>NC_059152.1:8529691-10929691 GCF_020740605.2 Lemur catta | reverse complement strand
TAATCCTCAGAGCTTCATGTACCTCACTCCTCTCTGGCCATCTTATCTAAAGTGACTCTCGTCCCCACCCTACGGTGACTCTCTCTCCTTCATCTGCTGGATTTTCTTCACATTTTGTCCCTAAGATTGTTTTGTGTATGTGCTGATCATCTGAATCCCACACTAAAAGGGAAACTCCTTATAGCAGAGACTTCATCTTGTCACCCGAAAGATTGGGATTCGTTTGCCGCCTGGAGAGTAACAAACAACTCTCCACGAGAAACCAGAACCTGGGTCTTAATCAGCAGGACTTTTAATTACTTGCAGTAATTAATAAGAGCAGGGAGGCCGGGCATGGTGGCTCACACCTGTAATCCTAGCACTCTGGGAGGCTGAGGCGGGAGGATCGCTTGAGCTCAGGACTTCAAGACCAGCCTGAGCGAGAGTGAGACCGCATCTCTACTAAAAACAGAAAAATTATCCAGGTGTGGTGGCACGTGCCTGTAGTCCCAGCTACTCAGGAGCCTGAGGCAGCCAACAGCCCTCCACTGGCTTCTTCCAAGCACCAGGTAGGCATTTGGCATGGACTAAGCAATGCATATGTGTCTCTCAAGTTGATCGGGTGCAATATTTTTTATTTGTCAACAACATATATATTTTTTAATTTCCGAGCTTTTTTTTCCCCATTAAAATTGTTAAGGAATTTACAAAAGTGAAACTCACTTGGTGAGTTAAAGGCCATGGTTAGAAGTCTGTAAGTCCGCCAGCTCCCAAGCAGCAAGAGTGTCTCTGCAAGCACAGCTGCTACACACCAAGTGAGAACATTGTCTTGTTTCTAGACTTGACTCGGGATCTCGCATGAAGCAGTGAACCTTCCTGAGCAAGCCCTGGGGAGATCTCACTTTTAAAGCGGTGAGAATAGGGGCCATTTCTACACTTGATCTTAGCCAAGAGGCTGAGAAGCGATAGAGAACAGGGCCCTTTCTGACAGAATTGGAATTAACACTTCAACATCTGCCTTGCTCAAAGCACACCAGAGCTAAGTTCACCTTTGTGGCAAACAGTAAAGCATGCCTTGGCAAGTTTTCATTGCTTATAGGGTAAACAGAACCACTTCCAGCCAAACTGGGCCCAAGTCACTGCCAGCCAGGAGTGAGGCAGATTCCCCCACTGTGCACTCACAGCCTTCCCAGTTATGGGGTTTTGTATCTTTCCTCTTATCTAAAATGAGCACAGAAAGATCCTCTATCCTCATTATCTTTTGAAGAGATCCGGAAGGTGATTAAATAGTAAGGTTTTGTTTTGTTTGGGGAAAGATTTATATTTTCTGCCACTAGGAGTAGAACATAACATTTCTAAGGCTCTCCAGGTATGGATCATACTCATATTAAGTGCATAGTGGTTAAAAGCCCAGATTCTACAGTCACATGTCGAGATTTGAGTCCCAGCTCTGCTACTTACTAGCTGTATGACTCCATTTATATTAACCCCCATTATAGTATTCTCTGTAAACCTCTTTCGTGAGCTAATATAGCTACAACATGCACTCAGAGTTTCATGCACTGCCTCATCTATTCCCCAGGCCAACCTTCATTTAAGGCTCACTACCAACCCTCTGAGGTTGATACAATTAACATTCCCATTTTACAGTTGAAGAAATGAGGTTTGGGGTAGTTATCTGCTCAGGGTTGCAATGCTCATAAGTGGTAAAGGTGGACTCAATCCCAGGTTGGTTTATTACAACCCATGTCATGTATGGTAGCCATGCCTCAAGGGCACGGTAGAGATCCCAACAGTGTTTCTGAGAGACTAGACTGTCAACAAAGAAAATTAGGCCATAAATAACAAAAAGTAACTCAACAAACAAAAAGTCACCGAACCACTGCCATACTTCATTAGCGTGGGACAAAATAAGCCACCCAAAGTCTTGACATCTGCCAGCCTGGCAAACAAATATAAACCTAAAAAGCCAGAGCATGCAGTGCTATGAGGATGTAAGACATAGTCTCTACTCTTGAGTAGATGATAATCGAGTTGGACAGATTAAACACTGTATTTGTACCTGGGAAGCAAAACATTGCAAGTTCACCGTATAATCACGAATGGAATGCATCATGTATGATCAGTCTAATATGAGGTTAGTCAAGCAAGACTCTTAGAGCAACTGATCAGCATGGGTTCTTCAAAAAATTCAACTGGATTGTATGGTTCCGATGTTAAATGCTATAGGAGTTCTGGAGAGATGACGACATTATTGAAGAGCCGGGGTTTGAACTGAGTCTTGAAAGAAGGAAGAAATTTGGATAAATGGACAGGAGATTGAAAGGCATTCCACAAAAAGGTAAATGCACGACTGAGGCCATGGGTGCAGGAGGAAGTACCTGGGACAGTAAGGAGAGAAAGGGGAGGGAACACTGTTTTTGAAAAGGTAAGATATATATTTGTCAAAGTGATTAGTTTGTTTAAAGAGAGTGGTCATAAATAATCAGCTACTTGCTAACTCTGTAAAGTAGAGCTCTGTAGGTATTCATATTTCCATTCAAAAAATACGCTGAGAGTTGAAATAACACATACAAGGGTATGCATCAAATTAAGGTTGTGCTAACATTAAAAACAGTATTTTAGCCTCTTTCATTTTCATTACCCTGCACATTCCCTGCAGTCCATAGGATAGAGCAGAATTAGACTCTTCTAGTCAGGAAAAAGATGAAATAAACATTACAGAGTTAAATATAACTCTAGTACATCAAATGGAATAGCATCTGATACATTCAAGATGTTACTATAGGATTCTGTCTTACAAGGTATCTATTTCTACATATTTACATATATCCATTTATCTATATCTCTTTATCTATCTATCTATCTATAGTCATTGATAAGGTATCTATCTTGAAGAATCATCTCTTCTGTCCTTAGCGTTATTTCTTTTATCTAAAAGTAACCTTTGCTCAAAAACTTCATAGACCAGAACAAATTTGACTTTCAATCACCATGGTCCATTTTCAGTATCTCTCCTTCCATTTTCTTAAATTTTTAACTTGAGCTATATGCTACTTTAGAATCTTTGAAGTTTTTTTTTTTTTTGGAAAATACACTTCATAAGCCAATTAAGATGATGGAATTTTGAAAACATTCATCTCCCACTCATACAAACCCATGAAATAGAGGAAAGTGAAATTTTATTACTTATATGGAAAGATTCTGACATAAGGTGGAAAGCTTAAATAGATAAATATCTTTTTTTACCTTCCTCCGTGTCAGAATTCAGATGATTTGTATACACATCATGGTTCATGCTGAAAGTTGAAATTCTGCTTAATAATTGACTGTGTCCCAATCAAGGTTCATATGTCGGTTCTGTCTTCGTTATGCATTTGTAATAGGTTGAGGTTGAGACTGAGAAGCTGTTGATTATAAGAAAGAGATAAAGCTAGAATTCTATAATATAATATTAATGATGACAGAAGTTATTGGTTTTTGGTGACTTATAATGTGTGAGACACTATGCTAGTATTTTATATACATTATTTTATTTTCACATTATTTATTTTGTATACATTATTTTATTTTCACTCTATGCTAGTATTTTATATACATTATTTTATTTTCACATTATTTATTTTGTATACATTATTTTATTTTCACTCTATGCTAGTATTTTATATACATTATTTTATAAATTTATTTATATAAAATATATTATTTTATTTTATATACATTATTTTATTTATTTTTCTGTGTGGCAGGATTTTTTTTTTTTTCTGTCGCTTTATATCAGGCAAACAGGCTTAGTGAGGGTAAGCTACTTGCCCAGGATCCTACAAGATATTAAGTGGTAGAATAAGGAATTCACCATGAATGCCTCTAAAAAGTAAAAATGCCAGATATACACACACTGTTTTACAGTTGAAGAAATGAGGTTTGGGGTAGTTATCTGCTCAGGGTTGCAATGCTCATAAGTGGTAAAGGTGGACTCAATCCCAGGTTGGTTTATTACAACCCATGTCATGTATGGTAGCCATGCCTCAAGGGCACGCTACGTTTGAGGGCTCTACACCTTCTAATCAGTGGACCACCCCAAACCTCTTAACTATGAAAATATCACTGGTTGCATAAGATACATTAGCTTATCTTAAAAAAAAAAGACGTCATCATTATCAGAAAAGGGAAATACATAAAAGGTTCATTTCTAAGGATAAGTTGAAGGGTCTGCAGCATGCTTCAAGAAAGCAGATGAAGTTCTGGGAGCAAAATGACTGTGAATTAGATTTTAACAACTCACAAAGATCAAACAGAATAATACCTATAAAGGGTCAATCCAACACCCAGTTGAGAGAATGGACTAGAGGCCTGAAGGGGTTGAGTCCTGTAAAAATACGGCCAAAGAGGAAGTCCAAAAGTGTGCAAGAAGAAGGCAGGGCCAGGACTTTGTACCCTGAAGGTGCATAAGATGGAACAGAGAACAGGTGAGAGGCAAGGTTGTATGATGCCTTCATGGGGTAAGGTTAAAAGTGATGAAGACATAAGGCAGTCACTAAAATCTGCTGCCTGGTGCTAGGCAGGGCTTGAGCTAATTAGCTTGAGCATGGCTTTGCTCCAGGCCATTGGCTTACTACTGTGGGGGACCACGGAAAGTAGTTGACTGGAAGACAAAGCCAGTTAGAGTGGTTGTGAGCAACAAGAGCCAGCCGTAGAGCCAGCCAGAGTTTCAAATCCCAACTCTGCTTTGGATGGAACACATTGAATTCTCCATTTCCTTCGCTATAGAAATTACCAGAATAATAGCATATGATAATAGGACTGTATGTAAATAATCCACTTCATGTAGTACCTGTCAGTTGAAAAAAACCCAAACTCAGGAAAATAATTTAAAGAGGTTTATTCTGAGCCGAATGGGTGTGAACATGGCCTGAGAGCCATGCCTAAGAAGTCTTGAGCAAGTGGTCTCTCAGTGGTTGGGTTACTGTTTAGTTTTATATGCTTTAGGGAGACAGGAATTATGCCTAAAACCACAAATCAATACATGGAAGGTGTACATTAGTTTGGCCCAGAAAGGTGGGGCATCTCGAAATGGAAGCTTACAGGTTATGGGTGGGTTTAAAGATTCTTTGATTTGCACTTGGTTGAAGACAAGGCCTTGTCTAAAGAACTGGAATGTTTTAAGTTAAGATAAGGAAGTCTTTTAATCAGAGACAAGCCACCAGACACATACCTAGACTCAAGTGATCTGTTAAATAAATTGATGGCCAGCAGGCATGGTTTAAGCTTTTTCTTGCATGGCCTTACACGTGTTGATGATTTAGTATCTTATTGTTACAAAGAAAACCCCAAAAGGGAGGGGGCATAACTAGGCGTGTCTGACCTCCCTTCTCCTCATGGCTGGCAACTCAGCTTTAAGGTTTTTCTGGGGTTCTCTTGCCCAAGAGGGGAGTGTCCATTCAGTCAGTGGGGGGTACTTGAGATTTTATTTTAGCTCACATACCATACATATATAGTAAGTTGTCATGAAAAACTGTTAACACAATACAAAAATGTTTGGAATTCCTGGTTGAGGAGGTGATTTGCAGGGTTATTTCTCTGGCTGGCGATAGTGTATCTAACAATATAAATGTTATCTCAGCAAAAGAAAGGGAGAGGAGGAATAAACCAGAAGAGGAAATAATGCTGCAATTAACAGGACAGTATCTGTTCATGTCAACAACAGTGACATCCTCTAACCCAGACCTCCCTGCAGAAGCACCCAAGCCCCGGCAGGAGAGCAATCAATGTCTACCGAGAGTGACGCAGTTCTATGGCACAGTAATACAGTGCAGAAAGCAACAGTGAGGCTCTTCAATAACATCTGTCTCCCTCCACAGCATCCTGCAGAAGCAAACATGTGCACATTCATTAAAAATAATCATAAATGTCACTCCGAACTTGCAAAATTGTTGATGTCATTTCAGGAGAATCACACCTACCCTCCCACCCCCCAGCCGCTTAGATCTCAGATAAGTTGTCCATTAGAGGTAGGAGCTCAGAGAGTAGGCTCCTGGGCTTCAGCTTTTGTCCCATTTCACTCTTCTTACTGTGTCTTTGTTCCTGCACAAGCCCAGGCCCGTTGCCTTACTCTCTCTCCTAGTCTGGCACTCAAGGCAGCCCCATGGTATAGCTCTGCTAACACTTCTAACCCCAAGTGTCATGGGCTCTGATTTCTCCTGCTGATGATGGTTGCAGCTACCCTGGCAAACGCTGTCCCACCGGGAGGGAGAAAAAGCACAAGGCTGGGAAACAAACTGTCTGCAAAAACCCTCACTGGATCATTTCCATCCGATCATTCCCAGGCAGCTCTAAACAACTACGGTCCTATTTTATTGTCTTATTGAACTTCCATATTGAGGCTTTTCTGTTCTAAAGGTTTATTACAATGGAAAAAAAAAGACATTACCAGAAATATTCTCATTGAGCTAATATTTACTTTGTGTTACTCATTGCTCCAAACACCTCTAGTAACTCATTCACTTTCACTGTAAATCTGTACATTAAAGATTTAAAGACAGGCTCAAGGTCTGATAGCTCGTTGGTGGGAGAGTCTGGACTGAACTATATTGCCTGGTTCTGTTTCTTCTGGCTGATTGGTTCCTCATGTTACCAAACAACATCTTCTCTACACAAACAGTTTTCTTAGAATCCGTGGTCTGACAAAAGGTGTGTGTGCTCCATGTCCCAAATGGGACACGGCCATTGTTTGAAAACACAAAGCCAGTTTAGTTGAGCTAGAGTTTGGGTTATCTGGGAACTCTGTGTCAGGGTCCCCAAACACTGTTTTTATTTAAAGTTCCAGAAGGAAATACAAAATGCTTTCACTCTATTACTCAGCATGAGTGGCCCAGGGAGACCAACTCTCTAGGATCCATAGCTGTCAAAAAGTGAAACCAAATGCCTTTCTTTGCAGCGCAAGCTCTTCCTTTAAGATGATCTGTGCAGGAGATGCTACAGTCAGCAGTGATATTGTTTCACAAGTTCAGCCAAAGTCAATAGGCTTTTATTCCTAGAATATCTTAGCCCAAGACATAGCATCCTTTTTGAGACAGAGCCTCAGAAACTCGACTGCTTGCCAGCAGCTGCTCCTTCCTGACTATATAAAACAACTTTTCTGCAAAAGCAGGAAGGAACTAAGGCCAGTAAGCTTAAACCATGGCTCCTTCAGCAAAATGTCATAGTGAATTTATAATCACTGATTATGAATTTATCAATGAAAACTCAGAAATAAGAACGTTATAAACTCCATCGATACATCCCATGTAATACATTTTCTTGGTATTTGAAGATGATGTTGCAATGTGTTCTGTTTTTGTAAACTTACATTATACCAGTTCACATTTGATTATAGACTGTGTTATCATTTTCTCTGTTTTCTTCCTTGAGGATAAGTATTTATTACTTTTCTTTTACAGCCTTCTCCTCAGAGTGTTGGGCATTAGGGGGTCCTAATAAGTAAATATGACTCAGCTTGAAGATTCTAATCTTTACTTCCTTAAATGACACAAATAAAGACAGCTGTCTCTTTCTGACCACAGACATTTGCT
The DNA here is from genome assembly GCF_020740605.2 of Lemur catta. Taxonomy (NCBI): domain Eukaryota; kingdom Metazoa; phylum Chordata; class Mammalia; order Primates; family Lemuridae; genus Lemur; species Lemur catta. Next base: position 10,922,141 of record NC_059152.1, on the reverse strand, counting down.
GTGTCTGCCTTTAATTCTTAGCCCAACAGGCTATTAAATAACTACATTTTGCTCTAAGTAAGACACAATATTTCAAGGCTCCTTCCCCTGCTGCCAACCTAGAGGTTATGAACATGTGGCTTCGGTCAACCTGGAAACTGCTAACAAATATTGTGTACATGTGCTTATGTGCAGCTTTTTCAAAGTGCTTAGCTTTTGTCAAGGTTTAAAAGGTTTTGGACACTCTGTGACCCTTAGAACATCCTTTAGAGTTTTTTTTTTTTTTTTTTTAATTAGCAAATCTTCATAATGTTTCTTCTGCCCTCTGATTTGCAATATCCTATACTGCAACAGTTTTATGACCTATGGTCCATTTTCCACGTTTGTCCTGGACAACAGAGTGGTCATGGAACAAACACTGCTCAATGCCAGCCAATGATCTTCATTCTAGAGTATTTTTACTTCATTTAAAAATGACTGGTCACCATTTCTGAAGAAGTAGATGCTCTAAAATTCACCCACACCAAAATGGTTTTCAGTCATCTCTCTGAAAACTTAGGGATTACTCAAACCATGACTCTACCTTTTCCCAATATTAGGATTTCACTCTGGCAGCCATGACCTTCCTAAGTTATCAGGGTAACGAAACCCAGTAAGGTTTGTGCAATGTTGTTATTTTACCAATGATGTTGCCAGCACTCCAAGCTGAAAATAGTAAGCTTTCCATCACCATGGATGCGATAAAGATTCTGTTCTTCCTGTAAACAACGGTCACAATATCTTCCAGTTGTGTATATTGCTCACGGGATGGTAAGACTTCTAAGAATATTTATAAGAGAGACAGAGAAGGCAACCTACACGTACGATCTTTGCCCCACATTTGCAGAATTGTGCCCTCAGGAGTCTCATCCTGGAATTTCTAAAAATTCACAGAACTGATCAACCATCATTTAAAATTCTCCTTCTGGATCAGGTTTTTTTTTTTTTTTTTTTTTTTGAGACACAGTCTCGCTCTGTTGCCCAGCTACAGTGAGTGCCGTGGCGTCAGCCTAGCTCACAGCAACCTCAATCTCCTGGGCTTAAGCAATCCTTCTGCCTCAGCCTCCCGAGTAGCTGGGACTACAGGCATGCACCACCATGCCCGGCTAATTTTTTCTATATATATTTTTAGTTGGCCAGATAATTTTTTTCTATTTTTTTTTTTTTTAGTAGAGACGGGGTCTTGCTCTTGCTCAGGCTGGTCCCGAACTCCTGACCTCGAGTGATCCACCCGCCTCGGCCTCCCAGAGTGCTAGGATTACAGGCGTGAGCCACCGCGCCCAGCCCTGGATCAGGTTCTTGATGCTAGATATATCACTCTGATTCATAAGTGTCCTGCCTGAGGATAAGCAGTTCTGTACCATCCAACATGGTAGCCACCGGCTCCATGTGGCTACTGGGCGCTTGGATGTGGCCAGTTTAAACTGAGGTGTGCTATGAGTGTAAAATACATACTAGATTTTAAAGATTACGGAAAAAGAATGTAAAAATTTTATAAAATGTTTTATATTAATTGCATGTTGAAATGTTAATCTTTTGGATATACTGAGTTAAATAAAATACATTATTAAGATTTATTTAACCTATTTAGTTTAGCTTTTTTCAATGCACCTACTAGAAAAAAAAAATATATATATATGACTCACATCATAGTTCTGTTGAATAGTACTAACTGCACTGTTCTAGATCCTATTAATACCAGAAAAATGGCAAAAGTAAAGACTTCAAGCTCTGTGTATAAACTATGCTCCAATCTCAGCACAAAAAGTAAACTAAAAACATGCTAAGATAAAAGGAAAATGCAGGATGCCACCAAGAATGTAGAATGTTAGAAAGAAAAATGAAAAAGGAATAGAAGCCAAATCAATGAAATGCAATAGAGAAAAAGAAATTCCATTTTAACCACCAAATAGCTAAATGTAATAAATGCAACTAGATAAGCTCTAGCAGAAAACATGGATAAATTTTTTATATATAATCTGAAGGTAGTGTAGGGCTTTCTAATTATAACAGAAAATCCAAATAAAAAAGAAAAGGTTGATAAATTGACTACATAGAAATTTTTAAATACTTTTGTTTGGCACAAAACAAACCAAAAAAACAAAAACATAAGCAAGATTAAAAGACAAATGACAAATTGGAAGCATGTGTTTGCAACATATATGACAGTCAAATGCCTAATATTCCTAACCTATAAAAAAGGACATTTAAAATTAAGAGAATAAAGATCACACATTCAAGAAAAAAATGGGAAATGGACTAGAATAATTAGTAAAACTATGTAATAATGGTCCTCAGACACATGAAAAAGTGTTTTAATTTTTTCATAGTAAGAGAAATACAAATTAAAATAGATACCATTCTTCACCATGAGCTTGGAAAAAACTGAAAATCTTGACAATAGCCTCTATTGTCAAAAGGTGGAGAAACTAGGCATTCCCATGGGTTGCTGAATGGAACTACAGAACAAAGCTATCCCCATGGAAGGGAACCGGTCAATACCTAAACAAAAATACCTTCACACTTACCCTTAGGCCCTTAGTTATTTTTTGATGCTCAAATTATTCCAGATTTGGCCAGTGGGAACTCATTCAAGCTTTCTTCTGTGTTTCTTGTCATGCTTCTTTCACTTTTAGAGCACTTTCTTGCTTTCTGTCACAAGACATTCAGATTACCTTGTATCTTCCCTATTCCAGCCCCACAGTCAGACATTTCCCCAAGGAGGCCTGGTTCCTCATCTAAGAATTTGCACTGAAAATATACTTTCAACAATGCAAAATGCATATGCAGAAAATCACTCATTGAAGAAATATTTGTAAATTAAAGTATTGGAAACGACCTTTTAGTTAAGTTTCTTGTTTTAGAGACATTTAATAGTTATAATTATTTTTAAACTAAATTTTGACAAGCACCTTGGGTTTGAAAATTGAAAACCAGGAAAGTTGGCTAATAGGTTATTTTTGTCACTGTTATCTTTTCTTGTCACCCTGCTCTTCTGTATTGGATGCAAATGGGAAAGAAAAGCTTACAGTTTAGTTTCTTCTTACCTCCTGTTTATCACTGAGAGATCTTATGTTTATTGTTCTAATGTGATGCAGATGTCTGTTGTCACTAAGTTCTGTGAGGATTGTTTTTCACTTTCCTAGTGTATAAAACAATATGCCCCCTTTGTATTGTTAAAGTTGAAATTAATTCTCATCGTTGACTTGTATAGACCTTGGCTGGAGTCAGTGTGAAAATATTCCTTTTTTTATGAAGAGATTACACTTTATGGGGGAAAGATATTAAAAAGAGTTCTTTAAATAAAAAAAAAAATCTATGAGAGAGGAATTTCTGGTTGAGAGTTTTTGTGCTACAGGAAAGTCATTCATAGTCAGGGGTATATACCCACACCTACACATATTAAAGCATTTTTTTCTCTCTCATTTAATGGGATAAAACTATTTGTCACAAAAAACTTTGTGATGTTCAATCATTTTAAATCAGTATTATTTGATCAAAGCACATTGTTTTCTTTTTTTTTTTTAGACAGCAGAGTCTCACTGTCTTGCCTGGGCTAGAGTGCTGTGGCGTCAGCCTAGCTCACAGCAACCTCAGACTCCTGGGCTCAAGTGATCCTCCTGCCTCAGCCTCCCAAGTAGCTGGGACTACAGGCATGTGCCACCATGCCCGGCTAATTTTTTCTATATATTTTTAGCTGTCCAGATTATTTCTTTCTATTTTTAGTAGAGACAGGGTCTTGCTCTTGATCAGGCTGGTCTTGAACTCCTAACCTCAAGTGATCCGCCCGCCTCGGCCTCCCAGAGTGCTAGGATTACAGGCGTGAGCCACCGCGCCCGGCCCCACATTGTTTTCTTAATACAAAATCTTAGGATCTCTTTGCCACCAGAAAGATTCATACGGAGAGGTGCTCTGAGACTATACTTCATTATTTCTGAAGCCTGGCCAGCTAGAAGGAAATGAGTTATTTTTAAATTGCCAACATTTGCTTCCAGGAGTATAAAGGTGAAAATTGGATTTTCCAGGATTGGATATAGACACTCTCTGTTCTGAGAAGGGTCCCTTGGCAGAGCCATTCAGGTCATTGAGAAGTAAGTCAAGTGTCTAATCACTGTCCGTGGGGGACTCCCAAGCACTTGTGAATGCATCCAAATGCAAACATTCCAACTTGAAGAGAACTATTGTGATTAATGATGTCGAATTATATAAATGACCCATTAAGGGCTTGAATGGGTTTCTGTGGAAAATGTATTGGTATGTTAAGGTATTTTTCAGTCCATTTCCATTTACGAGGACCGGACAGAGAAGGAAGTGAAGAAAGGAAAGAGAGGGGCCTCTCTGAGTCTTAACAGATTTCTGCAACTTGGCGAGAGAGGGAATAAAAAGCGCGGCCGTTGGACTTTAGGAATATCTGATGCCCAACAGAGAAATCCTCTCACTAATTATGTAACTGATCCTCTAATGCTATTCCTAAATTCCATTTAGTCTATCTTGGCCTGGGACTGATGTGGAATAAAGGAAAGGACCTCTGTTTGCCTGCAAGGAAAGGAGACCAGGATTAAGTGACTCAAACAGGACCTAACTCATTCATGTATAAAAGGAAGAGTGGTAGGCAGTAAAGTGTTTTTAGGACAGGTCTGCTGTGCTATCTTGGACCAAAGGTTCTTCCAACTTTCTGTTCCACCATGCTTAGTCCTTGTCTTCTACCCTCAAGTTTGCCTTATAGTCACAGGACGGCTGCTGGCATGCCAGCCTTCAACTTTGCATTCCAACTAAGAAGAGGAAAAGCAAGCAGCAAAAAGAGAAAACCTCCCAGGTAAGGCAATTGCCTTTATATACTTCTCCCCAAGCCCCACCTAAGGACTTCTATTTACATCTTACTGGCTACCCCTAGCTACCAGGTGTGGGGTGGGGGAGCTAAGAAACATACTGTTTTAGTTGGCTACATTGTTCTCCCCAATAAATCAGTCTTCTGTTACAAAGGAGGAAGGGAGAATGGAATGTGGGGTAGGTAACAATTTCTTCCTGGGTTGTGCCCATTCCTTAGAACAGGAATCAAGACAGAACTCCAGTTAGTCTCAGAGTTCACAGGGCAAAGAGCACGGGGTATTTTTCCCAAGAAGCTGGCAAGACCCGGACTTCTACCAGCCCATTAAAGTGAAGCAGAAGAAATATTAGAATGCCATGACCAGGTAGGCTTCTCACCTCCACAGCCCAAACTGCACTCGATACATGTACTCGCTTTTCCTCCAGTGAGCCTCGAAAATCCAAAAAGGAGACACACAAGCACGTGAGTACTTACAATAAAACATGCTGAGTACTTTGATCAGGGCGATCATAAAATGCTAAGTCAGAAGACGGAAGAGGACATGATCCATCTTTAGGAGGTCAGAGAGGATCATAATGACTATTCATTTTTCTTTTATATTAATCTCCAGTTTTCTGTTCATCTACAAATATCTGAATCTATGGTCTCACACCCCCACACACAATGCATGAACATTTTAGAAATTTAGAACAAATTATTAATATATTTTTTCTTCAGCTGAACAGTTTTTCTCAGATGGGTTATATTACTTAAGAAAAAGTTTACTTGAAATGTATCCTGTTGCAGTGTGTCACCAGGCTCTGATTCATGTCTTGCAAACAGGCTTAGGCTTGTAGGATGGCTTTTACAAGCGCAGCTACAACAATGCCTTATGTTTATTTAGTGCTTTGATTGGTCTCAACATCGATGATCACGCTCTACTCACACAAAAGCCATGTTAAGGTGACAAGAAAATTAAATACCTTTTAGTCTATTTTACAGTTCTGCTAAATGCAACAAATATAGGCTGATTAAGTAATTTACCCAAGGTGGAAAATATATAGTTGGTAATATATTCAGATTATTAAGTTTTTTTTTAAATAAAGTCAAAGAGCTACAGAAATGTATAAAAGCAATATAGTGTGGTAGTTAAGGGCAAGTACCCTGGAGCCAGGCTGCCTGGGCTCACAACTCAACTCTACCATTTACCAGCTGTGTGACCTTGTGCAAGTTACTTAACCACTCTGTGCTTCAGTGTCCTCATCTACGAAATCAGGATTATAATTGTACCTTCCTCATGGGGTTGTGTTAACAGGATTAAATAAATGCCTGTCTGCAGATTAGTGCCTGGTAGAGGGTAAATGCTACATACATATTTTCTATTTATTATTAATTTGCATTGAAGATAAGAGATTTCACTTATTTTACTTTACCTTTTATCTCCCCCTATAATTAGGCTAGAAAATGGTTGGTTATAAACTAACTGGTTTGTTTTGTAAGCTAACCTTTTTCAGATTCTAAGAAATAGATGTGTTCAAGACACCATCAAGTAATGGAGACTTAATGTATGAATCCTCAGGGAAGCAAGGAAACAAGAAACCTTCTCAGAAGTTGGGCGACAGGAAAACCATGAGGATAGAGCAGGGGCCAGGAGCCTGCAAACCCTGTTCCCTACGGAACCAGTTCCACCACCCCAGTGACCCACTGGCTCCTAGGCACGGGCTCCTCCTTCTTCCTGCAGCTGGCACTGGGCCAGCTTTGCTGTTCCGAACTACACTTTTTCAGGACTCACATTGCAAAATCCACAGAAAGGAGACCTGATTTAGCTCACCAGTCACTATCCAACATAGAGCATTCTGCTAGCATATTTCTCACACCAAACATCCTCCTGTTTCGTTTGAGTATCCTTACACCGGGACAGACTGAGGTCCCCAGTCCAAAGAATAGTGGCCAAGGTATCCAGCTTATATAGGTCACAAAGCATAGAAAATTTTGAGGGGAAAAAAAATCCTCCTGCATCTTCTTTTACAAGAAGAGAGTTGTGTAACGGGCTGGCACTTTGAGACATCATGGTGACCCATGCACCGTAATTAACCGTTGTTCTTTCATTTTCATTTTGTTTTGTTTTGTTTTGTTTTACCTATTTGCCAATCTGTTCCAATTAAATCGTTCGTTGATTCAAAATATCAAAGACCCTAAGAATTGCCATTCTGAAATGCCCTAATCTGTCTGGAGATAAAGCGAAATGTTAGCAAAAGAGCAGCTCCGGAGTGGGGCTTTGAGGAACAAGGCCCTCTCACTCTTGCTCAAAGTGACCCTTAGTGACCAGAGAGAAAAAAACCGTGCTGATGAGACCTGCCCCATCTTTATGTTGGAAAGCATACTGCCTACTTTTTTAAAAGCTCCAAATACTTTAAGGGGTACATGCATCCTCACTCCCTCAGGTTTCCTCCAATACATGACAGTTCATTATAGTTTTATGTTGGCTCCGACAGCTGCACTGCTGAGCGGGTTTCCACAGGACGTCTTGACGAGGAAAGAGATAGAGCAAAGGCACCAATTACAAGGACAGATGATGCCCTCTTCATGTGGTGGGAATTAACGCCTGAATCCTAAGTGACTGTCAGTGCAAAACCATGAGGAATAACAAAGGGATAATTGATCCGTCTTTCCTCTGCATTTTAAAACACACATGATTGTTTCTGGGTTGACTGAATTTGGCGATCTCTCCTGTCAAGTAAATGTCCGAGCTGTCTTTCAGAAATTAAACCCCGAAGAAATTAATATTCCTCAAAGCTTTTCCTGTAATGCATTTCACCCTCAACAGCCTGCAGGTTCAGCCTGCTTGGGTGATGACAATGTCTCAGCCTGCGACGCTCACTAGAAATAATGCGTTCTAATCATTATCATGCCAATACCCTACAAGCCACATTGTGTAAACCTGCTTCAGCTTTCCCTAGGATATAATGAGAAAATTGCATGGTCGTCTTTATGAAAATGGTACCCTCTTTGCCATCCTGACCTCTAGTCCCTGAAAAAACAGAAGAACATTCAGAATCACAGAAATAATTGCAGAGATAAAAGAGCTGAGTAAGATGGGAGAAGGAAGGAGGAAACCTTTCTTTCTACACTTTTGTTTTCTGGCTGAGGGTTTGAGTCTTTTTCCTAAGCCAAAATGTTGGCTCCAACTAAAGCAAGTATGTGGCCAAATACTAATTGTCATCAGCATTTTAAAATTCCAGCATCATCCCGATCGCTTTTGTTACTTTCACAAACAGGCAGCTGAAGCTATTACAGACTCGGGTTTCAACAAGGTGAACTTGCGGGAACAATAGGACATAATCTGTAGACTGTGCACGGATTTCCCCAGGAACATGGCACCCCACAGAAGAGAGGGTACTCAGAAAAATGCCATTTGGGTTGAAACCTTGGGAGATTTCCTTTTGTTACTACAAAGAGGCATTTTTAGTTATATACACCCATCGTGTGTCCCATAGAACTACCGAACATTAGAATGGGAAGGTTATGCAGGTCAGCCCCAAATCCCTCATTTACTGGTGAGAAAATTGAGGCCCAGAGGTGAGGAGTGAGCTAACTAGGTCACAGTGAGCAAGAATCAGGACAGTGGAACTGTCCAATCCCTTGTGTGGGTTCTTTCTAACATGCCACTCCTCCATGTCACTGTTTCCATCCCCGGGTTTGCAGTGCCCTTCCCCAGGTCCCAGCATTCAGGTTGGCCAGTGCTAAACATGCCAGTGCAACTCACCTGGAGGTGAGGTAAAGCCATGATCCAGACTTGCTCACTGTGACCCATCATTCGGACCCAATTGAGAGCAAGAGGGGACTGAAGAGAGGCTTGGAGCGTGGGACTGAGGGTGAAAGTGAGCCCAGGAAAAGGTTTATGGAAGATATGGGGCCTCAGACCAGGGACTTGGGGGTCCCAATATGGGCTCAAATGCACACACATATATATATATATACATATATATATATATGCATAGACATATGTGTGGGTACATATGTATACATATATATGTATATGTACAGACATTTGCATGTATATACGTGTGTGTGTGTGTATACATATATACAAATATATGTGTAGATATGTATTCGGCCTCGCATGGTACTGAGCATCGTCATTTTCTGCCCTGGGATTCTCTGGATACCACAGACTCAACAAGAAGCTCCAGAACTACATGGATGTGGAGCTCAGAAGAGAGGGGTGTAGTCCCTCCGAGGGGCAACCCTCCATTTCTGGGAAATGGGAGCCCAGCAGGACGAGTGCTCCCCGTCCCAGCCTCTGGCAGACACTTCTGGAAGGGACCTGCAGGCCTCAGGGAGTACTGGTAGAATCAAGCTTTCACTGCTACAGACTCAGTAACAGCCTGGCATTGGTTTTTCCTCTCTCCTTCCCTGGCTCTCCCCTGTTCCTCATTCCTCCTCCTGGGGCTTATTTCCTAGAAAAACCACCTGCACACAAGCTCTTGTTCCAGACTCTGTGTTCAGGGGGAACCCAATCTCAAACAACCATTTACTAGCTGTGTCATGCTGAGAAAATTATTCACATTCTCTTGAATCCAATTTCCTCATTTCAACGTGATAATAACAGTGCATGCACAGGACCATCATAAGGACCAATGAAGGGACTATATACGGAAAGACCTAACCCCGGACCAGCTCTTCCTGCGGTGGCCCATCTTGACTATGCCACTGATTCACTTGTGTGGGACAAAGAGCTCAGAGTCATCCCTCAGCCCTCTCCTTCTCCCATACTGCACATCCAATTCTACGGCAAATCCTGTTGTCTTAACTTTCAAAATATGGCCAAACACGACTGCTTCTCACCATCCCCACCATAGCTACCACCCTAGTCTAAGGTCACATCATCCCTCTGCCCACATTATTGTAACAGCTGCAAACTGGTCTCCCTGGACCTACCTTGGTTTCCCTAAATTTTTCCCCTCAAAATGGCGGCTATCTTTGAGCCTAAGTTAAGTCAGTCAACTCTTCTACCCCAAACCCTCCTCTGAGAGCTTCCCATCCCATCCAGGGTAGAAGCCAAAGTCTCCTTGATGGCTTACAAGGCATTAGAGGACCTGGCTTCTCACCATCTCTCAACCACTGCCCTCTGTCCTCCCATGTGGCTTCATCACCATCCCATTGGCCCTCCTGCCTCAGCCCGTACAGCTCTTCCCTCTACGTGAGATGCTCGTCCGCTGCAGACCTACAAGCTCACTCCTCACGTCATTGAATTCTCCGCTCAAATATGATACAAGTCACAGATTTTTATTCTGACCACATTCTATAAAACAACACACACCCCTGATCTACCGAACTGTCTTCCTCCTTCCCTTCCATTTGTTAAAGAGGAATCACACCCAACACGATGAGCCAACACAGGCTTGTCTTATCCCAGCATTATTGCCAGCTCTAGGGAGAGGCCACAGGCCAGGTCTGGATACTCAGCTCCACTGAAACAAAGGGTGGGAGAATTGCTAAGAGCTGGGAAGGGGGATCTTAGGCCACCTGTGCTTACTATGACAATTGGCTTCACCCAAAGGAAAAGTAAACTCTGGCACACCCTTCTGGCAGAAAGTAGCTTTACAACTTGCAGCAAGACTCCTCCAGCAGGGTTAGAGTCCTGCCTTCTCCCAGAGACTGGCAGAGAAGGAAGCTCTCTTCCGCCATGACGGCATTTTGAAGAGATGGCTCCCAGGACCTAGAGTGAGACAGTCAAACCTGGCAAGAGACACTTACAAAGATTTCTATCTCAAAGAGGCAGAGAAAGAATTTAAAGATTAAATAAGTTTTCAAAAGCCAATCCTCTAAGAAAAGAAAGGTCGGGGCCTAGAGTTAGGAAGAAGTCTGTGTAAAGTCAAATCCAGCTGAGGACAACCTTAAGGCTGTCTTGGGCACAGTGTGCCCACCTTACACATCATATCTCCCCGTTTCCTCTCTCTTCTTGCTAAAACACAAGCTCTGGGAGAGCGGGGATTTGTTCTGCTGGGTTTACTACTCTATCACACCACCTAGGAGACTGCTAGAAGACTGATTGGCATATAATATTTGCTCAATTCATGCACAAAGCCGTCCAGAATGTTTCAAACTCTACTTTTAGAATTAAGTCATTTTGCTTTGAATTGTTTTCAGTGGCCTTATGAATGGTACCACACATTTTCTTCCACTTTTTTGCTATATAACTATTTTGAGATGATATTTTCTGGGAATAATTTAAAATTTCTTCCCTCAGTCATGGTTCAGAGTGCTTTGGTGTGCATGTGTAACATATATGTGTAAATGTACTGTGTGTATATATATGTATGTGTGTATATAGACACATGAAATAATTCAATATGCATACTATATACACAAAATATATTAGACCTATATTTCGATGTATATTACCAGATATATATATTCACATATATATTGGGTTATTTTAATCCCTAAGCACATTCAACAGGGCCTCAGTGAAATTTATATACCAATTTTTATACTTACTCATACACATTCACGACCTTTTTTTATCCCCTGTCCTTCCAAGGTTGGCTTTTCATTATGTGGAAAGCACTAATGAAAGTTTTCAAAATGTTTAAAAACACTGGATTAGAGCCAAGAGAGTCTACCTCTAAAGCCCAAAGCAGATCAGAGTAGGGGGGACTCTGGTGGGCTCTGGGGCAGGACCTGGCCCACAAGGCAGTGCCAGCTACCAAGGCACACAGCCACCTCCTGCAGAGAAGACCCCGCGGAGCCAGAAGGTGGCATGGCAGGTCCGCCTGGAGGATCATGTCCAGCATCAAGCAGAAAACCGACAAGAAGTGGTAGCTGATTAGGAGAAAATGGAGTCTAAACTGAGACCCGTCTGCATGCCGGTGCTGGTCCTGGAATTGTCGGATAGGTATTTAACAGCCAGTACAACTGATCCAGAAAGTAAGATCTTCAATCTGAAAGTGAAGGGCGATTACTGCCACTGCCTTGCTCAAGTTGCACGTAGTGATGATAGAAAATACATCATAGATAATTCCTAAGAAGCATCTTACCAAGCGGCATTTGGTGTGAGCAAGAAAGAGATGCCACCCACACAAACGAGGTGCCTGGGGATGGGAGGCTCTTAACTTTTGTGGATTTTACTGTTTGATCCTTAATAACCCAGAGCTTGCCTATGCAGTGACTAAAATGGCTTTTGATCAGGCCGTGATAGAACTTGATATACTGAATAAAGACATACAAAGACAACAAGCCCATCGTCACGTGGGCTTGGATACACCAACTTTATTGAAGTCAGACCTTGCAGAAGGAGATGATGTCACAGAGGGAGAGAAAACTAAATGCATGCAGGGGGCATCCTTCTTCCCCTCAAGGAATCCTTTTATGCCTCTCCAGCCTTACTCCATTTGGGTTTCCTATAGGGAAGAAATCCATTCATGTGCATGGAATCAACTGTTTATAGTCTTTTCACACTGCAGCTTGGGGAACTCCGTGTCTGGATTTGTGTTTGTCTCAGCTTTCTGGTTTGCAGTCACTGCTGCAGAAAGGTATTAACAGCTTCATTTCAAATAAACATAAGTAACTTCCAAACACTTACACAGAAGACTAAAAATGTATTTGGCATGTAAGTAGTCCGAACCAGTTCTGCAAGTGACTGTGTTTTGTATCACTTTGAAGATACGGAAATACAGTTAATTACAGAGGATTCTATATAATTTCTGAATTTCTGCATTCCCTCCCTTACTCTTTTTCAGGGGTTTCCTTTCAGTAAGCAACACTTCCATGATCTTAATGTATTCTTTGGTAGTAAGTAGGAAACCAGAAGGATTAGAATGAATAGGAAGCCATTGACATTGCTAGGTTAGAGATGACAAATTGAAATGCCTCCTATAAGATATATGTTACAGAGGTCACGGATATCTGTGACAATAGCTGAGTTTTCTAACTCACTCTTTATTTGCTGCTGTTTAAGTTAACAGCTTATCTCCTGCCTTTGTAGTTCCGGTATCCACCGTACTACATAATAGCAGTAATGTGCCACTGCCAGAAATACAAGCATTGCTTTTGGCAGACGAAAGTGCATATCATTTCCTAATATACTAGAAATGGAAAACAAAATTAAAATACACAAGCCCAAGTCTAAAACTTGAGTACTTTTCTGTGCAGATGTGTGCACAGAGGAGAGGGTATCCAGTTTGTCTAGTGATGGCTATTGGGAAAGGTGGGCCACCTTTGTACATTGCTAACCATTGACTGGAGTCCAAAAAAAAAAGCTTGAGAAAATGTTATGCTTTATGGAAGAGCAGAATAACATAAAATAAAATTACATATGAGAAACTATTTACTATGTCTTTATAACAATTGTGTGCCCATATTTTTTCTTTTTTTCTTTTTCATTGTTCTCAGCGTTGGTAATGAATATTTGAGTTGGAGCACTTATATTCAGTTCCAAAAAGAATACGTCATTGGCATGCATGTCTATTTTAAGGGACAGGTGAAATTACTACTTTCTGAAGTTTTTTGATCGTTTCCCTTTGTGTTATGTAAAATGTAGTGGTGATACCTACATTTCTGCACAGTGATACATTTGTCTAAGTACAAAATGTATAAAATCAGACTATGCTGATAGCAAATGTTTTACCATAGATCGGTTTCATGGCCAGTCTCTTCCTCAGATGTAAATGGCATCTGGTTAAGTGTTTTACGGAATAAAGTGGACATTTTAAAACTTACAAAAACCCACTGAGTTAGACAAAATTACTGCACACCTTCTCATAACCCTTTATAAACTAACATCTAATAATATGCATTGTAAATTTCCAAAAGTAGAATATAGTCCCTACCTTCTCCCTAAACACCCTTTAAAAAAAAAAAATGACCTCTCCCACGACACACTCTGTGATTGCCCTTGAAAACCATTGCTACAGTGTCATATTTGTGCATAACTTACCACTTACCATCTATAAAAATGAGAAGTGGCTTGTCTTCTCGCTCATTCCTAAGAAAACCAACTCTTCCATCTCTTTGTCTAGAAAAAGTTGCTCATTTCTGAAGCCTTGGTTTCATGTTTCTAAGCCCTTGCATTCCATATGAAAAAAAGAAGTATGTTGCATCTTACCTCAAGTGTGAGAACTGTTCAAAAAAATTTTAAGGTCTCTATCAATTTAACATACTATTTCTGATATTTCTCTTCAATAAAAGCAATGATTTTTGTCAATATACTCGATGAACTTTTTATCATACATTTCACCATTGTTTTTTAATAGGGGAGAGAAATTCACTGGCTGATAACTTGATAGTTTCTCTCATCATTTCCTTTCTTAGGAGGCCAATGGTGGCTTCTGACCTGCCTCTGGCACCAAATCCGATTTCTGCTGCTTCGTTCAGGCTTCTCCTTAATCCAGCCCGACTCCCTGATGCATGCAAAGACATTTCTACTACTCCCTAACACTCTGCCTACTCTCCTTTCTCCTGTCTAGCTCACCTCCTGCCTGTCCTAAAAGTAGTCATACTTGTTCCCATCCCACCTGTCTCACGCTTCAGCTCGGGAATCAGAGTCCCTATGCATGTTTTGGGAATAAGATTTATTATGGTAATTAGAGATTATGCAAAGGTGGAAGGAGCTGGAGAAGTTGATGTGTATGGGGGGAGGTCAGGAAATTAGAATAATTCTCACGAATCAGTCCATCGGAAGTATTGGCGTGACATGATAATCTGGCTCTTGGGGGATTCCAAGAGGGTTATGGACTGATGAATGTGTCCCTCCCCCCACCAAAGTCATATGTTAAAACCCTAACCTCCAGTGTGATGGTATTTGGAGGTGGGACCTTTGGGAGGTAATTAGGTCATGAGGTTGGAACCTTTGTGATGGGATGAGTGCCCTTATAAGAAAATGACAGAGAAGAGGGCTACTTCTGCTTTTCTTTCTCTACCATGTGAGGATTTCGCAAGAAAACTGCCATTTGCAAGGCGGGAAGCAGGCCCTGACCAGGAACCCAATGAGCTGGCACCTTGATCTTGGACTTCCCTGCCTCCAGGACTGCGACAGATACATGTCTGTTGTTCAAGCCACCCAGTCTACGGTATTTTGTTGTAGCAGCCTGAGCACGCTGAGATGCCAAGCCTGACTGATGGCCCAGGTGGGACAGGAAAGGGGAGCTTGCTGAGAGTTGTAGGAGAAGCTGCCACACCTCGGTGTGGACACTTTGGGGCCAACTGGCATGAGTCTGGGGGTGGGCCCAGGGGGCACTGTGGGTCAGTAGGGCCATGATCGGGAAGCCAGCTGGGCGTGGAGTAAGCTGTTGGGATGGTCAGTAGGGCCACGATCGGGAAGCCAGCTGGGCGTGGAGTAAGCTGTTGGGATGGTCAGTAGGGCCATGGTCAGGAAGCCAGCTGGGCGTGGAGTAAGCTGTTGGAATCCACCGGTCCTGCTGAGTCTGTCCGTCAGAGTCTCCGCCTACGTTCACCTTCTGAGAGGAGCAAGTGCTCCTTCCCTTCCTTTCTGCCTCTCTAATCCAGAAATCTAGAGCAAAGGGAATTCTATGACAAGCAGTGCCCAGCCTTAGCCAAGGTGACCCAGCGCAATCCTGCACAGCCTGCTGCCCACCAGCACGACATCCATAAACACCTCCTCTTACCCACACTGATTCCAAGTAAAGACACTAGCAAAACCATTCTTCCACCTCACATGATGCAACCACCCTTCATATAACCAAACAAATGCTAATCTCCCCAAAAGAGGATACCTAAACGTCTACTTTGTCCATCCTTGGTTAATGTTGACTGCTCTTGTCACTCTGTCTTGGCTACCTTGTCTGTTAAGTACGCAGAAATGACGTTATCCACTATCAACACGTCTTGTGTTAGATAAAAACGAAACAGGAAAGGGAGGAAGAGGACAAGAATTGGTTCGTATATATGCAAATACATTCATATTAAAGGAAGGGAAAAATACTCGCAATTACACTAGGCGTTGTTGTTGAAACTGGATATGTTGTAAAATTGCAGCAGAGGATTTATGAAGTTGCTACAGTTTCTTGTACCCATTCCTTGTTTGTTTTTCATGCTCAGCAGGAACTGTGGCTAGCTGTGGCTCCTTGCCCGATGGGGTGACTAAACTTGCACTCCTGAGGGCTTGTGCCCTTTGTTAGCATGGTGACCGTGGGACAGCAGGGTCCTCTGTGGCCCCCTGATCGTCTCCAGCATTTGAGAGGCTCCTCCCTGCCCACATTGTGCCCCAGTTCCCCAGTTTCCCCTTGGCAGTGAGGATCCGCCATCTCAGCCACTTTGATCACCCCTTTTGGATCTGTAAATTCAGCTGGAAGACCAACCCTGTCCCACAGCTAGAGGCGTCTGGCATTCACCGACTTATTATCTAGTCTGTTGAATTTTAGGAAGAATACCGGATACAAATATGTCAGCCTCGATCACCTCTGAATTGTTCATCTCTGATACATATTTTGCTCCCTGCAAGATTTTTGCCTGTGTCTTAGCAACCTAAGCTGGCGAGGACTTACTGAACGAAAAGCAATTTGAGAGCACATCCTGGCTGGCAAAACAAAAATAAATAAAAGCTGGATTATCTACTCTAGATAATATAAACAGAAATTTTTTATTACGTTCTCCACTGATTCCAGGGTTTAGAGGATAACTGAAAACCCTACTAGTGTATGAATCTATATTCCAGAGATTTACTGTCTCAACTTTCTTATGATTACGAGCAGGCGTATCAAAGACATATCTACCTAGATCAAAGAAAATGTGTGGTTAAATAGTTGTCTAGAAAGTTCACTCATCGTAAGATTCTCTAGGCCATGTCCTGCCAGTCTCTGTAAGTCCACCGTTCAGTACGGTATCTAACAAAAAGCCAGCACTCTGTAGCAACGTCATTGTTACAACTGTGATCATTGTTCTTTTACAGAACTGAAGTCAGGGTAGTAGTGTTGGTGACAGGACATCAAGTCATCTCAAGTGTCTCGTTCTCTTCATTGGGAAATTTTCTTATTATTGTTTTAGCTTCAGTTCCCCCAAGGGAAACAGAGTCCATAGAGAGTACTGTGTAGGAGCTTTAATGGGGCTGCTCTTAGGGTCAACCTGGGAGAGAGATTGGCAGGGGAGGAAGTTGACCCAAGATAACAGGGCTTCAGAAAGGCTTCACAAAAGCCTCAGTAGATCAGCTGGAAAAGGCCCATCAGAGTTGGTCTTCCCTGAGGCATGGGGACATGGACCTCACAGAACCAGGCTTTTGCATGCAGGCTGCTCCGGGATGGGGGCTCCCTTCAGCATGCAGCTCCCCCTTCCGGCAAGGCAATGCCCAGAGCAGGACTCAGCAGCAGCACCGCCAGCCGGCCAGCTGCAGGAAAACAAGCACCTTCATCCTGAAGGCAGAACAGGACAAACTCTCCTCTACAGTTTCTATCCAAAGTTTCCAAATAATTTCCTCAACTGTATTTTATTGTGCATGGTTGGAACTTGTAAGTATACAGGTTTGTGTTTTCAATTTTTCTGAATAAACCAGGGTTTGTTTCTCAGTTACTTGAGTTCTGAGTGGTGCATGGGCTTGTTCTTGAATACGGTAAACATGCTCTTGAAACATGATAAATGACAAATGTTAAACAACGTTTTTAGCAAATTGGAAAATGTAGCAGCACATGTAGAACATTATCAGCAAGTGACAACACCTGCTTCTCCTAAAGAAACAGCTCAACCTTAGACTCACGAATCTCCTTTAGATGCGTCCCTGTCCCTCTCAGTTGTGACTGAAAGAGGATTGTTTATAGGTTATTTTATGGGAAGGAGGACAAGCAGGTGAGAGCGAGGGAGCAAGACAATGAATATTTATGACCTTCTTATTAACTGTTCAGTAAACAGTAAAGTTCCACAGGACGTGGTCAGCATCTTCTCCTTCATCTTGTTCTATAGTCAGGTTCAATTTGTTATTACAAAACTTTCTTTCTTCCTTTTTCTTCCTGTCTTCCCTCCTTTCTTCTCTCTTTCTTTCTCTTTTTTGTTCTTTCTTTTGACCTCAGATATGAAAGGTGGAATAAATTGCATTGCTCCATTCATTGCAGACCATCACCATTTTTTCTTGCTAGATGTACCTTCTGCCTCAGAAGTATTTTGTTTTTACTGCTCATTTATTTCTAACTCATTCGTATCTCCTAAACCCTCCCAGGCAGAGGTAAATGTCTAATATATTCAACATGTACAACTAAATTTATAAAATATATAGTGTGAATGTTTGATTTATGCCAATTTGACCATAACTGTTGCTAGGGTTTGAATGAATGTGTCCCTCCAAATTTCATGTGTTGGAAACTTAATCCCCAATGCAACAGTGTTGGAAGGTGAGGCCAAATAAGAGGTGATTAGGTCATGAGAGCTCTGTCCTCACCAACAGATTAAAGCCATCACAGGAGGGGGTGAGGTATCACAAGAGCATTTGTTATAAACAGGAGTTCAGGTCCCTCCTGCTCTCACTCCTCTTGCCTTTCCACCTTCTACCGTGGGATGACAGAGCAGGAAGGAGCTCACTAGATGCCGGTGCTATGCTCTTAGACTTCCCAGTCTTCAAAACCATGAGTCAAGTCAATTTCTGTTGTTTGTAAATTACCCAGTCATGATATTCTGTTACAGCAACACAACCAACTAAAACAAAGCTCATTCTGTTTCTCTTATTTCTCACTGAACACCATTTTCTGAGATCCACTCTTCCCTCTTTGCTACCACACACAATTCTGCAACTTGTACATGTTGCTTGATCCAAGTGTGTGAGCAGTTCCTTGTGGATATATACCTAGAAGTGGGGTTGATACATTGCAGCATCATTGCTCCCCCAGCCAAACCATTCTATGCAACCTCCAATGCATATTAGGTTCTTCATTTATCAGACAGATCACAGCTTACAATTTCAGCCAAGAGTTTAGTACCTAGAATACACACACACACAGACACACAGACACACACACACACACACACACACACACAGGAGACAAGAAACACTTTCAAAAAATGGTGATCTCATTCATTGTACACAAACCTGACATTTTGAGAGAAAGCTAGCTTTATTTTAAAAAGGTAACTTTTATTTTGGTTAAAAGTGGCAGATTTTACCCTGAAAGGTAGATTTAATTTTGCAAACCCAATTTGCCTTTTGCTATGGTCTAAATAAGTCACTCAAAATTCATGTGTTGGAAACTTAATCACCAATGCAACAATGTTGGGAGGTGGGCTTTTTGGGAAGTGTTTAGGTCAGGAAGGCTCTGCCTCATGAATGAATTACTGCCAGTATAAAAAGGGCTTGCAGGGGTGGAGTCTCTCGCTCTGTTCTTGTGCCATGTGAGAAAACAGCACTCCTCCCCTCTGGACCACATGTCAACAAAGCGCCATCTTGGAACCAGAGACCAAATCTGCCAATGCCTTGATCTCTGACTTCCCAGCTTCCAAAACTGTAAGAAATGAATTTCTGTTCTTTATAAATGACCAAACCTCAGGCATTCTGTTACATCAGCACAAAACCAACTAAGATACATTTGTTTCTCTCACATGGTTGGTTGAACAAACAGGAGACCCTCTTCCTTAGAAGCAGAAACTTCTTTTAATCTCCCCCAGATGCTCAGCAAAAAGCCTTCTCTGTTCTTTCACTGCAGACATCATCTTTTTCTCTCTGCTCTGCTGTCATGACAGCTTTTGCTGTATTTTTCTTTTGGTTCCTGCTTTGGTCTGAATATTTGTGTCCTTCCAAATTCACATGTTAAAATGTAATCACTAATGTGATGGTGTTAGGAGGTGGGGTCTTTGGGGGGTTATTAGGTCCCTAAAAAAAGTGAGGTTGTCATTTTCTGATATGCTAATGTTCTACGTATGTTGCCCTTTTGTTTGCTGTGATGATAAACTAAATCATATTTACTATATATTTGAAAAAGTTTTAAGAACCAGGTGCCATATCAAAGTGATGAACGGTCACACATCCTAGATCAGACAGTGGTCAAAGGCAGTGATTGAAACATTAACAGCAAGAGGGATGCTGTCAGCTTTTGAAGCCTGGAGGATAAGTCCAGATGGTCTTTAAGGGACAACTCCTTACCTTTAGAGGGACCATATGGTTCAAAGCCAACACTACTCCAATTTGAGCAACTAGTGTGAATAATCATGATTTATTAGGTCAAGGCACTCATATATTCTTAGTCTTGCACTTAGTCTTGTACACTGCTCTGAAAGAACACAAAATACCTAAGAGGGAACTTCCTGTTTATGATCTCTCAGGATATGCCTTACAAATAATGCCTTTGATTCAAATCTAAAAATACTTGCAATTATTAATAAAATGCATCTAAAATCTAGTGATGCTCATTTACAGCACAACCTACACCCTAAACTAAGATGATCTGTGTGTGATAGTGCAGTTAAAAGAAGCCCCAGAGAGCTCATTTGTCCCTTCCACCATGAAAGGACACAGCAAGTTCCCATCTATGAACTAGGAATCAGGCTCACTAGACACCTAGTCGGCAGGTGTCTTGATCTGGGACTTCCCAGCCTCCAAAACTGTGATAATAAACTCCTTTTGTTTGTAAACTATTCAGTTGATGGCATTTTATTATAGTAGGCCAAATGGACAAAGATAGTTCTAAATCACTGCTTTGGCATCTCCACACCACCTTCACTCCTGAAAACACTAGACACCTGGTTCTAGGTAGGCTCTTTACATTTATCTTCCTTAAAACCTGTCCTCCTTCCACAGAAAGCCAATGAAGCATCTATTCCTCCAGCATAAGCTGGTGCTTTATCTTGTGTTGTTGCTCTGCCTGTCATCTTTGATTGCACTGGGTTGAATGCATGAGAGTATTTTGAGCTCAACAATATTTTCCCCATCTGCTGAAATGATGAGCTTAGACTAGAAGAATGCCAAGGGATTGACTAATTCAAAAATTCTATAATTTTATACATTTTTAAACAATTAATGCCTCTCTCTATTAATGCATTAGTTCTGTTGCAATAGTATAATATTGTTTAACTATATCCAGTAAGGTACTAACTCTTTCCTATCTAGGAGAAGCATAATAAGTGCTTAAAATTTGTGCAGGTTTTCCTTGTGGGATGAGCCCCTTAGTTCTCATATTTGGAATCCATTAGACCTGAGTGCTTTGTAGAGGTATAAATAACATTTCTTATGAAAGATATATATAAGCATATACTGAGCACTGGTTTCTGTTACAGCAAAAACTAAATTGATGCATAAAAGGACTGGTGCACTTTTCCTTATTGTTGTAACCAAAATTCCACTATGAACCAGATAAAAATCTCTATTACAGTTAATGCATTCTGATATACTAAAGGGTTGATTTTTATCTTAAGTGATTTATCATCCTTTGTAAAGACAGAACAAGTCTTCCAGGTTGTGGTAGTGTAATGAAACATTCTGAGGACCCTGGAGCAGATAGATAAATTTCTTCTTGAGCAAAGAGGTAAGTCTGGAAGAAAACATGTCCTGAAATTATTTTTATTCATGATACGGAGCATAAATGAAAATATTTAAAGCCATTAAATTGGGATGAAATAATGGAAGATGGCTTGGCTAAAGAAAAAACTCCTGGGTGTTTAATAATTGGGTGTTTTCTCCCTGCATACTGTTGGTAAGACTAGAATAAAGTGTTCATTGTTATTTTAATAACAGAGACATATTTCAGTGTACACTGTCAATATCACAACCAAGAAAATAGGATGGAGATAAGCCTGTTTCCATAGAATCTAGAACCATGCAGAGTTGTGAGGCAATTCACAAAAACATTTATTTAAAGTCTATTAAGTGGTAAGCATATCATTCATTCAGCAAAGATAGTGGGAGACGGCTGCATAGAACATTTTGTCCTAAATGCTTTGGAGAAATGATGAACAAAGTACTTTTAGATTCCCCAGCATATTTTCAATCACTTTGTAGGAAGCAAGAAGTAGAAAAAAAAAATTGGTGACAAAATAGACTTTAAAAATTTTAAGAAGAAAGCATACGGGCTATTATAAGCCAATTTAGATATACAGGTGACCCTTGAACAATGCTGGGGTTAGGGGTGCTGACCGTCTACATAATTGAAAATCTGCATATAACTTTTGACTCTACAAAAACTTAACTACTAATGGCCTACTAGAAAGGGATAGAAGAAAATATACATGTATCTGTTCATTTGTGGAAGGAAATGCAGGAAGTATAAACCAGAAATTAACCTGAAGCCTTACCAATAACATGAACAGTCCATTAACACATATCGTATCTGTTATATACATTATATGTTGTGTCCTTACAATAAAGTAAGCTAGACATTGTAACTTAATGTTAATTATTCAACACACATTAACACTCATATATGTGCCTCCTCTCAAGAATGTTAACAGCAAAATTTTTAACTATATTAGAAATCTGTCTTCAATGAAGGTAACATAACATGCAGGACATTTTTAATAGCATTGAGTGCATGGCATCGAATATATGGAAGTCACTGGATCAATAGCAGGATTATACACATGGTATGTGGATCTACTTCCTTCCTTCCTTTCCTGACCAATTTTTCCCTTCCACTTTTCACTATCCTTCTAGATCATTTCCTTTTTCTTTTTTTTTTTCAGAGACAGAGTCTCTCTCTAGGCTCAAGAGATCTTTCCACCTCAGCCTCCCAAGTCTCTGGTAGGACTACAGGCGCATGCCACCATGCCCAGCCCATTCCCCTTTCTGTTCTTCCATCTTATTTACTTGGTTTTGAGGAAGAGCATACTTCTCAGGAAGGAATGGGGAGGAGTAAAGAATTTTCGTAATGTCCCCAGTAAAAGTGAAGCCTATTGAACAGAGCAGCATCTAATCACCTGTGCCACCCCCAGGGGAAGAACAAGGGACATCTACATTTACTCTAGAAGAACAAGACTCACGAGTGTGTCTCTGTGACACAGAATATTCAGGCAACCAGCCACGTTCCAGACTAGCCTATTAGAAATTAGTCATTATTGTAATGCAACCATTTCAATTCTGGAGTTACTGGAATTGTTATAGTTTCTAAATAAAATATTAGGAGTCCAAACTCACATCTGCATAATTAAAATAAAAATAAAAAGACAAACTAGTTTTTCTATTTTTTCTTTATTCATCCAACATTACAATACCTCTAATACTAAAATTAGACCTCACTTTATAAATTACAGGAAATAATCCTAGGGCTTCACAGAAATGAAGAAATGGTACATAAAAGTGACTTTAAAATTTTTTTTTTTTTTTATAGAGAAGGGGATCTTACTATATTGTTCAGGCTGAATTTGAACTCCTGACCTCAAGCGATCGTCCTGCCTTGGTCTCCCAAAGAGCTAGGATTATAGCTATGAGCCACTGTGCCTGGCCAAAAGTGAATTTTGTTCTCTGTATGGAAGATTCTACTGGATTAAAAAAATAATAATTTAAGAGTTAAATGCATTTGACTAATAATCTAATGTTTCTCAATGATAAAGCCATTGAATTTTATATTACCAAAATAATATCATTATCAGAAAGATCATATTGCTGAAAACAATTTCCCAGGAAATACCAACTCATGAATGATTCCCTGTTAATACAAAGCAATATGCAATAGTCACTAAATGACATTATGAGATTTCTCCATTTTACAAAAATGTTGGTCAAAATCATACATATTATGATTACTTTTTAGGAAGGAGACATAGGTAATTCAATAAGCAATCCTATGGTTTTAAATTTCCAAATAAAAGTATGTTATTTCTAAAAGTGTATAGGAATCCACTGTTTTCTTCTCTCAGAAAGGCAGTAAAAGAAACAGTTGTTTAGAAAATGTTATGGTTTTCGATAATTATTATCCTTTCCACTTGAATAGGGATTTATCTTGCCAATTTTTTTCACAACAAGCTTCCTGAGCAAAGTATTCATGTGTATCTTGCTCACTATTGTGAAACTCATGAACAGTGACTCTCATGAGGACATTACAGGGTATATAGAGTACTGTTTTTATCTTTGTTTTTATTGCCAGCTGTTTATTTACTTAGTGTATGCAGAGGTTGGCGCCTCTGTTTTTATAATATTGGTTCTATAATTTCCACACACAGAATTCTGTATGCCCATGAACTTGGAGAGTAGATCTATCACATATGTCCCTTACTAGGGTCTCATTTGCCTTTACAGGAGTGACGTGTTACGTGAGAACATAGACGAGGAGACCTGCACCTGTCTGGGAGGTAGGGCTGTGAGGCTTTCCTTCAAGGATGATCTACTCAGATACCACCTCTCACCTACCAAACTGGCAAAAATTAAAAGATGTGACAGCACATTCTTGTTGAAGAGCCTGTGAGAAAGCAGACATTACCTTTCAACCTTGCAATCATGCTTCTAGGAATCTATGCTGATGGCACACCTCCAACCATTCGAAACTCTATGAGTGAACTTATTCATTGCCGTGTTGTTTATAATTTCAAAAAGAACCTAAATGCCCATACATAGGAAAGTAATTGAATAAACTATGGTACATTCACATACTGAAGCACAACGCACTTATAAAAAAGAATGAGGAAAATCTCTATGAACGGAAACAGTGATTTCTGTGATATCCTGTTAAGTGTTGAAAGCAAAGTGCAAAAGATTACAGAAGGCTACCCTTCATGTAAGAAAGAAAGGGGTAGAAGAAAATATGCATGTATCTGTTCATTTGTCTAAGGAAATGCAGGAAGTATAAATTAGAAATTAAAGAGAGCTGTTACCTCTAGAGGATAGGTATTAAAGGAGTAGAGAGAAGGTAGGAAGGGGAATGGTAGTACCAATTCTCAGAATGTAGCTTCTTGCATGGCTCTGACTCTCAAAACCTCAGTAAGGTTTCACATACCACAAAATACCCTAAAATACATAAACAGTTAAGATCAGCCAGGATGGGGAAGGAAAAACTCAAAATAATATGAACAGCAACAAATGAACCTAAATGAATGAACACTTTAATCAACACTGAGGGTAAGAAAGAAAAGAACTAACCTAAGTAACTTTGGAAAACAATGTCTTGATCAGACATTGTAAGGCTAAAGACAAAAAGAACTCCATGCAAAATCTCTAATGTAATTAGCATCTTTGTGTCTCACAGGGGTATGGTTTAGCAATTCTGAAGCCATTTTATGTTTATACTAAGATTGAACAAATATATGAGATGAGAGCCAATTTTTCCCCTTGTTGGAGAATAATTTTGGAGAACATAACTTACAAAGAGTGGGAGAAGGCTGGAAATGACACTTGTGATTGGGATTGGAATTAGAGGTATCAGTATGAGGAGAAACAGGATATTTTCATAGTATCAAAGTATCTCCCCCAAGATACTTACTAATTACAAAGGAAAAAAGAAAACTTCACAATAAAGAAATCCAGCAGACACCACATTAACCAAGTGATCAAAGCTAATGTCACCAGCAGAAAGACCTATTAACACCATGTACCCCTGATATGATATACTAATAATACAGCATTTCTACAACATTCCTGGAAAAATATGCCTGACCTCAATCTAATCATGAGAAAACACCAGACAGACCCAAGCTGAGGGACATTCTACAAAGCAACTCTTGAAGTACTGTTCAAAAGTGTCAAGGTTATGAAAGACACAGAAAGGCTGAGGAATTATCATAGATTAGAGGAAATTCAGGACAAATAACAACTAAATGCAATTTGAGATCCTGTATTGGATGTTGGAACAAAAAAAAAGGACATTTGCAAAAGCTGGTGAAATTTAAACAATATCTATAGTTGTGTTTACTGTAACAATGTTAATTTCCTGGTGTTGGTCATTGTGCTGTGGTGACATAAGATATCAACATTAGGTATAATGTGATGAAGGATGAGAAAAACTTTGTATAAATCAAAAATTGTTTTAAAATAAGAAATATTTTTTGAAAACTCATTTCCTTGGATATCTGTCGGCTGGTTTATAAATCAGCTTTAAAAGCTAATGTCCTCTTTTACACTCTAATTTCTAGGTTCAGGAGTTTTTGAGCTCCAGATCAGAGCCCTGGAA
Organism: Lemur catta; assembly: GCF_020740605.2. Taxonomy (NCBI): domain Eukaryota; kingdom Metazoa; phylum Chordata; class Mammalia; order Primates; family Lemuridae; genus Lemur; species Lemur catta. The sequence continues at coordinate 10,896,293 of NC_059152.1, read as the reverse complement.
GTTTCCTAAAATTCTTTGGGAGCAAAGGTGGGGAAGCACAGAGCAGCTAGAAAGAGGAGAAACATGAGAAGAGACAATATTATCTGCGAATGGTATCTGTAATTTGAAGGAGCCAAGACAATACACTTTATCCAAATTAATTTACTGCACTACTGGAATCTGAAAGTTCGTTAGCTATTAATGTTTTAGCTACAGGAGCTAGACATAGGTCTTTAGTTGTCTATTAAAATGTGAGACGGGAACACATGAAGCCATCATCAGCTATTAACACTTCAATGTGCATTTATTCATGTTGCTCTTTAATGTGAAGACCACATTGCTTATGCCAGAATCCTGTAGGATGATCCCTAACATATTCATGCTTTAGGAACAGAAGGATGCAAGGACTTAGCTCAAACATCTACTCGCCTGTTTGGCATCTGACCCCATTTGGACTAGGCAGCTTCCAAGTGCTGCCCTCAGCCTCCTGAATTTTCCATGCTATAGCATTTAAGGCTCTGTTAGCCTCTGTTTCCTTGACTCCTTACTCCCAAAAACACTCTGCTTTTTACATTTTATTCCTAGAACAAGGGTGGTGCCTAATAGATACAATATGTAAATATTATTATCTTGTCAAATGATCAAGGGAAGCATTTCATAGTCTTTAATCTTTTTAGTACAAAACATCAAGCAAAATGTCATGTAGAACATCTCTTGGTAGTTATTAATAATGTGAGGTTTTCTTTAGTTTAAACATATTCACATTCCTTATGGTGAATGGATTTTAGGCATATTCATGTGGGGTATCTTTGTATATTCAATAGTTGATTATCTAGTAAACAATAAAACCTATTATAAAATCATTATCACTATGTATTCATTTATGTTTATAGAGATTTATGACTTAAAATATATTTATATTTTATACATTTATATATTTGTACCTTATAAAATATAATATAAAATATAAATATATTTTTTCTGTAACTTATTAGGTATCTTTGACAATTCAGAAAAAAAGTTTCTGCTCCACAACTGCCCCTGACTTAGGCATTTGCTTCCCTTAGTTGTCTGGATAAGTATGTACTCAGAAAGCATGGGTGAGGCTAGAGACCTACCAGAATATTCAGTATGGAGGTTGATACAGGAGGCAAATTACCTACTTTGGTTAGGAGGTACCTGGTTCACTCACTGAGCCTTGATTGTATCAAAAGGTAGAGTCAAAAGAATTGGAGAGATTTGACAAATAAGAGTAAAGGGCAGATATCTAGTGTAGATTTCCAGCTACTATCCAAGAGGACATTAGAAAATATAAATGAAGAACTTCATATAGGAAGAACTTTCTAGAAAGTTCAAGAACTTTCAAGAAAGTTCTTTTGGAAATGGATTTCCTACATTCTATCATCAAATACTCAGACTTAAAATAAATAAATTGGTTAAATTTGCAAATCCCTCTCATTCCAGTCTCAGTTAGCTATAAGACCATAAAAATTAAAATGTCTTGTGGGTTGACCTTTAGCAAGGAACTAAGAAACTGAGTATATGGCCTTCGTCTCAGCCACCAGCCTGTAGTGTTCAACTCTACTTATTCTGAACTCTGTTAGACATGACAGAGGCTGCAAAGAACGCTGCACGCAGTCTTGTTCATGTTCATGGTAGGGAAAAGACTGGTTGCAGAACAATAATCAGAAAAGAATGCAAACACATATGGGAATTAAATTCCAGCACAGTTAAGTAATTGTGGCCTAAGCACATCCTCCTTCCATGTACTTTATTCAGTAGGGCAAGAATGATGAGGACCTATAAAAGCAGATGCTCAAATTTTCAAGTCTAAGCTTCATACTAACCCTGTCTGAAAAATATCCCTCTCCAAAAGTTTGTAGCACCATTTAATCCAGTTCCCTTTCTTGTCAGCCCCCTTCAATTTCCATCATCCTTTATCTCCTCACATAATTATTTTATCTATGAATATTTGATGACAGTTTGCAAAAAATCCATTTTCAAAAGCTCTTTTCAGAATATGCCTCTGAGTTTGATAATTTTAATGGGGTAAGCCTATTTTTAAGCTGAATAGCTCAAAGGCTTGTTATCAATTCAAGTGTGCTTATTTATTTATTTGGAATCACTATTTCAGTAAGAAGAGTCTCTTAAAGGCCTTTCCTCATTTTTGTGAGCTTTAATAATTGTGATATTACCAATGTTGAAAACTAAAATCAAGTTTTAAATAATTTTGAAAGTATAACTTCTGTCCTAGCATAATTTTTTTATTTTATATCCTTATAAACAATAACCATAAATGCTAATTCCTTATACAGATAAAGTAATTGTTGGGCATAGCATTCCTATTGTGTTTGAAAGAGTTTATTTCCACAAATGAAGGTATCTTACAGGGGGTCATTTGTTCTTTTAAAAGTGACACAATTTTTTAGGATGTAGTTAGCAGTGTATAGTCAACTGAATGTGGGGAGGGATGGTGCCTGTGTTGTGTGATGCATTATAACAAATTCTCAGGCAAAGCCAAGGGGCCGAGGCAGGCTAGAGGATGGGAGAATGGAGGATGGGTAATGGGAGGATATGAGGAGCGGTAGGGTCTGAAATCAAAGAACAATGAGACCTGAACACTGAGTCCTAGGAGCTTTCAGATACTTTTGGGAAACATACATGTAAATGCCTGTAGTATGTGATGAACCCCATACATAGAATAGTGCACCCTGTGCATTGGAGGTATGTTGCATGTTCTTTTCATAATCAAACCTGCCTTTTCTTCTTCTTTTCACTTATGTCTGCTGTGAAGATGTAGTTATCACTGACTCCGCTCTGCTTCTCCCCAAGGATCCCACTTCTACATTCCCAGTTGTTCCAACTGTGATTCTTTAGATAATCGCCCCATATTCCACTCTAGTTCTTTGTATTTATTGGTTAGCTCTGAGCGTGGAGCTTTACCACACATACAACCTTACAAATAATTTAAGAAGTATCCCCCCACCACCAAAAGAACTTTACAAAAAACGAGAGAGAACAAAGTGGGAGACAAAAGCCACCATCATTAGAATTCACCTTGAAGAAATAAATGGAAGTTGTGAAGAAATGAGCAAAGAATGCGTTGGCATTTGGTATATGGGATGCTCCCATCAACTCTTAGGAGTCCAGTTACACAGGGTCACATGTCTTTCTTTATGGTCCCCATCTCATACCTAACTTTGCAACAGGGAATATTTAAATCATCAAAAAACTCCAAATGCTATTTAGATTGAATCGAGAATTTAGAATCAACCTACAGGCAATACTTGCCATATTTAATCATAGCCATGTATCAGAATATAAATACTCAGACCTTGTTAATATAAAAATAATGCCGGATCCCTATTTTAAGTAATATACCTTTCTTTTCTTCTTTCCCAGTATGTATCAGTTGTGAGAGTCTACAGTAGATGCTGGGAGACTGATTCCGATTCAAGTGCCTGTGACCATCACTTAGAAAAGCCTTCCCTAGGTTTTCTGAGTGCGGACATGAAGAATAGTTGGTCCCATCTGGGTGTAGGTTAAAACTTCAGTTTTGAAATTCTCTGCCCACATGGATAGTCTCATATCTTTTCAGGGAGTGCTTGTTGCTTAGAAAATGTCAACAAATGCATGTAGTACTTGCATTATAAAGTAAAATTCAATGTTAGAAAGTGTATGCTGAGGACTTTAAATACCTGACTTGAAAATATCTGCTCTATCAGAGAAAATCTTTAGCCTTCATTTTTTTTCTTTTTCTTAAGAATAAAACTCTAGAGTTAGAAATAGTCAATTTAACTCTTCAATAATAAAAAGTTTTCCTTTTATCCCATACCAGAACAAACTTTATTCCAGATGGTAATGCCTAAGCTAAGGAAACAGAACTTTTAATGAATTTTAAAATTAAACCAGAGAGATGTGCTTTGACAGTTGGAACGGGAGAATATGATTCTAGATATGTACTTTTCCACCGAAAGTTTTTATTACTTATTTGTAATATTTACCATGTCAAACTTTTCTGTTTTCCAAAGAGAAAAGAAACTTTATCCTTTTGTGTCTGCGTTATCTGAACTCCGAAGAGACTCACATGCTTAATAACTTCTGAAGCATCTTAAATGAAATGGTCAACATTATATATTATATCTGCCATAACTTACTTAGGGGTTCATGCCTGTGAGCTCATAATTTACGTCTCTGTTTGAGGGACACAGATTTATATTTTTACTCTTCCCTTTAAAGCGTACCCTGATTTCTAAACAGAATCACAAAGAGTAGAGTCAAAGTAGCACCCTCAAGAGGGCAGGCAGAATATATTTGCCTGTACCTCTATTGGAGTGCCATATTTTAAGAGGCTGAAATCTCAGAACTAAATTAAAATGCAAGTAAGGTAAAATCTCAGAAATAGAAAATAAAGTACAATTATAACATAGATGCACACCCACAAACACATCCACATTTTTTGGACATACTAAAACCGCAATAAAAGTGTTTGGTCTTATACACCTTGATGTAAACTGTAAACAAAGCGAATTAAATGTCATACATTTATTATCATTGTGCGTGAGTTTCAAAACCATGAATGTGTCAAGGCTTCACATTTTGAGATCCTTCTATTTTCAGAATTCATTACATTTCCACTGCAAGAATTGTGAATGCCGGTTTTAAAAAACTGACAGGCTGCAGTGGAATACTAAAGAGAAAAGCAAAGAAATGTCAAGAGTTTGATCATGTATCTTTGCCTATTTGGATACAGGTGGAAATTGTTGAGTGAACAGACAGTGTGTGGATGATACACAGCATGTAATTACAAAGTGCCAAATGAGCAGAGAAGAATAACATGAAAGTACAATAATCAGGAACGTGTCTGTGAGACGTGTTAGATATGTGGAAGTTGCCCTGATTTCTAATAGAAGAGAAAAGTATTTTAATTTTGAGGTTAAGTCGTGAAAGCGTGCTTGTTGACTTTGCATCTCTTTGTCGTTCTGCCTTATAAAATACAGTGAACAACGGCAGCGCCGTGGCCACGGCAGAGAGGAGAGGGGAGGGAAGGTGGCAAGAATAGAGCAGCACCACAACTGGCCCTGGACCACTGATTCTTTGGATGCATTTGGCTCAATCATGTCAATAATGCAAATTGTCCACAACTTCGTAATTTAGAAAAAATACCTAAACTACAGAAACGTGGAAAAAGGTAGTACCATAATCTCGTCTATACCCATCATCCCAACTCAACTAACACTGACTCTAGCTCACTCTTTGCTGCGAGTTCTCTCCCCCCCCCCCCCCGAGAGTGTGTGTGTATTTTAAATCAGCTATTTTTCATTTATTAATTCCTTTCCATTTCACTGAATCACTAAATGTAAAACAGAAAAGAGCTCATAATTATGATCCTTCTCTCTTCTCACCTCTCACCCTTCTTCACCAAGTTGGCTCTTCCCCCTACTGGAAGACTATAAATCCATCTCTTCTTGTCTCTTTGCACCACCATTGCCTTGGGTCAAGCCCCCCTTGTTTCTAAACAATGTTCTAGCAACAGCCTCCTCATTGGTCTTCCTGCCTCTGATATTTCCTTTTTCTAATTCATCTTCTGTTTGGATCAGTGCCTTTCTAAAATGAATATATAATTTCCACACTCCTCCACCACCTACAGAATAAAGTCCAAGCTCCTCAGACATCTTGTAGATCAGTTCTTGTCTTGCTTTCTATTCTCATTGTCTGCCTCTTCCCTTCATGCCACCCTTTTGTTGCCACAGCAATCCTATGGCCATTTCCCCCCAAAATTTCCATGTCCTTTGCCTCAAATACCCATTCTACTTGGCTTTGATGAATACAATCCCACTTAGGGTTCAAAATCCTACTCTTGCATAGTGCTCTTTGACTCATCAAAGAAGGGGCCATTGGTTCTTCTTCTGAGTTCCTCCGACATTTTAATATATCAAATGGCATTATAGCTATTTATTTTCAAATCTGCCTCTTGCATTAGACTATATTCCCTCCACATTGCACTCCCACTGGAACATTGCACAGTTTACTGCTGTTGTTCCTACTTCTAAAATGAGGCACTGAATATTTTCTGATTATCTGAATATTAGCAATGTATGAGGAGTGGAGAAAGAAAAAATTTTAACACTTGAAAGAAAAGGAATTAGACCTTGTTTTCATCAGTTTCTTCTCCTTCTACATGTATTTTAATGCTCTCTGCTATTGCAAGCTTCTGAAAATCTCAAAACCATTTTCTAAAGCAGTTTGCTATCTCTAGGGATGACATTTGACCAACAATTAAAAAACAGAGATTATCGTTTGTTTTGACAACAAATAAGATCCCAAAATTAACTAATATATGATGTCTAATAATTAAATTTAAACCCAAGTGAGAAAAATGAAGCTCATGGAATAGAAAACTTATTGTCTATAAGAAATAGAGTTTCGTAAGTTGCTAGTGTGAGGGCCAGCATCCCACACTGTTTACGGTCTATGCCTAAAATTGCGTGGCTTCATCTCAACTTGTCCTCCACAGATAACATGATCTCTTTTTCCCCTGAGATTCTGACCTGTGCTTTACAGTCAGGCCTTTGGTACTCTCCCAGAAAAGGCTTAAAATCTAGGGCCACAATCTAGGAACTTGAATGTAGATATATATTAGTATAGTAGTATTATCTAGAAAGCTACTAAGAATAACTTCCTTCTAAGGTTTTGTAGGCAATTTTTTCTTCCTATTTTTTCCATGCGCATCTACAGGAAATGTTTCTTTTTTTTTTTTCCTTTTCTAGCTCACACCTTTGGCTTTCCTCTTCAGGTATTATTTCCAAGTTCTTCTGAACTGTGTTGGTACCCATCCCACTAGACATCCAGAAAGTAACCATGTTGGGTTTGCCAAGCTGCAACAATGAGGTAGAAATAGCCAATTATTATCCCAAACTTCTACTCCTCAATCCTAAATACACACAAACACCATCTTAATTCAACAGGAGGCTCAAGGAATTGCTGCTGCATTGCTCTCAACTGCTCACTAACTCTGCTTTGAGACATCAACTTGGACTCCAGCCTTAAGGGGAACCACCGTAAACTATAGCACCTAACTCTTAGCCGCTCTGATTATGGAAAATTCTCAGGCTCCCACAGAGTCTAGAGTTGACATGCCAGCATCATAGCAAATCCCTCTTCTTGCACTTTGAGTGTCGGTCTGCCTCTCTCTGGTAGATTGCCACGCAATTACCGTGTTACTTAGACAAAGATTCTGCACTATTGTTGGAGACATTATGATGAGAGGTTCTTCTCATTCCGAGGCTTACGTTTGCTGTGTATAGAGGCCCTTTTAGGGAAGTAAATCACCAGGGAGGAGCAACGTGTCTCATCACAGCACGGCAGGGCCACCAGCCCACCCTTCCAAACTCTAACAAGGAAAATGGCTGCTGAAGTTTCAGGACTTGAAATCAAAGCCTGGAAGGTTCTGTGTTTCTTGCAATTAATAAAGTCCTCCCACCCCATCCCGCATTCCCCACTGAGTTCCAGTAAGAATTCAAAACAGGCTTCCACTCTCTGTCCCACAATATAACAATATGCCCCCATAACTATATTAGAGAAAAAATAAAGACAAAACTGAATATCCCAGCGGCCCATCCTACCCCAACCCACACCCTAGAAATTGTTTAGTCAACTAACATTATAGAACTATGATCACCTTGCAACTTGCACAGTTTTTTGTTTGCTTTTGCTCCATACACATACAAAAGTAAAATTTCACATAGTCAAGAAAAAAGAGGCTGTCACAAAACTAAGCCATGCCACTTGACTACCACGTGGAAAAGTAATAATTCAGTCCTGAATCCCTGAGTTGTCTGTATAGAATTTATGTCTTCTTCAAAAATCCAAATTTATTGCTTTATTTCCCTTGAATCACTATAACCCATTTGCATTCAAGATACTGAATTAAGCACCATGAGCTCTGGAAAACAGTATTTCAGTTGAACTCAATTAGGTTATTTCACTGGAAAGACACTGTACATTGTCTATCAGATTGAGAGACGTTTGCAGTTAATGGTTGTTTTTTCTTTCAGTTATATTTTGTATTGAAAAATCTTTGGAACAAATTATCGAGTGGTTTATTGACCACCTTCAAAGTTTTCAAAATCATTTCTAGGCAAGAAGAGCAACTTCTTCCTAATAAATAACCCATCTTGTAATCATAACTGTCCAATAGTCACCGATATTGATAATATATGGTAGCTATTTGAGATCTGCCTTTTCAGTCAGTGAAATATGGGCTTTTCCTTAATGACTGAATCATTTTATTTCTGACCTCTACGCTATCAAAATTTAGTGTGTTGCACCCACGGAAAAGATATTCTCATTGATTTTGTTGTTAAATGAAAATAAAATTAGTCCTATGAGGCAAGTAACCTAATAAAGCTTGGATTTTTAAGAATTACAGTAAGGAGAAGAAAAAAAATCTCACCACTAGGTAGCTAGCAGAAAAGAGGAAAAGGGCTATTTAGCTCTAAAAAGACAACTGTTTATAGCCTCAGCACAATCGTGAGAAAACATCAGACACATTCAAGTGGAGTGACATTCTACAAAATATCTGACCAGCTCTCCTCAACATTGTCAAGATCAGGGAAGACAAGGGAAGACGGAGAAATTGTCATAGATTGGCAGAGACCTGGAGACAGAATAACTAAATGCAACGTGGTATCCTGAATTGGATTCTGGAACCGAAACAGGACATTATTGGGAGAAAAAAAAGGAAAACCTGAATAAAATATGTAGTTTAGTTGATAGTATTGTACCATTTTTAATTTTTGAGTTTCGATAAGTATGTCCTAATTATGTATGATGCCATATTAAAGAAAGCTGGGGAGAGGATATTTGAGAACACTCTGCTCTATCCTTGAAATTCTTTTGTAAATCTAATACTATTTCCATATACAAAGTTTAAGGAAAAATGCAACAGTTGGGGCTGGCCAACATATTCCCTGAGCTGCAGCAATATTCTGCCAGGGCCAACTGAGTTTATTGAAGTCAGGACCAAGACATCTGATTTATACTTATGAAGTGTTTGTTCCTTCCCAAGTTAATCTGTGGACCTACTAATACCCAAGGCAATAGTTTTAATTGTATTATATGTTTTTAATATCCTTTGCAGATTTAGTACTTAAAATTGCCTTGCCTGCCCTCTTCAGTCTGTCTGATCCATTTAGCTAACAGTATACCACTTCCCAGACAAATTTCCACATCTGTTTTCTCAGCAAGGAATACTTTCTTCTCTACAATGTCTCTTTAAAAAGTCAGTAGTTACCCCTGAGATTCGTTTGGACCTAAATCTTACCCTAGATTTCTTGCACATCCATAGAACATGAAGGACGCTCGGATCAACTAGCAAAAGGCAAGTATCCTATGCTGTCTCTTCAGTGACCTGCTCTTGTCACATCACTCCAGTTCACTAGGACAAAGCATTACTAAGATGTCTCCCCAGACCCATCTCAATTTTTTTTCTCTTTCCTATGATGGTACACTGTGTACATAAGCAAAAGAAGTGCAGCTCTAACCTGTTTTGTTCAATGGTCAACTTGTAATTACAAAAGGGAGGCTCCTGTCATCAGAACCTACATTTGACAATAGGCAGACAAGGATTGCCAATGAGAAATGGGAAGTCAATCAAGTATGTCCAAATATTTGAGGAAACCTAATACCTACAAGAGAGACCACAAAGCCCACAACAAAGACAATTAAAATTTAAGGAGTCAGAGTTAATAGAATGCACAGAAGAAAACATAAAAGTAGATTTAATTTGTGTCCTCAACTAGAGTTCATACTAATCTCATGCCAAATCAGAGGAAGCAACTCTAAAGAAATATATTTAGCATATATAGAAATTAAAAATATAATGGTTGAACTTTAACAAAATGCAACATATGAGCTAAATATTAATAACATAACTGACCTAGACAAAGGTTAAAGAGTCAGCTGGAGGATTAAGCTGAAAGATTCTTCCAGAACACATGGAAAATATGGAAAGTATGTGTGAGTATTCACGTAAGTCGCTGAGACCTCTGCCTTTCATATCTACAAAGTAGATACTGCAAGTTAAAAAGAGAAAAGAAAAATACCTTGATATTTTCTTTTTTAGGTAGAACATCATTTGTAAGCATGACATTTATGGAAGTGAAATAAAATAAGTGAATCTATTTAAAACACAATACAAAATGAAGCTATTTAAAAAACTGCAAAAATTTCATTTTTCTTCATTTATAAAGTCTCTGGTACATAGCAGGTATTCAATAATTGTTAGGTATTTCCAGAAAAGGTGGTATGATAGCATGGCAATGAGTACATTTTAACTTCAGTCATTTTCTTTGTCCTTTTATCAAGGATGCTGCCTTGAAACTAGCATTCTTCCTAGCAACCCCAAAACCTCCTTTAATTTTTCCTTTAAAAGTAATATAATGTTTAAATAGGACACATAAAAATATGATGGTGTGCTCCAAGAAAAACCAATGGAACCATCATCAGGGACACCAGTCATGGTCCAATCTGTAACTCTTTCCAAGACTGAAGTGAGAAACTGTGGAGCTGCTTCTCCCTAGTTCAAAAATAACTCTTCCTGCTGCTATGGAAAAACAGTATAGCAGTTCCTCAAAAAATTCAAAATAGAATTGCCATGTGATCCGGAAATCCCACCTCCATGTATATATCTAAAAGAAAACTGGGACTGGAACAGATATGTGTCCACTCAGGTCATGACAGCCTTATTCACAATAGCCAAGCAGTGAAACAAAACCCAAGTATTCATCAGTGGACAAGCAGATAAGCAGAATGTGACACATACATACAATGGAACACGCATTATTCAGCCTTTTTTTTAAAAAAAGGAAATTCTGACACATGTGAACACACAGGTAAACCTTGAGGATATTATGTTCAGTGAAATAAGCCAGTCACCAAGGAGCAAATACTGTATGGTTTCACTTGAATGAGGTCCCTAGAGTAGTCAGACTCATAAAGACAGAGTGGAATGGGGGTTGTCGGGGAGGAGCAGGAGGGAATGGGAAGTTAGTGTTTAATCAGCATAGAATTCAGTTTTGCAAGATGGAAAGAGTTCTGGAGATGGATGATGGCAATGGTTGCACAACAAGGTGAATTGACTTAATGCCACTGAATTGTACCCTCAGCAATGGTTAAGATGGTCAATTTTACATTATGTGTATTTTGCCACATTTTTGTAAAATGCCTCTTCTCACTTTAAACCGTGCAATTTGCCTGGCTTCTGCCAGTGCCAAACTAATTTTTACTGCAAGTAAAGATGAGGCTACATTTAATTTTGTTCAAACTATTTCCCTTTTTCCCACGTTGGGTTTCCCTCCTTAATTTAAGACAAACATATCTTTTATGAATGCATAATGATTAATGAAAGCTGGCAGGAATACTGATAAGAAACCCCATAAGAGCAAAACACATGTATTCTTTTCTAAATATAACCTAAACATAGGCTACTCTCCAGCAGTAATAACAGTTAGCATTCAAATGTCGAGTGTTTATACTCAGGTACTCATTATTCTGCTATTATCACCTAGTCTTCGCTGTGACAGAAGTGTATCTAACGTATAGTGCACACCACTGTGTAGATTGTCATTTGCCTAGCAAAGTGTCATTATTCAATTTTATAAGGAAGCTCATGATTTTTATAAGAGAAATTGTTTTACCCAGTATGAATACCTACAGGGTCATATGAGAAGGGAAGGAATGTTTTGTCATTAGTATGAATTCTTTTCTAATGTTGATTCTCATTTTTGAATTTAATAAGACTTGAAAATGCACTTAGAAATATGCAGACACTCCTTAAGTAGCTCCAACGAATACATTTCAGATCCTAAGCTCATTTTCAGTCGTTCCACATTAACCAAGGATGATGCTACTGGGCTGTTCCGTGACAGAGAATGAGAAACTGACTTATCCCATGGGTAAGCCAAGAACATGTTAAAAACTGCTTTGACTATATTCAAATCATGGGCACGCTTTTTAAAAATAATCCACTCTTAAATGGCTCTAGTCTCTAAAAAGAAGGGCAGTAAGCTTTGTGGAGTGTAGAACCATATAACAAAATTACAGCTAGGAAGGAGGAATAAATTCTGGTGTTCTGTAGCACTGTGGGATGGCTATAGTTAACAATAATTTATTGTATATTTTCAAATAGCTACAAGGGAGGATTTTGAATGTTCCTAACATATAGAAATGATAAACTTTTAAGGTGATGGATATGCTAATTATCCTGATTTGATCATTGCACATTGCATAGATGAGTCGAAATATTACACCATATACCGTAAATATAGTTAAGTGTTCACCAATTAATTCACGTGCTCAAATATTTATTGAGCTTTAAGTATATCCTAGATACTCTTCTAGGCACTGGGATGCAAGTGTGAATGAATAAAACACAAAGTACTGTTTCCATGGCAATTACATGCGGCCATAGTCAATAACCTTGCTTGTGTGTGTCTCTGTATTTATAGTAAGGTCAGTAAGTTTTTGTTCTCTAGACTGAGTTCTGATCCTCAGTCCATCCCCTATGCAATGCCTGACATATAGAGAGTGTTTAAAGAAAAAATAAAAATAAAAAAACCTTTCAACAATGAATTTTACTTTTGCTTCTATGAGGGGGTGTGCCCCTCCTTCTTGTCAAGGAAAAGTACCAAATGGGTAGAAAACCAAAATGATCTTGGTAAACCTTCCATGATAAACTCAAAGGAGACATTTGGGTAAATCAAAGTAAATGTGAGTTTGCTTTTTTGTAATTATTTTATCTTCTGTAGAATGCAGCATACTGTAAGTGTTCAACAGATTCTGCTTACTTTTGTCTCTATGTCTGTATATTTAACAGCGCTGGTACCTTTTAGAGCTTAAACAGTGAGGAAATTTATTACCATATATAACTAGAAGTCCAGAGATAGGTTGACTTGAGGGTTCAAAGATGTCAACAAGAACCAAGTATTTTTCCAATCCTCACTCTGGCATCTTTAATTCTTATTTTAAACGTGGGCACATAGCACAGTGGGTGTGGCAGTTTTAGATGCCACAGCTGCACACAAAAATACCTGGAGGAAGAAGAGAGAGTACCCCTAATAGCTCTTAGGAGTGAGGAGATTTTTCCAAGTTCTCTCTGCAGGTATTCTCCAGGGCAGGTTCACACCCTCACTCCAGAACCAGCTGCTAATAAGAGGGATGGGATTATGCTTAGACTAAAGAGGCTTCTTGCTAGAACCAGGATGAGGTCAGCGTCACCTACGGACATAGATGTAGGTCTAGTTATAGACCAGTTCTACCCTAGCTAGGTTACTCTTGTCTTATGGAATGGTTTTCTTCTGTATTTTCCTCTTGAGCTTATAAAACCTCTACTAAGGGGGGGGTTTATTATATCACAGTTTTTATTTTATGCTCAGGTGAGATACCACCCCAAGCTTGAAAGATGAGATGGCAAAAGCAGATAGGCTCATTTTATTAGCTTTCTACCTTTCAAAGGAAAAGCACAGCCCAGGCGAGTAATGCAATCTTGTTTTATTGACACATTTGGTCCGAGTAACTCATCGCCGTTTCCTGATAGCCAAGTAGGATACTAACAAGACTCCAGCGATTAAGGCCCCAGAAAGGCCTGCCACCCACAGAGCTTGCGAACCTACAGGAACACCTAGAGGACGAAAACACAGATTAATACACGCTGAAGTCAACCAAGGGAGTCTGTGTCCCGACAGACTGGCCATCTTCTGCTATAGGAAAACGTTAGTTTCTTTTCAGGAAAACAGTGATCAGTAGGGAAGTAGCAGCTTTGGGTTGACAGGTGCTTCAGATAGTAAGTTAGGTCTCCTCCTACTTACCTGAATATTTATGGAATTTTCCTGAAGGGTCCTCAGTGGCTTGAAGTAGAATCATGGGGCCCTTGCTAGAGACACTAGCAGTACTGTTCTGAAGACTGATGTTAGAGTTTCTTCCTCCTGTTGGAGAGATGAGAGCTAGTGATTTAAGTTTTGTTTTTGTTCACATAGTGCAGGGGTAGGGAGTGTTATGGTACAAATCCGGGTCCCTTGATATGGAAAGCTGTTCCATGCTTTACAAAGGCCTCATTTTAGTGTGTTAAGGCAAACTTGACCAAGTCAGACTTTGTATCTAACACCTCAGTATCACTGGGATCTGAGCATAGAAATATTAGAAACTATCTCCAACTTCCATCTTTTCCTGAATAAAGATCCTTTTGACGCTAGCGTGTTTGTAATTTAAAGCCCTTTCCATGTGGGATAGAGGCAACTGGTAAAATAGAGAACAGAACTATTCTGTTTCCAGTTATAGGACCTTGAGAATGTCAGTCTGAGGTGGTTTAGTTCATTAGAAGTAGAGGTAATATATGTGATTGGAGCTGGATGCTAAGTATGTAAAATACTACATTAAATACTTAAGTACCATTTAGTTACTGTGAGTTATGCTGGAAGGGACTTAAAGCTTTAGGGGTCATGGATCCCAGTTCATTCAGGGGCTAGACAGGTAGGTTAGTGGACCAGGTGGAGTACATACATACCTTAGGAGCATTGGCCATGAGCAACTGGAGAACATACTAAGTCTATAATCATTCTACCTGGAGATCTTTAGCCTATGTTGCCAGACCTTCAAGCAGGTGTAGACATTTATATTTGTAAGCTAGCCAGGTGTGTTTTTGAACCATATGTAGGTAATAGACTGGCTTGGCACCTGGTCTAATAAAAATTCATATGGAAAGGTTGAAAGTTACCCGAGGATTTATAGCTTATTTTTTATGTGTTTGACATATGTTTGTACATATTTAGTAGTGAAGTCTCTATATATAATGTATAGTGATCTGATCGTGGTAATTAGCATATCCATGTCAACCCTTTATCATTTGTGTTGGGAACATTCAACATCCTCTAACTATTTGAGACTATACATTGTTAACTGTAGTCATCCTACAGCGGTATAGAACACTAGAACTTATCTGAAGAGACCTGGTATTCTGGGAAGCAAGTTGACTCTGTTCTGTTGTATAGTAGGTACTTGGAGAAGTCTTATTATATAATAAGGTAAATCTCCAGTTGAATTATTTGGCCAGAGGTTACACTGGGTTAAACATGGGACTCAAGACTCATTTGAGTCTGTCCCTCTCCTGTAGACAGCAGGGATACTCACGGTCGGCAGGACAGGTTACCCTACAGGATGGCATCTCAGCGGGTTGGCACACGGACACACTGCAGTGCAGGTACACCTGGGAGCCAACAGAATGTGAGTCACCCTGTAGTGCCACCACCTTGTATGTCTTCAAACCTGCTTTGTCTCCCAAGCAAGAAGTTCAGGAGGTTTATCAGAAAACCTTGATAGCCCAAGCCAATGTCACCATAGCCCTAAAGAACCAGAGTCCGGTTGACAGACCTCACTCACAGTTGGTATCAAGGGCTGCTCTGGGCAGAACCAACAGCCAGTGTTAGGGCTGCCTGGGCTGAGGAGTGATAGGATGTGGAAATAGTCTCAGGTCCCAGGGAGGTTGGTTCAGGGCTCTGCTGAGGAGTGGGAAGGCAGCATCCTACCTGTCCCTTGAGTGCCTGCTTTGCTGCCGCAGGGTCCACGAAGCTGAAGGTATAAATGCTGAAGCGCTGGCGGTGAGAGGGAAATGGCAGATCCGAGGCTTTCTGGACCGGGAGCAGTTGGGTCTGATAATTGTCTCCAGTGTAGGGACATCTGCGCCAAGAGACCCGGCAGTCAGGATGGGCTCCTTTGAGGGACTTGGGGGTGGATGGATGGAAGAACCACTCACCCCTTCACCAGCACGGGCCACTGTGGCTGACTCAGGGGGGCCGCGCTGGGCGTGGCCCAACACTGATGTAAGAGCAGCCCCAGGTAGGGGTCTGTCCTGTGAAGGACGGAGACCTCCACATAAATGGGATCCCGCAGCAACTTCACCACGGGGTAGTCCCCGGCAGTGTAGTAGGAGCTGTAGTTGTTGTCTGCAAGAGGCCAGAATAAGGCGTCGACATGGTAAGAAACAGTCACTCAAGGACTATCTTCTCCATAAACGCCTCTGTACAAGTGTCTCATTGCCAAGTTAGGGTCTTCATGCCCCAGCAGTGACAGTTTAGATCACAGGCCAGATGTTCTTAGCCAATGGGGTCTTACCTTTGGCAATCTGAAGTTCCAGAGTGAGGGGTCCAGGCTGGATCTCAGGAAGGGGTGGGGGGAGAGTGAAGACCTGGACATTAACCGGGAGAGAGCTGCTACTCACAGAGTAGCTGCAGCTGACTCGGAGCCTGCGGGAAGACGAGACTTTAGCTGGTTGGCTTGGGTGGGCTGACCACACCTCCTGTCATGTTAACTCTTGTGGAACCAGTAAGTGTCAGGTATTAGACACGTTTGTAAATATGACGGTTGTGGTTCCTGCCTTGTGGGAGCTGTATTTTAGTTGGAGAAATCGATATGTAACTAAGACTAGCGTTTGAGTTGGAGATAAGAACCGTAGTAAGAAACAGACATGGTTCCATGAGAAACAGGGATCCGGGAAGACGTTTCAGGTGACTTGATAGGAAGGAGAATGAAGGTAACCATTGAGGTAGGAGCAACACCTGATGTAGAAAAAGCAGAGAGGCAAGAAAGAGCTTGAAGACTTTGGAAAATTCAACAGAAGCACCAGTCTGCAGTTGGCCAATAGTGAGTGAGGGGTTGAGAATGTGAGAAGCCGTGAGGCTGGAGAGGAGAGTAGGGACTGTTTCATGCCCAGGGCCTTGAAGGTCATGTTCATGCTGTCTTTCCACAGCATAAAATCAACAAGAAAGCTTTAAGTGTGCAATCTGACCAATATAAGGTTTTAAAGGGATCCTTTTGGCTACAGCATGAGCAATGGAGGCCAAAATGAGAAACAATCTGGTTAAGTGGAATAGCAGAAACCCAGGAGAGCTCGAGGCTCAGATCAAGTTTGTGACAGCCACGCAGGTGGACCGAATCAAGTCATGGTCGTGAGATTGGTGAACCAAGGCGGTGGACAGGTTCACCAGAGGAGGGATATTCTTTTGTGGATTCAGGGTTTACCTTGGAACTCCTGCTTTATGGAGGAAGGGACGTCATTCTGGTCAAACAGGGTCAGGTTCACTAAGACTTTACCTGAAGATACTGTCGCGGGTGATGGACCCACGGCCCCAGCGTTTGACATCCCGAGTTGCAACCAGCTCGTTTTCATATACTGCTTGGTCTCCAGCGATCTGCAGGAGTGGGTGGTGAGAAATCTTGGTCATTCCTGCTAGCCAGATGCTGCTTCGTGCAGCTTGCTGATCTGGTACTGAGCAATGCTACCCTGAGCATGTAAGAATCTGGAAAGTTATCACTCTGCCTTATTGCAGAACAAAGGAATGGAAAGGGGCTTTGAGTAACCAAGAGGCAGCTGGAGCACTACCACCAATCTCAATAAGCTTCCCCGCTGGTTTCCAAGAGCACTGCAGTAAGAGCAACCTGTTCCTTTTCTATGGCTTGGCAAAGTGAAAATCCCTTAGCTGGATCGCAGCTGTGATGGCCTTTGCTGACCCAGGGGAAGTTTCTACTGTCTCAGTGACGAGGCATTCTTCTGCCCTCAAGACTGTCCTCAACACCAAGCAACAGAGTCAGGAGCATCCTTCGTGGCCAAGCTACCCCCCACCACTCACACCAGGACGTTCCCACTGACTGTCAGAGCCAGGAATAGAGCCCAAGGGACAGCTGCTCTCACCCGTCTTGTAGTGCCACAGGAAGTAAACGGCAACACAAACAGGGCAAAGGTGTGTGTTGTCGTCACAGGGTCACATCCGCTCTCATTCCCGAAGGCCAAGTGCACAGAATCCAAAAGCAGGGGGGGCGTGGTGACATTCCGAGACACAGCGATGGAGAAGTGGCCCTCTCGGCTACAGTGCAAGGTCACTGAAACATCAGAGTGGCCATGCTGAAGGCAGGTCACCTCTCCTATTCAGTACCCAGACGGGAGTCTAACAACTTTTGGTCCCTTCCTCTGAGAAGGTGCTGTCCCCAGCTGCGGCCTCAGTGCAAGCTCAGCTACCAACTGCCTCGCTGATGCTCTCAATGAGCATCTGCCTTAGTCCTGCCTGCACCGCTCATGGCCCCAGGCAAGGTATTGAGCCTCCTCACTTCTGTTTCCTTTGTTATCTCCTGCCTTGTTTTACTTATCAGTTAAGACTCAGATGTTAGAGTGTGGCCTGTATATGTTCCATGAGTGACTTTTTAATATTAGAAAAAACTTGGAGCATGAGTTAAGACACGCAGAAAGTAGTAATCTTAAAAAGTGAGGCTCTCTAAACACAATCTCAGACCGTCAGCCCAAGTGGCTACCCCTTGGGGGAAAACTTAAGTTTCTATCAGCGATTGTCTGGCACATAGACCTAACTTCTTGAGTTCCAGTGTTACTGGCTTTACAGTGGATTCTGGGCCAATAGAAATCGGAAAGCTATAGAAAATTCTTACTTGGGGTCCAAGTGTGCTAGGACTTGTTGCTCATAAGGCAGCCTCCGATCACCATTTGCCTTCTGAGCAAACTCTTCTCTCCACCCTCCTCTGGCTTTCGTTGCAAGTCAGTGGCTCTCTTCCTCAGCTGGTTTCAGAAACATGGTAACTCACCCCTGTTTCCGTAATAGCAGGAATTCTCCTCCGTGGGGCTGTAGCAACAGCCTAGCTCCTCGCAGTCACTGCGAGAGATGGATGAAGCTGCACACGGAAGCCTGTCCCCTGCTGGGATGGAGTCACACGGGTCAGCCCCAGGAGCATCTCGGGCTAGGGGTTCAAAAAGGAAGAGTACAGAAAGGTTGGCCTTGAACATCATTGCTACAAGTCATTAACGTTAGATTCCCATAGATAGGTAGATGATTGAATAAGCACATCTATGTTATAGATTGTAGATTAAGCCTCAGAAGGTTAATTATTTGTAGATTAAGCCTCAGAAGGTTAATTATTAAGTCACCTCCTAGGAGTGCCTTCACGTTAGTTCTTTTTCAAAGGAGGGCATGCCAGCAAGATCTGTAGAAGTGGCAAGGCACCTTCCTCGCGCCCTCAAGGAACAAGAGAGGTGCTTCTCAAGCTGTGGCGTGGGCGTGAATTACCCGAATATCTTTCTAAAGTAGTCTGGTTCAGTAGGTCTGGGGTGTTGCCCACCCAGGCTGTGTTTTGAGTAGCAGGGCAGGTGAGAAGAATGAGCTGTGAATTCAGATCTGTTGCGACTTTGAAGTGGGACTCTCAGATGGCAAGGCCAGACCTTCTGCAGGTGTCCCGCTTGCTACTAATTCCCCAGTGAGATGACCAAGCGTCCCCCAGCCGAGGGGGTAGGGGACTTGGATCTTAGTCTCTTAGTTGGCACCTTGGAGGCGTTTTCCAAGTCCCCTAGTTAGCTTCAGCTGCCTTCCCTTCCCTTCCGAAGGGTGAGGAGCTCCCGGTTCCCGGCTAGTTCTTGTTTGAATCCCAGCTCTGTCACTCACCAGGGACGGGCCTGTGGGTGAGCTCACTGCCAGGGGACAGCAGTAGTGTTTGGAGCACCGGGTTAGGATTAGCGGAGTGACACGCAAAGCCCTTACACCACAGCGCCCTAGCACTGAGTAATCTCTCAACTGGTAGTTATTGTACAGACCCCCTGTGGAGGGGAGGGAGGGAGAAAACCACCCTTCCTGCATGAGTGTCAGGTGTCACCGCACTGAGCCAGTAGGAGAGGCCCGAAAGCACCTTTCCAGGCAGCTCCACCCCACCCAGAACCTGAAAGCGTCCAACCTTGACCTAGAAGATCCACGGGACACTTGAGCAGCTGCTTCTCTGTAACCACGTTGGGTCCAGCCTCACCTGCTCCCTCCACTCCGATCAGCATGATGTAGTGGGAGTCCTGCAGGGACAGGCCCCCAGGCCGTCAGCCTGGACGGCGGCACGAGGGGGTCTCAGGCAGTGTCCCCGACCACTGGCTCGTACTCACCCACTCAGTGACATAGCAGCCGCCGTAGGCTGCTTCCAACACCACAGAGCTGCCCGGGCCCTGCCCTACCCGGGTGCCACAGCCGGAGTCATTCTGCAGCCTGTGCGGTAGCCCCTGGCTGTCTGGAGGGGTGGGGAGAGGCCAAAAGCACAGTGGTCAGTTTCTATGTCACCAGCACTGGGAGAGGACAGCCAGCCTGGCCAGTAGACCCTGAGGGGGCGCTGCCAGTAAGAGGGAGCTCAGATGCACATCAGAAGTGGCTATGTTTTAGACTCTTCATGCTCCGCTACAGGGTTCATTAAAGGGGGAAAGGAGCGTAGTTTTAGGTAGTAGAGGAGACATATCATCTGCTGGCTAAGCCGAGCGAGTCTTCAGACTTACCCCAAGCTATTAACACAGGGGGAGCCTCTGCCTCCTGGCTGAGAAGGTTTGCAGTGAACCGAAAGCCCTGCAGCCCGCAGTGGAGCACGCCAGCACGATCCGGTGCCTCGGGTGTGTGCCGGCCACTCAGAGCCAGAGCTAAAGGAAAACACAGCAAGACGCACCACAGCAGCCACATGGCGCCACCAGGAGCCCCGACTGGCTGCCAACTCCCCACCTCCTCGCCCAAGAGTCCGGGGCCCTCGTGCGCTGGGAGGTTTCCTTATATACAGAAAGCAGGCTTGTTTCCAGGTGCACAGCTTTGGAACACGCAGGTGGGACGCTTTTGGAAAGGGTAATTCATCCAGCCTCCTAGACCCTGTGGGCTGAAATAGTGTCTTTGCAGGTGACCGTAAGTTCTGAGCACCATAAACCAGTAGGGTCTCTTCCAACGTCCCACTTCTGTCATCAAAACTTATAATTACCGTGGGATTTAATCCTCAGTTCTAAAATCCTAACAGGAGGGGAAGTCCCTGACTCTAGTAATTTCAAGCAATCTGTTTTGCAGTTTCTGCAGACATGGCGAGTTGGCACTCAACGTGGCTCCTGTCCACTTATTCATTATTCGTGCAAACCTGTGGGAAATTACTCCTCCACCCAAGAGCAAGGCAAGGTGGGCAGAAGGAATAAAGTTTATAGGCAAAGGGACTGGCAGCTGAGCAGGCCTGAGATCACTTGCAGTGTTGATTGGCCTTTCATTGAGTTTAACAGTTACCATTTGTGTGGTAACAGTTAATTATATATGTGTCATCAAAAGAATAGGGGAACCTGGGGGAAACATATCCTTGCTCTTTATCATTTGCTGAAAACAATGCAAAGCTTTCCATGCAGTTGTGATTTGAGAATGAAAGTCCTAACCCTGATTACAAAGGTCACTTAATAGGACAGAGGGCAATATGTGGACATGCTATTTAAAATGGCAAATGCTGAGATGTGTGTGGTATATGTGGGTGTCTGCCTGCATGTATGGAAAGAATTTGAGGCCAGGCGCGGTGGCTCATGCCTGTAATCCTAGCACTGTGGGAGGCTGAGGTGGTTGGATGGCTCGAGGTCAGGAGTTCAAGACCAGCCTGAGCAAGAGCAAGACCCCCATCTCTACTAAAAATAGAAAGAAATTATCTGGCCAACTAAAAATATAGAGAGAGAAAATTAGCTGGACATGGTGGCACATGCCTGTAGTCCCAGCTACTCGGGAGGCTGAGGCAGGAGGATTGCTTAAACCCAGGAGTTTGAGGTTGCTGTGAGCGAGGCTGACACCACGGCACTCTAGCCTGGGCAACAGAATAAGACTCTGTCTCAAAAAAATAATAATAATAATAATTTGAGATTGCCTCTGTCTCAGTTTGCTGGGGCTGCCCCAACAAAGCGCTACTGACAAGGTAACTCAGAACACCAGAAATTTATTGTCTCCCAGTTCCAGAGGCCAGAAGTTTGAGATCAAGGTTTCAGCAGGGTCATGCTTTCTCGGAAACCTTTACAGCTGAGAATCCTTCCTTGTCTTTGTTAGTTTCTGGTGGTTGCCAGCAACCTTTGCCACTCCCTGGCTCGTAGATGCATCTCTCCAACCCTCTGCCTTCACACATGGTCATGCTCTCTGTGTGTCTTCACACAGTCTTCCCTTTGTGTGGATCTGCCCAAATGGCCTCATTTATGTATTTATTTTCAGACAGGGCCTTGCTCTGTCACCCAGGCTGGAGTGCAGTGGTGCGATCATAGCTGACTGCATCCTCAAACTCCTGGGCTCAAGCGATCCTTTTCCCTCAGGCTCCCAAAGTGCTGAAATGATAGGCCTGAGCCACTGTGTCTCGCCCAAATTTTCTCTTTTGCAAGGACACCAGTAATACTGGATTAAGGCCTACCCTAATGACCTCATTTTGATTCTCTCTAAGACCCTATTTTCAAATAAGAACACGTTCTAAGGGACTGGGAGGTAGGACTTGAACATACCTTTGTTGGGGAGGATATAATTCAATCTGAAACACCTTGCAAACTGTTGTAAAATTGCATCAGCCAACCTAATCTTTTGTTTGGACTGGACTTTTTTTTTTTTTTTTTGAAAACTGTATGCATTTGCCTGTTAAAACTCCTTTTGAAAATTCCCAACCTTACCTTGACTAAGTTAAAGGGATTTTGTAATTCCTTTTCATTTAGAGGGAAGGGAGCAGTTACGCACTCCAGTGGCTGAGCTGGTGGGTACCAACAGCTGTTTCAGTTTAGGAAGTAGGCAGACCTAGTGAGCTAGGGTAGTTCAAGGGTTGCCAGTTTATGGGGCGAGATGCAGGCCATGTGGAAGCTATTCTGACTTTAATCATTGCCTTATGCCTGATACCTATTCTAGCACAGTTGCTCTTTGTTAGCTAGAGTTGATTGTGTAATTCACCAAGGTTGTGTCGGACGGTATCCTATACAGTCATACCTCAGTATCTGCAGGGCATTGGTTCCAGGCTCCCCAAGGATGTGAAAATCTGTGCACACCCAGGTCCTGCAGTCAGCTCTGCAGAACTGACCTATTGGAAAAGTCAACCCTCTGTACCCCCAGGTGGCAGATGCAAAACGTAGGGACACGGAGGGCCGACTGTATATGTTGAAAACAGTTTGTGTAAAAGTGGACCTGCCCAATTCAAACCCGCTTTGTTCAAGGCTCAGCTGCAGATCCACGTGCCTTACATGCTACACCAATTTGATTGTAACCAGGGTGTCGCTTTATTTTTCTAATTCTGTGCCTTTACATACTCGGTTTTCTCTTTGCAGGATGCCTTCGCAGAAATTTTGTCCCTGGACCGCCAGCGTCAGGCACGGCCTGGGGGCTTGTTAGAAATGCAAATTTGGGAGCCTGCATGCCAAACCTACTTAATCGGAAAGTCTGGGGCGGGGCTCAACATGCTGGTTTAAATAGCCTCCCAGGTGATTCTGGTCACACTGAAGCTGGAGAACCACGGTTAGAGCTTTCCACGTCCTCTTCCCCATGGAGCACTTTCTGACGCCCGCGTTGGAGGTAATTCCCTCTTAACTTGGTTTTGTCACTGCTCTTTGTCCTCCTCTTGGGGCAGTTACTACTCTGTACTCCACTTTCTCTTTGTAGACAGTAAGAAGTTTGAAGGTCAGGTCATGTTCACTTCTGTGTTCTCCACGTTGCTTACTCCCTGCCCTCTGACAGTACTTGCTGGGTAACTGAGCTCCGGAGTATTTCAATGGTCTGCATTCATGCCTTACAGGGGAGCTGGCTTTGCAAGGCCTCCTTTCATTTTGCTACCCGTCTGTGTTTTTGTGCTTACTTCAGCGATGAGTGCCACTTCCTGTCATCCTGAGGATGAAATCCGGTCTCTTTAGCGTGGCCAGCTAATTTTTTTTAATTTTTGTAGAGACAGGTCTCACTGTGTTGCTCAGGCTGGTCTCAAATGCCTGGCCTCAAGGGATCCTCCCTGCTTGGCCTCCCAAAGTGCTGGGATTACAGGCGTGGGCCATGGCATCCAGCTTTCAGAGCATCTTAATTGTATTTTCCTCAGTCCAGGTCCCTCGCAACCATAGATTCTTTGAGTGCAAGGTCTGTCCCTTCTAACTCAGCGTCTTTAACATAGCAAGGCCTCAGTATGTGCCTATGCACCGGGTGGATTATGTTCTGGGAATTTAGCTTAAACAATAAAAATGTGCCCTGAAGTCTCCTCCTCAGCCCTTCTGCTTCCTGCCTTGCATCCCCCACGTCCCCGCAGCTGCCTTGTCCTTTTAGTTTTGTTGCAACCTTTCCTTGAAGTGGTACTAGTTGAATGATTTTGCCAAAACATATCTGTGCACCTACAAAGACATATAATAAAGACCAGTAGCGCCTAACTGTGTTCACGTCCCTCTAAACAAGTATCAACAGAACATACAATTTTTGTGTTAGGATATTTTTATCCAGGCTATGCACAAATGACTCAAGTCATACAGTGTAGTAAATGCTTTGGAAATAAATCATAGTAATTCCACTATATGTATAAACAACTAACATTCACTGAGCCCCTACTCTGGGTCGGATATTTCCTGAGATGCTGGGGTTGGAACTTAGCTCTCTCCTACCCTTAGTTTCTTGTTCTCTCTCTTTCTTTTTCTCTGTCTCTTTCTCAGTATCTCTTTCATTGGACACACTCTCTGTCTTGTATCATGGTAGGCATGGGGATATAACACTAAATAGCAGAGACTTGATCTCATGGAGCTTACAGATAAGAGATTCTCTGAGCAATAATTAATCACACGTGTATTCCCTACACCTGGCCCAATATCTGGCAATGAAAGCTTGCTAATGAGTGAAATGATGAAATCAGAAATAAACCGATTTCAAACATTTCTATACACTTAAGAACAGGCAGCAGCTCATGTTTTATCAGTGCACGTGGCTTGGGGCTCTCATTTCTGAGTGGGTGCTGGATAATTCCAGAGAACCTGGCCAATGTTTTCCCACTCCATTCATTTCTTACTCTCTTCTTTTTCTTTCTTTGTCTGGCAGGTAAATGATAGGTTAGACTCAGAGAATGTATTCAAGGTTGCTTTTTTTTGTTTGTTTTTTTAAACTTCAAAGCTTCCATTTTGCAGAGCCATCTGAATTAGTTGGTGTTGACAAAATACAGAGTGGCTCCGAATTCAGCAGAAGCCTGCCAACAACGAGCTTTCAGGCTGATGTCTGTGACTGGGGGAGCCACAAGGTCAAAAGGCCATGCAGGGTTTCCCACTAGGAGTCTGCCCTGCAAGCTGACTGTGGCCTTCATGTCCTATCCCTTGGTGGAGGGCACATAACCTGTCTTCGTTCACTTACCTGCAAAGTGAGGCTGTTACAAGTCTCCAGAACCATTGCAAATGGTCACAAGGACAAATTTAGGTAACAACTGGAAGAAGAAAAAAAAGGGCTTGTGAATCAGAGTTGCAAATTGGCCACGGGGTTGGGTAATGGATGATTCCCATCTGTGTAAGAGGCTCGGGTCATGCTCATTACGGTCCCACACATCCACACTAGCGAGAGCAAGACTTGGGCAGGCATTTATCACAGAGTCTATTGAAAGTGTCATTAGCAAAAAATTAATATCACAAAACATTGTAGAAAGGCCGAAGCAATCATCTCACTTTAATAACAGAGGACAGTTCTCATAAATGTCCGTTATTTTGTTCCTCCAGCAGAAAATGAGGAACATGCCAGGATGATCAGATCTCACTCTTTGTCTCCAAATTGCAAACTGAAGCTGTTGGTCGTTTCATTTCTTTCTTCTTAAATTGGGTCAGCTTGTCCTGTGACATGCCGTGCATGTCTCTTTATTTAAAGAGACAGAAGACTCCCGCTGTTTGGCAGGAAGGGAATTGCTTCTTGTTGGTTGAAAATTGTTAGGCTCCGAAGACAGATTTTTTTTTGGGGGGAAGCCTTTTGTTTCCAACAAATATTGAGCTGCTTGTACCATCTTCTCCCATGCTTTGAGGAGGAAAAAAGAAAGATCTCTGATGCTCTTAGCTTAGTAGCAAAGGCCTTAGTAGTTGAAGGCTACTTCCAAAGTACCTGATTTTAACTTTTGGAATTCTGGCCGCTTCCACAAAGAGTAGCCAAAGAAATAATCTCACCAGCCTCTGTCAAATTTCCTCCTGGATTAAGCATCTATCATATACTATGATTGTGTAGGGAATTGAAAGGAGTAATAATAAAATCCAAAAGACAAATCTGAATTTCTAAGCAGTAAATAAAATCTTCGCCTTAACAGACTATCAGAGCTAGAAACCATTTTAGAGATCTTATTTTTTTTTTATTTCAGCATATTTATGGGGTTATAAAAGTTTAGGTTACGTATATTGCCCTTGCCCCCCTCCACCCCGCAAGATCTCTTCTTTTGTATATAAGAACATGGAGGATCACTGGTTTTGCTCAGACTAGTCTGGGAGTAGTTGAGAAAGATCTGGGGTAAGAAACTGGGACTTTTGACTGTTTAGAGAAGGAGTTTGAGACTTACATGAGGGTCAAGGCAAACACAGCAAAGCAATTCAGAAATAATACGCACGCACAAAAATCCCAAACACTGATACGAGTCAGGATGTAATCAAGTGACAAAATATGTGATGCAAATAGAACAGTAAGGACATCAGAGCAGGGTGAGGCCAATGTCATTAGAGTTGAAGTCGTTCAGAGGTGGAATTCGAGTTTCAGTTTGTGGTGTTTGAGTGGGTAAGACGGATGGTGTAGAAGGTGGCTACTCTAGATTTGAACAATGAGTGACTAATGAAAACTAAGTGACTAAGAAGATGCATGAACACTTAGAAAAAGGAATCAACGGTTTGTAGGTGGGGAGACAGGTGGCATTAGCTCCTCTACTGTGCCAGGCACTGCGAGGGAGAGCACAGGCATGAATAATTTAGATCTCCTGTCATTCCTGGACCCAGAACTCGGCTCTTCCAAGTCCTAGCCTAAGGATTTTTCTATAGAAGCAAATAGCTTCTTGCAGCTGCTCCCTATATTGGTGGGTGCGTGTGGATTTTCCCCTGTGCAGTTGAGAAACATAGATTCACGTGTGCTAAGATAGATAAGGAGTCTTGATTTTTGTAAGCTGTAGGCCAGCCACAAGTGGCTCACGCCTGTAATCCCAGCAGTTTGGGAGGCAGAGGCAGGAGGATATGGCTTGAGGCCAGGAGTTCGAAGTTCCAGTGAGCTCTGGTTGGGCCACTGCACTCCAGCCTGGGTGACAGAGCAAGACCCCATCTCTAAAATCAAACGAACAAATAAACGTTGTAAAAATAAACAAATAAAAGGAAACAACATGGTGACAGTGGTAATGATGGTGTTCTGGGTAGAAACTTAGTGTCAGTTTTGATTTCAGTTGTGTTTACTTCCATCTGGGAAGGGGAGGCAGTTCTTCTGACCTCACACTTTACCTACATGTTAAGAACTTTCTCTAAAACTGTAAGAAATTTACTTTGATCAGAAATGCCCCCCACCCCCAAGTGAAAAAGCTCATTGCTCATGCTTCCTTGTATCCCATCTGGAGCTGTCTTCTCTCCTGCTAAATGATGTGGCAAATTGACATTTCTGCACTAGCACAAGGAAAAAAAAAAAAAAACAACCCTGACTTGTTTTTGATTTATGCACCGCATTTTCATGCTCCAGGGCATAGATAATTTAGCAGTGGCTTGAAATGAAGGAGAAAGCATTTAAAGTCAGGTGGGGATTTGATAATACCATTGAATTGAATGTTATTTGTATGACTTTGGAAATAATTAATTAATTTCCCAAATCTTCCTTGTTTTCAAACAGAGGTTGTTAGTCTGCTTGTGTACAAGTGACTCCTTGATGGTTAGTGAAACTCTCAGAATGTGGGTTTGGGTGGGTTTTTACTCATACAATCAGGCATTAAATGGCTTTCCGCTTCTATGTCCCAAAGAGTCCTTCCAATAGTCTATCTTTCTGGGAAGGAGAGACCCTTGCCCTAGGACTGAGGAGACCTGGGTCTGGTTCAAACTTTGATGAAGACAGTGGACTCCTCTGTGTACCATTTATTCACCCTTGGACTTCCCACTTCAGAGCTGGCACGTAACAGTTGTCAACTAATGTGTCACTGGATGGTTGACTAGCTAGTTGTGTAATCTTGTGCATTTGCCTCTCTGGGTCTCGGTTTTCTCAGCTGAAAAATAAAAGCATCTTTGTTGATCATTTTCAAAGTCCCCTTATGGCACTAAAGTCCTACGACATAAGCCATGTGCAATTTGGGCTTATTTCATTTAATTATTTTTCCTCATTCTCATCAAAACATTAGCTGTGGCTTGAGATGAATTGAAATATCTTCCCACTGGTTTTGCTCATGATGAAAAGTCTGACTAAGGCAACCTTTTTTTTTTTAAATCATATATGGATAGTTATGAATTATTTAGGTATAAGAGGTCATACCAACACCAATGAGATAAGCATATTATTTTAAAAATGAATAGTTTGTGGTAAAATTTCTGGGTCAGGACATATTACTTTGGTCCATTCAGCCTTATATCTAATTTTAAAAATTAGCACAAATGGGTGGTTTTACCACTACGCCATTACCCAGGGAGATGAAGGTAATGAGAGGCAGGCTTTGCCTGACATGAAGGTGTTAAGAAATCCATATCAAGTTCATTGGTGAATGGTGAGATGTGGGCTCAGTGTGAGTTATTTCATTTTATTTAAGTGTCTCCTCTATTAATGTAATGGCATGAAATTACATTTGTCCTTTTATCTCCATTGAAAGAAGACCCAGAAAGACACACCTTGGAATTTTGGGAGAAAATTGCCTATCTTCAAGCATGGGTGTTGGTCTTCCTGGAATTGCTGACAGGACACCTGGAGAAAGGTAAGAGCCACTGGGATCATTGATGTGGCTTCTTTCTGATGGGTGAGGCTGTACGATAGCCCTGCTTGTGTATAGAAAGGGAGTATAATCAGATCCTTTGTGTTTTGTGTATTTAAAAGAGAAGGTTGTACTAATTTGCAGTTCCACCAACAGTTGTATAAGTGTTCCTTTCTCTCTGCATCCATGCCAGCATCAATTGTTTTTTTACTTTTTAATAATGACCATTCGGATAGGGGTAAGGTGGTATCTCTTTGTAGTTTTAATTTACTTTTCCCTGATTAGTGATGTTGAGCATCTTTTCATGTTTGTTGATCATTTGTCTATCTTCTTTTGAAAAACTTCTGTTCTTGTCTTTTGCCTACTTTTTGACTGGGTTGTTTGTTTTTTTTCTTGCTGATTTGTTTGACTTCTGTGTAGATTCTGGATATCAGTCTTTTGTTGGATGTATAGTTTGTGAATATTTTCTCCCATTCTATAGGTTGTTTGTTCACTCTGTTGATTATTTCCCTTGCTGTGCAGAAGCTTTTTAATTTAATTAAATCCCATTTATTTATTTTTGTTGTTGTTATATTTGCCTTTGGGGTCTTAGTCACGTGGTGTTGTACACCTGTAGTCCCAGCTACTCAGGAGGTTGGGGCAGGAGGGTTGCTTGAGCCCAGGAGTTTGAGGTTGTAGTGAGCTATAATGATACCATTGCACTCTAGCCCCGGGCAACAGAGCACGATTTTGTCTATAAATAAACAAATAATAAAAAAATACTAAAATGTTAGGCAGAGGAGGATGGATTAGCCAAGGAAACTGGGACGTGAACAGAGAAAACCAACGGTATGTAGTGCCGTCAGGAAAGTAGTCAGTCTGTTGAAAGGTTGAGTAGAGTAGAACGTTGGTTACCAGGGGCAGAGGGTGGGAGTGTGGTTAGATGGTTAGATGTTGGTCAAAGAGTATAAAGTTTCAGTTATGTAGGATGAAAAAGTTCTAGATATCTAATGTATTGCATAGGGACTATAGTTAATAGCATTGTACCATATACTCAAGATTTGCTAAGAGAGTAGATTTTAAGTGTTCTCGCCCCACACTTACGCAAAAGGTAACTATGTGAGGTGATGGATATGTTAATTAGCTTGCCTAGTAGTAAGTTCATGATGTATGTGTATTAAAACCTGTGCTGTATATCTTAAATATATACAATTTCAATTAGAAAATCTAAAAATAAAGTTGAGATGAAGACTCAAAAATATCCATTAGATTTATTGTACCTGGAGTCACTGACAAACTCTGGAGAGTCGATTTGGTAGAGAGAGGGGTTGTAGGTCAGATCGAAGAGGGCTGAGTGCAGGGAGGTGAGGAAGTGAAGATAGTGAGTCAAGATAACAATTATTTTGACAATTTTGTCTAAAGGAGAGGACATAGAGAAGTGACTGGAGGCATCGATGGTGATGAAGTGAAATCACTAAGCAGGGAGAGAAGAAAAATATAGGAAAAGAAGAGTTATTTGATAATGTAAATAAGAGTCCTGCACAAGCAAGAAAAAAATAGGTCTCAACATAGTTGAAGGGCTGACCTGGAATAGGAGAAGGGACATTTTCTCCACAGTTAACAGGAAGAAACAGATATGTTTCAGTTCCAAAAGGTGTGTAGGTTTGATGTTAGAAAGTTGGGGTCTCCAGATGGTTTCTGCTCTGGTGAAGTAGGAGGTGAGATCATTCATCTACTGAGAAAAGGGATTTGGGCAGCACTGGTTCCTACGTGAATTCCATCAGTGTTGACCGTGTGCCTCCAGCCACAGGGTACGCCAGAACACACACTGAACTGGAGTTATTTTGTTGGATGGATAGGCAATTAGCATAGTGGCAGTGTAAAAATCCCTGTTTCAAAAACTTTCAAGCATGATCACCATTAGTTTTTTATTGCTTCTAACATTTTTTTAGCCTGTGATTATCTATTTCTGTGAGCAATAGATCTGTCCAATACAAAAAAAGCTAGACTTCCCCTCCATGGTAATTAATTTTATGATCACAAAGCTCAAAAATTAGATTTGAAAAGTTATTTCCATTACATAATGTTACAATAGCCTAAAAAAAAGCCTGCACATATTTTATTTTTATGTAGAAGGATGATTAGCAGTTATTGTCAACAACAAAAATTCTTTTCTGAAACCACTGAATTGGAATTAACTTTACAATGGCATATGTTAGGTTAAGAATATGAGTGATCAGTGTTAATGAACAGAATATAACTCATATTGAGTTTTCCCTTAAAACCATGTCTTTTAAAAAGGGCAAGGAAAAGTAATTAAATGTAAATACCAGTGTTTGGAGGAAAAGTTTAAGTTGAGATGTTGATTGAATAAGGAAAAAGTATCTCAGAAAGTTTAGTTTTTCTTGGACCCTGAATTCAATGAAGCAGGAATTTTATCATTTAACAATTTGCCATTCATGCAGAGTATATGTTTTTTAAACTTTAAAGCTATTATTTCCCATTTGTCTTAATGCAAATGCCCTGAAGTTAAATTGGGGGTTGAAAAATCTTTTGCTAACCTTGTCCAAACTCATGTCAATACAGAATTACTTTTTGGCCAATGAAACAATTCCATAAAGACTTTTAGTTTAATGAGACCTGAGAGTCAACTCTTTTTTCCAAACTTTTGACATATTTTTTAAGGGGTTTTTTATTAGGTTGTCAGCCCCATGTGTATGTGAACCTATGATCATCATGCCACTGGTTTGAAGAGATTATAAGTAATTGCTTCCTTGTTTATAATGCTTTTCGCACTATGATGTTAAGAAATATTATACATTAAACACAAGAAGTTTAGAAAAAATCATTTTGAAACCTTAAAAATCCATCTCCTGTGAAATTCACTGAAGAAATGCACCAAGTAGGGGATTGAGGAATGTCAGTGAAGGAGCAGAGAAATTGCTCTTCCTGCTGAGTTGGACCCCGAGGAACGAACGTCTGAACACAGGGTGGGTGGGAGGAGGCTGAGAAGGAGGAAGGCTCGGCAGTTTCAGCTTAGGGGACCCAATCTCATCACGAGCTGTCTCTATAGAGCTGTCTGGATTTGAAAGCTATGGGTAATGGAACAGCATAGGCTGCCACAATACAGTAAAATCCAAGAGACTGTGCACACCGCTTGGCCTCAGTGGTGGTGGTAGGGTGTCGCTGATTTGATGTCATTGTCTTGGGCCTGAAATCCCCATGTACAAATCCCATGGCACCTTGAGAAAACCATTGTACCTTTCTCCAAAAAGCCTCAGTCTCCTCCTCCGTTCAAAAGGAAATGCAGCTAGTACTATTACTACTATTCCTACCAAATACCTCACAGTTATTTTATTTTGGAGAGTGAATAAGAAGACACGTATAAAAGGTTTTAGAAAAATGAGTAGATCTCAGTTATTATTAATTAATTGGGGAAAATTCCATCTTCGATGTCCTACATCTTAAAAGAAGAGAGACAAATGGCCAACAAACATAAGCTGAGTCTCAACATCACTAATCATCAGGGAAATGCAAATTAAAACCACAATGAGATACTATCTTACCCCAGTCAGAATGGCCAGTATTAAAAAGTCAAAAAAACAATAGATATTGGTGAAGATGCGGTGAACAGGGAATTAATGTAAATTGGTACAACTGCTATGGAAAACAGTATGGAAATTTCTCAAAGAACTAAAAGTAGATCTATTATTTGATCCAGCAATCCCACAATTGTGTATCTACCCAAAGGAAAGGAAGTCATTATATCAAAAAGACACCTGCACTCATATGTTTATTGTGGCACAAATTCACAATTGCAAGGATATGGAACCAACCTAAGGGCCCATCAACTGAGGAGTGGGTAAAAAAAAGGTGGTAAATATATACCATGGAATGCTACTCGGCCATAAAAAAAATGAAATAATGTATTTTGCAGCAACCTGGATGGAACTGGAGGCCATTGTCATTATTCTAAGTGAAGTAATGCAAGAATGGAAAACCAAATACCACAAATTCTCGCTTATAAGTGGGAGCTAAGCTGTGGGTATGCAGGGGTATGCAGAATGGTACAATGGGTATTGGGGGCTGAGAAGGGGGGAGAGTAGAAGGGGGGTTAGGGAAGAAACACTACCTGTCGGATGCAAGGTGCACTCTTCTGGTGACAGGCACACTAACAACTCGGACATCACCACTCTACAATTCATCCATGTAACCAAAACTGACACGTCCACACTATTTTGAGTGTGTACACAAGGAAGAAAAGTGAGATTAATAAAAGAAAACAAAAAGAAGTGAGGCATTTTGCACACCCAGAAACAACACGAGGGCATCATTGTGCGTTTAATGACATCGGCAGCTTCCAAGACTCTCATTGTTGGAAAAGGAATTTCCAATGACTACTTTGAAATGACCCAGAAGACCTTTCTCACCGCAATGAAATCTATTTTTCTTCTTTTTTTTTTTTTTTTATTATGTCAGTAAGACAAGAGACGAGACAACACAGCACAACACAACCTAGCATAGCGTAACACAGGTCACCACAACAAAGCACAATACAATGGACTTCTTCGATTTAAAGAGCCTACTGCAACCTCAAATGCAGACTTACTGCCTCTGTCATCCCATTTAAGATGAGCAGGAAGACTGCATGCCGGGTGAACAATACCAAGAAAAAGCAATTATTTGTCAGTTCTTTGAAATGGAATTGATCTGATTGGTATGCTACTAGCAAGTTTGTGGACATGTCCAAGCTAGCAACAGAAAAGAAAGAAAGAAAAAAAAAAACTAAAAAACAAAAACTGTTATTTTGTGTTTATAAATAAGTAATGGTTGTTTAAAAAAAAAAATAGTTGTCTGCTAGGTCTAAGGGGTGCTGTGGGAGTCTGTGGACCTTGAGGACATTGTAGGAAGCCGAGAGACGGGGCATTTGTTGGGAGATTGCTGTCCCCACACAGGGCACTCTGTCCTGTTCCAGTAGCAGACGGTGCAGGGAGCTCTTCATGTTCCTGCAGTCAGACAGCTTGGGTTGGGTCTCCTGACCACCTCTGTGACTTCGGACATGTCACTGAACCTCTGTGAGTGCCAGGGTCCTCATCTTTACAATAAAGATAGTGCATATTTCACAGGTTTGTTATGCGTATGAAACAATGTACATATAAAACACTTAGAATACTATCTGTTGCTTAGAATAGTCATCTTGATTCTGATGATCATAATGATTATTTTTATCCTTTCTTCTAATGATTTGACAGGGTTATAACCTGTTTTCAGGTGAATACTGAGGAACAAGTGTGGGTAATACGGAAGCTCATTCCAGCCAACGAGGGGTGGGTGAATATGCCATGCTTATTGCAGTCTAGTCGTTCTGCCGCAAGACATTTCTGGACAAATGCCATGAAGCATTATCCTAAAGCTGGTTGTAATTTCCCATAGGAACGCTAGTATAATTTAATTCCACAAATCTGAATTGGACACCATGATGCCCCAGGCATTGTACCAGGAGCTGGTAAATTACAAGGAAATATAAGGTACTGCTCCCCCTTGCCCCACCCCAAGGATTCGCAATCAAATGAGGAGAGCAGGCCCCCAAACTAGTAACCTTAACACAAATGAGATTCTGTTGAGTGGGATCCGATTAAGGAGTCCAGGGCTGGTTCTGGGGTCTGTCTGAATCCCAGCTCTGCCTCTTATGACATGCATCTTTCTCGCATTTCTCCATCTTGGTTTCCCTTGTAAAACTGGGATTAATAAAACCTTCATTATGTGGTATATTGGGAGGATTAAATGAGATGATCTCTAGCATCAGGGCTTGCCACATAGTAAATTCTCAAAATATTAGTTTGACCATTTTTATTCAGTTGGAGCACAGAGAAAATACTAATGCATGTTGATGGGGGAAATAAGTGTTTTGTGTTTTTTTTTTTCTTTTTCAAGTTGGGTATGGTAGGATGTTGATTAGTGGAGGGAGATAAACAGAAAAAGGAGGAGGAGGAGGAAAAAGAGGAGGAGGATTAAGAGAAGGAGAAGACAACGGAGAAGGAGGAGAGAGAGAAAGAAGAGAAAGTACTGAGAATAACAAAAAAATAAAAAATAATCACAGGCGAAGGGAACTGCCCAGAATGGAGACTATTCTGCCTAGTAAGGGAACAACAATAGAAATACCTGTAGCGGAGAGATAGCAGGGTGGTCTGGGCCAGAGCACAGAGAGCTCCTTTGATGTGTGCTGCCTTCGTCTAAAGATTCAACCTCAGTCAAGGACAGCTTTATGCTGCTCAAAGGAAAGATGACACAACTGTAAACCTAGGGTTATTTAAAACGTTAAAATGCAGTGCCAAATCTTATAACATGAATATAAGTATGCATTGATTATATAAGAGGACATCAAATATTATGATGTACCAATTAGGCAAAAGAACCACCATAAATAGAACTCAAGCTAGTGATAACATCAATAAAACTGTGATGAGAGTTTGCTACATAGAATTTCAGAGGACTTTGCAAGGTACGATTTGCACATGTGTGTAAAAATGACCTGTGACCAATTAGGCACCAGACTGGGACAAATGGAATGACTGTTTTGTCCCCCCCACACCCCATTCTACTTCGAAGATTAGGTAGAAAAACAAAGAACAGAGAATGGTTGTTAAATTCTTGCTATTTGCAAGGTACTAAGCTAAGGGCTTTTTACTGATGATCTTATTTAACTCTCAATATAAATCACTGAGGTAGACAAGATCAATATCCCCACTTAATAAAGCAAATCAAATTCCAAGAGGTCAACCAAATTGTCCCAGGTCATGTGGTTTAGAGATTATGGCTGCATGAATGGACAAATGGATGAATGAGGGTGTTTTCCAGAGAGATCAGTGATATAATGTTACCTAAGAAGAATCATCCACACTGGGAAAATCCAGGATTTTCCATGAGAAATATGAGGCTGTCTCACTAGTATTTATAGACCCGTCCTTAATGATACATTCATAATGTCATTGTTATCAGATAAGGAAGTTCTTAAAAATACTGACTTCTGCAATATGAGTAGGACTCTTTAAAGAGTGTATCATGAGGAAATAAGCAAATGTAAGATGCCCTCTAATTTCAGTAAAATTCTGTTTTCATACAATGTTTATATTTTGTTTTCCTCATATATAGATCTTATACATATGTTACTAGATTTATTCCTGAGTATTTTGTTTTTGATGCTAATGAAAATGGTGTTTGTGTTTTTAATTTCAAATTTAAATTGTTCATTGCTGTTGTATAAAGAAGCAATTGACTTTTGTATGTTAATGTTATATCTTGAAACTTTGCTAAAACTGTTTTAGTTCCAGGAGTTCATTAGTTCCACTGTGGTTGCTGTTGATTTCTGGGGATTTTCTACATAGGTGATGGTATCGTCTGAGAACAAAGAGAATTTTATTTCTCCTCCTTAATCTGCGTATCTTTTATTTCCTTTTATTGTCTTACTTTATTAGAAAGGACTCCCAGAGCAATGCTGAATAGGAGTAGTAAGAGGGAATGCTCTTACCTTGTTCCCAATCTTAGGGGAAAAGCATTTGGTTTCTCATCATTAAGTACGATGTTAACTGCAGGGTTCTTTTGTAGATGTTCTTTATCAAGTTGAAGAAGTTCTCCTCTATTCCTACTTTTCTGAGAGTTTTTATCATAAATTAGTGTTGGATTTTGTCAAATG
Organism: Lemur catta; assembly: GCF_020740605.2. Lineage (NCBI taxonomy): Eukaryota > Metazoa > Chordata > Mammalia > Primates > Lemuridae > Lemur > Lemur catta. The sequence goes on along the minus strand of NC_059152.1, from coordinate 10,859,929 downwards.
CTTTTTCTGCATATATTGATATAATTTTTCTTCTTAGCCTTTTATGATGAATTAATTGATTTTTGAACATCAAACCAGCCTTATATACCTAGAATAAATACTATTTGGCCATGGTGTAAAATTGTTTTTATACATTGTTGGATTTGTTTTGCTATTTTTTTGAGGCATTTTGCATCTATGTTCATGAGAGATATTGGTCTATCATTTTCCTTTCTTGTAATATCTTTGATTTTTGGTATTAGGGTATATTAGGGTGATGCTGGCTGCATAGAATGAATTAGAAAGTATTCCTTCGCTTCTGTTTCTGGAAGAGATTGTAGCAAATTGGTACCATTTCTTCCTAAAATATTTGGTAGAATTCACCAGGGAAACCATCTAGGCCTATTGCTTTCTGTTTTGGAAGGTTGATTTAAAACATTGATTATTGGTTTAATTTATTTACTAGCTGTAGGCTGATTCACATTATCTATTTCTGTTTGGGTGAATTTTAGTAGATGGTGTGTTTCAAGGAATTGATCTTTTTCGTTTAAGTAATCAAACTTGTAGGGATAGCATTGCTCATAATATTGCTTCATTATTCTTCTAATGTCTAGGGGATCAATGGTGATGGTTCTCTTATATTTTCTAACACAAGAGAAGACATAGAGTAAGAGAATTTTCCATTTTAAATATTAATAAAGCATCAGTCCTTCAATCAACAACGTTTATTGAGACTCTATAATATGCCAGGCACTGCTTTAGTCACAGCAGTAAACAAATAAATGTCCCTGTCCTTAGTAAGCCACCTTCATTCTATGGGGGGCGGGGTGGGGGGAGACAGTAAAGAATTTCAATATTTTGAATAAATAAAGTCCAACATAATTAATTGACATTTTCACTGTACATTGTATGCTATGCTAAACACTTTCCAGACATCTCATTTCAAACTTACGATACCTTTGTGAAGTATGCAGTATTAAACTTATTGAACAGATAATAAAATTAAACTCATAGGAAATGAGTACAACTGTAAATCTCAAAGCCACTAATTGGAAAAGCCAACATTTTAACTAAATCTGATTTCAGAGCTCTGACCTTGAAAGTTCTGCTGTTCATATCAGTGATTCAGATGTTAACACTGGATATTTTAAATTACAGAATGATGTTTTCCTGAGATAGGCCTTTTCAACTTTTCCTTATAAATTAGAAACTCCAGAGTAAGATTTTTCTGACAGAAAACACTTTGAACTTTCAAGAAGCTTTAATTTTGTCTAATAAGATATGAACTGATTGGATCTATTATTTAGAGTGATTAGAGCTCTGGGAGTACTCTCAGCAAATCCTTTGAAACTGATAAGAATATGTGCTCTAATCTGACAGGGATCATCAATTTGTCACATCGTTCCAAAGTGCCCTGTTATTTCCAGTGACATTTCCAGAATCGTCTAGAGATTCAAGATGTTATAACAGTTTCTTTTATCAGCCATCTCCAGAGGCTCATCAAACTGAGAATTGTATAATTTTTTTTTTTTTCTTTTTGAATCCATGTGGCACTTGCCAATGATGGACCCTTTGGAAGATGATATTGTTGATTTGGTTAAGATCAATGCTTGCTGGTGACTTTAATATTAATAAAAGCAGCTAGCTTAACGTTAAACTTTTGTTCTTTAAAAGAGAAGAGAGAAGTCGAGTAACCACACTTGAAATGTGAAAATTCAGCCAGGTGTGGTGGCTCATGCCTGTAATCCTAGCACTCTGGGAGGCCGAGGTGGGAGGATCGTTTGAGCTCAGGAGTTCGAGACCAGCCTGAGCAAGACCCTGTCTCTACTAAAAATAGAAAGAAATTATATGGACAGCTAAAAAATATATAGAAAAATTAGCCAGGCATGGTAGCACATGCCTGAAGTCCCAGCTACTCGGGAGGCTGAGGCAGGAGGATTGCTTGAGTCCAGGAGTTTGAGGTTGCTGTGAGCTAGGCTGACGCCACGGCACTCTAGCTCGGGCAACAGAGTGAGACTCTGCCTCAAAAAAAAAAAAGAAAAAAAAGTGAAAATTCAGTGATAACTCTATTTTCAAAATTACGTTTATTCTTCATATCCATTACCCAAATTTGTACTTTATCATTATATATTTATAATTCCATCTGATTTCATATTGGCATAGGTATCTTCACAAACATCCAATAGACACACAGCTGAAAAAATATGATGAGTGTTTCATCTGAATTTTTTTCCCTGTAGGTCTGGAAAGAAATAATATTGCCTCAGATAACTACTTCTTTGCGGCATCTACTTCTTTGCTGTTGTTCTTTATAAGATGAATAAAAAACATCAGCATTGTTAAAGAAAACCCAGTGAAAAACCTAGCTAACAACTTTCTGAACACTCTCACTAATCCCAACAAATAAACTACAGCGTGGTTAACTTGTGTATATGTTGGTGCCAGTATCTTGACTTACTATTATATCGATGAGACCAGAAGTATTGGTTTCTAGAGATTTCCAACTTAGGAAGTGTTATGTAACATGGCTGTTACACTGTTTGTATGGGTTGGTGAAAACTGGGAAAGCATAATTACTTGTCTTCCAAATTCCTGCTACATTTTTCCTGTAGTTTTTCTTTCTTTCATTTTCCTATAGGCAGAATGGGAAGGCAGGCCAGATGTGCTTTTTCAAGTTCCATTGTATTTAAGGTGATACTTAAGACCTGTTAGTGGATTGAGTGTTTTGTTGACATTTGGAAAATCACTTCCTGACTTCATTACAGAGCAGCAGCACAGTTAAGAGCTTCCTGCCAGACAGCCAGGCACAGTCCCAGCTACACCCCTTACGAGTTGTATAATTTCAGGCAAGTTGCTTAACCTTTCCTAGTTTCCTCACCAGCAGTTGGGGGTATTGCTGACATCTGACATCTAGGAAATATTCAATAAATATTAAAGTTTATGATCCACAATAGTATTTATTCCCAACACATTATCCCTAGAATTGTGTTTGTCTACGTTCCTGCTCCAGCTGATAAAAAATTTTGTTTCTCCGGGATCCCATAGTAGGTTTTGGGCTCATGACTGTGACTTCCTCTATTCATATTTCTAAAGCCTGTTCATTGAAATGCTTCAGCATTTATTTATTTAAAGAAGATCTTCTAAATCCAATATTTAGACGATTAGCTTCGTGTTGTACTTGATTCCAGAAAATAAAATATTTTCAGACTCTTGCAATGTAAGTAAAAGAAAAAAAAAAAAAAAGACAGCCAAAATTGATTTGGCTTTTTGGAAACCAAGACCATACCTCCAGAATATTTGAGAAATTTTTCTCTACTCGCTCAGGAAGGAACACGCCAAGTTCAATTGTTTTTAGGCACGTAATTTAAGCTAAGAGAATGTGATTTCTCCAAAGAGATTGGGCTCAAAATGAATAATCTGTACTTATAAAAAGTGCCAGATATAGCTTCTTAGAAGCTGAGTGAAGTGAGTTTAGGATGCATGGGTCTGAACTGCCCGGTCTCATCTCACACCGTCTACGTGGTTGTGTAAGCCCAAGTTAGGACAGCTCCATTATCCACCCAGGGTAGACTCCATTCCAAATGAGTATTTAACTATAGATGCTTCCAGAGGAAACTTCCCTCTAGTTCTCCTTGCCCTGAGGTATGCGTTTGGTGTTTACAAAAGCATCAATGTTAAAATCTTTCTTCCCTAGAAGTAACTTACGTAGTAGCTGCTGGGGTAGAATGTGACATTTGCTCTTCCAGCCCCGAGAGTCATTTCTAGATAAAACATCAAAATGGAGAGATGCATGCAACGCGTGGCTCGGAAACACTTTGATGATTTTTCTGCCTATGCAAATTATGTGCTACACGTGAAACTTTATTTTCTGCTTTGGCAGGAGAAATACTGAACTATGGTGGTGTTAGAAGTTAAATACTAAAAATTTGGCTGCTCCTTATTATCCAGAGAAGGATAACATCAGATTTTCATGCCTCATTGCATTGTTGAGTGACTAGAATAGCATCTTCGGTAAAGGTTAAGGTCATACCAAGTAAGGCTCAGGTAGAGGCAGCGCAGGGCAGGCGTGTCCACTGGATGTTTACTATGGGCAGGCGTTGCCCTGGGGGCTGTGGCGAGTGTCACCAAGGCAGGGAGGGAGCTGGAGAAATATTCTAGAGAAATGTGGCAATATGGAAGGTATTGCGGTAGGTAGGCATCAATGTACCGTTTAAACTTCATGATAACCCTGAGGAAAAGAAATGCTAAGTTACAAGCCCAACATGACAGGTGACAGTGTTAGAGAAGAGGTAAGACCTGAGTGTGTTACATTAGTGATCATGAAATAAATACAAGAGACAATAAGAGCTACACAATTGAGGTAAATAACATCTAATCGGGGAGGTGAATTCCAGGCTGCACGTCACTGCAAAGGTGGAGCTTTGTTTGCCTTCTGAAGATGGTAAATGTTGGAAAAGGAGAGAGAGAGACAGAGGGGGAGAGGAGGAGGGAGGGAGAGAGAATATGACTATGATTGCCAGGTGGGTGGTCAAGAATAAAAGACTTCGGAGGTAGGAAAACCTTCATTGCATCCAGAGGGTGTTGAGTGAAGAACTTAGCTGTAGTCCTGGGTTGATAGGAGGGGGAATAACCTGAAACCTGGAGCTGCATCTTGTGCCTGGGTGGTTGAGATCCTTGAAGAAACAAGTCTTTGGAAGGTTTTGCAGAGGGTAGTTTTGGGAGATTGTTTCTCAGGAAAGAAGTGAATTTAGGAGATCAGGAAGTGAGGGTCTGAATTGCCTGATCTCTTGTGCACTGTAATTGGAAGAGCAGTTTAGGATGATTAACTTGTGTGCATGATAGATTTGAAGTGGCCACAGTTGCAAATCTACGGCACAAGTCCACATGAGAAGAGAAAATATGCAGGGCAAGGTTCATATGGTGGTGCTAGCTATTGCAGACCCCTACATCCATCATCCCCCTTCCTACGTAGGAACAGAAGCCTGGTGTTCTGTTGGGTGCAGTTCCAGCCGGCTACAGCACGATGTTTTTCAGCCTCCTTGCAGCTGGACGTGGCACATGGCTGAGTTCTGTCCAGTGAGACGTGAGAAATACGTGTAAACTTTCAGAAAGGGGTGGTATTGCTCTTTTTTAATCCCTTCCTCCTGGCTTTGAAGGGCTGTAGGATAGCAGGAGCTCTGCCCACCATCCTGGACCACAAAGTGCCCCCGAAGACAGCAGCAGATATCTGGAGATGGTGGCATGGCATGGAAGGGAAGGTAGGACACAGTCCCTGGTCACTTCGTGGGGCTGCCACAGCTCCTCTGGATGCCTAATTCAGGATTGGTTTTTATTTTAACGGGGAAGAGAAATAAACCTTTATCTTGTTTAGGCCACTCTTATTTAGAGCTTTTCTGTGTTAAGAACCCAGCCTTGACCCTAGCTAAGAAAATGACAGCTTCACAGAAGGAAAAGAAATAGTAGATGCAAAAATTAATAATTGGTGTTAGCTGGAGGAGTGACAGGTTGTTACAGCCACAGCCTCTCTTTTGTTACCATGGCTGTCTTGAGATTTAAAGCCATGGGGGAGAAAGCACTGGTGCTCATGTGATCTTAGAAAGCTTTAAGTTTGCACCGTTCAGACACCTGCTAGGAAGGAAGCGCTTGTGAGTGCTTATGCTCAGATGAAGAGCCGATTTTCCTAAAGTTTGTGTACATTCTCCATATTATGATATTTTTTTCTCATTTCCCTCCCCACTCAGACACTTCCTCTGCTACAGTGACTCTCATAAAATTTTGGCATCGTCTGACCTACGGTACTGTAGACTAATACGCCAGATTTCTAGATACCTCTGTATCTCTGGTATCTTGGCACAGATTTACGTAAATCATATATAGCAAAAACAGCGAGGAAAAATGAAGCATTTCTACTTTTTATAGACCTCAATCACAAAGACGACTTGGACAAGACCAAAGTCAACGAGGGCTACGAAATACCTCCTGACAGTCATCTGCTTAGACCAGGACAGTGAAGAATGTGACAAAAACCGATTTATCATAGGGGTTTTTATCTAGCTCTTAGATAACACCTCTGCTCTTAGCGACATCTCGTTATCAACAGCATGAAGGATCCGAACCACTGAACAAATGACTTAACAAGGACATGAGGAGGGCTGACTCGGAGATTCTGGTCTCATTAACAGGAAGGGCAGCGGATTGTAAAAGGATGGTGTTTGGATTAGACATGTTGGATTTCAGCTGATGACAATGTGTCCGCAGGGAAACGTCTAATAGAAATTACAGAAAGAGACAATATAAACACTGAAAGAGACCGGGCCACAAGTGGTCGTCTTGTCCAGTGCTTGAACATAGGCAAGAAACTGACAAAACAGCTCACCCTGTTATGTGGCTGGCTCAGATGGAATTGAAATCTGGAACAAAACTCAGAAGAGGTCAAGACATATTTTACAGGTTTTATCTTTTTTTCAATCCTCATAAAAACATAATGAGGGAGTTATTATCTCCGTTGTACAAAGGAAAAACTGAAACTCGATGAAGACTGAGTTTGAAAAGCTATTAAGTGACAGAGGTCGGTTCCATCCCAAGGCCTCCATGAGCTCACGGTCCATGACTTTTTGTCACAAGAGCTAATTTGAGAAGCTTAAAAAAATCCGTGTGGACTTCATAACAAAACGGGAAATCTGATGTGCTTGTGTGTGCATGTGTGTACGTATAGTTATAAAATAAAACCAATTTTTTACACTGAACTTCTACCAAATTGTCTTGCAAAAAGTATTATAAACAATGAACAGTTTTGTATCAGTTTTATCTGATACAATCAGTGTCAATTAAATGATAGTTTGCAGTAGACATTTATCAAGATCACAAAATATTCTTTGAATTAATAAAATGTAAACAAAAGTTTATATTTAAAGAGAATGTCTGTAAAGCCACAACCTACCTCCTACATTTCATAACTGCACGCTGGAGTGTGTAACTTTCGGGTGTCTGACTGGTCCTTGAGTTACTGATTGCCTTCTTTGGGGCTGAATTCTTCTCTTTGCTCCTGATCCTTAGGGTGGACTTTTGGTGGCTGCTTTTGCAACTCCTGCCCTGAGTCCATGGGCCCAGGGTAGACACCTGAACCAGATGGGGCCACTTAGATTCTTCCTCAGGAATTTGGAATTGAGACCAAGGGGGGCCGTATTCTACCCTGGGAACTGGTGTGAATCCCAAAAAACCCCAGTTTACCAAAAGAGCATGGAGAATATGTGCAGACAGAAGCAAAAGGACAGAGAAACATGGGTACAAAACTGAGAATGTCACCATTTCTGATTCCTGTACCTCTCCAAGGCTTAGCAGCGTTTTTCCTCTGTGCTTCCATGAAATGTCCCTCTTGGCTCATTCAGAAACCTTTATGGCTTAAGGAAGCACGAATCAGTTTCACTTAACTGGCTGCCAAATGATCTTTACAAAGAACACACATAATACGAACAATCCCTAGGATTACAATGTCCTGAGTACCTGGCAGAAGTCACAGAGAACCCCAGCTGGAACTCAACGTCTGAGGGAACGTGGTGGCATTTTTTTTTCCAGGTCACAAGGCCAGGTGACATGAGCATCCAGGCCTCACCTGTTGTCTTCACATGCCACGCTCGAAGCAGTGACGACAGAGCAGTGGACGTGTCATGACAGACTGCTAAATATGCGTAGCTTTTGATGCAATAACCTGATGTTGTAACAAATTATTAATGCCAAATAGGAAAAGGGAGAGCACACACCAAGAGCAGGGTAACCAGGCAACAACCAAGTGGGGGAGGATTTCCCAGGGGGGATGTGGTGTCGCCTCACTGACTTGGCAGCAAATGCACTCCGGGCATTTCCCGTGTCTCCTGTGGATTGTCGCATATTACAGCTGTGCTCTCCTGGGCGTTGAAGATGCTACTTCTGAATCTGGAAGTGTTTACTTTCACCAACTTGGGAATGAGATATCAGCATATTAACAGGGAAGCAAACCATTTCTGTTTTCAGAGTGACTTTCACTTTGTTCTCTGCTTTGTGTAATCCAATCAATGAAAAAAAAAATTTAAAGATGTTGAGCCAGACAAGATTTAAAGTATTTCGTGGCTTGGGGCCAAGAGTTTGAGACCAGCTAGGGCAACATAGTGAGACCTCCATCTCTATAAAAAAGAAAAAAAAATGATCCAGGTGTGGTGGCATGGTCCTATGGTCCCAGCCAGGAGAAATTGCTTGGGCCCAGGAGTTGGAGGTTGCTGTGAGCTATGGTGATACTACTGCACTCCAGTTTGGGTGACAGAGCAAGACCTTGTCTCAAAAAAAAAAAAAAAAAAAAAAAAAAAAGTTTTGTGAATCATACTGTGCTCCAAATGTAAGTTGGGACATCAAAGTCTACAGGACACATCAGGCTTTGAAGTGCCCCTCCCTCCTCGTCCCATCCTCACCCCATTCCCCTAGGGGTAAAATATGAAGGAGGAGGATTGCTCTCACGTCATCTTGGATATGTAAGGTTGTGCAGCCAGAAGCCAGGCAGTGAAATGTTTTAAGATAAGAGTTGGAATTAAGATGTTTCCTTGGCCATTCATCGTAAAAAATGGATGATGATTCTGCCAGAAGTGCACATTTAAAATTCTTTCATGTATAATAAATTGCTTGTCATGAAGTGTGAAGAACTCTAGGAAGTGCAAACATGTCAGTATTTCACAGAGATGAATGTTAGTGCTGGACACAACCCCTGTACACATGTTTAGACAAAAATGTGAGTTTCTTGACTTGCTATTAGTTTATGTGGAAAGGGATTAATGGTTATTTCTTCTGCTTTAAAAAATAATGTGGAGTTTGGCCTCATTTGGCCATTGGCTAGAAGTATCCGAGGGCCACAGTAATGAAAGAGCTTTATTTTGGGTTGATTACTTCTATACATGCTGCTTCCTTTCTGCATGGGAGCACATTGTTCTGCAGTAGAAAGCTTTTGCAAATTCCCCATGTGTCAGAAAGAGTCAAAGAAAATGCCCAGTTTTTTCCCACCAGGTGTTTGGCTGGGGACAGAAGAAAGGACAGGGCAAGGGACAGCGGCTTTACACAGCGTGGTCATGCAGGACAGACTGGTCTGTAGATACCTAAATGTTCACATCAAACAACTACTGCAAGTCTAGGTCATAAAGTGGGCTGGAAGGCTTATTTTCAAATTTGTTTTTCTTCTCTTTTTGTTTTTGGTTCATTTGAGGCAACGAATGTTCCACTGGGTACCTGATTAAACATAAAATTGCTATTTTCTTAGATTGCCTATTATCAAAGGTAGGTATTAAGCCTGCTGTTAATTGTTTGAAATTATTCCAGTTGCATAAGTACTATAGTTTTGTTGAATAGTCACGGTTCTTAGGATACATAAAGGAGCTCATTCCTGTGCAGACTGAACAGATCTGTGATAAGCAGAACTGTTAGTTATTCAGGGACAGATTTAAAAAAATTTAAAAAAAAAACTTTTTAAGTTAAAAATGTTACATTTTATTGTCAAATTACACACTCAAACTCACATCGAACGTATTAATTTTGCTCTCAGCTCTTACTTTAGTTTCTCTTTCCTCATTTGGGCAGTTTTGGTCATAACATATATAATATGTGATTTTTCTGCCAAATAGTATGAAACAAGTTTATGCAAATTGTTCCAAAGTACAGAGATGCTCTGTGAAGGAAAAATCTAGAGCTTAAGTTCGGGAAATGCTTCCTGCTTTGTGTTCTCTCTTTGGGCTTTATAAAATATATTCTCGAAGGAGTCTTTTAATATTAAAAAAAAAAGTGCTTAGCCAGAGATTTCTCAAGCAAAAACCCTTTCCTAAGTACTATCTATGAACATCTCCTTGAACGCTTTGGGAACTGCTCGTTGAAAATGGGCTCATTTGATCAATGAGCTGAGGCCTCTTGTAGAGGTTGAACAGCGGTGCAGGGAAGCTGTCTTGGTGATGAGCCCATCCAGATGTTGGTATTCTACTATCCCAATAGCTAGATTTCTGCCTGAAGTTGTTTTCGGTTTGCTGCTCTTGCTTTTCCATTCCTTTTTTTTTAAAGTCCTGGAAACTATGTCACTGTTTACTTCTCTGTAACAAAAGCCCTGACTGATACCTCAGTCTTCTTAGGAATGCAATTCTTTTCCCTGAACCCTTGTGCTCTTGGGACCGGTGTCTAAGTCGGGCCTTTGGGCACACCAACGGATTGCCTGCCCACTTGCACGTCTGCGTGTTGCTTGCCAGGTAGACCATGGATAATGGCGTGAATCACTTAACGAATGTTTATTGAGTGTCTACTCTGTGCCAGCCAGTCTTCTAGACTCTGGTACAGTAGTCAGGGAACATGTCAGGTAACTGCCCTCCTCTAACGTGGCTGATATTGGGGGAGCCAGGCAACAAACACACACATTGGTAGATAAAGACTGATGCATACTGCGAATGGGTAAGAAGATTGAAAAATCTACTAGAGTAACAGAACATATGGCTAGTTTAGATGCTGTGGGCTAATAAAATCTCCTGCTGCATGAGAATCTGAGCTTCAGTCCAACTGTCTAGATCTATATCTCTGGTACTCTGATAAGGGTAAACATGCCAATTACGTTACTAAGCAAGCTTGCTTATGATAAACATGATGCCAGATTAGTAAACTGCATCTGAACCAGGAGGTTTTGCAAATAAACTCTTAAGTATTTGATGGAGGTGGCATCTGGAGTGTGGCTTCTCTGAGTCCAGGGGTGTTGTAACAAGCATATGGGTTGGGGGGACTTTGTTAGATGTGTCTATGGATTTATTGCAAGAGTTACGGATTCTTGTGGGACAGCCGGCGTTGAAGCCAGAGCAGCTCCTGCACTGCCCAGCGTGGATCTCTTCTTGCCCTGGTGGGGACTGTCGCACCTGAGTTGCTGTAAGGATGCCCAGTGCTGTGGAACAACACCGGAGGCTGTGGTTTTGGCAGGTCCAATTTGTTCCTGTCGGATACTTTTGAGTGAACTGCTGCCATGGGCCACATGTTGTCTTCTGAGACTGCATGTTGAGTTTAACCTGAGGGGGTTTCTTGGTGGGCACAGCAGATGGGGGATCTTAATGAGCAGAGAAGTGAGGGTGGGAGAGATGCTATAGCTTCTCTTTTTTATACAACAGCTTTAATATCTGTAGTGTATCTTATACTTACAGCACATGTCATTTGGAACTAGCGACATTCCAGGGGTTCAATAGTCACGTGTGGGTAGCTGCTACCGTACTGGACAGGGCAGCTCTAAGATAACACTAAAAAGAGAAAGGGGAAGGGGTCAGAGATGGTTGGGGGAGGGTAAATAGAGAGGGAGGCTAGAGGCACAGACAGCCCTGACTGGCAGTTGTACCTTTTTGACAAAGTGATGGTGTGAAGTTTCATTTTACAACCAGGACTTTGCCTTTTCTAATTTATTATAACTCTTTGAAGAATATGGATAGGAAATATACAATATCTGAGCTGGAAGGTTTCTCAGAGACTTTCTGCTGAATTGCAGGGATTGTAATTTGTTTTCTGTTCTTGCACCTATTATGATCAGTTGGTTGAAGCTGCCTAGACTACCATGTCAAGTAGGATTCTGAGGTTGTATCTTACCTCGGTAGGAAAGAGCACTGTGATTGCCTTCCGAGGATGTGATGCACATTTGCCACTATCTCTGATGTAGTACAAAGTTCTCTGCATTCTGGAGACCTAGAAGACTCTGTGAATTTTTTCTTTTTTTTTTTTTTTTTTGAGGCAGGGTCTTGCGCTGTTGCCCAGGCTGGAGTGCAGTGGCTTGAGCATAGCTCACTCCAGCCTCCAGCTCCCGGCCTCAAGTGATCCTTCTGCCTCAGCCTCCCAAAAGTGCTGGGTAATAGGCATGAACCACCATGACCAGCTCCCCTTTGTGAATTAATTCAACATTACTGAGCTCAGTTTCTGCATTTGTAAAATAGGAATAATTATCCTTTTCAGGATCACTGTGGGTATCAAATGATACACACGTTAAGTGCCTGGCACATAGTTGTCATTCTGTAAACGTTGGTTTCCTTATTTTCTGTTTTACTATTTGATCAATATTTGTTGAGGAACCAGTTTGTGCTCAGTATTGTACTGTATAGTCTGGGGAATATGGTATGTGAAATACTGTCCTTACTTATAAGGAGCCGGGTTAAAAAAATTATCACACATTTCATAGTGGGTGGCCCAGTGAAATATATATTTAAGTGCCTTATTGTGGACCAGAATATGTGTTATTACTATTAAAAGGAAAAGAAAAGGAAGTTAGGGAAGGCTTTGAGAAGGATATAGATCTCACATTAAACAGATAATATAATTAATCATGATATTCACAAGAAATAGACCATTTTAAAGGACATGGACTTATAACTCTCAAATTAATTCCCAAAGTGAGCTTTTAAGCCTATCAATTCAAGTCCTACCAATCGATAACCACATTTTTGATTTGTGGCTTATGCTAATGAGTTAGTGGAATTAATACTATATTTTATAGTCGGCCATGGACATCATTACGTCTTGTTTAATTAAAGTTGTCAGCTTTCAAAAGTCAAAGCAAGAAACTTTTTATTGTGGCCTAAAATTATGGACGCTTTGCAAGGACTGAGTAATGGGTCCAGTGCAAATTGTCTCCCCTGATAGTCCCTTGTTGAGATTTCTTAGAAGGCGAAAGACCGTAGTACAGCTGCAGTTTAAGCCTTTTCCCATTTCACCTGCTTCAATTCCTTCGCCTTTAATGCCAAATCATTTTATTTCCTGCAGCCAAAATGAGTCTTTGAACTTTGCAGTCTTTAATCAGAAGATTCATTATTCCAGAAACATGCCTAGGTTTATGATTAAAATAAGTCAGGCTGCACACTTCTCATTTTTCCTGTAGGAACCCAACAGCAGGCAGTAAAGAATCTGTCAAAGGTTTGCTGCTTTTAACAAATATGGAGGCCAGCCATTCTGAGCCCTGAAGCTGTTAGAGGAATTCTAGGCTTAATGAGTTTATGCATTAATTTTTTTTTTTTTTTTGGCACAGAGGGATTCTAGGGGAACTTTGGAATCTTGCTATTCTAACAGCTTCCCTCTCTAGATTTGTTGCTTTCAGTTTTTAAAATGTGTGTCCATTTTACCTTGTGACCCAAGCAGACACATACACAAATAACTAAAAGTAGAGTTTCATAATCTGACATCTGCATTTACTTCATGTGATGTACTTGATCTTGTTTCTATTCCTTTCTCTTCTAATACGTCCATTTAAAACATTAAGTTGATTTCACAATACACTAACTGGTTGTGGTTTACGATCTCAAAATGCTGCTCTATAGGAACCCATGGTCCCTTGCAGACATAAAGGTTTGGTGTAGACGTTGAGTCATTGTGCCAGGCAGGAGAAACACGGGTCAAAGGTTTAAATTGTCCACTAGTTGGCAGCAACTGGACATTGTAGTTTCCCACTGCAGAGGTAGGTGTTTGGCCAGGGTGCAAAATCTCAAACCTTCGACAGTGCTACAGATTTTAGCTTCCCAAAGGCCAAGAAGCGCTCCCGTGGAAGATACCTCTTTCAGATCATGTCATGCAACATATTATTAGGTCTATTCAAAAGTCATATTTCCTGAATCAGCTGATTTTTATGACCTATCACTAAGGGAGGAAAAAAAGCACATAACATAATAGTCTGTATAGCGTGATCCTGTTTTGTGGAAAAAAAAATATATACATGCACAGAAAAGTGTATTTGTATTTAATACATATATATCAGATTGGTAGGATATAGATTTTATCATTGCCTTATTTTTATAATGATAAAGATATAACTATTAAAAGTACAAATATTTATATATTACTCTAACTCAATAAGCTAGTGCTGACCTCTTAGCACTATGTGAACATTCTGTGGGAAATACAAAAGAAACCTAAATGGTCTGACTGGTGCTATTTGTCTGCCTTCAATAGAGGATGCAACAAGGCATAACAGAGTTAAGAACTAAGTTCTACTCCTAGTTCCCAACCAAATTGGTTGTAAAGTGTTGGCTATATGGGCTCACCTAAGCCCTGACCTTTCTTGCTGATAGTGAGAGGTTGATGCTTTCCCATCGGGTGCCGTGTTGTCAGCAGAAAGGCTGATGCTCAGGGTTTTCCAGGGGTGAGCATTTTATTTTCAGCCTTGGACTTAGGACTCCACGTGTACCACTTAGTTTTACCTATCTGGATCTTCGCCTCATTAGCTCCTTGCACTACCAATGGATTTAATAGCTCACATGTGATTTATGAGTTCGGAGTATCAGGTCTGTGTACAAACCGGCACAGATCACTGATCTTCGTTTGCTTGCTTTAGTGTTGGAATCTGGGAAGCTTGTGCCATGGGACCACTCAATTCAAAATACCAAGTGGTTTGACAAGGTTATTAGCATCCATAAACTCGGTTTAGTTGACACCTAGCAAAGCAAATTTACTTTCCCCTCTAGTTTTTAATATGCAACCTCTTATAACATTAGCTTCAGATGATTGGCACAGCAAACAACTGCTAATATATTCTTGTCCTGTCACTGTCTGTTTAGGGAGTCTTTAACACAGCTGTTTGACACAGTACGAGTCAATGCCTCTGTTAAAGCCATCAGATTGTGACTCAGCGATGTGTATCCGGGGAGTCTTTTAGGCTACGCTGTTGACGTACTGCGCCATATTGGTTCCTTGGGTGTAGTTAGGGTTTATAATGCCAATTTGTATACAGCAGTCACATAGCATACTGGTCCATGTGACTAGAGTAACAATAGGTACTGATGATTCCCAGGAATTTGGCTGGGTGCAAGTAGTTGATGTGTGAGTAGAACGCATTTAGGAAAGCAGTGTGTGGAACCGAAATGTCCTACATATGCCTTTTCCCGGGCTGCCTTATGACAACATCTCCATATGTCGCTGCATGCCATTGCTTGTCTTATGTGTGCGCTAAGATGGCAGCTGCTTCTTTGATAGTGTTGGGGCTCAGAAAACAATACCCCAAAATGACAGACTCAGGAGCAGGCTCAGAAGCAAAAGTTTCTCTGACCTTCTCTTGCCCTCCTGTTTCTGGCGCCTTCATCTCCCCTGAGCCTAGGCATAGAAACCAGAATCCCCCTTCCCCAAGGTGGGTTGTGGAAACCAGAACCCCTTTTCCCTAAAGCCAGCCATAAAACCTACAAATATTACTCTCACTTTCCCTCCACCTTTCTGTGTAAAAACTGGCCATAAAGAAATGATCTGACTGACCTCATTTGATTGTAGGTTGTAAGACCCCCATTCCAGAGAGGGTCCTGCCCCACACCCAGAAGGAAGGAATACTCCACAGAGAGGCCAAGAAGAATCTAGACAGACAGGCTTTGCTGAGTTTCCCCACTCAGTTTATTAGCATTCGGTCATATCCTTTTTGTCCAATCATATTTCTACATAGCTGTCCATTCTTTTTTGAACCTAAGCATAAAAATGGATAGTTCCCCCTGTGTCTTTGGGTCTTCATTCTGAAGGCTCCCGTGTCACATAAAACGACAGTCACATGAATTTGTATGCCCTTTCTCCTATTCATCTGCCTTTTGTCAGTTA
The DNA here is from genome assembly GCF_020740605.2 of Lemur catta. Lineage (NCBI taxonomy): Eukaryota > Metazoa > Chordata > Mammalia > Primates > Lemuridae > Lemur > Lemur catta. Next base: position 10,844,374 of record NC_059152.1, on the reverse strand, counting down.
TTTTTCAGTGAACCTTGAGAGGGTGAAGCAAGAGTTTCCCCTTGGCCCCGACAGCAGCAATGGCCTTCACATGTTTATGGCAGTGCCTGGTAGCATGCTTTGCACAGACTTGAACTTCCTTTAAGGGACTGCTGGTATTTCTCCTTGTCATCCACACTAGGCCATTCTAGAGGGGACATCTGAGCTCTGAGTTGTGTCCTGTTGTCACCACCCACTGGCAGGCTCCCCTTCTGCCCTGCACGGTGCCATCTCTGCCTCTGCTCAAACACGTATTGATATATTTACTTATTTATTTATTGTCTCACTTTTGGGTGTTTATAGCAAAAATGTACTTAATAAACTCATAAATTATAATGTAAATATTATCATTGGATAAATATAAGTTATGGTAGGAATGTAAAACTACAAGGGTTATTTCCTTTTTCAAGAATCTCTAAGCCTTTTGGTTTTGAACCACTTTAGGCTCTAATAATAGCTAGAGAGGCTCTTGCCAAAAAAATGCAGAAATGCACAGCAATTGTTGCCTACAATTTCAGAGGCTCCTGGGACTTTCTGAAGTCCAAGCATGTGCCAATAGATGTCTGTAGAACCCACGCCAAGACTCTCATTTAAGACTTTCTTTTATTTATAGGCTATTAGCTGAGATAAGAAGGTGACTTGTCGTAGAGAATATATATCTCACCAGGAACATCTCCTAGGAAGAGGAGTTACTGGTCTTAAAGAGGACTGGCCTGAACTTTCATTCTAAGAAATACAGGCAGTGACCCAGACCCAGATCCAAGGCAAATATGTTTCCTTGGAAATATGTCCAAATTTTGGACAAATAAGTACCGGCCTTGGTGATTTATTTGCTGCATTGAGGCAGTGGTACTTAACTTTTGAACCACAATAGGGTGGTGAATGGCTATAAGGAACTGAGTACTGGCAGAATACTCTAGCCTTTCTTCCTCCCATCCCTGAGTACAGGGGTCCCCAATCTATGGTGAGTTGTGTAATTATTTCATTATATAGTACAATGTAATAATAATAGAAATAAAGTGAACAATAAATGTAATGTGCTTGAATCATCCCGAAACCATCCCCTGTCTGTGGAAAAATTGTCTTCCATGAAAACGGTCCCTGGTGTCAACAAGGTTGGGGACGCTGCCTTAATACACCACAGATCCAGGCTTTTCCTCCTCTGTGATTACTGAGTTCCCTCAGCTGTCTTAAAGGTGTTTTAATTTCATATCCTCCAAAATGAAATGTTTCGAGCTGAGGATGGGAAAAAAAGCCTTTCTTTGGTGGAGAACAGGGAAACTCCCATTTCCTGTTCTCTCCTCATTCCCTTTGCCATATTGTAAAGCAGGGTGTAGAGAAGTTTCGGGATGGTGGAGAGAGCAGGGCTTGAATGCCAGACAGAATCAGATTTAAAACTCAACCTTACCATGTACTATCATAGCTGTGTGACCTTGGTCAATGTCATGGACCATCTCTGAACCTCCATTGCTTCATATCGTAGTTGAGAGATCATGAAATGATATATGTGAATAAGTACATCGTTCGAATTCAATATATAATAGCTTCCCAGACGTCCTGTTCTTTCCCATCATTTCTCCTTTGAAGGCTTTGGGCAATCTACTCATGCCAAAGGAAAGGGATTGATTCATTCATTTGTTTATTGTTCATTCATTCATTCATTTGTTCAATTCTATAAACAAGAACTGTTCATTCATTCACTCATTCATTTGTGCATTCAATTCTATAACTTACATTGCTTTGAAAACTTACATTGCTTTACGTGCTAAAGAGAAATGAGCAAGTTATTGTCCCAGCTCTCAAAGAAATTATAATTTGAGAACATATTCCTAAGTAACTAACCCTAGATAGGATGTGATACTTTCCTGAAGTTCCCAGAGTTGGATCTGCTAAGCCCTTTCCCTTTGGGAGGTCCTCCTTACATTATATTGATAGAGATTAAGAAAAAAGAAGAAGGAACTTTCCAACTGCACCTCAGTACTCTCATGCAGAATGAGGAAAGCCATTTACAAATCCACAGTGTCCAGATTGGAAGGTTTGAGGCAAGAAGGTAGACGGCTGCATCATGCCAAATAATCCTAGCAAACAACCAGCTCATCGATAAAAAAGTCAAATTATTGGTTAAGCTTCATCACTTGTGGATCTAAATCATGGCTAAATTAAGTTTGCATTATTTAGTCTTAAAGGCTACTTAACATCTTAAAAATGCAAACCTATGGTAAGAGCCCTTAATGAAAATTAGTAACCATTAGTGACTTCTGTTCTCAAACTTCTTTCAGTTTAAAAAACATGCCTTTTGTTCAAGTGGCTCCCTGGTAAGCATTTAGATATGAGTGGAAGAACATTAATTTAAACCTTAGGGGTTCCCTTTAGTCTATGTTAGTTTCTTTAGGCATTTAACTTCAAAGAAATTATATAACTTCCAGGGAGAATAGAGTATAGCACATTGTTTTCAAAGACTTTGGTTGCCATTATATATATTTTCTTCTTAAAAAAAAAAAAAGATTCTATTTTCACTGTTTATAAGCTCAATTCATGTTGCTTGCATTGGAAATGAGAATATGATAAAAGTCCTAAAGAGTTGATGTTGAATATTATAAAAGTCATAAAGAGTTGATGTTTAAAATATTAATGGAAATTAATGAAGATGGTTTGATTTTTAATTGTAGTAATGTAAAAATATCTGATACCTCAAAAAAAAAACCCCAAATGATTAAAAAGAAAGAAAAGTCCTCTAGATTTTCGAGTTCAGAGGCTTTCAGAGAAATTGGAAAGGTTGAAAAGAGCTTTATTAACTTTACTAAAAGTTTTTGAAATAGAGTACAAGAATCAACATTTTTTCTTCAAAAATATTATATCTTTAGAGAGGAAGCTTCTAATATCAAGGCAATCTATGGATGTTGAGTTATAATTTGGCTATAGCAGATTATCAGTTTTTTGTGAATGTAGTAAAGAGAGAATAACAGAAAATTATACATCTAATAATTTGTGACCGTTTTTGAGCACTAGAAAAAAATACTCTACCTGTTCCCAGTTTAATCCTTTCCCCCCACCCCTCAAACTATGCGGTTTCTATTTCTTTAATGGCTGTCATTTAGGGCTGTGGTCCCCAACAGCTCTGCCTCCCCCCTCCTTGCAAAAATTGTCTTCCATGAAATGTAGGAAACTGGCCACACAGAAGGAGGTGAGTGGCAGGTGAGTTTAGGGAAGCTTCTTCTGTATTTACAGCCGCTCCCCATCGCTCACATCACTGCCTGAGCTCCGCCTCCTCTCCCGAAAACACCCCCCTCCTGTCCCCAATCTGTGGAAAAACTGTCTTCCTTCCATGAAACCAGTCCCTGGTGCCAAAAAAGTTAGGGACTGCTGAATTAGGATTGAAGTCTCAGAGTTCAGTTATTGGAATTCTTTTCCCACTCACGCTTGATGGAGTCTTTATGTTCCTCCTCAAGACATTTTTTTTCTGCCTCAGATAATAGAATGCTTTGCAATCTAGGAAAACACATAATTTTTTTGTTGAGAAAAGGACAGCACTTCTATACTTGGCAAGAGAAGGCAATTTAAAATTCTAAAAAGATTTTTCCCAATAAGGCCAATTTGAAGGGAGGACATGTATACTTAATGCAAACAGTTGACATTGCCAGCAAACATGATAGATGTCTCCTGCTGTTATTTGCTGCTGTTGCTGTTTGAACAAAAGCTATTCTGATCACAATCCTTCTTCCTCGTTTAGCTAAAAAGATCCAATACCTATGCAGTAAGAGTTGAAGAGCCAAGCTAGAGGAAGTAAATTTGTTCTGTGAGGAGGCCAACTGATTCATAGAAACTGCAATCAAAAGTATTCCTACGAGGCTGAAAGATATTTTTGTAGATATATGTAACATTCATACACAAATTTCTAACACAGCAAGTCATGTGGCTCCTTTTTGTCATTTGAATTAAAAATGTCCTCAATTTATCACCCAAAAACCCATCACAATATGCTTTCAAACTACCTTTCCAGCTTTAGTACATTTCACTATTCCTCTTCTACTATTAACAGCTATGCTTCATCCAAATGGAAGAACTACACAAAAAGAACGTTGCGAGGTATTTTTTTTTGGTTTGTTTGTTTCTGTGCCTGTCCTCATGTTTTCTTAGCTCTTATTTCTGGCTAAAATTTTGCCAATTCTTTTAGATCTAATTCATATGGTATGCTATAATGGAAGCAATTGAATGGGGCCAGATTTAATATACTTTCTTCTTCTCTAGAGGGGAAGGGAGGTCACTGGTTGTCTCAGTAATATTGGGACCTTCCTACTTGTCTATGGCTGAGTGCTCTAAAGGGGACTTGGGTCCCAAACAGGGCCAATCTGATCCTTTAAATGAGGCATTGGAACTTGAACAGAGAGATCTAGGTCTCCTTGGAAGTAGAGTCATCTCAGTGGCTAATATTTTGCTTATGAGACTTCCCTCCTCTGTTTTACTATTATTTAAAAACTTGCCTTATTTTCTCTACCTGCCTACAAGTTTTCTGTGGGTAGGAAAGCTGTTTTGCTTATTTTTTAAAATTTCTTTATGATACCTAGCATAGTGTCTGCCATGTACCTATTCAAAACATACTCATTGAATTTAATAGAATGTTCTTTGAGCCAGGTGTAGAATTTTGGCCATAGTTTACTAACACTCTGGGATGGGATATTAAAAATGGTCTAGGGTAGATGCATCCCACTAGACTAAAGCTATATATGTTGTTGTAAAAAGAAAAATGAAATATATATACAAAATTTTGGTAACGGAAATGATGACTTTTAATATTGCTCTATAACATTTTCAACTTATAAAACAGAATAATCAAAAAACATTATGTAATACTTCAATTAATATGCCCTAGAATATATTCTAGGGAAGATTACTATATATCTGTATGTTCCAGGGAATACACACACACACACACACACACACACACACACACATATGTGTCAATTACTATCGGTATTTCTCGTCTGATCTGAAGCTGTTGGCATAGTCTTTACTGTATATACGTATATGCTCCATGCTGTGTTTGGTATGTGAATCAATGAAGTGATAGTCCCAGGTTGATCTCCACTGAATGTTTTTGAAAGGAATTGAAAAACTTTTTCACTTTTGGTGTCTTCCACCAGTCTACCTATCCCCCTAATGAATTAGAATCATCTTCTGTGTTATCCACGGCACCATTTCCCGTGCCCTCTTCCCTTGGCTGACATTTTCTTTTTGCAAATTACAGCCCATTGTCCTTGCTTCCTCTGGAAGTATTGGATCCTATAACTCATATCTGTTAATAAACTCATAAAGCCATTTACAGAATATTCCTAGAGATGCAGCATGATTTAGTCAAGAGAAAAGACGCTGAGCTTAAGAGTCCAGAGTCTTGGGTTTCATCCCTCCCAGGTCCAGCAGGAATCCAATAGGAATCCAATAGGAATCACATCCCTCCCTGTGACCTTGACCACATCCCACAGCCTGACGACCCTCTGGTCGTCTTCTGTACATTGGAGGCAGTAATAGCTCCTGACTGCCTCACAGCCTCCTATGAGGAGCAAATAACACAAAACTTGTGGAAAGTGTTTTGTAACCTACAAAGTACTTTGCCAACCAAAAAGCTTCAATGTCGAATAAGTGAAGTAATAGTGCTACTCCCAACAGCAGCAGCAGTAGCAACGGTAAAGAGAACAAAATCTAGACTGCAGATGAATTTTCAACACACTCTGAAGATGAAGAAATAAATACATATAATGCAATAGGATAAAGAAAAAAAATGTACACCAGTCTTTATTTCAGGGAAGAAACTATATATGTTTGTAAAAACTCTCTGGTGAGTACTTGGGGTGAAAAGGGGACCCTAAGGCACCTGGGTGTGTGTGAAATTGATCAGCACACGCTAATGGGAGGAAACAGCTTCAGTCGCTTCAGGGAAGGGGACGGATGGGTGATGAGAGAGAAAGAGAAAGTTGGAGGCTATGAAGCCAGAAAGATGGCAGAGGGCTGACTTCATCCCTTCCTGGGCATGCTCACGTTGTTGGCACATCAAAACATTTCTTGTGGAACTGGTGAAGTTGAGCACAACCCCTGAATGTGTAGGGCACAGGAGGGATGGGACAGAGGAATTCACGGAAATAGTAGGGGGCTGTGGGCAGTCACTGGCATGGAACTGCACTTCAGGTAACTCTCATCAGCTTTCCCAAGGGCAGCTGATACCTGGCTCACGCTACAAACCAAACTCGCCATCTTCCCACCAACACTGGCTCCCACTTCTGCTAGTAGCACTACGATATTTCATTTTTCCCTTCCCCTGTCTCATATCTAGCCAGTGCCCAAATACTGGCAAACTTTTTATTCAACCATTAGCAGAAGTTATACATAATATGCCCAAATTAGTCATTTCTAACCCTGACTTTTTTTTTAACCAATTAAAAAAAATTGGTCAGGAGAACTGGACCACATTTAACATTGAGAATTATTAAATACAGCCCAATAATGATCTTGCTGGCATCCAAGCTGCTTCAAAAATATTGTTGTCATTTCATGCAGAATTATAGATGCCATGTGCACTATTTATTTAGGCCAAGCAGTCTCATTTTAATGGGGAGTCATTAGATTTGCCTTCAGGGAAGGTTTTTGTTTTATTTACACATGCTACTATGAGAAAAACGAGATTGTGCAGGTTAAGGGTGATTAATGATTAGCATTTCCAGGGCACAGAGATTCCCAGTGGAATCATCTGAGTTCTGCATAGGAGCTCAGTGTCTCCTCAAGGTTGTTTGTAGACTAAACAACCTTGGCTTTTAGCAGTTGTTGGATATTTTATTGTTGTTTGTTTGCTTGCTTGCTCTGGTGGCACATTTTCTGCTTGTCATAAGGGCTGTGTTTGAGACTTTTGTTTTAAATCAGGCTACCCAGAGAAAGGAAAGGATTAGACCAGGGGATTCTGAGGCAATGAGTTCACAAGTGCATGTTCTATAGTTTCACTGCTAAGGCTAAAGGTGGCAGTGACATGGAACCAGTTCCCAGGATAACTAGCAGGCAGGGAAGACCTGCCTAGTTATCCTTCCAAATATCTCCAGAGGAATTTGTCATTGAGATGTTGATAATCTTCCCACATCTTCTTGTTATTTAGAAAACTGAAAGGTGTTCTACTTCTATTGTTAATCAAAATTATTATAATATTTGTTCTCTTATAAATGCATTCTAAGAAATTATTTTGATCAATATTGACCGATTCAGTTATTCTGCCCCGATTCGTGTTGGGTTTATATTTTCTAGTTTGGATATTTACAGTAATCACATTAGTTATGAGGTAGGTAGAGGTGTTAAAAGAGGGGAAAACGGTGCAATCAAGTACATCACATATTAATAAGAGGAATAAATTAGTGAGAGCACCAAGCGGGGTGGCAATGGCCAGCCCAAATCTATGCTGACAAATGGCGCTACAATGAGGCCTGATGGCACAGGAATTCTGTTAAAGTCTTCAGTCAACTGGGACAGGACAGAGCCGTCAGTGACATACATAATCAGATATCCAAGCAGACCACGGAGCCAGGTGGAGATTGGCTGGGGTCACACCACAGAGCAGGGGCAGGGATGTGAATTCAGAGGTAGGTCTGAGATCCACGGGTCACACCTTGAGGAGGGAAGCAGCAGAGTGTGATCTCCTCAGCTAAGTGGCCAAACCAAACTCAGACCCAGGGCCTCTATTCCAGCAAGGACAGAGGGAGACTTGTGACCTTGAAGACTCAAGGAGCAAGCAGCTGGTGGGGGCCCAGGCAGGCAGGACAGCAGCTTAAGAAGGCACAACTGCAGTTTCATGGAAACAACAGCCTGGTTTACTGGGATGGAGGCAGCAAGGTCTCTGGCAAAGAGGCCAACGCCTGTTTTTGAAGACCCGAGGTCCCAGTTAAATACTGCCTTCTGCTAGGCAATGCATTCTCGCTTTTGCCTCTTGGTTTACTGGTGTTTCCTGGACACTATACCTTCTCTAGAGCAGGGCTGTGTCTTATCCTCCATGCTTTCTATACCCCTCAGGCATAGTTCTTAACACAGGGACCTATTTAGGAAATTTGATTAAATGACTTCAATCAAGGACTGATTAAGGGCAACAAACCCGGAGCTTGGAGAATCAGAGAGACCAGGAGAAGACCAGTGGCAAGACTGACTCAATGCTGGGCGTGTGCATAATTGCCACAGGACTTAAGTCAACATTTAGGGTCTGGATTGGGCCTAGAGTCTGCAGTATAACTATACTCACAGGTGTGTGGGAAAAGACCTCCTACTGTGGAGTTTGAAGAGCTATAGCAGTGGGAATTTGATCAATAATTATAATTTTTTTTGAAGTGACTATCTCAGAGGAGATTAAAAAGCAGAAAATGTAATTGTATCAGTTCACTTTTGTTTTCTAATAATCCATCCCCAAAGGTAGTGGCTTAAATGAATAAACATTTATTATTTCCCATGATTCTGTAGATTTGCCCACTTGTTCTTCTAGGCTGGGCTGGCTTAGCTGGGGCCGGATGGTGTATGTGTATGGCGTTCTAACACCTGGGGGGGGGGGAGTCAGATTAGACAGCTTATCGCTGCTCTGGGTGGTCTCTTATCTTGCAGCAGGCTAGTTTTCACTTTTCTCATGGTGATCTCAAGGGTTCCAAGTTTCTACTTGCATTTGTTATTGTCCTCCTGGCCAAGTCAAGATAATGATCAAGTCCAGATTGAAGAGAAACAGAAATGGAGTCCAACCATTAGTGGGAGAAACTGCAAAAATCACAGTGCAAGGAAGTGTGCCTACAGGGATGGGAGGCATATGGGGTCGCCTTTTGCAATCTACAACAATAGTTTTCTAGATATTGTTTATATTTCAGTTCTACAGGATTATAAGGAACAAAGAGAAAGTGCAAAGCATAGGAGATATTGAAGCAAAGAAAAGATCCTGTAGGAAGCAAATTAGTAATGTGAAAAAAAACATGTTTCCTGTAGTGAGACAGGCATGATTTTTAAATCTAGGCTTTGCTAAGTAACAGATTTTTGTTAATCTGTGAGCTATTTCTGTAATTTTGGACAAATGAGTTTGGTGTCTGCCACACTTCACTGTGGAATTACTCTTTTTCCTGGTCCCTACTCTGTTCTTTGGAATTGAGTCATTAAGTCCTGTCTACACTCAAGAAGAAGGGAATTAAGTTCCACCTTCTATGGGAGCAGTATTTGCATATATTATATGGATCCTTCTGGAAGGAAGAGTTGTTCCCTTTTCTTGTTTTTTAAAAATGTCTCTGGGAATCTTAGTAGTGTCCTTCTTTTCATTCCTGATGTTGACTATGAATGCTTTCTTTTTTCTTGATTAGTCCTGTTTGGGTTTATAAATTTTATAAATCTTTTAAAAGAAACAACTTTTAGTTTTAACAAAGCTACTTTTAGATTTTTCTCTATTGTGTGTTTTCTATTTATTTCTACTTATTTTCTTGTTTTCTTGATTCTGTATCCTTTAATTTGCTATTTATTTTTTAGCTTTTTGTGTTATTAGTGCCCTGATTTTTTAATCTTTTTTCTTTGCTAATATATTCATCTTTTTTTTGTTTAGTGTTTACATCACATATCTTTTTTTTTTTCTTTCAGAATTTCTGTGTGTGTCTTGTAAGCAGCATATAGTAGAAATTTTTTAAAAATTCAGTTTCACAGACTTTTTAATTGAAATACTTAGAGTACTGGCATTTGATAAAGTACTGCTTTATTTGGGTTTGTATCTATCATATTACTATTTCTTTTCTATTTGTCACATCTGTTCTTTGCTTATTTTTCTCCTTCTATAATTTTTAAAAGATTAATCAAATTGTTTTCAATTATTCCATTTCCCCCTCCTTTTACTTGATACTTTTACTTGATACTTCTACAATACTTTTACAATACTTCTAATGTTACTACAGAAATTAAAATATATATCTTCTTGAGTTTTAGTCCCATTTGGGACTGTATATGATATACTAGTAAATAGGATGGGGTGATCACATAATTTATTGTTCAAACCTGCAGCAAAAGAGGCCACCATGAGTCTTTGAGAGTGAGAGGGGACAGTGTCCATGATCCTGCTGGGATAGTAGATATGAACTTGGCCTGTCCTGAGCCAACCTCTTCATATGGTTTTTCTCTAGATGAGGCACGAATTGGTTGATGAGGTCACCATACAAAAATTTACTGACCACTTGTTTTAATCAAGAGGTGGTTCTAGATGCTGGAGTGTCAAATAAGATATTGTTTCTCCTTGCAGTAGTTCACATCATGCTTTCAAACCTTGAAGTCCATATACCTGGGTCTTTTCCGCATATCCTCAGAAAAAGCATGTGTGCTGGGGGTAGGTGGACATGAGAGAAGAGTGCTGTGTAGACAGAGAACCAAAGTGGAAGGAGGGTAAGTCCAAGGATGAGAAAAATCCATGAATTGGTGCACATTGTAGGCATTTAAAAATGAAAGATGGGGAAAGACAGATTGAAGATAGGTAGTAAAAGGTTTTATAAGGTAAGGGAAATCTTATCCAGGAGGAAAAAGGTAAGAGACTCCTGGAGAGGGAGAAGTTTGGGAATATACAGGGGGTGGGGAGGAAGGAAGGAGGTATAAGAATAAAACAAGATTCTTTGGGGAGAAGACAGACATGGGGACTAGGACTTTGAGAAAGCATCACAATCTGTTTAGATTCAGAGTACGCTCTCTAGTTGGGGGTGATACGCAGAAGGAAAGACTTCATACAGTTTTTGAAAACACTGACTTCTTCCCTCCAAATCGTTATTGGAACACAGTTGGTTATGACGGATGCTTTATTCATTATTCTGGGGACATCAAATAAACTACGTAAATTTGTAAAACTCTTGTCTGCCTCGGGAAATATAAAGAACTTGTGATCAATGTTGAGTATAAACAGATTGGGAAGGAGCCCCTGAGCAATGATGATATTTTTTCAGAGTTGTAAACTATCGGTATATTTTTAGTGTGTGTGTGTACGTGCATGTATGTCATGCATTAGCCTTTTTTTCTTTCCCATTCCTTGCATGTCCACACTACTGAGGGATTCATAACAGCATCAATTTTTATTTACATTTAACAAAGTTATCAAAAACCCTGTTAGCTAAATTAGATAAAACTCAAGTTATTAACCTTCTCCTTCTACCTCAAGCCTTACCCTGCTACCAGCTAGAAAGCCAAGGACTACAATCATTCCATGTGTCTAATTGTTTGAGAAGTTGCTTTTGAAAAAATCCAGTTTAATATCAGGGTGCAACTTAAGCTGGCTTTTCTTCTCCCTCCAAAAAGCCTTTGTCAGGTTAGAAAAATGCAAGAGGTTGTGTCAAAAAAAAAAAAAAAAGTAGCTTGACTCTGAGTCAATTCCTAAAGGATGTGTCTGCTGCTTCAAATTCAGACCAATTTCAAATCACAACCTGGTATGAGAAATAAAAAAATAGAATAAAGTAAGACCCATTGGTAATCTCACCTGAAGCCGGAGACAAGGTGGAAGAGACCAGCTAGATGATTCTACTCTGTTACCAGGAATGACATTCTCTTTGATGATCTTGGGAGAGTTTTCCACGAGAGGTTTATACCAAGATTCTCTTTCCATACTGGTACAAGCATTCCTGTTTCCTTTCATGTGCACGGCAGTCACAGAAATCTTATTCATCTCGGAAACTTTACCATGCAGTAGAAAGAAACCCCAGTTACCCCCATTTCCCTCTTCTTGTTTGTGGTTAGAGGCAGCTGGTCTCATGGTGTCGGGGGTGGGGAGAGGGGTAGATATCTGGGTAGGGCAGATGGTCTGTCGAAGGATATGGATGCCAAGCTATAAAAGTTGCAAGGCATATTTTTTTTTTTGTGACAGCATTAATTTCTTGATAGAATCCATAAGCCTTGGTGTTGGCAGCTAGAAAGTCCCCGTAGGGCTGTCACATGAGCAGCTGTTAGCAGGAAGGCCCAACTGTCTTGCCTCTTGTTTGCTGATGGACTCATACCGAGTTCTATTAAGTAACCTCTGATTTGTAGGGAACAGCACCCTCTTCCCCTCTGAAACGAAGCACTCCCACAAGATTTCTCAGCTATGAAACCAGGTCTAGCTAAGTTTGGTAGAGGCTAAGCAAGTTCCAAAATGTACTGCTCTGAAATACTTTTCAAGTGATGAAAACATTGTGTCTGTGTGCGTGTGTCCCTGTGTGTGTGATTGCATTTTGTTTCTGCAAACAACATGTGTGTTTATGTATAGACAATTTAGTGATTAGGGAAAACCTTCCAGGCAAATAAATAAACAGATAAATAAATAACTTGAGGATTCAGTTTTTTTTTCTTGTGGCCTTCTGTTGTTTTTTTTTTTATTTTAGCTTATTATGGGGGTATAAAAGTTAAGGTTATGTATATTGCCCTTGTTCCCCCCATCCCCCTGAGTCAGAGCTTCAAGCATGTCCATCCCCAGACAGTGCGCATCGCACTCGTTATGTAGGTATACACCCATCCTTCCACCCCCCGCATCTGCCCGACACCCAATTGGTGTTATTCCCAAATGTGCACTTAGGTGATGATTGGGGAAACCAATTTGCTGGTGAGTACATGCAGTGCTTATTTTTCCATTCTTGGGATACTTCACTTAGTAGAATGGGTTCCGACTCTCTCCAGGAAAACAAAAGAGATTCTATATCACCGTTATTTCTTATAGCTGAGTAATACTCCATGGAATACATAAACCACATTTTGCTAATCCACTCATGTATTGATGGGCATTTGGGTTGTTTCCACATCTTTGCAATTGTGAATTGTGCTGCTACAAACATTCGGGTGCAGATGTCTTTGTAATAGAATGTCTTTTGCTCTTTTGTGTAGATGCCCAATAATGGGATTGCTGGGTCGAATGGTAGGTCTACTTGAATCTGTTTAAGGTATCTCCATATTGCTTTCCAGAGGGGTTGCACTAGTTTGCAGTCCCACCAGCAGTGTATAGTGTTCCTATCTCTCCGCAAGAGGATTCAGTTTTGAAAGAGTTCGCCATATCCAGCTTTTTGAGGGATACATATCAGTAACATCTGTGACAATATTACTTTTACATTGTGCAGGATTTGTGTAGGAAGAAAAACTACATAGGTCACTTTTCTATAGAAGGTGTTCTTTCGTGATGATCATACATTTTGCTTGCGTATGGCTGAACTGTTAGAAAAGTATGTGTAAATTCAATGTTTATCACAAACATGCAAATCTCTGTGCACTGCAAGACCATTTGGAATGTTAACATTTTAGTCCTTGTGAAGTTAAGACCATTTTGGTTACAAATGATAAATCTCAACTGGAATACGCCTTGACAAAAGATAAATCTACTCTAAACATATGTGAGTGTTTCGTCTGTTTGAATGAAGGGTTGAACCACCAAATCATGAGAAGGATAAAGATACAGCTAGACTTTCAGAGCAACTGAAACCAGAAGTTGAACACCTCCAGAATATTCTGTCACCTATTCTTGCTTCTGTTTCTCTTAGTTTGCTTAATGCTGAACCAGTAAGCCAGCTTCCTACGTATGGTGAGGAACATGGCAACAATAGCTTTTGATGTTTACATCTTGTGTTCCCATGGCCAGAGAGGGTTTAAGAGTTTAAGAATTCCAGGGAAGGGATTGCATTAGTTCATCTAGGCAAAGTGTCCAACCTTAGACCAATTAACAGTGGCTACGAAAGTGGGGTACTTAGAGGGGCCCAATTTGGGTCATGCATCCACCCTTGAACCGATGAATGTGGCCGGTGAATCAGAGTTCCAGGCAAGAACCTAGAAGTTCTAATGGTCATAGAGTATGATACAGAAAAAAGTTCCCATAAGAAGAAAGGCTACCATAAATGTTCCCTTAGGTCTTAGTGTTGGAAGTAGCTGAGTGATATAGCTCACATGAAAAAGATGGGTCACAGGAAGGGTGGACCTCATCTCTGACCTTACTCATGCAACTCCACACCCTGCACATTGTGTTGATATAGGCTTCAGCAAATTGATTGTATGAATTGGAGTAATTTGTCATACTCAACTAAACTAGAGTTGAGTGACTTGGGGGTGGGGGGAAGCACCACTCGGGGCACAAGCACCTGCCCAGGGACTATATGGCAAGCCAGCTGCCAAAATTACCTGCGATAACCTTAAGACTGGTTTTACCTAGTAGCTGCTAAAAGGAACTGCTGTGATTCTAAGACGAGTCTTACTTATTGCTGTCATTCAATCACAGCTTGCTGGCTCCCCAAAACTGTACTGGTGCCAATAAGTTTTCTTTCAAAACAACATAGAACATTTCTCTTTCTAAGAAAACCCCCAACCTTCTCTCTGTTGTGCAGACATACCAAAGACCACCCCGGTCTGTGTGTATGTCCCAAATTAGGATTCTGTTTTACCAGATAAAACATTTTGTTTAGCAATTTGTCTCTATATCTTTATTTGACTTTGACATACTTAGTAGGGTTCACAGCAGACTCACTTCGGAGAGATTAGCGGTCCCTGGAACTGTATGTGTGCTACCCACACTTGGGCACCTTGAGTCCCCCAGCTTCCACGGTGGGTCACTTGTTTTCCTCCCAGCGAGTTTCTCTTGGATCAAACTCCCACTTCAATTGTGGTTGAGTTCTTTAGTTTTATTTGAGATTTGTTTAAGAGGAGTTTCTCCTTCTGTTCATGAGGTGTTTCTTCCTTCCTGGTTATGAGGACTCCTATTTATGAGGGATTTTTTTCCCCTCCTGTTAAAAAGAGAGATGAGGGAATGGTTGGTTGGTAGAATAGTCAGAACACACTTGATATTTATCAATTAAGTTCTCCATCCTAAATGGGCATGGTTCGTGGCACTCTCAAACCGCTACAACAGTAGCATCAAAGATCACTAATCACAGATCAACATAACAGGTATAATAATGATGAAAATGTTTGAAATACTGTGAGAGTCACCGAAATATGACACGAAGTGTCTACTATGCTGTTAGAATAAAGGCATCAGGAGACTTGCTCCATGTAGAGTCATTACATTCCTCAATTTGTAAAAAGTACAATGTCTGCGAAGCACAATAAAGCAAAGCGCAATAAATCGAGATATGCCTGTATGTGATATTTTTCTACCAAAATATATAAAGAGCTCTATTGGCTTAAAGGGAAAAATAAGTGCTTAAATCAAGTAATTTATCAGAAATAAGGTACTTAACCCAAAAGTCAATGTGACTTACGTAAATCTTTGATTAAATAAGCTGACTTTGAACTTGTTGATAAAACTAGAGATGTCTTCAGAATTGTCAGCGTACATTTCTGCTTGGGTTTACTGGGTCAGACAAGATTATTTTTATCTCTGCTAGGTATTTTAAATTCAGAAAATTATGAATCCAGCTTAAAAGCAAAGTCATCGTTGTTTTTATAACACTTTGATGAATAAAACTAGTCTAATATTATTGGTTTAGTGAAAACAGCTACACCGTCTGAATTATTGACAAAGTACCCATATATTTAAATTTGAGATACTTAGGTGAACATCTGACATTTACATACTGTAAAAATTAAGAGACAACCTAAAATAATGACTAGCTCTATCTAATATTTGTATTTTCATATATAATCTAGGTATAATTGTTAAAAACAAATTAGGTAAATATAAATAAGACAAATGGTTATAAATATTTCATGTAATTTGAAATCTTAAAGTTATGTTATGCTAAATTAAATAATAAATATATATAAAATAGCTGAGTCATTTCCAAGTAAGAAAAAATACTGAAATATTAATTTCTGAACATAGATTCAAATTTATTTCCTTCGGACTGTTTAAATTTTTTAGAAACACAAAAGATATTTGGGTCTATTAATAAAATGTCCCATTGCACATTAAAAGTTATTCTACGAAAATGTGTTTTTGAAAATTACAAAATAATCTTCATGAGATGTTAATATATAATAGTTCAAATTATTTCTCAGGTTTTTATGAAAAATTAAAGTTACCAAAAATTAAAAGTTTTAATTGATATATGTAATCTTGTATAAAAATGTACAAAAAATTTTTGTTTGATAAAGAATTATATGTGTTCTCAATGATAAAAAAAGTAAATTTTTGTCCTAAGTTAAAATAATTGGTTGTTCTAATATGAAAAAGAGGGAAATATGGCCAGGTGCAGTGGCTCACGCCTGTAATCCTAGCACTCTGGGAGGCCAAGGCAG
Organism: Lemur catta; assembly: GCF_020740605.2. Classification (NCBI taxonomy): domain Eukaryota; kingdom Metazoa; phylum Chordata; class Mammalia; order Primates; family Lemuridae; genus Lemur; species Lemur catta. Next base: position 10,828,165 of record NC_059152.1, on the reverse strand, counting down.
GAGGATTGCTTGCAGTCAGGAGTTCGAGACCGGCTTGAACAAGAGCAAGACCCTGAATCTACTAAAGATAGAAAACATTAGCCAGGCATGGTGGTGTAGGTCTGTAGTCCCACCTATTCAGGAGGCTGAGGCAAGAGGATCGCTTGAGCACAGGAGTTTGTGGTTGCAGTGAGCTAGGCTGTTGCCATGGCACTCTAGCCAGGGCAAAAGAGTGAGACTCTGTCTCAAAAAATAAAATAAAATAAAAAAACGAAAAACAACAACAACAACAAAAAAAACGAGGTATAGAACAAAAATTGGAAGGTCTGAATAAGTCATGAAAGGCTAATAAAGAACGGGGCTAGTAAAGGGAGTTTTATGTGTGATCAGGTTGACTGGCATTGGAAGGGAATTGTTTATAAGTTTTTCTAACGATTGGACATCGTGGTGTCAGGAATACACTAATATAGGACCATAGTCTGGTCCTCTGTGCTTGGAACAGCAAGAATTTTTTAGAATGTCAATCTGCTTTTAGTAGAAGAATTGCAAGAGGTTTTGGTTTTAATCCTAAAATATTTTTCTTTACATTTTCAACCATCTTCTCGACCTATTTTCAAGTTGGAAGGTGCTGTCGTCTTCATTTAAAATGATGATTTTATTTCTCGAGGTGCAGTTTTCCTCTTAAAGCTTTTCAGATTCCTATCTCCAATGTTCAGCTTTTTACGTAGCTCACTGTGTGTGATTTGCAAGTCATGCATCGTTCCCTTTGCTTTCTGCTCTCCTTGAAAAGGTCCATCTTTTTGCATAATTGCAGTCGTGACTGTCTCCCTCAACTTTTTCATCATTTCCTGTAGCTACTTTTTTTTTTGTTCAGTTCTGACTCTGCTATTGTGGCCTAATGCTGAGAATGTTTCTTAAAGGCCTAGGAAAGCAATGGAGAACAATGTTTCCTCCGATATAACTTGATTCTGTACTCTTGACTTTTCTTGATTTGTCTAAATTGTTCTAGGTAACTAGGCAATTTCATGCTTTTATTTTTTTCTAACAGCCAGGCATTCCCATGCTCGGTGCACTGGTTTTCTTGTTTGCATTGTTCTTCTATAACACGGTGTACACTCATAACCTTGGGCACACAGTCTTCCAGCGTCTAATCTAATTCAAGTAACTTTTCATGAGGTTTGCATTCCAGGGTATTGGAATTGTAAGGAGAAGCAGTTATATGGCAGGAGGTTTTTCTTTACCTTTTAAGTAATCAACTTTAGAAACAGATTTTAGTGTTATAAATGACTTTGTTGTGCTTTGTGCTGTCTTCATTAGGTTTTTGACTACTTGGAAAAACTAAGTTATCTCTAATATAGGTCTAAGCTTTATTTTTTTCTCTCAACTATGTAACTTTTTGTATTTTCTTTTGGGGTCTTTTCATTATCATCATGATTAAACAATTGACTATTATTTCTAAATGACACATGATTTTATTTTTAATTAAATGTTTGAAACACCTTTGACAAAATTTCTCAAAATCAAATTCTAATGTAAGCCTTTTTAACCTAAAATTGACTTTGGGATTTTTTCAGTTGGATCCCTGGAAGGCATCAAAGGATGTGTCCCTCATTAGGCTTATTTGATATGGTGGATTATATGAAGAACAATGTCAAATGATAAAGTGATATGAAATCTTCTTAAAATTATGTTTATATGGATATGCTATCAATTAGAATGTTCTAAAGATTACATAAAATTTATAAAATTCTAATGCTCCTGGTGAGATGCTGTCAGTCATGATTCTAGTTGTTATCTTAAAATGCTGTATATACTAAAAATACCTAAATTTCCTTGTCAATTGCTGAGCTTTCATCAGATTTTAACTATGACTATTCTAAGTTTTTATTATCTTCAAGGTTGATTCTTCTCTAAAGGCATCACATCTACAATCGGATTCATCAAAAAGACTCTAACAAGTACATTTCACATAGGTTTCAAATAACTTTAAGATCAATGAACTAAATAGAAATTTCCAAAACTAATAAAATAACTGATTAGTTTATGAAACTGATAATCAAGATCAAGCCAAACCGAAATTAATTCTGATAAAATTATAATTTTTATGACTTGTATTTGAAAAGTTGTTGGTTCTTAAGTATTTTGTTTTCAAAGTTTAACGAAACATTCTCTCTTAAGCTCTCTGTAGCTTACAGCAATTTGGTAAAGTATACTTATTTGAACAAAGGTGTAAAAAAATTTACTTTTTCTTCCTACTTGATTTCTCCAAAATACAAAAACCATTTGTGAGTATTTTTTATTTTCCGACAGTATAGTTATTGACATTCAGTTCAATAAAAATCTGTTTCCTTTATAAGAAGATGCAATTAAAAATGTTAATTATATTACCAAAGTTTGATTAAGAGATCATATTTAAAATTGTTTATAGGTACTACTGATAAAATCTGAAGTTTGCCTTGGGGGCAGGACATGAGCATGGAAAGGGAAAAGCTTTCCAAAGTTGTCTCATCTAGAGCTGGGGAAGAGAGGAGGAGAGGGAGGAAATGCATGTATTTTAAAAGTCCCATCTTACTGGGTGTGTGAGGCAGTGAGTAAGGGTGAGTCACAACACACCTTAAGTGAGGAAAATAGTGCTTCTTATTGGAAAACATTTAATTTATCATTTTCAAATAATAAGAGAAATGTGCCCAATTTTAAGTTCTAGAGAAAGTAATCAACAATGGAATGAAAAAAATATGGCAGAAATGCTACATTGGCTGTGGATTATTGTCCCAATAATGCCAAATAACACTGTGGCAAATATGTCCAATAATACATTGACAAATAATATCTGATAACAAAATAACAAAAAATGGGAAAAAGGGAAAGAAATAATGAGAATAAATTAAGATGGAAATAATAAAGTCAGGTAAATGACATGAAATGTGTATTTTTCAGTTGAAAAAGGCATTGATGTGACAGGTAATATGAATTAAAGAAAACCCGCACCCTCTCTAACAGAGCCAATGTTAAGAAAAACAAGCCTGTGGGTAGAGTTCTTTACCAGACCAGGAACTAACTTAATACCACATCATCGCAAACATTCTCTGAGTCCAGAAGATAATGAATAATCACTTCTTTTCTTTTTCCTTTCAGTCCAGATGAGCTCCCCTGAACTTGGATGTCCTGGGGTTGTAGCTTTTTCTGGTCGTCTTCTCTCTTTTTATTCCTACCCATGTCCCGTCAATCCTAACCCCCAGGGTTTTGGCTCCATCTTGGAGCAGCATCCTCAACTCAGGACAAACTACATTGTGGGGCCTGGTGAAAACAGAAATGCATGGCCTTTTATTAAAAAATTATTTAAAAATTCAAGATGGCAGTAACAGAACACTAAACCAAGTGCAAGGTCCCTGCAAACATGGTGTCCTGTGTGACCACCCAGGCCTGGGACTTGTGAAGCCATACCTGACTTCCCAAGCACTTCACCTATTCCATCCTCAAAGAGGACTAGTACGATCTCATTGTGCATCTTACTGGGAGGCTTTAGGTCTCTGAAGACCAACCCAGGTAAGAGACAAGTCTTTCCCTTGCGAACACTGACCACCTCGCCTAGTACAAGTCACTGGCATTACTATGTTAACAATATCTCCATACAAAAAGACCACCTCCCCCCAGGATTGAGGGAGGAGGAAGAGAAGGAACTAAGGTGAAGTCATGATTTTGCGTTGCCACAAACTGTGGTAAAGAGCTTGAAGACTAAGTGACATTGGATGGAAAGTGGTGCTTTCTCTATTTCATTCCCTTTTACAGAAAAAAAAATGGGAGTAATTAACTGAGTTCTTGGAGGATTAGTTGAGAGCACTTTTTGATGATGAGGTGTTTGGCCATTGCAATGAGATTTTACTTAGATTCCACTAGGTGGCTCACTGAGGTGAAGAAAGAGTACATTTGGGGTTTACAAAATAATTTATGTCAACTGCCTTATCACTGATTAGAGATATTCCATCCAACCAAGCACATCATCTGATTACGTTATTTATCCTGTACACACTCCACACATGAAAAGTTCAGGTTATTTAAACGCAGCTTGGAAACATTTGCTGGCAACATCTCAAAATAACTAACTGACAATCAGAATCTAGGTTGACACTGCAGTTATGCAGCTGTTTATATAGCAATCAATATCTTTCAGATACTTATTCTGGTGGATGAAGAAGTTCTTAGAGCCCTGACTGCTGTTTGCAGATTGAATCACCAAGATTCACACTATTTTTCTCTTGAGGTTCTGGGCAGTCACCCTTCCCCAGGATTTCCTGCCATGCACTCTTGATTGTCCAGTGCATGTGTTACGTGGTCATAGGTTGGGTTAGTTTTGTGGCAGAGAAATTATTTACAAGTCAATCCTGGCAAGAAAACTGTGGAGTGTAATGTAAAAGCATGAACTTTGGAGTCGTGAGAGATTGGTTTGGCCACGTGACTTTCTTTTCCCCCCTTCTTATTATAAAAGAAATCAGGAATTTGGCCAAAAACACAAATATTATAACACATTATAAAATATAAAGCAAAATTCTCCTGCCTCCATCTTCTCTTACTGAATGGAGATGACCATTCCTAGCTATTTCTTGGTTTAGTTCTAGTGATTATTTCCAGAGCACTAAGTAGTATTACTGTGCATTTAGGTATTAATTTTTCAATTTTATTTTGTTATATTTTTTTAATTCTTATTTCAGCATATTGTGGGGGTACAAAAGTTTAGGTTACGTATATTGCCCTTGCCCCCTCACACCCCGAGTCAGAGCTTCAAACGTGTCCATCCCCTAGACAGTGCGCATCGCACTCATTATGTATGTACACACCCACCCCTCCCCCACATTGTCTATGATTACTCTGCCCAGCTAACTACCCTCCTCTAATTGTTACAAGTTATACAATTATTTCAGCTCAACTTTAAGCAGGCTTCTTGCCTATGCAATGTAATAACAACAGTATTAATAAAAACCTGCTCTTAGGGTCTGCCTGGATGTTCCCTGGTCCCCTGGCTCCCAGTGTCAAGAATGAGTACCGGTACCCAGTCGAGCTGATGATGGAGTGACCACAGGTACAGAGCAATTCCACACAAACAGCTTATTACAGGAAAGAGGGAAAAAAGCTATAGGAAGTGAAAGTGAAGAAGGAAGTGACACAAAATGATACAAAGTGAAAATACATTCCAGAGAGAGAGGAACAGGTCAGTATCCACAAGTAGAGACAGACCCTGAAGAGCGCAGGCTGTCTGTCCTGTGCTCAATAGTTTGTCCTGCCTTTCCCCTGGCAGGACTGGTTGCTGTTTCCCACCTCTGGGGGTGATGGACAGGTTGGGGTTATGTAACAGTTTCCCTTTCTGTGCAGGCATCTTTCCCAGAATCCTTCATGAAAACACCTATGCTATGCTAGTTGGATGGTAATGAGCCCTAGGTCAGTTAAAGGTCACTAGGAGCCTCCTTACTATATGTTCCCACCAGGGAATAGTTCCTAGCCACACTTTGGTTCCTAGCTAAAATTTGGTTCCCGCTCTCTGCCCTTAGCCACTTCCTTGCCTGCCTTGTCACCCCATTTGTCCTCCCCCTGACCTAACACTACCTCCCTTGTAGACTTTTAGGGATTACATGAGATAACTTGTGTTAAACACGGTACAGTGTGAGTGTGCAAACGTCAGTGGTCATGTAAGCTCTGTGCCTGTTTGTCCTTAGCTCTGTCCTCATGCTGCTGTGCTTGCAGAGACACCAGTCTGCTGGTTTCTGGTTGGCCAATGGAAGGCACTGCTAGATTGGAGGATGGTGGCAAGTGAGAGAAATCAGGGCATTTCTCCTGCTCCCTTTCTGTGCCAGGCAGTATTTCTGACAGTTTTCCTTCTCTTTCCATGGCTTCAGCTCCAAAGGCGATGCCCACCGTGGTTCCAGATTCTTTTGAGTGACCCAGAGTCCTAGGCTCCAATAACATGGCTTCATCTTTTTGTAGGGGGCAGTGGCTTCCTGAGATTGCTAATCTGCTAGTTGCCTCATTATCCCTTGGTTGCCTGCTTGGTCTCTTGCATCTCCAATGAAACCAATTTCCTGAATTAAATCCCCTCTGTAATTAAAACCAACTAACCAACCAATACACACTGGTTTTATTTTTCTGGTTGGATGCTGACCGATAAGGTGTGTGGAGTAGAAACCTTCTGTAGTCTGGTCTTCTGTTTCTATTTGGAGACACTTTGGCTAGAGTAGTGCTCTCCTGGCCTCTTAGCCCGTCATTCACTCCTGCCAAGGGTGAGCAATGAGTAATGTGATTGGTGAGTTTGGCAGAAGGAACAGTCATACATAGTTTGTCCCCTTCCTTTCCCTTTGTTCTTTGGGGCTGGCTGGCATGTGGACGGCGTGCATTTTGCTCTGCTGTCTGCTCTCTGGCAGGAGGGGCCAGCCTCTGGAGCAAAGCCTCAGATGGTTCTGTTGCAACCGGGTTGAAAGACCTACCTAGTTTTGGGGTACATTAGTATGAAACCTGTTGTTGCTACAGACCTAGCTCAGGTTTTCCAGGTTAAAAATATTTTTTATTATCAATAATAGAGCTGATATTTTACTCTGTGTCGGATGGACCCTTTCCATTGTCTGTCTCCCAGTGGGTCCCATAGTCAGGCAGAATCAAGAGTATAATTTATTTAGCTTACACACACGCCCCATTTCAGCTATTATTTTATTAGAGTGATGGCGCTGATGACCATGAGTGTGGTGATGGCCCCGGCCGGCCTTTCTGCTGAGCTTGTGGAGGACGCTGTGCGTGTGCATGTCGCAGTAACACGCAGGCTTCCCTCCGCATGCACAGGCGAGAGCCAGGCAGGCGCGGCTCGCCCCCCACCACGCCGCCACATGGCAGAGACAAGAGGCGCTCTGACACCCACAACAGGAACTCACACCCTCCCCTAGAAAAATCATTCGATCATTTCAGAAAGCAGAGTCCCAGGAGGTACCTGTGACAGCCGTCAGCCTTAGCAGGTGGTTTGCACAGACGGGAAGGGATGAGGTTTCTGGGTGCGCTGGCCGGAAAACTGTTGCAGAGACTTAACTCCAGTGACTCTCCCTCCCTGCTTTCTGCCATCCCTTCCCTCCCCACCTCCGTACCTGAGCACTCAGAGTTAGCAGGTAACTCTACGAGAGTCCTCGCTTCCACTCTGTTTCATCTGCCCCTGCTTTTCTGAGAAATTCAACAAATCTCTTACCTGCAGTCTCTCTCTCTCCTTTTCATTGCCCTGTTACAAATTTATTCTCTTTGGTTCTTTGCCTTCATCCCAAAGACTTTAGGAAGAGGGGCGAAAGCTGAAGGCATGTTCCTGTACACAATCTTAAACCAGAAGCCTTTACTTAAAGTTTCAGAGTCCTGGATTCTCTTCTGACCCGTGGGAACAGGAATGCTGAATGTTCACATGGGCCCAGGAGGGTTCCTTCTGCAGGTGACAATGCAATAAAGGAAAATTTTCCTTCTTACTGTCTATGTGATACAGTTAGTGCTTTTGGTCACTTTGGGGAAAACAAAAGCAACACTCAGGAGGGTTTTCATTGTGTGGCAACTGTTAGGGTTGGTGGCAAGATAATTGTTCTAGGTATTCTGATTCTCTCTTCTTGCAGCTCATGGCGGGGATTGGACTGCCTCACCCAGGCTCGGGGTTCCAGGTGTCTGTGAAATGGTGCTTTAGCTAATGCAGGGTGATTCTGAAACACGTGTGCTAATCCTGAAAAGGTGCTTCAAGAGCCAGTGTATACTTTCCTAAGCTCTTTTAACTCTTATCTTGGTGACCAGAATATTTCAAGACAGTGGCTGCTGGATCGTTCTGATCCTTGGAAAGACAGCTGGAAGCCAAGCTGACCCATGCTAATGTACAGTAGGGGGAAAGAAATAAATCTTTTTGGTTTTAAGCCCCTGAGTTTGGAGGTCATTTGTTACTCAGCGTAATTTAGCCTGTTCTAAATGTTACATCCAACCCTTCCTCCCTGTTTCCATCCTGCCTCCTCCATGCTCATCTTCATTGTTCAATTTCACTCCCTTCTTAATGCCTTAGATTCAAGGGACAAGCTTGATTATTTGTGCCACTTTCTAGGTTTTGTACTAGGTTTTGAATGTGGACATGATTGAAATTCCTATAATATCCAACACTTTTAAACAGTGATGGCTTGATATCAGCAACTTTTGGAGACACTGTTTTGCAACAGAAAAGGTATGATTTTGAAATCACACAGATTCCCGGACCTACCCAGTAGCTATATAGATGACAGTTGCATGTCTCTTTTATTTTTAATTTTTTAAATTTTTTGTAGAGAGGGGGGTCTTGCTGTATTTTCCAGGCTGGTCTTGAACACTTGGCCTCAAGCGATCCTCCTGCCGTGGCTTCTCAAAGTACTGGGATTATAGGCGTGAGCCACCATGCCCGGCCATATGTTTATCAATGTCTGTAAAATTTCATTTCATCATTTGAAAAAAATAAGGGTAAGAATATTGAAATCTTTAAGAGCTGGGCACTTTGTTTTTGGAAAGCACAGCCTGCTCTCACTCTCACTGTGAACTTGCATCTCCATCTACAGTTGGTGTTATCTCTGACTGTCAGTGTGGACAAGCACCAAATGCCAACAATGCATCCAAGAGGCACGATTCGGAAATCCCATCCCTCCAAGCAAGCTAGAGGCAGGTCATGTTCATAAAGTTTTTGAGAAGCAGGGTCAGTATTCTGAGATGCCCTGTGTATACTCAAAGGAGTGGATAATCTGGTCATTTGCTGCCAGGATGTCGGGACAGCTATTAGTGGGTGCCTAATGAGGCAAGAGAAGCTGCCTGTGCTACCTACCAAGAAAGGTCAAAGCAGAAAACGTCCTGTTAAATCCTGCCCCAGAATCACAGGTGTCTGCTTGCCTTGCCATTCAGGCAGTCCCTTGCAGCATGTAGATCTGTTTGAGCATAACTTGCTGTCACCTCCATTCGGCTCAGAGTGGATCTGAGCCAGGGCTCTGTCCACCTCTTGATTGACTCTGGGCCCTCCAGGGATTGCATCGCAGAACCTGTAGCATTTTCTAGAGCCCCTATCCCTGTGAGTCACAAAATCAAATCTCTGTCTCGTGAAACCACTGCAAACTTCACTTTGCTTTTCAAAGACTTTTTGCCTATTAATAGGATTTTAGTGTGCCACCCTGCTTAGCCCCCAGTATAGCCGATGACCTGGGGTACACACCCTGTGCAGTTGAGGCTGTCTGAGACTCTGTGGATTTCTTGTTCCCTGACAGTAGCCCTTTGAAGGGGAAAAGCCTGACTCTTACTCTTCCCTCTGTGCTTGGAATTGGCAATTGCTTTGTTGAAAAAGCAGCTGCAGAATCAACTCTGCTCGATGTTCATGTTTCGCCTCAACTCTCTCTAGTTCTTGTTGACCCAGCAGTGCTCTGCTGGCTTGAAACACATCAACTCTGTATTTTATCTCTGGCTTTTCTAGTTACTCTCAATGGGAGGTTGGTCTGTTATACGCTCCTTTCTCCCACCAGAAAATCAATAGTTTTCTTCCTCCCCTTTTGTTTTAACATAAATACTAACATTTTGCATGTCTAATTCTGCAAATTGTTTCCATTGCTTAATACTAATCATGTCTTGGTAATCTTTGGAAAGATTGGAATCTTTGGATCTTTGGATTTTTCTAATCTAAATAACAGATCCTGCAGATTCCATTTCCAGTCTTTTTAATTTTTTGATAATCTTTACACACACAGTATACATACATGGTAATCTATCTATTCATCTCTCTATATATATAATTCTCGTAATCTGCAACATAGTATTCCACAATATAGTTGTCTTCCAATTCATTTTTGATTGTAATTTTGTAAAAATTCATATTTAGTATTATAAACAATGATAAACAATGTTGAAGAATTGGTAATGTATGTAAAATTCTAGTAAATACTCTAAATTGCATTGTAACATACATACTAAAAAAATACATACTAAAAGTTCACTTGTTTTCAACTCCATCACGTGGCAATAATAGCGTGACGATGGAAGAAAAGGAGGTCTATAGGAGGTCTCATTACATTTTCTAGTTTTCTCTTCATGGAGTACAGATAGTACCAACTCTTGAATCAAAACCAAACAGGAGTCCTTGTGCTTCTTAAAAGGGTTAGTTGGGGGAAGGAAGCAAACCCAGAGCATGAAGCAACTTTGGGTTGTATTTTACTAAAAATTGTGTCTTAAATGGGCCCTGGTATTCGAGATAAATAACGTTCTAGTAGATTTGATATGCTGTCTCTTTAAAATGGCTACAGTCCAAGTCAAATGTAACTGATATTCTGCAGGAGTAAAATATCAGAGAGAAGGGAGGAAGGGAAAGAAGAACGGGAAGAGAGTGAGAGAGAGTTGGCTCTATTTACATAGTTCTTGAGGTAAGGGTATAGATTACAGGTGAGGATAGAAAAGCTTCTTAGTATTGTAATAATGAAGATGCGTTTTTTTGTGTCCAGCATTAGAATGTGTCTGAAACTCCTTGGACTCATAGGTTGACAGTGAAAACACAGCTTTTTATTATTATTATTAAGAAAGGAGAGAAAGTCCCAGAACTACATGCCTACAAAATACTCCAATTCCCTTAACATTGTGTGCATACAACTCCCTTGAGTGCGGCATGTACTGCTCCCTTCCCCAGAAGGTTGTGATAATCATGTCTTTCAAATCCATGAACTTCCTCTGAAAATCACCCAGTAACAGGACATCATAAAATAGAATGAATAAGGTCAAACTTTACTTTCTTATGGAAAAAAAAGCTGCACGTGACGCTAAATATTCTCTTTTTTCAATAGCAAAAGTCCAATCTGAAGGAATTTGGGGGGAAAAAAATGATCAAATCATCACCTTTTTCCCTTATTCCATCCGTGCTCTGTGCCTTTGTTACTTATTTTCACTAGAGGGTATACTTCCTGCCAAAAAGTGGTTTTGTTAATACAAATGTATTGAGTCTATACCAAACTCAATACGTTTTACTTATATTTTCTTTATTTTGATTCCTTTTTTCTTTCAAAATACTTAAGCAGAAATACTGTAAAGAGTTTTACATAAAGCAAAAATAAAATATTTGGTTTTTATTCTGGTAATGATTAGAACAGAGAAGACTGAGGAAGAGAACAAAACAGAATGGAGGATAAAAGAGGACAGGACTATTTTGCTTTAGAAGGGCAGGCTGAGAACAACTGTGTCTCTCCTTCCTTCTTAAGCAACCAATGAAATAATTAAAAAAAAAAAAAATGAATGAACCTCATGTAGTGAAGAGAATGAATGATAGATTATCCATTTCTGGAAGGCAGAGAGGGAGGGAAGCTTTCTGTTGGATAAAGCAAAGGGAAGAAACAGCAGCCAAGAACATGTAGGATGGTGAACAGAAGAAAAGAGAGTTGCTCATTGAAACTGTGAAAGGCTCGGGCTCTGCTTGGAGAGAAAGGCAGAAAGACCCGGGGCTGGTGTGAGAAGTACGGGGGTGGGGTTGCACGCCCTTGGTTGCTGTGCAAATGCCTGGAAAACTCAATTATCTTACCCAGTTTAATGACTTGCCTTGGGAAAACTAGGGCAGCTGAAGGCTGTGCAGGAGCCTCAGAATTCCTCCCATTCTGGCACCTGGAGCCCCCAGCACTGACTTCCTGTTCAGGCAGGAGACCTCAGCTGGGAAGACAACCCTACATAGAAGACAACAGCGGAAAGCACACCGATGCTTGGAAAAATACACCCAGCTCCCAACTCTCACATAGGTGCAGATGATCCAAGAATACTGGACGCATTTAAACAAAACAAAACAACACATCAGCATGAAAGAGAAAGACCAAGATAAAGGGAATTCAATTGACTCAGGAAGGAACAGAAATTCAAGGAACGTACAGCTCTTCAGAAAATGATAATTACCATATTCAGAAAAATGATAAAGGTTATCTATAAAACAGCAGAGAGTAAGAAGAGCTCGTTTGGAAATTTAGCACACGATGAAATAAAAACAGTAGAAAAATTGGAAGAGCGTTTGAGGGGGAAAAACAGACAAAAAGGGGTCAATTTAGAGATCAAATATATGAGTCTTAATTTTAGAAAATCAAAATGGGGAAAACGGAGTAATTATCAAAGAAAGAAGAGGGAGAATCTTCCCAGAGCTGAGAGATAAAAATCTTTGCATTAAAATAATGAATACGATTTTAGAACAGTCAGGACAAACAGGTTGTTTAAGCTTCTAGCCTGGGTGAGGTGGTAACCACAAAGGAATGAAAATTACAATTGTGTGAAATTCATCCTCAGTAACAATGGCTGCTAGAAGATGTCGAAAGATGAAATTACAACACAGTTGGTTAAAGATCTAATTGGCTTTTATTTTCAATTCTAGATTTGCCGTAGCACCTCATTCTATAAAATAGAATGTGTTCTGATGAGCTGAGCAGAGAGGTTGGCTTTATAGGCAAAAATGGGCTGAAGCAAGCAGAAACAGAATTGGTCATTTCAAAGTTACTTTCCTTATAGGATTACAACAGAGGGGACTTTCTTATGAAGCTGACTCCAATTGCCTGGAATCGCCTGTTTTTTTGGAAAACTGGTCCATTTCGAAGTTGAGTTTGATTATGTGGCACTTAGGACAAGTCACTCCCCTCTTGTTCGGGCTGATCTGCCTGGCCCTAGCGCCGGAGGCTTGTCCAGAACAAACAGTGGCTTCCCCATAAACTTCGTTTAACAAAGACAATTTAAAAATACCATTAACATGTCTTAACATTCTTTAGGACCTTGGATTTTATAGCAGACAAATTGTCAATCAAATGGGAGCACAAAATAACAAGGAAAAAAATTAGATAATTTACCTGTCTTATGTTCTTTCTCAAGGAACTACCTAAGTCTATATGCTGGTGAAGCAAAGCTGAAAAAAGAGAAAGAGAGGCAGGACATGAAATACTAAACATAATTGATTGAATCCAGGAGTCCATTTCAAAGAAATCCAGGACGGCAAATGCTTCAGAACTAAAAGGAATGATTTAAATTCCAAGAGGAAGTCACTGGGCTCCAAAGAGCATAACCTGTATTCTAAGGATTAGATAGAGTGACTAAAGTTCTAAATGACATTAGTGGCTTAGAGAAGAAACACATGTATGTTCTGTTAACAAGAAAAAACAAAGGCAATTAGAAACTCTAGGAAAAAAATGGACATAAGAAAAACCATGGTCCTTATATTAAGCAAATTAAAATGTGACGTTATTTTAAGTCATAGATGGGCTATGAAAAAATAGAATCTTTCTGTCCTGGGTACTAGACACATTTTCCTTCAGGTAACACAGGAATTATCCTCTCAGGTTTGCAGTGAAAGGATTGTGACCCTGGTTTACTACTGGGTTCGGCAGTGAATGCTATTCTCATAATCATCACCATGGAAATTGTATTGTTAGAAATACAGTGGACAGTGGCTCACGCCTGTAATCCTAGCACTCTGGGAGGCCAAGGCGGGAGGATCGCTCGAGGTCAGGAGTTCGAAATCAGCCTGAGCAAGAGCGAGACCCTGTCTCTACTAAAAATAGAAAGACATTAGCTGGACAACTAAAAATATATATAGAAAAATTAGCCAGGCATGGTGGTGCATGCCTGTAGTCCCAGCTACTTGGGAGGCTGAGGCAGGAGGATTGCTTGATCCCAGGAGTTTGAGGTTGCTGTGAGCTAGGCTGACGCCATGGCACTCTAGCCTGGCCAACAGAGAGAGACTCTGTCTCAAAAAAAAAAAAAAAAAAAATTTGTTTAAAAAAAAAAAAGAAAGAAATACAGTGGAAATATTACAATGGAAATGCTATTTACTGTTATAAATATAATCAATCCTGTATTAGGGTTCTTCAGAGAAACAGAACCAATGGTATGCATTTATATATATTACAGAGAGAGATTTATTTTAAGAAATTGGCTCATGTGATTGTGCAGGTGGGTAAGTCTGAAATCTGCCGGGCAGCTGGGCAGCCTAGAGACCCAGTGAAGAGCTGATGTTGCTACTTGAGTCCGAAAACAGTCTGGAGGCAGAATCCCTCTTCCTTGGGGGACCTCAGTCTTTTCTCTTAAGACCTTCAACTGATAGGATGAGGCCCACCCACATTATGAAGAGCAATCTTCTTTACTCAAAGTCTATTGATTTAAATGTTAATGTCATTGAAAAAATAGACCTTGACAATAACATCTAGACTGGCATTTGACCAAACATCTGGGTACTGTGGTCTAGCAAAGTTGCCACATAAAATCAACCATCACAGACCCATAGCACAACCATGAAAGATTTAGACACAAAGATAAGAAACAAATATTAACTTCAGTGACATAAAAATTAAAATCCAAGTGACAAAAACCGGAAGATGGAAGGATGGAGAAGAGGTGGTGGTGGGAATTGTAACCTAACAGAGAGAGTAACGCGGTACTGGACAAAGTTGATGAACCAAAAAATAGAAGCCTAATAAAGATAGAAAATTACTATAGCAATATAAATCGAAAAAGAAGGATGAGAGAGGGAGTACGTTAGTGTAAGTCAGAAAATCCTGATTTTCTTCGTAGTGGAGAGCGTTGGTTTTATAATAATGATATAAGCATATTATTGAGATACGAGGTTACAAATTGGCTGTGTATAGGCTAGATCTGTTGGATAAATGTGATTTGTGGTTGTTTTTTTTTTTTGTAGACAGTATTTTTTTTAAAAATTTGACATGAGACAAGGTACACACTCTCTGTTTACTGTGTTCTACACGACTCTCTTACGGAGACAGTGCCTTGTACGTGGCCCACTGAAAATGTATGTTTCCTACCTGATTGTTGTAGGCATTCATGCTGACAATCCTGATTGAGAATTAAAGTGATGATTATGTCTAAGGACAAAAAAAAAATGATTAGAATTGGTTGCCTCTGTGGACTTGGGCTGGGGAGCGGTGGCGGCAGGGGACATTGTTTTTACATCCTAAGCTTTTCTATTCTATTTTTTAAAACTATATGATTATGTAACTTTGATAAAAAATAAGTGGAATAGGGACCTAGAGCATAGTGAAGGAGAACAGTATTATGCTCCTTAGAGAAGACTGAGGGAGAGGTAAATGGAGGAAAAAGAGAGAAACGGAGGAAAGAAGAAAGAAGCGATTGCAATTTGGAAGAGTCTTCTAGCTGGACCAGAACTTTGCTATCCTGCGATTTCCCTTCCAGGCTTGTCCCTGTCATTGGTCCTGGAAGGCAGGCCTTCTGCAAGGCTTGTGGCCTGTCATGTGCTCTTTAAACCTGGCTGGAGCTTTTGGGAGGTCTTTAAATCACAAGCAAAGAGTGCCCGGGCATCCTCTCCAGGGAAACACAACTAGTTGTTGGGTCTAGCATGTTATGGCCTATTTATTTGTAACTCAGAGCGGATGGCACTCAAACCTGAAGATTCCCCAAAGTGACATGGCATATTCATGTGACTTATTCTACTAAAACTTGAGACTTTTCAGGTTTTTTTTTTTTTTATAATACAGTGGCTAATCAGCCTTTGTGAAGAATGGACAATTAGTTGAAATAGCATGCGTGTCATAAAATAACTCTGTCTTTATCCTGAGGGTAAATCTAATCAACTAATTCAAATTAGCTCGACTAAGGAATAATGATAAGAAAATCTTAATGCTAAGCTATTCACTGATACTATTATTAGGGAAATTTTCTGAAAACTCTAACATGATGTGGTAATGTCACCAATAATACTTTGACAGCATGGAATTAAGTGTGGTTAGGCAATAGGAAGGGAAATGTAAATGTTAAATTGATAATATATTCATTAAGACATCAGTGATATAATTCTGTAAGTAGTAAATCCAAAAGCTATTTTAAAGCATTTCTTAACATTACATGCTTCTAGTTTTCTGGAAATGGCCTTATCCAATATTTTCATAATCAGGTTAACATTCTGAAAATTATTAATTTGCCTTTTTTCATTTCTGTATTGTTAGTGCAAGACCTTTGTCATAATTTCCTTCATATATCAATCCACCTAGTGGGAGAGGCTGGCCTATGGGTGATTAAAGGAGTGTTATTCACTTCTGGTTTTAAATATAAGATCTGCAACAAGAAAATAAGAATGAGGGACAAAGGATTCCTGAGAAAGAATTGGTTTCCCTAAATTCCTTTATCTCTCCATTAGCATGTCACCATCCAAGCCTGCAAGAGCTTGCTCCTAGGGTCTGTCATGAGAGTTGTGTGCAAAATTAATTTGTTTGACTCCCACTACATTTTATACTACAAAAAAATGGATGTAATTTATTCTAGGGAAGTCACTGGGGTCCAATCACTGTTCAACAACAAAAAACTAGTTGCGGGGCTTTGCGACACATGAGTAACAATAGACATCATTGACTTTTGTCGTCTCAAAAAATCGTGGCCCTTTCCCAGGGTCCCCCAGCACTGAGTTTCTACCTGTTGTCAAGGTGAAGAAGACTAAATATGAAGCTTTCATAAGCTTTTGGGCTTTCACAGGGAAAGTATAAATTATGGCTGCAAAGAAAACTGTATGGGAAAAATTTTTACTTGGGTCTTAATCATATATGAGAACTCATATATGATTAAGAATCTTATTTTAATTTAATGTATAAGGTGAGATATAGCACTAGTTATTAAAATCTAAGTACTAGAATGTTGAGTACCCTTGATGAAGGTAGCAGTTTCTTGTTTTATTCACTGTTAATAGAATTCTCCTTACTGGCTTATGATTAGGCTTAACTTTACAAATTAGTAGTCAGTTTCTCTTTCCATCTTTTTATTAGAATCAAACTCTGTACCTATTTCGCACCAACCCTTCCCTTTACGGTTTTAACAACAATTCTTGTCTTTGTTAATTATTTCATTAGGATTTCAAAAAGAATGCTATCATTTCTTACACATGTATTAACTGGCTTCTGAAAGAGTTTATCCTATCAACAAGGGCATTTGGTTATCCTAAAATGTAGTTCTTACCGAGTAAAGATGTCTTTCCCTTACTTACCAATTTTCAGATTAAGAAATAGGTTTCACAGCCTCTTAAATAGTGAAAAAATGAGATTTTTCTGGCTTTTATAAATGTCATTATGGACCCATGGATTTTCCTAGGCTCAATACCTTACTCTCCTCTACACTTGTTTTTCAAATTTAAGTTATTATTTTAGCCGCTGGAAGCCATGTCACTGTGTCCTTTTGTCATAGCATTAAAAGCATCTTTGTTTTCTGACCCATTAAGGTGTCTGAAGCTTACATTTTGTCTTTTCTGCCGCAGGTGTGAAATCAGCCATTTATCCAGAAACCTCATCAGGCTTAGTGTGGGCGGTATTATATTAGGGACAAAATCCACGTGCAAGGGATGGTCACTGCTGTTGGATGACATTGCATAGATACCACTTCATGGAAAAGAGCCAGAAAAAAGATGGTTTTAAAAACCATGAGCTCATAATGATTATTTTCGATTTCATTTTAACATTATACAGTTTCGGTTTGATTTCTTCAATTTCACAATTGCCTCCTTTTTCTAAACTGAAAATCTTGTTTTTAACATTAATAAAATTACTTATTGTGCTTTATCCCACAATATAAAATAAGCAGCATCAAAATAACAAGTGATATTGTTACTAACAATAACTCTAAATGTTTACTCTAGTGAAACACTAGTGAAATTTGAAACTGTCTTATAGTTCATTTTGATCCTAGAGAGCATTCTACTGTGTATTAAAGTGCAAAAACAATATTTAGTCATGTTAGCAATTTGATATGTGGTTAGATTCATTTGTTTTGGTTTCTTCTCAATTTGAGTTTTTTTTTTGTTTGTTTTTTTTTTAAAGGTAACTCTTATGTTAACTCCTATAGTCAATGGCTGCATAATGATGTTTCTGCCCATGATGGACCACATATATGGCAGTAGTCCCATAAGATTATAATACTGTATTTTTAGTGTCCCTTGTCTATGTTTAGATACACAAACACTTACCATTGTGTTGCCTACGGTATTCAGTCCAGTAACATTGCTGCATGGGTTTGTAGCCTGGGAACAATAGACTATACCAAATAGCCTAGCTGTGCGATGGGCTATACCATCTCGGTTTGCACAAGTTCACTCTGTAATATTTGTGTAATGACAAAATTGACTAATAACCCAATTCTCAGAATGTATCCCTATTATTAAGGGACACCTGACTGTATTTTGAAATAATTTCAGACTTACCAAAAACATTTTAAAATGATGCAAAGAATTGCCATATATTATCCACCCAGATTTCTCACAGTAAGATTTTATCACATTTGCTTTATTATTTTGTACTGTTTCTTTCTTTCTGTACACATAATTTAAACATCTCCCCCACCCCACCCGCCCCCGAAGATCCATTTGAGGGTAAGTTACTGATGTATTGCTTCCTTACGACTAGATACTTCCATATGAATGTCCTAAAAATGAAGACATTCTCTTTCTGGTGCAGCATCTAATTGTGCATCACATGTTGCCTTTAGTTGTCATGTCTTTGTCACCTCCTTTAATCTGTGACAATCCCACAGTCTTTTCTTTCACAATCTTGACATTTTTGAAGAGTACAGGCTATTTACATATCTTTTAGAATACCTCTCAGTTTGAGTTTATCTGATATTTCCTCATGATTTGATGCATGTTACGCATTTTTTGAAAAAACAAAACAAAACAAACAACAAAAAAATGGAAGCACCGCAGAAGTGATGTTGTGTCATTCCAGTGCATTATGTCATGAGGGACATGATTTTCTTTTGTTTTTGTCCCAGTATGGGTGATGCCAACTTCAGTCTCTTGGTTAAAGTTAAATCTGCTGGGATTCTCTACTGTAAATTTACCATTTTTCCTCTCTATGTTACTTTGAGACTGTGTAAATATCTTGCTTAGCATCAACTTTTTACACACTAACGTTAGTAATTACTAATGATTTTTGCCCAAAGTAATTAATTGCTGGTTTCCTGATAGTGATTTTATCATTCCATCATTCTTTCTATATTTATTAGTTGACATTCTATAGTAAGGAAAATATTTTTCTTCTTCCTCATTTAATTATTTATTCACAGACTCTTGTTTTCTTCAATATGTGGTAGTATGTTATTGCCATTATTTATTGGTGCTCAAATTGGCCATGTTGGGGGGCCCATGTGGTGAGGACATTTCCATGGTCTTTAGGAGCTGAGAGTGGGCTCCAAGACAGTCAGCAATAAGCTGCAACCCTCGGCTCTATAGCTTCAAGGAAACAAAACCCGCCAACAACCTAAGTGAAAAGTTAAGTGGATTCTTCCCCAGTTGAGCTCCCAGATGAGAACCCAGCCCTGGCCGACAGCTTGATTGCAACCTTGCAGAGAACCCAGCTAAGTTTTCCCTGGACTCCTGAACCGTGGAGGACTGTGATATCATAAATGCATGTTGTTTGAAGCCGCTAAGTTTGTGGTAATTTGTTATGCAGCAATAGATAACAGATACTACTTCCTGGCCCAAAAAGCAGAAGAGCTGATGTGGTTTGGATGCTGAAAATTTCAGAATCAGAGCCACTGCAGAAAATCCAGTTTGCTTATTATGCCTTTCCTGCCGTTGGCAACCTACACATCTAGCACCTTCCATTTGACTCTCATATCTACTCTCCACACTTCTTCACTTTCCTGCTGACCCAGAGGGCTCACTCATAGAGATTGGCCTCTGGGGTAGCCAACAGGAAAACCAGCAAAAGACTGAGGCTGGTGGGGCACAGAGCTATTTATTTCATTGATTTTCTCCTGCAGGTCTTAGCAGGTTAGTTGTGAAGCCCTAGTGAAGATCGAAGATTCCTTCAGGTGCCCCTTTCCAAACAACTCTCTCTTTCTGGGTGGTACAACCACCCCTATCCTGAGCCCCTTCAGGCCTGCGGGTAACGATGCCAACCCCGCCCCCATTGTGAGCCCCATAGTTTTTTTTTTTTTTTTTTGTTTTTTTTTTTTCAGACAGAGTCTCACTTTGTCGCCCAGGCTAGAGTGAGTGCCGTGGCATCAGCCTAGCTCACAGCAACCTCAAACTCCTGGGCTTAAGCGATCCTACTGCCTCAGCCTCCCGGGTAGCTGGGACTACAGGCATGCACCACCATGCCTGGCTAATTTTTTCTATATAGATTTTTAGCTATCTAAATCATTTCTATTTTTGGTAGAGACGGGGTCTCACTCTTGCTCAGGCTGGTCTCGAACTCCTGACCTCGAGCGATCCACCTGTCTTGGCCTCCCAGAGTGCTAGGATTACAGGCGTGAGCCACAGCGCCTGGCCAGCCCCATAGTTTTGTACCCTGTCTTGCTGCCTTCCCTGAACTATTCTTGCTCCTTTGAAAACTGTGTCATCTGTTTCCTGATAGGTAATACCAAGTTCAACAATGTTTTCTGAATGGCATTGTCCAGAATTAAAACCGGAATGTCTATAAATATAGATTCTGAGTTTGGGAGAAAGGGGCTTTGTAAGGGAAGGGAGATGAGGGGGAAACATTGTATTGTTATCGGTCGTCCATCTGGCTTTACAGCTATGTGTGACTATGGCACGTTGAGTAACTTACAGGAAATCCGTTCCCACAAATCTTGTGTTGTAGGTTGTAGGTCCAAAGGGAAGAGTGTAACCAGGCTTTGATTTGCCTTTAAGAACGCATGGAGAATGCACTATTCTTTCATATTCCTACCCGCTATTTTCTAAACAAAAAGAACATTGATCTTGAACTGACAAGGATTAAGAAGAGAAAACTGTAAACCTTCCTTCTCCAGAGACTGTTCAGAAACCGAAAGACAACCATCTGTCTGGACAGGCAGAGGCACGATGCTGCCTAAAAGAGTCTTTGATTCATTTCTTTTTTTTTTTTTTTTTTTTTTGCAAAGGTTTGAAAGTGAATGTTAGCACAGAATTCTTGAATGCCATGTATATGTTCTATTTCAAATGCTGTGATTCCTAAGATGATTCTGGGAACTCAACACGATATTTAGATCTTAAAAGAATCTGGCTTTTTCATAGATTTGCAGAAGATGGGAACAAGATTATCTTAAGGTCAGTTTTCTGATGCCTTAGGAAGTTCATGTTTCTCTCTAATGTAGTACAGCCAAGGGATTTGAATAATGTGGGAGATGCTTTGTGGACAGAATGAGATGTTTCTAGAAGCCGATTGCTTGGGAAGGTGTATATGTTCCCCTCACTGCCCTCACACCAGGGGCTGTTACTTAACCTTGATTTGTAGAGTGCTCAAGCTAGGAGGGATTTAAGAGATTATTTAACACCAATTTCTTCCAATTGAGGAAACTTAGCCATTGAAAATTACATGGTTTTGCCTCAACTCCCGTAATGAGTGTGCGAGTTTGATTAAGTCTAACTTTCTGTTTCCAAGCAGTTTTTTTTCCTCCCTTTAAGTGAGAGGCCCCTTCCATAGAAAATACACACTCAGAAGTTATGAATTAAATTCAGACTTGTTTTAATGTTACTGCCCACACGTCTGTAAATCTGTGAGGGAAGACAGAAGATCTTAGCTGATGAGCGGAGCAAAATGTGACAGTTGTCACCATCGTGGGCAGGGTATATAACCCACTCCAAGGTCACAAAGTGTCAAAATGACCTGTAGGGCTTTGAATAAACCAATGCCTTACTGCTCCATGGAGTGGACAATACTTCTCAGGCCAGGCTCGCCTTAACACCATAACTTATCCTTGGAGAGAAGGCAACTGGGTCCTATTCAGGGGTTCATATGAGAACCATTTTGAATCTTCCTGAACGTGACCTGACATTCAGGGGCCAGGCTTCCCTGGGAAGATGAATTAACTAGTAATTTTTAAATACACTGCAAAATGTTTCTTACATTGCCTAATATTTTAAACCTCATTTGTGTTTCTTTTCAAACTGAATTTTTATAGTTACTGGAGCAAGTTTTACATTTAAGGACTAATGACCCCAATTCATCTTGAGTGCAAAAGAAAAAAAAGATTTGTTACAAAGTAGTCATTTTAGTTAAAGCCCAGACCCCTCCTCCCTAAATAAGTCATTTCCAAAGCACTTGTTCAAGACATAGTCCACACACACACACACACACACGCCCCTCATGTACACACAAACATGAATATAGACATCACCATGCACACACACACACATATGCACGTGCCCACAGGCACACACATAGCTGAACTGGGGCTCTACTCCAATCCTTGAACTCAGTTTGTTGCTCCTTCCTCCGTGCGATACTCTCGCTCATATGTGAGACATATATAATGCAGCAAAATACTTTCTTCTTGGCCCAAACTATATTCCTAGAGAAGATTAATTATTAGTTGCTTCTCTCAGTCTACGACCTCCTCTATGTAAGAAGTAGGACTTCCTTGATTTTTAGAAATCAGTTAAATTTTTATCACGAGCTCCCATGCAGTTGGTCTAGGGGAAGGCTTTCCTGCAGGGCTGGTCTCATTCCTGGGCACCGTGGAGTTGTCCGTCTCAGTCGCCTCATCTCACCTTGCCTCACTCTTCCCCCTTCCTGGTCACTTCTATGTGTGTCCCTCTCAGGCCTGACACACCCCGTTGTGGTGTGCAAGTCACACGTTGGGAAACACCAAGGGCCGTGGGATGTGCCTGACCCAGTGCAGGGCACGTCCTAGATACTAAGTGGCAGTGTTGTCGTCGCTCTCCAAGCATGAGATCATGATTAGTGACAGTGAGAAGCAGAGAGGTCTCGCAGATAGTTGCAAAGTAAAACAGGAGCAGAATTTGGGAATTGAATAGATGAGGGTGAGGGAAAGGTGGGTTCAGGATGGCTCCCAGTGTTCTGGTTTGTGACACGGATCAAGCATTTGACTGAGATAGCAACAGAGGAGGAGGAACTGGTTGGAGGCATGGTGACAAAATGTGGAGAGATGGTGAGTTCTGTTCCCAGGTGTCAGGTGGGTTTCGGATCATTATGTCATAGCAGATGTTGATGGGGCCCCATCGAGATCCCCTTTACCGGGCTGCTCGAGCCATTCCCCAGCTGCTGTGGGTGAGGAGGCAAATCGCTCACATGGCACCTTTCTGTAGCACTGTTGGTGCTTAGCTCAGTGTTTCCCAAACTTGTCTGCATAATAGAATCTCCTGGGAATTTAAAAAAAATTCCAGTGTCCAAACCAGACCTCAGACCAATTAAAACATAATCTCTCAAGGTGGGACTCAGGCATCCATAGCATTTGAAGCTCTTCAAGTGATTCCAATCTGCATGCAAGTAGATGCCATTGCCTTAGTTAGATGAAGGCAGCCGACTCCCGGAGATGCCTGGCATCACTCGGCCCTTCTGGAGTAGCTTGTGGCCAAAGGCTCAGTGACTGTGTGTATATATGTGTGTGTGTTGGGGGTGGGTGGGTGTATAAAGGCTCAGCCCCCTCACCTCAACATGGGAGAAGCTCTGGTGCAATTCATTTTCCAGAATTCCCCTTGGGATCCAACTGAAATTAGACTTCGGATACCACACCTTTTTTTATTTGTATAAATGTAAGGGGTACACGTGCAATTTTGTTAGATGAGTATATTGTGTACTGGAAAAGTCTGGACTTTAGTGTATCCATCACCTGAATAATGCACATTGTACCATTAAGTAATTTTTCATCATCCATCCCTTCCACACTCCCGCCCCTCCAAGTCTCATTGTTTCTCAGTCCACTCTCTATGCCCTTGCGCACACAGTATTTAACTCCCACTTATAAGTGAGAACGTACAGTATTTGACTTTTGTTTCTGAGTTGTTTCAGTTAAAATAATGGCCTCCAATTCCATCCATGTTCCTGCAAAAGACTTGATTTCATTCTTTTTTATGGCTGAATAGTATTCCCTTGTGTATAAATACCACATTTTCTTTATCCAATCCTTGGTGGATGGAAACTTCGGTTGATTCCATATCTCTGCTATTGTGACTTAATGCTGCTATAAACGTCTGAGTGCATGTGTCTTTTTTATATAACGATTTCTTTTCCTTGGGGTAGATACCCAGTAGTAAGATTGCTGGATCAAATGGTAGCTCTGTTTTTAGTTCTTTGAGAAATCTCCACACTGTTTTCCAGAGAGGTTTTTTTTTTTAAAAAAATCATGAAATTGTTTTAATTCAACACACACAGTGTGAATAATATGTTGGGTGGCTTACTCATTGACATTCATGCACAGGGGAAACAACACAATTGATATAATTTTTGAACAAAAGAACAATAAAGCATATTTTTTTCCATATATGTTTTATCTTTTCCTATGCCTAAATTCATTTAGAGTATAGTAGTTACTTGATTTAATATTTTAATAATTTCGGCTTTTCCATATAACTTCACAGCAGGGTATCATGAGAAAATAAAAGATTTTTAAGGCCAAGAATCAATGAATTGTTAGGAAACTAACTTTACAATATAGGTAAAGCAGAAAGTTAATAGGAATGCCAAGGACCCTTAAGATCTGTGCTCTAGGCTAGTAGATCTTTTGACTTTTTTAAAAAATTGATACATATTATGATACCACGTCTTTTTTTTTCTTATTAAGCATATTGTGGGGGTACAAAAGTTTAGGTTATGTATATTGCCCCTGCCCCCTCTACCTCCCTGAGTCAGAGTTTCAAACCTGTCCATCCCCTATACAGTGTGCATCGTACTCATTATGTACATATACACCCATCCCCTCCCCCACCCACATCTGCCCGACACCCAATCAATGTTATTCCTAACTGTGCTCTTAGGTGATGATCAGTGAAACCAATTTTATGGTGAGTACATGTAATGCTTATTTTTCCATTCTTGGAATACTTCACTTAGTAGAATGGGTTCCAACTCTTCAGGAAAATACAAGAGGTGCTAGATCACCATTGTTTCTTATAGCTGAGTAGTACTCCATGGTATACATATACCACATTTTATTAATCCACTCATGTATTGATGGGCACTTGGGTTGTTTCCACATCTTTGCAATTGTGAATTGTGCTGCTTATAAATATTTGGGATACCACATCTTTGTTCAGCATTTTCCCCTGTCATGTTCTTCTGCCTTCTCTCTTACAGGTTTCTTTTCAGAGCCCTCCCTCAGTAAACCCCTCGTACAAGATTTCTCATACAAGTTCTGCTTCTAGGAAACCCAACTTAGGACAAGAGTGGACAGTGAGTGTAGACAGTTGGGACACTTTGTTAATTCTAACATTTGAAGTTTCAAAGAGACTTGAGCCTACTTCTAGGCAGAAGAAAGAGAAACAGAATAGATTTAGGATTAGAAGTGGAATTGGAATTAGAGAGGTGAGGCATTAGTAAGAGGAAGTTTGCAGGAGACCATAGACAAATAGTATCAAGAATCTACTCTTCCTGCTCAGCTGGGTCTAGCAAAGTCTCCTTGGCACCATGTTCATTCATTTATTCATTCGTTCTTCATTCATTCATTCTTCATTCATTCATCACACATTTATGAAGTACCTGTCATATGTCTGACACAATATTAGGCACAAATTTTTACCCATTCTACTAACTGAAGTATCCCAAGAATGGAAAAATAAGCACCACATGTACTCACCAGCAAATTGGTTTCCCTGATCATCACCTAAGTGCACATTTGGGAATAACACCAACTGGGTGTCAGGCAGATGTGGGGAGTGGGGGCAGGGGATGAGCGTATACCTTACATAATGAGTGCGATGTGCACTGTCTGGGGAATGGACACGCTTGAAGTTCTGACTTGGGGGGGTGGGGGAGCAAGGGCAATACACATAACCTAAACTTTTGTGCCCCCATAATAAGCTGAAATAAAAAATAAATAAAAAGTAAAGATCCTAATATCACAGAAGTTTATAGTCATTAGACTTTAGCAGGAACAACAGATACAAAAACTATCACAACGCAGTGTAATCTTTGCTGTAAAAAGTGTATAAAGTGTTATATAAGCACAAAGGTGAAACAGCTTATACTGACATAGGACAAAAGACTTTGCAAAGGAGATCAAGTTTGAACTGGGAATTAAAGGGTGAGTTTAAAATGTGCTTTGGGTATGGGGGGGGGTGTCTATGTGAACAGGGCCAAAGCCTTATAATTAATTAGCCTCTTAGAAAGTCAGCATTCTGTGTCAGGCAAAGTGATTAATCTTTCTCCTCCCATGTCTCAAATTGCAAAGGTTATTTGGATATTACTTTAAAAATGTTTGCTTTTTTTAAAAAAACAATCTACCACCAAGAACACTGGAAAGAAAGGCAAAGGAGAAAGGAGTAATTTTTCTCTAGGCAAGAGATCTTACAGAATTGTTATCGAGGGTGACGTAAGAAACCTTCTCTATGTACACTTTTGAACTAAGCTGACACCTTTGTGTGATGCCGTCAGTAAACAACAGGCAGATCTATGAAATATTAAAGCAATTGACATTCTCACTCAGGCATGCCTTCTGCAATCTTTTCTACCTGTTAAAATCTCACTCGTGCTGAAAATTCTCAGTCAAGTTTCAGATCTTCCTCAAAGAGTATCTTGCTACTGGCAGCCCAACACTCCTGCCCCTTTGCTGCTTTTCCCAGAACTTTGTTCCATTGTCATTTTTTAATATTCTTATTAACTCAATATGCTTATGCATTTATATTCAGACATCCTTCTACTGTATTCATTTAATAGATTGGCTTATTGGTGGGTCATAGTATCTTAAAGAATCACATGTTAAGCATGTCATAATTAGAGACTTCAGTGTTACTGATTTGAATATCAAATTATAAACATTTCCAGTGATTTGATGTGATTTGATTCTGGTAAGAAATAATCTCCAAATAAATACGTGTATTCCATACACCCAAAGTCCATCTTTGCCTCTCTGTGTGTGTGTGTGAATCATTTCCATGATGATTTCTTTTCCCTAGTCCCTGTACTTCCTAATTTTAACAAAGAATTACTGGCATCAGTTAACAGATCAGAAAAATATGTATCTTTAAGAAGCATGGAGTATACTCAGCTACAAAAAAGGATGAATTCATGCCTTTTGCAGCAATTTGGATGGAACTGGAGACCATATACAAAGTGAAATGTCTCAAGAATGGAAAAACAAACACCACGCATATCCTCTATTAAACTGGAACTATCTGAGGGGCACACAAGTGCACAGAGGGAAGTAAAAGTCATTGAAAATCAAGCAGAGGGGAGGGGAAAAAACCTACCTAATGGGTACATTGAATACTAGTCAGGTGATGGGCACACTTATAGCCCTGACTCAAGCATTACAAAAGCTATCCATGTAACAAAAATATTTCACCTCCTCAAGATTTTGAAATAAAAACAAGGAGCAGTTACTTTTTATTGGCTGGAATATAGAAGTGGAAGATAAATATTCTGAGGCCTAGTTCTTATCTTTCTGACCCTTCATTTCTAGTATGTTTGGTTCTCAAATTTCATGGCCATAGAAATTACCTAAGGCACACACACAAGTGCATCACCTTGGGTAAGTACCCTGGGCGTGCTGATTCTTAGTTCTGGAGGGAGGCCCTGGAATCTGAATTTTTAAAAGACACCTCAGGGAATTCTGATGCGCTTAGTCCACAGCACAGCCTCAGTGAGAAACTGCTCTTGTAACAGAGGTAAAGGTCTGAAACAGGGCAATGAAATGTTTTATGAGTTGTCTCTTTAAAACCCTCACCCTTTTTGGGAATTAAAACTTGAATTCCTGCCAGAGGCCAGTAATCAAAGGGGCAGAAAATGCTCTTCATTTTCTAGTATCTTAGACTACAGGACGTGGCTCAACAGAATTGTCCGGAGGTCATGAGATCCTCTTCATCTGAGATAAGTTTGACCCAAACCATCAGCTATGGTTAAACAATAGCCCAAGGCCACGGCATATGATACTGGTCACATAGACCCAAGCCCAAGCTCTGAAACCCCCCTTTAATAAATGCTGTATTTCTGCTTAAAGGCAAGGTGGTGGTTTTTCAAGACACTGATCTGCTAGTCTCCTCATTTTCTGGCAAATTAATAAACTTCTCTTTCCTTTTCCTCAAACAACTTGTCCTCATTCTCACTGATTCAGCCTCAGGGACAAGTACCAGACTTCCAGTAATACTCTGACCATTTCCTACCTCTCCTGAAAGAACCCTCAAAACTAAGAGACCATTCAGCTATGCGCCGTGAATCTTGCTTCCAAAATTCATAAATATCATTCTTGAAAGTTGAAAGAAAACAGAACCCTAAATGTAAATACCTCCTTTCAACATCTTGCAAATCGTTCACCAGACTAGCAGTATTTGCTATATCTGTAGTAATATTTTCATCTCTAGCTCACAAGAAAAGAGCCTGAGGAAACTTTGTAAGGAGGAGGAGAAAAAGTGAGCTTGATTGTGGTTGCAAAAAGAAAGCTGAAATATTATTAAAGAGTGAGAGGGGTACAGTTTTCTACCTGCTTTACTTAAAAGTGTACTGCTCTAAAAAATGCAAACTTTTCGTTGGACAGGTAGATAAACTAAAAACCAAAATTAGCACAAGAGAAAATAATGTCCAATGGAATTTGAAAAGTACACTTATTCTTGGAAATCTCTTCCTAATTTTAATCTCAAAATTGTTTTTTTTCAGTCTGCAGAGTCATGTTATCCTTAAATAATGAAAGCTTTTTTTCATAGAAATACGCTTCTAATAAGTAGCCTTTATAAATAGACAATGTTGCCATGTTTCTGAAATAAGCACAAGAGAATTTTAATGGTCAAAGGATACAGTGTATTCTGAAAATGACTGTTGGCAATTCGCAATATTTTCTTTATGCTATGGATTTAAATGTCACAGAGAATAGTTTTCTTTTTCTTCAGTATTTTCCTCACAAGAAAGAAAGAAACTTAGCATGCAAAACATTGAGAAGTACAAACAGTTTTGTCTTAGGATGACAAAATAGAAATTCTGTAGCATATGTAAAGAGATGTATTATGGATAAAGGGATATCTCACAACTGGAATTCCTCTGCCTGTGTGAGTCCTGAATTACTGAAATATCTAAGGCAATCATTAACATTTTACTCCTTTTCATAAATCTATCCCAGTTTAGTGAACACATGCAATGTTCAAGATTAGAACGCAATTGCCAGGGAAACGGGACTTTGTGTTTTATTCACATTTGCATTCCAGTGTCTAGAAGAGTGTCGGGGATATACTAAAAGCTCAATAAATATTTGAGCACTTGAATTAATTGGTGAACACTTAACTATATTTATAGTGCATGGTGTAATATTTTGACTTATCTATGCAATGTGCAATGATCAAATCAGGATAATTAGCATATCCATCACCTTAAAAGTTTGTCATTTCTATGTGTTAGGAACATTCAAAATCCTCCCTTCTAGCTATTTGAAAATATACAATAAATTATTGTTAACTATAGCCATCCCACAGTGCTACAGAACACTAGAGTTTATTACTCCTGCCTAGCTGTAATTTTGTTATATGGTTCTTTACTCCATGAAGCTTACTGCCCTTATTTTTAGAGACTAGAGCCACTTAAGAGTGGCTTATTTTTGAAAAGTGTGCCCATGATTTGAATATAGTCAAAGCAGTTTTTAACACATTCTTGGCTTACCCATGGGATAAGTCAGTTTCTCATTCTCTGTCACGGAACAGCCCAGTAGCATCATCCTTGGTTAATGTGGAATGACTGAAAATGAGATTAGGATCTGAAATGTATTCGTTGGAGCTACTCAAGGAGTGTCTCCATATTTTCAAGTCTTATTAAATTCAAAAATAAGAATCAACATTAGAAAAGAATTCATACTAATAATGAAATATTCCTTCCCTTCCCACATGACCCTGTAGGCATTTATACTGGGCAAAACGATTTCTCTTCTCATAAAAAATCATGAGCTTCCAGGCCGGGCGCGGTGGTTCACGCCTGTAATCCTAGCCCTCTGGGAGGCCGAGGCGGGTGGATCACTTGAGGTCAGGAGTTCGAGACCAGCCTGAGCGAGACCCCGTCTCTACTAAAAATAGAAATTATATGGACAACTAAAAATATATATAGAAAAAATTAGCCGAGCATGGTGGCACATGCCTGTAGTCCCAGCTACTCGGGAGGCTGAGGCAGGAGGATCGCTTGAGCGCAGGAGTTTGAGGTTGCTGTGAGCTAGGCTGACGCCACAGCACTCACTCTAGCCTGGCCAACAGAGAGAGACTCTGTCTCAAAAAAAAAAAAAAAAAATCATGAGCTTCCTTATAAAATTGAGTAATGACACTTTGCTAGGCAAATGACAATCTACACAGTGGTGTGCACTATACGTTAGACACACTTCTGTCACAGCGAAGCCTAGGTGATAATAGCAGAATAATGAGTACCTGAGTATAAACACTCGACATTTGAATGCTAACTGTTATTACTGCTGGAAAGTAGCCTATGTTTAGGTTATATTTAGAAAAGAATACATGTGTTTTGCTCTTATGGGGTTTCTTATCAGTATTCCTGCCAGCTTTCATTAATCATTATGCATTCATAAAAGATATGTTTGTCTTAAATTAAGGAGGGAAACCCAATGTGGGAAAAAGGGAAATAGTTTGAACAAAATTAAATGTAGCCTCATCTTTACTTGCAGTAAAAATTAGTTTGGCACTGGCAGAAGCCAGGCAAATTGCACGGTTTAAAGTGAGAAGAGGCATTTTACAAAACTGTGACAAAATACACATAATGTAAAATTGACCATCCTAATCATTTCTCAGGGTACAATTCAGTGGCATTAAGTCAATTCACCTTGTTGTGCAACCATTGCCCATCATCCATCTCCAGAACTCTTTCCATCTTGCAAAACTGAATTCTATGCCGGTTAAACACTAACTTCCCGTTCCCTCCTGCTCCTCCTCTGGCGACCCCCATTCCACTCTGTCTTTATGAGTCTGACTGCTCTAGGGACCTCATTCAAGTGAAACCATAGAGTATTTGCTCCTTGGCGACTGGCTTATTTCACTGAACATAATATCCTCAAGGTTTACCTGTGTGTTCACATGTGTCAGAATTTCCTTTTTTTTTTAAAAAAAAAAGGCTGAATAATGTTCCATTGTATATATGTGTCACATTCTGCTTATCTGCTTGTCCACTGATGAATACTTGGGTTTTGTTTCACTGCTTGGCTATTGTGCATAAGGCTGTCATGACCTGGGTGGACACATAGGTGTTCGAGTCCCAGTTTTCTTTTAGATATATACATGGAGGTGGGATTTCTGGATCACATGGCAATTCTATTTTGAATTTTTTGAGGAACTGCTATACTGTTTCTCCATAGCAGCAGGAAGAGTTATTTTTGAGCTAGGGAGAAGCAGCTCCACAGTTTCTCACTTCAGTCTTGGAAGGAGTCACAGATTGGACCATGACTGGTGTCCCTGATGATGTTTCCATTGGTTTTGCCTGGAGCACACCATCGTATTTTTACATGCCCTATTTAAGCATTATATTACTTTCAAAGGAAAAATTAAAGGTGGTTTTGGGGTTTCTGCGAAGAATGCTAGTTTCAAGGTAGTATTCTTGATAAAAGGACGAAGAAAATGACTGAAGTTAAAATGTACTCATTGCCATGCTATCATACCACCTTTTATGAAAATACCTAACAATTATTGAATACCTGCTATGTACCAGGAACATTATAAATGAAGAAAAATGAAATTTTTGCATTGTTTTAAATAGCTTCATTTTGTATTGTGTTTTAAATAGATTCACTTATTTTATTTTCACTTCCATAAATATCACGCTTACAAATAATGTTGTACCTTTAAAAGAAAATACCTAGGTGTATCATATTACAATATATTATCATCATGTCATGCTAAGATCTTATAGTATGTTACAATAAGATCAATGAGACCACAATTAGCAGGTTAATTTTTAAGAGACAAATGAGCAGATTAAAAGTGTATGACTAAAATGTATATTTTGATTAGTATTCAAATTTCTTCTTTGACCCATAGTTTAGGTGGATACTTTTGATTTTCATAATCTTTTGTTGTTGATTTTATCTTTATGTTGTTGATTTCTAACTTAAATGCCTTTGGCCAGACAAATGGGACTGTTAAATACTCATTACTTGAAATTTGTCGAGACTTGTTTTATGTCCTAAAACACTGTTAAATTCTCAGTGGAGATGGTTTTTGATTTTCTTTTTTCCCTCTTCAGAGCTTATGTTCTTGTCATCAGGAAAGATTAAGAAACGTTCTTCTTACTGTTTCATTGTAAGTGTAGCAATGGACAGCCCTAGCTTTATATGGAGAGCTAATTTCCTACTCTGAACATTTAGTGTGCTCAGGATTTTATCTTCTATTCTTTTAGTGGGTGTATGGTGGCAAAACCCCAAAGTGTAGACTTCTAGTATTGTCAATTATCCCAGAGAGTGACAGCTTCGGTACTACTTCACCGCCCTCTTTTTAGCTCCCTCTTCATTTTTGGCCCCTGGGGTTTGTCTACTTATATTCTTGGAATCTCAATTATGTACTTGAAAGGATATTTGTTGAAATATATTTATCATCTAGATGTTTTGTAGCAGGAAATGTGATCAGAGTTTCTGTTCTACCATATTTCCAGAAAGACAAGTTTTTTTGCTTATTCTCCTAAGCAAAGGATAGCAGTTAACTCAGTGTTTTATATTGTCAAAAGTACTTATGCCAATGACTTTACTCAAAGATTTTCATCATTTATTATTGAAAATGATGCTTATGGCTTTATTATTTTAGATGGGAAAAAATTGTATAATATTGGGTTTATGATAATGTTACCTCATTTGGTTTTAGGCTACCTAATTTCATTTTATTTAATCGTCATTATAACTAGGTAATAGATATTGCCATCATACTTTTTTTTTTTCAGTTGAGAAAAACAAGTAGTTGCCCCAATTTCTATAAGTGGTGAAGTTAGAGTGAATCCATATATATCTGAATTCTCATACTATGTTACCTTGCTTTTTCAAGTGTTTGGCATGTTTCCATTTTAGTTTCATTCCACAAACATTTATTAAGTTTCTATGACATGTGAGGTGTCATAAAAACTTAGTTATTGTGTATTTACCACAATGCTAGGTGTAGAAAAAGTCATTACTGTCAAAACATAAGAAATTACATGTAATTTCAATCCAACTTGGAAAATACTGAGAGGTAGGCACAGATCCTACTTATGATCCTCTTAGTATGTTATATCATCCAGGACTTGTATGATTTAGAGTGTTTGTTTTTGAGTTGCCTTTTAATTCAATTTTTAAATATTGTTTTGGCTTATGAAGTTAAAGTTTGACATATGTCACATAACAAATGGTGAAAAGTTGCAATCATTTGAATTTTTTTCTAATATAGATTTTTCAACTATGTTAATCTGCCTTTGATGGTTTTCTAAAATAAGAATAAAATATACATCATCAAGTAGAATATAAAATAGATTCATGAACTTCAATAGAGTGTTGGAAAATAATGTGTTAATAGATCAAGATATCTGAGATTTTCTAAACCAGCAGCAGCAACAATAAGATACTGATTAACTTCTCTGCCAACTATTGCTAGAACTATGATGATAAGGGTCTATCAAACTCTTAATGAAGCAAAAGGACTACAAGTCCATTTCTCCTTTATGAGTCACATCTGAGGTTGTATCTGTCTTCTACAGATAAATATTAGTAAGGAAAACATAGACACTCCAGTTCCCCATAGGACAATGTTTTTGTAGTGGATGCCCATGGTGACTGGATATTTGTTTAGATTTAGTAGTCCACTATCTAGTGGTGTTAGTTGATGCTACAGGAGTATCTAAATGGAAGAGATGAGAACTGAGGATTGAACTCTGGAAAATGCCTAGTAATTATGAAAATGTAGAAGAGAGGACCCTGTGAAAAGATTGAGGAGTGATCATCAAATAGGAGGAAAATCAGGAGCCGGGATCTTGCAAGTCTAAGATGGAAGGAGTGGTGAAGAATGTCAAAGAGGAGATCAGCTTTTGACAAGAGAGACTCAGCTTGCAGTGAGAGAAGAGGAGAAATGGGCTGGAAGAAGATGCAGCTAAGTTTGTTCATGGGTGTCAGGAGAAGGAAAAACATTGTCATTGGAGGAGTGAAATCATGACATAGTGGCCCATAATTTAACATCCACTGGCAAGAAAAGTCTCAGAGGTTTCAATTTCCAAAGATACATCTGCTTACCTTGTGGTATAACATTTGAATTTGGAATGAAATTCAGATCCTGAACACCAAATAGGCATACTACGTAATACCTGTCCCCTTTCCTTATTTAATTTTACTCTTATTTTACTTCAGTGGCTGGCAGAATTAAAACTGTGTGTATGTTTTATATAAACAGCTTGTAACCTGGGTCGTATTCTATTTAACAACCTGTTTTTCTCCAGCAACTTGAAAGCATATTTTCTAAAACCAATTCCATATTCTTTTGGCCAAAAAGTCATGTATTCTGTGATCTTCAGATTTTCTCCTATACGTTGTGAAAATTAAATAAATTAAATTCTTTGTTTTTAATTTTCTTTTCTCTTTTTAACTTGCAGTATCTACTTTGTAGATATGAAAGGCAGAGGTCTCAGCGACTTATGTGAATATTCACACATATTTTCCGTATTTTCCATGCCTTCTGGAAGAATATTTCAGCTTAATCCTCCAGCTGACTTTTTAACCTTTGTCTAG
This sequence comes from Lemur catta, assembly GCF_020740605.2. Classification (NCBI taxonomy): domain Eukaryota; kingdom Metazoa; phylum Chordata; class Mammalia; order Primates; family Lemuridae; genus Lemur; species Lemur catta. Next base: position 10,793,599 of record NC_059152.1, on the reverse strand, counting down.
GTCAGTTATGTTATTAATATTTACCTCATCTGTTGCATTTTTTTTAAAGTTCAACCACTATATTTTTAATTTCTAAATATGCTAAATATATTTCTTTAGAGTTGCTTCCTCTGATTTGGCATGAAATTAGTATGAACTCTAGTTAAGGACACAAATTAAATTTACTTTTATGTTTTCTTTTGTGCATTCTATTAACTCTGATTCCTTAAGTTTTAATTGTCTTTGTTGTGGGCTTTGTGGTCTCTCTTGTAGGTATTAGGTTTCCTCAAATATCTGGACATACTTGATTGACTTCCCGTTTCTCATTGGCAATCCTTGTTTGTCTATTGTCAAATGTAGGTTCTGATGACAGGAGCCTCCCTTTTGTAATTACAAGTTGACCATTGAACAAAACAGGTTACAGCTGCACTTCATTTGCTTATGTACACAGTGTACCATCACAGGAAAGAGAAAAAATTTGAGGTGGGTCTGGGGAGACATCTTAGTAATGCTTTGTCCTAGCGAACTGGAGCTATGTGACAAGAGCAGGTCACTGAAGAGACAGCATAGGATACCTGCCTTTTGCTAGTTGATCCGAGCATCCTTCATGTTCTATGGATGTGCAAGAAATCTAGGGTAAGATTTAGGTCCAAACGAATCTCAGGGGTAACTAGTGACTTTTTAAAGAGACATTGTAGAGAAGAAAGTATTCCTTGCTGAGGAAACATGTGGAAATTTGTCTGGGAAGTGGTATACTGTTAGCTAAATGGATCAGACAGACTGAAGAGGGCAGGCAAGGCAATTTTAAGTACTAAATCTGCAAAGGATATTAAAAAACATATACTGCAATTAAAACTATTGCCTTGGGTATGAGTAGGTCCACAGATTAACTTGGGTGAGAACAAACACTTCATAAGTATAAATCAGATGTCTTGGCCCTGACTTCAATAAACTCAGTTGCGCCTGGCAGAATATTGCTGCAGCTCAGGGACTATGTTGGCCAGCCCTACCTCTTGCATTTTTCCTTAAACTTTGTATATTGAAATAATAGATTTACAAAAGAATTGCAAGGATAGAGCAGAGTGTTCTCAAATATCCTCTCCCTAGCTTTCTTTAATATGGCATCATACATAATTAGGACATACTTATCGAAACTCAAAAATTAAAAATGGTACAATACTATCAACTAAACTACAGATTTTATTCAGGTTTTCCATTTTTTCCTCCTAATAATGTCCTGTTTCAGTTCCAGAATCCAATTCAGGATACCAGGTTGCATTTAGTTATTCTATCTCCAGGTCTCTGCCAATCTATGACAATTTCTCCGTCTTCCCTTATCTTCCCTGACCTTGACAATGCTGAGGAGAGCTGGTCAGGTATTTTGTAGAATGTCACTCCACTTGAATGTGTCTGATGTTTTCTCACGACTGTGCTGAGGTTATAAACAGTTGTCTTTTTAGAGCTAAATAGCCCTTTTCCTCTTTTCTGCTAGCTACCTAGTGGTGGGATTTTTTTCTTCTCCTTACTGTAATTCTTAAAAATCCAAGCTTTGTTAGGTTACTCGCCTCATAGGACTAATTTTATTTTCATTTAACCATAAAATCAATGAGAATATCTTCTCTGTGAGTGCAACACACTAAATTTTGATAGCGTAGAGGTCAGAAATAAAACAATTCAGTCATTAAGGAAAAGCCCACATTTCACTGAGTGTCTGAAAAGGCAGATCTGAAATAGCCACCATATATTATCAATATCGGTGACTACTGGACAGTTATGATTACAAGATGGGTTGTTTATTAGGAAGAAGTTGCTCTTCTTGCCTAGAAATGATTTTGAAAACTTTGAAGGTGGTCAATAAACCACTCGATAATTTGTTCCAAAGAATTTTCAATACAAAATATAATTGACAGAGAAAACAACCATTCAATCGAAACGTCTCTCAATCTGATAGACAATGTACAGTGTCTTTCCAGTGAAATAACCTAATTGAGCTCAACTGAAATACTGTTTTCCAGAGCTCATGGTGCTTAATTCAGTATCTTGAATGCAAATGGGTTATAGTGATTCAAGGGAAATAAGGCAATACATTTGGATTTTTGAAGAAGACATAAATTCTATACAGATAACTCAGGGATTCAGGACTGAACTATTACTTTTCCACGTGGTAGTCAAGTGGCATGGCTTAGTTTTGTGACAGCTCTCTTTTTTCTCGACTATGTGAAATTTTCCTTTTGTATGTGTATGGAACAAAAGCAAACAAAAAACTGTCCAAGTTGCAAGGTGATCATAGTTCTGATAATGTTAGTTGACTATAAACAATTTCTAGGGTGTGGGTTGAGGTAGGATGGGCCGCTGGGATATTCAGTTTTGCCTTTATTTTTTCTCTAATATAATTACGGGGGTGTATTATTATATTGTGGGGCCGAGAGTGCAAGCCTGTTTTGAATTCTTACTGGAACTCAATGGGGAATGCAGGATGGGGTCGGAGGACTCTATTATAGCCTATGTTTATCATCATCTCTTTTCTACTCGGTTTCATCATGTAAGAGACTACACCAGACTTTACTGAACCGTCTTCAGTTACGCCAAACATTTACATCATGGCCAGTTTTTACGGTATCATAGACAATTTAGGGAGGAATGCCCTAATACAGACAGTTTTGCATACTTTTCTAACTATTCCTCTGTGTGGAATTGCTAGGTCATAGAGTGCCCAGTTTCTAGAAAAGAAAAATACTAAATACCAGAAAGTTGGGGGAAGGTTTCAAAAGAAACTAGACTACAAAACTGAAGGCAAGGGAAAACGAAAGGATGGCCCAAACAGGAAATGGGAAAGGAGTCAAAGGGGTGTCAGACTCCCAATTCCTCAGTGTAACTTTGTGGCCAGATTTTTCCCTTCCCAAGTTTCACTAGAATCCCCTGCACCGCCCACCCCTACCTAAGGCCCAGCTAGTCCATCCCTGTTTCTGGAAGGACCAGGTGTAGAGTCAGTCCTAGGGCTGATGAGAGGTATCACTTACTAGGGCTTTCCCTCTGGAGTCCCTCACTCCTATTATTTCCTCCTCATTCATCCTCAAGAGAAGTGGGAACTGTAATCCCAGTCTTTTCTCCATCCCTAGCGAAGGGCCCACGCCATTCCTGGAGGGCAAATCAGCACGATAGCAGAGGACACAAACATGGAGCTCCCAGGCCTGGACTCCCCAGCCAGAAAAGGGATGGCTCCTCCCTCCAGCCAGGACTCCTGGGAAGAGATAGTTTAGGTCCAGACAAGAATAATCCAGCTCCAATTTTTCAATAGAAGGAAAAGATTATACTGTTAAGTCGCCAATGAAATCTTCTTTACACGACTGACACCAATTTACATAAATTTTCCCCCATTTTAAAACAAAGGAAAAACAACCTTCAAGCTCCTAAAGAAAGCCCAGGATTTGAAAAGCAAGTCTTCTCAGGTTACCCCAAGGCAGGGTCTGGTACAAAGAGATAAGAGTCCAATCCCTTAACCCCGACTGCGTTCCTAGGAGGCAAATGCTTATTTTATTCTTTGTCCTATTTCCAACTGCCAGGCAACTGCTTCACTGGTTGAAATCATTTCCACTGAGAAAAGGAGAGAGAAAGGAGGAGAATGATAGCAGCGCCAGAATGGAGCGACACCTAGACAGGATGGGCCGATGGACCAGGGCAGGGGACCAGAACATTTTCTTCTTACCTGTGCAGCCTCGGTTTCCGGTGCAGATCTGCCTGGAGCTCCGTACCCAGTAGATGAACCTCTTCTTTTCCCCAGGCAGCATGGGATGGGGAGAGAGGCCAGGAGTGTGGTCCCCCAAAAAGTGCTTCAGGTGGAAACCTAAAGCCAGGGACTGTGCCCAACCTCCTATGGAAACGAGGAAAGGAGGGAGGGAGGGAGGGAGAGAAAAAGCAATCCCACCTGCAGTAGCCCTGGCTGCTACTCAAGCTCTTCTGTGCTTCAGCTGTTTTGGACAACACAGAGGGGCTGGGCGCAGGGGGAAGCTGTTTGAGGCAGTCAGGGACTCAGACGTACTAGGGCATGGCTCACATAGATCAATCTGTGTGACATGTCTATTTCTGATCCAGCCTTTGGGTTCGACGTTCCTGTCTGACTCTTAGGGCTGGTGGCAGACGCCAAAGAAGCTGCTTGCACGATGGTCTCCACAAAGGCAGCGCCCGGCCCTATCGCTTGGATGCCCTAATGACAAGCTCACGTGGCTTTGGTTGATAGGGGATCATGGAGAGGCCAGCACTGCCTTGGCAACAAGCCAGGACAAGGACACGGTGACCTTGGCCCACAGGTTACCCCTGTCCTGGACACATGGGCAGGCCGTGGTGAGGCAGCACCTCCACATGGCTTGGAGGCAGGAACAGCATCTGGGGAATCCCACTGTGACACCGTTCTGGAGAGTTCCACAGCCCCCCAAAAATACTTGGGAGGGAGGATGACATTTTACAGAAAACAGACACCCTGAATTATTCACATAAAGACAAACACCAACAAAATATGGACTATCACTATTAATGTAATTCCATTAGGCTAGTAAGGCCTGGGAAAAAAAGTTGGATAAGACTTAGGACTGATTTATCCAACAACTATTGTATTTTAATCTTTGTTTCTTGCTCAAAGTCAACAATGATGGATTTTTTTTTTGTTTCATTTTGTTTGTTTTTAACAAAGTTTCAGAAAGGAAATTAACACACGAAAATTTCTCCCAAATCAGCTGTGTGACCTCAGATGGTAACATTTCATGATTTTCTTTTCCTTATCTGTAAAATAACAAGATTAAACTCCATGATTCCTCAATCTCCTTCCAGCTCAGACATCTCATATTTGCTTCTAGGGTGCATAAGATGTTCTTCTTTATAATTTTCTTTCATAATTTACATTAGAATTTTCATAATATTATTAAGGGTGGTCTAGATCCATGATCCCCAACCTTTTTGGCACCAGGGACCGGTTTCATGGAAGACAACTTTTCCACGGATGAGGGAGGGATTTGCGGGGTAGGTGGAGCTCGGGCGGTGATGCCAGCGATGGGGAGCGGCTATAAAAATAGAGATGAAGCTTCGCTGGCTCTCCGGCAGCTCACCTCCTGCTGTGCTGACAGTTCTTAAGTTTCATGGAGGACAATTTTTCCATGGGGGGTGGGGGGAGAGGAGGCCATGCTCAGGTGGTCATGCCTGGCGATGATGCATGGCCCGGCTCCTTAACTGGCCATGGACGGCAGGTGTGGGGGTGAGGACCACAGGTCTCCATGATAGAGAACACAGTCTCACTGACTCTGGCTCACACTAAAGGAATTAATTTCCAGGAAAGAAGGAGTAAGGAAGGGAATCTGGTGAGAAGCCACACACACAAGCTGACATACAACCAAGCCTCAAAGAAAGAAAAGCTAAGCCCCCCCCCCCCCCCGCCCCCGCCATGGGCCTTGAGGACAACCTCGTGGCTTCTCCTCTTCTGAGGACATCTGCCCCATTCTCCACTCTCTCCAGCACCTGGCTGTCCCCGCTAAGCCATACCAGGACTTCTGTTTTCTCACAGCTCCAGTTCGCCCACAATGACCATCCAGGCCCTGAGTCTGCTTCATGAATTTTTTTGACTGGGGTTCAGAGAAATATAATTAGAGCAATTCATCTTTGGAGTCAGGTTTCATGGCATTGGTCATTAACAGCCTGTGATTGGTTGTCCTTGGGGCAACCACCCAATCAGCTGTGGGTGGGAGGGTAAGGTCATGTGACACAAAACATGGCCCCTTAACTTCCGGCCAGGAAGATTCCCTTAGCTGCGGTTGGTGTTAAACCGTATAGATATGTGCTGTCTAACTAATAAGGCAGCCTCTAGCCTCCTGTGGAACTTAAATTCAAATTAATTGAAATAAAATTAATTTAAAAATCAGTTCTTCATTCATATTGGCCACATTTCAGGTGCTCAGTAGCCAGCCACATGTGACTAGTGGCTACTACACTGGACAGCACAGATAGAGAACATTCCTGTCATTGGAGAAAGTCCTGTTGGATAGTTCTGGCCTCCAGACAATGGATGTCTCGAGTAGAGTTACTAAATGTAGAAGACAATGGGAACAGAATTATGTTACTAGCTTGTCTATCTTGATGTCACAACTTCTTAGAGAGAGTCTTTGGAGAAGTATAATAGGCAAAACAGATCCAATTTTCCTTATGTGCTAGATGCTTATTGAAGATCATGAAGCAGCCAACGGGACATCCTATCAGCTGTCACTTTCTCAAATAAGCAGAGACTATTTCCTGGGCTGTGTCCTGGTCAAAGATTCTGAATCAGCAAGATCTACAGATACACAGGGAGGAAGTTAGAATATAAATTTGGGGAGTTAATTTGTTCCTTTCACAAAAGCCACAAATAGAGTTGAGTTAAAACTGTGAGGTTTGGTACCTATTCAAACAGGGGTTCCATTGTCTCTACCATCAAGGTGACCCTCAAAACGTGGCCTTGGAGCATGATGGTATATGTAATAGAGGCACAGTATTCAGTCCTAGCAAGATAAGAAAAGCAATCAAATAGGTCAGGGTTCTTTTGCTTCTACTGTCTTTGCTCTTATTTTCTAGCCAAAACATAAACAGGGGTAGAATTCGCTGAGTAGCTAGAGTGGTAGAGGCTAGTGATGACATTCCTAACTGATTCCTGTGTTATGAGTTTGCTCTGTTTCCTGCTTTTTCCTCCTCGGGGCCTTCCCTAGCCCCTATTTATGAGCATGATTCTCCAGCCTCATGTCTTTCCCAGAAACCCCTAAGTTCCTGCCAATAAATTGATATGCTTAAGATACACAGACTGAGGCAGTTTTGAGGTATGCAAATCAGAGCCTTGGCTGAAATACACTTCTGTTTCTGTTCCTTAAACAGTTTTGGGTTTAGTTTGGTTTGAGATTGTTAGTCATCGCTCCTCCTCCTTATGCCAAAAGAAACCGCCTCTTTTCCTATCAATTACTTATTCTGTCACACATTGCCCTACCTCCCCACCGTAGGGTTGGGCATGCAGCCTAAGCTATAAAAGAAATTGTCCCATTCTCCTGGAAACAGATTGATTTGGGGTGGTCATTTCACTCCAGAAGGGATAGTGTCACTTTTCTGTGACTGCTAGAGATCCACAAACAGAGACTCTGAGAACAGACCTCGAAATCATATAAGCCTGGACCTGCTAGGAATCTCAACAGCTATGTAGGGAGAACCTGACAAAATTGCATCAAATCAGAGGACAACAGAGAAATACAGAGGGAGGGAGAGAAAGAAGGGGTTGGGGGAGGGAGGAAGTAGGGAGAAGAGAGAAGCATTAAAGCAACTTCATTTGTATTCTCTCAGATTCACCTGTACCGGAAGTGCCACCCTTGGACTTCCAGATTACAAAAGCTAATACATCTACTTTTGATCGAAGGAGTCTGAGTTAGGTTTCACTCGCAGCCAAAGGAATCTTCATTTTCTCCATATCTGAAGCCAACTAATGACAGGGAAGGAAGGAAAATTAACTAATGATTTCATTTATGCTAAGTTGAAATCTACTCATGGCTTAATGTTTCATCCATTTACTCCAAGGTTGCTTTAGGTTTTTGAAAGGACTCTGAAGGTTTGATGCCCCTTTCCTGTAATGTTCTGTCTGTACTAGTTTCAAAGCTGTCCTCTCTCCCTCCCTCTCTCTTTAACAAGAGTTTATTTTTCAGAGCAGTGTTAGGTTTACAGAAAAACTGAGCAGAAATTACAGAGATTCCATGTACTCCCTCCCCTACTCCCCTCAGTTTCCCTTATTAACATCTGGTATTAGTGTGGTATATTATTCATATATTCATTATAACAATGAACCAATATAGATATATTTTTATTAACAAAAGTCCATAGTTTACATTAAGATTCACTCTTGTATTGCACTTTCCATGAGTTTTGACAAATGCATCCTGTCATGTAGCCACCATTATATTAACAGTATCATACGGAGCAGTTGCACTGCCTTAAAAAATCCCTTGTCCTCCACATGTTCATCTCTTCCTCCTACACCCCCCCAACCCCTGATAACCCCTAATCTTTTTTACTGTCTCTGTCTATAGTTTTGCTCCTTCCAGAATGTCATGTAGTTGGAATCATACAGTATGTAGCCTTTTCAGACTGGCTTCTTTCACTTAGTAATATGCATTTAAGCTTCCTCCATGTCTTTTCATGGCTTGACAGATCATTTATTTTTATTACTGAGTAAGATTGCATTGTCTGGAGGTACCACAGTTTGTTTATCCATTCACCTACTGAAGGACATCTTGGTTGCTTGCAGTATGGGGCAATTATGAACGCAGCTGCTAGAGGTCAGATGACCTCTTTCTATTATGCCTTGTCCTATTTTGAAAGCCACTTTCCATTTCTCAGGACCTATTCAGATGTCACCTGCCTGATGAAGCCATCCCAATTCTTCTAGAAGGTGTACATCACACTTCTTCCATGCTCTATATGAGCGTTATCACGTTATTGTGTGGTTTTTCTGTGTCTGTTCCCCATCAGAGTGAACTTTTTGTGAATGTCTTACTCTCTAGTGAGTTACTTAATATCCCTTTACCTCAGTTTCCTCATCTGTAAAATGAAGATAATAGGGTTATTGTAGTATTTAAAATAAGCGTGTGTGTGTCTGTGTGTGTGTGTGTGTGTGTATGCCAGTATATATAATATATATTTATTTTTAGAATAATACCTGACATACAGGTATACATTGTATAAATGTTAGCTACTATTCTTTTTGATTGTTACTGTTAGTCTCTTGTCTATGCCCATAGCAACCAGCACGTAGATGCCACTTAAATAATTTTTGAATCAATAATTTCCTCATAGGTGTTGGTTGATACATGACTGACCGTGATTTATAATTTATTTTATTTTATTTTATTTTTTTTCATGATTTATAATTTAAAAGAATAATATCTATGTCAGAATATCAACATCTATTGTTGTAGGAGTTTTCTCACATTGTTACTCAGCTATTTTAGCGAAACCTGGAGATTCTAGGTGATGCTGCTTCTGTGACAAGGGCACGGGACAGCCTATAAGGCCTGGGAGGGGGAAAGAACTGGGGCATTTACCACTTTCAGATCCACAAATTTTGTAGATCCAGAAATTTCACTTCCATTTCCTCTGTTTGAGTCATTTCTCTAGAATCGACACACACATTCAAATAATACAAAGTCCAGGAGCTCCGGCAAGTGAACTAGAATGGCAACTTGAACTTCCTGTGAAATCTACAATTGGCAATGGGAGGAGGATGCTTAAATCACCCTGACCTGAGCATTTATTTTCTCCCTGTTGTAAAACTTGATATCAGCATCACACCTCAGTCTGTGGGTTTAAAGAGATTTTACCGAATTTGTATTCAACCTCTGTGCCATTTGTGCAAGGAATCTAGAAAACATCAGAGCTTCCTTTATATGCTCCCCTTTCAGCAAGAAATCATTCAAGTTGAGCTCTTGTCAGTGTCTGAACCCAGGTCTCAAAGCAAAACACATCTGAGTTCAAATAATACAACCACCCGTCATCTTTTGTTTGTGAAATGGAAATAAGGATGCCTACATCTAAAGGTCATCGAGGGTTAAATGAGGAAGGCATCTAAAGCTCCTAGCAGAGAGCCTGCCATAAGTTCCCTCTCTCTTCCTTGCTGACCTCATTTGCCAGGGCAAAAAAGGTCCAAGGATGTAAACACAGCTCTGGCTGCTGGTGTCAACTCCCAAACCCAACCACATTTCCTAGCTTGCCTTAAGGTTTGGGCATCACCAGCTTTTCAAAGGTTCGGTCAAAGATTACAATTTTTTTAAAAAAAAATTAAATTCCTTTGGGCAACAACAGTACTTGGGATTTAATTACTTTATAAATGAGCTTTGATCTTACAGTTGTGACAGTCTTCCCACTACCCCACCCCCACCCACAGTTCAGTAGACTGTGCCTAATTATCTTATCCTGCTAAGTCATTAAATATGCATTTGCTAAAGTCATTTCCCTCCTTTCTCCCACCCCCACCAGAGATTGTATCATAATTACTGATTTACTTTCCTTCATTAGAGTATGATTAGTTTGTGAATCTTTTGTTTTGCTAACATATCTGTGTAGCTGGGTGGCCCTGGGAATTCTTCTGTGCCTGAATACCTGTTAGAGCCTCTTCCTCTTTCCCTCCGAAGGAGAGAATTGGTAGTAAGAGAGGCCCAAGCTATACAGTGTGCCTAACTGAGCAATTATTGAACTGGTTAAGCAATTGGTATCTTAGCCTGGGTTCCCCTGAAAGCAGAGACTGAGGCAAAGAACTCTGGGAAGGCAGTTTGCATGTCAGGAGGGGATGGAATCTAGGGACGGGAGTGAGGGACCAACGGGAGAGAAACAGGAAAGGAGGGAGTGACAATGCAAGGCATGTTCCCAAGGTAGCCAGTGCACCAATAGACGGGCCCTCCATCCCATGGCATTTTGTTTTCTTTTTTTCCCCTCAAATTTATTGAGGTATAACTGACTCAAAACAAAAAATGTATATATTTAAGGTGTACAAAATAATAGTTTTGTTAGGCAGATAGTGAGGGATTCTGGGTCTCCTAGGGATGAAAGTGGGTGCCATGCCCTTGCTCCATCTTGTTTCTGCCCCACCCTAATCTCCCCAGCAACTGCCATACCTGGGGGAGAAGGGAATAGGCTATGAATCAGCCAATCACAACTGAGTGCGCCAGCTGTGAAAGTATGCAGAGGACGCTCTAGCCCAGGGGCCAAGCAGCTCTGTAGGTACCATAGAGTCCGGAAGGTGACCCAGAGCATCCCGCATGTGCAATAAGACTCAGGTGATGCAACTCCCAACTGTCCAATCAAAGTGGTTCCACGGTGATGCCTGAGCCACTGGGGAGGTCCCAATCTGGGTGCTATAAAAAAAGACACAGACCCTAACCGGGCCCTTTTTGCACCCTTGCTTGCCCTCTTCTGCTGTGACAATGGGTCCAGTCATCACCTGTGGCCTATGTATTATGCTCTGTAAACCTGTATCTTCTTCTTACCCTATAATCCTATCTTTCTCTCCTTACTAAACCTCATTTTCCTGCAAATACTAGGCAGACACTAGGTTGGAAACACTCAAGCTGTCTCTGTACCTCACTTCCACTTTCTGTCCAGAAATAGTGCCTGCCCATGTTGAGGAATGGAGTTCTCCGAATCTATTTGGGTCCCAGCGCTGCTCAAGTCTTTAATCGTACTTTTGTTCAATTAAACTCTGTGAAATTTAATTTGTCTAAAGTTTTTCTTTTAACGGTTATCATGCTGTACCTTAGATACCCAGAATTTATTCATCTTATAACTAAAAGCTTGTGCCCTTTAACCAATATCTCCCATGACATTTTCTGAGGAGCGTCTCAAAATTGTCCTCCCAGGGGAAGATAGGGGCAGTATTTATTCATTGGCTCTGGTCCCCCGGCCATCAAGGGTGGCCTCACGGGGCATGACTCCTTGGATTGCATTGGCAAGTGGCAAGTGTGTTTACTGCAGATGGGTAACCTCAAGCATCCCATGCTGCAGCCTAAGAGAAGCCCAGGGCAGGAAGCAAGAGGTGGCCCAAGCCACACGAGGAACTGTCAGGTAGCAGCTGTGTGAAGCTGGAAGAAGCTGCCTAGAAATACAGTCATGCACCGCATAGCAATGTTTGGCCAGCAGTGGAGTATATACATGATGGTGGTCCCATAAAATTTTCATGGAGCTGAACAATTCCTATTATAAGTGCACGCCAAGGGCCACTGAGATTATATCACTAGGCTCGCTAAAGGGAAGCCATTCTGCGTTCAGTATGTTTTTGGCTTGTTCTTAAAAGTTTAGAATTAACCCGCTGCTTGCTTACACAGCTGCCAGACACAGGATTAAAAAACAACCTTGAGGAAAGACAGATCGAGAGTCTGGAACAGGCCAACTGCAGACAGCTCATGACAAGATTCACAAGATCACCTATTGTTTGCTCATAACCGTCAAACAAGTCATGATGACTTGCACAAAGCTTGCTTTCTGCTAGGTACTCCTTCACCCTTTCCCTTTATAAGTGGCTGAGTAAGCAGAGAAAGATAAGATGATGTTTCCAACAATGGTCCCCCATCTCCTCGGGCTGCCAGCATTTGAGTAAACCACCTTTCCTTCATCAGCCTCGCCTCGTGTTTGGTTTATTGGTGGTGAGCAGCCGAACTTGTCTGGTGACACTATCTAGTGACATCTTGATGATCCTCACCCTGTGTAGGCCTAGGCTGATATGTGTTTGTGTCTTCGTTTTAACAAAATGAAAAAGTAAAAAAAGAAAAAATTTAATTAAAAATACAGAAAGCTTGTAGAAAAAGGATATAAAGAAATAAAATTTTTTTACAGTTGTACAATATGTTTATGTTTTAAGCTAAGTGTTATTAACAGGTCAACAAGTTTAAAAAAATTCAAGTTTATAAAGTAAAAACATTACAGTAAGCAAGCTAAGTTTATTATTAAAGAAATTTTTTAATACATTTAGCTTAGCCTGAGTGTACAGTGTGTATAAAGTCTATAGCAGTGTGCAGTAATGTCCTAGGATTTCACATTCATGCACCACTCACTGACTGACTCACCCAGAGCAACTTTCAGTCCTGCAAGCTCCATTTGTGGTCAGTGCCCCGTAGAAGTGTACCATTTTTTAATCTTTTATACCATATTTTTATTGTACCTTTTTTTATGTTCAGCTATGTTTAGATACACAAATACTCGCCATTGTGTTACATTTGCCTGCAGTTTTCAGTTACAGTAACATGCTGTACAGGTTTGTAGCCTGGGAACAATAGGCTATATACCATACAGCCTAGGTGTGTAGTAGGCTATACCGTCTAGGTTTGTGCAAGCACAGCCCTCGATGTTCCCACAAAGACAAAATCACTTAAGGATGCACTTTTCAAAACACATCCTCATTGTTAAGCAATGCATGGCTGTACAAGGATCGGAGTAGGACACTAGAGATACAATTGGCATATTCACCATCAGCTCTTTTTATTCTCTATTTTAGGCTAATTGCACAAATGGTACCTCTTCCTAAGTCCTCTATCTGATGCTCCTCTTTTCCAACTGAAGATAAGAAAGAAAATACAAAGTGATTCCCAGCACCATTTAATGGTACTCTTGGCTGCTGTCGATTATTTTAATGAATATTGTAGAATTTTCTAAAATCACTTGAACCTGCTCTTAAAAATACCACAGAATACATTGAAGAGCAATGATCCGTTGGGGAGGAATGCAATGTCGCATTAAGTCTAAGGGTGATGAGACGTCCTGCTCATAAATGTTAGGGGGAGTTTGCCCTAGAGCACAATGTAACCACGTCAGACCAATCTGGTTCCATGTTTATGTGACGAAGTTGTGAGTTTTTCAGTTGCCATGGATCTCCAGGTTGAAGGTCACACCTGAGCATGCCCAGATGAACCCAGGGTGCACCCACAGGCAGAAGTGCTCAGAGGGAGACGCAGGGACTGGATTAGGAAGTGGACATAACATGGCAGAATCCAGAATCCAATCAGATCAGCCTAGCCATCACCCCCCAGGCCCCAGCTCCCGGAAACAGATTAGCTTCTGACTTCTGCCTCCTTGCTTTTGCTGCCTGGCAACAAACCTTTCTCATTGCAACAATCCAATGTTTTGGGGTTTGCCTTTCTGGCATGTGTGGGCAAAAGAACCCCCAGTTCAGTTCAGTTACCACAATACCCCTCTTGCCACTGTCCCTTGGAAGTGAGGGACTGTCTGAAAATCTAATGCCACTGTCTCTAAATCCCCTTTACGGTAGGGAGCTGGGTGACTTCAAACCCCGGATGATGGAGGTCGTGGAGGGAATGCTCCTTACGAAACAGAATGTAATTGGGAGAATAATTTCCCTGGGCGATGCAGGACATTGTGGCAAGATTCTGAAGTGGCTTGAATGTGATTCCAATGGAGTGTTTTCAAATCTTTTCAGTGTAACAAAAGCAATTTAGTCTAAATTTAAATGTGCAAAGTCCTAGAGGGCAGAGAGTTGATTTATATACTTATCACATCGTGGCTAATAATGTACTTGAAGAACAAGAGAAAATTACACTGAGCTGGGCAAGTATGCAAAGGCCAGGGTATCTTCAGAAATCAATTACTTAGCTCTGGTTAAAAATCACACCCACAGTAACTGACAGGAGGGGGTTTATTTTCAGATTTGTAGGGAAAACATGACCTTTACCATCTAAGCTAAGGAAAGAACATTGTGCATTGCCCTGAGGCAAACACAAGGATCCTCTAGCCCACAGGAATGTGAGCAAGTTACCATATTAACTGTAGACAAGTGATTGTAATTTTCATCAATTGTGTTTTGTCAGGTTTCAATCTGAAATGTCGGTTCTTAGTGGGCTTATAGCTGAAGAATGACCAGACACACCAAAGTAAGACAAGCATGGGGTACAATTTATTGAGGGGGGGCAAGATAGGATTATAGAGCAAGAGCAAGATACAGGTTTACAGAGCATGATACATATGCCACAGATGACGACTGGACCCATTCTGCCACCAAAGGGCAAGCAAAAGGAAGGGTGCCAAAAAAAGAGGTTGGTTGTGGTCTGCATGTTGTTTCATAGAGCCTGGATTGGGACCTCCCTAGTGGCTCAGTCGTCACCATGGAACCCCTTTGATCGGACAGCTGGGAGTTGCATTACTACGCATGCGGGTTGTTCTAGGTCAATTTCCGGACTCTATGGTCCCTGTGCTGCTTGGGCTGTAGGCTAAAGAGTCCTCTGCATTCTTTTGCAGCGGGGGCACTGAACTGATTGGCGGATTCATGGTGTATTCCCTCCTCCCCAGGTATGGCAGTGGCTTGGGAGATTAGGGTGGGGCAGGGCCAAGATGGGGGCCACAGCACCCACTTTCATCCCTAGGAGACCTGGAATCAATCCCTCACTATCTGCCTAACAATTTCTCTATCTCTGAGGATGATTTTAGGAAGAGCACAAGACTTTGGGACAATATGGTGGGATATTAGCCTCAAAAGATTCAGTCTAAAGCCCTAAAAAAAACCTTTCAAGTGTAGTACAATTTCTGGGGGAGGATAAGATTTATGATGTCTGTCTATACTGTTTTTTATTCAAGACAATGGAAACTTGGGTGAAGTTGATAAGCCAGATGACACTGCGCAGTGTTGGTGGGGACACGAGAACGAGAAAGGCAGGGGTTATCCACTGAGAGAATGTTTCCATGAAGCAGCTGAGCATGCGTTGAAGGCACAAGGTTGGAGGTGGGATAAAAACTAGAGAGGAATATTTGTAAGACTGATCC
This sequence comes from Lemur catta, assembly GCF_020740605.2. NCBI lineage: Eukaryota > Metazoa > Chordata > Mammalia > Primates > Lemuridae > Lemur > Lemur catta. Next base: position 10,778,314 of record NC_059152.1, on the reverse strand, counting down.
TCTTTACATAGGACAGGAAGCAAAGACAGATGATAAAGTGTTGATAAAGGATGGATGGATAAGGCCAAAGCACTAAGAAACAAGGCAATTTAGAGAGTTTATTTTGGGCCGGGCGCGGTGGTCCTAGCTCTGGGAGGCCGAGGCGGGTGGATCGCTCGAGGTCAGGAGTTCGAGACCAGCCTGAGCAAGAGTGAGACCCCGTCTCTACTAAAAATAGAAAGAAATTATCTGGCCAACTAAAAATATATATACAAAAAAATTAGCCTAGCATGGTGGCGCATGCCTGTAGTCCCAGCTACTCGGGAGGCTGAGGCAGGAGGATTGCTTAAGCCCAGGAGTCTGAGGTTGCTGTGAGCTAGGCTGACGCCATGGCACTCTAGCCTGGGCAACAAAGTGAGACTCTGTCTCAAAAAAAAAAAAAAAAAAGAAAGTTTATTTTGGAAACTCTTAAGTGTAGGGGTGAGCGGAAACTTCCACCCCCCCACCCCCGCCCCCACTCCCGCCGCAAAGCGTAAAGTTCCATGAAAGATCAACTCACAATTAAGGCAGATTCATAAGAGAAAGGTTTATTGACTATGTGCATGGGGAGAATCATGGAATGATTACCCCATATCCCAAAGAAGTTCAGATATTTTTTATATATGCCTTTTAGAGGGGCCCTCCCCTCTAAAAGGGAAAATGAAGAGTATAGCTGATTCTGTTTATGGAGATAAAAGGTTGCTAGGGAGGATGAATGGACGGGGGAAACAGATTGACGTGTACATTAACCTGAGACAGGTATTATGTTTTAAATGACTTGGGCTCCTGCCGGTTGCATTCTGCAATATATCAAGATAACAGGGAGAGGAAGGGAAGTCAGTTGCCCCCTTTGATCTTTCCATCAGGTATGTAGATAGAGGGGAAGCCTCTTCCCAGGGCCTGTTAATCTCTTAGAGCCTTTAATTCAAAATACTGTTTATACCACGGAGTCCTATTTTGGGGTGAAATTTCCTGAGCTCCTTCACAAGCAATGTATTGACAAGAACGTTACGCTAAAAGAACCTTTATGAATGAGAGATTTAATGACAAGCTATGGCTATATTTGGCTACAACTCAGTAAAAATGACTAAGAATAAGACACAAAAGCCATGATTTTACTCCTTGATCCAATAATGACTCAGAAGTTTAACCTCTGCAGTTCTGGAGTTGAAAATGTTGCAAAAAGTTCAGGCTGAGTTTGACAAAAACAAGAAAAGTAAAATCGGGGGAGAAAAGATACTCTGGAGGCACCCACATAAAAGTAGACAACGTGCCAACATGTTTATAAATGGGATCCACTTCCTTTTTTACATTCTCATGGGATTTTAAAAATAAATAATTGCTTTATAATCAATTTGGGCACATTAGGTGGAAGATAAATGCAAATAATATGGAAGATAACTTCCAGTTAAGGGACACAAGAGAAGCTTTTAGAGGTTATCAGCTTCCAGTAAGCAAATAAAATGATAAATGAATAGAAAAGACCATAAACTTTCTCTTATGTGCCAAAGGAAAGCGTCATCTTGCACACACAATTTATTACAACCGCATTGTGAAGTGTCAATGGAAAAGAAGCCAAATTCTGTAAAATAATTTTAAAGAGATTTATTCTGAGCCAAATTTGAGATCGATGACCTGGAGCCACGCCCAAGAAGCTTTGAGCAAGTGGACCCGCTGTGGTTGGGTAACAGTGTGGTTTTATGCATTTCAGGGAGACAGAAGTTACAGGTAAAGGATTAATCAATACGTGTGGAAGGCATACATTGGTTTTGGCCCCAAAAGGTGGGCCATCTGGGGTCGAGAGGCTTACAGATGATAGGTAGGTTTAAAGACTCTTTGACTTGTAATTGGTTAAAGACATGAAACTTTTGTCTAAAGGCTTGGAATGTTAAGACAAGTAAGTCTGTAAATCAGAGAGAAGCGTTGGGACATATATCTGTTGTGTAAATTGAGGACCTGCAGGTTTGTTCTGCATAGCCTTAGGCCTGTTAGTAAGTTGCAAAGGATGTCTCCAAGAAGGGAGGGGGGCATGATGAGGCATGTCTGACCTCCCTCCTCCTGGCAGACAATTTAGTTTTAGGATAGTCCCTTGGCCAAGAGGGGGTCCATTCAGTCAGCTGGTGTGTGTGTATGTGGGGCCTTAAGATTTTATTTTAGTTCACAGAAGAAAGCCAGGATGTAATCACAAACCCTAGCCACAATTAGATTTTGCGGTAATCTATGGAAACAACTAAAAACACCAAGGAGAATCAACGAATTTGATTCATCACATGCTTGAAACATGGATAACAGACTATGTATGACAAAGGCTAATATATATTGAGCATTTTCAGGCACATAGTAATGTTGGCGGCTTTATCTCATTTAATTCTCATGACAATGCAATGAGGTAAGATATTATTGCCATTTTACAGAGGAGGAAACTGAGAGTTAAATGGGTTAGGAAATGTGCCACATTCTGCTCTATTCACCCCTGTATTCAAAGTACCTAGCCCAGTGTCTGGCAAAAAAAAAAGGAATTTAGTAATTATCTGCTGAATGAATGAGTGAAGAAATGAATGAAGCAGTGATGCCTAGAATCACACCTAGAATGTCTAATGCCAAAACAAATTCAATTCCTTCAATAGACATAGGGCTATTCTTATTTTGAACTCGTCTTGCCAATTTGTTACAGGGTTTTTCAAAGAATCTATCCATTTTGATTTAGAAAAACTCTAAGTTGTCAAATTTATTGCCATATAGTTGTTTATAACACTTAGTATTCTTTTCAATATATGTAGTATCTCTAATGCTATCCCCTCTTTTATTTATGATACTGGTAATTTGTTCTTTCTCTCTTTTTTTCATGTTTAGTCTTTCTATAGATTTAGCAATATTTTTTTTGAAAGATTTATAACAGTTCCTTCAAAGAGCTGATTTTTTGCTTTACCAATTTTCTTTATTATTTCCTTCTATTTGGGCTTTAATTTCCTTTGGTTTTCTAATTTCTAAATATGGAAACTTACACAATGGATTTAAACATTTCCATTTTACTAGTACAGGCATGTTAAGCTATAAATTTGCCTCTATTTACTACTTTAGCTATATTCCATAAGTTTTGATATGCTCAATTTTAAGTATTTATAATACGTTTTCAAATTTTTTATCTTTTTAAGAATTTTTATTTTGACTGACAAAAAAGGGAGGGGGGACTAACATTAATAATAAACATAAGAAAATTGCAAAGGACTCATAATCATGGTCCATGGTCTCTAGCTCCTAACTAGCGTCTGGCCTCCAATTTTCATTTTAGGTCTAGGAAAAACAGGGATCATCAATCCATCTCCTCCCCTCCCTTTCAAATTAGACCTTTAATCAAGACCTTGCTGATTGCTTTTTCCATAACGATCCCTTTATCGAGTACGATAGTGAAAAATAAAATTCAAAACAAGTGGTCAATGATGGTCTTCTTTGTGAATTTTTAACCAGGATGGACTCAGTTGCCCTAGGCAGCTAATACTCTTCTTGGCACTCTCTCAGAGGAGTAACAGGAACCCCATATGTATAATAACTAAGCATGAAATTCACATGTGATAATAAACATAAAATGCAAATATTCTTTTACAACCACATAGAATAAAGTAGAAACAAATTAAACTCTCAGAATTACAGAGAAAGTATACCATTTTAGACTTGCCTAATCAAACAATTATTCAGAAGTTAAGGCACTGAGTTTTACATTTATAAATACACTGAATGGATAAAAGTTTTCTTCTTAGTCTTAGAAAACTTTAAGTTTAGGAGTGCTGATTATCTCCTACAAAATCTCATTTTGTTACTTTGGGAAAGTCAATAATCTTTTGATTTAATTTTTGATCCTCAGAATTCTGCCATTAGGTGTCAAATAAGGTAATTCAGTTTTAGCTAGGTTAAATGAATTCACCAAAGTCATATTGCTAGTAAGTACTAGAACTGTGGTTGGAATTGAGGCCACCAGACTGGACTCCCACATCACACCCAAAGGCCAATACATCATGTAATCTCAAATAGCCATAGGCTCATGGGGGTTTCAAAATCATTAATGCAATGTTTCCATAAACTGTAGTCTGTGAACCACTTATATCAAGTCTTGAGTGTGGATGGAGAATGGATACTTATTTAAAATGCAGATTCTCTGGCCTCATCAGAACTTCCAAATCAGAATACAGTAAGTCCTCACTTAATGGCATCAATAGGTTCTTGGAAAAGTGAAATGATATACTATACAATAGGTTCTTGAATAACACCCTTTCGTTATAATATTGATAAGAAAAAAATTGTTTTTGGCCTGGAATGGTGGCTTACCCCTGTAATCCCAGCACTTTGGGAGGCCAAGGCAGGAAGATTAAGGCCAGGAGTTTGAGACTAGCTTGGGCAACCATAGTGAGACTCCATCTCTACAAAACATAAGAAAAACTAGCTGGGTGTGGTGGTGTGTGTCTGTAGTCCTAGTTACTCGGGAGGCTGAGGCAGGAGGATCACTGGAGCCTGGGAGTTGGAGGCTGCAGTGAGCTACGATCACACCACCCCACTGCAGGAGCCTGGGCAACAGAGTGAGACCCTGTCTCTAAAGAATTAAAAAAAAATTGGTTTTATTATATGTTGCTTTGTTTAAAGTCATAGTGTCTAAGAACCTATTGATGACATTAACTAAAGACGTAGTCTGGGGGTATGTCTGAGGAGCATGAATTATTAATAAATTCACAGATGATTTTTGTGCACCTATACTGAGAAAATGTTTTCTAGGAATATTGAAAAATTACCATGCAGCCTCCACTTAAATCCTTTTCGCAGGGAGCACACACTTCCCAAAGTTGTGTAGCACACTTTTGGCAGAAGTATTAAAATACCATTGGAAAGTTGAGCAAAATTCATCTTTTTATTTCTTCTAACAAGTGGCTCTATAACTTCTTGGAACAAAACAAAATTTTTTTTCTATGACATCTTAAGGAACTTGTATTTTTCAAATTTGATGAGTGTAAGGTTTTTTGGATTGGCCAGCGCCCGAGAAAGAAAGATGAGCAGAGTTGAAAGGGATAAATAAAAGAGGCTTTATTGGAGCGCTCCCAGGTGAGGGTAACAAATCCCAAGAGAGGGACCCAGGCGAGTTTCATGGGTCCCACCAATGGACCAGAGAAGTCGCCTCGCCCAGAGGTTTTGAGTAGGCTTATATATGTTTTTAGGGCTGGGGGTAGGGGTTTCTTTGGCAGGAAGATTTATGGTGGGGAGAGTAAGGAATTTTCTGTTGCAGTTTTAGGGTGGGTATTGAGAAATAGGAGGGGCCGGTGGTATGTGTGGACTCTGGGAACCGAGACCCTTATCGGGGTAACCATCCAGGTGTGGTCATCCTTTAACTTAGCTGGCCTTGCAGGCATTGTTCTCGGCAGGTCTCGTGGGCTTCTTCTTTTTCCATTAGGGAGGGGAGGGGTGCCTGCCATCAGCCTTACAATGAGATCATTTATGTTTTTTATTCAGATAATTAACTGTACCATTCTCCTTGTTAAAGAAAATGAGAAGTAAAGTAGATGTTAAGAAAAATTTGTTCTTTCTGAGACCTGTTAGCATTATGCCATGTTCCCCAAGCTTGGAAGCTACTTCTTCCTTGTCACTTATTTTTGATTGTTAAACATTTCAAACATATGAAAAGCCAAAGAAAAGTTGAACGATGGCGACTGGTATCAGATGCAAACCTCACGTGCCTCCTCAGAGTCCCTGGTGCCACCTGCCTGCTGGGTCTCCAGCCACTGGCCCCACCTCAACATCCTGCATGAGACTTTTCTCAGGACCTCGTGGTTCTGCTGCCTGGGGCTGACTGGTCTCTTGTCCTCAGCATGCCGGGCCTCCCTTCGGCCCCTGCTTGGGTAGCCAGGCTGACTGGTGGCATCCTGGGATCTCGGGCTTTTCCTGCCACTCCCAGACTGAGCTCTAACTGCCTGCTACAGAGTGTGGATTTAGTACCCAGAATGGACTCCTGCAGGTCAGATTCAATCCAGCAGGTGGAGGGGGAATTGTTGTGCCTTTGGATGAACTTTGAGCCATAGGAAACAGGAGATGGAAGAGAAGTGGCGGGTTCTCTCCCATTCTTTCTCCTTCCTATGGACTATTCCAAGGCACCGTTTCTCTTTACAGAATGCCCTGTGAAGTCTGAGCATGCCCACTGCACACGCCTGCTGCATGCCTCTTTTTCTCTTCCTGGTTCACGGTGGTGTGGTAGCCAGCGTGGGCCATGCTTTCTTTCCTTTCCATTGCTGCACATCCTTCTTTTATGCTTCCTTGCTCTCCTACACTTGCTGTCCTGGCGGCCTCCAAAAGTACAATCAATTTCAGTCCTTGCCTGAAGGTAGCTTCAAGAGAACCGAGGCTAAGATGGTATCATGTAGGCACTACCCAGCATAAACAAATACTTTTTTCTTGTTGTTATGCCAAGTCCGGAATATAAATTGTTTATTTTTGTGTGTCTAGTTTTTAGCCTCAGCTCATTCCGGAACTTAGCCTTCATGACATTTTTTATTTGCAGACAGTCATTGCACAATTTATACTCTCTAAACAAAACTGTAAGAGTTTCTACCAATTTATTTCACCGGTAAACACACACACACACAAACTGCTTAAATAATTGTTTTTCTTCTATGTGTATATAAATAAAGGAAGAATAAACTGATAATCATCTGGTCATGAATTTTTATTAACTCATAATATCTTGCCAAGGGTTCCGTTTCATTCATCTTCATTTTCTGTACGAGGGAGGAGGCTCTGTAGTTTGGTTATAATATTAAAAGCTTAAATAAATAGTTCCAATTTATCTTTCTGGTACTAACAAATAGAATCATCTCAAGGCATTCTGTTACTCTTATTATTCTTGACATTGTCTATGTACATCTATATTTCTGAATGTATATATAAAATATGTATACCTACTTTTAATACACTTGTGAGCATAAAGTTCAAAACTGCAGGTAATTCAAATTACAATGTGCAATCAATTTCAGGTTTGGTAGTCTTTTAAAAAGCTTATTAACTAGAATTTTTCTCTAAATGTTAATATAGTATTGCTTATGTTAGGAGCATTACATTTTTTTTATTTCAGCTTATTGTGGGGGTATAAAAATTTAGGTTATGTATATTGCCCATGCCACCCCCATCCCCCTGAGTCAGAGCTTCAAGCGTGTCTATTCCCCGAACAGTGCACATCGCACTCATCATGTAGGTATACACCCATCCCCTCCCCCCACCTCCCACATCTGTCCGACCCCCAATTAGTGTCATTCCCAAATGTGCACTTAGGTGATGATCAGGGAAACCAATTTGCTGGTGAGTACATGTGGTGCTTATTTTTCCATTCTTGGGATACTTCACTTAGTAGAATGGGTTACAACTCTCTCCAGGAGAACAAAAGAGATTCTATATCACCGTTATTTCTTATAGCTGAGTAATACTCCATGGTATACATATACCACATTTTACTAATCCACTCATGTATTGATGGGCATTTGGGTTGTTTCCACATCTTTGCAATTGTGAATTGTGCTGCTATAAACATTCAGGTGCAGGCGTCTTTTTTATAGAATGACTTTTGTTCTTCTGGGTAGATGCCCAATAATGGGATTGCTGGATCGAATGGTAGGTCTACTTGAATCTGTTTAAGGTATCTCCATATTGCTTTCCAGAGGGGTTGCACTAGTTTGCAGTCCCACCAGCAGTGTATGAGTGTTCCTGTCTCTCCGCATCCATCCCAACATGTATTGTTTTGGGACTTTTTGATAAAGGGCATTCTCACTGGAGTTAAGTGATATCTCATTGTGGTTTTGATTTGCATTTCCCTGATGATTACAGATGTTGAGCATTTTTTCATGTTGGTTAGCCATTCTTATATCTTCTTTTGAAAATTTTCTATTCATATCCTTTGCTCACTTTTTGATGGGGTTATTTGATTTTTTCTTACTGATTTTCCTGAGTTCTAAATAGATTCTTGTTATCAGTCCTTTATCTAATGTGTAGCTTGCGAAAATTTTTTCCCATTCTGTAGGCTGTCTGTTTACTCTCATGACTGTTTCTTTGGCTGTGCAGAAACTTTTTAATTTAATCAGGTCCCATTTACTTATTTTTGTTGTTGCTGTGATTGCCTTAGGGGTCTTCTTCATAAATTCTTTGCTGAGGCCAATGTCTATAAGAGTCTTTCCTACATTTTCTTCTAGAATTCTAATAGTTTCATACCTAAGGTTTAAGTCTGTTATCCCCCGTGATTTGATTTTTGTGAAGGGTGAAAGCTGTGGGTCCTATTTCAGTCTTCTACATGTGGCTATCCAGTGTTCCCAGCACCATTTATTGAATAAGGATTCTTTTCCCCAGTGTATGTTTTTGTCTGCTTTGTCAAAGATTAGATGCCTATGTGAGGATGGTTTTACATCTGGATTTTCAGTTCTGTTCCACTGGTCCGTGTCCCTGCACTTATGCCAGTATCAAGAGGTTTTAATAACCACAGCCTTGTAGTATGGTTTGAAGTCTGGTAAATTAATACCTCCCATTTTTATTTTATTGCCCTAAAATTGCTTTTGCTAAATAGGGTCTTCTCTGGTTCCATACAAAGCATAAACTTATTTTTTCTATATCTGTGAAAAATTATGTTGGTAATTTAATAGGGATTGCATTGAATCTGTAGATCACTTTGGGTAGTATAGACATTTTAACAATGTTGATTCTTCTGATCCACAAGCATGGTATGGATTTCCTTCCTCAGTGTTTCATAGTTCTCCCTATAGAGGTCCTTTACCTCCTTAGTTAAATATATTCCTAGGTATTTTATTTTCTTTGTTGCTATTTTGAAGGGTATTGAGTCTTTGATTTGGTTCTCTGTTTGACTGTTATTGGCATATGTGAATGCCCCTGATTTGTGTGTACTGATTTTGTATCTTGAGACTTTACTGAATTCATTGATCAATTCCAGGAGTCTCTTGGTTGAATCCTTGGGGTTTTCTAGATATAATATCATATCATCGGCAAAGAGTGAGAGTTTGATCTCTTCTGTCTCTATTTGGACACCCTTGATTCTGCTCTCTTGCCTGATTTAATGATACTTAATGATGTTAGCCAAACCTATAAAAGTAAATTATTTTTTCTACAAACAAAAATTCAAAGGCTTATTTAGCAGTGCTTAATGAAGCTGGAGTGTACATACATCAAGTTCATAGATTTCTTGGAAGAAAATACATATAAAATTGATGACGTATGAAGGGAGTTGGAAAACATTACAGGTGTGAGGGGTTGGCAGGTAACAGACTGTACGATAAGCCACTGAGGCAGAAAAATTATTTTGAGCTAAAGGCATCTGAGTTTGGAAATTCCTTATCTGCCTAAAGGTAGAACTTCCCAAGAGAACTCACTCTTCACAAACCCGTCCCTAAGAGCAACTCTAATCTTCTCTTCTTGGAGGCAGGAGTCCTGAACACAAACCACACCCAAACAGACATTGTCACAAAACTGTCTCCCATCTATTCTCCTCGGGGCCTATTTATCTTTCCAGAGAGTCATTTGTTTTTGCATAAGTGCCCTCTCTCTCCACTTCCTAAGAAACTGTTTTTCCAGAGGTGCCCCTCTGTTCAGATGGTATTTAGCTCCCAGATTTGTGCAGCCTCCTTGAATCATATTCCTGTAAACTTCCAGGTACATAGGTGAATAAAAGTCTGTCTTTTCTCTTGCTAAGCTGTCGTTTGCCAGTTTAATTTGCAGGCCTCCAAATACCAAACGTAACAAGGTAAAGTTCTTCCTCCCTGACATAAGCAAGAAAGGCAAATGAGTTGTTCGTTTGCAATTAAAACACCATTGACACACTAACATGGAGGATTCTCTGATCCCCTAAAACGTATTCTCACCAATGATCTCCAAAATCTTTAAGGAAAATATGAACCGAAATTATTTTAACCATGATGACTATTATAACTGGAAGAGGATCTTTTTAGCCATGATCAAGTAACTTGTAGACAGTTACGGAAAACCAATGAAACATTCTATAGAGTTCCATATGGAAATAAGGTAGATACCAAAGCAAAAGCTTTCCCTATTGTCTTGCACTAAAATTGACACTTGGTTTCTTTATTTAGAATTAGCTATGTTTACTGGTGCATTTTGAAGCCAGTTACTCATCTGATGTAATCACTTCCAGAATTCCCCTCATCACAGAAGCAGAATATCAGTGAACATTGATATGTCATCAAAAACTTTTGTAACTTTTTTCCTAGTTCATTTTTGCAAGTTCATAAAGGAACCTGTTATTTTTCAAACCACTCTGGTTGTAAGAGAAAAAAGATTAACAGCAACAACAAAAATGACTTCTCTGAAAAAGCTCCGGCTCTCCCGTTAACCAGCACCGAGTTCAGTCAGGCCATTTTAACATGTCTAAAGGGCTCCATCTGCAACGTGATTGCCTAAATCCCTGCCAATGCTAACTTCCTAGGAGTCCTGGAATGTTACCTAAATGAGGAAATTAGTGTTACCTGTTTCTTCTCCTTTCTGTACTGACTTCTGAAGTTATAGAAAACCCTGTGATTTTTGGGAACATGGAACTTCATTTAGCTACCTGTTTTACATTCACATTAGCTATGCAAGTAAATGATGACACCATTTTAGATGACATGATGCTGAACCTTGTCCTGTTAGAGATGTGTGCTGGTAATATTTATGGCTACTAAAAATCCCGGGTGCTGTCCCTGCCTTTGTATCAAGATCAAGATGCTTTTTATCCAGCTCCTATTACAGATACTTCAGAGTGCTGGGCAGAGATGTGACCAGGAAGGTGACAGTTAGGTCATGCTCTTCACAACACAATAGACATTTAGGCAATAGTTTGGGAAATGTCTAACTTTCATGTCAAGTTTATGTGAATTCTGTGCTTGGGTAAATGTAACAAATTTTCAAAACTTCTCCTTTACTGTGTCCAGAGTAAATGAGGCACTCACCTCTGACAGCCACTCAGAAGACCTTAACAGCAATGAGGGCCAAATTGGTATATTCACCCAAAAAATGGAAGCTGAAGGAAAATATGAACATTTCCCCAGTAAAGATAGTGGAAAAAAATGTCCAGTTTTCCTAGATGAGATTTTTACAATCAGGCATAAAGTATTTTCGTTACAATATGATTTTTAAATGAGTTTTTGTGGGGCTGAGAACATACTGCTTCCTGCACATGAAAAAATAATGACCTTCCATCCAAGGAGTACCATTTAGACATTCATAACCACAGTGCATCTGGAAGACCAACTTAAATGATGAATCTAAACTTATTTCATGGCATAGATTAAAAAGATGTTTCCAGGAAAAACAAGATGAGAGGAAGAGATGAAATAATTAGGACAGAATGATGTTTGTAAGCATTGAAGCTGAGACAGACGTACGTGAGCATTCATTACAGTGTTCTTTGCGTAGGTTGCAATATTGGTATAAAATTTCTCAAATGATTGCATTTCTTGAATTTGGGTCAAACAGCCCAGAGTTGAATCAGGGAAGCAGACAACCACGTGTGTTTGAGATACACCGAGACATTTCATGGGAAAATTAACGCTGATAAAGTAAAGCTCCCTCTTCCCCTTTTGTTACCCGAAAGATCTGGGTTCTTTCACCTGGCGAGTAATAAACAACTGTCCCGGAGAACTTGGGTCTTGATCAGTAGGGGTTGTTACTTACTTGCAAGTAAGAAGAGCATCAGGAATATTCTCCAAAGCAGCGTCTCCTGGAGGGAAAGTGGCATGGGGGTTTTATGGGGCAGTGGAGAAAGAAAAAAAAATGTGTCATCACATGGAAGGGAGGGGTTCCCATTGCATATGAGCCATTAGTTTGCCATGGTAGCACACAGCTCCCATGTTATGGTAATGCAGCTATAACTCCCCCTGGAACGGAGACTTTGGCAATGAGGAAAGCTCACTTGAGTTCATCCATACGCTGCCAGGGTCTACCAGGGGCTCCTTTCAGCCAGCGTGGCCACCGGCCTCATACACAAAAGGCTGCAGAACAGGTGGATTGTCCAGTTGATTGAATTCCTAGGACCCAGAGAGCATCCCTTTCTACTTCTACTTTTGAGGTCTTGTGAAGGGAAGGCAGGCAGGTCCCCCTCTGTTGGCCAATGATGAGGTTGGGAAGGGTGTGACTTTCTCAAGTGACCAGCTGTTCCCTGACTGTCCCTCCCACACGGAGGTGCCTGCAAAGCCCACTGGCTAAGGGAAAGTCTTCCTTCTACAAATTCCAGCCTCTCTCCCTCTTTCTCCCAGAGTATTTCTGCCACCCCCGAGGGCTTTAAAGCTGGGAGCAGTCAGCCAAGAGAGCTAAAAAGAGCCTGCAAAATCTAGGGACAACTATGAATTTATTCACTCACCTCTCACCTGTACGGTTGTTTCGTGTCAACTCTGATTTGGGCATTATAAAAAGAAGACCTGAATCTATCAATCAGTAGACTTTATGTCCTGGAAAAATATTTATTCCTCTCTGCCAGATGCTTCCTCTGCCGTGTTAATGGCAAAGGGTTACGTGCTCTTTGATGTTTTATGGAGCCGACCTGATTTATTTTATTTGGACTCCTCAGAGCATCACATCACCTCCCTGAGCAGGCTTGAAAATTCCCGTGGTATGGCCAAATTTATTTCTCCCCCAAAAGAAAAGTGACACCAAAATACAAATGAAAAATCAGATGTTGTGCTGATGAGGTATCAAACGACAGATGATAGATATGTCACAGGTACCCAGCACAATCCTTGGCAATTAAAAAATATCCAATTGGTATTTGAGTGTTTAATACACCGCTTCTTATGCACCAGTTCTCTTTCATATTAAGACAGAAAATAGATTCCTATTACAGGAAATGAATATTCCCCAAGCAAGAAAGAGCTTTCTAAATTTCTTAAACAATTTGGGACATAAGGGATTTTTTTTTTTTCTGTCATTGGAGGTTTTCAAGAGGTCGGGATGACCCTCATGCCAGGGCGACGACAGGGGTGGGCCCGGTGACTCTGAGACTCCACAATCATAAATACAGCAAACTTGTTGAGCTACAAGAAAATCTGACAGCGTTAACGGTCTCAGGGACGTGTCTGGGACTGTCCTGTACCCACCTCACGTTAAAAGCTCAAGGTTTTATAATTAGTCCTAGCTACAGGTTAAATGGGAAAAGAAGAGGATGAGAAAGTTAGTTAAATAGTTTAATCAGAGCAGTTTTACAGTTCTAAAATTAACAAGCAGACTTGTAATAAAAGAGCTCCAATGTTTGCAAAATGATCTGGCTTCCATTCTGAATCTGTCTTTTTAATTGTAAAGATTAGCATTACATTTAAAAGGACTCAAAATGGAAACAAAAAAAAAATGGAGTGATTTAATATTATCATCCACGTTTCGTGATGCAACTGATGAAATCCCTGAATGGATATTGCTTCAGCTTGGATATTAAAAAATGGCCCAACAGGAAGTCCTTAATCAACAACCGATCACAGGTGGCTCAAAGAAAGACAAAAACCCAAAACTACCGTCAAGTTCAAAATGTATCACATTGTTGGTGGATGACACTGGCTCCAGGTATACAATTAAGCCCACGACACTTTATTACTATGGTTATAATTATCGTGAAAGTTCTCTCACGTTGATCAACTTGCTTCTGAAGGTTTTCTTTGTTCATTGAAACTTGCATAATAAACATGCATTGGATGATTTCTTTTGAAAGTGTATTTTTTGCAGTCTTTTTGTTTTCATATAAAGATTTCATAAAGTTGCAATGTCGCCTCAGAGCATTACCAAAATAACAGCAGGAGCACAGGGGGAGGGCAGATGTGAGTTTAGCTGAATGAGAAGAGCCTCCTTTCTTCCTGAGACGTACCACCATCTTTTGAAAAAGGTGTGCAAACTGCTTTTCTTACCCTCCCCCACCAAAGAAAAGAAGATAGGAAAAAAAAAAAAGAAAAAACTCACAAAATCAATCTAAGAAAGGAAATGTTGACATAAAGAAAATAAAGATGTTTTTTCATGCACATTTCTTCTGCATAGCTCAACCCACGTATAGTAAGGCACTATTTCCCTTCTCGACTGGTGTCCACAGCAATCTGTTAAGTGCTACAGTGCTCTGTGACCATTAGACAGTTCCCTTCCAGGATGGCGAAATAAAGAGGCCGGGTGAATGTGGCTGCCACGTGTATCTGTGAAGGTCGCGTAGCTCAAAGAGACGTCTAAGAGTTTCTGAAGAAAATCTGTCTGTGGGTGTTATGATAGTGTCCAGAATGGTTTTCTTTCCAGAGTTCCTATATTGTCTGGTTATGAGTTTAGATTATTCCGCAGTCTTTATCCTCAAAGAAAATACACATGGTGGGGGGAAACACGGCCAGGGCTTCAGACACAGAGCTTCGATGCTCCCAGGGAGCACACCATGCCGGCAATTCACAAAATCAGCAAGATGTTTCCGAGAGCAGAGAGATTGAGAGAGGGAGAGATTCAGAGAGAGTTTTGGTTTTTAGAGGTGATCAGGATGTGAGTTTAATTCAGCTGGTCTTCGTACTGTTTCCGGAAACAATCTCCCGCTGGGAAAAATTCCCAGCACCTTTCCTGATACATCTTCCAGACATAAGATTCCTGTCAAAGTAAAGGAAATGTGTTAACATTTTCCCCCAAATCTGTGCAAACACAAAATATGGGCTAGAAACTCAACTTGGTTGTTATATATGTCACATGTACTTTGAGAAGTCCAGGTTCGTTTAGATCAGCAGTCCCCAACCTTGGTGCCAGGGACCGTGCTATGCCTCGGCCCAGGGGTTGGGGACCGCAGATTTATATAGAGCCTAACTATACCAGACCTTATTTACTTCTACTACTAAACAAATCATCAGTCTTCACCCTCACCATAATATAATAATTAAAAATATATTTACGGTATATATTTTTGAGGGTTCTCTTAAAATATTAGTAATCCTTGCATACTTCAAATTCAGACTATTAACAATTTGTGGTGAACACTCATGGAAGAAGAATTTCAAATAGCTTAAAAACCTTAGACATTTAATGTGCAGTCCTTTTTAACTAACCGTAACACTGCGGGTTGAAGTTCAT
The DNA here is from genome assembly GCF_020740605.2 of Lemur catta. Lineage (NCBI taxonomy): Eukaryota > Metazoa > Chordata > Mammalia > Primates > Lemuridae > Lemur > Lemur catta. The sequence continues at coordinate 10,763,209 of NC_059152.1, read as the reverse complement.
TTGAAATCATCTACTATCTGATTAAGCAATCAGAGAAATTATACAATAATTAAGAACACTTAATTTTCTTATAACAGGGATTTCAAAACCCAAACCCAGCATTTTCGGTTAATAACAGTTTACTGTTTTAAGTGAAATTAAAATTTTACTTTTTTTAACAAAGGCAATCTTTTTCACCCCCATCCAAGATAACAGGAATTTTATATCGAGAGACAAGTGGTATCTGAAAGTAATTCCAGCCCTTACTGTTGAATGTACACATTTTGTTCCAACGTGACAGACAACCGTAGGGTCTATCATCTCTTTCAGAAGGTGACATACAGTCGCTGTTTACCTACCTGTCCTGTGTGTTCTGTCTCATCTTTGTTTATGAGATACATCAGAAAAAACCTACAGACAGAGAGACTGATCAGAAATGTACTGTATGAAAACACCAGTGTAAACACAGCATATTTTTATACATTATATGTTGCACTCAATTGTGGTAGGCACAGAGAAAACACCACAGAAACATATTTTGGTACCAGAAAGAGGTAACTGACTTTTCTCATCTGACCCACAATTTCACCCTAGGGGCACTTTGACTTCAAGTTAGCGATATACACATTTTTGTCAGAATCGAATCAATACTGATGAATTTTAATTGACGACTGGCTTAATAAGAAGTTCTAATTTACCGGTCAAGTTCAACTGAATATAGTTAAACCATTTTTCCCCCTATAATGCTACTCTGCACCTGTGTACCTCTTCTGTTTGAGATTAAAATTGGGTCAGAAAATGAGTAAGAACAGTATTTTACCAAACTATGGTTTTGGGTAGTCCCAAGTAATGCCAGATTTCTAGGTATTTTTAAAAAAAAAAAAACAAAAAGGAGCTTTTAACTGGGTTTTCAGTAGTGCCTGGAGAGATCTCTAAGTCCTCAGAGGAGAAAAATGCAGATTCACGTATCTCTAGGAAGCAGCTGGAAGAGTCCTGTTTGAAATGAGAAACAAGGGCAGGACTCCCTGCGAGACTCTGCTCCACCCTGCCCCCCTTCCCATTTTAAGTTTTAGGAAGTATCCTTTACGTGAAGAGCAGCAACTTCATTTCTCTTTTTTTTTTTTTGGAGACAGTCTCACTCTGTTGCCTGGGCTAGAGGGCTGTGGCAGTCAGCCTAGCTCACAGCAACCTCAAACTCCTGGGCTCATGTGATCCTCCTGCCTCAGCCTCCCACGTAGCTGGGACTACAGGCATGCGCCACCATGCCTGACTAATTTTTCTATATATATTTTTTAGTTGTCCATATAATTTCTTTCTATTTTTCGTAGAGACGCGGTCTCGCTCTTGCTCAGGCTGGTCTCGAACTCCTGAGCTCAAACAATCCACCCGCCTCGGCCTCCCAGAGTGCTAGGATTACAGGCGTGAGCCACCGCGCCCGGCCAGCAACTTCATTTCTCAAGGTGACCTGCTCCAGAGAAAAAGAGAGCCACGCCACCAACTGTTGGTCTTTCTCGCAAAGAGTCTGCAGCCATTGTGGAGAAAAAGCAGCTGCTCTCTCTCCGGTTTCCCCAGCTTCCTGAGACAGGGGGACTGGTGGCCACAGGGAGAGGCGGGGGAGGCAGAGACGCGCTCACTCACAGGTAGTTGGCCAAGTTGTGCTCCTGCAAAGTGTGCGTTTCAAAGCCGTGGGGCACCGTGTCGAAGTAGTCATTGCCGATCCCGCAGATGAAGCATTTGGTCTAGAAGACAAAGGCAGAGAGGTCGGGAAGCAAAAGGAAAGGAAGACACAACCTGCTGGGTAGGGGCAGCTGCGAGACACATATCAGTGTCGCAGATCATCACCTGGAGCTTGCGCCAAGCCCATGAGTAGAAACTCAACTGTTGCCACGATGGCATTTTCGTGTGGGTTTAAAATGACGCAGGTACCAGCAGCAAGACGCAACCGATGTGGAAAGAGCACAGGATCGCGATGCCTGAAGAGCAACGTCTTTTCCTTATTTTCTCTAGCTCAGGTGAAAACACCCGGGCTTAGGGATCACTCTTGTTGGTGACATTGGCTCAAGTTACCCAGGCAGGATTAACGGTGCCCTCAGCGGATGCTGCTCATTTAGTACCTGCTTGAACAAAGTGTGATGACCAAGGGCAAAGGTGCGGAGTGCTTTGCTCGGGGCTGTGCCAGTCAGATAACGAGCTGTGAGGCGCTGCCTGGGTGATTCAGTGAGGGCTGCCACGTGCCAGGCACTGTGCTGGCTACAGAATTAACCAATGGACACGTACTGGGACATCTTTCATCTCTAGGAACAAAAGTGCTTGGTCGTTTTGCTTCCCCCTTCTCCGGCCCATGCCTCTCTTGCTGCAGTCACCTGCTGGCCTATTTCACAAAACCCAAGGAGAAACCCACCCTCCCCTGTTAGAATTTCACGTGCATCACCTCAAATGAATGAAATAATTACCGTCCTTGTGTGACTCTCATCTCTCCCTGCCCATGAGAAGCTGTTTGAAACCAATGGGAGCTTGTTTATGATGCTCTGGATTCTAGCGGCTACCGTCACAATGATGATGATAATTTACAAAATGCTTCCTGACTTATTGATCGACAACTGCTAAAAGCAGAGAGGCCACATCCAGCAGTTTGGGGGAACAATCAGGTGTTTATACCACACCATCAATGACGTCCCTTAAACTGAATAGGTTCGAACCACACTCATCAGCTTCATCCACAAACCTGCTCTTCCTCTGGGTTCCCTGTGTCGGCTAACGGTGCCACCACCCATCTAGGGACTCATGGCTGAAACCTGGGCATCCCCAGGCTTGCTGAATCCTCATCTGCATCTGGCCCGTCACCAAGTTCGTCTCACTCCACGTCCCAAACCCTGCGGGAATTCACTGGGCTGCTGCACGCTCAGTGGTACATCTTTAGCCAAAGCCTCGCAACCTGCCTCTTGGAAAATGCTGACAGCCTGCTTCCCTGCCCTGGTCCTGCCACTTTCCAGTTCCTTTTCCGTATTTTAAACATTAGGTATCTCTTAAAAATGCAAATCCAATCCCCCTGCTGCCCCGATTAAAGCCGTTTTCTTGTTTCCCACAGCCCGCACGTTGAACTGTCAATTTCTCAAATGAGCGATTAGGCTCTCCTTCTCTGGCGTTCCTCTCCCGCCTCATCACTAGACTCTAACGCTGCATCCTGAGCCACTTACACTTCCAAGAAGAAAGCTGTGTGTCAGAGTCCCTAAAATCAGAGTCTTACCATCCCAGGTAGCTACATTCTCACAGACTCCTACGTGAACGGGACCCCTGGACACGGGCACAGTGGGAGGCCGGGGATAGGGACATTGCCTAAAATGTTGTGCTCCGTCCCTATCACAACCACACGTCCACAATCTTCAGGTCTCAGCTTGGGCATCCCATCTTCTAGGAAGTTCAGCTATCATCTGGGCGTGAATTAGGGACCAGCCCGGAGACCCCAGCACTCTGGGCTTTGCTCTCATAAAGGGCTCATCACGCTGCTTTGTAATCACCCATTGACTTGTCAGAGATTCTATACTTTAAATAAATGGTCTCCCCACCCCGTGAGGGGCAGGACGGTGCCCTAGTGTTGTCTGTCCAGACTTGGAGTCCCCTACGGTTCTAGCCCAGCTCACTGCTCAGCTGTATGCGCTGCCTGAATGCAAAACAGGCAGGTGACACCACCCACTGTTTGTGGCCCTGTCCCCTCTTTCCCCCACGCCCACGGTTCTCCTGATACAGGCAGTGAGGAAAACGAGTGCCCACGACAAGAACAAAGCTGCGTCCCGCACGGAGAGACTTACCTCCATGTCTTCCTTGACTTGCTCCTGTTGGTCTCTCAGCTCTCCAAAGGCATCGATGATTAGACCTAATGTGGAATAAAGACGCAATTTAATTTTTTTTTTTTTTTTTTTTTTTTTGAGACAGAGTCTCACTCTGTTGCCTGGGCTAGAGTGTCATGGCATCAGCCTAGCTCACAGCAACCTCAAACTCCTGGGCTCAAGCGATCCTCCTGCCTCAGCCTCCCACGTAGCTGGGACTACAGGCATGCGCCACCATGCCCAGCTAATTTTTTCTGTGTATATTTTTAGTTGTCCAGATGATTTATTTCTATTTTTAGTAGAGATGGGGTCTCCCTCTTGCTCAGGCTGGTCTCGAACTCCTGACCTCGAGCGATCCTCCCGCCTTGCCCTCCCAGAGTGCTACGATTACAGGCGTGAGCCACCATGCACAGCTGTCGTTTTTTTTTAAACCTCTCAACAACCATAGGACTCAGATTTATATAATTTCCATTAGACAGACCCACAGATGTTAAATGGCTCACCCACTCAGAGACTCGTTAAAGACTCATGAACATGAGTCTGAGCCCCAGGGCTGTGATTCAAACCAAGGAAAGTGCTCTTGAAAGAAGACAAAAGAAAACTACATCCATCCCCCTGACACTAGGCTCCCGGGCTTCTTTGTATTTCCCTCTACAGATTTCACAATGAAGAAATACTGAAAGGAAAAGTTCCATTTGGCTTTTCCAGAAAACCCTTGACATTCTTACCCTACCTTGAATATCAGCTTCAACCACATGCAGCTCAAATTCTAGACTTTCTCGGGCTTCAGGGAGGATGATGCTTACCTTGTATTATGGCCAACAGAATGACAATGACAAAGAAGAAGAAAGTGATATCAAAGATGATGCGGTAGATCTCATATTCATCTCCCGCTGGGTCTTCAATTTCATCACCGATGCCTCCCCCGGCACGGACCCCAACGTACATGTGGAACATATAGCACTGGAAAGAGACGACCGTATCACCTCGTGGAGGGACATCCCCCATTCCCAAACTCAACAGACCTAAGGTTCTTTCTCTAGCTCCCAATCCTCTCTCTGGAAATGATGAGAATCTTGGCATTCTCTTTGGCCTCTTTTGGTTTCAGTATTTGTCACTGTGATGCAAACACTTGGCTCGCACATGCCACTGTCTTTTATACAAAACCGTATAGTGCTTACTCTGCTTGGTACCTTCTGTCTCACTTTGGAGAAAATGAAAAAATACCTTGCTAGTATCTTGGCTCCAAAGCATCTGGGATAATAAGATAATCATATCATAACGACCATGTTAAGGGGCACAGAACTATATTTAACGGTATCGTCCAGTTATTTTGAGCATAACAGATGTAGGAAAGGGAAAGTAAACACCCAACGTACAAGAGGATGAAGTCTTAGAAAACAGACTTAATAGCACTTACTCATTCTCCCCTCGCCTAGCAAAAATAGAACATAATGCTGACATTCTTTTCTACTTTAATGTAAAGAACAAAAAAGAAAGATGGACAGAAAGGACAGGCTGGGAGGAAATAGCACTTCATTGTTTAAACCCTAAAACATTCAATCAACCAGCAACAAGTACAGCTGCCCGTGCCCCACGCTGAGAAAGGAGGGTCCAGTAAAGTGTGTTTTGGGCAGAGGTCTCAGCCTCCACGCCATTGGCATTTTGGTCTGGATAATTCTTTGTTGTGGAGGGCTGTCTTGTGTGTAGTGGGATATTTCAGAAATACCCTTTGACCTCTATCTACTAGATGCCAACAGCACCCTACCTCGTAGTGAAAATAAAACATGTCTCCAAATGCTGAATGTCCCCTGGGTGGCAAAGCACAGCAGGCTGTATAGAGCATCCAGTGTTTTATCCTCACTCAACGTAAGTCCAACCTCCCGTTTCAAGCCCTCGAATTTTGCCACCATTCCTGACTCCAGACCTTTGTTGGGACATTCTCCTGATTTGTCAATACCCTTTCCCACTCTTACCCCATTCCTACTCATCCTTTAGGGCTAAATTAATAATCCTTCCTCTGCGAGTCCTCCTCAGACTGTTCCAGATGCCCTTATTAACTCAATGGTTTCCCCCACCGATTCAAAACGTATTTCCTTGCCACCTACCATAAAGAAGGGGACAAAAGACTTAAAACAGTTTCTTGCCGTGGTGAGACACCCTCACTCCTCTGGTTCTCTTCTCCACTTCTGGCCATTCCTTCTCAGGCTCCTTTCCAAGATGGTCCATTTCCCCACCTCTTCCCGTACGAGTGTCCCAGGGCTGGCTCTTTGACCTTTTTCCTCCTGGGACACTCCCTTGGGGGAACTTTCCCAGTTTCAGGGCTTTAAGTGTCATCTCTGTGCCAATTATCTCCAAACATCTCCATTTCCAGCCCGGGTCTCTTTCCCAAGTTCCACACTCGGACGTCCAACTGCCAGACTCACTCTAGACTTGACTCCATTACAGTAAGAATCACTCTGGTCACCGCCCTACTCTTGCCAGTGCCCACAATGACGTCCAGGACGTGCTGGGTACTCAAAAACCATCTGTGGGATGAAAGACGAGCGAGTCCAGCTGTTCTCATGGGGACTTCACTGCTTCAACCCACAGACCCCAAATTCTCAGGTCACTTTAAAAAGCACAAAGTGTAGGCAAAGAACAGGCAACAAAGCACACCCCGTGGCGGTGGAAGAGGTGGCCCGGGGCGTGCCTACTCACTCACAGCTGTCTGGCTTTCAGCCACCAAATTCTCCTCCTGCAAATGCAAATCCTTCCATCCACCTTTTCTTTCCGTGGCATCAGCCTAAACCTGACAATAAGAGCTGGAGATGGGAAGAAGTTCTGCCAGACAAGAAGCTGTAAGACTCTAAGTAAGGAGGAAGGAAGGTGCCTGGTCTCACACAAATTGAGAACAGGCAGTTGGTAATTATCAAGATTTTCTAGTCAATGGTTTCTCCCTTCCTCCGTCTCCTACACCTGTTCCTTCTGGGGTTGATCACTATTAATGTCGCCTTTAGAAAACAAGGAGGGCCAGTTTCTGGGGGATGGGTGAAGATGCGCATGAGACCTTTATCTTGGCAAAAAAAAAAAAAAAAAAAGGAAGAGAGAGAGTAAAATAAGAAATAAGTGAGAACAATTAAGTGAGGTAATTTACAACAATTACCTCATTACCTAAGCAGGTTTACTCCTCTAAGAGTGCACCTTTTATCTTAATCACTTGGAAACCTTTTTTTCCCCCAAAATACATAGTTCTTGATCCCTTCCCTGCAGCCTGTGGCTCAGGGGGTGGGTGGCCCACGCAGCCCTGTGCATTTATAAACAGCTGCCCTGGTGCTCCCACTTCTTTTTGAGACGAACATTCTTAGGTAAGGCCAGTCAGCCTCCCTGGCTATCGAGCGACAGTCATCTTTTCACCCTGCACTTTAGATCATTTTTCACTTTCTCCTCCTACATTCTTGTCGAGGAGGTTCAAATTCTATCAGGATACTGCCGGTTTAATTAGATTCTCAGACTCAAAACGCCATAATCCCGGGGAGGAAAAAAATCAAATCGAATCCCTGTGTGAGCCAGGGCGTCTACAACACTGCGGCTCTGGCGCCACCTGCTGTAAATTACGGAGAACAGGAGGGTGAACTGCCTATTCCTGGAAACCTAAAAGGTTTCCTCGGACCCAGGGAAACAACCTGGAACAACAAATGCAGAGGAAATTCAGCATGAAGCCGATAAAACATGACATAAGTGAGGAAAATTCATCTCAAGAGAGAATACAGACTTCACCCTGTGCAAAGGAAACGCTAAAGAGACTGTCATTCGGAAGGGATTGTCTTTTGAGAACTAAAGAAATGAAATCTTTCCCTTTCCTATTCCATACTTCTTTCCTGCTGGCTGGCTGGTTTCCGTAAGCCTCCACCTTGCAAGAGCAGCACTACTGGGGGTGATCAATTACATTGTAAATTTTGTTGGCTTTTTAAGGAAGCCTCTGCGCAAGGACTAGTAGAAAGCAAATTAAAAGGAGGGGGGTGTTCAGATTCTAAAATGTAAGGTTAGTCTAGGTGATGGGGCCTCCAATGGGAGGGTTTTTAAGGACAAGCGGCAAGATATGAGCTTGTGCAAAGCCACACAGACTCCTGACACAGACAGAGCTGGTCACAGACAGTCTCAGCCGTGAGGACAGAAATCCCTCAAACTGAAGACAGTCTAGGTTCTAGCTAAGTCCACAGTTCAAAACATCGAGAGGCCTTGTTTCCTCATCTGAATATGAGGCAAATTTCTCATCTTCTATATGCATGTCATGCGTAATTGGGCAAAATCAACCAGGTGAAGGCAGTTGTCTTCCTAAACAAAATTAACAAAGCAATGGAAACACACACTGAGAGTGAGGTTTGAAACGCAGTCATGGAAGCATGGTGTGGTTACAGTCAGCTATGATGACTACGTGGTGCCGGGAGAGATTGGGATGTCGCAGGGTCTTAATGTGGCATGAGAGGGAGATCTCAGGTCACATACTCTCCCCACTACCTGCCTCGAGTATGAATGTCACCAAAGAATCCTCCTGTGAACTAAAATAAAATTTTAAGGCTCACCCCCCGACCGGCTGACTGAATGGACCCCCCTCATGGCCAAAGGAATATCCTAAAACTAAATTGCCTGCCAGGAGGAGGGAGGTCAGACGTGCCTCATCATGCCCCCCTCCCTTCTTGGGGACATCCTTTGTAACCCATTAACAAGCCTCAGGGTATGCAAGACAAACCTACAGGCCCTCAATTTACACAACAAATCTATGGCTGGTGGCTTGTCTCTGATAAACAGCAACTATGTTAAAACATTCCAAGCCTTTAGACAAAGCTTCATGTCTTTAACCAATTACAAGCCAAAGAATCTTTAAACCCACCTATGCTCTGTAAGCCCCTGCTTATAGATGGCACATTTTGGGCCAAACCAATGTATGATTCCCACGTATTGATTTATGACTTTGCCTGTAACCCCTGTCTCCCTGAAATATATAAAACCAAACTGTAACCCAGCCACAGCGAGTCCACTTGCTCAGGGCCTCTTGGGTGTGGCTCCGGGTCATGGTCCTCAAATTTGGCTCAGAATAAATCTCTTTAAAATTACTTTACAGAGTTTGGTTTCTTTTCCGTTGACACTCCCTACTTTCCATCAATCTTCAGCATTGCACTGAGCACCACACCACCTGCGAATAAATGACCTAAGTCGACTTAGCTCTGAGGCTGGTGGATGTTGAGATTTAGAGAGACTGTCAGGAGTTTGTCCTGGAATATAAGTGAATTTCCCAGGAGTCATTGTGTGCAACACACCTGCTGTTAGTACCTTCTGCCCCTCCCTCGTGCCTGCTGCCTTCCCAGGCCTTGTGCCCCCCTCCCCGCTTTTGGGGTCACAGGGTGGAGAGGCTCTGGCAGCGCACGGAAGAGGAGATGAAGGGTCACTGAGGTATCCTCAGTGCTGGGCCTGGAATGGCCAGGTCAGGGACAGGGAGCAGTGGGAGGGCGTGGCAAACATTTTTATCTAAGTCCATATCGACACCTTCCAATCTTTAGTATGATGTTTCATTAAAGAGCTTTTTTGTCCCTGACCACTAGCCATCTAAAGTAAGTTTTCAATTGCAGTGTTTGAAGAATGACGTTCAATCAATTATTTTTGTAAACTTCGGTATCATTAAACATTCCGTATGTGATAGGAATACTGATCAGGTAATACTGATCTACCAAAACTTCTGGGAATTCTGGGATATGTTTTCTTGGAGGATCTTCTTAGAATGAGTTTAGCAGAGTTTCTAGAAAGGTGTTTAACATGTAAGTTCGTATTCATAAAGCACTTGGGACAATCCCTGGCACAGTATCATTTATAGCAGGTGTTCCATAAGCACTTGATAAAGAAATGGATAATCTAAATTACAAGACTACGAATTTGTAACTGGAATGGTATTTTCTTCCATTTGAGGAATTAAGTTTGTGGATGAATGACCGTTGAACATCTCAATTCTTTTAGCTTTAACATTCTGTGTCCTCCATATAGGTGACTGTCACGTGGAAATTACAAAGTCATGCAAAACATCTTCAGAATGGCAGTAATGGCAGGAACTGTTGAAAATGAATGATTTTCATATAAGTAACACTATTTGCTTTGCTGTCAGCTGTGTATGGGCCTATGAATGAAAAGCTTTCTTCCCCCCTTTCTTCATTCTCTCTCTAAAATATCCCTTTTGTTCCAGGCCTTCAAAAATCTTATATTGACCTAGGAAAAAAGTATTAATTTTCAGGTTAACAAGCCGATTTTTAACCTACAATTCCTTTGAGAGTTATTCTTTATTGTTTTTGAGATTTGTTTTCTTCTTTAAAATAGTTAGTTAAGAGAACAAGAGTTCCTAGAGAATGACAATCTTGTTGGAAGATCGCTCAATTGGTAATTAGAAGACTGAATATTTTCTTTAAAAGAGAGGAAGGACTGGAAATTCTATGTTTCATGATCCTTTGTGATGAAGAAATTATTTTTAAATATGGCAAAACTTTTTGACACACATAAGAAAGACTCGATTCAGGCTATAAATGACTCAAGAGCAGTTAGGCAGTGGGCCAAGAACGTAACATCAGGTTGGAGCAGAGCTTACCTCAGCCTCTGTTCTGTTAATCCCCCCAGGTCAGCTACCTGAATGTTCTGCTCCCTCCTCCCTGCCAGGAAATAGTCCCTTTATATAGTTATGCTAATTTGGAAAGGAACTAAATTAAGATCTTTTTTAGCATGGTGGGTAAAAACTGTTTTAGGCTTTTAAAAATGAAATAAATAAATACATATGATTAAAAAATTCGGACAGGAGAAAAGTATACATAATGAAAAGCATATAAAATTCTCCCCTGATCTGTGGTCCTACTCCCAAATAGGAATTCTTGTTAACAGTTTCCTATGAATAAATGTCTCCAAAAAATGTTATGCATATTCTAGCATATCTATAACATACATTCTTGTGCATGTGTATGTGTATAATCTTATACAATTAGGATCCTATCATGAAACTGATTGGGATCTTGCTTTTTTTTCTTTCCCAATCAAATGTAATTTGTATGTCTCACCGATCGGCATATAGAGATTTCTCTCATTTTTAAATAGCTCCATACTTGTGATGGATTTACCATAATTGATTTAATCAGGACTCTATTGATGATAATTTAGATTATTCCTAACCTGTGAGAACGGCTGATGTCCTTGAACATACAGAGGTGTATCTGTGAGTAAACCTTTAGGTAAATTACTGGCAGTGGAATTGACAGGTCAAAGTATATATATACTTAAATATTTGATAGAGATTTCAAAATTTCTCTAAAAGTGTTGTGCCAATTCACATTCCCAACAAGAGTCATGAAAGTGCTGGTTTCCCTACCAATTCACCAACTACATGTATTTAATACTTAACATAAACTTCAATACTCTGCAAATCTGATATAGGTAAAAAGTGGTTATCCATTATTTTGATTTGCATTTTTTTCATTATGATAGAGGCTGAGCATCTTTTCATATTAATAAGCCCACTGAATTTATTTTACTGTGAACTGTCTGGTCATGAAATTTGTTTACTTTTCTATTAGCTTATTTATTTCTTTTTATTAATGTGACAAGGACTTTGTAAATTAATGAAACTGGTCCTTATGGTGTTGAATGTATTTCTCCCTGTTTATCATTTGTCTTTGAGGCTTTGCTTTTCATTGTTCTTTTTAAAAATAATTTTTATGCTTTCATGGATCCTGGGTTTTACATAATACTCAGAAAGACCTTTCCCCATTTAAAAATTATTATTAAGGAGTAAAATTCTGTCCTAATTGCTATTGTTTTTGTTTTTTTTTTTGCATTGAAATATTTGTTCCATTCAGAGTTTACTTTGAAGATACAGCAAGGTTAGGTATCCATTTTTAACATTTTTATCACTGTTCCTCAAACAGCTCATCCATGAGACCAATGCCATTAATTGAAATTTTTTCCAATTCATGATTTCAAAAGCCACCTTTATCATATTTTAATTTCCATGAGTATTTGCGTCTGTTTTTAGACTCTATTTTGTTCCACTGATTTATCATTCCTTAGCACAAAACTGTCTTAATTATTAGTCTTTGTAATATTGATAGTCCTCTCTCATCAATCTTTTGGGGTGTTTACTTTTTCTGGAGTAATTGTAATATCATTATGTCAGTCCTTTTTCCTTACATCCCCAACCCCAATTACGTACGTATTTCCATGAGGAGCTCCATGAAGGATCCATCTCTTTTCAGCTAGTGACACATATTTTGTCTAATTTCCCCCTTCTCATCTAAGATCTCACGTATGGTAATTTCTGATTTGCCAATATCAGAGAGGCAGGTTGTAGAATGGTGATATTAAGCCATAGGAAAGCTTTCATATCCATTGACTTTGAAAACCAAGACCAAAGAGGAAATTTAAGTCAAGATACTAGGTATAAAAGCAAAAACTTGCTGTTCTATTAAGACATGTATTTTTGGACTTTAGTAACCAGTTCAAGTCATTAAGGAAAACCAAAAACCAAGTCTTCAAAATGTTCTTCAGGAAATAATTTCAACTGCTGTCCTGGAATACGTGAACAACAGGCTACAGTGATGACATTATTCCTTTCAGTTCAAACTACGTTTACTCAGCAATTCTACTAACTATCAGGCTGCGCAGCAGATGGGAAAAGTCAACAGGAATAGTCCTTTATGTTCTTCTACTAAATATGAAAACTGTTGATTCTTTAAAGAGCCACCCAACTTTTTTTTACCATGTAGACGATTTTCTATTCTGCACTGTTAAAGAGTAAATACATGATTACTTAGATTGAAGAAGCAGAATACTTTTTTCATTCATATGAGACAAAAGTTTATGAACTTACTGTTAGCATATCATCACATTTCATATCTGGTGTATCACCATCTTCACTTTTATTGTAGAATTTTCTGAAAAAATTGAATGCCACCACAGTGTACAGGTATACGACAACAGCTAACAAGCCAACTGTTAATACGAGCTGGAAAGCAATGTGACATTGAACACGTATTAAAAATACAGGACATATCACTGACATATTGGACGTTGTGTGGGGGGGGTGTTTTCGAGAGAACACAACTGGATTTATTTACTCACTAGAAGCTAACGGGATCTGTAACTTTATTGTTTGTCACCTTTATTATTTGACCCCCAGTAGGGAAATTCATTTCCATATTGTCTTCATCAAGTTGTCAGACTATTTCATGCAAAATGTGACTATTTAATTAGCTAACAAATGCATGCTATAGCTAGAGTATGGATAAATTATGATTTAATTTCACATCCAAACTCTATTAATATTAATAAGCAGCTTAAAATGTTCATTTTTCTAACATCTAAATATTTAGTAATAGATACTAATGAAGTACCTTCTCCCTTTTCATGAGGTCTATTTTCTGTAAATAATTTACATTCCTAATGAAACCCATCTCATTTTTGTTAGGATAGTAAAGGGGATTGTAAATTATTTTTTCTTTTTAATCACATCCTAGAACTAAATAGGAATTCGCATTGCTTCTGAAATCTGGGAACACATAACTGGTAATAGTGTTTAATATAAATATTCAAAAAAATTAAACTGAGAAGTCTAGCTTTGTAAACATAAAACAATGATCAGAGTGAAAAACACCCTGCTAATGACCAACACTATTTTGAAGGCTAGCTTTCTCAACGTATAATTAAATGTCTCAGTTTGAAAGGTCTTCTTTCAGCTCTAGGTCATCTTTAATTCCAAATTATACTTTATTTATATAAACATAGATATATAGATTTGATAGAATATGTTAAAAACGTGACTTTCACCAAGTTGGTGAAAACGTATTTCTGGTTGTATCACAGAAGTTCTAAACTAACATGCATTATCTTTATGTGTACTTTCTCTGATACAACACATCCTCATGTTCTTTAATGTAACTGCATACGCTGATTAAGTTTTTATAAAATCACTTCATAGTTATCTGGAGAAAACGTGTTATCTTGATAGAGGGTTTAATTCATTTCTATAAATGAAGCACAATGCCACTATAAATTTCTGTGTGTTTCACCTGTTGGGACTATTAAGTTCCATATATTTATGCAAATGAAAATTTGATACCTTAAAAAGAAAAGGAATAATCCCCACAAGAATTCAGAAATTGAGTAAAAGTAGCGCCAGACCTTTTATATTGAAATCTACAATAAATTTAGCATCTCCGGTTCTTTACGGATACTGGGAGCTCAAACGCAATTTACCAACTGACTGATAAATAAACATAGTAGACTTTTTATCACCGACCCACGACTTGCCATGCATGTCACAGTCATATTCAGAACCTAAAGTGACATATGTAACAATCATGCGCTGAAATTTAGAGAACTACTGATCACGATAATGTGAATTTAACTGTGGACATCATTCAAGTTTTTTGGAGTGCTGTTGATTTAAAAAATGTGCTGGGCTATAAAACTCTGGAAAAGAAGGATTCTGTTAATCTAAATAACTAATACAGAATGTGTTCCTACCCAGTAGTCACTTGAAAACTCACAATTGAATTAATCAGTGCATGCTTCTGCAGTATGTTTCATAATAATGAAGAGTTTTAACATTACAAATGGGTTCCATCAGAACAGAAGTTGATTATCTGGACCTAGACCAGTTTTCCTCCAAGTCAGTATGACCTTGTCAAGTATGAAATGTTATTCTTTTTGTTCAATTTAGAAGTAGAGAAAAAGGTACGTGAATATCCAGTTTTAAAATATTACATTAAATTGAAATGCAGCATCTCATGTTTTACTCCTAATACAAGCAATGTATAAGGACACTATAACGTATTTTGGTTCCCCATAATATCAGATGGAGCAAATTCTGTGCTCTAAGCACTAAGTTCCTGAGTGCTTAATATGTGCCTGGAGCTGTGCTACGGTCTCTGGATTTGTTTTTATTTAATTTTTATAAAAAATTTGATAGGGTAAGTACTTTTATTATTTTTATGAAATAAGGAAATTGAGATTTAAAAGCATTAATTAATTTATCCAGGGTCAAGCCAAGACTTGAATGTCGCTCTCTAAGGGTCTCTAAACTACTAATTCCCATGGTTTAGAAGAGGTGCAAGATCCTCTCTTCAAATAAATCTTTATAACTGTCCGTTGTCTCTTGAGGGTTGGTTTTATTTTTGTTGGCTTTCTTTGTTGCTTCTTTAGTTTCTGCAAGGGGGAACAAAAAGATAAACTGTTACCTGTTTGCCGTTGTGAGTTACTGAGGACAAGATGGTTCTTAAGGTCTTGAATCCCATAGCGATGTCAAGAAGATGAGCAGCAAAAAAAAAGTTGTTATAGTGTCCGAGTACAGACATGGTCATATACCAGGCTAGGTAGAGGAAGGACTATTAAGACAAAACAAGGGGAAGACATATCAGAAAACAGAACACATGGCTATTGTCCTATGTTATGCTAAATAAGCCAGGAATAGAAAGTTAAACACCACATGCCCTGACTTATATGCGGAAGCTAAAAAAAGTTGATCGTTTAGAAGTAAAAAGTAGAAGAGAGAATACTAGAGGCTGGGAAGAGAAGGGGGAAGGGAGGGACAGGGAGATATTTGCTAAAGGATACAAGATTAGCTAGATAGGAGGAATAAATTCTAGGATTCTGTACCATGTAAGATAACTGCAGTTAACAATATCTAGTTTTAAATAAGTAGGAGGATATTGAATGTTCCCAACACAAACAATATCTGAGATAATAGATATGTTAATTACCCTAATCTGATCACTATACATTGTATGTATGGAGACATCACTATGTAGCCTCTTAAGTATGTACAATTAGTATTTGTCAATTAAAAAAATAAAATTAATTAAAACAAAAAAGCAATTCTGATTTCATTCTATTATATTCACTCCATTTCTTTCATCTTCTTAGGCCATAAGTTTTTATGATTCTAATTAGCTGTATCAGCTTATTCTTTGTGTATTTTATTTTTATTTAGTTCTAAAAAGTTCAGTGTTATTTTCTCCTTTCAAACAGTAACTGTCTATATTTATCCTTCCAAAGAGAAAATTTATTTACAGACTTTATATATTTGACAGCAGAGGTTCTCAACCTTGGCACAACTGATATTTTGGATGGGATAATTCTTTGTGGTGCGGGCTATCCTGTGCGTTGTAGGATGGTTAGCAGCATCTACTAGATGCAACAGCCCTGCTTTTCCCGCTAGTTGGGACAAACAAAAATGGTTCCAAACATTGCCAAATGTCACCTGGGGGGGGGGAATTGTCCCCACTTGCTCTATAGTCAACCAAAGAACCAACCAACTTTCCCTCCCTCCTTTGCTTCCCCACCTTGATTTTCATTTATCCACTCATTAAATCAATATTTGCTGAGACCTACTAGTTAGAGGAGATTGTATGAGGTGTTTTATTAACCCAACATTTCATTTTACATGAGTGAGAGTAAGTGTAGGAAAAACCGGAATACTACTTGAAAGCTACAGTACACCTGACAGTACAATGGATACTATTTGTAGAAATCTCCTGGATTATAATTAATATAAATGATTAACTTCATATAGGCTAGAAAATATGTGTACTTTTGGGGGAGGCAATGAATAAAACAGAATAAAATACCGTGATTGCTCTCACTTTTGGATTATTTTTTTTATGTTGGTACAAATAGGGTCTTGCTATGTTGCCCAGGTTGGTCTCAAACTCCTGGGCTCAAGGAACCTCCCACCTTGACCTCCTAAGGTGCTTGGGATTACAGGTATGAGGCATTGCACTCAGCCTTTTTTTAGTGTTTTGTTTATTTTTTTTTTTTTTTTGAGACAGTCTCATTCTATTACCTGGGATACAGTACATTTGGGTCATCATCATTGCAACTTCAAACTCCAGGGCTCAAGCAATCCTCCTGCCTCAGCCTCCCAAGTAGCTGGGCCTATAGGTGTATGCCACCGCACCTATCTAATTTTTCTATTTTTTGTAGAGATGAGGTCTTGTTATGTTGCTCATGTTGGTCTCGAACTCCTGGCCTCAAATGATCTTCCTGCCTTGGCCTCCCAAAGTGCTAGGATTATAGGTGTGAGCCACTGTACCCAGCCTACTTTTTGGATTAAAGTCTCTTCTGCATGAGGCATGCTTGGCCAGTGGAGTCAGGAGCTACCCATTTTGGAAAAGGGTGGAAACCTTCATTTTAACTATATTTTAATATTTAACAGAGAACAAAAAGAAGGAAGAGGGGGCTTAGTACCAGAGAGGACTGAAGCTAGAGATTAAGTGGAAGAAAAGAAAATAGTATTTTTATAAAGCACACTGAGATAAGACATCCAGAGTTTACTCAGGAAGAAGAGTTGGGTTTGAGTGGAGGGTTCCTGTTTTGGAAGATGAAGCTGGCAAAGTCGCTGCCGGAGACTTGAGGCCAAGTGAAAGGACCTAGGGGTACCCGCAGGCACCTGGGAGCCACTGGAGCCTCATGGGCGGGATAATGGTTCGTGAAAAATAGCATTTTAGGAAAATTTTTTCAGCACCCACTAAGTGCTAGTAATTTTTTCATGTATTTGCATACAGTCTCTCATTTTATTCTAGCAAATAGGCATTTTTACTCCCAATTTACAAACGAAGAAGTGAGCTCACTCAGGTTCAGCTGCTCTTTAAAAGCTTTGTACGAGGCAGAAGCATCAAATTGGGAGACTACTGGACAAGCCCCAGGGTGAGGTTCTGAGAGCCACAGTGAGGAGGGAAATTGGTAAGGCCAGAAGGGAGAGTTACAGAGAACAGAAATAGGACCAAGATTAGGCAAATAAATATGTGCATTGGAGGGAGAAGGAAAAGGAAGAGTCCATGCTAATAATTTAAGCTTGGATAACAAGAAGAACAAAAATATTAATAGAAAGAGAACATTGTGGACAGGGCACTGGATTTGGTGGGAAGGAATGGAGGAAAAGGAGGATGGCAAGTTTGCTATGGGACATTCAGATGGAGGCTATTAAAGAAACGTGAAGGCTGAGAAAAAAGAAAATTTATGGGCATACAATGAGTAAGGAAATGCACCTGGGCGGCCAGCTAGGTCACAGGTGTGTGTGTGGATTCTACACATACGTTACCCAGTTACATTTGAATGAGAGATAAAGAATAAATAATTTTTAGTATAATTATGTCCCATGCAGTATTTGGGACATGATTATGCTAAAATATATCACTTTTTGGTTATCTGAAATTTAAATTTAATCAAGAATTCTCTATTTAAGCCGCTAACCCTAGCTGTGTTTCAGAGAAGAAACTGTACTATTGACATGTTGAGAGGTGATTGGCCAAACAAAAGCCACAAAACTGCAGGTGGAAAAAAAAAAGGCCTAACAAGGAATCAAAAAGATGTTTCGAGAAGGTTCTTCAGACTTCCTCCAGGTCTACCCATGCCCACATTCTCTGGAGGACAAGAAAACTCCATAGCAAGGTGAGTATTATAGACAGGCTGCATCTGGGCAAAAGCGGGCTGTACAAGTACAGTGGCATGGAAGACCGCCCCTGGCAGACAGAAGCCAAGATGCCCTGGCTACTTACGTGGAACATACCAGCTAGAGCAGGACCTGAGGTGCCTTCTTTTTATTCAGGGCAGTGGCTTCCATTATGAGATGAGAAAGTAGTTTCAAGATATATAGATAGTTTATGATTCTAAAAGATACTTTTAAGACATGATTTTGAGCTCTTAGGAGGATTCTCTAAGACACTCAAAGTTCTGGGCCCATGGCTGGGTGGGGCAGGTGTGGTGATGGAGGCAGGAGAATTTGGGGGCATGTCACAGACCTTTAAACAGGAGAATGGAACTAACGTTCACGGTACAAGTTAGTGCTAAAATTAAAGATTGAAATCTTGAGCTAGATGGTTTTTAGTAATGGGTGATTTTTTTATATCAAAATATGTATTTTGATATATATTTAAGCCCTATGATTAGGTTCCAAGGCTCTTTGGTAAAAGAGGGCTCAATCAAGAAAAATACATCCATAATCTGATGTACTCAAATAGAGGGAAACTTAAATTTAGCACAATTAATGCTTAAAATTTTTTAAATTTATTTAGTAGCTTCTTTTTAACATCTATGCCATCGCCCAATTAAAACCTGAATGAAAATACATATGAATTTGCATCTTAGCTTCTTTTTCTTGTATACATATATTTTCATTTTCATCTTTTAGCTACTGAAAGAAATGGAATGAGAGACGGGCTGGCTAAATCATATCTTTCCATGGGTCTCTCTCAGATAGGGCCTGAATGAAATGAGTTCATATCTGAAGAACTTTCTTAAGCATCTTTCCATCTGCAGAACTCCCACACGCTCCTCTAATCAGAGTGCATTTGCTTCTGTGCTAATGAAGGAGGCTTACGTTGTCAGTGAAAACGACTCCCAGTTTCCACATCTGATACTTCACATCAATCGAGTTCAGTCTGGAATGACAAAAAAGAAGAATGTGTGGATATATGCACATTAATCAAAGACTCAGAGGCTGTGGGAGCCTGACTGCATTCAATTTCCATGGGACAAGACTGGAAAACTTCCCCGGAGACTAATTGTATCGCAGGTGCCAAGGGAAGCTGAGAGCTTCCTCTGACACTGTATTCTAGAGTTTTATGATGATCTCAGAAAATAAAACAAAATACCACCCCCTTTGTCTTCTGTTATTTAAGAACAGTTCTTTCTTTTTTACTGTTTTCCTTTCCAACATTCAATATAAGCTAAACTCACCTTATATATGACATTTATTCCTGGAAACTACTAAATGAACCAACATGGATACGTCAAAAATTTCCTCACTCTCATTATACATTTGTAATTGTATTCCAACAAAATAATTATATGGTTCAAATAATAATAAAAACTAGCATAAATGGGCCGGGCGTGGTGGCTCATGCCTGTAATCCTAGCACTCTGGGAGGCCGAGGCGAGTGGATCGCTCAAGTTCAGGAGTTTGAGACCAGACTGAGCAACAGCGAGACCCCGTCTCTACTAAAAATAGAAAGAAATTATATGGCCTACTAAAAATCTATATAGAAAAAATTAGCCGGGCATAGTGGCACATGCCTGTAGTCCCAGCTACTTGGGAGGCTGACGCAGGAGGATCGCTTAAGCCCAGGAGTTTGAGGTTGCTGTGAGCTAGGCTGCTGCCACAGCACTCACACTCTAGCCTGGGCAACAGAGCAAGACTCTGTCTTAAAAAAAAAAAAAAAAAAAACTAGCATAAATGCACACATTCATTTTACAACTAATGTGAACTAAAATAAAATCTTAAGGTTCCCCCCAACTGGCTGACTGAATGGACCCCCTCTTGGCCAAGGGGGTATCCTAAAACCAGATTCCCTGCCACAAGGAGGGGGGTCAGACACAAATGCAGACTGGCTAGTTGCTGGCAGCCACTCCACCCCCAGGAAGGGAGCTAGCCACTTATGTAAATGTAAGCATACTATGTGTTTGATAAATAAATACATGAATCCTCTTTGTATCTGAATGTTCACATTAAGATAACATTCATCTAGAAGCCAGAAAACTTTTAAAACCTGACCTTTCTACATACTTTGATGAAGAGACACTACATGTAAATAGTTTTCCTAGTAATGTAATATTATTTATCAGATCTTTATTCTTCTAATTTTATTGTCCATATTTAAAGGTGTTAATAAATGACATTAATTTCTTAATACTTTGCTAGGGGTCAAACTTGAAAGCATTTACTATGTAAAACAGTGGGAAGTTTCACCAATTTAAAAAATGATTTGTTATAGTAAAAAACAGTCTAAAATTTTCCTATTCAGAGTTTTTTCTAGAGTCACAAACATGACCATGGAGAATGCGTAATTCAGAAAGACTATTTAATTCTACGTCGCTTATCAAAGATCTGAAAATGTTTGTGGGCAACTCAGCATCATTGACACCACAGTCCTTGTTTGACGATATCCCAACTAAGGACCTTAGTTCCTAAGAATTGTCAATCTGCATTTCATCTTACATACAGTGACAGAGTCTTTCAATACATTTGTTTTCCTAAAGTAACCAAGTAATATTTTTGACCTAAGTTCATATTTGCTTATCTAACTACTTTTCAACTAAATTTCCCGTTAGTTTTAAAGACCCAAGTAGCTTTAACAAGTTTTCCAATAGGTAGAAAGTATAGGACCAATAAGTTAGGCCAGACAAAATGTCTTTTTAATGCTAGCTAATATATTTATCTAAGATAAAAATAATACTGCTCTACAGAACCATAAATATCTATATTTTCAAAGTCATCATCACATCCCTAGTTGACTGTGACTATAAATACATGGATTAAAAAGGCTGACATGTTTTTAAGGGAAAGTATTACGTTTCTTCGAAAATTATTAAGTGGCTACAATAAGAAATTATATTTTTAAAAACATGAATGCTTTACTTGTATTCCAGAAATTCAGTTGATTAAATTTGTTAAATATATATATATATATATACATCACTCACACTAGACGTGTATATGTGTGTATGATAGTCAATCTCAGGTGAATTCAATCCAACTGTTTTATATTCTTCTAATTATAACACATTATGCCATGAAAGCACTATATAAAGAGTGCTTCATTTCGAAGTAAACGTTCAAAGTAATAGTATAAAGGTGTAGTATGTCTAAACTATAGTATAGACATAGGCATACTCTGTCTTTGCAATTAAAAGTACAATAACTGTAATAAAAAGCTACGAATTTTGAACATTTTTAATAATAGAGCTACACAGTTCCCTTGTCTAAAACATATGAAAATTAACTTCTTTTCAAACAGGAAGCATCAGAAAACACAGTCATATATTGTGCTTTTGCATGTATTTTACTTTGACTTAAGGGGCATTTAAGGAGAGAAAAGGCAAATTAAATCAAGAACAAAAACATGACTATTTTTTCTTTCCACTTGCTCTATGTCGATAACAAAAAAGGCACCTCCAAAAACTAATAGAAAAAAATCCAATCATTTCATAGCACCAAATACCCAGAAGCATAAAACTAGACTTCTGATACCTTCTCTGTTTTCCTCATCTGTCTGTTCCTCTGACATGGAAGGAAGGAAATTAATGCACTAGCAAGTTCAGAAATATATTAATTTTTTCTTCTTGCAACCTAAACCTGTAGGACAGAGCGGAAGTCAAAGTCACACTCACACAGCCGATAAGGAACTGTCTTTCTTTGGCTTTTTCTTCTCTCTGGCGTCGCTGAAGTCCAGAGCCGCTTTGTCCATGCCAAGCAATTCGCTGATTCTGTCTCGGCCATAGAACTCTCCATATTTATCCATAACCTGAAATTCAAGGGAAAAAAAGCATCTTGTTGGTTTCAAGTGCTACGTAATATCAGCTATGTGTGTATACAGACATCTAATTATTTTTATACTTACTGTATAGTTGCTCTATTTTAAAGACCACATAACAATCCACTTTATGGCTCTTATTCTGTGATCACACTGCTTAAGATCTAAACTCATTGATAGCTTTTTAAAGAATATCTGCCTGAGGAACCAGGTTTCCCGTTCAAGAGAGGGAGACACACAAAAGGAAGGTGATGAGTGGAAGCATAAGAAATGGGAAGAAATGGAATGACAGTGACCTTTACCAAGTTCATACGTTATGCCAGGAATTATGCTTTATTCCATGTGCTTGTTACAATATGTAAATTTCATACTATTACCATCCCACCCTGCAGATAAACCGTGTCCTAGAAAACTTCATGTATCACACCCAAGGTTGCTAACCTTAACAAGAGAGGGGGTCAGAAAGCAGCTGGGTCATGCCTGATACCCCAGCCAGTGATCTTCTGCATAGACTTCTGTGTGACACCAGGCTGGATGTCACAAGATGGCATCTCTCCATGGTTATCAATTTCAACCATTCAACTCGCCAGCCACAGCCCCCATCTTTCCACCTCACTCCCCCTAGTACCCTGATATCCCAGCAATTCTTCAGTTACACCCAGACCTGAAGCCACATCACTGCCCTCATTTTAATTCTTATCTAGTAAAGATGCTGTGTCCATCACTAGAATAATTTCCTAACAACCCCCCTTCGTTTCCTTGCCCACCTCTCCTCCTATTGCATTTGCCTGGCTTTGCCCCTTTGCTGTGTTTTTCGATCAGTGCTTGGACATGATATCCCATCTGGGACACAGCTCCTCTTGCCCTACGTCCATACAGCTCACCAGTCCCAACAGCAATGAAAATGGAGGGGACAGGAAAAGCAATGAAAGAGAAGCAGGAGGCAAGATCACTGGTAGCAAAATGGGAAAAGAGGAATTGGAAAGCAGAAAGGCACAGACACAATGTGAAAGTTAAGGATGAGAGCAAATTAAGAAAGAAATACATAAGGAGAAAGAAGGAAAGAATTAGCAGAAATAAAAACTGGATGTGTACAACCAGATGAATTAAAGGAAACATAAAAGACCAATGTTAGTGAGAAAGCCTATGAACATATACTATTGGGGTTTATTAAAACAATTTGTTTTGCATTTGCTAAAAATGGGCTATGCTGGTCTGAGTGGGAGTTCTCCATGGGCTGTGTTCTCACTCCCATTCCCTGCAGGACAAATTGGGTACTAGAGTAGGAAAGCCAGGAATAGGCTTCGCTGCCATTACAATTTATCTATTTATTTGACTATAAATATATAATTTCCTTCAGAGAGACTCTTGCTTTAATAATTCAGAAGCTTCCTCTTTATTCCATTAAATAATTAATAGGAATAAGTGTTCAAATTATCTACTTAAAGTTATTTTAAAATTATTATTTCAAAGCTTTTGCCTAATCTGGATATGCTCAGATGCACTAGTGCAATTCTATTCAAAATGCCAAGTCACAAGGGGACAAAATCTTGCAACAAGAAAAAAAAAAATCAAAAACATACTGCTTCTTTCAACTAAAAAGTGTTGAGATGTATACACACACACATATATATATATATATGTGCACACTTCTATATGTGTTTGTATGTATATACACACAGTCAATGTGCTTAACGATGTAGTTGATTTAAATTCTTGGTGCAAGCTTTGCATCTCTGCTTAGACTGGTAACAAAAACTTTTCAGCAACCAGTTGCCAACCACCCTCTGAGTAGCACTGAACTGGTGGAACCAGAGGGGAAAAGATGTGTATCTAGCCATTCACTCTAAATGGTGTGCACTGGAATTCATTAGGAAATGTGTTTGAATTGAGTTAGCCTGGCAATTAGTGCAGTTCAAGGAATGAGTAAGGAGCTACAAAATAATGATTATAGCATTTTACAATGTACAAGCACCGTTACATAAATTATTTCATTCAAGAAAAATGGGGTCCACATTAAAATTCTGTGTAGGACGTAGGGCAGAAATGACCCTTGACCCTCGGGTCTGAAGCTCTCAGGAGCAGACAGCCTCAGGATGTGCCACCGTGGATGCCCAAAGTCCATTTCCGTGCTCTTTCTGTCACCTCCTGATGCTGTCCGCATCAGAAGAATAAGGTTCCATTAAAAAAAAATCTTTAAAGTTATATAAAGTAAATGAAATTCAGTCCTTTGCTGTTATCCAACAACTTTATTTCTTTAGTGCAAAGGAGGATACTCGAGCTAGTGATTTATCAACTGTCTTATCGGAAAATAGCCTTTACTCAGCTTAGGTTACCCAACAATTTCAAAGACAGTTTTTGCCAACAATTGTTAATGTTGTGGACTGAGCACAGTTTATCTAGCTGAGCGAGGATGGGGAATGAAGCAATGCCTATTTATTTGGGGCTTGCGGAGTGTGGATTTCTTCTGTGCTACTCCTGAAATTCAAATTCAATTCTGTTGCGATTTTGAAATAACATTAACATGCAGATAAAGCACACTCAGTATCTACTTTATTTTACATCTAAACATCAAATTCAAATCTGAATTACCCTTTAAGAAAAATACAGAGAATTTATTCCTTCTAAGAAATATTACCTTTCTTTTAACAAATTTGTCCCAGTAGTTGTTGGGAAATGACCTAAAAGATAGAAAAGCATAGAAATAAATTAGAATTATTTTTTAAATGATAAATAATGACATATCATTTTTGATTTACAAAATACTTAACAATAACATATAAACATATATCCTGTGATCCATACAAAAGTACAATGAATTTGGTTAACATATTATCCCATAATTTTTCCACATTATAAGCACATTGAATATTACTTTAAATATTTATATATACATATGCAAGTAAATCACACAAAAAGATTATAAGCTGATACTTTAATGGAGAATAAGTATATTAATAAGTAGTATTGTTATATTTGTCACTTGTTCATACCATACCAATACATAAATTTGTTTGTCAATTAAAAATTAAAGTATCTAGAAAGCAGTCATTTTTTTCCTATGAAGAAAAAATCTCCTTACAACCAGTTATCCCCAAAGAATCTTTGAGCATGGCATGAAACCATAACTCTGGCACCTTGATTAACATATAGAGTTTACTTAAAGGGACTGACTTGATTACACTTAGTATTAATGGGTAGAATTGCTAAACAAAACATTTAGCATCTACAGTAAACATGTAAAATTTATAAATAAATCATCCCCATTTGAAAACTCAGAACCTATCAGAATTGCTAAACAAAACATTTAGCATCTAGAGTAAACATGTAAAATTTATAAATAAATCATCCCCATTTGAAAACTCAGAACCTATCAGAAATGATAACCTTTTAATAATAGGCAAAATGAATGACAATAAGAAAGTATATTTTGCTCTCGAATAGTAAATATAAACTCTTCAAAAAATACTGTTATTAACACTTTTTATGGTGGAAAATTACACTTTTGTGATGGATTTATAGCTGAACAGCAGCTAGTTGTTTGGATCTTGATCCCACAAGGCTAAATAATTACTGGATAGAAAAAGTATTTCTTTCTGTCTGACATTTTACATCATGTCATAGCATTTAGCTCGTTTTATGCTAGGCTGGTTGATAGTACCAAGTGAAAGTTTATAACTCAAATATATTAAAAGTGTGAAATTCAATATTTTTGCCTTCAGTGCTATAGCTCTTTCCTTAATAAATAATTTTTTGCTTCCTCTGCTTTTGGATGCGATAACCCCACGCTGTAGGTTATGTACCTCCTGCTACACACTTCCCTAAACACTGAGTAATGAATGTGAAGTTCCATCAGTGCTGTGGAAATGAACTCAAAGCCATTTTTTTTTCCAAGCCATTTTTGATTAAAGAATTCAGAACACAGAGACCAAAAATTGAGAGCATCCATTAGGAGGCTGACGGTGCTTCGTCTTTTGATTTCCTTGGCTGAATATATAACTATTATTCACCTCTGCTAAACTTTTGACAAATCTACAGGAGCTCCAGCAAAATATTTTTATGTCTTGAAATTTCTGAGCACAGAAATGGCTCATAGAATTTTTTACTCACTGTGTGTTGATTACGAGTCTATCCCACTGGCCTTTAATATCATCTTCCGAAGGCTGTTCTGTAATATAAAGCCCATCAAATTCCAATTTCCGCGCTACTTCCTTTTCTCGCTTAAAAATAACCAATGGGACCTACAGATGAAAAATGAACGTGTTAAAATTAGTTTAAATTTACTGCTATCTCCTGTGGTCCCTATCTTTACAAAACAGCTTTTGGAGAGAAATATTTCCCATGTACTTCCAGGAAGGTATAAATTGAGTGAATATGAATCAGCTATATTCAAGCAGAAAGACGCATCTAGTTGGTTATGGAAATACAAAAGATATAATCAGTATTATTTATATGCATATATGTTTAAACACATAGGGATTTATAGGTAATTACACTAATGAAATCATTTTTAAATACTAAAGAGAAAAAGATGATTATGCCAAATTGTTCTCCTTTTACATATAAATATCTTAATATAAACAGATAGAGATTAATATAAATATAAATATAAAATTCAGCAATCTTACCAATGTTCTAAAATGCATGCTACTAAACTAATGAGCTTTGAGAAGTCTCTTTAATAATTCTAGGCTCAGAGTGCCCACATGCTATTTTGAGATAAATTTTCATTTCAACATCAGCAAAAATCTTTGTCAGTTTGCCCAAATATGTCCAGAACATATTGATTCTCTTTTCATAGACGTGGACTTTACACAAGGCACACATAAAAGAAACGTGCAGATATTCTAGAACTATTCAAGAATATTCACCCCCATCAAACAAGGGAATAAAAAAGAGGAAAGGAGCTTCTGAAGAACACTTTACATTCTAGTCTTTTACTCTGGGCCCTGGTTTTGCAAGTGCCATCTGGAAGCTTTATGACCAGAGGCAGAGTCCGGTGGAATACAGGCATCACAGTGAAAAGGCGTCTTGCCAGGAAAAGACAAAGAGGTTTGCACAGTAACAGGCAACCCTGAGCACTTGGACAGACTATCTTGGGTTCTAGTCACCAAATTGCATTGCTCCTTTGGCAGCCCTCTACGGATAAAGTGACATTATTTTCTAGGTAAAGTGTGACAAATTGTGAGGCATTTCTGCCCAGGATGGCAACAGACACTTACCTAACAACAGAACAATCAAAATGACTCATAGATTTGATGCAACGTATTGCTCTAAGCCCTAAAACAATGGAGCATCACTCATCACTACGGGACAGAGTGGGTGGGGGAGCACCCTTCTGTACGGTCAAGGTATAGGTGAAATTGTCCACTATGTGAAAGGAAGCTACGATAAGACAGCCCAAGGCCACGGCCCCTTCCCAGGGCAGCCTGCAGCCTAGGACTAGTAAACGCAGGCACAGAAAGGCCAGGCTCCAATGCAGGGGCTAGGACAACTCTGAAAGGGCATCCCAGCTTCAGAGACTGTATCTGCACCATAGACCAACTTCTCCTCTGCCCCATCCTGCTTCCTCCCCTTGCTCCACAGATGCTGATTCACAGAGCATTCCCTAATAAACCGCATGCATGAAATTTCCACCTTAGAACCTGCTTCCCTAGAAGTCCAACCTGCAACAGACACAGACACAGACACAGACACACAGACACACACACACACACACACACACGGACACCCACAGACCTTGGTGCCTTACTATCTTACTTTCAAGCAGTAGTATCCAATGATGCAGAAGAAAGAAATGACCGTGTGCAGAATAGCTAAGATACGCAATGTGGGTTCCATGTAGCCACTGCTCTCCTCCAGGACATAATGAACTGCGATGATTCTATGGGAGCTGCTGTCCAGGCTGGTCACTTTGGCATTTTCACTTG
Source organism: Lemur catta (assembly GCF_020740605.2). Taxonomy (NCBI): domain Eukaryota; kingdom Metazoa; phylum Chordata; class Mammalia; order Primates; family Lemuridae; genus Lemur; species Lemur catta. The sequence goes on along the minus strand of NC_059152.1, from coordinate 10,735,159 downwards.
AACTTCGAGTGGGGAGCTCCTTTCCTTCAACCACAGAAGAAGTGGAGACCTGATTCAAACCATTAAAAGTACAGTCAGTTTGCTGCATCTAAGACGTCATTGCAAACAAAAAACAAGGGAAACAGCTTTTTTAGCAAATAGTTGCATGTGAAGTCATTGCATAATGAAAGGACTAACTCCAAAGGCTAAAAAGATAGCTTTTCAAAAACCAAAGGCAAATAATGAACACACTTTTAAAATTCATTGTAATCCAACCAAAAGTTATGAGCATTCCAATGCATGCAGAAAAATTAGATGGCTAAGCTGTCTTCTCAGTTATCACAAGAATTTAATAGAATACAGGTATGTCACACCCAGATATAGTAACAAGTAAGATATTCAGCTAAATTAGCCTAGGTATACTGTGGGTAAACTCTCTTCCAAATCAAATGCTTTTCATTTGGGGCATTTCTCACTTAGTTCCAAGGAACAAATCTATCCTGCCTTCCTAGATAACAGTGATGTGCTTGGTCAGGTTATCTGTCATTAAAATGTATTTTACAATAGGTTGGGACGTGTTCACTAGTACTGTGGTCCCCAACTCCATGGACCAGTACCATCTGCGGCCTGTTAGGAACCGGGCCACACAGCAGGAGGTGAGCGGCAGGTGAGAGCCAGCAAAGCTTCATCTGTATTTACAGCCACTCCCCATCGCTCACATCACAATCTGAGCTCCGCCTCCTGTCAGATCAGTCACTGTCCCCCATCACCCCTAGATAGGACTGTCTAGTTACAGGAAAATAAGCTCAGGGCTCCCACTGATGTTTGCATTACGGTAAGCTGTATAATTATTTCATTATAAATTACAATGTAATAATAGAAATAAAGTACATGATAAATGTAATGCATTTGAATCATCCTGAAATCATCCCATGCACCCCCACCCTGTCCGTGGAAAAATTGTCTTTGATGAAATTGGTCCCTGGTGCTAAAAAGGTTGGGGACTGCTGCAGTAGTAGATCTGTGAAATCTTTCTATTCATTTCAGTCTATATGCAGTTTTGTACTTTTATGTTATTAAAACACTCAGATATACATACCTTATAAAAGAGCAAGATGAAATTGATTGCAAACGCAACAAATAAGGCTAACATTCTCATGTTGTAAAAGTTGCGAGCAAAATAGTTCTGAAGGTGAAAAAAAATTACGACAAGGTCACGGAATCAAGAGACTTGAAATTTGCAGACAATTTAAACAAAGTATTCATCCATTTACCCCAAACTATGGATCGCAAGCCTACTATGCATCAAGCACCATTCTTGGTGCTGCAGACCTAAGGGTGAAGGAGAACATTTCTGCCACTACGGAGGAAGCTAAGAATAAAAAAACATACTCACAAATAAAAAAACATAATTGCAGGGAATGCTAAATGCTATAAAGAAAAACACGTCAGGTTAAGAGGTTAGGGGGTGGGGGTGCTACTTAGATGGTGTGGTCAGGGAAGGTTTATCCTCAAGGCAGTAGGGGAACAAGTCAAGCGAACATCTGGGGGAAGAGTGTGTCAGAGAGGAGGGCAACGAGGCCAGAGGCCCTGAGTTATAGGTGTGTTGGTGTGCTCGGGGAGTGGTCAGAAGGAAGCACAGTGAGAAGAAGAGAGAGTAGGGCGTGGGTGGGTTGCGAGGTCATGAGGTCATACAGGTGAGCAGGGGCAGGGGGTTGCAGCCTTCTGATAAAGTCTATGTCGTCTTTCACAGCGCAGTGGCTCGGTTTATGACCTCTGGGGCTGCACTCCCTGGATACAAAGCCTGTCTCAACCAATGACTAGTGGTGGAATGTGGACAAGTGACTTACTCTGGCCTGTAACCTCACTTTGCTCATCTGCAAAGTGGAGATAACAACAGAACCCACCTCACAATTATGCTTTGAGGATTAAATGGGTTAATATAGGGAAAGTTATTAGTTTTATTATTGTAATAACTATGATAGTTTTATCTATAATAAATATTATTGTATGACTCCTCTAATTATTATTTTACTCCAGGTGGGATGGGAAGCTATTGCAGGGTGTGAAAAGGGTTTGACACAGTCAGATTATGACTTGGAAAGATCACTCCCGCTGCTGTGGGAGACCAGAGAGGGACAAGAGAGCACGCAAGCAGGTCCAGATAGAGTTATTTTGGGACCGCGGGAAGAGGTGATGTTTATGGCGGTGGCTTGGATTCACTGGAAGACATAGAAAGGACAAGAACTGGGCAGACTCTGGATGTATTCGGAGGGAAGAGTTGAGAAGAACTATAGTTGGATTATATTTGGGGTGGGAAAGAAAGGATTCAAAGGTGGTAACTTCTGGATTTTGGGGACTGAGCAACTAAATGAATGGTTGGTACAATTTATTGAGCTGGAAAAAAAAAAAAAAAAACAACCCAGAGGTGAAGTGAGTTTAATGAAATAAACTACAGTGGAAATGAAAGTATTTGTGTTAATATTAAGTGGGAGATGTCTACAAGGAATACAAGTGGCTATGCCAGGGGTTTAGTATTGCAAAGCCATATCAAAATGGTCACACCTCAAAATGATATCCCCCCTCCACATACACACCCACCTCTGGTGGTGTGATTTTTCTACCCGGGACCCTGTCTTTGCTGCCACACCGTACTGGACCAAGGCTGGCACCACACCCAAACTGGGTCAGCCACATTGTTTCTCCTTGGAAGGCGGGCCTGGGTCATGGAGGCTAAGTTAGCTAACCCTGGTTATCTGAGCTGGGACTTAACAGGGACCTGGGGGACAATAGACCTTTGTTGGCCTGCCGTGGCTCTGCTCAGTCTTGAGCATGCAAATTGGTGAGTCAGACTGCAAAGAGAAGCAGGAAAATGGAGGACCTGTGCAGAAGTAAGAGAATGTGTGAACCCCGACACAGAGAGCTGGAAGAAGAATCTATTGCTTGTTTTTTACAACTGTAGTTAAACATATTCTTAGGAATCCACCAGCTCTATTACAGGGTATTGTGAAGCCCATTCAACCTCTAAAACATCTAGAAGAGAGATATACCTGCAGCCATGGAAATCACTGTGGCATATCAAATCAATTATCAAGACAGAGTTAGCTACAAAACATTTATGTTCAGTGTGCTTTGTGTTTTTGGTTTTTTGAGACAGAGTCTGGCTCTGTTGCCCAGAGTAGATTACACTGGCATCATCATAGCTCACTGTAGCCTCAAACTCCTGGGCTCAAGTGATCCTCCTGCCCGAGCCTCCCAAGTAGCTGGGACTATAGGCACGCACCACCACGCCTGGCTAATTTTCCCTATTTTTGGTAGAGATGGGTCTCACTCTTGCACAGGCTGGTCTGGAACTCCTGACCAGCCTCCCACCTTGAGGCCTCCCACCTTGGTCTCCCAGAGTCCTAGGATTACAGGCCTGAGTCACTGCACCCAGCCAAAGATGGGATTTTTTGCATTTTATGTGAGATAAGGTCTTTTTTACTATTCCCCAGGCTAGAGTGCAGTGGTACGATCATAGCTCACTGCAACCTTGAACTCCTGGACTCAAGGGATCCTCTCACCTCAGCCTCCTAAGTAGATGGGCCTACAGGCCTGCACCACCACGCCCAGCTCATGTTCACTGTGCTTTGTATTAAACAATATGGGAAAAATACAAAATGGTTTAAGGAAACACAGTAAAAACTATTAATTAAAATATATTTGCATATGTTATATGAAATACATAATACATTTACATGTTTACAAATATGTAGAATATATAATTACTGAGGACAATCCAGTTCTCTGATGAGTAAAGTTCTAGAGAACACTGAGTTACTCAAGTGTTTATTTTTGATTTCTCAAGGGGTATAAACTGCTAAATATGACTTTGACTTACAAATAGCTTTATGAGGGCTTTTGTTCCTAATTTTTAATTCTGACATTATTAGAACCTCTTGTAGGTTGATTCTACGCATTCATCTCCTATCCTTTTCCTCCTTTAAAGAAATTATATATATAATATTATATACACACATATTTATAAAAAAGCCTTTCAAACAAGATTTTTAAGAATTCCAATATGGCTGGGTGGTGTGGCTCACACCTGTAATCCCAGCTACTCAGGAGGCTTGAGGTGTGAGGCTCACTTGAGACCAGGAGTTCAAGACCAGCCTGAGTAATGAGACCCTATCTCAAAAAAAAAAAAATTCCAATATTTATATGAACAGAGACAGAGAACTATATCTTTTCCCTTGTTTTCCAAATAGGAGCATGTATTGTAGCAATCTGGGGAATACTTCTGTAAAACGTATAGGATGCTACATAAAGAACTATCATCTCTTTCCATTCTCTCACTTTTCTTTTATTTTTCTCTACGTGAATGGTAATTTTGAACAGATCTTATCATCAAGGGAAAGTTGGCTCATTGAGTTAGTATTTTTATCACTGGATTTTTACATAAAAGGGTGATATTATAGAAATACCGAGTAATCCAGTTCTGGAACATTAGTAAGAATTACTTGTACCCCCAGGAGGCATGTTTTGCTTTATCTATTGAAGAGTCTCATATTTACTGACTTGTCCTAATGTCTTTGTGAGAAGACACTACGAGTGTCACACTATCACAGTAGCTACTAAATCGAAGGTTTCAGGTAGCACGAATGGGTTATGGGTTTGACAACAGGGAGCAGTGGACCAAAGGCATTCCCTAGAAAAAAACACACTAACGTGAGTAAATAAAACATATGTAACACAGAACTGGTTTCCTTATTGCTACCCAAGACAAGGTCAATAAATATTCACTGAGCCTGAATTATTATGGTCTCGCACGATATCAGGAACAATGTTCATTCTGAAACATCTTACTAGAAGTTTCTGCTGATAGGCTATGATTTTCTTCCAGAATGCAGACTCTGGAACTTCTGGCTCTCCGTATCTGTGTGTGTGGAGCTGCCTCGACTTTTGTTTTGCCTTGTCTTCTTTGGCTTTCTCTTCTTTTTCTCCATCTTCTCCCCTGGGAAAATAAAGGAATGGCAGATGAGCTATCCCAGAACTAGAGAACTAAACAGGCGTTGTACAAAAACATATGCAAGTGAGCAAATATTTTAGATCATAGTATAGTATTTGAAAACTGATTTCTCTTAAAATGAATGATAATATTCTAAATTTAGGATCAGATTCTGTGGTGTTCAAATCTAGAGGACATTTTATAGCCTTGAAGAATCTTCATATCTATGTGCCATATTCCCTTCCAATTGTGCAATAAAAACATTTAATTGAGAAAGAGAATAACAATGAAGATGACTTTTTTTCCTTTGCTGTGACTTTCCACCATACCTTATTTTTAAATTATGATTTTAATGTTCAATTTTTAACATTGCCTGGCCATTAAGATTTAAAATCAGAGGCCTATACAGTTGATTGTTCACATGTATAAAGTATATCTTATATATTGGCATGCATTAATTTTTGTTTCATTAATTAAATAAAACATATTAATTTAATTTATTGTATTAATGTTATATTAATTTCAGACAATAGAAATAGAAGCAGTGACATCTGATACCCTCTAGATGTAAAATGTCAATCCTTCATTAAAGTGAAGTCATACATGCATAACCCACAGATATGTAAGCTAAACTTAACCTTAACCCATATAAGGTATATATCTCACATTATTTGTAACATTAAAGAATTGCCAGGGAAATGCCTGCCATGCCCTATTCCATACACCTGCTTTTTATCCTACCAGTCCTTTACGTGGCCATTTGACAACTGACCCAACAGTGCAAGATCTATGACAATGAATAGTGCTACTTGCAAAGAACTCAATGAAAATAGGCCAAAGAAAACAACAGAACAGGGGAGGAAAATAAAATGCTATGTGAGACTAGCAGCACTACAGGCACCTAAAATTTTTATTTCTTTCCACAATTTTTCAAAATGTACACATAAAACTACGTAAATGTGGAAAAAGATGTAGGCTTCAGTTCTTAACAGAAACCCGATATTATGAGGGAGTTACACATTTTCATTGCCTCAAATCCGGCTCTTTATCTTTATTGCTGCATTTATAATTGTGCTCCACAGCACGAGGCGTGTTGGTGAAAATGAAGATTCCTGGGCCCCATCCCAGACCTGCTGAGTCAGCAACTCCGTGGTGGGGCCCAGCGACTAGCCTTGGAGGGACATCACTCCACAGGATTCTACGCAACTGCATCTGCAATGTTTGCTTCCGCCCTTCTTTAAAAGGACAGGAATACGTGCATGACTTTAAAGACAGAACTGTGGCCACCAGTCCTCTTATGGGGAATTTCCATGGAATCGCTGGAGTCTTTCCTGCTGACAAGATCACGCCAGGGGAATCCTTATGTAACAAGGAGGAAAAGACTAGAATGGCCGGTGGGGGGATGTCCACACTGCTGCCCGCCCAGGGTCTGAGGTCCTGGCCATCGGAGCCTCTCCAGTGAGATGGCAGATTCCACCCCCTGGCTCCTTTGCAACATAAGATTTTCCCTTACAGCTCCTGAAAAGAGAGTGTCAGAAAAAGAGACCGGCTGACACGTGAAATTATACATACTCGGCTTTTTCGGGTTCAGATTTGGTTTCTTCTTTTTCTTCTTTCTCTTCATCTTTTGCCTTCTGTTCCTTGAAGGGGCCAATGGGGAAAAGAAAAGCAGGAAGACACATCACCTCTGAATGAGTTTGGGAAGCCATATGACCGCGTGTCAAACCGTAACCGCTTGCTCATACTGAGACAGAAGTGCCACGTGTGCCTCTCAGTCTACTGGCCCAGACACCTCCCCCTTCTTCTCCACACTTCCCTTCCGTACCAGCGTTAGGAATGGACTTTTGGGCTTCTTCCCACTTCCTTTTCTCATTTCAGAAATGCCCTTCTTTACCTTGTCTACCTACTCAAATCTTACTCCTCCTTCAGCGACAGTGTAGGTCCCACCTGTCATCTAACTACCTTAAACCAAACTGGCGTTTCCATTTTCTGAACATAAGCAACCCCTACTGTGCACTGCCTATACTATTTAACACTTAGTCACTTTCTAGTTGCTTCATGTGTGTTAGTTTTTTTCTCTTTAATAAACTGTTTAAGGCAATTTTTTTTTTTTTTTTTTTTTTTTGAGACAGAGTCTCAATACGTTGCCCGGGCTAGAGTGAGTGCCGTGGCGTCAGCCTAGCTCACAGCAACCTCAAACTCCTGGGCTCAAGCGATCCTCCTGCCTCAGCCTCCCGAGTAGCTGGGACTACCAGGCATGTGCCACCATGCCCGGCTCATTTTTTCTCTATATATTTTTAGTTGGCCAGATAATTTCTTTCTATTTTTGGTAGAGACGGGGTATCGCTCTTGCTCAGGCTGGTCTTGAACTCCTGACCTCGAGCCACCCGCCCACCTTGGCCTCCCAGAGTGCTGGGATTAGAGGCGGGAGCCACCACGCCCGGCCTGTTTAAGGCAATTTGAAAGCAGCAACTACATCTTACCTTTTAATTCCCTAGGATACCCAGTGTTACCAGATACATGGTAAATACTCAAGAACTCTTCGTGGATGGAATGACGGACAGCTCCATTGACTAATGTCATTAGGGTCGGTCCTTAAGCTTACGCTATCACAGTTTAAGATAATTTAATAACTTGTAAAGAACCTTAAAAAGGCTAGCTTGGTCTACCCAAAAGCACATTTCTCTTTGGAAAGTCGAGTCCTGTATTTAAAATACCGCTCTGGCGCTAGCATGCAACCTGGTCTAGAGTTCATTTACTGTACCCACCCGAAGTCCGGAGAGCGAGCTGCTGTGACTCGGAGAAAACTTACCTGAAATTTTTCTTGCACCTCAGGGATGGGGACGGGGTTGCTCATCAGGTCACTGAGGCCGGCATTGGGGTTGTGAGGGATGAGTTTGTACTGGCCTCCTTCCCTCTTCAGATCCAAGCCAAATATGTCCGACAGGAGGTCGCTTTCCTCCGTCAGTTCCTTCAGGTCCGCCAGGTCTTCGGACGGCAGGGAGGCTTCCACGGCCTTCCTCTCTCCCTCCTCCCCGTCGCCCCTCACCTCGTCCTGCGTGGGGTCCGGCATGTTGGCCAGGAGCTCGGCGACGCGGATCTTCTTGGCGCCCTCCACCAAGCTGGCCCCTAGCAGCAGGCCGCAGACGATCCGGAAGAAGCCCCGGACCACGCTGGCCACGAAGTGCAGGAGGGTCAGGAAGATGCTCCAGTAGGACGAGCACAAGGCCGCGGCCATGTCCCTCACCGTCATCTTCTTCATTCTCTTCACCTGCTTCTTCAGGCTCTTCAGGCTGAGCATGCGGACGAGGGCCAGGACGTTGTACCTGAGGGCCAGCAGGGCCGACTGCACCGTCACGATGGAGAAGAAGCCCGTTCTCGGCCCCTGCTCCTCCGGCCTCTCCTTCTCGCTGTCCTCCTTGCTCGCCGACCTCTCGTTCAGGTCCGACTCGGAGATCTGCGCCGCCAGCTGCATCTCGAAGATGGTGTCCTCGCAGAAGTTGACGAACAGCTCCATCTTCTCCTTCTCGCCGCCCTCGTTGACCACGTCGAATATGAACTGCCGCTTGGACTCCTTGACCTGGGGCTTCTCCCACTGCGTGCGGCTGGACTCGCTGATTTCGAAATACACCCGCTCGATGCGCTTGGCGCTTCCCATGATCTCGATGCGGCCCAGAAAGGGCTGGAAGTAATTCAGCACGCTCTCCGCTAGCTCCAGGAAGGTCTGCAGTCGGGTGTCGTTGGGCATGTGCTCGGAGAGGTTTGTCAGGAGGACGGCCACGTTGAAGCCGATGTCCTTCGCGGGCTCGTGGAACCGTTTGACAAACTCCTCGTAGTCGAGGGTTTCGTTCTCGTCGGTCTCCGCGCAGGACAAAAGAAACTCGGTTTCTGACTGCGTGTAGTGCTTGTGGCTCTCCATGGCTTTATGGAAGTCCCTCTTGGAAATGACTCCCTTGCCATCAGGGTCGTACTCTTTAAAGGTGTCGGAAGATGTCAAATCCTTTAGTTTCAAGAACATGTCAAAAAATTTGAGAATCATCTCTACATTGTTGGAGGATTCCACAAGCATATCGACCATCTGTTTGCCGATCGTTCCATTGACAACGTTACCTGGGGGTAAAACAATTGCATTTGTTTAAAATAAACCTTCTTGGCAAAACTAGTATCTATAAAGAAAATCACAATATAGATCTTTTATGATATCTGAATCAAGAGTATCTCCTTGTTTATCCCCCCATGTATGAAGTCCCAGGAAAAGATGGAGAATTATTTCTAAACCATAGTTTTAAAAAGTGATTACAAAACACATACAAAACCATACTTACAAAGTAATTAGACTGACACACATAAAACAATATTTGAACAAAATCTGACTTTATTTTCCTCAAGTTAATCAAAGCAGCAGCATGTTTTAGATAAGGAAAATGGGGCCAACAGTCATAAACTGAAATCCAGTCTCATATTAATATTAAAAATGAACATGTACACAATGCTTTAGGGTTGAAAAATCACTATCATAGACAATATTTCATTTGATGTTCATATGTCTATAATGCAGGTATACTTTATTGTTTCTATTTTTTCTGAGATGAGGTCTCACTCTGATGCCTGAGCTAGAGTGCAGTGGCATCATCATAGCTCACTGCAACCTCAGACTCCTGGGCTCAAGTGATCCTCCTGCCTCAGCCTCCCAAAGTGCTAGGATTATAGGTGTGAGCCACCACACCCAGTTTCCCTTTAAAAAAAAAAAAAAAAAAACTAACTTGAGAAAAAGAACAATAAAGCCAGCAATAAATCCAAGGTATTCATCACATCTTAGTATTATTTTATTCTTTGCTGCATGCTAACTCTGGAAATTGACAAGCACATATTGATCCTTAAAATCAAAAAATAAAGAAAACTTGAAAGTATTAATCAAAACTACCTTCTAACATGGACAGCAACATGACCACCATGTCCTTTTGGAGATCCATTAATTCTTTTAATAGCTCAATTTGACTGGAATCCTGAAAATATTAGCATATTGCATTTGAGATAATATGAGAAAACTATGCAGTAAGAACATCACATTTATTGTCACAAAAAGGCCACTGCTCTGCCACTAGTAAGCTCTTTAAAGCATTACGGAACTACAGAAAGGCCAAACGTAAGTATGTAGCTTATTGAAAACAGATATCCTTCAGAATTAAAGAGCATTTACTATTTATTTCGACTCATATTCATTACAGTATTTGCAAGGACAAGGAACATATCTAACAAGAATACAGAAGAACTAATACAATGGTAGATTCTTTAATGCCAGGCGAGACTCAGGTGCTTCTGTACATTTGACAAGTTTCTTTTACTTGAAAAGATTTCATTTTTTTTCTTTCTTTCTAACTTCTTATATAAAGTTACTATATATTATGTAAAAATCAACTTATTCTAGGAAAAAATAGGAATGTAAGTAACATATGAGATAAACTTACCTTCTATAAATCTAACTAAAACTGCACAAAAATATTACCTATACCAATATTGCACAATGTATCTTATTGATCAATTTCATTTAGCTTTCTAACATTTCTTTGGCTAAAATTTTATGGGTTTTTTGTTTTTGCTTTTGATGTTTTACCTGAAAAAAAAAAAAAAACAATTCTTTTACATAGATACGTTGTGTGTAAACATCACTATGCTTAGATCCAGTGCCTGGAAATACGGGTCCTATTTATATCTACACAACAACCTTACATTTCATGAAATATTCTCTTTTTATTTAAACTACCCTTTTTTACAAACCAATTGTACAAGGTATCATTTTATTCATATGAAGCTAAATTTCCACACTGCTGAAAGGATGAGATCTTTGCTTTCCAAATAGCTGTTACCATGTAACCGTCTATAAACCATAAACAATTGCTAGGTAGCACCCGATGTTAAAAAAATATCATGGAAATACATAAGAATGAGAACTTTTACGAGTATATAAATTTGGTTCATGTTGGTTTCTTTTCCTTACTAAAATGTCATTAGTGATTAGATGAACAAATAAGGAAATTTCCCTATTCGGCTGAGGTCACCAACAATAACTAGATATGGACAAACATTCTGTCCTTGACCAAACTCTAGCCAGGCTCCTCTGAGCCCTCTTCTCAACTAGGCCTCAATCTTGCTCTATAAAGACTTGAACAAACACGAATGCAGTTTCCAAAGCGCAAGGTTACATCCCTACGATGACCTTAGCCCCCTTTAAAGTACTTGACCGGGAAAACTCAAGGCTGCCAAAAAATTTGCTGTTCCAGATAACACCTGAGAATAAGACCTCTGTCTCCCAGTCTCTAGAGGAAGACAGAACCCTAACTTTGACTATTGCCAGCTAGCAGACATAGCTGGCCTAATCGCATTTATACCAATGAAAACTTTGTAATTTTTCACTTCCCTGACTCTACTAAGGTCCTTCTCACCTGCTAGTCTCTAACCCTTCGTTCTCCCTTTGAAATGCCCAGTCGTCTCTGCACAAAGTTGAGTTCAGTTCACGCTGGACTCTTTTTCCCTGCTGCAATAGTTATTAATGATTAATATCTGTCCCCTTACCACTTTAACTAGCATCCAGCTTTGTTTATCTTTGACAATATCCTCCTGCTTGTAGGCCAGGGCACAGGCTTGAGTAGCCTCACTTTAGGGAAGGGGGAACTGACCCACACTCATGGGACAAGGAATGCCAACGTGGCGATTGGAACGGCAGTATTCTGTCTTTAAATCTAGCATTCTTTCTTCTACCCGACTGCTTGGCAAATACTCAGGCCCTGATGGATATGTCAGATCTCAGAACACACCACCAAAATTCACTGCACCAAAGGGACATGGTTCCTTGAGATTTTTATTAAGAACTTTTCTATTCATGTATCTTTTGGTTTCAAATGAGATAGATACAGTAGTGAGAAAACAACAAGCTGACATTTTCAACAGGCACTCTCAGGCTAACATTAAAACATGGTAGAAAATCTGCTTAGCCTTTATTTGCTTATCCTTATAGTTACTATTTCCTGACTTTCATGAAGCTAAATTTCCTGGTAGTGGGTCAATGTCACCCTACTGAGAACAGCTTCTTGTTTATGACCCTCTAAAAAAAATTGTCTCCTTTTAACAAGAGATTTGTAACAGGTCAAAAATCCTATTTCAATTATCTTTTAGAGGGGAAAGAAAATTCCAGTGACCAATTTCTGGGAAGTGCATCTACGAGGATTGTGAAATGCACAATGTTTGGGACTCTAATGTTTTATTTTTCCATTACATTTAATTTCTTAATATCCTTTGTTCTCAAATCTGAATAATAACTCCCATCTATTTTCAGCTTACATAAAATATTTTTATTTAAAAAAACGTTTTTTAATATAGAGTAAAACAGGTAATGATACAGTGATCTAAAAAAGATAATGTTCAAACATAAGAAATCACATTTCATTTGCCAATAGTTACAGTCTCCAGTTTGTCAAGTAGGAATAGCAGAAGGTAGTTCATTTACCTGCGACAGCTTCATCTGCATGTGGGCAAATACGTGAAGAAAACCCACCACTGCATCCCATAACCTGCTGTGTGCCAAACTTTGCTGGTTACCAGTGCAAGGACCCTGGAGCGTAAACAAACAGTAATCATTCTTGATCATTTATTTGTCAAAATAAACTTTACACTAACAGGGCCAAAATTGACTTTGTGTTTACATAGCTTCTTGCCAATAGGTTATCTAAAAAAGATAGGAACCCAAAGTGAAAGAAAGAGATGCAATGATGATAATGGTATCCTTAAGAGATAAGCACGTTCTTCTTTGAAATGTTTAATAAATCCCCAGAAAACATTTCTCAGAGATTTTTATGTGCTGTGAATCATTTCATTTTTGCCTGGCTTTGATCTCTTCTATTTAAAGGAAAAGAGTAAGGTGCAGGTGTTTTGGTTGTTAAGTCAAATCAACTAATAGTCACCATCCTATATTGGAAAGAATATTGAGAAGAGGTGAGATGAGAGGTGATTTACCTTTTATTCCTAAATAGTAACCTGGATAAAGCATTCATATAAAGAAAAAAAAAATCCTTTTCAATGTTTTCTTAGTTATGCATCTGTTTTTGCAAATGGTACAAACCACTGAGATTTTTTAAATCTCAGGGAGGGTGACAGTGCGGGAGGCCGTTAGATGAACACCGGAATGCCATTTCAAAGAAAAGAAACTTGCTTTTTCTTCAAATCAGAAATCATTTTCTTCATGTGCTATCTAAGGTTTTAATCGAAAGTTAAAGTATTCTAAAGGGTTAAGATCTTCTGCAACCCCCAGGTGACCAAGAGCTGTTCTGGCAGCCCTTATGGGATACAGTTGCAAGCCCAAGGCCGAAGTACGCATTTTTCCTTCTAAACCTGAAACACACACACAAAGTAGTTTCCAGAACTTGCTCGACCTCAGGTCTTCAGCTACTGAGAACTGTAAACTAATCTGAAGGGCACATCTGCCTCGCCTATTGCCTTGACTCCCTACTTCCCATGATGTATGTGCAGGACGGTGTTACTTTCAGATGGACCTTGTGCCAAGGACAGATAAAGCTTTCTCTTTTCCCACCAATTAGCTCCTGGTCTTACTCTAGGAATCTGGACCATACAATGTTCTCTTATTCCAATAATTTTTCTTCTTCCCCTTACTGAAACTGGCATTTCAATCTTATAGATCATCATCTTTATTGGAACAGTTTTGGATCTCCCCCTTATATTATTCTCTATAGTTAGCAAAAACTTGAATCAAAAAGCAATATGCTATGCTGTAATCTAAAAGGCACTCTAAAATAAGCATGAAGTTAATGATGAGCTTTTTATGCACAGTATCAATATTTATCAGTAAATCTGACACTAAGACAAGCTTCTTGAAAATATATTTCACTAAATGCAATGTGGTAACTTGGACTGGATCCTGGAATAAAAAAGAGACCTTAATGGTAAAACTGGTAAAATCAGAATAAAGCCTGTAATTTTGTTAATAGGATGTGGCAATGTTAATTTCTTTTTTTTTTCTTTTCTTTATTTTATTAAATAAACTTAAAATTTCTTTCTATTTTTCAGTAGAGATGGGGTCTCGCTCTTGCTCAGACTGGTTTAGAACTCCTGAGCTCAAACGATCCACCTGCCTTGGCCTCCCAGAGTGCTGGGATTACAGGCTGTTAATTTCTTATTTTTGACAAATGTACCACGGTTATATAAAATGTCTATATTAGGGAAAGCTGAGTGAAATCACATATACAAATTCTTGGTACTATCTTTGAAACTTTCTGACTATCTAAAAGTGTTCCAAAATGAAATACATATTTATTAAATATATATTTCGAAAATGATTGTTATATAAAAATTCACATCAACAAGAGAAACTAAAATGAACAGAGCACAAGAAGTCATACGGTTTTCCCTGATACCTTTTGAAGATTAATTTAGAAATCTGCGTTCTATAACAACATTTAATAAAGAGTTTTGCACAAACTAAGAGCTCAAAGGATGCTTCTAGCTTTAGATAAGTTCAGGAATCTAACTTATTTTAGGAACCAAGAAATACCCACTCTTGCCTAAAAAGGCATTTAAGTTTCATTTGGAATACAGAAACCATTTTATTGACCGTTTCTACAAAATTCACTGGCTTGCTAATGTCATCAGTCAATCTTATTTTTTAATCAGGACAGCACACATGAATGTTGTCATGCTGAATGTCACTCTGGCATGGATGAGCATACTAATGCAATCACGGGAGCCTGGGGAGACAAGGAAATGGAACTACGAATGGACCAAAACTGACTTAAGTTTTCACTGTTATTTGATTTTAAAGGAAAGTTACTCGATTCAGCAAGTTTGACTTTTTCAACTTGAAATGCTGAGATGAAAATCCTCTTCCGCACCCAGGGATCAAATGATATAAAAGCAAGCTCCTGCCAAGGCACCGACTGCAGAGGAGAGAGACAGTCTGGAAGAGATGCTCCTACTTCCGCAGCACTGGACGGCTGGTTGGCTTCTCTTGGCCGCGAGTCATTCATTCACGCCTGAAACTACGCTAGGCTCTGGGGATGTGATCCGCTGTTGTTTTATTCGTTTAGCCTTTCTTCTGCCCACAAGATTATGTTTGGTCTAACAGAGCCAATGGTAAGTTTCTTCCTCCTGTTTTATCCTTACATAGTGACTGTTCAGGGTGACATTGGCCATTGAGACAGAAGACAGAAAGGAAAGAGGACTGACTGGCCTGTTAGGAAACAGTAAAGTTTTTCTGGTTGAAAATAAACCAGATTTTTATAAAATCTTTAAAAAAATAAGAGGTCAAGACTAGAAGTTTAGGCTAAAGAGAATATAAAATAAATCAATATTTTTAAAAAAGGAATATTCTCCATGGTATTTGGAATTTTATCTATAATACACACACACATACACACACACACCAATAATGAAGTTTTTAAACACTATTCTCTTTCGCATTAAGTTTCTATGAAACTTCTTCCTCACTTTTACTGAAATACTGTAAAGAGTGGTTTAATGTTCTACCCTCTCTCCTGCTCTTGCTCTCTCCCTGTCTTCCTGAATATTTATCAAGTGCTTAATATATTAATGCATGCCAGGCCCTGGACATACAATAGAGCCAACATCATGGTTCACGCCTCTGAGGAGTTAATGATATCTCAGCCTGCCACATGGCAAAGCAGTTTCATTCCATATACATTTAAATCTCAACCTAATATTTTAATTGTGGTCACTGATGAAAAAACAATGAAATGAGTCAACAGGAGATACAAAAAATACTTTAGGTATGCTGCATTTTTCTATGGAATTCAATGCTAACCAGTGGACTCTTTTTTAGTTTTCATTCTTCAAACAGCAGAAAAGTTGAAACGTTTACCTGAATATACTCTGTGAGAGTGTTAAAGACTTGTTTTGCTACTTGGATAGCTTTCGAGAAATTCCGTTGTCCTTGTTCATCAATAACATCTTTCCCAGAGTAATACCAATAGAAGTCACTAATTGATTCCTGGAAAATAGACATAATATTAAGTTACATTCTAAAGTTATCACTGACTATCCAGTCTTGTACTCTATGCTAGAAAAATATTTTATTTTTTATTTATTAATTTTTTAGACAGGGTCTTGCTCTGTTGCCCAGGCTAGAGTGCAGTCGTGTCATCATAGCTCACTGTGGCCTCATTCACCTAGGCTCCCAAGCAGGTGGAACTACAGGCGCACGCCACCATACCCGGATAATTTTTTTTTATTATTTTTTGTAGAGATGGGGTCTTGCTATGTTGCTCAGTCTGGTCTTGAACTCTTGGCCTCAAGCAATCTTCCCACCCCAGCCTCCCAAAGTGCTGAGATTACATGTGTGAGCCACTGTGCCCAGCCTTAGCAAAGTATTTTAAATAACAGATATGGTAGCAAATAAAAATAACTGTGAAGTAAACACCATTCTTTGATGATTTTCCTAAATTTACAATATGGCAACCCCCTCCCTAGATACAAATAATAACTGAAGAGAAGACAAGAAGCAGAAGACTTAGCTTTAAAAATTATTTTCTGTCTCTGATGACTATAAACTCCATAAACATAAGGATTCATTAAGATAAGAGCATATTTATCCCCTGAGCAAATTTAGATATCTACCATGTGAGCAAAGAAATTAGAACAATTATGGAATAATAATATTTTTTGGGTTACAGACATCTGGCCTCCTTTTCATTTCACCAGTGAGGCCTCCACGGTGCCCTGAGGAAACTGGGTGGACTGCTTACACATACTAACAAGATGCTGTCAGTAATAACTTACATTTTAAAGGAATTTTAATTGGGTAAATGAAGAATACAATTTAACTCAGTAATTCATGTCTTAAACTTTGGATTTGAGACATGATTTTAAAAATCACAGATATGTTTTTGGCAATACTTCATGATGCTATTCACCTCAAAATGGACTTTTCTCTCCCCATTAAGCTTTACGTAAAAATAATAATAATAATAATAAAGTTGTGCTTTTACATAGTCAAAGATTAAGGAAAAAGCTGAAAGTCTGAATTTACAGTTTTTAAAATATCAAGCCTGGCTTCTTTTATAAATAAAATGAGGGCAATACGAGTTGTATAGGGCTCTCATTATTTAAGAGGCCTACACTTTCTCTCTTTTTTTTTTTTTTTTTTTCATTTTTGAGACAGAGTCTCACTCTGTTGCCCGGGCTAGAGTGCAGTGGCATCAGCCTAGCTCACAGCAACCTCAAACTCCGGGGCTCAAGCAATCCTCCTGCCTCAGCCTCCCGAGTAGCTGGGACTACAGGCATGTGCCACCATGCCCGGCTAATTTTTTCTATACATTCTAGTTGTCCAGTTCATTTCATTCTATTTTTTAGTAGAGATGGGGTCTCGCTCTTGCTCAGGCTAGTTTTGAACTCCTGACCCTCAAGCTATCCTCCCGCCTCGGCTTCCTAGAGTGCTAGGATTACAGGTGTGAGCCACCACGCCCAGCCAGGCCTACACTTTCAATTCAGTTTGATTAACGTTTCAAATATTAATGTTAAGCTGAATGTTAAAATTAATGCAAATATTTGGACAGCTAAAACGATCAAATCCTAAGCTATGAAATTTAAGTTTACGGTAGTAGTTGGAAAGCTTTCTTTCCTACTCCAAAGAATGTTTCAAACATTCTTTGCCAATTTGTCAACTATAGAAGAAGGAGCAGAATATAAAAGTGCTTTATAAAATAAATTTAAAATACCATCAAGCTAAAAAATAAAGGGAAAAAAATCTCCACTTATAGAAGACAGTCATGAGGAAAGCAGAAGTCAGGATCAGAGGCAGAGAGAACAGTGGCAGTTCTGCCCTAAGAATTCCTGAAAGATTGTGATCAAAGATAAAAATATCTCAAAAAAATTCTGTCTAGTCATAAACCAAAACACATTAAAACACGTTGGTTTAACAACTCTGCCATATTATTTCAACTAACTAGCCCTTTTAATTTATTTCCAATATGGAAGGCAACGTACCTGGACTCTCAGTAGGTAGTCTACAGTGGAGATGATGATGTTGACAGTTGTATTATTGCCAGTCTGAGTTCTCAGATAATTTTGAAAATCTACATAACACCAAAAAAATGTTATTAAAGCTCACTCAAAAGTATACAATGAGTTATTCTGATAGCTCCCAAACAAACGTTGTTGTCTACAGAAAAATCACTGTGGCTAAGGGGAGTGTTTTAGCTGGTAGTTTTAACATGAAATAATTCATATTTTCCATAAAAAGTAAGTGATTACCCACAAAACATATCTAGATGCTCCACAGATATCAATATTCTAATTAATTTTTGTCTAAGATGCTGTTAACACCTGTTTCTTTATTCCTAGATCTAGAGCTCTGGGCATGTGGATGACTAAAAATGGTCACCACATGGAGGATATAGTAATGTGATTATTTATTCAGTAATTGTTTGTTCCTCAATACTGTGCAAGGTGCTGGAGAAACAATGAAAAAATTAACACAGTCTGGTTGAGAGCTAGCTATAAAAACAACTACTGGAAATACATTATGTTACGTAATACAATGAAGTATGTACCCTCCCAAGGTAAAGAGAAGTAATAGAAAACAAATGAAGCTCTCTATGACTCTATAGATATCTACCGAACCTACAAATTTT
Source organism: Lemur catta (assembly GCF_020740605.2). Taxonomy (NCBI): domain Eukaryota; kingdom Metazoa; phylum Chordata; class Mammalia; order Primates; family Lemuridae; genus Lemur; species Lemur catta. The sequence continues at coordinate 10,716,535 of NC_059152.1, read as the reverse complement.
GTATGTATCATCACCTGTCTTCTCTGACATAAGAAGAACTGCTAAGATTCAAGTTAAACGGCTAGCCAAGGACTCCGAAAGCAACAAAGCAATACATAAACTGGCCCAGCGCCCAATTCAGAGAGATGCTCTCCAACTCTTTGTTGACTCCAGAGATGAAGCATACTTAGAACTAATTGGCCCCCGTTGTTACCAGCTTGAAGACATTTACTCCTTGGTACCATCAGACGGTCTGGGCACTCACGAACCTGAGTTGTGCCCCTCACAGAGGAGCTGCAGGAACCGGAAGAGGTCACAGGTGAACTCGTCGTCCTGCAGAACCTTCTCTCCTGCGGGAAGTGCAGAGGGATCAGAGGTTACCAACCACCCCAGCGGGCCCCTCCCCTTCTACCCCCACCTCCGTCCAGCTTGCGTGTTGATCTAGCATGGTTCTGAACCCAAACAGTCACAAATCATAGCCACTTTTCTATCTGAAGCTCCTAAGATCATGCGCTTGGCAGATAGATGTACTTTTTCTTTGTAAGCAAAGAACAGCTGAATTTTAAAACTCAAGATTTCTCTCTGTTAAAAGGAGCAGCATGGGTTTGGCAACATTTCACAAACAACCTAAAGGCTTGGACTTTTTTTTTTTTTTTCCCTTGTTTTTGGGAAGGTATGTATAGACATGATCTCTGCATCTCTTCAACTGTTAAAGTTAAATTTGCTTTGTACCTGGAGTACGACCAAATGATTCCATGCAAAGCATTCAATGTCTCCATAAAACAGGGCCGGGAGTTTCTCTTATTAAAAAAGAATTAAAGGATTTCTGTGAAAACTGTCAATCACTAGAAAATATTTATTCACTTTTTAAAATTAGCTCTCTCATCCACTTGTCTACTGATTATAAAAAAGAAAAAAAGAAAGACGTCTGGCATCTGAAACAGAGACTTGACTGGTTGAAGCTTTACTTCCAGAGGAGGATGAACTGGCAAACATATTTAATTCTAAATATCAAACCAAAAAAGACTTTGGTGGCTAAACCTAAGAAAGAAAAGTGACAAGAAGGACATCCCTAGTCATGGAAACTAGTCTGTATCACCCAACACTAAAAAATAATTGTGGGGCAAGGATGAAGACCAAAAAGGGCTCAGATAGTTTACCTGTATTTCAGTTTAAATGTATCTCGATCACAAGTGACTTTGAAAGCAAAAACACAAGGAAGGAAACAAACACAAAACAGCACCACCACACAAATGAAAGTTGATTTTAAAAACATAAAGTGTCAGTGAAAAAAAAATTATTTAATATTATGATCATCTGCTCTGGAATTTAAACTTGTTTAAAAAGCAAAATGACAAAAAAATATAGCCAGTTGAATGAATGTACTTATGCATTTAAAAAAATATAATAACTTTTCACAGACTGGAAATACTTTGGGCTAAGAAAGAAAACTATGCAATGATCATGTGTTTACTGTAACTGAAATTATGAATGATCATAATGACAGAGAGCCGATGGACTTACCAGTCCGCAGTCTGTGACTTTCAAAGTGAGAGGCTTCACATAATGGTAAGGTTAGGAAGCAAAACCATTTTGAAAACTAATATAAACATCAAAAAAAGTACACAGAATCACTGTACTCGTTTCCCTTTTAGCCCGCAAGATGCGAAATTTGGTGACAAAGCTAAAAATCACCAAGTACACAAATTAGACCTGGCAAGTTTAAGTGTTCAAAGCACATTGTTTTGAATCTCCATTCATGGCTGATAAGTCCATTCCTCAGCGTTTAAGCTCATGAAAGGACAGGAAAGAAAGGGAGAACATTTTAGGCTAATAAATACACTAAACCCTCTTCATTGAGGAGACTTAGTGTCATGTTCATGAGCCATTTTAATCAGCAGTCTTTAAAAAGGAATATAAATCAAAATATTATCAGTTCATCATGTAGACTTCTTGATTCTTTCCCTGCAAGCCTGTCTACAATGTTTTTTTCCAAAAAAATCAAATCAATAAACCAGGTATATATTTTCAATGTTCATATATTCAGTGTGAAATAAGTAACCCTTGCTAGAAAGTATTCAAGGAAGTTAACACTGATGTGAGTATCATAGAGTCTACCTGTGTACCTAAAAATGCTCTGCACAATGCATAATGATTTATAACATAAGGTTTTGTTTATTGTTGGCATGCACAGTATTTTCTTGCCTGTATATCAAAACACACACAAGTAACTCCACTTACATAATAAGGACACACTGCATATAGTAGAACAATGGGAAGAGAAGGGAGGTGAAGGGGGAGAGGGAGGGTACAGGGCAAGCCTTCATTTACCATCACGTGATACCAGGAATAAACGGGGTTGCTACTGCTTAATGAACATGTTCCTGTCTGATTAAAATGCTGCCATTGCCCATGCTGCAAATAAGTGGCACAGTAACAGAGACGGATGATGGCTTTATGTCTGCAGAAGGTACAGGATCAACAGTCTATTTTGGGATGTATGCAAAAGAAATTCCATTGTAAGATGGAAACTAAGATTAACAACAACAAAATGGAGTAGCATGTAGTTGAAAGTGCTCTTACGTTCTTAAGATATTACTTGTAATTGCTGCAGCGGGGTTCAATGTAAATACAGTGAAGGGCATTCCTTTGGTTTCATGTTTATAAGAGGATTGAGATTTCTAATACTGTAATAAAGTGGGAGCTATTTCAATATCACTGCTGCTGCTGAGTTCATTCTCTGCACCTTAGTTTTCTCATCCATCTATCTATCTATCTATCTATCTATATATATATATTTTTTTTTTTTTTTGAGACAGAGTCTCACTCTGTTGCCTGGGCTAGAGTGCCATGGCGTCAGCCTAGCTCACAGCAACCTCAAACTCCTGGGCTCAAGCAATCCTCCTGCCTCAGCCTCCCAAGTAGCTGGGACTACAGGCATGTGCCAACATGCCTGGCTAATTTTTTCTACATATTTTTAGCTGTCTAGATTATTTCTTTCTATTTTTAGTAGAGAAGGGGTCTCGCTCTTGCTCAGGCTGGTCTCAAACTCTTGACCTTGAGTGATCCTCCTGCCTCGGCCTCCCAGAGTGCCAGGATTACAGGCGTGAGCCACTACACTCGGCCCTTTCTCATCTATAAAGTGAGGCTAATGTGTACCCTCCTGTCTGTATCACTGGCTCTTCATAATCTGTGATCGTTTTTCCAAATTGTGAAAAGGTTAATATATTAGGTGCAGGGGCAATAAGACCATATAAAGATGGGACCAACATAACTAGCTGATGAATACAGTTATTTAAATATATTTATAAATTGCGTTTTTATTTTCTGAAAGCCATCTTGATTTTAATGGACCAAAATGTTCTCAAAATGACAAATTTCCACTTGGGAATAATCTAGATAGACCTTATATAATCAAGCTAAGAGTGAAATAGTAAATCCTATTTTAGAGATCTAATAAAGTTGGCACACTTTTAAAGGCCACTCTTCTACTCACAATTGGTTGACAGAGAAGTACAGAAGTGTCTCCTTAAAATCAATGAAACAACTCTGTAGGAGTGTGTCTTGTGGTTACTTAGAATGCCCACGGACACAGCTTGAAGTTCTCAGCCTATTCTTCAGGCAAAGCTTAGTTTAATGGTTAGTGATTGTTAATAAGTTATTAATAACTTATATGAATTAGTAATCAATTACCAATGGTTATTAATATATCATTAATAATAAAAATTCAATGAAGTTAGTACAAAGTCTACCTAGTATGCATATAAAAATAATTGACTTAGAATAAATAGATTCCAAGACATTCTCATTATTGTAAGATCTTGTCAGGTCAATATCTATAATAATGCAAAGATAAAAGGGTGAGTCATGAAACATAAGACTGGCCACGTCAAAAAATTCCCTATAAGTCTATTGTTAATTGTTGCTCAAAAGCACCTCACTACCATGAAGGAAATTGTTCTTATTACTGATCTTGAGAGGACTTAAATATCTATTTTGTATAATGCCAAAACTAAAGAATTAATGCTAAAGATATTTTTAAGTAGTGAAGAGTCAGGTATTTTATTTCATGTGGGTCATTTTAATATCACTGCTTAGATGGTTTAAATATGCTGCTTCAATTATATACCACAATTCAACTAACAACAAAAAAATTTTAAAAAATGCATCTACAGTTAACATTTAATGAGTGACTTCAATGTGCTACATTGTGTTAGATGGATTACCCTATATTTCATTTCTGATTTATTATAATCTTGTCAATTAGCTAAATGTAATCCCATTTTGTAGTTCCATAAACAACTGAGAAACTATAATAAGTCAACCACTGTCACACAGCTGTTAACTGGTAAAGGGTATTATTCCAGGGACCTTCAGTAAACACACACTAAGTGTCTCTGCTATGCCAGTCCTCTCGTGAGGTGAACACAGTCTCTAACCTGGAGAAGTTCATAATCTAATGGAAGAGACAGGCCAGTAAACAGATAATTTCAGTATCATATGGTCTCTCTGAATCCAGTATGCCAGAGTTTCTACACTTTGTAAAGTTAGCACCAGTAACTAATAAATCTTCGACTAACAATCATTATAGATACTATGTGTTATTGCAATTGTGAACTTGTTTTCATCAATTTTAGAATCAAAAGAAAACAATTTCTAGATATGTGACTTTCGTCATTTCACTGTTCTGAGCCTAAGTTTCATCATTTTGATATGGTGGCTTAACAATCTTCCGACCCCCTTATTTCATAGGGCTGATGGGAAAACCAAAGTGGTTCAGATAGTTAAAAGTGCTTTGAAATCTGCGGAGCACAAAAGGATTATGAAGGTCAAGTTCCAGTGCTGTCAAGCCATAGGTCAAATAACCTAAACTTCTAAAACACAGAATTTCAGTACGTTGTGGGTATGACATTTACTTAGTCTATAGATTTCACTCTGTGCATTTATTCAAATCGAGATGACCACCTGACAGCAGCGTGCACTATGCACTCCTATTTCAGATCCCACGACAACAAAAATGACCACTATGTGAAACAAATTAGGTTTATCCCAAGGATAACAGAATTAAAGTATATTTTGTTACTTAAACAAATTAAAGTAGCTGGAGAGGAAAAAAAATCCTTTTGCTTTCAAATCTTTCAAAAAGATTGTTTCTCTTGCAGCCAGAGCTTAAACCTCTTGACTGTCATGATCCTCATTGAAATTCTTACTGTCCTTCATTCATTCCGTTCATCAACATGCTAACTTGCTAACTGACGTCCCTGCCTTCAGACTGTGACACTCACCTTATGCAATGCTGCCTCTGAGTCATTTTTCAAAAGCACAATCCAATTATCATACTCCCCTGATAAACAGAGGGAGTCTTTTGAAAATTATGAAAAGTCTACTCTGAAGAATTCTCTACGATCTGTCATTAGACAAACCTCAGAGCTGCCCCACTTCCGTGAAGGCAATAATGCTGGTCACTGTCTTTGGGGACTCAATCTCTATTTAGCACAGTAGCACTGCCGAGAAATGAGAAATCTGTGCACTTTAATGTTAGGATAGTCTACCAGAGCACTGTTTGAACAACGCATGTTAGGAACGTAATTCCAGGTGGTTAATTTAACACTATACATATTATCACTGTGCTCTGCCATGTTTTGTACTTTAAACTTTGCACATGCTGTTCCCTTCCGCTGGAATGTCTTTGCCTTCCTTAACTATGAGAGAGACTCCTACTTCAGGCTATACGTTACTTCTCTTCTGATGCTTCCCCTGCCCACACACACACACCTTGGCAGTTAAGTATTTCCACTACACATACTACATACACATACAGCATTGTTCTGACGTTATGTGTTTACAAGTCTGTCTATACAATACTGGGCTCCTACGTCACCTCCAAGGCCTAGGACACCATCTAGCACATAACAGCCACTCCAATTTAAATGAGTGCTTTGAAGTTTAAAAACTGTGCAAGGATGTTAAGAAAACTTCTTTGGTGCCATAAACCAACATCACTGGCATTTCCCCGGGAATGGTGGATTAACGTGGGCAGAACACTAGACTATACTTGCGGGGAGATAGCCAGTAAATAATTAAGCGATAAAAATAACAACAAAAAGTAAGGGTAGCCCATATTCAAAGATCAATTTAATCCTTTTACTTCATTAATTAAAAATTAATCTTTGTTGCTTCAACGTCTCATAAATTTGATGAGGTCACTATAAATATAACAGTAAGAACCTCAGTGCAAGACATGATCAGATACAGATGAATATTTGGGGAAGGTTCATTGGTAGTTAACGTTTGACATAAGATTTTTAAAAATCGAAGAATTTCTAAGGAATCACATCAACTTCAAAGTTTCATCTCACTTTCGAGAAGTCCAGGAACCATCGCACGATGCTCAAAAATAAAACGCTGTGTCTTCTGCTCTAGTCCAAGAAGACTTTTGAAAGAAGGAAAATGGCACTTTCAAGCTCAAAATGATTTGATAATGAGGTTAATGGTTCTGATAAAAAATAAATTAAAAATCCGAGGATGGAATGAAGTTTTAAATACTCATACAGGTTTTTGGTTTTGAACTTCATTATCTGATTAAAAGAAAACATACATGAATATACAATATGCAGAGAGGACTACATTGAGCACATCATGAATCTACCAAACACATGTGCTGAAGGACCTTTTTCAATTTCTTTTTTTTTTTTTTTACCAAGTGGTAGGTCCAGGCTTTTATAGAAAGGGGGAAAATTTAGGAAGGAGGGACACGGACCCCAGGGCAAAACTTACATGACAGTAACAGCAGTAGAAAAAGACATGTAAATGATTAAACCTTAAACACATAGCTCCTAATGGTATCTCAATACCAGATTAGGAACAGCATTTGTAACCACAAAAAGTTCAAAAGCAACTTTTAAACTTGAACCATAAATGCAAACACTGGCAACAGACTACACCAGCAAAGAACCAAGAACAATAAGTAACAGGGCAAGAAATATACCTAAGGCCATGCTGGACGTGGCTTAAGCCCCTGCAGAGTATGTGGAGATGGGCGGGAAGCGACCTGGCTCATGGAATCTATAAATTATACAGTGGGAGGCAAAAACGCCTGCATTTTAGTCTCGGCCCTACCACTTAGCTGTGTGACCTTGGACAAGCTAAGTAACCTTCTTTCCCTCAGTCCCCTTAGCTATAAAAATCAAGGTAATAGCTACACCTCATTGGAAGGTTGTGGGTATCAAAACAGCTCATGTGTTTCAGTTTATACATTTTCTATGACTATATAATCTATGGTCACATTATCATCATCAGAGATTTAGCCTGATAAAGACAGTGGGTGAGGATGGAGATTTAAATATAGCAGATTATTTTCTCAGTGCTAAGCCTATGCTATCTGAGACACAAGTTTTGAAGCAATAACATCACTAAGAGATTCTGGGTTTTCAGATTTTTCTATGCCTTCCAAGATGGATGACTGATTTTTCTTTTCCTGTGGGGATATGGGCTTTTCTTAACTTTCATAGAATCTTAAACAAAAGAATGGTCTCATAAGAGAATTTTTTTTTAATATGCCAAAAGAGAGTACGTATAGGAGTTCTTAAAACAATTTGGAAAATTTAGTATTAATAGAGCTAATAAGTTTCCCTTGTATATTCTCCTAATGGGTCTCTTGATTAAGACAATAGCATATATCCAGAAAGCCCAATTTAATCTCAGAAGTCTTGTTGACGTACTAGGTACTATTTAAAACCTCATCACTTCTTTATTACCATTGCATAGAATGTCCTTCAGAGTGGAAAGTGCAACAATTTTTTTTTAAGAGATGGGGTCTTGCTATGTTGTCCAGGCTGATGTTAAACTCCTGGCATCAAGTATTCCTCTTACCTTAACCTCTCAAGGAAGTGGGACTACAGTTGTGCACCACCACACTGGGCTAAAAATGTCTTTTAGAAACTACTTTGAAACACTAATGCCATCTTTGTTATTATATTGGTTTGAAGAGTAAATAGCTGCTATTGTTTCTACTGCTCTTTGAATTTAGTCTCAAGAATAAAAATTAGTTTTTATGTTAAATGATTTTTGATCTGTGATATTTTCAAAGGAATAGAGGAAAACTCTGTAGACCTCCCAATAGTGGGAAGGCACTCGGCAGAGCACACTGGCCAAGAAGAGACCGAGCTCTTCACTTTTCACCTGGGATCTGTCACCGATTTCCCATGCACCACTCAGTGCAGCCATAAAGCCACGGTATGTTCAAGACAGAAACACCACAGGGAGACTAGAGCAGACATTCTACGATTCATTCATTTACACAACAATTGCAAACACTGGGCCCACCAGAATTTTTTTTAAATGAACAAAACACAACGAAACAAATCAAAAAAATGGAATTGAAATGTTTTTTGCCCCTTCATAATCTAATATATCAATAACTGTACACCCTCATAGAAAGAAGAAAAAAAGAAAGCTAGATATATACATTTAAAAAAATAACAGGATGCATAATGATGGCAATTAAATGATCTACTTGTAAAAACAGTCGATAAAAGAAAAAAATGCACAAAAAGTGGTCACTATCAAGTTGGTACACAAAGCTAACAACAAATAAAAGAGCAAATAAAGAAAAGACAGTTCATTTTTCATAATTACCACGCTCATGAGTGATGACTGAGGAAAGGAGGATAGTACATTTATAGTAGTCGAAAGAAAAGGAAATGGGGAAAAAGAAAGAAGTTGAGATTTTGTTTTTGTTCTGCTACTTGTAAGGAAATAACATACAAGACGTGTTCATCAGTTTGGGTGCTTGTTTTGTGTGCGTGTTGAAAAAGAATGCACCAATGAAACCAACCTCATTTTGGGAGAGTTGTAAATAATTCTCACATCAGAATGGTCATGCTCACCAAGTTATTTCTGATTTGAGACTCAAAAATGTTATTCCAGTCTGTATCTGGCTGACAAAGGACAGGAGGCTGAGTAAAATAAACCCGTGTGGCCGCTAGTCCCGTGTGGGACCTGATATTACCAGTGACAAGGAATGATCAACGGAATTGTGTTCAGGGCCCTTGGAACATGAAGTAATAACTACAAGGAAAAGCTGAAATTGATTTCTAATTCTAAGACAGGCAAGTAGACTTTGGACAGAGAATTCCTTCACTTTTAGGCATTTTACAGTTGGAAAATGCTCAGGACCTCCAAGAGATGCTCAAGGCAGGCAGGTGATACGCCATGAGATTTCTAGTGGCTCCAGGTTCTCCAGATGGGGCCAAAAAACCTAAGTAAGTGTACAGTGGCCCTTCTCAACTTCAGACCAGAGCCCCAGAAATTTCTGAACCCCAGGCTAGAAAACCTAAGTAAGTTTAAAGTGGTGTAAGTGATTTTTTCTGGAAGGTAGCTAACTCAATTAAGTAACTATGTGAGTTATATTTGATGATCGGACCCATACATTCAAACATCAAGCAGAAAATAAAATAACACAAGAGCCACATAGTGTTAGCAGCATGAGAAAGTGTATAAATGATAAAATTTCAGATACAACAAGAAATAGGCAGTTCTTTTTCCTATTTGCAAGAACAAAAAAAAATACAGAGATAGTTAATATTTCAGAAAGACAAGCAAAGACTACAAATGGTAGATGGGAGAAAATTTATTTTTTATAATAAGATTAGTCCAATAAAAGAATCAATGTTCCAAAACTAATAATTGACAAGATGACAAGTCCAAATCAAACAAAACAAATGAAAATAGATAAACATAAAAGGCCTCAGTGAAACTAAAATAGGTGAAGAATCAAACATAAGAGAATAAAAATAAATCAAAACAAAAAATACTGAAGATAATTTTTTTCTTAATAAATATTCCTAAAATGAATGGGTAGCAATGGTTGTTTCTCCTTTAAATGTATTACATGCTAAACTTTCTAGTTTATACCAGCACCTATTTAGAGAGAGGGAAAAACTCTAAGCGTGTGTGAATCATGACTTTTGTGCACATATAAATAATCAGGATTATTTAAACACAAAAATTACCCCTTAATTTCTTTCATCAAACAATCTGGACTTGCAAAGACATATAGGTATGTGAGAGACAAAGGAGATAAGGGGAGTAGAAGTAGATTAAAGGATTACTATCCTAAGGAGATAGAAGTTCCTGAGTGCCTGAGTTTGCTTAAGTGCCCAAAGCAAGTCAAACATTCTCTAATCTGGTTTATCTATGTGTTTTATGATTTCACGGATAGTTTTCTAACAAAGGAACTCTATCCCTTATTAGACCTTTATCCCTTACTAAAAACCCAACTGTGGGAAAGCCTACCCACAAGGGAGCTGGGACAAGAAGGGGTTATAATGACTGACGTGGAAGGTTGGTTTCTGGGTGTGACCCGTGTGAGTGTCCCATTGGGAACTTTCAGATTGGTCACATAAGCATTTCATCAATTTTAAAATAACTCTGTATCTCTCTGCTTGAAAGGTTAATTGATAACTGACTCACTTCAGGGAAGAAGGGAGAACAAGCGATCTTTTTAATGTAAGTGATTAATACCTGATCCTTCCTCTGTCACCATTCCAAGTCCTTCAGCTTTGTTTTGTCGCTCAAATGCATTTAGGTCAAGGACACTGCAATAACAAGGAGTGAAACATTTAGAGAACTAACAGAACATTGTCTTTGTTGAAGAGAGCAAACGTCTAAACACCGTGCATCTTAAAATGTGAACCAAATATTAGCACATCCTGAAAGCATATCTCAATCCAACGGTTACCAATCACAGTTCTCTAGTAGTAGACTAGCCTGTCCCCGGGGCCTACACTGACATGATCCACGTGAAAGTCAACCATAAGGCATTCAGAGGTTTCAACTTGAGACAGTGCATTACCAAGTTAGCAGACATGCAGAAATATAATAAAATCATGTTTCTGCACTGGGAATAGCTCATTACAGTAAGTGTGTGTCAGCTTCCTTAGTCAAATGCTATCTGAACAATTTTAAATACTGTAAAAACTAGAAAATAATTATCAGAAATTAGTTGGTTAAGAATCACGCAGTCAGAAAAAAATGAGAAATGGCCTCAAGCTCCCAAATAAAATGAAATAGAACTTCCTTTTTTCTCTTTGTAAAGAGCAAACACAATTCATTTTCAAGTATGCAGAATACACATCCATTCTCCTTTAAGGTCCCTATTTAAACATGGGGAAGACTATTTAAAGACATTATTAATAAAGTAATTAAAACACTAGTAACACCCTAAAAACAAGACAGAAAACAAGACATTGCATATCATCTCAGTTGTAAGCATCTTTAATCATTAAAAGTCCTACGTATAATTATTGTCAACAATGGAAAGCGAAGACTTTCAAAAACACAACCACTGCGTAGAACCCAAAGAAGGAAGTGTGTCCTTACCTACACGACTGCATCAGGCCAGCCAGGCTCTGAAAGAAGCCCACGTCCTTTTTCTCCTTGAGGTAGTCGAGCATTTTCTACAGGAAATACAGAAACCACATGGGCACTGAACACAAATCTTGTTTCTTGTTAAACAAATAAAGAAAAAACCCCAAGCAGGCTTTCCATTTATAGAATAAAGATGAAAATATTCCGTGCATACAAACATGACTAATGTCATCTTTACCATGAAATAGTGACAATCTTGTCAAAGCAAGATAGTTGCACATTTCTATGTGCAGCAGTAGAAAAAAAAAAAACATGACTTGGAACAGGGAAACTGCTTTACAGGACACCACAAACACCATAAATATCAAGGGGAAATAGTGCTTTTAATTTTCTTCTGATGAGCCTTTAAGTATTTGTAGATTCATGTACTTTTATGCAGGTTAAATAGGCAGAAGATCTGGGTATGCCAGGCATTGATTTCCATACAAAAGTGTTATAATCAGCACTATAAACAGCATTATAATCTGAGAGTTGAGACTGCCATATATATGCTAATGCTATAGCCAGAAATTCAGTTTCCACTACCATAGTCTCTAAATCTAAAGAATAGTAGAAATCATTTGACAATTCAATTTTCCTCTTCTGTTCTCAATGTCCACAATCTGTAGTCACAATTTTGGCCAAACATAAATGTAAAAAATGCTAAAGCAATGCATGCCTCTGTCTTGTTAGCTTACTGCTAAGCAGTGCAATGAGATAGTTATTTCTGACATAGACAGAATGTACTGGAAGTTTCAAGTTAAAAGTACATACAAGATGACAGAAAGCATACTCAAAGGTTTTAAGAAAATAGAGATATTTTCTTAAATATTCAATTATTCTCCAAATCTTGAATAGAGCAAAATAATTCCTATTATCAGTGCTGTTCTAAACAGGGCTCAGCTAAACAGCCAAAATTATGAGAGTAATCTTTTTCAGATATCCAAGGTAATATAAACCAAATATGTAAAAGATACATACACACAAAGTACATGCACATATGTATATACACACGTGTGCACACACACAAATACAGACACATATAAAGTATGTACATGCATGTATACACACATGCACAGACACATGTATACATATACGCACAGACACATAAGAAAACATAGCCAGTTATGGAGGGTGTAATAACTTATCGGTCAAATGAAAAATGAAACACTTAATAATCATTGATCTTTTAAAACAAAGGAGCATGGCTTAGAGAGTCAAAGGGAGATGGTGAAATACATATTTGAAGTTATAGAGAAAAAAGATATGTTCTGTATGGACAGGAAATACATATATTACATGATGTTTCAGGACACCCCATGGATCAAAGGATTTCTGAATATATACTATACAATGAAGGTCTCTTTAAGTAAAACATAAGCAAGACAAATTATTGTTTGTTAAATATTTTGAAGAGATTCGGTGACTTTTCTCTATTTTTTTTCCTTTTCTTTTAAAAAAAGAAATCATGTAGTCATTTACTACAGGAATAGAATGAACTGGTTACCTCGGCTAGGTTTATATATCCACAGTCTGACATAAGGATGGTGAGAGAGGAGTTCAGGCCTCAATAGAAGAATTCATTTGTCATGGAAAATGACACACTTAGATTGATGTTTTCAGATATTTTGACAGCATTTTACATTTGGATTTGTAAAGACTATCACATAATTACTTTTTCCTTCCCATGCTATCTCTTGGGTATTATTGTAAATTAAAATAGAGACATTTTACATAGAAAATTAAAAATTTTACAACAAAGAGTTCTTTTACTATGGTATGGTCCATTGGTTTGAAAAGTGCAGCTTAAAGACATTACCTGCTGTACTGTAGAATTCCCACCATTTAAAATAGCAATTCCAAGTTTCAAAGTGGCAGCTACCATGGGTCCAGTTTCACCTTAAAAATATAAAAAACAGTGTTACTTGTATCATTTCACCTTCTATATTAACCTCTTCTTCCTGAAAAGGTACATTTTTAAAATTATTATTACCCCTACAAATCTGTGTAATGGTGCACAGACTGATCTATGTACCAAAAACCATTAAAACAATAATACAGTAACATTTTTATTAAGTTCTGTGTAATACATCCAAGAACTGAAACTCTATGAAGACACAGAGAAAAAAAATAGGAAGACACAATTAATTTTGAAATACTGAGACCTGAAATTATTAAGATTCAAAACTAATCATGTGTTTTAAGACACATTAATATTAAAATAAATATGAGCTAATTAAAACTTTCTCTAAGGAAAATTTCTCTCCCCCTTCTCTCAATAATATTATATCTGAACAATTTCATCATTGTCATTTCATCACTTTTAATATATTATGGTCTGGCTTACTAAGATGACTACTCTCAATTTTAAGTTCTTCAGATAATATTTACAAATTTTATTTAGTATATTTTATTTTTCAGTATTCACTTTTACTTATTTTATAAATAGAAATAATCTTCAGAATTTGGGGGGTATTTAATAACAAAGTATACCACCATTACTTTTCCATTCCATTACAAATTACATTTAAAATATTTTCACAAATCAAATATAACTGATAGATGAAAAATCATCGAGATGGCTGGCCACTGAGATATACAATAGTATTTTAATTGTTAAAAAGGACTCACTTAAAAAGGTGCAACATTTATATCGAGGGTCACAGCAAACTGTGGCCTGAGGGCCAAATTCAGCTTGTCACTCGGTATTAGCAAATAATGTTTCACCGGAACACAGTCACTCTGTTTTTTCAGTTACCGTCTCTGGCTGCTTTTATGCTACTACAGCAGAGGAGAAGAGTTGCAACAAAGACTGCAAGGCCCTGAAAATAGTTACTCTCTGGCCTTCCGAAACAGTTTGCTCACCCCTATTTTTATAGGTTCAGTCTGCTCGAGTTTAGTTTCCAAAACTTAAAGAACAGAAATAAATCTTTTTAGTAAGACTCTGAAAAAAATTAACATTGTGCGCTCCGTAAATGACGAGCACTGGTGTTTGGGAACGATGGCCTGATACAGTCATGAGCCAGAAACTCTCGGACTAAATGAGCAGGAGTGGGATTGCAATGAGCCAGCACTGAGCCAGAAAAGACGAAATCTGCAGAACAGACATGCGTGAGGGGAGAAAAAGGAACCTCACCTTTGCTGGCGCTGATGGTCTGTAGCACCATCTCCGCTGCACCACGATCGTGGAGTCGGGCTTGCTGGTAGAGAAGCTTTTGCTTTTCCATTTCCTTTTCCTGAACACAAATCCCAACCGTTTATGTTGAGGCGATCACTAAGCACAGCAGCTTTCTATAGACCACATTTTTAGTCATCTCTTCATGTATGGGCTCTATGACAACATTATGGACCATTTCAACACCAGCAATGTTATTAAACAGATATGAACATATTCAACTCTTGTTTTTTTGTTCTTTTTTTTCTCCCCCTTTATAGTTTTCTTGATATACTTTTGGTACTGGTTTATCAGGATGTTTTTTTTTTCTCAATTTTAATGATTTGATTCGTCCAAAGCCTGTATCACAGTTTTGAAGTACTGTTACTTCATCACTGAAACTTGCACTTTCTGATTTAGACATTTGTGCATCAGTTTGTCACATTTTTGAATAATCTCCCATGTCATGGCCATAACTTGATACTGCTCAGCAAATGGCTCGAGTTGCAAGGTATCACTGAATCACAGAAAAACATTAACAGAGATGTCTTGGAGTTTAAGCAAAATTGAAAGCTGATATGGATAAAAAGGTAGGCTTCAACTAAGTAGTGGATTTATGATACAGATCTCCCCAGTCACCCCCGCAAAGAATAAGAGCTGCAATGTGCCTTTATATTTTGTATTCTCTGGTGGTAACAAACGATAACTGCATGGTGCTGCTGGGAGCAATGGCTGGAGTTTGTTCTTTTCCACTTAAGCTACCACTGAAAACATAAAAGAAGGAAATAAAAATAAAATATAAAGGCACAGCAAGTTCAAGACTGGTATGACCATTCACTTGAGCAATCCAGTTCGCTGGAGAATTGAGACGGGACTAAGCAGTATAAGTGGCAGAATGAAAGTTGCATAGAGCCCTATGACAGCGATCCATCAGATGGCGTGGTAGGGAAGCTTAGTCAATGGGACATGAAACGGTCAATTAGTATCATGTCCATAAACACAACGGCCAAAACATATATGACCTAAGAGCAGGAAGAGCTGCAGCAGAGGTAGCCAGAGTGACAGCTTTGCTGCCATAAACTTTCCATCCAAAGTACGGAAAATAGACACTGGAAGATGGAAGAGGTTTAAAAAATGAAGGCTTGCTAGTTACAGAATATGAAAAATAAAGTGAACTAAAAGGAGGGGGGAAAAGAAATGGGCTCAAACAAATGAAGAAAGAAACCTTTAAATCAAAAGCAACCAACACAGACATTTATGCTGTTACCAGAGAGTTCTCGCCGAGGCTGGCAAATTTGTTTCTTAAATCTTTGATAATATCGTGCTGCGAAAACAAAATTGATCAGGGTTTTTTTTCACACTATAGTTAGAGCTCCTGTGGTTAAATTTTAATTTTTCTTAAGTTATGTGATAGGCCTAAATGGAAGCAGAGAAAAGAAAAAAATAAAAATAAAAGAGGCAGCTTTGCTTTTTATGTAGCCATGCTAACACCTAAAAGGTTTGCCTTCATGTTTAAACCTCTTCCTGTGAAGTCAAAAACAAAACGAAAACAAAAACACACAGACACACAAAACCATATTGTCATTACAACACAGTTTCAGAAAAACTGAAAGAGGACCCTTTCGTCTGCTCTTCAGCTGTTGTTTAAAATCCATGAGCAACATTTGATTCTTCCTTTTAGACCCAACAATCTTTTTTCACTTTCCTCCCATTGCCAAAGCTATCATACAGAACTTTCACTGAAAGCTGAACCAACTTCTTTTGTGAAAGAGTGTTTCCAGTAAGAAAATGATAAGAAATTACTGGCTTACGGAATGGCCCTATCATTTGCAGCAACTAAAGCGGCAAGGGAGTCAGAAAGAATGGTTCTTCCATTGACCCACTAGAACGTGGAAAGACAGTCATCGGGAAACTCACAGAGGATGGAAGATGGCAACATGTCATATACCCTTGAGAAAAAAACAAAACGAAACAACAATTTGACATTTGTGTTCCAAAAGTGGGTAGACTGGTTCAAAGACCTTCTAGAACTACTTGTACAACAGACTCTTAAGGTCACGGTAAGCACTTCAGTCAATGAAATCACATATGAATGGACCAAGAAATAGATAGGATATCAAATTACCTTGTTTAAAAATAAACTCCCTGGACAAAAGTTACACTCGTTTTCTTATATAGTATTTAAATGTCAATAACAATTAATATTTTGAGGAAGATGATGAAATCCATTTGGAAAAAAAAAAAAACAAAACAAAACATTGAGCCAAAAAGTTATATTGATCTAGAAGCAGAAAAAAACTGTGCTTCATAAAAAAGGATCAGGTTAACCTCTCTCTCTTGAATTTCTTCTTTGTTAGACTGAATTAGCAACTCTCTTTTCAGAACTCTTAATATTTCTTTCCAGTACTCTGATCTGTGAGAACAGCTTCGGGGCATGCAATTTAATCTTGTCATTGGGAAATTTTATCACATTAACAAATAAAATCTTGAGAGCTAAACCAGAAAGTTCCCAGATGATAAAATGATGGATTATGTGGAAAGAAAAAATTTTTTTTTCCACTTCAAACGTACTGATTAGCTTTTCTAGACAAATTTGAGATAGATCTTTTAGAAGTAGCTTACTCAAGGAAATGGCATCTTGAAAGCACCTTTTTAAAAGCAGAGTTCCCCTGCCACTAGACTGTGCTTAAACCACCCAGGGGTCTTAAAGAAACACCATTATACCTCCAACCTACAGTTTAGTCTTTTAAGTTACTCCATGGTTACAGAGGAAGGTTAAAGGAAAAAAAAAAAGAGTATAACAGTAATAGTCACTCCCTCTTACAGCTAACTAATAACTCTTTCTTTTGCAGTGCCTAATTGTGTGCTTAAGAATCCCCAGCAACAGGTTTTGAACAACTAAGCCTGAAAACAAGATTGTAGGACTCCCCCGCACCCTACCTTTCCTCGGGAGAAAAATGCTGAACAGTTAACCTTCAAGTCTGTGGTGGTCAAGCTCACGCCAGCCAGACGACCAGATGGCCGCTTACCCAAGATAATCCTGGGAACAAGACCTGCTGACCTGCATGTAGTGAGCTCCTACACCTGGTTCCCCAGAACTCCTTTCCCGTTAAAACCCTTCAGCCAGCTTGAGGCATTTAAGAAGGTCTTTGTAACAGGAGGCTGCCTTCTCCTACAGAATAAACCCCCTTTTCCTATCACCAACTCTTGTCTCTTGAGTCTGGCTTTTGGAGCAACAGGAGTTCCGTTACAAGAGCAGCTCTACAATTTGAATTTTCCCCTAAGCAAAAGATTCTGATTATCAAGAGTAACCAAGAATTATCAGCTCATATCCTAGTGAGAGTGTTGTGAGTCTTTTCAAGGTCAAATGTGTCACGAAAATCAGACCCATAACCAGATTGCTGGCAATGTGGAAGTATTCAACATCATGATTTGCTTTTGGTAGAACTAAAGTTTGTAATAAAATTGCTAGTATTCTTCTATTTTGTCTAAGAGTGCCTTGAGCTTTTAACACTTGATTGGGGGTGGAGGTGGTCAAATAGAAAGGCCTGGAGAAAAAAACAACTGCATTTGGTTCTTCAACAATTTGCCTATGTGAGAAAAAAACTGTTGAAGTAAGAAGAATAAATTACAATTGCCCTACGCTCCTTGATGGAGAAAATAATTTCTCCCCATAATGGAGATGAAAAGATATTTTAAACCAAGGCAGCCTGATGACAGCAAAGACATTCACATTGTGTCTAAAGCACATTCCTGAGGTCCTTTGACATCTGGGGCAACATCTGCACACATCACAGCTGAGGCTACCAAATCTATCATCTGTGCATCACGCCTAATGAGCCCAGTTGCTTTCCTTTTTTTTCTTTGTATTTCCAAGACTTCAAAATGGTTTTCATTATGTTTTCCTCTAAAACTGCAGGTGAAAGCAAGTTATAATGTAGGAGAACAGAAATTTCCAGGAACTGAACTCCTTTTTAACATGTTTCCCATAATTTATTAATGTCGTAAGTCAACCTGAAATATCCTTATTTGACATCTTAAACATAGTTATAACCTACAAGGTGATGTTGAATATCAGTATCACAAGAAAAAAAAGACTGAAAAATAGAAGATTCAATTGGATAACAGTGGGGAAAAATGATGAAAGAGAGTGAAAACAATACTAATATAATTTGGTTTACAACACAAACAGGCCAACTCAGACTAAGGAAAAACAAAAGTGTGGGTAAGAATCACATTCTCTACTTCAATTAGTTTTCTTCTGCTATATTCCGGCTCCTGACAATGCAGGTTAGCTACATGTCTACAGAGTTGACTGACAATGATAGGAAAACACTTAAAAGATTATAACTTCGTTTAATAATAAATTATTTCCAAATTTTTTAAAAAATTAAATATATATGGAGTTTCTTAGAAGAAAAGAACCACAAAACCAAGGCCCTAGCTGTTTCTTTGTTTTAAACACCAGTACACACAAACTGCACAACCAGTATAGTCCCTGTACTTAACTGGTATTCAAGAAAATTTGCATGAAAAAAATGACAGAACCAAATGATGTGATATCAGGTAGTTTGTGATCATAATCTAAAATATTAAAAATGTTATCTTTTTGTTTGAAGAGCTATAAAGCTAGTATGATAGGAAAAGTTTATTTAGTTTTCTTTTAGTGCCTGGTCAAAGTGTTCTTTAGAATTACACACAAACAATAATTATCAAACTGTGGGCTTTAGCTCATTTAATTTTTTTGTTTATACCTTTCATTATTATCCATTCTCTTGACTACTGAACTTTCAAACACTATAATAAAAAATCTTCCAGAATTCTACCACTGAATAGGATGAACATAGTTTCTAATGCTCTCTTTAATAAAAACAAAAAAGGACGAAAATAAGTCTTTATCCAAATCAAACTCTTTAAAAATGGTATCAAAGTATTACTAATATAGAGAGACAAACAAAACACTAAACCAGAGACATGTACTTCAGTTAACGTGCTAGAGGCTCTAAAGTTTAGATATACTGTATAATGTGACTTTATGGCTAAATCTTCAATATTACATACACTCGTATTTTGGGTGGAATATTGTTTCCCAGGGATTCAGCATATTTAGAACTAATTTAAAACTATGCTGAAGCAATAAAACTCGGCTGAATTGAATTGGTTTTCTATTTCAGGGTCCAAAAGACAAAATTTACACTTCTGAGAGGGAAAAAATGAGTAACTCTACAATCAGAAGTTATCAAATTAGCAAAGCTAAGTTGACTTATCCTTAGTGGGAACGTGGTTTATTCCTGAGCACGGTACTGATTTAAAACAGGCTTCATGTACCTATTTATTTGTTTCAGCCTTAGAAGTCCTGGATACTGCCTTGAATACCAAAAGGATGCTATGTAGCTCTCTGTCTCCTAACCTGCCCTGACAGAAGAGAAGCTAAGAGCAATATGATAGCTACTGGCCACTAATATTACAAAGCTATGGTTACACCATCGTGGTCTAGAATGCTGGATCAGTGAGTCAGAAAATGAGAAGAAACACTCTGATCATAGAATGGATCACAGCAACTCATTTTAATTTTGAGATCTCACAACTCAAGAAGCTCTCGTGTCTATAATTCTCGGTCTTTACCAACAGTTATTAACCCCACCTATCTGCACTCTGAATATTTGATACAGCCCCAAATTCCCTGCCAAAGAATTCCCCCTTAGCTAGGAGGAGGATTTTTCTGGAGTCTGTCTTAAGGATACATATTTCTTTCATTCTTCCAGATATGTGTACCCATCCTACACTAATCCGACTTCAGGTGGTGTCTGTATAATTGGACTTTATTGTGTAAATTGTCAAATAATTATTTTTACTGAATTGTTGTGGACATTTTTCATTATATCACGCAATGTCCTCAGGGGGAAAATAATGCTAGCGAATCTTAACTTTAGGAATTTGTTTCTCCCAATCAAGAAGGCTATTTTATTGATATAAGGAACTGTTAAATTTATACAATTTCATGTTGGCTCCTAGAAAGCTTGGAATCAAATATGCTGACAACTCTCATCAAATTGGCAAGACTCTATGGTTTCTGGACTAAACTCATTTTTGGAAGGCTCCACTTTGCGTTCTTCAACACCATTCTTTTTTTCCCTTTAACTTACTATGCTATGTATAATTCTGTGATATTTTAAATACCAAACTAGGAAAAGGTGGAGATACCATACACATGTACGGAAGTTAGACATTATTTTCTATAAAACATTTTTGTGGTGACATTCCTGGAGTTTATTTTCTTTTTTAAAAAAATCCTCCACAAAAGCAGAAAAGGAATGGGAACTTGCATGTTTTTGTCACTATTTATGCATTTAGAAGAAATGTGAAATTGGCCCGATAAATGAAGACAACTTACACATAGCACACCAGACAATTTTTAAAGGTGGATCTAACCCCTGAGAACATCTAGTCCAAAGCTCTTTGATCAAAGAGGAGGAAGCTGAGACACAGAGTAGTTCCGTAGGATGTGCTAGAGGCAAAATGGCACCCGGATGAGAATCCAGGTCTCTTGCATTGTGTAGTTTTATGCTTCCAGTACTGTAAAAGTTTCTATATGGGCTTTCTTGATTTGTTTTTAGCAGGGAAAGTAAAACTGATTAAATATAAACCACAGCCAATTTATAGAGCTTGTTATGTGTTAGTCAATGTTCTGAGTGTCCTATATGTACTGACTAATTTAATCCTAATGACTGTAATTAGCCCTATTTTATAGATAGGAAAATTGAGGCTTAGGCTCACAGCGCTAGGTAACAGAGCTGGGATTTAGATTGAGACAGGGAGTCCATCTGAGTGTCTGCCCTCTTGGGGACTACTGCTTCCCATTTATTTTCCGTAATCTGGTCAAGATAAGCTTCAACTGGGATTATTTTAAAAATGACAGCACATAAAGTCAACTTATTGTGCATACGAAAAATGTACAATTATGCTTAAATACACGGTTGTTCCTCGGTATCTGTGGGGCACTGGTTCCAGAACAATTGCCCCACCATGGATTCCAAAATCCAAGGATGCTCAAGCCCCTGATGTAAAATGTCACAGTATCTGCACGTAACCTATGCACATCCTCCCGTCTACTTTAAATCGTTTCTAGATTAGTTATAATATTAATACCTAATACGATGTAACTTCTATGTAAATAGTTGCTATACTGTATTGTTTAGGGAATAATGACAAGAAAAAAAGAGTCTGCACATGTTGGGTACAGATGCATTTTTTTCCTGAGTATTTTCAATCCGTGGTTGGTTGAATCCATGGGTGTGGAAAGCACGGATACAGAAGGCCAGCTGTATGTCTTCTATGCAGTCTGCTATTTAGGGTCACGTCTTCACATACATGAGTTACCACATGCAATACAGGGCACTTGCTTTCTGCGAATTCCCCTGTACCAGGGCCAGGACCCCACCTCTGTCCAACTCCTTTCTCTCCAAGCTTTGGCCACTTGCCTTGCTCTTGAGCCAGAATGACCCTAGAAATGACTGACACCACGCTCTGGTTATGAAAGTCAGCTGCGACACCACTACCACTCACCAAGGAGATCCCATGCTGACGGATAAAGAGAGAATGTGGCACCTGGACCCCGGACAGGCTGGACCCAAGGCAGCTCTGTCTGCCCCAGGGGTTGCCTAGGAGAGCTGGTTACCGTGAGCAGGAAGTATGAAGAAATTAATTCCCCATAACCAGGAAGTGATAGGAGATGGGAAGGAACCCACATAGAAAGTGCCCACCCTTCCTCCCCGGAGACACTATTCTGTAGGCACCTGGGGTCTCTCTAGAAGCATCCCACACAACTCAGTCACAAGCTGTACTGGTGAATAGCTGCGGTCAGCTCAAGAATGTTCTACCTCTTATCTGCCCTATCTCCTTCCCTGTATCAGTTCTCTTTCTCTCTTACTTCCCTGGTATTGTAAATCCCCCACCCGCAATAAAGTATCAGCACATAAGCTTTTTGCCTCTGTTTTCTAGGAAACCTGGGCTAAGACACCAGATCATTACTTGAGATCGATAATTTAATTATATGCAAATGCAGTTGGCAGATTACAGCAATAGGCATGAGCACGGGAGAACACTGGCCACTAAAATTCCTTCCCTCTTTCCCCGTTATGACTCAACAGTACAGCAAACAACTCCATGCTTACATAGCTTCTGTAGTAGGAACTGAAGAATCATAAACTTTTTTGATAAAAGGAATAAATGTTTCAATATTTTATATCCATAGCTATTATCTCTAATTTTGATGCATTGAAGAATTCTCTTTGCTAAGATTCAGGAAGACCTTTTAATTTAAACTGCTTGTTACTGTGAAGAGCACTCAATAAACCCCTTCAAAATTCAAATTACATAGCTATTTGGGGGTGGTATATCTTACGGCCAATTCATTCTTATAGAACTACGAAAAAATGGAATTCTATCTAAAATTAAATCCATGGAGGGGTGAGACAAAAATTCTTTATACTTGGGGTAGTGCTATATAATATCAGTCCTTAAGACATTTTGGACCTAAATTGATTCTTCCATACTTAACGGTAGATACTTTGGAGTATGAGCTGGATGTTGCTCTGCATACATTGGCAGGTGTGATGTCATTTTAGTTATGTCCAAGGTTCATCTGAGAGAACGTGCTAGAGCCCTAAATATTTATTATAGAATGTCAACTCTGTCACAGGCGTATTTAGTATTTAAGACACAGAGATTCAACAGTACAGAATAAGAGGACCTCAAGAACTCATCAGAGAATTCATCTGTGAATTAGAAATTGGGCATTTGCCAAAGGAAGATGCAGCTTGCCTGATATTTGAGAAAATGCCCTTGAAGATAAGTTAATGCTCCATTCCTCTCACTTACCTAAGCTCCACTGCCAGTAATTTAGGGTTTTCAGTAATATTAATAATTCTATATTATAGAACTTTAATATTCCAAAGAAATGCTTTCATTGAATTATCATTAAGTGTCAATGCCCTCAGCTTTTAGAGAAGAAACAACCATGTAAAGAATGTTTCCAAGTATTTTGCAAAATCTTAATTAAAAAATGTGGTCTACTCTGGTAGACCAAAGCTCTTTGTTGAGCTAGGAGAGAAAAACCCATCATGCTCAGAAAATATTATTTGACTTGAAACATTATTATTAATTGTTATTATTTGCTTTGGCTTATAAAATATTCAAAAGCTAAATAAAGCACTCAACTGCAATAATGAACTTGTTAGGTAACTGATAAAACATTTGTTCCCTTTCAATTAATGTTGGCCTCCTTATAAGATTTAACTGTCCTCTTTTATGATTTTCATATTTAAGTAGCCCCAAATCTAAAGAAATTAACTAAATATGCAATAAAGTTATTAAATATGTAGTTGTGGGAAAAATATATTTACATATAATATAGAAACAGGGAATTAAATTATCAAGTTGAATTAAGCAAGTTTTAACAGGATCAGTATCAATAAAATATATAGGTGATGGAAGAAAAAAGAACTGACAAATACCTGGCTTTTCATTCCACATTCCCTGTTTTCCGTGTTTTTTGAACTTTACTGTATTCCTCATGGTAAATGTCCTTATAATAACACTTTTCTTTTTTTTTTTTTTTTTTTTGTCTAAGAGTTGGGGTCTGGCTCCATTATTGCCCAGGCTGGAGTGCAATGGTGTAATCATAGCTCACTGTAGCCTCAAACTCCCGGGCTCAAGCAATCCTCCTGCCTCAGCCTCCTGAGTAGCTAAGATACAGGTGTGTGCCACTGTGCCTGATTAATTTTTAAAAACTTTTTTTGTAGAGATAGGGGTCTTGCTATGTTGCCCAGGCTGGTCTCAAACTCCTGGGCTCAAGTGATCCTCCTGCCTCAGCCCTCAAAGTGCTTTTTCTCTACTTCTTTCCTCTTCTCAATGCCTTTAACCACTATGCCCATCAGATTGGAATTATATCTCATAGTATATGCAAGAACTCAAATTTAAAGATTTATAAGGATCATGGTATGTTATAAGAACAATATATTCCTGCAAACATCCTAGTGAGTTAAAAAACTTTCAATTTGTTTCTTTTGAATAGATTCTTCAGGACAGTCTAAACATTCATTTCAGCAGCAAATACTTTACTTTTTTTCATAGGAAGCAAAGCAGAATAATTTACATTTACAAACTGAAAAGTTTTTTTTTTTAACTAAAGTCATTATTGGTATTGTCTTCCTGAGATGTTTATGATCAATTTTCCTATTAAGTGGCCACATGACCATAATTTATAAGCTTAACAGGATCCACATCAAAGTAAATCCTTTTATAATTCTAGATCAAAATGTTTTCTCCTAGCAAATTTTACAAGTATTTAGCTATCTGAAATATTAAGAGATAGAAATGGTCATCTAGTTCTTCCCTTTAGTGAAATGATGAAATCAGTATTAAAATCATGAGATATAATCTCTAGTTATTAACTGAAGGTATTAATAGCATGATAGAAAAGCAGACTTCTTTCCAATTTCACCAGCAATACCATTTATCATGTCTGTTTTCAGGTAATTAGAACTGGTGTAAAAAAAAAAATCAAGAAGGATGAGGTCAGAACACTACACTGAAAATGAAAAGTCTCTAGTTAGGAGTTTATTCACCTTAAGGGCTGGATTTTTTTTTTTTTTTTTAAATCTCAGCACAGTATGCAGCTCAAAGTCAACACGGAGGATAAAATTTCAAATTATGAGTCTTGGAAATTGCAAGACGAATAAACCTGTGTCAAGGAAGGGATACTGAAGAGACCAATTGCACTGGAGCTACAAACTTGTAGAAAGATTTCCACGACCTTTTATTTACAAAAGAATCCAAGATGTTGGGTCTAACAAAGGTAAATGTCACAAGAAACCGAAACTCAGACCCAGACAAATACACACATATATATAGTTTTACCTTGCTGCGTTGGGATCCTGTGACCTTAAGGAAGGATGAGGACAAGAAGCAAAATAGCAATAAACAATTGCTCTGAAGACAACCGGTAGACCGTAAATGGTGTGCACTTCAGAAAAACAATATTATCTGCTGCTCACAGGTCATTCTAATTTAACTCAGTTGCTTATCAATAAAGATGGATTTGAGAATAGAACATACATACATTAGGAAAGATTATAGTGCCAGAGAAAAATTAACCTCATGGTATTTTTCTCAGCCAGCAACAGTCATGGGTTATCCTCAAATTAAATTGGTTTTATATTTTCAACACATTGACTTCAGTGCTGCAGAGATGCTCTGAGCTCACTCCTCGGCTACACGTTTTTGTGGGGTCCACTTTAATTAAAGACTCATTGCTGGCTACTGATAGGTTTTCGGGCTTCTAGCTCAAAGGCCAGACGTGTAAATTAATAGAAAAAAAAAGAATCTAATCTCTATTTCCTTACACTTAATTTCTTTTTGAAGATTCTAAAAAAAGAAAAAAAAAAAAGGAACCGATAAATGAGAAAGGTGGTAGTTAGCAACAACTAGTTTTTCCCATACAAAGCAAAAGTACACTATAAGCAAAGAGGGAAAATAATATTAACTTTCCTTCCAGCTAATTAAGATTAAGCAGCATTTCAAATGATACGGGAAATTTACAAGCTGGGAATGTTTGAGAAAATAATCATAAAATACAATATAGTCCTAGGAACATACGCACTCCTGACTCATGCAAGCAAACTGCATCGTGTGCCACCACCCAGATATGTACACGGAATGAGTGACCGAATTGGGGAGAAGTCAAAAGAGGCCAAATCTTTCAGACTTCAATTCAGGAACAAATATCACACCAAGGTTTTAATTAAAAACTTGATGTTATGTTGCTCTTCAATAAGTATTTTCTTCACATGTCTGCTGGAAATTCCAGACCACAACATCACTGAGACGAGGACAGTTCGAAGCTGTCTCATCTCGGATGGTTCGCAGGAACACTCATTCTGAACATATGGGCTTTATTTTATTATTTAACTATTCTATGGTTTTTGTTCTTAACTTCAGCAAATGTTAGGACTCAGGTTTGTCCATCCAGCTCTGACATGCAGTTCCTTGACACAATAAGCTGCAATAAGCCATGAAGCAAGAAACAGAAATGTCAGTTATAAGCTATGAAACAATGTTTCAAGATAGAAAAGAGGCACGTCTAGAAAGATCAATCTTACTTCAAAACTCTTCACTTCTTCTTCACCATCATCATCTTCCTCATCATGACAACTCTGATACATGTAAAAAAAAAAAAAAAAGAGTGGACAGGAATATGTTGAGGCAGAAAGTACAAAAGAATTATTTAATATAGAACACCAAATCTTTTGTAATTTACTATCAATATTGTTTAACTACATATATACATATATTACATATACTACTTAGATGACATGATCAATGAACTCATGACCATACTTACAACCAGAAAGAAAATTATATATAATGCTTTTATAAAATTAAAATATTAAATTACCTATTTATAAATAACACAGAGATAATTATGAGGTCCATATCATACTACACATACTACTTATTCACACACTTTTCTGGTACAAACCCAAATGTAAATCTTAAAGACAAGGATTCTTATTTTCTCTCTTTTTTTATGCTGCCATTAGAATGCACCAATACAGGCACATGCAATAAACATTAATTAAAAATAATGGAAAGCAGTGACCATTAATTAAAGTGCTTCTTCTAATCTTTTTTTAAATTCACTTTTCATTGTAATTGGCTCAAAGGAATAAAGTGAAATTCTAACTGCTACCTATAATATTCCTTATACATAAAAACAATACAAATGAGTATTTTATTATTTTGGAGTAATTTTCCCAGAAATGATATAGGATTTGTGCTGAACCATGCATGTATTCTTTTTTTTTTTTTTTTTTTTGAGACGAAGTCTCACTCTGTTGCCCAGGCTAGAGTGCCGTGGCATTAGCCTAGCTCACAGCAACCTCAAACTCCTGGGCTCAATCAATCCTCCTGCCTCAGCCTCCCGAGTAGCTGGGACTACAGGCATGCGCCACCATGCCCGACTAATTTTTTCTATATATTTTTAGTTGTCCAGCTAATTTCTTTCTATTTTTTAGTAGAGACGGGGGTCTCGCTCTTGCTCAGGCTGGTCTCGAACTCCTTAGCTCAAACGATCCACCCACCTCAGCCTCCCAGAGTGCTAGGATTACAGGTGTGAGCCACCACGCCCGGCCCATACATGTATTCTTATCTAATTCCCACAGCTGAAATTTTCGCTTGCTAAGGAGGCAGAAGGGGATGGTGGTTAGTAACATGGGCTCCAGAAACACAGCACCTGCTTCAAATACCAAGGCTGCCAGTAAGTAGCTGTGCAGTCTTGGGCAAGTTCCTTTACCTCTCTGTGCCTCCATTTCTTTATATTTAAGAAGGGATAACTAAAACAGTACCTGGGTTCTTGAGAGGAACTCATGATTTAATACATGTAAATTATATGCCACTTACACAAAAGTGTCTGAAAAATAATAAACTTTTAATAAATCTCAGCTGGTATTGTTATGGTTTGGAGTATAATGGTGATCAGAGGAAAGTGGTCATTAACCAATACCTACAGTAGGAAGAAATCTACAGCTCTTCAAAAGTACATTGTTCCATCCCTTCTAAGTATTTCTTACACTTGGTAAGCACTCAGTGTGTCAGTGAGGTGTACGGGGGCAAACAGTGACACAGAAGTCACAAATCAGAAAAATACTTTTAACTGAATGAGTTGCAGTCCTCTGGGCATGAGATGAACTGGGTATGGGAGGGAGGGTACAAAATCCTTTTGCCCACTCAATGATCTATTCTAAAAGGTTTATCATATTCCTTCATTCATTCAGCAAATATATACTGAACACCTCCCTTTCCATTTAGAGTAACGTGCCTGTGAACATGATTTGCAAAGGAGGAAATAAAGGAGGGGACATGGACCTGTGACAATTTCACTATGTGGGTAAGGTGCGAAATGGCATGTTTCACTACAAAAGCAATGATATTAATGATTCATTCAAAGAGCAGGACATTTTCTACTATGTGTTAATATTCCTCTGCCTCCTTAGTCATCAGTTAGCCAGGAATTTTAAAAATAAGAACCCACCAGAACTTTAGTAAAATAGATTCAGAAGACAAATCTGCAGTCCTCCATAAATACATCCTGTGTGTCTAATGTCAAAAACAGTGGAGTTTTGCTTATCTGGTCCTTAAGATTAACTATTTTAATGTCTCCCGTTAGAATTAAAGGGAAATTAGGAACTAGCATTAGTAAATGAGAATGAAAAGTACAGGGAGTTTATCAGATAACAAGCATGTTTCTTATATAAGCAGATTAGAATACTAACATAAAAATTCTTCTGGTTTTTTTTTTTTTTTTTGAGACAGTCTTATTCTGTTGCCTGGGCTAGAGTGCTGTGGCATCAGCCTAGCTCACAGCAACCTCAAACTCCTGGGCTCAAGCGATCCTCCTGCCTCAGCCTCCCTTGTAGCTGGGACTACAGGCGTTTACCACACCCAGCTAATTTTTTCTATTGTTAGCAGAGATGGAGTCTTGCTCTTGCTCAGGCTGGTCTCAAATTCCTAAGCTCAAGCAATCCTCCACCTCAACCTCCCAGAGTGTTAGGATTAGAGGCATATGGTTATATAGATTCAAAATAAGGTAGATTAATCAGTCTGGGAAAGGGTATAGAAATACCAGCTGTTTACCAGCAACTTATAGAGAAATAGAGAAATCAATCACACTTATCAATTTTTGGTTAACATAAATGGAAAGAGATAACACTAATGACAGACTAAACATTAAAAAAGACTTCAGTCTTGGATGATGGTCTGACTCAAATTAGAGAAATGATAACATATACTCCATTTAAACAATTAAATCAACTGTCTAAATACAAGGTATGTGATATAAAACTCCATAGAAATTCATAAATAATCTGGAATTTTAAGTTGACAGGCTGAAAAGTTGACAAAAAATGTGACTGGGCTGCCAAAAATTTAATGCATTCTTAAAATTGATGGCAAATGCATAGGATCTAAGGCAGAATAAATGCAGATACAATCCCAGCATGCACTACACTGGTGATGTCATAACTGGAATACTGCATTCAATTAACTTCTGGGTGGCACATATTGAAATACTGAAGCACGTGCAGAGTGGAAAAAATTAAGGGGTCCAGGCCTTGATATTCCTAGGGTACATTAAACAATAAGAGAAATAAAATTATTTAATTACGAAAGGGAGAATCTTGAGAGGAAAGGATGAGCAAGTTAGCCATCTACAAATACTTCATCATCTATCAAAAGAGATTAGATTTAGCTTTAGGAGACAATAAAAACAAATGCAGAGGCAAATTCTGTTTCAGTCACAAGGAAGAACTTTAACAATCAGAAATATACTTTTCTCTTAGGCCAGGCGTGGTGGCTCACGCCTGTAATCCTAGCACTCTGGGAGGCCGAGGCAGGAGGATTGCTTGAGGTCAGGTGTTCGAGAAATATACTTTTCTCCAAACCAGAAGCCTCTACCTGTTCAGCCCATTTCAGTTCAGCTGCAGAGGACACCCATCCTGTGGGCTGCTCTACAATCTCTTTTATCAGCTCCCTCTTTCCTCATTTCCTTCTGAGCCCCCTCCTAGCACCAGATGAAGCTGCTTTGATCTCCTGTCCTCGACAAAAGTCTGGCAAAAATCCTTACCCTTGAGGAATCTAACTTCCCTCCTTCTCTGAATTTGCATTTGGTTTTGTGAACTGCTAGAGAAAACTCCCTCAACCAGGAAGACGGATACTGCCACAGATTCACAGACAAACCAGACTTTCTACGCTGCCTGGGAATATTATTTTAATTTCTAGTCACTACACCATGCCAAGTGCCACAATGTCTGTTTCAACTCTTCTCTGTCTCTTAAAAACTTCCTCTCCCTGCTCCCTCCACCTAACCCTTCAGTCTCAGCAGATGACTGTCCTTCAGATTTATTTTGTCATCTTCCCTCTTCACTCCAGGCCTAACCCTTCTGTCTCAGCAGATGACTGTCCTTCAGATTTATTTTGTCATCTTCCCTCTTCACTCCAGGCCTATACTGATCCTGGTGCTCCCATCTTGGTATATGGCGCCCAAGTCAGAAGCCTCAGCAAAACCTTGACTCCTCTTTGATACCAATTCATTCCCTTGTTCATTCTCTCTTGTTGAGAGGAGTAAATGAAATAAACATTCAGTAAGTACCAGCTGTTACTGCTTTTGCATGACCAACTCACGGTTCAACAGTCAAAGCCTTCCCTAAGCAGGCCTCACTACTATGCTATCCATCCTGTTCTCAATATGCCTAATAGTTCCTCTACCATTAAACTGATCAGAGTTGTTTTTTTTTTTTAAATAATTATTTGCTTAAATTTTGTCTTCCCCATAATATGATAAATTCCAAGAAGGTGTGGTGTGTGCTCTTCTTTCGTACTCACACGTTATCTCCAATACCTTGATATTCAGTGAATATTTGTTGAATGAATCAATGTGTGGAAAATTAGTAAGCTCCTGATAAATAAAATCTCAAAGTAGGAAACAATGATTACCGGTCAAGATAGTTAGAGTAGAGAATCATACAACAAGTGAAAAGTTGAGATTAATGCCCCTTCTCTTTCTAAGATTCAACAGTGTTTTGTTTTAATCCAGAAATACATAGATTCTTATTCTTGTTCAGATGACGGTGATTTTTCCGTATTAAACTAAACATTAAAATCAGGAAGGATACTTATTTACCTTTGCCATAATATCTGCATAAGCCATATATAAAAAATCTTCCTCCAGTTTGCTGTGGGAAGCAAGAAAAAAAAATAACATCAATTTTTAAGTAGAAGGTTAGTCCTATGCAAACAGGCCATCAATGCGTAAAATAACCTTTGTTTTTCTCTAACAAGTATGCCTTTAAAAAATTAAACGAACACAAAACTTAGACAACAGTAACCATTCAGAAATATCCTAGACTCAGAAAGCAAAGATCTCAGAGTTCCTAAAGTGCTGTCCCATCTTACCTCACAGAAGGGCCTTCAGTTCTCACAGAACAAATGGTCTTTTGATTTGCACACAAATAATAACTTTAATTTTCTTCAGACTACAAAATTTGAAAGGAGCAAATTTTAACGAGGTAGGGGCTTTTGACATCAGAAGTGAAATCTGACATTTGATGGGAAGACACCCCAAATTATTATGTTACAGTTAAAAAATAAGATGGTTATAATGATGATTCTTAAAAATTAAGAAAGGTTAAAATGTTTATTACCCTTTCGAAGAAGTATGGAAACTTTAATACATAAATGAAGGTTTCCATCAACAGATACCTAACATTTGCCAAGTTATCTTAGCAGTTTTAAACTTCAGTCATGAGAAAAATTCACTTATGAGAAATACCTCATTACCTGACAATGCCAGACAGAGAGTTGCTCTATGCTAAGGGATGAGATGATTTTGTTAGTTAGGAAATAATAAGAGAGAGAGAGAAATAGTGAGAGAAAGGATGGATCACATTAGCTAAGAGGGAGAAATGTATTTTATCATGGCATGCAAAGAGGTCACATGAATTCTTCGGGACTTCTGAGATTTATGCAGATGTGGGTTGGTAATCAAATATCATCTTCCAGGTTCTGCAGAGAATGGGTGAGGCCTGGGGCAAAGCAGGCTTTCTTTCATACGACAGGGAGGCAGATAAATGCTCTACACCCTCTGCAATGTCCCATCTCCAGAGCCAATCTATGCAGCGCAGCTGGAATGAGCAGATGCCGAGCATGTTCGGATTATCGGGCCTAACAGTGCATTTCTTCAACTCCATAGAGGTTTGCCCTTTGTGGCTTTGGTGAATTTATATAACTAAAACCACAGAAGGCCAAAAAAATAAAAAATAAAAAGGATAATGTCCTTAAAATAGATCTCAGAGATACTTTCAAGTTGAAATGATGGCTCACCCGGCCCCTAAAGGTTACCTAAGACCCACCGCACAGTGGAGATGCAAACTACCCAGGAAATCTTGGGTCACCATTGGTCTCTACACATTTCTGGCACTGGAATTTGCTTTGGGCTTTTTTAAAATTTATTTATAAAGGCTGTTTGTGATAAAGAGAAACACCATTTTATAAGAAGAATCAGAATCAACGAGATCAGCTCATTGCAAAGTAGTTAATAAAATCTAGAACTCATAGATAGGTACTAAAGCCTGAAACTGAACGAATGCTGGTCAGGAGATGCATGCCAGACTGCTCGTATCTTTGAACAACTCTCTCTCCTAACAAGGACAAGATGAAATTGAAGCATGAACACATGGAACACACAATACTCTGACATGACTTTCTTTATTTGCTCCTCCTATGTCTCGTATGAACCCTCCCAACCATACCATTTCTCTGTTAAAGCTGTTCGACTAAACAGAAGGATCAGCTGATGCAGAGGATCAACTCTCTTAGTGTTTTCATCTTCTTCTGGAGGTTCAGCCCCAGGTTTCTGTAAGAAAGTCAAATTGGTAAAATTTCACATTTGAAAGAAATGTTCACTCAAATCCAGGATCAATAAGAGTTATAGGAACAAGGAATAAAAGGAAAGCCCTACTTTCCCTATTTTTGCATGTGTGTATGTATTTTACATGCATTATACATGCTATGTGTGTGCATATATGTATCTATGTATGTATGCTGTGTGTATATGAGATATATAATGCAATATAAGCAATACAATGCATGCATAAATGTAATGTGTGTTATATATCTATTATATTACCAATGAAAGACTACGCAGCTTAAAACAGATATTTAATAATTTGATCAAAAAAGGTATGGGCAAGAATAACTTAAATAATTTCAAAATTCTGAATGCTATTCTTGTAAGCAGATTTATAATTATGTGAGAGTGTATTTGCTACATAAATTTTAGCTTTAGGGAAGGCTCAATTTAAAAGGATTGGCAATAAAATGCTGTCACCCAAGTATGAAAATTTAGCTCACATAACAATGCAAACTGTTTTTCAAGTGGAACATTTTCTTTGCCTACACAAAGAATGATAGGCAAAGACTACTAAATGAGCTAATGCTTGAACCACTAATATTTTTCTTTTCGTTTTCAGATACTTTCAAAAACGTAAAACTATTGGATAGAACTTTAACAGTGAGGAAAATTATTAAGCATTTTTTCTTGATGGTAAAATGAATTAATCGTGACTTTTTGTTGAATGATTTAATGAGTTTTATATCTCCACTAACTTACCTATTAGGACTGACTTTCTCTCTACACAAATGGTGTTCTTTCCTAGATTTAAGGCTTAACGTTGTGAGTGCTGAGAAAAATTCTACAAGACCTCCAAATATTCTATATTTGTTTTGATTCTAAAGACAAATCAAATTCACTTAAAAAATATGGGGGTGATCAGGTTAGGCACTTAATAACTGGATCAATTTATCCATTATATTCTCTAATAATTTCTAAATTAAAAAATAACTTTTAGACAAGAGATCTTTAACTTGGGGATCATGAAAACTCTGACTGGCCTGAAAAATTGTGTAAGACTGTTTTGTCAATTTTCTTGAGAAGACGGCTTTTGTCAGATTTTTAAATGGGTCCGTGACTTGTAACAGATCATGGCGATTGCTCCCCTGTGTGCCACGATCTCAGTGACACAGTCTCTTTCTCGGAACTGTGGGCCAAAAATTCTACTTGTCATCCACCACACTGACCATGACTGCCTCCTCTTCTGTGTCTGGTCTATCATTCTCCGCCCTGTTTGTTTGTTTATTTATTTTTGAGACAGAGTCTCACTCTGTTGCCTGGGCTAGAGTGAGTGCCATGGCGTCAGCCTACCTCACAGCAACCTCAAACTCCTGGGCTTCAGCGATCCTACTGCCTCAGCCTCCCGAGTAGCTGGGACTACAGGCATGCACCACCATGCCTGGCTAATTTTTTCTACATATTTTTAGTTGGCCAGATAATTTCTTTCTATTTTTAGTAAAGATGGGGTCTCACTCTTGCTCAGGCTGGCGCCCTGTTAATTTTAAAAAACCAGCAACTTTTTGTTAACCTTCAACTTATTTTTGGTGGGTAACTTCTTTACAGTTCAGCCTTTTACAATTTATCCTGGTTCTAAGGTGTTTAAAGATGCTTTGAAGGAAGAACTTAAAAGAATAACTGAATCATGTTTAGTTAATAATGAATGTGTATTATTCATTTTACATTTTGGAATCACTTGATGTTAATGAGATCTCTTGGAAATAAGAAGAGTAAGGTTTTTCCATAAACATTGAGTACAGTGACAATTAACATTTAAAAGTTTCCCAAATAAGATTTAAAAGTTTCCTAATGTCAATATCATGT
The DNA here is from genome assembly GCF_020740605.2 of Lemur catta. Lineage (NCBI taxonomy): Eukaryota > Metazoa > Chordata > Mammalia > Primates > Lemuridae > Lemur > Lemur catta. The sequence continues at coordinate 10,681,667 of NC_059152.1, read as the reverse complement.
AATTTTTTATCCTTCCATGTCATATGACAACTGCTCACATCAACATTGTTGCACCACGTCCAAACCCTTTTTCATTTTATAACCCCATTAAAAACATACTGCTAAGTCTTCTATCAGTTTATCTTCAAAGTAATGTTCTTCTGTCTCAATCCAAGACTTTTCATATCCCTGAAGAAAGAGATTGACAGCCCGATGCCTAAAAGATAAGCACAATTTCAGAAAAAGGGTTGGTTTTTTTTTTTTTTTTAAATATTGAAAAGGTATTGAGTAGTGCTTTATTCTGGATTATCTGTGCGCTAAAAAAATAAAATTAAAATAAACTTCCTATTCTTGATTTTCCTCCTAAAAGATGACACTTTGCAGCAAATACGGCAAGGTCTCTCGGAGCACATACTGACTTGGGTCCTGGCTCAGCCATTTCTAAGCTTTGTAACACTGGTCAAGTTATTCAAGTTTCCCAACTTTCAATTTTCGCATTTATAAACGTAGGCTAACCCCATGTACGTTTCAGTTTTGTAAGACTTAAAATGACATGACGGATGTAAAGCATCAAAGAGGCATGCCAAAGGATGTGCTCCATCTTCTTGGTACATAACCTGTGAAGCTTTCAACAGCACACATGCTAGCTAGGCTCTCCTAGAAATTCTGATTCAATAAGTTGAGGCCTGAATATTTTTTAAGTGCATTTAAATGTATTTCTAAACAGTGCCAGCTTGGAGAACCACTGGAATAAGGAACACCATTTTGAGAATGGCGTATTGGAGAGAGCGGAAACTCTCTGATGCACAGAGAGAGAAAACTCTGTGACACTGTAGAAATTCACTCAAAATCTGCTGCCGTCAACTTGACACCAGGCAAGGAACAAGAGACTCCAGGAGGTGGCTATGGAAGGAAGGATGGGGATGTGAAATAATTCAAAGGAAAACTGATAAAATCTGTAGAATGACTGTGCAAGAGTAACCAGAAAAGGAATGACAATATGAATTCAAGGCTCATATTTTATTTGACTAAAGGGTGATACCATAATCGAGTCAGAGAATTTAGAAGTAGCACATGGTTTGCGGAAGAAGTCATTATGTTTTAGACTCTACGAGTGTGACACGATCACAAGGAATCTCATTGTCTTAGCCAAAGAGACAATGTGATGTTTTGTCTGGTTTTTGTTTCTGGTTTTTCCCTGCCTTATACTCATTCATTCAAACACATGCGAGGCACTGCTGTAGGTGCTGAAGACATAAAACTGAACAAAGCTCTAAAGAATCTCAAAGTCTGAATCAGAGAGACAGCCCCAATGCTATAGGAGAGTCCTACAACGAGAGGTATGTAAAAGTGTCCCGGAAACAAATAGAAGGAAGCTTTCATCTTGCAAGGCTTCCAAGGCCATGGCTTGGTCAGGAGGGTTCTAAGAGAGACATGTGGCTAAGCTGAGTCCTGTTTGACAGACGTAGGGATGATGCAACTTACATACAGCTCAGAGTGGGAAAGAGCACAGTTGCTTAGGAGAACTGCAGGAAGGCTGAAATGGTACCCGGGCCACTAAGCCAGACTTGAACGTACCAGGTGACTTCTCTATCAACAAGTGTGTGTGCCATAACTCTAAGAGGAAGTCAATGGGTCTGTCAAATTCATTTACATTATTCCCCAATGTCAATGCCATGACAGTTCTTTCCCCCAAATGCCAATGATGACAAAAATAATAACAAGGACCAACACTTATTGTGACATAAACATATTAGCTCACTTCTAAGCATTCGGTATACATCAACCCATAAAATAATCTAAACAACTCTATGAGGTAGGTACCATCGTGACAGAAATGAGAAAACTATAACAAAGTCAGCTAAGTTATTTGACCGATATCATAGGGAAGAGAAGCTGAGGCCAGGGTTCAAATCAAGGTGAGTCTGATGCCAAAGAGTGAATTCCTGATCACTCTACGCTGCCTCACATATGTGAACAGATATTTATTCCTCAGTATATGAGTCATTTAACAAGGACATTAAAAGATCACAGTTCTCTGAAAATATCGAACAAAGTTAAACAAATATTACATATAAGAACCAATAAATCTCTTCTACCCTTCCCCTGGACTATCATATTCATGTTAAGGTAAATTCTAGACACCTTATTAGGGAGAAATCACTTTAATCTATTACAAATATTTTAAAAATTCTGACCTTGGCAGATTATATAAGGGGGCCATTCGGAAGCAGGCTACCACTGCCCTCTTCCTCTGCTTAGAGAGTAGTTTATGCCAGACAGCCTTTTTAGACCTCTGAGGATGTTCCACCTGAGGGAAAATGACACAAATAAATAAATATTTATATCCCAAACTTTACCTCAAAAACATACTATTAAACAGCTGTTCCTTTTAAGTAACCTACATTTGGAATTCCGATTCCAAAAGTACTTTAAAATTATTATGGAAAAGCCTGTATGCTAAAAGTTACCCAAAGCTAAATTTGAGATAGTTTTAAGTGCTAATTTCCTTAGTAAAAATATCGTATTTTCCCAATAGCGTGTACTTCAGAAGCTATGTCATCTCCAAAATCGAAGAAACATAAAACCATTCTATATAAAATCATTTTGCTCCCCTCTCGAAATTTTTCTGTGGTTCTTTATAGTTCCTTTTGATTCCAAAACATCTTTTCTGCCTATACAATAAAAATTACCCCATTCTTATTTATGTATCCATTGGAACCAAGTTTATCATATGAGCTACAGCAATAAAAACAAATAGAGTCAGTAAAAAGATTCTAATGAAAATTCTTCTGTTCCTTAATATAACAAGATACGGAGATGACAAGGCTGTGAACACACAGTATTAGGAGTAAGAAGGTTTAATTTTGCAAAAATGTTAAAATACGTAACTATTTTGTTAGATAGGGACAAATGAGAATTCAAAAGTTGCAATACAAGATGCGAGCAAGCGATTTCTTTAACTAATGGTGTTTGAAACGCCAAGAAGAAAAAGAGATTAATTATAAGGATTAGAAAGAAAAAAAATCCCAACATATGATTCTAAATTAATTAGTAATCTCTAGGCAATTGAGCACTGTACTTCCCAGACTGTAATATCTCCGGCTCAAATGTTTAGATTTCTGAAAGAAATAAAAATGTTATGTTAGCTAAAAAAGTAAAAGTGAATTTATTATTCTTTGCAGTAAAGGGTCAAAATATGAACTCAATAATGCCTGAAGAAAACATTAACAATGTTTGGACTACAGTGGTTTAGGAATTTTAACAAATTTGTTTAATTCAAAAGCACTTATATCCATGACCCTTTTCCTCCCACAGGATCAATAAATACTTTTTGGACAATTATTCACTTCAATTTTCTTCTTGATGAGTATATTAAGTGAAAAAAACAAAACAAAACAAAACAGTGCTGAGCTTTAACAGGGTAGATGAAAATAGAATCGAGGGCAGTATTATTCAATTAGACCCAACACATTTCAATTTAGAGTTGCATTTTGAGATCTGAATCTGTAAACGAACAGTAACTTTTTATGGTGATATGGCATTGTGATCAGCATAGGTGACAGTCAACAAACATACATTAGGTACCCAGGCATTGAAGATACAGAAGAGAACACAACAGAATAAGTTCCTGCCATCATGAAGCTTCTTATTTGGCAGGGCCTTTTATCATTCAAGTAAAGACCTTAAATAGTGGACATTCCTATAAATCAAATAAATAGTTATCTGCAAGATCTGTGACCCAAAGGTGAACACCAAGATGTACTTTGTAACTGTCTGAACATCTTGATGTGCTGATGTGTTAGTTTGGCTCAAGCTGGAGTACTAGCAAAATCAGAGGAGGTAGCCTACTCTCATGAAAAAAGTTACCAGATGTACAGCACAAAATGTCCATCTAAAAAAGGTTGCTGATACTTGAGATAAATTAAATCAAGTATTTCCTATACACCTACTGTTTTTCCACTGACTCTAGCAAGTTAAAATAACTAACTACCCTGTGAGTCAGTGACAAATTAACATCACAATAGGGGCGTTCCCTGAATTCTACACACAGATATCTCACACTGCTTTCTATTTTTGATAAATGGCAATTTCCTTTTACTCAAAAATCCTCCTCTCATGATAAACCTATCCTGCCATATCCTTAACATTCTGAAGAATACTTGGCCCTAACTAAATCTGATCCCCTTATCTTTTTTCAGATAATTCCTATTTCGCCTTTAAGATTTACACAGGGATCACCTACTTCATACCTACATTAAATGGGCTCCTCTTATACCTTCTTTGGCACATTTACGTCCCACTACATCTATATCATTACACATTTATCTGTTTAGATGTCTATATCCTCTATTAGAGCATGAGACACGTGTGCTCGGGGACAGCACCCAAGCCCCAGGACTTGCTGAGTATAAGGCCACCATATGGTAGTGTATTCAGGAAATATCCAAGGCATGAATGGATGCTTAATAAAGTGAATCTCATTTTAGAAATGTCATCATTCATCATGACTGGTTGTATCTATGAATATATAATACTATAGGAATATAATATCAGATTTCAGTAAGCTTTATTTAATGTATTCAAAATTCATTCAAGCAAATCTAGATACCTGTATGAAAACCAGGAAGGATTAAAAACTTATGGCAGAGAAATACTGCCAGAAATAGTCCTATGGTAGCTGTTTAATTAACATTTAATAATCTTCTTAAATATGTATATAATTCTAGATACACAACTCTTTAATAACTTAAAATGTCATTACTTCCAGTCTGGTCATCTGCTGATTGATAATTTGTATTTATTTAATATTTCCTGAAAATATTATAGGGGGGTGGGGAACCTGAAGCCTTGGGATCACATGTGGCTTTCTGGATCCTTGAGTGCGGCCTTTTGATTGAATCCAAATTTTACAGAACAAATCCTTTAATAAAAGGGCCGCACTTGGGGATCTGGAGGGCCACATGTGGCCCCAAGGTTCCCACCCTTATGCAGGCGGGGCATTTGAGTAAGCAAGAAGGAAATTAAAAGCATATTACATTAGATGATACTCTTATGTTATTTTACTAGCCAGGACAGGGGGGTAGGAGTACAGACAATATAAAATAGAAATCCAAGAAAAATGTTTATTACTGCTACGTTAATATGTTCAAACATGGCTAAAAGAAATACAAAGTTAAAAAACGTTTTTCAAAGCATTAAGGCGGCAAAGTTCCTGAGATTACATATGGCAGCTTATTATTTTACGTTCACTATAAAATCACCAAGGCGGGAAGATACTGTCGTAAGGGCCCAGTGACAGATCACAGTGTTGAGTTCACTCTGAGCTCCTTCCTGCTGGTGTTATTTTGCTGGATGGATTTCATGAGAAACAGAATATGTCTCTGTGTTGCAGATATTTCACCTAAGCCAGAGCATCCCTTTTATGAAAATAGCACCCTCTGACTGATAATGTATGAAGTATTATTGTTTTGGAAATTCTTGTGCCAAGGTAATGGATAAGAATATCAAACACACAGTGAGCTCTGTAGTGTAAAAGAGGAAATGACTGAAAAATTATTTAAAAACACTTTTCTCACATGATTTTCATACCAATGCATTGTTCTTCTCTAAATGTAATTTGTTCCTGACTGCGAGGAAAGTTAGCTCAAAAATATCTCTAATAAAAGGAAAGTTAAGCAAGCGACAAAAAAGAAAACACTTCAAATATTAAACCAGTAAAAGATAATATCTCAAACATGTTATTATGGGCAGTAATAAAAATATTTGAAATCAGGTATAAATCTTAAATTTTTTAGAAGGATTTAGAATTAAGTATGTAATCCTAATTATCTGGATAATTTTAGAAATATTTGGAAAAAGACAATAAAACAAAGGCCTCAATCTCCCAAAATATATTATATATTGCTACAAAAAGTATAATCTTAGATATCATGTTTATTAGATACTAAGCACTCCTGACTCATATATTCTTTATAACAAATATGCTGAACATACGGTTTTTGGCCTACAGTTAAAAAATTAACACACTTGCTCTTTTTAAAAAAATTTTATGTGCTTAAGGCAAATATGCTAGAGTCAACACAAAATCTGACCTGTTCAAGATGAAAAAGCACATTTGCTATATCCAGCACTCTTTCTACTGTCTTCTCGGGATCTGAGGTATCGTCGGTCCTGTTTGGTAAGTCTTTGTACAGAGCCATTTGCCACCTAATAGCAGGATCCTCCAACTGCAGAAAAAAAGAAAAAAGTATATAAAATACAAGATTCTAATATAAACAGGACAAGAATGGATCTACCATTATTTATTGGGTATAGCCCGAACAACATAGCAAGACCTCATTTCTACAAAAAATTAAAAATACTAGCTGTTCATGGTGGTACACGCCTATAGTCACAGCTACTCAGGGGGCTAAGGCAGGAGGATGGCTTGAGCACAGGCATTTGAGGTTGCTGTGAGTTATGACAATGCCATTGCACTCTAGCGGGGGTAACAGAGGGAGACTTTGTATCAGAAAAAAAAAAACCCACTCCCCTAAAAAAACCCAAAAACAAACATACAAAAAAAAAAAAAACCCTCTGCAGAGCTGTAGTTAGGTAGGAAGAAGTCCAGAGATCTAATATAGCATGGTGACTATAGTTAATAATATTGCATAATATGCTGAAAATTTGTTGAGAGTAGATTTCAGAGGCCCTTAAGGAGAGGGATATGCTAATTTGCCTAACCATAATAATCATTCTGCTATGAATACGAACCTCAAAACATTATGTCATATACCTTAAATGTATACAACTTTAAAAAAAAAAAAAAAACCAAAATACCAAAAAATACTATGCAGAGAGAAGGACAGTTAAGGCCCTTGTACTCATGAAATTTATCATCAAGTGCAGAAGACAGTCATTGAACAAGTATTCGCAATCGTGATGAGTGCTACTGAAAAGAAATGCAAGGTACCATGGGATTTAACCTACTTTGTCTGTAGCTGGGGAGATCTCTCTAAACAAGTGGAGTTGTGACTAGGTCTTATGGATGAGTTGGACATAGTCAAGGAAAGGAAGTGGGTAAGGCCACCTCAGATCCTTCTCTTCCCCATTCACAGTCTAACTATTGAGAGATTTACATGTTTGCTTCTACAGTCAATGATATAGGATCACATTATTCTATAATTATAGGGACTCTATAACAGAGCTTAGTCTCACTGAAACAAAGATCTTAAATTATATAAATCAGTGGAGGTCGTTAAAGTCATACTCATCATAAAAGAGTCTACACATCTTACTTTTTTTTTTAATATCGTCAAATTTCCTCAGTGAAAAACCTATCTGAAGTCTTCATGTTTTTTAGAACGATTATTACGAATCACAGAAACTAACAAATACAAGCATCTTAATAGGGCATAGAGCACGTCACTGCAAATAAATAATGTAGAATAAGTATATCATTAAAAAATGGACAAAGCAATCCACTTGTCTTTCTCTTCCCCCTAAGAATCTCCATTAAAAATGGGAGACTGCATGTTATAAAGCAGAAATAAACAGATAACATCTAAAACTTCACAATTCCTAGCCTGGGAAAGCATAGTCTGGAATGTCAAAAAATAACTTTCAACTAGAGGCAAACACAGAGATAGAGTTTTGTACGTGAATAACTTGTAAATGCCATTCGTCCTTTGATAAAATAACATGCTTTCCTCCGTACACTTTTCTCATGTGCAGACTATACACGGTACTTCTAGATTTTAATCTCAATTCTGAGTTCTATTTAATACATAAAAATATTTAATAAAGCAGAATCTTTATTTTTTCTAACATAAAATTACTCCCCCAGCCTCAAGATGATCAGCCCTACAATTTCAAGATAATGTGTTCAAGGAGGAACTAGGCACAAAAGAATTAATTGTTTGGAAGTCTGTATATCTCCATAATAGGCATGCCTAACCACTAGCATCAGAAAGGATAGAATAAAATGGCAAGACGAATATCTATTCATTACCTCTTTATTTTCAGAGCTCATTTATTTGGAGGTGAAATGTTGACTATAAATGTTGCCTTTTCTGCTTTTTTCTTCTCTTCCCAATACATAGTCTAAATTGTCCAAAGTATTCCTATAAATGACCTCTAGAATATAATGGAAGCATTTCTTTCTGCTTACCAAGTCATAACCACCTTTATTTGACCATTTCCTGAGATTGGAACAGACCCCTTCTTATGAGGTACTGAACATTTCCTGCCTCTAATTAAGTAGTGATTGCACCAGATCAGTGGTTCTCCAAGTGTGGTCCGGGGTTCCCTGGGGAGCCTGAGGTCCCTTTCTGGGGGCATATAATCTCATCAAACACCCATGTATGTAAATCACTTAGCGCCTCTTCGTGAAGGGGAAAAATGTTTGTAGTGTAACCTCTTTGCCTGAGGTTTAGTGGGAGGCTTTATGAACATTTTAAAAAACGTTCAAAATCTTTTTGCTATTTGAAAAGAGATCACACTCTAATGTCTTGCCTTTAAATTATACTCCAAAGTGCTAAATGAAAAAGAATATGGTTTGGATCTTTGGAAAGAGACATGTTCATACCCAGAAAGGCCTATGTTCCATTGTTGTTACTACTTTTTGACCTTTGGACGTTTTCATAATTAAAAAAAAAAAAATTCCTTGGAAGGGATACCACAATAGAAGCAAATAAGCGGGGTCAAAATAATAGTTTGACTTCTTAAACTACATAACAGGTTCTTTAAACAAATGAATTATTTATTCACTGAAATGAATGAAAAATTTTCCAAATAATAGTAAATGCTCACTGGACTGCAAAAACTACTGCGAACAATTCTTTCAACCACCATTAAAAAGTAGGTGTTATATTGGTTTCTATCTTGCCTTTTTTTCTTAAATATATTATATATCCATTCCTTGGGTAAACTCATTTATTTCTATTGCCACAATTCTCAGTATCTCTTTATACTAATGACTCTTTAATATACATATTTAATTTCTGACCACTCAGTGTAAAATTCAATTTCTTATAGATACCTGTTACCATGTCCAAAAGAGCCTCAAACTCAAGCTACACTATACTATACTCAAACTAAGCGATACAAAGCACATATTCTATTTTTATTTCAACTGGTGACATTTTTTAATCAAAGTTTGAAAATCTTTTCTTTAAAAAAAATATGATTTATTATTTTTGTAATTTGTAATACAAAAGGCTTTGCAAGGAAGATAATGACTGATTAATATATTTTCATGACCTTAATGGCTAAAATAACATTTATAGCATTATTCTAAAGAGAGATTAACTAACTTATAGATACTAAATGAGCTTTAAGAATAAAATTTGGCTTACCTTGCCTTGTAAGTGAATATTACTGCGGATTATATCTCGTACTTCATCCTCAGTATCTTTCTGTCAAGAAATATATGTTACCTAAAAGGAATCTTATAATGCATCAACTGTCACAAGTCAATAGAAACAAACAGAAATAACCCAAGCCTCTTGAAATAGCATATGTCTAGCAAATATCTTTATCAAAATACATGCCAGGCTGGGCGCGGTAGCTCACACCTGTAATCCTAGCCCTCTGGGAGGCCGAGGCGGGTGGATTGCTCGAGGTCAGGAATTTGAGACCAGCCTGAGCGAGACCCCCGTCTCTACTAAAAATAGAAAGAAATTAACTGGCCAACTAAAAATATATATAGAAAAAAAATTAGCCGGGCATGGTGGTGCATGCCTGTAGTCCCAGCTACTTGGGAGGCTGAGGCAGTAGGATCGCTTAAGCCCAGGAGTTTGAGGTTGCTGTGAGCTAGGCTGACGCCACAGCACTCATTCTAGCCAGGGCAACAAAGTGACACTCTGTCTCAAAAAAAAAAAAAAAACAAAATACATGCCACAAATTTTGGGCATTCTCCTTCAGGTTATTTCTTGATATCGCTGTAGCTTGAAACAAGACAACAACCTACTTTAACTCCACAGGTCAGTACATTAAAAGTCAATGGAATTAAGTTTCCATTTCATAACAAGAAGGGGGACGACAGCATGTTTCCTTGGGCTCAAACAGAAGTACATCTCCAGCATTCTCCCAAATCTCCACTAAGTTATCTTAGCCCTTAAGAATGTTCTTCACGATCTAATAATAGCAAGGAACACACATGTGAGATTCAAATACTACACAACTGCCAGTAGAGCTGCTTCAGTGCAGCCCACGCCCCCAGTCTCCCCTCAGTTCATTCCTCCTGGGGGGTCAACCTCTGCATATACAGGGAGGTGACAGGTGATTCTCTGTGGAATGGGAATAGGGAGAATATGCCTTTGAATCTGCATAAATACAGAAGAGTGATTCCAATAAACATTTTTGAAAGATTGCATCCTCATCTGCATAGCTACAAAAAGGAAAAACAGAGGACACAAAGAAATCCTGAGAACTTAAATCCTAATGCTTACAAAGGAAAAGAGTGGCTGATTTAAAGTCAGCACCTTATCTAACCACAACTGGCACGCTATATTATGCTTCTAACATTGAAAAATCACCCTTCTTAAATTTGAGCATATCTCTCATCACAAATTTTATACAGGAGTTCATATGAATTCCATTTTTTTTCACAATATCAGAGATTTGTTTGCGTGTTTTCTGTTTGGTTCCTGAATGGGCCTTGGAGGTGATTAACATAACTTAGAAAGACATAAAAATGGCCTCAAAAAAAAAAAAAAAAAAAAAAAAAAAAAAAACAAAGAAAGGCAATCTTTGTATTTGAGTCCTGGGGCCTGTGCAGAAAAACTGCTTAATAAAACATCTAATGCAAATGAAACATTGACACAGGAAGATGCGACAAAGGAGTCAAACACTGGAGAGTCTGGAGGCCGGATGATCATGAGCTCTGGGATGGAAAGGAGACTTACCAGGCTAAATCGATTTTTGGCCAGAGCAATGAGCTCCTGGTCCCCCGGGGCACAGATGTTCAGCCCAATGGGCAGTAAGCGCTTCAGCGCGGCCACGATAAGAGAGGTCTGCATAGAATACCGGTCTCCTTTGCGCTTCATTTTCTTCCTCTCCTGATCAGAAACAGCTGCCTACGGAACAAAGAGAAGTGCTGGGATCCCCAGCCTGCTTTTCTCACCATTGCAACTATGACTCTTCTCTAACTCGATTGTTGCTTGGGCCTGCTCATTTTCTGTGGGTCCCTCTTTTTGAAAATCCTGCTGTTCTCTGAGAATAATTTTTCTCTTCCCCTCGTAGCATCTTTTGCTAATTTTAAGTCCTACTCTTAGATTCTTAGGTCATAATAATGCACCAGGATGCATTTCCGTGTTAATTTTTAGAAGGAAAATGAACATTGTAATTTTAGGGAGGCAGATGAATATAAAAAATCCTATGGTGATTTCAGATATTGTGTGTTTTCTAATTTTCAATGCTTAAGAGAAAGAAATTTAAGAATAAAGGGTTTATTTTTGTTTTGACAAATGCTTGCTTTGAAATATCCATACTACATATATATGGTATATGTGTGTAATAATACATATAAAATGATTATAAAATACATTTTTCTTTTACATAGTCTGCAACTTGTCTCCTCAGAGCCTCAATCCTTCTCCAGCAGAAGCAGAAATAACACACTAATCAGTGTTCTCATAAATCTTGGGGACCATCTGGACAACCAGTTTACAACCGAATACTGCCCTGCTGCTTCAGGGCTCTCTCGTGACGTTTTTGAGGCTTATGCTGGTGCCACAGGGTCCCCTCAAATGACAGAGTCTAATTCTCACTGGCTAATGAGTATTTTGCTTTCTGGTAAGAGGGCATGTTCTAATGTTAAAATTAAAATAACTGTCACATATCCACTTCTTTGTGCATACTGAATATTTCCTAGCAGTAATTCAAACTTGGAACATAGTTTCATGATAATGACATATTGTAATAGTCTTGGGAAAGAAATAAAACAATTTAATATACAAATATGATCTGATTTATTTAAAAGGAGGTGAAATATATAACATGATGTTGAAAGAAGGTTCTGGCATAGTGAAAGAAGTGAAACAATTGTGTTATCATATAGTAATGGTAGCTTATATATTATATTAATAATGTAATATATACTGAAAATATAATGTATACAATCACATGTATCATATATTGATATGTTACACCAAACATATAATTTTCTAAACCATAGCAATAAGAATCATATTTATGGTCCAAAGAGATATACTTATAAACTGGATCCCATTTTTATATATACCAACTTGTAAGAGATTATTCTCAGTAAGTTCATCAGAAAAAAACTCAATGAATAATTATTTATACTGTTAAATTGATTAACCTATAAAAATAATGAATTAGTTTTAAATGAGATCTTTGTTCAAAAGGAAACACACTAAAATGATAAAAACAATTACCCAAATAAGGAACTGTCATCTTAAAAATTAAACAAATTGATACAAATTATGCAAACATATTTCTATGTAATACTGGTAATTTAGTTTCAGCAAAACATCTTCTCATATATTGAAGTCTAAATTTTATTGGTGTTAAAATTTTCTTTGATTTTTAACGTGTAAAGTTCTTTTGCTTTCATGTTTGTATTCTATAAGCAGAAGGAGCTCATCCCTGTTTCTATCCACCTGCCCCAATCACCCTGGGGCCAGCTACCAGACAACCAAGGATAGCGCCTAGGATGCAGAGCCCTCAACAATTGGTCAAACCAACCAAGCATAAACCTATGCCTTGCTTGTTCCTTCCTGTGCAAACCACAATAAAGGCTCTGGCCTACACTGCCCCTCACTCCCCCTGCCTCCTCCCCTGACACCTCCCCACATGGCCCTGTGTGGCATGTCACGCCTCCTTTTACTAGGGATCTGTGTGTAGAAACTTCTTCCTTCGTGAGAATCATTTTCATGCCTGCATATCTTATCATAGCATATTAAAACAAATCCTGAGTACGCTTAAAGCAGCATGTGCTTTTTAATTAGTGAATAACATTACCAAATCTAGCAGATTCCAGCTATAAATCTTCAAAAAATCTAAAAGAAAAAGATCATTTCACAAAAGTTATATTCAGACATTCTCTAGAACAGTGAAACAGTTTATAGTAATACCTTTGACATCTTTGACTTGGTATCAGTAATAAGGAAAGACATATTGTTGATTTCATTCTGTACAACAAAGTTCTGCTCTTCTCTTTTGAAATTCTGAGAAGGTGCAAAGGAAATTTCAGTTAAAATCACTTAGATAAGAATTCCACGTAATCACAGGGTACACAGAACCCAAAAGCTTCTACAGAGATAAGTATTAATTTGATATATAAGACTTATCAAAAAGGGGACAAATATTTGTTGAGTATCTAAAGAGGGTGCTTGGTTAGGACCAACACTTCTATGAACACGATATGGATATGTATGTTGCAAAGGTGGTAAAACTCAGGTTCAGGGAATTTAACTTCAAGATCACCCATCTACCAAGGAGTAGAATGAGTACTCAAACTCCAATGTTGCTGGTGAAAAGGATATACTGCTTCCCAAGATTAACGTAGACTTTCCCGGACACACTCAACTATGATGTCACTCTCTACCCTGTCAGATATTTTACCAATGTTTTAAAATACCATAACATTAATTATTCACTTTTAATTCGGGAACATAGAAAGGCAGGAGAAGTCAATTCATCTTTAAATATTTGAGGAAGACGGGAGGCTGAGGCAGTAGGATCGCTTAAGCCCAGGAGTTTGAGGTTGCTGTGAGCTAGGTTGACACCACAGCACTCACTCTAGCCTGGGCAACAAAGTGAGACTCTGTCTCAAAAAAAAAAAAAAAAAAATTTGAGGAAAAATGTAACATATATTAACAGATTTGTGTCCAATATGCCCATGAGATTCAAAACCATATAATCATATTGTTTTCTTCTTCTTGAAAGTATCGTTAGATGGCGTTCATCTAAAATCCTACTGATTATGATAACTTTAAGGTCTTGCACATCAATTTAAAGAAGCTTGTTTGGCATTTTAATGATTGATGAAGTTGAAGATTCTCAGTTCTTTAAGAAAAAATATTTAGTATTTAGTTTTCTTAAGTGACTCATTCCTGGGCTCCTCCTCATTTGCCCAGTAGGCATCCCAAGTGGAGTAACTCAACAGGGAAAATAAAAGGTAAAAATACAAAAATCCATCTTTGTTCTTTGGCAGCTCAAGATGGGTTGACTGCTTCCAGATTTTAAATTTTTCTTTAGAAAAGCCTGCATGATCTAATCTCTTCCTCTGACATAAGTCACATAGAACAAGAAATATTTGCTTTTATCTAGAAACATAAAGAATATAAAATAATTTTCTATGACATCACAGATAATCAATGTCAGTGTGAAGAGACAAATTTACATTTTAAAAAAGCCATTATTTCATATATCCTTTCTGAGTCTTTATATGTTTTTACGTATGTTTTTATATAAAGTTCAGTATTAAGTTTGAAAGACTCCTCAGATATAGGCAACAATACTTATCCTAAATATTAAATGAATATGTTGTTTTTTTAAAAATATTACATATTCAAAGTAACTTGATTTATATAACAATCTGATGAAGTAAACCGGGAAGGCACTTTCTTCAGAGTCTCGCATTTACAAAGTGGCATAGAATTATAATTGACATAAATATTTTAAGCTTTTGAAATAATTTGGGACAATAATAAATGCCCATTTACCCATGTTCTGCTAGTTACTGGAAATAAATTATAGAATACTATAAAATTCTTTTCATGATTAAAATATTTTCCAGATTTAAAAATACATAATCTACTTGTAACATATAAAATAGTGAAAATTCGCTAACTAGGCACTTCAGAAATTCTGTCAACAAGATTCCTAGCAGAAGCTTTATTTGAAAAGCCACAGGATTCTAAAATGTGAGCCAAACTAAATCCCTACAGAAGTGAAAGTGTGTGAAGATAAGTTTAAGGAAATGGTAACTTTGCAAGTAAAACAAGGATGCCCTAGTATTAGAAATCACTAGTCTATGTCAGCACTTCTCAACTGCGGCCTGAGTCCTGCTGGGGATTAGAGGGTAAAACGCCAAGAGATAGGGCAAGCTAGACAGTAAAAATGGTACATCTCTATGTAATGCCAATATTACTCTAAGATTTAGGGGAAAATTTAAAACATGTTTACGGATGCAAGGAAAAATCACTGTGATTTTTTTAAAACATAAATTACAAAACTCAAAAGAAGGTTTATAGTTCCACAAACTCCCCAGGGGAACTTATTCTCTCTCCTCAACTGCTATGTGAAACCCAGTAGACAGGTTTGAGAAACACCACCATAGGTAGTTACCGAGAACTGGAAAATGGGTTAACATGTAAAAAGCCTTTACCGTAAACCGAACAGTGGTAGGCAGTGTCTGTTAATATTTTCCTACTCACATGGGATTTCGACCAGTAGATGAACACTTCAGCCACCATGCGGAAGAGTTCCTCCGCTTCCGGGTTAGGCTCCTTTAGCCACTTTGCCCTGGATCACATAATAAATAAAGTGGTTTCTCAGTTACCCCTTCAAGTCCATTAAAAAATAAAAATAAAAATCACCATCCCAAATTTAACTTTGCTGATGACAGAGCTCACAATGGCTTCAGCAAATGTTGCAACATTTAATAAAACTTAAACATCAAAACTGTCAAACTGTAAATTTTTACACGCAAAAGACAGACTGCTTCAGAATGCGGCTTCCAACTTCAATTTGAAGATGCTCAGTATAAACAGACTTACCTATAAACATTTAATTATGTCATAACCATGAATAAGCTCAGGGACAAACAGTGAATGAAGCAATTCAGTAGGATCACATGAGCCCAGGAAGGTTATGATGGAATTAGGGAAATTACTAAACTACTTTTGAGTATCATACCTGTTATAGTCCACAAATCTAATCAGGAGAGGGTAGAAGGCATAGAGATCCCTGGCCAGCGTGGTGAACTCATCTAGGATGAGAAGTTCAGCCTCGGACATATCCCCCCTGGCCTCGGCTTTCATGTGGTCTTCCTCAGACACCACCATGGCTGCCTTTTTCTTGAGTTTCTCCATTAATGGCAGGAAGTGAGTTTTCAAGAGCTGAGGTTTGACTTTATTGATAATGGGCTGGGAAAACACTGTTTGAAGACAGACATTAGTATTCTGCTCTGTATAAATATTCATTAAAATGAGGCTAGATTGCGATTACAATGGTAGCAGGATCAAAGCTTCTCTCTCCCCCAGCACATGGGTTCCTTAAGGCTATGGCCCATGCCCCAGCCACTTTTCTAGTCCAGAATTTAACTGCATATTTGCGGTTAAAAAAAAAAAAATGATTGCTGAATTCAATTCAATGAGCTCCCTTGTTTTTAAAAAAAAGATCGATAGCTAATTTAGAATAGAAAAAAAAAAGACTTAATTAATTTTTGAAATCAATTATTTTCACAGAAAGAAGTCAAGTCCCCAGATGGAGAAGGTTCTCCTAGCCCTTGCGTTAGCACAGAGACACGTTCTGCATTACATTACGAGATTACATAGAGTCTTCTCATCTTAACTATGGGGATCGTCCTTGGCCCATGGAAGAGTTAGAGTATGTGTAACACTGCTCTCTTACTTAATAATAGTTGTAGTCATTAATAATATTTCTGACCTTGATTAGGCCATTTTTAAAATGAATTTCTCCTCTAAAAGTAACACATATACATCATAGAAATGAATAGAAGAGAAAAGTTGAAATCCAGTTGCAATCATCTATCCACATTAGTAAGTCATTGGTGTATTTCTTTGGCATTTTCATCAGTGGATAAATTCATAAACGTATACGTTTTACATATGTCATTCTGAACTCATTGTTTTAAAAACTCTTCTTTTCATGATATTATAACAATTTCCAAGGCATAAAACACTGTTGAAACCTTACTGTTTAAAGATAACGTAATATTCTGGTATATGGCTGTACATAACTTATTTAACCATTCTCTAGCTCTTGGGCACTTAGATTGCTTCCAAGTTTTTCCATCTAAATAATGTAATGATAAATAAACTTAATTGTTAACTTTTGATTGCATTTTTTTATTTATACCCCACCTCGCCATTTCCCATAGGACAGACTGCTCAAAGTAGGCCATTTAATAATTCAGTTTTATTTTTGTCTGTGTCTACAGAATCATTGGTTTCTACTGCCGTGTTTACTGATTAATCCTACAGAGATTGTCAAATCAGGAAAATGTTTACCTAAGTAGTGACTATATGGAAATACCCAATGTCTGATTATAGCTACATTTCTTAAAAAAAACAGCATGACAGAAATAATCAAACGTATATTTTTTACAAAGAAACTGTGAATAAAAACTATGATAGGAAAATTCCAGTCTTCTGTACTTCAAGTATTTTTGGAAATAAAACCAATTAAAGGGGTCCCTTTCTTTCCAGTGCTTACCTGCCAACCGCTTCATCCAGGCTCCCTCGTCAATTCCCAAATTATTATATATGATTTTCAGTATGTTTCCTAGAAGTGTGTTCATGTGCTCTGAGTTCAGAGCTGTACAGCACATTTCAGCCCTTTCTGGGTTGTTCTCAGGTCCATGCTCCCACCAGCGAGACATGTAGCTACAAAGCATGGGCAGAATGACTTCCATGACGTGCGGCATCTGAGTGTAGCGAATACCGGACTCTGCTAATTCCACAATTTCCTCCATGAGTTTCTCCAAAGATGGTATATTTGGACAAACATCTTCCACGTTGGCTGGCAAACTGAGAGCTGGAGAAGGACACATACACAGGGACCATATTCCACGAGAGAACTGACATGCATGGTGTATTTCCACTGTTTCTAATAGACACGGGCAACCGTTTCATTTTGGGATTCAAAAGTCTGCAAGACGTGGCGTGTCTTCCCTAAAGGGCTCCTTCTCTCTTTTCTCAAGGCAGCTGTTTCAAAACTTCTCTCTTTTTCCTGAGTTCCTGCCCTAACACTACTCGCTACTCCCTTACAATGCTCCTGTCTAATCCTAGATGACTCAAAAGCAACTAAAAACACAACGGGTCTAAATTTAAACTCTTCCTTTCCTCTCCAACCTATCTCTTTACCATGTATTAACTAGGTGGGGTCAACAGTATCCAATCAGTCATTCAGGCTAGAAACCTCGGAGAACGTCTAGGCTACCGTGTTCCCTTGTGTCACACACGAGATGACTCTACTTACAGGAGCTCTCACAACGACTTCCCTGCGTATTCCATCCAACCGGCCCTGCTCAGTCATCTTGCTCTTGCCTTACCACAATCATTTGCTAATTGCTGACTCATGCCATTCATGTTCCATACTGTTATCATGATTGATTTCTAAAATGCAAATCTTGTCATGTCTCTTTCCTTTTTAAAGCTGCTAAAAGAATTCTCTGGGCCGCTGGTACAGTCCCTCTACTTCTTACCTGACATAAAAAGCCTGCCTCCCCTCTTCCTTGCTTTCTTTTTTTTATTTCAAAATATTATGGGAGTACAAACATTGAGGTTGCATATATTGCCTTTGCACCACTTGAGTCAGAGCTACAAATGTGCTCATCCCCAGACAGTGCTTTCTATTCTTGTCACATCATTGGCACTTTTCTCTCCTAAAAGCTATCTCCAGCCACGTCAAAATGCTGGAAGTTTCTCCTTATGCACTGGAGTTTCAGTCTTCCTAAATTTTAATACTCATCTTGTATCAGCTTTGTCAAGTCTTTCCAAGTGTTCTCAGCTAAACTGCTTTTTTGTGTCCCCAGTGTTCTTTATTCTGAATTCTATCACACGTTTGTCAATCTCTCTTCCTCTCCTGCAACTAAAAACTCCCTGAGGAAAAGCAGCAAGTCTTATTCATCTTTGTTTCATATCTCCTCCATCTACACAGGGAATAAGGAAGGATACAAATCTGTAATTCTACTGAATAAGAATGCCACACCCCTTGCAGATAAAATTTAAGAGACAATCGAATCAGAAATCAGATTGACCTACTTTTCTGTATTTGCTGATCATTTTGCCTAATTCTCAAGAGTGTTAATTTGTCTAAGTCTCATTAACATAGAAGAAATTCAACGAATTTTCTTCAGAAGAGGAATAGTATACAGCATTCCAAAATTACACCAAATAACAGCAGTTAAGAACAAAGAGCACTGGAGATAATAAACAGAAACAGCTCATTAAAAATCACTACAGATGAATGTCATTAGGAACAATGAATACAATAAATGTCACTAAGTTTTAGCTTCGTGTCTCAAACACTGCACATGCTTCTGTGATACCTGCTCTCTCGCGTGAAGACTTGGTATTGTAGATGGAGTAGATATTATGTTTGTCGAGATGAGTTTCCAAAAACGCTACAGGAAAGGCACCGGCGAAGGCAGCCAGACATTCTCCTAATGCAGAACGCTGCCTGGAAGTGAAAAATGCTGATATTTTATGTCTTCCAAGTGAGTAACTGAAGAACTTACGTTAAAATTAGCAAGTTTAATCTGAAAAAGGAAAAATAATATTGCTACGAATAAAATTAACCCCTAAATCCAATTTCTACATTGCTATATAGGATATGATTTCAATAGGGTATTCCCTGCCATTTAAAAAAGAAAAAAGAGCTAAATTATCTGTTAGCAAAAAAGCAGTTAAAATTAGTACAAATAAAAATAATAAGAAAAATCCTGTCACTTTCCCCACAAATTTGGACTCTTTTTTTTTTTTTTGGCTTTTCCCTTCCCCCCCTTCCTCCCTCCATTCCTTCCTTCCTTTTCTTCTTCTTCTTTTTTTTATTAATAGAATGACCTACTGAGGAAGAATTCTTGCTATGTGACTAAGTGGATTGAGAAAAACTAAAAAATGAACGACTAATACACTAACACATTTCCTGAAAATTTACCCTATGAGAGTAATTTCAGGGTAGCTATGAACTATTAAGATATACTAAATGCTAAAAATAATTGGTAACACTGAAAACTGATTTATCATTTTCAAGGGAAGGGAGGGATTGATTCAGGACAGGCTATGACCCAAGGCCCCCTCGCCACTGATAGAAATTCTCTCTCACCCTTCAGTATCTACTTAATACAAGGCTTTTTTGGTACATTAAGTTGCTTATCAAATATAGAATAATAAAAGAGTTATTTCAGCATACTGTAAACTCCCTAAAAGATTTTATGTATTTTATTTTAAAAGTCAATACAATTGATCTAATCAAAAAACATCACATAATTGCCTCAGAAGTTAGTTGGAATTTCAACACTTAATTAACAATGTCTTATTTTTTAATATTTTAATGACAAATGCCTAGGTATCTTGTTAGCTGGGGGAAACATACCTTCATAGAACGGCACTGAGTAAAACAGAGTTCAATTCAATCACTGAAAAACATTTCACTATTAAACGTGATTTAGGACACCAAGGAATTACAAAGCAGAGGCTTCTACTCAGATTCCCAATCCTAATCCTAACACTGGGGTGGCTGCAGGAGACTTCCTCACTCTTTCTGTGCCTTGCCTGCCTTGCTTAAACACAGGGAAGCAGAATTGCAAACTTTCTGGCACATCGATCAATGGTATTTTAAAATGAGAAATAATCTATTTAATAATTTAATAACCTAACAGAAAGACAAATACTGCATGATCCCAATTACATGCAGAATTTTTAAAAGTCATACTCAGAGAGAGAGAGAGTAGAATGGTGGTTACCAGAGCCCAGGGAGTCGGGGGAGATGTTGGTCAAAGAATATACAGTTTCATTTAGACACGATGAATAAGTTCAAAAGATCTACTGCACAGCATGGTTAGTATAGTTAATAACAATGTACTATATATTTCAAAATTACTAAGAGAGTAAATTTTAAATACTCTCACAACAAAAAATGATAAGCATGTGAGTTGATGAATATCTTAATTAGCTTGATTTCATCATTCATATATATATATATAAAACCACACTGTACCCCATAAATATACACAGTTATAATTTGTCAATTAAAAATTTTAAAAGCAAATTTAATAGCCTAAAGCATGTCATCTATGATCCCAAGTTGTTCATTTATTTTCTTATATCTGATTGGACTAGTCATTTCATTTCATTAATAATTCACTTTAAAATTCTGATTCAATTAGTATTTCTCAGACTAATTTGGAAAATTTGTGTTGGTATTCTGGAAATATCAATTTTTCTTTTGGATGACTTGTGTTAAAATACATCTTATCTGTACAGTGTACTTTTTCAATTTTTCAAAATATTTTTTACTTACTTTGAAATTTTATTTTTATGTTCTCCTCCAATCACTTTATAATTACAAAATTAATAGCAAAAAAGGAAAAAGAAAATCCTCCAAAAACAAAAACCTTGAATTTTTTTTAAAAGAATCTAACAAAATGGTCCCAAATTTTGTCAAGAAAAATACATGGGCAAGAATAGCAATAACAGCAGCAGCAAGAAGGAACAAGAGGGTTTGAACTACCAGATATTAAAATATACTATAAAATACTGACAACTCAGTCTATATGGTGCTGATTTAATCATTAAATATCAAATAATAGAAGAGAATAGAAATTTTAGAAATGTAATCCCGTGAATATATAATGAAGGTTTTATTTTTAAATCAATAGATAAAAGAAATAATAAATAGGCATTTTACATGTGGTTGAATTAAAATACTGAATTTGAATCCTACGTAACACCAAAGAAAACCAGAAATGAGATATATTTCTAGTAAATTCCCTTTTTAGCCCAGAGATGATCATTTCAGACATTCTCTACTTTCCTCTACCCACACCTCTTTTCTCAGCCATCACTTCGCTGAGGACTCAAGGCTTGCTTCAATGAAAAAACAAAAACTACTAGACACAAACCTACCTATACCTGATACATCTTTTGCCTGTTTTCTGTTGCATGAGAAAAAGTTATGAGCGTAAAAAGTCACGTTCTAAAAGATACACTTCTGACTATGGCATTTTCCATATTGTGTAATTACATATAGGACAAATTATAACCTGCCAATATAATATTTATCAATTTGCTTATTTGTTTTGTTTTGGTTTCTGCCTACCAGATATATAATCTATGAGTAGGGAACTATCTTGTTCACTGTTGTATCCCAGCATCTGGCATTTAATAAACATGGACTTAATGAACAAGAGAATTAAACAGCTCAATCTAAACAACTGAAAGCATGAAAATCCAAGAAGAATAAATATTTGAATTTTTACCTGCTAAGAATGTAGTATAAACTTTTTAAAATTATAAAACTAAAGAGAATGAACGTACATAAAATAATTGATAGATTTGCTTATATAATAATTGACTGCATAAAATGTGATTATATGAAAATTCAAAATTCCCATGTCATAAAATGCTATCTGGATATAGTATTTTATATAAATACTATAAAGGTATAAAAATGCTGAAACCCATAAAAACAGGAGAAATAACAGGCAAGAGGTTAATCATTTTAATAAATAAAAAGGTGTTACACATCAGTATAATATATTAATATGGTAGAAAAATAGACAAAAGATGAGAAAAGGCAATTCTTAAAGAAATACAAATAGCAAAGTAAACAAAAAATAGCAAGTAACCAGTAATTAGGAAAATGCATTTGCAAATAAAAATGTTATCCTATTTTTAACTATTACATTTGCAAATAGTAAAAAAAAAACCAGAAATGAGAAAAAAAAAACCATGAGTAAATCAGCATACTTGTAAAACTTGAGAATGTAAACTGAATCAATTTTCTGAAAGGACAGTGAAATGAGTATCATAATCCTGAATATATACATACTCTTTAACCTAGAATTGCAAATTCTGAGAATATGGCTAAAGAAAATAAGTATAAATATACATAGGAACCTATGAGCATAGATCGAGTATTATTTATGTTACTAAGAAAAATGCCCTAACATGTCAAAAATACATTATAATACATTAAATACATTATAATGCTTCCTTGGTATAAAATATTTTGAAGCCATAAAAAACAGATGAAAATAGTGTTTAGTTAAAATGCAGGTAAAAATATAAAAATATTTAGAGTTAACCCAATTATGTTTTTCCATTGATCTAATTTCCTATTTTTATGTACAATTGTCACTCTGTTTTAATTTTTATAGCATTGTAGGTTTTAATACTTGGTAGGCCAAGTAAGTACCCTTTCATTACTCTTTCATTCCTCCCCACCGCCCCAAATTTCATTGGCTAGTCTCATGGATTTATTCTTGGAAATGGACTTTTGAATTATTTTGTCAAGTTGAATAAGATAATTTCTGCTTGAAACTGTAATTAATTACACATTAGTGTGGGGACAAATTACATCTATTCAATATTAAATTTTCTATCAATGTCTTTTTATTTACTGTAGCCTGCGTTTATTTATTTATTTATTTAGGATTGTAGCCTTTTAAAAAACTGTCCTGTTTTTCTTCTCTAGGGCACGGAAATTTCTTACTGAGGTTGCCAGTGATCTCTTATTTTAAGTTCAGTGGGGACGCCTTCTCTTACTTTACCTGTCCACTTCACCTGACACTGTTAAACACTCCCTTCCTGAAACTGGAGAACATGAAAAAACAAAGCTGGTTTTAATAACTGCCTATACCCATGCTCACTTAGCATTTCTGATATATAGTGAGAAACTGTACCCGCAGATACTTTTATAAGACTCATTAAGTATGTCTTATACCATTATGTTTGGCTTTTTTGCATAATTCCACTGTTCTGTATTACATCAATTCTTATTTAGCTTAAAAATTGTCTAATTACTTCTGAGGAGTTTAACAGGTCATGTGGCTCAGTTTATAACTAAGGAAAAAAGTTATAAAATATTCTTGATATAAATAATTACAGGACTTGAAACAGCTATTAATACAAAGTTAAACTTTAAAAATCTTACCTCTCCACATAAATACTCTTGCTGGTTCCCAAAGCATATAAGCTGGTCAGAATTCTATAACAAGACACCTGGACATCTTCCACTAAGGAAAAAAAGAGACTCTTACTTGGAAAAAAAAAAAAAAACAAACCACTTATTTACACATTGTCCTGAGACAGTTTAGGCTAAAAACAAAATTCCATATTAAAGGCATTCTAATAACATTTAGCTTCAAAAGCAAAATGAGGACAGATTTGTAAAAAGAAACATAAAATCTTTTTCTCAAAATTCTTTTCTTTAAGGAACTGAAAAGAATGTGCCGCAATTATTTAGAACATTCTCAGAAACAATTTATTTCTAATTTTTCTCTAGGTATAAGAACTCAAAGAATTTCTTCAAGAATAAGATTTAGCATAAGAATATCTGGGGAAGAGGGAATAGAGGTATATTTTGAGTCCTGTTCCAAAGATAAATAAGGACTGTATCTTTTATCATGACTCAAATGAATGATAATGAGCATAGTGGAAGATGCCATCTGTTAGTTATTTCTCAAATGATCTGACATTCAAGGCCTAAGTCAAGTCACTCTGGTGGTTTTTGAAGACAGAAAATCAAATAAAGTCTTACAGATGATCTAGTCTCCAAAATGACATGTTTAAAAGGCAAAAAATCTAAGAACCTTGAATTTCTAATTCCAGCTCTGCTACCATTTGCCGGTGGGTATACCATAGCATGAATGGAAAAAATAACCCTTGTCCTCAAGCTGGTTTCCACATGCATACTGTGCTACGAGCCATGCTCCCATTGGTTAAAATAGAGGTTTTGCAAGTGGAAGTTGTGGCATCCACAGAGTAACTCAGCGGTTTTTGCACAGAGCTGCTTATTACCTGGGGAAACTACAAAGTAAGAGTCTACGTGGATGGGTCTGCTCAACTAAGGTCCATTTGTATCTTGTCTCATGCTTATATCAGGACAGTGGGGAATTAAGACAGCTCAGGTTATTTTTTCCATTCAATCTTGT
The DNA here is from genome assembly GCF_020740605.2 of Lemur catta. Taxonomy (NCBI): domain Eukaryota; kingdom Metazoa; phylum Chordata; class Mammalia; order Primates; family Lemuridae; genus Lemur; species Lemur catta. The sequence goes on along the minus strand of NC_059152.1, from coordinate 10,656,832 downwards.
ACATTCTGTAGATATTTTTAATAACTACAGAATTCCAGCCAAAACCAGCTGATTAAATCCCCCATGAAAATCGACTGGAGCATCTAAACAAAAGATATTTGAGCCACCAAATACATCAATTATTTAGACATGGACTTTGCCTCAGTAGTCTTCATATTAGTTTGTGGAAACAATCTGCATCGACCCAAAAATAATCTGAAAACATTTACTGTTGTATGCCATACGGTCCAACTGCATTAGAAAGTTTACATGAAAAGAGGCAATGTAGAAATAGTAAAATTTGGAACCTGGACTTGCAACAATGTAGAAGTTATTGTCCATAACCAAGACCAGTACCTTCCTGGTCCTCTCTGTGAGTCCACGTGGTTCAGAGATTAATTTCTATAAGAATGGTTTCTATCAATCAAATGTCAACCTACAATGTTTGGCAAAATAAAGCATTTTAGTGTATAAGCAGCATTGGAATAACCGGGATGTGGCCTTTATAATTTCAGATTGTACTACTGTGTATTTCAATAAAGACACTCTAAGTCATCACTTTACATACAGATTAGGTCTTCTCCGAACTGATGCTGGCCAATATGTTCAAATAATGACGACAGCATCGGCAACAGGGCCACGGTAGTGTAATTGATGATCTGAGTCACCCCTTTGGGTTGGTTCCGGGTGTGGGTGAACTGGCCTTGCTTAAGATTTTCCATGGTCTTCTCCAGATCCTCCGCGGCATTGTCCAGAAAAGCTCTGAGTGCACTTTTAACACTCTCCAGGCCAGTCTTCATTACTGTCCTAGAAAGGACACAGGGAACAACTTATACCTTCTGACGGGAGAAAATAAAAAGTGATCCTACGTTATGTTCACTCTTCCACTGCAGTACCACCTAGTCAACTAAATTTTTAAATCAACTCTCAATTGTTTTCAATCTACCTGAAGTTACAGCAATGTTGTTCCGTAAATCGCCTTCCCCAAATGCCTTCATAGACAACTAGGACCTTGGAGCAAAAGGCTGTGTTAATGCTTTATGCTTTCCATTAGTGGCCTCAAATTTTGAGGATAATTATTTTATAGCTAACAAAACACAGCTTCTGAGCCACCTGAAATTAAATAATCTATATACGATCATAAAAATAAACTGCCATTGTATTAGTAATTTACAGGAGTTTTTCTTTTCACCTACACTAAAAGTCTTTCTTATAAATCCAAAGAATAAAATCAAACACTGGGTCCTTCTTAACATTCTTATATGTATGTCATTGTTATAGTCATTTATTTAGATAACAATGTATCCACTTACCTTGCATCCAAAGTCTGACCCAAAATGTGAAGACAGTTGACAATTGATGTTGCATCATTCCCTAAGGAGGAAACAAAACATATATAAATGGCCCCGAGAATTTCTCAACGTTCTTTTCTATTAATATTTGTGTTACAAAAATTAGTCAATGGCACAACTCAATACTAATTTAAAATATTTTTTAATAATCAAGTTTAAAATCATGCAGTTTTTCTGCTTAAAAGTGGTTATGCAAATGTAAGGAGAAAAGCAATAAAGCATGTCTCACCAAATAGCCGACATGCTCAAGAAGCATTCAAAAGCACTGCACCAGACTAAAAGGGTTTTAACTGAATTCTTCAAGTATATTACCCTCCCCATCCTAGCTCATTTTATTTTAAAATCATATGGCATGCAAACTTTTTAAGTCAGCTCATATCTTTCATGAAATGAGGTGGGCTAAAAGTCTAAATATTTTAATTCCATTTTAATTACTCCAAGTGTCTCTGCTCTCATATTTCATTCAACTACATTAACATAAATTAATTTGCCTGAATACTGTTTGTCTTTGGCAAAAACAAAAAAAGCAGCACCAAACCATAATGTAAAAAAAAAAAAAAAAAAAATTAGAGGCTGAAGAAGTTAAATAATACTGTTATGAGATATTTGAAATGGGAGTAACTCTTCTTAGAAGTAATATGAAATTCAGTCATTTTGATTGGCGTATTTTATCAGGAAGTACAGAAATATGAGTGATAAAAGCACCATATATAATTTCCTTTGAGATAGGGTTATAGAAAAGCAAGTAAATAAAACGATGAATCCAAAGTAACAAAATAAATTGACCACTTACAATATAGTTCGACATTATCAGTTCCTCATTCTATACTTTCATTTTACACATACACACACGAACACACACACACACACACACACCCTGTCATCTCCTGAGTCCTCAGGTTGTCAACTCCTATTAGAATGTAAGTTTTTAAAAATGTTACATTCTTTACATAAAAACATATCCTAAAATAAATGACTTCAGTATACAAGGAAATTAATAATTGTCTTAGAACATGAGTAAGCCAGTTTTGTAATATGATATAAAATAGAAAAAAAATAAGTTGTTACTCAGACTGAGTTCTTTAAGAACTCAATTCCATTTATCTTGTGCTGTGAATCTCAGAATTTCTCCTAATAATGAAGACAAAATGAGCAGAAAGGCAGAGTTTGTCACTTCCTCATTCATTGACAGAATGAGGGCTTCTATGGTAGCTCTTAGAAGTATTATTCATTTAATTATTCACTCACTCAACAAATACATATTAAATACCAAGCACTCTCAAACTTTCAGTAATCAATAAAATAAATTCATAATGGCATTTGCATTTTAATAAGGGATATAGATAATGAGGCATTTAGCAAAAAAAAAATTGACATATAATGTCAAATCACAATAAAGAAATGTATCTCAATAGCAGGGAACAAGGATTACAGCAGTTGGATAGAATAACAGGGCGAGTGGTCATGGGTTTCGCTCCAGGGTGGCATCTGAGTAGAGGTTCTAAAAACATGAAGGAACAAACCATGCATCTATCTGAGAAGAGAGTCCAGGCATAGGGGATATCACATGCAAAGGTTTTGAGGCTCTCAGAGGCTCCAAGCAAGAAAGCCAATCTGACCACTAAGGGGGTCAGATTAAGGGGAAAGAAGGATCGTGTGAAGTGGAGAGGTGAGCAGAGTACAGGTTCTAGAGTCCGGCAACCAGAGCAAAGCACATGGATTCTTTAAGTGCAACAGGAAGACATTCATGTAGGTTTTGAGCAGTATGTGATAAGAATTCATTCACAACATGAACAACTCTGGAACAGCAAGAGGGCATGTTAATTAGGAAGCTATTGCAGGAGCTAATCAGTTGACTGATGATGATGAATTCAGCTTGGGACATGAGTGGGGAAGAAATTAAGGATGTATTTTAAGGATTTGCTTATGGATTGAATGTGAGGTGAGGGGGAAAGGAGCCAAGGAAAACACTAAAGTTTTTCACCTGAGAAATGGGTGAACGGTGGTACCATTTAATGGTACGAAGACAGCAAAAGGAGAAGCTGGGTGTGGAAGGAGGGAAGGGAGGCAAACAGCTTTGCACGTTAGGGGTGATGGGCCTATTAGTGATTCAGGTAGAGATTTGCAACAGGCAATTAATATAAAATTCTGCAGTGCAGGGACGGGATTGGAGCTGGAGCTATACATTTGGGCATCATAGACATATAGATAACTTCTAAAATCATGGGTCTGAATGGAATTAGCCAGCATAAGTAAAGAAGAAAAAAAGTGCTGGGACCTCCCACGTTTGGAGGTATAAAAGACAAGGAAGAAGGAACATACAGCACAGAAAAGAAGAAAGAAAAGGCCCATGAAGAAGTGGAGGTGCAATGCAATGTGTATGAGTCCTACGCAACTGCTATTCAGTGCCGAATCAGAGAAGCTGCTCCCTCACTCTCTTCCTAAAACACACAGTTCTGTTTCTGTCCCTTTCTCTTCTGAGCTGTCTCTTAGTACAGATGATCAGTGTGCTCACTGAGTTTACCGCTGCCCTTTGCCGTAGGGTGACCGGGCGTATTTTAAACTTCCCATTCCTGTAAGCTCAAGAGGCTGGGATTTTTGTTAGCTTTGTTCTCTTCCCCTGAAACAGTGTATGATACACAGCAGGCACTTGATTAAATATTTGCAGAAAGGCAGTGCGATGTAAGAAGAGTAGGGTATAGCATCAGTGGCCAGACAGGTTCTGTGGGTTGAATGAAAATATGTACTGGGAATATGAGATCTCTGTGAGTGCTAAAGTAACAAAGTGTAAACTCGATGACTCTACATTTCGGTATACCGCATATTACATGCGATACAACTTTTAATGGAAACACCTCAGTGTAAAAACTGGTGGGAAAGGGACCCAAAGAAATGCAGAAAACAATATGCACTGAGTCTTCAACACTTTAATTTGCAGACCCAACAAATGCACGTGTAGGAGGCCTAAAATAACGGTTATTCTTGAAGAGACAGAGCATGCGGTGACATGAACATTGCCCTTCTTAAGGCCATCCAGATTACCCGATCACCGGAAACGTCAATTATGCTATTAGGAAGAACAGGAAGGGCCAGTAAACTGTGCTAGGATAATGAAGCTTTCAAGTGGTGATGGGATTTTCATGTACTTACATTTATGTAATTGCTTAATTGCTCTGAGTGGTATGAAAAAAGAAAGTTTGATACTTTACGTACAACTCACACTATTTCGAGGTCCCGGCTACTTTTCCTTGTCCTCAAACACACCTTTCATCGACTCTGAACACCCAGAGTAACAATTCCAGATTGCCTGTTGGTCCTTAAGATTGTGTGTTTGTATCAGTGCATGTGCTGTGTAAGCCTAAAGGGTACATAGTTAAAATCACAGCTTGCACATAATCGCTGATCGATTGGTTCCAATTTAATGGTGAGTATGTGTGTGGTGCTTGTTTTTTCATTTTTGTGATACTTCACTTAGAAGCATGGGGTCTCCAGTTCCATCCAGGTTAATACTGGAGATATTGTTCACCATTTCTTTATGGCTGAGTAGTACTCCATGGTATACACATACCACATTTTATTAATCTACTCATGTATTGATGGACTCTTGGGTGTTTGCACACTATCTGGGTGATGGGCACATTTATAACTTTGACTCAAATGGCACAAAAGCAATTTGTGTAACCAAAGCGTTTGTACCCCTGTAATATTCTGAAATTAAATAAATAAAAAATAAAATCACAGCTTGCATTTGATTCTAATAACAATGGACAACAGAGTTTTAAAAAACATTATAGCGACTCCCATAATGCAATTCTCTAAATAATAAAAATAACAAAGTTAAATATGTAATATAAATATAAATAAATTTTTTGGACTTTAATCCAAGTTGTTTTGCAGTTTTTAATATGAGGGTTCTATAACTCAGAAATTCTCAATGCTATCTCCAATCTGACATATCAGGTACCACTTCTGTCTTGTAATCTGACAGATTGAGGGTTCTCAGAATGTTGACTGTCCTCTGGAGACAGCAACAGCATTCATCCCAATTTTTCTTCTTCTCTACTTTATTTTTTAGCATGGCTCTTGAAATGATGTTGCCTATTTTCTCCTTGGAAGAAATTATTAATCTTCGCAGAATCCTTATTAAGAATGTTAAACAACATTACATTAGAGCATAAAAATTTCTCTCATAATTATGAGGGAACAGAGAGAAACCAAAGAGTGTCAATGACTTTATTACTTTTAGAAGTCTGTGATATTGAAGAGTGAAATTACTCGTTCCTTAAATTGGTGAGATGTTTCAGTTAAACTGAGAACACACTTAGCATTAACTACATATTCTATCCATTTGTCTCCAAGTCAGAAAATTCTCCCATAATGCTATGTTCAACTGAAAGAATTATCTGTATTGTTCTAATATTATCTTCTGATATTACTTTAATTATAGGTATCTGATTCCAATATTTATGAATTTATCTATCAAAAATAGATTTTTATGGTATACATAAGCAAGTTAAACCTAGGAAACTCTTGTCTTTTCCATGCATACTGTCATAGAACTACAGACTTTTAAAATGAAATACCTTAATGATCCTTCAGTTATAGAGAAAAAAGATCAGCAAACAGTAACAGATTGTGCATGACTGAACCATTCAATTCGCAGATCTGATCTATCCTCAGAGATTCTGAACACTTTAAATGATTGTCCTTTCATTTTTATCCGCCCTACCAAGCAAATGCAAGCACAATCTGAACCTTGATAGAGCTATCACAAACATATTAGTTTCGTAGTATCTCCCTGATGCAGGGCAGCAGTCATCATTTTAAACACATGAATGTCTTTTGTGGGGGAGCTATTAGAAGTATCAACATAATCCACTAATTTATTGATCAGGGAGAGATAGCAGTTGATGAAATTTTTCACTCTATTACTTTACTTACTATTTACCGTTAAAACTCTTCTAAACATAACATTAAAATTTATGCACTAGTATAAATTAGGCATACTTACCTGGAAAAAAAAATAAATATTTCAACAACAGCTACTGCTTCATTTTAAACCCACGATAATATTTGTTCAATACTCCTCTAGCTAACATTGAAGTCATATTAATGATGGTCGATGTTGAGTGCTAGGTCAAATAGAAGAAATGCTGGAGCACTGTGCTCATATTATATTACAAAAGGCTGGCTTTGCTGCAGGTAGCCCTCGAAATCCCTTGGACATTGATTCAGAAATTCTCCAGTAACTCTGAGGGGCGTCTGGAGGATTCAGCATCTCACTACAATGTTAAAAATTCACCGGAAAACTGGAAAGCAGAAGAAGCCTATGCTAAAAATGATAAATATTTTGAGCCAGTCTTTTCCAACAGTTCCCAGAATAGATCCTGAAAGGATCACTGCTGGTTGAGTTTAATGATCTTGTTATCTGAAGGGTCATTAATTATGTGTTATCTCCTTTTCAGTGTAAGTGTTGTCATGGACCTCTTAAGGAATAAAAAAAGTGACTCTCATAGATTGTAGGCTGATTAGATACTACATTTTTCTTAATAATCAAAGCACCAAAAAAAAAAAAGCAAGCTTGGGTTCTTGATGAATGCAAGAAAACTTCAAAATTCGTAGCACTTAGTCTCATTGTCATAAGTGTCTACATACTTATCTGTCTTCTCTATTAGACTGTAGGCTTTTTTTGTTTTCTTTTTTGAGACAGGCTCTCACTCTGTGGCTCAGACTGGAGGGCAGTGGCATGATCCCGGCTCACTACAAACTCAAACACCTGGGCTCAAGCAATCCTCCTGCCTCAGCCGCCCTAGTATCTAGGACTACAACTGTGCACCACCATGCCCTGCTAATTTTTAAATTTTTTATAGAGACAGGGTCTGGCTATGTTGCCCAGGCTGGTGAACTCCTGGCTTTAACCAATCCACCCACCTCAGCCTCCCAAGGCATGAAACACCCAGCCTAGGCTGTAGGCTCCTTGAAGGCAGGACCTGGTTGATTCATTCATTCATTCATCAGATATTTATAAAATATCTACTACATGCCAGACTTTCTTCTAGGCACTGAGGATACAGTAAGTCCTCACAGAGCTGAGACTTTTCTGTGAGGGAAAGGTGTTAACCCAGTACGCATGCCATCAGTGATATGAGAGAAGGGGACACAGAGCTAGAGAATATTGTAACGGGAGAAGGGGGGAATATAACTGGGGGTCCAGGGAAGATTTTTCTGAAAAGGTAATATCTGGATTGAAGTCTAAAGGCTGGACAGTTTATTGTGGTGTGAAGGATTGAGGAGATGAGCGTTACATATGGGAATCCAACCTCAGGCAGTAATCCCAGCATGTGCAAAGGCCCTGAGCAGAAAGAAACACAACACATTCAAGAAGCAGAGAGGCGGCCAGTGAAGCTGAAGAAGCACAGCGAGCACGAGAGAACATGCTGGAAAATGAGACAGAGTGGTGCACAGGGAATAGAGTGGGAAGCACTACCACGGCGAGGTTAAGAAACGATCTCTATTCTATAGAAACAGAAAGCCACTGAATATGCAGGGGTGTGGCGAGAGAGGCGATTGTTAGTGACCATACGATATGATTGTTGCAGAGCACGGTATGGAGAGGCAAGAGGGGATTCGGAGAGGATGGCCAGCGTGCGCTAGGAGTGGAGTGCAGGTGAAGGACGTCTACAGATTGGTCTCAGTGCAGCAGTGGAGGGAGAAATCTTCATTTTTCTATCCTCACTTCCTGAGAGAATGCCTCACACATACCCAACACACAATGTCCACAGAATGAATGCACAAAGTGAACGTCACTATGAGATTAGATTTTTTTCGCACATAAAAACAAAGTCCTTAAGGAGACCTGCTATGTACATGCTTGTAGCATCGTCACTATCACTGTTGGGGTCTTAGTTGTAAGACTCTGTTTCCTCTAAAAATGACTGGAAGGTTCAAATAGATGGCAATAGGAGGGCTTAGGTATCCTCTATCAGCCTTGAAATTAGTAATCAGAATTTCCAGGTAGCAAGAGTGAGAGGAAAAATGGTAGGAATAGAAACAGTATTTCTTTAGTCAACACTGGGCCTTGAAAATGGCAAACTGTGATGCTTATCACTTGTCAACCTGCCGAGGTCCTATTTATGTCCTAACCGGATTTCCAAAACACGTGTATGCACCAGCTTACAATCACTAGCAAGCATTTCAGAGTTCCAGCAGGGAAGCCTGTATTTATACAAGATACTACTTTCTTTCTCCCCTTCACCATAAAGAATTCCAATTGATGCACCAGAATCCCGTAGGGAATACAGCTTGCCCCCTTGCCTTTAAAAAACCTCACCTTTTTAAAAAAATATATAAAATGGAATCATTTAAATGCCTCAGAAAGAATAGAGGTGGTAATAAAAACACCATTGCTCTCAATTCTTGGACAGTGTTCTTCCATGGAGAGGAAACATCCTCAAGTAGACAGCAGAGACATACAAATACAGAAGTCCAACCTTTGGGAATCCTCATTTCATATGTCAGAAAAATCTTTCAACTACAGGTGAGGTTTGGAGATATAACTACAATTTGGCAGCCAACAGTGAATAAACATTCCATTACCCATCAAACCCTGCTCACCACAATTATCACCAGCAGGACAAGTATTTTGTCTCTTTACTTTAATGTTCCCCTTGTATCTCCAATTCCGGATATATTTAAGGCTAATGTATACCTTTCTACATCTTTACCTTTGCTCATTATAACTAAATTCAAGCACTTCTTTGTTAACCTCAACTATCAATCGTCTTCACTTGGATTCGGCCATGAAAAAATTTTAAAACCAAAACAATACAGGAAATACATTTTGATAATCAGTTTATTTCCTGGCTGAATGTAGGAAAATGATGTATTAATAATATAAAGGTAGAGGGAAAGGAAAAAATAAGAGATGAATAAGACTATATGAACAACCACTGCATATATGCTACTAGGCCTCTCTCTTTGGGAAAATCCACAATGGCATAATTAAGAAATCAAAAAGCAAATAATATAAAGGTTTCACTGTGCATGTATTTTAAAAAGCTAAGTCCTCAAGTTTAGTTTGTAATTTTATTTATCTAAGTAAGATTTAAATAAATAAAATCTAATAAACCTAGTAAGACTTGGAATACCTTACACATGTGAAAGGCATATGGTTATAGTTTACATAGAACTGCACCATTATTTAACATTAGATTTAATACACAATGGATCTCTATGATTAGTAGTTATTTTACCTTACTTTAAAAATGAAAAAAAAAAAATACAGGTTCAGAGAATTTAAGTCCATTGTCCAAATTATTCAGCTGGTTAAGATACAAAAATAGGACTTACATCTAGATTTTCTGATTCAAAGCCCACTATTCTCTCTAGGACATCATATTAGTGTCTAAAGCCAGGCTCTAACCCTAATGTATAAACTTAAAATGCTTAAAATTTAAAGCTTCTAATAATTTGGCAAGTCTATATTAGAGTATGCTTGATTAATAAAGGCTCTTGAAGTTTATATTTTAACAGGCAAATGCCAAAGCAAACTGAAGGAATAACAACGGACACTTTTAACAATATAAAGAATATGCAAAAATCTGCTTTTGAGAGGTAAAAACACATAGTAGGTCTCCAATTCTCATTAAAAATAAAAGTATTTAAAGGCTGAGAGATATAAAACACAATGCCTAAGTCAAATACTAGGATCACAGAGAGATGGAATGAATGTTAAAGTCTAGTTCTTCTTCTCCAATAGGTACAACAAACTATATTACACATTTATCTTCAATTACCAAACTTAAATGATATATTCAAAAGGAAAAATGGAAGTTCAAGAACAGGCGAAATTAATTCATGGACTCAAAGTCTATATGTGGTTCCTTTGGAGATGGTTGTAATTTGGAAAACGGCACAAGGGAAGTTTCTAGGATGTGGGACATATTTATCTTGACCTGAGCAATGATTAACTGCATATATATGTATATAAAATTGCATCAAGTTGTTTTTAAGATTTGTGTACTTCACCGTATACACGAAATAATTCAAACATTTTTTAAAAGGAAATTATAGTAATACAGGAAAACAAGAATATACATTAAGTAGGACGTTAGAAATATTATGCTCATTAATAAGAATGCAAAAACTGCAGCTGAGAAGTCAGTCCCCCATCAGTGCTATATATATTCAGAGATATTACTCTCTGAAGATAAATGGAGAATATTTGTATCCACTGTTATTGAGAAGATTAAAGAGTACATAAAAATCCTGTCTGAATAATTTTCATAAAAATTTTTCTCTGTTGAAGAAAAGTTAAACAAAAGTCAGACAACTGGAAATTATTCTGAAGATAATTGCCCCACTGACTGTAAATAACTAAAACATTAATATAAAAACTCAGGTAATTTACAGGAAATATAAGTTTTAGTTACTAAATTTAAGAGTGCCAAATATTAGATATAATAATACTAGAAACCAAACACAGAATTAACTAATTACATCCAGAAACTTATGTCTCAGTTTATTTACTGTGGCTGTGTAGAAATGACTGAACTTTTTTTTTTAATCTTCAGTTTTTCCTGGAAATGGAATTGAACTCTAACATCTATACCAATGCACTAAATGTTTTATTACTAAAATTACCCCAACACTGTCTCAAATACAGCAAAGGGCTCAAATTTGCTTTGGCAGTTTACAAAATCAGATGCAGGAAAGTGCAAAACACAAATTCTACCAGCTGCTATGGAGTCCTAATGCCCCACAGCAGGGAAAGTGTGTGGAAAGTGAGTGCCCACCCTGCATGGCTGTCCGGAAGCAGGTGCTCAGGAACATGGACTTCAGCTATGTGAATTCTCAGAAACAAACAGAAACTGACTCTGGGGTGAGTGGTGCTAGAAAAGCCAGCCACTTCTGCCAAGTGAAGCTCCGAAGCTCCTTGGCGTCAGTGTCTTGACTATGAAGCTCCCAAGTTTGGAATGCAGTAGACATGCAAATCTGTAGTCAAGAGCATTAAAAAAAAAACAAAAAACAAAAAACATAAATGCAGTTTAAAATTTTGATTTATAACAGCTCATTATTGAATCTATCACAGATAACCAAAACACAAATCCAAGGGCCTGGTTTTGCTTTAGCCCTGAAATAAAATATGGCAGAACTTGCCATTTTCATTCATTTGCTCTTTAATAATACAATCGTTTCATTTTCAGTTATCCTTTGGACTAGCATGAAAAAGACACAGTCCCCAATTTCACCATAGACAGTGCTATATATAAACAACCTTGAGGACCTTACCTTGGCCTATGACAACCATGCATGGAGCCATGCAGACATGCATTCATGCGACATAGCAGCACACAACACAGTGCAAAAATGGCAAAGAAAACCAAGTGATGGCCATGCTGGAATTTTTTCAAGGGTCTCCTTACCAAATAGTGAAATCCTATGCCTGACAAGAACTCCAAGTTTGCAGAATAGGCTGAAGACAAAAGAAAAACAAAAGAGAAAAGGGAAGGGGGAAGGGAAGGTAGAAAAGACAGGGAGAAAATTAAAAAAATAAAAAAAAAAGGAGAAGAAAAAAGAAAAAAAACAGCTGATATATGAGCAGGAAAAAAGCAACATGATGTCACGCAGAAAGAATCAATTCTCTGAGCAGAATGTGGAGTAAAGGTATTAAAGAAAGAGTCTTTGAGTGCATATCTTTAACAAATATGGTTAAAAAAGCACGTATTATAAGTAAAGAAACTAAAACGAAAAAAATTTGAAAGCAAAGCTAATTAATATAAAAGCAATCTACATGAACCCCATAAGAACATAACTACTGAAAAACCACAAGGAAAAAAATTAATTTTATTTGCCCAAATGTACCACTGAAATTCTAGGTTTTTTTGAAAAGTCATGGACATTATTTAACAATAGAAGTATGGTGCTCTGGGCATAAAATGTACCTTTAAGTTTTAGTATGTTTTATTATTTGAAATTTCTTTCTTCCCCAACCTTGATCACATCCCTTAAATAGAAACCAAACATCCAATCAATTTAAACACAGGGAAGTAGGAATGGAATTTGAGCAACTGATAATCACTCAGAGGACAACATTACAGATGTGATAACTTATAAGACTCTTAATGCTAATGATAAATTGAGCATATTTCTTAACTCATCTAGAGCAAGCTCCTGGGTCTTTGTGTCCTTCATGGCAATTGGCAATAGGAGATTCCAAACAATGGTTGCCTGCATTCAGCATTCAGCATGGCAGCCCTGTGACCCACTAACTCTCAGATTGGCCCCAGAACCTGGGAGATCCCTGCTATTGTCCTGTCTTTCCACCAAGCCTCAGTCAGGTTGATTCCTGGCAAGGTCCCTTTGTTCAGAACTACCCTTCCTCCCTTCCAGCCATCCCTCAGGACCCAGCTCAGGATATGTTTACTCCAAGAACGCTTTCTGACATCCAGCACTCCTGTACCACTCCCAACCCAAGCTGGAAGAGGTCTTCTCCCAGCCATTTGCACATTGCTGCCATTGTACTTAACCTCCTAGATTACATCTAGGGCAATTTTGACATCTCCCCACACTCTTCTGAGCTCGCAGAGAGCACAGGTTCTGCATGCCCACCGCTTGCCAAAATATAACCTTAAAGACCCTTTTGCATATAGCAACACCCACACTCAGCTTGACTTTCCCAGTAACAAGAACGCCACACCCTCACTGCCTATGCTCTCTTGCAAAGCTCTCCCATCACCAGCAGGGCTCAGATACACCCTAGCTATGGAATAAATGAAGACGAATGATCTGTGGAAGGACAGAAGGAAAGTGGACAGACAGTGTCACGTTTGTGAGGCTGATCTCTTACATAGTAAGTTTGGGCCATCATACCTCACTTCTGGAACAATGTGGATTAATTTATGGATGGCAATTAATTACATAGGACATTTTGCAGCTTTTCCAAGAAAATGCTCATCCACAAATGTCTGAGTGAATCTGAGGTTTGGGAAAATATCTTACCAGAGTGAAAAGATTTGAAAGGAATGATCTCTTCAAATAGCTGTTAGATGTATGATTAGACATATACATATATTTTTTTATTTATATATATATATATATATTTTAAAAAGACAATAAAACATGAACAATTTATTCCAGGTGGCCTCATCTACTGAGTTTTAGGGTTGACAGCTGGGCATGCTACCGCAACAAGGGTCTGTCTTTTTCAAAAGACAGGGATTATGTTCAGAATGACATACAATTTGGATCCCTGTACCCCAGTCTATTTTAAGTGATCTCTTTAACCTATTCCTCTCCAGTATCCAGGGTGAAACATTCTGAGGTATTCTTGATGATGATGAATTTGTAATGCTAGGATAATTTCTGAACCCACTGAATCCAGACCTAGGATGGGAAACAGAACAGCTCTGTATCCCATTCCATCAATTTATGTTTAGTGCCTGAGAATCTGACAGAGAAAATGACTTCTTTACTATCTCCACTGCTTCCTAACCATGTGTTCCACCCGAGAGAAATATATTACAGAAGAGTACGTCCTGCAAAAAGATGAATTGTATCTCTTTCCTCTCCTGCACAATCCACTTTCAGAGCATAGCTCCCATATAAAATATAAGGTTTGATTATTATAAACTTTGGCCTATACTTTCTCTAAAAAATATTTTGCACGATGCTATTGTCTCCTTTCTCTGCTTCCTGTCACTACCAACGTTCTTCTGCATTTATAATGCATCTCCCTTTTCAGCATTTATTCATTGCCCTGTACTGATGGAGTTCACCAATGCCCCTAATCAGTGAATCTAATAACCTCTTTGTTTTCAGTCGATTTCCTGGACAGCTCTTTACAGTATTTGGCATTGTTGACTACTTAGATCTTTGAAACTCTTACATCCCTTAGATTTTGTTTTATAGCAATATTTTTTCCCTTTCTAATTAATCATTGTCTCTGTTCTTCAAAGACCCACTTTGGAAAACCCTCCAAATGTAATAATTCTCCAAACATCAGTATTCAAAAGGTTTTGCTTCTCTCTCCACTCTCCTTCAGCTGCATCTCTCGTCAGAGCTTTGAGCATTCCATGTGTACAGATCACCCCCAAATACGTTATTTCTTGCTCTGTTTTCTCCGTCAGCCCCAGATGCTCATATTTCCAACTGTCGCTGGATTTGTCCAGCTTAATGACCTGCCAGTACTTACACTTCAGTAACTACCTGGCCCAAATTAACTTCATCTTCTAGAAAATAGCTCTCTTTCCGAAATCTGCTGCATTGTTAGTGTCACCAATGATGTTCTAACTGCCTAGAGTTGAAATTTCAGCACCATGTTGGACACCTTCTACCTGTCATCACCAAGTCACGTGGACTTTCTCTCTTCCGTGTTTCCCACATCCGGCTCCTACATTCACATCCCTTCTAGAACTATCCCCAACACTCTCTAATGTCTCCACTGACATCACAACTTCTTGCAGAGTTAGCTCCCTATGTATGTGTCAAATTGGCTGTGTACTTCTCAGTTCATTCAAGCTAGGGACTGTGTTTCTGTACGTCTATGTTTGTCCTCAGACCTTGCAAAGCACGCTATACACATCGTCAGCGCTCAGAAATAGCAGCTGAACGAACCGTGGGCAGCGCCACCTGTCTAAGGTGGCACATCGGTCGCAACAGCCTGGGTTGCCGCTGCGGGTTCAGCACACCTGCCGGGGGCCTCCCAGCTCCCCTGATCTTATCAATACTACCTCTGCTGCCAGACTGCCCCTCCCAAAGGGCAATTCTGATCATTCTCTTACTTAAAAAGCTTCAGTGGCTTCTTAATGCTAATGAATTAAGTAAAAATAAAAAAATAAATAGCTTTTAAAATTTTTAAAAGAATAAAGATAATTCCTTATTCTGGCAGTTAATATCCATTACAATATATAATCCATACATCCCCTAAATTACTAGCTTCTATACTTTATTTATGTGGTTATTTATATTTAGAAAATATTCCCCCTTTTTTTAATCTCTGACCTACAAATTCTTGAAGATCAACTTGGAATGGCATAACTTCCATAAATCTCTAGCCCCTCTATATCCACCTAATGTGGTCTGATTTTACTTTGAACCCCACAGCACTGCTTGGCTTCCTTCTCTTAGGGCTATATTCATATTCATGTCCTTAGCTACTGCAAGGTAGGGTCCAGACACGATAGTACTGACTTTAGACACAGTCAATGCTTAATACATAATTTCTAGTGGCAGGAAGCACCTAAACAGCTTATGGAAATATCAGTTTTCAATATAAGTTAACTTAGACCCGCACGACTATTGCTACTCAAATCAGTTAAATACAAATTAAAGCCATCATTGTAGTATTTACCATGTGGATGAAGATATGTTTATTTTTTTCATAGTAGTAGGGCCAGTTTTTTACCTATTTCAGCATATTTTATCTATTTTTCTTATTTTTTTTTTTACTCACAGTATTCACTGAAGTAATATTTAACTCCAGTGGTAAGAAATCCCTTATAAATTTCAGTGATTCCATTTCAACATTCCAAAGAAATTAGCTTTTTTTTTTTTTTTTGCTACTGTGATGGTACTATTGGTTGCTTTAAAACATTTTATGATTACAAAAGTAAGACCTTTTTAAGCATTTGGAAAATACATGAAAATAGTAAGAAAAAATTTACTATGCACTACCTGATGGAAAAAATACCTGTTAAAATTAAGTTTATTTCCTACCAGTATTTTTATATACATACAAATTTAGGGTTTTTAAAAAGGTAAGATAATATTATTTAAGCATACATTTTATATTTTATCATGATCATTTTCCTAAGTTATTAGATATTCATACTCGTCATAATTTTAATAACTGCACAGCATTTTATATATACCTGTACCATAATTTATTTTCATTTTTTCATCTATGAAATTTTCTGAGGTTAAATTCTACCTGTGTTTGGCACTAACATCCTGTAATAAAAATAAGTTACTTCTATTGTGCATCCTATTTTCTATATGTTGGAATTTTAAATAGCACATGCTTCTTTTTGGCAATACTAATGGGAGAAGTAAAATTTACCAGCCTTTTTCCACTAGGCAAAGAAAAACTAAAGGTAAAATACAGCCATGCACCGCTTAACGATAGAGATATGGTTTGTGAAATGTGTCCTTAGGCAATTTCGTCATTGTGAGAACATCACAGAGTGTATTTACACAAACCAAGATGGTATAGCCCACTACACACCTAAGCTGTACATATGGTGTAGCCTATCGCTGCTTGGCTACAAACCTGGATAGCATATGACTGTACTGCACATTGTAGGCAATCATACGTAACACAATGGTAAGTATTTGCACATCTAAACATATTTAAAAGGTGTAGTCAAAATATGGTTTTATAATCTTACGGGACCATTGTTGTATATGAGGTCCATCACTGACTGAAACGTAGTTATATGGCACATGACTGTAACTAAACACATTCCAGTGCAGCATCATTAGAGAGGGGTAGTCTAGGGCCACAAAGCTACATCAACCGAGCCTAGGACAGAATAGTGATGTTCTTCTGATTTATTCTATGAGGGTTACAGACTCTTGTAAAGTCAAATAGGCTCTTTTTTTTTTTTTTTTTTTTTTTTTTTTGGTGCCTAGTTCTATGAATTTTCCCTAGCTATACAGAAGTCTAATTAACAAATAAAAATTATATTTATTTAAGAAATGCAACTTGATGTGTTGATATATGCATATTTTGTGGTCAGTAAATAGTTCTGAGAGCAAGGCTGAAATTGAATGGGTATAATAAAACACGAGACAGGAGAGGAGGAAAAAAGCAGAATTTGCATCAACTTATTCGTATCTTCTCTATTTTCTCTGATGATATTATCTCTTGGTTTATGTAATCGAGTGACATCTAAATTTACAACACCCTCTGGGGACAGAGCTTCTGTTACAAAGGCTAACAGGACCCAGGGAGGAGGAGGAGACCTAGAAGAGTTCTCAGCCGCACGATGATTACGGGTAGCCCGGTGCTCGGGGTTGTCTAGCTCTGGTGCTGCACTCACAATCCACAGGAGGACGCTGGTCCCAAGAACGGGTGAGAATGTTGATGAAACGGTGAGGGACCAGCCACTCTCCTGCCTAGGGAAGGCAGGAGGCAAAGCCATGCCAACAGGGGAAGGGGCGAAAATTCACATTTTGGAAAGTAACACTGCATTGCTTCTCCCCACGGTGCCAATGTACGGAAACGAGGTGTGTCCCTGGGAAGGATTCCCTCTGTTATTTTAACCAGCATCAATTTTATCAACTTCATGGGAAAATTACTATCTGATGAGGTCTGAGGACATTTTTTATGCTGTTGCAATCCTATGTCATGTGACTGGTCACTTACTAGTTGGGAAAACAGACAATAAATTAAACAGATGAGCTGAAAATTCCCTTTTAGTTGCATTCCCAATGTTATGCGATGCAGAAATCTTATTTCTTCTCCACCCTCTGGTGACTGTGTTCAGTCTCATCTCACTCTGTCCCATAGGTGGGTACTATTGCTGTACCACCATCAAGCACAGCATTAAAGTGAAGTCCAAGGAAAGCGTCCGTGTTCTACTTTATGCAGTTTACTCACTTTTGTAGAAATTTTGGTCAGATACAAACTAAAATCTTGGCACGGACTTTTGAGCAATGTAATAATACAAAAGCAGATTCGCTCAGTGATTGATTCTCACGTATACTAAGTCCTAGCAGAATTTTGAGGAAAAAGACCTGAAATTCCCAACAGAATCATAAATAGATTTACAAAGAATACTTAGGTGTAAAAAGAAATGAGAAGACATCGCTAAGATGCTGGCTTGAGTGGCATGAGGAGAAACACTCAGAAAGTACGTATTTTGACTTCATTTTCTTCCAAGATCGGTCATTACTTTTTAAATTAAATTAAATTTGTGTAAATGGGATTCTACCTTCCTGAAAAATAAAGGCTGGCAAAAATATTAGATTTGCAAAAATGTTAAAGAAACTCATGTTGAAAGTACCATTTATCACAAATACTAATAAATGATGATCTCCAGTCCCTGCCTGTCAATTCTGTACTAGGTATTTTATTCCTTTCTACTCAGCATTACATTTAGCAGAAAGATACAAACAAACTCCATGTCTAGAACACTATCTCAGCTTGCAGGAACCGTGCGCCTCTGGTGCTGGATTCCAAGAGGACAGGGACCAGGGAAGATGGGAGGACAAACTCCACGTGTTCCCACTGCAAGGTTCTCAGGTTCTCTTTGCAAACGCGTATACATGCTCCTAAGTCAAACAACAGGTGTTATTTTTATAGCTGTTTACCTAGTCACCATTTCTTTCTCTTTGTTTGATGCGTGTCCTCCAGAGCAGAGAGGTCTGCTTGCTGCAGATAAGAAGTATAAACGATGGTTTTTGAAATACTGATCAATTAAAGGAAGAACGACCTGAAAGAAAGGAAAAGAAAACAGATCTACGCAGTGGAACCTTTTGGAGGATGCACGAGCGCTGAGGCTGTGGGGCAGTCAGAGTTCTGTTCCCATGCGACAGGTGCCCTCACACCCACGCGGCCAGCACCATGTCAGGGCACGCCTCACTTACACCGCACTCTGCCGTCTCCCGCCTGTGGCTGGGGGGCTGGGGGGAGACGAATATGGTGGGATGTGATTATGGGGAACAGAGCAAATTTTCAATAATTTGGAATTATTCTCAACGTTTTCTCAAAATAAAATATTCTCAATATTTTCATATAACATAGTTCGGTGCCCAACAGGCCCAAAACATCACCCGTGACAACTGTATTCTATTGAGTCTCTACTATGTGTGAGGATTGCATTTGTAGTAACTACTCTGTCCTGTAGATGCCATCACTGCTGCTCTACAGGTATTAAATAGAGACACAGACAGTGAGTGACTTAGTCAAAGTCACGTTGCAACTTACTTGCCTACGCAATGTTTTTTCCACCTGGCCTTTCTCAAAGCCCACCACCCACTTCCGTGCACACTTAATCCTGCTGGCCTCAGGCAGATTCCTTCTTACTCTGTCCACTCACGCCACGTGTCTTTGCACCTGCCATTCCCTCTGTCTGCAATGTTCTTCCACGCTCCATGATCTATTCACTTCACTGCTCCTGCAGATCTCAGCTCAGCGGCAATTCCTCAGATAAGCCTTTGCTGATCTCAACTAAATAAAAGCCCGTATTCTCTGCTCCTAGAACATCATTTGTAATTTTACATTTTGTGTGTGTGATTTTGGACTAAAGTCCCTCTCCCTAGGAGTCTACAGGGTACATGGAAGCAAGAAACATTGCTGGCTTTGTTTCTCATTATAACCCTTTCCTGGCCTCTAGAACTGCTTGCTCATTGGTCTGTTTTCTTTACCACTCAATCCTGTGCTGAGGGCTGTGTGGGGCCCATAGCAAGCACTGGATAAATATGTGTTAGATTAATAAATGAAAAAAATACTAATAATCAGCATTTCCAATATTCAAACTCAAGTCTATCTAAATATACTTTTTTTCCCCTACCACATGGAATAAATAGCACAGTTATATATTATGGAGGGATACACAAATTTTTATTGATCTTCCTTAAAAGTTGTGACATTGCTTGAATTTAGTGATTAGCACATAGTAGGCACTCAATTAATATGGTGAATGAATGAAGATAGACTTAGTAGAAATTAAGTCACATTAAGCATCTGTAAACAAAATCACTACAGGTGCTGAGCATACAGGCAACAGAATGTATTTTAAAGGTATGATGAGAGGCCATGAATACTCTGATAACTGGCTACCGAGGCAGATTACAATCTAGTAGACACTGGAGAGACATACAGATGTATCTCTCTCTATCTACCTATGGCTAACAATGCACACCCCAGGACAAACTTCAGATCTTCACATGATTGGAACAGACTCTGAGTGCCGTAGTCAGCAGAAAGACAAGAGAAACCTCCTTTACAGTACAGGACACCATCCTGAAAACATACTAGAAGCCAAACAGCAATCAATCAAAAAGCATGCTATTTTATAATCCATATGAAGTTGCATTTATAGCAAATATCTGTAATAAACTGAATGGAGGCACTTTGAAAGGAAATGGATAGCCATAATTAGGTATTCAGGGTAACTCCAAGGTGTCATAAACAGGAAAGCTTACCCAAGGGCACTGTGTCTTC
The DNA here is from genome assembly GCF_020740605.2 of Lemur catta. Lineage (NCBI taxonomy): Eukaryota > Metazoa > Chordata > Mammalia > Primates > Lemuridae > Lemur > Lemur catta. The sequence goes on along the minus strand of NC_059152.1, from coordinate 10,636,333 downwards.
ATGACAGTCCCCAGGCCACTGCCTAATGCCTGACACAGACTAGGCACAGCATAAATATTGAGAAAGTGAATTAAACCAATAAGGAGACTTTTAAACTCTTCATCCCCTTCCCTTTTTGGGCAAATGGAAGTGATGAATTTCCAGTAATATGGCAAATTCTTGATAAATCCTTATGAAATGGAATGGATAATAGCAATGGGATATATTGCATATATGAACAATTTATTCTCTCTCAACCTCTATAAAATGGGTAGGACTAAGGTCTTACGATAAAGATTCTATACTAAAGCTTCTTGAAATGTACCCATTTATAAATTAACTAATGCATTTCCTAATTATAAAAGAAATACTTGTCTAAAAATGCAAAGTCATAACAATATTCAAATGTTAAGAAGTATTCTTCTTCTACATCATATGATAAAGACAAAATGCCAACTTGAATTAAACGCCTGATAGAACAAAGTCATTTGAGGACGATAGTAGGGAAATCAGAGCAAGTTAAAGTATGAGCACATGTGCTGGGAGCATGATTCATGCAGTTATTTTCATGCCACAGAATATTCACGTGTAGTAAAATTCACATTTGTAGACAAGTACATTCTGAAACGGGGCAACAATCTAATGAGTATATTTTGTAAGCAAACATATTGAAGCAAAAACAAGATGGATTGTATACTGTACTTTTGCAAAGAACTTGATTTCTTGCTCATAAGGGAAATGTTCTCCTTTGCCTCTGCTGCCACCATCTGTAGATATGAAGAGTTTTTAGGTACATGTTGCACTTCAAGCACTAGAAGAATATTCACCCAAAATGCAAAGTTTAAAAGGCATTGCTAAAGGTATTATCCCACTAAGCTGAATACAAAAAGCCAACCAAAATGACAAAGGCTAACTTCAACAGTGTAATTTAAAAAAAGGATTTTTTTAAAAATACACAAATCCAAACAAAAATGCTATTAAGGACAGCCCATATTCATGGTTAGGAGCACAAACACTTGTGTGGTTTTGAGATCTTACTGACATGTAGGGGGAAGATGGAATAGAATACAGTAAAAATCCCAGGTCGTCATTAGCCTTTAGGAAAGGAAGCTCACTGGGGCGAGGAAAATGAGTATAAATCCAGTCCACATAATGGGTTAGATTTTAACCCTGGCCTCTAATAAAGATGGTTATATCTCTTGTTGTAACTGAAAGTTAAAGCTTCCAATTTTAATATACAAACTCAAAATCTGCAGGAAGTCAGAGTCTGCAATGAGGAGGAAGATAACAATGTTAATACTAAGTTGGAAAATTAGCATTCTGCTAAAGAATAGAGAAGTTCTGACCTAGGTCAAAAGATAATTTCCATAAGCAAAGCAAAAACACCCAAGTCTTCCCCCATGGTTTTGAAAATGATTCAAGGTTAAGAATTAGTTTAACCTAATGAATTTACTTTAGAAGGTGGCTTTTCTTACCTCCTTCATGCATACAGAAGAGGTAATATATATATAGAAGAGGTAGTAATAAACTATAATAACCATGATGATAGGCAGAACATATTAGAGAGCTGAAAAATTCCTAATTTTATATCATGTTTTAGTAAAATTTGTAAGCAGAGCTTCCAGATTTTGTCAGAATCAAACTGACTTTACTTGAAAAAATTCTTTTCAAAATAGAAATAAAAATAATTTCAGATATGCTTTATCAAATCTGAGACATAAATTCAGGATAATTTTTAGGAAATTCAGGTAATATTTTATAATACCAGAACAATGCTCTCTCCCCATGAACAGATAAAATAAAATGATGTCTTTTTAACAGTTGCAAATTTCATTTTTGTATTACTTTGTCATTAAATCTCTTTTGAGTACATTATGTAAAATGGCTGGGTCCATATAAGGGACTTTTCTCATATAAAAAATGTCAAGGCAAAATTTTATGCACAGCCAAATCTGCTAATATTTCAAGGAATTAAATAGGAAATTTCTTGTCTTTTGCTGCACATTTTAACAAGAATGTTTATGTGCAAAATGCAAAAAGATTTGGAAAGAATATGATCTATGGAATAATACAAAAATTAGAAAAAGGCATATGCGTATTCTTACTATCGCAATTAGCTTAGGTCTAGGAATGAGTAAGTTAGAGATGTGTTGCAAAGACAATAATGAGAAGGATAAAGGGAGACAACAATATAGCAGCTTTCCTTGCAATAACAATGAAAGATGAAAATTAAAATAAATGATGGTGTTGACAATCACAGCTCTATCTGTTTCCTCTAACAGAGTTATACATAATTTGCCCAGGCACAGACATGCAAAAAAGGTACATAAACAACAGGAATTGTAAAAACTTTTATTTTGTTGGGCTCTGTCATTGTAACCTAATTTCTCCCCAGTGTTCCGTTTATAACTGTGGTTCCCAATTCCCAGGCCTCAGACAGGTACCAGGGCCATGGCCTGTTAGAAACCTGGCCACACAGCTTCATCTGCACTTACAGCTGCTACCCACTGCTCCCATTCCACTCCCCTGCCCCCACAGAAGAAAAATTATCTTCTATGAAAACAGTCCCTGGTGCCAAAAAGGTTGGGGACCACTGGTTTATAAGACCCTCTGCCTTGTGGAAAGAATGAAATGTGCTAAGTTGGAGGAATGTGTCCTGGAGCAAGATTCTCATTTCTCCCTGCACACAGTGGACTAGTTTATTCAGAAATTTGAATAAAGCTTGGACGATACCTGAACACATTTCTACCTTTCACATTTGTGTTTCTGCTTTCCACGTCAAGGTAAAAAATCAAAACCAAAAATATTTTCTTGTTCCTTTCTCCAAACAATTACTCATTTTTTTTCCCTTTTCTCCTCTGCCATGCCAGAAAGAAGACTGGATCTTGGAGGTGGTCCTCCATCAGATCCTTTTAAAGGCAGATCAGAAATTGCAATATTTAACTTTGTGCATGAGTGCTTCAGAAATTCACCACTGCTTCGTTTGTTTTCTTGGAGGTCAAATTTCACTAATCCAGGCTAATCTGGCTACTTGTTAGGATGAATCGAGAATCATATTTTTCAAAATTATAGTTGTAAGAGTTACAGAGAGATTATGTTATATATTATAGTCTGTATGGTTAGTTTTTATGAAAAAGATGATTAAGAAGAGAGCAATAATGCAGTATTTAGACCGTGATACAGAGGCAGGTAGAAAGAAAGGGAAGTTGTCCACGAGAACAGTGGTCAACTGGAAAATCTTTAATCACATTTAGGATATAGGGAGCTAGAAACAAGAAAATACCAGAGCTCGAATTTCTAAAAACTTTAACCTGAGGCTGTGCCAGAAACTAAATTTAAAGTCTAAGAAAAACAGCAGCTAAAGGATCCAAGATGATGGGCCCAGAGGAAACGTGTTGAAAGACAGAAGGTGGCCGGGCGCAGTAGCTCATGCCTGTGATCCTAGCACTCTGGGCGGCCGAGGCAGGAGGATCGCTCGAGGTCAGGAGTTCGAGACCAGCCTGAGCACGAGTAATACCCTGGCTCTATTAAAATTAGAAAAATTATCCAGGCATGGTGGTGTGTGCCTGTAGTCCCAGCTACTTGGGAGGTTGATGCGGGAGGATCCCTTGAACCCAGAAGTTGGGGGTTGTAGTGAGCTATGATGACACACTGCACTCTACCCAGGGCGACAGTGAGACTCTGTTTCAAAAAAAAAAAAGAAGGTGGAATGAATAGGTGAGTATTAAATGCAAAAACAAAAAGAAAACCTTGAGAGTGAAAAAGAAAATAAAAGGACCATGGCCAGAAGAACACACGGTTTTCAAAAGGGAACAAACCGTACTTCCTTATATCCCCAACCAGTGTCTGGAAGATGATCTGACATGAAGGTGGGTAATTAACAAGTTGAATTTTAATTCAACATTTCTGGGGAGGATCATGAAATAATGGAAGTGACAGGAGGCTGCTTTGATGGTCTGTTCTGAATGTAAGACACAAAACAGTGAGTTCCTTTTGTGTTGAGGTGGCCCTGGGCTAGTTGGGGAGAAGGTCTTTCCTTGTACCCTAAGACAATAATAAAGCATTCTGCACCGCAGGTACTCCAGCATAAATGAACGTCCCTACAAAAGCTAAACTCAAGGCCTTTATTTACAATGTTTAGAATTTTTGAGAATCTATAGGGCTTTAGAGTTTTTTTAAATGAGTAGAACAATTAATATCACAGAAAATATTTAACTGTATCTTAAAATTTTGATGTCTTTCCAATGTATCTTTCAAAATGAAAAAAAATCAATACCAATAAACATAAGAAGAAAAGAATTACATGTCAGATTTTTGTTTTTGTTTTGTTTTTTGAGATAGGGTCTTACCATGTTGCCTAGGATGCTCTTGAACTCTTGGGCTCAAGCAATCCTCCCACTTCAGCCTCCCAAGTATATGCATATGTTAGATTTTTTTAAAAGTTCACAGACTTCACCCACTCACTAAGCACTGGTCTATCTATTGACTGTTGGATGCTACTTAGTACTAGGATGAATAGGACATGCTTATACTCTCAGGAAACAGCCCAGTTGTCTACCTTTTCTATATCCTGATGTTGTAAACATTAAGAATAACAAAAACTGGGCCATTAGCAATAGGAATATGGTACCCACCAAACTCCAGGATATACTGATGAGCTTCATCCACATAACGAATGAGTTGCTGAAGGAAACTATAAGCAAATCGTTTCTCTATAGAAGGTGTGTCCAGTTCCAGGTCCTTAAATCCTCTAGAATAGCAAAAAATGAAATATGAAAAGCAAATTATACAAAGTCTCTTGGAAAGTAAAATTTTATAAAAAAAGAAAATATACAAATATACAAGTTTTGAAGTTCATCATACATTCTTGTAGCTCAAGGGAAAAACGAGATTTACTTTGTAAGGAATACTTTGCATGTAACATAAAACTGGAGTGAATAACTCTATTTCTATGCAATAAAATGTTGCCTTTACAAAAACAGTGTGATTTTTTGGCCTAGGGATTTTGCCTAAGTGATGGTAGGTGATTTAATAGAAGTAGCAAAGGAACTCAGTTATGTGGCAAACAGCTAAGGACGTTAATGTTTCTGATATGTGTGCATTCTGAACATACTAAACAGTAGCTCTAAGGTTTAAACAGATCCTTGAATTCATTTTAAGCTTTAAATCTGACAGGGATATTTAAATATTCAGTCTCATGAAAAGAATATGAAACTGGGGTAGGTGTACTTTTACCTGGATACAACATATCCATTGATCTGCAAGAACTTGAGGATGTCTTGTGCTTTTTCCCTGTCCTTGGCTTTCTCTTTGGCTGTCAGGGTATCATACGGCACCAGCAGAGGATGGTTTCCACCTCCTAGGAGAATGTCAGGACAAGAACACAGCATGGTAATTTGAACATCATCTTAGATGAGATACACCACATATATAACAGGACCACACCACAAAACTTTACGTATCCTTTAATAATACATCGTGCATGTGAGACTCATTAAGACTTCCGCCTCTAATATTCCAATTAATTCAGGAAAACTGGTCAAAGAAAGACTGCATTTTCCTTGTGAGAGGCAATTAAAACATGAACATACATGCATCTGTAATATCGGTGTCAATAACATCTGCAGTAAACAAGGAGGGAGAAGCAGCTGCAGTCTCTTCTCTCTTCAAAGGAATTACAAGTGGGAACAGACACTAAAACACACTCAGCTGGATCTAGTAAAATTGTAAGGCAAGTTTCAGGTGTTATGCTCATTTCCTGCCCCACCAAAAGAAGAGGAAAAAAATGTCTTAAATATGAAATTTTTATTACACCTCTCAGATCTGAGAGTACTTTATAGTCATGTTATTTATGAATACACAAAACCCTAGGTAGATGTGCTAAGTTAAAACTTGATCATTGTTAACTATCTAATACTTCACTGATTAAAAAATTTTGGCAAACAACTTCTAGCAAGAGTCTGGATTTCTAGTATACCTAGTCTGGTAAGAAATACTAAAAATATTTTATTCTTTAGGTTTAAAACTTCTAGAAAATATTTAAAGTTTAAAAACTAATAAGTAAAAAAAATTCTAAAATTATAAATTTTGTAAAAGTTTTTGCAAATTTTTTAATAAAAATATAAACAAATGCACTGTTGATTTCAGATATGAAGATCTGATACAAAGAAAGCAGTAGCAAACTGAATGACATGATATGCCCCAAATTTAAAGTTTATAAAGCATGTATGGTAACATGCAGTGTGTGGGATGCTGAATCATCCTGAAATACAACTGCTATGGGAATTCTAGGAAGAAAAAAGTGAAAAATAAACATTGTTCGAGTTATGATAATAACATATAGCCTACTAAATCAGTTTTCAGTGTAGTTTAGCCAAGGGCTACAAAAACAATCCTAAATGTTGAATTTTTCCTATACAGTAAATAAACAAGCAAAAATGCAAAGGAGAAAGTGTCCTGTTTTCCTACAGCTGGCTTTGACTGCGAGTGCCATCTCAGAGCCTAGCGCCATCTAGACATGCAGTCACCCGCTGGACTCCATGACCATTAGGTGACACTATACTACCATAAATGCAAGGGAACAGTCAAGAGCTACCAAGCTAACAAATATGAAGCACAGTGAGGAGCTGTCATTTATTTCATAGTATGACATTAAGAGTACCAAGCACACTACAGTTGCCAGAAGACAATACTAACATGTTGTGAATAGCAAAAAAAGATATAGAAAATGTTCATGAAGTGCACTGAGAACCAAATTGGACTTCTGTCCTAATCAAAGATCCAGTTTAACAGGATACTTGATGAGGACAGTATAATTTTTAAAAATTTATTGTATACTTTCAAATAGCTAGAGGAGCAAATTTTGAATGCTACTAACACAGAGCAAGATAAACGCTTGAGGTGATGGATGTCTGACTTGAACATTACACACTTTACACATGTATGACATATCATACTACAACCCATAAATATGTATAATTATGTGCCAATTAAAAACAATAAAAGCACTTTTTAAAAATCAAGCATCTATTAATAATTCAGTCATCCCAATTTATCCAACCATCACCTATTTAGAGCTCCATCATTACATTTAGTCCTAGAGAATTTTATTAATTTGGCAACTTAATTTGTAATCCACAATGATCTGAGGGTCATGTACCAATGGGTTACTCTGGGGGAGGTGGAGGGAGGGAGAGACAGAGAGAAAGAGATCAATAATTTAAAAATCCTAAGAACACAAAGTATCTTCTGCCTCTGAAACTCTCCTCACCTTGTGAGACCTCCACTGAACTATATGGTTTGGGTAATTTGAAGTCAGCAGGCAGAATCGGTCCTATGCTTTTGCTGTGCCTCCTAACAGTGACTGCGGGGCATTTCCCTTGCTCTTCCAACCCTCATCTTTCCCATTTATGACATGAATGTGGGTGGCTTGTGCGGAAGGAAAGCAGCTACAGGAATAGGCAGTGATTCCTAGGATACTGCCTCAAACATACTAGCACTAGCCGGCAAACTCATTCACACTAAAGGGTCAAAAATGCTTGATACTAGGGCTATCCTTGGCTTCACAACAGCTCACTTTGATACAAATACTTGAACCAGTGGTGGGGAAAGAATAATACAAAGAGATGCCACTAATGTGGGAGTGCTGATCATATACTTCTTTGGACTTTTACTCCTTTATTTCTCTTAATGATATACTCCTTATGGCAACTGATGTTCCTAAAACTTTACTAGATTCCTAAAGCTAATTGGGACAGTACGGAAGACCAGATGCCCAGGGCAAGTGAAAGAGGGGCTTCACTCCAGATTTTTCTGATGCAGATTCATCTTCTGCACGTAGATGCAGGGGTGACGAAAGAGATCAGAATGGGTGGAAATGAAACTGCAGCTTCAGTGCTGATTGTTTTAGTGTTTCTGAGTTCCCATGTCTGTTTCTCTCTCTCTCTCTTTCTCTCTCTCTCTCTCTCTCTCTCTCTCTCTCTCTCTCTCTCTCTCTCTCTCTCTCACACACACACACACACACACACACACACACACACACAGAGGTACCAAGACTGAGTGGCGACGGGCACCGTCCACCCTCCCACCCAGACCTTCTTGGCAGTGGAAGTAGAGCTGGCAGGACACAGCTGCCTACTCTGCTGGTTATAAGCATCCTCCCTACTATTAACATCCTCAGGTGGGAAAACAAATTTGAGAAAAGACATGTGTAGTTTCTGTTCTGTCCACAGTCTCAAGCTAACCTTCTCTTTCCAAGACTCACTTCTCTGCTTTGTTAATCTCAATAACCTAAAAGCCAGGATCGAGTGCTGTATATTTCAACACCTTTCCCACTGGTCTGCCATTTTGGTCCTAAACCACTCACTTCCTCTGTTAAGAGGAGATGCACATGGGCAGTGAGAAAGATTAATGACCGTGAGGACCAATTTCACCTATCTTATCACTTAGCTTGCTGCAACCATGTTGCCCAAATATGTAATAGGAATTTGGGACAACTTTTTTTTTTTTACAACAAGCTGGATGCAGAAGTAGGAATGTTCCATTTATGAGTTCCATTTATGGCATGACTTAAATAAAACACTGACTTAACGACACTCAATGTCTGGCCCAGAAATCAGAAGCAACACTGATTTTCTAGCATGCTTATTTAGCAAAGCAGCACAGGTTCAATATCTGTAACCCAAAAAATCACAAACCCAAATGCTACAAAATCCAAAATTTTTTGAACACTGACATGACACGCAAAGGAAATGCTCACTGGAGTATTTCCGATTTGGGGGTTTGGGATTAGGGATGCTGAACTGGTGAAGTATATGCAAATATTCCAAAATCTGAAAAAATTCAAAAACCTAAACAAGGATTTCTGATAAGGGATACTCAACTTCTAATAACATACCTGCATATTAATTTTAATTTTAACCCAACCATAGTGACTGAAACATAGCTGGGAAAAAGGGAACGGATTATTTTCATATAATCTGTTCATGTAAAAAATAGTAATTTTGTTTATTAGTCATGTGGGCAATATCCCTCAAGAATTTTACTCAGCAAAACTCTATGATTCATTTGCTATCCATGCATCCATGGGCCAGCCAATGAATTAATCCTTCATTTACCACACATTCATTGAGTGTTTTAGAATAACAGGCACAGTTCTGAGCCACATTTTGCAATAGGCAATTTAAAATGTAGAATCCTCTCCTTGTCTCTCTGTGACCAATCCTATTATAATCCGGGTTATTCTGTTTCCCACTGCTTGGTACCAGTAACACCCTACTACATCACACACAGCTATCCCTTTCACTACGAAATACCCCCATCTTGCAAAAATCTTCTCCTCTATATTTTTACCTATCCTAATAAATAGAAATGGAAGATTTCTTGGTGCCCAGAACTGTACAATAAGGATTACAAAAGAAGTAAAACTTGGGGTCCTGAACTTAAAAGATTTTATTCCCATAAACCCACATAGGAAGTCATTAAAGAGAGAGTGCATGCACACGTACACGCGTGCACACACACACACACTATAAACAATATGTGTATAGACTAATGACAAACAACAATGAAAGAGATCATCAGTGTACGATACATTAAACTGAAGAAAATATGCAAATAAGACTTGAGAAATGACTAAGAGAATATTAGATCATTTTAGTATTTTTAAAAAAAGAAGGAAAGAGCAAGCAAAAGCACGCAAGAGATAGTAACATAACGGACTAGACAAAAGAGGCTGAGACAGGAAATAAAACGGGATGAGATAAGAGATTAAGTCAGAAATGAGACTCAGGAAGTGAGGTCTAAGTAATTAATAGAACACTTTGGATATTATTAATAGGAAAATAAGTACAGTTGTCTATATGCTAAAATGGGTAAAAGAGAGCCATCAAAATTCTGAGACACAAGAAAATATATACTAGCAGTCAGGAAATTACAGAAATTCCACTTTGAATCTGTTATAGGTACATTTGAACCATTCTAATAAAATAAATGTATAATGAGGTTTTGTGCTTAAAAGACTACTTCATCCATATACTCATGTAGTTGAACTCTAATTTTTGATAAAGGTTTTTAGGTAATATTACCTTTGGACTCCAATTCCATTTTCTTTTTCTTTGCCCATATATTATGGTAATTTTCAGCCATCATTTCTGCCATAGCCTTAAATGAACAAAATATTTAGGAGCTAAGTTATTACTTCAGTAAGTAAAAAAGGATAACATTGCTTTCTAATATGTAATATCAAAACATGCCTTAAATGAATCAATCATAGAGTATTAGTGCTAAGATACATTTAAAAAATAATCAAACAGCTTTCTTGTTTGGAATCTGAATTCCAAAGAACTCTAATGATTTGCAATGTTCTACAGTAACTAAATAGCTGAGCTGAATCTATAGGAATGGTCATGGTTATTTACTTATAATGTTTAATAACATGTTTTATTAATTCAATAATGAAACTTCAAAAGAGCTATGAACTTTAACAAAAAAAAATATTTGTTTACAAGTTCTTGTTTTAATTTTCAAAGCTTTAAAAGATGACCTAAACCTCATGAAACACTGAATGCGAAGAACATTACATGGAAAGTCAAAAATGTGACTTCTGGATCAATCTCGGCCCAAACTAGGTGAGAGACCTCAGATTAGCCACATTAGTCTCTCTGTGGCCTTCTGCATTTTGATAAACTTATCTCTAAGATTCTTTTCACTTTTGATTTTCCAGTTTACTATGTCATTTTAATACATTCATACAGAAACAATAATAAAGGGCAATCCAAGCAATTTACCCACACAAAAAGTTTATATTTACTTCTTTATTTCTCTTGGAATAATACAGTTACTAACAATGTCAATATCATTGTTCGAATATCATATTGACCCGTAAACTTATGTTCCAAGGCAGCAAATTTTTCACCCCCAGGGAAAGAAAAAAGCAATAAATTTTAGCTCCGTTCAAATTTTTCTTTTCAAATTAGGTTCCTTAGTGACAAAGGAGAATAAGATAAGACTATGAATGGAGTAAGCAGAATAGCATTAATTTCCCTGGACAATTTGAAAATTAAGATGATCTTTGAGCAGAGCATTATTATTTACTCTATACATATAACTATATAATATTAGGATTTGAATGCATGTTATCTTTAAGAAAAATATGTTATGTGGAGAAAATACCCTAGAAAAAGTTTTATCAACTTTGACGGCACTAAAAGGTTAGGGTATATAATCTATAAACTGTGGACACATTATATGATAACCACATTCAAACAATTCATGTTGAGAAGTATATACAGGAAAGTGTTACAGTATGCATTTAAAAATGAAATTTGGAGAATATTTTTAAAAAGTAATAGTACTTACATGCAGGTCTCTGGATAGCGTAACATTGCTCATGTCAATGGCCCGGGGGCTATAACCATGGGCAGCATCTACAGAAACCTAGATCAAAATCGCGTCTGATTAAAAACTCTGTGCGAGAGACTTAAGACTTAAGAGACTTAGAGATACAAAGCAAACATAATGTTTTCTCAGCTTAAACTGGCAATCACCTATACAAAATAATTTTGCAAACATATCTAGCAAATTATATTTGAGTGCCTGACAATAATTTATGATTGAGTAACATTAAATACATCCAAGTATCTTAGGGACTGACAATCCCAAAAGTTAATGATAAGAATTCAACAAATTACGCAATGAATCCAAAATCAAAAATCCTGAAACATTACCTTACCTTATTGCAAAGGACCATTGTAAGGCTGCACTGAAATTTATTCTTTTTCATGAAAGCAATACTTAAATCGAAGAGGTCAATATTTACAAATGTCTTTGTGGGTCAAAGGATAAAATGATACGTTAGGATAAAAAATAGCCAACTTTTTAATTATAAAAGCATAGCATATGGTACTCAATGGTTTACAAAGAAATCCTCGATGCTCAGCCAAGTCTTCCTTAATTTCTAAACTTACGCTTTTAAAAAATGAATTGTATCTTCTCATCAGTTTTAAGAATGTGTTTCACTACCTTCCTGGGCACTTACTTTGTTCCACCCAAAGGCCTATTATATGAAAGTTTACCATAGAAATGAGCTCTGGTCCCTGCTTATAAATCTAAAATTATATCATGATATATTTCATAATTGCATATTCTCTCTTTAGAAATGAATAAACACAAAACAGACTAAGAGCAAAATAAAAATATAGCCTGTGTCATGCTTGCACAATGAAAGAGTCTGAAATATGCTATAATTAATAATGACCTCATGAGCAATACTCATCTTATACTCAGTTTGGACTGAACCCTGGCTTCTGCATCTTTACCATCTAAGAATGAAATGCATAATACAATTACCAGATTAAGATCATACTGGTTTTTCCATGTCCCAGCAAGCATGTGGTCCAATGTAAAAGTGTATTTCTACATTAACTAAGTTTATTACAGAGGCTTATATGATTTAAATGTAAATTTCAATTGAAACACTAAACGTGAATTAAAAAACAAACGACTCCTAAATCTTAAAGAGTCTATAGTGTTTTTATTATCTGGTTGAGCAATCACAGGCCATCCAAATGGTTATTTCTGCTCCTGGACTGTAAAAATTTACTGAGACATCATAAACATTACAAATTGCATTCCAATTGGATCCTCATTACAACAGTATTTTTGGCTAATCCTTATTGGTTCATACCCTACTAATGATGAATATTTTCAGCCTAAATTTTTTTTAGCTCTCAAACCCTCTCCCTTCTCATGATATTTAGCTGATAACCACATTTCTTCCTTCAGTGAAAAAAGGAAAGGAAAAAGATTAAGTAGGCATTAATTGCTTACAATTCATTACCTCTCACTTTCAAAATTACCCATTCAGCTACAGCTGTCAGTGCTTTCCTCTGTCTGCCCCATTCCACCAGCAGCTGTGCCATAGCTACAGCCTGCCTGTGCCCTACAAAGCACAAACAGTGCAGCCTGGGGTAATACCTTACTTCTTTTAAGACTTTGTGTACCCATCTGTTAAATGAGGCTAAGGCTTGTTGACACATGAACTGCCATGTGAGTTGTATCTAACTCATGCTAGTTTTGAGCCGGGGGCCCCATGAAGCACATGTAACTCACACGTCTCTTTACCTCGGGAGCCCCATGAATTATTTTTCAAGTTGCATAAAAGTCATGCACAGAAAACAATTAAAAATAACAAATTTTCATGACATGAGAAAGGATCGTGTTATTTTTGAAGTTTTTATTCTATTTTCGTAATAAAACACTGTGGCCCCAAGGAAAAAAAAATTTTTTTCTAGTGTGGCAGTCAATTTGCTAAGAAGTAACCCTCAGATCTGACTGGAAATAAGAACAAAGTTCTATGGACAACCTAACTGTATTGAATGAGCATGTTTTCCAGCCATCGTTGGTAAAACTTTAGGACCTCACAATTAATTGGGTATTTCTTTCTATACTGGCCAGTAGAAGTTAAGTGTTGATATATAAATCCCAGCACTGTAATCATGATTTAACCTCACTTAAAACCAAAGAAAAAGTAGTATTTTTTTCCTCTCCCTTCTAAATTTTATTATAGTCTTCAGAATCTTCAAGTTATTTGTTTAAAAAAACCCAATAATTAGAGTAAGAGTTGAAATTATTTAAAAAATGAAAGAAATAGGTGAATCATCACTTTGATTCTCACCTGGCTTGTCTGAGAAATACGACGGGTCCGGTTATAAAGGGCCATGCTGTCTCCCTCCCGAGTTCTTTCAATTCTCCAACCCCAAGCCAGCATGGTCTTCAAAGACTCTTTGATTGGCCAGCGATAAATTTCTTTTTCCTGGAGGAAAAAAAAAAAAAAAAAAGAAAACAAAAACCAGGGATTATCATGAACCTAAATGAAAATTAAAATAGTTAATGTTTTGTTGTAAAATAGTGTGCTTTCACTTTTTAAAAATTTGATTGGCATAGCATATTTAAAAATAAAAAAAAGGAAAGTAAAATTCTAAAAAGCAGAGTGTGAGTTGAGACCTAGTTTCACAAAGGCTACTAAGATGGATCCTCACTCACGATACAGCACACAAGTGAAATTTCCTTTAGCTTCTCAGCTTACCTTACACAGAAACCGGAAAGGAGAAATGCAATTAGGAAAAAGTGCCAGCCTATGTGACACACATGCGATTCACAATGAAGTCAAATTCTTTTCACTTGATTTGTCAAGATATTCATTTTCCCCCAAAGAAGTGAAATATCTAAAAACTTACCATAATAAGCACATTAAAATATTACTTTATCATCCGTCATCAAGAAACTCTGAAGCATTATAAGAATATTCCCTAAAGTCCTTAAAAATATGAGAGAAGAATATAAAAACAAAAAAGGAAAAGAAAAATATTAAGGAGAGAAGAGAACGACAAATACTGACAGAAAATGGGCACAGAGAGAAAAATATAAAACATACGAGAATAAAAAATGGGATCTTTGAAAAAGGTAAAAAATAGTAACTATAAAATAAAGAAGGCATTTTAATAAGAAAATATATAACAAAAAACTTTTCCACAAAACTTAAAACCCTATAAGCTGAAACAAACAAAAACCCCTCACCTTTTCAGATAATAGTTTATATGGCTTCATTAATGGTTGAACCTTAGAAGAGTCTGAATATATTTCTCCATAAATCCATCCATTTGCCAACTAAAAAAACACAAACACCAAAAATCGTTTTACACGTATTAATTTGAGAGTGTAAGTGTCCATGTATTTAAGTGTGTGCTTGATAAAATAACCCTAAAATGATCCAACGTAAGAATTAAGGTTGAAATTTTATCTAGCCTAAGTGAATATAAAGATTTCTATCTTAACCAATGTTATATTCAGTAATCATCTAGAATGAGTCCTTTTATTAGCCAGAGATTGGAAGCACCATGTCTTCCTTAAACAGACTCGGGTCTGGGATTGTGCCAGGAAGCACGCCCCCTGGAGGACGCTACAGGGATATACAGTCTGGTCTCGATTTGTTCTGACACATCTTGGGACCTCACCTGTCAGGTGTGTATTTGAAACACTCATTTGAAACAAGAAAACTGGAGTATTCATCTCAGAAGCTTCCCTAAATAATGCTACCTGTTTTTGCCTATTTTTATATCCAATTATCTCTCAACATATTCATTCCACATTATTTTCCTCACATGTACATATCACCATTTACTTCCCTGTATCATTTGATGTCTGCATATGGAATCCAGATAACTCAGTCCTGGAAAAGCTCAGGACTGTCCTCTCCATCACTAACTCCACCTGCTCAGTACGTAATGGAGCCTTTATAGAAAAGAGACCCTCACTGGTTTACCGAGTAAATCGGTTAATTACTGAACAAAGAACCACACATTTACCAAAACAAACAAGAGTATCTTAGAGCAGTGAGGGAGTAGGCTGGCCAGGACAAGCTCTGAAACTGAATGTAAGGTCTCTAGCATGCTGACACTGAGTTGTTACATGACACAAGTGTCCTTCAGAACCTTTGCTGTTTGATTTTTACGTCCCCAAATCAGTACATGTATATTTTAGATTCTTGAACCATTTCAACTCAATTTCTCTGACAAACCTAGTTTAACCATCCTCTGTCAAGTTTAAACTTGGCTCAACTTACATGTCAATTCTCAGGTACAACATTTCCTTTAGAAAAATCTCATAATATGTAGGAATTATCTCAAAGATATGGCTACTTTAGTTTTCATATTTGGGCTGTTTTTCTTGAAAACACAAATAAAAATGTCACCTGGCCAACATAATCTATTTTTAGTGAACTGTAGATCTACCTGGTAGTAAGAAATACAACAGAAGAGTAGCAAGGGGAAACATTAAATCTTGATTAAGAATTTTCAGGATTTTATCTAATATAAAACTACATAAAAAACCAGTTTCCTTAAAAGGTGAATTCCGATGCTGAGTTCACCACTTCCTCCTGAAGTTCCTGGTGAATGTGACTTTTTACCTCCATGAACAATATGTATTTAGAAACTACAATTATGATTTAATAGACTTTTTTATAATCTTAAAATTGTGCTTTTTATGAACACACATATTCATATGTATATCATACTTATGTTAATCAGCAGAACTAGCTAAATATCATGTTAGTAAATTATCATTAAATGTTCTTTCCTAATTAATACAAAGCTCTCACTTTAAAATAATAAAAGCTGTCAGGGTCAGAAATACTAGGAGCAGTCATTAATAACGACAATGGAATTAGAATGTAAATCTGACTTTTACCTTGTCCATTGACCACTTGTCATGGGAATGTTCTGCATATTTGTTAATGAAGTATTCCAACTTCTCAGGAATTGTAATACTATGAAAAAAGTAAAGAACAAAAGCTTGATTTTCACAGAATTTACAGGAAATCATATTCATAATTTACTCACAGCTTACGAATACTTAGATCCCAACAATGCATAACTGTTAAAAAAGTTTTAAAAAAGTATTATTTTTTTCATATTCTCAGAATATAAAAAAGTCAAGCAGATAATGTTCTATCTGCTCATTTTATGTTGACTCATATTTTATTATGTGTTGATATAACAGATTCAATATATATATTGTTAAATATTTAAATTAAAATATATTCAAAGATGAAGACAATAGAGTATATAGAAAAGAAAAAACAAACCCTAAGTCAAGATATGGTTAGAATCAATAAGCTTAAAGACACATTTCTCTCCCTAGTTCTTCTTTGAAGTTCTCCCTGTTTGATTTAAGTCTCTTCTGCAACAACTATAAATAGAAAAAAGACGGCTGAAATACAGTCTGTTTAAATTAATTTCATACAACTGGTGACGTGTTAATAATTTTAAATATTAATAGCCTATGTATAATATTCTAAATGTTATTAAGATTGACTACAGGGAAAAGTAACTAACCAACTCATGCTTTATGATTTTGATAATGTTTATTCTTGAGTCCTTTCATGTTTAAATAAATATTTAATGCTTTGAACAGATGTCCGGTGCATGCAATTGATGACCAGGTCTGATGGTAAATGTAAGACTTGGGAACATCAATGTATCTATGAATGGAAAATTAAATACATATCTCTGTAACTCCATTTATTAATGAACATAACTTATTAAAGCAATTGACTTTGAGAATAAAATTCTAAATAAAACCTAGTATAATAAGATGATTTACTGTTCTTTTCTAGCAAAGCTATCAGTAATTGAACTATAGGACATATTAAGCAATATATAAAAATCACAATCATATAGAAACTATTGACATCGCCGTGTAAATCTTTATCTGCTAAGAAGTCCCCAAAGAGGCAAACCTAGGTAAATATACATGCCCATACTTATTAATTGGATTTAACACCAAAACCATTACATTGTTCTGATGTTATTTTAAAATCCTGGATTATATCATATGTTAGCAAACCACAAACTTACCCATGTAGGAATGTGAACATGTGATATTTTGGTTTACTTACTTTGGAAGAGATACAAAAAATCAATTAGATAAGCCAAATACTGGGGTGGGGGAGGGGAGGGAGAGTCTTCTCACGGGACTGTCATCAAAAACCAAACATGCAAATTTAAGACATTAGCAAACTAATGGCATACCACTGAGGTTGAAATTTGGATCTGGTTATGGAAGCTAAACCAGCTGGGGCTGCTCAGAAACCTCAAAGTTGAATTCCCAAGCAAATTCGGAAGCTGTGGATAACAGCTACCAAGTGACTACCTTGCTAAAACTCATCTTGCTGAGTCACCACGGAATCAGAAAGAATACGTGGCATGAAGAGGCAGCTGTCCGTACAAATGGAGAGCCATGGTCCTACTCAAAGACAGCAACAACGACAAAATGCTAAGACTTCCATCACCTGAAGTACCCAAACATTGTATTTGTAGAACAATTTACGCAACTAAGTACATGTAAGAAGTTTCACAATGTGGAGTAATATTGTTTTAGCTTTAGTCAAACTGCACTGTAAGTGCATGCTAAATTTTCCACATTCTCCTTTGATATTCCCTTCGATCTCATGCTGTGCTTGCTGATGTCCAACATCTGCTGTTACCCCCATGCCTTCCTGAGATGCAGTGAAGGGTGAAGTGATTCCTTGGTACTCGTACAAACAGCTTTGCAGTGCATGCTGGGATCATCTTAAGTAAAAGATGCTATACAGAGGCTGTGTAAATAAACATTTAGGGTACATTTGCAACTAAAAATATAACTAATATACTTTCTTGATTCTTATTATAGATGTTACCATGTAGTTATACACAGAAAATCCTAATTATGTAAAGAGTATCCTAGAAGGTACATCTTATCTGTTTCTGATATTAGTATAATCATTATTACTACTATCATTTGATCAACTAAAGGGACTCCTATCAAAAGGATACCAATTCAAAGGGGGCATGTATTAGAGAAAGTTCACTTTAGTACCTTATTCAATTTCAGACTTCACACATCATTTACAATAAAAATCTGCTGCAATAGAAAGAGTCCATACTTTGAGGTATCAACAGGTTGTGGGTTAAAGTTCCCTTCAGAATCCATTGATGACTGTTTTTCCATCATACTGACATAATTTGACTCCATGTAGTCTGGAGGCAAAGCTCCCGCAACTGCACTCAGGCAAGGCAGTGCCAGTTTGAAAAGTTCTTGTTCATATTTCTGGGAAAAAATGGAGGACCAAAAAAAAAAAAAAAATCACTTTATTATTCTATGACAAAAGTTGTTAGTATGATCACCATGGCTGATACAATGTAGTAGAAGAAAATCTGACTTGTCGCGGGCTAACTTAACTCCCTGATGATTCTTTCCCTGGAAAATGGAACATACGGCCTGAAATCCCATCAAACATAAGAGAAACTGCAGCAAGATTTACTGTAGTTACAGCTTAAGGAGAATAAAATCTTTGCTGCTTCAACATATTTGAAATGATGTAAACTTGAATGTTCTAACATTGAATATAAAACGTCTCTATAACATAAATATAATTTCAAGGAGGACTACATTCCTTACACTTATAGACTATTGTTGCCCTATGTTATAATTACCATATGTGGAAAATATGTGAAGGATAACATTCCAGAGCATGAGAAATTTTAACTGATCTATGCTGCATTTCAAAAGTATGAAAAATAAAATTCTGAACTGGGAAAAAATTCTAGAGGATGTATAATAAAAATTTCTGGGCAAAAGTATTTGCATATCAATTACATAATTATGTAATTACGTAATTGTAACATAGTTAAATGTGTAGTTATAGATCTTCTAGAAAATTAAAAATAATCATTTCAAATATCTCACTTTAAATGTTCAATTTTAAATAAATGTTGTCATGCTTCTAAAAATACCTACACATTATTTTTAAAGGATTCCGTTCACCAAAGGAAATTCAGTAAGGAAAGGCATCAAAATGTAGCTGCCAAAGGTAATCACAGATAAACTTTCCCCTATTATGTAGCAAACTTATGGTTATACTACTCCAATCATCTTAATAATATCTACCTGGGAATTCAAAGAGATTTTTGATTAATTTAAGCATGAGCATTAAAAAATATGATCTTCATAGTTTTCCCTGAAATCACTACCCTCCAGTCATCTCAAAATGTATCAGCTATTCATTATAAATATGGCAACTATAAGAGAATGCCACATACACAAAGTAACACAGAGTGGCAGTACTTAAATCTCCATGGCAGCAAAGCAGGAGAAGTTATTAGGTCACTGGAATATAATAATTTTATAATATTTTGTATTTTTATATTCAATATAATTTCATCAGGCTTTATAAGATTGCAGATGTGACTAGGTAGAGTTTGAGTCCAAGCAAGCCCACATGCACCAGAAACTTGTCAACCATGTGCAGAATTTCCTGAACTGCTTAGCCATTTTAAATCCACAAATAGTGTTATGATCACAAGGAAAATGCTACCATAATGATTAAGAAAAATCATATAAATTGTATTCTTAACATTTGTTATTAAGTTGAGAAAAGAGAACAAAGTAAAGCTCTGTAATTTTTATAGTATACCTGGTGGAATACTACCTTACCCAGGGCCTATGACTTTTTTTATTATTTTAGCAATACAAATAAGTCCACAAAACATTAAATTACCTTTTGAGACAGGGCATCAAAAATGCCCCAGAACAGTTTTCTTGATAAATGAAGTTCTTCTTCTGAGGCAGCACCAAAGTTTCCCCACCCTCCAGGCAGGCAGTAATATTTCCAGCATCTTTCATAGTGATTTGTCAACAGCTACATGGGAAACAATTACAAAAGCAATGAGCAAAAAGACATCTTTTATATTTTTTTCCATTTCCCCTCATGTGGCATTCTCATGCTATGCAACAAGGTAAACTGAAGTGAAACTGCTCAATCCCATATTTATTCTCTTGGAGAACACTGTCACCTTGTATACTATGTGTCTTTAAAATTTAACACTGATCACGGTATGAAGACCAAACACCAAGTTTTACAAATGGCTGTATATTGAACAGCCATTCTTTATGGGGTGGTTGTATATCTAACGACACATTCCTGATTTCTACTTCAGTTATTATCATTTACTCACAATTTTATGAATCGTTACCTTGGAATTCATGTGTAAAACAAAGGGATTGATGCCAGGGTGACCCCAAAGCACAGTAAGGGAATTATATGTCTGTGATTATTTTTGCTCCCTGTCTTACCCAACACACTCTATGATTTGTCTCAAAACTTGCTTCTCTAAGTAAAGTTCCAAAACTGCTCTACTGGAATCATTTCTTTATCTATACTTCTTTGGTGTTATGGATGCAATTTATTACCTGAGTGTCTATGTTGCTCCTCAGGTTTTTAACCCATATATTATACATTGTTTGGAACCTAAACTGGAAGTTCAAAGATAAGGTAGCTCCTTGCATAATTTATTCTTGGCTGTATTTGTCAAATTAATAACATGATCTGTATGAATCAATTATAAATATTTGAACTCTTTTCTGTATCTAAGAAAGAAAATAAATTCTAAGGATTATTGTTATTAAAACCAATGACACCTTTTACTGTTGAAATATTTCATCTCAGTCTTGCATTCAGTTGCAAAACACAAATATATCCACACATGCGCACAATTTAGGAATCTCAGATGATGAAATACTGAAATCTAATTTGCTTGGCTTAACATTGAAATATCTACACTGTAGAAGAATTTTAGAGCATAAAGTTAAGAACATGAGACTGTATCTTTTTGCAGGGATTTTCCAGCTCATTTGTATCAAGAAAATCATGCATGACAAAAGCTATTCCAGATAATAAAAACCGTAAAAATGGGAGTTCGTTTTTAGCAAGGAGATAATTTCCCTCACCCACTACTTTACCTAGACTTAATATTTTTTATCTTGTATTTTTTTTAATTTCAAAATATCATGGGGATACAAATGTTTTGGTTACATGGATTGCTTTGGTACTGCTGGAGTCAAAGTTATAAGTGTGCCCAGACAGCGCACATTGTATAGTGAGTGCATGTGGTGTTTGTTTTTCCATTTTTGGTGATACTTCACTTAGGATAATGGTCTCCAGTTCCACCCAGATTGTTGCAAAAAGGATTAATTAATTTTTTATGGCTGAGTACTACTCCATGGTGTACATATACCGCATTTTCTTAATCCACTCATGAACTAATGGAATCTAGACTTAATTAAACCAAAGTCAATTCTCACAAAGGAAGATTATTTTTGCTAAATATCCAGGCATGCTTAGTGCAACAGCTCAAAAAATAGACTCATTCGTATTTCATACCTCTTTCCTACAGCACTATTACTAGGTACCCATTAGGAAAGAATGATGCCTACCAAATGGCACCGCAGAGTAGTCACCTATAAAACGTCCATGACATTACTATCATATATCTGATGCACAGACTAAATCCTGAGTAGAGAAAGCTGGGCAGAGAAAGTATCAGTGGCTTTTCTATACTATGTGACAAACTGTAACTGCATATACAGAGAGGTCATTTTTGAACCCTGGGAAGTGGTAATTGGAACCTGCCATGTGATGACTAAGAATATGTTGTTTTTAAAGCCTGCTCTTCATCCCCAGAGGCTGCTAATAATATTTTAGGCGAGGCCCATTACCATGTTTTCCAGCTTAAGGGTTATCTCAGCTTCTCTTCTCCTTGTGGTGTGTTTTTCCCCACTGCTTTCTATTTCCATTGATTTCCATGGAAATCAGTCTTAGGGTTTCTATGATCTTTTATTACTTGTTTATTTAAAGTTGATATACACATTTCTATAACATAGATGCCCATATTTCAATAACTGAATATTGGAAATTCCTCAGCATCAATGACCTGGCATGATGTAGCTAAGAGATGCACATGTTATAGCAGGAAATCAAGTCAGAGTAACCAGTAATCGAATAACTACAGACATTTCCTGTACTTACCTTAAGAGGCATCTTTGCATGTTCATTTAATAATGGAACATCAAATACTAATCTTCTGAGTAAGTGCTGCATCATCGAAGGTCTCAATTGGCTGTTGGAACAAATTTCAATAATGAAGAGAAATGTGCCTAAGTAGGTAATTCATTAGACTAACTTACATAAGCCGAGAACATGTATCTATAGCTCCCTGCAGATGGTATTAATTAGGTGTTCCTAGTCCAAACATCAGCCAAGAGTTATTTAATTTTATATGAGGTTACATTTCCCAACTCATCTATATTCCCCAGATCTCAAGGCTACCTTTGCTATAGATGTTTCTCTTCTGCTCTTTTTCTCCTAAAACACTCAAAACTGCAGACCCCACTACCTCCTAAGACCCTCCTGTATTAATTTTACTAAATGCCTCTTCCCTCACTGCAGTGGATGATAGATGAAGAGAAGCAGAAAGAAGAGGGAGTCTAGGAACAGGAGGGAGCAGAAAAAAAAAACTGCTGAAATAGCAATTTTGCCAGAGGAGGAAGAAAGAGAAAACTAATACATAGTGAACATCCATTGTGTCTGGCAACACCAAGAATTTCACCTCATTTAATATTTAGAAAAACTCTGAGAGGTATTTTGATTCCATTCTGCAGAATATTAAGGCAGGGACGTTACAGAACTCCTCTCCCTGTGTCCTGCTTCCCTCAGTCTCATCTGGCTCTTGCTGCATACACTCCCCCGTGGATGGAAGCCTGGTCTTCCCCCACGGACTGCAGGCTGCAGGCCTCACCTCCAAGAATTCCTCATTAATTAGAAGGAAGCCATTGCCTCACGCAGGGCTTGAGAAACCATCACCTTCAATGTCAAAACTTCAGCAAGAGGAAATATGTTTCTGATTTTCACAGTAAGACATGTGAACACGTCTACCCCATAGGACACGGTTTCCCAGGTTAGAGGAAACAGTCAGCCTTCACCATTGCCACATATAAATATGCTTTAATGCTACACTGTATCGTTTTTATATTTAATAAGTCCTCTTCTCTCTTCTAGATGAGGAATTAAAATCATCATGCACAGTCAAAATAGTCGAAAGGGGAGAATCTATCAATATAATCTAAACTGGCAGAGACTTCTGACATAATCACTCCCTACTCCCGACATCCAGAACAGTATTCTCTAACTGGTCAAATGCCACATCCAGTAGCTAGATACCCCAGGGAGGCTTGGAGGAACACTCCTGAAGTTGACCAGGAGGCAAGGACACTCCGAGAAGATTTGTATCTCTTAGGACACAAGACTACTGAAAATGAATTCATTTTTTGGTACAGAAATTGTTCTCACAATTCAAAATATGTTGTCAAAGACTACATCATCAATTCTCTTTCTTAAAGAAGAACAAAGACGGCATAACGTCAGTTGCCCACTTACCCACAAATAGAGAGTAAACAGACTTCGATGGAATCCCGTTGAGCTTTGGTGAGTGAGCAGCCCTTAGAAAGCCTATACACGGTATGAAGCAAGGAGTCAATGAGGGACGCGTGGTGCTCCGTGCCGGCAAAAAGAGGGGCACATCTCGTTAACAAAGGCAAGACAGCCGTGCAAAGGTACCGATTGAGGGCCAAGGCCATGTCTGTGGCACTCAGAGCAGCCTAAAAAGGAATTAGAGAATGGAAAGCCACTTGTGTTTGACAGTGGACAACGTTCAAAGGGATCAACCTGTTGACATGTAATTTCACTATCTAGAAAATGACAACAACAGTACGGAAAACAGAAATGTATTCCTTAGTTATATATCTTTCAATGTGTTTCCTACGCTCTTTACCACTAAAAGCAGTCAATTATCAATTGTTCATAAATAGATAAAAAATGAATGAAATGATACGTATTCTCCTTAAAAGGCCCAAGAAGTTCTGGTTCTTTCATAAAATATCCATGGTAGTGTCAAGGTAAGATAAAGGACACTAATGATATTAAAGATATGAGTGTTTTCCTTTGCTAGGGGAGGAGAAAGGTGCTTCTTCTCATAATATGTCTCATTCATAAATTCTTTTTGAACTCTATTTATTAATAATATTCATATTTCTGCTCACGTCCACCAGCACCAATAACCAAAGGTGGATTGTATTACCATGTTATCATCTATACTACTTAGATTCAGAATTTCAAGTGAACACACCCAACAATAAGAAAAAAGAAATTTCTGTTTCATTTTTATGATTCTGCTGTCTTCATGAAAGGGCTATTATCAGCTCAAGATCTGATTTCTCCTGAAATCAAAGAGGCCCATTTAATTGATAAAATAAATATGTAAATAAGAGCAGATATTACCATAACTGCTATGATAACATTCAGAACTTCAGCTTATTCCACAATGTTTCAAAGGGCCGAACATTTACACTGACAATGGCAGATTCCCTGTGTGGGCCACCTGATATACAGGATAGATTCTAAGCTCTCTGTACCTTAACAAATGAGGACACCAGGCTGCTACTGCCACTGGCATGACTCAATTCAAATAAATCTTCTATTAAATCTTAATATTTTAATTGCTTCTGTTAATATTGAGAAGCATAATAGTTTTGGCCAATCTAGAGGTTAATACTGAACAAAGGTTAGCAGGAGTCCCTGTGACCTCCCACATCAGAGACATATGAGCTTCCTATTGATTTCCATAGCACGTTATCAGAATTCTTATCATACTCTTCAGGTCGGCAGTTTCTTGAGGTTGTCAGTTTAACTGTGCAGTGAATTCTTTGGAGGACATAGTCTATTTTATTTCTGTTACCCACCGCTTGCCTGAAAATATAACAGGTACTCAATAAATGCTAATGAACAAGAGAATGAATATATAGATGGACAATTATCATTACTCATAGACTGAAGAACGAAAAGTGGACGAGTCGACTGCTCAAATCATACCGTGTCTAAAGAGGCAGCAGCCCGGAGATCTGGCAGAAAGCCAACCTCGAGAAGATGGAGGAGGAAATCTTGAACCTCAATCCCATAGACCCTGTCAAGGAATAAAACCATGGCTGCCTTGTGATCTGGGCAAAACCCCGCAGACATGTCAGGTTCCACCACATTCCCATCTAAAAGAGAGAAGTGAATGTTGGTGTCAATGGCGGGAGGTAGGCGCGACAGGTTACAAATGGCTGCTTTCCTGGCTTCTCGCGTTTTAACACACTGACTGCCACACTCGAAAACATTGTTCGCCTTGGGGCCATGGTGTTTTATTATGAAAACAGAATAAAAACTTTGAAAACAAAATGATCCTTTCTAATTTAATGAAAACTGTGTTATTTTTTCTTGTTTCCTGTGTGTCAGTTATATGCAATTAAATTGTCAACATTAATTGTGACAATAAGAACATCAACAAGTAAGATCTTCATGAACCGACTGCAGGGATTTGCCCAGGGTCCACCCATCAGGTAAGACGTACGTGACAGCATGGCAGTGTGAGTTGCCTGCATCCCACGTAGCTCTCAAGGTAAAGAGACGTGTGAGTTGCATATGCTTCACAAGGCCTTGGGCTCAAAACTAGCATGAGTTAAATACAACTCACATGGCAGTTAATGTGTTAAATAAATTTATCAATGAAATTGTTTTCTGTTCTTCCACTATCCTCAAGTGAGCACAGAAGTGGCTGAGGAAATATGGGAAGTGCAATTTAAATCCAAGGTTATCTAAATGTTATCTGGGCCTCCACTTGCTAACTGCACACATAATAAACACAGTACTATGTTAGACACTGAGAAGAAACAAAAAGATATCCAAAATCTACCTCGCAAAACTAGGAGTGAATACTATGAAAAGTTAAAATGTAAAGTAGGGATTTGCACTCTTTTCAATAAGGAGAGCCTCTCTGAAACATTAACAAAGCTCTTGTACCCCTATGTAATAATCTTGGTACGTTTAAATTTTCATGGTTTAAAACAATAACAAAATGAGGAAATGAGTATAGCTTTCATACAAAATATGTTTCATTAATCATAAAAGCATTTAACAACATTTAAAACATATTTGAGTGTCATATTATTTTCCTTATCAGTAGTCAGTCAGTGCTTGATGCCTATATAGATCACTGCAACCTCAAATTCCTGGGCTCAAGTGATCCTCCTGCCTCAGCCTCCCAAGTAGCTGGGACTGCAGACATGCACCACCATGCCTGGCTAACAATTCTATTTTTTTGTAGAGATGGGGTCTTGCTATGTTGCCCAGGCTGGTGTTAAACTCCTGGCCCCAAGCAATCCTCCTGCCTTGGCCTCTCAGAGTGCTAGGATTACAGGCGTAAAGCCACTGCACCCAGCCACATTCTATTGGTTTAACATATAGCTAAGGAAAAAATAAGCCAACTGACTGAACCTAATATAAGCTTTGTTTTCTAAACATTCATTCAAGTAGACATTCATTTTAATGAATGCCACAACAACATCCGCCTGGGGCTCAAGAGTCACTGATTGGCTATAATTGCTGTTTTATTTTCACCATCCCCTCAAACACACTGTAGATCAACAAGGCTCTGGCTTTACTCTGTGGTACCTGCTGTATTCATCCCCCTGCAACTGCTGCCTCAGACAAGGGGACCACATCTGCCTCGGTCAAAAGCTGCAAGATTAAGTGCTTGCCCCTCAAGTTTAGTGAGCCCCTCCCTCTTTCATTATTATTTGGGATACACTCTAGAATGATGAAAATTCTAGAAATATGATGAAAATGTCTGAGGAAGGCCTCGGCTAATACTGAGAGGGGAAAATACCAATCTTTAGAGGCAAACCTCACATACTAAATATAGAACATATCATAACTGTTATTACTGCTACTTTGTGATGCTTACAGACCAACTGAGTTGTCACTGAAGCTGACAAAGAAATATTGATGGTATCACTTTTGCAGTGAATGCATAGCCACAATAAAGCTCAGTGCACAGCCACAGGGATATAAAAATATACAACTTTCTGTCTACATTCTCCACAAAAGGAAAGCAGTGAAAGAAAAATGCAGAAATTTGACAAGGACTGATGGATCGCATTTAAAAGTTAACTTTCATTGTGACTGTGATAAGCACCCAAAAAAAAAAATCCCTTTTACTCCCAATGCAGATAATATACTGCATATTTATGAACATAAAAGATCATAAAATAATATTATTAGAACACAACTAAGTAGAAGAGGAAAGAAAGCAACTTGAAAGGTATTGAAAGCTAGTGAAGGCTGATGACTGAAGGTGATGAGGGGGTACACGGAGACGTTGGGGCCAGTTCTGGAAGGGAGCCCTGGGCATTGTCACAGTCTGTGTTCTTGGTTCTTATTAACATTACCACTAAATTTAGTACTTCCCCGTTTCCTAATCTGTATGTCACTGGTACTATTCTTATCTTTGTCCTGATACAACTATTATGTATCCATAATAATTGAAAATTTTAAAAAAGAAGTATCATTCAATAGCATATTATCAACACTAAGAAAATATAGGGGAAGGAAAAGATATTTTACGTAAGTAAATGAACTTGCGTTAGAAGAGCGGTACCAACAAGACAAAGGTGAGCTGTAGATGCACAAGGAAAAGAAACTGACTCAGGTGTGGACGACATAGGTAAGGGACAGTTTTTAATTTCCAGCTTTCCCTAAAATCGTAATGAGTGTTCAATTATTATGGCAGTTTTGTCACCTTATGGATTTGGGGTTGTCAGGTTAGCACACAGGAGACTGTACTTTCTCATAATCGTATAACTGACGAGCAGGCTGAGCCACCTTCAGGTATATAGCTATTCCCTTCACTCTGGGTTTGAGCTATTACAGCCTGCCTTCTCTGGGACATGATTAGCGCAACATAAGAATTACATAGAGCATATACTTCCTAGCCTAATTATGTTTTTAGTCTAAAGTTAGAAGTTTATGTAAAAATGATTTATGTATAAATCTCCAATAAAGTATTGAAAACTGAAAACTGAAATTCGAAAAAGTAAAAACAATGTCTAATTTGGGATCTAATATCTCTTTTAGTTGTCTTTGATAATTTCTTGAATGTTTTTAAAAAATTTTCTCCTTAATTTTGAAAAGAAGACTTCTTTCACCACACAGGGGAATGTTTAAATCTAATTCAAAAGCTATTATCATTGCTTTGGGAACAAAAGCACTGCAAGAAAGCGACAATGAAACTATCAAAATGGGCGGATTAAGGAACTGAGGTCAAGAACGACAGAGGAGAATGGAGACCAAGGAACACACAGCGGGGGCATGACCTAAGACACTGGAGGTACAGATTTCTTTGGGAAACTCTCTGCAATGCCATGTAAAAGAGAATTAAAGTCTCAATGCAGAGATTGCTGTTTAAAAACAATGAGAATAAAAATATTTTATAAAATAACATACTTTATAGTTTTTTATTTTTTTAAAGAAACTTAAGTAGTATAGCCATACTTCAGGGAGCGAGGAGGGAAGTATGTGAGCGCTGATAACATTATTCAGAACATCATGTCATTTGACGTCCTACTGAATTATGAGGAACAGAAGCTGGCCTTACCTTTGGCTATCGTGGGCATCTGAAAAGCGATGCTGATTACTCCCACCAAATCTCCCAATGGAATTAGAGATCTCAAAATAGACCTGATTCTGATGGCTTCTCCCTTACCAGCATGAATCAACTACACAGGAAGAAAATTAAAGGAACATTAGAATCACTTTGTGCAATCAATATTATAATTCTATCTGGGAAATCTGAAGTATAGGAATCCAAGTCCAAAATAATTTTCTGTTACATATAAAGTTAGACCTCGCTCAGAGATGACTATTGTTTCAGGCTTAACCTGCCCATACAGTTTTCACTGACTTCAGCATACACAAAATTATATATACTACAGTCTAGGACAGCTGGTTTATCTATGAGAGCGATAGTTTTTATCCTCTTTGGGGGTGGCATTAAGATATATGGAGAATCTGATGGGGTTATGAATGTTTAAATCTCTCCCCAAGTTACATATAAATACCTATCTATAACATGAGCAATAATATTATACAAAGGAAAAATGGTTATCTTTGCGCCCTGAACATATACTAATATTGATGACTGATTTAGCTTCTTTCTTGCTTTGTGATGAGAAATTAACTGCACATCCATCTACATTCCACTCTGATTTCTGTCAAGGCTAGACTTGCAGTGTGGAAGAAATGGTGAACATAAACCCTCACAGTTCTTTTAGACTGACACAGGCTAATGAAGTCCCCATGACGACTGTGGATCAAGACAGAGTCAAGAATCTCTGTGATTCTCTGAACAGAGTGCATCCTTTTCCCCCATCACCTTCAGGGTGTGAAACTCAAGCACAATTTCTGACACATAGGAGGCCTCAACTAACACTTGTGAAGATGAATAAATTTCAGAAATACCAAGGTTAGTCCCTTATTAATCCACTTAACTACTCCTCTTAATATAACAGAATAAAAACTGCTATTTATTAGTATTTCTTTGTTTTTCTGATCTTTTCACCGAGATGGGAAAGAGAACAAATATTGCAAGCAAGCTTTCTTTTTGTCTGCCATCACCTCCAGCAGACAAATGTTTGATAATCTGCTCCCATTTACAGCACTTAGATAAAAAAATCTCATTAGCAGCAAAGATTCACTCTAACATTACTCCATTCTGTGATCCCTCTTCTGTTCACACACAGAAAAAGAGTGTATCAAGTAAGTTTTAACCTACAGGTATGAAAGAAAGAACCCACAAAAACTAAACCAAACCAAACCAAACCAAAACAAACACGGATGCTAAGGGCAGGTTCTCTGTAAGAAAAGCCCTCTGGCTTCACATTCATCCCAGTGTAGAAATGTACTTGTAGTTCTTAACCCTTCTACACGAGCACCAGTCAATGTGTTTCAAACTCTGGGTGTGTGTCTCATTAAACAGTCTAGAAGCTAATTTGATGGGCCCTCACTAGGATTTTTTAAATGCACATAACAGAATAACACAGCATCAACTAGAACAAAATAAAGAAGAAAATATCAGAATGTATTGTGGAGTAAAAAGGTATTATTTCATGAAACTTTAATTTCATTTTGGTCAAAAAGTTCTAGAAAACACGAATCTACACAGTCTGAAGAGCTCTTATTCTCCCTGCATGCCCCACTCATGTTTCCCTAAACCAGTGGCAAATAGAGCTAATATTGTACAAAAGAAAATGACTCTTGGACAGAGCGGTTGCTTTCTGCATGTACTCTAACAGGAGAAGAAATTGTGCAGAGAAGATATGTTATTTTCTTCTTCAAACAAGGGGAGGCTGTATGAGTTTGAGATATATGAGTAAGTGTTCTATTAATGACTTGTATTGAAATCTCATTACTAATTTTTATGACCAACAAGACATTTCCAACTAGACAAACACTTGCTCAGCAGTTAGACTGCAGCCGTTATTTCTAATGGAGCGTGGAGATGACCGGTCTTGGATGCCGCTGTGAGCTTTGCCAGCCGCAGACGCTCCCCAGCCCCCAGCACTCACGTGCATCTCGGGAGCGCAGCGTCCTAACAGGTCGATCAGAGCCGCATAAAAGGTCATGATCGCGTTCCCCATGTGGATAGTGTCATCTTCCTCCTCTTCTGTGTCACTTTCATGGACGTTTCAAAAGAAACAGAAAGCAAACGGGATAACTGACATTTCGTGGTTATTACATCTCTCTCGGCACAAAAGGGACCACAAGGTAGAACATTCTTTTTCTTCTGATACTTGTCACGTATGTTTTTAACTTACAGCTTGGCATTTTAAGATTGGTTCAAAAGGGAAAAAGAGGAATTGCTAATTGGACAGATTCTGCTCCTTTCTAGGGGCAAAGAATATATTAACAAAACAAATTACTGATGGAAGGACTGTTAACTTTAAACAACTTTTGGAAATAGCGCAAAAGTAGAGAAAGTGTGACAAAGATGTCATACAAGATAGCATAGGTAAGGCACCCAATGCAGTGCTTTGCCCAGAGCAAGTACTTTATAAATGTTACTGCACTTCCTCACCTGCCTCTATACCACCTACCTACCTCCCCCCAAGCTCCCACCAAATGATCCAACATGGTCCCCTCCCCACCTCTGTGACAAAAACGTAAATATTTATTATCTTGCTGACGAGTGACAAATCTGGATAGGCCTGGAGACTCACGTCCTTCCTCCTTGGTAACTTCGCAGACAGCTGTCTCGGCTGGACACAGCCATCTGCAGAGTGATAGCAAGGCCTTGTCGGACAACCTCATTCCTGGGCACGCAAGGCTGTCCCCAGGGCCCTTGGGTGCACACTCGCTAGCATGGTCCCGACACAGAGATCTCTGGACACATTTTCTGTGACTGAGAGAATCTCGGGGCTCCCTGGTTCCTCTACAGCTAACTGATAAACATGTCACATGGTGTGTGTGTGTGACAGGGAGGGCTCATTCTTGCTCTTGGAGTGCTCCCGGTCTGGAAATCTAGCTGTGGTGTGAACAGAACATTGACACCAAGTCTATCTGTGAAAGAACAAGGGTTTGCAGGACTGCATAGACTCTGCTACTTTTTGCTTGAAAGTTTACCCCTAATAAAGGCCCCACATTATATCTTTGCCAGAGACACTAGCAGTATGATGGATAACCTCTGTGAAGGACATTTATCTCCACAGATGAAATACCACGAAGGCACAGATAAACAATACGCCTGGGTCGACTATGTCCATTACTGGGATCTGGCATTAACAACATACACTGTGGAAAAATGTAAGATAGTGACTGTCTCCCCATCTGTCTCCTATATCTTCCCCAAGCATTCTACTCCTCACATCGACATCTTATCTTTACCAAAACATGCCAGTTTAGCCAAGTCCCCCATTCTCTTGCTAAAGGTCTCTTTCTATTATCATAAAAACGCATTCTAACTCCCCACTAAACTCCAGTCCAAGTCCAAAGGCTCACCTCCCATCATTTGTAACAACCCACTGTGTCCTAGGTTCCCCTGGGAAAATTCACAAAATGCATCTCTTATAACCTAAATTTCTCTCTGCTAAATCTATACCATCTTCCCCAGCTCTCTCTTTGTCATTTAAAATGCTATTCCAGCAACAAATTCCATCCATTCTTTCAAGTCTAAGATATTCTGTTTTCAAGGGAAGAAATCCTTAGTACCACAAGTTATATTAAAGTTCATAGAAAGCAAAATATGTTTTGTAAAATTTCAAGTCAAGTAGGATAAGTCACACGAGAGGGTGTGCGTTATATCAGACCTACAGTGTTTTACTGCATCCACTGTTCGGGGAGGG
This sequence comes from Lemur catta, assembly GCF_020740605.2. NCBI lineage: Eukaryota > Metazoa > Chordata > Mammalia > Primates > Lemuridae > Lemur > Lemur catta. Next base: position 10,603,708 of record NC_059152.1, on the reverse strand, counting down.
ACCGTCTCGGGAAGGATCCTCGGCTATTTTTATGGCTTCTTCCATGGCTGCAAGGAGACCGTTCCCACCTTCCCCTCTCAAAGCAGGACCGAAACACTCAGGCCTCCGAATGAGCAATCTCACCACGACATTCGCATTTTCTTCCACACTCTCCCCTAAGGTCAAATGGGGAAGATACATAAACACATAATAATTATATAGATGTCCTGAGCAACTAAACTTTCTGCTAATAATCTGTAACTTAAAAAAATAACTAAAACCCAAGGCCATATTACTAAAGCCAAAATTTAATCCAAATTACTAGTTTTATGTATGCAAGATGTGGTAGCATTTTCTTGTACTTAAAATTTTCAAAGTAAAACATTATGGAAGCATAAACTACTCATTCTCATTAACTTGTTAATGGAAATGTCATAATCCTAACTATCATTAGAATCCAATTTAAAAATGTATGAGAATTCAGGCACTTAAAGTTTTTAATTTAAAATTATAAAGTACTACCAAAACAAACATTGTATAATAAATTATCACAGTGAAAAAGCCCTATGGATTATAAAATAGGCAATTTTTACTAATACTCATGTCCTTTCATCAAAATGTGGGAACAAATCCTTATTATATGTATTGATTTTTGTGCAGTTTTAATAACAACTCAAAAAAACTTCAAGCAATCAGGCCCTACCGTTACAGAAGACAGCGAATCTGAGAAAGTCAAGATATCTCTCTCCTTCAACTGGGTTCCACCCAATGTCTGGATAGCCTTTAGACACCAGCATCTGGCAACTCTGCAGTCCACAACCAGCCAGATAACGAACTACCTACAAACAAGATGATTAGCAAAGTCTTATCCCTTGGACGAATAATCATTAAATGCTTACACTGGGTATGGTAAATAATATCCTCAAAGGATGGTTTAAAACAAATGCAATTTTGCTAATTCTTTTTAATCTCATAATTATCCACTGAACTCCCTTTAGTAAAATGTTAGCATTAAGATATATTTAACCTATTGTAATAAGTGCCATCATAATAAAATATTTATGAATGTACCCTATGAAAGAAAAATATTCCTGAATTTTATAGCATTTGAGACACTGACCTACAAAAGTCACAATATTTGATAAACTTCATAAATGACTAATGACCTCCAGCCCAATGTAAATGGATCCATCTGAGATACTGAAGGATCTAATCTGAGATGCAAAGCTTGTTGTTTTTTTTTGAGACAGGGTCGCACTCTGATGCCCAGGCTGGAGTTCAGTGGCACATTCACAGCTTACTGTAACTTCAAATTCCTGGGCTCAAGCAAGCCTCCTGTCTCAGCCTCCTGAGTAGCTTAGACCACATGCCACCATGCCCAGCTAATTTTTATTTATTTTTATTTTTTGTAGAGACAGGGTCTGGCTATGTTGCCCCGGCTGGTCTCGAATGCCTGGCCCCAAGTGATCTTCCTGCTTTAGCTTCCCAAAGTGCTGGGATTATAGGTGTGAGCTACTACACCCGGCCTGAGATGCAAAGATATTTTAAAGAGGTAAATTGTTTCCAAAATTATATATCAATTTAATGGGGAAGCAGGTGTGAGAAGACACACAGAGAAAGAAAGAAAACCTAAGCTTAGATTCAAATAGCCATGGCTCAAATCAGACCTACTTATTCTTACTGGCTGCACCATTTTGAGACAGTCACTTATACTTTTTGAGCCAAAGTTTCAATAACTGGAAAATTTGTGATAATACTACTCACTTTTCAGCATTGTTGAAGTTAGCACATTATATATTTCTGCCCAGCTTTACCTTTTAAAATATTTTTGCTTTATATGAATGTTGGTCCTCTACGGTATTTCATAAGAGATTCAGTTTTACAAGAAATCCCTAAAGGAGTTATTATCAATGGAAATAAGGCTGACAGAGGGACAACTTATCAAGTTGAGTTACATGCAGCTCAAGTTAAATGAGTTTGAAAAATAAATAATACAGCTAAAAATGTTTTATATCAACTATATAGAGGTATAACTGATGTACAATAATCTATTTCAAATATCAATTCAATGAGCTTTGAGAAATATATACAACTGTAAAAATGCACCAAAATCAAAATGCAGAACATTTTTATCACTCCTCAATGTTCCACTGTGGCCTTAGGAGTCCCTTTCTCCCTTCACACTTAGTTCCAGACAATCTGTTGTCTCTCACTATGAATTAGCTTGCCTTTTCTGGAACACTTACACATGTAATCACATAGCATGTATCTTTCTGTGCCTGACTTCTTTCACTTAGCATAGTGATTTCTTAGATTCATTCACATTGTAGCCTGTGTCAGTACTTCATTCTTTTTCATTGCTTAATAGCATTCCACTCCATATGGGTGTACCACAGTTTTGTTTATCAATGCATATGTTCATGGATATTTGAGCTGCTTTCAGTTTTTGGCTATGATGAATAAAACCGCTATAAATAGTACATATACATTTGTGGCTTAATATGCTTACAGCACATGGCCTTAGTATATCACTGATGCCTTGCACTGGGATATATAAAGGTAACTATAATATAAAATGCACAGATAAGACATTAAAACAACCTTTTAAGAAACTAAAACTGCAGAATTAAAGCAAAAGTGACAGTAGAGATCATGAAAAGACAAAAACACACAAGTATGCAGATGCAGTAGGTTGATTGCTGTTCTACAGAAAAATGCTTGTGATCAGAGGAAATGCCTTATCTCAAACTGCTTGCTCTTGGTAACTTCTAACCACAACATCATATACAATATATAGAAGACTGATATGTAATGTAATATTTAACATATTATAAAATGTATAATGTCAATCATAATTATAATACACTATAATTCTAATATCACTATGATATAGTTATTTATATTTAAACAGTCTGAGCAAGAACTATGAACAAGCATCATTCACACAAACACAGGGCAGGCATGTTGCTCACCTTTTCCAGATCTGGCTCTCGCAAAGCTAAGGCAAGTTCATTATTATCCATCACTGAGGCTGCTGCCACGTCCAGTGGGGTTGAACCTCTCATAGCTGGTGAGGCTGTTAATTCAAGTGAAGATGAAATAAAAGCTGGATTGTGCTGTAACTATGGATTCCATATAAAAATACACTAACTATTAAAATTTAATTTCTAAACATCATACATATTGTACAAATCTAAATTGATTCAAAGTTTAATTTTTGAAAAAAGTACTTATCTTTAATTGACAAAAATTATATATATTAATCATATACAATATGATGTTTTGAAAGATGTATACATTGTGGAATGACTCAGTTGAGCTAATTAACATATGCATCATCTCACATACTTATTTTTTGTGGTGAGAACACTCAGAATCTATTCTCAGCGATTTTCAAAAATAAAACACATTGTTATTAACTGTGGTCACCATGTTGTACAATAGATCTCTTGACCTTATCTCTCCTATTTAACTGAAATTTTGTATCCTGGGAACAACATCTCCCCAACCCCTTCCTCCTAGCCCCTGGTAAGCATGATTCTACTCTGTGCTTCTGTGAGTTCAACTTTTTTAGATTTCACATAAAAGTGAGATTATGTGGCATTTGTCTTTCCATGCATGGCTTATTTCACTTAATATAATGTCCTCCAGGTTCATCCATGTTGTTGTAAATGAAAGGATTTTCTTCTTTTTTAAGGGTGAATAGTATTCCATCGTGTATACTTATCACATTTTTCTCTGTCAATTCCATATCGTAGCCATTGTGAATAACGATACAATCAATATGAAAGTGTAGATATCTCTTTGACATACTGATTTCATTTCCCTTCACTACATACCTAGAAGTAAAATTGTTGAATCATATGGCAGTTCTATTTTTTATTTTTTTGAGGAACCTCCTTCTTGTTTTCCAAAAGGGCTGTACTAATTTACATTCCCATCAACAGTGTGTAAGCATTCCCTTTTCTCCACACCATTGCTAACACCTGTCGTTTTGATAATAGGACTTCTAAAAGCTGTGAGGTTATAGCTCATTGTGGTTTCAATTTTCATTTTGCTGATGATTAGTGATGCTGAGCATTTTTTAATATACCTGTTGGCCATCTGTATGTCTTCTTTGGAGAAATGTCTATTCACATCCTTTGCCAATTTTTTTAACTAAAAGTTTAATTTTTAAATGTAATACATATATTATTTTAATCTTAAAGATTATACAAAAGTCCTAGATTTACTTACCAAGACCAACACTGCTGTTTTCCAGTAAATAACTGAGGTGATCAAACATAGCTTTTTGATTCTGCCGACTTATACGACAGAAGTAACAGAGAAAACGGCAACAGTTGGCCACCATCTTGGGAAAGGTGATTTCCTACATACAAAGCATTTAGTTAGCTCGGGAAAGCAAACGGTCTGTATAAAATCAAGTTCAGAAGTTGAGGTCTCAATCACATGTGTGCCCATGTATGCCAAGCTTCAGATACTGAAGACCTTCACCCTTGCGCCACTGAAAATCAAGCCTAACACTAACTCAGAAACCTCATTACCATCAATGGGTGGCATCTGGAATTAACTTACAGCCCTAAATCAAAGGTGGCATAAGCCTGGTTTAGGAATGAGGCAGGCTCAGTTGTGATTCCTGACTACCACCATTAGCTGTGCTTCCTTGGGAAATTATGCAATCTCTTCAGTTCTGTTCTATTAATATAATATGGGTAAAAATACTTTAGGTAACAGAGGGAGAAGATTCATTGAGATAATTTCTGAAAAATATATAGTTCAGCACTTGGCACTGCATAGTAGGGTATTCTTATCAGTATTATTATTATTACTAGTATTACTGCTACTACCACTGAGATTCCAGGGATTTACAACCACCCTGATTTGTATCTGCTGAGGTGATTCCCCCATATTAGAAGACCTGACTGGTTGGCCCCACCAAACACACCTCCCTTGAGGGCCAAATCTTGTCACAGGATATTGCAGATGCTCCCTGGAGTCCTTCCTTAACAGAATACTGCATATTATAAATATCTTTATAAGTCCGTCTAACTGGTAACAGATTAAACATGGGAAATATGGATGTATTTCTATACTGAGAAAAATATATCTTAAGATTTAAAATATAAAAATATTTTGCATACCAGAGGTTATAAAATTACACTGATTTATATAAAGTTATTTATTACATTATTCTACAATTTAGGTTTCAAGAAATTTTAATTTATTTACTTATTTTTTAATTTTAGCATATTACAGGGGTACAAATGTTTAGGTTACACATATTGCCTTTGCCCCACCTGAGTTAGAGCTTCAAGCGTGTCCATCCCCCCGATGGTGCACACCACACCCATTAGGTATGTATATACCCACCCCAAGAAATTTTATTTAAATTACAGTCACTTAAAAGTTCACTTTAGAGTCTTACGACAAATACATCACAGAGCATCATCATAACATCTTGACCTGATCAGAAATTTGGTGAAACCAACCACTGTCTAAATCATCATGAGAAATGGCTCGGTCTAAAGAACATGCTTGTGTCATGGGCTTGTAATATGATGGGGATGTGACTTCAAATTCAAAATTTTAAAATAAATTGATACATATACACACACACATATATAGTAACTTTTAAAGTTTCTAAATATCCCCTAAGTGAGAATAATTTAGGAGACAACAAATTACATAGCACAAGACAGAAGCTTTTATCAATATCAAGGGAGGGAAAAAAAACTAGTAGCACATCCAACTCTCTAAGGTTTGTGTGTGTGTTTTTTTTTTTTTTTTTTTTTTTTTTTTCAAAAATTGTTCTTTAAAAAACAGTCCTCCTAAGAGGATTGAAGAAATTCTTATTCAGAACCGGCAATCCATGTACTCCAGGACAGTGTACCAAATAGAATCCCAAGGATCAAAGACTTCCCTTACCTTGGACTCTCCACCTCCAAGGACATTCACCATGACCTCCATCACGGTCTCGTGCATCCCCAGTGCCCTCATGAGATTGGGGTGCTGGTAAAACACTTTGTTATTCATAATATCCCTAGAAAAAAACAATATAGGTATAGGGGAAAGCACAGGGCTCAAAAGAAAATTTAAATATGATTTATCTGAGATTCTGATACATCTTTCAGAAATAATTTATGTGAATTGCAAAATAAGAGCAATCATAGTTCAGCCACAGAAGTTAATGAGTGTAACTGACCTGCCCTCAAAAATATTGTCTACCAAAAGTGGTATATAAGTGTCTTATCTTTTCAATTATAAGAAATATACTAAATATGTAAACATTAGTTTGCATGAAATATGTTTTGGACACATCACTCCTAATTTTTTGGATATCCAATCATGTATCCAACCTTCTTTAGGAAAATATAAATCAGTCTTGTATAATGCTTATTATAAAAAAATTCCTATAAAAATTCTCGATATGTAAGTATCTCTGTTTTTCATGTATGTGCTATTTTTAGAGCTACATTCAACATTTATATGTAAAATAACAGCAGCATTTTCTGTTACATTCATATTAAGATTCTGGCAAAATCCTCGAAAGGATGCATATTCATTCTCCAAGAGAAACTGAATACATGTGAAGTCCAGGCACAAATAATTCAACCATTAAAATGGATGTTCAATTTAAAGAAACAGCAGCAGATGATATCTAAGATGTTGCATGTTATCCTTACTGTATTATATTATATATTCCTGCAATATGTGTGCCAAGGTATTTCTAAGGGTCTTAGGGTTCAGGACGAAGTATCACCCACTGCAAATAAAGAGCTCTGTCGATTTCTATTTTAACATAAATCAAATCAATGCTAATTGTCTTTTCCATACAACATTGTCTTGTCAGAGCTATAGCAAGACAATAACATACAGCTTACAAGAAAATTGAAACCTCTCTTCAAATCGATTTCTTTAATTGAATCACTCACCTATTCATTTAGTTATATGCTCAATTCTGTTTACTCTGGCTATATTAAGAAAGTGGAGTAGTATGATTCTTGTTTTTTTTTTTTGTTGTTGTTGTTTGTTAAATAAAGAAAGCTTTTAGTTAGTACAGCTCAGAAAAACACTTTGGGACTCAGGACCAATATAGCTCTGATTTATTTCATGCGAGAAGAAACTAAGGTAAACAAAGGCATCTTTTTCCTTTTTGTTTTCTCGTGAATTCAACTCCTTTTGAATGAAGTAACTTTGATTTAAAAACCTTCTTTGCTCTTAGTGTTAGGTAAATTAAATGAATTAGAATTCTACTGCCCAGTAGTCAAGTTGTCATTTACTAAGCATGTTCTTTGTGTGAAATGTTTCTAATACCATAAAAATGTAGTGTTTTATTTTTTAATATCCTTTTGAGTTTTATCATTAATGAATGATTTACTTTTTAATGACACACATTACCATTGTGTGTTCCTTTAAGAAAGAATGGGATCTCCAATTCTTGGAAGGCTCTCTTTTCATTTGGTTAATTAAGCACTTCGTATAAGAAGCCTCCTCAGGTTAGATTGAAATATTAGTAGTCAAATAAGACCCACACTCATGTGATTATAAGCAAAGACCATAATATTGCTTTTCTTGTATAGGCTTTTCTGTTTTCCCTCTTTACCCCAATTAGTACACTTATTTTTAGTGTGATTATCATGAATTTGGAATATAACCTTCTAGTCCACTTTTATAATTTTAAATACCTAATAGCAATATGAAGTATTGCTTTCTGAGTTTTAAATGTACAGAAATGATATCAAACAATTTGTGTCACTGCACGTTTGTTTTCTTCTCTCACGATTATTTGTGAGTTCTGTCAAAGAAAAAACCTGGTATTTTATTTCATGAGTTTTTTCCAAAGAACTAACCTTAGGTTTCTTTGATCAATTTCATTTCTTTGTGTTTTATTTTATTCATGCAACAGTTATCTTTATTATATTCTCTTTTGCCTCATTTTTATATAACTATATTAGCTTTTTTGGATGAGAATTTGTCTTTTAATCACTTTTAATACTCCGCATTCCAGATTTCTACATTTTTATGTTTAGGTATTTTTCTTATGAACATCATATAGCTTACTATATATAGTTTTTATCTGCTATTATTTTGATTCCATCTTATTTTCACATCCCCAAACCATAGAAGATTATTAATGTTTGCTTATATTTATACATATATGTATAAATATGTCTATATGTATCAACATACTCTTAGTGACTGAGTCTATACTAAGTCTATACTCTTAGTGAGGATACTACTACTGGTGTATATATACTACTGGTATATAAAACTTCTTGCCTCCTTTCCTTGCAATTCCATTTTCTTTTCCATAATGTATACCCTTCATGATAAAAACTTCAGAAGGTCTTTCAATGAGGGACTGTAAGCAAATATTCTGAAATATCTTTGTTTTGTACTCACTCTTGAATATGGGGTATAAAATTTCACACCCAAATCCACAGGAAGCACAAGCTCATGATGTTCAGTCCTCAGAAAAGTTGTTCCTTTCTCCCTTCTTTTTCCAAGGCCCAACAGATACAGACAAGCTTCCTTATTATTTCCTGCTGGTGAATGTTTGCCACAACCCACCGTGGATTTTAACGTGTTTTTATTATCCTGTGTTTTTCTATATGACTGTACATTACAGAAGGATTTAATAAAAAAGAAACACTCTAAGATATTGGCTGCGTATCATGCCACCTTAGCATCTGGCGGTAAAATCAGTCATTATTTTGTTAGCAGTAAAATCAGTCATTATTTTGTTACTGATCCACTTTCTTATTTAGCTTAAAAACATAATCTCTAGAAAAACAACAATCTAATTTAATGATCATGTAATCCAGACAGTATACCTGCGTGAAAGGAGCTTCTGTACTACTATTGGGATAACAAATTAGAAAGAGAAAGGGTTGTAATAGTGAAATACTTTACCCTAATCCGTGAATCATAAGCTTCTCTTCTTCTTTGCCCATTCTCACACTCAGCAGAGAACGAATCTGACCCAGAGATGCCAGCAGGTTGATGGTGTCCTCCACAGAGACGCCATTTATCGTGTAGGTCTTTGGCAGAGCCCGGACCAGACCCCCGATGCCATCGTACTGCCGATGGAGCAGCACGAACATGGCCCTCACCAACTCAGGGTCTTCAATGACAGACTCCTGAGCCCACCGGACCATGGTCTCAGAAATCAACTGCTGAAGAGTGGCTGCAAAGGCATTATGAATATTTTTTAAAAGGAAAATAAGAGAAGACAAATGAGTTAGACATTTCAACTCCATATCCCATAGCCCCGAACTGGTATCTCTATTTGTACCAAAACTGAAAAGGCTAGAAATACTCTTTGAAGAAAATAAACTTCACTGAAACATTATATATATATTTTTTTTTCCAGAAAGATCAGTTATGATCATGCAAGGATAAAAATACACAAACCTTTCTTTAAAAAACATTCTTATAATGAACTAAGCTTTTTCAAAGTTGCACCACTTTTTCAAAATTACTGGTGCAACCTATAAGTAATTCAAACTATGGAAATTAATATGATGTGCCCAAATACTTTTACTTTTATTTGCTTTGTTCCATTATATTCCTCCCAGAAGGTCTGATATCATATATCCTCATAAAGGTCAAGTCATGGATATTCAAGGACGTGTCTGTTTATCCTCAGTGGAGTCATTTGCAATAGGAACCAGGTAATTATATTTGTACTTAAATTTAAATCCCTATTTGTCAGTTAAACTGTCTCCAAAATAATATGATTGTGAAGTTGTAGTAAAGTGAAGTTATTTCATACATAACTTGTAATGCAGCATGTGATGTAGAATATTTAAAAGCACTAGAAACTTCCAAACTTCTTAAGTAGTAAAATTGTCAAAATTAAGTGGGATTTATTTTACCAACTCATATACAGCAAGATACTTAATCTCTATCATTAATACATAGGTTCATTTTCTAAAGAAGCGCTTTCACCTGCATCTAAAAATTATTTAAGGAAAAACAAAACTACCAATTTAACCAAATACAAAAGGCAAACAGCATGCCAGTATCTTTCTGTAGATCTCAAAACTATGCTATCATTTTAGTAGGTCAAGATCATAAACTTGATAGTAATAAAAAGTGATTCATAAGAAACTGTGAACTCTAATTTTAAGGATGACCTGACTCAATTTGATTGTGACACTGAAGAATAAATTTAGAAGTTACTTTATGGATAAAGGTTTTCCACTGTAAGTTAGGTTTTTTTTTAAAAAAAAAAAAAAAACTGCAAAACACTTTAGTGAGTTATTTTTATTTATTTTCAGAAAATGCTGTCAATAAACCAGCAATGCATATTAAAATAAATGGAGCCTTCTTAGAAGTGAGGAGTAAGTAGGACAGGTCTCTCAGACCTCTTCCGTGTGCCGTGCCCAAGAGACTCACAGTCCAAGGGTGCTTATTTGGTTTCAAGGAGTAGCAGCTGTTATTCTAAGTTAAATAGGATATGGATGAACCAGAAATGCATAACAGTTCGGGAAATATTTCAGAACCAAAGTAGAGTTATAGATAATATCTGATTTAATTTTTAAGAAAAAGGTTAAATTTGATGCAACGATATTTGAAAATCAACTGCATAATATTTTGATATGAAGGCTAAATTACTCCCTTTATACTTTCTCTTGATAGTCTCTGATTAAATATCCAAATTTTGAGTTCTCTAGGGAGACCATTTGCCATCTACCATCCATCCTTATAACGCTGCTACCTCTCAACCGGTTGCTACAAATACAGCTCGATGCTGCTGTCTACTCCTGGGAGCTACAGGCATCTACTTGAGAATTTGATTCTCCCTGGCTGAGATGGTAGTACAGTGTCTGTTTCAAAGGATGAGTTAGGCATCAGGGGTTGAGTCATTTCACCAATGGCCTCTACTACTGCTTACAGGACTTCTTGGAGTCACTCTCAATTGGTTTTTCTGCTTGTTTCTTCTTCAAGTATGTCACCTTTTCTACCAGGGACAGCAGACGTCCTCTAATTGTTAAATCACTATTTCCATCCAGAGACCCATCTTCATCCAGCTCAATACCTAATATGAAAAAAGCAGAGAAAGCAGAAAAGAAGAAGATTCTAAAAAACGCATTTGGGCAGATAATTCTCATGCCTTGCAACCTTTTCCATTCCCTACTTAGAGCAATGTCGGAAACATTTGCAAACATTTGACAACACTGAGTTAAACAACCTGCCTACTGGCACTCATAAGTAAGATTCACTTGTCAGCCTCGTTTCCTTCCTCTTTTTCCCCTGTTCCTGTGTCTTCAGGGCTATTGTCAGCTAAGACAAAATACAGAACTAAGCAGAGACCAAAAAGACTCTCTTAGGAGTGAAGATCAATTCTGCTATTTGGGTTGATGATTTAACATCTCTGACTTTGGATGCTGTCTGCTTAGACCTATAGTTCTGCCCTGCCTAAAAATCCCCCTGGACTTTTATTCTCCTCTTTTGCCTCGAAAATGTCAGTGGTATTTTGATAACTTGAGAGACAAAGAGAACAGGCATGAGTAGGTACCAGGGGATGCTGTATATCTGAAGCAATAATTCTTACCATTTTACAGTATCTCTCTATATAGACAGAGAATATGATTTTCTGGCAGTCATTTAGTGGTTCTTCATTCATAAACCAAATTAACATACAAGGTGGTATTTTTGTTCTCTTCATTAAAATAAGATAAAAATAGTACCACTGGTGATATATACATATATATATACACACACACACACGTGTATCTCACTTAAAAATGTCTAATTTTCTTTCATTGAACCACTGACCTTATCCACACCACTGCATAAAGGAATAAAGAACTACACATCCAGAACACCTAATCAATTCCATTTTAAAAGTTCTTAGAATAAAAGGAGTGGAGATTTCCCTTAATAGATTTGGACTACTGATATATAATGCAAAACTTCTACAGGCATTCAGTAATTTCAAAAGAGATAGGCTGGATTTCTTAGCATAGTCCTGAAAAGTGGCCCCTCAAGTGGTTTAAACATAATTATTTGTGATCAGATTTCTTAATTTTTTAAAAAAAGACACCTTTCTTGAGGTATAATTGATAGACAAAAACTGCACATATTTAATTTATACAATTTGATGAATCTGCACAGACACCTGTGAAACCATCACCACAATCAGGAATGGACAATAAATCCATCACCTGTGAGCTTCCTAGTGCTCCTTTGCTTTTTGAGTTTTGGTTGGTTTTTTTGGTTTGTTTGTTGTTGTTGTTGTAAGAATACTTACCATGAGGTATGCTCCCTTAACAAAATTTTAAGTACGCAATATGGTACTGTTAACCACACAATACCGTATTGTACAGTCATACATTGTATCTCTAGAACTTATCATCTTGTGTGACTGAAACTTTATACCTATTGACTAAACCAACCTAATACTTAACCTCTCTGCCAGAAGCACCTGGTCACATGTCCCCAACACGTTTTCCCATTCCCTGCCACTCAGGGAAAGAGGGAAAAGAGAAAGAATTTCGGTCATCTTCTGCTCATTTTTACTGCTCTGATTTTTCTACCCCTCATGACTTCCCATACAGGGACAGTTAACCGTTTCACCATAAAAAAAAAAAAGTCTTATATGAACCTAAAATAGTATTATGCATATTTGTAAACATATTCACATATATACCTAATTTTGTGCTAGTATATATGAATCAAAAATGCACAATTAATAAGAGCTGTTAATCAAGACCTTACCACAATGTGTCATCAAATCTTCATGGAAATCCAATAGTTGGTCACGAATTTCTTCAGGACATGGACATTCACTTTTGTCATCCTTAAAATTGAGAAGCATATTGATCTGAAAGTTGGAAAAACAACAAAGAGGAACAACAAGGGAGAAAAGAAAGGTGAATTCAAGAATGACAAAGCAAAGATCATAAAACCACAGATGTTCAAAATATGTTTCTGAATGGTCATAAATCATTGCCAACAGGAAACAAATCATTGGCTATCACTCAATCCAACTATTACCACAAAATAAATCAGATCATCTAAAGCTTAACAAGTTACAAAATAGTCATATAATGTCCCTACCTAATTCTCAATTCTACAATGTTAGACTCTTGTATGCTTTTAGACTTCTTGACTAAGAGAATGAAAGGCTATTTTTAACAAGTATTTTATTATGCTTAACCTAAATCTCCACCTTTTCTAGCTAATATCAATACTTTATTATCTAAAATAACTCTTTTTGAGAAGGATACAGCTGCAAAAAAGAACAAAAAAAATATAAATATAATTGAAAAGAAACACGGGTTGAGTATTCCTTATACAAAATGCTTAGGACCAGAAGTGTTTTAGATTTCACATTTTTTTGAATTTTGGAATACAGCTGTCCTTTGGTATCCGTGCAGCATTGGTTCTGAGACTCCCCTCCCCTCCAGCATACTAAAATCTGTGGATGCTCAATTATCTTACATAAAATGGCATAATAATTGCATATAACCTATGCACATTCTCCTGCATTCTTTATATCATCTCTAGATTACTTATAATACGCAACACAACAATGTCCACCCATCACTTCATTTGCATGGATTTAACATAGTATTCAGTGCACAACAAATTCCAGTTTTGCTTTTGGACACTTTGTAGAATTTTTTTTTTCCTCTGAACCTTTCTGATCTGTAGTTGGTTGAATTCTTAGATAAGGAAACCATGGATATGGAGGGCTGACTATATTTGCATACACATAATGAGATACCTTGGGAAAGGAACACAAGTATAAACACAACATTCATTTGTTTCATTTACACCTGATACATATAACCTGAAGGTAATTTTAGACAATATTCTGAATAATTTTGTACATGAAACAAAATTTGTATCAAGCGCTTATGTGTAGAATTTTCCATTTGTGGCATCATGTTGGCAGTCAAAACATTTCGTATTTTGGAGTATTTGAGACTTTGGATTTCTATATTAGGGATGTTTAATCTGTATAATGGGTAAATATGCTGTTGCTAACATTAATGGTTCAATTAAACAAAGTGTGGAAAAACTTTCTTGCATTTGTTTTAGTTTTAGACAGAATAATATTAAATTGATGAATGAAGAAAAGATGCTATCTCATAATTTTTCTTTAGGAAACAATTTTAGGTTTTCTTTGTGGATATTTTTATGTGATTTTCTTTTTTTTTGCTAAACATTTGAGATAATTGTAGATTTATAAGCTATTGTAAAGAAATAATACAAAGAGACCTCATGTACCCCTTTTACCCAGTTCTCCCAAAGGTAACATTTTGCAAAACCACAGTACAACGGCACAACCAGGATACAATATTGATAATGTCAAAATACAGAATAATTCCTTTACCTCAAAGATCCCCCCGTTACCCTTTTATGACCATATCCACATCCCTCCTGTTTACCCCTCATCCTTAACTCCTCAAAATCACTAATATGTTTTCCATCTCTATGCTTTTCTTATTTCAAGAATGGTATATTAATATAAATGGAATCATATTGTATATATGCATTCCCATATGATATTTTAAAAATACATTTGACAAATATTAACTGTATATATTTACGGGGTACAATGTGACATTTAGATATATGTATACATTGTAGAAAAATTAAATCAAGGTAATTAACATATCCATCACCTCATCTAGTTTTTTTTTTTTTTTTTTTGTGGTGAGAACAAACATCACATGTGATCTTTTTGATGTCAGTAGGGTCTATAGTGATTCATTCCTGATGTGGGTAATTTGTGTCTTCTGTCTTTTTAGAGGTTTGTGAATTTTATTAATCTTTTAAAATGACCAGTTTTGGGATTCACTTTTTTCTATTATCGTGTTTTCCATATCATTGATTTCTGCCCTGTTCTGCCCTTATCTCCATTCGTGCCTTCCTTCTGCTTGCTTTGGGTTTATTTTACTCTTTGTTTACTAAATTCTTGAGATGGCAGCTTAGATTATTGATTTGAGTGTTTTCCTCTTTTTAAATGTAAGCATTTAGTGTCATAAATTTCCCTCTCAGCACTGCGTTAGCTGTGGCACAAATTTCCATATGTGATAGGTTCATTTTCTTTCAATTTAATGGACTTTTTAAATTTCCCATTTCTGGGTGTGGGGGAAAGGGATGGGAGTGAAGGGGATGATCTAACTTCCCTAGAGACTTCTTCCCCATACCGTAAATCATTTAGCAGTGTGTTATTTAGTGTCTAGAAGGTCTGGAGATTTTCCTGTTATCTTTCTGTGACTGATTTCTAATTTGATTACAATGTGGTAAAAAGACTGTGCATGATTTCCAAATTGAAAAATTTTTTGAGGTTATTCTATGGCCCAGGATGTGGCCCATCTTCGCGAATGTTTCACGGACACCTGAGAAAAGCGTGTATTCTTTTGTCTGGAGTATTCTGTAAGTGTTGATAGATCCACTAGTTGATGACAGTGGGTGAGTTTTCCTCTATCCTAGAGCTCATCTTTCTCTTTAGCCATTCAGTTAGTTACTGAGAGGGGGGTTTTGAAGTCTCCAGTGATAATTTTGGGTCTATTTCTCCTTTCACAGTTCTATCAGTTTTGGCTTCACATATTTTGTAGCTCTACTGTCTAATGCGTACACATTTGTCTTCCTGGTGGATTTACTCTTTATCGTTATGTAATGTTCCTGTCTCTTTGATAATGTTCTTTGTTCTGAAGTATACTTTATATGATATAGTCACTCCTGCTTTCTTTTGATTAATTTTTTCATAATACATATTTTTTCAACCTATCCCTTTCAACCTATCTAGATCATTATATTTGAAGTGAGTTTCTTGGAGATAGCATATAGTTGGATTCAGTTTTTCCAATTCACTCTGCCAATTTCTTTTAATTGGTGTATTTAGATTATTGACAGTCATGGAATCATTGCTATACCACGACTCAAGTCTGTCATTTTGTTTGTGGTTTTGTTTTTTCTCTCTGATTTATTATTCTTGACTTCCCGTGGGTTACTTAAGCAACCTTTAGGATCTCATTTTGATTTATTCATGGTATTTCTCAGTGTACACCTTTGCATATAGTTTTTCTAGTGGTTTCTCTGAATATTACCTTTATATATGTAATTTATATAGTCTACTGGTATTGACATTTTACCAGTTTGAGCAAAATATAGACACTTATCTCCCTTTATGTCCTTTTATTCTCCTTTTTACAATATTAATCATCTTAAATATGCCCTATACATACACTTAGAACCATATCAGAGAGTTATGTAATTTTTGCTTAAATCATCAAACACAATTTAGAAAACTCCAGAGAAGAAGAAAAATGCATTGTATTTACCCATATTTTAGCACTTTCTGTTGTTCTTTCTTCCTTCCTGATTTTCTAATTTTTCTTCTTTTTTCATTTTCTTTCTGTTTAACAATCTTCCCTTAGCATTCTTTCAGGGTAGGTCTGCTGCAGTCAAATTCTGATTAACTTCCCGTCATTTGAGAGTATCTTGGTTTCCCCTTCATTCCTTAAGAATATTTTCATGACACAGGACTCAGGGTTGACGGTTATTTTCTTTCAGCACATGAAAAAGGTTGTGCCATTTCCTTCTGCGCTCTACGCTTTCTGATGAGAAATCTGCATCATTCGAGTTGTTTTTCCTCCTCTAGGTACAGTATCATTTCTTTCAAGACATTTTCTTTGTCTTTGATTTTCAGAAATTGGACTAAGACATGCCGCGGCTATGTGGAACTTACTTGGCTTCTTGAACCTCTAGCTTCATATCTGTTGCTGAATTTGAAAAGTTTTCAGCCATTTTTTCTTCCATTATTTTTTTCAGTTTGCCCTCTTTCCCCTATCCTCTGAGATTCCAACATTGCAAATGTTAGATCTTTTGTTACAGTCACTGGTTTCTGAGGCTCTGTTCAATTTTTCAGCCTATTTTCTCTTTTCCTCAGATGGGGTAGTTTCTAGTTTCTATTGTTCTCTCTTCAGGTCACCAATCCTTTCCTTTGTCCCCTCCATTCTGCTATTAAGCCCATTCATAGAGGTTTTTTTTTTTTTTTTAGTTATGTTTTTTAGATCTAAAATTTCCACTTGCTTCTTCTTTATAACTTTTCTTTGTTGAAGCTTTCTGGTATTATTTTTTTCCATTTTGAAGCAATTTTAAGATGGTTGCTTTCAAAGCTTTGTCAGATAATTTTAGTATCTCCATCATCTCAGTGTTAGTGTTTATCGATTGACTTTTTTTCATTCAAGTTTTTCCTGGTTCTTGGTATAAGTGACCTTTTAACCGAAATCTGCATATTTTGAGCATTACGTATGACTCCGGCTCTTTAAGCCGTGTTTTAGCCAGATTCTTCCGATACTATCCAGCAGGAGAAGGGCTTGGGTGCTTCGAAACTGCCAGGTAAGAGTCAAAGTCCACTTCCCCACTCAGGCTTCTTGGAAAAGTGGAGGAGGGAGGGGACCCCGTGAGTGCCAGGCAGGGGTGGGAGCTCTTGCTCCCCATTAGATCTGTACTGATCGACCCTGGCTAGAAAGGGTGAGAGCGCCTCGCTACTTCTCCGTGTATAGCCTCGAGTGGCACTTTGGAAGGGGCAGGCCTTGTCACCACTCAGTGGCAATAAACGCTCTCTCTTCTGCTGGGGTACCTCGCTACAGCCTGGTGCTGAGTGAAGGTGGGACACAGTTTTTCCTGTGGTTTCTGGCTGAAGCAGTGCAGTTATTATATGAAACAATTCTGTCTTGCTAAGCTGTCCCTTTCCTGGTCCTTTGGCCAGAGAGAGCGGGCTTTTGTTGTGCCTTTTCTTGTCTATGCCCGTTGGCATTTCCTGGTTGCCGGCTTCTTTAGCTTCAAATCTGGGATAGATGAGGCAAAAAGAAAACCCAAAGAACTAACCCCCATGTCGTTCCTTGGGTCCCGAGTTCCGCAGCCAACCTCCCTTCTTCTCTCTTTCAGAGTCTCCTTATGTTGTCTTTTATGTAATGTCCAGGGTTTTAGTGGTACTTAGAAGGAAGAATAGGGAAAAGTACACGTACTCTGCCTTTCCAGAAGCAGAAGTCTCCCAACAGCAGTTTAATAGACAGAGTCAATCTGGAAAAGCTTGGACTTGTTCCCCGCTCAATAAATGCTGTTTATAGCAATAAAAAAAAAAAAAATTCCATGTCTCTTCCCTCAAAGAAATTGCATTCTGGTGATCAAGAATAAATTCTGTAATTAGTCCTTAAACACTTTCATTCTGAGCAGACTTGGATATAGAGGGAAATGATAAAGATAAGACATCAAAGAAGAGATCTGTGAGTTATATCCTTTAACCACCATCCCTGTATCTTTGTAATTTCTCATCCTCTGAGTCCCACCCCCAAGGTAGATTCTGGAAAATTCAGGCTAGCTCATTCTCCAATTCAGGCGTGTCCTTGGTTCTGTTGCACCCTGAAGAGACCCGGGTTTGGACGTAAGTAGTGAGAGGAAGATCCACAAACAGGGTGATCAACCTTCCAGCAAGCAAGGCGACAGAGACATTTTGTTCTTCTGTGGAGGGCTCAGAGAGAAAGCTTCTAGCATCGAGTCCTAGGAATTAAGGGTTCCTATCAGATGAAGACCACCTGTGGTTGAATATGTCCTATTTGCAGAACGTCAGACTCCGGGACACTGGCCTTATGAAAGAGTCTGCCATATACCTGCTATCTTTTAAGAAGTCCCTTTTGTTTAAACTAACCAAGTAGATTCTTTTGGTGAAACTGAGAGCACTAACTAAATCAACTTGACTAGTTTAAACAGAGTGTGGGTGGGGAAGCACGTGTAACTTATGATATAATTTTGTAATAGAAAGATCCTGAATGAACTCAAAACCAAAATAAAAAGGAAGAATGTTCATTTCATTTTTTTACCTGTTCTTGAGGTGGTGATCGAAATTCCTTCGTCTTCCTGGCTGTGAGTGCAGCTGACATGTTTAAGGCCTGCATGACTTCGTTATATCGGAAGCGCTGATTTTCCTGCAGCTTAGCTACAAAGTCATCTGAAAAGGCCACAATGGCTTCTATCCGGTGCCGGACCTGGCAGTCACAGAGGTACTGAAGCAGTAGGCACATCTAGAAGATGATTTAAAAGACACCACATTTAATTTCTGAATCCTTTAATAGCTAAAGTATATCACATCATAATCTGTGATAAAGGTGCCCAGTTGCCTACTCTGCTCCTTTGTAAACAGAATCTTGATTTTGTGTAGGTATCGATGTGCTCAGTCCCAGGAGATGAAACGTGAATTATCTAGGCCAAAAGGGCAAACGCATGTCCCTTTGGTGGATATTTACTCTCCTGGCCTCCCTTTCAGCCACAGGTGCTATGGCCAATGAGATACATAAGGAGAAGTTTGCAGGGGTCTTCTGGGAAAGATTTTCCATCACTGAAACAGACTGGAATGCTCTCCTTGCAACGTGAGTGTAACTGGGTTATGACATGATCACTGGAGGTGATCATGAGGAGATGCACCTTAGGAAGAAAACCACAGGCTGAGGATCACAGAGCAGAACGATTTTAAGATCTGGGCTCCTGAGGACATTATTGAGCTACTGGACCAATTCCAGAACTCAACACTTAAGATACAACAATGAAGCGGTGATGAACACTTATTCATTAAATAGTTAGCTGGATATTCTCTTGCTGAAAGCCAAAAGGATTTTTAACTGAGACAGTATGTTGCTAGAAACATGCCTAAAAGAGAATGCTCTGCAAAGTTTTAAAAAAAATTATATACACTCAATACCAATTGTGACAAAAATACAAAGAGAACTTTAAAACTCTGTCTGTCACCATCCACATGAGAAGCTTTGCTGTCCATGCCAGCTCTGAAGCAGCCCGAGTCTATGCCTCTTCTCCATCTCTTTTGCCTGCCCTAGTATGACACAGTCCCCTAGGGACTAGACCAGCATGACCCGGCAGTCACAGAGGTATTGAAGCAGTGAATTTGGCCTCTTGGCTAACCACACTCTGGAACACCCTCTCTTCTCCTCCTCATCTACCCTCCTCCACCTTCCTCACAACAGCCATGCTGGCCTTGTCCTGCCTGAGGAGCTTCACTGGGCTATTTGTCCTGGTGAAAAGCATCTAGAACACCCTGCCTGGCTCCCCCTTCTTTGCATCTATTGAACTCAACTCCTCAGCTTAAAAGTCACCATCTCCAAGGAGTCATCCTGAACCCTTTCTAATAGTAATCCTGTTTAAATTTTCTTTCTTCCAATAATCCATTCTTTTGTTTCAGCATATTTAGTAAAATTAGCAATCAGATAGTTTAAAAGACAGGCATACGTAATTATATGTATTTCCCCAGAGACAGTGAGCTTCTGGAAGACAAGGCTCACATGTGTTTATTTCTCCCAGGAGAAAGTACATGGCCCAGAAAGACTTCAGTCAATGCTGACGGAAGGAATGAAGAGCAGAAAAGCACATCAGTAATGAGAACGTCAAACTGACTCTAGTGAACAGAAGAGGCATTAAGAAAGGACTTCACCCATCCTGATGAGCACAAAGACAGGCGATGTCTTCTATTCATTAGAAACGTACTAGGGGAGTCAAATCTTGCTAAGTAAGAATGGACACACCTACTGGTAAACAAGCATTCGAGGGTTTGCAAGAGTGGAGGTGTGGGTAAGAGGGGGTATTTAACGCCTTGTATTTCAAGCATTTCAACAAAATGAAGGTGAAATGCTTCTGCAGAAACAAGAGGAGAGATGCCAGGAAATTGCTAATGAAGAGGAGGCAAAAGAATAGGAAGTTAGTTAATTCTATGAACTACCATTACATGGGAACACACACAGAGGGAAAGAGACAGAGGCAAATTTCAATACCTTAATGGTTAGGAATGTTTAAATTCACCCAAACCCTTGTTTCTGATTACCTGCAATTTAACTGGCTCTGGCAGCTTCATTTGGAGCAGGCCCTCCTTGGGCCTCTTACCCCCTTTGGCTTCTTCGTCACCAGCCCCTTCCAGCTTTGAGTCGTCTGCACTGAGCTCTTTTTCCAGGGTGTCGCCCTCCTCCTCCGGCGTGGCTGCTTCTTTAAACACGCTGGGCTCGATCAGCTGCAGGATGTGCTTCAGGTCCTCGTTGTGGAAGATGCCCATGATCAGCAGGGTATAGAACAGCTTGATGAGGGGTACGAAGAGGAATTCAGTGGTCCCCCCAACGGGGTCCCGGGCATGAAGACTGCCCTCTTTAACTGCTTCCGTCAGCATCTGGATGGTCTTGGCCTTGAGGATGTCCAGCGGGAACTCGGGACTGTACTGGTAGCATTCGTTATTGACGGTCACAAAACTGGGGGAAGAAAACTGCATCCGTGGCCTGAGGGAGGTGCTGAGGCCAATGCCCGGGAGGCCGTGCTTTTTGTTCTCGTCATGGAAGAGGGTGATGCTCTTCGTCTCCTCTGTCATGGGGACGATGAACTCGTTGTTCATCATGAGCCTGGCGGTGGCATAGGAGCTGAGGTGGATGTCAATCAGCAGGTCGTAGTAGCCGGCGCGCAGCAAGCCCGGCATGTACTTGTTCTCGATGGCGTAGAGCAGCTGCGGTTCGTCCACGTGGCTGCACAGGGCGTGGGCCACCCGGTGGTTCCCGAGAGCACAGACGGCCGAGTAGAGCCTGAGAGTGTGATAGTGAAATTTCAGCAGTTCCTCCTGCTCTGTCAACTCTAAGATGTCAACAGATCTGTAGAAGGGAGGAGGAAAGGGGGTGACAAGATGAGAAATGGACAATTAAAAATAAAATCGGAATCAGAAGAAAAATCTGTGTAGACAAGTAAATTTCAAAAAGGTATGGGAATAGAGGCTACACATTGAATATCCCTCCTCTGAAATGACTGGGACCAGAAGTGTTTTGGATTTTTTGGCATTGGAATGTTTGCATTATTCCTATCAGTTGGGCATTCCAAATCCAAAAATCTGAAATCTGAAATACTCCAATGAGCATTTCCTTTGAGCTGCAAGTCAGTGCTCAAAAAGTTTCAGATTTTGGAGCATTTTGGATTTCAGATTTTCAAATTTGGGATCCCCAACCTGCATCTTCTTCTTTTAATTTTCTATGGCATGTTTAATGGTTGCATACATTTTTGCTTTTTTTTTTTCCTTAATCAATTCTAGATGTTTTACAAGTTTTCTTCTACCTAGAATTAAATATTCATCTAGAACTTCCTTCATCCTCCATCATACCAAGGCTCTGAGCGCCCCTTTTAGGTATCTGGGTTTCAACTTGAACCTGGTGCTCCCCTCCTTTCAGAATTTGAACATTCTTTGGAAAATTCTGAATCTCCTTTTTCCAACTGGCTACTCCGGTTCAAGAAACCTTAGGCTAGGCTGCCCTTGTCTTTCCCCTAGGACTAGGCTGTTAGCCCAAGCCCTCGGAAGCGGGCAAACAGAGCTCTAATTTATCTGACATAATTTACCCTTATGTATCCTTCACACACCCAAACATCTCCCGCCACAGCTGCCTGGGTCTCCACCCAGGTATGTGCAGCACACAAAGCAAACACTATTTGTGCCATTTTTATACTCAGCAAAATAAAAGGGCACCTCAGGTTTCTACAGGAGTCAGAGTTTACACTGGGCTCTTCATGCAGGTCACTTTGCTTCCGTCAAATATCATGACCTTGCGAGGCACAAAACCTAAAACATATGGCCAGGCTATGCCTAAAGTCAGACAGTTCTGCACCCACCTCCCAACTCTTAGAATCAGAACCTTCGTGCATTACCTATTAAAAGCAAATGATTACTCACCCCCATGTGACACCTAAGCTTCTAGGAAACCACAAAACTGCTGAGCCCCGTTGCTAACGCCCAGTTCTTAGAAGGGAATAATTGTGCAAACTCCCCCCACCCACCCATAAAGTGTCAAGTGCAATGATTCCCATGCCTTAGCTGGGCTCTTCACTGCCCAAGAGGATCAGCCTGGCTGATGGTCAAATTATAGATCCATTTGTTGTAGCAAGACAGAAAATCTATACTCTAAATTCTAAATTCTTACTGAAAAACGTAAGTTAGTGTACTGTCTAATTTTTCTCAATATTAGTTGGTAGAATTAACACATAAGAACACTACAGTCCACCACGTTGCCGCCTTGCCCAATCCATTCATTTACCATCCCCAGTATGTGCATCATGACACCACTGTCTTTTCTCTAAAGTATCTCTCTTCCCTGTTAGAGAA
The DNA here is from genome assembly GCF_020740605.2 of Lemur catta. Taxonomy (NCBI): domain Eukaryota; kingdom Metazoa; phylum Chordata; class Mammalia; order Primates; family Lemuridae; genus Lemur; species Lemur catta. Next base: position 10,580,574 of record NC_059152.1, on the reverse strand, counting down.
TAAAGTCCTTGAGGACAAAGATCATGTCTGTTTCATTCACCGCTTTATACCCAGTGCCAGCAACATACTGGGCACTAATACGCGTTTGACAAATGACTGAATGAATGGAAGAAGTCTAAAGCAGATGCCCTCGATAGAGTTCTCTAACTCTCATAACTTTTGCACTTAGATCAAGGCAAACCAAAGCATGTACTTGCACTAAATGATTTTGTGTTCCCACACCACAACCCCTTGTAAAACTATTCACATTTTAATGAACTATGGCTTGAACTCAGGGATAGCGAAAGAAATAACTCATTATTTTATCTAAGGATAATGCCAAATATATCACCTACTATTAATACCTCTCCAGCATAGGCTACATTATAATATTGTCCTCAAATATTCCCCTTCTTCCCTGCAGATGGAGTAATCTGACCTTATTTTAGGCTTGAGCATATAACCTGTTTTGGCCAATACAATGTAAGTGGACATAACATTTACCACAGCCAAAAATAAACTCTTAGAGGCCTGGAAGTTTCTGTGTGTCATTTTGCACATCTACCCTTAGCTGTGAAAACTTGACATCCCAGACTGGGGTGGCCCCATCAGCTTGGGTCTCGGGTAAGAAGGCAGGTGGGCCACACCCCCAGTCCATGTCCAGCCTGAAGCAGAGATGTAGGGAACCAGTGACCTCATGTCACATGAGCAAAATAAATGTTTGTTTGCAAGCCACTGAGACTTTGAGGTGGTTTGTTACTGCAGCAAAAGCTGACCAGTACAACTGGTTATACTCTTTAACAGTCCCCAGTGGAGATATTTCTATCATATCTCAATATCATTCAATTATTCATGAAATACCATGGAGTGTCTATTATGTACTAAGCACTGTGCATTGATGAGATGATGGTGAATTATGCAGACATGATTCCTCACCCCAGGGAGCTTACTATTCGGTTGAGGAGAGAAACCAGCTCTCCTCCAAAACAGAGACAACTCAACTATAAACTGGGATATGTGTTAAGAAGAAACAAAGTATGTACCGACATGCTTCTATCACCATCCCCCAAATTGAAAATATTAATGATTTTCCATGTTACTGGGCCAGCAGATTATTTTCAATTGCCAGTTGGTATTTCCCTTTTGGAATCTGGATTTTGAAACTTAAAAGATTTTTCTTTGATTGCTTGGGACCATGAAACCAGTGTGAGCCCTGAGCCAACCAACCACACCGCAAGGTGAGGTATCAAGCACTATGCATAAGTCTTGGCCCCAGCTTTATTTCCTTATTTTTCTCCTCTCTACAACCTGATTCCAATGACACCTTTTAATGCATCTGTGTCCCATATATTTTGGAAAACTGCCTCAAATCTTTCATGACCTTTAGAGAGAGTTTAAATTTTCTATTCCCTTAACGTATACATTTATCATAGGCAATTCATATAAATTATAAATGACCACGGCACGGATTTATATTGGGTTTCTGAGGATGGCATGCCAAAATATTAAATTAGAATGTTAAAATTCTCTGCTTAGTAGAGAGAGAACACTTTCCCTAAGAAATTTCTTCCCAAATGCTGGTTCTTTGGGTTATTCAGTATTTTTTTTTTCCAAAAAATACCATCAGATGCAAAGTTTTGACAAAACATTCTTACAAGTTTGATTGCCATTTTATTTGTCTGAATTCTTATTTGCTGCTGTCCTCCTCATAAGTAAAACAAGAGTGAATGGAGAAACCACACACTATCATAGGGTGTCTTCAACTGTAGTATCGTTTTTTTTTTTCCCCCCAGTAACGAAGTGGTGACTTCGAGAAATAGATTGAAAGTTGGAGTATGCAGAATAATGACACCATGGCCACAAGGAATGAGATCTTTTTACGCATGCATGGAAGGCTGTATTGGACAGTGTTTTCTATAAATGAGATGTTTTAAAATCTCATTTTGTTTCTCTGGTACCACCCCGGAAGCCCCCGACAGCCATCTAATTCCAAGTACCCCAATCAGATAGTCAAGGATGCCCAGGGCTGACCTGTTTTCCTCCGGGATGTGAAGAGACATGAACTGCAGGGGATCCAAACACTGCACCAGCCAGCCCTGGCGTTCGCTGATCCGGGAGACGTCGACCTTCAGGAACTGGTTGGGCATCCTGCTCCACAGCACATGGGACAGGAACTGCACGTGCAGGCGCGGGGGGCACTGCGGCACCGGGTTTTTGTGCTCGCTCTTGAACAATCCCGCCGAGAGAGGCATCACGTTCTACGAGATGCAGAAAGCAGAAAAGAATGAATTTAGAACCTCCCTTGAGGTTCATAAAGAAATGACTAGAGGCCGGGCGCGGTGGCTCACGCCTGTAATCCTAGCACTCTGGGAGGCCGAGGTGGGAGGATCGCTTGAGGTCAGGAGTTCAAGACCAATTTGAGCAAGAGTGAGACCCCATCTCTACTAAAAATAAAAAGAAATCATCTGGACAACTGAAAATATATATAGAAAAAATTAGCCAGGCATGGTGGCGCATGCCTGTAGTCCCAGCTACTCGGGAGGCTGAGGATCGCTTGAGCCCAGGAGTTTGAGGTTGCTGTGAGCTAGGCTGACGCCACAGCACTCTAGCCCGGGCAACAGAGTGAGACTCTGTCTCAAAAAAAAAAAAAAAAGAAAGAAAAGAAACGACTAGAACTCCACATGGGAAAGAGACAGCAGAAGTAGGACACGCTCGCAGTCAAGCAAAGTCAATACAAGAAATAACAGAAATTGGGTCGAAAAGTTCCTGCAAGGACAAACCAGAAAAAATATGATGTAAGAGGAAATAACTAAAACGTCAGGGCAAGCAAAGAGGTTTTCGGATGTCTCTTTCCATGTACTCCCTGGCACACTGAGAATGCACGTGCCGCCAAGCACATCCACACATCCTTCCTGCTTCTCCACCTGGCTGGGCCCTTGGGGAAACCTGGCACACCGTAGGGACCGTGAGTGCCAGACTTCCTGAGTGAGAGGTCACATCATCTCGGCTCTTTCCTTACCGGTCCCTGTCACCCACCTCATCCCTGAACCACTCCGTCTAACCAGCAGTGTCCCAGACTTAGCCCAGCAGGTCATTCTGACTGCTAACCAAGAGAATGGGACTAATTGGGCACTAACTAACAGTTCACCTCTCCTCCGACATCATCTTCAGCCATCCTCAATTCCTTCTGTCTGCTCTCAGGCAAAGAGAGGTTTCCACTTTGCCCAAAGCTCATTTACTCATTTATAATCTTGATGCCACCCCTGCTTTCCTGTCTCTTCTGGGACCATGTGGAAGCCATCCTCTCATATTTCTGTATCACCTTAACCTCTCCTTCTCCTCTACAGCCCCCATGATGACATTCTCCAGACTGCCTCATCCTCCAGCTGCTTCCTACTCGCTTCTACTATTGGGAAAAAAAAAAAAGTGCCAGGCACTGATTCAGGCACAGAGAATGTGCCGATGAACAAAACAAGCAAAACCCTGCCCTCATACAGCTTCCGTTTTCCTCGCTGAAGACACAGAATAAACAGAATCAAGAAGTAAATTAAGTGGCACGTTAGAGGAGACGTCATGGGGCAGGGGAGGGGAGGGGAGAAAAGCCGAGTGGGGGAACCAGACTGCACGGCAGGATTGCAAACGGGGGGGGGTCAGGCTGGGTGTCGCTGAGAAGGTGACACTGACAGAAAGAGCAAACGGAGAAGAACCGTGGGAATATTGAGGGGAGAAATTCCTAGGCAGAGAGGGGCTTGGTGCACAGGTGCTGCAGACGGCTGCCCAGCACGCGCGGGAAGGAGCTGGAGGCCGGCGCGGCTGCGGGGCGGGCGAGGAGGGCAGAGCGGGAGGAGCAGAAGTCAGAGAGGTCACGGGATGCCAGACCCTTTTAGGGTCTCAAGGACCATGGTAAGACGTCTGATTTTTATTCCCAGGGAAACAGGGTTTTGAGCAGTGGAATGATCTGAACCGACTTTCACAGCCACTGAGATTGTTGTATGATCAACAAACGGGCCAGGATGAATTAGGGAGAACCCTCTAGGAGGCTACTGGAGTCACCCAGATGAGAAAGGACGACGACGGAGATCAGGGTGGTGACTCAGAAGGCGGAGGACGTGCCAGGCGTGGACCTGGGATGTGGACCCTGAAGGAGAGATGTCAAGGGTGACCCCAAGAGGTTTGGCCTGAGGGACAGGATGTGCTGTCACCTGATGCGGGGGGGGGGGGGGCCACGGGAGATCAAGCAGGTGAGGGACGGGGGTGGGGGTGCCAATCTACAGTCCAGCCTAGACACGTCCCAGGTGCCGTGTCTGATGCAAACGTCAGCAGACGGCTGACAAGACCAGTCAGGGTTCTGAGAAATGACCGCTTTTTAGCAAATTTCATAAAAGAAGAAAAAGGTCATCTGAACTTGCTGCCTTCTTTCTCTCACATAAGTTCCTCTTTCTTAGTTGATACACCCAGGTTCTCTCCTCAGTCATCTCTTCTCACTCTCGATGCCCACCCTCAGATATTCAGTTTACTCTCAGAGATGAATTACAGTTCATTTCTTGATGACTAAAGTCTTAATCTCCAACATGGCTCTCTTTTTGTGCACAATTGTGTATATATGTGTGTATATATTCATTCATTATGCACATATGTATTACATATAATATATAAATCTGTTGAGCAGATACTATGTATAAGACATTGTTCAAGATTTTTAATTATATTAACTCCATAAAACAGATACTGTGAACCCATTTTACAAACCCAGAAACTGAGCTCATATGATTATAGGAACATGTCCAAGGTCCCCGAGCCAGCCTGGTAAAACTATCTACTATGTGCACCATGATGTGTGCCTGGAACTCAACTCTACAATTGCAAAATTCAATTGAGTCTCTTTTCCAGAATTTCAGCAAACTCTGCTACTTTTTGCATTTGCATTCCCAAGTTGTCCAAACCAAAAACGTTAGGGTAATCATTGATCCTCCTTGAGTACCTGAATCCAATTCATCAATAAGTCCTATTCTTCCAATTCACTGTCAAATTCTATTAATTTCTTCTATAAAATATTTTCATATTTACCACTTTCCACTCTGCTTTTCACAGCTCTCATCATTATCTCCTGTGTAGACAGCACTAAATTGTCAAAACCTCACTGCTACTGCCTATTCTCATTCTTGTCCATCCCCACGTTACTACCGACCTATTTTTCCAAAACAAGTTTCATTATACTCAATCCCATTTGTCAAATTTCCAATGGATTGTCCCTGTCTACATAATAGGTGCCAGCTTCTTAGCATGGCACACAAGGCTTTTTCAACTTAGACTTCATCTACTTTTTATCCATATTAATCTCCAGCCACTGTCTAGAAAGCATCCTTTGTTAAGTAAGGTGAATTACTTAACCTGAAGCACTTTCATTCTTACATATATTTGTTTTCTTTTTCTCATCTTCTGCCTAGAATACCCTCTCCTAAAAATATACCTGGAAGAGTTCTTTTTAACAGTTTGCAATCAACCTAAATGTCTTCTCCTCTTTTAGCGTTACCTGAGGCAACTCATTCAACTTACGTTCTTTCATTAATGTGCCCAGAGTACTCTATACATGCCACTATTCTAGATGGTGGTTTCAGATATTTAAGTCCATTCACTAGCTCACCTATGAGTTCAAAGATTACTGCATTGTGTGTAATTCGGCATTTTTTTAATTCTGTATAGGCCTAGTTTTATGGAATAACATATGTAAGATGACCAAAGAGAAACTCTTTCTGATTAATTATGTTACCCTAGTGACCTCGAAGAGATTTTCAAACATAGCTACCTTTTCTTTAAAGAATTAATTCACATCAGTACTAAGAAAACACTGAATCCATTTCAGAATAAGTCAATGCTATGCCCTGATAGAAAAATAATACAAATATAATACTAGGAATGATTTTTTTGTTACCTTTATTCTTCCCAGCTCAAACTGGAAAACATTGGGACTTGTAGCTTGTGCAAAAACTGCAGGAAATAATTTTGTACTTGGTTCCACCTTAAATATACAAGTGAATTTAATAATATTAGTAAAGAAAGAAGACAAAAAAAATATATTCTTTATAACAAGTAAAGAGCACTTTATAGAAGAAGAGCAGGGATTTTCCTTTCTAGCACATGGCCATCCTATTTCAATAATTAGCCAGAGTATTTCATTATTATGTGAATATTTTAGGGCTTATGATACTGTCTTTATTCAACAGAAGTCAAGGTATATTACTAACTCATTTTTGTTTCCATTTTCTTTTAATTTCTAATTTACTATTTTTTAGTTGACACATAATAATTGTACATACTTATGGGGTAAAACATTGTATGTCTTGATACATGAATACATTGTGTAATAATCAAATCAGGGTAATTAGCATACCTTTGCTAAATTTTTATCTGGATTATCTATCCATTGCTGAAAGTGGGTCATTGAAGTTCCCTGCTACTACTGTATTGCAGTGTATCTCTCCAGTATCATTATCTCTACACGTTATCTCTACAGTAACGTTTCCTTTATATATCTGGGTGCTCTGGTGTTGAGTGTATATATAAACTGCTATATCCTTACATATCCATATATATTGCTGAATTGATCCTTGATACTTTTTTATTACAAAATAACCTTCTTTGTTTCTTTTTACAGCTTTTGACTTAACATTTATTTTATCTGATATAAGTAGAGCTACTTCTGCTCACTGTTAGTTTCTGTTTGCAGGAAATATCTTTTTCTATTCCTTCACTTTCAGTCTAAGTGTGTCCTTATTGGTGAAGTGAGTCTCTTAAAGGCTGCATATGGTTGGGTTTTGTTTTTTTTTAAAAAAAAAAAACCATGTAGCCACTGTATGCCTTGTAATTGGAGGATCTAATCCATTTACATTCAAGGTTATTATTGATAGGCAGGGAGTTAAACCTCTCGTTTTCTTCATTGTTTTCTGGTTGGTCTGCAGATCCTTTGTTTTCTTCTTCTTCTTGTTTATCTTTGTGGTTTGGTGGCTTTCTATGGTGCTAAGCTTTGATTCCCTTTCTCTCTCTCCTTGTCTTCTGCAACTTCTTTCTTTGTGGTCATCATGGGACTACCATAAACAATGCTGTAGTTATAACAGGCTATTTTAAGCTGATAACAACTTAACTTTGGTTGCATAAAAATACTGTAGACTTTTACCCCTCTCCTGATTTATATTTGTATTGCTTTATATATTGCATATTCCTTGACGATTAATTGCAGCTGCAGTTATTTTTGACCATGTTGACTTTTAACCTTCATACTGGAGGTTTGAAAGATTTTCGTACTGCAGTATTCTGAGTTTGACAATGAAATTAGTTCCACTGGTGAGTTTTGTACTTTCACATGTTTTCATGATAGTAATAATTTTCCTTTTGCTCTAGCTGTAGCATGGCCTTAAGCATTTCTTCTAAAGCAGGTCTAGCAGTGATGAATTCACTCAAATTTTCCTTGTCTGGGAAGCACTTTATTTCTCCATTTTTGAAGGATAGGTTTGCTAGATATAGTATTCATGGTGGATAGTTGTTTTGTTTGTTTTTCCTTTCAGCATTTTGAATGTATCATCCCATTCTCTCCTGGCCTTCAAGGTTTCTGCTGAGAAATCTGTTGATTGTCTAATGGGGATTCCATTATATGTGACTCATTCTCTTTGAGTTTTTAGAATTCTCTCTTTGTTTTTGATTTTTGACAGTTTGATTATAATGTGTGTGAGAGAAGACCTTTTTGAGTGGAATCTATTGCAATCCTCTGAGCTTCCTGGATCTGGATGTCCATATCTCTTCCAAGACTTGGAAAGTTTTTAATTATTATTTCATTAAATATGTTTTCTGTGCCTCTGTCCATTGTGTCATGGTGTCCCATAAGTCCTGTAGGCTTTCTTCATTCTTTTTTATTCCTTTTTTTCCCCTCTGAGTAGGTTATTTCTAAAGAACTGTCTTCAAGTTCACAAATTCTTTCTTCTGCTTGATCTAGTCTGTGGTTGAAGCTTTAAGTTATATTTTTTATTTAGGTTATTGAATTCTTCAGTTTCAGGATTTCTGTTTGATTCTTTTTATGATATCTCTTTGTTAAATTCCTCATTCAGATTATGAATTGTTTGCCTTATTTTGTTGAATCATTTATCTGTAGTCTCTTGTATATCACTGAGTTCCCTTAAGATCATTATTTTGAATTCTTTTTTAGGAATTTTGTAAGTTTCCTTTTCTTTGGGGTCTGTTATTAGAGAATAATTGTGTTCCTTTGGAGGAATCATGTTTTCTTGCCTTTTCATGTTTTTTTGTATCCCTATGTTGACATCTGTTCACCTGGTAGAACACTTACCTCTTTTAATTTTATAGAGTAGCTTTCAAAGGGAAATACTTTTTCCAATAGACGAGTCCCAGGATATTGGTTGGGTAGGATATGTTGGCTTTGGTTCTGAGTGAATGTGATAGTATAGTATCTGTGCAGATTCTACAGCTGTAATCCACATCAGCAATGTCTGCAAGTGCCTCAGTGACCTAGAGTGCAGGAGTTTGTGGCAGTCGCAGTGTGGCTTTGCTAGCTAGAGGCAGGGCCTCCAGGCTGGTTCTCAGGCCAGGAGCATGCAAAAGCTGGGATAGCTTAGGGGCAGGCTTGCCAGGGATGGGTCTGTTGGGCTGTTTCTCAGACCAGGGCCACACGTCCATGTGTCTAATTTACTTTTTGGTCTTACAAAATGGGTTTTCCTTTAATGGGGAAAAAAGGTTTTCCTCCCTAGAAGCATGACATCATCACCGACCACGTACCTGATAGTATGTGCTCAGTTCCTTGCCATTGGCAATGAATGTGAGCAGCCCGCTGGCAGCGTCCACCACACAGCCGATCTCCAGTCCATTATTATTGCGTCCTTGCCCAGGGCTCATGCTCTCACCCGCACATACCATGTAGCAGTTGCTGCGTTTGATGCTGAATTTCAAAAAAACATTTTTATCTTTGTACGACCACAGATAAAAGAGAAAGCATGTATATCTTGCAAACTAACTAAATTATGCTGCGCAAGCAACAAGCTCATGCTGTAATGGGAGAGGTGCACAATGGGCCCGATTCTGTGATTCTGAGCAAAACTCCATTGACTGCAGTGGACATTCTGAATCAGGTCTCGTATGTCTCTAAATTTCACACCTAATGGAGACAGGTCAACAAGTTTGAACCAAGTAAGAACTGACCTGCACCTTCTCTCCAAAAACTCAAACCAAACTGCCTTTTTCTGAGGTTCAAAAAAGTTTATTTAAAAGTCATCCAAATTTGTAATTTTCATCTCAAGGTTGTCTTTCCTTTTTTATTTTTATTTTTTATTTAAACCACTTGTTCTAAAATGAGAAGCATTTGTTTCCAAACACTATCAAAATCCTTAGGCAAATTCTACATGAGCCATCAGTAACTCAATATATTTAAAATTTGGCTGAAATTTTGCCCCTTTATGGACAATTCCTGGTGATCTGTTATGAGAGACAAACTAGAATATACACAAAATCAGCGATTAACAAGAAATCCCACCTGGTTTTCATCTTTCCCAAAACCTTCACTAGAGACGGTAACAAAGTTAAGTAATTTAAGCTTCATCTCCATTTCTTTTCTCTGCCACTACACAGTGAACATATTAACAAGACTAGCAAAAAACAACAACAAACAGACCAAAAAAAAAAAAAAAAACAAAGCCAAGCAAGCAGAAGGAAAAGAACAAAAAGGCTGGGATAAAGCTGGTTTCTGAATAATCAAATGTAGCCTGCATTTCTTCATACTATGTACGTAAGATTCAATAACCCTTCCTTATCCTCTGTTTCCTACAACAAAATCATCTTTCAGTTATCTCATCCCTATGTTAAGTTCTTTTCTTATATTGTTGCCATCTCTGAAAATTAAATGCGTACCCCCAAGACCATTCCTAGAAACACATGGTTTTGGGTCTCATACTGACGTAAAGTGCTCTTCATTCGAGATCTCTGCTAGGTCCACATCTCAAGTGCTAACTCCATTTTATTGCACATGTTACATCCTGAAGGCAGGAAAGGGAGTTTCCCAGCCACCAAAAATGATGGTGCAGGTAGAGGAGAAAAGCAGCATAATAAAGGACTCTTTCTGAGACCTGTCACAGCAGATCAGAGAGGATGCATGGGCACAAAAGGTAGAAGCAAATGGTCAGATCTTCTCTTGTCTTATTCTGCAAGGAAGATAGCCTTCTTCACTTTTTTGAAGGTTTGGTTTGAGTTTGGTTTGTTTTACAAATGAAAAAAGGATGGCACAGAGAGTGTAACTGACTTACCCAAAGCCACACAGCGAGTCAATGGCAAAGCTGAGGAAAGAACCCACTGCTCCTCAGTCTGAGTTCAAAGGTGTCCACCTGGTCTAAACTACCAGCCCGCACTGTCTTCACATTTTTCTCCCATCATTTAGCCAGTTCCCAAGATACATATCAGATTGTATGTTAAAGGCCTCACATTCAACCCATCTTTAATCCCTAAAACAAGTGCTAAGTATTGGTAACCCAAGTTGCTAGTCATGTTACCTTAAGGAATACATGATTACTACCCAAAAAGGATGCACTGTTCTTACTACATGATGCTTTTCACCTTTAATATATTTAGATCCCTTACTGATTTGAATGAGTTGAAAAAAAAAAAAAGGACATTGACATTAATGGCTTGATTATATTGTTCCTATAAATAGAAATATCTTGTTCACAAAATCCAAGACAAAAGAATATCTAGGTTTACCAATATTTTTTTTTTTTCAGATGGCACTCTTGTAAAAAATTGAGGAAAACCAACCTTTCATGCACTTTTCCTTTTTCATCGCCTAGAGTCACTGTCACTGTACGGACTCTGTCCAAGTCAAAGCCTGTATCATACTGATGGAAATCTGATGTAATCCAGCCCACCCAGACGTTAGCAGGTTCTTGTCCAGGGAAGATTCTCACTGAGTAATAGTACTGTGAAGATAGCAAAAACAAACTGTTGGCAAAACAAAACTTCAATTTGCAACGTTAACTGATGTCTGAGTCTTTGAATAATCTCAAGAATATATTTCTTGGTTTAAAACTACTTGGTTGAATTAAAATGTTATAGGCACAAAAGACTGATACTGCAAACTAAGAAATGCCTTATACTAGAGATTCAGAAATAAAGGGAAAGGAAAAAAATATCTGAGCAAACACATTAAATGATTTGAGGCTCTTTATACTCCTGAGCATGTATGTATGTATGTGTTCCTGTTGTGTACATATGTACACATACATGCATTTATATGAGTACAGATATACAGTATACGTATGTGATAAAAATCATTAATTAATCCATTCAGCAGGTAAGCTTCAAATTCTTCAAGCTTGTGCAAGTGCACTAATCTATGGTAGAGTTTTTATACCTGTCACCTCCCTCTTTGCATATGTTTGGCCGTTTCTATCTCTGACATATAATATTTTGGCATCTTAAAGTCACTTTGAAATAGTTCATATCTAACATGAACATCAAACTCAAACATAGAAACACTGTACAACAGGCACAACTACAGATCTTTTCCATTTGGCATTTCAGGAGAAGTAGTTTTGAAAATTTAAAATGGCAGAGAGCAAAACTTGACCTCTCACCAAGTATGATAAATGATCTTTTAGACAATCCACTAAGATGAAGAAAATCACATGTACTTAGAAAATTCCAAGTGCAATTTAAAATTTTGTCAAAAAACAGGATAGCAAAATCAAGACTATGAATGTTATTAAGGATATTTTTCCCAAAATAGCTTTCTTATTGCATAACAGATATTATATGTTTTCCAAATTTTCAGTCCCCAAAATATATATAAAAATACAAGTGAATAATTACATAAAAATAATGTTGCTAAAGATGATGAATCAAAGTATACTATTTGAGATGTAAAGCATAAGTGACAAATAGAAATAAATGACAACAGCTGCAACCTCATACCGTGGACGTTTGCATCAAGTAATCATAGTCATCCCGATCGTCGGCAAGGACATCTTCAGTGAGTCTTGCAGAATGGCTTGTGCTATAATCTGGCTTTGTTCTCCTAAGCAAAAATCTGAAATATATTAGAGGACTAAAAATAAGCAATATTAAAATGTTCTGCCTATTTCAAATATGAGCGTATATTCAACTGAGTGGTCCTTAACCAGGGCAATTTTACTATCTGGGGGACATTTGGGACTATCTGGAGTTATTTTTGATTGTCACAACTGGGAGGATGAAATCCTACTGGCGTCTAGTGGGTGGAGGCCAGGGATGCTGCTTAAGATTCTTCAATGACCAGAGAAGTTCCCAAAACAAAGAATTGCCTGACCCAAAGTGCCAACAGTGCTGAGGCTGAAAAACTGATTTACTGCAAGAAAGGATGCTAAACAACTTGCCTTCTTCACCATCAAAAATACTATTTAGATTATACACTGTTTAAATTTCAAGCAAGAATGTAAACACAGACATCTTAAAAAATAATTCCTGGGATAGATATCTGTGCTAAAAAAACTTAGATGACAACAGGTTGCTTTTCCCCTGTAGAATCCTTTGCACCAAAACAACTAAGAGAAGGAAGAACAAATTGATACTAGGAAACCCCTGACCCTCCAATGTAAACCCCCTACCTAACAACTACACATTTAAAATCATACTGTATGTATGAATAACCTTTGTTTCAGACGAGAGGGCTTTTCCTGAGCATAATCTTTGTGGTTATTAAACTCCGGTTTTGTAGCTTCTTTGTCCTTGTCAACACGATCGGGCACCAGATGGCCATGAGCTGTCTTCATTAGAACCTCAAAGTCAGAATCTGCATCATAATCCTCCAAATCATTCTTGGGCCCAAAGAGGCCAGCACCAGGGAGCCCTCCAGCCACAGTCTTGGAGAAGACCTCCGCGCACTCAATCGGCATGCTCAGGCGGTAGAACATGATGTCGGTGCTGCTGTTCTGCGAACCAAACGACTTCTGAGTGACCTTTAAACATGGGGAACTGTCTATGGTGCCATCTATTCTGGTCACCTAGGGAAGGAAGAAGCCACCATTCACATTCTAATTGTTGATTTCCTGATTCTAAAGATGACTCATGAACATCATGTTTTCACAATCCCAAATATGGTCCACAATGTGGCATCATTTTGTAAGAGATGATTGAACAGAGTACTGTGGTATAGATATATTCAGAGAGTTCTGCTTCTAACTCTAAAGATGGTTTGGGAAATTCATGATACAATTGTACATATTCAGATTTGGCCTGACATTGCCTATATAAAAAAGGAAACTATTCTTAATCAGTCTAATAAGCTACCCATAAACTACCTAATATGAGAGGCTAATCCTTTGCTTAGATTCCACTACTATGTAACACATCAGGGTCACCAGTCTCAGTAAGTTACAAAATTGCCCAAGCAGAAACTCTCACATATATAGATATTCTCCTGATTTTTGGAACTGGCCTGATTTTTAAAGAAAAAGCAAACCTCAATATGTTCATGGTTTGATGGAACTTGGAGAAACTGAGGCAGCCTCTTGCTCAGCCACATGGTAATATCCCTGTTTGTATTAACAGCAAACGGTTCATAGCCCTCTTGTAAGCCACAGATGGTGAAATACTTCAAGGTGCTGACATCCTTTCCAAAGTTCATCCTGCCCACTTGAGCTACTCCAAGGCTACATACAGGTATGAATCCTGGGAAGGGGAAAACAAAATCGAAAGCTTCAGTACCAATAGTGCGTGATCCTGTTAGTATGAAATACCAAACACACTGCCCCAAGACTCTTAGCCTTGTGAGAGCCATTAACCTAGGGTGAAAACAATGGTGTTATACAGAGAATATTGACATTAAGTATGAAATGTAAGGGTGAGAAGACCAGGATTTGATATTGGCATCGTAATTGACTAGTTGTGGGCCCTAGATAAGTCCTTTCTCTCACCCAGGGCTTACTCTGGAAGACGAAGTGACTGCTAGGCAGCCTTGGTTTTCCAGGGATTCTAGGGTGTCCAGTGGTAGATGGAGATCCCGCTCCCCCCAGCCCCCTTGCTCAGGGGTACACGCCACTCTCTCTTAGGGTGAAGGTAGGAAAGAACTCAGTGCCGAGGGATATCATTCCCTCCACCTTGCTCTTGGCACCTAGCTAAAGAGCCTGGTGTGTACCAACACCAGACAGAGTCTGAGCTGTGGATTTCTTCATATATAACTCAAGGGAAAAAAAGACTGGAGGCAAAAATTTAAAAGTTTTCCATCTACTGACAGCTGCTGTTGATCTCTGATAAGAATTCTGCCTCTTTTTTTCCTGGGATAAACAAGATCTAAGCATGTGAGAAAATATATGTATATGTGTGTGTATATATATGCATAAATTATGTAATATCTATTTAAATATTACATATAATTTTAAATATTATATATATTATATATGCAATAGCAACGAGCAATAGGGAAAAAAATAAAATATTTCATAAGCTTTTCTAATATGTGACAGAGTTAGCAAATTTTTCCACTACTGAAAAAGGGGAAACTATTAATATACTAACTTTGTTAATAGTTTCTTTGAGTTCTTTGGAATCAACTGTCAAGACGATGAGATGGTATTTTTTGGCAAGCGGATGAGACGATATTCTCTGGGAGTGGGTGTTTATGTATGCTTCATTTCTTTCCATAATGTCTTACATGAATGTTCAAGTAGGTAGCACAATAAACAAAGTCAGTATTGGAACACAGACTACAAATTAGATTCTCTAATTTGTAGCTCCAAAAAGCAGTGGAACCTTAGAATAAGCCAATAATTTTCACAAGAATTGTAGTTAGTTCTACCATTATGATTTACACTCCTTCCCTTGTTGAAATTAGTGGCAGTGAAAGCCATATATAACCCCCCAAATAGCATAAGACAATAAAAATTACATCCAATAATTCATAATGATTTCACCCAGTTTGTATTCATCAATATATATTCAAATGAGTGGTTGTATAACAGAGCTACCAACCGGGAAGAAAGAACACATCCAGCTGTGTTCAAGGAAGTGTGAATGATGAGTTTCCACTTAAACCTAAAAAAAACTGCAGCTGTGTCTGCAGCTGTGACAGCTCTTGAAGCAGTAGGCTAGGAAAATTGTTTTAAATAAGCGTCCCCAAAGGAATCAAAGGTAAGGATTGAATAAATACAATAGATCTGAGACAGCTTGAACTGCATTAGCACAAACGGGCAAATCTAGCATTCATTTGACATAAACTAGGGGATACCAGGATAGAAACATCTACTCAGATGGTAAACATCTAGTTCTTTCTCATCACTTTATTTGTGGGCATTCCTAGCCTATAAGTGAAGTAACTGGATACCTGTAAATACCCTTCGAGTAGACCTTTTGGTATTTGTTATATTAATATCTGAACTTTTGTGTATATTTGAAACACTTTCATTGAAAACCAGTAAGTGATTAGTATTAATAATATACAAAAAGATTTATGTCTTAAATTGTTCCCTATAGCTATGTTTACAATTCTGAAATATTGTTTTGATAATAAATATACCTTTTTTCATGAGATAGAACACTATTTATCCTTTGAAAATTTGGTTTTCAAATGTTCATTAATATACAGGAAACCATTCAGTTAAATATTGTTTGAAGAAAGCAAGCTATAACTTATGTCTTATTTTTAGATAGGAAAACACCGATAGGTTTTTTACCAAAAAGTCTCAGAGTAGTGGGATTTTTAACCCTTTTTGTTCTCTTATTTCTCTTAATTTAACAAATTTTCTTCAATGAATATGTATACATTATTACGAAAACAAGTGATAGGTTTCATTAAAAAAGTTTCATTTACTAAAATGGGACATACCTATATCTTTCTCATAAAGAAATTTATAAGTGGAGATAAAATGGCCCAAACAACAAACTAAACTAGTACAAGATTTATGTAGAGCAATCTGTTAATATGCATGAAGAAACTTTCAACCATTCATTTCTTTATTTGATAAGTGTTTATCGAGTAGCTACTGTGTGCCAGAAACTAGAAATAAAAGGTGACAAACATACAGATCCCAGCCAAAATGTGCTCACAGTCTAATGAGGTAGAAAGAGAAGTAAAGAAGTTTTGCCAAAATAAACTACTACCTATTTAAGCAGACAGGATACCAAGAGCAAAGGAAGGGTAGACAGATGGGAGGCAGAAAAGGTTTTACATAAGAGTTACCTTCTAAGAAGACGGGAGACAGGCAGTACTATGAAGTGATTAAAAACACAGAATTTGGAGTTCAACAGACCTGGATTCAAGTCTTAGCTTCACCACTTATTAGCTATTTGACCTTTGGCAAGTTCCTTAAATTCTCTAAGCTTTAATCCTTTCTTCTGCAACACCTACCCCATAGGGTTATGTTAATAGTATTAAAGTGAGATCCCATATGTATACTCCTTAGCACGGATGTTCACTGAACTCAATTTCAAATGGGGGAAAAAAGGTACAAGAAGAAATTACCCATAATAAGAAGATGGTTAACTATGATATATAGACAATATTAAATATGTGCAGCCATTAAAAATCATCTTTTTAACTATGATATATAGACAATATTAACTATGTGCAGCCATTAAAAATCATCTTTATGGCTCACCAAAATAAAATTGTATGTAGAGAGAAGACAAATATGGCAAAATAAAAACAATTGCTGACTCCAGGCGAAAGGTGTACAGGTGTTATTGTACGATTCACTTTTCTGAAGGACTGCTATTTCTCAAAATAAAAAGTTGTTAAAAATTTTTAAATTATGTTTAAAATGTTTTTATGCCTTGGGACAACATTTATCATATGTTAAAAAGGGGGTAATGGAAAATTATTTTTACAACGTCATCTCAATTCTTTAAATGGGAGAGAAATGTATTAAAAGTCAATTTGCTCTCTGGGTGGTGGGAATATATGTAATTTTTAACCATTTTCATTATACTCCTTGGAATATTTTCCAAATATTCAACAAGAATATATTACTTTTATGATACATACATATTTTTTCATTAGTTTACAGCTGTTATACTGGCAGACGGTATTGCCTTACTGTTTTGGTCCCCTTTCAAGAAATATATTTATGTAAGTACATTCATAAGTAGAAACTAACATATTTTTTTCTCATTTTAATTGAAATGAAATAGAACTTAGTGAAAATTAAATAACATTCTGACTTTTGAAATCATGGCTTTAATAACTGCTATCATAATGAAACAACCAATATTTCTAGAAACTATCTTTACTTTTTAAAATTGGCATATACACAGCAGAAACAACTAGCTGGCAACAGGGCCAAAGAAGACAGAGAGTGAAACTACAGGTAGCGTTCAGTCATCGTACAGAGACAGGGCCAGCCTCAGCCCCCTCCTTTTGTTCGGTACTTGGAAAAGTGTCCTGAACAATGAAGATGATGGCAATAAACGAAACACCCAGCACAAAGGGCTCCGCATCAGCAGCTAGTATCTCCTGATGCTTCGTCTCTGTGAACTCCCACAACCATTTACTAAGACAGGAATGAATCATTACTACCATTTTCCACAAGAGGCAACCAAAATCTTAGCTCAAATCACTTGCCCTCACAGCTACTAAGTGGCCAAAAAAGAAACCCAAGGCTGGTGGATCCCAAGACCCATGCTTTAAGCCAGGGCTCAACAAACTCTGCAAATGACCAGAGAGCAGATATTTTAGGTTTCATGGGCCATATGGGCTCTGTTGCAACTACTCAACTCAGAGTCACAGTGCAAAAGCAGCCATAGATTTTAAGCAAATGAGGGTGGCTGTATTCCAATAAAATTTATTTACAAAAGCAGGTGTTGGGCCGGATTTGACCCTCAGGCCTTAGTTTGCCAACTTCTGCTCCAAGTTACTATTTTACATTGCTGCCATACAGTATCACGTTTCTCCACCCAGCAAATATTTAAGGAACATCCACCATGTGCCATGAACTGTTCTACACACTAAAGATATAGCTGTGAACAGAATAAAAAAGAATACGAAAGACAGATAACAGGTAAATGAAGAAATAGTTACCAATATACGTACTATCGTGTCAGGAAAGGCTAAATACTATCAAGAGTGACTGAATGTTAGGCATAAATTGAACATAAATAAATGACATCACTCTTAATCACTGCTCCATAACAAAACATGATCACTGGAGGTCAATTTTTTTATTAGTATGAAGTAGGCAGAACACACCAATATTTTAACACACAAAAAAAATAGATTTCCACAAACTCATGCATATACCCCAGCACATGTAAAATTTCAGTCCTACCTTCCTGTCTTTTGGGTTCTTGATCTTCTATTCCAGTTACCTTAATTGACACCCTGCAAATAACAGAGCCTGATGATATCTAAGGAAAATGTTCATCATGGCGGTGGATCTTAAATTAGTGCACATGAGCGCGATCAGTTACCTGGGCCTGAGCCAAAGCCACCCTAACTATTTGCAAATCTGTTAAAACAGTAGCTACAACTTATGGCTAAGCTGCTTCCTCCAACAGAAGACAGATGGCTGTGGCCAATTTTAACTTTCTCCGTTGAGGAGCCTCCCTGCTCCAGAGCAGAGGGGTGTCTGATGAGCAGGCCAGTCCAGCCAAGGAGCTGGCAGCCACATAGATGTGGGGGCGAAACACAGGCATGAAATTTCTGGTCGGGGCTACAATAAAAAGAAGATAAAGCAGATCACAAGCAGAGCTAGCTTTTCCTAAGAACAAATGATTTCAGATTTTAACATTTCTGAAACATAGAAAAAAGTCCAAGTGTATTACCCAAGCCAAATGGCCAAAAAGCAGATGAAAGTGACCAATGCTATATGCAAATGTACAAAGAAGTATATTACATACTTCTTTAATGGAAAGAAAAGAAAGTATGACAGTTGCTGTGGCCTACTATGCACCAGATAATATATATGCACCTATATTATTTAATATTAACTCCATTTTTCTAGACGAGGAAACAACTAAGATGTTAAATCATTTGTCTAGGGTCCCATAGCTAGTTAAAGGGATGGCAGATGCATTCAATCTAGCAATCTCACTACTGGGTATCCATCCAAAAGAAAAGAAATCATTACATCAAAAAGATACCTGCACTTGTATGTTTACTGCGGTACTATTCACAACAGCAAAGATTTGGGACCAACCTAAGTATGGGTAAAGAAAATGTGGTATGTGTGTGACACACACACACATACCCTAGAATACTACTCAGCATAAAAAAAATGAAATCGTGGGTTTTGGAGCAACATGGACGGAACTGGAAGCCAAGAGTGAAACAACTTAGAACTAGAAAGTTAAATGCCACATGCACTCACTTAAACGTGGAAGCAAAATAAGGTGGTCACACGGACACAGAGTGTGCAATAATAATACACATTGGAGACCCAGAACGGTGGGGAGTTGGGCACGGGATGAGGAATGAGAAATTACTTAATGGGTACAATGTGCATTATTTGCATGATGGTTATACCAAAAATCCAGACCAGCACTATGCAATATAGCCATGTAACAAACTGCATTCGTACCCCTTAAATTTATACAAATAAAAAAAATGGATGCCAGAATTTGAATTGAGAATCCTGGGAGGGAGACTGAAACAAAAACAAACACAAAAAACATCTGCCTTGGAGTGTATGTATACATGATGAGTGTGATGTGCACTGTCTAGGGGATGGACACGTTTGAAGCTCTGACTCAGAGGGGTGGGGGGACAAGGGCAATATACGTAACCTAAACTTTTGTACCCCCACAATATGCTGAAATAAGAAAAAAAAAAGAGGCATGAAGAGATCATCTCCAAGTAGTGCTTTCATTTTAAGGAAATGAAAACAGAGAGGCTATTTGTCCAATGCCAAACAAGAATTATTTCAGAATTGGGTTACTTGGATTTCCCTACTGTGCAAGTCGGCCTCATAGTCCCAATTCCTTTCTTCCTCTGACAAGTGATAATTTTTAATTAGGGAGGTTCCCAGCAATAAGTTCCTTTCCCAGGTCTGTATTGGGATAGAAGGTTGCACAGAGTGACACTGGTGACAGGAACTTCAGGTGTTGTGGGGAATCTAGGAAGGTGGGCGTTTGAGATGGTGCAGACCTTCTACCCTTAATTCAAACCGTGTTGGAAACCATTGTTCTGGATAAGCCACACACATCCAGCAAATAATCTAACTGCTACAAGACTTCAACTGAAGGCACAAAGGACATTCCAAGTATAAACCGACAGTTCTATATTCTGGTTTCCTTCCTTTTTCCCCAAATTGCAGCATGACAAAAATCAACAATGGAACGTTATCCCTTCATCTCTTTTTCATTTTCTTTCCTGCCTATGGCTGTACAGTTCATTTAATTCCAAATATATTTTTCTGTTTTTCTCCCATGGAAAGGAACTCATGAGGTCTCACAGCACCCCGAGGAATTCAGTTTCACTCACTGTCCTTTCAGGAGGCAGATACGGAATCCAAAGCATTGTTTCTGGATTTGAGTAGCATTGCTAAGGGTGTAGAACCTGAGGGGTCTGAGATGATCTTTGGTTACAGAAGAGCTGACCAGTGTGAAAAGGTTCTGGTAGAAGGAGGCATTTACACAACCCAATGTACGTACCCTTGGCAGGTACCTTTGTAAAAGGCAGGCCATCTCCAGGCATAAATAATGATTCTTTTACCATACAGCAAGATTTTAAATGACTCTCTTACTTGTTTTAAATTAAGGATAGGATTAGTCCTTCAAAACACTGGTAACAGGAGGCCCTGCCTGTAACAGTGAATTGAGAAGAGTATTAGATTAGCAGGGAATACCAGGGTAGCGGGGTGGTATATGAGTCACCTCAGATTGCTGACAAAGTGTCAAGGTTTGGGTGGCTTAAACAACAGAAATTTATTTTCTCAGTGTCTGAAGGCTGGAAGTTCAAGTTCAAGGTGGCAGCAGATTTGGGGTACAGACGGCAGCCTTCTGGCTGTGTCCTCACATGGCCTTTTCTCTGAGCACATGCATTCCTGGTGTCTCTTCCTCTTCATACAAGGACACGAGGTCAAGGTCAAGGCCCCACCCTATGACCTCAAATAACCTAAATGACATCTTTGAAGGCCCTCTCTCCAAATACAGTCACTTTGAGGATTACGGCTTCAATATACGAATTTTGGGACACAGTTCAGTTCGTAAGAGCGGGGATGGAGACACGGTTTATATTCGGGATGCTGTATGTGGTAGCAGACACATCACCCCCAAAGCCATGTCTGTTGAGCCCCGAGGAATCCTGAAGTAACCCCTGGATTAGAAGAATTTGAATTTCTACTGTATGTGAAAATTCATTTAATACTCCGGCAAGGCATTTCTTTTTCTTCTTTTTAATAAGACTAGTTGGGATTTCACATGCCTCGGGGGGAGCCAAGCACCAGCAGAGTGAAACATGCATTCATCTTCACACTAGTAAAAATTAGCTCACATTGCATAAATTTTTTCAGCTTACATGTGGAGCACAAGTTTTACATCAGAGAAAATTCTGTGCACCATTTCCCCTGTGATGTCAATGCCGCTGGGTAAATGGCATATCATCTGCATGTTTTCACTGACGTTCCTTTGTCTTTATCGTTTTCTTTTAAATTTTATTGTTGCTGTTTCTATCCTGCTTTTCTTACACTAAAGTTTGAATTATGTACATATTGGGTATAATATATTTTGTGAGGGAATCTGGAGTTTATACTATGTGACAGTTAAGAACGAGTTTTGGTAAAACAGGTGAACAATTAAAGAACAAATAAAGAAGGGCATTTCTTTAGGTTAGAGTATAACTGTGTTGATTAATTACTGACATAATTTTAGGGGGATTTAGTATTATATTTCAGTATAAATGATGTTTAATTTATGAGCTCAGGGATGCATATATATTTTTTCTTTTGAAATTAATGATAGTTTTTTGACCCATGGAAATTTGAGTGTGCTTTATGAAATAAATTATCCTCACACAGCAGAGAAGAGGGTAGAAGGCAAAGACAAAGTATAATTTTTTACTAGCTGCTATTTGGGGCACAAGTTCTGATTTTTGTTTAAATTGGTGAGCTGGGCTGGATCACATAACAACCACAAGATTTCCTTCTGTTTCTCCGGAGACCTGAGAAAAAAACCCATCGGTTGGGCTTCCTAGTTTCTTTTCTTTAGGCTGATATCCATTCCTAAGCCCTTCAGATTTTACCATTTTGATGACACAGAAGAGCAAGGAAAGATCAACCCAACCCAAAAG
The DNA here is from genome assembly GCF_020740605.2 of Lemur catta. Taxonomy (NCBI): domain Eukaryota; kingdom Metazoa; phylum Chordata; class Mammalia; order Primates; family Lemuridae; genus Lemur; species Lemur catta. The sequence goes on along the minus strand of NC_059152.1, from coordinate 10,558,355 downwards.
GTCACTAAGGAAAAGCCCATTTCTCCCTGCGGCCAGGAGCAGCTTAAACCACTGGCCGCAGGGTTCTTCCCTCCTGAGGTCGCAGACTGATCCCAAGGATGAGGGCAGGAAGAGTCCCTGAGGGAGGGAACAGTGCCCCCCAACCTTATTAAAACTGCAGAATGGGACAGAGACTTCAATAAAATAAGCCTCAGAAAAGGAGGCATTGCATCAGTACACATTCCTGTTCAGAAATCTTTCAAAGGGAATCCTCTCGTGTAGGCATGTATTGGAACATGGGCATTTTGTGATTCTCTGTACATTCTGTGACACACATACTACATAAACAGAACTCACACATGCATTTCAAGATTTTAAGCTTCCAAAGAAGCATAGTAGTCAAGTATTTTTTAATAAAACTGATTAAAAAATAGTATCTCAGGTCATATCCATAGTAGTGGCCAGTGTAGACAGGTAACACTGAGAAAAAGTCCCCTACACACCTTCCCACTGATACTTTGACACCCTCAAAGACAACATCAGAGAAAGGGAGAAGGGGAGGGGGTTAGAGTGCCAATTTCACCATCCAGAGACACAAGTGTTCAAATAGATATTAAGCTACAAAAATGCAAATTTTCTATTATTTTTGCAAATCTGGGTTTGGGAAATGATGGCCCTACCTGCTCAAAAGCTTGCTACATGGATGAATATAAAATTTAATGCAAATAATGAGCTGGCTGGTGTTTTGAGGATCAGTGACATGTTCAGAGAATATAAAAATACTGATTGAAGTATATCTTAAAATCTAAGACTGTATATGCAAATATGTTTACATTTATTTATGCAAAAACACGTGCACATATATAACAGGTAATTCAAAAGCCATCATGGAAAAAATGTGTTGGCTCATTTACAAATGAAAGAATATAATATTTAATTGAATGTTGTCTTGTTTATATGCTCCAGAGCAATACCTTCCAGTAGAACTTTCTGTGATGATGGAAAAGCTCTCTATCTACATTGTCCAGCAGGGACACCACCCGTGACCCATGGGTACTAGGCATTTGCAATGGTAGCTAGTGTGACTAAGAAACCCTATTTTTAGCTTTAGTTAATTTAAATTAATTTAGATTTAAACAGCCGCATGTGGCCAGTGCCCACCAAACTGGAAGCTCAGCTCTGGAGAATAAACACCTTCTTCTGTGCTTGACCACTGCTACCCATCTTTTCTTCACAACCTTGCTCAGAGGCCATCCCAGGGCCCCAGAGGTAGTGGTATTTGCTCCCTGCATTGTGATTCCATGGAACTTCGTGCCTTTCTTTACTGTAGAACTTACCCACTAAACAGAAATTGCACAAGTATCAACCTCCTGGGGAAAACTGTAATCTCCATAAAGACAGGACAGTGTTTTACTCATCTTTGCCATCTCCAGCTGAGTGCCCGACCCATGGTAGGTTCTCACCCCAATTTTGTGAAACGAATGAACAGAAAGAGGCTATAAGCAGCTGATTAAACAGGGAAGTTCTAAATAAAAATTTAACCATAGTGAAAAACTATCCTTTTGCCTGTCATTTATTTTCTCATTCACACTCATGAAAGCCATCTCGGCCTTAACAAAACCCTAGCTAAGCTGCAGAGACAGCACTTCCGCTACAGTAACTTCAAGGGTGCATTTGATCAAATCAGCCACCGGGTGCCCTTACGATTTCCAGCTGCAACTCATCTGCTCACTCAACCTCAATCACAGAGGGCTGGGTATGAAGCATTACCGTGAATAGCTTCCTTGCGCTGCAACCTTAAAAACAACACGAAACGCAGTACACTTACCATCACCAACATCAAAGTCCTTGAAAGCCAATTCTGAACCTGAGTCATCAAGAAGGATTTCGCCATTTAGGGTGAACATCATGGTGTGTTCGTTCATGTCCACCATGCACCCGACAACATCGCCTGCTTGCCAAGAGCGCCCATAATGCTCGTTGCCCTGGTGCCACCGCTGGGCCTGTGGACAACAGAAGAGTCTCTTGTCACAGAGTAAGTGGGCACCCCCTTCTATTAATGCAGCAGTAAGGTGACCTCCAGCTGGCTTGTCAGGCTACTGTGATGTCCTATCTAAGCAGTATGGAGATGTCTAGGAATCCTTATCTAATATCAATATGGTATATCATTGAATCTTGAGAAAAACCCAAATGCTATTTCATGATTTTGAGAGTCCATTATTTTAAAAATCTAACCCCACCCACTCCCTATTAAAAGAAAAACCATATGCCTTTAGAACTTTTTTTTTTCCACTGCAATAAATATTTCCCAGGATATGGGTTGTTTTTCTCCACTCCTACAAATACAAAAAAATTTATAAGCTAGAGAATCAAGCGGGGAATTTACCATTGGAAATGACATTCAAATTTTCATCTATTGGAAAATAAAATTCTATTCCTTAGAACCAGTATCACTGATACTTTGACAAAATGGAAATCCAGAAGCATTTCAGTTACATGCTAAAACTAAAAAAGCTTCAGACCTAACCCAAAAATATCTGCTGAAATAACAAGCCAAAAATTGAAAATAGATGCCAACCTTTTTTATACACATAAGTGAAATCCCATACGATACATACATTGGAAACATAGTATTGATAAAATGTAACTTTTGGATCTACAGGTATATTCTGCTAATTTACAGGTACAAATTAGTTACATTGTCAGATAAATCTTTCAACTTGTCACTTAAGCATCAACATCACTTTGAGTTGTTATGTAACAGGATGTAGTCACCAATTCAGAACAATGATATAGTTCTTCTCAATATAACATATTGTACTTTCTAAAAACTTTAAGTGTCAAAAGGCATAAAAGTCACAACCCACTTACCTGGCTGTGGTGTTCTCCTTCCCGCCCTACCCACTACATGCCTAGTCCCAGACTGAGTATCCTTTCCTGCTTGTGGTCTGACTGGGAGTAAAGGGTATTTTAACTTCTTAGGGGTAGTTGCTACTCTGGTTTGTTACACCTGACCTTCAGGAAGAATAAAACTAAAGCTACCTTTTAACCATTTTATTTTTTGAAGTTTAAATAAGGTTTGCTAACGCTGACCCAAAAAAAGATCTCAGAATTTTCTATTTGCTATAAAAAACAGGATTCAGGAAACGTGACGTTTCAGAACAAGGTGGGGATCGATTGTCCTAATTTCTAGCCTAGAAATGGTTTCCCACCCACGATATAACAAAGCCGCAACACCCAAATGTCAGATCTCTTCATGATTGCTTATTTACTCTAATTTTCTTTTTTGAATTAAAAGCAGCTTTTTTCTCTCATAGGAAAAAGAAAAATTCACTGAAGAAAATCAGAAAAAAAAAAAATAAGATAAAATAATCAAATATCTAAAATGTTACCAACCAAAAGCAACTATTATCTTATTGTGGCCCCAAGCATATTTTTTTTCATAAAATATTTTATACATATAAAATAATCCTTAAACATTTACATAATAAACAAATAACAAAATAAGCACCTGATCAGCTTCTGCCCAGTTTAAGAAATAGAATTTACTATTAATGTTGAAAATGAAAACTGTTTGTGATTATAAACATCACCTTAAGCATTCTGTGGCTATTAAATGTTTATACATCCATTAATTGTTGCTTAAGATAAAAATCTTTATACAGAATTGCTATCTTAACATACATGCATTTTCATTTGCATATGTATCTTTAACATTTCCAATAGACAAGGATAATTCATTTTTTGATAACCATGGAGAAGCAATGCCTTGGTGAATGCCACTATCTTGATACCATGGGGAAATGGGTTTTGAGACTACAAGGACACGTTTTTCTATGAACTATTTTTCCGAATTTGTGCTGTGGAAAATACCAGTATTACCAAACTGCCAGAAAGAGCAGCAGATGCCTGGTCCACTGCGAAGTCCGCTCACCTTGAAGCCATCGAAAGCAAAGGCACGTTCGTCGGAGCCAAGCTCCTGATCCGGTTGACAACCCGGCCTGCTCCAGCCAACCCTCATGTCCCCAGCGGTGACAGCCTCAAATTCGAAATACCACCGTCCTGCCTTCACCGCGTAGGTCTTCTCAGCACGGAAGATTCGGAACCTTTCTCCTGTGCCACTGCACACTTCGGCTCTGCCGGCTGGGAAAGTGAAAGAGATTCCGGTGGGCATCGGGCGGGATACGGAAGGGAAGGGAGGGTCTCACGCAGCTTTTGCAATTCGGCCTGCAGGGATGATGGTAACGACACCTTCTTGTCTGGCTGCACATTTTACCCAGTGTTTTCTGATCTCTGATCAGCCAGCCTGGTGAAGCAGAAAGCACCAGGGCTTGCCCTGGACAGGCTGGGGGCTGAACCTCAGTGGCTCTGTCGGGGATGGTGGCCTTTACTCCATCAGCCCCTTTTCAGGGGGGACCTACTTTTCTGTAGAAGAAAACCCACAAGCAGCTTGGTGGTTTGTTTGAGGAAGATGGAAAGAAGTGAATAATGAAAGAGATCTCAGCTTCTAAACTGCTCTGCATAAAACATAAGTAGACATTTATGGGTGAGAGGCAAGAGAGAAGAAGCAGCCAGGAAGTGGGAGGGGAGAGGGAGTGAGGGAGAAGGGGAGAGAGGGGGAGAGGGAGGGGGAGAGAAGGAGAGAGGGAGGGGGAGGGGGGAGAGAGAGAGGGAAGGAGGGGGAGAGAGGAACGGGGGAGGGGGGGAGAGGGAGGGAGAGAGAGAATGAACAAGAACACAAGACAAAGCCATAAACAGCAGAGAAGAGTAACCAAGGACAAATTTCCCTCCAGGATGGCCAAGGGACTCACCGACCTGATGTAACACTTTTCCATCTGGAGGAACAAATAAAAAGGGTCAGAGTCTAACATCAGGACGAGGGTGGTGCAAAAGAGAAAAAAAAAAATCTATCTATGGGAAATGAGATGTAGCAAGATTGAGAGAGCCAGGAAGGCAAAACCCCAGACTGAGGAACCTGAGGCCAGAATGACCATTAGAAGGTAAGTCCCTGAGAGATCACAGGATGGGGACGAGGGTCCCCTAAATTGACATCTCAAAGGAAACGGTCAGCTCAGCTAAGATCCACACTGGACACAGAGGAGGAAACTTCAGTGACTTGAGAAAGGTCACACAACTAATAAGTGATGGGACTCAGGAGCCGCCTCCCACCCCAGCCCGTTCCTCCCTCTCTGCCTCCGGGAGCTGGCACGGAGCAGCGGACACGGGCTAAATATTCGCTCTCGTTTGCTCCCCTTTAAGATTTGGGGATGACCCCGTACGTAATACAAGTTTAATAACTGTTTCACCATGGACTTGGAAGGATCAAATTAGAACTATAGACACAATCTATAAGCTTTAAAGGTCTCCAGTAAACACACAGCTAGGTCGTATGTGACAATTTAAGAGTAGGTTAAAGCAAAGCAATGAAAAGAACACAGTGACAGCATTAAGTGGCTTTCCAGTTATGGGCTTAATTAATGAAATGATCAATATCTGCTTTTTGATAGTGCCGGTGGTGATTATAGAACATACATCTGACCTGTATCTGCTAGTTAACCTTTCAAAAGCTAGCTTAAGTCTCCAAATAAGACAGATAATTGTATGATGAAGAGGAAAAAAAATTCTCCTATTAGTAACTGAAATGTTTTGAAAGACAAGACAGTAAACTACTTTTTGAGGGAAAAATATAAGAGTTTATGATATTTAAAGGTAGTTGCTGCTAATAAGAAACTAGTTCTCAATGCTGCCATATTTTAAAAAGTAGAAAAAGTCAAATTTTCATTCAGAGTTAGCATTTCCTCAAGAAACAGATTACCAATCCATGGCTTCCTTAAATCATGGTTCTACCTTCCCTAAGTGAATCTAAGAGATGTTGAAGGTGAGCTATGAACTACACAAACATTTGGAGATTATTTTCAGGAAGAAAGAAGTTTTCGTGCAGTTATCTTTATTTTTAATTATACAGATATTTGCAAAAAAATCAGACATTATATTCTAGTGTGCACTAATAAATTCAACTGCCAATTTTCTAAATATAGAAGATTCAGGTTTTTTTAGAAAATTAAACTACTGAACAATTCCAGGTTCTCTTTCTTACGTTTCCAGGATATCAGGACTTCACAAATATGCACAGTGTGCTCAAGGAATGCAAGCTAATTTACATATTAGCTTCAATCAAATATTTTGGAAGGCAAATTTGATATAAAAATATAACAGATTATTTCCCCAAAAGCCCCCTCTAAATTTCTCTTGGTATTAAGACGTATCACTACTCCCCTCCCACGAGTAGAAGGGATGAAAACAGGGTGTACTATATACACTGCAGGTGCAGTTGTAACAATGCAGAAATTTTTAGTCCTGGCTTTCTTTTTCCTGACCCTAACGCTGCACTGTTCAGATGTTCATGGATGATACTCAACCTGAACTTGCTGTTCATAGACACTATCGTGCAAGGGATTTCGTGGTAATAGGCTTTTTTTCTTTTCTTTTGTAACCTCTGTGGGTCTTCGTTCAACTGTCTGTGTAATTCACAGCTATAGTTCTTAAATTAGTTTAGGGTAGCTTGCGACTACAGTTTAAAGAAGCAACAGTTCGGCATTCTGTTTCTTGCAAAAAATACTAATACAAAATGGAAATCTGGGTTCAGAGGAGTTTAAAAAACAGACCGAGGCAATCTGTAACAAATTTCTTTTGCATACCCTGTAGTATCCAGCACCTGAGCACAAAGTAGGTGATCCATAAACACCCACCAAACTGTATCTAGAAACAAAGACTCCCCTGGGCTCTGGACATGGGAGCCCCGGCAATATAGCTAATGGGCAGCACCCCTGTCGGAGCCACAGAACTCTCCCCCAAACACGCCATCCTTATGTTTTGCTTGATTTTAAATACGCTATATTTATATGTGTTTGGTAGGCAATTCTAACTTACGTAAGCATGTTGTATAAATGATTTTTATATTGTTATAACAAACATTAACATTAACAAATGAATAGTTAGCAGATATATTCCTAACGCATACTATCTAGTCTGTTGGCACTCAAAGAGAAAAAATTCAGGAATTACACCTTTAACAAACCACCTCAGGATTAAGGACAAGGTATGATAAAAGACTGTGTTCCCAGTACCCCACAGACGTGGCACAGAAAGGGCACACAACCAATGACTGATAAAATGAAGCCCTGTTCTCCAAACTCTACATTTAAAAGACATAAACCACTAGAGGGCAGTCGAGACCTAATTATGCATTAAAATCAGAAGTTATAATAAACTATAAAGGAAGGCAGGCTAAGTCTCTAAAATTTTACACATACCTAAAATCCTTTAGGTCTAATGATATAATACTGTAAAGAACTGTTAGTATTAACCAGCCATCCTTTCAACTTCCTGGTATTATTTTGGATAAAGCAATTCAAACCTTGATAAAACTTTGGAATTTATGTTCCACTTTCCAATGTTTTAAAATAGCATTAAGAAAAATACTCCAAAGATAGTAACAGCTCAAATACTGAGTTCACACTTAATCCGGAATATGTAAGCATTCTACTAACAAACAGGAAATAAATTAAAACTATGATTAATTACATAGCATTGGATTCAATTTTATCAAAGTTTTTATAGCTCTTAACTTTTTAAAATGTCAGCAAAAGCAAAATAGCCAACTATAAGTTAATGTTTTTAATCTTAGTGATCCCAAGGCTGATTTTGCTTTATATTAATACAATGAAATCTCTCACATCTATCTTTTAATTTTCATTCCCATCATTCTTGTTCAAAAAAAAAAATACAATTTTCCTAAAGCCTCCCAACTGGTCTATCTCCAAGCACCCCCACCTCCAATCTGTCCTTTCCCACTGTTGCCATAGTTACACTGCTATTGTAAACTGTGATCACACATCAAGCTCTTGCTTTAAAACTTCCTGGGGCTGGTACGCTTTGTACAAATTTATCCTCATTTCTTAGCCGAGTTTTCAAGATATTCCATATTTTTTCCTAATCCTTCCATGTTCATCCACTATTGTTCTATCCCCACCTATACCCTGTATTTTATAGCCTGACTAGACTATTCACCATTCCTCAACTCTTTCTATACTTAATCTTATCAGCTATACTTTCCCTCCAGCAAGAATGTCCTTTCTGACACTAATCTCTACTTGTTGAAATTTTGACTCTGTGAACATCTAACTCAGAAGACAATTTCTCCCTGTAATGGTTGCTCACACTGGAAAATCAGTCCGTCTTATATATTTTCCATGTAGATCAAATGTATCGCTACTCTGAAGTAGGTATGCTATTGGATTCTAGGACCTAACAACGAATAATAAACATCATCTTGGCTTCTATTGTGGAATATACAACTCTATTCTAACTGTTCATTGCTCATGTAACTTTAGTAACACTGAACCTTGTCAAACAACTTTTAATGGCTCTAATCTGGTAATTCTGAAAATTCAGAGACTATGCCATTCTGTGATCCTCATTTTTTTCCTCCCTGTTTTTCATTTTCTTATCCAAATACATTCACTCTTCAAACATTAATCTCCTTCTTTCTTCCCTTCCTTACTTATATACCTTTCCAAACATTCTTGCCCTATTGCCCTTTTTTCCCTACTTGCTCCATTAACCCCAATTCTTGTCCAATTTCACTGTCTTCATTCTTAACATCTATACCTGCTCTGCTGAGCTTGCTGGAAAACAAACACACAGCAGATTGCCACCACCAACTCATCATATCCAACCTCAATTGGATCATCAATGTTTCTCTGCAATCTTTTTATCTGTTTGCAGTCTGCTCTTTGTTCCATCCCATAAAACAGCTATTTCTAATCTTTATTGCTGAGTGACATCAGCAGGAATGGCAGAGAAAAGACCTCTAAAAATCCTCTTCTCCATAAAATCAATGAGAACACTGGTAAAAATGTCCACATCAAATTTTTCATAACTCTGGAAATTAACTAAAGGCTGGTGGCAATCCAAGGAGTGTTTATTTGATAAAAATGTCCAAATGTTGGTAAGAACAGCAAACCCAGTGGTGTTTTAATTTACTCTTGCCCCATCCCCTCTTCTACTTCCATAGTATATTGAAAACCAGCAGCCCCTCAATCACAGTGAAAACCAGCCAAAACAGCTAGCCAAAAAATTTAAAAGGAAAACCTGGGGAATGAGGTGTCCATAGCGGCCTGTGAAAATCTCCAACATATTTCTGGGACCCTAGACAACCACAGTCATGCCCAGGGCTGTGCATGTATTCACAGAAGACCTTGAGGCTCTGCATAAGCAGTTAGAGAAGGCTGAAGTTGTAAATTGCCTGGTTGTGTGTTGAAGGCACGTCCCAACATGCACATATTTGCTCTCCCACAGTAAAAACCGGGAGATGTATTAGTTTTAGGCACTTAAAGAAGTCCCTGTCCTGTTTCTAGCTGATCACTAAGCTCATGAAACAGAGACTTCAGTGACCACACATGACAAAAACACAGACCCTACAAAACTACCTCAGAAAAATTACTACACAAACATAAAATAATTACAATAAGCTCAACAACAAACCCTGGGGTGAAGGAGAATACACATTTCCCATATTATTTAAAATGTCTATTTTTCTATAAAAATTGTGAGACAGGCAAAGAGACAAGAAGGGATGTCCCATACACATGGAAAAAAGCAGTCAATAGAAATCATCCCTGAGGGAGCCCAGATGTTGGACTTATTAGACAAAGACTTTAAACTACCTATTTTAAATATTTTCAAAGAACTCAAGGAAACTATGTATAAAGAACTAAAGAAAAATATGAGAATGATGCCATATCATATAGAGAACATCAATAAAGAGAAAAATTATTTTTAAAAAATAGAAATTCTGGAGTTAAAATTTTACTAAAAGGGCTCAACAGCAGGTTAGAGCTGACAGAATAAAGAATCAATGAACTTGAAGATAAGTCCACTGAGATTATCAAGTATGGAAAACAGAAAAAAAAGAATGAAGAAAAACAGCAGAGCTTCACAGGCTGGTGAGATACAATCAACCACAGCAACACACACATAGTGAGAGCCACAGAAGGTGAGAAGAGAGAGAAAAGGGAGAAAAAAAATGTTTGAAGAAATCACGGCCAAAACCTTTCCAAATTTGATGAAAAAACAATCATTTGCATACTCACCTAGGAAAATGAACTTCAAGACGGATAAACTCAAAGACATTAAAACTAGACACATCATAATCAAACTGTTTAAAGTCAAAGACAAAGAACCTCGATGACAGTAAGATAAGCAACTCATCACACAGAAGGATCCTCAAAGAGATTAACAGCCAATGTGTCATCAGGAAACACGGAGGCCAGAAGGCAGGGGATGGCATATTTAGACTACTAAAGGAAAATAAATTGCCAACTGAGAATTCTGCACCCAGCAAATCTTTACTGACCTCTTCAAGGCTTCTAATCCAGCACAAGCCTCCCTGATTGGTCCCCCTTAACAAATAAACTCATTTTCTATTTCAACCAGAATATAGTAATTACACAGTAAGACTGCCCTCAGCTTCCTCCTGGTTTTCTATGCCACAGGTTTCTGCATTCTCTTCAATCCTTACCTCTTTTCCACTAAACTTAGGGGAGCAAGTATGTTCTTCCTTCCATATGAGGCCAATTCCCTCACTGCATTTCATTCCCTTCCACCTCCTTGGGAACCACACTCCATCAAGTTCCTCCTCTCTATTTTCAACCTCTTCCTTCTACTAGTTTTTTCCTTCAGCACAAAAATAAGCCCAAATTTCTCCTATCAAAAAAAATGAAATCTTTAACCCTCTCTTATCTCTAGCAATAGTCTCAGATTTATATAATTGAATCCTGGAATCTCTATCTACTTGTCTCACACATGACTCAAACTCAACAAGTTTAAAGTCAAACTAAGAATCTCCCCACTACCTCATGTTCCCTTCTCTCCAATTCCTGTGTTCTCTGTGAATATGGATGCACTTGACATCTATCAATCCAGAGACCAGCTCAGATACCTGTTTGTACTTCTGCTGATTCTACTTATACATGTGAAATAATTCTGTCCTGTTCACTCTGCTGACAGTATTGCCAAAGATTAGGCCTCCAATGCTCCTCATCTATACTTTTACTGGCCACCAGACTGCTGTCCTCAACTCCAGTTTTGTTCACATTCAGCCTGTTCTCCAAAGAGCCACCAGAGTCATATTTTTTTAAACAACAAAAAAAATCTTTTTCAATCCCTGCCTCCTCTACTTGATCTCCTGCCACTTCTCAAACTCCACTCAACATCTGGCCATGAAAAGCTCTCTGAAATTCCCATCTGCAATCCTCCCTTATGTATCTGAGCCTTTACATACACTATTCTCTCTGCATCAACTGCATGAACCTGGCTGAGTCTTACTCATCCTTCTAAATCTCACCCTAGCTTTACCTACTTTGGTGGGTTTAAAATATGTCCACAAATACTTTGTTACACCTACAATCAAAATGTGGGGGGCTTCACTGAATGGTTCCCTTCTAACAGATGGAATATGATGGAAGTAATTGTAACAAGCACTGCAGCTTCCTCCTTGCACTGTGCCTTACATTATTCACTCTGGGGGAAGTCAGCCGCCACGTGGAGGCATTCAAGCATCTCTACGAAGAGGTCTGTGTGACAAGGCTGTGCCCATCTGGCTGTGTCTCCTGCCAACAGCCAGAGAGGAACTGAGTTCTTGAGCCAACAGTTATGCAAGGGAGCTGTCCCAGTAACAAATCCTCCAGCTCCAGTGAAGTCCCAAGATCACTGCAGCACTGGATGACAGCAACCTCAAGAAAGACTATGATCCAGACCCACCTGACTAAGCCACTCTCAAATTCCTAACCCACAGACACTGTGAGGTAACTAATGTCTGTTGTTTTAAGCCATTAAGTTCTGGGGGATAATTTGTTACACAGCAACAGAGAACTAACATACGTCCTCTTCAAAGATTTCCCTCCCATCGCCAAGCTGAGTTAAACCTTCTGTGCTATGACCCTTAGGCTTAATGCCTGCATCGCATGGTAGTGTGGGCAGTTTAGTCTATCTTCCCTGTCTACACTGAGAGCTACCTGTGGGCAAAAACTCTCTTGTTCATCCCTGAATCTCCAGGACTAGGCACCGTAGATGTTCAATATCTATGTATTAAAACAAAATAGAAATTAGAAGAATCTCAAATATGGAAGTAAAATGAAATCCAACATAGATTTTGTTAAATATAAAATTTACAAAAATTTTCTTCTTCTTAAAAGTCACAAAATTCAGAAAAAAGTAGGTACCCATAAGGTAGTAAGACATTTTCCAGAAGGATGTTAAGGAGATGAAATAATATAATTTCATCTAATATAATGGTTGTAAATAGTATAAAATACTATACATCATCAGAATAACATCTCACTTATCCAGCATCATCTTGTGATAAAGTTCTCCTTAAAGTGAATACAGCAAATGTAACTGAATACAGCTTATGCCCTGAAGTGATAATATCTTTAAAATATAACCATCATTGATCATTTTTGTTTAGCATATATTGCAAGTTTCTATGCACAGGGTAAAATGTGCTCCTTCTCTTGGATATTGACCATAGTTAACTCTTTCCTTGAGGACTCTAGGTTACCATTAAAGCTGTCATTAATCATTAAAGCTGTAGTGTTTTCTCATCCTGTTTTCTCTTTAACTGCCTACATGTGTGAGTATAAATGATAAAGGTGGGATTTGAGGAAAACACTAGCTCCCATTAGATGTTTACGCCCATAATCAACTACAATCAGCTCTTCTGGGGGAGGGCTGGTTGGGAAGGGGAGGAAGCCAATATCACACACCTGGAGAGGTAAGTATTCATCTCAGACTCTTCAGGAAGGTAAACTCATTTCCTCCACCTGCAGAATCACCAGGGTACTGAGCCACCCTACTGAGAGATGGGTCTAATCCTGCAGGTGTCCATTTAGGAAAAAAATCCATTGGCCTAAATGACACATAGACTGGAGGACTCTATCTGGTACTTCTCCTTTTATTCATTTCTTTGGCTTTAAAGAACTATCACATGATTTTGCAACCAAAAGGGAGCAAAGTAAAAGCAAAATACCATGATCTTGGTCTGGTGCTTCCAGGTTGTAGCCGTACCCCAGCAGGGTGCGCACAGCCTCGCGGAGGCTGTCCTTGTTGGATTTCTTGGTTCGATCATCCAGAAGAGTGTAGGGAACGAGCCGAGGGTTTCTTCTGTTCTTTACATCCTATAGGAAAAAAAAAAAAGTATGCACACATCAAAGCAACACTAAGGGATTTGGGGGAAAAGGCAGCTACCAAATGCATCAAAATTGAAAGCTTTTGAGGTAAAACCTGCCTCTTCTACATTCCTTTTGTCTTTCCAGGCTATAGAAGTTACTGAAATACCGTCAATATAAAAGATTGGATCAAATGAATAAGCATGTGAATTTAAAGCAGGCCCTTTCCATGAGAACAACAACAAACAACAACAACAACAGAACAACAGTAACAAAAGACAACTTTTAATGATCTCTAATCACTTCCATCTGCCGTGGTCACAAGGCAAAGGGCTTAGAGAACATATAATTTCCTAGTGCAGCTCACTGGTAAGTTTTTGTTCCAAGAATAGCCAAATTGGTACTGGTCACTCTTCAGTGATTTTGAGTGAACGAATCATGAGGCTGCTTTCCTTTCTTCAGGAAAAACCCAGCGTGTGTAGACTGCCCTTCTCTGTCCCTCAAATAGCTTGAAAACTATGCATTATGCTCGCTCGGTCAACCAGTGAAACCAGGCAACACCAGGGGCACTGAAATGATGATAAAACTCATAATGTATATATTATAAAAGAGGCTCCAAATTTAACATGTGGGTAAAATGTGTTGACAGAACAGGTGATCTTCCTATCTTGGCAAGAGGATGCCTCATTTTACAGTAAGTACAAAACTTGCTCTCATGGGATGGTGGAGACATATCAACTCCTGTGAGTGCGTAGGGCACTGCCGCTTAGGAAATGACTTCTTCCCACTCACTGAGACTCTGTAGCACTATTTGCCAAAATTTCCGTATTTCAAGCAGCATATAATTGATTCGTAATTTCTTTTAACATAAAGAGGAACTGGGGGGCTGTGGATATGTTCCCACACCTGCTCAAAAACAAAAACACTAAAAGCTATGGAGGTAGAGGTTGTGCAGGTAAACTCAAGAAGGGATATTGTTTTATCTCTTCTTTCTGGCAAATTTGTACTGAATATCTGAACAACTACTGACACCTAGAGTTAAATGATCTGTAACAATAACTGGGTGGTGAAACCTGACCTGACCTGATGCCAGGCTGTTCAAGTATTTGTTTATCCCTCTCTTGGTATGATTCTGCCTACATTATGCTGAAGGAATAATAATTTAAAGTCAGCTGCCCAACAACTGAGGTTGTTATATAACTTGTAGTATATTGTCATATCACCATCAAAAAAAAATTGAATTTTAAAATTCATCTGGCCCCGGGGGTTATGAATAAGAGATTGTGGACCAGTTTTATTATCATTTTATCTCAATTTTCTTATATTTTAGAAGTTTCTTCTAAAATACAATCTCAGAGAGAGAAATGCCACAAAACCACATTAGAAATCACCAATGTAGTTATTACTCACCGTGTACCTAATATACGTCTTTCACGATCCCGTGCAGAGCTAAGGTCATCTAAGTTCTTGAGTCTAGTACTAAACAGTTACTTTAGTGCAAATGTGCCAGTATATTAAGACATCTATATGATACGAGTTTTAAAATAGTCATTATTGACTCCCTCCTGTTACAAATTATGTTAACTGCCACTTAAGTAAGTCTCACACTGCAGGACTGAGACTTGGAGCTCAAGGCCCGTGTACCTGCTGGATGCCGTAAGTCCAGCCCTGTCGGATTCGATCTCGGGCCCACACATTGTGGGCATTTTCTGCCAACTTGTCCACCATTGCTTCTTGGGATGGAGTGAGTTTTATAAAGCTCAGGTCCATGGGGGCAGGCTTGTATCCACTTGTTAGCTGGTAACTACGAAGCAAAGACAAAGAAATATGGGTATTATTGGCTTTTTCATAAAATTCCCTATCATAGGCATTATATGGCCTCACCTAATTGCACTTGTCCCATAAATGACACTGGTGACCACTGGTAAAGTACCAGTCAGCAAGCCTGAGTCCCATTCAACTGATAGTAACTGATTAGGCAGAAAAACAACACGATCTTTATGTTTTCATTTTCATACCGATAAACAGGAAAGACACAACTTACCTATCTCTCAGTGATGGGAAGGACCTATCACTGTTTGTGCTCTTAATAGTTGAGGCTTTTGTCTAGTCTAAATCAAAATATCAGTTATCTATTAAAACATCTGATGGATTTCTCCTTCTGTGAAGTCCTGATTTTTCTTCAACTTTAAAACGTCATACTAATGTAATATTTATTTCATAAATCAGGCATTCAGATACTATACGTTCCTTATTCTACAGGGAAATTTTAACGCATTTGTAATTTATTTCCCTATTGTCATTCCTAGTTACATTATTTAGGAAGCCTCTAAATAAGATAGAGTCTAGGAAGTAGAGAAAATTTCAGCTACATAATCATCTAAAATATGATTACATTTTATTTCCCTGGAGTTCAAGGAATTCTTACCAGAGACTTACTTTCACAGTCTAAGCTGGAGAAAGAAGGTATGAAAACAGGCATAAGTTTCCATCTTTTGGGAGAACCATAAAATTGAAAACATTCAATTTTCAACATGCATATATAAGGGCGATAGTACTGCCGTGCTCCACACAGACACACAAACAGCTGTTTCATTCTATTTAACCACTGAGATTTGGCACGAAGCCTATTTTATAACTGATTTTCTTTCATTCTTCTGTCGTTGTTGTATTCCCAATGATGGACTTGTCAGGATCTGTTTCAGATCAGTTTTTCTAAATGGCATTATTCTTTTTTTTTTTTTGAGGCAGAGTCCCACTCTGTCACCTTGGCTAGAGTGCCGTGGTGTCAGCCTAGCTCACAGCAACCTCAAATTCCTGGGCTCAAGCGATCCCTCCTGCCTCAGCCTCCTGAGTAGCTGGGACTACAGGCATGCGCCACCATGCCCAGCTAATTTTTTCTACATATATTTTTAGCTGTCCATATAATTTCTTTCTATTTTTAGTAGAGACGGGTCTTGCTCTTGCTCAGGCTGGTCTCGAACTCCTGAGCTCAAACAATCCACCCGCCTCGGCCTCCCAGAGTGCTAGGATTACCACGCCTGGCCTATTCTTAAAACAATTCCCAGAAGATAGTGGCCTTCGGATAGTTTTTGAAAGAATTAATTTCACTTACCAAATTAACATAAACATACATGCATCTTCAACTTAAGAAAAGAAAATTCACTAGATAATTATGCTAAGTTACAAAATTAATTATCAGAACTGTGAGAAAATGCTCATTAAAACTGCAAATGATCTTTCTTGTTATTATTATTCTGGGCTACAGCTGGCATCGTCACAAGGTGAGCTCCTTGAGAGCAGGGAGTTCGGCCACTTTGGTCACAGCCTTAGCACCTAGAATAGTGACCAATACGTGGTAGGCATGCGATAAAAATTTGATAAATGAATTAATGTATTACAGCAATAAATAATTTTTAAGGTTTAATACAGTTGGTTTTACCTTAATTACTATTTCATTATAAAACATCCCATATTTTATAAGTAACTTACCTGTAGACAAAAGTTTTAGAAATATTTTGAGAAGACTAGATTGCAACAATTATGGCTTATCATTCAATTAACATTCATAAGCTTTGTTCCATTCTAAATAAGAACTTTGTACAAGCAATTAATACTTGCTTTTCTTTTCTTTTTTTTTCTAATAAAAGAGCCTTACAGGGATTTTTTAACCACTCATATAAATCATTGTATTTTACAGACTTCTGATATTTAAATAGACAAATCTATAAACTGTCATCACAGCCATATATACAAGTTCTCAACTTTCAAGAGAAAGCTTCTCATACATTTCCAGTACACTCACAGGTGATCAAGCTAGCATAGTCTGATTTCCAAGTTTAACACTGTTTTCTGGACACAGCCTCTGGAAGCAGGGTGAAGGCTCAGTCTTCTGTTCTCCCCAGCTCCCCAAGACTATGGGGCTACTTCCCGTTCCCCCCAACTGGCCCGTAATCACCCAGCACAGGGCAGCACACAAGCTTCTTGTCTCACCTAATTAGTCTTGGTCCCACCCAGCTGTGACAAAGGACACACAGATGATAAAGTTTCAGGTTTTTTTTTTTTTTTTGAGACAGAGTCTCACTCTGTTGCCCAGGCTAGAGTGCTGTGGCGTCAGCCTAGCTCACAGCAACCTCAAATTCCTGGGCTCAAGTGATCCTCCTGCCTCAGCCTCCCGAGTAGCGGGGACCATAGACATGCGCCACCATGCTCAGCTAATTTTTTCTATATTATTTTAGTTGTCCAGATAATTTCCTTCTTTTTAGTAGAGATGGGGTCTCACTCTTGCTCAGGCTGGTCTCGAACTCCTGACCTCAAGCAATCCTCCCACCTCGGCCTCCCAGAGTGCTAGGATTATAGGCGTGAGCCACTGTGCCTGGGCAAGTTTCAGTACTACTCCATAAATCACTGATTAGAGCCAATGCTACCCTAATGAGGGATGCGTCCGTTCTCAAAGAGGAACTATCCTTCCCTACAACCAGTTCCAATGGTAGACTTTTCGGCAATAGCTCCTGGAATAAGGAGACATTTTCAAAAGGCAGAGGGCGGGAAGGAGGCCCTTCCAAGTAAAAAATTATAGACAAATTCTACTAATGTGTGAAGCTGGATAATACTGATACAATCGTTTCTGTTTATTTTCTAAATTTTCTTCTTTCTGCACTGGATTTCTTCTAGAGTTGCTTTAATCTGTGATCATGGTGAAGACTCATGGAGATGCATTTGCATCTGTTGATTTGGTGTAGCAGTAGCACAGTAATTAGTTCACACTCATTTTCAGATGTAGACTGCAATTTATTTTACTTGCTTTTCGGTATAAGCCTGTGCAAGAAAGGATTTGAAGCTTAAAGTGGTTCTTTTTAAATGGCTAATAATCCCATCCAAATTAAAGTTACGAAGTCCTACTTCACTTGAACCTTTTTATTTCTACCTTTGTTGTACTTCAAATCATTTTATACAGTAAAAATCAATATAATTATCTTTGAAATTCACAGACCTCAACTGACTGTATTTGATAAAACTACTGACATAATGAATGCCTCACAAGTATGAATTAATGGTATCAACAATAATTTACAAAATCATTTTTCTGACCGTTGAACATCTCGGCAAGGAAACTAAAGATCAAATCATTATAACAAAATACTATGTTTTTAAAAGTAAATAAATGTACTTTGACAAATGATAGCCATTTTTATCTTATTGATACAATTTCATTAGGTACCCAAAGGCCAATCAACTGCTAATATGAATTATTATTTTATCTTCTCATGGTTGAAAAAGTACAAAGCTTTTTGAATAAAATGTAACAGACATGAATATGAGAATCTGAATGGTTTCGAGCACAATTTCAGATTGATTTCTGGAAATTTAAAGTACATAAAGAATGCTAAAATAATTCTTAGGAAGTAAAATTTCATGGCCCCCAAGCAGGAAAAAGTCCTATCACAATTATATTACTACAAAATATATATATAGCTCATATTAAAGACATCTATGCATGACATTATACTTTTTTAAACTTCCTGGAAAAATTCTGCCAGAATCAGCCAATAGATCCCTCTTCTCCCTCCTCCAATTTATTTGTTTAGTATGTATAGCTTTCACTCCCCTACTTTAATATACAAGGTCTCTGTGCTTTCAATCGTCCTACAAAATTACCTTATGAGGAATATGTATGGAATTAACCAAAAACATTCAATATGCTTACTTTCCAAAGTATCAAAATACTTTTGTAGTTCTTAGCTCTTGGTTTTATTTTGGCAAGTATATAATCTAATGAAATAAAATAATCAAATGAAACAACAACAGTGAGAGTACTGAAATACCTAAACAGCCTGGGCTTCAGTTTCCTTATAGTAAAAGTTTCTTTTTTAAATACCTCTGGAAAGAAAACCAAACAAAGCAAAAAAAAAAAAAAAAAAAAAGCTGGCAAACTGCCAGTTTCATTTGCATCAAATTACCAAGACATAAACAAAAAGTTGACAGCATTTGACCCCACTGATGAATTATCACATAAATTAACAATTCAGTTTTGTGCTTCATTCCCATCTCACCCACATTTTTTACTAAACAGGTATTTTAAAGGAGCCTTTGAAAAAAGTGTTCAATATATTATCACCAGAAAGCCAACTGAAGTGATGGAACAAAAACGTGGCAGAATACTAAAAACACTAAAGGGTAAGCCTTTTCTTTTTTTTTCCAGCCACTCCCACCTCTCCAGCTTACTTGTTTAGTATGAATTAAGTTAAATGAGCCTTGGAAATCGTTATGTTGTGAAAAATATACGGTAAACATGAAAAGATTATGTCCAAGTTCAGTGGGTGTTAGCTGTAAATTTCCAAACCAAATCAGCCCTTCAAGTACCTTGGAACAAATGGAGAAATCTCAGACGACTGCACACCAGGGATATTAAGAACAAGGTTTGCTGAAAGGACATCTACCAGAAATGAATGCTGGGCTGATATTTTCACAGAAAGGGTACAGAGAATATTCAAAAATCATTCTCCAGAAAACAAACACAGAAAAATCAATTTCAATGTAGAAATTAGAAGGGAAAGAACAAGGGTTATATTTCTTTTACTATTTCACTTTTTTCCTTGTTTTTAAATAAACATGCAGCATGATGATGTCCCCTGTCCTCCCACCCCAAATGCCTTTTTACTTGAAGGCCTTCCTCCACTCCTCAGCCCCTTTGAAACAAGGCCATGAGGTAGATAACCACCACCCTTAAGAAAGGGTCATTTCAAGAAAGAGAGGGAGGGGGGGAAAAAAAGCTATTCTTGGCTTTTGGATTTTAAAATATCTTTGAAAATTCAATGCAGAGACAAAGATCTTTAGAGAAAGGCCTTGTGATATTAAAATGGCTACCTTTGAATACTAAAAGAACAAAGCTCTTAGGCTTTGGGACAGAAAGGAAGAGCAGATAAAGAACCCAGAGTCTCCAGTCTAAGACAGGCTTAAAGACTGCAGAGCACAGACAGAGGGAGAGTCAGACTAAAGCAAGTACTTCCCACCCACCTTCCCAGGTGGGGACAAGAAAGATCACGGAGCCAAGGTGAACTGCTATCTTGCCTCCCAGATTGTTGCCAGGAAAATGGCCAGGGTCCCATAATTTCATACACCAAACCCTTCAACAGTGCAGATAGGGTGACAACCCCAAACCCCAAGCAGCCAGAGAGGGCATCCTTTGGTTTCCAGCACTCCCTAAAGAGGCTTAGATGCAGCGTGGAGAAAAGACAGTGACTCACAGAGATGAGGAGGGCCCCCGATGTGTGCACCCATGACCAAAGATCAGTCCAGAAAACGTGTATCCTACCGTAAGGTGCCAGCAGAGACGAATGAAGACAATTCAGTCAGTGACAGCAAACTCAAATGAGAATGACCAAGAACTGAACGTTCCCTCCCTATCAGGGGAGTGCCCCAGAAATTATGCAACCCTGGGGATAAGAGACGTGTAAACCTTGAATCCAGTTTCACCAACAAATATTCATTCAGTGGTAAAATGTTTCCAGGCACTGTTCTAGGAGCTAATAATACAATAGTGAATAATATGGACAAAAAAAAATCTATGTCTTTATAGAAATTATGTTCTGATGGGGGATCAAGTAGTAAACCAAATAAGCATGTCATATGACAGTATGTTAGACGTTGTAAATGCTATAGGGGAACATAAAGTAGCAAAGGGGGATGGGAGGACGTACACTTTTAAATAGGATACAATTTTAAAGAACTTGAGGAAGACTGAGATGACATCGCAATCAACACCTAAAGGTGAGAGTACACACAGAAAACATTGACTCAGTTGAGTTTTCCTAAACAGACTGGGATTAAGTTCCTACTATCAGGCAGCATTCTGACCCTGACCCTAACCCTAACCCTAACCCTAGACCCACTGGGTTTAAATCTGAAATTAAGCCAAATCAGAGAAAATGAATTAACATTACACACTGGTGCATTTTTAGATGTATAGTCTGTGACATTTACCCACTACACATAAAAAGAGTATATAAGATGCTTTCTTCTCCTTCAGTTACAGTGCTTCATCATGACAGAAAAATCCAACTGTATCGGTAATACCATTTTTCATTTAGGTAAACATTTATGTAAACTGAATTT
Organism: Lemur catta; assembly: GCF_020740605.2. Lineage (NCBI taxonomy): Eukaryota > Metazoa > Chordata > Mammalia > Primates > Lemuridae > Lemur > Lemur catta. The sequence continues at coordinate 10,537,032 of NC_059152.1, read as the reverse complement.
GGTACATGTGCTTGTATCTATCTAAACAGTAAACATATGGGTGCACATTCGGTACCTACCACATTCATTTAAGACATTTGAAATTTCTATGTATGTTTATGCATCAATAATATCATTTTCAGCCTTATATCTACCCAACTCTGCCTGAGAGATACAACATACTGCACCTCCCCACACAAGCAGTAGGAGGGGTAAGGGAAGAGCAGAAGTCTAGCATTAGTTTTAAAAAACCTCTCAGAAGATTCTAACATGCTTTTTTCACAAGTCAACACTCCCTCTTATCTCCCAGTGATATATATAGATAACCAGCTTTTGACCTACTGTGTGTGTTGTGTTGATTTAATAACAGCTAAGGGCTTAAGTTTAAATAAATGGCATCAATTTTCCTATTGAAGAATATTCCTTCTACTCCATACAACCTCCACCTTATGTTTTTGCTATTACAAATAATGTTGCTGTATATAATAGTTTGCCTGTTTTCTGGTGTGACCTTTCTCGAGGGCCTATCTCTAGGAGAGGAACTACTGGGTACTAAGATGTGCAAACGCGCTATTTTACACGAGGATGCCCAACTGCTTTTAAAATGGTTGAAAAAATACTCCACGTTTTTAGGCTTGTGCTGATAAGCATCCATATCAATATTTGTTATTATGAAGGTTTCTGTCAATAGAGTAAGAATCCAATGACATCTCACTGCGAATTTAGAAAAAGCATATAAACTGTCAGCAGGTCCAAGTACAGTTTTCATTTAATAGCTTCTGTTTTTCCATTTCTCCACCTACTTTCAAATAATTGTTGTGTTGTGTTGTGAGAGAAACACACAGAAAAGGCATCAATAACAAACTACTGAAGGCAGAGGATGTTAATACCTCAATGAGACAAACTTATTGTAAACCCTGTGTCCTATCCATCTACCTATCTTCCTTAGATTCAGAAATCAGAATGAGATGATTGTCACAGGGACAGTATTAACCCATTTGTTATAACAGAAAAAAGCCAGTTTTTTTTCTGATGGAAGATAACTCTGTTTTAGGTGACTGTTTTGACAGTGAAAACTGGGTTTACCGATTAGGTTTTATGGTAAATAAATTCTGTAAATGGAATAAGCTAAATTGTACTCCAAGGGTTTTTTTTTTTTTTTTTTTTTTTTGGTTTTCATTGATTTTTTTGGTTTGTTTGTTTTTGAGACAGGGTCTCACTTTGTTGCCAGTGCTAGAGTGCAGTGGTATCATCACAGCTCACTGTGACCTCAAACTCCTGGGCTCAAGTGATCCTCCTGCCTCAGCCTCCTGAGCAGCTGGGACTACAGGTGTAGTCCATGCCTCGGCTAATTTTTCTGATTTTTGTAAAGACAAGGTCTTGCTATATTGCTCAGGGTGTTCTCGAACTCCTGGCCTCAAGTGATCCTCAAACCCTGGCCTCTCAAAGTGCTAGGATTACAGGTGTTGAGCCACCACGCCCAGCCTTATACTCCAAGGTTTTGATGAGACACACCTACATGAACACGCACACTCATACACATATATAAATAGCATATGATAAAAATAATTTATTAAACATATTATGCAGTCAAAGGTAACATGAAATTAATATTTCCACTTTCTTATCCTTCTAAGTGAAAGACTAACAGGTTTAATTACTAGTTTGTTGGGTTTTTTTTCTTTTTAGAGCTCTAACAATGTCTTTTTGGCATTCACTGAGAGAGTGAATGACTTCAATGAGAAGACGAATTATTTTGCAAGTTAGGTGGCTTCCAATTTTTTTGATTTCAAAAAACTGAAGAAGGACACAATTGAGTTATCACCTGAAAGATCATTAAACATGATTTTTCATGATAAATAACTATGATTTTTGGTTCACTGAATTGAATGATTTAATAACAAAAATTATTTGTGAAAAAAGAATATAACTACTCCTGCAATGTCTCTTTCTATCAATAAATAATATTTATACATGGCTACTTGATATAATTGGATAAAAATAGCTCAATCCATCTTACTATGAGCTATTTCCAATAAAATCTTACTTTTTCATGAATTTTTATTAAAAATTAACGTATATCGCTTTGAGCACTAAAAATAATCATAACGCCAAAGAAAAATTGTAACACCTGAAGACTATGATTGCAGAAACAAAAACAATTAAAAATTCAATTTAGATATACATCTTAGTTACAAAGTTATAAAACATGAAACGATCATTAATCAAAGACTGCCAAATATAAAATATTGTTTAACAGCTTAATATACTGTGGGGGAAATGGATTGGAAATAGTTCAAAGAGAAAAATGAAATGATATAAAATTCCCTATTATCAACAATATTTTGATGTAGTTTTTAAATAGATGATGGTAGATATATAATCACTGTGAGTCTGCCTTCAATACATACACTAAAAATTGATGAAAAGTGTCATTTCAAAATGTGAATATGTGGACTGTACCATAAAATCCTTTAGAACAGTTTAAACTTTCAAAGAAAAATTTTAGAACCTAAAAATGTGTGAGGTAGTAATACAGTTTTTACATGGAGCACCAGAGCAAAAATGTGTATAGACAGTTGAACTAGAGGACTTGCTTGAATCTGCATTTGCACGGCAAGCACAATTTCTACTTGGATTTTATATTTATCTGGGATAACCTAAGGCCTGGGGTGACGATGGAGATTATGGGGTGGCTACTTTGTTTTTATCTCTGTGATATTATTTAATACTTCTATTTACAACTCATAGGTCTCAGAAAAGTGGCTTGAATACTTAAGTGTAAATGAAAAAGAAAATAATAATAATATAAAACAGCTATCATTTATTAAGCACTCCTTCATTTAATACCTAAAACTTCCCTATGAAGTAGTATTATTAATGCCTGTTAGCAGAGGAGAAAGTTGAGGTTTTAAGTTAAATAGGATCATAGATGTAGGTCACAGAATTCATAGACTAGCAGGCCAAACTACAACAACAGCATGCATCTGCCACAGTTTTCTCATCTTAAAATGGGGATAATAACACCAATTTTATAATTATTTCTCAAATATATTCTCATTGTAAATGCAAATAAAATTATTAACAATGTTTTGGCAGAAAGTAAAATCAGTTGGAAATATGGGCACACATGTTCACATACACACTGGGAAAATAACACGCTTTTTGTAAGACACCCCCAAATATTTAATATATTCTGACATTTGCCTCATCTCTTGCAATATGATAGAGACAACTGTCTCACCACAGACTTGATGTTTCCCCTAGGACAGTGCAGCCAGTTTAAATTTTGGAATCTGAATTTTATAACTTAAGCATAAGTAAAGCATCTGGGTGGTCCATCAAGAGTTACTTGGATGCACTAAATCAGCAGTCCCCAACCCTTCTGGCATCAGTGACCGGTTTCATGGAAGAAAATTTTTCCATGGATGGGAGTCAGGCAAGCAGGGAGCATGAGGTGGAGCTTAGATGGTGATGTGAGTGATGGGGAGTGGCTGTAAATACAGATGAAGCTTCCCTCACCCGCTACTCACCCTCTGCTGTGTGGCCCAGTTCCTAAGTTTCAGGGAAGACAATTTTCCCATGGACGGGGGGGGGGGGGGGGGGGGGGTGTTGGGGGTTGGGGACCACAGCACTAAATCATGCACAGATTATTTGATATTGTTTAAACATTCAACTTACTTCTTGGGTAGCTTCATTTTTTTCACCTTTTCTTCGGCATGTTCATCTGATATACCCACATGACATCCTAATGCCAACAAAGTCCTGGAAAACAAAACCAGACATAAGCTGCAATAGTTCCTTCTCTACGTCCAGAATAACCCAACTTGATAGCAGTGGGAATGAGATACAGTCTTGACAGCACAGCAGAGGTCTTTTGTTTTTAAAGCAAAAGGAAAATTTATTTATTTGTAAATTATTTACTTTCGAGTAAGGGGCGAGACACTGAAAATTGAAATCGCACAAAAAGGAATACACTGAAAAGTAACCCCTTCCTTCTTGTTCTGTTTCCTTCCCCAAAGGCATCCAATGATCATCACAAATTCTCATGTAGCTTGCTGGATAGTAGAGGCACATACTAAAGCAGATCTGCATGTGTGTGCATGTGTGTCCGTGTTGTTGTTTTTACTTTTTATACAAATGGGTATATACAAGAAACATTTTGAGACAAGTTGGCTTTCGTATCCATGTCAGTGAGTGGTTTCTCCCGCCCACAGAGTAAGACATAATGGCATATCCTTTCTGGATTACATAATTTCCAAGGTTTGGGCACTTCTAGTAATGATGTGCAAATTATCTAAAACCCCTCTATACTTATCTCCACAACATTTTAAAAATATATGGATAGGTAGATGGATAGACAGATACACACACACACACACAAATGGATACCCATATATATAAGCTTATCCGTATACACAAATAGATATATAAAAGTAAATATCCATATAGATATTGAACACAAGCACTGTAATACCAGCTAACCCGGCCGGCTCCCATGTGACTAAAGGGTGGAGAGTGTCTACAATGCGTGGAAACCCTGGACAAAGGGAGGATTCATGTCCCAGGTGGGATAGAACGTGACAGTGTGAGATTTCAACACGCTACTCAGAATGGTATGCGATTTAAAACTTACAGGTTATTTATTTCTAGAAATTTCCATTTAATAGTTTTGGGAAGCTACTGTACACCCTTCTATTGAACAGTGCTTAAGGTCTGATGGGACAGAAAATGATGATGAATAATTATAACAAAATCAAGTAGGATTCAAAGCAGGAAGCCGCTGAACGGGTTTCAGCAACGTATGAATGAATGTGTGTGCACGTGCATGTGTGTGTGTGCACACGCACTGCATGTATAAACTCGTGCTGCCTGTGTGCAGAATGAACAGGGCAAGTGAGGGGACCGGTTAGGAGACTGCTTGGGAGGCCCTGGTGATGGGCTGGATGTAGGGATAGAAAGAACAGAAGGAGAGATCAAGGATGATTTCCAGGTTCCTGGCCTGTACAGCAGGATGGACAGCAGGGGGCGCTATTCCCAGGGGAGGTAGGGCTGTAGCTCAAGGAGCTTCCGATGCACCCGGGGAAAACTCAACTGAACGGTGGAGTGCACACTTCCGTCGCTCAGAGCAGATGGCTGGGGTAGAGATGGACATGTGGGGAGTGGGGTAATTAAGTCGTGGGTGTGATGAGAATACCTCCGGAGAGTTTGCACGGTGAGAGGAAAGGTCCAGGATTTAACAAAAAGATTCACAGCATTTAGAGACTGGGAAGATTGTTGTCCTCTCCCTGCCCCCCGAAAAAAGGTACAGAGGTAGAAGGAAAACTTTCTCTTTTAGACAAAAATTATGCCTCTCCTCTTATCTGTTATTTTTCTCCCTTCCATATCGCTCTCTTCTTCATCCCTGTGTCCCTGCTATTTCTCCCCACCCTTCTGTGTACAAACACACAGCACTTCCTAAAAATAACTTTCAGGAAAAAAACACTTGGCCAGGAGAAAAACATCATTGCAGTCTCACTATTTTTTAACTTCCAAAGAAACAAATTCTATCAAAGTACATTTTTTGTTGGTTAAAAATCCTTAATTTCTAAAACAGGAGTTATTTATTCAGAAGTTAAGATCTGGAATTTGAAAAACATTGCACGGACTGGAAACTAAACCAGAAACTAAGCCTTCGGTAACACTGATCACATCTGGGGCCATCCGGCAGGCGAAGGCTACCAAGCTGTGCCGCTCTGAGAGAGAGTGCCAGAATTTTGCAGTACTGTACAATACACAGATGACAATTCCACCCTAAAGTAAGTTGTCACTGTCAACAATTTGCATGAGAGAAAAATCACAGAAAGAACACCAAAAATTCATATTCACATTAAATCTCCCTCAATCCAAATGAAGTAATATCCTGGAATGATTTCTTGCTCATATGTTATTTCGAGCCTCTCGGGATTTAAACAAATGAAGTTGTTAATCCCTCTCGTGACACATTATAAAACAAACATGCGGCCGGGCATGGTGGCTCACGCCTGTAATCCTAGCACTCTGGGAGGCCGAGGCGGGTGGATCACTCGAGCTCAGGAGTTTGAGACCAGCCTGAGCAAGAGCGAGACCCCGTCTCTACTAAAAAAAAAAAAAAAAAAACAATAGAAATTATCTGGCCAACTAAAAATATATATAGAAAAAATTAGCCAGGCATGGTGGCGCATGCCTGTAGTCCCAGCTACTCAGGAGGCTGAGGCAGGAGGATCGCTTAAGCCCTGGAGTTTGAGGTTGCTGTGAGCTAGGCTGACACCACAGCACTCACTCTAGCCTGGGCAACAGATTGAGACTCTGTCTCAAAAAAAAAAAAAAAAAAAAACATGCAAAAAACCTAGACTGTGCCTCCTCTGTTAGACATACAGTGCTAGCTAGAGGTTTTACCATTTAGAGCCCACAATAATTCCATGAAGTAAATGCATTATGATCCTCATTTTATTAAAGAAAGTAAGATCCAAGGTTCAGAGAAGTTGAGTTACTCCAGCAAGATTCCCCTGATGGAACAAGTCCTTGAACCATCCGACTCCAGAGCCTCCTCTGCTCCGGTGCCTACCAACTAAGTGTGTAAATAAAGGCGATACAGAAGGAAAGCTCCGTGCTTTCTCTAAACCACTGGAATTGGGCATAGTATGAATTTTGGAGAAGTAGGGGTGTATTTTTCCTAATTTGATTTTTAAAGAAATAAAGAAATCAGTTCATCACAAAAGCCATATAAATATGCTACTTAGTTACAGGAAAATCAATGAAGCAATGTTAAGAATTAGCTCATGGAAAGGGGTCATTAGCATTCACCATAAGGAATAACACCATGGTACATGCAGTCAGATGATTAATCAAACCAGCCACCAGTAGTTGTTAGAAATGAGACTGGACTATATGTAGCAGTCAAAGGCTCAACATACTAAATGCAAATACGGAGATGTCTACACTCCCGAATTCACTCTTTGCACTACCTGCCTTAGCTGTCAATTGCTAAAATGATAGGGAATGTACTGCAAATTTAACTAAATTGTTAGAGCATGACCTTTCAATAAAACATTGTGCTGTAAAAAATGGGGAACTAATGAGCTGCCATGAATTACTAAGCTAAATGTACAAACCCCATGTCATGACCACAAAGGAAGATCGGAGACACTGAATATAAGTACCCAGGTCACAGCAACTCATTATGTATTCCTTATTATAGGCAAGCCTTGTCATTTTTTACCTTTAGAAGGTTCTAAATAGAGATAGGAACACTCATACACTGCTGGTGGAACTGCAAACTAGTACAACCTCCATGGAAAGTAGTATGCAGATACCTGAAAAAGCTAAAGGTAGACCTACCATTTGATCCAGCCATCCCACTATTGAGTATGTATCCAAAGGAAAAAAAGACATTCTATAAAAAAGACATCTGTACTCACATGTTTATAGCAGCACAATTCACAATTGCAAAGATGTGGAAATAACCCAAGTGCCCATCAATACATGAGTGGATTGATAAAATGGTATATGTATACCATGGAGTACTACTCAGCCATAAAAAACAGTAGTGAACTAATACCTCTTACATTAACCTGGATGGAACTAGAGACCATTCTCCTAAGTGAAGTATCACAAGAATGGAGAAACAAACACATCTACTCACCATTCAATCTGAACTAATCGATCAACACTTACGTGCACATATGGAAATAACATTCACTGGAAGCCAAGCAGGCAGGAGAGAGGAAGAGAGGATGGGTAAATTCACACCTAACGGGTACAATGCACACTATCTTGGGGATGGGCACACTTATAACTTTGATTCAAATGGTACAAAAGCAATTTATGTAACCAAAACATCTGTACCTCCATAATATTCTGAAATTAAAAGAGAAGCAATATATAGGGAGAGGGATAAGATAAAGGAAATATAATCTACTGTCTTTCTATTTTATTACTATATTAATATTTTCAGGGTAAGTAAAAAGGGGTTAGAAGAGTATGAAAACTAGTCCAGTGAAGTTCCTTTTGATATAAGAGAAGTTTAGATACTATTAAATAATAATCTAGTATTATGTACAATTTAATGCATTATGGTATTTGAATTGTGCTTTTCATTTTAAAATATTTGACAAAGTTTCAATTTTTAAAAAATAATACAAAATAAATTTACTTGATTTATATATACTCCTTTTAAGTTACAAGGAGAATCTAAACCCACTCTATGCCTAATTTGTTTATTTCCATGATAATTAATCTGCATCTTTGAGGATATACAGTCACGTGTCCCTTCACCATGAGGATACAGTCTGAAAAATTGTCAGGCACTTTCGTTGTTGTGCAAACATCATGGAGTGTGTTTACACAAACCCAGATGGTCGAGCCTATTACTCCTAGGCTACGAACCAGTACAGCATGTTATTATACTGAATACTCTAGGCAATCGTAACACAATGGCAAGTATTTGTGTGTCTAAACATAGGAAAAGTAACGTATTGCACTATGATGTTGTGACTGATATGATGTCACTGGGCAATAGGAATTTGTCAGTTCTATTAGGACCCTATGGGACCACCACCATATATGCGGTCTGTTGTTGACCTTAAATGTCATTATGCTGCCTATGACTGTACACCTGAGCCCAAATTCTAGAATCTGAAACAGTTTTATGTTCTGGTTCATTGGTAAAATAACTTCAATGCCAGTAACTCCTTACTTTTAACAAAACTGAAACAGGAATAAGGTATCATTTTATACCTAACACAAAAATATATTAGGATAAGTGACTTTTTGAACAAATCCAGTTCTATAGGACATCAAGGATGGAAAGGAGACAAAAGTCACAGGCCTTTCAAAAATATTTTCTGTACTTTTCTATATTAAATTTGGAAATTATATTCCTTCCTTGATTTTATCCCAGATAAAATCCCTTGATTTAATCCCCCTGGATTTTATTCTTTCATCTGCAAAAGTAACTGGCAAATTCAAGAAACCCATGGGCAAAAACCAAATTTGCCTTTACAACATAGTATAAAATACTCAAAATACGTTGCTCAGGCCAGGCGTGGTGGCATGTGCCTGTAGTGCCAGCTACTCAGGAGGCTGGGGCAGGAGATCACTTAAGCCCAGGAGTTTGGGGCTGCAGTGTGCTATGAAGGTGTGGATAGCCACTATATTCCAGACTGGGCAACATAGCAGGACCCTCTGTCTTAAAAAAGAAAAAAGGTATGTTGTTCATACCATTAGGTCCCCATAGATACTCTCTGAAAAGAGGGTGCTATGGTTAAAATAAATTTTGGAAGCACCATAAAGAGACTCCTCCCCATTTTAGAGGTTCATGGTACACAGTAACATTTTAAAAGTTCTGAAAGTGCATCAATAAAAATAAGAAATTATTTAACTATTTTAATTCACCATCTTTTATATAGATCAGTCCTTCTTGACCTAGTTGATGGTGAAGAACTAATTTTCTTTTAATTTCCAGTCTATCGTGGTCTGATTCTCTAATAACAATAAAATTGGTAGAGAAAATTAAATTTTCAAAATGAAGATACATAAGATACCTTAAATTTTTTAAATTATTAGATTTAGTAGACATAAAATTGCTCCCTTAAATTTGTATAAAAGTTTCCAAACATTTAATATCTTTACTTATCTTGCCACAAACCAGTAACAATTTGCGACTGGCCAAGTCCCTGGACCACATTCCACACTCTGTGGATCACTCCTGCATTGGATCACAGAACTCTCATATTGTATAATAATCTAGAAACATCTATAGAATATCCTTTAGGAAATACTGATGTGGAGCAAAAAGATATAAAATAGCAGCATCAAAGTCTAATTCCCAAGAAACACTAATTCAATCTGCCTATGCATTATGAAAAGTTCTAGCTTCCATTAAAACAACTTCACAGCTGAATTTAAAGTATATCATCAATACCTGTTTCTTTCAGGTAAGGCAAACTGGAAAACAGAAAAAGTTAAGAAACTCACTTCAAGGTCTCAAGCGACATTTGTAAGTTGTAATTGCGTTCCTGCTCAGGCAGCTTGGAGAATTCCACCAGACATGGGTGTTGTCTCTTATTGTCATCTCGAACCTGAAACAGGACAGGAAATCGACATGTAATAGTCTCCCACGTCAGACACTAGCAATGGTAACTCACTTGTGGGGTGGAAGGTGGGGAGGGAAAACAGGAAGAAACGCCCAGATCGCCATCCAGCAAAGCTGCCTCTGTAATCTCCCAGCACGGTTAGTATCTGAGTCACCAGTAAAAGCCAGTGTTATCTGTGCTCCTTCTTCTCCTCTGTTTGGCACAGTTTATGCCCACTCCTACCCGAATACCCACGGGCTCGCTCACTGAGCTCCTTCCAACATTTGCTTAAATCTCACTTTCCCAATGAGGTGTACCCTGCCCACTTGCCTAATAAGGCAACCTGGTCCATAATACTTACCACCTTCTAACAGACTAGATCCTTATTAATAACTAGGGTTATGGGGCTATTGTCTGTCTCCCTGATCTAGAAGGTAAGACCAACGGAGCAAAGATTCTGGTCTCTTTCATTCTTTGATATATGCTGAACACCTAGAACATGCCTGGCTCATGGCAGGCACTTAACAATGGTATATAAACTGAAATTAATTCTGTGTAAGAAGGGTATGGTAATGACTTGATTCTAATTTTTCTGTGTAGAGTCAAACTGATTAGAAACATCGATTAATGACATGACTGACTGATATAAACTCTTTGAGGTGGTCCTGGCTGTTCATTTCACCCCGTCAGTTACCTCCTGCTCTTACAAATCACTCTACTAACCTTAACAAAATCAGTTAGCATAATAAGGTGGTTTTCATATCAATCCTTCAAAGTATATATTAGCAATTGCATTAAACTAAATTCAAGATTTTAGGAATAAATTTATGAGAAAGATGCTCTCTATCCTGGCGTTAGTAATTAGGTTTGTTATCTTCTTAGAGACCTACATTGCACAGGCATGACTGCTAGGGTAGCACCTTGATGACAGCCATATGCTGTCAGGGAACAAATTACTCCATGGGGATAATTACCAGGTTCTATAAATGCCACATAAGAAGTATGCAAACAGAGTGAGACTTTTCAAGAGTCTTCAGGAGTCGCCAAGTTAGAAACAATCTATTTATCTCTTTCTTTCTGGTGATCATTACAAACAAACAGGATTTATGTAGAAGCACGTATTATGTATATGTTCTTAAATGCACAACTCTGGAAATGAAATCGAGTTATAAAATTTAACGCTAAACTCTGAATCTCTAACCCTAAATGCTACATATAAAAGTGAAAACCAAAGTGTCTGAGTCCTAAGATTAATATCCTCCCTATTATGTGACCTCCACCTCCCATTTATTCTCTACGACAAATAACCACCACCACCACCCTCTCAGGTGTCCGAGCTAAAACAAGACACCTGCTCAGATCTCCTTCTCTCTCTCTCCATGGCCCACACCTGAACTCCGAAACATCCCCCGTGATCACCTCTCTCTGTCCCCACTGCCAGGCAGTCAGCCCCTCTCACCTGGGACACCTGAGCCCTCTCCCTGTGTCTCCCAGTGGAGCTTCCTTCTAACCCATAGACTTAAATATGTCCCCTCCCTCCTTAGCATTTTTCAACGCTCTTTAGACCCCTACGGAATAAAATCATATTCTGCCCCAAGTCTTTTGTGACGTGCCCCCTGCCTACGCGGCCTGACATCCCACTTCTATTCCTCTGTACCACAGCACCTTGTCCTTTGTCCTCTGGCAACGCTGTGCTGCTGAAAGCTCATTGCAAATGTCCTGTTCCTTCCACCTCCTCATTTTTACACCTGCCAGGTCCTCTGCCTAGAATATGGTCCCGCTCTCTGACTGCTAGCCAACTTGTACTCATCCTTCAGCCTCAGGGCAAGTATTTGCCTCTTTCTGGAAGTCTTCCCTGGTTTCCCAGGAAAGACCTAAATATTTCTTCTTCACTCTGTAATTGTTTGCATGGCTCTTACTCAACTAACCAGGAACTTCCTAAAAGGCCAACATAGTACCTTAAAGTCAAGGTCTTTTCAACGTTGGGTCCCCAGTAGCAAGCACAACCAGGCAAACAGTAGGCATACAATACATTTTAAAGGGACAGATAAATGACAGAATGTCTCTGCATGATGTTATTCCATAAAACAGAGCCTTTGCATGATGCCCCTATGAAATAAATCCCAAAGACTGATAACTTTCAGTTGTGGAGGCAATTATCGACTCTCCTTCAATGAACATGTCAGTCAGCCCATTTACTAAAATAATGCAGTAAAGCAAAACTGCCCAAAAACTAATGTGTAAGGGAAAAAAAAAAATCAATCTAATTGACTTATATCACCCCATAGGAGGATGAGGGAGAAAAAGTTATGTTTTCAGAAAGATGTATTAACAGAATCTGAAAATAAATTTCAAAATTATGTACCGGACCATACTGCCAGCCAAGTTCGATTTTATTCATAACCCAGAGTTCATGGATATTCTCTGCCAGTTTTTCTCTTATCCTCTCTAGATGAGGAGGCAACACGATCTAAAATTTAAAAAGAAAAAGAAAACACACATCAGAAACAAACAGGGCTAACTGTCCTCATTGTCTAACTAAATAAAACTGCCTCACAAACCATTAAAATATAATATAATTAGGTTCTAAACTATCTATTTCATGACATTCTTTAGACAGATTGTGGGACCTTCGTTTTTGACAACTTAGGTTTCCAAGTGAGCTCAGAAAGAAAAACAAAAAAAGAGCACTGGTGGGGACAAAGAAAGATGTTTAATGGATTTGGGACAATTACCAAAGTGTGCATTATTTCAAACAAGAAATCACCCCAAAGCGCTTACACCAACCTGGCCGGCACCCACAGGCCAGGGTGAAGGAAATTCAGTGCCCAAGTTATAATTCATCGGCTCTTTGAGCCTGTAAATGTCTGATGGCAGTGATTTCTGTTTTCCCTTAACTCTGCTCTGTTACTGCTAGTGGCTTCCAAATATAAGCCTCAAGGAAAAAATCGTTACATGTTCCCATTAAAGGGAGAAAGTTAAATGTTCATAAAAAAACACAAGGGGAGGAGTTGGTTGTTTACATCTTGATGAAGCACTTCTGTGGGACGCCACCACTGGTCCCTCACCAGACGGAGCTGGCAAGTGCCCACGCTGCCCACCGAGGCGGCGGCATTTCCACAGGGTGTAGGTGATCACTGCTTTCTTTCCCTGAGACAGCAGAGGTCGTCTAGACTCGGGAATCCCCAATGTGCTACCATTGCATAATCCAGGTGTCATATCTAGCCTCCCAATCTTGTTTCTACCACACTTAGGTAGAGCTATACATAGCCTGCTACATGTCATCAGTGGACAACACGTACTGAATTTCAGCCATGAACAATGCTTGCATGTTTAACTACATAATAGAAAAAGCCAGCATGGAGGAATAAGAAATATGATTCTAGGAGCTAAACAACTGGCTGCTAAATAAATGAAGCTTCTCAGCCCTGGTATTAATTCAACTTCAAACTTTACAAACAGTGTCTTTGATGGTCAAAACAATAAGCTTTGAATATCTAACCAACCTCACTGAGGTTACATCACCATCAAAACAAATACATATTTAATATTTAGTTCAACCTCTGGACACCATTACATCTGTGAAACAGAAAAGCAGGAACAGTGGCTAACGTTTCTTGGGTGCCTATGCGCCAAGTAATGTGTTAGCTATTAACTATGGCAAACACATTCGCAGCATCTTAATCGACAAGGTAACTTCCCCAAGGGCCCAGAGTAGGCATTTGATCTCAGGCGTTTTCACTCTAGAGTTCATGATCTCAGTCTCAATGCAAGAAAAAACGAAAGTTAAGTATCTTCTAGATAATAAATTTGTCTAGATGGAAAAAGAAATTAAAAACTCCATGTTTACTCTACGTAAAGATGTACATTCTAAAACTAATAAGCATTACATCTAGATATTATATCAAGTGTAGTACCCTATCCCAGATATTAAATCAGTTTAACATCTTCACACCTTAAAATTGCTTGTATAATTCTGTCACTAAGTTCCACCTGTTGCTACTATTGCTTATTTTTTTAAAAAGTATAATATGCACTTTATAAACTAAATATATTAACTACTTTTTTAAGAGATGGGGTCTCTATCACCCAGGCTGGAGTGCAGTGGTACGATAATAGCTCACTGCAACCTTGAACTCCTGGGCTACAGTGACCCTCCTGCCAAAGCCTCCTTAGTAGTTAGAACTACAGGCATGTGCCACCATGACCAGCTAATTTTTTCCTTTTTATTTTTTGAGAAGCGGGGTCTAGCTACATTGCTTAAGCTGGTCTCAAATTCTTGGGCTCAAGTGATATTCCTGACTCAGCCTCCCAAGTAGCTGAGATTACAGGCACCAGCCATCATGCCTAGCTCTAATATTAACTATTTTAATAAAACCTAAAGAGAATCATGAACAGTTTTAAAACTTTAGGTTGTGACCCATGAGTGCATTATGAAATCAATTTATGGGGTTGGGATAACTATTAAAATATAGAAAAAAATAGAAAGTGGACATGGTAAGAATGAGCATTATTTTATGAGTTTTGTTTCGGGCATGTATGTCAACTGCATTACTGTAAAATGCATTCCTGTGGGTTGCAGTCCAGGTTTGAAAGCCGCTGATTATCAGACCGACTACAATACAAACGGTTGCCATTAGAGTTGATCTTGCTACCTGGCTGGTGTCCACAGGGATCGGTGTAAAGGCAGCTTGTGTCAGGGAAACGGTGGGGCCCAGCAGGTCCCGTGTGTAAGTCCTTTCTTGCTTGTATTCTCGGCTGTGTTCCACTTTCAACTTCTCTTTCGGCAGAACAGCTTCATAACAAGGAGCATACCCAGGTGGAGGGAGGAATTTGAATTCTCCATGGCGTCCCCCAAGCAGAAAGCGTACCCTGAAAGGCATGCATGTCAGAGTCAGTGACATGTCTGGTGGACATAAAGGTTTTCTGATCAACAAAACATTAGGAAACAATTATTTGTGCAAAGTTAACTTTATCAGAGGCCACATATTTTCACTAAGTACCATCAAGATGTCCTCACCTTAGAATCTAAGAGCCTCTAATTGTAATACGTGAAACAGGAGGGCATCATGGTGATCAAAAGAGAAAACCTGATTAGATTATGCAAATGGATCAGTGAAGGCTGATCACTCACTGCAGAAATAACTAAAGCACACAGATCGTATTCCTAAGGGAATGAACTACCTGTCCATAGTAAGTGGTCATTAGTGTCCCAAGGTACCCAAGTAATCAGCAGATGAAGAGAAGACATGACCTAAATGTCTGTATGCTTAAAACTGCAGGGCTGAACTAGGGATGAGAAAAAAACAGTTGCTGTCCAGTACCCGATTTCCTAATGAAACTCCTTAAAGGGGATTCGGATGTCACTTCCGCTTGCTGAAGAAAGCAGATAATCTATTTTATTGTGTATCAATTTCAACAACAACAAAGAACTTACAAAAATCTTTTAGACATCATACACATTTAATTAAAAATAATCTGAGTTCCATTGAACAACATTTTTTTAACAGTTAAATGATACCAATTTCTTGGGGGCTATTAGCTTACAAAAATAAATTCAAATTTTTCACTTTATTTCTAATTCTTTTTCTAATTTGAGTTTGAGTCCCAAGCCAGATGATTAAAAAATAAAATAAAATAAAATAATAAAATAAAACGAAACAAAAAGTGAGGAAAAACATATACCTCAAAACAATCCAAATACCTAGAGAAACATAATTTGTATAAATCCACCAGAAAAGGTAATCTGGTACATGGATAGTTAATATTTCAAGATTACTGTGTCCCTTCTTCAATATGGTGCTTTTGGAACTAGGAATGATTGCCGGGAGAAGAATTATAATGAAAAGATTAACAAGAATAAATGGATGATCAGTAGAAATAAGGAAGTCACCCTCATTAGGCAGAAATATATATATATAAGTATATAAATATATATATTTAAATGACAGAGTGGCACTTTATTATAACAGACCATCATTTATTAAAGTTTTCTTTGTAGAACTCCAATAAACTGTGATTTTAATTTCTGTTTCCCTCTGGTAATATCAAAAAAGGAAAGAGTGAGAGGAAACATCTTGGCACAGTTGATCATAGGCAGAGAATTTACACGTGGAACAGGTGGAAGGGAACACTGAAAGGAAACTTTTGGATCTCATCAACAAAAAAGGCATTTCATTTCTGTAGAAATGAGGGGGGTTGGAGTGGGATGGGGAACTGTGGTTTTAAAAAAAAAAGGAAAATTAATGAAAATAAATATGAGAAAATAAATGGGATTTTTAAAAAACAATGTTATTAATTTCCCCTTGTTAAGTAAAAGATGAACTTGAGAAATGGACTTGAAATATTCCGGATGCTGATTTGCGGAAGAGTTACTAGACTGCCCACATCTAAACAGCAGAATCTGTGGACTAAGCATTCGGCCCCCCAAGATTCCTCTCTTGGGGGAAGCTTGCCTCTTCCTTCAATGGACAGGCAAATGCCCTGTGGACAGACACCCAAGAGGGAGAAGCAAAGGTTAGAGAACCAAGACAATGGCAGTGCAGAATCTTCTGTGGAAGTATGAGAAAGGAGAAGGGAAAAAGACCAAAAATCATAGACATACTAACTTTATTCCTGCGGAGAAACTAACAACTGGAAAGAAGAGGCCATCGATGTTGAAATTCTCAAACATTCCTTGAACAGGTTGTCCATTAATTCGGAATGAGATGCTTGGAGCACTTAGGTCTAAACAGCAACTGATAACATCATCCGTTCTCAAGAGATGCTGATTTGGTGAGCTTACAGTACGAGCAATACAACCTATTGGGGGGGAAACATTAAGTAAGGCAATGTATTTTATCTCAGAAAGTCAACCTCAGAGCTAAAGTCAAAGCTATGAATACGCGGTGACAAACCAATGCACGACACAAGAATGGAATAAATCTTGAATGCAAATTCATGCTATATGCTAAACTCTTTGATAAAAAAGGTTGCTTTTTTTTTCAGGAGCCAGGCTGCTCTCTTTGCTGTGAAGTGGTCCTTCTGATATGCAGAAATTTCTGCTTGTAGATGGATGTCATTTGATGCAGAAATTATCTTAGAGTAGATAATATAATAATGATGTGAGAGGAACATCTCCAGGGAAAGATGTGACTTCAAATAACTACCTTACTGCCTACTACTTGTATGACCATCGGCAAATTACTTAACCTCTCTGAACTTTGATATCTTCTAAATGGAGCACCAAATACCATTACCTCCTAGAATGGTTATGATGATTAAATTATTAATAAATGTTTGACAAGTAACACAGTCTCAGGTACAGCAGGTACTGTATCAGAATGCATGTCAGTTCCTTTTTCAAATGGTAAGTTCCCTTTGGTTTTATAAATTCAAAACAAAAATATATAAGGATAATGAAAGCAGAAAATGTGATCATTTATTCCTGCAGTTCACTGTTTATTGTGTCAACTGGTTTGTTTTTGTTTCACAATTAAATTTATTTCACACAAGACCTTGGTTGGCTTCTTAAGTAAAGCAGGATACAATCTGAGGTATGAAAATGATATTTGATAAATATCATTTCTTGCCCTGGTCAACTTATAGTCTAAGCCCATTCCTATGTAAGAAGTCCTTTGCTAATTAGTCCCAAGGGTATCAGTTTATCATTGCAGACCAGAAGAAAAGTTTCTCCCAAACACACATGCTCACAAATACAAACATACCCCTCAATTTGAGAAAAGACAAAAATAGATTTCATGATACATGCTTTGTATTTTTATAACACTTCTTTTTATCTCTAGCGTGCCAAGATTTTTATCAAGAACATATCTGAAATGCTAGTAGAGAATGTTTACTTTAAAAAATGTGGACACTTTTTATTTTACCAATATTCAAATCCATAAGCAATAAATTCACTATCAAATGGCTCTTCTACAATTCCCTGAATATAATAAAGATAGTTTTTAAAAAATTCATACAAAAGCAATGCATCTCACAGAAAAAGGTCTATTTTCTTGTTTCTGTCAAGATCCATAGCTAATAAAAATGTTATTAAACAGATATTTACTATAATCCAAATATATTGCTCAGTTTGAGGGATCTGATGCTCATGCTAATGACTAACAGTGACCATTATAAACTGCTTTGCAAGGTCTGAAACAAACTGATAAGAGAAGACCAACAGTGAACAACCTGAGGTCTGCAGTTCCAAAGGCACTCACACTGTGGAATCCATTTAGTAGCATTTTCAGGTTGCATTTACATAAACTATGTCAAACCCATATGAGAACTACATTCCTACTCTCTGCATTCACCAGAAAGGAAGGCAGCAACACTCTGATTTATTATCCATCTTTCCTGTACTGTTCTATGACATTCCTCCATACTTCCATATTTAAATTCTCTAAAAGCACCAAATTTTTTCACACTTTTGTTCTTTTAAACACCTGGGACCCAGATGCCCAAAATCCAACTCTGCATTCAGAGACAGGAGATGTATTAATAGCAACACTGTGCAAAGTTTAAAGTGGAGAGAAAAAATGAAGACATAGCTCAAAACTTTTGCTTATGAACCAAATCCTGGTTCCAAGGAACATTGCTACTCTCTACTTACAAAACGTTAAGTGGTAGAAAATGTGCTCTTTGACACTTTAAACTCTATATTAACCATTAAGAAGAAAAGTAATAGGAGAATGACCCCAAGAAGATTATCTAAATGAATTTGACCTTGGTAATTTAGTCACACTCCAGATAATTTAGATGTGTCTTTGTTGACTATGAATCTAAAATTAGCAAAGCATTTCACAGACTCCTAGTGGCTTGAGAGAACATACCTTTCAACTACAGGCATAATATGGTACATATTTTCTTGCCACTTTAAAAAAATGAATAAAATTTCAAGATGATTTTTTTCCTAAAATTCCACAATCTACCATCCTTTCTGTAATATGTCCATAGAGTCACTAAAATGTGTTTTGTTCTTATTGTCCTATTTAATAGATACTTGGTATCTATTAAAGGTATAATACACATGATTCAATTCCATAAGCACTAGGTACTTTTAATGGGTTGAAAGAAAAAGCTTCAAAATGAATAGAAAAACAAAAATGGTGAAATGTGTTATATGGCTAAAATAATTGGAAGCAACTTGGCATTGTCTTATTAGACAATTATTATTTATTATTTTTCCCCCTAAGCTCTGTGTAATGGGAAAACAAGTCAACATGTTTCATTCATTGAGTACCCATTTCCTGCAGAGCAATACTAGCAGCTAGAGAGAGAGAATAATAATATCCAAAGGATTATCATCAAAATGTGTTATAAAATAGATATTTGCCCTATTTTATGTTTGGTGGGCCTTCTACCATCAAGCTATCTTTTTTCAAAACACTTCTTCAGAAGGAAATTTTGGATGAACATTTTCCCCCGTCAGCAAAGGTCACTGATGAGCAGGATGATACATGCGAATCATTTGAGGAATATGCAGTTGTTACATACCTATTAATTGGAGAATACAATGAAAGGTTCGCTGACTTACAGAATCATGACATCACACTCAAATTAGCATTTCAGACTCACCTAGTTGATATCACCAAGGCACCTAAAGAACTACAGATGAACTGGCTGAGCTCTCAGTAGATGACATTTTAAAGTCATTGTTTGATGCTAAGAAAGATCCCATTAAAATATGGAAAAATGTAGAATACCCATGCCTTCAACAACAAGCCCAAAAAATGCTTTCTTGCTTTTTACCTGCTTATGGCTGAGAATCTACATTCTCCTGCCTAACCCAAATCAAGGCTCCCTTAAGGTAGTGAATGACTGACGCCCATCTAGAGGATCAGCTGAAACTGCAGACCTCCATGCTGCAACCAAATATTCAAATTCTTTCCAACAAAGAACAGACACAACAGAGTCATTAAAACACTAGTTAACTTCAAAATTAACAAATAGTTTTCATTCTTTGAAATTATTAAGTACATAGTATTTAGAGTTTTACAAAATAATGTACATTTAAGTATATCTAATTGAAGTTTCTTGATTACAGCTCAATTTATGCAGGCTTCCAACATGAAAAGGTTCCCCAACCCTGAACTTTACATTTTTAAACTGTTCTACACTTGCAAAAGAAAGTATCATTTGATTATGAACTACTACACTTTACAAATTACTTTTTTTTGCCATTACATTCTCTAGAAGAAGGTTGAACTTAGTCTATTTCTTCCATTTATATTCCAGGGTTTGGGTTTTGTTCTTTTTACATTGGCAGCTAAAGCTTTGCACACACCAATTAGTAAGTGGGAAACATACAAGTAATTCACAGTTCATTCATGCATTGGAACGCCACTCTTTAAATATACAGTATTATTCATAAGCAATACATTCCCTTGAAAGGTACTATAATTATAAGCATTTTCTTTCCCCCCAATGAAATTCTGCTTTTTACTCTACACTCTTACTTGCCATTGTCGAGGTTAAGCTTCTAAATAGTGAACGTATCCCATAGAAGCAGCACCAATAGCTTTCAGAAATGCACAGCAAGAGTAAAAGATCTCAATGGAATTGGATAGTGCTTACCTGACCAGAGATGAAGGCCATCGAATCCATAGGAGAAGAGATCATCTCCAACACCGTTTCCCCCCCACTCTTCGCCCCCTCCGGGGTAGGGAGAATACCCTTCGGTGGAAGCCCAGCCCACTCGCAAGTGAGTCGCTTCGGCTGTCACGAAGGGCTCTGTGTGGTCCACCATCAGCTCATAGTACCACTTCTTATACTGCGCAGACCCCTCACTGACACCCAGAAAAATATTGGGTCTCATGCTTTAAAGAGACAGGAAGAGCCCGTGAGAAAAGTCCAAACAAACCTTCCATGGCTTTCATTTACATCTCACTGTTTTGAACATCAGCCCTGCTTCTCAAAGATGCCACATTTTAAATTAATGATTCCTTAAATACTATAAAATTACTAAAATAACCACTGAACCACAGTGAAAGCTAGTTCTACAGCTTTGTGTCACAGGGGTATGAGGCTGAAGCAGGTCATGTTGTTTGTGAAGCAACCAAGGTAATTAATCAATTTTGTTGTTCATGTGCATCACTACAAACAGAAAAAAATTAGTAAGTTGTCTTTAATTCCATTTTAGGAGGGGACTTATGGGAATTCTCATGAGAATACTAGGGTTTAGTGAGGGTCTCAGGAGTCACAACTCATTAACAGCAGGTCTGTTGTATAAAGAACCAGGAAGGAAGTCTTACATCAATGCTGTTTAAAAAACACAACATAGAAATATACAACAAATCCTATGTTTCTGTTTAAACAGGATACAGTGCGAGTATCTCCTAGATAGCTGCTAGATAGAATGTACCAAAGTTACTATCATCATACATGGCATTTTGTTGACTATAAGCAGTATTTATTACTATTTATTTATGTTTATTTGGAGGGACAGGAAAGACAGTGTGGCACAGTGGTTAAAAGCTCAGTCTCTGGAGTTAGACCCAAATTCCATTTCTAGTTCCAGTTTTTTAATCTATAAAATCTGGATAATAGTAGCACCTAGGAAAGCACAAACACAAACAGTATAGAAAACATGTAAAGCACTTAGCATGGTAGTTGGCATATGATACTCAATAAATGTTAGTGATCTTGGAAGACAGATCTAACTGAAGATATAGTTTTATTGGTTATTTTTGGAATTTATTATATTTTGGACATTCTATTTTTTATTGTATATAATGGGCAACTCAAAGTGATACTGAAGGATGGTGTTTTTAGTTATATTCTAGGAAAGTGTAAAACATAATTCTTTTACAACTACATCCCTGTATGACTGTTAGGCTGCTCCTGAAGATGTCAATGATAAACAAATGCTTCTAAACAAAGGAAAAACCGTATTTTCCGTGGTTCATTTATTGTTATCCCATTTGACTGGTAGAAAAGATTTCTATTATTCACTGGGGAAATACATAAAAGATCCTAATTGAATACTGGCCATACAGTGTCATAGCTACAGGGTGAGAACACAAATTCTTTTGTTGTATTACCCATTTGTTGGCATCGTCTATCTGAATTTACCTGCTGACGTGGTTCACAAGACGTGTCTGCAGTAACAGGTCTCTTCCTGGTAGGAGATTGTCACAGATGAGATGCTGGTTAGAACGGACTGCCACCCCATGGCAGACACAGAGTGAGCACAAGACGTCTAGAACCTGCAAAGAGAAATTACTGTCAACTGATTCGAATTCCCCTCCCAGAATCAACCATGAGCAGCACCTTCCACAAAACAAACATATTCCCTCCAGTTATGTGTGACTCAGTCATATAAACATTACAGTATGTTCCCACTGATTTCCCAGCTTTTTTTCATACACACATGGAGAACTGTTGATGTTCTCACTGACACTATGAATAAACACTAAACAGTATGATTACTTGATTGAAATTAAGAGATGAAAAATATTCATGAAAACTTTGACACCCCTTTTAAAAGTTATCTTATGCTAAAAATATTTTTTTAAATGATTCCAGAATTCATTCACAGAAATAAAATGGTTTCTTTACCTTATGATTTCTTCCATGCTTGTCTAAAAGCGAGATAATGGATTTAATATGCCCTTCTTTAATAATATTAAGAGCTTCTGGACTTTCGACTAACACACAGTGTAAAACTTCGAGAATACCTAAAGGTAAAACAAAGAAAGGGGAAAAAATGTCATCTTTCTGCAATGACCGGTGTCTTCCTTTTTCTCCACGTGTTCATTCAGCTCAACATATAATTATTTTGTGCTCAATGTGATTGTCACAAGGCACTGTGATAGGTGACAGGTCGTGTGTGGGAGAGGGGACTGATATCCAAAGATGATGGAATAACACAGTTGAGGGAGGAAAAGGCAGACAACTAAGACACAGTGTTTAGCTCAGGAAGCATGTAATTCTACCTGCAGGAGGTAGAAAAGAAAGCAACACATAGGTAGGGCTTTAGAGAACACATTCAATGATCATTTCCAGACTTTCTAGGAAAGGAAGGGAGGTACATGCATGAGTGGAGTCTTGAATTAAGGCATACCTGGTGTGCCTAAAATGTACAGAGCAAGGGGGAAGGGGACAGGTAGGTTAGGGTCAGCTTATGAGGCTTCTTGGCACTGAAAGTATGATCCTACAACAATGCATCCGAATTCATGGACATCATTACATTCTTCCTGAGGTTTATAGTAGACAATGTTTCTCAGTTTGCAAAATGAGAGAAACATACAATACAAAAATAAATAAAAATAATGTGCAAAACTGATTAAAAATAGTGATATTTTTAAGTATCTGCCATCACAAAAGATAAAGTGCAACATACTTTTTCTTAAGTTTAGAAAAAAGGAAGAGAAAAAAATTCATTATCAGATTTTTTAGTGTGAACTTGAAAAGCTAGATGTGTACATCTGTATTCAGTTTTCCGGAGCAAGCTTGCCTTGTCAATAATGAGAATTCAGGCCACTCATAGCAACTAGACACAACACACAGAAAACACGATCTCTATCTCTGAGAGTTACATAGTATTGGGATGGCCCCAAGAGAAACCCTATAGAAAGGTTCATACATCTCAAATGGAGTTCACGTTCTTGGAAAAAAAACGCGAAGTTTCAAGTTCACACACATAGAATACAGAAGTAATTCTCTAAGGTTCTCACAATTTATACTTGATCCACGTCCCAATCCATTACAAGATTAAGGCTGTTAATGCTAATTTCCTCACGAATGATTTACTTTGTTGAAATATCATATATTCAGTTAAAAAAAAATACCCCTAAAGATCTTTAGTTAATTTTTGGTGCTGTTCAAAATCTGCTGTTATGTTCCAACAACTCATGACAGTTAAAAATCAAAGATAACAGAAAATAATAATACAAGAGGCTGATGAATATAAAGATGGTTACATATTATTTCATTTGGTATTATTAAAAATGTAGTGATAAAATAAACTTATTCATTCTGAGCTAAGATAAACTAAAAGAAAAGAATTTTTACATGCTTGAAGCTCTGATGGGGGGAGCGGGGAGGGGAGGAAGGGCAATATATGTAACCTAAACTTTTGTACCCCCATAATATGCTGAAATAAAAAATAAATAAATAAAAAAGAATTTTTAATACATTAGTCATGTTATCTTGATGTTTTTGTTTTCTCCCCGTTATTTATTACTATAGAACACACAGCCACCTATTTTTGTAAACAAAGTTTCACTGTGTGTTCCATGCACATTCCATGCAGGTTTACAGACCTGTCTATGGCTGCTTTCACACTGCACATTCAGAGTTGAGTGGTTGTAACAGACCTTGGTCTGTTATGGTCCACAGAGCCTATAATAATTACTATCTGGCTGCTATGAACTGAATGCTTGTGCCTCCCCAAAATTGGTAAGCTGAAATCCTAACTAACCCCCAAGGTGATGGTACTAGGAGGAGGGGCCTTTGGGGAGGTGATCAGCTCACCAGGGCAGAGCCCCAGTGAATGGGATGAATGCCTTTAAAAAGCAGGCTCCAGAGGGCCTTTCTGTCCCTTCCGCCAGAGGAGGACCAGCTTTCTATGAAAAAGCAGCCTCCACCAGACACCAAATCTGCAGGAGCCTTAATCTTGGACTTCCCAGTTTCTAGAACTATGAGAAATAAATTTCTGTTGTTTATAAACCACCCAATTTATGCTATTTTGTTACAGCAGTCCTCATTGACTGAAACACTAGCCTTTAACAAAAAAAGTTTGCCAATCCTTGGTATAAAATTTAACCATTAAGAAAAAAGACCAAGAAGTAGAAGACCAAGAACAATAAATTCTCTTGGTAAATAAATGCGCATGAAGGCCCATAGCATGTCTAAACCTGAATATAGCAAAAAAGATAGAAAACTAGATTTGAGTAATGAATAGCATATACCACAAAATGCAAGAATGGCAATATGAGAATAAATCCCTGATTTTTCTCATATTTAGCTTAGTCTAATAGAAGGCTTTCAGAATTAGGAGTTTAACATCAAAAAAAGTTTTTTTTTTTCTTCAATCCTACCAGGTCATATCCAACAAATAAGTACACATTTAGCTGAAAAAAACTGACTGCTTCTAATTCTACTCATTCTGACAATAAAATGTCAGAGAAAACAATTTTTATTTTCAATTTTATTGGAACAACTTAGAATATGCATCTATTAAATGGCTGGTACCTTGAGAACAACTTCTGGTTGCCCACAATAAATTTTATTTATTTTATTGAAATAAATTATAAATATGCTTTTTTTTGTAGTAAAATATTCTTAAAAGGAAAACAAATTGGAAATACCAAAGAGATCATTTTTGAAAGAAACAAAGAAGAGCTATACTATATTATGTGTATATTTAAATCGTGCTGGCTGGGAGCGGTAGCTCACGCCTGTAATCCTAGTATTCTGGGAGGCCGAGGCGGGTGGATCGCTCGAGGTCAGGAGTTCGAGACCAGCCTGAGCAAGAGCAAGACACTCCGTCTCTACTAAAAATAGAAAGAAATTATCTGGCCAACTAAAAATATATAGAAAAAATTAGCTGGTCATGGTTACACATGCCTGTAGTCCCAGCTACTTGGGAGGCTGAGGTAGGAGGATCGCTTGAGCCCAGGAGTTTGAAGTTGCTGTGAGCTAGGCTGATGCCATGGCACTCTACTCCAGCCAACACAGTGAGACTCTGTCTCAAAAAAATAAATAAATAAAATAAATAAATAAATCGTGCTGATGTATGCCTTGAACTCTTGGGTGGAGAATGAGGCAAAGAAACAGTGCTTAATAAAGATTATACTGGCAATACTGGACTAAAGATGATGTGACCGCTAAATACTAAATACATTGAATAAGACCCAGAAACAGCAACAGTTCATAAAGCCTACTGTCAGATTCTCAAAGAAAATTTGGTAGATATAACAGTATTACTGGAATGAAAGAATTATGAATGCCCTACAGACTGCCCAAAAAAATAAAATCGCAATTGAACACAAAAATTAATAATGCAAAGCAATTGGATTTTATAAGTTTTAATAAATTTATAGAAATGATTTTAATGAAACTTTTAACAACATGGAAATATACAATATATAATGTAACTTTTTAAAAGTAGATGTAAAATAGGATATCCATTATAATTGTACTGTGTAAAATACATTTATTTGTATAAAATATGTATTTCAAAAAAGACCAGAAGTTAATGTACAAAATGTTAGTCCTGATTATTGCTGGATTAGTAGGTATACTTCTCTTCCAATATTTCGTAAATTCTATGAAATGAGCATGTATAACTTTTATAGTAAGAAACATATTTAAAAAGAACCATAACACAATAGGAAGCCATAACACAAATGTCTTTTTCCATTTTATTTCTGCCATTAAATCTCAATAATTATTCAATTCATGCAACTTAGTCAAGCCTGACAACAAATGGGCAATAACATTCCCTGCCTTTCCTCCCTACAGTATATAATTATAATTAACTTGTAATTTACGGAATGATTCTGTTTAACTCTAATCCTATACTTCACCTAAGTTCCATGAACTTATTTTCATTCCATAAATTTAGAATAAGCATAAACAAAATCTACCTGTTGCCGCACACAGAACACACAAATCATAGTACTGAGGGTTTACATGAGGACTCAGTATTATACAGCAATAAACTAGAGTTGTTCTCAAGGTCCTGGCCATTTAATATGCATGCTATGCCTTAGTGAGGAAGAGTAACAAGAACTTAGGTTGACTATTCCAGGTTGGTTTCAAAGACCATTTCCTAATTGTCTTCTGGGTATTTCAACTAGAATGATCTCTATGTGTCCCCAACTCAACTTTTCCAAAACAGAACATACACTACCATTTTTTGTATCTATACATGTAAAATTGCTTCTCTGGTCCATTCATATACTCCAGCTAAAAGCCTTAGGTCACTATGGAATCCTCTTTCACGTTCTCATTTTACCCAATCTAGTCATTAAATTCATTAATTCTGTGTCCAAATTTATCTCCTAACTGCATCCTTTTTCTTTCTTTGAATAGCCTCTTGCTACTTCCCTGCCTCCGGTCTCTCCTCCCTCCCCAATCCATCTTCCATACTGTGGGCCGCTGTTATTCTAAAACACACATTGAACGGATGTCACCCTCTGGCATGGCTCCCCAGACTTTACAAGGTCAAAGTCCATTCCCCTAAGCATACCATTAAAGTATCAGGCCCTACACTAGACAGTTCCACCTTCCTTCACAGCCTCAATTCCCACCACTTCCTCCTACAAAGAATGCCTAATATATACTTTTACCTAAATATTGATCATAAATATTTATTAAGTACCTATCAGGCACTGTTCTAAGCAGAGTGGATCAGCAGTGAACCAGACAGGCAAAGCCCTCTTGGAATTTGTAGGAACTTTCCCACTTTCGATCCTTTGCCCATGCTATTCTCAGACTTAACCACACTCCCCTTTCCTGAGACTGCAAAATCTCCATCATCTTGCAGAGGTTGAAAGTCACCTCATTTGGTGAGTCCTTACCAATCCCATGGGATGAATCAATTATTCCCTTTTTCTATAGTATTGATCACATTATATTAAAATTATTTACATTCATTTCAACCTCCCACTAAAGAAATGAGCTCTTGAGAACAGGGATTGATTTGATGTAGCCTCCTTGTTATCCAGCACACACTGGCCCAAGGAGGTCCACCTCATGTTTGCCAAATGAATAAGTGAATGAATATAAATGAACTGTTAGTCCTCACCTTCATTTTCAATAAAAATAAATTTTCAATTTGTTGATTTACTTGTAACAAAATTCATTATTGTGGAATGTATGTAGAATAACTACTTTGACATATTTTATATCTGGAGACTTTCACACTAAACCTTTGACTTATTTCTTTAAAGGTAGAGAAGACAGATGACATAATATAGAGAATTTATCTTTCTTAGTGCTACGATTTCCTTACCTGTGTTTTAATTTCACTGAGGAAAACTTTTGCGTGGTGAATTATGTAAATTTCTGTGGTGGTCACGCACAGAATGTAAAATTGAGGTTGCAGACATCGTGCATGTTTAATGCATGCAAATATTTAGCTATCTGCCTTCAAACATTTATGGTTGAAACTTTCTGAATTACTTATATTCTCATGAGAAAGAAAAATCTCCAAGGATATAACAAAATATGGAGGACTAAATTAATAGTATTCAGAACAGCCAAGTGCTATGAGGGGTAGAGAATGTTCTCAATGCATAAAGGACAGGAGTATGATTCAGCTTTGGGAGAAGGGAAGTCTCTCCTCCATCTCTATTTCGAGTGGGAACGACGACACTGAACAACATATTACCCCCCAAGGAGCACACGGCTGCATGTGAAAATGGCAACACGGAAACCCTTTGGTCTAGGCGAGAGGCAGGCGAACAGGAAGGCTACAACCTGGGTGAGAATCATTAGGGATTAAACTGCCCCCTCATAAAAGAAACACTGGGAATTTGGTACAAGTCAAACAGTACAATGGCGTCCACAGCGGGATCAATGACTGTCACAAGGAGAGACACTGTGACTTACAAATTTTCAAACCACAGCTTGCTGTTTTGGGTCTCCCCCCCCCCACCTAGGCACTGAAACTGTTTGTAGCTTTTTGGTCAGAACCTTATTATTAATATCCACTAATTTCATGGAAGACAAATGGAAATAGGAAGATGTGTCTTTTAGCTCCAAGTAATTAAATTTAAACAAAGTGATACAGTAAGTAAAAAGACGGGGGAAAACAAACTGGTAAGTGACTGAGAAAGAACAGGAAAACACACAGAACACAAACAGGCCAGAGCTATCCATAGCAGCTAAAAGAAAATTGTTCTAGAATGTAGTCACTAGGCATCCAACAGATTGTCAGAAGATCCTTCCAAAAGAGGGATTGACTGGTAGACTTGGTATTTATAAAGTTAATGGGGATGTACTCACCAACAAATTGGTTTCCCTGATCATCACCTAAGTGCACATTTGGGAATAACACCATTGAGTGTCTGGCAGATGTGGGGGCGGGGGGAGGGGATGGGTGTACATCTACATAATGAGTGCAATGCACACTGTCTGGGGAATGGACACGCTTGAAGCTCTGACTCGGGGTGGGGGGGGCCTTGGGCAATATACATAACCTAAACTTTTGTACCCCCATAATAAGCTGAAAAAACAAGTTAATGGGGAGATACCATAATAAGAGGTGTCACTATTATTCTGTCGCATTATGTAGTGGTGAGAAGCATGGACTCAAGCCAATGTACACAGATTTGAGTCCCAGTAAGTTTTTAGCAAGTTCCGTAACCTCTCTGTGCTCCCATGTCCACATCTGTGAAATGGACACAGTAATGGTACCTGGGGAGGGGAGTGCTGTGAGGAGCAATATATATAAGGCATTTGGAACTGGGCCTGGAGCAGAGCCATGCTATACAAGCACCTGCTACTATGTTATGGTTGTCACAAAATAGCATAAAAGGCAAATGAGATAAAGATTGACAGGGAAGAACTACAGATATGCTTCTTGTTAAGCAGAGATTAAAAATTAGACGTAAAAGCTAGGGAAATGCTAAATACACAATACTAATCAGAGAAGAATTCAGGGGAGGTATCTATGACGACATGGAATCAAAGTTAGTTATTGCAATAAAATAAGGTAAGTCAGTAAATCCAGGAGAAATTAAATCAGCCTGTTAGACCTTGGTGAGAGACACAGAGCAACACAGACAGAATGAGGAGGCCAAGTAGGCACAACTGCAGAAGGCTTTGCGTACTTAACGCAACAGGAGGATGCCGCCAAAAATACCGTGAAAGTTTATCCAAGTAGATACAGGATTTAAGAAATGCTAAAACAAGGCAGAAAGCTCCCAGAGTTGACAGGAGTCCCTTCTAGTGGCACTAACAGTATAAGAAAAACATGCAAGTAAAGTAAGCAGCAATTAGAGACAGCAGAAGACATGGTCCGGCGAGCTCCATGCTGGCAAAGATCCAAAGAGTTTCGGAGTGTTTTTTGGTTTTTGTTTGTTGCTATGCTGCAATGGCGAGGCTGTAAGAGAAAGAATCTGAGTTATGTGTAAAAGCACTTATCTATGCCTAGACCTGTGCATTTGGGAAGGTTTTGTAATGGCACACATCTGTCATTTTAGTCCACTATTTAATTTAATTTTATTTTTTTTGAGACAGGGATTCACTGTGTCATCCTACTAGAATGCAGTGGCCCAATCATAACTCACTGCAACCTCCAACTCCTGGGCTCAAGCGATCCTCCCACCTCAGCCTCCTGAGTAGCTGGGACTACAGGCACACACCTCTGCACCTGGATAATTTTTCTACTTTTTGTAGAGACGGGGTCTTGCTCTTGCTCAGGCTGGTCTCAAATACTCCTGAGCTCAAGCAATCCTCCTGCCTCAGCCTCCCAAAATGCTAGGGTATGAGCCACTATGCCCAGCCTATTCCACTAATTTAAATTAAACTGCCAATCAGTGATAAATCATGCACTACATCCAAGTTGTCTCCTTTTCAAGGGTGGGCAGAGATATTGAAGAGAATGAGAAAGAAGGAATGGCAGAAAGTTCTAATTTGAGCTAACTGGGAGCTTAGTTTGCTCTCCCTACCCAGGGAGGGTTGGGTCGACCTGGAACAAATAGCAAGAGTTGAATAAAGAATCAATATATAGCATAATTACAACACATCTTTTTAAATGTTTTCAGTGAATTTTGCATGTCACAGTTGGAAGCACCACCAAGCAAAAGAAGAATATTTTTGTTCATTTAAAATGGGTATAAATTTGAAGTCAAGAAATTGAGTTTCAGTATCAGATAAACTGCTAAATTTGTCTTTTAACTTTTTTAAACAAATAATCAGAGAGAAAATAAAGAGAAAAAGAAGCAATGCACATTTTTCTCTCTATCTGTTAACAGGGAACTAACTCATGAAATAAATACGAGCTACCCTAAATAGAGTTTCCATATCTCACCCAAATAGAGAAAGAAAAATGCATTAAATTGATACTAATATTAAAATATATAAAAGGCTTAAAAACAATACATGTAAGAGATGCGGTCTCAAGCCACATTGGGAAAACACAATTGCATATTCTTCAATTTTTTTATAATAATTCTGAGGCTAAAGAAGAAAATAAGCTCATTAAATCCTGAGCTCACATAAAGCTGAGACAGAGAGAAAAAGTGACAGAGGTTAAGATTAAAATATAATGGAGTTTTGCAAAAGTAGGAAAAGGAGAGAAATTTAATAAAAATGGAAGTTAGTGAAGATAAAGGTGTGTCACATTGCTATTCACATATGGAGTGATGGAATATCATGCATGGATCCATTAGTAAAATAGAGACCTAGGGTATTTCATTGGAAGACAAGATGAATCTGAGCCAAAAGTTCCCTGGGATAAATTAGCTGCAATAAAGCACATAAAATGAGCAATGTAATTACAATGTACTATGCAGCCTTAATTAGGCCTCTGATGTTTGCTGCCTTCAATTTAGGGAGCCATGATTTATAGAAGACAGACAAACTAGAGAAGTTAAAGGCTAGTTAAAAGAAAAAAGAATGTCAATTAAAGGCAGTTCGTGATACAGCAGTCATATAACAATATTAGAAATTTCATTCTATACAAATATTTATTTGCATAAATTATCCTATCTCAAAAGCTAACGGAGTACTTAATGCCAGACAGGAAATCATTACTATGTTAAGATATTCTTATCTTGCTACTGATGCTCATGGTTTGTGGGTTTGGAGTTTTTGGGGGTTTGTTTCATTTATTCACTCTTTCATCACTGAGCACATCAAACGGGGCACTCTCTGTGTTAGGGCCTGGGTATGAGAAAAATGAAAAGCAAAACTGGTATCATCCCTGCTCTCACGGAGCTTACAGACCATACAAAGTCAAGCAGAAGTCCATTATTTTCCTGTGACTTTAAAAGAATGACCTCTAAGCTGCTTAGCCTCAGATTCTTCATCTGTAAAATGGAAATTTTTAACAGAACCTATCTTACAGAATAATCATGGAAGTCCAGGGAAGTAATGTGTATGACATTGTCAGCACAGTGCCCTAAATTCATTTAAGATTTCCTTGGCCACACAATGGAAAACTATGCAGTCATTAAAATGTTCAAAAATCTGATGTCTATGTGTTACGCTACAACATGTCAGTATCTGCAGAAATGCTGACAGATGTAATTAATTGCTCTAAAGCCCTTTAAACAAATGCTTAAAAGACATGTACGTTGGAGCATTTTTAAGGCAGATCCTCTGGATAAATACAAATTAATCAGTTCCTCAAAAAGATACTTAACTCAAAGCAGAAATTCTTTATTAAGAACTATGATTTGGGGCAGAAACGTAAACTGATTATACCACCTGCCTGAGCTTGACGTCAATTTTAAAAGTTCTCCCACAGTAGGAGGACAAACCAAGGGCGTTATTCCCAATAACCACAAAGGTTTTATAGAATAACCTAATTCTGATACTTGGCAAGTGTGGAATGCCGGAGGGAGAAAAGTTATGTCACAGATTGATGAAAAACACCATTTTAGATAGGGTATGACATGCAGAATGGTTTGCTGTCCTGAGATCTATCAGTATGTGCAGGGCAAAGTACAACTTCAAAATGCATTTGAAAGTGGATATATTTTTAGAAAGCTAAGCAAATCACTTCAGACCTGAGAGTATCAGAAAGTACTACCAGGAGACATTAAAACACACTGTGATTCAGTGAAGAGCAGTATTTCCAATCATTCACTTACTAAGTCTGCATTGTGCAGTGTGGCTTGGGAGAGCAACGTGAGAGGGACGCAGAGCTAGTTAGCTGGGTTAGGAAGCCGGAAATCACTTCCACTCTGAAATTTGATGACTCTATGTCAACCGAGTTTGCCTATTTACACTCAAGGGTTATTATAGTCCTTCATCACATTAAAAGAACACGACAGAGCACATTCAATCCCTTGCCTGCCCACGGTCCCCACCCGAGAGGCACCATCTATCACGAAGGGAAAGAGCATGAAATTCGGAGCCACACGGCTGGGGTCTAAGTCCTGCCTCGGCAGCTTGCGTGCCTTCTGCAGCCTTGCAAAAGCAACTTCACTGTGCCGCAAGTCTCCGTCTGTGAAATGGCAATACCAGTAATAGTCACCTCTGCTATCGTCTGGATATAGTCTGTCCACATCAAATCTTATGGTGAAATCTGATCCCTAATGTTGGAGGTGGGGCCCAATGGAAGGTGGATCATCGGGGCGGGTCCCACCTGAAGAGATTAATGCCGTACCTGGGAAGGGGGGTGTGAGTGAGTTCTCACTCTTAGTTCCCATGAGAGTTGGTTGTTTGTATTGTATATATTTTTTTTGATAGGTTCTTGCCCTGTTGCCCAGAGTAGAGTGCAGTGGCATCATCATAGCTCACTGCAATCTCCAACTCCTGGGCTCAAGGGATCCTCCTGCCTCGGCCTCTGAGTAGCTGGGACCACAGGCATGAGTCACCATGCCAAGCTAATTACTCTTAGTTTTTTGTAGAGATGGGATCTCACTATGTTGCTCAGGCTGGCTTTGAACTCCTGGGTTCAAGTGATCCTCCTGCCTCTGCCTCATAAAGTGCTGGGATTATAGGTGTGGCCATCACGACTGGCCAAGAGCTGGTTGTTTAAAAGAGCCTGCCACCGCCCCTCTCTCAGTTCCTGCCTCTCTTGCCACGTGATCTCTGCAGGACAAGCTCGCCTTCGCCTTCCGCCATCAGTGGAAGCAGCCTGAGGCCCTCAGCAGATGCAGATGCAGATGCCCCATTTTGAACTTTCCCAGATGTCAGAATCCTGAGCCAAATAAACCTTTTTTCTCAATAAATTACGCAGCCTTGGGTACTCCTTTATAGCAACACAACACAGACTAAGACAACGTCATAAAGTTATTATGAAGATTAAATGAGTTAATACATTTAAAAGTCCCGGCACAGTGTCCAACACATAGGAAGGCCTGCATAAGTGTTGGCTGTTATCATGCTTTTCCATCTAAAATTCTCCATACCATATCTTAGCAGTGTTAACATGGGAAAATGTTGGTTTTAATAAAACAAAAATAACCTTGTAGCTAGCAACCACTAACTACAAAAGAAAAAGGTGCTAAGTTCATATTGTGGTATTTTTACTCACTTAATTTAATGAGCACATACTTAGTGTTACTAAGAGTCCTCTCAGGCTGTCAGCCTTCCAAGTCCCATTTACAGGTGAAAAGTCTAAGGCACAGAGGGGCTAAGTGACTTGTTCAAGGTCATGTAGCTCTAAAGGATGGAGCTGGAATTGGAATTTAGCCAGCCTAGCTCTAAAGTCCATACCCGTAATCTCTGCTTCTCCTTAACAAAGTAGAAAAGAAGATAAAGGAAAATGATTTAAAAATGAGCTTCCATTTTTGATGAGCTAGTCTTGGCAGGGACAAGCCCTGTTTTTGATGATGAAATGGCAGGAAACTCTTTTTTAGAGGACCAGGGACTTGGGACAGGCTTGACTGCCCACAATTAGGACCTCGTACCCTACCGGGCTGACTACACCCTGAGACCTACCGTTGGTCATCTCTCTCCAGAGAAGGCACATTTGGTAGGTACCAAAGCAGCTGAGCCAATGTCCATCCAGACTACATTCACTGCATGACCTTGACCCTGACTTTGACCCTGAAGCGAGTGTCTGGACTGCGGTGCATCCTGCCTTGGTGCTAAAGATGGAAGATCTGGACGGGTGGTGATTGGCTTCCTTCTTTTGACTACTGTGTTCAAACAAACATGCTCCCATTTTAAAAGCTTAGGTACTGAAAGGGCGGTTAAGAGGCAAGTTGGCTTGAGAAGACTGGACTCAGTTATTCACAATGCAGAGAAGCATCTATGAACTCAGTCCCAGACAGAGGCTTTAAGTCATGACACAGTATAACTCAGATAGGTCAAGGACACTCAAGCTTGACTGAAAGCAAGTGACACAATGCAATTACTTGACCAAAGGTGATGCTAAAAATATTTAATAACCAGAATAGCATGAGCAAAACCCAATCAAACCAGACAGCGGCAATAAACAGTTATCTCTCTGTTTCTTAAAAGCTGAAACTTCCACATTCTGTCTGTGACAATGAAACATCAGCTCAGTACCCAAAGGACACTAGAA
The DNA here is from genome assembly GCF_020740605.2 of Lemur catta. Lineage (NCBI taxonomy): Eukaryota > Metazoa > Chordata > Mammalia > Primates > Lemuridae > Lemur > Lemur catta. Next base: position 10,501,815 of record NC_059152.1, on the reverse strand, counting down.
ACAGGCCAGGTGGAATGCGGAAATCACTGCTTGTGATCTTGTTTTCTAATAAGCAGCTTGTTCTCAAGTGAGCCCTCACTGGATTCCGTGGTTTTCCTGAGACAAGACTTCCTATTTTATTCCCCTGGCAAACCTGGGTTTTGCAGACAACCACCTGGAGGGCTGTGTACCAGGGAAAAAATAAAATCAGCAAAAAGTGAGAAACAAGCGCAGGTGGCTGGTATCCTACCTCCCAATCGACCTGGAGGAAGTCACTAGGGTTGCCTGAATTGTTGTTATTACTCAAATCTGATAGCTGTGATTTCTGCATCACTAACAGTGGATCTCAAACAACATCCTGGGAGCCCATGCTCTTTCCAACTCAATTGTGCATACCTAAGTAAATGTCAAGGAGGAGGAGTTCCTGGCACACTTGATTCTAGAACAGATTATTCCACAGCTTACAAATTTTTCATCTTTGAAAACTGATGAGCTTATATTCTGCAAGAAATAGCTATGACAACCTTGGAAGCTTTAAACTATCCTATTTCCAGCTACCCAAAGTTGTATTGTATGTGAGCATGAAGTTTTGGCATCTGGAGTGCACTCAAAGGCTCCTCATTTGACTTAAACCCAGAGGGGACGTCGTTCAATGGCACTTACTAAGAGTGGGAAAGAACTGGCAGGAATTCCGAAGAAAGATCACTTCCATCTCTGCAAAACTGTGTGAGGAATAGACTACACAAAACATAAGACTCAGAAAATGTCTGCAGCCTCCCCACAAGCTGACTACATTTAGCCAGCTATCTCTTGCCTCCAAACGGCATTTCAAGTACTCAGTACACCCTAAAGAAAAACCCAGCCTTCAAAGGTACATCAACTTAATCAACTGCACTCGCTCATACCAATCTTTTGTCTTTTCAATTAACTCTAGTCCAGAAGACAAAGTCACTAGTCACACATAAACATGGGACAATACATAATTTATCTTTCATTTCCCTAAGGAATTCAGGGTGGCCATTCGTATAAACTGATCAGATACTCTACCATAGTGACAGGTGTCACTAGCATTCTCATCACAAAATATAAGTACCTGAGGTGATGGATATGTTAATTAGACTTATTTAGTCATTTCCTATTGTATACATATATCATGATATCATTCTGTACCCCCCAAGTATATAAAATTATAATTTGTCAACTTAAAATAAAATTTTACCTGCAATATTTGACAAACTTCCCAAAAACAAAATTCTAAATTCAGTCCTTTTAACCTCAAACTAGCTTTTAATAATAGAGCAAAGATGAGTAAATTCACACCTAGGGGGTACAGCACACACTAACTGGGTGAAGGGCACACATAACTTTGACCCAAACTGTACAAAAGCAAATTATGTAACCAAGATGTGTGTACTCCCATAAAATTCTGAAATAAAAAAAATAATAATAATAGAGCCACTAAAAGTCCAAGAGAAACTTATTAGGCTTACTGATATATTAAACCATACAGGAAACATTATTAGTTATGAAATGGTATTTGGTTTTCCTTGGGTTGTATTTGTATAAATGTATTATCTGTTCCTAAACTATGTAAGATTCCTAAAATTCTAATATGCTTTATTATCAATAATTATATATGCTAAATTATTGTATGCCACAGAAATAACCACATCTCTTTAGCATCTTTAACCCTGACTATTCTAAGATCTTTATTATCCACAATTATTATTTTACTTTAATTCTTCTCAAACATAGTTTATAATCAGTTATAGTCCGAGATACCCTTCTTTAAGAAAATGGCATGGAAAGAACTAAAATATTTTTTATGACTTTTTATTTAAAACGTTACTGATTGTCTTGCTTTGTTTTCCAGAGTCATGACAAGCATTCAGTAAACAGCAAATTTTACCAAGATTTAAATTCTGGATATCTCCAGGATTTAAAACTACTGAAGCCTGCTGGGTCCAGCCTATTATTCACTGCCAAAGCCCTGCTACTAAAACTATAAGCATCCTCCCTCTAGGCCCAGGAGAAGGGGTGTGTGAGATTGCAATGGCCAATATCAAGGGACGGAATCAGTTCAGACCCTCCAGATCAAGGATGGGCACCCAGAAGCCTAAACAAACACTAACTGAGAGACTTTCCGGGCCACGTGGTCCAAACATCCATCCCAACCATAAAGAATTTCCTGCTTCCCATAGATTTAGAGCTTCCTAAGTATAACTGTTCTCAGCTATGGGGTTTATGCAAATAGAGACAATGAAAAAATTATCAGTTACCTTAGGATAAATTACTAAAGAGACTAAAATATCGTGACACAACAAGTCTCTAAATTCCTTAGCTTAAATGGTTATGTTTCATATAACAAATCGCTACAAGTCTGCAATTAAACCCAAGAATATAGTAGCTTGCCCCTTATATTTAATAGATAAATTAATTTGTAGCCTTGCCTTTGACATTCCTGGAAGGTTTTAAAGGGTCGATGAGTGCCTGTCCACCTCCAGTCCCAGCTGGCCTAGAACATTTAATTGGCTGTGAGCCCTTTTGGCGCTGAAGTCCTCTTGGCCACAGGAGTCCCATTGACGGCCTGGATGGAGCTGGGGCGGGCAGCCACACCACCCCGGAAAAGATGGGACAAAGTAAGAGTCTGGCCATCAGTGTTGCCTCTGGCAGATCTTGGCCGAAAGGGGGAAACTGTGAACTAAAATAAAATCTGAAGCCCCCCAGCTGACTGAATGGACCCCCTCTTTGCCAAGGGGACCCCAAAATACCCTAAAGCTGAGTTGCTGGCCAGGGGAAGGTAAGATGTCCTTTGTGACTCACTGACAGGCCTAAGGCTATACTTAAACCACAAAACCACAAAGCTTAAACCACACCTGCAGGTCACCCATTTACTTAACAGATCACATGAGTCTGGGTACACGTCCTTTGGCTTATCTGATCAGCAGACTTCCTTAACTTAAAACATTCCAAACCTTTAGATAAAGCTTCATTTCTTTAACCAATAACAAATCAAAGAATCTTTAAACCCACTATAACCTGGGACTCCCTGCTTCAAGATGTCCTGTCTTTTTGGGCCAAACCAACGTACACCTTCCAAGTATTGATTTATGCCTTTACGTGTAATTCCTGTCTCTCTGAAATGTATAAAATTAAACTGTAACCCAACCACAGTGAGTCCACTTGCTCAAGGCTTCTTGGGCATGGCTCCGGGCCATGGTCCTCAAAGTTGGCTCAGAATAGACCTCTTTACATTAAAAATAAATTAATTAATTTAATTCAATAAAAAATCCCTTGGTGATTGTAATCTGCCTCCCTATAATTTCTGTTGCTGCTTCCACCATAAATGACTGATCCCACCCCCAATTTTTCTTATTTCCCAGTTCTGGGCCTCAGATCATTTCTCACAGTGGTATTTATGAATGTAAATATAATTGATGAATTTAAGAGTGTATCACAAGAGGGTCCAGAGAAATGACATGAAAAGAAGGTCCATGAGAGCCTGCTTAGAAATTTCAGAGTTTAGAATAAAGAGAAAGAAAAATGATCCTTAAAACAAGAGAACATCACATCCATATAATTACCCATATTTAAATTCCATTAATAATCTCATACTCAGTAAGAATCTGTAGAGCAAAGCATAGTGGGGTGGTTTAGAACAAGGAAACTGGCACCAAACTGCTGGGTCCAAGAGCGGGGTCTGTCTTGGCTCAGCCACTGGATTTCTCTGAGCCTCAGGTCCCCATCTCCAAGACAGGGACAATAACAGTACCTACTCCATACGGCTGTTATGAAGATTCAATGATTCATATTCATAAAGCACATAAAACAGTACCTGGCACATAAGCACTTATTAAATGAGATCTGTGCCTCCAATAATTTCAGACAGATTCTTACACAGTTGCCTTGCTGTAGATACAATGTCGTAAGAGGACTGTTGTAAAAAGGGTATTTAGCTGCAAGTAAGGAAAAGTCCTATTACCCTGTATTAAACTAGGGAGGGCCCACAAAGTCAATGGCATGTTAGTTTCAAACCATCAACCACACAGATTCCTTCCATGGTTGGCTCCCCACTCTTTTTCTTCCTGTGGGGCTTTTTCTCTTATCCTGGCAGATGGATGTTGACTACTAGTTACTGCATCTTTATTCCAGGCAAGAGGATTGAGGCAAGACCCAGGTCTTTCTCCTGGGAAGGCTTTCTTTGGGAAGCAAAGCTCTCCAAGGGCCAGAATGGGGCAACAGGGTACCCTCAGTCTTAACTGAGGCTAAGGTTCTGAGAATTTTGCTTTTTAGCTTCTAAAACAAAACAAGGCAAGGGAGGAGGACTTGGTCTGAGGGTGCTGAATCAGCCAACATACACAATCCTCCTCACAAACGTTAAATTCTTTCTGATTTTATGTATAGGTATTCACTCTGCCTTCCTAAGACTTCCTGTGGTCCCAGGAATATATAAAAAATTGAATTGGAAAAGCTTTAGGTAAAACTTCTAACCTTGTTAGATAACTGAATCTGTTTGTGTTAAACCCCTGCCCAACAGGAAGGGTTATACATATCCCTTCCGGGGCTCGCACACACGTGCCGGCACGCTGCCAGCAGACAGGGCCGACTGTAGCTCAGCCACCTGCACCTCTCAGCTCCCTGAACGCCTCAACTCTAGCTCTGTCGTTCGGTTTCTCCTTACACATCTTTTTTTCCATTCCATATGCAGGAGCTTCTTTTTTATCATTATTGGCAACAGAAATGACTGGATCTAGGATTCATGACATTGTGAAAACATATTTGAAAGTAAATCCAAGAAATGTTGGAAAGATATTACTGCTTTGCAATAACATTAGGGAGAGGACTGTTTATGGGCCATTTAAATATAGAGGTGATTCTTGTAATTATCAATGACTCCCTTGGTTCAGTTTCAGTGGCAGGATGTAAAGAGTAGTGGAGGCAAAGCAAAGTGGAAAAAAAAGAAAAGGAACGTGAAAAACAAAACTGGTGTTAGTGGTCATCAGACCCTTCTATGTGATCCTTGAACCTTTGAGTCTAATCATTGCTTCCCATTTGTCTATTTGTAGCATAGGTTCTGACACCCAACTCCCCACTCCTAGAGAACTTAGTGCTTTACCCTTTCCTTTTGCAAATTCCAGCTCCGTGGTTACCAACGTGAATAGCATGGGTCTATCTTTCCACATCCTACGCATGTAGAGACATATGTACATATTGCATGGGATTTGTTTCCCTTCTTTCTTTTCTGCCTGTCTGCCTGCCTTCTTTTCTTTCATTCCCTTTATTTTTTTTTACAAAAATATATTCCATCACACACATTCTACAAATGAATTTTTGCTTAATAATATATCCTAAATATGTTTGAGGATATAGATCTAAACAATTCTTCTAAATATCTACAATATATTTGAAAATGTTATTGGGATATAATTAACCTATTATCCTATGGATCATCACTTCATTTCCAATGTTTCATTTCTAAAAACAATCCAGGACATTTTCTGGTTCCAGAAATGGCAGACTAGGTATTGCACAACAATCCTCAAGCAAAATAACCAAAAGAGTAGGGCAAGACACACACACACACCCATATCTATACCTGTCTGAAGGCACTACAGACCTGCTGAGCCACTAAAGACTAGAAGGTTCTAGATTCTAGGAAAATAAATTAGCCCCACTTTTGCCTTATTTTGCACTCAAGTATTTTCCAGTTTGCATCTACAGCTGAGATGCTAACAAGCTGAGGTGAGTGTGTGTCAAGCAATCTCAGAAGTATTACAGACAGAAAATAAAATGGTGCATACATAAGCACTCAGTAAGTAACAAATACAACTGGAATAAATTGTATACAGGTACATGTGCATATCACTATTATTACTATCTCCAAAAACTAAGCAACGCTCTACTTCCTCTGGGGAAAGAGTAATTCATTGGAAGCATAAGTGTAACTACAGTAGAGAAAATTGTTTTGTGAAATACATTTTTAGATACTTACAAACCAGGAAGCTACAAAGTATAGTGAACATATTTTAAGCCTGATGCTAAGGAGCTGGGGTTTAATCTTGGCTGTAACAATAAATAATTCCAGGATCTCAAATCAGTCATTTTAACTGTTCTATGCCTCAAATTCCTTTCCTCTAAAGTAAGAATGTTAAATTAAATATTCTCTAAGGGTCCCCACCTACGCTTGACTTTCAATATGCTTTCTTTGAGCACAAGGCTTCCATTTTAAGCAGAAATGCCTGCAGTCAACGGCTTGATGAGAAAAAGACAATTGCAAGTAACAACTTGTAACCAAAGGAATTGTGCCTGTAACTGACAATGATGAAGACTCTATAATAATAAACACTGGACTCTACTTTGCGGAACTTAAAGGATGCTCGCTCTGTTCTTTCCTTCTCTCTCTCCTTTTTTGATGTGAGCATTTTGCTGTGCAATTGATTCATGTACCATGGACGCTCCGCTCTGAAGGCTGCCCTGTGCTTTTCTCTTTCCAGATATTCACTGGGGCCAGGAAAAGATATATATATATATATGTAGCTTGCCAATGATTATGGACACCTGGACCCAAGAATTTATCCACTTTTGTAATCTATGCCATCATCTTCTTACCACTTATTTGATCATTTCTTCCTCCTACTAATTATTCATTTTTCCTTGTTTAATATATTCTGCAATTAATGAACAATTATTCATATTGCTATATTCTTAATACCCTCATCTTATAAATTTGGTGCTTTTATTACAACAATCTCCAGTCTCTACATTATTTCTGCCACCCACCAGTCAGTCTAGCAGTGCCTTAGAACTCACTGTGACTCAATTTTTTCTTCCTCCAATCTTAAACTCCAAAATTTTGCTCTGTGACTTAAAACTACCCTCTCTGACTACAACCATCTGTTCTTCTATGTCTCTATTCATTCAATTCCAACAAACCTGTCCCTGACTGTGTCTTTATCATGCAAAAGTCACGGAATTATTCTGTATGCACAGTATCATTTTTCAAGTGAATTCAAACATCCATTCATTTATTCAACAGATATTAATAAACACCTATAGGTGCCAGACAGCACTATATATCCAGAGAAAACAAAGATGAATTAAATCACGCCCCTACCTTCAAGAAGTTCATTACTAGTGAAGGAGACTGAGAGGAAAGACAAGTAACATTAGAGGGTATTAGTGCTGTCGAAGGGCCAATAATGAAATAATGTGCAACAGAGGAGGAGCCACAGATTCCATTTAGGTGTCACCGAGGGTGTCACTGGAGGGTTCAGGCCCACCTGGCAATCACTGATACGTCTCCACAACCCCAAAATGAAACTAACGTACTCATTAGAGATGTGCATATCAGGTTGACTGCCTATAACCACCTACTCTGATACAGACCCTTGATTAGTATTTACTAAAGCCCTTTTATATAAAATATTGTGATAAATGTTTTGGTAAACTCATTTTTTCCCAAATCTGTCCAAATAATCTTTTGAACACAAGGGGAAAAAATGAGAATTCCAAACTGATCTTTTTGTGTGTCGAATATATCACATGTAATGAATTTGAAAAAGAGTAAAGAATTCTAGCTCTCTCGCGGTTTTCAGGACTTCGTAACTAGACTTTAAAAAATAGATATATAAATGGGCAGGATACTGTTAGATTGCTACTCAAAAATGACTAATGAAAATACTAATAATTTTATCAATAATTAAACTGTTAAAAGGAAAACACTCATATTACACCACCGATCGTTAGAGTCAAAGTTGTTCTTCTACTCTTTTTTTTTTTTTCCTAGAGATGCAGTCTTGCTGTCTTGCCCAAGCTGGAGCACACTGGCTATTCACAGGCACGATCATGATACATCATAGCCTCACACTCCTGGCTCAAGTGATCCTCCCGCCTTACCCTCCCGAGTAGCTGGAACTATAAGCATGTGCCACCACACCCAGCTAATTGTTTTTTTCAGTTTTGTAAAGACGGGGTCTCACTATGTTGCCCAGGCTGGTCTCAAACTCCTGCCCTCAAATGATCCTCCCGTCTCAGCCTTCCAAGGAATGAGGACTATAGGCACATGCCACCGTGACCAGCTGAGTGTATTTTTATGTCTTAAAGAACATGGAACAGAAGAAAACAGGAATAATATATTATACTAAGGAGAAAACTGGCAAACGTACCAGAAGAAGCTTCCAGTCTTTCCAATCTGCTAATCAACCAGTCGAGGGAGCCGGAAAATTGAGCACAGTTTTTACGATTTCCTCTAATTAGGGCCGCTGCAAAAGAAAAAGCAGGTTTCACATTTATATGACTTTCCAGCTCAAAACTTAAGGTATGCTAATGTAATAGTAGCCCTAAAATATTAGATCAAGAACAAAACATCTTCATGTTACATCTAAAACATATGCAAGCGTATATATGCTTACATATACAAAACTGAGACATTAAAAGATAAATTGATATTTATTAATGCGGACTGACAAAACCACTGCTCATTAGAAGGAATATAATTTCAGGAAGTAACATTTCACATTGGGAGGCAATAATGAAGGGCAATGGGAAAACCAGTACCCTGGGATTTCCCTCACTGGGGTTCTAATACCTACTGCTTTTAATTAGCCACGAGATTAAATTATTCCATCTCTCTTGAGCCCAATTTTCTCACCTATATAATGAAGAAGTTAAGAGTACATCAGTTTTCCTAAAAATGTATCATAATATACTTGGATACATAACTAATAATTATAACTCTAACACACATACAGAGATATGTATCTAAGTGTTACATTAAAAAAAAGGATGAGAGTGCCAATGGCCAGTAAGTTTGGAAACATTTTTTTCAACCTCTTCTTCCCATTTGGAAATTCACAATGCATATCAAGGACTCTCACACTTTCTGCAGTAAAGAAACCTATTCTAACTTTGCTTAGACTAGTGTTTTCTAAACCTCTTTGACTAAAGAGCCCAACTTGTATAAAATTCCTATGTGACTACTTACAATCTCTTTCCAGCTAGTTTATACACTCAGTTTTAAATTTTAAATTTTTCAAAATCATTCAATTTCTTTCAAATCAAGTCTGGTAAATATTTTACACGAATTCTACCCTTACACCCAAAAGACTGTTCAGAAATAGTATAACTGCTTACAAAGGGTTGGCAAGATTTTTTAAATAATGTGGTATTTAAAGGGAGAAAGATGTCGCCACAAGAAAAATCACTATTTAAAATGTGGTAGCACTAGGAAGCAGTTCGAAGAAGTGACGTTTGAGGTTATACTGCTTGTTTACCTCCACGTTACAAGCAGGAGGCAGGACACCTGGCAGTCAGAGTGTGCAATTAAACTTAAAGACAACCTTCACATTTTCAATTTCAATAAAATGAATGAATGAATGAATGAATGAATGAATGAATGTTGAGGGTAAGAAAAGACACAGACAGAAAAGACAGGAAGGCTTCTATCCCTACAATGGCGTAAGAAGACCTCTTTTGTGTATAGAGCCTCCACAATACTTGTACAAAGATTACAGGATGATGACTCAATTGCTTAGGTTCTCCTCTGACATCACCAAAATGAGTGGTTAAGTTTAAGAGTAGTTTCTACCTCCTTATTTCTTTCATTGTCTAAGATGTATTAATTTCAAAATCAAATAGTACAATAAAGTGACTTTCTTTTCAAAACAAAAAGGGAGAACAATGCCATCACTATCTGTAGTGGCAATCATCATGAGATGTCTCAGAGCACCATTCTCATCCCCAAAGTGCAACAGCAACTCTAACCTACATGGTATGTTGAGATACAAAAACAAACTCAAGGTAAATGTCCTTTCCTAAATTTGAGACAAGCAAGCTAAACCTTAAAATACTCCTTAATTGCTGCCTAATTGGACATAAAAACTGAGTTAAGACCTTTCATCTTCCATACATCACTTTTTTCCTCATATATTTAAGAAACACTGATGTGACTGTATCAGGGACTATGGCTGACACTGCGAATATGAGCTGAAATAAAGTGGGAATATAATACAATGTCTTCCAAGTCTTCTATTATATTTCAAGCTCTTTCAGATCATATACTCTATCTTACTATTCCTTTGCATGGTGCCTGAAATTTAGTAGATATGTTATTAATATTTCTTAACATGAATAAATGAATAAATAGCTTCCAGTCTCCTGGAATATTGGTGGTTAAATAACTATAGTACACTTTAATATATAAACATTTTGATCCTAGCACTTTGGGAAGCTGAGGTGGGAGGATCGCTTGAGGCCTGGAGTTTGAGGTTACAGTGAGCCATGATGACACCACTGCACTCTAGCCTGCGTGACAGAGCAAGACCCTGTCTCAAAAAAAAAAAAAGAAAAGAAAAGAAAAGAAAAAACAACATTTTCAACTAAGGTCTTAACAAGGAAATGCTAATTCAACTGAACCAATTTTATGGACATTAAATAACTAAATCCTAAACTTTTCTCCAATCAGAATATGAAATGCATGTAATACTGGCAATTGAGAAATTATTTTTGAAAAAATACACTATTCTGCATTTCTTTACTTTTTAAAAATTTAATTTCATCATGGTAAGAACTTATTCATCTTGCTTAACTGAAACTTTATGTCCCTTGATTAGTAACTTCCCATTCCTTACCCCTAAAGCTCTGGAGACTACCATTCTACTCTTTGATTCTATGAATTCAATTATTTTAGGTACTTCATTTAAGTGGAATCATATAGTACTTGTCTTTCATTATTAGTATCAAAATATCCCCTAGGGCTCCATGCTTCAGTGTCTTTAAACTCTTAGACTCAACAGTTTACAAAAGACTCAAAGAATCTGAGAATTACAAATGGATTTAGATTTAAAGATATTCTAAGAAAATCCCTTTACTTTTAAAATTTATTGAACAAATATTAATTACCTGCTGAGTTCAGACATTGCTCTAGATGCTGGAGATACAGCAAGAAATCAAACACCCACCCCATCTTGGAGCTTGCATTCCAAGGTGGGAAGTACTAAGTGAACAGGCCCTAACCAGCACAGACAAATGAGGAGATGACAGAACTAAAATCCAGAAGTATTTCTTAACATTTTGAGATTAACAAGTAGATGGTCCCAAACCTCAAAAACAATTAAAAAGCAAACAAAACAAAAACTCTCAAACGTTGCTGAAGAATGTAAGAGTACAGGACCACCGAAACTTCTTGGAGAGCTTCAGGAGCTGTCTCTACAGCTGGGGGACCCTGTAAACTGGAGTTTTAAGACTCCTTCCCAGGAAATCATCAGGGTGGGAGAAGGTAAGACTATTACCAAGTTGAAAAAAAACAAAGTGTCTTATTTATAAAATGCCTTTCCAGGGTTTCCTGGAGAACAAGACAGGAACTATCTACATGCACAAACATGAGAGTAACACCTGATAGGGGCATGTCTGAAGCCCATGCCTTTCTTTTCCATCTCTGGTCTGCCTTCCTGCACCCCTCACCTCCCACCAGTGTTTTACAGCATTGAGGAAGATCTGTCTCCCTCAGACTCTGGGAAAACGATCTGTATATGCAAAGATCCCTATTTGCTGTACCTTTCCAAGTCTTAAACCATTCAGAAACTGGTCACTAAGAGAGCAACAATGCATCATGTTGGTTTTATATTTTAAATCTTCAAATTTAAAATAGTATTCAACTACACGTTCTCACTTATACATGTGAGCTAAGCAATGGGTATGCATGGTCATACAGAGTGACTTAATGGACACTGTAGTCTGGGGGGTAGCAGGGGGGTGCAGGATGAAAAATTACCTATTTGATACAATGTATATCAGGCGATAGGTATATTAAAAGCCTAGACTTCCCTACTATGCAATTCAGCCATGTAACAAAAAACCACTTGTACCCCCCTAAATCTATTTAAATTTTTTAAAAAAGTATAGATACTATTGCAAAGTCTATTGTATAGCTTAAGAAATAAAGCAGTATATACACAAAGAATAAAAATAAAAGAACAAAATAGTGATCTTTGCTGTTAGAAATCCATTCAGGAGAGAATAATATAAATTATTTCCTAAAACGTCAAAGAATAAATTGGTATCGATTTTTTCCCATTTTAAAAACTTTCTTAGTTTTTTAATTTCACATGACTTTTACTCAAGATTAACAAAAAGCATGGCTATTAATGAGCTCTATTTAAGGGGTATGTCTCTGTGTGATTTTTTTTTTGTAGCTCTTTAGAAACAATGCATAAATGTAATATGAGAAAAAAATGAGTATTCATAGAGAGAGTTTGCCAGAGATCCATTTCTCAGGCATCTTTAGAAAATCATCCCGGCTTGCAAACTTCCCATAGATTAACTGTGTGGATGTCAGAAATGATGTATGAAACACGCCACAGCAATGCTACTCGAACTACGAGTATCAGTGTCTCTAAGATCCTGTCTCCCAGATGGCAGGCTCATAAATCTACTTTGGTCATTCTCAACCTAAAACACATATTAAATATCTCCATGTCAAATGCTAAATTGTTATAGATTCTCATTCCCGCCCTCTCCCCCTTTCTTGCCATGCTAAATAGACACCTTGAAGAAAAAAAAAGCAAAGCAAAAGAAGACAGTGGCTTGCTTCACACATGACCCTAAGCGAGAATCTACTATCTATTTGAAAGAATGCAAGAAAGCTTAATGAGTCTGGAACCAAACTTTTTCACAGTGGAGTAAAGAAGAACAGTGAGATACATACATCTTACAGAACTCCAACCACTGCTGCAGATCTGAGACTTTTCAAGTCCAAAGTGAAGTATATACTTAGGTGCACATGGCCATCTATCTTACAATTACAATGAATTCAGTAAAAACTACCGACAGCAGATGGTTCTGAAGACTTTCCCATGTCAAAATTCAACACAAGATTGTACTCATTGATTTTTTTCACGTCATGAAATCAATGTTCACTATAATGAAAACAAAACCATAAGAAATCAAAGGAACACTTAAAAACAAAAATCTCTCATAACTCTTATCTACCTGAACCTCCCCCATTAAAACTATCAGGTATATATAGGGAGAGATTCCCTTTATCTGCAGTGATATACAATGTTCTATTTTTTTCACTCAACTGGAATCAGTACATTAGATTTTTTTCTTTTACCATCAATTATCTAGCATTAGACATAGATGTTAACTCCTTTTTCCAATTATAAAAAGTAATCTTTGTTAATAGATTAAGAAAAATTAGAAGTAAAAGATCAAGATCTCTCCCCCAAGAAGTAGTTACCTAACATTTTTCTGTACATACTTTCAGAAATGTCTAATGTATACACAAGAATGTATCTTTCTCTAGATATTTTTAACTTGATACAATTGGAATCTTACTATATTTACGGTAAGTGCTTTGTTTATTTTATTTTTTCTACTTAATAGTATACCATAGAGCTGGGCAAGGTGCCTCACACCTATAATCTCAGCAACTCAGGATGCTGATGCAGTAGGATCTCTTGGGACTACTAGTTTAAGACCAGCCTGGGCAACATAATGAGAACCCATCTCTAAAAAAAATTAGCTGGGCACGGTGGTGTGCACCTGTAGTCCCAGCTACTCAGAGGCTGAGGCAGGAGGGTACCTTGAATCCAGGAATTTGAGGCTGCAGGGAGCTATGACTGTGCCACTGTGCTCCAGCCTGGGTGACAGAGTGAGACCCTGTCTCTAAAGAAACAAAAAAAAATACCATACTATAGACTGACATGCTAAAAAGAGCAGCAATCTAGCCTGCTTGTTTCATACACTTTTCCAAATCATAGATTTATCCTCATTTTCAATGATTATATGGTGTCATATAAGGGTACTATAACTTATGTAATCAATCCCCTGTTGACAGAAAAATTGTTTTTAATTTTATGCTATTTATAAAAAATTTTACAGTGGACATCCTTTTCACATTTATGCAAATATATCATTAGAATACATTTCTTAAAGTAGGATTTCTGAGAGAAAAAACATTGACATTTAAAGTTTTACATATAGTCAGACCAAGCTTTGTCTGCATTTTTATGATTGACACAAAATAGCTATTTTTTTTAAATTGCATCAATTTACATTCCAAGAATAATTATCCAACATTTTCCCCAATGATGGGTATTATCAAATTGTTTATCTGTGCTAACCTAGTAAGTGAAATACGATGCTTATTTATTTTAATTTGCACTTTATTTGGCATGTTGGAAATCTTTTATTATTTTATTATTCTGTGAACTGCCCACCTCTATCTGTTATCTGTTTTTGTATTATATAATATTTCCTTTTCTTATGAATTTATGAAAGTGCTATATAATTACAGAAAGTGGGCCTTTGTCATATAGATTGCATATCTTTCCCAAATTCCCACCTGTTTTTAATTTTGTAATGATTATTATTTATCATAAATGTTTTAATTTTTATATAGTCGAATGTATCAGTCTTTTGTTACTTATTAACGTACTTTAACGATAACTTGTCCCAAGATGGTCAAGGCAGTACTATAAGGACCTGCAGAGTAGACGGCGGGCTTTGCTACGCATGCTGTCTGTCTCTTACTCCACCACAAGCTCATGAGAGCAGGGACCACATCCTGGTCACCACTGTCCCTCACTGCCCAGATCACAGCATCTCCCACAGCAGGCATTCAAATACTCTTTCATGAATGGATAAAGTTTCCATTATGGTCTGACTATTTGGGTTCCCCCAAGATTCCTATGTTGAAATCTTGATCCCCAGGGTGATGGCATTAGAAAGCCGGGCCTTTGGGAGGAAATCAGGTCATGAGGGCAGAGATCTTATGAAATTAGCACCCTCATAAAGGAGACCCTAGAGAGACCCTCACTCCTGCCATGTGAGGACACAGTGAGAAGATGCCATCGATAAATCGAGACCTCACCAGACAGAGAATCTGCCAGTGCCCCCATCTCAGACTTCCTCCAGAACTGTAAGAAATAAATTCCTGTTCTTTGTAAGCCGCCTAGTTTATGGCATTTTGTTATCGCAGTCTGAATAGAATAAAATGATTTTTATTGAAATCCAGATTCATCGGGTTCCAAGGCCACATTCCCCTCAACGTGACAGTCTCTGTTACAAAAGGACGCCCAATCAGGAGGCCACATAAGGAATTAAGAAGCTCGGGGGAAAAAGAGACAAAAGGAAGCTTTTCTGAGGTGAGGTATTTAAATAAATAAATAAGTGTTCAGAATTATCTGGAAGAAACAGGTGTGGGGGATTAACAAACACTCCCTTAGGAATAGCAATGCACAAATATACAAGAATGTATATACATGTGAAGGGAAAGTAGATTTAGAATTTATGTCTCTTGCTGCATGCAATTAGTTTAAAAGTCATAAAATAATCATGTGACTGAAAACGCTGCATATTCATAGTTATATATAATTAGTATACTGCTATCCTTTTTTCAGATGTGGGTTTTGGGGGATTACAATTTGCCAGTATTAAGTAATAATACCTCCATCCAACCCTTTGTTAATCAAGTGGGATATAAATAATTAAGGTCATAGGACATGCGCTTAAGATATATTCAAGTCTCTTTGATATGAAGTAATTCTAGATGTTCTGGAAGTTCTGGATTGGAGGAAAGGACTAGCAGGATGCAATTCAGAGAGGCTAGAGACAGAGTGAGCTAGAGCTGGCGCATTCTGAACATTTGGCTAAGACGGGTGTGAAAAAGGTATTGGAGAGTCAATGACAATTCATGAGGAAGTGGGTGAGGGCAGCCCTGAGGATGTAAGTAAAGCCTGGAGGTGAGAAGAAATAGAGAAGAGATTAACCAGAAATCTTACATTATCTATTAATAATATCATTGAGATTGTTAAGTATTTAGCTATAGGCCAGATGCTAAGGATGCAGATGTGTGACACTGTTCAGAGAATGCGTAGGATGATGGAATATGAAATTTTTGGTCTGGAGATAAATATAAAGAAAAGTTTATGACCTCCATTTTCTTATAAGGAAACTAAGAGCCAATGTACATATATCTACAATAATCATGATCCTCTGTCTTCTATTGGCTAATCCAGAACTTTCCTCGTTATATCCAACAGGTCTAAGTAAAGTTTCTTTCCTAACACATATTTTAAAGGCAAAAACAATAAGAATGAAAGCAGAGGCTGGAGAAGAAAGTTTTACTGTGTTAACAAGGGAAATGATGTTAACAAGTATATAAAAGAACTGGGAATAATGATTAAGAAGAACAATCTTAAGCTATGCTGAGAATCAGGCAAACATTACCACATTTAAGCCACCCAAAAGCCTTTGGAGGGGAATGATTATTACCATTTTATAGGTAATACTGATAATAATAAAAGGTGTTACTCCCTGTACACCTGGCATTTTTTAAGTGCCTTCCATTAACTCATGTAATTGGCATAATTACCCTAAAAAAAAAGGCACTTTTAGTTTTTCCACTTTGCAGGTGAGGAAACTGAGCACAAATTTAATGACTTGTCCAAAGTCACATAAGTAGCAGAACTTGGGTTCTGAGACGCTGACCAGCAAGGGCGAGGGTCATTTTCTCAGAGGCTGTTGCCTACATGTGAAAGGTTAGGCTTTCGTGTTCCAAAAAAAGAACCTAATCAAGGAGGGATAATAGGTCCAGTGATTTTTAATAAAGTGAATTGATGACCTAATTTACCCTGCTACAGAAAAATCAATAGGAATCCCTATAATGTATTTATTAAATAATTCTAACATATTTATTGAGGGCATACTCTGCTTAAGTATGGTGCTAGGTAGTGAATAAAAACATTCTGATTAGAATTCAATTCAGTTTACTGCTAAGTAAACTGTTTGAGTTAAGATTGGCGGTGGACACTTCAGCTCCTTGGCCGGCATTCCTGAACACCCATCCCCTGCAGGAGAGCCAGGCAGTCAGAGGGTTTGATCCCAGTTTCAGGAGTGGGTCCCTGATCAGTGAAAGCCAGTGTGGGTACAATTCCCCTCCTCTTGCCAGAACGCCTGGTTCGGGAATGGCCACAGACACAGTCTGGGCTAATGAGAGCTGAGGAATGGTTTGCTGGGCTTTAAGAACTAACACATTCTTTCTTAAGAGGTAACTGTTTGAAGAAACCCTCTTCCATTTTTTCCATATCAAAGAAGGAGTATGTAGCACTAGGAACCGACAGCACCCAGCTGGGGCCACAAGGGGAAGCCAAGTCTAGACAAGGATGACCTCCTGGAAGGCAAAGCAGAGATACAACCCACTAATCCTAGGGATATGATCAAGCCTTTGAGTCAAACCCACTGGTAGACTGTCAGTTGTGCAAGCCAACAAACCCTCTTTGTTGTGCAAGAGTTAGGGTATTCTGTTATTTCTAACTGAACACATCCCAGTAGAAACATCATTCCACCTACAGCTGCTCCTGGCCTTTCTGTTTAAACAGGCAAACCATTTTAAAATCACATCTCTAGCCATGTTCCAGTAAAAACAAAACCACAAAACTAGTAACAGTGAGGAACTGTGCTCACACCCTCCGAGTCCCCAGCATTTTGTAGAGTATATTAATGCTACTTCAGGGGGTTCCAAAATAATCAAATTTAATCCCCAAATACCTCTGTGGAGTTAAAGGGAGTATAGGCTTGATGGAAAAGTAGCTCCGAAGGATAAACCTGCAGTGTTAACTTTGCTGGAATGGACTTTGTCTATGATTATGAAAAAATTATCACAATCTTCTCTGTTCATGTTTCTTACTCATGGATATGAGCACACAACCTGTCGCAGGGGCCGCCTAACAGAGACTATGGAAAGAGCTGGTAGGAAAACATCAGTGAGATGCATATTACCTAGATTTACCTACAACAATATTCCTTCTAAACACAACCCTTTCCACCCTCAAACACACATAGATGACACAACTCTTTACCTAAAGCACCTGGTTTGTCTGAGGAATTCGTCCAGCGTGACACCAAGAAGCTACACTGTGTTGTTAAAAACACTGCCACACTTCAACCTCCACTATACTCAGAAATTCAGTGTTATAACTTCCATATAAATGCAATCTTTAGAATTTTGGTATCACAAAATCCTTATCTTGATGATTGCTGTGGGTAAAATGACGAATCCAGATTCCCGTAAAGCCTCAGTGTTCCTCATCCTGTTCACAGAAGTGCTAACTACATGTCCCTTAGTCTGAAAGTACCAAATTGCAAGTGTTTAATTTTAATGGCATCTCAAAGAGCCTACCTAATGAAAACATATTAAAATTTCTAATAGGCTTTTAAAAGTTTTATTTGCTAAATTATATTATGACTCTATAAATTTTAATGATGTTCAATTAGATTATGAAGAATTTTCAAATATTTGACTACCCTTCATTCTTCACATTAAAAATGCATTATCTCTTTCCTTTTTTCCCTTTTTTTCATTCTCTCTTTTCTACATGTAGGTATACTTTCCTATTCTACCAGAACTCGTTTGTTTAATGAATACACATTTATTCAGTATCTACTACATGCCAGATATTAAGTTAAACGACAGAGATGCAAAAACCAGAAAGGTGCTATCCTTGCCTTTAAAATCAGTCTCATATGTAACTAAATAAGAAATGTGACACGTGCTATAATACAGGCAAACACTAAGTGCCAGGAGGGCAGAGAAGGAAGGTGTAACTATGCTTAAGAGTTAGGAGAAATGTCATAGTAACTTCAAAAGACAGTGACATGTGAACTCGGTCTTGAAGGATATAAAGGAATTTCAGAAAAGGTGAGTAAGAAAATGTCACAGAGGTGTGAACACATACGGGATGTTCAGAAAACTATGATATGACGGAAGTAGGGGGAAGGGGAAACGGGGAAGGGAGAAGCGGAGTGGGAAAATATGAAGCTGGAAGGGTTAGCTGGGGCCTCATATACCACGGGAAGCAAGCTGACCTTTACCAGACTGATGGGGAAATAAGACAAGTTTCTAAACTGGGAAGGGATGTGTAGTTACAACGTCTTGGACGAATCTGAGATTTTAGAGGTGAGGGATAGAGCGGCCCTCTTTTTTCGCACATTTTGCAAATGAGCCATGGAAAGCCTTTGTTCCAGGGTATCTTTTCTAGAATGTTTGAGGCAAGTCACCTTGGAAGAGGGAGAAGGCTCCACCCAGAGCAAAGGGCAGGCAGGTTTACTCTCCAGCATAACTGACGCGGGCTCCCAGGCTCAGCTCGGGGTTCCTTTTCTGTAACTCAAGCAACTGCCTGTGCAGCTGTCATCCACCCCCTTCACATTGTCCTGTGACAGCTGGGGCTCAGAGAATTGGCACAAAAATATGTTCATTCCCCAGCTACAGCCATTGCATTGAGTAGTAAACTGCCCCACTTTACCCTAATTGCAGGCTAACTTACTGGCTTGCAAATATGGGTAAACTCTCAGACCCTTCACTGTTTCTTTGACAATAGAAAAGTAGAAGTTACTGCAGGTCAAAAATAATGAGGACCTGTGTTTGCACAGAGCCCACAGGAATGCAGCACAAGCCACAGCGGCTCACACTGCCCTTTACCCCACCTGGCTTCCCTGTAATTGCTTGCTACTCAGGAGTGATACCGCTCATGGTCATAAAGATTCTTAGCTTTCTTCATCGCTCCCACAGATAACAACACCCTTGGGAAACCTAAGGCCAGTTTTTGAGTTATCTTCCAGGTCCCACATTCCGGTGGATCAACTGACCCACCACGACCCACACCAAGGAACTGACTCCACTGGTCTTGTGACCCCCACCCAGAAACTGACTCGGCACATGAAGACAATTTCTGCACCCCTATGATTCCACCCCAAACCCAGCCAATCAACCAGCAGACCCAACTGCCTAGCCCTCTGCCCAAACTATCTTCTCCCAAATTCCCAAAAACCCTTTCCCCCAAATTCTTGGGGAGACAGATTTGAGCAATTCCTCCCGCCTCCTCACATGGTATCTGAGATGTTAAACCCTTTCTCCGCTGTAACCCCTGCTGTCTAAGTCTCAGTGTATCGACTCCCTCTTGAGCAGCAGGCAGGGAACCTGGCTGGGCTGTACAACGTAACTGTCGCCTGCCCAGTGTCAAGCATACTGAGAAGCTCTCAAATGCAGAGCTCATAAAGAACCCAGAGGAGAATGGAGCAGATCCCTGATGAGAAGGAATAGTCAGGACATAAGAAGGGACAAACTCCAGAACCGAAAAGGAAATATTTAATACACATCCATATAGAGGCCCCTCACCTGCAAAAAACCGCACCCTGGGTGACTGTCTCCTCCTTTAACCAAAGGCAAATCTACTGCTCTGGCTACCTTTCTCACTCAGAGATGGATTTCAATACTAAACATCATTGGGTTTAGTCCAACTAAATTAAAAACTGAAAGTCTCAATTAGAAAGCACATTATAAAACTGCTGTAGCTATTATGCGATCATTTTAAATAGACATAACTCAGGTGCCGCGAACCTAATCGTTCTTCTTACCCAGCAACTCGTATAGAGAATTCAGAATGGATTTCCAAGATTCCCCGGCCTCTCGCCCGGCGACGTCAGCAAAGTGTGCCGCGCTGCTGTAGACATGCAGTCGGTCTATGCACTCAAGCACGAGATTGATCATTCCCTGGAAAGTTAAAAAAAAAAAAAAGTCACCATCAGAAACTTTCATTCTGCTCACAGGCTAAAAATGCTAAGTTGATTTAAAAAAAGAAGTCTGGCTTAAAATACTTCTATTAATCATAAAGAAAATTGTGATCATTTATTCAAAGGACAGGAAGAAACACATTTGCATGTGAAATGAAATGTTCTTCAAATAGTTCAAGTGGATTTGAAATCCTAAGTATCGTTATCAAAGAGGAAGGGAAGAACAATAAGAAAATATGGACTTTATACTTACGGTATTCTAATGCTAAGTAAGCATAAGAACAGATCCTCATTCTTAGGCATTATTGTTATTAAATTAAAGATAAAGTAAATTAAATAAAGAAAAGCTCATGAAAAGACAGTTTTAAAGCAAATCAAAAATTCACTATAGAACTTTGTAAGATGCAGCCTAAATTTGAAATTATTCTTCATTTTTATTACTATTGCTCAGATCAAGGTTGTCAAAATAAGGCAAAACTCATAAAAGCAAGAACTATAAACCACTGACTAATAAAATTAACTTATTTCACACAGAAAAAAAAAATTTTTTTTTTTTTGAGAGACAACGTCTTGCTCTGTTGCCCAGGCTAGAGTGCAGTGGCGTTATCATAACTCACTGCAACCTCCAACTCCCCGGCTCAGGAGATCCTCCTGCCTTAACCTCCCATGTAGCTGGGACCACAGGCATTATGACCACTCCTGGCTAATGTTTCTTTTTTTATTTTTTGTAGAGACGCGGTCTTGCTATTGCCCAGGCTGGTCTCGAATTCCTGGGCTCAAGCGATCCTCCTGCCTCGGCCTCCCAAAGTGCTAGGATTATAGGCGTGAGCCACCATGCTTTGCCAACAGAGAATTTAAAAGGCACCATGGACCTAAGAACATTTCTAAGTCCCCATCAAGATTGTCTCATACGATAAATTAAAAAGAAAACCTAATCCAAATTATTATTTTAAATGTTCACAGCCCAATGTTTAGTTTTACTTCTTCTGGATATTAAATAAATGCAGTACAGTAAACAGTCCAACAATTTGACATATGTGAAAAAAAAGGTTCCCAATAAACCCCTCCATGTTGTTATTCTAGGTTTATTTTGACAATTCCTTTGCTTTCATGCCATTATGGTTGTCAGATAGGCCATTTCTTTCATATACACAGTAGAAAAGTCCTCAAAAATGAATGTCAGTTTCAAGAGCTTCTGATGGGATATTTAAAAAACAGGTTTAAAATTGGAAGGAACATAGATTTAGAGATTATGGGGCCTCAAGCAGTGCCCTCTGACCCTTTTTGTTAGGTACTTTTACAAAGTTACTCTTACCCAGAAAGAGTTGTTATCCCTCATACAGAGGAAGAATGGGAACCCTTGCTGGGCTTGCTTGATTAATCCTGCCAACCCTGACTGCCTCCCATTGAAACTCTCAAATTATAGTACTAATTCTAACACAAGCATTAGGACATCAGACACATGGTTTGGTCCTTCTTTTGTTCTGTATACAAAATATGACACTTGAGCTCTTTTTAGCAGTGGAGCTTTTGGTGAAATAAAATCATACGTGGAAACGTAGTATATGCAAAAGAGAAAAGTGGAGGTGCCCTGCCCAAGTAGGTGCCTGGAGCTCAGCCTCCACAGGGGGCCCTCTCTTGGGTAGCTTCCATCCCAACACAAAGCTCCCTGTGGATCCTCAGGCATTTCTGAAACTGCCCTTTATAAAATAAATAAAAGACCGTAGGGTGGTAACAGCGGTAGAGGCCTGAACTCTGCAAAGGTATAGGCATAGTTAAAAAAAAATAATAATAGTACATATTATATATAAAAACCAGCCATTGTTCCTTAGCTTGCTTTTCTGTAATTGCCTACTACTCAGGAATCACCTAGCTCGTGGTCATGATTCTTAAGCTTTCCTCATTGCTCCCATAGATAACATCACCCTTGTGAAACCTAAGGCTGGTCTTTGAGGTATCTTCCAGACCCTGCATTCCAGTAGGCCCACCGACCCACCGAGACCAGTGGCCCAAGGAATCAACTCAACACATCTTGTGACCTGGGAACTGACTCAGCACAAGAAGAGAATTCTGCTTCCTGATCCCATGAGTTCATCCCCGGCCAATCAGCAGACCGATTGCCTAGCCCTTTGCCTGCCGACCTATCTTCAAAAACCCTTTCTCCCAAATTCTTGGGGAGATGGATTTGACAAATTCCTCCCATCTCCTTGCATGGTACTTGTGCTATTAAATTCTTTCTCTGCTGCAACCCCTGCTGTCTCAGTGTACTGGCTTCCTCTTGAGCAGTGAACCTAGCTGGGCTTTAACATTTCCAAGGAGCCTGCAAGAACCTGCTGAATAATTCAAAAAACCTGATGCTTCCTAAAGTCTGTAATCATATGGACACTTAAAGATTCCATATTGATGTAATCAACATGGAGCAAACTGTAGTGCTTACAAATGACCTGGATAAAGGCTGAGCAGACAGCAGATGTCTCGTGCCAGGGAACTGAGAAGCTTCATCTTTTAAAATTAATATTCATGGATAGAGACTCAAAATAATGTCCAGATTCCTCCAAGGCTGGTTTCCCTGTTCAGTAGCATATCTGCTCCTCTACACCTCAAAAGGCAAAGACGTCAAATAAAGAATCATCCCCCCACCCCAAGAAATTGCTTTCCCAAGAGAACAACAGAAAAGCAATGAAATGAGGGTTGGCAGAAAGTCACCTCTTCCTGGAAGAGATTTTGCCGATTCTTTAGGGCTCGTAGTCTGTTCTGTTTGTCTTCGTGTTCTAAATGTTCATCTGGTGGGTGGAAGTAGCCAATAAGATCCCGCAGACTTAGACTTACAGACTCTATGGGCAAGTCTACTGTGGAAGGCTTCACCTTCTTGTTGAGAGCATCGAGGCCCCTAAAATAAATAGCAAACATTTCTCTATGTCAAGGATTCATAATTTTATTATTTTCCATTCACAGATGATTTTACAGCTTTTCTCTATTCTCCCTATACCACTGTAAAAGGGACATATAGAACAAATAGACTGCAAAACAATAGGGAAATTAAAGACCTAAACAATACTATCAACCAACTACATCAAACTGACATTTTTGAACACTCCACCCAACAAGAGGAAAATACACTTTCTTTTCAAGTACACATGGAACACTTACCAATAGAGAACTTTTTCTGATCCATAAAACAAGTCTCAACATATCTGAAGCACTCAATCTTACAAAGTATATTTTCTGACCACATGGCATTAGAAATTAGTAACAGAAAAAATCTCAGGAAAATCCCCAAATATTTAACAACTACATAATACACTGGTCAAAGAAGTCATCAAAAGGGAAACTGAAAAACAACATATCAAAAAGTGTGACATGCTACTAAAAACAATTTTTTAGCATTAAATGTTTATATCAAAAAAGAAAATTCTCAAATTAATGATGTCAGCATTCATCTTATAAAGCTCAAAAAAGAATAAATTAAATCCAAGGCAAAAAGAAGAAAAGAAATAAAAAAAAAATCAGAATGGGAATCAGAAAATCTTTTTATGGTTAAATATGCATTAATATAATCATCTTATTTTATCATGATAGGTATAATGAATGAGTTTCATTCAATTCCAATTCATTCCAAAAATTAACTTTCAAGATTTAATGAAGAAGCAAGTATATAATTCAATATTTTAATCATAGAATCTAAATTTCTCATACTTGGTTCTCTATCTCATCAGATAAGCAGTTGTCAAATTTTAAAATTTTTCTTCCAAATCACAGACACTACTTGAAAAAAATGAATTTAGTCTTGAACAAAGAGCAAATATGCTAAAGCAAATCCCATTCAAGATGAATTTTAGTATCTTAGCCAGCATACAAAATGTAAGTTATGGTGTATTATCACCACATTAAGTCTAAACACTGATATAGTAACTTCCTCACAAAATACTTTCACAAAACAAAGCATCAATGTTTTCTGTAGTATTAAAGTAGCTCCTGCTTACCAAACACAATCTCTGTAGTGCTACTCAAAACTCTACAGAAGTCAAAGTGAATTTAAAACTGTCCCTCATATTTGAAGAAGTCAGCACTGATCAATATGATTAAATAGAAAATTGACTATTTTAAATATTTATGATTAATTTCCTCAATCCCTATCAAGGAATTGATTGGTTATAATAAAGAAGAATTAGTGGAAAGAACAAGATGGAAAAAAGGCTAAGTTTAATTGTTTCAAAAATGAATTATAATTTTTAAGTAGAATTTCTTGACATGACTAATTTTATACTGTATTAACATGTAATAAATTTTATTTATTATAAGAAATATTACATAAAATGACTTAAGAATAAATACAAATAGTACCAAAAAGGAATACAGGAAATAAGTAAAATATAAAAATCTGACACCCCATCTTTAAGCCTTACCCAAACTAATAAGGCTTAGGATTTAGATGAGGCAGAGAAATGGGACAAATGCTAAGGATTTAACTGAGATTTTTTTTAATGCCATAAAGCCAAAAATGTTTTTTTTATTCACACTACTATAAAAATGACTTTAATATTCTTTTCTAAACCAATAAACTTGGGGAAATATTTGCAATTTGTATAGGAGAAATGGAAATTAATATCTCTAACATAACAAAAACTTATTAACAGCCTAATAGAAATATCAACAAATAGTAGGGTAAAACAAACACAAAAAAATAAATCAAGAAATATAGTCAATAAAAAATTTTCCCCCATCAAATTAGCAAAGTTTAAAGAGGGAGATGAAATGAATGACAGGTCAGACTATATACTGGTATGTTACCAGAACACACTTGTTCCAGAGTTTGATTTGGTTTGTAGATATCTGCTACAATCACACATTCAATTTCTAAAACCACATTTCTGTTTTAAAATTTCATTTAAAACAAAGACATAAAATCATCTAACTAGCACTTCCTAATGTTCTGCTGATCGACCCAACTATATGCGACTTACCACCATAGTGTATCTTAAAATTGTCTATATGTAAATCCAATAAGGAAATGAAAATGAAGTATCAGTCAACTACAACAACAAAAGAAAAAGTACCTTATAAATCTATTGAAAAGGAAGACTGTGCTCCGGATGACTCGTGCTGTGCGTGATTCTTCATGCTGAGATCTAGACAAATTTAAGCCATCATCCATGTGGCCTTCGTGGTGCATAATGGCCTGTGAGAAAGCAAAAATAAGGCCATAACTCCCAACAGCTCTTTCCCAAACTGGAGTTAAGGAGCTGTACACTTAAGCAGGTGAGCCAGAACAATAAAAAGAACCAGAGGACAGGCAGAGTAGACCGTGAAGCTGTTGTGTTCAGATAATACGCACAGGTTCCTGCACAAACTAGCCATTCTATATATTTCCTTACTTATTGTTTTTAAAAAATCATTCAATAAATGAATTGAGTTGAGCAAAACAAACAGCAGAGCCTATTCACATATCTGGGTTCGATTACTGATCCATAGCCTAAGCAAACTTGGGACAAAACAGCAAAGGAAGCATGACATTGGCACACCAGTAATACAGGAGTTCTGAACGTAGACTGGTTAATCAATCAGTACTGAAAGATGTTTCTAAGGCATCATTTTCATTTCTTTTGTTAGGTTTGCTTTTGAATTTTCTATGGAAGTATAACGTTAGGAGAGAGAAGTGTAAAAATCTTAAATGACAAGCTCAGCGATTTTCACAAAGTGAACACACCTGTGTAACCAACACTCAGCTCAAGAAAGAGAATATCACAGGAACCTTCAAATCCCCCCTTAATGCTCCCTTTCTATTCCTATCTTGCACAATGCTCACCACCTTCCAGACTTTTAACAGCATAGATCAGTTGTGTAACATTCATATGTAACAGTAGAACAATTTGTACCCATTTGTGTCTGGCTTTCTTCATTCAACATTTATAGCAAGGTGATTTAATACACTTGCTCAGTTGTACTGAACTAAATTTAGCAACTGGAACTGTAACTATAAACCATGTAGAAAGCAATGTAAAGAGGAAGTCCCACACCAAAATCAATGAGACATAGATATATCTATTCAAAAGCAATATGCTATGCTTAACTGCCTTCATTAATACAAAAAAAAGGACTGAAATGAACTTATACTCATTTTAAGACTCTAAAAAAAGAACAGCAAATAAACTTGAAAAGTGGAACTAATGAAGATAAAAAGGGAAATTAATAAACGAGAAATCAAATAAAATACTAGAAACGATGAATAAACCCAAAATCTTTGAGACAATAAATAACATAAACAAACTTCTCATAAACTAGGCTAAAGACAGAGAGGAAACAAAACCACAGATTCTTGTAAATTATAATAATATAACACTGTGTGCAACTCCATGGCAAAAACAAAAAACAAACAAAAACAACAAACAAAACTGGGCATTCCAGAGAATAAGATAGATTCTTAGCAAATTAAGAATAATCTAAAGGAATCCCCCCAACTAAATAGAAAATTTGATTACACCAGTTTTTTTAGAAAAGATTGGAAAGATAATTTCAGATCCACTATTTAAAAGACATGAGACTAGATGGTTTCATATGTAGGCTTTGACAAACCTTCAAAGAATAGAAACTTTTAATGACAGACTAATCTAGATCAGGGCTTGGCAATCTAAAGCTCATCATGTGTTTTTGTACAACCCATAACCTACGAATGGCTTTTACATTTTTTTTTTTTTTTTAAGACAGAGTCTCACTCTGTTGCCCGGGCTAGAGTGAGTGCCGTGGCGTCAGCCTAGCTCACAGCAACCTCAAACTCCTGGGCTTAAGCGATCTTCCTGCCTCAGCCTCCCGAGTAGCTGGGACTACAGGCACGAGCCACCATGCCCAGCTAATTTTTTCTATATATATTTTTAGCTGTCCAAATCATTTCTTTCTATTTTTAGTAGAGACGGGGTCTCGCTCTTGCTCAGGCTGGTCTCGAACTCCTGAGCTCAAACGATCCACCCGCCTCGGCTTCCCATAGTGCTAGGATTACAGGCGTGAGCCACCGCACCCGGCCGGCTTTTACATTTTTAACAGGCTGAAAAAAGACCAAAAAGAACATTTCATGACACATGAAAATAAACATGAAAATTATACAAAATTCAAATTTCAATATCCATAAATAGAATTTCCCCTATGAATATACATATAATAATTCTAAAAAATATTAAATAAATCTAGTAGAATGTCAAAAGAATAATATCCTATGGTCAAGTAGGGTTTATTCTATGAAATTAAGGATTCTTCAATAATTGGATGATGGGTAACATTTATTTTATCAACAGGTTAAAGGACACTAAAACATGATTTTTAACTCCTTTAATTAATAAAATTCAGCAAACGTTGCTATTTTTTTAAAGCTACGTAAAATAGGAATAGCAGGAGATGACTTAAATATGAAAACAATTTGAGTTGTCCTCAGGATCAGGATAAAAGAAGTCCTTCTATCCTGAAGTGAAAATTCACTTCAGAAAATATGCCGAGGTGAATAAACAACCAGAATAGAATAGATGAAATGACAGCAAGCTGAGATAAAAAGGTGAGCTGGTGAGATAACACAAAAAAAAGAAAAGCAAGAAAACTAAAATTTCAAAGGCACTGAAGGGGCTTAGGAACACAGCAGCATCAAAGAAAACAATCTGAATGCTTTGGAAGACACACTTGAGAACCAAAGTGTAGAGAAAATGTCAGAGAGGTAAGAACATTGAGAGAGGAGGAATTTGTCCCGTTCCTGAGAAAGAAACTAGCAAACTAAAATGGCATGAAAACAGAAACCAAAGACAGGGTCGAGCAATACTTTTCTTAGTTTTAAAAAGATCTAAGTGTGCTGATTATAAATCCTTGGTTCCAGATGCATTTCCTAATTCAGAGTTCATCAGATATTTTTTAAAAGGTACTATGGTATGTAACTGCATATTTTCTAATACCACAGTGGGGTCTGGGTACCACCCAATAATCAGTAAACTTACATTTCTGCAGCAAAATGTGAATATTCACACTAAGGGTGATAATGAAAACTATGAATAGTGATTCAGAAACTTTTAAATAACCGTATTTTATTCATATGAAATAACCACAAAGTCTCCCCATAAGATGTAGTACGTAGTTCTAGAAGTACTAATAAGTTTATAGTAGAGAATTTAATTTGATTATCTCTTTTATGGACTATACAGTTAATTTCACATGTTACTTCACTCTAACTTAATCAAGACTGTTTAGCTTTTCACACTCACACTTGTCAAACTATCCTAGAAAGGCAAGCTTCCAGTTAGCCTATGACAGAGAATGGAAGTCCTATTCTGACTCTCATCCATGGTTAAGGAATGAGATCATGCAGGGGCTGGGCCTCGAAGAAAGGATGGATGGATGGATGGATGGATGGATGGATGGATGGATGGATGGATGGAAAGAACTTGAGCAAGGTGAATGAAGGGTCAGCCGAAAACAACTGCCGGAAGCCACTTGTTTGCTGAGTGCAAAGGAAGGAAGTTGCAAAGGAACTTCAGCTGGAAGTTGTTAAAGAAATTAACAAAGGGTCTCGACCCTTTGCATGTGTCCTTGGAAATAAATATGGGGAGGAACTTAGTTGAGGAGGCCATTTTCTCCTTTGGATTTTGGTCTCGCCCCTTCTCTCTAAACACTATGTGTTTCCAATAATTATTCATTCCTTCTCTGCTGAGCTCAGGAGGGGAAAAGCAGCCACCACAGATCACAGTGTAATGATAAGAACCCCAGCATTACTGGAATGGAGTGAAGATGGGGCGACCAGAGGTGAGATGAGTGACCTGGTCTGTCATGGTAGGGAGACTGGATTTCTAACGATGGAGCAGAGGGGCCTGAGAAGAGGTGCACTTAGAAGAAAAAACTGTCAGGGCGTGGTGCTTTGGTGAACTTAGCAGAATGAGGCAAGGAAACAGTGGACACTCTTAGTACTTAATTCCATACGACATAGTTGAAAGGATAGGATATAAAATGTGCTTTAGTATTTACAGTATGCCAAATATCACTTTATTCACAACTATTTAAACTTGTAATGAAAAGCATGTGATGTAGAATGTGGTTTTAAAAATTCATTTGAGAGGAACATGAGCAAAAAAAGGTTGAAGACAACTGTTCAAAGCTTTTTTGTTCTTTTGCTTATTGGTTTTTTTTCTTGCATTTTACCACTTAAGCATATAGAATGGGAACATAATACCCAAAGACTTGTGAATAATTTTCTCATTGAAATTTACTTCCATCCTTACAAAAATACAATCTACATGTTACCATTTCTACCAACATTTCTCCCATAACCATACATCATCTTCAGGCTTTTGATACAAGCTATGAGAAAAATGTGATGCTAGACAAGAGCTCTTAGAAAGTAATATCTGAGTTAAGAATTTTATTTTTTCTGTTCTTAGTGATCTGTGAAATCTATTTTGAACTTTCACCCTTCTGGTAGATATTGGCATTGAAAAACATAGACTGCACTGTGGAAAATCCAATAAAATCATTCTCACTCAATTAAAAAATTAAAAGCCCAACAACAAAACTCATCTCCACCGTCACAAGAGACGGCAGTGTTTATCCTTGAGAGTGGTTCTGATTGGAAGGAGGCACAGGGAGTGGGGGAGGGGGTGGTTCTGGAAGCTGTTTCTAAAATATGAAGCTTTGAATTCTCTAGAACCCGTATTGTAAAAGTTTTAAAATCAACATTAATAATACATTTGATTTAACCTAATATGTCCAAAATATTTTCATTTCATATGTAATTAATATAAAAACTGCTAATGGGACATTGCACTTTTTTTTTCTTTAAGACAGAGGCTTACTCTGTGGCCCAGGCTACAGTGCTGTTTCGTTGTCATAGCTCACAGCAACCTCAAACTCCTGGGCTCAAGCGATCCTCCTGCCTCAGCCTCCCGAGTAGCTGGGACTACAGGCACCCGCCATGACATGACGCCTGGCTAATTTTTCTATTTTTAGTAGAGACAGCGTCTCGCTCTTGCTCACTCAGGCTGATCTCGAACTCCTGAGCTCAAGCTATCCTCCTGCCTTGGCTTCCCAGAATGCTAGGATTACAGGCACGAGCCACCATGACCAGCTGACTTTTCACATTCTTATTTGTTCATACTTTGTGATCAACATTCAGGGTGTACAGAATATCTCAATTCAAACACTAAATTTTTATTAAAAATGCTCAGCTTTAGAATTCATGACATTTATACTTGAAGAAGTATATTCACACACCCAAGTTGTTTTGAACATACAGAAAAATTTTCCAAAAACTTAAATATAAGTTTTTTAAAAATTAATTAGAATTAAAACTAAAGATGTTCCTTTAGCGCTAGCCACATATGAACAGCAAATAGCCACGTGTGGCTAGTAGCTACTGATTCAGACAGCACAGTCCTAGACCTAACTTCAAGTTCATGGGAATTACAAAGAGCAGAGGCAATCAGGGGGAAAAAGTTAGACATCCGGAATGTGAGGCATCCTATAACTAGCCTGGATTTTTATAAACCTCAATGGCACAGGAGAAGAACACGGTAAGGATTTGTTCTAGATTAAGAAACTGAACACTTCCTTGTGGGTGGGTAGCGGGGGTGGGGGAGAGAGGGGGGAGGGGGGAGAGAGAGAGAGAGAGAGAGAGAGAGAGAGAGAGAGAGAGAGAGAGAGAGAGACTGAAAAGGTATAGAAATAAATAATTACATGAATTTTGCATCCTGATTTTAATGAATGATAAAAATTATTGGGACAATAAAAGAAATACGGATATGAACAGGACATTAGATGATGTAAAAGAATTATCATAATGGTGTATAATGGCACCGTGGATGTCTCTGTGCGTGTATGTGTGTGTACACAGAGAGAGAGTAAAAAAAAGGAAGAAAGCATAGAAGGAAAGCTAATCTTGCGAACTATGAAAACGGATGCATCTAATTTGAGGGTATGTGGACGTTCATTAGTCTTTTAACTTTCTAACTTTTTTCATATTTGAAATTTTTCTAAATAAAATATTAAGAATAAAAGAAAGAGAAAAGTATGCTAATCTGGTAGAAGAACCACGTCCAAACATCATCATCAAAATAAAAAATTGCTTTAACGCTGCATCAACCCCTTTTGCCACAATTTTGACCCCATTAGCTATTCACCTTACAAATGCTAACCCAGCTCACCATGGCTTATAATTCTGCAATGCTAATGCACTTGGAGACCCAGCTAACAGGTGCACGGGCGATCTCACCAACTTGACTAGAACTTTACACCTTTGAAAATACATGCTTTCATTTAAGAAAAATTTATTCAGCACCTACTATGGTTCAGCACTCTGCTAAGATGATTTTCAAATTTAATTCTTGGATGACAGATAGAAGTCAGGCAGACAAAAAATGTTTCCACGGGTATTCCAAATAGAAGAAACAGTCTGTGCAAAGGCACAGGTGTATAGCCATGTGTTTTTTGTTTGTTTGTTTTGTTTTGTTTTGTTTTTTGAGGGACTGCAAGGAGTGTGCTTTAAGTGACATGCTGGGGAAATTGAAGACAATGCCTAGAAATTAGGAAAAGAACAGGAGAATGGGGCAGGCCAGGAAGGATATAATATCACCACCAACCAGGGTGACCCCTGTCTTGCAAGTAAGGGGATGTCAGTGAAGGACCCAGCAGGGACATGGAAGACAAAGTGAAATTAGACAGGCTAAGGTAGACTCCAGAAGATAGTATTGTGCATTTCTTCATTTAATATATTTAAATACATGAATCCCATAATCCTATATATCAATGACGTAATGTCCAGCAATGTTCACCTTACGAAACCAAAGAGTCTACCATAGTGGGATCTGACTGTTAGCATGTAAAATTATGAACTTTAGCATGTGGCTGAGTTGGCTACCTCTTTTTGACCTGTGTGTAGGTACTTTATTCACAAAAACTGACTACTACAAATTGTGCTTTTCCATTATGTGACCTTACCTTACGCTGGATAGATCCCATTCTCACGGATTTCACATCCACAGACTGGTAAGTGAGCCACAGGCCTGTGTCTACGTGTTGTATGTAACATACCGAGTCACCATATTTTATTTCAGATGTTCCCATTCCATCGACCTCTTTTCTCACCCCTACATCCAATTTTTCCTAAAGGGAAAGGAGGAGGGGAAGATTAGCAAACATCTTAAAAATACTAGTATATAACAAACTTTGCCTTGTTGTAAATAAGTTCCTTGAAAAATTCAGCCCCCAAAGTCCCCTGAAATAACAGTGTAATAGTGGTGAAATAGTCCATTCTTGTTTTTGTTTTAGAGACAGAGGCTCATTCTGTTGTAGAGCACTGTGGCATCACCATAGCTCACAGCAACCTCAAACTCCTGGGCTCAAGCCATCCTCCTGCCTCAGCCTCCCAAGTAGCTGGGACTACAGGCATGACCTTCTTATGAATGTTATACATGGTATCTATACCTTTTCTCATCTAATAATACTGCTATCAAAAATCCAACCTGAATTCGCTCAGAATACGAAATATGGGGAAGGGCAATGAATCCTTACAATTTTCTAGTACTGAAAAATAAACAGTAAGTTAAAAATAAAAAAGATGAGCCTTGCATAACATTCTGAAGATGCCTATACCCAGAAGAGTATATACTAACCTCAGAAATGCAAAGTCAAACCTTTATATATATGAGGAACACAAAGTTTTGCCTTTCTAAGACAAAAGCTAGTCAGTGGCTCAGTGTAAGTCCTATCATTGTGCCCAAGTTGCAAAAATCTTCATTTAATTATAAACAAAAATATATGATTATCATAAAAGGTATTCAGTGGGGCTAAGAAGAAAGGGTCTGCATGTAAGAGTGGATGTGTAAATGTATCTTTGACAAAAATATTCTGCTGTGCTTTATCCTCACTGTGTTATACAACATACAGGGTTTGTGCCAACTGTATACCATCAATGCCTAAGAAAACAAGAAAGAGCTGGGTGGATGTGTTTTTATGTAAATAACCAAACAACTATGAGCCCAGTGAAACACCTGGGCAGGTTTTAATGGTTTAGGAAATTGGTGTTTTGTTTTGTTTTGTTTTTTTGGAGAGTAAGGGATGGAAGAGAAACTGGGACTTTAGAAATACATGCAAAACATGCTCACACATCATTTCTTTTTGCATTGCTAACATCAAAGAAGTTATCCCCATCAAAGGAAAGGTGATGGGAATATACTTACAGGAAATCCAAAATAGTACTTTTTGTCTTACCTTGGAAGACCGGAAGGTAAATGCTGTTGATTTTACATCAGCTTTCTCTTTGTCCATGAGTAGAAGGTTTTTGTCTTCCATGAGACTCAAGTATTTTCCTGTTGTGACGTGGCGTAGTCGGAATGGCTGGCCCCATCTTATGTGGCTTCCACTCCACCTAATGAAAACATTTAGGGCTTGATCCAACAGCACCCAAAATCATGGCAGAAGCAGTGATTAAAAGATGGCATTGGGAAATATAGTTCTACCACAAACGTAAGCAGGATCTTTGACTATAATTTCCTAAGCAGAAAGAAAAATTAGTAATCATGTGGCCACTGTAAACATTTAAACTGAATGCAGTCTAATTTGCATATTTACAATAAAGTCAAAGTAGTTCAGAGATAACGTAATCTGAAAAAAATCTTTAAAATAATTATATTCCTTACCTATGCACCTCCTACTTTCCTATTTTAGACAGGAAGGCAAAATAGTATTAATCAAGAGTCACAGAGCAGAGCAAAAATCTCTCTCTTTAATATTAATTAAATGGTTGAAAAACTACCTGCTCTGCCTTCTTCCAGGTTGTTCCCCTCAGTGACACCTGGATTCTAAGAGACAATTAGCATCCCCTTTCCCCTGTAGCTGACCATAAGATCATATATTTTCTGTATATCAATCCTCCATAATCAAAATCAAAATAAACTCCAAACTTTCCATTTCAAAATACAAACATAAGCAACAGTAGAGAAACACAATCAAGACCACTTAAATGGAAGGTGTGCAGAGGTTGGCAGAACAATTGGATTTATGTAGTTATGGCTCACCAATCTTATTATAGACAGTAAAAATGAAGTCCTTTCAGGTTTTCAGAAGCTTTCATGCTTTTTTATTTTTTACCAAAATTGCAACAACTTTAGGGCCTTGGCTCAAAAAAGAATTCATTTCTCTAAGCACACAATCATGCAGCGTAGGTATATCTCTAAATTTTGAACACACATTTGGACTCTGTTTTATAAAGGCAACAAAACCTCTCTAAACTGCACTTACGTTGACAAATTATATATATTTATTACCTACATAGGCAATTATTACTATATGTCATTTCTTTAATCAGTTATTTTTATAATACATGAAGTAAATATGTGTATATACTTAAAATCCCTTTCCCTAAATTCTCTGAATAATTACAAAATATATAAAAGCTATGAGTTTTTCCCTTTTTTGCCTTATGACTCAGTTTCTTCTTTCATATCATTAAGAGATGCATTTCTAATAAAATTTTACTTTAATATTTATCAAAAGTTTTAATATTTAGGTGGATTTGATCAATTGCATATTTATAGCAATTTAATATTACTAATTAATGGTGTTAATATAGAATTTTTTAAAGTTACAGACTTATTAACATAACAAACAAAAAATTTATATGTTTTTGTTCCATAGGAATATGAAATGAAGAAGAAAATCAGTCATAATAGAAATATAATTTCAATGAGAAAGAGGCATAATATAAATTTTTTACTCTTAAAGAAGATTTATTTATTTATGTATCTATTTAGCTATCTTTCTATTTATTTGAGACAGGGGTTTTGCTATTCCCAGGCTGACCTTGAACTCCTGGGCTCAAGAGATCTCCCACCTCAGACTCCCAAGTAGCTGGGACTATAGGTGCATGCCACCATGCTAGGTAAAGTACTTTTAAATAAATGAAAAAAGGTATTAAATCACAGCAGTACTTATACTCAATTGGACACTTTGCAAAGAGTGGTGTAAGCATTTTATTTTAAAACACCACTACTTAAAATACACTGAAAGTTATATTCTATGCATGTATTTAAACTGATAATGAAGTAAGTTCTATGTTAACCAGACAATGTTCAGGGATGTGTAAAGTTTTTCAAAATTACTGTATAAGACATGTTAGCAAAAACAACTTTAGACTACTAAACTATTTTAATCACCATTAGAAAGGCAATAATCCCCAAAATAGAAAGTCTATAAAGACAGCTATTCTTTAATAAAATAGTCCCACTGCTACAACTGCAGGCTATAATCCTAAATCAATAATTTCTTTAAAGCCCAATACAATAAGGAACAAATACTTTGAAAATGTATTGCTTTTAGGCAAAGGACTAATCTTCCAATTATTAAAAACAATCTAACATTTTAATTCTATTTAAAATAGCCCAAACAACACCTTTACCATTAATATTGTATCTATTTAAAGGAACTAAAAGGTTCCAGACAGCTGTTTGAAGTCACCAGAAAAAAAAAAGAAAATATATATAATATAAATTCTTATTACTATAACGTTTACACAGTGACTTTTATTACAATCCACATTTTTACTCAGCTATCAAGCTATTTTTAAGTAAATATAGTGACTGCCAGTAATGTCTCTTGTCCTATTGTTCTAGTTTCCATTGTTTTAAATGTGCCTTTGGAAGGTTAAACCCAGTCTGTCAGCTCAAAGAACTTGTCCTGTCTCCAAACCTTACATCACTCTCTCCTCGTTGGTCTTTCTGCCAAGAGGTGCATGGTCTGGGATAGGATGATGTTACTAAAACAAATGAGGCTAAAGACAAGAGCAGAATCTACAAAATGATTGCTTATTTCTCAGGTTTACCAGCTGGTAAACTTAGACTAAGAGAAGATAAATAAAAGTAGGTGGAATGGAAAAGAAGAAAGAGAAACTCTCCACCACTTCCTCAGTGTTCCCTTTGCTTGTTTGTTTGCTAGCAATGACCACTGGACACAAACTCAGAGGTCAAGAGCAACGCGGTAGTTCGTACCCTTGGAGCAATAGGCTGGGTTCCAAAGTTCTACTTACGCAACTCTCAGCGTCTCTAGTCTCCACAGGGAACGTGCATGAATAGATATGGCACCGCCTTCAAAATGAACAGTTCTGTTTAAACAAACAGAAAAAAGCCCTTTTTGAGTTGAACATGTTTCATTCTTTGCGCTCTTATTTTTCAAGTTAATTAAAAGAGAAAAGCAAATGGCAAAGCACATGGATAAACAAAGTCAGACTTTTTGGTAGGAGACAATATAGCTGGAAATAAAAATAAT
Organism: Lemur catta; assembly: GCF_020740605.2. NCBI lineage: Eukaryota > Metazoa > Chordata > Mammalia > Primates > Lemuridae > Lemur > Lemur catta. The sequence goes on along the minus strand of NC_059152.1, from coordinate 10,464,987 downwards.
CAAAATAACTATAACAGTGATCAATGTAAGTCTGTCCTGAATAAACATTGATTTAATTGATTTAAACATATTGTCTCTTGTCACTTTCTCCCTTTAATCTCATTCATTCAATTCTTTCTCTCCTGCTCCCTTCCCTCTCTGTTTCTCTCCCTCCCTCATCTCTCCCAGCAAATAGACTGAAGTCACTCATTTAACTTAGGTCCAGGAAAGTACTCAGTTATCAGTTTAAATATAGCTTAATGTATTATTATTTCAACACATGTATATAATTATTTGCAGTTCTAAATTCTGTTTCAGATACAGAAATCATTTAAAGCAATATAAGAATACCAAGTCTTAATATTTTAATGTAGAATTCTGCAAATTATATCAAAATATAAAGAAGAGTCACACAAAAAAGGAACGTATTTGGATGCATATCACACATACCTGAATTCTAAAACTCTCATAATTGGTTAATACGCTGTACAAAATGCTGAGTAATTTATGTACATTATCCAACTTGATCTCCATGCTGACCCTTTGCAATTGTTTTAGGGAAACCTAAGCTGATTCACCCCACTGCTTCTTTCTCAAGTATTCACGATTTCCCTCCCTCTCCATAGGATTCATCTCATCATTTAAATAAACCCAAGTCTATTCTGTCTCAAACGTAACAATACCCTGTGTGCCCACGTCTTCCTCTCCTCTTTGCTGACTCACTGTTGCTTCCTGTCAATTTCCGGTGTGCTCCCAACTTGCTTCCAGAGCCACTTCTCCACTGAAACAGATTTTGCTAAGGTCATCAAATGATCTTCATGTTACCAAACCCAATGGACATTTTTTTTTTTAAACAGTGTGGAAACTCTTACTGTCTTGACAGTTTTTCTAACACCATTCTCATCTGCTTTTCCTTCTACCTGTTTAGATATTCCTCCTCATTCTAACTATTTTTATTGTGAAGCTTTTCAAATATACACAAAAGTAGAGAGAATATTAAAATAAACCCCCATACACCCAGCACACAACTTTAACAATGATCCACGTAGGGATAACATTGCTTTACCTAATAACCTCCAGTTTCCTCTCCACATACAATGCTTAGAAATTATTTGATATTATAAAATATCTAGTCAGTGTTCAAATTTCCCAAATTGTCTCACAAACGTCTTTTTTTCCTTCCTATTGCTTTTCAAATCAAGATTCAAACAAGATGCATTAACTGGTTAGGTGTCTTAAGTTTCTTTTATTCTAGAACACCCCTACTTCCTCTCTTCTTTTTTTTTTTTTCCTTCTTGCTATTTATTTGATGAAAAATAGTCTGTGTCATTTGTCCTGGAGGAATTTCTACATTCCTGATACTACCAATTGCACCCCCATGGTATTTTTACCATGTACCTCTAAATTGGTAGCTACATCTAGCTATCTAGAAGCTGTTCAAATTTCATTTTTTGGCAAGGACATTTCAAAAATTGGTTTTGCACTTTTTATTATATCACAAGAGTTACATAGAGTCTAGTTGTCTATCATTTTTGTTAAAATTGATTAGTAAGTTCAGGATCACCCTGATCCATCCATTATGACCTAAGGGTTTAAGATACACCAATTACCAGTGTCCACAGCAGTGATTTTCAATCTTGGCCATGTAATCATGTGACTAGCTTTTAAAAATCTTTATGCTGTGATGTCACCAATGATCAATTAAACACATTTGTAGTTAGAATTTTTAAAAAGTCTCCAGCTACTTGTAAGGGGAAGCCAAGACTTAGAAACCATGGTCTAGGTCAGTTTCCCCATAGTAGCACTATGATGTCTTTGGCTGGGTAATTCCGTTGGGTGGGCTTTCCTGTGCACTGCAGTATGTTTATAGCATCCCTGGCGTCTACCTACTACATGCCAGCGGTAGCCTCCCACCAGCTGTGACAACCAAAACTGTCTCCAACATTGCCAAATGTCCATTTGGGGACAAAATCATTCCCAGCATAGACCCACTGTCCTGGATAAATGGTTCTCAATCTTTAGTGAGGTAGAACCCCTCAAGGGCTTGTTAAAATCCAGATTGCTTATTTCACTTAACATGATGTCCCCCAGGCTCATCCATGTTGCCAGGAATGACAGGATTGCATTTAATACAGCTAGATTGGAGGAATAAACTCTAGTGTTCAGGATGACTATGGTTAACAATAATTTACTACAATTTGCAACCATCTAGAAGAAAGAATTTTGAATGTTCTCAATACAAAAAAGGTTTGAGATGATGTATATGCTAATTATCCTGATTTTTATCACTACACATTTTATACATGTATCAAAATATCACATTGCATGCCATAAATATGTACAATTGTGTGTCAATTTAAAATATGAATTAAAAAGCCCAGATTGCTGGCCCCATCTCCGGAGTTTCTGATTAAGTCTGAGGTGAGGCCCAAGAATTTGCATTTCTAACAAGTTCCCAGGTAAGGCCAGGGCTGTCAGTCCACATCTTTGGAGCCACTGGGGTAGACTCAATATTTCATTAAGGCAGCAGTATTTAACCTTGGCTGTGAATTAGAATCACCTGGGAAGCTTTAACAACTCCAATGCACAGATAACACTCAGACTAATTAATTCAGAATCTTTTGGTATATGTTGAAAAGTAATAAATGACTCATTGTGTATGTGTGTGGATATATACACATTTATAGATAGATACACTCACACACAGACACAGATTTTTTTAAATATATCTGACCTTCAATAAAATTCTACTAGGCCACAAAAAAAAAAAAACCTTTATCAGATTTTTTTAAAGTAAAAATTTTTACTCATCATATTTTCCGATCATAAACAATAAAATTTAGAAACAAATACTAAAAAATGAAAAAAAGTAACAACTTGGAATATTAAGGAACTCTCCTAAATAATTCATAGATCAAAGAGGGATCAAAATTATACCCTATCTTGAATATAATGAGAAGAACACTTAATAACAAATATATGATTCACAGATAAATTCAAAACAGCCTGCAATCTCTTAATTATTAGAGTAAAAATCATGAAAATAAACTAAAGAGTTGCCTGAAGAGATAAAATGAAAAACAAAATAAACAAACAGAAAATAGAAGAGGTGACTCTATGATGTATTGTCAAGATAAATAAAATGCAGGAATGCAAATGATGTACATTTCCTAGAAAACAATAAATCACTAGGAATCTATCATATAGGGCTGGGCACCGTGGCTCACACCTGTGATCCTAGCATTTTGGGAGGCTGAGGCCAGAGGATCGCTTGAGGTCAGGAGTTTGAGAATAGCCTGAGCAACAAAGCGAGATCCCTGTCTCTATAAGAGATAAAAAGCAACAAAAAATTAGCCACGCATAGTGACATGCACCTGTGGTCACAGCTACTCGGGAGGCTGGGGCAGGAGGATTCCTTGAGCCCAGGAGTTTGAGGTTGCAATAAGCTATGATGATGCCAGTGTACTCTAGCTTGGGCAATGGAGCAAGACCCTGTCTCAAAAAAAAAAAAAAAAAAATCTATCATATATGTGTTATATGCAGCTATATATCTGCGTGAGCATGGACAAAGTTGTTGAATAAAGAATATCAAACTGCACTCTAGCCCAGGCAACAGAACGAGACTCTGTCTCAAAACAACAACAAAAAAAAGAACATCAAACTATTAAGATTAATGACATAACAAAAAGGTACAGAGCTCTAAGATACAAATAGCATGAACAATATGTTTATGTAAAGCTATACATATTTATAAATAATAAAGCATAAGAAGAATTATTAAAATATTTACTCTTTAATAACTTTTATTGTTTAACAATGATATTTTATTATTTATATAAGTAGAACTCTAATGGTATTTTTCATTAAAATTTAAAAACACACATATAAAGTCAAAAGGAAAGTTGGATCCTCCTTCCTACTTGAAATACTTTTTAGCTTTATTCTAAAGGGCCCTGTGCCTTGAATTACCTCTCTTCAATTTCTCAAAATGTTTTATTGGCAGGTATACAGAATCTGATGACTTCTTTCAATTACTTATTGCTGATTGGGGAATCTTTGCTATTTTATAGTTTCCCCATATAAATACATGGCACGTACAGAACATCAATGATTATCTAATCAAGTCTTCATGGGCTATTTCAGACTGCAAATTGGCAGCACAATACCAAGATCCGAAATAAATAAGAATCTCTGTCCATCCTAAGTGACTCTGACAGCAAACTCATTTAGAAATCAGTCCACCTGGAGGAAGACAATTGCTGGGTGAAGGGACTGTCTCTGTCCCCTGCAATGCATCTCAAGTGCCCAGTCAGAGCCCAGAAGCATAACTGCTTTACAGACCAAGTTCATTAAATGTTATTGCTACCCTTGACCTCATACAACTAAATGATCATCTTCAGGGCAAGTGCCCTCTCCAACACGAAGACTGAGACGGGAGGAAGATCTCTAAAAAAATTAAACAGAAAACTCAATCTAAAGAAAAAGTGGAAAAAAAAAGAAAAGAAAGAAAAAGAAATTAGAGCAACAGAAGCAACAGCACTTTTTTAGCTGCTGCTCAGCACAGGGGATTTTAGTGCCAATGGCTCCAGTGATGCCAACGTTCAGGGGAAGATCAACAGATACAGAAAACACAAAAGTCCTCATGCAGCACTCGTTCACTGAAGACTAGTTTGCAATGTACCAGCTACTAAGAGAAAGATAATGTGTTAAAAGAACTAGGCATTGGTATTTCTAACAGAATTTTTTTGTAATGAAACTTCCACCTCGTAAATCAGAAAAAGTCAAAGCCACTATAATTTCACTGAATAGGAATTTTTAAAATGTGCACATGTAATAACCAACAGTCTGAGCTTGTTCAACAGGACTTTGAGAAAGTCTGGCCTCAGGCTGTAAGTTATGCCTCCATAACACATTATCCCCCGATATGATACATTTCATTAAGGAACTCATATTTCAGGCCGATCACATAAAACTGCCTGCAGAGGTCCTTTAAGGTTATTCTAAGTACAAATTCTTCCTATTATACCATCAATTCCACTCATAACTATTATAATATTGCCCACCGAAAGAAAGGTAATTAGTTATTTTTGCATTCGGGGCTATAAAACACAATTTAAGTCTCATCTCAGTTGTCAAACCACTTGTTTCTCAGTAAGGAGCAGGCACTCTGACAGCCAGGAGACTGCATCTTGGAATCGGAGGCCCAGAAAAGACCGGCATTAGCATATTAATAAAAGCACAAATCCTTACGAGCTCTTCGCAGCCTGACAGGTTGGCATATATTTATAATAAAATTTTATAGGATACACAATTCTAATTAGTGGACTTTAGTACAGAATCATAAAACACATTATTAATAAAAGATTCAACGCCCTAAAGAGACGCTTCCGCCCTGCGTGGAAGCTGCTTTCTTTCCTTGCGAGGGCTGGCGTGACACCACAGTTATTAGCTCACTTTTTTTTGCAGGGCTCCAAGAAGTTGATGACTCACTTTCGCATCTGATTGTTATTAACTTTCTGAAGATGTCACTTCCTTGTATGAACTTGTGCAAGTTGCTGAACTTATCTCTGCCTCGTGTTCCTCATCTGGAAAATGGGCATGACCTCCACTGGGTCACTGTGAGGCAGGAATGAGTGATATAACCCACATAGAGTGCTGGGAAAAGTCCTTGTGCAACAAATGTTAGCTCTGAGGCTGCAGATGATGATGATGATGATGATGATGATGATGATATATTCAAATCCTTCCATATAGGGAGTTAAGGACTCCACAATGTTTGCCTGAATTGAATTGACTGTTACCAAATCAATAGTATTATATACTTGTTGATATCCAAAGGGATAAGTCCTAAAACATAAAATTGCTCACGACAATGTAAATAGGAAATGAAACCTACCTAATCTTTATCCTAAATCAGTCACCTCAGTGCCAGTCTCCTCCTACAGTTCAATGGTAGCAGTAGGATCTCAGCATTCCTCTTTCGAATTTGTAATAATAAAAACTTATTATAATACTTCACATTGCTTCTGTGTGTCAGGAATCCAGGATGCTTCTGGCTTGAGGTTTGGCCTGGGGTCTCTTGGGAGGCTGCGATCAAGATGTAGGCTAGGGCTGCAGGCACCTAAGATTCGAACTGGGGCTAGAGGACCTACTGTCACGATGGTTCCATCACACGGCCGCTGGCCGGAGGCTTCAGTTTCTCATGAGGTGGTTCCCTCCACAGGTCTGCATGAGTGTTTTCTCAACATGGCATGTCCTTACTCCTCCCAGCTCCCCTGCCTGGCCCACCCCATTATGTGTGACACGTTCTTCCCTGCAGCAGTTCTTCACCTTTACGGGGTCACATCGTCACTGAAATCTAATGACAGCGAGGGACCCTGCCTCCACTACAGCACACCTATGCATTTCCACATCAGCATTCCTTTCCAGCCACATCTACATACTCCCCTTGCTTCTAGTAGTTCTGTACATCCAAGAAAATGATTCTGAATACATATGCAGCCTTAAAATTCACATACAAATCAATATGCCTTTTTGGCAGCTGCTACCATACACTTTATTTATTGACAAGTGAAAACTGTATATACTTACGGTGTACAACATGACGTTTTGAAATATTTATATACACTGTGGGATGACTGAATTAAGCTAATTAACATATGTATCACCTCTCATTATTTTTCTGTGGTGAGAACATTTAAAACCTATTCCCTTAACAATTTTCAAGTATACAATATATTATCAACTACAGTCACACGTTGTACAATAGATCTCTTGAACTTATTCCTCCTATATAACTGAAATTTTTACCCTTTGACTCATATCTCCCCAACCCCTGGAAACCACCATTCTACTTTCTGCTTCTATGTGTTCAATTTTTTAAAATCTAAGTGAGATCCGGTGGTGTATTTATCTTTCTGTGCCTGGCTTATTTCACTTAACATAATGTCCTCCAAGTTCATCCATGCTATTGCAAATGACAGGATTTCCTTCTTTCTTTAGGCTGTATAGTATATTCCATTTTATATATATTGTGATACAGTTTGATAGTAAAAGAACACTACAAAGAATTCAATCTCTGAGAAGAATGTTCACTTTACATAGATTAAAAGGATACTTCCACGCCGGACGTGGTGGCTCACGCCTGTAATCCTAGCACTCTGGGAGGCCGAGGCAGGTGGATCGCTCGAGGTCAGGAGTCCGAGAACAGCCTGAGCAAGAGTAAGACCCCATCTCTACTAAAAATAGAAAGAAATTCTCTGGCCAACTAAAAATATATATAGAAAAAATTAGCCGGGCATGGTGGCTCATGCCTGTAGTCCCAGCTACTCGAGAGGCTGAGGCAGGAGGATTGCCTGAGCCCAGGAGTTTGAGGTTGCTGTGAGCTAGGTTGATGCCATGGCACTCTAGCCTGGGCAACAGAGTGAGACTCTGTCTCAAAAAACAAACAAACAAAAAAGGATACTTCCTTTCCTAACTACCTTATTCCTCTTAAAATCTACTTCTGAAATCATGTGCTTTGTCATTCTTCCTTTGCCTCTGGGCATAAGGGATCCTTGTGTCTCCAGTGCTGTTGGACTGATACCCCCTACCCCATCTTTCATTGCCACCATGAAAGGGTGGTCTAAAACAGGAGTGGGCACACTTTTTCTGTAAAGACCCAGACAGTAAATATTTTAAGTTTTGTGGGCCATATGGTTTCTGTCCCATTATTCAACTTTGTTGTTATAATACGAAAGCAAACATAGACAATATGTAAATATCGATAGATAGATACAGATAAATAACATAACGGTGTCACAATAAAACTTTATTTACAAAAACAGGTGGGCAGGCTGGATTTGACTCATTAGCCATAGTTTGCTGACCCCAGGTCTAGAAGTTCCTACTCACATTATTGATAATTTTCATCTCAGAGAGAGCTAGCTAGATAAAATCCTGGTTCTAGGGTCTTTCGTAAGTAATTGGGAGAAAAGTCCACTTTCTATACCTTGAGTCACATTTCTAAATCTGGAATTAGTATTTATGTTGTGACAGCTCTTTCCCCCCAAGTGAAATACAGATAAATTCAGAGGGCTTCAGAGCACTTGACTTATGCGAAAAAGTTCACAAAAAAGAACAATTGGGGCATTTTTCAAGGTACTTTTGTTTCTTCAACATAAGAAAGCCCTGAAGCTCAGTATATTATTTTAACACTTAATAGCTTACATCATCTATTATTACTACAGTATCACAGACACTTTGGCGGAGAGCGCCCAGTGAACGAACTTTCTTTCTTTTTACATTTACTGTATGACTTTAAAGCAATGGGGATATGAAATGAAGCTACTCAGAGTCCTATGTTCTGAAAATATACACATTCTGGTTTCATTTCTGTCAAGAGAGAGGCTAGACTGTATAACAAATACCTGAACAAGAAAAGAGGAAATAGCAATAATAATAATAATAAAAGGCAATTTAATCAGTCACATCAAATTTTGATAATGAACCCAGTACTCAAGCAATGGATAGAGAAGAGTAGTTTACCAGCCTCCAAAGATTCCCTTGCCGATTCATATCATCATTACACGTTTATGTAGAATGCAACAGGGACAAAGAAAAAGCCATACTAATGTATCTTGGTTATTGCAATGCAGGGCAGTAAAATAATACGAGACTTCTTCATTTATCCAAACTTAATTTTCAATAAATGCATGATGCACCAAAGAATTCAATTTTTCCTTTGAAAAATCAGTGGTTATTTGATTATCCTAAAAGAATAGATTATAAATGTCATAACAGGTATTCACAGGAGTTATAACTATTTTTTATTTCAAAAGGAATGTATTGCTTGAATACAAGCATGCTAGCAAAAATGATTTTTTTCTCCTTTTGTATACATAAGGTAATTAATTTAAAATATCACTGAACAGTAACATAATCCATCATATAAACATGTTAAACAAAAAAAATCATATGATTCTATCAGTAGATGCAGAAAAAGCATTTGACAAAATCCAATATGCATTCGTAATAAAATCCCTCAGCCAACTAGGAACAGAGGGTAACTTCTTCAACTTGATAAAGAACATTTAAAAAAAACCCTAAAGCTAACATCATACTTAAAGAGGAGAAACTCAATACTTTTAAGATCAGGAACAAGGCAAGGATGCCTCCTTTCACCACAACAATTCAAGACTGTACTGGAAGTTCTAGGTAACGCAGTAAGACAAGAAGAGGAAATTAAAGGTACAGAGACTGGAAAGGAAGAAACTGCTCATGAACAGGAAGACCCAATGTCATCAAGATGTCAGCTCTTTTCAACTTCATCTATAATTTCCAGGCAACCAAAATAAAATTCCCTGCAAGTCATTTTGTAGATATCAACAAACCGATTCTAACTAAAGTGTATGAAGAGCTGAAAGACCCAGAATTGCCAACACAATATTGAAGAAGAAGGACAATGCTGGAGGACAGACACTATCAGACTTCAAGACTTACTATAAAACCATAGTAATCAAGAAAGTGTGATGCTGATGAAAGAACAGACAAATGGAATAATGGAACATAATAAAAAGCCCTAAAAAGAAATCCACACACAGTCAACTGATCTCTGACAAAGGAGCAAAGCTAATTCAATGGAAAAAAGCCTTTCAAAGAATAGTGCTGGAATAATTGGACATTCATATACCAAAAAATAACCCCCAAAACATAAAAAAAAAAACCACACAGACACAGCTTCCAGACACAGACATTACACCCTTCACAAAAAATTAACTCAAAATTGATCACAGACATAATACAATGGAAACATAATCTTTTCAAAAAATAGTGTTAGAACAACTGGACACATGTAAAACAATGATTCTAGAAGATATCTTATACCTTCCACAAAAATTAACTCAAAATGGACCACAGGTCTAAATGTAACACACAAAACTATAAAACTACTAGAAAATGAAGAGAAAGTTTACATGACCTTGCATTTGGCAATTTTTCAGATACCAAGACCAAAAGCATAATTCATGAAATAAAAAATACTGAGATGGACCTCGTTACAATTAAAAACCTCTGCTTTGCAAAAGACACTATTAATAGAATGAAAAGACAAGCCACAGACTGAGAGAAAATATTTGCAAACACATAACTGATAAAGAACTGGTATACTAAATATGCAAAGAACTATTAAAACTCAACAATAAGGAAATAAACAAAAAATTTAAAAATGGGCACAAGATGTAGACAGATATCTCACCAAAGATACACAGATGAAAAACGAACATATGAAAAGATGCTCAATGTCATGTGTCATCAGGGAACTGTAAATTAAAACGAGATATCACTTCTCCTCTATTACAACGGCCAAAACCCAGAACGCCGAAACGCTCAACACTGGCAAGGACTCTCATTCACCGACGGTGGGAATACAAATAGTACAGCCACTCTGGAAAACAGTTTTGCAGTTTCTTACAAAGCTAAACATATTCTTACCAAACAGTCCAGCATTTGTGCTCCTTGGCATTTTCTCAAATGAGTTAACAACTTAGGTCCATACAAAAACCTGCACACAAATATCAATTGTGCAGCTTTATTCATAATTACCACAGCTTGGAAGCAACCAAGATTTCCCCCAATATGTGAACGGATAAACAAACTGTAGTACAGCCATACCGTGGAATATTTTTTAATGATGTGAAGAAATGAGTTATTAAGTCATGGAAAGACATAAAGGAAAAGTATATGCACATTGCTAAATGAGAGAAGCCAGTTTGAAAAGACAGTTACCGTATACTGTACGGTTACAACTATATGACATCACGAGAAAGGCAAAACTATGGAGACAGTAAAAAGATCTGTTGTTGTCAGGGGTTCAGGAGGAGGGAAGAATGACTAGGTGACAGACAGGGAGTTTTTAGGCCAGTGAAACTAATCTGTTTGATACTGCAATCATGAACTCATGTTATTAGTCAAAACTCATAGAATGTACAACACTAAGAGTAACCCTACTGTAAACTACAGACTTCAGTTAAGAATAATGTGTTGGCCGGGCGTGGTGGCTCACGCCTTAGCACTCTGGGAGGCCGAGGCGGGAGGATCACTCAAGGTCAGGAGTTCAGGACCAGCCTGAGCAAGAGCCAGACCCCATCTCTACTAAAAATAGAAAGAAATTATCTGGCCAACTAAAAATATATATAGAAAAAATTAGCCAGGCACGGTGGCGCATGCCTGTAGTCCCACCTACTTGGCAGGCTGAGGGAGGAGGATCGCTTGAGCCCAGGAGTTTGAGGTTGCTGTGAGCTAGGCTGACGCCATGGCACTCTAGCCCGAGCAACAGAGCAAGACTGTGTCCAAAAAAAAAAAAAAAAAAGGAATAATGTGTCGATACTGGCTTATCAACTATAACAAGTGTACCACATTAATATGTCAATAACAGGGAAACTGGTGAGGGAGTATACGCAAACTCTCTATACTTTCTGCTCAATTTTCATATAAATATAAAACCATAAAATAAAGTCTATTAATTTTAAAAAATCATTAAATAATCCCATGCTCAACAAATATTAATATAGTAAGAGAAAATATATTAGGAATGTATTAGGAGGAAAACAAAAGGGACGGTTGTAAACTGCAGACTTTTTAATGCCTTTCTTTCTCCAGAATGACACAAAAAAATACCAGGCTATCACACAAAACCTCTGGGGCTTCTCTTTCAGAGAGAAGAATGGAGGAACAGAAATTTGTATGTGTAAATTTTGCAAAAGTAAGTACCATGAAGTAATGAGTGCAATGCGCACTGTCTAGGGGATGGACATGTTTGAAGCTCTGACTTGGGGGGCCGGGGAGGCAATGGCAATATACGTAACCTAAACTTGGTACCCCCACAATATGCTGAAATAAGAATAAAAATAATAATTAATTAATTAAAAAAATAAGATGAAGAACTACTATCTATTCTTCCACCTAAAAAAGGCAAAAGTATTATTGTACTTAGCTGAAAAAAATACTTATTGCTTATCATTCATAAATATTCTAGACACTTAAGTATAGATTGTAGGAACAAGAAAGATGAAACATCAAGGTTCCTGAACTCATGAAGGTGCAGATTAATGTGGTCAGAAAGACACAAAGAACAAAAACCAGCCTATGTAGTAGTGTGGAAAAACTACCATATAAAAATAGGAGGGAGGAGGGAGGGAAGGGATAAGGGAGGGAAGGACTAAGAGAAGAAGGAAGGAAGCAAAGGGAAGAGTATAGTTATCAAGAAAAGCTCTGGAAAGATTCCATGAGGGAGATGAAACTGGGTTCACCCTTGAAGCTGGGTAGAAATTCAACAGCAAAGAAAAGAGCATGGATATGTCAGAGAAGATGGCACTGAGAGTGGAAAGATGTTCTAGAATGTTGCAGTAGCATCCTGCTGTGTTCAAAGGGCAAGAATAGGCCGGGGTGGTAGATGCATGGGATGAGGAGAAAGTTAACTAAGTTTTCTCACCTACTCACCTGAATGGGGATCACAGATCCACAAGGATAGGAGATAAGGACAAGGACCTGGAATATTAATCTGAAAGCAACAGAGTCCTCAAATAACAGTTAATTGGAGAGTTCACACTTAAAATTGGCATCTGCAAGAGGAGTCTAACTAATAGGACTCTTAGCAAGAGTCTAACAGGAAAAAAAAATTCAGTGATAAAATCAATAGGACTTAAAGACCAAGTCTTTCTTTAATTTCAAAAAATGAAGAATGAAAGGAGGTCAAGGCTAGGTTTGACAACAGTAGACTGGTATACATAACCAACTTACAGACCATAAGAAGGAAAACATCGCTGACAGAATTAAATTAAGGCCGATACATTTGAACTGCAGTCCCAAAGGAAATTCATGCAGGGATATGCAGTAAAAACTTGCACATTTAAGACAGGAGTTCAGGAGAATGAGTATGTGACAGGAACATCACACTTGGCAGCAACTGACAAATGTCACAGTTGAAGCTATAAGAGAAAATGATGAAGACATTTTGTCTGAAGGGCACGCCATTTTGAGTAAATTTGAGGACAGCACTGCATTTGACACAGCTGAGCAGGCCACTGAAAATCTTGCAATTTGACTCCAGGACATGGCTCTTCCCAGGTGTTCCTCCTGCATAACCAGCTATTTTTTTGTTATATTTGAATAGTTTTAATACTTATCTAACTTCTAACAAGAAGTATTGACAATGAGCTTTATTTAAAATACTTCCAATATATTTAACATATAAGAAATTTTTATCGTAAGTTTTTAGCTTTGTAACTGAGTTCATTTTTAAAATAGTATTTATTTATTAAAACAGTTCATTTATTAAAGATCACGATGTGTATATTTTCTACAACTTCCTGTAAATATGTGATTAAATTCAGTTTTAAAAATTTATATTTATGAATAAGAATCGAGGTGATTGAAACCCAAAATATACTAGATACCTGAGAAATACTGATGCACTCAAAACTGATAGGTCAAAATAGTTCATGATAGAATATATCCCTCACCTCAACGTCATTCTAAGTATATATATAAAAAAGTACTAAAAATCCTTTCTTTTTACTTGTGTATCTTCAATAATACAACACTTTGGCAATTCTCGTCTAAAATTCACTAACCAGACCTAAATCAACTTTATTTATTTATTTTTTTTCAAAGGAAATTATTTGTGTTTATCATTTAAAAAGAACTTCTGATTCAAGTATCACATAACCAGCTATTGCTTTTCAGGAATCTTGCTAGATGCTTCTCATCTCTCCAACCTGGGATCAGTCCTTCTCTTCCCTGTAGATGCTCATTCCTAAGGTGAAGTCACACAGAAGTTAACAGTCCATTACGGTAGCTTGGAAGTCTGGGCATGGCATAGCTGTGTTCTCTGTTGGGGTCTCAGTCTGAAATTAAGGTGTTTTGTTGTTGCTGAATTGTTTGAGTTCCTTGTAAATTCTGGGTATCAGTCCCCTGTTGAATGTAGAGTTTGCAAAGACTTTCTCCTCATTCCACAGGCTGTCTGTGCAATCTGTTGATTATTTCTTTTGCTGTACAGAAACCTTTTAGTTTAATTAAGTCCCATTTGTCTATTTTTGGTTTTGTTGCTTGTGCTTTTGAGGTCTTAGTCATGAATTGTCATTATTTTTTATACCCAACACACATCAAAAAGGTCTGGGCTATACAAATTCCTCAATAAGCAATAAGGGAATTGAGCTGAAGTGACTGAAAAGCAGACCCAGAATTAGAAGATTATTTCAGAGTTAAATCATAAGTGTTTCAGTTCACACGTGCTCACAGAATTTCTGCTGCTAGTACCTTTGGGAGTGTTTGGCTCAGCAGCTGAGCTACAGGCAGGTGCTAAAGCAAGCTGTCAGGAGTCTCTTCGCAGTAACAGAAACCAAGTACATGCCTAACCAGCATCTCAAGAAGTATTTATTGATTCAAGGGCTGAGTTTGTGACAATAGTTCCATTCAAGTTGCTCCACAAGGGAAAACTGGTATGTTTTCAGATGACACCACTGCATCAAATGGAAATGAATCAGCACGGACTTAAAACAATAATGCCCTTACACTTTGAGTCATCACTGAAAGAATCGTGTAAATTGGACCAGAGCAGAAAAGCAACAAAATAATGTGCCGTTATTTTTTACTTTTCAGCCCATTCAGTTTACAATATAACCACAACAGCACCTGGAAATTAAAGAGGATGTTTTTCCTTTCTTTTTCTTCTGAAAGAAACTGCTTACATCTAGATTAAGCTTAACAGATGAGATATGAACAAGTCATGGTCTTAAATTTTAACTGAGAAAATAACTGGGAGATTTCTTTTCGTTTACTGTTGATTCTAATCTATTGTCTCTTTTACAATTCACACACCGTAAGTGCAGAAAATGCCTCAATTTTTTTTTTTTTCATTTTGACTGAAATCCAACAGCTCAAACTCTTATGAATATTTTTAATCCTTTGCTTTAAAAGTTTATGATTTTGAAGTCCTATGCTGCCCATTCCTTGACAGTGGCTCTCCACCAGGTGAGGCTGCTAGAAGATGACAGACTGAAGTGAAGCCACTTCGCTCTCTGCAGGCGGCAGGGAGTTTTAAGTCTGGGGGAAAGAGTGAATCTCTCCCACGGGAGAAGAGGCAAAGAGCAGGAAATAGCTCTTCTTTATGCACCAACTCTTTCATCAAAACTGTTTAGCAAACTCATCCTACTCCCAGACCCGGGCTGAAAAGATATATGTAGGACATGGAGGAGGAAAGAAGGAATAAAAGCCCATATGTTATAACTTCATCCTTCACAATTTTGGAGCACAACAGAGCAGCTTTAAAAGCTTCCTCCTAGGTAGCGACTGAAGACACACAGATATTCTCACAAGCATATTAGTCACCCAACTGCACACACAGACATAAACCATGCATCTCTTTCCGAGCCAGACTGAGAGACATTTAATTCATTATATCAAGTCCGTCTCATGCCTTATCAATTATTTACAACTAAAGCTCATTAAATCATCATCCTATTAAAAGGGGCATAGAGGTAAAAATAATGTCCTGCATACGTACAGGATAGCTTTTGCCTGCTGAGTTACATTCTAGAAAGCAAATGTTTCACTTATTTCCAGATATAGTCAGAAACTATGACTTAAATGCCCCGTATTTGAAAGTGACAAGTCAGAGCAAATATGCACCACGAGTAATGTTGATAACATGGAAAAAGAACCACCTCTCTCCCTGCCCCAACCTCCCCACTCCTTCTCCTTCTCTCTCTCTCACACACAAAACATGAAACACACATAAACACTCTGCATTCCTCTCCCTGCTTTATTTTTCTCCATCATCACCTAATGCATTTTATCTCTGCATATGCATAAAATGGGTATGTGTATGCATTTATAAATAAACATATTTATATTTTATTGTCATATATCCCCACTGGAATGTAAACTTCTTGAGAAAAGAGACTTCATACCTTTTTTATGTACTACTATAGCCCCAGCACCCAGAATCTAATAGCTCCACAAATTGAAGGAATAAAACTACTTGTGATGCAGCAAACCTGTTTTGAACATACAAATAATACTTTTCAAACAATGTTTCCCTATATTGGTTTCCAAATCAGAAATCTCAAACAATATTCCCCTAATTTATCTATTTGAAAATGTATTAATGTAAAAGCATGGCATACTTAATTCATATAGTTAGTGCATAAATATAATAAGTGTGCATGCACATAAAGTAAATGCCTTTGTCAATATTTTATTATGCTCACATAAAATTACGGACGGAATAATGAATGAGATGCCATCCAGACACAAAAATCTAGAAGAAAAAATATTCTCCACATAAAATAGTTCAGGCTTGAAATACAATTTGGTAATCAAATTTCAAGCTTCCAGAATGAAAGTCTATTTTTAAAGCAATAATTAATACACTATGTTGCACTTGACAAATCCCTTGTCAACTACCAGAACCTGTTTCTCCTTAACTTATTCTATCTCACTATTTTAAAAGTCTAAGAACTAAAACATTATGACACTACAGTTAATACTAATACTCAAGGGATCTCTCCCTTGTACCTGAGTGCTCACAACTACCATAAGATTATATTTTTATTATTTTTGCTGTTGTTTAGATAAATTGTATACCAATCATTTTAGAGATGTGTATCTTCCTGGAAAAATCTCAAGCAACTTAAAACGATAGTGAAGCTATATTTCACAAATATGTCAGAATTCAATACGTGAAAGTCATACGGGCAGGAAGTATTGGAAAACATATATATTTAGTTTAACTTTGATAGGCCTAATTTTCTAACTCAGCTCTACTTAAATAGCTCTATAGGCTCTTCATTCTAAGAGTTTTATCAACATTCTTTTTGAGAATGAATAGTTAACCACATATACAAACATGGCTAACTGTGAAAACGAAGTTAAAGATAACTCTGTTGCTATCCAGAATTCCAGAACCCATCATTGAACTGCGTTTGCAATAGCTACAATTATAGTTATGTACATTCACTAACTGCAAATGGAACCAGGCATGGGCAGATGGACAAATCTATTTAGGAACACAGCATTTATGGCCAAAATATTCCAAAATTACCCCAAAATAAATGTCTCTTCTGGCCACCTTCTTAATCATTTCCACTACCTTCTTATAACAAAACAGATATGACTTTAGTTATTGAACTTCAATAGCAAGATATAATTAATGAGTATCACCAGATCATAATTATAGCAAAGAGCTATGAAATAAAAGAAAAATTTACATGTTTCTCTGGAACTTCTCTAGCTTTCAAATCACTGTCCACAAATCAAATCATCTTTTACTGATTTTTTAATGAATCAAATAAGTATATTTTAGGTCATCATTATTCATTTCTACCCAACACAGATTGATATCAAATAAAGAAATTTGCCTCTGGGCTGAGCTGTCCTTGTATACCCTGGTTCCCTAAGGCACCAGCAGCGACTTAGGGAGAGAACAGGGGGAGGTTAAAAGAATTTCTACACGATGATATTAACAAGATTTGAAATAATAAAGTGTTCTATGAACTTCAAAATGAAGAAATTATTTTTATCATTATATGCAAATAACTGCTCATTCCCACTATAATCAAGACAAATATAACTCTTCTTTCTTAAGCAACATCCCTCATCCTCTGTGCAACCTATTGGTGACTCATTTTCTCCCTCAAGTAATGATCTGACATCCATTTTAATTTAATTTCAGCCATGTGAACTGGCTGTAAAAAGGGACACTAGCAGATGTGTTCTCACTGCCATCACTACCTAGAAAGAGCCCTGATATGTTACCATTAACTCAAGAACAGCACGTGGAAAGGAGGGGCAGGCTTCAACATGCACGCAGCAAGAAAGTCGGTCTGGAACAATATTAATATATCTTTGAAATTTGCCTAGTTTTCTCTGCAATAATGATGAGCCATCTAAAAGATCTTCTTTGATCTAGTTTGGCCTCTCTCCTACAAAGTTTATGCTCTACCATGCCGTCATGTACATGCCCAGGGTCCCTCAAACTTTTCCATCATATCTGGCTAAATACCACCTCTTCAGTCTACATAATAAGGATAATAATAATGTCAACAACAATAAATTTATTTATCTCTTAATATGTGTCAGGTATTTTACATGCGTTTTCTTATTTAGTGTTTATAACAGCCCTATAAAGGAGGAAATAACATTTAAGCTGCATTTTACAGAAGGGAAAACCAATGTTTAGAGAAATTATGTCGCCAGCACAAATTACACAACTCGTAAGTGGCAGAGTACAGCCCCAAACCCAGGTCTGTCTAGTTCTAGAGTCCCTTAATCACAAAGCCCTACAATGTCTGCAGATAGAGCTAAGAGGGCTCTAGAATCTCTTGGCCTAAGTGTTCCATTTAACAACTCAGGGACTGAAGACCTCAAAGACTCTGGCATGGCCTCTTACAAGCCCTAACTCCATGTGAATATGTCACAGCATTTAACACGTCCACACCCCAGTCCTTTGGCTTCCACCACTAACTTCCCTGTTCCACACTGAACTAGCATCCTGGCTCTCCTGCTGACGCTTCCTCCTCTGCCCACATCCTGGATATCTGTGTTCTAGCAGAATCCATCCTCAGCTGTCTGGTTAGTCTATTCCAGGGCTTCACAGACTTTTAAAAGCAATGCCCAAATTGGTAAACACATCCCTTTAATCACAGCTCCTCTCTCCCCATCGGAGTGAATGTGATGGAAACCCACTCCTGCAAATATCCCCCATGCACTTGTCATTTACATCCAACCCAAGCTTTTTTCTAAGTTAAATACTCAGAAATCCCAATTTCCAACTTACTCCATAGACCCTCTGTACTCATCTGTACCCAAGTTTAACTCCGTCTTTCATCCCAAATATGCACCATCTCCTGCAACCGTGAGCACCATCTACCTCCCCGCCGAGTCAGAAGCATCAGACTGCCCTGGATTTGATACATTATCTCACAGCTCACATCCAGGTCATGCCTCAACTCTCAAATTCTACCTAAAATATCTCTGGTTCGGGTACTCCTGTCCATTCTGACGGCACTCTCTGGGTTGATGAATTACTACAATTGGTTTCCCTGACTCAGACCCTCCCCACCTCTAATCTAAACTCCTCTCACCTATCAGAGTCATTCTTTTGAAAGAGATCTGTGCATTCCACTCGCCACCCCCCATCCCTTCCTAACCACCTCAGGGGAAAAGCCAGCCCAAGGCAATGGCAGTGAGGACCCTTCCAAAGCTGAGCAAACCACTCTCTTCCCTCCGTCTTCCTCCTGGTCACCTTGGAATGACTGCTGTTCTCAGAATATACTGTCATCCCTCTGGCTCTTATGTTTATCCTTCTGTCTGAAATG
Organism: Lemur catta; assembly: GCF_020740605.2. Lineage (NCBI taxonomy): Eukaryota > Metazoa > Chordata > Mammalia > Primates > Lemuridae > Lemur > Lemur catta. The sequence continues at coordinate 10,445,653 of NC_059152.1, read as the reverse complement.
AATTCCTTGAACCTACTGCCTTTTAAAATCCCCCTTATCTTTTCTATAAACCCTACTACCACATCGACATCTTCTTCCTAACCTACCCAAAGCAGCATTTTCAGCTTCGGGCATGTTTCCAGGACCTGCATGTCACCCTTCAAACCAGGTCTGCCTGGTAACGGAAAGACCCAGTACCCAGGTCTCAGGGGAGTCGTCTTCCCTAGGTTATATAGCCAGTTAAATGATCGTTAATTTTCTGAATGTTCCCTGTATCTTTTTATTAAATTACAATAATAAATATGTATTAAATAACATTAACCTAAATGTCCTTGTTAATATTATGAGAAATGCCCACCAAAAGACTTAAAGATACATAACAAACCATCCGGACAATGCTTTCGCTCACTGTACTCTCTGATTTATGTATTCATCTTCTATGTTCATTGACTAATTCATGAGGCAAAACAACAACAATCAAATCACTCTATATATTTTTAGGGTTTTATAATATTTGTGTATTTTTCCCAGTGGACTCAGACTATCTTAATCTTGTCCCAATGCCAAATTAAGTAACATGAGAGTTACATCACATAAAATACGAGGACAAGTGGTCAATGTTGTTATCTATGCTAACAAATGAGAGGTCATGGAAAAAGGTCCTGAAATTTTGCACAATTCGAGAACTCTGACATTGAAACTGAATTTGAGATTAAACATTCTAGAAAGAAAATTAATCAAAACAAATGAACATTCAATGAACTCTTAAGTCGTTTACTTATGTAATGTGTTCACTCCTCCCACTTCCTTTGTTTCGTTCAATGTTTCTTGATGTGTTTTCATCATACAAAAATTTTGAGCTCTTCTATTGATAGGTACTAAAAACAGAACATGAGAAACAACTTCTAGGGAGGCTCACCAATACGTTACTTCAGTGGACAGATGAACATCGGTGGCCCATTTTGTATTATGCCAACGGCCTGAACAGATACATCTTTAATTTTCAAAAAAAAATTAAATCAAGGGAAAAAAGTGCCAGTGTCAACAGGCTGGGCTCAGGTACCAACCTCCGTTGCTCTTCACCATGTTCTCCTGAAGGGACGGTGAGACATTCATCCATGTGTCCATGTAGCAACCTGAGGACATCCCCACCAATGAGATACCCTGTAAGGATTAAGAAATCATTCACGTTCAGACTGTAGTGGCCAGATGCTGGCAGCCAGGCGGATCACCTACTCCAATCTTCTACCTCCACAGACAGAGTAACAGAAGGCTAAGGAGGCTTATGCACCTCACCAAGGGCACAGAGATGGATGGTGCCTGCTGCCCCTCGGAGTCCCAGGCTCCTGGGTCCCACAGTTAGGGATATTCCCACTAAAATACACGACCTCAACCACATAAAATCCTCCACTGAACATACAAACATGTACAGGATGAGACTGGAACCTATATAAGTAAGAATAACCAGAACATACACAGATACTTGCCCTGAAAAGCCCTGCTGCATAGACATCATTGTGATCCAGCTAGAAGCCACGACCCCAGACGATGAGAAATATTGACATTAGCCTACCAGAGCAATACTCTCAGGCCAAAGAAAAAAAAATCAGAGAAAACAACCCCCTACAAAGCTAGCACGCAAAACATACACAAATAAGTGGAAACTGACAACAGCATAATACTAAGGAAAGATAAATCTTAAGACAAGCTTCACTTCTAAATAGCAATTGAAACCAGATTCAAATGTCACAGATCTGCACTGCAGCCTATTTTGACACGAAAAAAGCTCTAATTAACAATCAGCTCATTATCACAATTCCAAAGATGATTGTCAACTTGGCATCAAGGACGAGCCCTGGAAGGGAAGTGGAGTTCTTTACCTTGGGCTGCTTCACTCCCTGAGCTGATTGGGGCCACACTCCAGAGGGTCTGCTGGAAAGCAGCGTCCACGTGCAAGCTGCCGTTGCCGTAGGACAGGTGCTGTAGCAAGAGGCAAAAGGAGGCATCGCTTCAGGCTCTGGTAAGTCTTAACATGTCAATGTCCACAGAGGACATCTGTTTCAACCCTCGCATTCAAAACTCAGGAAAAAAAAAAAGTAAGAAAAAAATAAATAAAAGTTCCTAATTGACTTTAGGTATTTTTCAGCTTCATTCTAAGAGTTATTAACTTAAGTCAGTAATCACAAATGTACAAATGATTATACTAAATAAATTTATTTATAAAAAGAGACTTTTTTTTTTTTTTTTGAGACAGAGTCTTACTCTGTTGCCCAGGCTAGAGTGCCATGGCATCAGCCTAGCTCACGGCAACCTCAAACTCCTGGGCTCAAGCGATCCTCCTGCCTCAACCTCCCGAGTAGCTGGGACTACAGCCATGTGCCACCATGCCTGGCTAATTTTTTCTATATATATTTTTAGCTGTCCATATAATTTCTTTCTATTTTTAGTAGAGATGAGGTCTCACTCTTGATCAGGCTGGTCTCGAATTCCTGAGCTCAAACAATCCGCCTGCCTCGGCCTCCCAGAGTGCTAGGATTACAGGCTTCAGCCAACACGCCAGGCCAAAAGAGACTATTTTTGTTTTAAAGATTATAGAGGGATGAAATGGTACAGAAGGTAGGCACTTGTCATTAAAATTATAACTAAGTTTCCACACTCTCAGAGTTTTTTTTGACAATGAAGTAGGTGAAAACCTACTAGACCTATTTTATGCATCCTTTGGAAACTATTATCTACAATTTGATATATTAGCTGTTAGACAGTGATATTCCCAGATAGTAATCTAAAACCAGGATAAATTTCCTCCAAAATTCAGATATTAACTAATTTCAGATTTTCCTTCTTAAAAATAGAAATGTATTAAAATAATACCATGCCTAATATCTTTGAGGGCCATAAGATTCAATTACCAAATGTTAACTAAGAAAACCAAAATTATGAATACAGCCAAATACTTTGCTTATTTAACTAATCATTACTTGGCTGCCTCTAGAATTTCAAACATACACAGAACAAACCACCTGTTTTCTCAGAGTCTTCTCGGTAAACATCACCAATATCCCCGCAATGTTTCTGCAACACATTGCCAAGGCTGATGACAGCTTAAGATTTTAAAGACTTTAATAAGACCAGAAATCTGACCATTCCATTAATAGTTAAATGAAGACCAGTCACAGCCTAAAGTAGTCACCTTAGGTGTACTGTACAGGACTTTAAATCTCTTAAGGGTTTCTTTTACCTAAATATACTATTCTCAAGTCACCAGCAAGAATAGGTCTTTCATTCTCCTTCCCTTAAAAATAAAACCAAAGAAACTTTTGACATTGTACCATATGCACAGCTATCTTATCAGTAATTTTTCCAATCAATAAAATATATCAGTTTACCAGTTGACATATCAGATTCAGCAATAATTTGCTCTTACCACCCGTCAACCTCAGCTGGCTGATTTTGTACAATCTCTTCTTTAACTTTGTCATTCTTATACATAATCCCAGCTGAGATTTCTCTATTGAGTTAATTTCTTCTCCAATATGTTAAAATTCTTTAATTGTTTACAAATAAATCACATTCTATCTGCTTCAACAAACAAGCAAATTATATTTTCCTTCATAGCAATTATCATGCAATGTAATTCTGGGGTTTGTTTTTCTTTCTCCCTCTTGTAAGCTATCTGACACAGGTTTGCACTCCTAGCATCTAGCAGGAGACGATTATTGATTATTCAATCAATTAAGAATGCAGAGAAGCCAACCAAGCCTTTAAAATCATGGTAGTATAAATTTAAAACAAATATTTTAAGTTATTCCATAAATCATCCTATTTCAATGATATGATGAGGTCAATAAGCTTTATCAGACTGCAGTAAGAATCGATGACACAAAAACTTTTAAGAATCTCTGATTTCAACCCTTAGCTGATGAAATTGTTCACTCATTTATTTATCTTGTATTAAATTGTCAAGGACTGGGCCTTGGTGATCCAACGTTCTGAATAAATTATCATCCAGGGACAGGAAACACAAGTAAACATGTCATGTTACCCCTCAGGCTTTAGTGTTTTCTTCTGGAAAAAAAAAAAAATGATGGGCATAGAAATAGATGCTCTTTCCAAATGTAATATTATTCTATGATTCCATCACCTGAGCCACAGAGAGAGGGAAAATGGACTCAAATGAAATTAATCAAAAATGAATTTGATTGATATAATAAATCAGTCAACAATATTTATGATCACCCATTTAAGTTATCATTATTTTTACACAACTTGAAGCAATTCAGCAATTTATTATGCAATCAAAACCCCTGTGTATTTCTTATCTTAGAGCTGAGTAGGAGAAAAATAGAATAAATTTTTTGAACCCTGTAATAGCTTTTCTTTTAAGCATTTCTGACCACTCTCTAGATGGAAGGGTTCTGCTTTTCCTAATCTATTTTCAATCAGTTATTTGTTTGGTGATGTTTCCATGGATCTTAAAATTTTCATCTGTTTCTTTAGGTGGCCTGATCAATAGTTGGAAATAAACGTTTCCAATGCAAACAGTTCAATCCATGGATTGAAAACGTTTGTGCATAACAGAGTGATTTTACACCTAACACACATAAAACACGGTTTTGTATGCTTGACTTCGTTTAGTCTGAAATGAATTCACAGCCAATAATACCTACTTGGCCATGTTTTCTCTATTTTAAATTGTGTATTTCTCTTAAGCTGCTTTTCTTTAAAAGAAAACAAAATTTCCCATATGGGCAAAAGAATTTCGTCCCTTTTGGATATCCTGAAAAGAGGATTAAGATATCCTTTTATATTAGAATATAAAACAGCAAAAATGAGAAAGGGCATTGTTTGGGGGAGGAGTTTATAACCATTTTTAGAGATGAGATCCTTTATTCCTTGGAAATCATGCCCCAGTGCCGAACACAAACCAGACAGGCGGGCAGCCGTCCCAGGTGGAGCCTGGGGCTCCGGGTGCTGGCCATGGTGTTCTCACCCATCCCTAACGCAGCTCCTCGGAGGACAGAGTGAAAGTCAGTCCTTTAATCAGTTTTAATCAATTTTGCATTCCAGCAGTCGTCAGCTTTATTAGTATACCCAATGCACAATTAAACAGTTTAACCTTAGCTTAACCATCACTGTTAGTGAAGGAAAAATAGCTCATTGGTCAATAGACACCAGTGACTGAGGAGCTATAAAGTCAATGACTGGAAATGTTTATTTTTAGTGGTTAGTTTTATCTGATTTATTTTCAGACTCACTTTTTAACTTATTTATTTTTAACCACACCAGTGTCTTCTCAGAACACGAATCTTGCTTTCAAACGATAGATCTTTTTTTTTTTTTTTTTAGGAGATGCAGTCTTGCTCTGTTGCCCTGGGTAGAATGCAGTGGTGTCATTATAGCTCACTATAACCTCAAACTCCTGGGCTCAGGCGATCCTCCTGTTTCAGCCTCCTGAGTAGCTGCGACTACAGGCACAGGCCACCATGCCTGGCTAACTTTTTCTATTTTTGGTAGAGACAGGGTCTTGCTCTTGGCTCAGTCTGGTCTCAAACTCCTGACGTCACGCAATCCTTCTGCCTCAGCCTCCCAGAGTACTGGGATTACAACCAGGAGCCACCAAGCCCAGCCCAAATGATAGATCTTTATTTAAGATCATCTATAATGTTCCCCTCACTCTTTTTTCTATACCTTTCTCTTCCTTTGGTTAAATACCTGCAGTTTCTTTAACTATTCTTCGTAGGTACAAATCTCCCAGATAAATAATGACAGTAACTTACTAAGCAATTTTTATGCGCTGTTCTCAGAGCTAAGAGCTTTGTTGGATTTAAGCAGTTATTCCCATAACACTCCTACGGGTTAAGTTCTTTATTATTCCCCGTACTGCAAATGAAGAAACTGAGGGTTTCCCAAGGTTACCTATTAGCCCAGGCTCATACTTGCCAGGGTGTGTACTAATGAATGAATATATGTACAATCTGTCTTTAGTTATTCAGGGTTTAGTATATAGATTACTCCGGCTGCCTTTGTCTATTCCAAAGTCCTTTTACTACCTTACTTCTTGATCTTTCATTTTCTCTGGATTCTTTTTACCTAAGTCCACTATATATGTCCTTGAATCCATACCTTAATACTCTATATACCCACTACTGGTCAACCACGGTGGGAATGTGAGATAATAATTAACCATCCCTGTAACCCATAAGAACTTCCTTCAGCATCTCCAAAATATACTGGAACACATATTTACTGTCCTAGAGTATTCTCATACAGCCCCGTATGTGTCTGGTTTGTTTTTTCCAGAGGGCAGAAACCATGTGTCATGTGTCCTTGGTCTTTCCTGTTGTTTCTACTTCATATTAAGTCCACATATATGAACAATAAAAACAATGACTTCATTACCAAATGAAAGTGAAATTTTAACAACCTGGTTATGTAGGGCTCTTTTGTAGCTCTACATAAAAGATTCCCAGGAAAGAGAACTTAAAATAATTGGCTAAAATGTAGTTTGGAAATTATCTATGAATTTTAATTAATCATGAGGTTTATGTCCTTCCATAGGAAGTTAACCTCATAATCATTATTCCTATTGCCTTCATTTGTATAGTGCTTTTTAATTCAAAGTATATTCAAATCCATAAGCTCATGTCTTCCTCCCAATAACCTTGGCACTATATATTATTATTAGCATCAACTTCATTTTACAAAGGAGGAAGCCAGAGTTCAGAGAATTACATGACTTGTTCAGGTAGGTAACTGTCAAGTTGATATAGAAGTCCTGACCTCGTGAGGTCTGAATTTTCTATTCCTCCAGCGCATAATGATGCCATCCTTTCAAACAAACTCTGATACGTAGTGGAAAGTACAAGCTATACAACAAAAATAACAATAATGAAATGTATAGTTATGTCAAAATCAAAATAAGGTATGTGTAGATTTATATTTTGAAAAGTGTGCAGGAGTTATTTCTACTGCTATTGGTTTCCAACTGCAATTCAAAATGCACAACATTACCTTAACGCACACAGCATATTGCACATAGCAAGGGCTTAATAAATGCTTATTTTATCAGCTGTATAACTGTACTGTCCCAGAAATTTTCATGGTAACTATTTCCACCTACAGGGACAAAAGTAGAGAAATGCTTCAGGCCTCCTTATAGCTGTGCGACACTAGGTGCCCTGTTGAATTTAATAGCTGCTGTCAGCTACACGAGGCACCCTTACACCGCTGCACTGTCTTCATCGTTACCCCTCTCCGAAAAGCAAGTGAAACAAAATTGTTATTCTTGGAAATGTTTTAAATCTGGAACGAAATGTATTGGTAAACCAAAACCGACTTACAACATCAACAAACTCACTGTACTTCATGTTTATAGAACAAAGTGGTACCAAACTCTTACTTTTATCCTAAACCAGTTACACACAAGTAACATCTTGATTTATGGCAGTCATAATAACCTTTCTATCATCTAGTATGTGTTTAACTGCCACATGCTGTATTTCTGATTTTTGTTTCAGTCATCATCCACTATGATGCCTGAGATTTTTTAAGGTGGATATTCATATAAAGTTTATAATGTCCCATTTGATATTTGTTTAATTACTTTTACGACCTTAAAGTTAAAAGAATATTTTGTCTTGGAATCCTTTACAATCCTTCAATCTTCTCCAAACTTCTGTACAGGATTATTTTTTAGCAAAACTGTAACTTACTAAGTAAGTTAAATTAAACACATTGGCCCACCACAAAAATGATGAAATATATTCAATGATTAAACATAAAGTTCTGTCTTCATTCTCCCATTTCTAGTCACTACCCTTTGAAATAATTCAATGTCAAAGATACACCTAAACTGTTTATTTTTGTCTAATTCTCCTATCTTAACATGGCATGTGTTTCTTATGTAATAATTTGCTTTCATAAATATCAAAATAGGTAATCACAACCTCATGAATATAGCCTTTCCATCAGGTACAAAATAAAGGCTACAAAATTTTGAATTTCTGATTATACTGCATTTACATTCTATTAATAAAATAATTCAAGAAAAACCACTATCAATATCAAGAACATGCATATCAAGGTCACGAGGGAAGCCCTAGTAAGCCACCTTTCCACTCAGATCACGTTATTCTCCTATTTAGGAACTTATTTATAATTCAGCTAATAGAAATACATGCTTGTTTATAAGCAATTTTTCTAGATAATTTGCGATATAAACTTTAAGGAGACCATTTATTGACCTGTCATTTATCACATCACCAAGTGTGTGATCCTGCTTTCCACACTTACCAAGTACCTTTCAGAGGACACGCTAACTAAGATGAGATCATCTCCGACTCGAACTTTCTCCCCTTCCGATCGCTGCTTAGAGGCAGGGTGTATGGTCCACCAACAAGCCTCACCTGCAGAGAGATTGAAACATAGCGAGGTGCCTCTTAATTAACATCTATTTGCTCTGTCAGTGACTCCATTCACATAACTTTCGGAAATCTGAAATTTCATGCAAATTAATCTCTTAGACCATGAAAATCAAAAGAATTAAGCCCAATTAGCTTAGGAGAAGACATACTGAAAGGCAAAGACTCTTCCCATAGACACTGGGTGTGACATTTTGCAAAGGTTGGTTGTCTTTTTCCCCCACTAAGAACTGCTTATAAGTAAAAAGGATATTTATTTATACTCACATAAGACTAAATTCACCAGTCTCGCTCATCTGATTTCATCCTTTATACAATCATGTTATTACACTGTTCGCATTGCTCTCTGTAAAAACATCTAGTTGGTTGCCACTTAATTTTCATAAGGCCAGCCTGAGCAAGAGCGAGACCCTATCTCTACTAAAAATAGAAAGAAATTATATGGACAGCTAAAAATATATATAGAAAAAATTAGCCGGGCATGGTGGCGCATGCCTGTAGTCCCAGCTACTCGGGAGGCTGAGGCAGGAGGATTGCTTGAGCCCAGGAGTCTGAGGTTGGTGTGAGCTAAGCTGATGCCATGGCACTCACTCTAGCCCAGACAACAGAGCGAGACTTTGTCTCAAAAAAAAAATAAAAAAAAAATTTTCATAAGGACTTGGGGTTTTGTGATGTAGCAGCTGTATTATAACAATTTTTTAAAAAAATCTGGCCAGGTACAGTGGCTCATGCCTATAATCCCAGCACTTTGGGAGGCTAAGGCGGGAGGATCACTTGAGGCCAGGAGTTCAAGACCAGCCTGGGCAACATAGCAAGACCTTGTCTTTACAAAAAATTAAAAAATTAGCTGGGCATTGTGGCTTGCACCTGTAGTCCCTGCTACTCAGGTGGGCTGAGGCAGGAGGATCGCTTGAGGACAGGAGTTCAAGGTTGCAGTGAGCTATGATGACACCACTGCACTGCAGCCTGAGCAACAGAGTGAGACCTCATCTCTTAAAAAAATTAAGAAAAAACTTTCAGTACTTTTTGGGGATGCTGATTCAAAACAGGATACTAAGTGCTGTCATCTAAAATTTTACTATCCTGTCCTTTTTTTAACTTTGTTTTTATTTTGTTATTTTAAAATGTGGTGGTTTCTATTAATCTAAGGGTAAGATCTTGGACAATCCTATTATAGAAGGATCCATTATAAAAGATGTGGGTATTCATTAAATCAAGTCATTTCTTCCAAGACAAGTCAAGCTTAAGTCTCAGGAACTACATGTCTATTCTTCACTCAGCAGTCTTGTTGCCTAAGAAACAAGCTTAAGCAAACACTTCTTCAATCTGTTCACAGTTCCTTGTAAAACCTAAATGTAACTTCTACCCAGAAATGAGAATAATGTTTTAGTTATCTCTGTCATCTAGTGTTTATCATTCTCTCCCTTTACTCAGCTTTACTATTTTTCCATAACGCTTTTTTTTCTTAACTATTAAACAATTCCCCAATGCCAGAATATAAATTCCATAAAAGTGGGAACTTTGTATGTTTTCTTCACTGGGGTTTCCCCAGCTCCTACTAGCATATTGTAGGCGCTCAATAAAAATTCATTCTGCATGAATGAGAAAATGAATCATCAAACAATATTCCTTAAGCATTTTTAGTTAGTAGGTAATCTGTGCCCTGAGCTGCTTTTCTTACACAAACCTTAGTCTTACTTGAATATAATCTGGCAGAATTCTTCATCTTCATTCACCCAATTCACATTTTCACTAGTGTAGATAATTTTCCTTCATCCACTCAACACAGTGCCCCCCATATTGGCCAATCATTGATTTATGGGCTGGGGATACATCAATAAACAAGGAAGAAAAAAGTATCTGCCTGTGAGTTTAATTCTGACGAAGGTAGACAGATAACAAATGATAGGTGAAATAAATAACTGAGTAATTCAGGAGAAGTAGAGAGGTACAAGAAAAAACAGTAGCATCAGGCAATCAGGATGCAGGGCGAAGGACTGACTTGTTTTGCTGTTTTGACTATTATATAATCATCTCAGTGTATGAAAACAAGTTCTAGATCATGTCTGTCTTTTACTTCTTTTGAAGAAAGAACTGAAGTACTGAAGTCTTTCACATTTAACCATGTGCTGAAATGCATTAATTACAATAAGAAAAGTGAAAAACTAGCAAAAATAGAGAGGAATAACTGAGCCTATATAGAATTAAATAAAAATCAGAGTAATACACTTATCTTTTTGGTGCCTGGGAGTCTCGGGATTTTTTGTTTGTTTGTTTAAGATGATGTGTTTGTCTATCAAAAAATTAATTAGGCTGGTAAATATAGCTCTATTTTTATACATTTGTTGATTGTGAAAAACAGAGAATATGGGAAAGTATTTTAAACAGGGGGAGGAGGGTGAGAGGATAACTTGATCTCATGCCTGAAAGGACCAACTTAATAAAAGTTAACCTATTTCCTTCCATTCTTTTTTCTACTTTGTCTTTAATTTATTTGTAATTCAAAAGTCATGCATTCTCACTGTAAGTGATGAAAACGGTAAAACTGTACAGAGGTATACAAAGTCAACCTAAAGTCCTCAGAGCACTGAGGATAAGAACTAAAGCCTGTGCTCTCCTATTCTGAGTCTCCAAAAGGAAAATGTGTTAATATATACACTTTGTTTCAAAAATATGGAAATGCATTTGGACAGATTGTCTGCCAGTGGGCAGACAAATGAAGGAGACTTTCATTTCGGGCCTTTTTATTTGAATGTTGACATTGAGTATATTACATTTTTAGACTTGAAAGTATTTTTAAGATGAAAGAGACATACAGTATTACTTCATAAGCTAATCAGAGCACATTAACATGATTAACACCCAGCAAATCATGTAGTAAGTAACTGTTTTTCTATACAAACCCACAAGAAGAATAAGGTTTGAAGCCTAGTTTCAGCTCCCAACTAATTATATGGAAATAAGCAATAGTAACAACAGACACTTCCTCCTTTTACCAAAAACTCATTAGAAAGTCATTCCTTCTTTTCCTGACTCCATCCATAAGAACATCCATCTCATGCATCATGTCTCCTGACTTCTTCCAGTCCAGTCCCTGCAAGGCTCTCTCTGAACACAGATTCATCACAGCTCCAGGTGCTCACCTGTAGTGTCCTCTTGCAAGCCAACATCAAAAGCCAGTTTATCAGTTGAAGACCGGGAGGTGGACAGGCAGCACAGATACTAAAAAACACACAATCAGCGGTTGTCACTAAACACTCATGCCATGACACAATCTTATTCTGACATGTAATTTGGTATCCTTCTACCTATGCTGTATCAGCCTTTTCTTACAAATCTGAATGGTTCGGTGCAAAGCCCAGACTTTTAAATGTCTGTGGAGCAAAACAGCATTTACACAGCATGAAGAGCAATGTTCTAAAGGAATTCTAAAACGTGGTCTTTTTTTTCCTTCCTAGAAGACTAAGGAAACGTGCTCTGTCCATACAAGAAGACAAGTAACTGGGGATATGTTTGTACATCTCTCACGTCATGTGATATTCATGATCATCAGCAAAAGTACAACGTAATCTGACAGTTAGAAATCTTTCTCCCAAATAGAAATTTTAAAACTATTCACTTCAATCTTTCAGTTTTGTTCTCACTTTAAAATTTTTAACTCCTTGAAATCCATCCAGAATTGACTTTGGTGTGCAGCATGTCATGTCACTAAAATGAAGCTTTATCATGTGTGTACACATGTGTACATTTCCCTAAGAGTAATCAAATTCTCACACCACCACCATTGGCCTACTCTTCCCACCCTTAGGTTTTCCTAACTATATATTTTTGGACCTAAAGCTTAGAATTATTTTTCAGGTCAATTCCCTTATCCCCACACTTCAATTTCAACAACTTTGCTAAGTGTTGTAAGAATGAAGACACAAAGATGAATATAATAGGAGCTCAAAATACAGTACCATCTTCACCAAGCAAGTGCACTGCCAGCAAGCGCAGGAACACTGCAGAGAGTCCCCAGAGACAATTCTAGGGACTGAGCAAGCCCAGACTCTACCTGCTCCAGAATCACTGGATGACTAATGCAATTAGTGGAAATTTCTTACTGTAGCATAGGGCCCATTCAAGTAAGTGGGTGTTTTGAGTGTGAGAAGACAGGAGAGGAACCAATCAGGGGTCGATGTGCCGGCATGGTAGGTGGATATCAGTGCCAGGGGGGTGTGAGATCCAAGTGACCTGAGGACTCTGATTCTGTCTCTTGACTACAAAGCACTGGCTCCCAAGGTTACAGGAAAGAAGCTTCAAGGGTCCCCAAAACTGCTTTTAGCCAGTGTAGGAGGGGGACTCTGACCTCAGACCAGGCAGCCTATGATGGTTCCTGAGGTTTACAGATTTTAGATCTGAACTGTGTTAAATGTGTGCCTTTATTAGACAAAAAGTAGCAACTTTACAATACTCAGATTCCCAAGCAAAAACATAAGGTGATTCCTACTAAAGTCTTCTGTCATATTTCTCAATAATATTACAGAACTAGACACTGCAATTATTAACATACACTTTCTCCTTTAATGTTCACCGCAACTCTGAGGTAGATACTATAATTATTCCACTAAATGTTAATTAAATTCCATGAGGGCAACAACTCGATCTTATTCACTATTACATCCAGCCTGTAGAACAGTGCATAGCACACAGTAGATGCTAAATAATATTTACTGATTGAATGGATGAAATTTTCATATGCAATCACAGGCTTAAAGTTCAGAAAAGTATCCCGGCATGTGGCAAAGTGAGACTGAACCCAGATCTAACAACCAAGTTCAGGCTCTTAACCCACCTACTAAGGATAGAGAGTAGTCTTCTTAAAATAGAACCTCACATTTATCATTTCATGCACTTTATGTGTTTTGATTGCCACGGAAAATGGAATTCTTTCCATGAAATTTTAATGTGTGTTGCTCTATACAAACAAGTTGTTTTTACGTGTTTGTCTTATATCCAGCCACTTTATTAAACTGCTTTATTTCATATCTTACCATGTCAGGTAAAACTTCCATAACCATGTTACATATCAATGACATGAAAACTATATTCTTATATTTGTTTATTTTAGGTTAGTTAATTTTATCAGGAATGGCTTCAGTGTTTCACAATTATGATGCTGGCTATGGATTTGACATTGATATTCTTTATCATGGAGAAAATAATTATCAATACATAGTTTTACTAGAAATGAGTGCAGAGTTTTATTAAAGACTTTTTTAAGCATTTGCCAAGATGATCAACAATTTTTCTCATTTGACCTATTTATGTGATATAACACATTAATAGAAATGATAATTTTAAATCATCATTAAAATCATGCCTGGCCGGGCGCAGTGGCTCACGCCTGTAATCCTAGCACTCTGGGAGGCCGAGGCGGGTGGATCGCTCGAGCTCAGGAGTTCGAGACCAGCCTGAGCAAGAGCGAGACCCTGTCTCTACTAAAAATAGAAGAAATTATCTGGCAACTAAAATATATATAAAATATATATATATAAAATATATATATAAAATATATAAATATATATAATATATAAAATATAATATATAATATGTATATAATATATAAATACATATAAATATATATATATATATATAAAATGAATGACTAGTTATAATTATACTTCCAGATATTGGAATGTGATATAGCCACTAAAATTATGTTGATGAACAATTTAAAATAACATGAGAAATACTTATATTTTGAAAATCAGGATCTAAATCTGGTTATGTACTAAGATCTCAGTTACGTAAAAAAAAATTTAAGAATAGAGCAGACTGAATTTCTTTTTTAAAGGTTCCAACAGTTTTGTCTTATTAGTGTAATCAAATAATTTTTTATTCTTTTACATCCAAACTTCTTTGAACAAATACATATTGCTTTTATAATTTAATAAAGCTTTTAAAACAGTGGAATGAAACTTTTCTGTATTTTTACATATTTTATATGCAGTTGCCCCTTAAACAATATGGGTTTGAACCGCATGGGTCACTTGTGCAGATTTTCCTCTGCCTCTGCCACCCGAGACAGCAAGACTTACCCCTCTTCCTCCTCCTCCTCCTCAGCCTATGCAGTATAAAGACAACAAGGATGAAGACCTTTATAATCCCCTTAATGAACAGAAATATATTTTCTCTTCTCTATGATTTTCTTAGTAATATTTTCTTTTCTCTAGCTTACCTTATGTACAGTGTATAACACATATAACATACAAAACACATGCTAATCAACTGTTATGTTATCAGTAAGGCTTCCAGTCAACAGGAGGCTACTGGTAGTTAAGTTTTGGTAGAGTTCAAAGTTATACATGATCTTCAACTGTGTGGGGAGTTTGCATCCCTAACCCCAATATCATTCAAGGGTCAACTGCACATATAATATGGAAAAATGTAATGTATCTGTAAGATATATAAAGATGTATATATGGGTTTTTCAAAAAATATATAGGAGGTAAAAAGTGAGAAAACTGTGCATGAGCGAAGTCCAGTGGATAACTGGGTGAAAGAAGGAACAGACGTGGAGAAAGAAAGAGAAAAACCTCATTAAGACCGAAAAGAAGTTAGTAAGTGGAACTGACATTGGAGTTCACAGGTACATTTTTAAATCTTACCTTTTAGTAAAGATACTTTAACGCTCTAATCAACGAACCATTTAAAACAAAATCAGAAAAGAGAAATAATTCTTATTTGACTTATACCTCTCTCCTCCTAAAACCACTCTATCGAAAGTAAGATATTAAAACTAGGAGTCATGCCATGACAGAACTGAAGGACCCTTAAAGGTCATCTAAGCCAAATGCCATCTTACAAACAAGAAGACTAAACAGGGCACAAATATATCACATCCGAGCTCATTAAAACCGTTGCTGAAATGGTATCACCAGTGTTTTCTGGCTATCCCCAAATGCATCGCCATGACCCTAGGAGAGATGACATCCCAGTGTCTACTCACCATGCCGCTGTAGGAATGGCGCAGCAATATGGCGTGCCCGTAGAGGAGTGTTCGATGACCACCACCTTGAGCGGTCTGCACGGAGAAGAGAAAGGAAGGAGAGAGGGGGAAAAAAAAACACAAAAGAGTAAAACTTAACTAAGTCCATAAAATGCTGTCTTGCTCTCAAGGGAAAGTTTAGCAGGAAAGTATACAGCAAGAGCTACTGCACACAAGCACAGTGCTGTGGAAATAATGCTTAACTTGGAATAAAACTATCAAGGAAACCTCCCACTGTGGGGTTAGGATTTGATCTAGTTCTTGGAGAATAAACTTGATTTTAGCCAAGAATTACCACAATGTAGCACGCTTATGAATCACCCAGAGGGCTTGTTAACACACAGATTACTGGGCCTCTCTGATGAGCTTCTGATTCAGTGGGTCTGGGGTAGGTACAAAGAAGTTTCATTTCAAAAATTTCCCAGGTGAGGCTGATGCTGTTAGTCCAGTCCAGGAACCACACTTTGAGAAGTACAAGCACAAAGACATTTAGTCTCAATGCTTTCTAGCCTCAGCTCCCAATGCTCTAAACACACACACACTTTCCCTTCCCTGAGTACGCCATACTGCTTTCAGGCAGCCCTGTCTTGGAATAACCTTCCCTCTCTCTGCAGTCTGTTCTGCCTTACAAACTATGTTTTAAAACTCAGGTAAAGGGCTGCCTCCTCCATGAAGCCTCATTAGGTTTCCTCAAAGCTAGCCACTCCCTATGTCCTAGGTTTGCACCCTGTATGTACGTCCACCTTTTCACTCTACACTGAAAGAGCCTTTGTCTCCTTGACCAGACTGAGAACTCCTCAAAGACAATGACCTTGTCCTGATTATCATTTCACCCCCAGCTCTGAGCACAAGGTCAGACCACAGTAAGCACTCAATAAACATTTGCTGAATGAAAAACCGGACATGGGGGAGCCCATCTCAGGCAGAGTGACGATATGCATAAAGATACGCAAGGTATTTATGAACAAGGAAGGGATCATGGGAATGTAGTTTTGGGCTGCAAAAACAAAAGTAACAGGAATTTTAAAATTAGATCAAGGAAAGACCTTGGAAGGTATAGAATGTTATACCAAGGAGTTTGTACTTCCTTTTGAAGGAAAAGGAGGTCTTTAAAAATCTTAAGGATAAGGGTGATGATACTGACCTATGCCTTAAGAAGTGTGGAAGAAAATTCTTTAATATCCAATAATATTATACTCTTTTTTCTAAAATTATACCACCTCCATCTCCCTATTGCTCCATATAGTTTCTTAGGATAACTTTATTTACACGTTATACTTAAAAGAACTCTGAACCATTCTGTAAACAGATATTCAAAGGTATTAAAATGATAAGAAAAATTTTTTAAAAATCATTTTTCATGTCCTGAGAAGAAAAAGGAAAAATCCACTTTGAAAACCTGTATTTGTCCACAGAATGGGACAAAGAGTAGCTCTCTTCAGAGACTATTTATTTTTTCTATAATACATTTGACTTATTGTGGCCAAGAACAATTTTATTTACTTTGTCTGGTTTGAATCACTGTAATAGCAGCTCACCTTTCCCTACCAGATTTCAGCTTCAAAGCCATAAAAAGGCAGCTGAACTTTAATAACACTTGACAGTCACAACAATCAAAACAAGATTTTTTAAAAAGTGAAGGACAAGGCCTTGAATTTATGCAAAAGGCACACCTTTTACAGTAAAGTTTTCCTACACATTCTATGTATATTTATGTAAATATATGCACACACACATACATATATATAAAACTAAGGGGGTTTACACACACATGAAAATTACTGGCTCTATGTTTTGTTCTTGCTTGTTTGTTTGTTTTTGGCTCTTTTTAAAATACAATCAGCCCTCCATATCCACAGATTTTGCATCTGTGGATTCAACTGACCTTGGATGGAAAATATGTGGGGGAAAAAAACAATAAAAATAACAACGCAATTATATCACAATAAAATAATATAATTTAAAAACAATATAGGATAATAACTATTTACATAGCATGTACATCGTATTAGGTATTATAAATAATCTAGAGATGATTTAAAGCACATAGGAGGATGTGTGCAGGTTATATGCAAATACTGCACTATTTTTATTATAAGAGACTTGAGCGTCCATGGATTTTGGTATCTGTGGAAGGTCCTGGAACCAATCCCCCAGAGATACAGAGAGATAACTGTATATGTCTGCAATCTATACTTGCTTATTAACATGTTTTTTGTATTACTGTTGATTAAAGCCATTTAATTTACTAACTATATAATATCTAAATATTTTAAAGTTTTTTGTCTTCCTAATCATCTTTTCTATACAAAAATACAATGTTAATCAACACAGGACATTTCTTATAATTCTAGAACTTTACTAGGTAAGAGATTTTTAAAAAATAAACCAGACTGTGCAGGAGAATTTTTCTGTTATAATATGCTGTTTTAGAAGTTACACAATGGAATCTTAAAAAGAGTTTACGACTTTAAAGTAGTACTAGACCACATCCCAATATTAAATGTAACAGAAACAAAAATTTGCATTAAAAGAATTTCTTTCATAGTGCTCAGTTATTTAAGTTGAGAAGCTTTTATCTTCAAATATAAATAGTGACACGTGGAAATAAAGTTAGTTGTTTCAGGGAGAAAAATTAAAAAAAAAAAAACAAATCTCTGTCTGTAACCCTTCCTCTCATCTGAGAATGACTTACAAACACAAATGTGCACTGCACAAGATACACAAGATTACTGAGCCTGGCATTCCACTCTACCTGTGGGTCCCTAGCCTGCAGGACATTCTCAAACAGTCCTGCCACCTTTAAGCAGTGAATCACACAAGAGAATCACAGGGTGATTACAATAATCAATGAGAATCCTGGCTTCAGTTCAAAATAAATGTCCCCGACAAAGCCAGCTGAACACTGCCAGGACAGACACTTGACAATGAATGGCTTACTTGTCACAGTGACTTCCCCGAAAGTCTCCTGAGGGAACATATCAGGGTTAAGACAGTACTAAGTCATCACTGTTTAACACCAACAAGCAGAAGTAGGTTCCCGCTGTAAGAAAGCATCCGTCTGGCTCCAAGAGGTTAAACAATGCTTTTTCAGGCATGAAACCCAAAGCAAACCATGATTGAAAGGTGAAAGCTGAAGAAAGTTCAGCATCTTTTTTCCTTTTCAGTGGCTTAAATGAACTCTAATTGCACATATATGCTCTCCCCTTCATCACATTCTAAACTTTCCAGATCATCCAGTGCAGGTATGAAAATAGCCATTGGCCTTCTGGCCTCATGGTTGAAAGAAATCAGAGCCTAATTAAATTATTTTAAGCACACCACCTGGTTTTAACTGATTCCACATCATCTTTCTATTTGCACTGGTTTTGATATGAATCTGCTCTCACGAGAGCTTGAGATATTCGTTTTAGGTAATTATTTCATTCATCCTTCCCCAAGAGGAGGTCAATATGGCATTGGACAGGAGATTGGAGTAAGGGTAAGATAATAAAATGGATACAGCAAATGCAGATTTAGCAAGAAAAAGTGAACTTTTTCAAACCCAATTTCCTTAGTTGCTTATTAATATTTGCAGGGAGAGGGAATATTCATGTTTTTGTGCTGTCTATAATGTCTTCCCAAACAAAACCCTTGTTTCATGATGTCTAAAATGGTTAATGTCCTCTCTTCACAATATAATCATAATATTTTCTACTGAAAAATGAGAGAGTTATTTAAAATTTTGGAAAACGTTCCATGTCCTTGTTGGTACATGGCTTCAAAGAAATGCTCTGTTCTGTCATCCCATCCAAATTGTTACTAATGGTCAATAGGTCCAGTTTGGGGTATACCCCACTCGTGTACCTTGTTTAGAGTTTTGTAAAATATGAATGAATGATACAGATAACACCTAACTAATTCAACAGACTAACAAGTGTACATAGAGTACACTTCCCTTTCTTCAACTTTTTTCAATCTGCATCCAGAATTTTGTTTTTATTTTTTAAGACACAGGCTCTCAGTCTATCACCACTGATGCAATCACAGCTCACTGCAACCTTGAACACCTGGGTTCAAGCTATCAGCCTCAGCCTTGTGAGTAGCTGGGAGTATAGGCACATCTCATGACACCCGGCTAATTTTTTTTTTAAATTTTTCTGTAGAGATGGGATCTCACTATGTTTCCCTGGCTGGTCTAGAAATCCTGGCCTCAAGTGTTCCTGCTGCCTTGGCTTCCCAAAGTGCGGGTATTACAAGATTAAGCCAATGCACTTGGCATACATCCAGAATTTTGATTTAATAACTTCTCAAAGCTTCTATCTTTTGAAATGACATTCTTTCTGAACTATAAATTATATTAAGCCTTTATTAACTTAATACAAATAAATTTATCTAATGTTTCTTGGCTTTTAAGACAAAAAATTAAATTTCATCAATGTTACAGGAGAAATGTGGTAGGCATATAGAAATAAAACAAAAATTTTAGGTTCTATATCCCAAAATAATTACATTCTGATTTTCTTATCCTTCCCTATATATTCCTTCAATGATATGACCATGGGTTTTGCTTTTCTCTTTTCTTTAACAACTTTTTCATTTTTCTGATTTAGCTGAGAAATGAAAAGGGGCAAATTATGTTCACTTCTCCTGGAGTAGGCAGACATAGTTTCTTGGTGCCTCTCCTAATTTCCCAGTGTAAGAATTTCCCACTGTATTCAGACAAGAGTGCTTAAACACAAAATAGACAATATAATCCCCAGAGTGAACATTATAAATGAAGATCTATAGAGAAAATTTATTTTAAGAGAAATTCCTATCATTGACTAACTAAACTAAATGTTACAATATGACCCAGAGATGTCAAATATTGTTTGTTGAGTTGTTAAATCTAAATATGTGATTTATTTATTTAAATTTAAAAGTTCCAAAGTTTGATTTAATTTTTAAAAACTTTAAAATATGAAGAAAAGTGCCATGAATTCAAAGATAAAACAAGTATATATAACCATACTTAAAACATACCAAGTGTTAGAAATGTAGCAGATGACCCAATGTCTTACCTTCATCATGAATTTCTGTAGGGGCATAAGGAAAACAGAGAAAACATTAAATATACATCATTTCAAAGGCATTAAAAATATCTCTTATTTATAAAAGACTCCATTATTATAAATAAACATAAAAAACACATTCACTGTGTTGTCGCAACAAAACTTAATTATCAACTACATGCTAGAGAAAAGCTGTAGCAAGCAAAACTCTTTTTAAAAATGTCTTTACATTAGTTCTCCCTTATTCTGTGAAAACATGCCACTCTAATAATGGGGGACTCAATTTACAACGTATCTAAGCACCAATAAAAGATATAATCTTAAATCTATCCTCTGAAAATGTTTTTGAAAAAAAAAAAACTTTCATTTCATTTTATGCATAAAATTGCAGTGACATAAACAGCAATCCAACTAATTTTAGTAGAAACAGTAGATTAGAAACAGGTAAGGTAGATTCTAAACTAATAAGCTGCAATAAGCTGCTCATACTTCATGCAAAATAACAGTAAGCAATTTCTTAGACGATACATATTGTGAGAGGTGAATTTCAAAGAAAAATCACAAAACTTTTCTTTTTCTCTTAAAATGACACAGTCTCTTCATGAATTATAATAGCTCATTTTTTCTTCTACAAAACATAATATGTGTGTATGTATGTGTGTGTGTACTTCATTTTTCTTTAGACTCACAAAGTTTCTCTGATTTCTTACTCCTAAGAAAGGTACACCGATGAAAAAGAACTAAGAAGGAAAAAGGATGTATTTCCAAACTTGGGGCTGAATTTAGTTGTCAGAGCATGTCTAAGTCCTACAGAAAAAAGTTATGCATAGGCACATTAGCTTTAAAAAAAGGTTTTCTAATATAGATAATTGTAAATATTTCTTTTTTTGCCTGAAACATACTTACACAGTATTATGTATATTACTACATGGAAATTCCATTGAGACTGATTTTTTTAATTTTTAATATTATAATTTTAAGGGTAAATTGTAAAAAAGCCTTTTCATTTTTGGCTTGGAAAATATAGGCTATTCAGTTACACTTTTATAACTGATATTAATGGTAAATAATATCAGGAAACATTTTTCATGTTGAAACTGACCAGTCACATACCTGCATGTGACTCACTACTGATCACTAAATGAAGGATTAGGCAAAATCATTTTTAAGCTTTAATTCAAAGAAACATAAAAATCTAACATTTTGATTGGAGCCCATGGTTTATAATAGATATTTTCATGAGATGTTTTTTTCAAATTGAGCTAGGTCTTGGGGATCTTTCTTTAAAAAATGTTCTCACCCTGATTTTGTCATTCATCAAAGTTGAAATGCTTTAAAATTGCGGTAGACAGAAAAAAGAATGGTCAGTAGAGTTACTGAGGTCTGCTCTTCAGAATTTCTAAGTTGTGTCTGACTGCAGGAACAGCCAGACACGGAGGAAAGTAATCTGCATATACAGTAAAATAGAAGGAATACTGCAAATTAGCAAATGATAAAATACCCGTCTGTAGAATGAGAAAGAACAGTAGATGCAACAGACAAACATTATTCTCAAAAGATAATCAAGACCATGAATGATTATTTGTGGCATTAGTGGCATTACTGACATTAACCTTTTTTTTTTTTTTTTTACAAATCAATTATTATTCAATTTTGCTTAAGTGGTAGATATTACCAAAGCTATAGCACCACGAGATATTCAAAAGGGATCATTTAAGGGTAAAGAAGAAAGCAAAACACATTAAAACAAAAAGGATGAATATATTATTTTAATTTCAGTATAAATACTACTTACATAAAACAAAAAGTAGCAAATGGAAAAAGAATATTAACAAAAAACTCTTTAAAAGTTGACATGAGAGAAAAGAGAAAAAAGAAACATACATAAGGATAAATATTGAAGAAAGTAGCCTCTTTAGGTGTGGAGGATATAATTTTTTGCTTACAATAATTTTACCAAAGAAATAATTATTTGATTGATTTCACTCATAAACATTACTTAAGAGCTAAAATTTCATTAGACAAAATAGAGTAGGGGATGACTACAAGGGCAATTACAGATTACATGGATTCAACCTGCTTTCTGTCTAAGAAGAATTTTTTGGATGATGATCAATTTGCACAAAAATACAAATAGGAAAATTCTAGTTCTTTATGGAAAAATTTCAAGTGGCAGTAACTCAGTGTCCCAGGGTTAGATTAATTACTTCAGGAATGACAGGTCGGATGAAGCTCCAAATCCAAGCAAGAGATTAGGGCAGAACCATGTACATGCTACATTAACATGAAACCCAAGAAAAGAAACTGCTATGGTTACATTTTAACATATAGATGGCTCTGGGTGTCAAGTGAATGACAAAAAAAAAGCATAAATGGTCTTTGTTCTACAAGCGTTTAAGTCACTTGATACAGCAGATCTGGAAGACCTGTGGGACTTTCTCAGTAAGTGCAAACGGTTATGAGGAGAAAAACAAACCAAATAGCAATACCTTATTCTGAAAAAAGTTAACAAATATTGGCAAGGGAATGCATAATTATATTTAATCTGTTATTGGTGCAAAGAAAGAAACAGTAATTCAGGTGATGTAGAACAGCTCCTCTATCATAATTATGTCTTTCATTTCAACTTTGATTTTTTAATTATTTCAGTTTAGTAAAAATTAATACTTCTAATGACGTCTTAGTTTTCTAAAATTAATACTTCTAATAACCTATCTTAGAACCTTTAAAATAACTTTTATTGGAATGTCTCCTCAAAAATTATAGAGATAAGGAATTAGCAAAAAAGCAAGAAACACTGGGGGGAAGGCTTGTCATTAAAAAGAATTATCAAATGCAACAATCTGAGAAAATAGGAATTTAAGCTCAGACGTTCTTCTGGCATGAAGTTTCCATTACAGAGGCAAAATATTCTATTCTGCATACAAAATGTCCATCAAATTTAAGCCTTTTTTGCCATCCTTTCCTCTCTATGTATCAAGATGCTAGGATTCTTCATAATCATCCAGCTGGTAACCTCCCCTTTGTGAGGAAATATTTAACAAACTTCATTGCATTGGCAAGAGGAGAATTTATTTTACCACCAAAGACTTGGATTTGTAGGTAGCTATATTTGAATTAATGATGCACCCAACAATTTTTAGGAGAAAAGTGAAATTTAATATTAACAATTCTAAGTTCCAAGCATATGCCAATATATACTATCTAATAGCATCATGGGATATATATTTGTGAAAAACCTTAACTACTGTTCTTTTAATCAAAATATCCTATGGGAATGCTTAACTTTCTAGGGTTCCACTGATGAAAATATCCAAGACTGACCCAATGAGACACACATGTGGATTGTAGGCTCACAAAGCATCTGAAAGAGGCTCACCTACTGGCCCGTGGAAGTACAATTGTACACGTAATGATACATCCCAAAGAAGTGTTCTCGTGTCGCTCATGTTAATGACTATTACTGGCATCCAGTTATCTGAGCATGCAGATATATTTAAAAAGAATTCACTCTACTTTTTTTTTTTTTTTAGCAGATTTGTAGCAACTGGTATCTTTTTCAACCTATCAACAACTCTGTACAGACAGTATTTCAAAGGGATGCCTTCTCTTTTGAGTGTAATAGATTTGACATATTTATGTACTTACACTTTCTAGTTCTTCTTTAGAATGATAAAGGAAAATAAATGATTCCAATAAGCTGCTATAAGTACTAACATGTTATCTCGATAGGACACATGCTTATAAAGCACAGAGTTGCATGAATGCCTAAAAAGTAGAAGAGCTATCTAGGGCTTTCTTCTTTTCCCAGCTTGTCTCGATAGAGAATTTCTCTACAAAAAACAACAAATTGATCTCTACAGAGGACATGCGGACAATAAGGACCTGAAGACATGTAAAGCCAGTCCTGTATTCAGATTACCACCTACCCATAAAAAAATGCCTGTAGCAGAATATAGAAGATTCTGTATATTTTTTGAAACAATTTCAAACAGGAATGAACCTTGATAACATTAAAGCACTTCACAGACCCTCACATGATAGTAGCCACATGCAAAAACTCATTATTTTGTTAAATAACTATTGGGTTCGGAACATTTGAAATGATTTTGTATTTTAACAATTACAATAGCATCAACGTATGTTTAAAAAGAGGAAGTATATGGGTAAGACATCATTCAGTCTATAGACAGCGCTTCCAGACAGCAGTTTCATCTGTTCCATCCTTTACTGTCCCCAGCCTCACCCAGGACTTCAGTCCTAGGCCTCCACAGTGGAAACCCATGCTGTAGGCTAGGGGAGGGCTGGAAGTGGAGTGGAGTAGATGGAAATAATAGTTATTAATAATTACCTTTTTAGCCAAGACTTAGAAATGTTATTCTCTTTTAAAATATAAAGAGCAGCATTTGATGACTCAGTTGGCTACAATTAAACAAGTGCAGAGAGGCTCAAAGAGACGTTGATGAATGGAGAGAGAGAAGGAGATGAAGGAAGATGGAAATTAGGAAGGAAAGGGGAGAAGAGAGGGAGAAAGGAAGAGAAAGAGAGAGAGAGATAGACCTTTGATGAATCTATCCAGAATTATGTTATTAGAAAATTTATGAAGAAGCCATTTTCATTTCCATATGTATCAAGTTTTATAAGGCTCCTAAAGGTCTTAATCTGGTGTTGTTAAATGCACTCTAGACAAACAAGCATAACAGATGTTAGATCAGAATTTTAACTATACACAGAGAGAAAGGCATGAAATTTCAAAAACAAGTAGTTGAAAAAAAATAGCAGTAGTTTAAGTATGATGGGATAATGAATTTAAATTATTCCCAGGAATATACTACAGAAGTGGCAGCTCTCAAAGATCAATATGGATTTCATCATCATGGAAATGATAAATTTAAAAAACAAAAGTTTCCTTGTCTATTAAGGGCTGAAAGAAAGTAAAGAGCAAAGAATCACAAAAAGCCAGGTGGGCACACAGTTGTTTGAGGAACACTATTAAAAGGGCACTGAAAAGCTACTGGAAAGATGGCAGAATTCTCAAAATATTGCATCAAGAAAACTGGATCCCAAGACCAGGAAATATCATGAAGATAAAATGAAGCCATCAGCTAAGTCAATCTTAAATGATTCATCCTGTTAAGTCACAGAGCAAATAAAAACCAAGCACTTCAACAATGAAAAGCCTCACTGTTTTACACTCTCAGGGAAAAAAACGTGGAGTGAGGCTATCAGTCTTGGTGAGACTTAAATTTCCATCCAGAATCTTGTCGTATTAAGACTGGAAAAGGACCTTGGTCTACTCCTTCTCTTTTTTCCCTAACAGATGAGGAAATTGAGACCAAGAATAGTAATGTAACTTGTTCTCGTTACACAACTTGTGACAATGTTGGCCCTCAGACTTAGCCTCCAAACTCCTGTAACTGCCTTTTTCCACATGACACAGTTATTCACCTTCACTTTTTAAGAAATTTATGAATATATATGACTGCCTTTTTCTATAGTATATAGGAAAATATAAGGGATAAAGCCATGGGATTTTGAGGTTAACTACTCAAGAGGTTTTTTTTTTTTGGCAAAAGATACACAGTACTAATAATAAAAGCCATTCCGTCGGCCAGATTCATGTCATCATTACAAACCCAATTATTTTAAAACTATATGGTTCTAGGGATGGAAGAGTATTTTAATACATCCCATTACAGATGAAGCAAAACCAGATACGTAAGTTTCTAATTAGAGACCTGTAAAATATTTGTTCATTACAACAGAGCAGTTAGTTTCAACACTAATAATACAAGCCACACTAGGAAGCAAAATAAAAGGATTAGAGGCAACAGCAAACATGCACTTTTAGATCACAATTGCTTTGCAAACACATGGAAACACATACCCATTTTTCCACATCAACTTGCTGTGGAAAGAAAAAGCCAAAATAAATAACAAACAAACAAATAAATATCTAGCAATGTTTGAGTTACTGTCATTTAAATCAATTAAAATGTGGTCCTTGCACCAAAATCTACTTCCAATTCTAAAGGATAAGAAACAGTATTCAAACTTTTAATTAATAACATTTAATCTCATCAAAAAAATCTCAAATAATTTAGTAATCAGAACTTCAAAAGCAATAGGCTAGAAATGCACTAAGTAAATGAAATAATGATAATCCAAAATATTCAAAAGCAAATGTGAACATTTACCTAATTCTGAAACATAACAGGCCTCCCAATTTGGAAACGACTATTCTCCTCTAACTATAAAAATCTATTCAATTAAAAAGATCAATTTGGAGACACAGCATCTAATTATAATTTTCCTCATGATATATAATGTAAAATTTCTTTTACCCCAATCTTCCTAGAATTTCATAAAATTTCACAATATAAAAAAGGGTATGCCTTGGCAAATAATTCTGAAATTATATATGAATCAAGTTATTTTTAACATATTAATAAATGCTAGTCTCATAATCATATGTGACTCTTTAACAAATAAGTAACTGTAATTATATCCCTCTTGTAAACAGAACAAGCAAAAAAGCCGTAAGACAATAAAAACTACCTTCTACAATGTTCCAGATTACTACCAAATCAAGCAAAATAAAAAATTTCAACATCAAGAGACATACTTAGTCTCAAAGGTAAGTTTCCATAACTCGCCTTCCTTCTATAAAATGTGTCCTGTGAGAATTAAGGTTTGCTTCACACTCTTCATATATTTATTTGTATTTTTTTTCCTTAGAAAATTAAATTCATTAATCAGGTAAGAAGCTAATGCTACTTAGGCAGAAATCTTGGGCAATAGCTAAGCAGCTCTATGCCTTAGTAAGCAAACTCTTGGAAGGCAATGTGCATAAAATGCAACATACAGAGTGATTATTTTTAAAATGTTGTAAAGTGATATTAAAAAATATCAACCTAAATATATAGGTGGAATTTTCTTAAGCCCTGGTAAAGAGTATTTTGGCTTCTTTACTAATTTTTTAGTCTTCAGAAAAATCTCTTCAAAACCTAGCCCCTCTCCTTTGTATTTTAATAACTACTGTTATTACTATTCAAGAAACAACACTTTAACTCAATGGCAAAGCATGGTTTTCACTATAAATTTTTCAAGATATTTTACTATTATTCAAAGTTCAAGTTTTCAATTTAAACATTAACCTACTAGAGTGATGGATTCATTTCTTTAGATTCCGGGGCAAAAGGAAGCAAAATAACCATGTCCAGTATAGTGTAGTTACCATGCACTTTTCCACCTTCAAAAGGACAAATTCTTATATTTATTCTATTCCAAGAAAAATAATTCAAGAAAATGTGAAATGATCTCCTTTTAATATTTATTGAGTAAACAGAATATGCCATATTTTAGTGATATCAATGATTATCAAAGACATTATATTATTCCATCATCACGTTCACATCTAAACATAGACATTCACACACACACACACACACACACACACACACACACACTTGCATAGTGCTGTGGGATTTTTCCAGAAGAAAGAATTTGTAATCAAGACTCATAGTTACTAGTATCTGTAATAGAAGCTCTTTAATGATCTATATTACGATAAAGAAACACAATTCCTCAAGTAGCAAGAATTAGTAGCAACAATGTAACAGACTGAATATCCAAATATCCAAAGAAAGGCTTAGCAACAGCATGTGCTGAGGATGAATTATCAGCTAGACACACAACACAAGACAAATGGTCCACAGGGTTAAAAGACTGACTAAAGTACAATAAAGTTGTAATTATGCATAAGCGATGCAGAATGATTTCATGACACGTCTCTTATAAATGTTAACAAGAATCATTTAATTGAACTCCTGCAAACAGTGGAGAATGATTTATATGAAGCTAATCAAGGAAAAGAAATATAAAATTCACAATACACTTGACCAATTTTAGTATTTAAACAATTACCAAATCCATAAAACATAAAACAAATGAACATTTCTTCCAATAACTTATCTAAGTATGTGAGATGTTAAAGCAATATACTGATTCCATTACTTTAGAAAAAATAAATATGTTAATATCTTTAGGAAATTACATTAAGTATTATACCATATTAACGCTAATAAAAAGGGCAAATTCATTTTTAAAATAAAAACAAAGTTTTGTTTCCCTTAGAAGAAATAATAATCTTTTTAATGCCAACTTGATTTAGCAGAGAGGACATAAGAGTCCAGTACAAAAGTAATTAATTCTATCATCATTTGAAAATTGGATAATTCATATGACCTCCCTATTTTTATATTCATATTTTATTTACAAATCTAGGGCACATAAACATGAAATATTCCATAACCTTAAAAAAAAGTTTGGTTGCTAGTTTCAAATTGCTTAACTTTGTTTTACTGTTTAAGATGAAAAAATCTATTATTATTAAATCTATAGTCACATATTAAGTAGTTATTATGGGCCAGGCTTTAAGCTACACCCTTTACATATAATCTTATTGTCTGCATTTTACATATGAGGAAACAAATGACATATAAAGGTTTTACAAATCTTCAACAACGACAACAACAAAATGTCACAGAGCTACTAAATGATGAAACTGGCCTTGAAATTGTGTCTCTTACCCAATGTATACTAAATCCATGATATACCATCCTTTTCTCTTTTGTTTCAGATTTTTAATCTGCATTTAATGTGAAACTGCTCAATAGCCCATTTTTTATGATTGGTGCCATCCAATAGGATGTGTTAACAAGATAACACAAAGATAAGAAAATAGTAAAATGCACCTACAGATTCTTACAACGTCAAATGTGTGATTTAGTTTCAGTTGTTCAAATAGCATGCCTTTTTTTTGCACAGATACATTTGTAGGTAATTATGTTACAATAATAAGACATCCATCATGAATTTAAAGTTTTTATATTAAAGTATGATATAAGAAAAGTAATTAAAATATTTAATCCATGCCTACAATCTATTAGCCGGCTGATAAATTTTTTTAAGTCATAAATTAAAGGAAAGTGGAAAACAGAAAAACTACTGTACCCTATAAATAACACTCCACCTAGATGTTATTTATAATAAGACTGGGAGAAGGGACTTGAAAAATTTGTACACTGTGTCCCAGATCTTGAAATATATTCAAGTCATTTGGGTTTTTTTAAATGAAATTATGATTTGGAAATGCCATATTCTTACTGACTACAACAGATACCGAAAGACATATAAGTCATGAACGTATAGCTTGTAAAATTTTACTAAGTAAACAAACCCATGTCATCAGTATCCAGATTTAAAAATAGTACCTACGACCTAGAGGCTGTCTTCACATTCCCCAAAGGTAACCATTACTTTTTAACAACTGATTAGTTCTGCCTTTTTTGATTTTGGATAAAAGAGTATGTTCTCTTTTGTATTAGCTTCCTTAGTCAACATTAAGTTCATAAGATTCACCATGCTGTGCATGAAGTAGTAGTTAATTCAATTTTACTCCTTAAAATAACCCATTGTATGAATATGTCACAATATGTCCATTTAACTCCTAACAAACATTTGAGTTAATTCCAATTTGTGGCTATTACAAATAATTTCATGATGAACATTCTTGTGCATCTTTACAGTGAGTAACATGACCACATTTCTATTGAGGATGCACCAGGAGTAGAATTACTGGGTCATAGATGTATAAATTAGCTACATTAGATACTGCCCAACAGTTTCCAAAATGGTTGTGTAAGTTTACACTCTTCTCAGCAGTGTATGAGCTTCACTTGCTTTACATACTCACCAACACTTGGTGTAACTATTAATAGTTTTTTTAATTTTAGCTATTCTGGTGAGTGTGTAGTAGTATCTCATTGCAGTTTCAATCTACATTTTCCTGATGCCTACTGACTTGAAGCACTTTTTCATACGCTTTTGGACATCTGAAGACTCACTGCTAAGAAGTCTTTTACCCATTTTTCATATATTAGGTTGTCTTTTTTTCCTCCTGACTTGTCAGAGTTCTTCACATTTTTCAAATATGAGATCCTTTGTCATATACACATTGCAAATACCTACTCCCAGTCTGCACCTCACCTTCTCAGTCTCCTAATGGCAACTTTGATGAACACAGTCGATTTTAATTATAATACAATTTATCAACCATGTCCTTCATGCTTGTGGTCTTCTGCCATGAAGAGAGACTCCTGTACTATTTTCTAGAAAATTTATTATTTTATCTTTCACCTGACAGCTACAACCCAGCTGGTATTGATTTTTTGTGTACGAGGGTGGGAAGGAAGTCAAGATTTATTCCCTCGTACCCCCATAAAGCTATCCAATGGACCCAGTACCATTTATAAATAGATAATCCTTTCCCTACTGCACTGTACTGTCACCTACTAACGTCTTCAGTGATTAACGTGTGGATTTACTTATTAACTCCATTATATTCTGGCCTATTTTTCTATCTCTGTGCTAATACAAAACTATCTTATATATTGTAACAGTAAAATTAAAATAATTCTTGAAATCTGGTAGCCAAAGACTCCAACTTTGTTCTTTTCTTTAAAATTGTATTTGCTACTATTGCCTTTCTTCATGTCCCATAATGTTTAGAATCGGTTTTATCAACTTTCACGCACACAGAAAGAAACCCTGCTGGGATTTTGATGAAGACTGCGTTGATCTACCCATCAATTTGGAGAGAACCGCCATCTTTGCACATTGAGCCTCCAGATGTATGAACATTGTATATTTCTCCTCTTTTTTTAGGTCATCTTTATTTCTCTCAAAATGTTTTCCAATTTTTTGTGTAAAGGTTTGCACATCTTTCATTAGAATTATTCGCAGGTATACTGTATTTTACTATACTAATATACGTGGACTCATTTACAAATTTTTATTTTGTAATTAATTTTTACTAGTATATAGGAGTATAACTAAATAATTTATACTGAGCAGTGATTTGTTAAACTTGTATTTTAATTGTAAAAGTGCCTACTTTTACCACCTTTACTAAACATTGTCCTGAAAGAATTCAAAATTTCACCAGATTTCCATTTCATAGACACTTTTTCTCAATTTATTTCCTGACATTAGAAACTTACTGATATTATAATGAATGGATGTTTAATTTTTAAAAATGTTTTCTTGGTATCCGTTAAATATATAATTTTTTTCATTCTCTTAATGTGGTAAGATACATTAATTAGTTTTGTAAATATATTAATTGGTTTTTGAATGTCAACTTGGTTGTAATAGGCTATCAGTTGGATATATCGATGGATTTGATGTGCTAATATTTTGTGGAGGATTCTGCATCTATGTCCACGGTGGATATTAGTCTTTAGCTTCTTTTCTTTCAGGGTCTTCATCATTGTTTAGAATCAGGGTTATGTTACCCTGATTCTAAAATCAGCTGGGAAATATTCTGAAAGAGTTTAAAATTGGTATTATTGCTTCCTTAAATGTCTGGCAGAATTGACCAGTAAGGCTGTCTGGGCCTGGACTTCTTTGTGATAAGACTTTTAATTACCAATTCATTTTCTTTAACAGAGTTAAGACAGTTCAATATTTCCCATTTCTAGCGTTGGGGTTGGTAAACAGTATTTTTCTAAAACTGTATTTCTCTAGGAAATTTCAGATTCATTACAATAAAGTTATTCACAATATCACCTTACTATCTTTTAATTGTTTGGAGGTTTTGTCTGCAGTGATTTCCTATTTTCATTTCTAATATTGTTAATTTTGTATTCTCTTTTTTGTCTTGTTCAGTCTTGCTAAGAGTTCATCCATTTTATTAGTCTTTTCAAAGAACCAACTGTTGGCTTTCATAATGTGTTTCCTTCTATCTCATAAATTCTATTCTTTATTATGTCTTCTTTCTACATTTTTCGGTTTAATATTTTCTTTTTGTTGTCTTGAGATATTTAGATAATTGATTATTCAGTCCTTACATATTTAGGGCCAAAAGTTTCCCTCTAAACAGTTTTAACTGTATCCACAGCTTTAGGTATGTCTCATTTTTCCTATTATTACCCAATTCAAAATGTTTCATAATATTTCATTGTAACTAACTCTTTCATAAACTTATGGATTTTCAATTTATCTTTTTGTTATTGATTTCTAGCTTAATTCCATGATGATCAAAGAATACACTCAAATTATGTCAAACCCTTGAATTTTGTTTATACTTGCTCCATAATTAGTTTTGGTAAATGCTCCATCTGCACTTAAATGTGGACTTTCTCAGCATCTGGTGCAGTATTCTGTATATGATTTTAGGTATGTCAATTAATCATGCTGTTAAGATTTCTATATCTTTATTTATTTGCCTGATTATTGTAATAGATACTGAGAGAGGGATGTGGTCTTATACACTGACTGTTGATGGGTGGACTTATCTTTATAATTGTGTCATTTTTTGTTTTTCTAAGTTTGAAAGCTATATCATTAGATTCATATAAATTCAGAATTATTCTATTTTTCTTGTAAACTGACCCTTTAATGATAATGAAATCTACATCTTTATTTCTAGCAATACTTTTTGCCCTAATTTTTTTTTTTTTTTTTTTTTTTTTTTGAGACAGAGTCTCACTTTGTTGCCCGGGCTAGAGTGAGTGCCATGGCATCAGCCTAGCTCACAGCAACCTCAAACTCCTGGGCATAAGCGATCCTACTGCCTCAGCCTCCCGAGTAGCTGGGACTATAGGCATGCGCCACCATGCCTGGCTAATGTTTTCTATATATATTTTTAGTTGGCCAGATAATTTCTTTCTATTTTTTTTTTTTTTTAGTAGAGACGGGGTCTCGCTCAGGTTGGTCTCGAACTCCTGACCTTGAGCGATCACCACCCGCCTCGGCCTCCCAGAGTGCTAGGATTACAGGCATGAGCCACCGCGCCCGGCCTCTAAATTCTTACTCAGATATTAATATTATACCAGCTTTCCTTTGATTCAACTTTGCCATCTATATAACTTTTCCATCACGTGATTTTTACCCTTTATATAAATTAGTCTTTTTATATAGAAAATATGGATTGTCATTAATTTATTTTGAGTTTTTAAAATCATAGGTATTAATACATACAATAAGTTAATTCAATTTACAGTTTCTTTCACTCTCAATATAAAGGTTTTTTCCTAATTGTAATATAAAGTATGTTTCTGGTAAACAGCTTATAATTGCTAGTACTGTTTAATGAAGTCTGACAATCCATGAATTTTAACTGGCATATTTTAGTCCATTTACATTTAGTTTAACAAAACTAAATGTAAATATGAGTTTATATTTACCATGTCATTATTTGTATTCTATTGGTATCATGTTCTATTTACCTAACTTTATTGAAATATAATTTATATTCCAGAAAGTTCATCTATTTAGAATATACAATTTCAATGCTTTTTAATATATTTACAGAGTTGTGAACCATTATTATAATCTAATTTGAGAACAGACTCAGCCCCATATGTTCTTATTTCATTTCTCTCCTTTCTTCCTTCTTTTATATTAATCAAATATTTTGATAGTCCATTTTCCTTCTGGAAGGCTGTGGTTATACCTCAGTATTATTTTAGTTAGTACTCTAGAGATTACATATAAATCCATGACATCTAATAATATAATACAAATTAGTAACTTTACCATGGTGCAGAAAAAGTTAAGACCTTAGAACATGCTTAAAAATTTCACACTCTACCACCTTCTGTTTTATTATTTTTGTGGATTTTAATTGCACATATATTTTAAATCCCATATGGCCATAATATAACTATTCTGTATAGGTAGCATTAACTTACATTTGACCACATACTACTCTTAGTCTTCTTTTCTTCCTGCATATACTTTTTCCAATCTGGTATCGTTTCCCTTCTGCCTAAAGAACTCGGTCTCCTATCTCTAAATTATCTCATTTTTTTGTTTGTCTGGAAATGTCTGTATTTCACGTTCACTTTTGAAGGATATTTTATCTGGCTAGAATACAGCGTTGGCTTATTTTTCCTCACAACATTAAAGATATCGTGCCTTTCTCATCTGGCTCACATTTTTCTGTTGTGTCATCAGATACTAGTCTCATTATGGCTTTTTTTATTTTTTTTCCCTCCTTCATTAGCTTTTAAGATTTTTTTCCTTTTTCTGGGTTTCAGTAATTTTACTATGGTACACCAAAGCATAGTTTTATATCTGTTACTCTTTCACAGGATAATGCTTCTTGAATCTGTGAAGTAAATTATTTCATTAATTTCAAAAAATTATGCACTATTATATCCACCAATATTGTTTACATTACAGTTTTGGAATCCGGTCACTTGTATGTTGAACTTTACTACTACGTCTAATGTATCTCTTATGATTTTTGTTCTTTATTTTCCATGTTTTTCTCTCTGTATGTCTCAGTCTGGATATTTTCAACTGACCTATTTTCCAATTCATGAATTTTTTCTTCAGCTATTTCTTAGCTGCTGTTCACCTCATCTATTTAGTTCTTACTATTATTGTGTTTTCCAGTATTCGAACTTCCATTTTATTTTTCATTGAATATTCCACAATTAGTTTATAACTGATAATTTCAATGTCAGGATCACTTATGGGTCTATTTCTATTGTCAGTTTTTTTT
The DNA here is from genome assembly GCF_020740605.2 of Lemur catta. Taxonomy (NCBI): domain Eukaryota; kingdom Metazoa; phylum Chordata; class Mammalia; order Primates; family Lemuridae; genus Lemur; species Lemur catta. The sequence continues at coordinate 10,410,616 of NC_059152.1, read as the reverse complement.
TCTCTTGGTCCTGATTCTTTATATGCATAACATTTTAAACTACACTTTGAATATTATATATCAAAATCTGTATACAGCTGGATGGTATTTCTTCCTCCAGAAAGGATGTACCTATGGCTGGCCACTAGATGACGGGCAGATTCCTTCAACCCAACTTGGGCTGAGTAACTGAAGGTTACATTTCAGACTTGGTGAGACTCAACCTACCTCTAGTTTACCCCCTCTCCTAGTGGGTAAAATGTCTAAAAGTCCCAACTGAGAGCCTAGAATAATTAGCAGGGCCTCCACTCCTTAACCACCACTGAAATACAATTTTTTGCCTCCTTAGCACAAGATGAGACTCACAAGACATTATTCGCATTGTTTCATATAATCACTATTTAGTCACATATTATTATATGGCTCTGCTTTTCATTTGCTTTCTGCGAAGCTTCTTAAGCTTGTTTCCCAGCACAGTTTAAAAAGAGAAAAATGTTGCCCTCAAGGGGGAAAACATTTTCAAAATGTTAGTCTTATTTATCTCTTTCCTTTTCCTTGAAGATCTTGTATCTTTCAATTCTGCCTACCTTGGCAGGCCTAACATTACATAAATTTTGCAGGCTTTTCTGCCCTAATCTATGCCCAGGTTAATACTCATTACATGCCCCAGAGGGAAAAGTGGTATAAAGAATGTTAGACCCGCCAGAATGCACTTCTCTAACCTCTGGGATTTTGGTCCCCTCAATTCCTAGCTAACCTCAGAAGTTTCCAATGCCCTCAAACAGATTTATTTTGTAATTTAATACCTTTTAATTAAATCCTTTTACAACTTTTCTAGTTTAGGGAAGTTTTGTTTCCTTGTTTGTTTCTGTTTTCCTACTTTCTACAGTCTACTACAACCCGAAAATGGAACTATTAAACTTCTTCTCTGAAGTTTTCAAACAAGGTCTGATCCAAACAATAAAAGATTCAAAACAGCTTAAAATGACATTGTTTTTTGGCCTGGATGTTTTCCTCCCGACAAAAACCAAACGTATAATAGATTCCTTGGTGCCTAGTGATTTGTTAAATATGTGGCCAAACTGCCATTAATAAAGAATTCAATGAAACCTACATTATATACTTTTATGAAAATAGTAGCATTTAGATAGGTCAATTTCAACAGTGAGTTATTCCTTAAAAATGGAAAGGAAAAGAAACTAATAGTTATTGAGAACCTACTACCATAGGTATTGTGCTAGGTACTTTTATATTTGCTTTCTCTCCTAAAACTCTTAGCCTCATTAGTTAGCAAGAATTTTTTTTTTCTTTCTCTTTTCTTTTTCATTTTAATATGTGTTTACAAATAATACAATCATAGATTCACTGAACCTCAAACTGAGGTATCTACCGAAATGCTCCCAGGAGCAGATCAAATAATTTTAAACTGGAATATACAATACTAAATTAGGACAAACAGGCATGGTATTAATGTTGGGGAAATTATAAATAAGAAGAAAAGTATCTCTCTATACTGCAATATTGTATATGATTTGTACTTTAACTGCCTGCAGTTAAAGTGCAAAGTCCTTTCTGCCATCAGTTGGAGAAAGAAATTTACCATAAACTTTATTAAGCAAATGAAGTCACAAAAGTCCAGCAATTCACTGAATTATATGTTAGCCCCATTTCCTGGCTTTACTCTGGTTTTCTCCTAATCAGGCAAAACTCTATTTTTTTCAGATCTGTCAAACAATGAAGTAGACTTACACAGTATAATAAACTCAGCAACCTCACACACTAACACACATACAATTTAATTCAAAGAAAGGGTTTAGAGTTTTTATTCGGAAGTTTAAATTATTTCTTTGAAAATTTAAACTAGGTAATAAAGAACTAAGATCTACTGCTTCCTAAATTATTCCTACTTTAGAATAGAAACTGTTCCTGTAATACGACTTAAATGCTTTCTAAATTTGTTCATAATCCTCAGAATATGTGTACTTTCTAACTCAAAATTACCAATACCTCCTTTCTCTAAGCACATAATAGGTTTCAGTGGCTCTTGTATAAACCTTAATGTTAACAAATGCAAGTGGATGGGTGCTAAGTAAATAATAGGATAGATCTCTTACATGGAGGCTACTTATCAGAATTACTAAGTTAAATTAAATACCACAGGTAATTTCATTTGGGAGAATAAATAGTTAAGAAGAGCATGAACAATTTAGTGAGCGGAGAATCAATGAGATGGGACTAGCCTTATTAAAATACAGGGATTAAATCAGCATTGCTGGACATAATGACACACAGACTTTGTCACAGAATATTTAGGTTAGAGTACCGCTTCTTGGAATGTGTATGAGAATTTAATGTATGATTAAAAAGTCATCACAATAAATATAAGGAAGCAAATCATCACTCATGGATAATGATGGCACTTTTACTTAGTTATTGGCAAAAAATCAACTTAAATGCTAATCTTAAACTCCAGCTAGATTTAGTATGAATAATAATAAACTCCATATAAAAATAAAGTCTTAAATTTTAGATCTATTTTCTAGGAAAAATTAGTGGCTGCAAAGAGGAATACAGTGATTTTATTTTTTTTTTATTTTGGCATATTATGGGGGTACAAATGTTTAGGTTACATATATTGCCCTTGCCCCACCCGATGTATGTTATTACTGTATATGCACTTAAGTGTTGATTATCTTTTTGGAATTCTAACAATTCAGTTCAATCCCAATCAAAATTCCAGCAAGTTATTTTGTGGATTTTGACAAACTGATTCTAAAATTTACACAGGAAGGCAAAAGACCTAGAATAACAAACACAATATTGGAGAAGAACAAAGTCAGAAGACTGACATGATGTGACTTCGAGACTTACTGTAAGGCAATAGTAATTAAGACAGTATGGTGTTGGTTAAATAAATAAACAGATCAATGGAACAGAATAGAGAGCCCAGAAATAGATCCACACAAATATAGTCAACTGATCTTTGATAAAAGAACAAAAGCAATACAAAAGAAAAGGGACAGTCTTTTCAACAACTAGGGCTAGAACAACTGGACACCCTTGTGTAAAAAAATAAAAAATAACAAGTGTATCCAGATACTGACCTTAAATCCTTCGCAAAAATTAACTCAAAATGGCTCATAGACCTTCATGTAACACACAAAACTATGAAACTTCTAAAAGATAACATAAGAGAAAATCTGGGTAACCTTGGGTTTGGCAATGACTTTTTAGATACAACACCACAGCCATGATCCATGAAAGAAAGACTGATAAAGTGGGCTTTGTTAAAATTAGAGACTTCTCTGTGAAAGACACTTTTAACTGAATAAAGAGATAAGCTACAACTGGGAGAAAATCTTTTCAAAACACTTATTTGATAAAGGACTGGTATCCAGAATATACAAAAGAATTCTTAAAACTCAACAATAAGAAAACAAACAACCCGATTAAAAACTAGGCTAAAGATCTGAACAGAGACGTCACCAGAGAAGATATACAGATGGCTAATAAGCATATGAAACGGTGATCCACATCATTTATCATTAGGAAGTTGCAAGTTTAAACAACAATGAGATACCAAAATACACCTATTACAATGGCCAAAATCTACAATAGTGAAAACATCAAATGCTAATGAGGATGTGGAACAACAGGAACTCTCATTCACTGCTGGTTGGAGCACAACACAGTACAGCCATTGTGAAAGACAGTCTGACAGTTTCTTACAAAACTAAGCATACTTTTACCATATGATCTAACAATACAATCACACTCCTTGGTATTTAAGCGAAGGAGTTGAAAATGTATGTCCACACAAAAGCTTGCAGAAGAGTTTAAAGCAGCTTCATCCTTAATAGCCAAAACGTGGTAGTAAGCAACCAAGATGTCCTTCGACAAATGAATGAACAGACAAATTGTGGTGCACACACACAACGGAACAGTATTCAGTGAATAAAAAGAAATGAGCTATCAAGCCATGAAAAGACAAGGTGCAAGATGCTAGTATTAGGGAAAAGTTGGGGTGGTGGAGAGGGTTTATGGGAACTCCGTATTTTCCAAACAATTTTCTGTAAACCTAAAACTGTTTTAAAAACGTCAGTGAAATAAAAGCATTTTCAGACAGTGAAAAAAACCAAATTCTAACATTCTAATATAAAGTATGTATAATACATACCAAATAGTCATTATATAATATAAAATGAGAGAAAAACTAGGCAAACTTAAAAACCCAGTGATCAGGGACTCCATGAGTAGAAATATCACTTCTGGCTGAGAGGACCATGAAAGGATTCAAGGCCGACACCCTTGGGCATGTGCAGAGAAGGATGGGGTGAACTTTTGAAAGGCTCAGAATTCTAGCTTGAGGAATTAGTGTGGCAAGAATATGAGACTATATCCCTGGAGAAAATGGAGCATATTCAGGGAGTGAGTCCAGTTTGGATAGAGAGTGGACAGCACGAAGAACTAACCACACCTACAAATGCAGAAAGACTAAAGCTTTAAATTTTTTCATAAGAACTGAGGTCACATGACAATGATTAAATAAGGAACAACCCCCTCAAGGGACAGTTGTTCAACAACCACAGGCAAGTTAAAGACCTAAGAAGACACAATTCAAGGCAGCCTTTGACAAAACACTCAGGGGGGTGATCCAATTCCTGACTGGATCCACCCAGGTACATATTTCTTCCTAACCAAGGCCTGAATAGAGTTTCCAGAGAAACCAAAAGAACCCCTTATGGGTAAACTACATATAAACCTACTAAATTTAAATACATATGTATTAATAATTAATACCACATACCTCAAATCCATTCTGGAGGTTTAGTGTCTACAACTTCATGAATCAATGAATGATATGATTAATTTCCTTACATGCAATATAGTACATGATTATACACACTAAAACTTCTGTAAACTATTAGGAACAAAACAAAATCTCCATGCCATAAGTGTGTAAAGACAATCTCAGTTTTTACCCTGGACCCTGACATCTTGTTTTGATTCCTTCATCTGAATAACCATTTATTGAGCACTTCTATTTCCAATGCATACATTCCACTGATGTCCTGTTGTGGAAGAAGCAACGCCAGCTCCCCAGACTCTCTCTCACCATTAACCCCACACAGAGCCTGGAACATAGTTACTCGTCATGCATCAGTGCAGTGAACAAATGCAACTGACCCCAGCTTACAAAGTATTCAGTTTTGCTGGTTTCACTGTTGTTTCTTCTGTGGTCTCTGCTGTTATTTGCCTCTCACTTAACTCTATCTTTGCACTGTCCAATCTCACTGTTGGGTGAGGTCTGGGATACTTTTCCCTTTTGTCAGATAATGCAATGCTTTTCAATATGTTTTCCAGAGCTATGGAAATCAGCACAGTAAAATAGTAAGCCCATTCTGTGTGCTCTTGGTGTGCTGCTCTCTGTACTTTGTCAATGGTCTAAGAACAGTTCTCAGGTTTCCTTTTCCAGTAAACAACTCCTCACAGTTCCATGTGGTCTTAGAATGGTCTTAATGGTCTTGCCATTATCTCGGAAGCCACATGAAAGTAATCTGGTTGTACTACCACTATTGGCCGCATGCTAACTATCAGAATGTTCCATCTGGTCTCTCCAATGCTCACGTAATGTAGATCTCACTGGTGTCTTTGCCTTTTTCTCACAGCTCTGAGACGACTTGCCGAAAGTATAGCCTCTCAGAATGTGTGGCTAAAGCAGTCGCTAAAGAGCTAATGGGCACAGTGCACACTCACTGGGTAGAGGGCACACTTATAACTTTGACTCCAACTGTACAAAGCAAAGTATGTCAGCAAAACGTGTGTACCCCCATAAAATTCTAAAATAAAAATAAAAATATGTTAAAACTAGAGTTTTTTTAAGACGAGTAAAAAAAAAAAAAAAGAACTTGTATGGACTCCTTTTAAGCCTTAGAATCAGAAACTATATGCAAGATTTTCATTCACAAAGGTGCCATGACTGGGGAAGAACGCATAGTTTCTCATCCAGACTGGGGCACTTTGGACAGTGAAAGGGGAACCTGATAGTAATTAAGCTGGGACCACAGGTGTTAACCTGGACTGTGCCAGGCAAACAAGAATGTATGGTTACCTGACCCCAAAAGTTATTTTCTCACTTTTCTGTCCAAAAACACTTCTTTTCTCCCACAATAGAGAGGCAAGGTAAAAAAAGAAAAAAAGAAAAAGAAAAAAGAAAACAAAACAAAAGAGCTGCACTTAATGTGCAAAAGCTCTACCACATGTTCAAAACTATTACTACGGTAGCAGAAACAGAATTTTTGGCGATTTTCAGTCCCTTAATTTTGAGTGTATGAATTCTATCTTGTAGTCCCTCCAAACAGCAAACATTTACTGAATATCTAAGCACATAACATGCATTGTCTTATGCCTTAGTGGCATAGCAAGTGAACCAACAGACCAAAAGCCCTGCCCTAGTGCGATTTACACTCTAATGGGCAGCCAATAAACAGACCAGGAATATGGCATGTCAGAAGGTAACACATGCTTCAGGGAAAATGCAAACAAGGTAAGAAGTGCTAGTTGTTGGTGTTTTTTTTGTTTTGTTTTTTTGTGGGGGGCGAGAGAAGTAATGGGGAGTGCTATTTGATAAAGAATGGTGAAAGAAAGAAATATTCCACTAGACTAAAATGTTTTTGTTTTTGTTTTTTAAGTTAGAACTTTAAGAAAGTATTTTTTAAAAAATAAAGTTAGAACTTTAAGGGAATAAAAATTAAAGGAAAACTGACTCAATAGGTTCCGAATATCTTTAAATCACAGGTCAATTTTGGAATAATTTATCACTATGGCATCAGAAATTTACCATCTCATTCATTTGCTATCAAATATCTATACATGAAAAATACTTTTTTCTATTATAAACACACAAAAAAATCTGAGGAAGCTGTCCAAACTGAATGACACTAATCAAATAAAATAATCTATACATTCAAGATTCATAATCTAAAACAGTGCCTGACTGTGCCACCGTGATTCAATTACATGCTGATGAAATTGACGTCCTTATTGAGTTTGAGGCTGGAGTCTCTGGAAACCATGTCATTCAAATACATAGAAATATGTAGCATCTTTAGCTACTGAGTAGGGAGCTGTCTTTCCAGAAACAGAAAGACAGGATAACAGAAAGTGTCCACAAATAGAAGATGTGTATTTCAGCCACAGACAAATTTCCACGTAAGTGACAGACCGTTGTTGCTCAGTGAATATATTTCACTGTGAGCCCTTCAAGAGATTATAATCACATTCACCTTTGAATCACTGCACTAATTTTGCACACGAAAGGCAGGTACATATATTTGTACAGAGACTTTCAACAAGATGCTAGCTAAGTATCACATCAATCAGTAAATTTTTCAATTTAGCGGCATTATAGCCTCATTCCTGAAGCAGTATTTATGCTTTATTACAGATGAGCTCGAACAGAAAGGTAAACAGGACCCAGCCTCTTGAAATAATACATTAAGTTAGACTAGATATCTGGGAATTATGGTTTCAAATGTAAATAGTGGCATCATATTGTCTACGATATAAACACATTAACCTGTTAAGCATTTTCCAGCTTTGAATACGCAGGGGGTTAGTGTTGACTACATAATTAGATCTCTGCCCTCTCATTGAACTATTTTCCCCAAGCACCACATTATGATTATTTATCTTCTCTCTTTCCTATTAGATTGATAAGTGTTCCTCCAGCACAAGGATGTATTCTGATTCATCGCTCTATCCCCAGCCCCAGAATTCACAAAAGCGACTCGATATGTTTTTGTGGAATGAACACTGCATGAATCAGACAGGTGGGGTTTCTATTTCCCAGCCATGGAGGCACCTGAGCACAGAGTTTGATTTCTTTTCCTAGATAAGGATCTGCCTTGTTGGCCCCAGTTTGGCTCAAGAAACTGGAGGATTCTAAACATATATATATTCCCAATTAAGAATATCAGGCTGTTAACTCTGTGTCTGCTATGCCTTGGAGCAGGCAATGTTAGAAATTAGCTAACCTTCCTTTACACATACACCCTCTTTGTCGTCCCAATTGAAAAACACCCTATTTTTAGAGCCATCCTTCCTTCTCGCCATCCCCACGGTCTAAGCCAGTTGTGCTAACCCCACTTTCTCTTGCCAGTGAATGAATTAGCCATGGGTGTGTGACAACGGGCATGAGGGGAATTCCACCAGGAAATTTCTGGGGAAAGAGCCTTATTCTGAGGAATAAAGAAAGTCAGCTCCTTTTTGTAGGAATGGATGATGTTGAATTTGGATATCATCCAAAATGAAATGGCCACAGCCATCGTGTAACCACAGGGGAAGCGAACCTCAAACTGGGAACACAGAGGGGAGAACAGAGAGAATTCTCTGTAAAGAGAATTACAGAGCCAGAGCCCTGATGAACTAAGTCGGAATTCTCTCTTCCTCCGGACTTTCTGTGTCATTTTTTTTAAAACCACATACGATTAAATGGTAAAAGATGACAGCATAGGACATAATACGATTTTATTTAGGTAAAATTATTTTTATGCATAAAGCCCTAGATGGCTACATACCAATCTTTTAGTTGCGGTTGGTGGTACGGGTGGGGTGGGGTAGAGAAGGATTAGGAGGAGGGTATTTTTATTTTATACTTTTCTATAATGCTGTTATAAAAATAAAAGATTTAAATGATTCTGTAATTGAACTGTATACTGAAATGTAAGTATATTTCATATTGCATGCATTGTAGAAACTAATTACTTTTACCAATAGCATTAATCAAAAAAATAAACAAATGAGGATATATGTATATAAAGCAACTTATTGAGTTCCTATCATGCCTGCAGGCAGGCATCTTGCTGAAACACAAAAATAGTGTGGTATTATCTTTGTTGATAGTTACCTGTTCCACTCTTTGGGCTGTGATCTTTTCAGAGGCAGATATCCGCTATACTTGAAGTATTTAAAAGTGGGGTCACCATTTTATAAACTAATTCTGTACTTTAATGGAGTTTAATTCTGTATTTTCCCAGAGACTTATGATGTGTGGAACATGTTTGAAAATGGATGAACAGTATTAAATGTTAAAGTAAAGTGCATTTTTTGCAGTGCGTCATTAGCCTAGCCACCTGAGAAACTTACTTTTAATGATGTACAGAATACATCTCTATCACATGAAGCATAAGACGAATCAACCCTTCCTTTTTGCTCCACAATACCCCAACTTGTTTTAATGAAGAGAAAGCAAATCAAAAGAATATTAATATAAAACTCAACCAGGTTGGACACAACATCAACTCTGTTTGTTGTTGATCTTTTGCCTCTCTTCCCCAGAGCTTGAACAAGTAAGTCTTTAAGATGTGTAGTACCATTGAACAGATTCCAAAATACCAGAATAAGGACATTAAAGAAATATTAAGACCCACTTTTGTAGCTATGATTAAATACTGAAAACTCAGAAAATGTTCAGAGAATAAAGCCTTTTAGATGCAAAATGTGTTTGAATCTATGAATTGGTATGCGCATAAGACAGACTGAAATTAATATTGACTGGTTTACAGGTAATTGGACTCCTGTCAAATCAAAGATTTACCAGTCATTGCTCAACTACATTGCTCTGATTTTCATTTCATCTTGTCAACATCTTACTCAAGCTTGGTACTTCCATGATGTGGTTGGCCTAATAGCAGTGACCAGAGAGGCCCACATCCTAATCCCCGTAACCTGGGACATGTTACATGATGGTACACTGCTGGCTTTGAAGACGGAGGATGGGCCACAAGCCAGAATGTAGCCAGAAAAAGCAAGGAAAAAGCAAGAGGCCCTCTTCTCTAAGGCCCCTAAAAGGAATGCAGCCCTGCCAACACCTTCATTTTAGCCCAACGGAGACTGATTTTAGACTTCTGACCTCCAAAACCATAATATAATAAACTTATGTTCTTGTTTTAAGCCACCAAATTGGTGGCAATTTGTTACAGCAGCCATGGGAAATTGTGGCTAGAACCGTCAGGAAACTGGGGGTTTTGTTGTTGGGGGTTGTTTTGTTTTTATATTTGGTCCAGAGTTAACTACAGTTGTTTTCTCCAGAAGAGTCAGATCTGGTAGGAGCTTATTCAGGCGTTATCAACACAGAAATCTTACTAACGATGACAGCAAACCCACGGTGCTTCCTCCAAGCCAGGATTGCTCTGCACACTTTACTTACGTTAAATTATTTGATTCTCCCAACAATTCTATGAGGGACATGCGATTATTTTCCCCCACTTTAAAAATGAGAAAACTGAGGCACAGAAATGTTATGCAACTTAGGTTACCAGGAATTGGCCTCAGGGAGTTTGCTCTATAATCTATGTGCTTAACCACTATGAGATACATCATAGATCTCAACTTCATCTTTTGCTCTTGCATTTATATAAAATGATCTTAGATGCAATTACTTGTCTGAAATTGGTGCTTCAATGTTTGATAAATGTACTTTTTAAAAACTCATTTGTGGAGCTTTAATGTTTAAAAAAATGTATTTTTAAAAATTCATTTACCAGTAAATGTAGTGTTTCATGATGAATTTCTGAATGCTCTCAGAGTACATGCCTTAAAGGGACCAAGGTTTTATTACAAGAATGACACAAGTGTTTCAACAACACTCCACATTCTACAGCTCCATTTTTCATAAAAACTGGACATGTCTGAGTCTGATGGATGTGTATCTCTTTTAACAATTACATCACTATAGTATTTTGTAATTTTAATGAAAAGACAGTATATAATTTAGAAATAGGAAACATTCTTACAGTTTCATATGAAATAATAAACTCTTTTAGTAAGTTGAAACATAAAAATCATTTTAAGAATACCTCTGGACATGCTACATATGCATTGTCTTCCTGGCAAGTATTGTTTTCTATTAGAATTTTTTAAAATAATCCAGTGAGATCAAATGTTCCCTGGAAAAAAAACTGAACTGGCTTTTATATTAATAGTTTTAATATTACTTTTAATCGTTTTGGAAATGATTCTAAAAAGTCCAAAAAATTTTAAAGGAATAACAAGTTCCACATACCCAATTCCTTCTTCATGCTAACATTGTAATTATATATACTTCTACAATAACAAACATCATAACCTACTATAATGGTTTTTCTATCTCTGCAGTCATAAACTCATTGATGACAAAACTCATATTATTTTCTTTATATCCACAGAGGCTTTATGTTATCTTATAAATGTTCAAAAACCTTGCATTAAGTTAAATAAATGATTAAAACAGAATTTATTCAATATTCAATTCAATATTATATTTATAATATTATGTCCTGAATTTTATAGATTTTAAAAGTATCCTTCATAATTTATAGTAAACTACCAACACCCATAATAATGAGGAATATATAGGACATAAATTGAAATGAATGAATGATACAAATCCCAATCACTGAACTATAAATTTCAACCTACTTCCCCATCAAAGAGCAGGATGTAAGGAGCAAATATTGGTTAATTTTATGTTATTTTTCCTGGTTCAAGCTACAATACTCTAAAGACAAAGGGACCAACAGTCAAGAGACCAGAAGCCAAAGCTGAAAGGGACAGGGTCCTACAATTCTCCCAGAAACAACTAAACCAAAAAGACAGACAGTCAAGTCAATGCTGTATTTTTAAAATATACTTTCCTAAACAGAATATACAAGCCATGTATTGCACTCATGGCATTAAACAAAAGCAATTCCTTTTCAATAAATGGTAAATATTATTTGAAAAGTAATTATTTTCAATAAATTTCATGGACTACAAAACCAAAGCTCTTTCCACAACACTATGTCACCTCTCACTTGACATCCATGCTCACATAAAATGGAATACTTAAATTACACTATATACTAAAAAATAAAATTTTATGAAGGAAAATATTCATCAAAATGTTCTGTGAATTAACTAGGATAAAATAAAGAGCCAAAAGTAAGTATCACTTAAATTACTAAACTTCATTAACTATAAAACACATAGAAATGACCAAATGCTATTATTGATTCTGTATTTTAACACAGTCATGTCATGATTAAACCGGCAAACTCCACATGCCAGAACCAGTTGGGATAATGAGGGGAAGGAGAGGGAATTAATTGGACTAGCCCCGATCCCAGAGGATGGAAGTCATCAAGGCCAGAGAGAAGGAAGTCAAGAATTACTAACAGTCCAACCATGGGAATATACAAGTATAAGAAAAAGAACAAATAAAACAATAGTAGTAACCACTATAAGATGCATGCTTACATTGTGCTAAATAATCTACATACACCATCACTGAAAAACGACTAAAAGTCAATGATAAAGAATTACCTTTCCAAAGCCACAGAGCTAATACATGGCAGAACTAATATTCTCAAAGGCCCTGCTTTTATAAGCCTACACTGTATCACGAGGATGCAAAACAGATCTAAAGAGCAAGAAGAGATATACAGAGGAAGATTCAGAGGTAGACAAGTTGTCCAGAAACACATAAAACCCAGGGGGGAGAAGAGAAGGAATAAGAGAGGCAAAGATGGGCATATAGAGAAATCCAGACACAACTGGGCCAAAGAGATGGGCCCTTTTCCAAATGACATTTCCTCCTTCTTGTTGCATGTGTATTGTCTCCATCCTCAAGATCTTAAAAGTTCTGTGAGCAGTTACTAAGACAAACATACACAGGTTTTGTCTTACTACTGACATGCTTTGAATAAGAATAAACCTAAATGACATTTGATGCACTTATATAGATATCACACCTAGATCCCTCTCACCACCTATTTTTTATTAAATATTTGTAAAAATGACTTTATACGAAATCCTTCAGAATGCTTTCAATGCCACAAAAATATTATTTATTTTACTAACAGTCACAATAAGCCACTCCTTAGGGAACCAAAACTTCATAAATTAGGTAATATTTTTCCTGTTTCATGTTACATACCTCTTCTTCTTTTGTTATCAATACTTTTCATAATTTTCTTTGTCACAAATAATGTTGGGAACTTCCTGGTAGGTTTCCTTCACCTTTATGAAAACCATGCATTTACTCATGGACCCAAGAATATGACCAAAGTGGTCCTTAACCACAAAAAGCAAAGGCATAGTTCTAAATGGAAAACTTGTCCTTATTACCAAGTATGTTGTGTTGCTACGTGCGTAGGGCAGCATTTTGGACATTAAATAGTCCATTCAATTTACTGAATTATATAAGGAATTCAGGAAGAATTACTTAAAAAATAACAAGGCTTTGTAAAGAAAGATGATTATCAAAGAGTAGGGGATTAAGTAGTACACAATGTTCTTTTTGATACACTGCTAATTGGAAAAGAAAGAAATGATCTCATGAAAACTAGCATTACCGTGCTGACTCGCTTCATCCTGGGAAAAGTAGATCTTTGTTTAAGCACATCTACTGCATATGATTTATTAAGTTGGAGGTGACAATTTGCTTGACAAAAGGATTTCCCATTACAGTTCCATAACGGGTTTAAAGGAGACACTGTAAGACACTAGAAAAGATGATATGGAGACCCTTGGAGTCCAAAGATTTGATTCCTACGAGTGCCAGCAACATCCACTGATCACATATAATCACATGTGATATTTAGCCAGCATGCACTCTTATGACCAAAATGGTCGTTAAGGTGGAAAACATATATCCCTCTTGGTAAATACTGGCTGCCCCAAGTCCCCAGAGTGCTCCTTAGCCATCCCAGGGGTCCTCTTAGACATCCCTCAAATCATGCAGGCCACCCCCAAATCCATAAACATAAAACAGAGATCTCCAGGACCCTTCCTCCGGCACTGTGGCGGGGGGGCTACTCTGATTAACTCGTACCTGAGCCAAACTAGCTATTAAATATTTTGAATATCACTCCTGGGTATAATCAAAACTACTTAGCAGTCTAATAGAGAAAAAAAAAATTTCCCCTAAAATACAGTGCCCTGTTGAGCTATTTGACAGCGGTTTCTTTCTAAAAGTGACTGGTAGGTAAAAGTGAGATTCAGCTCCACGAAATATATTTCTTTCCTGCAGCAGATTTTTCTCAAATTATATTTCCTAATTAATGTCTTATGGCAGCTATGCTTGGCTTTATAACATGGTGTTCCACATTTCACATAAATTACTACTTTATCTCCGATAGAAACTTTCTAGACAAAGAATAATTCAAAACTAAATTCAGCTAAATGTAAATATTTGAGGGGTCCAGAATGCCTACCTAATAAATATCTTATAAATCCTAAAACAGTATTTCAAATTACTTCCTGTATGCACAGAAACTTTAGAGCTTTCCTAGTCCAATCTCATGATTTGAGCGAGATAAAAGATCTTTCCAACGTTGTTAAATTTAGGAAAAGCAGCTTAGCAACAGAAAAACTAAATTTATGGCAATATAGTTCTAAGATGGTATCTACAAAGATAGGTGAAATAGAAATATATATTTTTCAAAATGCTAATGCAAAAGAAAAATGATTTTTCTTTCTAAAGACAGATCTGCATTTCAAAGTTGATATGACTCAGTGATGTTTAAAAATCAGGAGGGGTTATTTCAGGTAGAAACTAAGCTAGTTGAATTGAGAAATTTTTTTACTCTTTCTTAAGATTATCCTAAACACTTTGCATGAAAGAATAAAAATTTTAAAAGAAACTTTATATATTTGAATGTAGTAATTTCAAACTTTGATACAACCAAAAATTAACTTGAAAAATTAAAATACAACATATTTGGAACTTTTATAAAATAACCTTTTAGTCTAATATCAAATACAATTCATAAAGTTTCTCCTCCACACTTCATAGTATACTGTTAAAAATTTAAATCAAATTAGATTTAGATTAATGCACAAACCAATTAAAGTCCTAAGTTGCATGACACTAAAATTTAAAAAACTATAAGACTGATGAAAATAATGTTACATCATAATTGATAACTCCTTTCTATGGATACCCACTCATGAATTATGATTTTTTAATCTCTTTACTTATCTGGACTGGAACAATGATTAACAAAAATAGGAATATATAGATCAATAAAAAGAAAATTTTCAGTTTTATTCCTGGAAATACTGCACTTTATTAAACCATACACTGCAATAATCACAGTGCTAAAAAAAGAAAAAAGAAAAGAAACCCACCAGGAAACACAAATTTGACCATTCATCCTCCTACTTAATTCTAAACTTTAATGGTTAAGAGTGGGTAACAGCCCAGAAATCAGTCCTAGCAAGTCTCATGGAAAATAATTAAAATAATCAAAGAGGCTGTCAAAGAAAATTATCTGCATTAAGAAACAGCATGAGAATTTCAATTTTCAGAAAAAAATGATCAGCTGTTTGCAAAGTTACAATTGACTAAATCCATATCACCATAATTTTGTTACTTAAAATATGTAACAGTGCCATGAAATTTTACTTGCCATAAAGAAGCTTAGGACATAGTCACATGGTTAGAGGCATTCGAAAATGAGATAAAGGTCAATGACAAATAGCCATGCATAAAGCAATTAGTTAAAATAGTAACATAACAGATCTGAAAACATAAGGAGACACACGAATGCTCAAAGAAAGGTCTGCTTTAAACCACAGACATAAGCATGAGGCTTAGTGACACAGATCATATCAAGTTTGGATATTTTTTTAAAGTTTTTAAGACATCACAGATCTGCTGGATAAAGCAGGAAGTCAAACCTAAGGGTATCACAAGTAAATGGCATTCACTTATTTCAGCAAAGAGAAAAATCTCCAATACCTGTGAAAGAAATTGTTCATACAGTAGCTGAGTTCATTACAACACTGCAAGTCTACATAAAGTGGGTACTTGCCCCTTCCGATTTCTCCACCGTGTTAGCCAGCATCTCCTGCAGGGCCCGCACAGAGAGGGACTGTTCCAGCACGAAGGTGCAGATGGAGAGGTCTGGGGGGACATTCTGCACAGAAACAGAGAAAGCCATTAGCAGCGTCACCATCATCCAGACCCAGTTTACCTTAATATGCTCTGGGTTCCTTCATAGAAAAAGTGAGAGTACTCGTCAACTCTTTACCATGAGCTTCTAAGTCACTAAGGTACACTGTCATTACTGCTCACATTGAATACACTTTTTAAATCACAGATAACAACAGCTGCCACTTACTGAGTGCTTACTCCGATGCATACTGCACTGTAATTCCTGTGGTCATTAAGACTGTGTGGCCAAGAAACAAAGGAGTTGGATCAAGGTGGTCGACCAGGCACAGGTAGCCGGTGCCTCCTCCGTGGAGAAGAACCGGAACGATAAGCAGATTCTCACATTTCAAACATGTCATCTAGGAAGCACCACCAGGATTCACCCGGGAAGTGACAGGAAGCACCACAAGCGGGTAAGGACAGGGTTCGGGGCATCTTGCCCGGCCAGGTGCTGGCTAATACCTGGGAGAAGCTGCTGGAAACTTTGGAAGAGTGAGAAGCAGCCCTCAAGGGATCGCCAAGCTTGTCCACGCTCCGAGACAAGCTTTCACCATCTTGGTTACAAGGGAACGTCCCGAGCCACGCAGGTAGCAGGCCTGACGCAGGGAGTGCGAGGGGGGTGGCGGGCACCCCTCCCTTCCCTAATGAAAAAAAGCAGCAGCCCCTCCTGTTCCTCAATCCCCGCCCTAAAACTGAAACAAAGAAATTCCTTACTCTTGGCGCCAAAATCTCCCGGCCCTAAAAACAAATATAAACCCGCCCAGACGTCTGGGCCATGCGACTTCCGGGTCTCTCTCAGGGGCCGTGGACTTGGCCCGGGAGCGCCCTCGTACAGCCTCGTCGCTTGCCCCTTTGCAACTCCGTTCCTCTTCCTTTCTCTGGCGCCGGCCACTCCAAAAACCTTCCGGGGAGCTACCTGGAGGTTTTACGGAGACACTGTTCCAGAAACGGAACCCACGCAGGTCCCAGGGGCGTCCAAGGCCAGAGCGGCTCGAGCCGGGCGCCATTCTGAGAGCGGAGTACCCGGAAGCGGAAGCGCAGGCGGGAGTGCGCGCGCAGCTCCGAGGAGGGACGGCGGAGCCCAGGGACTGCCACGCGCCCCCGAGAGGGTCCCCACCGCCACGCGGCCCCCGAGAGGGTCCCCACCGCCCTGCCGTGGGCTGCTGTGGAGGCCGAGACGTGAGAAGACAGCGTTTTCCACAGTTTATCACCACGCCGCCCGCTGAGGCGAGGCCCCACCCCTTCCGGTCGCAGGTCAGGGCGCCATTTTGGGAATTTGACACCCGGCGGTGCCCAGCCCCCACCTGGCTGCAGAGGGGTGAGGACACCAGGACGGACGGGGCCCACCGTCCTGCAGCTGGCTACTGTGGGGCCACGTCTCAAGCCAACTGCACTCCCTGTAGTTTCCTGCCAACGTCGCCTGCCTGAGAAGGGCTCGAGGTGCCATTGTGGGAGTTGGCAGGCACGCGGCACCCCGCCCCGGAGCTGAACTCGGGTTGAGGGGGGACAGCGGAGCCCAAGCCCTGCTGTGCACAACCAGGACGTTTCCCACCACCCTGCCACAGGCTGCTGTGGCACAGAGTTGTGAGCAGACGGCGCTACCTCCAGCATTACAGATACACGGTGTGCCTGGAAGGGATGCCACCCTCTCTGGTCACAGATGCAAGGGACCAGTCTGGAAAGGGACACAAAGACACAAACCTCCCCTCCTCCAACCACTCAATGCTGCAGACATTGCCGCCTCTGCTCCCCAGCACGAGTTTTTGGTATGGGTGAGCAGAGGGAGGGCCAGCTATAGGCTTGCAGTGTGGCACCCCCCAATGGTACTCTGCCCACCATGCCAGGCTTGGACACAGACGGTGCAAGTCATTGCCTTCCCTTCACAGACAGACAGTGTTTTTGCAACTGTCTCGACCTGGGAATCTCAGCCCCTGGGTCTTGACATGGCTGGATCCACAGCCAGTGCTCCCCAGCACCCACTTGGAGCACAGCAGCCTTGGGGGACTGCTGGGTTCTGAGGGTACTGGGGGTGTCCTGGAGCCTGGGCATTCAGAGGGGGCCACTTCCAGCCAAGAGGAGAGTGCAGCACGCCAGGGGGCTTAGAACGAAGGCGACCAGGGAATCAGCTCCACACCATTTGGGGCTGTCTCCTCCTTCCTCCCTGCCCTGTCCTTGCTGCCCAGGCGGCTATGGCCAGTTCCACTCAGGACCAGTGAGAGTTCCACGGGAGATGATTAAGCCAGAGCTCTTCAGAGTGGCTGCCCTGACTCTGACAAAGTGCCTATCACACCCAGGACTCCACGGAGCTTGGGGCTCACTCGGTCCCTCTAAAAAGCCATAGCAAGCGCATTCCTGTGCCCCAAGGACAAAAGCTACTGCCTCCCCTGAGGGAAGGCAGGGCTAGCACTCCTGTCCCTGAACTTCCAGTCCCTTCTGGGAGGAGCCTACCCTTCCTGCAGGCAAGTCTCTGGCACAACCACACCTCGCTCACCAGAGCATTTCAGCCACACCCCACAGCCAGCCTGGTGGCCCTGCGTACAGCAGATTAAGCTGAGTGTATCACCTCGTTACAGCCGGGTCAAGGTGGGAGCTGGGAATCTAGGTGCTTGTGTGGCCCAGAAGGACAGAGACTGCTGTCACTGCTGAGAGAAGGAGGTGTGAATGGTATATGCAACCCATAGCTGGATATGTCTGCTAATCTCATCATGAGGTGCCTGTCCCTCCCGTCTCGGGCTCATAGTGCTTCTGCCTGTCTCCTGCCTGAGCATTCTTCCAGATCAGATAACCCCACCCCTCACCATCACGGCCAGAGCCTGAACTCAGGGAGGCTAGAGGGCAAGTTTGCCAGCCCAGTCTCTGCCTGCTCCCCCCAGGATTCAAACATGCCATCCAGGGGCCTGGCAACTGGGGATTACTTACCCTTCTCCACCACCACCGGAACCTGAACACTCCCCCAGGGGTTTGAGGTCCAACCAACCCTAATTGCCAGCAACACCACCATGGGCACCTACCTGCATGAGCCAAAAGGCAGTGTGTATCTTCCTCACTGCACTGAGCAACAGGGTTCCCAACAGACGAGAACTGGTGAACTACAAAGGTATCTGTTTTGAACTAAGGGAAGAGGTTCCAGATGAGAAGGAGCCAGCATAAGAACTCTGACAATCTGAAAAAATAGGCTGTTTCAACATCCTCAGTGTACAACACATGGGCTGTCCTGCAGTGGACTCCAGCGTGAAGGAAATTTTGAAATGTCGGATATGGAATTCAAAATATGGATCACAAGTAAGCTCAATGGGATAGATGAAAAAGCTGGAAATCAACACAAAAAAGCCCCCCCCAAAAAAAATTCAGGTCTTGAATGAAAAATTCACTTAAGAGGTAGATATTAAAAAAAAAAACAAAGCTTCTAGAAATGAAAGAGTCATTTAGGGAATTTCAAAGTACAGTGGAAAATTTTAACAAAAGCAGAACAAAGAGTGTCAGAGCTTGAGGACAAGGCTTTCAAATTAACCAAGTCAGTCAAAAATGAAGAAATAACAATCAAGAGAAAAGAAAGTCTCTGAGAAATAAGGAATTATGTAAAACACCCCAATATAAGAATCAGGGGCATCCTTCAGGGAAAAGAAAATGCAGAAAGCATGGAAAACCTATTTGAGAAAATAATAGAGGAAAACTTCTCTTGATACAGATTAAGACAAGCAGATACAAGAAAGTCTGCAAATTCCTGGAAGATTCATTGCAAATAGGACATCACCAAGGCACTTAGTCATCAGTCTGGCCAAAGTCAAAATGAGGGAGAAACTAGTACAAGCTGCAAGAAAAAAACCATCAAGTAATTTACAAAGGAAAACCCATGAGACTAACAGCAGACTTCTCAGCAGAAACCTTACAGGCCAGAAGGGACTGAAGTTCCATCTTTAGTCTTCTTAAACAGAATAACTGTCAGTCAAAAATTTTGTATCCTACAAAACTAAGTTTCATAAATGAAGGTGAAATAAAATCTTTCCCCAAGACGCAAACACTAAAGCAATTTGTCACCATTAGGCCTATCCTACAAGAAATGCTCAAAAGTGTTCTAAACACTAAAAAGAACAGTAGATACTCACCAGTATAAAAACACACAAAAGAAAAAGCACTTATGAAAGAGTAGCATAAGGGAGAACACAAAATAACTAGGTAACAATCAATAGGATGACTGGAACAGTATCTCACTTACCAATTTTAACACTGAATGCAAACTCTCTAAATGCCCCAATTAAAAGACATAAATTGACAGAATGGATTTAAAAAACCATACAACCAAAGTATCTGCTGGCTCCAAGAAATCCATTTCGCTTATAAAGACTCATGGACTCATGGTACAGGGGTGGAAAAAAATATTCCACACAAATGGAAACCAAAAGTGAGCAGGACTAACAATTCTTAGGTCATATAAAAAAGACTTTAAATCACAACAGTAAAAAAAGACAAAGATGGTCATTATATATTGATAAAAGGATCAACTCACCAAGAAGATATAAATAATCCTAAATATATATGCACCTAACACCAGAGCTCCCAGATTCATAAAACAAATACTACTAGACCTAAGAAATGAAATAATAATAGTGCAAGACTTCAACATTCCACTGACAGAATTAAAAAGATCATTAATGTAGAAAATCAACAAAGAAACTCTAGACTTAAATGAGACTCTAGAACAAATGGACCTAAAAATATTTACAGAATATTCTGCCCAAAAACTGTAGAATTTATAGTCTTCTTATCAGCACATCAAACATTTTCCAAGATAGGTCATATGTGAGGCCAAAAAAACAAGTCTCGCCAAATTTTAAAAAATATCATTTATTTTTCTGACCACAGTGGACTAAAACTAGAAATCAATTCCAAGAGGAACTCTCAAAAATATATATATACATGGAAATTGAACAACCTGCTGCAGAATGATCTTTGGGCCAATGAAAAAATCAAGATGGAAAGCAAAAAAAAAAATTTCATTGAATGACAATGACTACACGGGCCACTAAAATGTCTGGGATATAGGAAAAACAGTGCTAAGAGGGGAGTTCATAGCACTGAATTCCTACATCAAAAGGACAGAAAGATCACAATTAACAACTAATATCACATCACAGGGAACTAGAAAATCAAGAAGAAACCAAACCCAAAGCAAGCAGAAGACAAGAAATTACAAAGATCAGAGCAGAACTAAACAAAACTGAACCAAAAATCAATACAAAGGATCAATGAAACAAAAAGCTGGTTCTCTGAAGAGATAAACAAAATCAACAGACCACTACCTAGATTAATCAAGAAGAGAGATGATACAAATAAGCTCGGTCATTACAATGGATACCACAGAAATATAAAAGATCATCCAAGACTAGAATGAACACCCTTTTGCACAAAAACTAGAAAATCTAGAGGAAATTGATAAATTTTTAGAACTATATAATCTCCAAAGCTTGAATCTGGAAGAAACAGAAATCCTAAATAGAACAATGATGAGAAGCAAGATTGAAACAGTAATAAAAAAGTATCTCCCAACAACAACAACAACAAAGCCCAGAACTAGACAGATTCACACCTGAGTTCTATCAAACCTACAAACAACTGGTACTTATCCTACTGAAACTGTTCCATAACATCAAGGAGGAATCCTCCCTAACTCATTCAACAAAGCCACTATCACCATGATACGAAAGCCAGGAAAGGATGCAACAAAAATAGAAAACTACAGACCAATATCCCTCATGAACAAAGATGCCCCAATCGTCAACAAAATACTACCAAAATGAATCCAAAAGCACATCAAAAAATAAGTCACCATGAACAAATAGGTTTCATCCCAAGGATGCAAAGACAATTCAACATACACAAATTAACAAGGGTGATTCACCACATAAACTGAATTAAAAACAAACTATATGATCATCTCAATAGATGCAGGAAAAGCATTCAATAAAATCTAGCACTCTTTCATGATAAAAACCCTTAAGATATTAGGTATAGAAGGAACAAACCTCAAAATAAAAGCCATATATAATAAACCATACATAAAACTGAATAGGGTAAAGTCAGAAGTATTCCCCCTAAGAAGTGGAATAAGACAAGGATGCCCATTTGCACCACTTTTATTCAACATAAGTACTGAAAGTCCTAGCCAGATCAATCAATCAAGAGAAAGAAATAAAGGGCACCCAAAGCAGAAAAGAGGAGGTCAAACTATGCCTGTTTGCCGATGATATGATCTTATATGTAGAAAACTCTAAATATTCTTCCAAAAGGCTCCTAGAATTGATAAATAAGTTCATTAAAGTGTCAGGTTACAAAATTAATGTATTCAAATCAGTAGCATTTCTGTACACTAATAACAGCTGAAAGTGAAATAAGGAATTCAATCCCATTTACAGTATCTGCAAAAAAAAATCTAGGAATATACTTAACAAAGGAGGTGAAAGATCTCTACAAGGAGAACTAAAAACCACTGATGAAAGAAATCATCAATGACACAAACAAATGGGAAAACATCCCATATTCGTGGATTGGAAGAATTAATATTATTAAAACATCCATACTTCCCAAAGTGATTTACTGATTCAATGCACTTCCCATCAAAATATCAACATAATTTTTCACAGAATTAGAAAAAACAATCCTAAAATTCAAGTGGAATCACAAAGAGCCGAAATACCCAAAGCAAGCCTAAGCAAAATGAATAAATCTGGAAGCATCACATTGCAGCACTTCAAATTATATTACAAGGCTATGGTAATCAAAATAGTATGGTACTGGTATAAAAGCAGACACGTAGATCAATGAAACAGAATATAGAACCCAGGAATAAAACTATACAACTACAACCAACTAACTAGACAAAAACACACACACGTGGGGGAAATGATGCACTATTCAACAAATGGTGGTGGGAAAATTGGAAAGCCCCATGCAGAAGAATTAAACTAGATCCCTATCTCTCACCACACATAAAAATTACCTCAAGATGGATTAAGGACATAAATGTAAAACTTGAAATCATAAAAATTCTAGAAGATAAACCTAGGAAAAACTCTTCCGGACATTGGCCTAGGCAGAGAATTTATGACTAAGACCCCAAAAGCAAACACAGCAAAAACAAAAATAAATAAATGGGACTTAATCTAAAAAGTTTCTGTACAGCAAAAGAAATAACAATGAATAGATAACCTACAAAATTGGAGAATATATTCACAAACTATACAACTGACAAAAGATTAATATTCAGAATCTACAAGGAACTCAAGCAAATCAGCAAGAGAAAAACAAATAGCCCCATTAAAACATGGGCGAGAAACATGAACATTTTTCAAAAGAAGATAGACAAATGGCTAACAGACATATGAAAAAATGTTCAGTATCACTAATCATCAGGGAAATGTAAATCAAAGCCACAGTGAGATGCCACCTTGCCCCAGTCAGAATGGCCATCATTAAAAAGTCTAAAAATAATAGACGATAGTGCAGATGTAGTGAAAAGGGAATGCTTATATACTGTTGGTCAGAATGTAAATTAGTACAATCTATATGGAAAACAGTATGGAAATTCCTCAAAAAGCTAGAAGTAGACCTACCATTCAGTCCAGCAATCCCACTACTGCATATTTACCCAGAGGAAAAGAAGCCATTATATCAAAAAGACAAATGCATTCATATGTTTATCACAGCATAATGCACAATTGCAAAGATATGGAATCAACCTAACTGCCCATCAATTCATCAGTGGATAAAGAAAATGGGGTATTTATATATACCATGGAATACTACTCAGGTATAAAAATGAATGAAATAATTTCTTTTGCAGCAACCTGGATGAAACTGAAAGCCATAATCCTAAGTGAAGTATCTCAGGAATAGAAAAACAAATGCAGTATGTACTCACTTGTAAGTGGGAGCTAAACAATGGGTATACATGGTCATAGAGAGTACTATAATAGACTGTGGAGATTCAGAAGTGGGGATAATGGGAGAGGGCTGAGGGCTCCTATCAGGTATAGTGTATACTGTTTGGGTGATGGGTACACTAAAAGCCCTGACTTCACCACTAAACAATTCATCCATGTATCAAAAAACCACTTGTACCCCCTAATTCTACTGAAATAAAAAAATAAAAAAATAAAACAGGGAAGTTACATTACTTTTCCCAAGTTACAAAGTTAGGAAATTTTCATGCTAGGATTAAAATTGAGATTTCTCTAACTCTCAAGCATTCATTTCTAACCTACCAGGCAGCCTTGTGATAAAAATAATAATAATTTAAAGGACAGAAAAATAATATTTGCTTCAAATTAATATTGAAGTTAAACAGGTATAAAATATTAATTTATACAGTCTTTTCCTTATCCACAAAGATAACAATTACTTTGTTTTATTCAAGTTAGATGTCATATTTTGCCTCTAATTTGAGATACCATAATTTGGCTCCTGTTGTGTGCATATTTGGCTTTTCTTGTGATCATCCATTCTTTTTCCCTTATCTTTCTTCCCCTTAAACTTCCACTCCAATTGATACCCCATAAAGTCTGAAAATCTCAAAAGGTAACTACTGAGGACATAAAGGAACCAGACTAGGAACTGATTGGCAAGTTAGAGAGAAGTATACAATATTAATCATGTGTGCTTTTGCTTGAGATGAACAGAATCCATTATGTAATCCAGCTACCTATGGGTGGATGCTCAGAGGAGAATTTTCATAACTGAAGAACATTTGTTAAACACAAAATGCAAGCAGTTTATGTCTTCTTCATTAAAAAAAATTAGGAGCATACATTTGATAAGCTAAGGCAATGTACTCAAATTACAATTTATAATGTTTTAAGTATTTATTAAATTGAACCACTACCAATGGAATGATTTTTCATCATCAGCCTACAATAATGGCTTCAAGGAAAAATTGAGTACTACAGTTCCAGAATTAAAGCCTAGAATCAGACCACAAAGCTTACTCATCCCCTGCAAACCTTCCTACCACCTATATTTTGTTTTATTTTTTAATCAATATTCCTTCTCTGGATTCCTCCACCCTCCTATCATGAGCTTCTGTGCTTTCAACCCAATCAATTTCCATTCCTTTTCAGACAATCTCGGCCAGTAGTCAAGGGACCCTCTCAAATCTGGGCACAACTAACTGCTTTTACACTCTGCAGTTGGCCAGACAAGCACTTTCTTTCTAAACTACTCAGATAAAAGACTGAAAGCTAGGAAAGGGACTCTCTTCTACAATAAAATTTAGGAATACATGCTGTTAAATTTAATTTTCTAACTTCTAGCTTACTAAGTATAGTTTCCCCTCTTGAGATCAATACAGTTGGAACAAAAAATCTGTTAATGGAAGTGTTTATTTCATTCATACTCATTTAAAATGTGAGGGTCTGACAGATATACTTTGACAAATAGTGCTGAGAGGGTACTATTTTTAAATGATGAACTGATGAATTGACTTTTTAATAATGCCTTAATGTGTAGCATTTGTCCATTGCTATGGTATAAATCCTCCAATCACCGATGATTTCAAAGTATCAAAGTTTACAAATCAGTTTGTAAAAATCCAAAATATCTGACAGTCAACTCTCAGCAGTCTGTAAGAGCTGTTTCCGGCATACTGTTGGACCGATATCAGACCGATACTAATTAATTGCTTTAGAATCAGTATATCCTAATAATTAAAAGCATGGATTCTATAAATACACTACCTAAGCAAAAATCCTGGCCTCACTACTTACTAGCTATTAACTTTTCCAGTCTTTGGTTTCCTTCCCTGAAAAATGGGATAATAATTATACCCTTCTCATAAGGTTGTTGTGAAAAATAAATGAGATAATATATGCAAAGAGCTTATCACAGTGTCAAGAATATAACAAGAGCTCAAAATAAGTGAGCCATTATCATTAGTCTTGCATATGGTAATTTCTCTCTATATGTGGCATTTAGGAAGTACCACTCATTTCTTAGCTTTGTTTTTTGCATAGATTCTACTTTGGACAAACAGTGTTTGGAAACACAAATCTATAATTATGCACCTGCCCATAAAATTCAAAATGTTCTAGTGTTGTCAAGAAGCAGCACTTTCCGGTAACATTTACAAGTTTACATTCTGGTTTCCTGCCTACCTTTGATCAAAAGTTTGAAGTATGGATTGCTACAATCTCGCACATTATTTTAAAGATCCTTGAAAACCACATAGGTTTGAAATAAATTAATCTTGTCAAATGAATTTTATTTTTCTGCAGAGCAACAGGCCTGCTGCGGATATTTTTCTAGATCGTGGGAGTTAGCAGGAAGAAACATGCCAACAATCCTCTCATAGACTCAACCCATTTTCTTCTGACTTATCTTTATCCTGCTCTCTTCTTTCTTTGTACCTCACTCCCCCTGCCACATACAAATGTAATAGAAAGGTTGAGACAGGAAAAATATTATTTGCCCCTTTCAGGAAAACTTGAAACAATACAAAGCAGAGCTTTGTAGTGTTGTCTGTTTTGCTCTAAAGAAAAATGGTCCAGTAAATGTATTTCTTAATCTAGATGTATATTTCTTCAAATAACTTTGAGATTTTTGACAATTACACTCACTACAGCATTTATGCCAATGCTTTGTTCCGACTTCCCCAAAATAAAGCTGAATCACTGGAAAATAAAGGATCTCATTCATTAATCAAAGACTGCGCCGCTGGTGTAGTGGTATCATGCAAGATTCCCATTAATCGAAGAGCAACTAAATGGCCTCAAATCAAAATGACTCCTAACACCAGGCACAGCAGACAAGGCATAACATTCTACAAACGTGGGTAGTGGAAACTCCAGTTTGTGAGCATTTGCAAATTATTACCTTTTCCTTTGTCTTCATTTGTTTTTGCTCAAGTCTTCTTACTGAGAAAGTTACTGTTTAGAACTTCAATTTGAAAGAACTTTGCCTGCTGTCCCTATGAGTGTGCTTCCGAATCGTAAGAGAAACTCTTACATAGTATGCTTTGCATTATAAAGTGTCTCAAAATACACAGATCACAACAGAACATAAAGCTAGAAACTGCAGCTGAGCACGTACGCCTATCTGGCTGTTGTATATTACATATGACATTTACAATACAAAATTAAATCAGAGAAATTTATTCAGTCTGTCTAAATTTCTATCTAGGCTACTCAGAATAGTGCCCAAAGCAATTGCTCAGGCAGGAGTTTCATAATGGGTTTTATGTGGAGACAACAACCGATTTGATTAGGGTATTTATACTTTGGTCAAGGTAAGAAATTTTAAGCTAGCGGCACGGCCGTGTGCCTCTTCATCTTTTTAAAATACAAACTGGGCGCTGTTCTCCTTTGCCTGGCAAGCATTACGTAATCTTAGGGGGAAGAAATTCTCAACTAACCACAAAGCAGCATCTGTCTTTCCTGGTGCTGGAACGGCTCTGTAAAATCAATTAGGTTTCCTACTGAAGTTATCCATCACACCATTTGGCTTCCACAGATGGATTTGCCTAACTCACTGAAAAACCTATTGAAACATGTCATTACCTTAACTGAATGGCAACCCAGCAATTTAGGACTACGTAAGCCACGTGAAACCATCCTACTTGTTATTACTATGTAAAAACTGCATACTACTAAACTACTCCATTTTAACATCCTGATGCCTCTGCTCCTGTTTTGTTTTTTTTGTTTTTTGTTTTTTTTTTCTCCCTCAACTGGAAATATCCATCTCCAGGTCTCCACCTCTGCAAACCATTTCATATTTTTAGATCACACATAAATAAAATCACTTCCTTGTACAGAAATAAAAACATTTCCTTGTACAGAAGTCAAACAATACTGAAAAACTGAAAATTCTTTCCTTCCAACTTTAATTATATGCACTCTCCCTCCCAGGAGTGATCACTCTTAGCTTTTTGGTGTGCCTATTTCCCAGCTTTTTCCTATGAATTTACACGCATGTATGTGCTCATATAGAAATACATAGACAGGCTCTTCCCATTATTGAGCTTGCTCTGTACAAATTACAATTTTGTAATTTACTAATATATCACTGTCTGTCAATAAATATTTTTCCACCTCATCAGCATGGCTGCTATGGAATCTAGATACACCATATTCCTACTGAAGATTAATTCAAGTGATCTGCCACGCAATGTTGTTATTTAACTTGGGTTCCCCTCCCCTCACCACCACCAGCATTACCAGCCTAATACAGTGACTTACACAACGAAAGTGGCCCACATTGGACGAATTTGACCTCAAACTATGATTTCATCTATTTCTAGAAAATTAAACCAATGTATGTACTATATAAGGATACAAGATCTTAGAGCCCTAATGAAAGATCTAGTTGGTTTACTTGTCGTGGCAATCCTAGGTTTCTATTAATAATACAAAAACAAACAAGTTAATTTAACTTTTTACACTGCCTTTCAATTGTGCTCCAAGTGATCTTCGGGGTAACACAGAGGTATCTCGAAATATATTCTGAAAATTAATGACGTAGTACATCTTGACAGTTTGACAGCACAGAGAAAAGGATAAATCACTGCACCAGAGACATAGAATTTGCTGGGTAAACTAGTCAAGAGCCCTTGGGGGAGTCATGCTGAGCTTCCCTGCCTGTGTAGTGGAAGAATACTTTTTCTACTTCTAAGAGATTCAAAGAAGAAAATCAATGCATCATAAACTGAACAAGGCCAATAAGATATAATTTTATCTGCCTAACTTAAGAAAATTCTAAATCAGATTGAGCACTCAGAATCACAGAGATATAAATTAAGAGAAAAGCTGTTCTTTTACCAAGAATTGTGAAGACAGAATACTTTAAAACGGAGCAGATGGTCTGAAGTGGAGGCAGGTTTGTTTGGGCTCTGCCACCCATCGGCTGGGTGCCCCTGGGCAAGGCACCGTAACAGTTGAGGGTCAGCTTCACCCCAGATTATGAAGATATCACACTCCATCTTCTCCAAAAGACAAAGTTGTTGCTGTTGTTTTCATTTACCAACTGGAGACATGAACCAGGCAAAATTCCACCCACCAGATGGGGAATAATATCCTTTAAAATGTTTCCGTAGTCTCCAGTGACAATAAAACTACCGTGTTGTATCCCATTGACTTGTATGAAATACTGTGCAAAAGAAGTATCAAGCAAGATCTAAGAAAAAAATCTCAGTTCACTTCTTTCTCTTTACATTTCTTCAAAACACCAATCATAACATTTCACCATATTCCCAGTCTGGAAATGTTATTTCCAGAGCTTCACACTTTGGGGTGTTCATAATTCTAGGTAGTTTTTCTTGTCATTTTCTTTTCCCCTTCATCTCACTTTGTACCAGAGGTTAACATGATTGCCTTTGAGAAGCAAAGATTTTTCCTGTGTCAATTAACTCTTTCAGATCAGCTTTTTTTTTTTTTCTTTTTTTTAAGACAAGGCTAAATTTTAGGCTAATAAATGAAGCTGATGTATCTGGGCTTTCCCAGCCCTAAATGCTTTGAATCTTCAGAAAAACTCAAGCCATTTCACTTGGCATTCTTAACAACATTAGGGTCCAGGAGGGAGAAGATATAATAGCAGGTTTAAATGAGTGGTAATTAGCAGTACGTTGCCACTACAAAGAGCCACAGCTGTACCAATTTAGCAGTTAATTATGAAATTCCCTAGCCCACTGGTAGAGTTCCATATGGTTTGCTCAGAGTTCATTTTGCTCCTTGACATACATCTTTTGTAATACAACATCCTTTAAATCTAACAGCAAGTGGATATGCCAATCCATCTGATTTTAACCATTATTTTAAAATTCAAAGGACTCAAATGTGCCAATGCTAGGCTACAAGTACACTAGTTTGATGAACCATCCTGTAATAACTCTCTCATTCTGATATCACAACAGGAATACTGTCTCAAGTCAAATCTGTTCACACACATCTTGAGGGAAGCCATTGTGGATGAGTGCACAATTGCACGGTATTTTCAAAGCAAAACCCTCAAAGGGGAACCACAGAAGAGACTTCTCCTGCTGTGAATTGAGACTCAGGATCATATGCAGGTATCTTAAAAGTTACATATGCAACCTAATAGTTCATGTCATGTAACCTCCTCCTTAACACTGCTAAGTCAAACCCCTCTGAGGCAGAATGATCTCTACCTTGTTATTCATGATAACAAATATCAGTCACAATCTCAGTAAAAACTCCACATACCAACTTTCCAGACTCTAGGGAATGCCCCCCCTAACTTAAGTTGCATAAGCTGCCTAAGTTCCAGTCACATAAGTATATCTGAATGATGTTTTGGAAAGTTGAGCTCTGAATTGAGAAATCTACTATTAAAAACACTATGGAGTCTTACTGTTAAATTCTGAGAGTTTAGAGATGTTTGAATAAATATATGATAAATGGGTGAATAACAAAAGCACAGAAACAAATAAATAAATGAAAATATTTAAACCACTGCTATAGCTCAGGTAGCCACAACTTACTTTGGAGCAAAGTTTCCGTCTTTCCACAAAAGATGTTTTGTTTTTTGTTGTTGTTGTTAATTAGCACTATACACTACATACACACACATGCATACATTCATTGCATATGTAATAAGCATCTAACAAGGATATAACAATAACTTAGACAAAAGTAATGTATCACTTAAAAATTCGTCACAAATACTTGTCATTTGCAGTGACATCTCAGCTTTGCTCTCTGCAAGATCCCAGTGAACCACGGATTAAGAACATACTTGACAGAGCCTCCAGTGAAAATTTCTGATGAACAACTGTGTTGTCTCTGCGTTGTCTCTTGCTCTGCTAAAAGGATATTTAGGTAGAATCTATTCACAGGTTTCTTGCCTGAAATGGTATCTGAGACAAAGAATAATTTTTACAGTAACCAAGTCAACCTGTCTATAATGTGACCTTTGCCACAATAGCCAAAGTCCCTTGTCTCATAACATGCTTAAAGAAGGGGGAAAAATTCATTCACACAAACTTATAGATGAGGGCATCCAATATATTCTGAATTATCTAGAGTTTCACAAAAAGTCAAAAGAAGAAAAAGGTGAAAACAAGAATTATGGCTTTCAAATCAAGTTATGTGGGCGATAAGATGATGTCTTCAAATTTAATTATGTAACAGTGCCGATTTATTCAGGCATAACCATACCAACACCAACCATCTCACTCTTTGCAGATATCTCATTCTGTGAAAATGTGCTGGATTAATTTCATAAACTAATTTGAAA
Source organism: Lemur catta (assembly GCF_020740605.2). Lineage (NCBI taxonomy): Eukaryota > Metazoa > Chordata > Mammalia > Primates > Lemuridae > Lemur > Lemur catta. Next base: position 10,379,439 of record NC_059152.1, on the reverse strand, counting down.
TGGCAAGAGCTAAATTAATTACTCAGTATCATTCTGAACAAACCAAGCTGAAATCAACTCAGTAACATTACTTGGCTTACTTACATAAGTTGTGTTTAAAATAATATTGATTTCTAATTGTACATTACAATGATGTTCTGGGAAGCTAGGCTCTAAGTTGATAAATCTATTATTTAAAAATGGAATGGAAACTAGAAACTGAAGAAGTATTCTCAAACTGAGACATTCAACACCTCGGCATTTTTGCTAGAAATTATAATAGCATAGAATTTCTATGCAGTTTTAAGAATGTGAAAAATAACCACATAGACACAATTATGCAAATATAATACTTGTATCACTTTTTAAGTATGCTTTTTGTGCTAGATCCTAATTCTCATCATGAAATATTATTATCCCCACGTTAGAAGTGAGTAACTAGTGAATCAGAAAATTGAATGACATATCCTAAGCCAGAAACTATTAAAAGGCCTATCGGCATAGCCTAAAACCCATACCATACTGTCACCACTCAAGGTCATACCAGCCTGGCTCTCAGCTATTTTCTTTTTATCTCCCTGTCCATTTGTGGTGGTATTTATGATTGATAAAATAAACCAAAATTGACAGTGAGCCTGCTCTTAAAAAAGCACACACACAGAATGGAGTTGTGACGGCCCCACACTCCATGACTCTGGCTTAAGGGGCATTTCAGAAGCTCATAACCTGGTATGAGCTCCTCTGGGAATGCATTAGCAGGAGCAAACGTCTAGGAAGGCATTAATATCCTGATCCTCTCTGGATGGATGTGCTATGGGTGTATTTGGATATAGGGTCTCTCTCTTGCTGGCTGTACATCACAGTCACCACTTCAATTGGAGATACAGTATTTTCTGGTTGAAGAATCTTGATGATAGAGTTATTATATATAGTACATTTAGACAACTAGGTCAGGGTATATGCCTTAGGATAGGAAGCCCAAAAATACTGTATGGAATCAAAACTAGAGCTGTATTTGTGAGACGTGAATCTGACTTAACGTTGAGTGGTCTGGACATATTCCAGTGTCCTGTTAATCCCTATGAACTATAAACCTATAGCTGAAGCTAACAGAACACAAAGAGTGTAACCAAAAATTCCATCTCACCTAACAAATAATTTGGCTCAAAAGGAATTTCAAGGTAATACAAAGAAATAAAAAAAATAGTTTAGGAAGATAATTCCAGAACCTGGGTACCTGATAAAATAGAGCAATTATGTGACACATTTTTATGTTCAAGGATCAACTCAAGACAGGTAAAAAGATACGTGAGCTGCATTCTTTAAAGACATTATGGGCACTTCCCCCTATGACCAAGACAGGAGGTTGGCAAATCCTCTCCTTGAAAAGCCAGCTGTATGAAATTGACAAAAATAACACTTTCAGAGCTGTGGGAATTAGCCAAAGGCATACCAAAATTATGAGAAACTTTTATGCTTAAAAAAATTGCTAAACTTTGGGTAAAAATAGTAACTCTGTGGTGTTCTTGCCTGGAACTACTTCCATCTTGCCCTAGCTCAGCTGACGTGGAGGCTTTGCCAGGGCATGGTGTGTACCAGGCTCTGGGCACCAGCAGCCACGCCATCTTGTCAGAGGGGGTTCATTTGTATGGAGCAGACCCTGTGCACATTGAATTGTCTATCAAAGTGATGCATCCCAGGGAGGCTTAACAGATACGCTAGTCTGATTCAGCATATTCTTGACTGAATTTGCACACACACAAGAAAGACACATAGGACCCACAGAAAGTAGATCTGGGGCGACATGAAAACAATCCGAACTTCATATGCACTTCGCTATCCACGTGCAAATCTACTAGTAGAGTACGAAAGCCTCACTGCTCCAAGTGTCTGAGCACAACCTTTGTACAATCATTGCCTGAAAACTCTATGCTATGTGGAAACAGGGTGGCTTCTAGGAAGCTAGTCTTAAAATAAAAATAGGAATTTAAAAAAAAAAAAAAACAGTTGAACAATGACATTAGTTGCCACACATCAAGGAGAGACAAATTTCACAGATTTAGCCCAGGCATTTTATTAAACAAAGAAAAAACAAACAAAACCAGCAACAACAACCTTCAGTAGGGAAATATCAGAATTCAGAGTTGTTATGTTATTTAAAATGTCCAGTTTTAAAAATAACGAAAAAAAAAAAAAAACCAGCAGAGTGTAACCCATACCAATAGGAAAAAATAGGCAAAAGAAACTGTTTCTGAGTAACTTGACAAAGGCTTCAAAGCAGCTACTGTATATGTGTTTAAAGAACTAAAGGAAAGCATGCTTAAATTATTAAAGGAAAGTATAACCACAATGAACAAATAAAAATGATCAACAAAGATACAGAATTACAAAGAGAATCAAATGTAAATTCCGTATTTAAGTACAATACTAAAACAATAAATATACTGAAAGCTCAACCACAGATTTGAGAAGAAACAGTGGTGGATCAACAGAAATTATTCAATCTGAAGGACACAGAGAGAAGAAAAGCCTTGGAAAAAAATAAACAGAACTTTAGACCTGGGGGACAGTATCAAATGCATCAAGATATATGTAATGCAAGTTCCAGAACAGCAGGAAGAAAAAAAGGGTCATAAAATGTATTTAAAGAAATAATGGCCAAAAACTCCCAAAATTTGATGAAAAACGTTAGTTTTTACATCTAAGAAGCATAATAAACCACAAGTAGGATAAATATAATACAAAGAGATTCACACCTAGACACATCAAATTGTTAAGAGTCAAAGATAAAAAAAAAAAAAAACACTTAAAGCAGCAAGAGGAAAAATAGTGCATAAAATGGAACATCAATATGATTAATTCTTATTTGGTTCACTTGAACCAAAGGAGTACAGAAGGCAGTGGATGACCCATATTCAAAGAGCTGAAAGAAAAAAAAATGTCAACCAAGAATCTCAAATCTAGCTAAAGTATCTTTCCAAAAATGAAGGCAAAATAAAGACATTTCTAGATAAACAAAGACAGAATTTGTTTCTAGCATAGTTGCCTTATAAGAAATATAAAAGGGCCAGGCGTGCTGGCACATGCCTATAATCCCAGCTCTTTGGGAGGCCAAGGCTTGAGGCCAGGAGTTTGAGACCAGCCTGGGCAACACAACAAGACCTCATATCTCTATACAAAATAAAAACCAAAAACACTTAGCCAGGTGTGGGGGTGTGCAAACTCAGACGGCTGAGGTAGGAAGATTGCTTGAGCCCAGGAGTTCAACATTACATTCAGTTATAATCAGGCCAATGCACGCTAGCCTGGGCAACAGAGCAAGAAAGGAAAAAACAAGAAAGAAACACAAAACGAGCTTCCTTCAAATCCAAAAAAAAACAAATGAAAAATATGTGCATTAACATAAAAGACTCTAGAAATTTTATGTCTTAATATCTTTAAGACACATAAGAATGTATAAAGAAATAGCTAACTAGTTATAATAATGTATTATTTATTGAGTTTAGAACATATGTAGGTGTAATATATCACAATATATGAGTGTATATGTGACGAAAATAGCATAAAGGAAGAAAAAGGGAATGGAGCTATGCTGGAGGAAATTTTTTATATTTTACTGCAGTTAAAATAGTGTTAATCTGAAGTAGACTGTGAAGTCATGATGATGAGTTAAGATGAATTAAAATTATGCATATTGTAATCCCTAGAGTACACATGAATTAATATAACTCAAAAACTACCTAGTAAAAAAAAAAAATCAACAGAGGTTTCAAAATAGCACACTAACCATTTCCACAAAAGAAGGCAATAATGGAGGAATGGAGGAACAAAAATTACAGTAGGCATATAAAAAACAAATAACAAAATGGCAAATGTAAACCTAACCATATCAATAATCACACTAAATGTGTATGTTCTAAACATGCTAACCAAAATACAGAGGTTTTCAGAGAGTATAGAATCACGATCTAAGTATATGCTCTCTGTAAGAGACACACAATAGATTAAAAGCCACAAATAGGTTTAATGTAAAAGGATGAAAAAATAGGTATCATGAAAACATTAACCATAAGAGGGCTGAAATAGCTACATGACTGTCACACAAAATAGATTTTAAGACAGGAAATGTTATTATTGAAAGGGCACTTAGGTCAAGAAAGAGGAGAGGAGGGGAGGGTAGAGGAGGGGAGGGAAAGAGAGAAAGAGAAAGTAGAGGCATCCAAATTGGAAAATAAGTAAAACTGAATTCCCAAATGCCATGTTTGTGTACATTGGAAATCCCAAGTAATCCACAAAAAAAATCTAATATTAGTCCTAATAAATGAGTGTAGGAAGATTGTAATATACAAGTTAATACTTCAGATTAATAAATCAACTTTTTCCATATACTAATAAAAAATCTGCAAATGGAATTAGGAAAACTATGCGATTCACAACAGCATCAGTAAGAAAATAAATTACATTTTCTTTAAATAATCAAGAAATTAAATATCTGTATCTATGCTTAAACTTTTTAATTTATCATTTCCCCATCAGAATGGTTAAAGTTTTTGGCTAAAACTCAAAAAAAAAAAAAAAACTACATAATAATAGCCGTGTGGCTGTACCTTTGAACAGATCTGAACATTAAGTAAGACGCTTCTGAGGTAGGCTCATTTAGTTTTCCTTTGACTGGCCTCATCAGCTAATAGCAGGAAGCTGTTTGACTTACAGTGCCTATAGGTAGTGTTTCTTTGGAATGGAAGTTCTGCATTGTAAATGAGATGGACAACATTAATTCCAGCTCAAGAAATAAATACTCCTCAGTTCACTTCCACTTTACTCTGAAGCACATTCATCAGCCATTTCTTTTTTTTTTTATTTTTGGTGGGGAGGTGTCTTGCTAATAGCCATACAAGGGTATAAATTTAGAAAATTCCTACCACCCCTTCTGTGCCTCAAGACTGAAACCCCTTTGCTCCACCCTGTGTGGCTGCACTTTCTCTGGGCCAGTGCATTGGGGTAGAGGCTGTTGACCACCCAGGAAGTCTATACAGGCTGTACAAGGTCCAGAAAGAATAGACAGACAAGATGATCAGACGTATGTCTCTTATAATAAACAGTACCAGGGAAGAAGGAAATAAAATGAACAGTTTTAAAAATTAAATGAATCCAGCCAAGAAAAACTTAACCCAGGGTAAAAAAAAAATGGAATTTCAGGTAGAGTCTTAAAGAGGAGGGAACACTGGATTTGACATCTTATTGGACACAGAGGGTAAAGCAGAAACTGCAGATTAATCCTTAGTTTTAAACCTGAAATTCTGCACAGATGGTGCTGACATAAACCAGAGGAACATGGGACGAGAAGCACATTTGAGCAGGAAGATAACACATCCTGTTGAGGGCACCACAACAGAAATGTAGGTCAAACAGGGTGAGGAAGTCGGAGCTTTTGGATCTGATGACTAAGATATCACCGGAGATAATTAAGAAAACAATTTCAGTAGAAGTAATAGGGGGGAAACCTACTTCAAAAGCACTATAAAAGATTTGGTTTTCTGTATCGTAACTCTAACATACAGAATGACAATTTAAGAAACTGACTATTGCATATGGAAGTTAAAAAGCATATGAAAGGCAAGAAAAGTTGTAAGGTGTCACTAATATCCTCTTATGTATGTAGTTTTAATTAAATCATCAATGTCCCCAAAAAATGAGCTATAATACCTGTAAATGAAACTAGAAATCAAGCAAAAACCCTATAAACTCGGATATAAAAAGAAATTTTAGATTCAGTTTTAATGTAATTACTAAACTTATCTTTATTTCACTTGCCAACATTCCTAGTTATCATGCCTGAGAGTCTTCTATAATTTCCTGGACGCTTTCTCTCCAGCCCACTGTCTCTCCAACTCCAGTCTATTCTACTTATCACCACCAAATTAGAATTCCCACAGTATCAATTTAGACCTGTCAGGACTTACTCAAAAAATCCCACTTCCTAAAAATCTGAGTCCAAGCCTTTTATCTGGTATCCATACTCTGGTTCCAACCTAATTTTCCAGCCTACAGTTATGCTTATGACTATTAAGCTAAATCAGGTAACTCTACTTTTCATAAACATATTTTCTTTTCCCATCTTTGTCCTTTGTCCAATTTCTCCCCATCCCTCAATTCCAAACTCAAATACTACCTCATCCACAAATATTTCCTGATGACTCAAACTGCTTTGTAGGACGCATATTTATGTTCAACATATCTTTATGGAGGGGACTTTATTACCCTCCATAGTACCAACTTGTTATACATTTTATTGAATATTCTTCATTGTTACCTGTGCTTTATGTTCAAAGTCCATTAGAGAAAAATAGAATTTTTATACATTAATTTTTTGTAACATGACACACTTATCATCTCATTACAAATGGACTCCCGAAAAAATATTTGTAAATAAACCCTAAGAAATATTTCAAAGCTGAATTATTTAAAAATATTAACTAATATATTTAAATAATGTAGATGTGATTTTTCAAAGGTAGACATGTTAAAATAATGTTAAAACTACAGTATTTTGATGATGGTCTAAAAATTCTCATTTATGCTGATTTTGCAAAGAAATCACAGTATCTTCATAAAGTCAAGCATTAAAAAAATCAAAATTATATGCACAGAATTTATTTGCATGATTTCAAGATTGTAGGATATATACACCCAATCCATGCACATGTAGGTAGAAGCTTGGAGTTGAGGGATGGGTAAAAATTGGACAAAGATGAAAAAGAAAATATTAATACACATGTATTCACATGTGAACTACTAACCTGAAAGATCAATTGGATCTTTACAGGAGTAAAATTCTTTGGTGATAAAATTACATACTTTTAAATATTTTACTGGCAAATATCATAATACAATCTAATATTTTATGCTGGCTTTAGTTCTAATAGGAGATTTAATAACATAATCCCCCATTAAAATGACCACCCTTCTATTTTCTACAAGCTAATCCCAGTTTATATTAATTTAATTATACTGCAGTTTATGGCAATAATGATTAAAGAGTGAATAATCTAGTAACCATCTGGTGCCTGCTGACATGCATCTTTGAAAACCAATCTCATTTCCTGGAAAAACCAAGTTCAGTTTCTTTCTGAAGACATAGAACATAAAGACAAGCGAAGAGCAAGCAATACAATGTATCAGGGACTTCAGGAAAGGATGCCTTTCTCTTCAACAGGACATTCTCATCTTTAAGCATTAAACTGCTCAACCTTTCTCAATCTATGGCATACCTGTAATACTAACCAACTTAAACAGCTCATGTTGAATATATGGCTCAATAAAACTAACAATTTATCTGTCATAGGATATTACTATCATGTGAGCACCTTAGTGTTGATCAGGTAGTGCCAATTTGATGGTGAGTACATGTGGTGCCTATTCTTCCATTCTTGTGATACCTCACTTCAGAGGATGGGCTGAAGCTCTATCCAGGATAATAAAAGAGGTGCTAATATAAGAGGTGATAATATAAGAGATCACCATTGTTTTTTGTAACTGAGTAGTATTCCATTGTATACATATACCATATTTTATTAATCCACTCATGGATTGATAGGCACTTGAGTTTGAATTGTGCTGCCATAAACATTCGAGTACAGATGTCTTTATTACAGAATGTCTTTCGTTCCTTTAGGTAGATGCCTAGTAGTGCTATTGCTGGATCAAATGGTATTTCTATTTTTAGCTCTTTGAGGTATCTCCAAATTCTTTTCCACAGAGGTTGCAGTCCCACTAGCAGTGTAAGAGTGTTCCCATCTCTCCACATCCTCGCCAGCATTTGTTGTTTTAGGACTTTTTGATAAAGGCCATTCTCACTGGGGTTAGGTGATATCTCATTGTGGTTTTGATTTCCATTTCCCTAATGATTAGAGATGTTGAGCATTTTTTTTATATGTTTGCTGGCCATTTTTCTGTCTTCTTTTGAAAAGTTTCTGTTCATGTCCTTTGCCCATTTATTGATGGGGTTGTTTGATTTTTTCTTGTTGATTTGCTTGAGTTCTACATAGATTCTTGTTATCAGCCCTTTATTGGGTGTGTAGAAAGCAAATATTTTCTCCCATTCTGTAAGCTGTCTATTCACTCTAATGATAGTTTCCTTGGCTGTGCAGAAGCTTTTTAATTTGATCAGGTCTGATTTATTTATTTTTATTGCAGCTGTAATTGCTTTGGGGGTCTTCCTCATAATTTCTTTGCCTAGGCCGATGTCTGAAAGAGTCTTCTCTACATTTTCTTCTAGGATTCTTAAGGTTTCATGCTTTAGGTTTAAGTCTATTATCCATCATGAGTTGATTTCTGTGAGAGGTGAGAGGTGGGGATACTGTTTCAGTCTTCTGCATGTAGTTACCCAGTTTTCCCAGCAACATTTATTAAAAAGAGATTCTTTTCCCCAGTCCATAGTTTTGTCTGCTTTGTCAAAGGTCAGATGACAATAGGTGGATGGTTTCATTTCTGGGTTCTCAGTCCTGTTCCAAAGATCTATTTCTCTGTTCTTGTGCCAGTACCACGCTGTTTTGGTTACTAAAGCCTTGTAGTACAGCTTGAAGTCTGGCAGACTGATACTTCCCAATTCTTTTTGCTTAAGATTGCTTTGGCTATATGAGGTCTTCTCTGGTTCCATACAAAGTGCAGAATTATTTTTTCTAGATCTGTTAAGAATGATGATGGTACTTTGATAGGGATTGCATTAATTCTGTAGATCACTTTGGGTAGTATGGACATTTTAACAATGTTGATTCTGCCGATCCATGAGCAAGGTAGATTTTTCCATCTGTTTACATCTTCTACAATTTCTTTTCTAGGACCTCTAAATATATTTTTTAATTTATTTCTTTTTAAAAATTTCAGAATATTATGGCAAGTCATACTCAAACTTCATGTTCTAAATGTTTAGTTTTTAAAAGTCTCACTGTAATGACTTCACGCTCTCGTTAGTTTAATATCCCAAGGCACAATAAAACTCACAGAATAAGATTTGTAATTAACAATAATGTAAATTTACACATATCTTCCTGACAGACTTGAATGTTTTTGGCCAGTTGCATGTCAGACCTAATTACTGTCATAGCTGTGACCTCACAGTGTAGCTGGCAAAGAGTTTGTGCTAGAAAAAGGAGAAATAATAGGTTTGTTTATTTCTTTTTTGTGATTTCATTACTAGTATACTCTTTAATCTGTGCCTCTCCACAGAATGTCTCAAAACTAGCTGTTTATTTTTTGAGCAAATTTGGATAAAACCAGTATATTTGATAATAATATAATAAATGATAATATTGACACTCAACTAGGGCCTACTCTGCCTGTTACTGATCTAAGCACTTGACCACTGAATAATAATATTGGGCAAATAGTACAACTAACTGAAGACTAATACTTAACACACTGACTACCATGTGAGCTGTATTTAACTCAGACTAGTTTTGACCCCAGAACTTTGTGAAACCCTACTGTTGGTTTGTGAAAATCTTACTTGTTGATGTTCTTATTGTTACAATTAATATCGAACATTTAATTCTAAAAATGTGAATTGTGTTGCATATAACTCATGCATGGAAAACAATACAAAATAACAAATTAGAAAGGATCATTTTGTTTTAATAAAATGTTGTGGTCCCAGGGAAAAATTTTTTTTCCTACAGTGGCAATCAATGTGTTACAAGGTACTTATTATTAATAATAGCCCAAAAATAGCTTACAGATATATAAAGTTGTATTGAACTAGGTGTAGGCCTGTGAACATTAGTGCTCAGGATCTATATAAATATCATAAGGAATAGAATAGACTCCAAGGGTTAAAGCACTGAATATTTCAGGAGCCATGAAGTCTAACAGCATTGCTAGCAAGTATAGAAAACAATAACAAAATTCAAATCAGCATAATAAACAAATGACAAAGTTCAAAAAGCAAATAACTCAATGAATACATGTAGGAGCTAAAATAATACTGAACATATTAAAGAAAATAATTACAGAATTACTGTAAAAATTCTACTTTTGTCCCATGTGACTTTCTGACCATTACACTATGAAAATCTAGATCAGCAATTCCTTGTTCCTTTTCAGTTTAAGAACATCTGTAAACTTACTATAGGTCAACTGCTTAGTTCACGCTAAAGACAGTTTGTCGTGTTGTAGTTTGAAAGAACTAGGTTAGAATTCACACTACTCTGCTGTGTGATCTGGGGTGAATCACCTAAACTCTCTGAACTTTAGATTCTTCCTTATGATGTAAAGGATAGGTGAAAAAATGCATGTGTAATGCCTAGCAGCGTCTCAGATATACCATATGCACGTGAAAACTGGTAAAGTCACAATTATTTTCTAGCTTTTGGGCAAAAAAGAAAATACTGGCCAAAGTACAGTAGACAAATGGGATCTTATATAGGGAAAAAATAACAGAAAAAATAAGCTGAATATGACTTGCGACATTACAATTTTCTTAGGTACAAGTTACTGAAAGTATTTGGGTATAAATATGTATCAAAAGGGTTAAAACCATCTTTCCACTGATTAAATTGTATATTTGTATTATAATGAGTCATGATATTGGGGCAGAAGGGACATAGGAGAAACGATGTCCTGAAGCTCAGAATGCCCAAATGAGGCTTGAAGCTACCATTAAAAAGACTAACTTCTGTTAAGTTACTTAACCATCAAGGTCCGAATTTCCTTAAGCAAAAACAAGCAGAAGAGGTAAATTCATTTCTAAAGTTCCTTCCAGTTCAATTTGGCCACATCCTTAACAGATCTGTTCCTGGTGTTTTTAATGCCACAAATAAAACTTAAATACTGGAAAACTACAAACACCTAAAAAAGTCAAGATGTTAAGGGAAAGCTGTTTACCACACAAAAGGGCAAATAATTATTTAAATGTCAATAACATGAAATGTAACCAAGAGAAAAATTTTGAATTGTTATTCTCCATTCTCATTAATTAAAAAAAATATCACTTTAAGTGTCCTCAAAATTTTGGAGATGTACATAAGTGAAACTTACCATTATAAAAAGATTAAACATTAGAACAATTCGCAGACTCTTCATACATATTTTAAAATAGTGTCAGATTATTGCCATTGATTTTTAAGTCATTGACCAATCCAAGGATTAAAAAACATGAATGGTTAACAGGCACGTGGATTACCGTTAGCGGAGATACAGTAACATTTAAATTCTGTGATTGGATACAAGATTCATTCATTGGGCTGATTTCTTGCATGGTAAATAATCAGAAAATTATTAAAATTGCATTTAATCCTATCAGCTGCTGTATGATCAGTTAATAGTCTAGTCTTAGTAAACCTTTTGTTACTCTTCTCAGTTTGTGAGTCATTCGTTTCCTTGTCTACATAGTGTTCTTCTGCTTATTAGTGCAGCATTAGTAAAATCTTAGTTAAGATAAAGTTTTTCATTTGTTGCTAGTATTTTTCTCTACGTTATCCCTCAGTTTTATTGAAAAGGTTATCATATATGCAAAAATATGTATGTAAAGAAATGCATATTTTAAATAAAATGAACACCCATGAATCCATCAATCAGGTTAAAACATACAACATTATGAGTAATTTTGGAGTCCTCTGTATACCTCTCCACAATGTTCCCTTGCGTTTTATTACACATTTATGTAGACCTACACAATACATTATTTAAGTTGGCTGAATTTTCCCTTTTATTTAATACATAATTAGAAACAGAGTATGTACTCTTCTGTAACTTTTTTGTTGATATAATATTATATCGTTGAGATTAATCCATGCTGATGTAAATTCCTGTAGTTCATTCATTTTTACTGCTACAGAATAATCCACTGTATGACTATAGCTCAATTTCTTCCCCAGTCTGCTGCTGTTGCCAATTCTTTTTCTTATCAATACTGCATTAAATATTCTTAAATATGTTTCCTTGTGCACAGGTGCAAAATTCTTGCTAGGATACATACCTAAGAGTGAAAATCCTAAATTACAGTGTATGCACATCTTCGAGTTTACTAAATAATTACAGTTTGCCAAGGTGGTTATACCAGTTTCCATTCCCATCAGAAGTGGGTGAAAATTGCTACTGCTCCACATTCTCACCAACAATAATATTGCCAATCTGTGACATCGTTTACTTCATTGTGCTTTTAATTTTCATTTCTCAAATTAATAATGAGGCTGATGACATTTTCATATTATTAACGGACCACCTGTATTTCCTGTTTTGTAAAATGTTTACCCATGTGCATCTCTCATTTTTTCTACTTGATTATTTGTCATTTTGTATTGGTTGACGAGAATGTTTTATGTATTCTGGATACTGCTAGGCCTTAAGTATTATGTCTTGGTATGCGACCAACCAAATGATAAAACTAAGTTTTCCTTTTACAGTCTATACTTTTTGCTTTATTGTTAAAATTGCATTTACATAAAGTACATGACTCTTTCATTGATGACATGATTCCCCTTTCTATTTATCTGTATGTAAGAACAGCATTCATATAATGAAAACCAAGAATAAACCTTCATCACCTTTATTTTGAAAATTTCATTCCAAGTTCCTCACACCAAATATTGGAAGATGGCATCAGATAATAGCCAAGTGAGCGTGAGGATACACAACAACATCTATGAATAAGAAACTTTTGAAACAGGCAGCCCAAGTGACAGCACATATATGCATCTTCTGAGCACTGTGCACTTATACACGGAGATTCAGAATAATCAGGTGGAGATTTCTCTCTGTAACAGCAATTTACATTTGTGCAGCTCTTTCTGTATTTTCACTGTACTCTGCATGCTTTATATAATGTTCAATTATAACAGATAAGGAAATGGAATTACTATCGTCACTGCAGAACTAAGAACACAGAAGAAGAGGGATGAACTTGCCCCAAATGGGATGGGCTCAGAGGCAAGTACTGGTCCCCTGAGCTCCCTTCCTCAGCACCAGGTTGCCTTCCAAGGTGAGGGATGAATACTGTCAGAGCAGGGGTGATAACATTTTTTTTAAAAAAAAAAAGTTTAACTCATCCATGTAATCAATTTGCACCTACCGCTTACAAAAGAATCACACCACACTCAGAAATCCTTCTATTGCAAAGCCAGGTCCATTAGATACTGAGATGGAATTATAATAGGGTCATCTACATCCCTCCACACCACTCATTCTTTACTAAGTCAAGATTTCCCCTAAACACAAATCTCTTTCCCCTCAGAGAAGATTTACATAAAAAATTAAAACATAGCTGTGATGATTGGAATTATTGAATTATCTGATAACTAGGCACATCTAATTGGACAAAAGGTACTTCTTGGAATTGGCCTTTAAGTCTGTATTCTCAAGCGATATGATAACTATATAAAGTAAAGCACCCTCCACATGTATTTGAATCATTACTGTGCCAGATATTAAAAACTGGAGAAAAATCTCCGTATTCAACATGATTGCAGAGACAATCATAATTTCTGTGATTGGTAGGAAAAAAATAAGGAAGAGGAACAAATGTATATTTAATATCAAATTCATAAAATTTTCAGGCAATATAAATAACTTTTTTAAAAAGATGAAATTTAAAAGGACAACCATAGAACCATTCTCATATAAGTACATATGAAAAATTTTAATTATTAATACATACACCCTTTAGAAATTTAATATAGTGATATTCATATTAGGGGTGGGTGACTCATTGTACCCTTTTGAATTTTATATAAAGTGTTTCAACCATTCAAAAAATATAATTCAAAACTCCTATGTCTTATATCAAAACTGATTCCATAAATATTAAGAACATGAGAAAACTATGAAAGTACTGGAAGAAAATATTGATAGATATTTTTATAATCATGGCGTATGAAAGACCTTTCTAAAGGCATAAATACAAAAAACAAAATCAACAGGTTTACTAAATACAATTTTTAAATTTCAGTACAGAAAAACTAATGAAAGCAATATGTTAACAAGAAAACTGGAAATTTTTATATACATAAAATAGTGTGTTTGTGCATGCACGCATATAATGACAGCTATATACCAAAACAGATACTCTAATAGGAAAAATAGGCAAAGGATATCAATAGGGAATTCATACAAACACAGTGAACATGAGAAATGGTCAGCCTCACCATTAATCAAACAAGTACAACTCTTTCAAAACAGAGAGCTTTTACCTTTCAGCTTCATAGGAATTTTCTTATTTTAACGCCAGTAGAGATGTGGAAATGGGAAAATGGATACACATGGGAATATAAGTCAAAAGCCCTAAAAAGTACATGCCTTTAATTCCATTTTTAGGAATTTATTCTAAGTAAATATTGAGCAAAGATTGTCCAAATATTGTCCAAAGGTATTTAATTTGTATATGAATATTCACAGTAATGTTGTTTATCATAGCAAAAAAATGGAAAATCAACAAATACATAGATGATTGAGCTGGGATTTTAACTGAAGGCATTCTGGCTATAGTGTCTGTTTCTCTGATAAACTTAGCTTCAATTCTCTAAGCCTAACGACTTTCCTGTTGTTTCCTAAGCCTTTAACCAAATGACATAAAATGCAGATAAATTCTTAAGGGCGCGTTCAACTCAATCTGTCGTGAGAGAAATATCCTATGTTAACTCAGGGACCCTTTGTTAAACAGTACAACTAACCTGTCCTAGGAATGGTTAGGAGTGAACGTTGCAAATACAGCAAGGTTTGTAATGACTCTCTTAGAATCTCTTATTGCAACAATTGTGCCTTTGGTATAAATTCCTGGAATTCTTAAATTAAAAGGGTATACCTTTTTTTTTTTACCATAATTATAATTCACAATGGTATCTTTCCTATCATACTAAAAAGTTATCTTTAGCTATTATATTGGCAGGAAAGGGAAGTCAAATATATAAAAGTTTCCAATTTAATTCAGTGTCAAGTAGAAGCTTGAGACTTGGTACTTTTAAAGATATATTATGAATTATCATATCACTAAATTTCATAAATTAAGTGAAAACACATATTGCAATAATATATTTATCTCATTCACATTTCAATTAAATGATGCCTAGTTTGAGTGGTATGAGCCAGAGTTAGCTATACAGAGAAAACACCTTTGAAGAATTTAATGACAATATTAGCAAAAATTAGAAAATTATACTGCATCTACAATTTTCTTTAGATTGATGGGCCTTAATAGAGGAGGCTACTAGTTTTATCACAAGCGTGTTATCTCTTGAAAGATTATATATCTACAGTAATAATTAGATCGCTTTTTGTCTTTGGGCATCGGGAAGACACAAAAGTCATCATCAGACCGGCCTGTGCTTTACCAAATTCATGGCTAAAAAATTGGTGCTGCTTAATAATAACAGGAGCAAAGTCCTAAAGAAGAAAATTTCTACCTATAACAGGAGGCTCTGTTTTTAGAAATGGGGGTTACTTAACTGTCTGAGCATAGATCAACTACAGTACTTGGAAAACTCTGTGATGTGATTGTAAAGATTACAAATTCTTTTGCATACAGTGAATGGTAATGTTCTCTCTACCATCCCTATTACATGGAATTACTAATATGCTCATCACAGCTTTTTTATCTTCACTTCCTTAAAAATTAGTATGCTACAAATGATATTTATAGCCCTCACGGACACACAATAAACTACATATTCTAATGCTAAATATTTGCAATCTTAGGTTTTACAGATCTGAGAGGTGAGTATTCAGCTAAGGAAGATCTCAGGTGAGTATAAAGTAGAGATTAGCACAGGGGTTTTTTCAGTCTCCAAATAGCATTTTAATTATGAGACTGTGATCTTTAAAGTCTATTAATTATCATATTCAATTTATCAGTATTTAAAGAGTACATGGCACTTGACTGAGCACTGCAAAGTCAGCATATGCTTAAAGCCCTGTATTCTTTTTTTTTTTTTTTTTAAGAGATGGGGTCTTGCTCTGTTGCCCAGGCTGGAGTACAGTGGTGTAATCACAACTCACTGCGACCTTGAACTCCTGGGGCTCAGGAATCCTCCTACCTTAGCCTCCCAAGTAGCTGAGACTACAGGTGCACACCACCACACCCAGCTAATTTCTTTTCTTTTTCAGAGACAAGTTCTCGCTATGTTTCCCAAGCTGGTCTGGAACTCCAGGCTTCAAGCAACTGATCCTTCCACCTCGGCCTCCTGAGTCTCTGGGATTACAAGGAGCGAACCACCACACCCAGCAAAAGCCATGTATTCTTAATTCCTATAACTACTTATAACACACAGACTTCCTTCCACTCAGAGAATCGAAGGCCTTACCAATTCAATTTTACAAACATTTAGTGCATCTGTGTTATGTGCCAGGAACGCTGCTTCTCCACTGAATTCACTTCAATTATTACAAGATGGTTACAAACATCTGGCTCCGCATCAGTCCAACTGGCAGAAAACTGAACAGATTTCACTGACGTTATGACGTCCTCAGCATCACGGACATTTGGAACCCCCCAGCAAACTCCTAACCATGTGTTCTGTCAAAAATGTGGACAGGTCACAGGTATCCTCTGTAGCACCAATTCATTCCCCCCCCTTCATTACAACTACCTATACCTGAAGACAAACTACAGGAGTGTTTGTTATTAGAAAAATTAGGAGAAAAGTGCTTTGCCTAACTCAGCACTGAAGACCTAATTTTATCTTGTGGATCACCAGCAACTCCTGAAAGTTAGCAAATATGTATGATTAATGAAAAGTTGATCGCTGGAGCAGTGGCTTTAGGCAACAGTTTAATGATAATGGTATTGTTTGGTCCTCTGCCATTTTTAGGACTGAGAGATCAGGGAAATGTGAAAATTACATACACCTACATGTCAACTGTGTCACAGAAGGAATTATAGCATGGCCATGTTAATAGAGTAAGGGAATGCAGCAGATTAGAAAGCTGTAACACCAATGAAAATGGGAAAATATTAACAAAATTAACGAGATTCCCAACTAAGCAGAGAACTTCTAACAGGTCTGCTGGTTATGACTTAAATCCCCCTCAACCAAAACAACAAGGAAGAGCTCTCAGAGTTCTACTGTCTGTCCAATATCATCTTAAACAATTCTCTCCATAACCCTAAGTAAGCTTTCGCCCCTATACTACACCCAAGGCAAATGAAGTGTTTAATATTTAGCAACTTGTTCAAATTCAAACAAAGTAAGTGAAAAGCCTGGCCTCCAACCTGGGTTTCCTAAAGTCAAGTTCAGCATGTTGCCTACTCCATGGTACAGACAGGAATGTTATATGAGACTCACGGATGACTCAATCACATCCTTCGACTGGAGAAATTAAAATGACAGGTGGCATCTTAGCAGAGGAAATTATTTTCCAAACACTATTCCAGGTTAAACCTTTGCTTTGCACTCTCCATCCTAGCAATTTAAAACACATTATGATTTTGTCAGCAGCTCTGGGATCCACAGACCTTGGCATAATTAAAGCCCATTAGTTTGGTTCAGAATACAATGGCACCACATGTGCTATGAAAACACTCTCGTAAAAGCCCCTAGGAGGACATTAAACATTCACAACCCACAATAAAAATTTAGCAGAACATGTCAAAGTATAAAACTTTTTATTAGGCACTAGTGTAACTCACCACTCAGGGACACTATACTTAGATCCAGCCTCTATTATTTTAGAAGTTTGAACTAATGGAGGTGGGAAAAGCATCTTGGATGTCTCAGAAAACCTAATTCTGGCCCAAAAGTCCAGGACATCAAAAATGTCATTACAATATTGAGAGATCTCTATTGCAGAGTTTTCAGAGCAGTTTCATGTTCAAAGACCCCACCCTCATATTATCATTTTGTATCATTCCTTCTCTTTAGGATTAACCCACTGAATGACTCAACTTTATAATTTCATTCTTCCATATTCAAATAGTGTAAGTTTCATCTCTAGCTCTTTCTCTGTAGCAGAAAGTCACCATCTGGCAGCCACAATAGGGTAAAAACACTCTGGTCAATGGTATTTCTTAATTCTACCAGCAAAGTACAAAGGAGGAAAAAGAAAAGTCCATAGAATTTTAAGAATCTAAGCTAAGGTTAACTCTGAGTTTACCACATAGGCCAAAATCTATGTAGACCTATAAAATGGAAATTAAAAAAAAAATTACACTATTTATAATTTTCACCAAGAAAAATACCACTGAGCTCATCTATCTCTGGGTTAAATATGCTAACAGAGACACACGTATGATACAAAAGATAATAAACCTTTTAAAAATATTTTTTCTTTTATATAGAAAAAATTAACCTCATTCTCTGTTGTGTTGCTGTAATAATACGGGTCTCTTGGTGCTGACAGCTCACAGAAAACAGAATGAAGCTACGGAAGCCAAGGTTAAGGATTTTGATCCCCTAAGAAGATGAGAAGAGTCAGAAAACAAAAGCAAAGCTCTGTGTTCCAATCCCATATTATACCTGTAAAGCCCACACCGATGATTCTTTGTCTGTCTTTTTTTTTTTTTTTCTTAACCAGGCCACACACCTCTCTGTTAACTTGATTTAAAAAATGCATATACTGTATACATAACTTTGGATATAATTTTAAAGGATTGTGAGTCCTTGCATGACATCCTTGTAGGATTAGTCCATGCAGAAAACACTCCCTCCTGAGTTCAGGAACTGCATCTTCATCTTTCTACGCCAGCACCAAGCACCATACCTGCATCCAGGTAGCAGGAGGACTGATGAATGAGAACGCATGCCCATGGCTGAGTGATGAACGAATGATCATCATCATGAATAATTGGCTTGGTTACGAGAATGATGTAACTTGCTCCTGAAGGAACAAATTATTCTAATTCATCAGTAGAATCATTGTAATAGACATATAAAAAAAATCAGGACCCAATGTATTAGGAATATGCTTTCACAGTGAAACTCTCAATATGAGTTCCAGAATACTTTTTCTTAAAAACTAAGAAACTTCAAAGCCTAAATTATTGTTGACATTTAAGGGCAGCTATATTGCTTCAAACTTATTCTGAATCCAACCATCATGTGATACTCCCAATTGATGTGAATCCACTAATGCTTTTAAATTGTTCGAAATAGTTGTTCCTAGATTTTAGAAGTGCACTCAGGTATTTAAGTCTAACACCCACATTTACCTTTCTTTTCTGTAGGTGGGGTATTATAAAAATGGCAGATGGTGATTTTAACTTCTGTAGAAGTCAATGCTGTGTGTGTGAAACACACTGACGAGTACAGACCTTACCCCTTTTCCTGCAGTTTGTTACAGTACAGCACAAAGATTACCCTTCCCTCTAAATATTTAAATTCACGGATCAGCTTCATGGCTTCGTCTTCCTTTATTCTTTCCCTCCTTTTTCTTCATAAATCAATATTCTCCCTCTCAAGTATTTCTATTTCTGTAATGAAGTCTTCTATTAGTTTTATTTTTTTCCTTCGTCTCCCACCTAGGAAATATAACTATAATTACGTATGTACTTTTACCATTCTTTTTTGACAACCGTTTTGTTCCTTTTACCTTCCTGTTTTTTTCCAAATACATTCATGTGTTAATTTCCCAAAGTGTCATTTTTGTGTGTTCATCATATACATTTCAACTTCGACTGCAACAAAATAAGTGTTAGTACTAAAATTAAACTGTACACAGGATTTGCATTTTAGTCCCCAGTGGCTTCTTGCATTTTTAAACTGATAGCCCATTGTTTTGGTTTATTTAGACAATAAGGATTCTGAGAAAGAGTTTTATATTTTTAGAAGACTCAAAAAAAAAAAAAAGTGTGTGCATTGCTGGGTCATTCTCTTCTGATCTACCTCTAAAAGTTGGAAATGCCTCACCTGAGCCCCCTTGTGTTCTACAACTACATATTCACCCAGGTGACTCTCACTCAAACCTGTGCTTTTTGTTGTTGATTTTTGAGACAGAGTCTCGCTCTGTTGCTCTGGCTAGAGTGCCATGGCGTCAGCCTAGCTCACAGCAACCTCAAACTCCTCGGCTCAAGCGATCCTTCTGCCTCAGCCTCCCATGGAGCTGGGACTACAGGCATGCGCCACCATGCCCGGCTAATTTTTTTCTATATATATGTTTTAGCTATCCAAATCATTTCTTGCTATTTTTAGTGGAGATGGGGTCTCGCTCTTGCTCAGGCTGGTCTCGAACTCCTGACCTCGAACAATCCTCCCGCCTTGGCCTCCCACAGTGCTAGGATTACAGGCGTGAGCCACCGCGCCCGGCCAAACCTGTCCTTTTAAATACTATAAACTCTCAAATCTGTTTCTCCAGCCCTGACCTCTCCTTAGACCTTCAGGCTAACATCCAACTGCTTATATGATATCTTCACTTGGATGTTCCAAACCTAACATAGTCAAAATAAAACTCCGTATTAATAAATCTTCCTTCCTCTGTGCCTTCTAACTGGCTTCCTCATCTCAACAATGTACTCAAATCCAGAAATCTTTGATTGCTTTTTCCATTCCCTCTCAAATCCAATCCAACGACTTCTATTGCCTTTCCTACCATCTCTATTGGAACCGCTGTCATTTCTTGTCTTCTCCAATCCCCTCTCCATGCAGTAAAATCATTGAGAAACATAAATTAGGTCATGTAATGCATCACATCCAATAGCTTTCCACTGAACTTAAAATTAAAACCAAACTTCTTATTCTAAAACATCATATTATTTTAGGTTAATCCCTTATCCTCCTCCCCACCCCCCACCAAAAACACAAACTACACTCATTGGTACTATTTCACTAACTCCCTTCACAAAAACTCTGTTCTCTAGTTAAACAACTCTTCTTGCAATCCCCAGCACATAATTCAGTGGCTTCCTACCTGTGGGCCTGGGGTTGGGAGTTATAAAAAGCCATCAGATATACCACCACACATTCTAGAAGCATCGTCTGTATACTGATCAATTTATATATTTTGAAAATGTATGTATATGTGTATATATGTGTGTGCATGTACATACACGTGCAAAAAACACATATTTGCAATTGTATATAAATTTTTAAAATACAGTTGATTAATCAAAACATTTTATTTAAATATGTAGTGTTTCTGAATTCATAGTAGTTTTTTAGTCATTTTCTATTTTCTCAACATACACCAAATATACAACTACTATGATGCTAAAGTCCTAAAAGATTTTTGACATTAAAAGGAGGCTCCATATTTTAAGATGTTCTAGTATGTTCTACTTCATTAATTAAACTTCAGTAATTAATACAAATACTACACTACCAACTCATGTGCCTCCCCATCCAAAGCCAATATCAACACATACTACTGCCTTAGAAGTCTCCCTTGATCAACTCAGTTTTTTCTGATTATCACATTTTAAACATTCATGAACCATCAATTTGATCCAACGAAGGTAAATTATTTTTATATTTTAACTCAACTCACTTTTTACTCATCAAATGTTATTTAAACCAGTAAGAAAACCCTTTCTTATTTACTCCGATAGGTCTGGAAATTGCTTTTTTTTTTTTGAGACAGAGTCTCACTCTGTTGTCCAGGCTAGAGTGCCGTGGTGTCAGCCTAGCTCACAGCAACCTCAAACTCCTGGGCTCAAGCAATCCTCCTGCCTCAGCCTCCCAAGTAGCTGGGACTACAGGCATGTGCCACCATGCCCGGCTAACTTCATATATATATATATATATATATATATATTTTTTTTTTTTTTTTAGTTGTCCATATAATTTCTTTCTATTTTTAGTAGAGACAGGGTCTCACTCTTGCTCAAGCTGGTCTCAAACTCCTGAGCTCAAATGATCTGCCTACCTCGGCCTCCCAGAGTGCTAGGATTACAGGCGTGAGCCACTGCGCCAGCCTATTTTTATCAGCACTGATGAAAAATTACTCAAGTATCTCTAAAACAGAAATGAACAAAAATAATTTTAAAAGCTGAAATTCAATTTTTTTAGAATGCAGAGCTCATCAGGAGAGCCATCATCATATCATAGTAGTAAACTTATTAACTTAATGATTTTACACTTTTTAACTTACTGCTAACTTATTACCAATATCATTTTATTCGTCAGAAATAAAATTAGCAAACATTCAATGCAACAAGTTGTCAACTTCTTGAGTAAACAACAATCAAATGCGATATATTCAATGGATATAACAAGTCAACATTCTAGAAGTCATGTCTCAAAATTTGATTCCATTCAAAATCCTTCTAAATGTGTTCAATTATCCTTAGAAAATTGATTTAAACCTTGAAAGTACATTTTGCATAATAGGAAGCTCTGTATTTATGAGGAGCAAGCCTATTATTATGAGTCTGTGTGTGCCCAAAGAATACACCCAAAAATAAACACATGTAAGCTTCATTCCTTTCTGAGGGGCTGCCCTACCCTCTAATACCTACTCTTTCTGTATAGCCATGGTCTACCAATTTCTAGGTTCTTCCCACAAGTAACCTCACTCACTAAAACTAGGTTAATGAACTAAAGCTGAGTGTCTGGAGGGTATTGCGCCTGGAGAGTGCATGGGAGCTCTGTGTCGCCTCCCATGTAGGACTTGCTATGTCCATCACTTCATCTGACTGTTCATCTGCATCTTTTGTAATATCCTTTACAATAAATGTGTAAACATCAGTAAAGTTTGCTTGAGTTCTACGAGCCTCTGTAGCACGAGGTCCTGGGAACAGCTGATTTATAATGGGTCAGTCAGAAGTACAGGTGACAACCTACTACTTGTGATGGCATCTGGAGTGGGGGGCAGTCTCTTGGGACCGAAACCTCCCTTGGGGGAGCTGATGCTATCTCCAGGTAGGATAATGTCAAAATTGAGTTAAATTATAGGACACTCAGTTAGGTCTGCCGGAGAATTGCTTGGTGCATAGAGACAAATTCCCATACATCTGTTGTCAGTTGTTTTATCCTGAGGGGTGTGTCAACAGAGAGAAAAAAAGTTTGCTTGTTTTCATCAGAACTCTGGAACCCTAACATTGGCCATAGGTTTTATGCAAATTGAGGCTTATAAAAGACTGGTGGCAAACTTCAGTTACTAGTGGCCAGAACAATAAATGCAAACTGCACCCTGGGAGCACTCAGAGTTGCACTGTAAGTCTCTAGTGCAAACGTCCTTAGCTCGTCTCCATTTCTATATTCCTATTCACCAAGTTGACTATCTTATCCCAGCATTAAACCTTGAGTTACAACAAAATTTCACGGAAGCAATCTCTGCTGTCGGCTTTTAAGGTATAACCTTGAAAATGCAAATCTAACACGACAAAAAATTATTATTCACAGCCTCAAAACTTCCCAATTAATTACTTGAGTGTTTACTGCTTATTTTAAAAATATTCTGGCTGCAAATCAAGCATCATTTTCCATGGCTGTTTCCTAATGAAGCACTTCAGAAATACAAAATACATAAAAATTCTATGATAAACATCCACGTTCCAATGCCCAACCAAAAAATAAATCATTACATACACAGTTGAAACTAAGTAGATACCCAACCCTGATTTCATTCTGCCTGTTCTCTTGAAGTAATAACCATTCTGCTGAATTTATTGTTTATCATTAATGTGTACTTTTAAGAATTTTTCTATATATATTCTCTAATATTTTATACATAATTATTTTGCATATTTTAATGTGATATAAATGGTATCATACTGTATATGTCCATCTGCAATTTAATTTCTCCGTAATATTACATTCCTGGGATTGATTCCTGTTGCTATGTATGCTTATATTTTCACTGTGTGCAGTTTAACATTGCTTAGAATGCACTATAATTTCATTATCAATTTCTCTACTGATGAACATTTAGAGATTTCTTATTGGTTGGTAGGTTTGGGCTTCAAATAGAGTTTATTTGAAGTTCCCCTATACTTCCTACCCTACACGTGCTCAGCCTCCCCAATATCAGCATCCTTCCCCAGAATGATACGTCTGTTACAACTGATGAACCTTCACTGAGACATCATTAGCACCAAACTCCACAGTTTACATTAGGGTTAACTCTTTGTATTGGATATTTGATGGGTTTTGACACATTTGTAATGACATGTATCCACCACTTCAGTATCACACAGAATGGTTTCACTGGCCTAAAAATCCCCTATGCTCCACCTGTTCATCCCTCCCTCCTCCCCCAGCCCTGAGCAACCTCTGATCTCTTGACTGTCTCTATAGATTGCCTTTTCCAGAATGTCATATGGTCTGTAGCCTTTTGCAGATTGGCTTCTTTCACTTCGTAATATGCATTCAAAGTTCCTCCGTGTCTTTTCACAGACTTACAGTTTGTTTCTTTTTAGCACTGAATAACATTCCATTGTCCGGATGTACCACAGTTCATTTACCTGTTCACCTACTCAAGGACATCTTGGTTGCTTCCAAGTTTTGGCAACTATCAATAAAGCCGCTATAAACATCTGATCTGTGTGCAGGTTTTCCTGGGGACAAAAGTTTTCAACTCATTTGGGTAAATACCAAGAAGTGTGACTGCTGGGTTGTAGGGTAAAAGTTTGCCTAGCTAGGTAAGAAGCTGCCACGCTGTCCTCCAAAGTGCCTGGTTCCACTTGCATTCCCAACAGCAATCCATGAGAGGGCCTGTTGCTCCACAGCCAGACCAGCATCTGGTGTTGTGTTTTAGATTTCTGCCCTTCTAACAGGTGTGTAGTGATCTTTCTTGTTTTTCCTATCACAAAAAACATTGACGTGAACATGCATGTGCATGTTTTCGTGAGCCCAAGTTTAAGAGTTGGTCTAGGCCACGCATATTTCTTGGAGGGAATTCGCTCGGTCCCAATCATAACCATCTTAAACATGGGTAGGTATAATCATATTGCTATTTTAAGAGGTTATACCAATGAACACTCCTAACAGAAATGTATGAAAATTTCCATTCGTCCGTATCTTTGCCACCATTTTACATTGCCAAGCTGGTCAACTTTTGCCAATTTCATGCACAGTTGGAATGTGGCTTTAATTTGCACATCCCTTATTACTAATAATCTTGAGCATCTTTTTAAATATTTAGAAGCCATCTGAGTTTCCTTTTCCATGAACTACTTTTTCAAACCTTTTAACTATTTTTCTACTTGGATATTTTTTCTTCCTTATTAATTGGTAGGATATCTTTATATATCCTGGATAGTAAAGTTTTATCAGTTTTATATGCACATGTTAAGAATACCTTCTCCCAGTCTGAGGTTTGTTTTGTTTTTTTGGTGGTGGTGGTAGTGGAGTATTGATGTTATTTTGTTTTGCTTGTCTGCTTGCTTTATGTATTATGGTATTTGTTGGTATCCAGAAGTCTTTAATTTTAATGTAGTCAAATATATCTTTCTTTTTCTTTGTGGCTTGTGCTTTTGGGGACTTCTAAAAAATCAGCTTTATTGAGGTATAATTTTCATGCAATAAAATTTACCACTTATGAGTATACAACTTGATGAGTTTTAACACTCTTCTACAATCATCTAATCATCACCACAATCACAAAATAGAACATTTTCATCTGTTTTATGGAATAGAAACATTTGCATGCCTCTGCAGTAAATTCCCACCTACTTCCCCCAGCCCTTGCCAGCCACTCATTTGCTTTTCGTCGCTACAGCTTTGCCTTTCTACAATTTCATATAAATGGAATCATTTGGTTCTTAGTCTTTAGTGTCTTGCTTCTCTCACTTTGCTTGATGATTCTGAGTTGCATCCACGTTGTTGCATAGATTAATAGTTCATTCTTTTTGTTACTACATAGTATCGCTTATATCAGTTGATAGAAATTCTGGGTGTTTCTGGTTTTAGGCTATTATGAGTAAAACTGCTCCAAACGTATAAGCACAAGACTTTGAGCAGAAAGTATCCTAAGTTTATGTTTTATTTTATAAAGAACTGCCAAATTGATTTCCACAGTGACTACATCATTTTGCATTGAAATACAATGTAAAGTTCTTTTTACTTACTATAAAACAATGTGTGCAGTTAAAATATTTTTATGCCAAGGTAGTAGACAGAACGTTATGCTGGCAAAAAAAAAATCTTAGCATTTCATTCTGTTTCAACTTTGTCAACAATTATTTATATATTTTAATGATTTTTCTGTATAGAATCTGAATCTTTAAATTATGTATAAGCATGCCAACAAAGATGTATCCTTTATATAAAGAAGTAAATTAAACATTATTGCAAATGTACTGCACCAAGCCCATTACGCATTTATGTAGGCTTAGGCATTATTACAGTTACAAATATGAGTATTTACTGTGGCAACATTAAAGATATTAATTCCTTGAAGCAGGAAGACAATGTCTGTGCTTCTTTAGAGAGTACAGTAGCATATAAAAAGCCAAATGAATTGATAAACTGTCAAAATAGATACATCAATATTAAATTAGTCTAAAGAAGAAAAATACCAGTTAAAATCAACAAGGCTTTATTGAGGATCTACTTCCTGCAAAACTGTATTGTTTACTTGAGATACAAGACAAATGAGAGGCTGTCTCTGCCTGCAGGCGCTTTCATAATTAGAAAAAGGCAAAAGTAAACATAAAGGGACACATGATTTAGCAGCAAGTGGCACCAAAGAAGAAGGAATTCATTTTGCTTGACAGAGAGCGAGGGAGAGGGAGAGAAAAAGAAAGAGACAAGGACATAGCAAGTAAGTAAGTAAGAGAGAAAGAAACAGAAAGAGAGGAAGGAAGGAAGAGGAGTGAATTACTTTTTCAGAAAGAAGGAAGAGGGTGCGTTATAAATGCAGGAAGGCTTTTCAAAGGAAAAAATTTTCACAGGTGCCTAAAGGATGCATAGGCTTCCTTCAGGTGAAGACTGTGCAAGAGTTTTCTAGAAAGAGAGAGAACAGAGCACATGCAAAGGTGAATCATCATTCAGTTAAATCAGACTGGACTCTTAATACCTACATTTCAACTGTCAAAAACATGCATTAACTTATTAAATACCATCTGTCAAGGAGGCCCACTCAAACGACATGCTTCTTCCTTCATAAAACTTCACCAAATAGCTCTAGCCATAAGTATTCTCTGTGCCAGCTTTAGGATAGGGTGAATAATCTAATCCACAGGCAGAAAACTTTTTCTTCTGCCATATCTTTGATTATTGCTCCTATTGCATTTGCTCTATTAATAGCTTCTCCTTTAGCAATATGATGCTTTCTACATGGTAGATCAGGGACAGGCACACTACGGCCATAGGCCAAATCTGGCCCACTGCCTGTTTGTGGACAGCCCATGAGCTCAGGAGGGCTCTTCCATTTTTCAGTGGTTGAGAACAAATTGCAAGAAAAAGAAATAAGGTTTTATGACACATGAAAATGATATAAAATTTAAATTTCAGTGCCCATAAGCACCAGGTTTTTTGGAACACAGCCATACTCATTTGTTGACATATGGACTATGGCTGCTTTCATGCTACAATGTCCGAGTTGAATAGAAAACGTCTGACCCACAAAACCTAAATATTTACTATCTGGCTCTTGACACAGAAAGCATGCTAACCCTTGTGTTACAGCTTCATTAGCTGCAGTGTGCTCATCCAGTAATGGCTAAGTCATACTCTCAGATCCAGAAACATGACATAGAAGACCCCCAGTGTGAGTTTCAGTTTTTTACAGGCATTTGCTTAATTCAGCTCTGATCTCCTAAATTAACAGCTTCTCCCTGCCCTCCCCTTGGTTCTATTCTCTGTCATCACAACAGATATACCATTTTCAAAGTTACAATCTCTAGCCTGTATTGCTACCAGCTGTTCCCAATTGCATCTGCATTTAGCATTTTATTACTGGGGACTAAAGTTTCCAGGACACAATGAGTCATCACCAGCACCCTGCCCAGCAATGCTCCCACCATCTGGAGGGAGTTTGAACTGATGAGATGGAGCAGAGCAGAGGAGGGAACAAAAGTTGGCTGTTTACTCTGTCTGCTAGCACAGCCCCCTTGGTCTAAAGCAAATAGGGCAGGTGTACTAAAATCCTTTGCCAGTATTCGGGATGAACCTGCATATATAAGGGGTGAACTCCAGGCAAGCTTTTTCAAACTGGTTCTACCTGCTTTATAATTAGTGAATGTCTCTTCAAGATTACACATTAGACTGTTTTTCAGTCTTAGACTTCAGTGTTTTCTTAAGTTTTCACTTCACTTCATTTTTACATTGTACTTTATGAAATGTAATGGGAAATCAAGAGCTCATCTTTGACTACAATGAGGATTCTTGAAAACCTTTTAAAAATTCCCAGAATGAGTCTTGAGCTCATACAGCAATATACTGATGTTGTATTATTCAACATCAGTACTTCCTACTTTGGGAATTTCAATCATGTCATCTTTACTTGATCATTTTTGTAATACTTCTCTTTCCTAACTGGGTAAGCAGCATAAATGCATGTTTAAAATACTGAGAAGAATTCTTCCCATAAAATGTATAAATTACAATCTAACAAGCAGCTCCATTCTGGTCCGATGTAATAATCTGCCAAAATACAGTTAGATATTTTCTTGTAACTCTCTTGTTCTCTCAGAACTCTGTTTAAGTATGTAATCACTTAGTCTGTATAGACTGGATATTCATGTAACATTAGAATATTGTTTTTCTGCCACACACGTATCTACTTTGTTTTCCTCTTAAAATATTGGCAAAGAAATAATTATATAATTAAAACACAAGGATACTGAGAAATAAATACAGTTATTGATCATTTATGTTCTTTCCCCAAACACACTAATCTTTCTTTTGCCTCCCTTTTGCACAAATTTCTGGGAAAGTTAAAATAAATAAAAAGAGAATAACAAAAACAACAATAATGTTAATATTTATTTCCTTATAATTATGTTTTATTTTTTCAATTAACGTTTGGGGGAACATATTGATAAACAAGTATCTGTTGTTTAAGATGTTTCATAAACTTTATTTTTAAAGTGAGTCTTTCTTACCTCATCTAGCATTTATCTTATACTGACATTTTTATTATTCAAAAACTCTCGCATGAATAAGAAGTGCAGTTCATCTGGCATATCACAACTATTATGCATCATTAATGGCTTAATGCATTATTTATGGTGGTGAATAATATCCTGAAATGAGAAGTCACTGAAGATAAAATATTGCTCTATCATGTTCCATTATGGGAAAAAATACTTTTAATTAAAATGATGCCATAGCAATTGGAAGAAACCGAAAGAGCTCTTGACACTGTTGTGTCTACACGGCTTGACTTCCTTTTTGGAAGCTGGATAAAAACCAACAATGTTGTTTTATGCATACTCTGGATGTGGACCCGTCTTAGAAATACAGAATCATTGAAGTTTTGGGCTGAAACAAATCTTAAAGGTCCTTTTATTGTCCCTCTCCAGAGTCCTCAAAGTTAAATGCCAGGAAACTATGCTTGTAGCAGTGAGATCATTAAATAGGAATAGCTTTTACATTTCTTTAAAAACATTAATTTCATTTTTGAGGAGGACCACTGCATGACTACTGATTCAACTGTCACAGTTGTATAAAACAATGGTCCTCAAACTGTGTTCCTATGGAACCCTAGTATTCCATGAGATTCATTCTTTTGTTAATGATGCTAAAATCTTTTCCAGTTTTGCAATTTTTTTTGTATTTAATATTGTTTAATATAGTAATCTAGAACTTGGGATTTAATTTAGCACAAAATTGTATAATTATTTTTAAAGTGTTTATTGTCATGAGTTTTAGATCATCTGAACAAGTTGAGACTCAAACTGCACTTTGGCATGAACACGAAAAGCCAAATAAATTAGCCCCCAGTGAAACTGTCAAGCCAATGCTGTATCAATCCTTCAGAGATCCGCACAGGCGGGTTTATTTAACCCACTCTCCTTTCGATCCCTATTTAAACCAACCTCTCCATGCCTTGAAGAGGGACCTCAAACTAGTCCAGTCCATTTGAGCTGATTAAAGCTATTCTGCTATGTCTATGAAAAAACAGGTAACATTTATTTAAAATCTGCCCATAGATTAAATATGCCTGAGTAGGACTACTGAACACCAATTGTGAATTGTTTCTTGATTTAATTCAAGTTAAAAACCCTAGAATAACCCAAATACTATCAAAGGAACATTAGCTTAACTGGCAATTATTCCACTTAATCAAATATTTTACCGATTATAAAGTGATTACAAGAGAAAAGAGAAAGGAAGAGCAATTCCATAATATGTCCTCACACTGGCCTATTATTACGGTGCTGCTATACCCGGGGAGTATGATTTTCCACTGCAATGGCTGGTTAGCAGCAAAGCAAGCCAACTCAGACTATGTGCAGTGCTGAAGCCTACATTACCCACACTAGAATCCAACTAGTACAGAGCGTGGATGTTTGCTTTTAAAAAGGTGTGCCTAGCTGTAAAACTGGTTTGCAAAAATTTGATGT
Organism: Lemur catta; assembly: GCF_020740605.2. Lineage (NCBI taxonomy): Eukaryota > Metazoa > Chordata > Mammalia > Primates > Lemuridae > Lemur > Lemur catta. Next base: position 10,349,093 of record NC_059152.1, on the reverse strand, counting down.
CCATCTTTAGGAATACAAATTATATTCAATTATTTGCCATTTAGAAAAAAATATTCATGCTTTTATTCTATTCTACTCTCTCCCAGAGTTAATCAAATTTTAAAGAGTATTAATTAAAACAATATAAATAAGATAGAATTACATTTTCTGGCCAGGCACGGTGGCTCATGCCTGTAACCCTAGCACTTTGGGAGGCCGAGGTGGGAGGATCGCTCGAGGTCAGGAGTTCGAGACCAGCCTGAGCAAGAGTGAGACCCCATCTCTACTAAAAATAGAAAGAAATTATATGGACAGCTAAAATATATATATATAAACAAAATTAGCCAGGCATGGTGGCACATGCCTGTAAGTCCCAGCAACTCAGGAGGCTGAGGCAGGAGGATTGCTTGAGCCCTGTGAGCTAAGCTGATGCCACAGCACTCTAGCCCGGGCGACAGAGCAAGACTCTGTCTCAAAAAAAAAAAAAAAAAAAAAAATTACATTTTCTATTTCAAGAGCAAAGGTTCCTGGGACTAAGCACATATTTTTTTCCATATTATAGACAAGTATCTTCACATAAGCCTGTGATCCCATTTGAGCTTTTACAAAAATCCCACAAAGAAAAACAGAAGAGCACTTCAAATCCGCAGTCCTCATAAATTTACTGATGCAACACGCATATAGGAAATACATTGATTAGCACACGCACACATGATATAAACATAATACAAAATAATATTATTAAAAATAATAGACATAAATAGTATTAAAGTTTAATACTTTATATGGGCAAATGATTGGCCTAAAACTATTATTGGTCTTCTGATTTAAAATACAAACTTGAGTTTGTGTGCACGCGTATGTGCGTGTGTGTGCAATATCATTCCACATTCCTCTATGTTCCAATATACCTTCTACCTGATTTTTGTCTATATATAAGAAGGCTATTGATACATCAATTTTATAACCTGCTACTGTTACGTATTTCTCTCATAAATCTGTTTTTGTAGTAGTTTTTCCATTGATTCCTTGGGGATTCTTACATATACAATCAAATCATCTGCAAGTGGAAATAGTTTTACCTCTTCATATCCAATCTTCAACTAATCTATGTCTAATTACATTGGCTCACACGTCCAGCACACACATATATAGCAAAAGGGATGCTGGACGTCCATCTTTAACTTATATGTGACTTTAACTGCTCTTGTTTCACTTTAAAGAAGGTGCTGACTTTTGAACTAAAGCGTGAGTGTGTGTGTGTCCCTGTGCTTGTAAAATAATGTTAAGGGGTTATCCATCAAGTCCTATTTCATTATTTTTTAAACATGAGTAGAATTTGAATTTTGTCCAGTGCCTTTTCCCTATCTATGGAAAAGTTGAAAGGATTTTCTCCTTATCTTCACTAATATGAAGAATTATGTTAACAGATTTACAGTACTGTACCTGGAATAAACCTCACTGGTCATGGTGCAGGTTTTAATCCAACATTGGTTTCTTCTTTTAAAATACTTTATCTCACACGTTTCTGTATCAAAGTGAAATGGATCTATAAATATCCTTTGCAAAATAATTTTTTAAGATTTCGGAATTCGAGTTAGACTTGCTAAAATAAATCTGAGCATTTTCCTTCTTTTGTAGTGCTTTGGAATAATTTAAATAGCGTAATTAAGTAGAAATTATCTAACCCTGGTGCATGTCTTATCAGGGAACACTTTTACATACACTATTTATTTTATGACAACATTTGGTCTGTTTGGACTTTCTGTGGTTAATTTGATTTTCCTAAAAAATGATTCATTTCACGAAGATTTTTAATTTCACTTGTGTATAGTTAAGCAATTGGACCATGATTTAATTTCCTCTGTTGTGATCATTATCCCCCTCTGACCCATAAGTAACTTCTAATATTTGAATATGTGTGCTTTCTTTCTTTTCCTTTGATTAGATTAATTAGTGGTTTGTCTATTAATTTAAAAAATTGTTTCTGTGAAAAATATTAACTCGTCAATTTCCTTTTTATCTTTACTGATTCCATTTCATTGCTTTCTTTTACTTACTCTGTTCTTTTTTCAGTGTTTTACTTGGTTGCTTAATTCGTTTAACTTTTTTCATTTTTGATAATATATGCACATAATGTTATCAATTCTGAAAACTTCTTTGGCTGTATCCCACATATTCTAAAACGTGTATTCATTATCATTATATTCAAGAAACTTCGATTTTATATTTCTCTTTTTACCCAAGATTTATTTAATAATATACTTTTTAATTTTGGGGTAGAAAAGTCTTTTGTGTTAAGGTTGTTTGTTATGGGGGGTTGGGTCTTTTTAAATTAATTTCTAGTTTTATTCCTTTATAATCATATTTGTATTTTATTGCTACTCTTTGGAATTTTGAGGTTTTCTTTGTGACTTAAAATATGGCCAATATTTCTTAATGTTGTATGTGAACTTTAAAGAAACGTATACTCTATTTTTGAGGTTCATATGCTGACATATCTCTGTATGATCAACCTCATTAAGTATGCTAAGGATTTTACATATTTCCCAGTTGGAGTGTGTTATATTGATATATCTATCATTGGTGTGTTTCTCTGTTTCTCTTTGCAAATCCCAAGGCTTCTGCTTTGTAAAATTGTTTCTCTTGCTGGAGGCATACACCTAATCTTCACTGAAAAGTTTGCCTTTTAACATGATAAAATATCCTTCTTTGTCTCTCTTAAATTTTTTTAGTCTAAATTATACTTTGTCAAAGAATGACGCTGACGTACCTTTCTTTTATTTGGACTTCTTGGTATATCCGTATCTATCCTTTTATTTTTACCTCTTTGTTTTAGTATACATAGTATCAGATTGGACTTTTTTAGTTAATCCTAAAATCTTAACTTCTTATTTTAATAGGTAAGTCAAGCCCACTTTCAATTATTTATATGATCAGTGTGTTTGAGCCTCAATACTCTTAGACCGTTAAAATATATTTTTTATTTTAAAAGACTATACATATGTAATTTCATTTTTATTCAAAATGAAATTTTTCCTTTTATTTAAAACATTTTATATATATGAGGGGTGTGTGTGTGTATGTCTCACCCACAGATGATATATGTAGTCATATGTCACTTCACAATGAGGAGGTATTCTGAGAAATACGTTGTTAGGTGATTTTGTCATTGTGTCAACATCATAGAGTGCACTTACACAAACCTGGATGGTATAACCTACTACACAGCTAGGCTATGTGGTATCGCCTCTTGCTCCTAAGCTCCAAACCTGTACAGCATGTTGCTCTATTGAAGACTATAGGCAACTGTAGTACAATGGGGTGTGCGTATATCAAAACATAATTAAACATAGAAAAGGTACAGTTAAAAATACAGTATAAAAGATAAAAATTGGTATACCTACATAGGGCACTTACCATGAATTGAGCTCACTCTGAGTGAGTCAATGAGTGTTGAGTGAATATAAATGCTTATGACATTACTATACACTACTGTAGAGTTTAAAACTACTCTATACTTAGGCCACACTGTATTTATAAAAGAATATTTTTTCTTCAATAATAAGTTACCCTTAGCTTAGTGTAACTTTTTACTATATAAAGTTAATTTTTTAAAATCTTTGACTCTTATAATAACACTTAGTTTACAACACAAACACATTTACAGCTGTACAAAAATATTTTCTTTCTTCATATCTTGTTCTATAAGCTTCTATTTTTTTAACTTTTTTTTTTTTTTTTTACATTTAAAATTTTTTTGTTAAAAACTAAGACTCAAAAACACACATTAGCCTAGGTCTACACAGGATCGGGGTCATCAGGATGTTACCAGGCAATGTGAATTTTTCAGCTCCATTATAATTTTATGGGACCACCAGACATGGGGTCTGTTGTTGACCAAAACATCATTAGGCAACACATGACTGTGTGTGTGTGTATATATGTATGACATATATATCATATATATAACATCTACATTAAAATATATATATATGTGTGTGTGTGTGTGTATCTATATCTATATCTATCTATCTATCTATCTATCTATATATATATCTTTTGTTTAGGAAGTTTTGGCTACCCTAATACTAGTATCTTTAAAAGTACCCTTAAGTCCTTTTATTTTAGTTACTACCTTTTAGTTCTCTCTACAAGCATTATTGCAAATAGCTAATAACTCCTTTTTTCACCCTTCTCTCCCAGTTAAAATTATATTGTTTACTTTCAGACTATACCTATTACATACATAAAACAATCAAAAAGTTGAATATAATTTTTATAAACTTTCCCCATTCTCCTCCGATTTTTTGATAGCTGTACTGACTCCATATTATCAGAACACAGAGCTGTCCATGAGAGATCCTCTGCCCTAAAGCCACCATTCAGTCTCAGCCCCTCAGGAAGTATGTACTGAATGCTCATCATGATTCCTCATGCCACAGTCTCTCTGTAGCTCATTCTCCAGTAAACTCCTAAGGAAAGACTCATGGAAACAATATCTCTAAATTTTTCCATGTTCCTAATAGTTTATGATCTTTCTACTGAAAAGTCAGTTTGGCTAGAATCCCTGACTCACATTTTCTTTCCTTGAGCTTCTTAAATATATTACCCCATGTTCTTTTGGCCGAGAGCACTGTCGTTAGAAAAAGTTTGATGACAATCTGACCTTTCCTTTAAAGGTGACTTGGTCTTTTTCCCTAGATTCAACTTTTTTTCTTTACCTCCAAACTCTAAGTGCTTTACTAGAATATCTGTCTTGGCTGCCTAAGAAGTTGATTTTCCTCGGTCTAAACAAATGCCTTTCAATGTGTGGTTTCAGGCAAGAGCTCTTGAGCTATAGTTTTAAATATTTGTTCTTTCACTGTTAATAGTTTTCTCTCTTGGGCCTTCTATTATAAGTACATCGGATTTTCTTCCAAGCTCCCATTTTCTCTAGTGTCTTTTTCATCTCTTACTTCATGTGTAGTTTGGATTCTTGAAGGTTTTCACTTTTCCATCTTCTATTTCTCTGAAGATGTTACCTGGGGGTTTCTGTGCCCTGGTGTTCCTTGTAGTTCAGTCTCCAATCCCCAAATGAGGTTTTCTTTCATGTATAATTCCCACCTGATACTCTTCAGCTCCCTTTACAAATCTTTCTTCTCTACTCATCTTACTTCTGAGTTTATAATTTATTTTGTTCTTTCATAGTGCCTCTTATTTTTTTAATTTCTTTTAGTTCACTTTGAAACACGTGTATGTTTGTTTATCTGGTGGAACTTTATTACCTATAGACATTATTCTGCTTCTTATTCTTTTACATATAAAATTATATATACATATATATTATATGCATACATATACATATATATTATATGCATATATATACATATATAATTACATATACAAGAAACTGTAAATTATTATATAAATAAATATAAATTAGATTATTCCACTTACATATTACATATAAATTACACACGATTATATATAATTATGTACGTATTAGAAAATTATAATGTCTACAGGCAATAAAAGGACAGTAAATAACCACATAAAAATTGAGATGCTTTTTCTCATACTCTTAGGGAGAGAGGGGAGCATAGCTTTCTTTAGCTTCATGGCTCTAGAGCTCCTTGTTCTGCGATTTTCCTCCAGGGTTCGAAACATGACCTCTTATTATTTTACGAGATCTATCGGTTCTGCTTACCTCCCCCACTTCTGCTGTCTCCTTCTCTCTCCTTTGCCCCTAAATCACCCCTGCTCAATCCATGTTCTATTCCTCAGAGCAGGGCTTTGACCTTCAAGTGAGCTTTATTTGGTTAGTTATAAAAGTCCATAGGGCCAAGGTTGCTCCAGAAACGTCCAAATTTACCAGGCTTCCTCTGGTAAGTTTGGCCCACCATGCTTTCCAGTGAGAATTTGTTACTGGTTTTCAAGGACAACAGAAATCGTACCGCCTTCCCTCCACTTCCTCCTGTACATGTCCTGATACTGTATGTACAGATAACTTATCACCTAGTTTGTTTTAGATACATTATCTGTAGGTTCAGGGTTTTACCATTCATACCTCTGTCTGTACTTATCTGGAGATTCAAAGAGATTGAAAATTATTTCTTCCTGATAACTTCTTGTTTCTCCCTAAATTTTTAATAATAACAGGTGATCTACCTCAAAGCAACTAGTTCTAAAACCAGATGCCCAACTTCTCAATTCTACAATATAGAACCAAAAATGAAAATTCATTCCTATAAAGAATATACAGTAAACATCTATATAATTATGAATAAGAACAACTAGTCAAAATCTATCATCAGATTTAAATGCCTCTATTTCTGCATAAAAACTGATGCTGGAATGATGAACCATTCTCTTTCCGGCAAAGATCAACCTGAATAAAAATCCTGGGAGCATGAAACCCAGTCTTCTCAAAAAGTCAGTCCTGCCTTTGATTTAAAAATTCTGTAGCTTAAGATATCGCTGGGACCATTTCCAGGAAAACATATGTAATTTACAGTGTGTGACTACTTACTGCCAATAATCCTTCTGTTCTTCCCACTTTTATGATCAATGCAGGAGATACCAATTTGAGAAAAAAAAGATCATACCCCATTTTCTACCAATGAAAGTCAAATCCAGATATATCTGCGTGAAAGACATCTATACTCAGGTTTACATATTTTAAACATGAACTGAGATCTAGAGTTTAGACTCTTTGTTATTGTAGAAAAGTGAAAGTCTAGCTTACAAAAAATGTAATTAGCCTACGGCTAGTGGTAACCTTTCAAACTTAATAATCCATAAAATTTTTCAAGCCCTTATCAACTCTCAAATTATATTACTTATGCATGGAACAAAGACTTTGTCTATTCTTATCAACAATCACATCCCAGTTCTTTGCATCCAGTTGAGGCTCAATTAATAATTTGCTTAATGAAGAGTAAAAGCATTTTCTATACCCTCTTGAGTTAATATATTATGTGTACCACAGAAAATAGTAGAGTGCTCATAAATAACAGCAGGGCCATTAGTAAAACTTAAATATTTGAATAGACTTGAAAGGCTTCATCCCACCTTGGAATTGGAAGTGGACTCCAAGAAACAAAGTCTGTTGCCAAATCCTTCTGCTGCCAAACATAGTTTCTGCTGTTCTTTGTGGATGGTTGCGGTACACTGCAGAACCACTTCATCATCCTGCAAAGGGAGAGAAAAAGAGAAAAACAAAGTGAGATTTGACATGACTACACAGTCCAACTCAGATCCAGAAGAACATGATTTTAGTGCAGTTTAAAAATCTGAGCCAAATGTAAAAACTACTGTCCAAAAAAAAAAAAAAAAAACAATCTACAAAATCAATTCCTAAAGTACTCTTTATTTGCAAAAATGTAACTGGGTGGAGGAGAAGGGAGGGACTATAATCACTGAAGGTTTTCTTACTGTCCTTACTGATCCACAGGGGCAACCTATATGGATAACAGTAAAATACAGGATTTTCACATTAGCACTCTGACACACTGTTTTAATCATCAAAATTAACCAAAAAAAAAATTGTCTTACATATTCCTAGGACATCAAGTATCAAGAATGGAACGGATTCTAATAGCGGGCCCACACATCATTGCAGAACTCACACAGGAAAACAGGTCAATAACAGAACTTCTAGGTTCAAACTGACCATAAAAGTCAACTTAGTTCAACCACACACTGGCTGCTTGATCATATTTGAAATGATTCTGGGTTGCTTAAAAACGTATAGAGAGACAATGTTAATTCAAGCCTCTGAAATCCAACTGGCTTCCAATCAGTTAATCAACCAGGATCGCACAGGAAAAGATAACAAATAGGATGACCCATGAGTTCAGGCAGCATGAGTACTGCAGGAAGCATGGACTTTAGAACGAGCAAGATCTAGATTCCCATCCCAGCTCTGCCAAGTACTAGGTTATGCGACCTTACGCAAAGTGGTGAATCTCTAAAATGATGAAGCAAGTCAGACAAAGCACTGTACTTGATGACTAACATACAAAGGGCACTAAATAGACACTCGATAAATGGAAGATATAGTTATCATTTTTTAACAAAGTATCACACTTTAACAAGTTCTAAGAGGCAAGCACCCAAGATGTCTAACCATTTATATCTTCACATTTCACCCTCAAAGAAACAGAAGAACACACAACAGAGTAGTAAAAGAAGAAATGTAGCCATCAACCCTTTTAATTAAGGACATACAAGGGTTTTCCAAGAAGCCCTGTTCCAAGGTAGAATGACAGAGCAGAGGTCATGGAATAGGATAAATCTTCAAAAGCAGAAAATAAGGATTTTTTGGTGAACCTAAAGGATATGTTATATAAATTGTAAAAGTGCGACTCTCATTTGTATTTAAAACCTTCATAATGCGATGTATTTGCCCTTCTTCTCTATATGGTAGCAACGATATGTAATAGCTTAGTTTACAGCACCAGCCTTTAAAAAACTCCTAACTGCCCCTCCTGGTGCACACTGATTTCCAGTGAAAATTCAACATTTTATTTAAAAAGTCATTTGCTAAAAAAAAAAATAGCATTTTTTAACATGCTGATTACATCTGAATATAATTTCATGTTAAGCCTAGCTGTCCTAAAAAATCATGAAGTACTTTTGGAGCTTATCTAATCTGCAAGATCAAAGAACTGCTGTGTCCCAAATATGTGACATTGTGTTCCAAAAAAGAACTGAGACTTGTGCCGATGTGCTCAAGGCCTTGCCAAACCCCCAGGATCTTCCACAATCTTGTCTCACTTACGCTATGGAACTAACTCTAACATGCAAACTACACTCTTGGGAAAGGTGGGCTCTTTCGGATGCTGCAGGCTATTTAAATACAACTTAGTGAATAATTACTTTAATGTACTAACTAGAGACAGTTTGGGAAGGATAACAATTCGGGAATGAAAATAAGAGAGTAAGACAGGAGGGTAGGTAGGGGAAATCAAACCACAGGGATATGGGTCAGTAAGCCCAGAAAGAAGAGAAGGCTCATCGTATTTACCATAATACAGTGCATGCCTGTCCTGGCCATTAGCTTATCTAATCCCCACTATCTCCCTGTCATATGAAGATTATTCACACATATATAGATGAGGAAAATTAGAAAAAAAGTCATTTATGACTCACAGAGGACTTATTATACGTATTTTCAGGAACTGATCATTAAACCTCATTTATCGGAACCTGAAGTCCTAAAGCCCCACACTGCTTCTAGAGACTCAACCGATTTTCACCTAGTTTATTATTATCTATAAAAGTGCTTCTCCATCTTTACTGTGCATCCTGTCACCCATGGATCTCATTAAAATGCAGATTCTGAAGGTCTTGAGTGGGGCTGATTGTACATTCCTAGCATGCTGCCAACTATTGAATATAAGAGCCAAGCTCTGAGGATCTGGGCTCCACACTGGGACGGAGAAAGGATATAGATCCTAAAAAAGATATGAGTCATCTCCTAGCGAAGTTTGGAGACCATCAATAACAGGTGAATATTAAAATAAATCTGTGTACACTGGTCAAAATCAGAAATTAAGACTTTGCCAGTTTACCTGGGAGCTATTTTTACTTTGCTTTCCAGTAAGCAAAGGGTTCCTTTTTATCAGAAAGTAAAATATACCAAAAGTCTGATGGACCAAACACTAATTCACAAACCACCTGCCAGCTGTCTTTAATGAACCCACCATTCATCTCAAAGCACCCTTTCTCTCCAGAATCAGCACGATTTGAGAGCACGCACACTCTGCATTTGAGAGATTTTGATAAATAGCTTAACTTTTTTCTATTTATTGTTTCCCATGTGTAACAAATTTGGTTATTTGTGAACACAGATATGATGTATATATAAGGATATTACTATGTGCGCACACACACACGTACACAATCCATTTTCTATTGCAAGAATAAAGATTAACACTACCTAACACTGATGGGATCCAGAGAGTTAACACTGCTCAGTTAAGAGTACAATAAAGATATATTTAATGTATGTCTTCTTGGGTCACAAGGCTTCTTCCAATTCAGTCTTCGCTACTCAGCCCCTGATGTATAGACTCCTAACTCACATTTCTTGCTTTTGCATTTTGGTTGCATGTGCCAATGGTGTATCTGAGTGCTTGGATGCACACGATGACCATCATTTTTCTCACCTTAGCCCATAAAAACTTAAATCACCCTTAAATATTCACCCTTGACTGTACTTTATTTATCTGTTGAGTTCCTACTTTTTATGCCCCAGTACCTTGCTAAGGCAACACCTTTAGACTCAATTCACGAGAAATCATATTCCATAACCAAAATGTTACAAAAATGGATTCTACTTAATGTTCTAGTATTTCATTCTCAAAAATTTCAAAACCTAACTGTTAATTAATTAATTGTGAATGGCCAGCAAGATAATAAGATATTAGTATCTTGCTGTTCCTGAAAACACTTGAACCTATACTGCTCCCATTTTATAAAACAAACTTAAATAAATTTACTGATATTTCTTTATACAAATTCTGGATGAAATAATAAATTATAAAAAAAGAAATCTTTTAGAAGGAAACTCATGAACAACTAAATAAATGGCAGTGCTTAAATAAAGGGTGACATGAAGCTTACAGTCACCAAGTCCTATTGATTCTACTTCATCAATACCTTTCAAATTGATCAATTTGTCATCACCCTAGCCTAAGCTACCAGCATCTCTTATTTAGACATCTTTGAAATCCACTGAATGGTTTTCCACACTGAAAACCCCCTTTCGATGGCGCTTCACCTTGAGTTCACACCATCAACCTGGACTATACTCTGTCCTGGCTCCACACCCTTCCTTGGCTTCCCATTGGTCTAAGAATAAAGATCAAATGTTCCTTTAGCCTACAAGGCCCTGCATTGTATGGTCTGGAGCCAACCCAACATTTTCTCCAACCAACCTTCCTTCATTCCTACGCTCCTACAGGACTTTTGCACATGCTATTAAAGCTCTTTCTCCTTCCTCTGGTTCATACCTACCCATCTTTCAAATCTCAACTCAGGCAGCCTTTCCAGAGGTGGGCCTTCCCTGACCCACCAAGCCACATTCATTCCTTTGTTTTGTGCTCCTATAACATTATATTCTTTCCTTTAGTCTCCTCAGTTGTCATTATGCATTCATTTGTGTAATTATTAATGTCTGATTATTAAACTGACTCTGTTATTACTTAGAATTATAGCCCCAATATCTAGCGTCATGTCAGGTATGTAAGAGGGTTGAATGACTGAATACAAGAACAAATAGTACCCAACATTTATAATGAGTTAATACTCCTAAATTAGCATCACCCTTTGACTGAATTGCTCACTTTGGACATTGCACTTCAAGAACCAAGTTGAACATCAGATCTTTCTCAATATTAAAAGATCTGATGTTCAATATTGAAGGAATCCTGCCTTCCCCAAATCACCATAACCATATCAAAAGATTTCCCAAATGAGAAATTTTAGCTGCAATGCAGACAAACACAGGCCTTAACAAAGACAGAAGATAAGGCCTGTAGATTTGAGAATACCTAGGGCTGACAATACACCAGCTGATCTCAGGACAAAAGAAGGAAGATAGAAAATTTTCAGAGAATCAGGGGATGTTAAGTGGTCTAGGGGACCAGAGGCAGATAGAGTAAGAAAGCACGTGAAAGAGAAAGCCGCCCAAAGCTTAGGGATAGTAACATCTACATGCTGGTACAGGGGTGGTGACGGGGGGGCCAGTGTGGGGGAATAGAGGAAGGGGAGAAGATGTTCAGGGGTAAATTATTGGAGAGAGAGTTAGTTTAGTAAATTTGAGCAAAGCTAGCTTGGTTGTGGCTCACACATCTGTGAGGCCACACGCATGTGGAAAAATGAATTCCATGGTCACCTCATTTAAAATAGCAGCCCCGATTCCCTTTTCTTGTTTTTTTCTCCCTGTGTATCATTACCTGGCATTGTACTATATAGCTGTTTGCTTTTATAAAACTGTCTGATCCTCCCCCACTGGAATTCCAGTTCTATAAGGAAAGCACTTTGTCATATTTACTAATGGTTATCGCAAAGGCCACCAAGAATGCTGGCTCACGGGAAGCCCTCCATCAAGAAATATCTGTTGAAGGAGCGGATAGATGACCATATGACCTCTAATCACATTCCATGCACACATGGGGTGGCATTTAGGGGAGTTTCTGTTTTTTTATTATAACAAATAAGTATCAGGCAAAAGATACGCAATTCCTTCAACACTAACACCTTGAAGCACTCATCTAAGCACTTTCTTTACTATCTCCCCATGTCACTTCCATGTCAATTTCCTAATTGATGTTTAATAACAAGGAACAGAATTTATAAACCATGATAGTGATAGGTTACTTGCAGACAGAAATCACTTCCTTCCAGTTACCTAGGCCAAATTCTATCCATCTGTGTCGGTTCCCATGGTATCAGGAGCTGTGTGAGACCAGAGAGAAGGTCTGTTTTGTTCCTGGGTATATCACCACTAACACTGCACATGCAATTATAATCCACTCAATAAATAATTGCCTATCACAACCCACCTTACGATCATTCATAAATATGTGCTGCCACGCTGACAGATGCAGCCTGTTTTTAGATTGGCCAAGGTAATACGATTCTATTTAATTTCCAATCAAAGCTAGTATGGCATGATCCCATTAAGCGATTTTATGGTCTCATGCAGCCAGGAAATAGGGCGATATTAGAGGAAAATTACCAATCCTGTCTATTACAGCTGTGACAAATTTTAATGTACCATAAGCATCTATAGCATCAATATAAAACCCAACTGCATCACTAGAAAAAAGCAATGTGGTCCCTGGCTTTCCCCCTATTTCCACATAAACATAATAAAATTTTGATTACCACAATGCTCTTCCCATACATAATCCAAGCAAATCAATCATATTACATACTCAAAAACTCAAGCCAAGCTCTTAATAACTCTGGTCATTAAAAAAATCCCTTCTATCATGACAAGCATTTTCCTTAAACTCCAACTGTTTGACTTCCAAGAGGTTTAACCAGGTTTGGACGTTCTGTAACTGGTTCTCTCACTGAGGTAAGTCTTGAAAATTTTTCCACAATTAGCCAACTCTAAAAGTTCACCACATTTATCTTATTCTGTGGCTACTTCTGTCTAGCAGGTCAGCTTACACGCCACGAAGAACGGATGCCCAACGAGAATAAATGCTTTAGTTAAAAACCTAATGGGGGGGCAAGGGCAATATACTATCCTAAACTCTTGTACCCCCATAATATGCTGAAATAAAAAAATAAAAAAATAAACCTAAGGCAAAATCATATCGTCATCCATTTTAAACAACTACACATAGCAAATGCTCAATAAATATATGTTGGGTTGAAATCTTTTTGTTGAATTCTCTTGTATATCTTCTGTAACTTTAAAACTCTTTAGAACACAGACCTAATATTTATGGGAAGAAAGGCCAAAACTAGAATACTATACTCTGGACAATTTTGTGATGAGTAAATAAGACATGATTTCTACAACAAATGTTGCCAAGTCTGCTAGAATAGCATAACATGGCAAATAATTCTCAAACAACAAGATCAACAGCTTCTTTCAAATATTCATTCATCATTTAACAGATATTTACTCGGGATGCAAAATATGCTAGGAAATGGGCCAGAGTGCAGTGACATCATCGTAGCTCACAACAACATCAAACTCCTGGGCTCAAGTGATCCTCCTGCCTCAGCCTCTTGAGTAGCTGGGACCACACATGTGGGCCACCACGCTCAGCTAATTTTGTTTCTATTTTTAGTAGAGACAGGGTCTCAGTCTTGTTCAGGCTGGTCTCGAACTCCTGATCTCAAGAGATCCTCTACCTTGGCCTCCCAAAGTGCTGGGATTATAGCTGTAAGCCACCATGCCCAGCCTATTTTTTTCTTATCACAAATAAGTAGTTAACAGAACAAATAAATTGAGATAATTTTAAAAAAAGAAGCCAACATTTTTAACCTTTCACTGAGTTTATATTTATTCATTTAGAAATACAAGCATTCTTCAATTTGCGCATTATACAGGACCATAAAAATGACTGTCTTCAGACGACCTTTGGAAAAATTACGATTGTTTATGAGTGTTCCATGACCTTTAAAAATTTTTGTCCAAACATTAAACTCTCTATGATTTATAAATGTACAGAAAAATGAAAAGAACAGGAAAACTAAAATTTATTTAGTACACTATGATTTAGAACATTGGAAACACTGAGGATTAGAGTGTTTTATTTCTTTGTAGAACACTATGGTCTCCCTTCTCCTTCCCATAATGTAACCCTCCACACGGCAAGAGAGGCTTTTCTACGTCTTCGCAAATTGTCACATTCCTCCATTTGGATCAGCTTCTAGCATTTTCTCCTTTGGGCTTTCAACATGGTAAAATAACTCTGGGAGTTCCTTTCACGGGAAAATTTTCAGCCGGTGTCATTTCCTCTGGGACATCTTCATCCTTTTGGTCACAGCCATTCTCCTCATTTATGTCAATAAACTCACCTTCGCTAAGTTGCTCTGGCTGTGTATCTAGCATCTTTTGAAGGGTGAGACTGTCTACGTTCCACACCCAGATAATCCTTACACAATTCATTTTATGTTCAATTGGAACTTCAGTCCCAGTGTTACCACTTTTTGTTTCTTTGATGCACTTTCATCTATGTTTGCCAATTCCCACTTATCCATTTTTGTAAGATGTCCCATCATTGACCACTGAGAGACAAGGAGGTAACACAGCTACACTCTTTGCTGTCCATGAACTGAATAACCAATGCACAGATCACTGACAGATTCTTAAAGAAGTGACATGAGTTGTCACTGATCATTATGTGCATCTATTATTAGATGGTGATTCATATTCATAGTGTTGTGACACTACAGAAAAAAATCTAGGCTTCCCCTTAGTGACAGTTTTATGTGTAGTGATATGATCCCATTGGCACTGCAGTGTGACTGTCTAGTCCTCAGTTCCCCACCAGTGGATGAACCAAATGTCCTCCCACGTCCCTTCCTATGCTCACAGGTGTTTTTTGGTGTGTGCTTGTTTCTTTGTTTTTAGAGATGGGGTCTGGCTCTGTCACCCAGGCTGGAGTGCAGTGGCATGATCATAGCTCATTGTAGCCTTGAACTCCTGAGTTTGAATAATCCTTCTGCCTCAGGTTCCTGAGTAGCTGGGACTATAGGGGTGTGTCACCATGCCCTGCTAGTTCTTCTATTTTTTTTTTTTTTTTTTTAGAGATAGGGTCTCGCTATGTTGCCCAGGCTGGATTCGAACTCCTGGCCTCAAGTAATCCTCCCACCTCCATCTCCCAAAGTGCTGGGATTAGAGGCATGAGCCACACTGTACCCAGCCTTACTCGTGTTTTATGGGTCTGTGAAAAAGGCAAAAGTAGGAAAGAGAATTCTTCCCCTGTGCAAATTCAACGGGAGAAATTAAGTGCACTTTCACACGTTTACTGTTTATGCCTATCTCTGGCCTTTCTTTAAACAGAGGAAACAATAGGATATTTCATTAGGAGGCTTAACTAGTCATGTCATGTAAGTAGTTTTATGCAAAGGGACAGCAACATCTTTTTTTAATCTCAAAAATAATATAGCCACAGATATAACCTGTTGCTCTGTGCTGATAACTTTTACCCAAAAGTTTATATACAGAATGGCATGTTAAGAGAGTACGGACTATAAAGCCCATATTAACATTGTGCCCGGGTTTTAAAAAAAAAAAAAAAAAAAAAAAAACATAGCTACAAGAAGTAACCTGTTGGTCTGTGGTGAAGACTTTTACACAAAAGTTTATATAACAAAATGGCATGTTAAGAGATTATGAGGATGAGGCCGGTATTAACACCGTGCCTGGGTAATGTCAGCTGAAGAGGAGCCGGACAGAAACATCCAAACAGCGGTCATGGTCAACACGTCAGACCCTGCTTAATTTCCAACAGTCAGAAGTGGCGGCTGGCCAAGCCCAAGACAGAAAGCACAATGCTGCCTCTGAAAACATAAACATTTCATTGATGCCTTTCTATTCCTAGGTTAGCAGAAATAAACACTTCTATCAGAAAGGAACTATATTCTTTCATCTTTGATACACTAAATCAGGAAACCCTTCGGCACTGAGCAAATTTACCGCACCAATAAACTCTAAGCAAACCCCTTGGTGTTCCCTGAGAGCTCAACTGTCACTAACCAACAAACCTAGAGTCTCAGCAGCTGTCCTCATGGGCTATCACCAATCTCTAGTGACTGCAACTCTTAGCTTCCTTCCAACTAAGACTGAGCAAAAATAAAAGATTGAGACTCCTCCAGAGAGGGCCTTGAATGACTTTCTTAAATGTCACAGAAACAAATAGGAACATGAGAGAAGACATAGATAAGCCATTATCTTGTGAGGAACCACCAATAATGATCCCATTTTAATAGTTCTGTATTCTCCTTAGGATTTAACATGCCCAAAATGGAAATCTTTTTTTAATTCCCCCAAATTTTGCTATCCCCCATTGCTCCTTATCTCAGTAAGTGGCCATGCCAAGCAAAGAGTAATTAATGCCATGCATTCTTATTAATGCATTCATTAATGCATTCTTATTATTTCCTTCTACTGACCGCTCTATTCCCGTAACCTGCCTGACATCACCCCCGCCGCAGTGGAAGTCAACTCCTTCTCACAGCCCATCAGGCCACACACGATCTACCTCCTGCCACCACCTCCCGCCACCCTCTTCAGCACCCTGCCACATCACTCTCCACTCTGCTCACTGCACCCCTTTGCTGCCTCGAGGCCGCTGCTTGTTCTCCCCCTTTGCCAGAAAATCCTTCCGCCAGATCTTTGCAAAACCTGCCTTTCTAGGGCTCTGTGTGAACACTGCATGAAGGAACCGCCGACCCTGTTCATTCTGCATCCCTAGCCCTTGGCACGTAGTAGACAGTCAATCATCTACTTGAAGAGTAAAAGAAAGAATGATTACTTTCTATGCCTTTAAAAGGGAAAGGAGCTACCATTGATTATATTCTAGAACTACCTTCTCCTCAGAGGTAGCTAATAATCTTTAAGCATTTATTTTTTTTATGTCAGCATAATATGGGTGTGCAAAAGTTTAGGTTACATATATTGCCCTTGCCCCCCCTGAATCAGAGCTTCAAGCATGTCCATCCCCCAGACAGTGCCCATCACACCCATCCCGTCCCCCCAAACATCTGTTCCACACCCTATTAATGTTATTCCTAAATGTGCTCTTAGGTGATGATCAGTGAAACCAATTTGATGGTGAGTACATGTGGTGCTTATTTTTCCATTCTTGGGATACTTCACTTAGTAGAATGGGCTCCAGCTGTATCCAGGACAATACAAGAGGTGCTAGATCACCATTGTTTCTTATACCTGAGTAGTACTCCATGGTATACATGTACCACATTTTATTAATCCACTCATGTATTGAGGGGCACTTGGGTTGTTTCCACATCTTTGCAATTGTGAATTGTGCTGCTATAAACATTCTCGTGCAGATGTCTTTTTGATAGAATGTCTTTTGTTCTTTTGGGTAGACGCCCAGTAATGGGATTGCTGGATCAAATGGTAGGTCTACTTGTATCTGTTCAAGGTATCTCCATATTGCTTTCCTTATGTCCCACATACTAGACGGGATCTCACTGACGTATCAGGGGAAGGGCTATGTTAGTTCATTTATCAATTTATACCTGTCTCATAGCACAGCACGTGGCAGAGAATGGACGGTCGATGGATGAGAAATGAAGAGTTCCATGGGTTAAGTGTTATTACTATTAATACTATTATGATTACAATACAGGTGAGAAAAAAGAGGCACTGTGAGAGCCAGTCACTTGTCCATGGATACGCAGCTGGCCAGTGGCTGAATGGGACTTCAACTGAGTCCACCCAATTCCAGAATCTATGCTGCTGACCTCGAGGCTACACCGCCCCTTACAATGACATGAAATCACTGCGTGAAGAGACAAAGTATGATCTTGTGATCTCCTCTTAGCAAACGTGTTTTCATGTGGGCTACAGCTAACGGGAATAGTCCACAATGTTACAGCTCTTGTAGAATTTGTCTAACAGGTTTTCTAGTTATCACTGGAAATATTTTATAAAAAATAAATGAAAAATAATAAAGTGAATAGACTATAGACTTACTGTATGCCGACTGAATTGTAGCAATGACAACAAAACTACATGAAAATTGAATGTATAGAAAATACCGAGCAAATTTGTTTGAACAGAGGAGTGGCAGGCAATGGTGAGGTAGGAAAGAGAAGGTTGGCTGTGTCATGAACAGGTAATTAAAGTTGAGTCAATAATTAAAATTTAGACGAAGAAAGGGCAGTCTAAACTAATGCTACTCAATGAATTTTTAGCAGAGGAGAGAGAAAAGGAAAGTATAAGAGGGAGATCAACACAGAAGAGGAGAAAGTGGCCTTTTTCACCTTTCCTTTTAGAGATGGAAAAATACCAGATTTAAGCCTACTTTTCTTGGCTACTGTAGGAAGAATGAATGTATTAGCATCTGCCACATCCTTTGGAATTCATTAAAGAACTTGACAAAACGCAAGTTGCTGGCTTAGAATTCAGCAGAGTGTCTTCCTCTTCAGCTACTGATTTCACAAGTTCCCATGTTACCCTAAAACCCAGGAAATGGCATAATAAACAGGAGAAGTGGAAAACCAAGGGAGGTGGAGGAGTCAAGGGCACAGTCGGCCCCAGATGCAGGCAAGAAGATGGTGACTCTGTAGAGACCTTCAAAACGGTAATATACTGATGAAAAGTTGGTCTGTGTTTCATAATAACCATGCATCAGCAGTTCTAAAGACTGTCAGGGAATAAACTCCAACCCACACCTGGCTAACTGCTGTCTCCACCACTTGCCCTCCTCCCGCGTGGTAGACCACAGAATATCAGAGCTGCAAAATCACTACAGGAACCCTAAACATACACACACGTGCACACACAAACCCCACTGGAGTAAACAGCACAATGAGAATATCACACCAATCATTTGCAGATGCAGATAGAATCCTACAATCTATCTGGTAGCAACCACAGGAGAACTGAGGTAGGTCAGGATTGATGAATGTTTAAGATTACATGAAAAATCCATTTCAGTATCATAAGATGATATATCCCATCTATTCTCTAGTGAAATTTGATTTCAAAATGTATAAAAAAAAACCTAAAACTACCTTCCTAAATACCACCTAAGATTTACTGATGGCAAACTATACTTGATAGACACTAAGCAAAGAAGAAAGATTCCCAGAATCTGAGGCAAAGGAAATTTCTTTTTTCCTATGTTAGAAATCCTTAAAACTAAGCAAGCTTCTGAAATATTTTAACAGCTATGGTAAAAGAAAAATTGGGAGTAGAAAATGCAAAGGAGAATTGAAGAGCCTAAAATGGCTTGAATAATATATGTCATCTAAGTAGAAGCAAAACAATAGAAGCAGCTTATAAAAATTAAGCATTTAATTTGAACTTTATAATAAGAAAGATGGCATGCAAGTAAAAAATCGGGTCTAAAAAGACTGGACTTATTTCAGATATTCAAACTCAGTGTCTATTTCATGTAGGATGGAGAATAACGTTGACAGATACATTCACCAAACGGTAACATCAACAAAAATGCATCTGTTTCTCTTTTGCACTTAAAAAACAGCATGAATATAATCTATTCTCCTGTGTTCCCAGCTCTGAATGATCTGAATTTTCCCAGTTGGCACTGAAGGTTGCCTCACTTAACAAAACTCCTTTTAAAATGCACCATAATATATATGCTGAGTATAACAAAGTTATTCTGAACCTCTCACACCTCCAAATAGAATAGGCCCAAAGACATGGCCATTAAAGAAAATGAATATTCCTATTAGCACATAAAGGATTAAAATCAAACACAGAGACAAGCGGAGTAATTGGGCACTCCATAGTGTCTCCCTGTCACCTGGTTGATGTTTCAGCACAAAATATTAAGAGACCAAAGCCAGACCCAGACAGGCTGATGATCGTTTAGGATCTATTCCGGCAATTGCACCAGACAGAATCGCCTATTCTACAAACTGCTGGTAAGCTATTATGCATCTACGAAAAATTAAACATATTTATTCATACTACTCTAAAACATTTAGTATGTAAGCAGAGCAGATGAGACCCATATGTAAGTACAACTATATGTATACAGTATACATAATATATTGGCTTTGGTTACGTGCATATTTTAGAATGTTGAAAATCATCCTCCTCTCTAAAAAATGGCAGAGACCACAATGAGCAAGTGGTAGAAATTCTCAAAGACCCCCAAAAGACTGAGATGGTACAGACCACATGAAAATTCTGAAAAGAAAACCACCATATACTAATTCTCTCAACATTTTTAAGTAAGGATACTAAAAATGCTACATTTTAAGGCAGGAGGCTTCAAAGACTGGTTCATTGCATAGGTTGCAAATATTATGCAAGACAAGATGGAGCAGTAATTTTAGAAGCAATTTTCAAGATCTGAATCTGTATATCCAAAACCAATTATTTCAAGATAAGGCAATTTCAGACTTTTGAGGACACTGGCCTCTTCTGTATTATACAACACAAGGACAAATTCTCAAGACTATGTGAAAAAATATAACAGTAATTTGGACAGATATATAGTACCACCGTAGGAGAATAAACACCAATGAGTTTTCAGCAAAAACATGGAGCACGGTATAATATTATTCGTAGAAGCAATTTTAATCTTGTCTCTGGGATATGATTTGCCATGTCCCTCCCCACTTTCATGTTTATAGAAGGGTTTCATAACTCTGTATATATGGACATAACATTTATCTGTCAAT
Source organism: Lemur catta (assembly GCF_020740605.2). Lineage (NCBI taxonomy): Eukaryota > Metazoa > Chordata > Mammalia > Primates > Lemuridae > Lemur > Lemur catta. The sequence goes on along the minus strand of NC_059152.1, from coordinate 10,328,246 downwards.
TCATAGATTTTCTTTTGAAAAACACAGTGAAATGTAAGTTTGAAATTTCAGCCTCCAATTTATTTCTGTAATTGGCTAACCTATTATCTTCTTTCTTGCTAATTATAAATATAATTCTTTAATTAAATTATAGATTACCATCCAGTGTCCTATGCAGCACAACCCCTATATTTTTATAGATTTTCGGTAAATTACCTCGCTTTTCTTGCAATCAGTAAATATTTCAGCTGAGAGCTTTTCTCTGGCTTGGGAATGAATCAATGAACCAGTTAATTATACCTGAGCAATAAACTATTCCTGATAAGAGCCAGGTTGTACACCGACATAGTACAAAAGTGAGTACAAGCAAAATCGCAAATTTCAGCTCAACTGTTGTTTTCATTCAGTTTACAAAAGTACTATAAAGATCAACCAAACACAAGTTTTAGGACTGGATTTTGCAAAGTTGGGTGTTGAACTCTCACAAAAGAAAATTCTGCCAGTTTGTAAGGGGGCAAATGTAATGGATGGAAAATTAAAAATTTAACCAGATAAAGTGAGACATACACAGTCCGTGTATCATAGAAGTCTGATGTTTATGTAAGTGCAGCAAAACTGAATCAGAAGTAGGTACTGAAGCCCTTGTTCCAACACTAGCAGGCAATTCACCTACCACTTCACTCTGTGTTCTTCTCTATTAAATGGAAATAATATAATAAAGTCATATAACAATAATTTGTAAAAACTTATCCACTATATATTTCATAATTTATAATAAATAAAGATCAATTAAGTGGGAAGAGCATTGTTTTTGGACTAGATACACCAAGGGTTTGAACCCCAGCTCTCTACCTCTTCTTTTACTAGTTAATGTGATTGTAGCTTTTTTAACCTATGAAAGGAAATGAGAACCCACCTTGGAGGATTGTTTTAAGGGATTAAACTAATGAAAAGTATAATTTCTAAAAAGTGTCCAGGACAGGGTACCCAGAACGTAAAAGATTATGAATAATTGTTACTTCCTCATTTCTATTTTTGCAGGATTAAACTCATTCACTCAACACATAAGGCCACGAACAAGACAGAACAAGTTCTTATACCCATGGAGGTTATACTCACAGAGGAGATAAAAAACTTAGCAAATAAATAGTTATAAAATTTAATGTCAGGTAATGACAAGAGCCAAGAATAAAAGAAGGACAGGAATGAAGGATCAAGGGGGATATATTATAGGGTGGTCAGAAATGACCTCTCTGATGAGGGGACACTGAGCCTACATAAAGCTGAGAGTAGGCGTGTAGAATATTCGAGGCAGGAAAGAGAAGCCAACACGAAAGCCCTGCAGTGGGACAGGGCTTGGTGAGCTCCAGGAAGAGCAAGCAGGCTGCTGGGATGAGTGGACGAAACGAGGGCAGAGACTTAGCAGGGAAGATCCAGAGGGCCTGCTAGGCCATGGGAAGGGCTTTGGAGTTCAGGCCAACTACGTTGGAAGCCATGGGGGCTTGTGAGCAGTGACATGACATGACTCATTTCCACACTAAAAGAATCACTAGGGCTGACATGCCAAGAGCATGGGAGGGTGTTACCGTAGCCCAAGCAAAAGATGGTGGCGGCCTCTATTATGGTGTTACCTGTGGAACTGCCGGGAAAAGGTCAGGATCTGGATATAATTTGAAAGTAGAATTGATGAGATTTGCTGATAGAGAATGGAAATAGGAGAAAGAATGACTCCAAGGCTTTAGGCCTGAACACTTGGGTAAATGGCGGTACTATGTACTGAAATAGAGAGCACAGGGTGGGTGGGGGAGGAAGACAGGGAACCAAGTCTGGATGGTTAGGTTTGTGATGACTTTCATTCAAGTGAGATGTCAAGTAGACAACTGGATACGCAAATCTGAAATTTAAGAAAAATGTCATGGCTGAAGAAAAATATTTAAGAGTCACCAGTGTGGAAGAATGTATTCAAAGACTTGATATCTGAGCTCACTGAAGGGAATGAAAGTGTAACTAACAACAGGAAAACCTAAAAGTGAACTTGAACCCTGTGCACACCAGCATTGGGAGATTGGTAAGAGGGGAGGAACTCAACAAAGGAGAATTATGAAGAATGACCTGCAAGGTGGGAGGAAAATCAGGAGCCCAGTGAAATAAACAAGTTTCAAAGGAAAATAAATAAATAAATATAAGAAACCACGTGGAATGCTATCTACAAGTTAAGTGAGAAGGTGGCACAGAATTGCCATATGACTAGTGACATTGAGCATTTTTTTTAGTACAACCCCTATGGAAAACAATATGGACATTCCTCAAAGAACTAAAAGTAGACCTGCCATTTGATCCAGCAACTCACTACTGGGTATTTACCCAAAGGAAAAAAAAGTCATCTTATCAAAAAGACACCTGCACTTGAATGTTTACTGCAGCACAATTCACAATCACAAACATGTGTAACCAACCCAAGTGCCATCAATTCATGAGTGGATTAATAAAATGTGGTATATGTATACCATGGAGTACTATTCAGCCATAAAACATGAATTAATATCTTTTGCAACAATCTGGATGTAACTGGAGACCGTTATCCTCAAGGAAGTATTTAAAGAGTGGAAAAACAAACACTCCATGTACTCACCATTAAATAGGAACTAACCGACCAGCACTCATGTGCACAGATGGAAGTAAAACTCAGCCAAAATCAAGCAGGTTGGAAGGGGGAGAAGGGGATGGGTGAAATCATACCTAACGGGTACAATGTACACTGTCTGGGTGATGGGCACACTTATAACTTGGACTCAAGCAATACAAAAGCAATCCATTTATCCAAAATATTTGTACCCCTGTAATATTCTGAAATTTAAAAAAAAAAGAATTTCCATTATGTTTGGCAACATGGTGCTCATTGGTGACCCAGTCAAACGCCATCTCGGAGTGGTGGGGATGACATCTAGATGGAGAGGACTGAAGAGAGAACACGAGGGGAGAAAACAGCAGCAGACAGAGACAACTCTTAAATTATGTCATAAAGACAAGCAAAGGAATGGTACAGTAGCTGGAGGGGACATGGAGTCATGAAAGGAAATATTTGGGGCTTCTGTGATATTTCAAGGACTCTTCTGGGCACCATGGAAAGAGGAGAACAAAACAGACCAAACTCCTGCTCTCACGGAAATAAAATAAGGGAGAAACCATATATATGCACACAAACACACAACACACACATTTGCTGGGGAATTAATATAAAGAATATAAAAGGAGGAAGGACAGAGAAATGGTGGGATTTATTTATTTATTTATTTATTTATTTATTTATTTATTTATTTTAGAGACAGAGTCTCACTCTGTTGCCCCAGCTAGAGTACAGAGGTGTCATCATAGCTCACTGAAACGTCAGACTCCTGGGCTCAAGCGATCCTCCTATCTCAGCCTCTCAAAGTGCTAGGATGACAAGAATGAGCCACCACACCCCGCAGGGAGTTGACATTTTAAATAGGCTATACCAGGAAGACCTCTGATCAGAGGACAATTGTCAGAAGGAAATAAGGCAGCAAATCATAGACTATCTAGGAGAAGGTTCCAAAACAAAGCATTCTTAATACAGTTGAGAAATAATAAGGAGATACTGTCACATGTTTACATACTGATGGGAATAATCCTGAAAAGATCCAATAAAGAGAAAAGGTTGGTGATTCATGCAAGAGGTGGAAAAGGTGCATCTCCACCTGGGATCAGAGCACAGGTGGAGGTGGGGGCCTCAGGTAGCAGCAAAGGTAGAGGTCCTGGGAGTTTGGCTGAATTAGAGCTGGGAGGATGCAGAAGTTCTCTTCCAACTACCTCTGTTCTCTCAGTGAAATAATATCATGGAGCCCCGACTTCACCACAATGCAATAGAACAATGCAACAAAATTGCATTTGGACTCCATGAATATATACAAATAAAAATTTTTAAAAAAGAAAAAATACTATGGAAATACGGGGTATGACAATAGAAAACAGAAGAAGAAAGAAGACTGGCTGAGATTAAATGCACTACCAGCGTGGGAACCAGTTGGATGTGCTGAGTTAAGCATTCTGCAAGTGTTGCCAACAAGTGCCCTCTAAGCACTTAGAGACCACTTAGAGAGAACAAGTAGAAGATGGATTATAACAGCGTATGTATGTATGTATGTATGTATGCATGTATGTAATACGGTACCAGGACACAAAAAAGATCAAGATGCGAGGGGCACACATACAAGGGAGGAGCCACACTGGGAGTTTCCTCACGGTCTCACTGCTGCGTCTCTGTCCAGCCTTTCCATGCAACAGAGTTCTGCAGAGCTATTCCCAATCTGCTACCCAATTTACCTTCGCTCAGATTCATTCATCCCAGTACTATTTGAGGCACATTGGGAAAGGCTTTATATCTGCCTAAGAACTGTATTTCTATAGGGTCAAAGTATAAATAACTCTGAAAATCTTAGAGCTTTCGGCTGGATTTCCTAATCGGGACCATCACGCATCATATTTCTCGCTCGTGGCTCTCTCTTCCTTAGACTAACTCTTCAAGGACAAGGATCATGTTTTCTTATTCTGGCTGCACCTGTGTCTTTCATCATCCCTCGAATATAACAGATATTCAATAAATGTTTGATGAATGAATAAGTGAAGAGATGCAAATGGCATCAATAAAAAGCTAGCCAAAGCACAAAAACAAAGACCATGCAACGAACAGGGTTTCTCAGGATTTGATGATATTTTGAGGCAGACAAGAGAGTGGAAAGAACTCTGAACTAGGAGTCAAAACACACGAGTTAAAATGTTGTCTCTCACTTTCCAGCTGGTCGACCTTGGAATAATCCACTTCAGTGGGATTCAATTTTCTCATTCATTAAAAAATTAAAAGCTACCCTTCCCTCTCACCTATACCAAGTAATTACCATAAAGATAAAATTAAATAAAACCACATGAAAGCCCTTTTTCAACTGTGAAGTACCATACAATAGTTAGTTCTTACTAACATCCACGTAACTAAACGTAGAATAGCATCAGAGGTCAGGAATAAGGTCACATGCAGTTTCAGCAGAGTGGCAAAAAAATATTGGTGAGACCTGGCAACCCATAAAGACCTTGCACTGGGTTGATATGACCCATGAAAGGCAGAAAGTGGCATTAAACATGACAAAGCTTAAAGGAAAATCTATAAAAGCATTCACTGTACTACAAAAACCACATGATTAGACAAAAAAAATTACTAACCTTCCAACAGTTTCATCCAAATTTCATCTAGATGGAAACTAGTCCTTTAAACTTGACTGGTATCTGATATCCAATCAAAGATGCTCAAGTCAACATTTTTTTTTTAATTTTTAGACTAAAAATTGTCTAAGAGGACCTGCAACGTCTAGCCATCTTTTTTGTGTCTTCTAAAAATTCAAAGTGGATTTTTTTTTTAGAAATCTCTCAGTGCTAAGGTCATAGCTCCATTTTCCTAGTCTCTTTATCATGAAAATTGGGTTCCTTCCTTCATTGCCTTCCATGCCTCATAGAGCAAATATCCAGTTATATTACAACAGCCTTTTCTAACAAGGAAAAGGTATGAGGTCCCTATTACAAGCAAAAACTAAATTTCACATGAATAAAGAAAGAAGGAATTTCTGGCCTGGGAATCTCTGGGTGATTACTGATGAGGAAAAGTAAAAACCAAGAAAATATCCCCACAGTTCATTTTGGAGATATCTTAGCAAAAGACGATTTAGCCAAATAGCATATAGCCCAAGGCGTTATTTCTCCATTGCAATCAGTGGACTTTTCCAAATTACATATCATCCTTTGTATTACTTCTACTCAGATGCTGCAAAAAAACTGTTAAGCATCATGATTTGTGGCTGAAGTATCAAGATTGATGGAAATCTCTTGGATCTTTGCTCAGCCTCTCTCTATTGTCCATTACAGCAGTGGTCCCCAACCCTTTTGGAACCCAGGATCAGTTCCATGGAAGACAATTTTTCCACGGGCCAGGGTTGGGGGCGGACGGTTTCGGGATGATTCGAGCACATTACGTTTATTGTGCAGTCAAACCTCTCTGCTAATGACAGTCTGTATTTGCAGCTGCTCCCCAGCACTAGCATCACCGCCGCAGCTCCACCTCAGATCATCAGGCATTGGATTCTCATAAGAAGCTCACAATCTAGATCCCTCACATGCGCAGTTTACGGTAGGGGGTCCTGCTCCTATGAGCATCTAATGCCGCCGCTGATCTGACAGCAGGTGGAGCTTATGCAGTGATGTGACCGATGCGGAGCGGCTGTAAATACAGATGAAGCTTCCCTCCTTACTGGCAGCTCACCTCCTACCGTGTGGCCTGCTTCCTAACAGGCTACAGACTGGCACTGGTCTGCAGCCCCGGGTTGGGGACCTCAGAATTACAGTGTAACTTTTCAAGTTTAAGACCCACCTAAGACACCCTAGACTCTATTTTCTTTCAGCAGAACCAGCAGCAGGTTTCCCTCTCAAAACGATGACGTTTCTCTCTCCTTCATTGCCACAAGGCTCTGGTCTATTCCACCTTTCTCCCATCACCTAAATACCCCCAGAGGGGTCTTTGTTCTACAAAATGTTGCTCTTTTTGTGTGTTCTTCCGTTGTTGCCGCACACTCCTGACAAAGCCACAAAAGCCAGCAAAGGGGAAGCTTTCTAACCTGTCATTTGAGCGCCTTTTCCTAATCAACTCTGGAAAGAGGAAGTTTTTTTGGCAGCTAAACATAATGAGGCTTCCAACCCACCAGCTCCTGGCAGGTTTGTGACATTTGAGTGGGCTCGTTTTTCAATATTTCCTTCACCCTGTAGCTACTGTAACTACCTCTCTTATTAAAGACTACCCCTGACAGGAATCCTTCCATGATAAATGGATGGGAGAGGGAGAGTGGGTACTCGAACTACAGAAGCCTGTATAATTTAAAACTTGATAGCAAAAGAAAATGACAAGAAAAATGTAGCTGTAGCTAAAAAGCAGATTTTCAAGAAACAATTTTTTTTTTATGAGCTCAAATGCTTACTCTTCTAGGGCTATTTAACAGTTTTGAGAGCTTTTTCGTTTCCCTTCTTCTCAAACAATCTCATAGAAAAACCAGGAAAGAAAATTGTAGAACTATTCGTGACAAAGCATGAATCACTGAAAGACCTTTCCTTTCAAATTAAGATGAAAAGTAGATGAGAACAAGATTTATACTACTTACTGCTAGTATTAGATACGATAAAATTCAAAAATGTATCTTTCAGTTAATACAATAATCACTTGCAAAATAATGTACAGGACCACAAGAAATAGGGCTATAACCAAGACAAAAATATTTTTTCATCTTCCACTAACATTATCAATCAAAGCTTTAAATTTTCCATTGCGTGGCTGAATTTATTATTATAAATTAAGCTAGTGATCATTAGATTATGGAATCAAACTGACCTAAAACAAATAGTTTTAAAAGTAAAATTCATGATGTGGAATCTTATTTCTGAGCAAAAACCAAATCAAATATAATAAAGCAAAAGCCACCAACAAGCCAAAAACTCACGAAAGGAGAGGAAGATTCAATTACGTTTTAAATGAGTAAGAAGTCACCAATGTTATTTGAGGACACAAATGCTTCATAAACAATGGTGGTGTCCAAAACAGCAAAGAATACACTTCCTTAAAAAAAAGAATCACACAAAGATGGGCACAGTGGCGCACGCCTGTAGTCCCAGCTACTCAGAAGGCTAAGGCAAGAGGATCCCTTGAGGTCAGAAGTTCGAGGCCTGTCTGAGCAACCTACCAAGACACCATCTCAAAAAAATAAAAAAAGAATACCAACAAACCCCAGGTAATTTAATAATGCTGTTGGCAGAAGCAGGGGACAATGTGAACGATAAAACAATAGAGAAAATAAAGAAAATAAAGATGAAAACACTCTAAGCATTAAGTGACTTCAGATTAAATCTGCTTCTAGAATTAAAATGTTCAACAATTGTTGACAGAACAGAGATTTCCTAATTCCAAAACATTATAAAAATCTTATCTAATCAACATCACCCTTTCACATTATCTTTGTTGAGTTTTTCCTGCCCTTTGACACACTCTTTAAAACTCCTCAGTTTACATCAAACTTGAGTCTAAATTTGTGCAAGGCTTCCTTTCGACAGCTCTAGCCTCCTTCTGTTGATGTTTTCATGGAAATGAACTTTTCCCTACGTGATCTAACCCTACATCCTTACTGTGTTCCTAGGTCCTGAAAATTGTGGAAATAAAGCTGAATTTCATTTGTACATTAACGGGTGCATGTTTCCCTTTCGTAGCCTACGTAGAAGCCATCTCAGGCTGTTGCTCGGTGGGGTGAGCTATGCCCGGCCCAAGCTCCAAAGAGAGCCATCCAGACAGAATCACAGAAGCTTCCAGAGATGGCTGATCATAACACAAGTTATCTTTCACAAGTGCTGAAAAAAACATAAAAACAATGAGTGATGAAACATCATTTTTAAAATAAAACAATGAATCCCTTGGTCTTTATGAAACAATCATACTCTGAGAGCTTTGCTATAAAGGTCTTTGACAAACGAGCCCTCCACTAGGACTAGAGGATCAGACTGAGAGCAAAGAAGCACCACGTGGGAAGAGATGATTTCTTTCCAAGTTTCTAAAGACCATCCTGTGCATGAACACACATGGATGGTGACCCTTCAGCAGAAGGAAAAGGCCACTTGTTGTTTGGTCACCGCCCCTTCTGGTGAGACACCTTGATATTCCACTTCAGACCCTCCCCAGACTGTCAGTCCAAGTGATTTGGACAGAGCTGATTACTCTTCCTAAGGAGGACTCGACTCAATCCCAACAACGAAACTGGGAGGAAGGAGAAGCTCTCTCTGCCTGTCTCATGGCTCGTAGAACCTGGGCCTGGAGCTGCAGGTGACCATCGTGCCATGTCATGGGGAAACCTGCCCACGTGTGAAGCCAACACCAAAGGAAACAGAGCCAAGAAACAGAAGGGACCAGTTGTAACAGCATACTTTGAAACCCTGGACAAAGTCATGTTTGACTTGAGACCTAGCCTGGCCTTTTCACTTATATGAGTCAATAATACACCCCTCTTCTTTACTTTGGCTTAAACCAGTTTCAGCAGGATTTCTGCATATACATCCAAAAGAATTCTAATGAATACACCAAAAGGCTCTTATCATCAGTAACTCAAGTAAATCAATATAGCACCTCAAACATTTATCATTCCTTTGTGTTCTGAACATTCCATGGTTTTAGTTATTTTGAAACACACAACAAATTATTATTTACTAGAGTCACCCTATTGTGCTACCAAACACTAGATCTTATTACTTCTCTCTGACTGTGTTTTAGTACCCACCTCCCATCCCCTTTTCTAATCCTCCTTCCTCACTACCCTTCTCCATCTCTGGTAACAATCATTCTACTCTCTGAATTCATTTTTTTTCTTTTAGCTCCCACATATTAGTGACAACATGCAGTATTTGTCTTTCTGTGCTTGGCTTATTTCACTTAACATCATGTCCCCTCCAGTTCCATCCATGTTGTTGCAAATGACAGGATTTCATTATTTCTATGGCTGAGTAATATTTCGTTGTGTGTATGTGTCACATTTTCTTTATCCATTCATCTACTGATGGGCTGACTCCCTATCTCTGCTACCGTGAACAGTGCTACAGTAAACGTGGGAGTAGAGATATCTCTTTGATATAGGGATTTCCTTTCTTTTGTATATATACCGGGCAGTGGGAATGCTAGGTCATGTGGTAGTTCTACTTTTAGCGTTTTGAGGAACCTCCATATTGTTCTCCATAGTGGCTGTCCTAGTTTACATTCCCACCAATAGTATGCAAAGGTTCCCCTTTCTCTACCTCCACGCCCAGCATTCCTTATTGCCTGTCTTTTGGATAAAAGCCATTTTAAATCAGGGTGAGATGGTATCTCTTTATAGTTTTAATTTGCATTTCTCTAATAGTGATACTGAGCATTTTTTCATATACCTGTTGGACACTTGTATGTCTTCTCATTTGTGAGTTTTTTTCCCCCCAATTGAGTTGTTTGGGCTCCTCATATATCCTGGTTATCAATCCATTGTCAGCTAGGTAATTTACACGTATTTTCTCCCATTCTGTGAGTTGTCTCTTCACTTTGTTTCCTTTGCTGAGCAGAAGCTTTTTAGCTTGATGAGATCCCATGGGACCATTTGTGCTTTGAACACCTGTGCTTCTCACCAACAGTTAACGTATGTAAAGCATTTAGTCTGACCAAGAGTAATTCAAACTCTAAACTGCTGCCCATCCACTTACAAAATCAGCTCTAGAGATATATCATATTTCATTCACTCCAAGATACATTTCAACATGTTCAACCTAAGGATGCTCCACACACATGCATCATGTCATAGATACGCTGACATGCAATTATCATGAGCCCAGAGCCTGGCACAGTACGACTGACTGTTCTAGACAAGAGAAAATCAGGTTCAAACTATGTCCTACAACAGACCAACAATCCATGTGACTTCCCTCCTCGATACTGGTTGTGATTAGCAGTGTGGGTTTCTAAGTACAGAGATTTGCCTTCTTCCTAAAACGCCATCATCCCTGAATCTAACAATTAAGGCTTGGCATAGGCAGGGTACTATGATACTCAATTTCATCCCATTTCCATTTGATCTAAAATGATAATATATCTGCGAATGTTCTTTGAAAAACATAAAATGCCGTATCATCTTAAGACGGTGATAATGGTAGAAGTAGCATTACTTTTTTCATTTGTCCACTTACATGTAAGAAGCAGTATGGTTTTCAATCCTAGCAGCCAACCCATTGAAAAATGATAATGCAATTTAAGCAAAGGAAGTACCTTAACACGAAATCTTAGAGTTTGAAGAAAACTGAAGAGGCCATTAGCTCAACTTAATCAACTAATATAAACATCTACTATATAGTATCTGACACATTATAATTTGGATTTGGGCTTTTATGGAAGCGGGGCAATAAACATTACACTTACTATATTTTAATTTAAAATAAGAAATATTTAATCATAATTTTAGAGACAAAGAGGAACTTATAAGCTATCCAATAGAACTGGTTCATTTTACCATTGGTTTAGTGCCACTACTCAAGGCCACCAAACAAGTTACAGGACCAAGAACAGTACATAAGTTTCATACTTTGCTATCCTCATTTTTCTACTTTAGCATAAAACATTCATAGTTTGAGTACATTGATTTAAAAAAAAGCATTTGGGGCCACATGCAGTGGCTCACGCCTATAATCCCAGCACTTTAGGAGGCCGAAACAGGAGGATCACTTGAGGCCAGTTCAAGACCAGATTGGACAACAGAAAGCCCCATCTCTACAAAAAAATAAAAAAAATTAGCTGGGCATGGTGGAGCTCACCTGTATTCCCAGCTGCTCAAGAGGCTGAGGTGGGAGGATCACCTGAGCCCAGGAGTTCAAGGCTGCAGTGAACTGTGATTGCACCACTGCACTCTATCCTGTATCTAAACAAACATTTGGGGCTCATATACACCAAGGGTTACTTTTTTGAGGAATTATGGGATGTCCAGAGCTCTTTCCAGAATTCTGTGCCCTTACCGAATTATATGGTGTTGAAAAACTGGGTAAGAGATGAACTCTAAATATCCCTAATACTTATAATTCTCCTTGCACAAGTGGGGAGGGGTACCAGGTCCATTTGACAATGGAGACCTCACATCAGCAGAATTCCTGAACTTCGGAAAATATCTGGGATTCAGATACTTTTATGATACTGGGGGAATTAAACACCAGGCAAAAACAATAGACTATATATGATAAAAAGCATGTGTTTCCTGTGCTAAAGCACTGATAACAGCTTTAATGATCAAGCCAAATGATCTTTTCTAATGACAAAATCCTAAGAGAGAGGGAGAAAGATGTTCTTTTATCCAAACTTCCTCTCTCCCTGCTGGGAATATTTAAATATTAATTATTCCTTAGGGTCCTTGCAATCTTGCAGACTAAACTGTTGATGAAAAAGTGAGATGCTCTCCTGGTATATATATTAATACTACATAGTGCAGCAACTGCTAAGAAAAAACAATGAAGCACCATATTCAAGAGTACTGCTATATGATCAAAGGCTGCACACTCTAACTGCATAGGTTCACAAACATTTTCCAAAGGAATGACAATTATACACATAGACAGATGGGCAAAAGTTCAGCCTATCTTTCGCATCATAATTTTTGCTTGTATTATTTAAAAATACATAATTTTAGGAGAAAATCTGCTGCTTCTAACCCTGACCACACTAACTGTCTACAAGAAAGAGGAGAAAGAACCGACTCTGACTGGGGAGAATGTGCTAATATTATGCTGATGTTGACTGGTGTAGAGTGATCATTCACCTGGATGCTCCCAAATCATCCCCATTGGTTTATTTAGTACCTTTTACTGTCATTTCTCACAAACTATCTACTTATTTACTCAGTCATTCATTCAGAGACAGGGTCTCGATCTGTCACCCTGGCTAGAGTGCAATGGTGTGGTGTGATCATAGCTCACTGCAACCTCAAACTGCTAGGCTCAAGTGATCCTCCTGCCTCTGCCTCCAGAGTAGCTGGGACTACAGGCACCTGCCACTATGCCCAGCTAATTTTTCTATTTTTAGTAGAGCCTGGGGGTGGGGATGTCACTTTTGCTCAGGCTGGTCTTGAACCCCAGTGCTAGGATTACAGGCATGAGCCACCACTCCCAGCATTTTTCCATTTATTTTTAATACTGAAAGGAGCTCTAGACTTTCTTTCTCTACCAATAACTGATAGGATGGCCTTGCTAATAACCTATCTAACAAAAAGCAAGAGGAATAAACTCACAGCACATAATTGCCCTTTTGAAGGGAAAGATCACACCACAACAGCCCTTGTTTGATCAGCCACCTGGGGCTTAACTTGCTATCTCTACAAGTTTTGTTTTAACAGCACTTGAAGAAGTTTCAAAGCGGACAGCAGGGGTGCTAGCTCACTGTCTCAGTTCCTGCCAGACCACATTCCAAGGACCCTGATAAGCCAGCCTCACAAAGAAGAGAAAAAGAAGAAGGAAAAAAACAGACATAGCCACTTCACAGCCCTCTCCTAATCAATCTGCAACAATAATTTTTTTTTACCCTTTATAACCCTTGATAAAACCCCAAACTGCTTGTCCTCTGGGCCGACACTTCTTTCCATCTTTCTTGTGTGGATCCCTTTCCCTATCTCTAAGGGAAAGTAAAATAAACCTTTTACTTCTTTCCATCCTAATTTTAGTGTCGAGAATTCTTTCTCAGCTGGCGCCATGAGTTCCCACCCTAACAATAACTATCTCTGCAACCTTGCATAAATCACTTAATTTTTCTAAACCTAAATTTCCTCATCTACAAAATGTCAGGACAAATTTGTAAATTCTGAAGGCTTTTACGAAGTCACTGTTTATCCTGGAACTCAGCTTGTTATCATTTCTTAGTCTCTGTTCCAACTCTTCAAATATATGCCTCATCCCTGTCTGCATTTTTCCTCAATTCCTTATCCTTTCCTGGCACTTTCCAAGACAAAAAATTAATGATAAAACTGTAAGTAAAAAGAGTCCAAAATTAGCAAAGCTCAGTGCTACTGATGGATATACTATCTCCCAATAAGCGCTACAAGTGAAGGGGAGTGAGTGATTACAGCAACTAGCAAGTGTCTGAAACAGAGCAGGTGCACCCTTCCTTGTCCTACCTCTATCAGGGGTAATGACTGTCATTCAATTTGTCAATGGTAATAAATTTGCTTTCCAATTGGCAAGGGAGTTTTCTTGGTGTTTTGGTATTGTCACTGCTGTAGTTTTGAAAAATGGGTGGATGATAGGACACTGTGGAGAAGGATGCCATTTGTGCTCCTGGAAGCACCATAATCCCTTGGAATGTGACAGGATGACTAGAGGTTTGAGAGAATTCCTTACCACACGGTTCAGAACAATGCTGAGATAAAGGTGAATATGTGTTAAACATACAGGCTTGTTTCATATGTTTACCTTAAACACACCTACATACAACACATCAAAAGTTAGCATTTGTCTACTTAAACAATGGCACATCTGTACCCTATATTTTGTCCTAAAAGCTATTTTCATGACAAGGTTCTAGCCTTCGAGGATAAGGTGATAGTATCTCCATAGCAAATAAAGAAAAGGCATCAATCACTGCCTTTGACCCCACTTACTTAGATGATATAAGTCAGTCTAACTTTATCTTCACATCTGCTTGGGTGCCAATTAATGTTGCCACTGCAATATCCAAATGCAAACTTTTCCAATCATTTGAAAAACCAGACAAAAAGAGTTCAATCCACCATCCCCAACTGTGCTTGCTAGTGACTAAGAAGGAACTGTGCCACAAATTCAGACTAACTGAGGCTCATATCCGGGAACCATTCTGAGAAGCAGCCCTACGGTTTACAGAAGCCATAAAGCCAACCAAGACAAAGAATCTGATTGGTAATGTCAGGATCAGAACTTATGTGGACACCACGTGCTGTCATTGGCTGAACACCAACACAGATTTCACTTCCGAGGCTGCTCTCAAGAGACTGGATGCCAGATCAAGAACAGCTGTGCAGCAACTACCAGGAGAAGGCGATTTGGGAAGGCCCAGATGGGACCTTCCCACGCTGAGAAGGGTCTTCAGCTAAAAGTGGCCACGCTCCTCTTGTTAAATGGCAGCTCTTTAGAATGGTGTGTTCCACTCTTTTGCAAATACGATACAAAGAGGAAAAGTCAATCCATATGGACTGAAGAAAAGAGATCAAACAGTACAACTTCATCCTTCAACAATGGGTCATAAATGTGGAGAAGATGCCTGGGCTTCTGAATTGTGACGCTTCAAAGGGACACCAAATAGACCCCAAATTCCAAGGGAGGGCACATCAGCGCTTTTAAGCGCCTCTATCTTTAAGAGTACAGGACATATTTTTCATATCACCCATAAGCTATTTAAAAATTAACTAGATTCTCTGGCATAAAGACAAAATCACAAAACTGTGAGCTTCTTCATGACAGGAGCCATGTACATTGACTTTGAATGCCCTATATTTTCTGCAACGTTTGGAAATTAGAAAGTAGCACAAAATATTGCTGAATTAAAGAACAATTGAATAATGTATTACATCTTCATTTCTACATATCTAAACAGAATTTACAGACTATCTAGAAATATTTTCTAATGTCCAGAATATTATCCTTGACTCTGCCACCTGTTTAATATTCATAGCAAAAAGAAAATTAATTTACAGTTATGAGCATATTTGCAACATTTCAATTTAGATGCTTCAATTCATCCCTTCAGTTAAGAAACTGGAGATCATTCCAACATAGAGTATGTAAAAAAGTATTTTAACACCTGAGAGTCAATGACACACCAACTCCCACTGAACAGAAGATATTCAGATGTAAACTCTTGCCTATTTTCACAGGCTCTGCAGGGCAATGAATTCATGAAGGAATTGAATGTCATAATTTATTAATAGCCAAAACCATATTCTGGGAAATGTTATGAATTCTGCCTAGACATAACCAAAAAGTTGATAAAGGAGGGGTGGACAGGACAGAGGAAGATTCAAAGGTTCATTTCCAAGGTTCCATCCAGTTCTTATGATTCTATGACCTTGTTATTTAAGAACTGGCATTTATAGGAAAAAAAGAACATTGGCAGGGGGAGACTTGATTCTTGCTCCAGGATATTCTAGAAACAAAATGTTGGGAGCTCTAGTAATTAAGGAAAACACATTCTCAGTGAATGCACTGTGAGCTCCTTGAGGTCAGTTGTGTTGTATTTCGCGTATATATGTTATATTTCATGTTTCTATCATGTATATATCCTGGACCAATAGGCCCAGAATCTTGTCAGTCCTTGACTAAATTCAAGACATTGTCACTCTCAGCAAATGCAACAATTTATTAAGTAATTTAAATCCATAATCAATACCAAATCTTTTGCAAACAAAAGTAACAAAAATAGGCAAAGACAGAGAGTTGAAGTGTATCCTATCACAACCAATTAAGAAAAAATGGGCATAATTTTTTAAATTTAGGTTATTGTTTTCTTTGTTTCAGCTGGTAGAGCTTTGATTGTTTGATGGCTTGAAAAGTCCTAAGGTTTAGGGAGACTATAGGATCAGCTTCCATCAAAGCACAGGAAGTAGATCTTCTTGTTAAAAGAAAGTACTATTCAGTGAGCACTCATTTGAGTGAATCTTCCTCCTAGAAGTTGAAAAGGCTCTGGGACCCTGATGGTGGGAACAGGAAGCTGTTATCTCTCCACATACCAGATGGCTTGCCTAGAACTTCTTCTAAAAGAAGCTTCTAGAAGTTTCTCACTTTTTGGTACTTTGCTGCTAATTATCTAAGTGAGAGAACACCACACAGAACTGTCCAGAAGGCTTTAGCTCGGGGGCTAAAGCAAAGGTCTACTGGACCATTAGGGTATCACTGATACCTCTGACAAAGCTGAATACGCAGTCCTGTTTGACGGGCAGGTAACATGCTCATATATCTACATAAATACAATTGGCCTTATTCATAGTTCACAAAGTTACATTTTAACTGAAGCTTAGATTTACAAGATATCTAATCAAGTTACATAAAAAAGACATTACTCATAAGGAACACTCCAAGGAACTATGTATAAATTTTTAAAAATCAGTATAAGACTATCAACTGGAAATAGCAAGACTAATAGCCATTACTCTTGATTGACATGACTCTGCTAAGTCCTAGCCACGTAACATGCATAAAAATATAGTAAATATTAATCAGAAATTCACCCAATGGAAACAGAGTACAAAAAGTCACCTAAAAAGGTCCATTAATAACTAATATAAAAATCACTGGATAAGATTAAGGGGAAAAGGATATCTACCTAAAATGATCATTTACATCATAAATGTCTCCCTTCTCTCCCTAAAATAACACAAAATTCTGTTCAACTAATGGAGTTAAGCTTGCACAAAAAGGAATTTCAAGAAGGAAAAAGCAATCTATGAATGTCTAAAAATAACCTAAGTTCCAACTTAGTATTATGTTCTCACAGTATAAATGCCTCTTAGGCATTAAAATGAATTGGAACCCAGATACTTACCAAACACTAATTTATAGTACTCATCAGAATATAGGAATTATCTCAGGGTACTTCCTTTAGCAAATGTGCCCTGCCTAAGAGCAAGGTGGTGTTTCTTCAATCGTCACACTCTTTTCCTGTAGGCTTCCTGGTTTTCTCTTTCTATATCCTATCCTTCTGTGCAAAGCTGATAAAAATATCAGTCGTGCATGGCTTACCCCAAATATCCCATGAATGATGCAGCAAAACCCTCAGTGGTGAAGTACATTCAAGCATCATTTCCTATCATTCCAGCATTCAAAAACTTTCTCTCCTCTTGAAAGTGGAAAAACTCAGAACTGTTTTCCCCCTGCTCTCACACCACAACAATCAACCACCCAGAAGACTTCTGTGACCAAAGGTGTGGGGAGAAATCCCCACACTCCAAGCAAGCAATCACTTCTGCAGCTCACCCCAGCTGGGTGTCCTCCAATTCAATTCTGAGGCCAGACGCTATCTACCTGGACAAGTATGAGATCACCCAGGTTGAGGCCTCAGTCCCACAAGACTGCCCCCCTTTCCAACTAGTCACAAGTCGGGGCGCCTCTGCAACTTTGACCGACTTCTGAACCGCAACTTCAAGTTGGGGTTCCCATCACCTCCTCTTTGGGTTTGATTAATTTGCTAGAGTGGCTCACAGAACTCAGGCAAACACTTATAATTTCCAGTTTACAGTAAAGGATGTGACAGAGGACACAGATGAAGAGATGCATAACGCAAGGTATGGGGGGGAAGGGGCATGGAGCTGCCATGACCTCCCCAGGTCACCACCCTCCACCCCCACATGTTCAGCTTTCCAGAAGCTTCCAAACCCTATCCTTTGATGGTTTTATGAAAGCATCATTATGTAGGCATGATTGATTAAAACATTGGCCACAGGTGATCACCTTAACCTTCAGCCCCTCCCCTCTCCCCTCCCAAGATCATGTCTTGGTCTTTCCAGTGACCAGCCCCCATCCTGAAGCTACCTAGTGGCACCCGCTTTCAGTCAACTCCTTGGCATGCAAAAAGATGTCACTGTGGAATTTCTAAGGACTTTAGGGTTTGTATGCCAGGAAAGCAGGTTGAAGACCAAATATAGATTTCACAGTATCGTACCTGTGTTCACATCTTGTCGTGTAGAATAAGGATGTTGCTACCTAAAATTAATTCATTGCAAACAAGCTGAAGAATACTGGGTCCCTAGTATGTAAACTAAAAATAAAATCCTAAGTCCCTCCTCCCCTGCTGACTGACCAAAGCGCCTCTTGGTCAGGGGGGCCCCAAAAAACCTTAAAACTGAGTTTCCAGCCACAAAGAAAAGGGAGCTCCAACATGCCTTGTTATACCGCCTCTGGTTTAGAAGTTTAAAATAATTGGAAACAGGACCTAAGGGCATGCAAGGTTAAGGTTAAATCACCCCTGCAGGCCATCAATTTGCTTAAGAGATCACTTTGAGTCAGTATCTTGTGGCTTGCTCAGTGATTAACAGACTCCTTATCTTAAAACATTCCTTGCTACTGATTCCAAGCCCTTAGACAAAGCTGTATTTCTTTAACCAATTATAAATCAAAGAATCTCTGAACCCATCTATAACCTGTAAGCCCACCCCACCTCCTTCAAGATGTCCTGCCTTTTCAGGCCAAACCAACGTATACACGTTCCACATATAGATTTGTGACTTTACCTACAATTCCTGTCTCCCTAAAATGTATAAAACCAAACTGTAACCCGGCTGCCTCGAGTGCATTTTCTCAGCACCTCTTGAGACATTTTCCCTGGGCAGTGGTCAAACACATTTGGCTCAGAATAAACTTTGTAGAATTACTTTATAGAGTTTGGCTTCTTCCATTAACGAGTGGGAAGACTTCATCTTATTTGCCACCTACACTGCACAACTATAGTCCACAGGAGTCCCCCAGAGACACAAAGTCATCACCACGCTCACTCGTGGCAAAGGAAAGAGAGATTCATGCAATTTCCTTCAAACAAGCAAAATGGAACAGGAGTGGGTGGGAGGTAGTGGAAAAGGCTTGGCCACACAGAACTGCTTGCAACACGACTACAGTGTTGCAAACATGAGCCTCCTACAGGCCAGGGAGTCCAGACTGCCAAGCTGTGGATTCTCCAAATTTTTCATCAGAGAACATGACAAAGCTCATTGGTGTCCATCACCCTGTACTATGTTAAGAGAGAGATTTACAAAGTTTTAGTGTCCAGGGAGTTGATGTGGGTAAAAAAAAAAGTCCAAAATCCAGGAAAGGCAAGATATTTATTTTAATAAGCCACGTCCACACCCTACTGCTAATGCTGTGCTCTCCCCATCATCTAACAAACATGAAACAAATCTGTTGAGGGAAGTTCTAAAAAACCATTCATTTGCTTTACCCACCCCTGCTCAGCAAGGAATTTCACTGGCTTGAAAAATAAACAAGGAAAAATAGACACAAAAAAAATGATAAAAAATACACAGTTCTTTGATATATGGGTGCCTAGAGACAAAATAATTTAATCAGCTACATAAACAGATCTCCTAATCCTCGCTTACACTCAAACCACAATCTTCTTAAGATTACAAAGATTTAACTTGCACACAAGAAAAAGCAAGTATACTCCAAATTATAAGTATTCATGATTTAAGGAGTCTCATTTTAAAAACAAAATCATCCCAGGATACAACTGACTTCTATCAAGCCAACCATCAGGTATAGGACTAAATCTACATTTGGTAAAAAAGACAAACTAAAAACTGTGTCTACTACCAACTCCAATTCCTGAAAAATACCTTGATGGGCATGCTTGAAGCTCTGATTCGGGTGGGGCAAAGGCAACATATATACTCTAAACATTGTACCCCCGTAATATACTGAAATAAAAAATAAAGAAAAAAATTAGTATAATTTTGAGAGACCTAATTGTTCATTTAAAGTGATTTTGTGGTGTTGCTTTTACTAGTCCTTTTCCTAAAGCTACTTTCCACTAAGTGGTTTGATAACAAATCTAAAACTACTATAATCATGATATGTAAAAGGGAGACCGAAGGCAACATTCTCTTTCTAATAAATCAAATAACCTTAGGGATAATATTAGTAAGATTTATTTTAGAAGATACTGAATCTATCACTACAGATATATTTCCCTCAGTCTGCTTATCTTAGCCACAATTTGGGGTCTTTTTACTTATTTGTTTTCAATTCTGTATTTCAGTGTAAATACAAAATAATTGCTTTTTAAGATTAACTTCAGTTATTTTTCTTAGGGTAATATAATATTTCAACATTTTATTCACCTTTAAAATTAACAGCATATACTATGACACTAATGGACTGCATTTTGGAGGCAAATAGCAAAGCTCTATCAAAAAGGAAGGTCATCTTCCTGGGCTGCTAGGGATGGGGCTGACAGGGAAATATCCTCTCGATCCCCAACAAGATCATCGCATGCCCTGGTGTGAAGGGGACGCAGAGATGGTGGCAGATCTCATTTTTAGAGCCCACAGGGGTACAATGCACTTGAGCTTACAGTAAGAGCACGATGAACTTCAGTTCAAAGCCTTCTGGTTTTCATTTCATTGTGTTTTGATTATCAAGATAGAATACAAACTTGTGACCACATGAATCTTAAGAAGTATGAGAACTGGCACAAAATGCCACCTCCCCACCCCCAGGCGGCTGCTTTAGGCCCAATCTGTTGGAGTACCAGGGTAGCAAGGGATTTGACGCCAGGATGACAGCTCTGGGACGCTTGTGGGGCTTTCTCCACTACAGGGTCACTTCCGGGTCACCAGAGGCTGTGCCAGGGCAGCAGGAAACCAGCTTGCAGGGCACAGGCCTTCAACCCAAATCCTTCACTCAAGCGATATCAAAAGACGAATCACACTGCAGCAAACACAATGAAACTTAAAGGGTCCAAGGCACTAACATCAGCCCACCCATCCCCAACATGCACCGAAGCCCATGAAGTACTATATTTCATGTGGAATATTTTATCATTTTTCATTTGTTACTATAGGCAAGAGCTTTATCTGTAGAATGATCAGCACCTCCTGGAATGAAATGAAGCCATGGTGGAAGGTGGTTGGCCCAGTTCTTGATGTAGTGAGTGCAAAATAAATGTTAGCTATCACTATTCTTTCTATTTCCTTTGTGTCACCAAAAGCTTCTAGGTCAAGTTACACAGCAAACAGCATCCAAACATCATGAAAAGGAATTTAGCAATGTGTGTCTGATAAACAGTTTATATAAATTTTGGACAATACAAGTCGTTACTACTGACACTTTTTTGCCCCTATGATGAAGGTTTATTATTATTTCCATCTTACAGATGGGAAAGCTGAGGCACAGAAAGGTTAAATAGTTTGCTCAAGGTTGTACGGTGAGAAGATGGCAGACATTCAAACCCAGGTGGTCTAACTTCAAAGTCCATATTCTTAATTAGCGTGCTATGAAATATATAGTAAGTTCTCACTTAATGTCATTGACAGGTTCTTGGAAACCATGACTTTAAGTGAGAAGACATAATGAAACCACTTTTACCATAGGCTAATTGATATAAACAAGAGTTAAGTTGCTACAGCATATTTCTGGTCACAAAAATAGCACCAAACTTCTAAATAAAGACCCAAACCCTTCTAAAATAACCACTGAAATAAATATGACCTATACATTCATTTAAATAAAGATTAGTAAAAACAAGTAAGATAATTATCTACCCAATTTTTGGTGAATCAGTGAGCGTCCATGGTCATCGTGGTGGTAGGTTCCATCAAGGAATAAAAATTTGCAAAGAGAGAACTGTCACGAGCACCTCTGACCTCCACGCAGCTCAGAAACCAACAACCACAAACACGGCAGTTTGCTGAGCACCTTCATACTGAGTCGTTTATTGTCACACATTTGTATGATTATTGTAGATGGGATGAATTTTTATTTTACAATCACTTGTATTCACGCATTCATTTTCCAACGCACTGACTCCAGTTCAGGGTCACAGGTGGTCAGAGCCTCTCCCAGCAGCTCGGGGCACCAGGTGAGAACCATTGTGGACAGGAAGTGCCAGCCCATGGCAGGGCGCTGCACACACACACCCCCCACTCACTCACAACGCGACCATGTAGACACCCCACCTCACCAGATGGACACAGCTCTGGGATGCAGGAGGAAACCGGAAGACCTGGAGAAAACCCACAGAGACTTGGGGAGGATGTGTCAGCTCCACGCAGACAGCGGCACAAGCCGGGAACTGATTGTTTCTTTATAATGATGATGGGAAAAGAACAATGTTGAACGAAATGACGTTATTCATTGGAGAACCTGTTGTATCTGACTGTATTTGAGACATCAGCAAACTCAGTCAAGCCCCTCCTCTCATTTTTGCAAATAAAGGTTTATCCAACCATAGCCCACAGCCACATCCATTCCTTTCGTTTTCTTTCTTTTATTCATTCATTTATTTATTTATTTTTAGAGATGGGGTCTCACTATGCTGCCCAGGCTGGCTTCTAATTCTCGGCCTCAAGTAATCCTCCTGCTTCAGCCTCCCAGGTAGCTGGGACTACACACCTTGTTCTCTTTTCTCCTTTAGTTTTCTTTATTCACTTTTATACATATGTGTATATATATTATTGTAATATTTTCCATTCCTTTAGCATAGGCTATGGCCCAACAAAGCCATAACTGACAAATAAAAGTTGTATATATTTATGGTATACAACATGATACTTTTACACACACACACACACACACACACACACACTGAAATGATTAAATCAAGCTGATTACAACATGCTGCACAACAAATCCCCAGCTAAAACTTTGTACCCTTTGACCAACATCTCTCATCACTACACATAATTGTCATTAATCACTATGTGACATATATGCCTCTCCCACTCATCCTAGAAGGCACCTGTAGAAATAAAAATCTGTCCTCCTACACTGTCATCACTTCTAAGTACCATAGATTTCACCACTAAATCGCTTCTCTACACAGCCAAGTAGTCGTCCGGCATTACACACACTCTTAAATGGCTGTTACAATCAAGAACACGTTGGACCCTGTTGACATACTAAGTTAACTCTCAGAAATGTCTCTTCAGGTTCTGCTTTCTGAGCTCTCTGAATTGCTTAGAGATCTGAGGTGTTTTTCTAAATAAAATGAAGCACTACTCACGTCATGTAATGTTCTCAAACTCAACAATGCCTTCTGAAGCACAATAAATGGCCACGATGTCAGTAATCAAAGTCCCGACAACTTAAGGCATGGATTCAAAGACACAGAAAGAAAACACAAGAACCTTGGGTCCAGAGGAAGGCATTTTTAAATTCTAGCAATCAGTGAGAAGTAAAACAGGTAACAATTTAATACGAACTCAGGAGAGGGTCTGCGTATTTCTACCAATATGCAATTTTCCCACTGAACCACAAAACTATTACTGAACATCATGGCAACCCCTCCTCCTTCCCTATTCTAATAGTAATGTTAACTTTTCACTGGATTCCAGACTTAACCCATAATGCTATCGTTACAGGGGATCCCTGTTAACCCACTCCTGGCTTCCATCAGCAAGGATTGCCTCTAACCACCCACTCCCCTCCACCACCCAAGGATGGCTTAACGTAGCCAGTTGGTCAATTCTGCAAGAAGTGCTTATTCTCAGCTCAGCTCTGTAGTTTCTTCCTCTTGGGAGTGTGCTGCCCACAAGAACAAGTCACTCTACCAGTAATAAATGTGATGTGTTATATTTCAATCTCTCATCTGCCTTACTCTTTTATTCCCCAAGTGCTTCAGACCCTAGGCAAGAAGATAGATGCTGTTGACTTGGCCGACTCAGAGCGTCCAGAACACTAACATCGCCTGCAAGGATGCAGACAAAATTGAGTTGTCATGGTTATGCAACAGAGAACCAAAAAAAATTCCGAAATAATCAGAAGCTTTGGAAATATGGCACAGTGGTTAAGGGTAAAAAATCTGAAACTAGAATGGAACATTCAAATCTCTCTCTGCCAACTATAAAATTATGGGGAAATTTTTTAACCTTCCTGGGCCTCAGTTTCCTCATCTGTAAAGTGGGGAGAATAGTAACTCATAATTATTAATATATGTAAAGATTCTAGAACAGTACCTGCATGTAATAAGCTAAATAATTATTGGCTATTACTAATACAGTTGACCTCTGAATGACATGGGGGTTAGCAGGGGCACTCCCTGTGCAATTGAAAATCTCAGTGTAACTTTTGACTTCCCAAAAACTTAACTAATAGCCTACTGTTGACCGGAAGCCTTACCAATAACATAAACAGTGGATTAACACATAAATAGACTAGTATCTACATATATTTCATGCATTCGTGACATACCTAACTTTTGCATAATTTTTTCAATACTTCTAGGCTATGCAGTTCATCTGAGTGTTTTTTAAATTATTGCAAATCTCCAAAAAGTTTTCCAATATATTCATTTAAAAAATACATGCATGCAAGTGGACCCTTGCAGTTCGAACCATGTTATTCAAGGGTCAATGGCATCACTATTTCTCTGTTTTTACTATCATTTTTCCCCACAAGAAGATTTAACAAAAAGTATATTCATCCATGATGGGTTAGATTCCATTCTGTAAGTTCATGTCTGCAAGTAGGACCCTAAGAATAATGAACTAACAATATTGGAAAATTTGTAGGGAAATGACACAGATTTGTCCCCTGCGGGCACCATCGGTGTAAAAGATGGTTAGTTTTGAGTCACAAACCAAAACCAGCCATGGTTTAAATGGGTTCCCTCCTAAATTCAGGTGTTGCAATGTGGTGGTATTAAGAGGTGATTAGGCCATGAGGCCTCCTCCCTCATGAATGGGATTAAGGTCCTTATAAAAGAGGCTTCCTGCATCGGTGTTCAGCTATCTCTTGACCTTCTGCCTTCTACACGTGAGGACACAGCAAGAAGGCCCGTACCCGATGCCGGCACTGATCTTGGGTTTCTCGGCCTCTACAACTGTGAGAAATAAATGTCTGTGCTTTCTATTAAGTATTCCATAACAGCAGCAGAAAATGGATCAAGATACTTAGTATGACTCAGTAACACAAGCATCTGTTCCCCCATCACAGAGCCACGCAGAATACTTAAAACAATAATACGAAGAAGAAACATAAGTCTGGGGTTGGAAAATGCTGCCGCTACTGGGCTATTCGTGGGAACATTTCCTCAGATTTAAAAGCAGAGCTTGAGTCTACTACCCATGTTGCAGGTATTGTCAACACCATAAATAAAGACTGAAAACTTCAAGGAAGAAGACAGACATTTCCTTCCAGTGCACTATCAAAAATATGACAGAAGAAAGGATAGCAACAAGAAGATAAGATTCTGTCTGGCTGGTCACCTAAAAGAGGTGTGGATTATGTCTGAAAAACTGTAACATCTAGAACGTCTCGCTAACCCACTTAATATGCACCAACATTTCCACTGGCCCTAAGCTTCGATTTTGACACATTCTGAAAGATGATAGAAAACATCCCACAAATGCAACACTTCCGGGATAAAAACATGTGCACAGGTTCCCATGGCGATCTAGCGCTTCCTCTCCATACGACCTGCCAATGGTTACGCACAAACCTTCCACACCATCTGCCGTGGAGAAAGCTGTTCCTCACATTTCACATATTTCTGCTTTGCAAAAAAAAAAAAAAATAGAACAGAGTCACAAGCCATTCGTTTGAAAGACTATGATGTCGTTTACAAAAATGGAAAATACCAATATGACCTCTCCCCGGGGCCAGACTGAAAGGGCCAACTGACTCTCTCACATGCAAAAGGTCTGTGCTGACCACCACCTGCAAAATACTACTTCAGTCACCCCTCGATAAAGGGATAAAGGGATAAAACTATCTCCTTTCTCATTAAATCACATAGATGCTTTATATGCACTTTAAATAAAGAAATAGGTATGAACCCAGCTCCTAACTCCAAATCTGAATACGCAGCAAATGGTAAACGCATTTTTCTTCTTAAAACATCGGCAGCACACGTGCCTAAGTCAAATGCAGGTGTTGTTAGCAAGATGTTTGAGATGGCCTGAAAGTTCCAAGTGTTTTCATGCTACTCTATTTTTAAAGCAAATTTTTCTCTGTGATCTTAATATTTAAAAACGTTAGTGTGTTAGAAATGTCATAGTTGTGGCCAAAATAAGGTTAAGCAAATCCTTATTTCTATATAAACTACATTCTTCAGAAAACCGCTCCTCCCTCGTACACATTTCATAAACTGAAGCATCTAACTGACTTTTTTTTTTTTTTTTTGGAGACAGAATCTCACTGTCTCCCAGGCTAGAGTGTGGTGGCATCATCCTAGCTCACTGCAACCTCACACTCCTGGGCTCAAAACAAGTGATCCTCCTGCCTCAGCCTTCCGAGTAGCTGGGACTACAGATGTGCACCACCACACCCAGCTAATTTTTCTATATTTTGTAGAGATGGGGTTTCACTCCTGCTCAGGCTGGTCTCGAACCCCTGAGCTCAAGCGACCCTCCCAGAGTGCTGGGCGTGAGCCACCACACCTGGCCCCAACTCACTTTTAAACAGTTGATGTTTCGAACAAGAGGAAGTGAGGTTTAGCCGTTTCAGTGTTTCACCGAATCAACGGTTTCCATACAGGTCTTCTACTCATCAAAATATTAAAAAGTTAACATTTTCCAGAAAGATAATGGATTTTAAAAAACATGTATGTGTGAGATACTTTGGCTACCAACTTTTAAGGCAAACAGCTATATCCCCAATGTTTGTTAATGAAAGAGACAAGCAGGCTTCGGCTTGCTGGACTCTTCCAAAACAACGAGAATATTTTTTAATTCTGAGGTGGTTTCCCACAACCACTATTTCCTGATGATATAACACGTACCTGACATTGTTACATGCATCTCCTCGACTGTAAAATATCTACTCCAAGACGGTCTTGGGAGGATCACAGACGATGCAGACAAAATAGAGAACACAGTGTGGAACGCAGCAGGTGTATGTATTAGTTGGGGCTCTCCAGAGGGACAGAATCAGTAGGACACATGGAAGGGGACTTACTAGGGGGGACTGGCTCACAGAACCACAGAGAGAGGGCGAACAAGTCCCATGACGGGTCATCTGCAAGCTGGAGAACCAGAGAAGCCGGTTTGTGTGGCTCAGTCTAAATCTGGGAGCCTCAGAACCAGGGAAGCCAAAGCCAATGACAGTGTACTCCCTAGTCACACCCAAGAGTCCCCAGGAGGCTGCTGATGACACAAGTCCCAGCATTCAAAAGCCAAAGAACCTGCAGTCCAATGTCTAAAGGCAGGAGGAAAAAGATGTTTCCACTCTGGAAGGGAGAGAGAACACAGAGAATGAATCTCCTTTCTCTGTCCCTATGCCCAGGACCCCAGCCAAACGGATGGTGCCCAGCCCCATGGAAGCTGGGTCCTCTCTAGGTCCACTGACTCACATGTCAATGTCCTCTGGAGACACCCTCACAGACACCCCCAGAAACAACAGCCGTCTAGGCATCCCTCAATCCAGTCAAGTGAACCCCTAAAACCGGCCATCAGAGTAGGTGCTCAGTAATCAATACATAACCCATCAAACACACTGTACAACACACACTCGCAGCTGATACACCTGCATACACACAGGGCAGGCGTGTCCTGAACCTGGTTCCTAGCACAGTGCCTGCCACATAGTAGGCCCTCAAAAGATAGTTGTCAAGTAAATGAAAAAAGGTTATTCCAAAATTGCTTAAAATTGCCCATCTTTAACTAACTAAGCCTAAGGAGAGGCAGGAACCGCGGCGCCTGGTCTCATGCCCGTCCTATCCACAGTAACCCCGTTCTGATGCTGGTCCCCAGTGGCTGTCTCACCAGACAACCATGTGACGTAAGTGTTATATTCTCCCACTTATCCATGAGGAAATTAAGTTTTAGCGAACAGATTAACACCTTTTCCCTCCGTCCTTTCAACAGGATCTCAGTTCTGTGCAGTACCCATTCCTCCCCCACAAAGCCATGTGCCACAGTGGCAGCCACCCTGCTCCGCTGCAGGGGTTATTTTTACTTTGTTAGTAATCATTTCAGGAAGGGGCATTTGCTCAAGCTCTGGTTAATGAGACATAAGCAGAAGTCTCCTGGAGAAAGAGGGCTCTGGAAAAATTTTTCCTCTCTTCTAAGAAAAGGCCACAAGAAGAGATGGTCTTTCTTCTTCCTGCAAACACCTAGATGGAATGACTGAAAGTCCAGCAGTCAACCATGCTATGAGCTAATGGGTGGACTAAACTCAAGGAAACAAGAGCAGAGAGACAGACCCCATGGGTCACCCAACTCTGGACCAGCTCTGCCTCTGGACTTACGTTAATAAACTGCCTTTGGTAGGAAGCATTCGGAAATTAGAGTCTCTTACTTGCAGCCCGAAGCATCCCAACAGATGTACTGACCAAAGTTAGAAGGTGTCATATTCAGGCTCAGGTCTGATTCCCCAGTTTGATCTCAATTGCTGCCTTCCACTCGACCTTGAAAAGTACAGTGGAAGCCCAAGCCAAAACCAGAAGCTGGGTGAAGAGAAAGCAGTGGCTTTGTGACAGCTCCCTCCACGTAATGAGTCCCCATGACTCAGCATTGGACACCAAGACCCAAACACCAAATTCCCCGTAGTGAACTGTCTTCCTCAGAAGGCTAGATTTTACTAAAGTTGAACATAATTGTTCTAAGGCGAAGTAAACGATATAAAAAGCCTTGACTGCAGCATATACTAGAAAGAAAATGAGATGAGAAGTTGAAACCTTTATCATCCTGGGTCAGTTATAAAACCTGTCCTAGATTTTTCTCAACTGTAAAACACCTACTCTGAGAAGCAAATGTCAAGATCAGAGGTCATGTATAAAAGCCATATTGTCAGTGTAGCGCATAGTAGGTGTCCAATAATTAATAAATAATCATAGTTAATGGTATTTCTCAATTTACAACAACACTAGAAAAGAATCTGTGTGCACTGAAATATTTTGATGGTTTCGCATTAATCCTGTGATCATAATCAATAAGTCACAATTCGCATTCCGCAAGGATTCCTTTTAATGTTTATCCACCATCAAAATGAAAAATAACCCTTAATAATCTATAATCTTATTTATCTTTCCCGAAATGACAGGGAATTATTAAACTCTATTGATGTTTCCTGAATGGAAGAGCAAAGATAAAAAAAAATGAATGTGCGCCGAAAAGCATCCAACTGACTCTTAAACAGCTCAGAAACGTTAATAGAATAGCCACCCTGCACATCAAGGTACGGATTTTAAAAGCCACGAAGTTATTAGTTGCTAAATGATTTTAAATGCTGCTATTAATCCCCTTGTCTCCTGTAACTGTTATTTCACATTCTGAATGCCGTCGCCATGAGCCCATCGAGCAAAACACACACAGCAAAGCTGCTGAGTGCAGGTCACAAATTGTAAGCACAGGTCTCAGGCACCAAAATTGAGGAAGGAGAGGTGCTGCCATTTTTCGTGCTGTTTTAACTCGGAGAGGGTAGTACTGCAGTCCCCACCTTCTCCAGGGTTTCAGTTACCCACGCTCTGAATATACTGCCTGGAAAGTTACAGGAATAAACAATTTCTAAGTTTTAAGGCCATCTGAGCAGCATGATGAAATCTCGAGGGATCAGGCACTGTCTGATTGGGATGTGAACCATCTCTCTATCCAGTGCATCCATGCTGTCCCCTCTGCCCACCCATCGTCACTCAGTAGCCATCTCGGTTATCAGATCAACTGCAGTGGTGTAGTGGTGCTTGTGTTCAAGTCACTCTAATTTTCCTTAATAATGGCACCAAGGAACAAGAGCAGTGACACAATGAAGTTACCAGGGCATAAACTTTGGAAGGACAGATTAACTCTGGGACTACGTGGCATCCTTCCAGGCAAATGTCTGCATAGGGTTCGGCACTACCCACAGTTGCAGGCATTCGATGAGGGTCTCGAGGTGTATGCCCTGAGAATAAGGGGGGAACGACTATATTTCACTAGGATCTTGCCAATGCTACAGATTTTCCTCCTAGAAAATTTTTTAAATGATTCTGGAAAAAAATAAATTTCAAGATTGCTTTATGCTAGGATTCCTGGCTCAATTCTTGGGCCAAATAAAGATATACAGGGTGTCCAAATTAACTTCCCAGTTCTTAATCACAGAACAGAATGAACTTCAACCACAAAGACCCTGACCTTCTCCGAGCTGACTTCATTTGACGTGAGGAACACACTCCTCCGGCCAATGTTCTGTCTCCTGCTCAAGAACTGTAAACATTTGCAAAATTTCTAACATCTATTTCAAACTCATAGATATATATATGTGCTCCAGGATGCCTTTGCTATGGGAACACAGTCTAATTCCAAGTTTATTTCTCACACTGATTTTGCAAATCTATCCAACGAATATTTTTAAAGTTCATCTGGAAGAATTCATGAGAAAGCAAATATTGCAAGAAGCAGCACACTGAATAAAGCGACCCCCCTACATATTAAAATGGAATATAAATTACAGTAATTAAAAGAAATATGAAACATATACTGATGAAAAAGCAGCCGAAATCAATGAGATAAATGGATTGGGACAACTGGTTAACAGTTTGGAAAAAAAGAATAAAGCTCCCCCTTATGCTTTGCCAGAATAAATTTCAGACAGACTGAAGATTTAAACATTAAAAGTGGGGAAAGATAATAAAATAGTTTAATAAAACATAGATAGCAAGAGATGAATATATATGACTACTGCATAGAAATGTAAAAGCTCCACACCATAAACTCTGTTAAAGGTAAAGTACAAACTGGGAAAAACAATCATATATAATTCACCAAGGGTAAAAAATCTTATATAAACAGCTCTTACATTCTGAGAAGAAAAACAGGAACTCCTGTTAGGAAAACAGGCAAAGGATATAGTAAGAACACATCAACATATTAATGTATTAAGAATATATTAAACTCACAAAAGAAAACAGTACACTCAACCATGGAAAAAGTTCAACCTCATTACTAAAATGCAAAACTAGAAAAGTAAGCCAGTAAAGTTATTTTTTTTTAACCTATCATACTGGCGAGTGAAAAAGATTAATAATAACCAACGGTGGTTAATGCATGGGGAAGTGAGCATGGTTTTACATGGCTGGGGACACACATTAGTATTTCCTTTCTCATCAAAACATCTCTAAAGACTTTCAAATGTGCATACGTTTGATCCAGCAATGCTATTTTCTAGGAATTTTTCTTAAGAAAAGAATTTAGCAAGTTCTCAAAGGTACATCCATAAGGATATTCCCTGTAACATTATTTATAATGGTTTAAATATTGGGAATACCCTAAATGTTCATAAATGGGGGGATGAATATAATACAATAGCATGAAGCCATTAAAAATGTTGCTGGACAACTAGATTAATGTCCACAAAACCTGTCTACAATATAGTTTTAAATGAGCAAAGAAAATACATATAGTATAAAAAAAAGAAGTATGGGGAACTTATTTTCTAGAAGTGATTAAGAGTGAACTTAATTTTTTCCTGTATGGTTTTCAGTATTTTCTGAACTTTTTTCAAAGACCGTTCTTTGTAAATCATAACAAAACAGACAAAAACGCTGCAACAAACTCAAATACAAAACAGATGTCTGCAATTTTTTTTAATGCTTAGTCATCTTCCAAACAGACTTAGATGGCACTATCATAAAATTTGCAAATATCTTTGTTGTTCAGTACAAATCTGTCTTCAAATATTTTTTTCATCCATTTTAATTTCTCTCACCTAATTAACTTCATGTGTTTCAATCATCAATTTTATCCTAAGCATGCCCCAGAAGACAGGTGACACTTTCCTCCAGTGGGTATCCTACTTATCAACCAGCCTCAGGAGTAATAAATCATGCCATCTGGAGTGAAATTAAAGGGGAGGTGAGTCGCTAAGAATAATCCCTGAACACACACCACAATTATTCTATACAGGCTGAAAGCACTTTGGCATTCAGGTAAATCAAGCATGGCACTGTTGGTATTTCTTAAAAGTGGGGCAATCATGGTTCAGAGCCTTGTCAAATGGATAAACGGTAAAGCAAAGAATAAATCCATGGCAATGAAATTGCTTTGTGAAAAGCAGATGGTTTGGTTTAAGAATTGGTGCAATGGTGCAAAAAGTACTACCAGACTTGGTACAGGGGCAAAAAAAAAAAAACTCAGTTCTCAACCCAGCTGTACACCACTTACTAGCAGGAAGAACTCTAGCAAGCATATCCATCCAAACCTTCATTTTCTCACCTGGAAGAATCTCAGGTGAGGAATATCTGAAGAATATCTACAAAATACCTGAAGAATATCTAAATATCCAAAAAACATCAGAGGATTGGTCAGGGTGCAAATGCAAAATTATCATGCCAATGAGGATGTCTTGCAAAGAGCATACCCAGTCTTAGCAACGCTGTCAAGCATATTGATGACTGTACACATATAGTCAAATCCAGGTGCTGGCATGGTCCATAAGAAGCTTCCTAAATTCTTGCCACAGAAAAGTATTGTACTTAGTAAGCCTCGAAGTGTGTGATGCTACAGAGCAGATAAGGTTTAACGTTTCTCTGCCCTATCCCAGCAGGGAAGAAATGCACAAATGCATCTCCAATCTGTGTCTTCATACGGTAGCGCCGTCCGATACACTCAGCAAGATCCAGGGCACAGGCTGCGATTAAACATGGCACCGCATTAGGCCACTCTTGCAGCAGCCTGATCATGCTCTTTGAGAAATCGGTGTGAGACTTCTCTGTTGCAGTGACAGCTAACTCGCTAAAGCTCCATCTGCCCTCCCACATTCTCCAACAGAAATATCCATGACAACACCTAAAAGCTGTAAAGGTATATCAGCACTGAAAACTTAAAATATTAAGTAAGTAGTTAGCAGTTGCTGAGGAATCATACCCAGCTTTGGACGGGTGATCCTCATGCTGCCTCCATTAAACACCTAAGCCCGAGTGCTGTCCCCATGCCTGCCTCCCCAGGTGGTGGGAGAGGTCTCTCCACCTCTCCCACACAGCACCCAGCTGGCATCGGAGCTTCTTTGCAGACGCTGTTGTAAGACCTCTGCATCCAGTGATACAAACTGTCAGGAGAACCCAGGTGAGCCCAGGTACCTTGGGATGCAGGACCAGCAGAATATAATGGCAGAGACAGAAAACAACAGGAGATGCTAGAGAAAATCCTGATTCACTCCAAGATCTACCCCAGAGCTGCATACAGTAGGCATCAGAAATGAGACATCAGAAATTGGCCAGGGCGTGGCATATTAATTTAAGCTCTAGATCCGAGGAGAGGTTTTAGGGGCACTCAAGAACAGAGAGAGGCCTGGCACGGTGGCTCACGCCTGTAATCCTAGCACTCTGGGAGGCCAAGACGGGTGGATCACTCGAGGTCAGGAGTTCGAGACCAGCCTGAGCAAGAGTGAGACCCCGTCTCTACTAAAAATAGAAAGAGATGATCTGGCCAACTAAAAGTATATGTAAAAAAAATTAGCCGGGCATGGTGGCGCACGCCTGTAGTCCCAGCTACTCGGGAGGCTGAGGCAGGAGGATCGCTTAAGCCCAGGAGTTTGAGGTTGCTGTGAGCTAGGCTGACGCCACGGCACTCACTCTAGCCTGGGCAACAAAGCGAGACTCTCTCTCAAAAAAAAAAAAAAAAAGGAAAGAAAAGAAAAAAAAGAACAGAGAGGCCTTTGTTAAAGTCAAGCTCTTTTTATTCAAGGATGGGCACACAGCGTAAACTGGTATCTAAGAAAAGACTCTCAAACGTGAAACAAAGAATCCCAAAATTCTCAGAAGGAAAATGTACTATAACTGCAATAGGATCCCTCCATGTTAAAAAATTTTTACCAAGAGTTTATTGATATAAAAATGCTATTAATATAAAAAGTGAAAAACAAGACAGGATGATTCCAAATTTATTTTTAAAAATAAAAGGAAAAAAGAATATAGACAAACATACAGAAAGAAGAATGAAATAACAAATGCTAAATGTTAACAGCAATTTATCTCTGGGTGGTGTGAGTGCAAGTAGTTTTCATTTTCTTCTGTACATGTATTTTCCCATTTTCCAAATTTGCTACATGTTATATTTCTCATTGAAAAGTAACACCTGAATTAATACAGAGAAAAAGAAGTTCGATCTCTCCAAAATCCTAAACATCTTTCCGACATGTCATTCTTCCCTCTCTGGCATTCTTAATTCATTCGGACTCATACTTCCCAAAGGCGGACTGACTTTACACTAGAGCAAAACTGTAGTATCAGAACAAGGCTTGCATACATGTAAATAAAACATATATACCTATATATTATGTGTAATTTCTAAAGACTCACTGTGTCATTTATCTGTTGATGGATAATATGTAACCAAAATGTCGGTACCCCCATAATATTCTGAAATTACAAAAAAAAAAAAAAAAAAAAAAAAAGTTTGAGGAAAGGCCAAAAAAAAAAAAAAAAAAGAAAGAAAAGAAAAGAAAATGTGGTTGACCTGTGCGATAGAATATTCTTCAGCCTTAGAAGAAGATTCTGCCATTTCCAACAATGTGGATGAACCTAGAGGACTTCGGGCTAAGGAAAATATTCCAGATACAGGAAGACAAATACTGCCTTCCACTTACATGTGGGCTCTAAAAAAGTCCAACTTTTTAAGAGTCAAAACATAAGCAGAGTGGTAGGGTGGATACCAGGGCCCTGGGGGGAAGAAAATGGGGAGTTGTTCAAAGGGTATAAACTTACAGTTATAAAATGAATGGAGTCCTAATGCACAGCAGGGTGACTATAGTTAATAATACTGTATTGCATACTTCAGATTTTCTAAGAGATCTTCAGTGTTTTCACCACTCACAAAAAAAAAATGGTAGCTCTGTGAGATAATGAACATGTTAATTCGTTTGACTGTGGTCATCATTTCACAATGTATGGGGTATATCAAAACATCACATTGTATACCTTGAATGTATACAATTTTTATCACTTATACCTCCATAAAGCAGAAAAAAAATTAGGGTCGTGGCATTTCCAAAATCATGTCCATCTAAGCAAATGCTACATAAGGCGTTCCAAGAAGCATGGACTACTCCGCACTTCTAGTTCAGCCACTGTATTATTCAAGCAGTGTTCAAAAGAAATCACATTGCATATGCATCATCTTATTTTATGTAACGGAGTCTAGAATGCTTCAATTGAGGAAAACACACACATACACTCGCACAGAAGGAAATCACTCAGCAACCCACATTAGCATCGAGTCTTGGACATTCAAAATTGTCACTATTGTCAATAAAGCCCAGAGGCAGCCAACTCTATGATGACGGCACCTGTTTTTGTCTCTGGCTCAACAGTTACCAGAGACAACTTTGAAACGATCAGCTAATTCACACATATTTTAATCCACATAGACAAAAATCATTCCAAAATGCACGCATGGGGCGTGCTGGCTGCAAGGGAGCGAATGTGCCCCTAATGCATGAGCTTTCCCCGTGACTGTCATGGGTCATCCTAACATCAGCCCATCCTGGGAGTGACAGAACCACTGGAACCGCTGGGCCTTGCCTAGAGCAAATCTGAATCCTCATCATCTCTCTGGAACCTAACTTTCCCCAACTGTTTTCAAAGATCCCAGCTAAGGTGAAAAACAATAGAACATTAACATGCCACTGTCATTTTGTAATTATGTGTAAGGCTGAAAAGGATGGAAATTAAAAGTTTTAGAGGATAGGGAATCCCACTAGCGGCGTCATAGCCTGTTTTGTGCTGCTGTAGCAAAATAGCTGAGACTGGGCAATTTATAAACAACAGAAATTCATTTCCTCACAATTGTGGAGGCTGGGAAGTCCAAGATCAAGGTGCTGGCATCTGGTAAGGGCCTTACTGTCATCACATGGCAGAAGATGGAAGCACAAGAGAGGAGGAAGGCTGGGTGAAATCTCTGGTTAAAAGCCTTAATCTCATTCATGAGGGAGGAGCCCTTATCACCTACTTACCTCTGAAAGGCCCCACTTTTTAATGCCATCACATTGGAAACACCTGAATCTTAAAGGGGACCACCCCCCCCTTCAAACCACAGCAAGTGAATAAATAGATTTTTTTTTTCCTGTAGCTCATATTAGGAATATTTAGGAAGGATAGTTATCATATAGAGTTAGGTAAACTAACCTAAAATATTTCACAAAAACTAGTTTTCCTGTTATAGCTACTGCCATAGAACTCATTATCACTAGTCAAACGTTTGCTTCTTCCATAAAAACTTCAATGCCCAGGACAGTATCCAATAGTGGATTGGTGAGTGCCAGAATAAGGGTTTTCCAAATAAATAAACTAATGTGCATTATTTGTAGTAGCTGAAGCATGAATATAACCTAAACAGTTCACAACAAGGGATTAAGTTTGTCAATGAAAGCACATGCACTCGATACAATGTTATGTAAAATTTAAATTATGGGATGAATACAATAGTATGACACAATGCTAAGTGCATCCATCAACATATGACAAGCTGTCTAGATTGTTTTTCTATCTATATGGACTATAATTCAACACACATGCAAATAGAAGTCATTGAATTATTAAAGTGAAAGAACTGCGAAAAAAATTTATCTTCTTAAAAACTTTGTGTTATTGTAGAAACTTGTTCCTACAGTGAATATTTTTGTTTAGAAGTATTTGCTATTCACAATATTGCCCTCCTTGTCCACTTGCTGTTCTTCTTTCCCTGTATTCCAACACCATGGAGCTAAGAGGTCAGAGCAGGGAGGAAACTTCTGAGTCAGAACGACACTCAAAAGATGTTTGCAGATGGCCATCTTCAGAGTCCCTGAATGAAAACTGTTTGGAACAGGCTTTCAGATAAAAAGGTATTTTTTAAAGGAAATTACTTGGATCATTTGTAAAAGAAAGGGACCGGGGGGAATTTAGATTATGCTAAGTGATCCCTGAATTTATTAATACTCCCAATGTTGAAGTGCTCGCAGTCAAAAAGAGGTGGGAGAAGGGATTGCAATTCAAAATGAGTGAGCAAGAAATGACAGCGGAATATTATCAAAACACAAAAATACATCCATCAGATATATCAGACACACATGTCTATCTTGAGGAAAGTGTTAATGCAAAGTTTATATAAATATAGGATTTTGATGGTGTTAGAATAAAGTTATTTTCCTATATGTAATAAAATTCCTAATAACCAATAGTATCTTTGGAGTGCTGCATTAAGGTTTTTGTCTACCCCATCCTTACTTCTCCAACTTCTCTATTAATGATGTTTTATATCTTGCACTCACATTTCTCCAGAGCTGCCTTCTCAGAGAAAATCCAACCATATTGCGGTAGCCTATCTTTTACGGTCATCTGGCAGGTAATTCAACAAATCAGCAGCTATGATTAAATAACTCAGAACCAAATGGTGCCTTACCAAACTAATCCTACATACGTGGTATCTCTCAGTCCATCCTCTGGCAGATAATGTCAGCCCACAACAGGACTGTCACCCACCTTCCCCACGCAGCCCAGCGCCACCGTCACAAGACAGCCACAGGTTGAGACACTGGGAGCCTAGAGAGCCTGTCACCATACGAATTCCACACACAGCAAGCGAGACCTTGTTTTAAACCTCAGTGATGATGACAATGACGATGACAGGGCAGGCTAGGAGGATGTGAATGCCTGTTTGTGGAAAGGGGCTTCCCTAAATTATTGTCAACACTGAACCTAAGGCACTAACAATTAATTCCACTGCTAGTGCATCGAGCTTTTAGAAAAAGGACATTCCCCCTCATGTCTGCTTGCAATTTCCCTATAATGGCCAGAAAAACACAAATGTGATTTCACAGCAAGATTCACAAAGCGATTTTCGTTGGAACTGACAAATGCGCATTTCATCTGATGCTCCAAATCAACATATCTGTCCAGAACGATTAGAAAAAAAAAAAAAAAAAAAAGACAGACAGCTGTCAAGACCAAGTTCTACCAGTAAAACAAGACCTTGAATAATAGCGAGGGCAATGTCAGGACCTCACAGTGACGCTAACAGACTTTACAAGTAAACAGGCATCGAGTCAGGTTGATTTCTTTCCCAGTTACGAGCGAGCAAGGCAGTGACAGACACAGGTCAAACATGTCTGGGTCTGGTCGTTTTTGATTCTTGGCTAAAAGAGGCTTATTTTAAAATCGGAACTCAAGAAAATGATGCTCTGATGTTTCTTATCCTTAAAATTACTGTCTGTCCACAAATGTCATCTTGTATTATTAAAAACCACATGTTAAGGCATTGCAGAAGGAATAGAATAATCAAATTTGGGGTTGGCTACGGTGGCACACACCTGTAGTCAGCTACTCAGGAGGATGGGGTGGGAAGATCACTTGAGCTCAGCGTCAAGGCTACAGCGCTGTGCTTGTGAATAGCCACTGTACTCCAGCCTGGGCAATATAGTGAGACCCTGTCGGAAGGAAGGAAGGAAGGAAGGAAGGAAGGAAGGAAGGAAGGAAGGAAGGAAGGAAGGAAGGAAGGAAGGAAGGAAGGAAGGAAGGAAGGAAGGAAGGAAGGAAGGAAGGAAATAAGGGAAGGGGAGGGGGAAAGAAGAGGGGAGGAAAGGAGAGAGAGAGAGAAAGAGGGAAAAGAGGCAAAGAAAGAGAGAGAGAGAGAAAGAAAGAAAGTGAAAGAATCAGATTTGGGAAGCCTGCATTGATTCTTCTTACATGATTGACATACTAATAGAGCCAGATTCCTGAACGACTAATATCTCAGCCCCATCACTATACTCCATGCTGGAAAAGATCCTTCAGCAATCATTCGAGGGCGTCAAAACTACAAGAGATAGTCATAGAATGTGTGACATTGGCAATTGATGAGAGTATTGAGATTCCATTAACCCAAATTCAAAGAAGTAAGTACTCAAAATTACACTATTTTTATAAAAATGTACTATGCTGTTTTCTAGGTTTTTTAATGTGCGGGGGGTGGAGAAAATGGTATAAACTCAAAGTATTTAGTCACAATTATTAAAAACAATGCCCTAGCATGGCAAAAGTAATCCCAAAAATATCTGCAAATTTTCCATTTATTTTCTGACTAGTACGTACTTCCACTTGATTCATTAAACAATAGGAGGAGATTTAAAGGGTAAAATTGAGAAAACTTGGTAAAGAACAAAACAGAAGGTACTAAAAATAAAGACGCAGCATAGCATAGAGAAGGCAGACTGTCAGAACCCAAATTCTGGCTCTACTGCACATTAGTTGGGTGATTAACCTCTCTGGTTTCCTTATCTTTAAAAGAAAGATAACAGACCCATTTCATAGAGTTCCGATGACAGGTTAAATGAGTTATCAGTTGTAAAGAACTTGGCACAGATATACAGCAAGTACCATGGAAATAATTTATTACAATAAACAAAAGCCAGCTCATTAACAAAAATTTATGAAAAGAATCCAACTTAGCACGATTTGGTGTTTGTTTATTTTTTTTAACCCCCCCAGGTGTTTATTTAATACACATGGAGATTTGACATATCATTTAAATTTTCAGTAGGAAACTTTAATCCAGGTTTCCCCAAGAGACATTTTCAAACATAAAATTATTTTTCATCCAGAGTAGAAATAATTCCAAGAATTGATGGAACCCTCTGCTGTTCTATATTGTTAGTTTCTCATCCGTGAATGTCTCACCTCTATCCTGAAAGCAAAATCTCCATGAAGACAAAAACCACTGGTTGAGGGCCACAGCTCTAAGTATATATAGACATATAGATATATAATATAGAAAGAAAAATACCCTCCACACAAAAAAAATAAAGAAAACACATGTATTCAAACACATTTAATAAAGATTATTAAAGATCACATTTTAAAAATGCAGGGAATAAAGAGCACATACATTTCATGCAAATGAAGCATAGTTCGGATGGTAATACATTCGTACAATGACAGAATAACCAGCTCAACACTTTTATAGATTCGACACGTAAACTGAATAGTCCTACAGTAATAAAACTGTATTTATTACAGATGGGAACAAGTGGTTCATTTCATTTTCAGGCAATTTAGCCAGACTGATTCATCTGCAGTACTTTGTAGAAACCACTGTATCAAAAACTCCGAAATGCATGGCTATAACCATGTCATTACCTCAAAACACGGCTCTCTGGAATGTGATACCCTAATTTCCCCAACTGATCACAACCTTCTTCCTTCTGTCTTTCCCATTGTCTCGTTACCAAAAATTTGTCTGTCTGTATCAGATCTGTTCCTATTTCATTTCTTTCCTTAAACAGCAGATCCCCCAAACGACTGATCAAATCAACTGCCTTTTTCAACCAATGTCCTCTGCTACAATTCACTTCCTCAAACCCCTTATTCAATCCCTACCACCCTCATTCCTATGAGATGACGTCACCTCCCATTCCCTCATCAACTCCATATGTTCCTATTACCACATTCACACAAATGCATCTTTCAAAAATATGCTTAATTAATCATATTGCTTCCTTTTCCTCATTGGGATAAAAATTGTTAAATCCTTTTCATCTGGAAAAGTGTCTGCCTCAGTATCTGGATGTTATATGATTACCTAATTAAGGAATATGTAATTAAGAGATTAAGAAACAGAAAATTAAAATCAATTCAATAAAAGCAAAAACCTAGAAACTTTTAGAAAACATGGGAGAGAAATTTTAGAGACAGAGACAGCTTTGGTTCTGGTATCTAGCTAGCTAGTAGAATTTTGTGGAGAATTTAATAAGATAATACACATGGAAACACTTTCGAAAGCACAGGGTGTACCATATAAAACTTAATAAGGTAGTATTATTATTATAAAGCCAGGTAAGTATGTTGCCATGTGGTATTATTCTAAACTTTCCTTCACTCAGTATATGTAATATGGTTAAAATGCAACTAAAGATAACTTATTATCAGACCATTAAAAACCTACCAAAAGGACACTTGTTTCACTAAGCATTCTTAGATCGTAATATATTCAGTTGCTCCTTAAGCTGCCATTGTACTGGACATTTGTAATTAATGATTTCTTAGAAAAAGGAAAGCCCTGCCATGATGTCCTTGATAGGTCAGTCTTGAGGTTAGAAAAGAAATCCATGGATTACTTTCGGTAACTCTTCAGTACCCAATGATTTTAACAGCTTGCCAGACAAGAGATACTAAG
This sequence comes from Lemur catta, assembly GCF_020740605.2. Lineage (NCBI taxonomy): Eukaryota > Metazoa > Chordata > Mammalia > Primates > Lemuridae > Lemur > Lemur catta. The sequence goes on along the minus strand of NC_059152.1, from coordinate 10,286,916 downwards.
GTAATCGGATATTTGAAGGCTGAAATTATAAAGAACTTTTCCCAAAGAAGTGTTTTTATTTTGTCATTAATATCCACAATCCAATACTAATAAGCACAGTCAACATTTGTTGAGTGTTCATTATTCCCCAGATATTATGTTAAGCCCCTGACATGTATTATCTCATTTATTCTTCATATCCCCACAATCAAGTGAGCAGTATTATCTCCATTTACAAGTGAAGAAACAGCCAGAAAGGTGTCAATAGCTAACCCAACATTATGCAATATGCAAATTTTGCAATGGCTAGACGAGAGCTTTTGCCTTATCTGGTGCTAAATCTGGTATTTTTAACCACTACTCCACACTCCTGCAATATATACATATGTATGTGCAAAAGGCAGAATAGAACACACTCCCCCTTTTAATGTATGGAAAAGATTGAAGGTGACTTAACAAATCCTAGCACTAGTTATTTCTATGTGCCAAGATGTTGGGTGATTTAATGTTCACTTTAAATTAAATTAATTTTAAGAACTGAAATTTATTTTTCTACATTTCCTGTATTTTACATTTTACAAAGCATATACAATGAGTGTGTTCGGCTTTTATAGAAAAAGTAAGTATGTTGGGAAACTTACAAGAAAATGTTTGTGCAGGAACCTAACACCTTGAGCAACAGCTTCAAGGAGCTAAAAGGGTTTGGAGAAATCTTAACGTATCTATTCACAGATCAGATTCAATAAACATTCAGTGATCACCTAACAGGTACCAGGCACTGTGTGAGGCTCTTGTGCAAACGTCATCTTATTAATTATTAGTATATGATTGCCAATAAGATCCCCACTTTACCTATGAAGAAACTGGGGAATCAAAGAATTCCCAGGGGAAGGGGGGGTTCTATAGCCCAGTATTGTTCTTACTATTCCTCAGCCACCCTTCTATTATACCAAAGACGGCTGCAATTGAAGATAACACGATGTTTGGAAACTAGTAGCTAAAACCTCTTTCAAACTCCTTTAGCTTTTTTGTCGTCAGGCTCAGGGAGAAGCAAAGATGCTTTGGCTTCCTTCTCTCTCCAGCAAGAACGGTTCTGTGGGCCCTGCCCATTCTCCCTTCCTTTAGTACACAAGACAGAAGTGGGCCTGCCTCTGAGTTGGAGTCTACAAGGATGGTCAGTGTCTTTATTGGTGGTCAGTACTGATTTCCTTAGCACATGCCTGCCTAGTGCACTGGACCCTGTTGATACCTTCCTATCTCAGCCAATCACCCTGTACTCTACTCCTTGTTCTCCTGGACTTCCCCCGCCACTATTCAGTATTCCCAGACCCACCTCTCCTGCACAGCAATCCCAGAAACTGGACTATTAGCATCTTGCTGACTGTGTCCCATTCATATATAGGACACAGTGGGGTTCAACAAAGCGCTTAGGAAGAATGAATTCATTAACGATCTTGACTGTGTGCCTGAAAGAAGTGCGACAGCCACAAAAATCTCTTTTCTTCTCTGGATTCCTAACCCACGTCCCTCCAACCCTGCCAATGCCCTGGATAAGAAAGTAGATGCCAAAGAACTCTAAAATCCTATCTGTACTCTGCCAGCAACTACGGCAAGGTCAAGGAAAGAAGAAATTAAATGCATTTATGCAAAGGAAATATTTAGAATGCAGAAGAAAGACATTTCTAAGCAAAATTCCCTTCCAAGTGCTCCAATCAATGGCAAGCACTCAAAGACATCAAAAGGATGCTGCTTCCTCAAACTTCAGAAGACAAAACAGAAGTTAAGGATGGAAGGGCAGTTAAGAAAATGTATGGGTCAAGACAAAGGCAACCTTTCCATCATTAGAGATTTTTTATTAAAACTATTAAAAGTGTAGTGAGAAAAAAATATGACAGAGATGTAACAAATACATTCTTGGTCAAAGTCCTGATGCCTCTGATTTTGCTTTATAGCATTTTATAACATATTTGTGTCTCTTTATAAGGACTTGTCGGCTTTGACATCAGTAGAAAACATGCTTCTCATCTCCAGAGTTTTTGGAAAATAAGAAATGTGAGTTACATAAAACTGAGATCCAAATACATCTGCAATTTACAACAGCTTTTCCCCAAAAAAGCATTACTCGGGGCTTAGCGCTGAGGGGAGCAAAGGTACTGATTTGTTGAATGCAATGAACTCCCCCAGGTTCATCATTTTAATCAGCGAACATCATCACTGTGACAAGTTAGCAGTCACTCAAAAACATTCAAGATATTTTTAAAAGGCAGAGAAAGGCAATTTCCAGAGAAATTCCAAACAGGTGTCATTTTTGTGCCCTGGGATTTGAGATTTGGAAGAACACTGAACAGTATGTCTGCTTAATCTCTGTCATTATGTTTGAATTCTAAATAACATCAAATAATTTAACTATGTATATTATCTAGAACACTGTCACCTATAATGCATATTGATGAGTACTTATTGTTATTAATCTAAAGAAGCAATTGACGTGAACTAAAATAAAAATAATTGGCTCTTAGTAAGTTATATTTGCCATATGTCTTTGTTCTAAACTCCTTAGCTGAAAATAAATGCCCTCTGCCATCCTCCTTTTCTTGAATTTTAAGATGATTAATGTGTCCCATGATCTGTTAACTCTTGTGTAAGGGCACTGCCCAAAGGCAAATTAACTGGTCCAGTAGTAGAATGTGTGGTTTCTACTATATACATGAGTTCACAGAATTTGGCATTACTAATAAATTTATTAAGTGCCGTCTAAAATGCTTTTGTTCTAAAGAGAACACAGGCTGCAGTATCATGAAGCATGGGGTTCAGTCTTGGCTCTGTCCCTGGGAGCTACCATGCCTTAAACAAATCACTTGACTCCTCTAAGCTTAGTATCTTCATACTGAACATTTTCCAAAAACTCCTGCCTACTTCACTGCAGGTGATGAGACCATGGAAGAAATTCGAAAAGGCATCACTGTGGTTAATTAGGAACTCAAACACACAAAGCCCACTTATTCTCACCTAAGAGACCTGACCCAAAAATGTAGCAAATATCATTCAGCAAGTAACAACAGCAACAACAATGGAAAACTACTGCCACCTACTTCTTCCTCGGTAAAAAATTTCCATTAGTCATTTGATCTCTTAAATTGTTAGTTGAGGGTTTTTCATATAAAACTGGTATTTGTCAGCAAGAATAATAAATGCTCACTGTTTTGATCATTAAATCAAATCAAAAGTTGTTAAAATATTCTTTATATCATTTAGAGCTAAAGACAATTTGTCCACAGACTGCATTGCGTGGCTTCATTATGTTGTTTTCTTAATCTGGCCTCAATCAGAACACGCACTTGGCAACACAGGCCTCCCTAGAGCAAAAGAAATGTTCTGTAGCCAACGGCTCACATTTCTTGCTAAGATAGGTGAACGGTTTTTTTCTGTTAAAATGTAAGGCAGTCAAGACTCAATGCAATCACTATCAAAATCCCGATGATATTCTTTGCAGAAATTTCTTAAAAATCATAAAATTCATATGGAATCTCAAGAGACCCCAAACAGCCAAAAAAAAAAAAAAATTCTTGAAAAAGAAGAACAAAGTTGGAGGCCTCACACAATGATTTCAAAACATGCTACAAAGCAACCGTAATCAAGACAGTATGGTCCTGGCACTGAGGCATATATAGGCCAATGGAACAGAATACAGAGCCCAGAAATAAAGCCTTGCATGTATGGCCAGGTGATTTTTGACAAGGGCACCAACACTACACAATGAGGAAAGGACAGTCTCTTCAACAAAATGGTGCTGAGAAAATTGGATATCCACATATAAAATAATGAAGTTGGACTCACCTTACATCACATACCAAAATTAACTCAAAATGCATTAAAGACCTAAATATAAGCCCTAAAACTGTAAAAGTCCTAGAAGAAATCAGAGGGGGAAAGCTTCCAGATAATGAATCTGGCATTGATTGCTTGGATATGACACCAAAAGCACAGGCCATGAAAGTACAAATAGACAAACAGGACTACCTCGAACTTAAAAGCCCTCTGCAAATCAAAGGAAACAATCAACTGAGTAAAGAGGCAGTTTATGGAATGGGAGCAAATACTTGCAAACCATATATAATACAACCTTCCTTGGTATCTGCAGGGGATTGGTTCCAGGACCCCCCATGGACACCAAAATCCACAGATGCTCAAGTCCCTTATACAAAATAACATAGTATTTGCATATAGCCTATACACATCCTCCCATATACTTGAAATAACCTGATTACTTATAATACCTGATACAACCTAAATGCTATGTAAATAGTTGTTATATCTTTTTAATTTGTATTTTTTACGTTTTTTTTCCCCAAATATTTTCTGTCAGCAGTTGGTTGAAGTTGAAGATGAGGAACTCACAAATATGAAGACCCGATTGTATCTGACAAGGAGTTAATATCCAGAATATGTAAGAAACTTCTACAACTCAACAACCAAAAAACAAGTAACTTGATTTTTAAATGGTAAAAGGAATTGAATAGACAATTCTCCAAGAAAGATACACAGAGGGGCAATAAGCATATAAAAATATGCTCCATACCATTAATCATAAGAGAAAGACAAATCCAAATCTCAATGAGGGCCGGGCACGGTGGCACATGCCTGTAATCCTGGCACTCTAGGAGGCTGAGGCAGGCGGATTATTTGAGCTCAGGAGTTCGAGACCAGCCTGAGCAAGAGCGAGACCCCTTCTCTACTAAAAGAATTGAAAGAAAGTAGCTGGACAACTAAAAATATATAGAAAAAATTAGCTGGGCATGGTGGCACATCCCTGTAGTCCCAGCTACTCGGGAGGCTGAGGCAGGAGGATCGCTATAGTCCAGGAGTTTGAGGTTGCTGTGAGCTAGGCTGACGCCACGGCACTCTAGCCAAGGTGACAGAGTAAGAATGTCTCAAAAAAATAAATAAATAAATAAAATCTCAATGAGATAGCCCCTCACACCCACTAAGATGGCCCCTATCAGAGGAACAGAAAGTAACAAGTGTTGGCAAGGCTGCGGAGGAATCGGAGCCCTTATGCGCTGCCAGTAGCAATGTAAAATGGTATGGCCATTATGGAATACAGTATGGAGGTTCCTCAAAAATTTAGAATAGAACTACCACACAATCTAGCAATCCAAATTCTAGACCGTCTTAGTCAGTCTGCGCTGCTATAACAAAGTGCCATAGAGTGGACAGTTTATAAACAACAGACATTTACTTTTCATAATTCTGGAGGCTGGAAGTCCAAGATCAGGGTGCCAGAACGGTCAGGTTCTAGTGAGGGCTCTCTTCCAAGTTACGAACTGCCACCTTCTTGCTGCATCCTCACATGAAAGAAAGAGAGCAAGCTAGTTTTCTGGACTTTTCTTAGAAAGGCACTAATCCCATTCATAAGGGTTCCACTCTCAAGACCTAATCACCTGCCAAATGCCACCTCCAAATACTATCACATTAGGGACTGGATTTCAGCATATTAATTTGGAAGGGGATACACTCAGTCAAGAACATGGGTATATGAGGGCTATCTGGAAAGTATCTATCCATTGCATGGCTGGATACTTTCCAGAAAGCCCTTGTATATCCAAAAGATATGTACGGGATGCGGGATCCCAAAGAGGTATCTGCACACCTATGTTCACTGTAGCATTATTCACAACGGCCAAGAGGTAAAAGCAACTCCTATGCCCATTTACAGATAAATAAACCAAGTGTAGTATATACACACAACAGAATATTACAAAGCCTTAAAAAAGAAGGATTCCTGTCACATGCTACAAACACAGATGAACCTGGAGGACATTATGCCAAGCAAAATAAGCCAGTCACAGAAGGACAAATATTGTGTGATTGCACTTGTATAAAGTATCCGAAGCAATCAAAATCACAGAAACAAAATGGTAGAAAGGTGGTTTGCCAATGGCTGTGGGGTAGAGGAGAAAGAAAGGTGAAATTTGTGTTTAATGGTCATAGGGCTTCAGTTTTGCAAGATGAAAAAATCCTAGAGATCTGTTGCATGACAACGTGAATATGGTTAGCGCTTTTAAATTACACACTTGAGGATGATTAAGATGGTAAATTTAGTGTTAGGTGGTTTTTATCGCAATAAAAAGATGAACAAAAAATACAAAATAAAAACCCTGTAAAAAATAATCTGAGGCAGTCAGTACTGAGTCTACAAAATAATTCCTTGACACTAGACTGCCTAGATAAAGTTATCTATGGATCTGCTTTAAATTACATAATGATAACTGCCAGGCACTGAGCTAAGAGCTCTATATGTATTATCTCATTTAATAATCCCAATAGTTAGATCACAGTTATCTCCATTTAATATAGAATATTGAGGCTTAGTGAGGTTGACACCCTGATAAGAGCCCTGTGACTCCAAGCCTGTGTTGCCAAGTGCTGAACTGCATCTTGCAAGACCTAATACCTTCTCTGATTAAACACTCATCTAGATCAGAAACAAAACCCACAACAGATGCCATCTTTTCCTAATTAAACAAAAAATAAATAGCCAAAAATAGCAAGCCTGAACTTTAGAAAAACAACCACAATCAAACCAAACCAATTTAGAAATTGACACAATGTCAATTTCCCATTTCGGTTATAGATAGCCTACACTATCCAGCCAAGACGAGGGGTCCCTGCCTCTTCTCCTTGCTTTTTGACATAAATTTTTGAAAAATGCTAGAAAACCACCTTTAGAGAAATAGATTGACAGCTGAAGCATATTCATTCACCAGCCTTCCACAGCAAAATTACAGCAGGCAGATATTATCACATTCCTTCACCAAGAGCAGCAGTCAATGAGACCAGATCGATTTTAGTTTTTTAAACTAGCTGCTCGAGGCCTGGGAATGATGAAAATGCTAATGCTGCCAGCTGAGTCGTACAGTTATAGTGATCTGGACAAAGAAGAATAAGTTAAATTGAAGTACGAAAAGAACAGATCACTGAAGAATGCACAATGTGACAAACAGCCAAGACAGTTAAGATTTTTCACAAGACAATACAACTAAAAAGCAAACTGCAACTAAGAAAATGAAATACAGGGAGTCCCTCTTTTAAAAGATGCAACTTGGGGAGGGCTTTGGATTCTTAAAAAATGATCCCGGGGCCACAGAAGACTGTGATTCTGTCATCTGCTTTTTGTCGAGAGCAATTTCACAATTTCAAAGTCTATGTGGCATCCTCACCACTGTATTTTTATTACAGTTCTGATCTGAATTTGGGAGGTGGGGGTGCCAAGCCGCCCAGTGGATTCACTTTGTGAATAAACTCAGCACAGCCACCTCTGCCTCTGGCCTTTGGAGCTGGCAGAAAGCTGACCTCCCTTCCACTGGTGGCCACCGTGCCAGGCAGTCTGTGGCCCGGGAGCTGCTCTGCAGCCTGCGACTCCTCCTCAAAATGCCGCAGCAGGAGGAGGCTGGAGGCCAGCAACGCAAGGCTCTCCGGAGGCCGCTGGATGCGGGCTGCATCCTCCGCAGCCCATTAGCTCTGCAGCCGTTTGACACAAATACGTCCAGATGCTGGAAACTTACTGCAGGCTTCGGCTTACACTCACAGCCACGGGGAAACGCGAGTAATTACTTCTTTTAAATGCTTTTCTCTCTGTTTTCCACAGTAAATCAAGATGATGGGATTTCTGGGGACATCAGGGAAAGGTCAGCCTGTACTTTTTTGATGGGGCCGGTTATGCAAGTGGTCTCATTCTGTTTCTGTTGTTACGCTAAAAAGAACACCCCGAATAATCACCCAGACTGCATCGTTCAATCTTGGTAAGCAAGTTGAAAAAACCCAAGTGTAAATCAAAGCATCTGGCCGAAAACGTGTGATCAGTGACACCTTAAAAGTCAAAAGAAACCAAACCACTCCATACTGGGCTCCAGGTGTTGGATTCGGTCTAGTGAGACTGAAGCTAGACACCCCTTGTTATTTTACTAAGGATCTCACAGGACCAGGTATTTGTTTTTACCTATGGAATAGGTTGTTATACAAGAGGCAAATATAACCATCATGTTTGCATTAAAATAGTTCTAAATGCACTGTCTGCACTAACAGGGAGCCTTTGCCACAGGGAGTGATTATGTCTGGGAACGGAACACAGAAAACAACAAAGAGAGAAACATTTTCTTAAATTCACCATTGTAAAGCCCTGGAAGACGAGATCCCATCTTTCAAGAAGCAGGATGTGGCGTTTAGCTACAAGAGCACGCGGAGTTTCAAGGGGGACATCAGCTCCCAGGTTGCAGACCCTTGAAGGGCCTGGAGCTGTAGTCCTGAAACCGAAGACATCACGGACCTAAGACCCAGAGATAGATGCATGTCAACACAATCATGGCAATAAAACCCTTGAACCAGGCACCGAAGGGAGCAGGCGAGGTAAACTTGAAGCCGTGCTGCAGTCTACGGGGTGGTGCACACAAGCTGAGAAAGAAGAGCAGAAATGTTTATGCTTGCTGGGTTTTGACTTGCTTTGGATTCCAATGTTGTCTACACCTCCCAAAGTCCAATGGCCCCAGAGACACAAAGCCCTGGGAACTTCCAGAGCACTGGGCAATGCCATTCGCTTTATCCTGAGTGCACACAACCGTGCACCATCACTTGCCATCCCAATGGGACCAGGATGTCATGAGGAGAGGGACCTTATCTTCTACGTATTTATGTCCCCACTGCACATCGTTAAGTACCCAAAGATTTGCTGCTTGTTATTTGACCAACAACAGGAGCAGTGACAGAAGAGTTGCAGACACTTTTGAATCCCAGGGGTGCCAACCTAATGACCAGGGGTGAAGATGCTAGGAAGAGAAGCTGCGAGGCGAAGGACCATGTGGGGCAAAGACGATAAGCCCTGTCTTAAACATAGAGAGCCCAAAACCAAAGACAGTCAATGCCGAAAAATATGCCAAGACCTAAATATGTCATGAGTATGTTACGTTAACGACACTTGTATAATAGTGATCTCAGGAATTTTTAGCATAAAGGCCTCTTCGGGAAGGACTAAGATCCTTAACACAACTAAAGAAGAAATTAGCAGCACTTTCAGTGAGACCACAGGAGAGTCTATGTACTTTTAACTAAAAATAAATAAATACATAAAAAACTACAGATAAACTTATCACACTAGAAAACCATAAGCATTATCATATGATAAATGTCAGTGCCCAAACACAAAGCTGTGGACCTCCTAGGTTATTTATAAGTCACCACTGTACCCCAAATGGCATTGTAATAATAGCTAACATTCATCATTATCTAATTGTTAAATAAAAACAGACTACGTAAGTAGTATTTTTGTCGAAGACTATTTATTCTGCCAAGGACCTAAGGAGTCATGCAACTGCACCTATTATCTAACAGAAAATAAATTATGTAAGTCTCCACAAAAAAAAAAAAAAAAAACTACATTCGTGATTAGATTAAGCTTTAATAAAGGTTATTTATGGCTCCTGGAAAGTAGTTCTTCTCTTGTAAATTGTATTCCATAATTTGAGAAAAGTTAAAACTTGCATCATGTAGGGCAGAAAGACCTGAGTCAGCGTCTTCTCGTCTCATGATTGGGAGAAAGAGCTGGAACCTGGGTCCTCCCGGGACAGTGGTGAGATGAATCACTCTTTAGCTGCCTCCTGGTGCCTCACACCTGCCCCTGTCCCCAACATCCTTTGCATCCATACTAAGTCTTGCTTGGATTGGAGGCTGGGGGTCCTCAGAGCCCGTCCCCAGCTGCGGCAGGTCACTGCGGCAACCCTGACTCTCCACATACCCCAAACTGAGGGTTACACGTCAACACTAGGCCAGGCTCTCCCAGAAGGAGACGGTGGGACCGAAGGCTCCCAACAGCAACAAATTACGTGGAAAGGATTATGTCATCAATCCTGATCAATGTAACCGCAAGATCTTACAGGGTTTGGATCCTCCTTCCCTTGAGTAGCTGGAGTTTCCGAATTCTCATTGTTGACTTGCCCAGACATTAATATGCAATATGAAGCTACTTCTTCACTTGTCAGATATAAGCTCTAAGGGTTTATTGATAATCTGACTAGTATCAGCTGCCCTCATTCACGGAGAAAAGTCATCCCTCCTCCTGTCACTGGTATTTTAGCAAAAGTAAGTCTCTAAGTGGAACAAAGGAGGAGATACAATATTGTGCCAACGTTTCTGAAGGTCACTTAAGTCATCCTCCCGTTTCTTGATTAGGCTAAATCTCCCCTGTAACATTTTACTTTCTTTCTAAGGTTACCTTCAAAGAGTCCCCACAACTCCTTTCTATATGTATTCTTATCTTTACTGCCGGGAAATTTTCTTTCTCCTAGGCCTGAATATGTCACATTAACATTTAAATGTGCTTTTCCTTCATTAGTTCCCCAGTGGCTCCACACCCACATCTCCCCTAAACTGCTATCCAATGGTCACCGATGGCCTCCCGGCTAGTAAGTCCACAGGACTGTCTGTAGCTGTCACACCCCACAGACCTCATTTGGTCCTGTTGGTCACTGATTTCTTTATACACTGACAGTGCACCTCCCCTAAAATTCCTCTTTCCTGGTTCTAGCCCTTTTGCTCTAAATAATCTTTCCTAAAAGTCACTAATCACAGATCCTTCTTCTTCTGCCAAATTCTTAATGAATGGCTTGCCCTGGGATGCCACTAATAAATATAGCAAAATAATGCAAAGTAGGTTCTGCAATGTAAAGGGTTAAGAAGTTGGGATGATGTATTTTGAAAAGAGAAGGATTCCTGGCGACGTACAACTTTATTACAGTCTGTAAATCCTGTACCAGCCAGCTTGCTCTGCAGTGGTTAATCCAAAATGGCTCAGGTCAGGATCTCGCTGGCAAAGAGCAGAGATTGGACATTGCCAAAGTGAGTACACGGCACACTGACCCGCAGTCTGCCTGACCCACGGATGCGGTCCCTTGTCCTATAATACTAGACAAGAATTACCTGTTTTCACGGCTGTTTCCCCAGATCAATGGGAAGATATGAAGTAAATCATTATAAATTCAATCATATCATGTCCCTCCTTAGAACCCCTTGATGGAGTCTCCCTGGGCTCAGAATAAAATCTATACTTCTTATGCCAGCTTGCAATGCAATGTCTGGCCCTGGCTGCCTTTCAAACCTTCCTGGCCTTCTTTGTGGATCTCACAAACAGACCCAGCTGGCTCGCACCTTCAGAAACAGGAAAACTGGATTTTTAAAACTCGTGTATGTTGACACAATGGAATAGGACAGCCACCGTTCCGAAAATGAATCATCTCCAGCCACAGATATCAAGGCTTGTATCTTAGAAACATCAAGTCACCAAAGAATATATTAATATATAGCATGGGGTGCCATTTTTATCCATTTCAAAAGCAGGAAAATCTGACAATATATTAAGAATACACTCGTGATTCCTATGGAAAAATAAAGGAAAGCAGAATGAGAAACGAGGAACAAGATGGTGACAACTTTCAGGAGGGGGGAGTTGAGGAGGGGGACGGGCTCAGGAGGAGGCCCCAGGGAGCTTCCATCTTCTGTTTAATCCACATAATATACATTCTTTAGTAGGCACCAAACGTTCATAATGTGAAATTAATTTAAGGCCAAGCTTGCTCTGCCCTGCCCTTGCTGCCTCCAACCAGACTGCAATTCATTTGACACACGCTAGCTCTGGCGGAGGTGAGTCACTGCTGTTTGGTGGCAAGATCCTGACTCTAGGCCTTCCGGATTAACCGCCACGTAACAAATCAGCTCTTACGGGAATTACAGATCTAAATAAAAGTATGTCACCATTAATCCTTCTTTTTAAACTATATCCAAACTCTATCATCCAGCTTCTTAACCCTTTGGGCACAGAACCTACTTTGCATCCCATCAGCCTATGTACCAGACCCAGCAGGACATGGGTAGCCATGTGCAGTGGCGATTCTCACAGGACACAGGTTGCTGGGTTAGCTGGTTTTGTATCCTTGGTACGTGCTTTATTTCTAGGTGAGGAAAATCAGAGCCAACTGTACCTATGGAGTCCCAGCTGTCCCCAGCTTTGACAGAGCATCTAGAACGTCTCCTCTGACACATCCCTGGGCAGCTCTGACATCTGTCTCTTGATGGACAGTACAGACCACGCTTGGATGTTAAATTGCCTTTCTGGAGCTCCCAAGCCTGGATTCAAACCCTGAGTCCACCGCTCACCAAGAGCGTGACCTGGAGTAAAAAACTTAACCTTCTTGTGACTTAAAATGGGAATAATCATTGGAACCTCTCTCTCTCTTGGGCTACTATAAGGATTAGATATGTTAATGTAATGAATGCCTAAAGCACTGGCTGAATCTTATAAGTGAGGGTTAACAATTATTATTATTGTTAATCAATATAATAATTACACATAATTATTAAACATAATTATATAAATTATTTAACAAATAAAATTTTAATATTGATGTATTTAATTATATAGTTAAGTCAATTTATATAATTGTTGATATAATTACTGTTAACATTAACATACTGACATTATAATACATATTTATGTATATTATTTATTATCTGATCTGTCCAGAAAGACAAAATGGAAAAAAAAAAAAAGGAGTTGCACTGAAATATCAAAAGTAGAGAAAGTCTTCAAGAGACATAAAGCCAAGTTATATATTAGAAATGAAGGGGCCAGAAGGTCAGGTACCAGAGAGCAATCAAGAGAGCAATCAAGGTCCATAAGGCAGGAAAAATGGGGAACACAGGCCACGCGGAGCAGCCCAGGGTCCACATCTGAAAGGAGAGGGAGATAGACCAGGGCTGAGAGCTGGGGGGAGGGGGAGTAGCTTGGAATCTTCCCTTGTCCATCCTTGTCTGAGCTGTGCTCATCCCCCCATGGACAACACACCCAGGAGCCAAAGCCTTGTCTTTTGCTGTGTCACAGACCTGCAGTCTAGTCGGAAAGCCAGTGCCACCGTGGCACCTGGCCCTGCCCTCCAGGCTGGCTAAGAGCTTGCCGACCCACTCTTTGCTTTTCCTTAGTCAACCAAGCAGAACTGAGCCGCAGAGCAGAGTCCCGCAGGGGCGATGGGGATCTTGGCTTTGGCCAAGGTTCCTCAGACTGCACCTGGCAGGTGCGCCCACCCTTCTTCGGGTGCGTCACCTGCTGACAGTTGCCCACTCTCTGAAGGGGTCAGCCTTATCTCTTCCACATGTCCCTCTTTGGCTAGTCCCAGAGTCCCCGCAGCAACACGACTGCAGCACGGCCAGTGTGGGTGGGAGAATGTGCATCGTGGACATAGACAGATGGGGTGTGTAGCCCAGATGAGATATCACCTATAGGGCAGGAAGAACAATCCCCTCCCAGAGATGCTGGGAAGTTAAATATGAATAATATAAAGCAGATAAAGGGCTTAGTAGACTAGTTGCTATTCATAGGTGCCAATAAATGTTATTAGTTCTTCTGTGCTTCCCCCTCCCCCCCCAGCTTCTGGAGGACGATCCCAAGGACTTAGGAAGGTATGCCTGGTAACCTAAACGTAGAGAATTTCCTGGAGGGATCGCAGGCAGAATCTAATACCAGCTTCTGAATTTCTTGCTGGGCCTTTAAGTTTGTCTATAAAAAAAAATATGATAAGAAAGACCGAGTTGAACACAATGTGATTAGCCTATCAGCGGATAGGAGTTTTAATGAGTCTTTGTCCAACAAGCTCTAAGAGTACATCTCTTGATATCTGAAATATTTCTGAAGAGGAGTAAAAGCAATGCAGAAGTCCCGGTTCTATTTCTGTTTCGCTGGCACCAGCCATATGGCAGAGATAAAATTTGCTTATCAGGATGCTCTTAAAGAAGAGCTAGGATGGCCCTGAAAGATATCACATTTATTATAATAGCTATAATAATTCAGGCAGGATGGTATTGGCACAGGAGGGGGCAAATTTAACAGAATAGGGAGTTCAGAAACACACATGCAACAGAGGCGGCAATGGGCAAAGATAGTCTATTCAATAAACGGTGCTAGGACAATAGTTTATATATATCTTGAAAAATAATATTAGACATCCACTTCATACCATACAGTATACATCTATAAAAATTCCTGGTGCATTAAGAAGCTAAAGGCTGAAAGCAGAACTTTTTGACATTTTTAAAAGGAAAATTTTTAAAAATAACTCTATGACCTTGGAGGAAAGAACGATTTCTTAAACCCATCAGAGAAAAGCCCTAACTGTAAAGAAGAATAATAGACAAATTCTCCCACTATAAGAATTAAGAATGCCTGTTCAGCAAAAAAAAAAGGTCCAGAAAGAGTGGAAAAGACAACCCCAAAACCGGGGAAATATAGATGTTCTTGGCACAAAGCACTTACAAAAAATTGGCATCCGGAATATATAAAGAAAATAGGAAAAATGACAATCAAACAGATAAACAAGGAGCATTTCCAGAATAAGAAAGATAAATAACCAATAACCACATGGAAAGATATTCAAGTTGATTAGGAATCAGAGAAATGCTAATTAAAACCACAAGGTTTTATTTTATACCCATAAGGGCAAAAATTAATGTCTGACAATATTAAATATGGAAAAGATGTGAAACAGCCAGAATTGTTAGTTAGTGAGAGCATACGTGGGAAAACTCTAGAAAACAATTTGGTATTATCTTGTGAACATGACCATGCTCATACCCTACAGCCCAGAAACTTCCCATCTAGGTACAAATCCTAGAGAAATTCTTGCACATGTACATTAGAAGACATTTATGAGAAAGATAGCGTATATGTTCACCATGTTGTTTTTAAAATAAACAACCTATTGACCATCAACAGTCGTTTCCATAAATAAATTGCTGCACATTCACAAAATGGAATACTATACACTTGTGAAAGTACATGATCTACAGCTATAAACATCAACGTGGATCAATCTTGACAACATAATTGTTACATGAAAATAGCAAGTTTCAATAGAAGGCATACACAGTATGTGAAATCATTTTAAAGTTCAGAAACAAGCAAAGAACACACTCATATGTGGTTTTAAAAAAAACCAGGGAAGCAAGACAATGAGAAAAAAATGAAGATAGGGACTATCAATTGGGAAGTAGGAACTGCGATCAAATATGCTCACGGGGAACTACTGAAGTTGGTCATGTTCGTTAAATTGGAGTGTGCATGCACATTTTCAATTTATGATTAGCTTTCATAATTTACAGATCTGTAACATTATTTTAAATATCTAAATTTTAGTATTTAAAGAAAATGTTAAGATAAAATTCGCTGTCACATCATGTCCTAAATAATATCGCGATTCCAAACTAGAAAAGTGACTTCATGTTGTGTGGTAGCCAATCCAAAGGAGCTGGGCAAAGATTCCGCCAGCAAAAGAGAGCTGCAAAATACTTTAATGGTCACCAAAGCCAGGCTCCATGCCTTACAAGGTTGATAAGGAGGTAAAGTTCTCAAGGACATATACTAAAGTCTATCTTTTCGTTTACAAAAAGATCTAGTTATATGTTTGCAAAAGCACTGGTAATCTCAGTAAATAGCAAGACATTTTTTTCCTCCTCCATAATTAAGCATCTGACACACATATCCGTTCCCAATATTAACTTGTTTCAGATACAGTTTTTCTGAAATAATGTGTTCTTGGACCTTCCACACTCTTTCATACAAACTTGAGAACAGCTTATCAGACACGTAGCAATACAATGCAAATTAAAGATTTGCTACCAACTCTATCAAATAAAGTATCAATATTTTCACAGTGATCCAAAGCAAAATGTTAACATCTGCAGTGTTAAAGACTTTCACTTTTTTTTAAAAACCCATAGTTGCCAAGGTACAGAAAGTACCGACAGTTTGATTGCAAATCCAGGAAAGCCAAGAGAATTAACAAAGCTCATGTATTATAACAAAACCTGTGCTACGAAAGAGGTTTTTTTTAATAGCAAGACTTTCAAGTTAAAACCAAGAGTTTACTTATTTCAAAGGGTATTCAATGCAAGTAAGTGCTAGAACACAGTGAAATCATCTTTTGGCCATTTTTCTGATTTTCCTAAGAAGATAACCACACGTTTCTATAGGATAGTGTATTGGAACCACTGTCAATTATAACTAGACAAAGTTATCCTAGAAAAGTCTACAACACGAACGCAAGTGAAACAACATTCGCCATCTGTCAGAGTTAACAGAAAATAAAATTTTTAAATTCACTTTTCAACCGATCGCATCTACAATGTGTCTAACATGCTCCGTGCTGAGCTGTGGACCACAAGAGTAGAAGACCTGCTATGGCCTTTACAAGTTACAGCTGTCAATACAGGAAATAGGCCTATAATACACCCTTCTTCCTGCAAAGAGGAACACAAGAACAACACAAGGGTGAACCTGGAACCCAACAGATGTTGACCTGGCTGGGACTATCTTGATTAGTAGGACACTCTGCTTGGTCCAAAAGCCATTCAAAATAACACACAAGACATAGCATAGGCATTAAGAATGGTGTGTATATCCAAAAGAGTTCACATCAATGATTCATTTATCTCTACTAAAACAATTACAACTCAACCACTTTTCAAATATACTATCAGTGCACACAGACACATGCAAGCATGAGTATGTATGTAGGTAGGTACATATAGATGGACATATACTGAAAAAATCCATCCATGGGTTATAGACATAACTCAAAAGTAATAATTAATGTTCTAAAGGCCAAAAAAGAAAACTAATCTGGAAACACTTCCACAAGACTGACATCTCTAACAGGAAGTTCCAAAGCAACCATTTTTGCTATTTTAAGATACCCCATAAGGAAAATAAAGAGGAAAAATTGTTCCTAAAAAATACATAAAAGAATTCAAGACCTACAGCATGTAATTAAGGTGCCCTAAGGGGATACTATCCGGATTGCATGTGATTTGCAGAGATTATGAGGTACATAATATATCTATAAAATGTAATGCAAATGAGACTTAACATTTTTAAAATAAACAGAAAAATATGAGTCTTCAGATTATGAGTATTATAAAATTTGCATATTCAAGTGCTCTGCATAAGCGTATGATTCATTTGGAAGTTATACATTATTAACAAGACCAAGGTTTTGCAATCACAAAGGCTGACTCACGATAATACACTTAAAATCTGGAGAAAAATATTTGTTTAAAAAAAACATCGCAAACAGAAAATCTTAGTTAACATGGTGGTTTTTAACCTTCATCGATCAATTTATATGAATCAGGGACATTTTTTTTAAATGTGGAGCCTATCTCATAGATCACTTGTCCCTCACTAGTAATTAAAGCACTTTATAAATACTACTTATGCCAGCAGAGTCCAAAAAGAGGCCCATTATGAATTTACCTCTAATGCTGACAGCTATTTGAAAAAGCAATGGGGACATCAGGACGAGTATGGAGACTGCAAATCTCAGATTAGGTCTAAGGGAAATCAAAGAACTGAACAGGCAATTGCAACCCTCTATCGAGACCTACCACAGGGGGGCGCTGTGGAGAAGAGAGGGAAAGTGGAATTCAAACAGGGTAGTGAGGGTGGAGGGTCCCTGGAGGAAGAGGTGGCCAAACCAAAAATCTGGTGAATAGGAGGTAGGTGGGTGAAAAGGGAGGCCAGAGGTCAAGGGCAGTCAGTGGGTGGTGAGGGAGGAAGATTCACAAATGCAAAAGGCCAAGGACAAGCCAGGGCAGAGCAGGTGCATTTGAAAGTGAAGTTCAGGAGGAAGTGACTAAGGATGATGCCTTAGAGTAAAAGCAGGAAACCAGATCACATAAGATGGTATAAGCCAAGGTGATATTAATATGTAGAGCAGATGTTTACTATTTCTTTAATGTTGCCACTAATCAGAGGACATTAAAACTCAAGGTGCTTGAAGAAAACGTCGAGCCCCACTGATTTATGATAAGTGCATCACCCTCTAACCTCATTAAATATCTTCTGTTTAAATATTAAACCAGATTGAATGAAGAAAAATGAAACACTTTTTGTAATTCTCCTAATGTTGAATACTCCACTGTCATCAACGATCTTGGAACTCTTTTAAATTAAATAAAATTAACTAAGCTAATCTTTTACCATGAAAGTCAAACTCTCTTTTAATGGTTCTGTCCCATTTCCTTGTCTACAGAGCAATTAAAAATCATGCACACAAATTGCCCATGTGCATGTATAGGCAGGTATTTAGTGTGTATGTATGTTTGTCCCAGCCCATCAATACAGAAAATTTAACATGCAGAGAAAGAGAACAGTCACCCCAAGGTGAAAGACTGTCACCTGACCTACCTACTCTAACAGCTCCCCTAGGTTTATGATCAGTGTGTTTTCTCAAAGTGATTGTCATAATATTACTAGCTAACAGTCACAGAGAACTGACCACATGCAGATGTTTTTTCAGATCACTTTACAAGTATCTCCTATAATCCTCCCCACAACCCAGTGAGACGGATTCTATTCTATCACTGTCTGGAGCTTATAAATGAGGGAATTAAAGTCTGGAGAGATGAAGTCATTTACCCAAAGCACACAGCCAATAAGCAACAGTGGCAGGACTTAAACCAATTGTCTTTAGTTCCAAACTCCAGTAGAAGTAGTTAGCCATAAAGTAAGACACACAAAAACTGGGCTGCTGCTTCCTTTTTTTTTTTTTTTTTTTTTTTTTGTCAGAGCTATTTCTAACCCTGTCTGGATACACTAAGCCTCCAAGCAGAAGAGAAGTTAGTTGTATCTATGACATCTGTATCAAGGCACCTGGGTTCCAAATTCATCTTTCTGGACCTCTTTTTTCTCATCTGAAAATTCAAGTCAACAATGCCTTAGTGGTAGCAGCAGCAATAATAACCTTAACAGAATTATTTGGATAATTAAGTGGGCTATATGATCACCCTAAGGCACAACAATCGGCCAACAGCTCACACTAGCAGCCTTCTTGCTGTCATCCTTCTAAAAACAGGTCTTTTGATATCCCAAGTACCTGAACACAGCACCTCTGCTAGGATGCAAATCCACCCGTCGTTCTGTGCCTACAGCATAACATAATATAATCGATTGTTCCAGAAACAGGAAAGCCTGGGTCCTCTGATGCTACCACCAACCAGAACCTCGGGAACCTCCTCAGGCCCCCCCAGTCCCCTTCATAACCAGATGACAACAGCAGTCGCTAGGGCTCCAACATTCTACACACAGTGAGCGCTTAAAAAAATGTCAATAAAACTCTGGTTTTGCCAGAAGCATCCTAGGGCAAAAGAAAATTCGGTAAATTTCTAAAAATATTTTTCTTCCTTTTTGCATCTCTTTTTACCCTTCCTAACAGAAGTATTCTATTTTGTCACCTGCCTTCGTGAAGATGTTCTACTCATTGGAGTACTGGCTTCCCTCTTTAAATATATATCAAAACAGGTATTTAAGATGAAAGGTAACAGTTTTTAAATTATCAGCTTCTTTTGTTTCTTCTGTTCAATGGCCTGCAAAACCATCAAGGTGACATTAATTTTCTAGGATCTCACCTCTGACCTCTGAAATAATGCTTCTCACAGGTGGTAACCAGTTTGCACAATGTTCCCTGGATGGAAACTAGGTTAATAATAGCAAGTTGTCTGTCTGCACCCAAGCCTGGGAAGCATAACGAGATTCGCCTACCCAACAGCAAACAAAATTCAAAGTCTAATGAAAGAGCCTATGATTAAATTCACCTTTTATGACCATACATTAAGATCTTGGTTAAAAAGGACTAAGATCTCCCTAATAGGAAGAATTAAATCATGATTTAATTACACTCCAATAGTACTGGTGAGAAGGGAGACCATTTAAGCCAGGGATTAATTTGCTGTTCTCTTCCCAAAGATCTGCATATTTTTAAGGGCACAGCCAAGCTGACTTGCTGCTCAGCAGACACTGATGTTGCGGCAGATAGGGCCAACGATCAGGAAACATCAAGTGGACGAGAATGCCAAGTGCTTTTAACCTCTTGGGAGCAAAGCAGAGAAACCCATAAGTAAAAGCATCGATATTCCAGCTGAGAAACTACTTATGTTTGCACAGAGCTTCATAATCTTCAACCTGTTTGAGAAGCAAAAGCACATCATTGCTCATTGTGCGCTACAAAAATCTGAAGCAATGAGGCACATGCAGATGAATGTACAGCAGCCTTTTTCTAAACCACTGCACTGCATGATGAGAGAAGCCTGATGAAATCAGGTTTGGAGTAAGAGGTTCCAGAGGAATCTCAGAGATTTTTGTTTGTCCCTGGATAATCTGTGATGATATTCTGATAGTACAAGTGGCTAAGAGCCAAATTTCAACAGGCAGGTTACCTATGACACTGAGCTTGCGAGGATTTCTTACACATAGATTTTCTTACACATGTGAAAGGGAGATAAAATAAAACCTGGGCATTCTGATCCAGATATTAATCTCAACTCCCACATTTTCTCTGGAGGTGATCACCAAAAGGACAGCCTCAGTGAGCAGTAGGTATGTGGCAAATAGGGCTTAAAACGAGAATGTCCTCTACCTCCAGAAACATTAGTGTCTGTATCAATCATCTGGCAATTACTACACACCAAAGGTTCATATTGCTTCTGACATTTTAAAGCAGTGCATTTTAAAATCTTTTGGAGACTTCTCGGGCCCCTCTCTTGGGACCCGTGAACCTTGCCCAGGAGTGCTCAAATAAAGCCTCGTTGCTTACCCCTTTCAAAATAAAATAAAATCTTTTTTGTCTTAATGGGAGGATCTATTTTCAAGAGAAGTCCACGCAGCTGGCCTCGCTCCCTCATTATCATAACCAATAGCCCAGCTGGAACCTCCAAGAACTAGGACTACTCAGAACACAGATGGAAAGTCAAAGTCACTGGTGTCATGCACACACCAACACCTGCCGATAAAACTACACCTACACATGTTCTGTTTCCCAGAACCATTTTTAAGCTCAGACGTGTTCCATGTTTTGCATTAGCTGTGTCTTCCTCCTGTTCCACAACACGGTAGTTGACTCCAAGTCATACCTCCCTTTACCAAAGATTTTCTCTATCTGTAGGATGACAACCTCTTTTGTTTCCAGATCTCCTTGCTGTGTCCTCCCAAGGCACGTCAGCAAATATTTACGGCAAAGATTCAAAACAAAACCAAGCAAAAAGGCTTGTGAGGAGGGTGAAATGAAATGAAATCCGTGCTTTTATAAACTGCAAAGCTGTCTCTGTTTAGTCACATTTTATAATGAGTCAGCTGGTCTTCTGTTAGCGTTAGGGGTACCCAGGCCACCTGGCTGGCACTGAGGAGCATTGCTACAGCTCTCTGAGTGTTGGAAGAGTTCAAGTCCGCGTTCTGACCCTCACCTCTCGTCCCCTCCACCTTCCACACTTCACGTGCACAATGTCCCCAAGCACGCCACACTCCTGCCACCTAAGAGCCTGGCACTTACCACTCACATCTGCTTTAAATGCTCTTCTCTCGATCTTTCCAGGGCTGGCTCCTTTGCACCATCCACGACTCAACCCAAATGGCACTTCCATAGACAAGAATCATGGGATCAACCCACCTGAAATACCCTCCTTCACACCCCCGAATTCCATGTTGTTCTCTTTCCCATTACTGTGAGTTTTTTTTTTTTTTCTCTTAAAAACAATATCCTGCCTTCAATTATCTTGTTTCCTTATTCTGTTGTCAGAATCCCACCACCTTCCAAGGTAAGCTTCAGTAAAGGGAGTTTGTCTATTCTGTTCACCATTGATGCCCAGCACCTAAACCGACTTTCTGCAGTAATCATTCAACAAATGAATAAAGAGGGGGAAAAAGCTATAAAGCTATAGCTACATCAATATGAAACAGCTAATTTTCGAGAATTTTTTTTAAGACACAGGGTTTTGCTTTCACCCAGGCTGTGGTGTGATCGCAGCTCACTGCAGCCTTGAACTCCTGAGCTAAAGTGATCCTCCCACCTTAGCCTCCCAAGGAGCTGAGATTATAGGCATGTGCCACCACACCCAATTAACTTTTTAAAATTTTTGTGTAGAGATGAAGTCTCACCATGTTACCCAGGCTGGTCTTGAACTTCTGGGCTCAAGCAATCCTTCTGTCTCAGCCTCCCAAAATGCTGGTATTACAGGCGTGAGCTGCTGTACCCAGTAGAGAAATTTTTAAATACTAAGTTTTATATGGTATCTAACAGTTCATAGAAGTTAGGAGACCCATTAGTTAATATTTTCAGTAAACACTATATCATGCCTATAATATATGAACTATCCATACAAAAAAACCTACGTAGGCACAAATACTACAATTATTTCTAGAGTGCCAAGTAGCTCTGTATACTTTATCATTTTTTGCTTAAAATATTTCAAGTACACCAGCATGAGCAAGAGCGAGACCCCGTCTCTACTAAAACATAGAAAGAAATTATACAGACAGCCAAAAATATATATAGAACAATTAGCCGGGCATGGTGGCGCATGCCTGTAGTCCCAGCTACTCGGGAGGCTGAAGCAGTAGGATCGTTTAAGCCCAGGAGTCTGAGGTTGCTGTGAGCTAGGCTGACGCCACGGCACTCACTCTAGCCCGGGCAACAGAGTGAGACTCTGTCTCAAAAAAAAAAAAAATATATATTTCAAGTACATTATGCACTTAGAAATGTGAAAGTAAAATTCCAGTCATATTTATTATAAAATCCCAGCAAGAAATTAAAAGTATATTTCACCCAGTAAAAAGGCAATCGTATGCAGCAAACCATTCACATCACCAGCCAAGACAACAACAACAACAAATGATCTCTTGGTGTTTGGGGGGAAGTAAATTAGGATCTGATTAGACGACATTTAGAAAATGATGAATACATGTTCATACTAACTAAAATTTAATAACAATTTAATA
This sequence comes from Lemur catta, assembly GCF_020740605.2. Taxonomy (NCBI): domain Eukaryota; kingdom Metazoa; phylum Chordata; class Mammalia; order Primates; family Lemuridae; genus Lemur; species Lemur catta. The sequence goes on along the minus strand of NC_059152.1, from coordinate 10,264,076 downwards.
TTTTATGCAATCAGAACAGACATCTCATTCTATCACTATCAAAAGAGAAATCACTGTGACACAGCCAAGGTATTTAAAGTTTCCTATTGTGATTATGGAAGACCCAAAGATCAAAACAATTGTCATGCAATAAAATATCCCAAAGGAAACATTTAATCAACTCCATGCTTTTCAGTTGACTGAGAAGAATAAAACAAAAAGTGAGAACCAATAACCATTTTGCTTCAAATGGCATCAACCCCATGGGGAGGAAAGACTTGGATAGACTTAAACATTCCTACTGCATTTAAATCAGCACCTAAAATATCAAAAGGTAAAACTGCACTTGGCCATCGAATTAAATCTATAGCCAGTGTAGAGCCTTTTTGTAAAAAGCAGAGCAGAACTGATGGCCATCGGCCCTGTTCTTCACACTGGAATACAAAATTAGCAAGAACAGAGATAAGTGAAATCTAAAAATTTTAAATTCCTTTACCCTGCCCTCAAAATTTTTTTTTTCCACCAAAGCTATAATTCAAGTATTCTGAGATAGACATTTTTTTCACCCCCATCCTTAGAAAACACTGATGTTTCTCTCAGAGAAGGGCAGGAAAAGAGGGAGTACAGCAGAACAGAAGGCTTGGAAATCTATCAACCTGATCATCAGTCCTCTTAAGCAAGAACAGACTCGACCTTTAATGGGCAGGGTTTTGAGAAGACAGATATCACCCATCGAAGTTTATAGCCATCAAATAAATGACCCAAAGGAAAAACACGGCATTAAAAACTCTTAATACGAAGTTTCTAAACCAAACTCTCTCTCTCAGTCTCCCCCCAACAACCCTGGGTACAAAGAAATTCACACCAGTCTTTCTTGAAGCTTCATTCCTAACAACATTTAACAATTAATGCCCAGGAATCCAAGATGGACACACTGGCACAGAGTAAGCCAAAACATTCATCCTCCACTCTGCAGCTGGCCAGGCCTGCCAGGCCCAATTACAGGTGAATTATGGGTGATACCAGGTCTTTTCCAAGACACACTGCGATCGCCATGAATTCCAACCTTCCCTCACCCCCAGCATTACTGCTCTTCTGAGATCAGTATTTCAATAAATCACTTTCCCTTTGGCTGGGTGGGTATCCAAGGAAAGGAGCGATTGCTGCTGTTGTTGTTGCGTGGGTTTTTGTTTTAAGAGACAGGAAGCTTATTTCCCAACCAGGCTCCTTACATGCAAACTTTTTAAAAAACTTTCTTCTCTAAACTGGCATCAGAAAACTACACTTATTCCCTCCTTTAGAGAGCACTGCTGTTGGACAGCTGCTTTGCTTATTTCTCTGCCCTACAGACAAGAAAGATCAGGTTTATCAAATTAATCAAGTCAGAGTTGTTGCAAACAAAAGGATATTCTCACCATCATCTACAGAGACACCACCCAGCAAAGCAGCCCTCCCTGGAGGCAAACTGCTGCACAGTGGCCCCCTCTAAGGGAATCTGGACCCCATTCTGTTTAACTTCAAGGCCATTGCTTAAACTGGCACGTGGAATTCTTATTGGAAGGTAGAAAATCCTGAGTGTTCCATATCATTCTGGTGCCTACTCATTTGATTATAATTATGAGGCTTTCTTCTCTTCCTCGGAATGAGAATCGACCCCCCTGGAAATCTCCAAAAGGACAGACTCCTAACACTGCCGACAGGGATTCACCGAGAATGCCACTGCAGGTATCTGCAGTCGGTTTCATCAAATATTCAACAAAGCACGGCTTTCAAAAATCAAATAAAAGAGCTTCGGTTACAGCTTTTTGGGACCATCTTAGAATGCTAAATGTTAATAGCCCATCTGCAGTGAAGAGGTTTGGTTTTGTTTGTTAGTTTATTTGTTGCTTCATTATCTGTCAGTGTATTTTTGTTCAAACCCAAACAAAAGCATTTAACTTCATCTCGGGTAATTTAATGCCAAGCGTTATCTCCGGCGACTACTGATTTTCTTGTTAAGTCTTCCTGTACAGAGGCTGAACCTGAAACCCTAGAACCCAGCAAGTACCCTCTGACGTTTTTATTTTCTCCTCTCTAAACCAAATACGTGAGGCAGCAAATGCTCTAAGCTCGATGAGACTTTCTGCACTGCAGTACAATTTGTAACTAGAATTACAAATGCTCTGTTATGCCCAATTGCCAACATGGAAGGTAGATGTTCCAGAGAATTGCTTCGTTTTCTTAAACACTCATTACATGACTCAATGCTGTACTATGTCCAAAGAAGACCATGCATGTTAGATTTTACCTGCTTGTCAGTGGTTAACTGTTACATTCATGCATTTTAAAATAATAGAGTTTCACACTAAAAAAAAAAAAATGCAAATAATTTTAAAATTGAGGCTCCAGCCCTGGAAGACTTCAGTTTAAATTTCTTTTTTTTAATTTCAGCTTATTATGGGGGTACAAAATTCAGGCTATATATATTGCCCATGCCCCCCCATAGTTTAAATTTCATTGTGAAGAGTAGCAAATCAGAAATTTGAAAAGGACCATGCATGTGTTCAAATGTTTCATATGCATCAGAAAACAGCATGCTTAATGAGCTCATCTTTCAGCCTCCAAACACATTCATGCGGAAAGTATCTGTTGTATTGTTGTTGCTAATATTTTCAAAAGACTGCTGACAAATAATATCAGAGAACCTGCTGGAAGCTGGCAAAATACCCAGGTGTTCAAGGTCCAGGCTAAATTACCAGGCTCCCTAGAAACACGTATTGACGGACAGCCAGTGAGGCCTGAGAGAGAACACTCAGTAGGGTGGGGTGTTAAGATCATCTGCACACGCTTTTTCACTTTGAATTTTTAATAACAAATGAAAGAACATTATTTAAAACGTATTAAACAACACTGTATAATTTGGGGGTAGGCAGACCATAATTTTCCCCACCCTCAAGAAAGCCCCAGACCCCAATTTTTGACGGTGTCAAAAATTTCCAATTTCCAATTTACAAATGTGTCTCCACAGTGCTTTCACGTGAAGCAAGCCAAAAGAAAAGCGATTTTTATCCATTTTGAAACCTTCAAGTCTATTAGTTCAGCTGCAATTTGCTCATGAATTTGTTAACAATATTTAAGACTTTGCCCCTGAAAATAAGTTTCATTTCTACAATGGTAATGGCTTTCGATCATTTCCAGGACATCCACCACTTCACCTCACTGTCCTGCCAGCCCCATCTGTACTCTCACTCCAGGAATAAAATATAAAATGAATAAACATACGAAATCCGAAATCACTGACGTTGCAAATACTTCTCTGAAATATATTTCCACACGGGGCCTGATTATGTTTTGTTTTTTTTTTTTTTTGAGACAGAGTCTCACTCTGTTGCCCAGGCTAGAGTGAGTGTCGTGGTGTCAACCTAGCTCACAGCAACCTCAAACTCCTGGGCTCAAGCAATCCTCCTGCCTCAGCCTCCCGAGTAGCTGGGACTACAGGCATGCCCCACCATGCCCGGCTAATTTTTTGTATATATATTTTTAGTTGTCCAGGTAATTTCTTTCTATATTTTTTTTAGTAGAGACGGTGTCACACTCTTGCTCAGGCTGGTCTCAAACTCCTGAACTCCTGAGCTCAAACAATCTGCCCGCCTCGGCCTCCCAGAGTGCTAGGATTACAGGTGTGAGCCACTGCACCCAGCCATGTTATGATTTTAAATACATCAGAACAGGGACATACAACATGGGCAGGAGCTAGACCCAGTGAATTTAAGGGGGAAAAAAAAAGAGGGGAGGAGGTTTCGTTTTGAGAGTTAAGCATGTGAAGCAACAGAAACAAAATTGTTCAAGAAGCCTCCCTGGCTGGCACACACAACAGCCATCAGCCACTCTCTGCCATGGCTTCCTACTGTGACCGACCCACCCACCCAGCCCTCATCATTAACCCAGAGTTTTTCCTTTTATTTATTTGCTACCTGTCTCTGCTCACACTCTGCTTCCCTCTCAGCCCACGCTTGAATGGAGGCCTTGTTCACACTGTTCCCCAAGAGCCTAGAACATGTTACTCATTTGTGCAATGAACAAATGAATTACAATATGGCTCACCAGCTCCACAGCTGGCCAGCTGCAAAAGTACCATTTCTCAGTGTCAGTTGACCAATCAGCATTCTGAAGTTTTTCGTCGTTTGTCTTAGGAGCTTTCCAAATTTGAGGCAGGAGTCCCATTAGCTCCAGGACACTAATGACATTACTATTCTGATTTGCAAGAGGCAGAGCCAGACTTCGACCTGTCAGCAGCCAGGGTAGGGGGCAGCTGGGCAGCAGGAGACGAGCCTGGGTCCCTGAGCTCCCCTCCTTGGTGTTTGTCTGTGTGCACATGGACAGGCTCAAAAGGTTATGTTTGATGTCTAAATTCTAGACTGCTCAACTGTCGATCCGATCTTTGGGGTGAAAGTAACACAGTCAGAGCTGAGAAACTAACAAAAAGACCGTGTGTATTCCAAGCTCCCCCTTTGGCCTCTAGTTTTTAGCAGCAAAGACCAAGTCCCCAGCCACCCCTCACAAACATGCACTTAGAGAACTAGGTGTCTTTAAGTAGCACTTTATAAAAAGAGGTCAAAGGAACAATCTTCAAGGAATTACTTACTTTAACCTAAAGAGAGGCAGGCCCAAATACGCGCCTCCAGATAAGAAAAACACAACCAGGAGACGTGCAGATGAATCAGTGTTTCTATCAGTAATTCTCAAGAGCCAGCCCAGAGGCCCAGACCTCCTGCCTGTTGCAAACGCCTGGGAGCTTTCTGCAAACTACAGGCTCTTTTCTGTAACTTGGGAGGAAACGATGGGAATATGGTACAGGTATTTTCTTGTGCCTGCTGAAAAAGCAGTTATAGAAATAAGAACCTTTTATGGCAGAGATGCAGTCTCTTTCCCTGGGATAGTCTACAACTACTTAGTAACCACACGTCTGTAACGGCCAGATTAGATTCCTGCAGAAGATTGTAAATCTACATACAGAGAGTGTCTGGACAATGAGACATTTGCTGCAGTCTGTATTTCCAACTGGAGTAAGATTATCCTATTGCAACACTGTTTCTCAGAATTAACAGGGTGAATGTCATGCTTTACAATGTCCCTCTTCCCCTAATTTAAAAGGGCCCTAGAGTCACACTAAGCACAGAACTCCCCTTTTACAAGTGAATAAGAAGGGTGTTCCAAATTCTAGCCCATGCTACCCGGATCCTTATTAACTCAAATGGATTCAATTCATTATGTTCCACTGCTATACTGAGCAACAGAGACACAGAAAAGAATTTGAATAAAAACAGGCCTTGCTGACTTCCCCCCTAGTTTATTACCATTAGATCATGCCCCTTTTTGTCCAATCATGTTTCTCTACAACTATCCACCTCTTTCATCATACTTAGCATAAATACACAGTTTGCCCTGAGTCTTTGGGTCTTCATTTCTGAAGGCTCTCATGTCGTGTAAAACTTACATTAAATCAATGCCTTATTCTTCTCTCTTGTTCATCTGTCTTTGTTATAGGGGTGTCAGCCATGACCCTTTGAAAGGGGAGGAAAAGATACCACTTCATCTCCCCTACCGCATTTGTGTATCTGCAAGCCCAAGTCTGTTTCCAAAACAGAGAGCCATCAAATGCTGGTTCCCTTTTTTTCCTTCTCACTTTCCTTCCTTTTTTTTTTTTTTTTTCTTTCACAGTAAAAAGAAAAATCTTTAAGAATTTTATTAACAGCTTTTTTTGTAAGGTTATATGTTTTTGAAATGGCAAGGTGATTTTTTATACCATACTTATGTAACACAAGTACCAAACCCAGCTAAGAAGTTAAGGCTGGGGCAATTACACTTAATATCTTTTATTCCGCAACAAAGACGACTGGTGAGACTATGTATTTAAATATTAAAAATATGGAATCTTCCATGGCATACATTCCTCAGATCACTAGAACACTCAGACAATAGTGCATCATGGTACTTAACTATTTCAAAAGTTTGGTTATGATTATTTTAGCATTTTCCTATAAGTTGTTATTTTATTTCCTCTGAATATTCTATTAACAACCAAAAAAAATTTTTTTTTTTTTTTTTTTTTTTTTTTTTTTTTACAACCCTAACACTGTATTAGCAACTTATCGTCAGAAACTACTGGCTAATGTTCATTTAGTTTACACATCCTTTTGGTGGCTGGTGCCCAAGACACACTACCCCAAAATTTGATTGTAAGAGACCAGAACATGCAACCTCAAAATATACCTCCTTGGCGTATTGATTATTTCAAGCTGGTTATTTTGAGAAACTGCAGACACAGGAGTAGCTCTGAAAAATCTGCCCTTTTATAAAAAGAAATTTACATCTAAAAAAAAATTTCTCTTTAGTAAAGGTATCTGGATCAGGAAGAGAGCTGCTCCAAGACAACTTCCAGCACCTGCGAGACTGAACTGCATAACAACTTAACCTTTATTCGCCATATACGTTTCCTCACCTTACCCTTCCACGGTTTATCTTTGCAACACCCACCCCCCCCCTCAAGAAGCCCCCAGCTTCTATTCCTTTCTGTGGCTCAGGCTGCTACACAATCCTCAATCACCTGGTCCTTCTTTGAGTCTCCTATTTTCGTGGGACTCCAGTGTACACACACATAATTAAAACGGTTCTTCTCCTGTTCCTATCTTATGTCAATTTAATTTGTAGTCTAGCCCAAGAATCTAGAAGCGTATAGGAAGCCATTTTCCCTCCCCTACATGTTTATTAGATATTTAAGTTCAAACTATGTATGTTTGGTAAATTTAAAGCAGCTTTTGGTCCGTGCATTCCTAAGTATCTCTATTTAACCTTTTATAAGCTCCTTGAAGATAGAGACTAAAGTTATTCATGAGGGAGGGGCTTCCTGACAAACAGAAGGCCAACAATTTATTATCGTTGGATAAATGATATGAGAGCATGGTTACTCTATATTAACATGCTATATGAAGTTCTGTGGACTCATAAGTGACCCACACACAGAGTAAGCTGGGTAACCTGTTCCCCCACGAAGGAAGTTGTAACCAGCCCTCCATTGAGCAAATTTCAATGACTCCTATATAATCCTCTCCCTTAACTAACTTGACATTTTGAGTTGTTTCCCAGTAATGGTGGATTTTCCATAAGACAAAAGAGCCGAGATTCCGAATGCCCCTGGACTGACTTCCTAATGCCAACATTCACCATCCCCCGCAACCTGCCCCCAATGCACATAGCCCCTTGTTAGTTACACCTCGACCTGCCCCAAGGCTCATGATCCCTCCCGTAAAAGCCCATGATCTCCCTTAATCTAAGAGACAGATTTGAGGCAGCTTCTTCCAACAAGACATCTGTCATATTAAAAATTCCTTTCTTCCTTGTCAATCCTTGTTGTCTCAATAATTGGATCTTTGTGCTACAAGCAACTGGACGGAGAATGAAATCCCCTTGGGTTTTGACAACAAAGTAATGTCCCAGTTCAGAAAACCAATTTAAACACAGTAAGCACCCAACGTTTTGTCATGCGGAGGATTAACGGAACATCCCAAACTGCTCCACTGCTCAGATGATGTCCCTGTTGCCACTGCCACAGGAGACAGGAGAAACTGAGAGGCAACTGGAGCACGGTCCTCCCCCTTTTCCATCTTTACAAACTCTGTTATCCTTCAGCTGTCATTGGAGAAACAGAGCCCGTAATCCCAGCAATTTGGAGAGGGGGTGGTGTGGATCCCTTGAGCTCAGGAGTTCAAGATCAGCCTGGGCAAAAGCGAGACCCTGCCTCTACAAAAATTTTAAAAATTAGCCAGGCATGGTGGCACGCTCCTGTAGTCCCAGCTACTCTGAAAGCTGAGCCAGGAGGATCTCTTGAACCCAGCAGTTGGAGGATGCAGTGAGTTATGATGATGCCACTGCACTCTAGGCCTCCAGGCTGGCCTGCGGGGGGTGGGGGGTGGGGGGTGGGAAGAGGAAGAGGAAGAAGAAGAAACAGCATACTTAGGGATGGCAAATGGGCTGCCTGAGTCCCCATTCCTCCCTCCATGTAGATATCCCTATCTGATCTTAAACTTTCCCAAAAAGAGAATATTCTCTAAAAGAATGTTCCAGGTGGTCCCTACCAGTTGCTTGGAGCTGGCACATTAGATAAGAGCCAGCTCCTAGGAGGGAGCCAGAGAGCCCTGTGAATTCTTGGCAAGACACCCCGCCCCCTCCACCCACCCAAACTTACAGCCTCGATGCCACCATCTGAGGCCATTAGGACTAATTTCGTTAGGCCTATTTTTTTAATTGAAATTTTCAAATATACAGAGAGAATTGTACAATGTTACCCCCATATGCCCACCACCCAGTCTTGCTTCCTTTATACCACCTTGTTCTATCCCAAGATTGTTTTGAGCAAATCCAGCCCGTAACATTTAATCTGCAAATGCTGGCATGTATCCCTGAAAGATAAGCATGAGACAAAAGCTCCCCTCTATAAATACAACCACTACATTATCATCACACTCTCCCAAAATCCACAATAATTCCTTAGATCCCCATTTAGAGCATCTCCAAAAGGAGCCCAGAACTTCCAGGTGATGTCCCACATCCTCCAGACTTTCATCCCCATGAGGCTCAAATGGCGCCCCATCGCTGCGACTTTCTGGTCACACTCTTTACAGTTGCCTCCCCTTCCCCACCAACACTCCCTATTCCCCTTCCCGGAGCTGCTACTGTTACCATCCAACCAGGTTCTTTGCCCGCTGCCCAAGAGGAGCCATACACTGGGGCTGCAGGCGTCACAGCAGAGAAAGAGTTTAATTCTGCATAGCACTAAGCATGGGGAGATGGGAGGAATTTCTCAAATCCACCACCCTGAGAATTTGGGAGATAAGAGTTTTTAAGGATAGTTTGGCAGGCACAAGATGAAGCCATTGGGTTTGCTCATTGGTTAGGTTCAGGGCAAAATTATAGGGCGCAGAAATCTTCTTGTGTTAATTCAGTTCCTGGGGTCACAATTCTAGTTGAGTTGGTTTCTTGGTATGGGTCGCTGGTCTGCGTGGGTCAGCCAATCCACCAGAATACCACCATATGACACAACAAAGATGTTCGTCTGTCTTCTGCTACTAGAAATATGCCCCATGAAGGCAAGAAGGTTTGTCCCCTCAGTGTTGTAACCCTGGCACCTAGAGCACAGCTGCCAGTAGAACTCTCTGGGATCTTGGAGTATTCCGTGTCTGTGCTGTCCAATGCGGAGGTTGTGGCCACATGTGGCTACTGAGCATTTCAAATGTGGCTGGTGTCACCAGGTACTGCTTTTAAATTTTTCTTTTGTTTTAATTAATTTAAGTTTAAATGCCCACATGTAGCTAGATACTTCCATATTGAACAGTGCAAGAATAAACAAACAAAAAATAATTCTTAGCACATAACAGATGCTAAACAAATGTTTGTTACACAAATAAACCAAGACTTGCCTTCTTTGCTATAGCGGAAAGGAGGTGGGTTTCGGAAACCAATCGACTTTTATTTCAAACCCAGTTAGTTGTTTTAGTAGCTTCTATGTTTCATCACTTTATTGTTTTGCATATTTCTACCCAATAAATTGTTTTAACTGGAGTCAGCCTATCGCTCGGTCAAACACCAGAACTTACTCCTTCTACCTAACAGTTCCATCCATGTTGCTGCAAATGACAGGATTTCGTTATTTTTATGGCTGAATAATGTTCCATTGTGTGTACACACTGCATCCATTCATCCACCGATGCACACTTAGGTTGACTCCATACCTTGGCTATTGTGAATAGCGCTGCAATGAACACGGGAGAGCCGGTATCTCTTCAATGTACTGATTTCCTCTCTTTTGGGTATATACCCAGTAGCGGGATTGCTAGATCATATGGTAATTCTATTTTTAGTTTTAGTAATTCAATGCCATTTTCCATAGTGGCTGTACTAACGTACATTGCCACCAACGGTATACAAGTGTTTCCCTTTCTCTGCATCCTCGCCAGCATGTTATTGGTAATAGTCATTTTAACTGGGGTGTATTTCCATTTAATGGACGAAGAAATCAAAGGTCAGAGTTCAAGTAGCTCAATCAAGGTCACACAGCTAAATGTCATAGTAGTGACATTTAAACCTTGATCTCTATGACTCCACATTCCTTTCACAACCCCCTGCTACATCCTATACATTATCATATTGACTTAGTAATTCATTCGACACATATTTACAGAAGGCTTATTCTGACCCCTAGTCTAGGACTACAGATGTGGCCCCATCCTTGGTATTTACTGTATGAGAAACATAATAAACAGGCAATTACGATTTACTGTCCCAGAGAATGTTAATTAGCTGGGTATCAATAGGTAATTGTGCATCTTTCAAAAATCTGTTAACAGCTTTGGGAACACAGCATCAAGCAAAGTTAAACAGGTTTTTTTTAAAATATCTCAGATCCTTTAGTTTACCAATATGCACTGTAAAATCTCCAGGAGGTAAGCATGATAGGGGTGTTTCCCAGACTTTCTTTTTGTTTGTTCGTTATGGTAAAATATATAGAACACAAAATTTAGCATTTATTTAAGTGTACAATTCAGTGGCACTAAGTACACACACAATGTAGTACAACCATCTCACCAACCCATTCCAGAACTTTATGACCATAGATTTTGTGGAGAAGGGCACCTATGTGGGGGCCCACAGAACATATTTTGAGGAATATTTGACATGATGGTCGGGGCTATGGCAGGGGATGTATGAGAGGCCATGGGAACCCAGAGCCCAAGTCACGACTGAAGGACAAAGGGAGGTCTCTCCAACAGAGAGACCTAAATGTCCAACCAGACACCTGCAGGTCAAGAGTTAGCCATAGAAACAGGTGAGAGTTAGCCAGAGAAGACCAGTTACCTGTAGGTCAAGAGTTGGCCAGAGAAGACAGAGGGAAAGCAGGGTAAAAGCCCAGCATCAAGAAAGACAGCACACGCTCAGGACTAGGAAAAATACTTCCAGGCTGTCAGAGAGGCTGCCCACCATGTACAAGCAAACGGCTGGTTAAACAGTAGGGAGGTTGGACAATGAGATTACTTTATGCCTACGTTACCTTCCTCAATGCCATGGTGATGGTCAACTTTTATAACTCCTGGAGATCCAGAATTCAACTTCTCTTTTCGGGCTGAAGGAACAGCTAGAGTCCTAACCATTCCCATGCATCCCAATGCAATATGGAACTACAGAAGGGATCATTGAATAGTTGGCCATACACGTACTGCCAAATCTTTTGGAAACAAACCGTAAGAACACTGAAATGAATGTCAACAGTAGTTAGTGAAATTGAATAAGCTGTCTTCTAATACGTAACTGGAAACATTCACCTTCAGTTTTGAGTCAAATCATCTACTCTTTCCCCTACATAGAATTCCAAAATAGAACTTAATTTCCCTGTCTGTAGTGTCATATGCCATTGTCTAACAACAGTTCTTGGTTCCATGCATTAATTTATTTCACGTCCCCTCTTTTATCAGGGAGCTTAATTTGAGAAAACAGAGAGACGACTGTCACCAAAGTAAACTCCAAGGTCCCTAAGACTCCTTGAGGCTTGGAATACAACTGGCCCCCTGTTCCATCTGATACTTAGTAAAAGCAGTAGAAAAGTAAGAACAATGAGGAAGTATTCTCCCTTTTTTTCTCAGTAATAGAAGATTCATCTGTATCACTGACCAGGACAGTAGTTCTCTACAGAGTGACTTACAGAAATGTCTAAAAAAAAAAAAAAACATTGTATTTCATGCTTAAAGTCGACAAGAAGAAAGTATGAGGAAAAACATATGCAAGTATAATATACTTTAAACAATATACGTTTATATACCCGAAGTCTATCAAACTTCTCTCTAGAGAGAGGAGGGACGTCCAAATCCATACAGGTCATTATTGAATTCTTTAGTTTAAAACTTACATCATTTTTTTTTTTTTTTTTTTTGAGATGGGTCCTGGCTATGTTACCCAGGCTGGTCTTGAACTCCTGAGCTCAAGCAATCCTCCCACCTCAGCCTCCCGAGTGGCTGAGCTTACAGGCACACCAACACACGCTGCTGAAAATCTACATTATTTTTAGAAAGCTAGGTAAGCAGTTTAGGAGTGTTTCACCGACCAATCAAACACTGGGAATAAGCTGCTACTGACTTTGCTTAGCCAACAGTCCTTCATGCCTTGCAGGGATAACTCTGTCGTGGGCTCACTGCAGATTTCAACAGATTTCAGGCTGCCTGCACTCAAGTACTTGGCTCACAGCTCCTCAGAACAGCAATGATTCACCCACTTATCACAGAACAAAGTCCCTTATTGCTGTCACCATAAAATAACAATGGAGCACCAAACCAGCCCCACCAGGAGTGTTAAGAAACGTAAATCTAAATGAGAAGCCCAGAATCCTATTTGCATAAAAAACTGCATAAGTCCTATTCCACATCGGTAACTCCTGTGTTGCTTCCCTTCAGGGGCATCATCAGAGGCTAACAACGTTATCTTGTGACTGCAGCGCAGCCCAGATTTCTTCCAAGTTGCAGCTTTTATTCCCACTCATCTTCCTCTTAAATTGCATTTACCAATTCATGACAAAGCTGCTTCCCAAGGTCGCCCACCCTCTAAATCTACTATCCTTTAGAATAAGAAGTTTGATGAGTACCAACCCAGAAAATTTTAAAAGACATATCATTATTTGAATCTGTTTTTTCAGAATAAAAAAAAAAAAAAAAACCAGTTTGCCCAGTGGTAAACCAGTATTTCTACAATAGAAAACTACTTCTGTATGTCCAATACAAACACAGCCTTGGGGTGACTTAAATGAAAAATATGTGTAACAACTCAGAAGCATCATCTAAATTTATGATGTTCATTTCCTACCCATGGCCTAAAAAAAAAAAAAAAATGGTTTTGCAGGTTGTGTGCAATCTTATTGAGAAAATCAAAAGTATTTATTGAGTTATGGTTTATAACCTTCAAGAACTAGCAAAAAAAAAAATGCTGTGCATACACATCCCCCGTGCTATATATAACTGTTCCATGCCAGCTCAACTCAACATTACATTCATTATTGCAAATGTATTGCATCAGTGCACCAGAATTATTTCATAGAAGTATTATCCCCAATTTGAACTGTCAGGATAATGACAGGTAATAAAGGCCCATCATTACTTAAAAAAATAACACAGCACAATTTAAGTTTCAATTAAAGATTTCCTAGGGAAGGAACTGTTTCCTTTCTAATCCCCTACCAACTTGCTCCTTTTCTCTTATATGTCCTGTATCTGTTAATGAAGCCATAATTTACTCAACTGCCAACACTAGAAACCTTGCATTCATTCATAATTCATTCCTCCCCCTTCCCCAGTATCTCCCCAATTCAACTCTTCACCACTCTTCCTCCTGTCCATTCTTGCTCCAAATTGTCTCTTCCATCTATCTACTCTTTGTTCAGACCTTCATCAAAGCTCACCCATGCAAGAGCATCCTAATTGTTCTGCTTATTTCCATACACCCTAACTCATCTTTTTGAAGCACAAATCGGATCCAACAACCAGCACAGTGACTGTTATAAAAGCCCTCAGTCAACATCTGTTGGATCAATGACCGTGTCAGGTTCTATTGCTCACCAACCTTTGACTCTACTCTTAGCCCACACCATTTCCTAAAGGGCATCCACCGATTATAAGTGCATCGTCTGTTTCATCAGCAGTCATGGTCATAACTGCATCATTACACACAGCAATAATAATAATGGTCCTTCCCGAGCTAAATACCATATACTGTTTAAAGTCCTAATAGTCTCCCCTAGCTGATGAGAAAAACTGAAGTTTATAGGGAGAAACTCAGATTCCAAGTAGCAAAATTTGAACTTAGGTCTTTATGACTGAACTCTATAATAACATCATTATCTGAATTAAAGCCTAGTTACAGCCAGGCGTGGTGGCTCACACCTGTAATCTTAATACTTCCGAAGGCCAAGGCTTGAGGCCAGAAGTTTGAGACCAGCCTAGGATGACTCCATCTCTACAAAAAAAAAAAATTTTTTTAAAGGCTAGCGAGGTGTGGTGGTGCATGCCTGTAGCCCCAGCCATTCAGGAGGCTGAGGCAGGAGGATCAATCAAGCCCAAGATTTTGAGGCTGCAGTGAGCTGGGATCATGCCACTGCATTTCAGCCTGAGCAACAGAGCAAGATCCTGTCTAAACACAAACAAACAAAAAAAAGCCCAGTTACAGCAAAAAAAAAAAAAAAAAAAAAAAAATCATTTAACTTGAGTCATTACTAAATAACATAACTTACCATTCAATGAGCATTCTGAGGGGTGCTTTATGCATTTACCAAAAGTCATTTTCTCCAGAGTCAAAACACAAAACGCTGGGGTAGTTGCTCTGTTAGGATAATTATTTCACTCTCACACATCCATTATGGGTGCAGGTGCATACCCAGTTTTGGTTTTAAGAAAGTAATAATGCCCTTCAGGAAAAGCAAGTTTGGTCTCTGCACAGTTCCGGCAAATTCAGAACTGCATCTGAATACTAATTTCTCAATACTAAGCTTAAATTAAAACTCAGGCACAGTACAATCCTAATGCAAAATTAAATAGCCTCTAAAACTACTTCCCTTTTCAGCACCATTATTATTCCTAGATCTAAAATTAATCATCAATTTTTAAATCTAGGTAAAAATTAATCATCCCAACCTCCTTTCTCCTGTGATTCCTATTTATTTGTTAAATCTCACTTTCAGCATCATGATCCTGAGATGTAAAAGAGGAAAGAAAGGTTAGCAAAGTAAAACCAAAAACTGTGAGTTCAGTACTTGACCCTCACACTAGCAAATTAGCATTCTCTTCTTCCAGCAGCACATGGAATTAAGTAGACCCCTGACAATCACAGGCAAAATTAAAGCCTTTAAAGCCAAAATCTGTGGGATCTTTCAATTAATTCCCCCAGACATGAACTCCAGGAGGATTCCCAGAATCCTCTAGCTTAAACACTCAAGAGCATCAACTTTGCATTTTCAAATTCCCCCAAATCTATCACTGAAAACCTGGAAAATACACCATGGGTTCAATATTTCCATTAACCTTATTTTCTACCTGTAGTTTTTCTTTCATAGAATAAAGAACATGGTTATGCAGACTATGCTATCTGTTAAAAAACAACAACAACAACAACAAAAAAAAAAGTCCTTTCCAACTGCTAAAAGGAAAGTACCTGGCTTTCCACATGCCAGGTCTTGTGTCAAGCACTGGAGAAACAAAAATGTTTTCAAAAGGCTTGAGCCCCAGCCCTCTCCAGAAACTTCTTTTCCAAGAAACCTTCCATCCTGTGACCTCATCCCAGCAACAATATTGATAGCTCGAGGGCCAGACTATAGTCCAACATGAAACCAAATGCTACCTTTCCCTGCATGCTTTTTAATTTCTACATCTCAAGACGCAGCTGTTAGAGGTAGAGCCTTATAGCAGTAGAGGAATATAGCAATACCGAAGAGCATGAGCTCTGAAGTCAGACAGGTGTTGTTGTTCACGGTCTAACTCTGCTACTTGTACTTGCATGTCCTTGGGAAAGTTATGTAATGTTTCTAAACCTCAGGAAAGGAAAGGAATACAGGAAAATAATGAAAGGACTTACCTCATAATGCTGTTCTAAGTGAGAATACACAGAGAATACTTGGCACTGTGCCTGGCATATTTAAGTTCTCAGTAAAAGCTGCTTGTTGACATGGTAGAAGTGCAACAGCAGTGGCAGTTACTGTACTCAGTTGAGCTTCCAAAATCTTTACATAACAGAAAAACCCACTGATGAACTTTCTTGGGTAGAACAGGGGCCAGTGTGTGTGAATTGTCATGTATTTGAAAATATTGGTGTCCATCTTCCTCACCTAAAAATTCCCAAAGGGGAAACATTTCAAGATGTCACTGAAGTAGCCTGGGCTTCATTTCATATATAAACAAGGTAACATGGTAGCCAAGGGCCAGTTATCATTCCAATGTTCCAATGAAATTAATGGAGAAGTCAAAATAAAAGTTAAACTAATAGAATATACTGTGGTAGTCTATAACAGGTGAAGGGAATAGAACTCCATCACACTTCATGGGAGAATAAAAAAAAGCCCTCATTCCACTCTTAATAGGATCTAACAATAATTATTCTGCTACTGTCTTGTATTTTCCCCTTGGAGTTTGGAACGCTACCTACTGCTAACCTTATTAAATGAATCTATTGTTTTATTATGGGCACATGGCTTGCAAGTATGCTTTGGGGGCCTAACTATTAAATCTCACAAAAACATTCTTGTAAACTAGCCATAGTTATACAGTATCAATTATTGCCTACGTTTTTCAAGCATCATCTCCCCATACATTTGACTCTGAACACTCCAGCAATGCTTTGAACGACTCCTCCTACCTGATTTGCTCATTCCAAAGGGAAAATCAATCTAGAGGAAGCTAGAGCTCGGGAACAGAAATGAACACAAAAATGTACGAACCTGAAGAATTCACAAAATTTTGGGCAAAGGGACTGGATTTTCCAAAATCTGAAAAATGGGGGTCAAAGGCAATCTTATCCAGATCTTAAAGAATAGAGCAATTCCAATGACCATAAAATAACAAAGGTACTACCATTTAACGCCTACTGTGTACCAGACACTTTGCATTATATTCGTCATCTCTCATCTTTGTAACAACCCTACAAAGTCTACTTATCTTATACAAATTATCACCATTTTTATAAGAGAAGAATGGAGGCTCCGACTGACTCATCCAACACCCACACAACCAAAACCAGGATTCAAACACCAGCCCAGCTGGCTTCAAACCCCAAATTCTTTCCATTATTCCATACCCACCTTTTCCAATAAACTTCTGTTTGCAATAACTGTACCCACACACACAGATTTCAACAAAAATCATCTTTAAAAAAAGGGAAGTTAGAAAGAAGCTGTTTTTTCATTAAATATCTTCTTTACCCTACCATCTGACTTTTATTAGACCTGAACACCTCAGACAAAGCCCATCTGCAAGGCCATGTCATCTCCACTACAATATATAAGTGATGCTACTTGTGGTGGAGCCTGTTTCGGAACATAACTATACTCTATGAAATTTTCAGATGGTCCAACCATGTGACTTCCTAACTATAATTAACTCTGGCCTAAATAAAACTAGATGGGGTGCTCTGACAAGGCCAAGGCCAAGTCTTCTTAATAAAGCACCACTGAATTGGCCAACATCCCATTATTAGTTGTTCACCCAACGTAAAAAGCTTTTCAGTACCTGACCACATGGTTTGGTCTCTGTTATGTCCAGTTTAAACTCTGTGATTCTCAGACAGCCCCAGTCCTGCAGGATTCCAAAAGATTCAGTTCAGTAAACATTCAAGGCACAAAGGACTACGTTTGAGGTGTACCATGAGGACAGCATGCACGTGTTAAGAAATGGTTCCTTTTATCAAGGAGCTTATTTCACACGATGTATTCACCATGAGGTTGGCAGCCACCTTAGTAAAAAACTGCTCATAATGTAATTTAAAATGTGATCCCCAATGAAATCTCCAAATTGCCCCCAAATTCAAATTGCAGGTATAAAATAGTCATCGTCTGAACAGGAGGAAGATGGATTTATGAAGGACTCAAGTTTAGACAAAAAGATGGAAAAAAGAATAGCATAAACAGATAATTTATGTGTATCTCCACCCTTACCATCATACCCTCATAATATTTTATTTCACTGGATACTATTAGCATTACCAGAACGACTACAGACCCTTTCCTCTTACAGTAACCGAAACAGGGAAATTTATCAAAATTAGCAAGACTAACAAGGTTCTCAGTTGTTAAATTATTAAGATAAACTAAAAATTCTCTAAAAATATTTTTCATCTTTTAATCCAAGAGAACGATTTCTCAAATCCCTCTTATGTCAATATGTAATTCAGCATGGTATCCTTGATCTTTTCTGACACTTAGTATTTTTAGGTAAAAAGAGTTTCCTGGAATTCCAAATTTGTATTTGCAACAGATACTGAAACCATCTGGTTGACTCCAAAGAGTTCTTACGAAGTTTTCTTTAGGCCTTAATCATCCTCACCTCAGAAGAAAAGGGCACATACAGTTCCTCAAAATTTAAAGTTGGCATAAATCAAGGGTAAATTTAAATTTTATAAAGTATTATATTTGATGCTAAACTAATTATAAATGAGCAATCATTCTAGGTTTTAAGTAAAAAGAAATTCCAAAAGAAGATGTGTCTCCAAACTATAATCTTTGTTTTTAAAGATTTTTAAATTGTTTTTATATAACTATTATAAAAATAATAGTTATATTTAGTTAACTATTTCAGAATATTACAGGGGTAAAAATGTTTAGGTTATATATATTCCCTTTGCCCACCCAAGTCAGAGCTTCCAGCGTGTCCATCCCCCAGACAGTGCACACCACACTCATTAGGTGTGAATATAACCATCCCCTCCCTCCCCCTCCCACCTGCCAGACACCTGACGATGTCACTTCCATATGTGCACATAAGAGTTGATCAATTAATACCAATTTGATGGTGAATACATGTGGTGCTTGTTTTTCCATTCTGGTGACACTTCACTTAGTAGAATGGGCTCCAGCTCCATCCAGGACAATACAAGAGGTGCTGGATCACCACTGTTTTTTGTGGCTGAGCAGTAATCCACGGTATACATATACCACATTTTATTAATCAACTCATGCATTGATGGGCACTTGGGTTGTTCCTACATCTTTGCAATTGTAAAGTGTGCTGCTATAAACATTCGAGTGTAGATCTCTTTATCAAAGAAAGATGCCCAGTAATGGGATTGCTGGATCAAATGGTAGTTCTACTTGTAGCTCTTTGAGGTATCACCGTATTGCTTTCCGCAGGGGTTGTACTAGTTTGCAGTCCCATCAGCAGTGTATAAGTGTTCTTATCTCTTCATATCCATGCCAACATTTGTTGTTTTGGGACTTTTTCATAAAAGCCATTCTCACTGGAGTTAAATGATATCTCATTGTGGTTTTGATGTGCATTTCCCTGATGATTAGAGATGTTGAGCATTTTTTCATATGTTGTTAGCCATTAGTCTGTCTTTTGAAAAGTTTCTGTTCATTTCCTTTACCCACATTTTAATGGGGTTGTTCGATTTTTTCTTGTTGATTTTCCTGAGTTCTATATAGATTCTAGTTGTCAGCCTTTATCAGATGTGTAGCGTGTGAATATTATCTCCCATTCTGTAGGTTGTCTATCTCATGATAGTTTCCTTGGCTGTGCAAAAGCATTTTAATTTGATCAGGTCCCACTTAATTATTTTGTTGTTGCTTTGATTGCCTTTGGGGTCTTCTTCATAAATTCTTTCCTGAGGCCAATGTCTATAAGAGTTTTTCCAACATCTTCAAGCTATACTACAAGGCTATAGTTACCAAAACAGCATGGTATCGGCACAAGAACAGAGGTATCAATCAGTGGAACAGAAATGAGAACCCAGATATAAAACTATCCTCATGTACGCATCTGACCTTTGATAAAGCAGACAAAAACATCCACTGGGGAAAAAGAATCCCTATTCAATAAATGGTGCTGGGAAAATTGGATAGCCACACATAGAAGATGAAACAGGATCCGCACCTCTCACAAAAATCAACTCGCGATGGATAACAGACTTAAACCTAAAGCATGAAACTATAAGAGTTCTAGAAGAAAATGTTTTTAAAGATTGATTGGGAAGGTAAATCTGTAGTTTAAAATTCAAAAACTAAACTACTAGACTAGATGACGGTAATTCTTGAAATAAATTCTGGAAATAGATTAACACTTTCTCCAAGTGAAAGAAAACTGGCAAAATGACAATTCAAAGAAGCCTAACTTTCAGTGGAGCTAAGAAGAAATTTTTACTAGTGGAAAGAAACTGGTAAAAAAATGAGTTTTAAAGGAGTTTAAATTGCCACAATTGAACTAGTCAAGGAAAACAGCTGGAGGTACAGCAAAATGCTATCAGAAAGAAAGCATCCTACAAACAGTGGGAACGGCTTACTCCGGGAATGCTGACGGCTATATTATCGACATATTTGAAGTGGGCTCCCAGGAGAGCCACGCCAGTGATTCTTGGAACTGCATTCCCACACATTCCTCTCCAAGTGAACCGGACAACTTTCCCCAAGACATAAAACCACATGCTAAATTCAGCAGTGTCTGTTTCCAACACCGGTGTGTTTGTTAGATAGCTTACTTCTAGCCTGTAAAGATCACCCACTAAATTAAAATGTGGGATTAAAACTATTGAAATCAATGAAGTAAGGTTTTAAAGTAAGCTTAAACATCTCCCTAAATGTCCAATCTCTGCCATCTGATAAACTCTTCCCACCCCTTTTAAAGACATGGCCTTTTAAGACAAATTCAGCAATTACTTTCATCATACCAAAGACACTGCCACATCTCAAATTTGTTACACAAATGGTGCTAATTTTAAATCAGTGGCAGCTGGAAAGGGAAACCCTTTCAACTTTATTTTTTTATTTTTTTGAGACAAAGTCTCACTCTGTTGCCTGGGCTAAAGTGCTGTGGCATCAGCCTAGCTCACAGCAACCTCAAACTCCTGGGCTCAAGCGATCCTCCTGCATCAGCCTCCCAAGTAGCTGGGACTACAGGCATGTGCCAGCATGCTCGGCTAATTTTTTCTATATATTTTTAGTTGTCCAGTTAATTTCTTTCTATTTTTTAGTAGAGACGGGGTCTCGCTCTTGCTCAGGCTGGTCTCGAACTCCTGACTTCGAGCGATCCTCCCACCTCGGCCTCCCAGAGTGTTAGGATTACAGGCGTGAGCCACCGCGCCCGGCCTTCAACTTTAATAATAGATCTTGAGAGTCAGAAACCCCCACCTTTGAAAGTACAGCCAAGGCATATACTTTCTCCCTTAACATTTCTATTTTCAAGCTAACAATCATCAATTTCCTAGTAACCCTCATTTTTTTCTTCACTGCTATCAGCAGAATGGACGGTCAGTGTTCTCTGCATGGTCTGTCTAGAAAAACTGGCCATGAGGAATTGGGTCATTCACGTTCCTGTGTACAGTAGGTCTAGACTGAGCATGTGCCAAGACTGAGACAAAAGCTCACCGTAACAGAGCTTACACTGATGCAGAGGTTAGAAGACAGACAGTGAACAAGGAAACAAACCAATGAACAAGACATTTTCAGAAGCGTAAATTCTATCAGGAAAATAAAACAGAGAGCCCAGCAATTCCATTCCTAGAAGTACACACTGGAGACAGTCTTGCATATGGTGCCAGGAGACACAAGAGGAATGTTTCCAGAAGCACGATTCCTCATTATCACAAAACAGGAAATAACCCAGTTGACTGTGGACAGGACAATGGATAAATACTTATATATATTCACAAAAAGGAATATTAGATAGTAACAAAAATGAATGTGCCCAGCTGCAAACAACAACACAGGAGACTTAGAAACATTGCTAATTGAAAAAGGTGAGACCCAAAAGACTACCTACGGTTTACCTTTTATTTTTAAAAGGTTCAAAGCTAGGCAAAGCTAAACTATAGGTTTAGTTTAGAACTACTGGTTAAAGAAGTATGCATACCTGGTACAAGCAAAGAAATATTAAACACAAAATTCACTTTAGGGGATCTCTGGGGGTGGAATAGGGTATCCAAAGTCTGGTTCTCACCCTGGGTGCATGGTTCACTAGTATTTACTTTATTACTAGACTTTGTAACTTGGCTATGTGATACCTACATTACTGTGTATGTATCAAATATTACATTCAAAAAGCTCTGAAGAAAATACCATGAGGGGTGTGCTAGAGTCTCTAGGGCAGCCAGGCCCAAAGCATGGTCTGAAGACAAATGAAAGTTAAAAAGAAGAGGCTTAATTCTCACAGATAAAAGAAATGGGGGAAGAGATGTCTCCCTCCTCCCTTTTCTTAGAGCATGCACTATAGGACAGTTGTAAGTTCTTTCTTGTCTCTTTGAAATGTATGTAAATTCTTGTAAAAGCTAAATAAGCCTTCTGTCAGCTCCATGACCCAGAAATGTCTTCCTCAAGGACTTGAGAATCGTCTCTTTGGAATGTCAACATCCAAGGGAGATGGCGTCCCTACCTCCCAGTCTCTGCCGGAAGACAGAAACCTAACTGCAGCAGGCACCTGGCTCCAAGGTGCAAAACTGCCTCCTCGGCTGGGCACGGTGGCTCACGCCTGTAATCCCAGCACTCTGGGAGGCCGAGGCGGGAGGATCGCTCGAGGTCAGGAGTTCGAGACCAGCCTGAGCAAGAGCGAGACCCCGTCTCTACTAAAAATAGAAAGAAATTATATGGAAAGCTAAAAATACATATGGAAAAAAAAACTAGCCAGGCACGGTGACACATGCCTGTAGTTCCAGCTACTCGGGAGCCTGAGGCAGGAGGATCGCTTGAGCCTAGGAGTTTGAGGTTGCTGTGAGCGAGGCAGACACCACTGCACTCTAGCCTGGGCAACAGAGTGAGACTCTCTCAAAAAAAAAAAAAAAAAAAAACAACTGCCTCCTGTCATGAAGATAGGAATTAATTAACACTGATGGTCACCCCAAATATCAGACGAATCTAGGATGAACTGGCGTAGTAAGTGTTGCTGTCGAGTCCCCTTACTTGAGGACTAGTTGTCTATCCTGAGAATGTGGATATCACAGGTTGTGTCTACCTGGCTACATAAAAGGGTGAGGTCTCTTTCCACCCTGGCAGTCACAGCGGATTGCCTATGGTGTGCGTCACACGCTGGTTTAATGCTCATTCAATAATACAACTTTTCTTTCTCTGCTACCTTTCTGGAGTGGTCTACTGGGTTGGGAAGAGATTTGAGTTTTAGTTATTTTTCCCCAACAGTAGTTGGAGAGAGGGCACTTAAATTGGGTGACCTGTCTTCGGCTGGATTCCCAAGGAGCAGACCCCAAGAAGAGGATCAGTGAGGAAGTGCTCCCAGAAGGCTGGTAAGAGTGAGGATGAAGCAGCAAGACAGAGATGGGGAGGAAGCCAAGCAAGTGGGAGCCATGGCAGGCTGAAGTCCCTGATCCCGCAGTGGAACTCCAGAGTGTAGGTTCTGTCTCAAAAAGGAGCTGGGCTCTCACGCTTCCATCCTGGCCGGTTATGGGAGGCTGGAAGGGCAGCCAGGGACACAAACTCGCAGGCACTGACTGCTGTAGGCAAAGCATCCACAATATCTAGAAGAACCTTCTCCAAAGTTGAGCTGCAGAATCTGCACTGGGAAGCCAAAGCTCGCCAACGTTGAGGAGGGGGTGAGATTTCCAGGAAAGTAGTGAGCCAGCCAGATGGCATGAGATCCAAGATACAGGCAGAACCACGATGCTAGGAGCACTTTAGCTCTTATAAAATGGAGCTTGGGTTTTTAGCCTCAATGCAATGGGAATTTGCTGAAGAACTTTAAAGGAACGACTCGATTCATGTTTTACATCATGATTGACATTGATTTACATTTCTGCACCATCAAATCAGAACAGCAAAACAACAGGGATATGGAGATACTTTCACACCTCAGCAAATTTACAAATTTCTTGTCGTGGACCTTAAGGGTTTCTCACCAGGACAAACAATGAATGCTAAGTTTAAGAACACCAAGGAACTACCAAAGCTTCCCTTTTCAAGGAAGAAAGAGTATGGATGACAATCTAAATCTATTGAGAGCTGCCCAATTTTTCAGGCAGGGAGCTGCTGCATGTCTTTCCCAGCCTGAAGCCAGTGCTACCTAGAGGCCCCAGAAATCACCCGCAACACTGGTTTCCATCTGTAGCAGAGGTAACCGAGAGGTGGTGACAGCCCTGGATTCCTTCCCCTTCCCTAGCTGCCTGCAAAACAAGAAAAAGCTAAGATAAAATAAACTGGCAATGGGCAGCGATGTGCTGCACGCCGGGAATTAGAGCCCCTCTGTGCATCGGATCTGCAGCTCATGGAGCAGCTGAGATGGAAGCCTACAGTGTGGGGAATCTCTTTACCAAGAGAGCAGTATGCTCTTCCCAGCTGCCCTGCCAAGCAAGAGCCCCTCGCCCAGGTGCAGGGGGGCAGAAATCCCGGCAGCGCTATGGCAGTCGGGTTGTTGATCTCCCCGAATCCCTCTGTGCTGTACCCCAGATTACTGAGCATCCTTCTTAATCCTACCAGATCGCCTCCCTCCCTGGGGCCCAGGCCCAGATATGTTCTTCAAATTTACCTAAATGGAGAATGAGGTCATTTTTTTTTTTTAATGCATAGCCCCAGCTTGTAGCTAGCCTTGTCTGACTTTCCTTTAGAGCTACCAGGGCATTAGGACATCAAATATTACCAAAAAAATTAAAAACATAAAAAAAATAAACCATTTCCCTTTCTGTCCATGAATAAGAAACTCTAGCACTTTAGCTTTATACAGACACCTGGCAAACTGTCCTTCTGCACAAGAGCGTGAGAAATAGGAGAAAGAGGGGCTCGGGCCCCTCTCAGGTGTGCACACCTCCCCTTAAGCTGCTGGAGACACCCTATATGCCCAAGAGGCTGAGGACAGCCACCCAGAGGTGTGGCAGGACCCAACGAGGCAGCAGAGAAATGCAGGGCCCCTAGCTGGTCAGAAGGTGTCCCCAGTAAGGAGCCTCTTAGGTAAGAACATATTTGATTGTCCAGCTATAAAAAGGGATTTATTGTTGGCAAATCCCACAAGTGCTCTGGGGAGGCTGAGATCCTGATACACTGGGATTGACTGACAGTTACGTGACTGTCCCCATGGTATGAAAGCTAAATCAAGTCACTGGAGGCTGAAAACTGCCCCATAAGCAAGAGACAGGAGGGAATTTGGGGAATGCCCTGTTGAAAGATCTTAGAGGGCTGGATTAAAATAAGTTGGCTGAAAAGGCATTGGACAAAATTCAACCTCCATTCATGATAAAAATTATCATCAAACAAGGAATAAGAGGATTTCTCTTACCTGATGGAGAGATTCCACCAAAAACCTATAGCAAACACTTTAATTAATGGCAAAATATTAGAAAACCCCCTTGAGGTCAAGAAGGAGACAGGAACACCTACCACTGTTTCCGTAAGCCATGATACTAGAAATTCTACAAGCTAGTTAGACAAGAAAGAGAAATGAAATGTGTGCACGCTCTATTACACAGCAATTCCATTCCTAAGTACATCAGGAAGATGTTCTCCCACTACGTAAGGAGACACATACAAGATTGTGCATTGCAGATTTATTTTAGAAGAGAAAATTTTTCAAAGGAAACAATTTAAATGTCCATTAACGGAAGAATGTGTAAGTAAATTGCAATATATATCCACAAGGGAATATAACAACAGATACACTCCATAACCTGCAACTGCTAATAAAGACGACACTGAGCTCAGCCTAGCTCTGCACATCTAGAGGATACTAAGAGGCTGGGGAAGGGGAAGCCAAGCCTTTGTATTATGGCTGGAGTTTATGGAGATACTCCAGAGAAATCCTGATCCAAAGTGAGCCAAACACACCTGTAAGAGTTCAGAGTAACCTTATAATATACAACAATCAACCCACTTTTATAGCAACAAATATAGTCTGGACCTAAAAACTTCACAGGTTTCCAGAGCCTTTCTATTTAAATTTAAAAAAAAAAAAAAAAAAAAAAAACTTATCCTAATTCCAAATTCCTAAAATTATTCCAAAGATTGCACCAAGAAATTCCATCAACTAGCAGTGCCTGATTTCAAACCATATACACATTTGGAAATAAATTTGAACAAAACCGTCTCTAACAAGTTACCTCATCTCCTGTCCTATCAGGAGAATATAAATGAACCTGTGTATAAATGGATTTTGTGCTGGGGTGTTTCAGACACACTCAACTAGGGTATCAGCACTGCATGTTTTTCGAGAGAAAATTTAAGCTCACAGAGCAGTGAACTAATTACAACCTAATTTGTGATGTTTGGCTTAATAAATTTGCGTATCCTTCTTTGAAGTTTTCACTATGCAATACCACTAAAGATAATTTTAAACTCTACTGTATAAATCATCACACACAATGATCATCCCACCAAGATGGCACGTATCAGAAATCAATCCATCAAGTCCTCTGGATAAAAGTTAATAAATGGATATTCAATGGTAGCTTTAAACTCAATAAAATAAAATACAGAAGCTGCAAAAGGTGTTGGATAGAACCTAACTTCGTGATTTACACACCCTGTTCAGCGATGGTCCTGCTGGGTTCCATGAACACTGGATTCTGATTTCTTTCCCTAGTAGATTTCAAACTTATCAAAACTCTTATTACAGAAACAAACACATTCGAGTGTGTTCCAGTCAGGCAGTCATCGGCTTTTCTATGTTTAGCTCTTGAACAAACCTCACTTTCATGCCTGCATCGCCTACTCGTCACCGAGTTTCACCTGCCCACAGCCCTGCACACACGCTGCGAGCTACCACACCAGCCAGTGCTGCCAGCCGCCCAGCGATTCCATTTTGTCACCGCTGCCAGTCTTCAGTACTGCAGTGTCTGTGCAATTATTTGAACCCGTTAGTGCGCTTTGCTCTTGTGATGTATTAAAAAAGAATATAAATATTCTGAAAATGCAAATACTAGTGATAATGGAGAGAAAGAAAGTCATCATAGACACAGTGTGCAAAGTAAGGAACCCACTGGATGGATATCAAGTATTACAGAGATTTTTATCGTGGTATTTTTTTCGCAGGAACAGAATCCTTCCTCTCTGCTCCCTGCTTAATACCATGCAAGATTATGGCTGGACACGGTGGATCATGCCTGTAATCCTAGCACTGGGAGGCCTAGAAGGTGGATCAGCTTGAGCTGAGGAGTTCGAGACCAGCCTGAGCAAGAGCGAGACCTATGTCTCTACTGAAAATACAAAAATTAACTGGGCGTGGTGGCACGTGCCTATAGTCCCAGCTACTTGGGAGGCTGAGGCAAGAGGATCACTTGAGCCCAGGAGTATGAGGTTGCAGTGAGCTATGGTGATGCCACTGCACTCTAGCCTGGGCGACAGAACTGTCTCGGAAAAAAAAAAAAATCATGCAAGATTATTATCTCAGTTTTGTATATTCAACTTTTTATATAACTGTTACTGAAATATAATTCATACACTATATAATTCACCTATATAAAGTACACAATTGAGTGGTTTTTAGTATGTTCACAGAGTTTTGTAATCACTACCACAATCCATTTAAGGATGTTTGTGTCATCTCATAAAGAAACCCTGCACCCCCCCTTCGCCACCAGCACCCCCAACCCCATGCCATGCTCCCATTCCCCTCAGCCCCTCAAAGCCACTAATCTACTTTCTGCCTTCATAGATTTGCCAATGCTGGACATTTTCATATAAATGGAATAACACAATGTGTGCTCCTTTGTGATGGGCATCCTTCACTCAGCATGATGTGTTCAAGATTCATCAATGTCGTAGTACATATCACTACTTCATTCCTGGTTTATGGTCAAAGAATATTCCATTGTATAGATGTACCCCATTTTGTTCAAACACTCAGTAGATGGACATTCGGGTTGCTCCCACTTTGTGGCTGTTGTAAACAATGCTATGAACATTTGTGAATCAGTTTTTGTGTGAACATGTGTTTTCATTTCTTTTGGGTATATATCTATGAGTGGAATTTCTGGGTCATAGGATAACTCTATATTTAACCTTTCAAGGAATTCTAGGCTATTTTCCATAGCACCTGCACCATTTTATGTTGTTCTTAGCATTGTATGTGGGTTCCAATTTCTCTGCACTCTCAACAACACGTCTGTCTTTTTTTACTATAGTTATTCCAGGTGAATATGAAGCGGTATCTCCCCATGGTTTGGGTCTGCATTTCTCTAATAACTAACAAAGTTGAATATTTTTGCATGTGCTTTTGGCTTCTGCACATTGACGTGGTTGGAAAGTGAAATTACATTCAAATTAGTGGACTTCCAGATTCCAAATTTTAACACATTGAATACTGCCAATATGCTAATGTATTCTCATTTATTAACTTTAAAATGAGTTAATTTTATAAATCCAAACTTGGAAAATAAATACTAATTTCTTTTGGTTTTTTTATATTGGGGTTTCATAAACAACTTCATTTGAATTTTAAAAAGAAAATCATGAAACCACTAATCTAATCAAATTTCTCATTTAAGAAAATAAGCCCAGAGACTTTAAATGATAAAACTAGACTGGGCTACAGAACAACAACAGTCTCTTGTCTCCCAGACTATGGTACTTTCTATCAGAACTAAATGAACAAGAACAAAAAAATTAATGAAAAACATCTTGGGGACACATTTTAAAATATGTCCAGTACAAAAGTGGTTAAAACTACAAAGTAAAGCAAATGAATGATTATCAGGAGAGTGGCTATCGGGGAAGAGTTTAAGAACACTGAGAGTTTCTGTGGTCCTTAGAACATTCTATTTCAGGTAATGATTAAACAAGTGTTTACTACTATTTTTTTTTTTTTTAAAGAAACAGCATCCTACTCTGTCACCCAGGCTGGAGTACAGTGGTGTGATCATAGCTCACTGCAGCCTCGACCTCCTGAGCTAAAGTGATCCTCCTGCCTCAGCCTCCCAGGTAGCTAGAACTACAGGTACATGCCACCACACCCAGCTAATTTTTTTATTTTTATTATTGCAGAGGTGGGGGTCTCGCTATGTTGCCCAAGCTGATTTCAAACTCCTGGCCTCAAAGTAATCCACCCACCTCGGCCTCCTGAAGTGCTGGGATCACAGGCATGAGCCACTGCTCTTGGCCACGTGTTCACTTCTTAATTATTTAACCATTTCTAGATGTTGTATGCATTTTCTATTTCATAATAAGAATATTCAAAAAATAAATTTTTGCCCATGCAAATTCATTAGCAACGAAATGGGAGATTTTGCTTTACAAAAGAAATTACTTAAAATCCTTCCAAAGCTGACAATGAGAAAGATTGAATTATCTTCCTTTGATCCTTCGTGCTTAGTCGAATTGAGGCCACATTGCACATCTTAATTTATTCTGTACAGATAAACAGAAACATTGCTTTCAAAGAGTTCGAAGGGACTCCCCTTCCATAAACATCATTTGCTACCTGTTTACTGACAATTACGTTTATGGCAAGATCATAAAATCCTTCACATTCTTATCCACTCTAAAGTGGGCACAACCCTCAGCGTCACACCTGTTCTTGCCCCACACCAAGACATTATGAGCAGCAGGAAGGCCATCTCATGATAGCTACTAAAAGCTTTAATATTTATACCGTTAAGCACCTGGGCCCGCTCTCTCGTAAACTATTTTCAATCTGGGGAACTAGAGGTCGGCCCACCAGAACAAAGACATGACAAAAAGGTGACAGAGACAATGGGAGGAGTGAGTAATGCTCCCTACTCTTGCTGACTCCGGCTTCTCCCACCAGCAAAGAATTGTTCCTTAAGGAAAATGAAATTAATGGTCACCATACATACAAAAATTTATAGTCCTGGGTGATTCCTGAAGCAAAGTAAACTTCTGCAAGATCTCTAGCACAGGCCATGAACACTATGGCAGAGGCCACTGCCTGGAGTGATCTAGAATATTCTGTTCAGCATCCTTTTTTAACCACCAACCTGTAACTGTTGATGTACTAGTAAGAACCGCAACTTTGCTTTCACATTGCAGTGTACGTGAACAGACAAACCCTCTCCCTCCCCTCTGTGTTTCTCCCTCCCACACACAGCTTGGGCTGGAAAGATCCAAACATCCAGCACGCCTCCTGAACCGCCACCACTGTGCAAGACAGAAAGGCCTGTCCAGGACCTGCCTTTGGAAGTGAGTTGTGTTCTTCCTACACTGGTTGGGATTCTGACACCCAGTTCAATAGGGAAAAGGTTTGCACTGACTGTCATTTGGAGCTCTCAGAAGCCCTCCTGCTCGGCATACACGCCTATCACGCAGCCCAGGCAACTGCAGAAAGGCGAGGGAATTTTGCACATCGAGAATAACCCGAGCTTATCTGGCCCCTTAGGCAACTGTGCCTTTTGCATTAGATACTTTTCCAAGAATGCCTTCATTAGGGCGATCTTACTCAATTATCACTTTGCCTTTACGTGCCACCTCCACCCTGGGTGTGCAGGGTGACAAAGCTGGTAGTTCAAGAGAGGGGTAAGAAGGGTCGTTTGTCATGGACACGCGAGTTATGTTGGTAATTATATGCATCGATCCTTCCCAAGAACCAGTGAGGAGTCCGTCCCCTATGCAAATATGCAGGACTGTCCTTCTGCACAACAGCAGTGGGAAGTGAGGTCTCTGCTGCCCTCCTCAGGCCAGGGCAGCCCCAGGCATCCCCCAGGGGCCCCACAGCCAAGGGGAGGAGTAGCCACAGGTTAATACACCTGCACAGCCCACCTCCGAGGAGGAAGCTCTACCCTTTCTCTTGGCTTCATGTCATCCACTCCAAAGACTGCACTCAGCATAGGAAACATGCTCTACAAGTACCCACGTAAATCACAACGACAGACCCTCAATAAGCCATTAATCAAAACCCAATGTAAAATACACACCATAAAAAATCAACCAGGGGAGGTTGGACAGTGTGACTTATAGAATCTGTAAAACCAGAAGAGCAATAAGAAACCATTGTTCCTCCATGAAATTCTATTATAGGGACATTTTTTTTTTACTTGCCTTATGGCATTATATCACAAAGATAACTGAACAGGGATGCTATACCCTCCTTGGTTGCTGTTGCTAAGATTTCCTGAAGATACCTGAAAATAAATGTAATGTATCTGAATAACCTTACATAAGGCATTGAAAGCATGAGTCATCTGCCACTGAGGACTTGCATACTAAATATGTTGCAAACAGCTTACATGCTCGCCAAAATTGATCTAAGTTTTGTGTTTTCTGGTCCCTGTCTCCACTTTCAAATTCTGAGCAAAGGTTTGGCTCCATTTCCATTTTTCCTGCCACAGTGAGACACAGTATAAAGCAAAGTGATCGGACTAAAGAGTTCGTAGCCAAACTATCCAGGTTTGAATCACAGCCATACCGCTTACTTCCTCTATGACTCAGTTTCCCCATCTATAAAACAGAGATGATAAACAACCATCACCGAGTGTTTTGGGAATTAAAGAAGTTAATAAAATGTATGGTGCTTACAACAGCCCCTGGCACTTTCCATAGCTAAGTGTTTATTATTATGTCAATATTACAGAATCAAGTGTTTTGACAGTTCCTTTGATCTCTTGCTTTGAAAGAATTAAGTTCTATTTTACCCTGATCATCTTTACATATATTATTTTTAAAAAGTTAAAAAAATAACTGAACACCAAAAAATTACTTGTTGTTGTTCCCAAGGGAGAGTCCAACAGCAGGGAGGGGCTGCCCCAAACAGAGCGGGCCAGGCCAGGGACAGCAGCGACGGTTACCCGAGTAGCATTCCGTGCCAGCAACTTCACTGGCTTCCTGCACCATGGCGTCTCAAACAGCCCAATGCCCTTCATGCATCCCAAGTGCTGGCTCAGTCAGATCAGCGAGCGAATCATTCAGACGTCATCCTAGTGGGCTTAATACCTCAAACCCAAGGAAACCCCTCTAATTACTGCAAACAGATACGTGGGCAGCCAACAGAGCACACGTTTTCTTACCTTTGCTAACTAAGTGATGACCCCCACCTACACCAGGTGCTTTTCCCTCCCACTCCTGACCAACAACTGGGGCGATGTCTAATTGCCCTTTGAGGGACAATCCAACCTTGAATATACAATATTAAAGTGTATGAATACACAATACACTCTATGTATTTTCTTCTTGTGCTATTAAATTACAATAAAGACATTCCAAACGGGTGGGAATATTAGACCTCTCAACTCCCAACAAAGAATTGAACCCTATCTCCTATTCCACCTGGAGGTGAGCAAGAGATCTAGGTCTATACCAGAAACTAAACAAATTATCTACCTACTCCTATCAAATCTCAAGTAAGGAAATTAGTCTGGGAAATGCGTTCTAAACCAATGAGCTCAATGACATAGACGATTGTGATCAAGAAAGCGACCCAAGCACTTTCTCGATTTGTCCCCTTCCAGTGATCTTGTCCTCAACCTGATCTCCATCCCTCGTACCTGGGGTCATCCCCTGACCTTACTAAGGGCAGCCCCTGCAGAACAGCACTTCCAAGCATCCCACTCGCATTCTCCAAAGTCCTGCGTGCAGAACTTCTCTGAACCCTAAACCCTACAGTTCCTGATCCTGCCACCAGCCCACTGTCTCCCAACCCCATCCCCTCTCCTCCAAAGTCCTCACTCCCCTCCTTACCCAGCTCAAGTCTGTGAGCCACCATCACAGCTCTCCCTTGCGTGCGCCCTTGGTTCCCTGTCCTCTCTTCCTTCCCTTTACTGACATGACAAAAATCCACCCCTGGTAAAAATCCAACTCTACCTGGACACAAGCTTTATAAAGGTGTAATTTACAGGAGGGACCAGTGGGCATCCTTTGGCTTTTCCCTGCTCACTCTCACACCATCCCATGCTATTTCATTTTTCCTTTCTCCTCAACACTTCAACATCTTCCCAATCCTTACTCTCAATGTGTTTATCGTGCTTGGGGTTCTCTAAGTTTCTTAGATCTGTGATTTGCCATCTTTCATCCATGGTGGAAAACTCTTACCCATTTAAAAAAATATTTCTTCTGCCCCTTTCTCTCTCTCTCTTTTCCTTCTGTGAGTCCAACTGCATGCATTTGCTATTTTCCTCACATATCTTGGGTATGCTGTTCAGTTTTGTTTTGTCATTTTCTCCCATTCTTTGTGTTCTGGTTTGGATGACTTTTACGGACCTCTCTTCAAGTTTAGCAACTTTGCCTCTGAAGTGTCCAGTCTGCTGAAAAGCCCATCTGTATTAGTTTTCCATCCTTGCACAGTAAATTAGCCTTAAGTGAAATGTGCGTGGCTTAAAGCTATAAACATTTATTATCTCACAGTTTCTGTGGATCAGGAATTCAAGATCACTAAAGCTGGTGGCTCTGGTTCACGGTTTGTCATGACGTTACTATCAATCAGTTATACAGGGCAGCTTCAGTCATCTTAAAGATTGGCGAGAGCTGGATCTCCCTCCAAGATGACTCACTCACATAGCGCTGGCTGTTTGCACAAGGTCTCAGTTCCTCTGCACACGGGCCCCTCTACAGATTGAGTGTCCTCATCACACAATGAACGGCTTCCTTCAGAACACGTGACCAGAGAGCAAGGCAAAGGCCAGAATATATTTTATGATGTTGCACAGTTGTTCCTGCAATATTCTGTTCACAGGCCAGTCCTACTCGGGGTGTGAAGAGAGCCCAGGAGGCTATGAACACTAGAAAGAAGGGATCATTAGGAGCCATCTTGGAGGCTGACTACCATCCTGTCAAAAGAATTCTTCATCTCTGATACTGTGTTTTTCATTTCTGGCCTTTCTAATTGGTTGATTTTTATAGTATCCATCTCCCTCCTGAAATTCCCTACCACTTCATGCCTATTATTTGCCTTTTCCACTAAATCCTTTAACATATGAATCGCAGTTATTTCTAAGAGTTATGTCCAATAGTTCCAATATCTGGACCACCTCTTGATCTGTTTCTGTTGACTATTTTACTTCTTGACAATGCGTCTTGTTTCTCCCCCCTCCATCACTTGCTCCTTTGTTTAGCTCCTCATTTTTTATTGAGTGCTAAACATTGTTTAAAAGAACTGAAGTGAGTAATATTTATAACCAGAAATGGGCACAGCTCCTCTTCTATTCGGCTATTAGTGTGGGAAGTTGAGTCAATCTAGTGTATAAACTGGGTTTGAGTTTTGTAACTATTGGAAGTTACAATGTCAATTGCTCCACAGACTTCAAATTCCTTTAGTGGAGAACTGTCATTACCTTGTGCTTAGTGTAAGGCCTGAAGCATCTTTTCTCTTGGTATTTCTTGCTCCACCTTCACTTTCAGCAAGCCCTGCTCATCTGGGCCAGAGGTCACCTTTCTCTGGCTTTTGATCCTCTCCCGGCAGTACAAAGCTGTTGTTTTTACCCGTCGCAAAGCTCAGAGTAGAAACAAGCAGCTTTCTCATTTCTCTTATTCCAGCCTCAGTCTTAGACAACCCTGTGGGCCTGCTGTGAGACTTTCTCAGAACTCCTTTCCCATCTGCCAGTGACAAGCTGGGCTATTTTAGATTTCTGTAAGTCCCTGCATCCAAAAAATTATTAGTATAAATAATTTGAGGCTTATGATGATATTATCTTTCTCCAGAAAAGATTAACATTTGCTTCTGCTAGATACCTGATCACAGTCTGCAATCACCTTAACCCAGCATCAAGTAGCGAGATGGTGTTTAGTGAGGTTTAAGGCCCTGTGACAGCCAGTCTATTGGTCACTCTTATCCTAGTTGTGTAGTTCTCCAGGGAACCAACTCCAAACACAGAGGATATTTCCTTAGCTGAGCCTGAATTCCAAATTTACCCCCATACGCTTATTATTTTTATTTCCCCCAGCTTTATAAAGGTATAGTTGACAAATAAAAATCATATATTTTTATGGTGTACAAAGTGACATTTTAATATAGGTATGTATTGTGAAATGATTAACTCTAACGTATCACCTCACACATTTATGATTTTTTTTGTGGTGAGAATATTTAAGATACACCCTCTTGACAATTTTCAAGCACACATTAACTACAGTCACCACACTGGACAACAGATCTATAGAACTTGTTCATACTAATTGAAACTTTGTCCTCTTTGACCAACATCTCCCCATTGTCCATCCAACCTCCTGGCAACCACCATTCTACTCTCCATTTCCGTGAGTTTGACTTTTTTAGATTCCACATGTAAGTGTCACTGCCTGGCTTATTTCACTTAGCATAATGTCCTCCAGGTTCATCCATCTTGTCGCAAATGACAGGACTTCCTTCTCTTTTGAGGCTGAACAATATTCTGTTCTGTACGTATACTACATCTTTATCCATCCATCTACTGACAGACTTTTAGGTTGATTCCATATCTTCACTACTGTGAAATCAGTATGTGCAAGAGATCTTTGCAGACTCCTAGACTCTCAAACCTATCAAAACTGCTTCTAGGTCCCTCAGCAATAATCTCTAGAGTGAGTGCACATCCCTAGAAATTTGTACCTCCAAATGCCAGGTTCTCCTCTCTAGAATCCCAAGCTCTCCCAAATCATGGCCAATATTCTTCACCATGTTATTAGCAACCTAACATCTTCAACAAGATTTTTTAAAGACCTTATCCAGGTTTCTTAGTTGTCCTCAACAGAGGAATGGATCCAAAATACCCAGTCTATTAATAGCTGAAGCAGAAGTTCTCTCCCAATCTCAACTCCTACGACTCACTCCCTTACTCACTCTGCTCCAGCTGGGCTGCCCTTTTGCAATCACTGGCAGGAGGGAAACTGAACAACTTCCTGAAGGGATCTTCAAGGTCATCCCATGATTCTTTAGATGTGTCCCAGCTCCGGTCCTCCAAGGAGCTGACTCCAAGGCAGAATTAGATCTGCAGGTGGTTTTCTAGGGGGGACATCTACGAAGGATGAAAGGGGGAAAGGAGCAGGAGGAGGCAGGGACAACCTTCAGACCCAGATGTAGGTCTGACACCTGCGGAAGAGAGAGGGAAGGAAGGAGGACTGTGGAGGAGGAGTCTAAGACTACGTATCTGGGCAGGTCTTGGTGAGGCTGATGGGGGTAGGAGGGAGAGCCAAGGCTGCCCCTCACGGGGGTCCCACGAAGGGCAGGGAGGGCCAGCTCTAGCTCAATGGCTGGAGGCAGCCCAGGGAGAACGTGGGTGCAGCATGAACTCCACAGCTAAAGCCTGTCACCAATTACTCTCACAGCAAGCTCCCTGCAAGGACAGCTGAGTGGCACCCCTCCATGCCCGCCACATGTTTTTTTGCCAACATTTACTCAATTTTGTACATAAGAGACCATGGCATTTTGAAAATGGATATTTTCACTTATGAGTAACAAAGGTTTCTTCTTGCCTGTGCTACATTAAAACCAAAATAAAGCAAAATTCAGTTTTTGATACATGTTTATTTTGCTCTTCACAAAGAACCTGAATTTGGCTGGGCCCCATGGCTCACACCTGTAATCCTAGCACTCAGGGAGGCCAAGGCAGGAGGATCGCTCGAGGTCAGGAGTTCAAGACCAGCCTGAGCAAGAGTAAGACCCCATCTCTACTAAAAATAGAAAGAAATTATCTGTACAGCTAAAAATATATATAGAAAAAAATTAGCCAGGCATGGTGGCACATGCCTGTAGTCCCAGCTACTCGGGAGGCCAAGGCAGGAGGATTGCCTGAGCCCAGGAGTTTGAGGTTGCTGTGAGCTAGGCTGACACCACAGCACTCTAGCCTGGGCAACAGAGCAAGACTCTGTCTCAAAAACAAACAAACAAAAAAATGCACTTGAGGAACTTAGTATAAAAACATTATTGTTAATATTTTTATATAATTCCTTAAGTCATCTGTTTTCACTCTACAATTAAATTTTAATCTCTCCAAAATGAATGTATTCTTATGATAGTAAAGTACCTTAAAGGGTTATTCAACTATTGCAATTTTTCTTTTTTTCTTTTTTTAGAAATAGGGGGTTATGCTGTTGCCCAGGCTGAAGTACAGTGGCATGATCACAGCCTCACACTCCTGAGCTCAAGAGATCCTCCTGCCTCAGCCTCCAGAGCACCCAGGACTATAGGCACACACCACATCTGGCTAATCATTTTTATTTATTTATTTTTAGAGATGGGGTCTTGCTATATTGCCCAGGCTGGTCTTGAACTCCCGGCCTCAAGCAATCTTCCCACCTTGGCCTCCCAAAGTGCTGGGATTACAGGCATGAGCCACCACACCCAGCCTTCAATTTCAATGCTAAAAAAATGTAGCAGTAAATCACAGGATCTGTAAGCTGTTGTTTTGTTTTTTAACAAAACAGACTTTGTGAAGTCATCACTTTGTTTAGTTACTTCCCCTCTGTAGCCGAGAGTTACGAGCAGCACACCAAACTCACATGGCTCAGATTAGAATCTCTAATAAAACCAGAACTGCCAAAGGATTCCCTATAACCACTCACAACCCACCTCGGTTGCCTTAAACCATCTTAAAAATCCCTTCCTGACATTGACCAAGTAAGCACAGCGCAACTAAGATATTAACCTGCCCAGGGTCTCACAGATTCCTCTGGGCTTTTTATTCAAGACTCACAGTTTCTCCTCTTTCCGGCAAATAACAGGCAAATCTCTCTCCGCAAAAGGCATCTGTTAACTTCACATCCAGTAGAGGGAGACCTTCCTTCCTAGGAATTCGTTTCCACCAGGTTTCTCTCATTCTCAGCCTTTAAACCTGCTGGTTTTTTCAAAGTTGAAAGTCTCCAAATTTTGGATTTCCCGATTTTACTTTTAAAAATTCACCTGTTGCATGAACACAAGTCATTGTCATAAACTGACACATGTGTTTTCCAAAATTAGAACCATCAGAAAGTAGAATGGGCCAGCTCAGAAGGTGGGGAGCGTGGTAAACACAGTGGTGGCCCCACAAAAATGCCCATGTCATAACCCCACACCTGTCAGTGTTACGTCATCTGACAAGCGAGCATTGAGGTTATAAATACGTGAAGCAGAACACTTATGGGCCAGAGTTATGGGATGTAAGAAGACTCGACTGGCCTTTGCTGGTTTTGAAGACAGAAAGGGCCAAGGAATACCAGAAGCCTCTAAAAACTGGAAAAGCATGAAAACAGATTCTTAGAACTGTCAGAAAGGAATGCATCCTTGCCAACACCTTGATATCAGCCCACTGAGACCCACTACAGACTTCTGAACTACAAACCTGTAAGATAAAAAACTTGTGACATTTTAAACCACTAAATGTCTGCTAATTTGTTACAGAAGCAATAAAAAACTAATGTACTGAGCTCCCCGTTTCCAAAGGTAATCAAGCAGACATGAAATGGTCAACTGTGGGGAGACCACAGAAGTGACCCCTGTACTAAGTGCGAACTTAGAATAGGCGACCCCTACACCTCCTTCCTACTCTAGGAGTCTGTAAGCAAGTATTTTTTTTCCCTTATTCCTGGACGTGTGATGGCCGACAGGTTTTGGGCAAGTCATTGCAAAATGGTCGATAAACCAATGGCCGGATGCCACGACACACTCACTGTAACTCTGCTCTCCATCTGTAAAACAAACTCCTTTCAAAAGTATTTCACTTGACATCATATGTAATGATGTAATATGAGATGACAATACAGAAGAGCTTCTCCTTGAAAGAAAGGGACAGCTGTATCATTTATGGGAGCATTAGACAGAGTCTCTACAGCATTTACAGAGACTTAGGAATTAAGTCTCTGCCAGGGCAGGGCTTTAAAAATAGTGAGTGACAAAATCAAAGGAGGAGGTCATCAGTATTTTTAAATAACAGAATAGAATCAATAAGGCAGAAAATATGAGAAAGCATCAGACACAAGGCAAGTATTATTTCTTGAGCTTTTTGTTGCAGTTCTGTGTCGGATACGTGTGTGTGTGTGTGCATGCCTGGATCACCATGCAAAATGCAGTTCTATGGGCCACAGCTCAAAAAGTTTGAAAGTCACTGTACTAGAGAGGACAGGGACACGTGGTTGAGTGTGAAAGATACACACACGTTGCAGGGCACTGTTTAACAGAGCTGTACTACACACAATTGCTACACACTCACTCGTCACATGACTTCAAGGAAGACAAGTATCTTTAATCTCAGAGTCCACGGAAACTTTATCGTAGCCCTTAGATACCTAAAGTTGTTTCATTAAAAAAATATGTTTTAAAGAGAATATGTTACTTTCAATAAAAAATTATTTGAGAAACTGATGGCACATTTACAGGTAGTTTACACGTGTCTACCAGCACAAAAATTAGTACTTCTGGAATCTGTAACAAAAATCAGGCAGCATGCCCAAAATAAAGTTAGCTAGCTGCTTCTCCTGTCTTTTAATGAGGATCATAGAATTTGCCGACTATGTCTTCATTCAGCCCACGTATGCCGTCATTTTTGTCCATGTCCCCTTTGGGCGCTCATCTCTCCGACCTCCAACAGCAACCCCAAAGTTCTGGCAACTAACACTGAACTAATTCTAAATTTTCCGCAAATTTTACAAGCCTAACATCTATGTCCTCATCTCAACTCTCAGGAAAGAGCCATTGAACTAATTTTGTCTCCACATCAATGAACCACCATCCTTCATCCATTTTCCTTTATTTATTTTTCTTTAATTTCCACCAGGATACCAAGAGAGACTCTAGCAAATACACCACGTCTGAATCTATATATCCCGCATCTGCAACATTCTGCTGATGCTTCCAGAGTAGAGACGCCATTTACAAACCCAGCGAGGTCACTAGCAATGCCTGTCTGAGCAAACCCTCTGGATGACTACCTTTCTCACAGAATGTGTATTTGATTATTAGTCCAGAATGTTATCTGAGGCTAATATCAGAAATGTCAATCCACAGTTGGTAGAATTCAGTTCTCTGGCTTCTTCTACCTCTCCTTCTTCCTCTACCTCTCCCTAGTGGCTAGTGACAGTGGTCTGGCAACCTCCACTACAAATTCTGGAAAAATCCTAGATAGCAGTGCATCCAAATCAGAAAACCAACCCATCTGGAGCTTACTGTTTCCTTACTTTTCTTTTCCTGGGCCACAGTTCCCTTAAAAATATGATTTTATAGACCAGGTTCCCACTGAGGCTAAAAAAGGGGGAAAAAATATGATTTTCCTCTAAACAGTCTTCTCCCTGATCAAGAAAAGAGAAACACAGCAGGAGTTGAGTGTTCACTCTTTCTATCTGAATGAGAGCATTTTTGCAAAATGCCAGCCACGGTGCTCAGTACCGAGATGGTAACTCAAGAACATTCACTTTCTTCCTTCCCCGTCTCACCAGGAACCAAAGTAGCCTTGTTCATTTTTCTCCTTGACCTAAATGTGACTAAAAAAAAAAAAAAAGATGGCGTTTGCTGGTTTTTCTGCCATTTGCAAATTGCATAAGCCTCACCTCTATGGGATATTTATCCTGCCTTGTCACCAGCCTTCGCAGTCAGCAACCGTGCCTTCCGTACACCCCTAGAGAACACCTACAGCGGTCTCACTGTGCACACACAGCATTTTAAACCTGTAGTTGTGGGTTCCAGCAGCAGAAGGCAGTCGCTCCTGTATCTTTCCCTGGAGAGCTGCCCTCTTCTGTCTAGGAAGGTCATTCTCTTGGATGCAGCCCACAGCCTCGGGAGGGACGCAAATGGCACAAGGGGAGAGATGGCACACAAGTCTCCAGACACCTGGCAACCAGCGGGACCACAGATGCACCCCGCAGATTGTTCCCACAGCCAGTCATTACTCCATTTTGAAAAGCCCTTATCCCTCATTCGTCATTATATATTCTAGAGAGCTGCATCAGGAAAAAACAACAATGATACAAAGCTGTACCAAGTGCCAAGAAGCACATTTGAGCCTCACAACAAACCTAAAAGGGTAGGTGGGTTCTACTATTGTTGAAGTTTCACCAATGAGGAAACTGAGGCTTGAAGAACTTACGAGACTCACCTTAGGTCACAAAGCTGCTTAGTAGAAGAGCTGGACTCAAACCCAGGTCATACCCATTTTGACTCTGCATATTTTGTAGGCATCGTTTATCCAACACTTGGAAGATTCCATGGCCGTATTAAACATTTTCCATGCATTGTCTCTTTACAGATTCGTAACAACTTTGCATTTTAAAGATGAGCCAGCTACATCAGATTTACCATATTTCTCAAAACAAATTTAAGCAGAGCTAACTAATAAGGATTGTTGCAATTCAAAGTGCACTTTCCAACCACTATAATTTCTAAGGTACCGTTTGATGGGATGCTTAATAATATAATAATAGGTGCTAACATTTATCAGCCACTTACTATGTGTCAGGCAATGCAACAAAAGCCATATATAAATTGCCTCATTAATCTCAATACTCTAGGATGAAAACATGATTATTAAACCATTTTATAGACAAGAAAACTAAGGGTAGGAGAAGTCAATAAATTTGCTAAATGGTATAAAGAAAACTGAGAAGAAAGGAGTCAAAACTCAGTGGTCTCACTCTCGAGACCATAAAAATAAATACTATACTACCCCTATTTCTGCTTTTAAGAACAAGTATGCGACTGTTTGGTCAAAACACATTTGTCTGTAACTCTCCGAGAGAAAGGTCATTGTTCTGCTCTTTCATTTTAAAAGTTAGGAAATAATTAATGTGGCACTTAATAGCATGTGTGTTGTGAGCTAAGCCCGAACCTGTCAAGACAAGTGACCACAGATGAGACCTAGGGACTGAAAGTCAAGACGGAGACGCGGTACTGATGGCCAGACCTGTGCACACAGGTGACTGGCTTTCCTCCAGGTCTCCCTGGAAATGGATAGCGATGCAAGGCAGGCCGTGAACTTTGGTGTGGCCTGTTGCTCTGGCCCCGACTTCAACCCACAAAACACGAGTGCAGAACAGCACCGTGGCCATGAGGCCAACTAGCCTTCGCTTCTATTCATTGGATGAGCATCTTCCCAACAAACTGACCATCCAGAGAAGGACTCATGGAGCCTGAAAAGGCCACCTGACACTACACCTGGACATCTGTCTCTGGACACCTGGAGTCCAGTCTGCCATGACCAGCCACAGCAGTGGGATGCTGGCCCAGGTGCATCAAGATGACAGCACCGCCCCCCACCCACACACCCACCCACACCCACCCACCCACACACACACATACACACACACACACACACCGGCCTCTGGCAATGCTCCATGGCTGTCTTAACCAAGCACCATAGACTAAGTGACTTAAACAGGAATTTATTGTCTCACAGTTCTGGAGGCTGGGCATACGACACCAAGGTGTCAGCAGCATGAGTTCCCTCTGAAGGCCCATCCCTGGCGTGCAGATGGCCATCTTCCTGTCCCTGTGTCCTCACGTGGCCTTTTCTCTGTGCACGCACGCTGCTGGTGGCTCCTCGTCTTGTAAGGACGCCAGTCCTACTGGGTTGGGGCCCAACTGAATGACCTCGTTTTACCTTAATCCCCTCTTTAAACATCCTCTCTCCAAAAACAGTCACATTCTGGGGTACTAGAAGTTAGGGCTTCAACATGTGAATTTTGGGAAGGCACAATTCAGCCCACGACACCCGCATTAGAAATAAATTTCTTTACAACCAGTCAAAATAGTTTCAGTCTAAATTCATTTTTTACATGAGGGGTTTTTTTTTTCCCTAGTGTGAATTAGGTCTAAAAAGAAAAAAAGACTAATGGATTCAGGTGCCTTTAAATATTTAACCATAACTACTCAAGAATATTGTTAATAATAAGCAAAAAGGAAAATCCTGATAAAAATATAATCCCATTGACCCAACAATTCCACTTGTATAGATTTACTCCGAACATTCATATAAAAGGAAGTTTACTGCATCATGCTTTATATTAGTCAACTTCAGAAACCTCCTAAATGTCCAACATTTAAAGGATGGATTAACTAAATTCTATCATGATGTCTTAAACAGCCATCAAAAATCATGCATTAGCTCAGTAGAACAAAATGCAGAGGGAGGAACTTGCCCCCTTTTTTTTCCTGCCTCACTGCTTGGACTGGGACATCTTCTCTCATCTCCTCCTGCCCTTGGACTGGGATCAACACCACCAGCTCCCCTGGCTCTCAGTCCTGGATGACAAACTGAATGACACCACACTGGCTTTCCTGGGTCTCCAGCTTGCAGAGGGCAGATCGTGGGACTTCTCAGCCTCTGTAATCACATGAGCCAATTACTCATAATAAATATATATTTGTAAATATAATAAGCAATAAATTATATATGATATGTGTTATATTAGTTCTGTTTCTCCCTAATATAATCAGAGTACCTCCTATTATGCCTGCCTCCATCCATTAGACCAGAACCTCCTGGAGGGCAGGCCAGGTGTCTCGGCCAGCTGTCACTTCCCAAGGTCTGACCCCAGTTTCTGGCCCAGAGTGAATCCCTAATGAAGAAAGGACAGGAACAAATCTCCCACCTATCTCTCTCTAGTGGCCACAGTCCATGCAAGGTGGGTCAGGGGTTAAGCAAGTGGCTCAGCCTGGCTCCCCTTCTACAAAGCAAGGACAGGATGATGCCTGCTGACCCTTCACTTCAGGGATCGGTGAGGATCAACAAAGGCGGCTTGCAAACTCACTCGGGAAGAATCATAACTCTTAAATAGAAGATATTCAGATTCTGATATCATAATTGCAGGCTTTAAGATCACCTGAAATCATCTTTTGATCCTATTCAATGCCCCTCATGGTTTTCTCCTCTTTTCTTAGGGCTCCACACATTCCTTCATACTTCAGCCACGCATGAGAGAACACGAGTAAGGAATTAAATGATCCACCAAGGTCCAATAGGACAATGTGTTAACATCAATATTGCACTCAATCTTCCTATCTAGAGTAAGTAAACTTCATTTAAAAAAAAAAAAAAGAAAAAATAACTTTGGAGCAAAGCTTCAAATTTTTGAAATCAAAGCCGAGTTCCAGCATTTGGGACTTCATCCCATTTTCTCTGTGACAATGAACCTTTGCCTTCAGTGGTAATCACCACAAAAATCGACTATACTTCCAAGACGAAGAGCACTTTCTTTCTCACAAGGAAAAACTTCTATCACACTTTCTTAAAAAAAAAGCCTTCACAAAACACCTGCCATTGTTCCTTTTCTAACCACCTTGGGTATGCCCTTGTGTTGGAGTCAAGCAGAGCCGGGGTTCTCAAGGGTTGCCAGGAATTAGCCTTGCTGTGTGGGGGCTGCTATCTGCTGTTCCCTGTGGATCTGGGGAGGGAAGAGCGATCCTCCCCCAAGCCTGTCAAAGACCCACGCGTCCTGTAGAATGGATGGTGCCAGGACAGTAGCCCACCCCCAAGAGCAGGGACTGCCAACTGGCCCCAGAGCAAGGAGGGCGTGGCCTCCAGGGAGGGCGTGGCCTCCGGAGTCCAGCCCCTGCCTCTTCCAGTAGTGCCCACATGACAGCCTGGGGCAGAGGGAGATGAAGTCCTCACTTCCCTTCTGACCGTTTCCTGGCCCTCCTCCTTTATATTTGGATCTCAAAGTCTAGGAACCCCCCTCAACTCCCACACTTGGTTGTGACTACCTTGCTCCTCCCGATTTCCTGGATAATCTCCAACAAAGGAGTCCACAGTTAATTGCAGGTTAAATCATCACATGCTGGCCGGGCGCGGTGGCTCGTGCCTGTCATCCTAGCACTCTGGGAGGCTGAGGTGGGTGGATCACTCCAGGTCAGGAGTTCAGGACCAGCCTGAGCAAGAGCAAGACCCCGTCTCTACTAAAAATAGAAAGAAATTATCTGGACAACTAAAAATATATATAGAAAAAATTAGCCGGGCATGGTGGCGCATGCCTGGAGTCCCAGCTACTTAGGAGGCTGAGGCAGGAGGATCGCTTGAGCCCAGGAGTTTGAGGTTGCTGTGAGCTAAGCTGACACCACAGCACTCACTCTAGCCTGGGCAATAAAGCGAGACTGTCTCAAAAAAAAAAAAAAAAATCATCACATGCTGCTTACGCACTGACTCAAGTAATCCTCTCAATAACCCTATAAGGCACACACTACTCCCAGTCCCATTTTACAGATTAAGAAACCACCAAGGCTCAGAGAGATGGAGGAACCTGCCCAAGGTC
Source organism: Lemur catta (assembly GCF_020740605.2). Classification (NCBI taxonomy): domain Eukaryota; kingdom Metazoa; phylum Chordata; class Mammalia; order Primates; family Lemuridae; genus Lemur; species Lemur catta. The sequence continues at coordinate 10,219,339 of NC_059152.1, read as the reverse complement.
ACTCTGCTAGTTGCAAAGTGGCAGGGCTGTTATTTGGAACCAGACGGTCTGATTACTGCCTCTGGGCCCCTCGCCTCATTATTTTCCTAAATTAACATTTCTCAAGAGAGTAATGTTCTAGCCACCCCATGCTTTCCCTCCAGAGTACGATTTCTAGAAGAATTTCCCAGAGTGATATAAATGGAAAAGTAGCAGCTTTTAAGGCTAAATATTTCCAAGCTTCTGACAGTGCCCAAGTTCTAATGCGCCCAAACACACGTGTTTTATACTGTACTCTCACATTCTATGATACGAACTTCTTTAATTCAGTATAATTTGCTAGAGGTGAAGATGTCATCTCTTTGTCATCACTTTTGAAAGCTTGAAATGCGGTAGAATGTCTTATTAATCAAAGACCTTTTTATGTAAAATATCATTTGCAATGGCTAAAATTTTAGAGAAAAGGTATTTCATATATCAAAGTTAACAGAGTTTTTGATAAGAAAAAAGAAGGAGCATCTAGTAATAATGACCAGGCCAGGTCTGTCACTGACCTTTTGACCTTTCTCCACTCTCTAATCCCCATGAAAATGTCTAACAAAAAAAAAAAATAGTAATAACTTCCATACAATTTGATGTAAATTTATATCCCTTGGATTATTATTTTTCCCAAGGATATCTGTGTTTTTATGAAATAAAATTCTCTGTCCCCTTTATAAAGAAATGTCTAGTGGACCATGTGCTAGTTGGGCAAACAGCTGAGGAAAAGGCAAGTTGTATGCATGTTTGGAGCAATGTCATGCCAAGGCCACCTGGTCCTGCCTAAGTCTAGGGCCCTGAATTCTTCATTTCCCAGAATTAACTGGCAAAGCAACATCAGAGTTTTATTCTCATGTGATCTTTAAAATAATACAATCAGAGGTGTTTTAAAAAAATGTGGTTGAAATTCATCTCCCTACCACCCAGTAGGTATGAGCCTACTGAAGTCTGCCTTCGGCTCTCTGGGTCCTCCCCACCCAGTGACCTGCAAAATTCTGGTTCTTATCTCTTTTCTCGCAATTGTGCTACATGGATTCTCTGTGCTATTTCATGGCAGCTTCGATTCCATTCAACACACATTCATGAAATGCCCAGTCCGGGCTAGGATCCGTGCAAGGGGCTATGGGTTACAAAAATTAATACATGATTGTGACCTCCAGGGATCAAGGGCCAGAGTCCCAAAACAGGGAGGCCAAAAACGTGCATGGTGGGGGGGGAGAGGAAAGCCCCCTTTCTGAGCTTATGAAAACTGAACATCGTCGGAAACCATTTGTATCTAAAGAGCACGGTTTGTCCTCGATTCCTAGTACCACGTCCAGGATGCATAAAGGGAGAAGGAGGGGCACACTACTGGGACATGTGGATAGAGCCCCTGGTAAGAGTCCACAAAGCTTCTTTAATAAATATTTATGTAACACTGAGGCTCTGCGAGGCAGGGCACTCTAGGGATAAAAGAGCAAACAACCAAGATATGGGATTAAGGATAAACCAGCTAAACACAAGAATGACAGCAAATTACACAATGCAGCATAAACTAAATAGGAGCCAGAAACTCAGTTGTTATTGTAAAAGTCAGGAAGAATCATGACCCCCATTCCTAGGAGGCTTCCATCCTCGTGGGGAGAGAAATCAAATAAACGTGGATCCCCACAAACATAAAACTGTAATTACTTCTCTATGTGGGCTGGAAAGGTGGGCCTTGTATCAGAGGAAGAGAACATTAAGTCATTTAATTCTAGAAATTTGCTTGGAAGGGGAGAGCCATTAGCTAATTTTTTTTTTTTTTTTTTTTATGTTGCAGCTTAGAAAAAAGAGGTAGGTAGGAGTTTTCCTCTCATCCTAAGGTATAGCCTGGGCAAAAGTTTCTTTAATGGAAAAGGTAAACAAAATAAAAATGGGAATTACAGGGCCAACTGAACTAAAAAATAGAGAGATAAGAAGAAAGGGGGAAAGGAGCAAAGAAATGAGTGGCAAAAGAGCCACTTACTCCCCTCTGTGCACGTATTATCTCATTTAATCCTCCCACCTACCCACTGGGGTCCACTCACCCACCCCGTGCCCACCGACTGGGTGTCCGACAGCTGCTGGGTGGGACGCAGGATGCCACAGGGTCGCCAGACACACAAGGTACCTGTTTTGGTGGAACTCACCACGGTACTCCATACAACTCACTAATTACATTTTGTCCTTTTGCCAGTTTTCCAGGCTCAGAGAGATCCAATCCTGCACCTGGCCCAAGGTCCCCTCTACACTCGAGCTCTCCTAAGGCAGAATCAGGGCACGAGCCAGCCAGGTTTGTCTGATCTCAAAATTCCAGAACTTTCTGCCACTCTGACAGTATGGGCGAAAACAAGCAAAAACTACGGACCATCCCAAGGATGGTAGTCTTCCGTCTGATACTTTCCTTTTCGATTTCTACTTCTATCCTGCTGCACGCTCCATACTCAGAACTCCAGCTGTGACCTTTCCCTCCAGCCCTCCCCGCAGGGCCACATGCTCAAGGCAATGACCTCTGACCATTCGAGTCTCAGTCATCCACCCCAGGTACTGGGGCAATCAGAAGGGAGAGGAAAGGCACGAATTACAACCATTTCCTCTCAGAAACAAATACGACAACCTCTTCTCCACCTCTGCTACTTTCAGAGGAAGAAGAGCAAAATATAACAGCAGGAAGAGACAATCCTACAAAACAACTCAACAACGGTGCAAGCAACATCCTCCTACCCCCAATTTTTTTTTCCTCTCTTTCCGCAGCCTGATACAGCATTGTCAAAAATTATAGCAAACAGACATGCCTTTCTTTAGTCTAACCCCCAGGCATCCTCACAGGGGACCCAAAATCCTCACACGGGACCCAAATGCTCTCGAGAAGGATTCTAAATCTAGAGGGAAGAACAGTGGGCCCAGCACCACAAGCTGTGAGTTTGCGACCTGGCATGTTTGACCTTGACAATGTCATTTAACTTCTGAGTCTCAGGAAAAGGGGACTTCGAAATCGACCTCACGAGGTTGCAGGGAAGATTGAATAGCAAATGCAAGCACCTTGCAGCAGAGTGGCTGGTGCACCAGAAGTATGCAAAGAGTTGACGCCGAATCAGACAACTTAGCTCACATTAATCAGACTGAATGTCTGTCTGGGTCCACAAAAGGAGGTTTCCGGGCACTGGCACCCTGAGGGAGGAACAAAGCTGTGACGACGCAGAGTAGCAGTAAAGGAACAGTGCTTACCTGGGAAGGTGGCAAGTGTGCACCTAAGTTTGCCAGCTCTGCCTAGAACAGCAAGCGGTTCTCAAAGTGCGGTTGCTGGGCCAATAAGTAGCATCATCCTCACCTGGGAACTCGGTAGAAACGCCCACCCTCGGGCCCCACTGCAGATGCACCTAATCAGAAACTCTGGCGCCAGGGCCCAGCAATCTACCTTTAACAAGCCCTCCAGGGAATTCTGATGCCCACTCAAGTTTGAGAACTAAACCTGAGTAAAAGTTAAATGCATCAAACTTAGGAAGGCAGAACATTCAGTTTATAGGTCCTGTCATTCTACAGGGAAAATTAATACAGGATATAGCGCAATCCAACATTTCTACTGCTGGAAAGCAGGGCCGGAGGATTAGAATTTCTTAGCTTAGCACAAGGGGTTGCGGCTGACAGCACCTTACCGGCCTGTGCATCTGTCTTCTGACCAAGCTCTGGAACCTGTTATTTTAGGCAATTCTCTCAGTGCTCAAAGCCGGGTCACACGGTCACACGCCGCTAAACACCGTGAGGATGACATTTAAAGCAAAAAAGCCCTCCCAGAGGTAACCTGCCCTGGAAAATATCAGTAGTTGTGCTGGCAACAATCTACCTTTCTCCATTCCCCCCCCCCAACCTCCCCTAGCACATATGTTTTAAATTTCTCCAATCAATCGCGTTGCACCCCTGCAGGGAGGAGATACGACCCCGCTGCCCCGCCCACCACAGAGGCCCTTCTAGAGAATCAATAGTCCCCACGTGTCGGCGGTTTGGGGACCATGAAGCACAGATAATCAGATATTGCTTTTCGATTTTCCAAAACATACAGCTGACATCACAGGCAAAAAATCAATGCAGAAAAACCTTCCCTCTCCAGGCAATTTTCTCTCTGAGTAACTTCCAGGCCTGAATGCAACTGCATTTTCTTTGCCAACTTAAAAAAAAAAAAAAATGCTTTTTCCATCTCCTAAAATTATATTTCTCAATTTAAAAAAAATATAAATTAGAGGGGTGCATGGCGCTTCCCTGTACATGTCTTTGCAGCCTCCCATGAACCTATAATTATTTCAAAGTAAAAGTTAAGTAGATATAGTTTATATATACGTCTATATATGCACATTTCTGGTTAGTTCTTTCCCGGTTATCCTGTTAAACACACACACGTGCGTGTGTACAGGTAGGAATCACAAGCCCTGATTTCAGAATTAAACCCACTTACTCATGTTCTTAGAGTAAAGCAGCGGCATCCAAGGTGGGAATAAGCTTGTGAGGTGGATCCTTGTCTAACCACACCCACAGCCGGTCTTAGGAGCCAGTACCCCAAAATGCAGAAGTTGAGCTAGCTCAGGGGTACTCAAAGTGCACAAGTGGAACACTGGTGAAAATCACAAAGAGACAATATTGCAGGCTTCCTAAGATCTACTTCCCAGATTTTCCTGATCATGCAAATCACCTGGGGTATGAAAAGGAGACATTTTTTTTCCCACCCCTGATTGGCAAGAGGAGAGATTCCCCCACCTCCAACCCGTACCCACCCTACAAGCACACTCCTGGCTTCCCTCAGCCCCCCTGATCCCGGGGAGAAGTAACTGCTTTGACTGATAGATTGGGGAGAATCCCAGGGCCCTGCTCAGCTCAGCTCAGCTCTGTTTGGTCACAAGCTCCTGCAGGCTGCTCCAGTGGCCCTGCTCCCAGGGACGCCTCTGCGGTACATCAGCCTCATTCCAGGAATTCAATTAGCAGGCGACTGGGCCAGCTGACTAACACAACATCCTCCAGCCAAGCCTGGATTAGGACATTTTGACCTCCCATTTGTCCTAGTCATTGTTTTCCTCTCAATTCATTCAGAACCTGGGCAGAAAACAGGAGTATCATACATTGGGCCCCCTTGGATACCTCCGACAGGTGTGATCTAACAACCTGCATGCCCAGCTCCTCCCTGGGGGGCATAGGTAGGGCTGAATCAGCACCTGCTGCTTAGGCAAGGAGCCCAAGAGATTCTTTTTTTTTTTTTTTTTTGAGACAGAGTCTCACTCTGTTGCCCAGGCTAGAGTGAGTGCCATGGTATCTGCCTTGCTCACAGCAACCTCAAACTCCTGGGCTTAAGTGATCCTACTGCCTCAGCCTCCCGAGTAGCTGGGACTACAGGCATGCACCACCATGCCCAGCTAATTTGTTCTATATAGTTTTAGTTGTCCAGATAATTTCTTTCTATTTTTTTCATAGAGACGGGGTCTCGCTCTTGCTCAGGCTGGTCTCGAACTCCTGGGCTCAAATGATCCACCCACCTCGACCTCCCAGAGTGCTAGTGTGTGAGCCACTGTGTGGCCCCAAGAGATTCTCATTACCAGGAAAATGGGGGAAATACTGCCCAAAAGAATATTCTAGTATAAAGTTCCTCATTACACAAAATTGGGGTAGAGCTGAACCAGCTTCCACAGAGGTTTCCAGCCCCATCAAAAGATGTTTAGCTCTTGGATACAGCTGGAGCCCATGCTCCTAATTCTCCTAAGTATCCCAAGAATGGAAAAACAAGGGCCACGTGTACTCACCATCAAATTGGTACCAATTAATCAATTGGCACATAATTGGTGCTCATGTGCACATACAGCAGTAACATTCACTGGGTGTCGTGCAGGTTGGGGGGAGGAGGGGTTGGGTACGATCACACCTAAAGGGTGCGGTGCGCACTGTCTCGGGGACAGGCACGCTTGTCGCTCTGACTCGGGCCCTGCAAAGGCAATATACGTAACCTAAACATCTGTACCTCCGTAATATTCTGAAATTTAAAGTTTTGTAAAAAATTAAAAAATAAAGATGCTTAGTTCTCATTACTCCCACAGGGCAAAATTAGAAAAACCGTGAGCTCAAGACTGGAACCTTTTTACCAGGAGGTAAAGCAGACCCGAGAAGGAGTAGAGGTCTTTCAATAATGCTGCAAGAAAAACAGAGGAAGATTAGGGAGTATGAAGCTGGAGAAACCCAGGGAAGGAGACAGGTCCCCGTGCAGGAGGGGGCGGCCATCTAAGGGGGTGGCAGAACTAAGGCTGCATGGCACTGGGGTTCGGGAAGGGAAGTCCCCAAAGCATCTTTCTGCACCTCTGTGACCACACCAGAGCCTGAGCGGACTCAAGGGAAAGACACTGGAAATGGAAGTGCTGGCACTCATTATGGGTGACAGAGCAAGGTCAGTTCGCATGCATCTCGGTACCGTGACAGGGCAGTGAGATCCTACAATGTTTTCTAAGCAGCAAGGTTCACACGTGAGGCTCCTAGCACAGCACCCGTAACTGCTAAGATGTATACAGCATATATTGTCATCGATATTTTGATGTCATTATTTAATGTGCTGGTCTATTTTATTTTAGTAAACATAATAATGGTTATAAAACTCCTATTGGTTCATCTGTTACTCCTCCAACCTTTTATTTCCCCCATATGGTCTTAGATTTCTTAATCCAAATTAACCTCCCTAGGTGCTACAGACTGAATGTTTGTGACCCCTCTCCACCCAAAAACAAAATTCACCTGTCTGTTTTCAGCACAGTGTCCAGTGAAAATTGGAACCGATTGATGACCCCTCGGCCCAAAGTCCTTCGATGACTCCCCGGTGGCTAACAGCAAGAGGCCCAGTCCTTTCGACAGCCCCCAAGGCCTGCTCAGCCTGCATCCCAGCCCCTCTGGCCGCCCCTCCACGGCTCCCCCATCCTCCTACACTCTCTGTTCCCCGAACTCTCCAGCACACTCCCGCCCAGGCATTCACACAGGCTGTTCCCTCTGCCTCGAAGCCCCCGAATTAACTCCCACGCCCGCATCAAGTCTCAACTGCCACCGTCTAAAGAAAACTCACTCTGATGACTGCATTTAAAGTCACCACTCGCTCCCTCCTTCAACTCCCGCATCTGGTTCTGTTCTCATTCCCCCCACCCCACGGTACTTAGGACCTTCTAACGTGCAACGCGATTCGCTTACTGTCTGGTTTTGTCGGGTCTGCCCCACCAGACTCTAAGCCCCATGAAAGCAGAGTGTTTGTTCAACAGTGGATCTCAGGCACCTAGAATAGTGCCTGGAACATAGTAGATGCTCAATAAACATTTGAGTCTTCCCTAAGCACAACATGAAGAAGGCAGCCAGCCGGGCTGGGTCAGGGTTCACCCAACCGTGTTTGCCAGAATGGAGAATCTGATGTCAGGAAGAGGAATGAATCACAAGATGTGAGCAGCAACCCTCATTTGTGGCTTCCAGAAGGCCCTTCTACACTGAAGTTTCTCCCCTGATGATCTGCCAGGATGCCTGAAATTCCCAGCATTAGCACCAGACCTTTGGAGAAGGCCCCTAGGGAGAAGGCAATGTGGTCAACCCTTCGCAGCCGTTATCATCCAGGCACAAAAGAGTCTGCCCGAGTATCCGGCACACACACATAGAGGGCCGGCTGCACACACACACTGCACTTAGAAACTCAGCCCGCAGATGGAGACGCGATTCCTTCCCTACCACCCTGCAGCCAAACCTGCAATAAGGTTTGCAATAAAGTGGCCCATGGAAAGCTCTCGGAGAGATGGCTGATGAACCAGAAGCATCTGCCAGGCAAAGAAAGGAAGGAGAGGGAACAGCACCTGCAAAGCCACACAGGTGTAGAAGGCCCAGCACATCTAAGCAATGATGTGGGTAAACTCGGCCGGGCTGGGCCGTCTCGTGGAAGGAGCAGAGCAAGGTGAAGACAGAGGGAGAGTGCTGAGCTTGCTTTGTCTTACAGGCGGGAGAGAGCAGCAGGGGACAGGAGCAGGGCAGAGTTTCAGGAAGATGGCCTTTGGGGCAGGCGGGAGGAGGTACTGCAGGGAGGAAACCTCGTTGGCAGGGCACTAATGAAAGGGACTGCTGGACCCTTGTCACTACTGAGGGATGCCTGCTTCCAAGCACCAAATGTAATACAATGGGGACGCCAGCCAAGTCCCACGGGTCCAAGCCAAAGGCAGGGACCTTCCAGGGATGATGGAGTCTGGCTGCTCCCTGTGGGCCTGCTACAAACCAGCAAGGTGGGAGATGGGTGGGAGAGAGAAGAGCCCCGAACTAGCCCAGGTGAGCCACAAGGAGCCCAACTAATGCATTTGCAGTGAAGGTGACGTTACGGCCACAAGACACTAAGAAGCCCTTCAGGAACCTCAGCCCGGGATGATGCAGACTGATAAAGGCGTGGGTGACCACAGAGGGACATCAGAGTCAGACAGAGCTCCCGGCTGCAAGCAACAGAAACCGACTGAGTTGACAGGTCCTCGCGGAACTGACAGGGAGACTGGAGAATGTGGCCTGAAACACGGGGCAGGAAGGTGGTGGCCAGAATGCCCACAGCCCGGGCACCTGAGTTACCTCTAATCTGTCCCCTTCCTTCACATCGCTTACTCCAGGTTCAAAGTGCCAGGCCAGAGAAGGATCGGTTGAGCTAAGGTCAAGTTTGTGCCCTGGGCAGCAGGGTGCAGGGAAAGCAGGTACTGACCTTTACAGTTTGTGTTGTAGGAGGTGCCGTGACGCACACAACAGTGAGGTCCCCCAATGTAGGGCACGGTTCAGAGGCTGAATATCCAAAATAAATTTTTAAAAAACAATAATGTCCACTAAGCAGTTTCTAACTCTAAGCACAATTTCCGACGGACACATTCATCCTGGATGGCCTCTCAGCTCCTACCAGCCACCCACAATCGCAGCTACAGGGTCCTGGAGCTCCCACTTCTGCCACCCTAGAAAGCCCCCGCTGAGCTCAAAAAGCATTTTCTCAGTTGTTGTTTAATGGCTACAGAGTTTCAGTTTTCCAAGATGAGAAAGTTCTAGAGATCTGTTGGACAACAATGTGAACACAGCTAACACTGCTGAACTGTATACTTAAAAAATGGTTATGATGGTAAATTCTATATGTGTAGTTTATGACAATAAAACAAAATTTTTCTCTACCTGTCTCAATTTTATTTTTTAAATCTCATTCTCTCAGGTCAGCTGATCAAAACTCGAATGAAAACATCTGAATTTTCATTTACCGATGCCCCGCCTCCCTCTGTCACTTAACTGCTTTATTCATGAGCATAAACCTCCTGGATGGATTTAGAAGGAAGAGGCATTCAATAGGGAAGGGTAGTTGGGGATGTGTTTGTGTATGTGCATGCATGCAGGGTAGCAGGTGGGGGAAGAAATAGATATTTGATCTTCCTGGATGCTTCTCCAGTCTAGAGAGTACCACCCCCCTCCCCAGCATGCCTCCTCTAAACAAACCCTCAACTCCAGGTAGACTGATCTACTCTCTCTCCCCTCCCTTGTTCTCTCTGGGCATTCTCCCCACCTGTCTGTCTTGTCTCTCTCTTCCTACCTAAATTCTGGCCTTCTTTCGGGGCCATCTCAGCCCCGGCCAACCACGAAGCCTTTGCACACTACCACAGCCCACGGTGATCTGTTTGGCCTCGAAATTCCTATAACACCCCCCCATCGAGAAGCCCATGAGAGACCCAGCTGATAGGCCCGTATTTTCTTAACTCATCTTCCATGAATGCACTTTAAACAAAATTCAAATCATTAACACAGGAAGGATCTCTTTCTCTCCTTCCCCCACCTTGGCTTAGATAGAACAAATAATAAATATTAAGCAGCTGATTGACTCAAAAAGTGAAAAACAGAAATAGAGAATGAAAAGCGCATCTCTGTATGACTTTTTTTAAAGACCTTCCTGAGTTGTGGGGCAGTATCTCCTGTCCTAACGACCAGGTTGCCTGCTTTTGCTTTTGCACAAATAAAGGTTTGTGTGTTGTTTATAAAACTGTCTGCCATCCCTTTGGCACTTAACTGGTTCTGCCTTATACTATTAGCCTCTTATGTGTCTGTGTGCTTTAAACAAGAGTGAAAACGTATGCAGAAGAAGGAATTCTTGCTCTTGCAAGAGCAAAAGCGAGAGTGTGTGCGTGTGTTTGCTTTTGACCATCTCTAGAACCTAGTATGTGCTCAATCAATATTATTTAATTAACTGATTAACTTAAAGGATGAAGAATAGAAATAAATACAGATGAGGAGTGTTCTCCGAATAATAATAAAAAAAATCTACCACTGATCTAAAGAGATCATTCCCCTTACTAACGGTGAGACTGCATATTGTGCCTTTGCCCAAAAAAAAAAAAAAAAAAAAGGTTTTGCTTGTGAGATATTTTCTTTTTAACTTAAAAAAAGTAATGGCTGAAACGTGGCAGGAAATTTCCCTGGAGGCATCCAAGGCAGAAGTTGAATCTAAGAGAAAAAAATGGCCAGAACTTGCTTATTCACTGAGTCGGGGACCTCTAAGTCCCCAGCTCTGCCAATAAGCTAAAAAGGACACTGTCCCTCAGACAGACAGCAGAGCCCTTCCGAGGTAGGAGGTAGCCCAGAGAGAGAAGCCTCCAGACCCTGAAAAAGAGCTCTGTCACGCACCTCTGGAGCTGGTGGCCGCGAGCAGATGAGTCTGTCACTTAGGAACTAAGGCGGCAGAGACAAGCCATCCTCACAATCACGTGGTGACCAGCCAAGCAGGACAGAGAGGATCGAACTGGGGCAAGGACAGACTTTGGGGCTGCTACAGATGGCATGAAAGAGACCAGGGAAGCAGAGGTGGCACAGTGCCACGTGGGTAACCCCTGGGGGCTGGTTCAAAAAGGTGAGAACCCGTTAGCTGACTCTGGAAAACCCCAAGAATGCCAAGCACATGAAGCCTTTCCCGCCCTGGCTTCTGTGTGCTCAGCAACTGCCCGTTTGAATTCCAGATCAGAGACTAAGCACAGTCTCTGTCTCTGCGCTGGAATCCAAAGCACAGAGTAATCCCAGCACTCAGGGAGGCCAAGGCGGGAGAATTGCTTGAGGCTAGGAGTTCAACACCAGCCTGGACAACATAGCGAGACCCCCATCTCTACAAAAAAAAATTAAAAAGTTAGCTAGGCATGGTGGTGCGTGCCTGTAGTCCCAGCTACTGGGGAGGCTGAAGCAGGAGGATCCTGAGCCCAGGAGTTCAAGGCTGCAGTGAGCTGTGATCACACCACTGCACCCTAGCCTAGGTGACAGAGCAAGACCCTGTCTCTAAAAACAATAAATAAATTCCTGATCAGGAATTCTGTGAAGGCCCAGACCCATGCAGGGGGGACTTAATAAATAACATGTGCATGACGGGGAAACATTCCTGCTCTTTAACCTCATCTATTCTCTACGTTTCCATTTTCTTTTTTCTAATTTTATATCATCTTCCTGCTCTCTTATTTTTTAGTAAGTGTTCCTTAAAAAGCTCCAAACTTGTCCCGATGGGGACTTAAGAAAAATGGAGAATAACTCATTTCTCACCTAAGTTAGCACGGGCAGGGGAAAGGACCCACGAAGAAAGGGAGAGGGAACAGTTAATCCCAAGAACTGAGGTGGGACCAAGAGTTCTTTGGAGCTTGAGAGCCGGGCCCCAGGGCCACTCTGCCTGGGTTCACATCCCAGTTCTGCTTCTAACTGGCTGCCTTGGCAGAGTTACCAAATTCTTCTCTGCCTCAGTTTCCATATTTGAAAACGGAGAAAAAAAAGAGTACCTACTTTATAATTGTTTGGGAAAAATCATATGAGTAAATACTTAGAATAGTATCTGGCACTCAAAACTCACCTCTTCCTTCCTTGTCTCCCCAAAGTCACTAGCTAAATTGTTTCAAAATGTAATGTTTTTCAGAGCAAATGAAGTTTCTCTTGATCCACGCTAGGGCGTGTGATACTAACCAATGTCCTGGTAAAGTATAGGATTTTTCATTTTTAATTCATCCTCATTATATTTATGCCCTCTCCTTGGATTCATCTTGCAATCAATGGCAAAGAGCCGTGAAAGAAGCCACTGAGGCTGGCTTGTCCTCTGTGGTCCTGCGACACAGAGACATCAACCTCTGCAGACCTACTGGGCTGAATTAACCTAAATATTGCATCTATATTAATATTGAATTTCCTGGATTTTTTTTTTTTAATGTTCACACTGCTTTCTCGTTGTTAAAAGACAATTGTTAAGCCCATTAATTCATCAGGGGCGAGGACGTGTCCCCGAAGCATCCCTGCAGATGAGCAGCATGGTGGTTTCCAGATCCTTCACACCCGCCATGATTCAGGGGCAAAGATGGCTGAGCTGTGCCTACGGGAGAGACCGTCTGAGGTCCTAGTCAAATATTTTGCAGGGTCTGCTTTAAGCACATGGACTTCTCTTTCACTGAAGACAGAATCATTAGATCTCCAGAATTTATTCATCCTGTAACAATTGGAACTTTGTACCCTTTGACCAATATCTCCCCAACTCTTGGCAACCACCATTCTACTCTCTGCTTCTATCACTTGGACTGTTTTTAGATTCCGCAAGTGACTGAGATCATGCAGTATCTGTCTTTCTGTGCCTGGCTTATTTCAGTTAGCATAATGTCCTCCAGCTTCATCATATTGTCACAAAGAACAGGATTCCCTTCTTCTTCAAGGCTGAATAGTATTGAATTCTGCTGCTGCTTCCATGTTTGTATAGTCTGCAGAACTGGGAGCCAAATAAGCCTATTTTCCTTATAGATTACCCAGCTTTAGATGTTGCCTTTATAGCAATGCAGCATGGACCAACACATCAATTATACCTCAATAAAGCAGGAGAAGAAATTGAAATCAATCAACCAATCAATCAATAAAGACTGAATCATTGGCTCTTCTTCTGTGTTTGGAAATTTGATGGCACAAGTTACTTCCCAAACCTTCTCCATTTTCAAGGTCTTAAATGTCATTTCCATAGGTGAATAAATGAATTTTTTACCATTCCTATGGGAAATGAATAGGGAGTAAAAGAGACCATCAGAGTCAATCTTGAGATTAATATTTATCTTCAAGCATAAAAAGTGTAATGTATACATTTTCATAAAGAAAATGGTAAAGGAAATTCAATTTGAAATTCAAATAATGACCCAATATATTGATCTAAAACACAAATGTGCACCAACAAAACTACTGTGGTACAAAGGCCAACAGGACTGGGGGCGTTCACTTGTCAACACACCTCAGAGCGTATGGACTGGTCTCTCCCTCCCCAGGTCTCCAGCCCACCCCGTCCCTGTGGGTGATACTGACTAGATACAGCTAATATCCCTGCTAGTGGATGTACATGGAATATTATTATACTTGGTTTAGAAAAATAAATTCCCAGAAAGGGTAAAATGGAGTCTTTTATTTAAGCCCATATTCTCCCTGCCAAAAAAAAAAAATTAAAAGTTGCTTTGATTGCATTATATAAGATATTTTCCTTTTTTTCTAGAAGATGGTATCATGAGGATGCCTGAGAAACAGAAATAGGTATTATGTAGAAATCTCTGCATACAAACCAGAGACCCAGAGACCAGATTTACAGAGCATCATTTTTTCTTATTTAACCTGATTTAAGCAATGGAAGAGATTTCAACAGTCACCCAATAAAAGAAAATCAGTTCTGTCATCTGGGGTTCACTTCCTTATTAAAAATTAATACACAAGAAGGAACAACCAAACAAGATAGAGTCTCCTGGCTCTTTTAACTCAAATATCTCAGTTTTTTTTCCTCCTCTCAACTCAGGGCCTCAAATCTTTGTACCATTTTTAAGGGAGTTTAGCAGCTGACGAAAAAAGTCAGTTTGGCAGCTCTAAAGAATTCCACTCTCTATTTATTTATCTACCTAAGGGACATAGTTTGGATCCTTTACCACACTGGAATACTTGAATCATACTAGTTGGAATATAAGCCATCCAGAGGTTGAAAAAGAAAAGAAAACACATCGTCAAGCTAAAATCAACCCAATTTTAAGAAGGCCATTAGTCAACCCCAATTTTAGTAAGGTTTTGAACAAACAGGCAAGACTAAAATAAACTGAAATCACAAGTGCAATTGAACAACTCTCACTTGGGACTCTGCTCCAACAGAAGATTTAAAGTAGGCACAAGATGTTGTCCTCTAGCAACTACATTGCAGAAGACAGGTTTATGCCAGGGGAGCTCAGTTTGTACTCTTCTGGAACTTTCATCTTTTATCCAAGTGGTAAAATCTTGAGTAGCCTTTATTTTATAGTTAAGTATCTTTGATGTTGTTTTCTTTTCTTTTCTGAATCAGGTTACAGATGGTGGAAGGACTAGCATAAAAGTCAACACTGATCCCAGATACCATTACTGGGGTTAGTAAAATAAGATACCAATGTATGTTCCCAAGCCAAAAGGCAGAGCTACACAGGAAAATTAGAATTGAGAACAATGTGGTCCCCATTATATTTGCTATAAAGAAACTATTTTCATAGGTATGATAAATGAGAGGTATACATATCTGGTTAAAAAAAAAAAGCAGAAGAAAGCTTCACAATTTATAAATAAGAGGGGAAAAGGAATATCTCGAGTATAATCACAAAAACTGAAGAAAAGAGTTCCACGTGATTTAATCCCCAAACAAAACAAGCCCAGGAAGAGATTTCTCCGGCTGGCGATTGGGTATAGCAAAGGCCACTCTTTCTTCAGTGGAAAGTATTTGAAATAGGGCATTGCTTAATGTCAAGTCTTTTCTGTTGAAGGAAGAGACTGTCAAATCTGGTTTTTATTCCTCCTTCCCATAAACCCAGCACTGTGAAAGTCTTTGAAAACACAAAATAATTTTCAGGATCCGCGGGGCCATGACCTTCACCATTTTCCTGTGATAGTTTATCAATCCAATTCTTCACAGTAATTTATTTGACGACTCAGACCTCTGCAATGAGAAAGGAAAACTATTCTAGAAGAACCATTCCAGTGCAACCTAGTTTTCTCAGGGCTTACGCTGTCCCTCCTGCCTGGAATGCCCAGAGTTCAAGGTCAACCACAAATCCACTCCCTGTACCCCCAGCTGACATCTCTATCTCTTTCTGCAGATTCCTCTTGCCCGAGTTGTTGCCTAAGCAACGCTGAGCCACAAAATGGGTAGCATATCACATGCCTATTACTGCCATCTTGTTTTCTCATTGGTCTCCTTGGCATGTAACTTCACTCCCCGTGGAAATGGCTGGCTGTGAGCATCTCCCAAAGCCCCACGATGCAAAGTGTTCCTCGCAGATGGAACACTAAAGGACAGCCCCCTGGTCTCCAGTCACTGGGCGTGGGGAGGGGGTGCTCTGCAGCTCGCCTCGTGGGCACTTCCCCTGAGAGGTTTCAGCTGCTATCAGCTAAAATTCTGATACATAATCCTTTCACTTCGAGGTGCTTTCAGGCACGGTCTGGTGAAATGTTATACTTTTTGTCACTGCACGGGAGCGCGGTCCCTCAGTCACTTCCAGATTGCCTATGTCAGAGCAACGCCACACAGCTCTGCCACGGAAGCCTCTGTCGTGGAAGTGCGTGGTCCAGTGGCATTCCGATGAAGAGCATTTCCAGATCCTACGGAGGGAAGCAGTATAACTAGAGTACAACTAATCCCCCGCAGAACCAATAAATTAGGTGGCAATTATTTGCAATAACAAGAGGATTTTCCACAGGGTTCCTGTATGTAGCAAACTGGCCCCCAAGTGCATTTAAGCTGCACACTGATTTCCTTTTTTTCAGTGGACTCCCCTTTCCAGGAACACCCCCATCTGCAAAGCCAGACGTATCTGTGCAAAGGCATTGAGGTGGCCCTTCCAAACAGAAGCTCCCAGGTCTGGGCTCCCGGTGGCCTACCTAAGCTCTGTCTTCCTGTTGCCACTGCTTGGGGCCCGGGAATCCATCCTCCAAATACCCAGGACTGCTGCTCCCCTGCGGCTTCTCTGCCCACACCCTGCACAGCACCACTCTGGTTTGCCACGCTCAGTCAGCTGTTCCAGGCAGCCTAACGTGCTGCGGCGTGAAAAGAACCTCAGGAAACAGAGCCCATCCACAGATGATCTCGAATACAGGAAAACCATCACTGTTAATTTCCCTACGCAAAAGAATCGATTGCTCTGTCTGCCACTGGGACCCCATGCCTGCCAGTGCTCTGGCTGCTCTTTTTTTTTTTTTTTTTCTTTTTTTTTTGAGACAGGGTCTTGCTGTGTCACCCAGGCTGGAGTGCAGTGGCATCATCATAGCTCACTGCAACCTCAGGCTCCTGGGCTCAAGCGATCCTCCTGCCTCAGCCTCCCAAGCAGCTGGGACTACATGTAGGTGTGTGCCACCATGCCTGGCTAATTTTTTAATTTTTTTTTTTTTTTTTTGTAGAGATGGGGATCTCATCATGTTGCCCAGGCTGGTCTCGAATTCTTGGTGCTGGGATTACAGGCATGAACCACCGCGCACGGCCTGTACTTGATCTCCCATGTTCGTTACGTCTTTCCCAGTTGATCACCCAGTCAGCTCCATGTCATGAATGAATCATATGCCCTCTCAAGTTTTCATAAAAGTCTCGGTTCTTCTTAGCTCTTCCCCCAGCCCACCGTCACTACAGGCTACTGAGGTCACGTCCAAGGCAAAGGCACTGCACGTCTCTCGGGGAGCCGCCCACCAGGGCTCTCAGCTTCTGGCTATCCGCTCTACTCAAATGATCCTGCAGAACAGTGCTGTCCAACACCCAATATGGTAGCCACTGGCCTCATGTGACTGTTTAAACTGCCAGGGTCAGTGGCTCACACCTGTAATCCCAGCTACTTGGAAGGCTGAGGCGGGAGAATTCCTTAAAGGCCAAGAATTCAAGACCAGCCTGGGTGACAGAGTGAGACCCTGTATCTAAAAAATATATATAAAAATAAATTTAAATGAATTAAATTTAAAATTCAGTTCCTTGGTGGCACTCACCACAGTTCAAGGACTTAACAGCTACATATGCCTAGTGGCTACAGCATCAGATGGCGCAGATATAAAACATTCCCACCATCACAGGGAATTCTATGTGACATCGCCGTCACAGGGCACCCACATGTACCCACATGCTGCTGCTCTGGCCACAATAAAGCAAGGCTCTGCACGCAATCTTGCTCCAGTGGGATTTATCCAAGAAATTGCTGTGAGGGAAGCAAGGTTTGAACTAGGTCTTTGAATTCATGATAAGACTATCTTTTATCTATACAGTATTTCACACAAAGAATTTTCACATGTATTTTAAAATAACGTGGTATCAAATGCGGTCACATTTCATACAGCAGAACAGCACATGCAGGAGAAAACGCAAAGCCGAGAAGATGGTAGAAGTTCTCTCTCAAGGCAACAAACATTCTTTCATCTGGATTCTGCCCAAAGATATTTCAACCCACTTTTACATTCTGTTATTTGACCTTAACAACGCTCTGCACTGCTACCAGGTAACACCAGCCCATTATTAACCCAGGGACAGACAGACGACAGCCTGTTATACAACAAATCCTGATGGTGCATCTTTCCTACAAACACTGATTCCTCTGAAATCAGCATTCTAAAGGTGCGCCGGTATATTCTGATCAGGTAGGTCATTGTCATTCCAGCTGTCTCCATATGTCAAATCAAGACCAGAGAGAGTTAAGGGGGAAAAAAAAAAAAAAAAACAGGACAAAATAAAAAAAGGAACATATGGCCATCAAAACATACCTCTATTTTTAACACATCCCCTGTTGACTCTCCGCTCTTGTCTCCATATTCCCATGTTCTCAGCCAAGTACCCTGGCATCAGAAGCTGTGCTGTTTGCTTCAGGGCACCTTGGTTTGGCAACACTCTGGCTAGTGGCTACCACACGGGGCAGCACAGGTCTAGAACTGGAAGGACAAGGGTAGGATTCAGAAAAAGGAAAAGTCGGAGCTCAGGCTTGGCCGTGGTTTTA
Organism: Lemur catta; assembly: GCF_020740605.2. Lineage (NCBI taxonomy): Eukaryota > Metazoa > Chordata > Mammalia > Primates > Lemuridae > Lemur > Lemur catta. Next base: position 10,201,322 of record NC_059152.1, on the reverse strand, counting down.
GGACTTGAAGAACAGGTCTTAGAACAGCCCCTGGGGTTGCTGTATCTTTGAGTACAGATCACCAGGGACTTGGGAATGGCGCCCTCCCTGGGGTGAGTTGTTTCCTAGGGGTAAGCCCGCTGGACACAGTGCAAGAGAATGTTCCCGTCCCTCACTCTGAATCCAGAAACCACCGGCCTGACGGTGAAGTTCATGCTACAATAGCTGCCAGTTGTTTTTCACAGTCCCTCCCCCAATAGTTGGCAGGGGTATTTGATCCCAGACTTTCCCTATTCAGCCCATTTCTGAATCCATACTTTCAAAGTGAACCATTTAATTCAATCTTTATTGCTGCCTTCCTCCGGAATAATAACACCCCTTCAGCACACAAAACTCTTACTCTATATAAATATTATTGAAGACTTTTCCAAAAGCAAATGTATGAGATTAAACACAAGTACATAATCTTCATTTAACTGGTTTAACTTACTGCAAAATTACTAGATTCTATAATGCACGTGGTGAGGCTCTCAAGCCCATTGCAACTGTGACGCAGTAGCTCTTGGACCTTCGAGTTTCACACTGACATTCTTTAGCAAAACAGCCCTCCCCTTGAAATATTTGGCCAAGTAAGAAAAGTCTCTCCATGAGGCTTTCTGCAATTGAAATTTTTTTTCACATTCAAAACTCAAATTCTGGACTACGCTTCGTTTGGAGATCCGAGAGGACATTTGGTCATTTATAACCAAGGGTACATAAAGCCTGAAACCATTCGGGCAGATGGCACAAAATGTGCCTATCAAAATGTGATTCTTCCGTAGCCAACTGTATTCATTTCCTATTGCTGCTGTAATAAACTACCGCACATATGATGGCTTAAAACAAGGCAAATTTATTATCTTATAAGTTTGAAGGTCCGAAGTCTAAAAGGGGTCTGCAGGGCCACGTTTCTGCTGGAGACTCAAGGGGGACATCTGTTGGTTCCTGGCCTTCCTCCAGCAGGGTGGCATCTTCCAGTCTCTCTCTCTGACCTCCGTTTCCATCGTCACATCTCATCTGACTCGGAACCCCCTGCCCACCTCCTATAAGGACCTTCTGATGACCCGGGCCCACCCAGAAAACCCAGGATCACCTTCCCATCTCAAGATCCTCCCATCTGTGATGTCCCTTTTGCCATGTAAGGTAACATATTCACAGGTTCTGGGGATTAGGACATGGACATCTTCGGGAGGCCATTGTTCCGTCTACCACACCAACCTTATAAACTCACCTCTGCAGACTATGTGATTAAGAATAATCTGGCTGGGTGCGGTGGCTCATGCCTGTAACCCTAGCACTCTGGGAGGCCGAGGTGAGAGGATCGCTCAAGGTCAGGAGTTTGAGACCAGCCTGAGCAAGAGCGAGACCCCGTCTCTACTAAAAAAATAGAAAGAAATTATCTGGCCAACTAAAATATATATAGCAAAAATTATCCAGGCATGGTGGCACATGCCTGTAGTCCCAGCTACCCGGGAGGCTGAGGCAGGAGGATCGCTTGAGCCCAAGAGTTTGAGGTTGCTGTGAGCTAGGCTGATGCCATGGCACTCACTCTAGCCCGGGCAACAAAGCAAGACTCTGTCTCAAAAAAAAAAAAAAAAAAAAAGAATAATCTTCCAAAATACCAGAGATTACTTAAAAACTCATTATATAGTCTTCCCAACTCAAGTTTTATATTAGCATTATGCATTTCAACATCAGGTGGGGTAACACTGGGACTGGCTTCAAAGAACGTGAATTATTTTTCTAAACTATTTTAGACTGTTTAACTTGTCGTATTTCTTAACAAGACAGCACATAATTCCGTTTGCTAAAAGTAGTGTGGATTTCACTGTAGCCCTTGAGGGATGTTGGTGATAAAATGTGAGATCACAGATAAACCTGACAAGATACATTTTCGTTTAATTCACTCTCAGTAGCTTAATTCTTTAAACCGGTGTAGGTTTTTGGTTACTTCTCACTGACTCACTACTACCTAGAGACATATCTCAACTAGTACTAGACCGAACAAAAAATGACTTCCAATAATAAATGTACTCAAAAGGCATGAAACAGTATATGGAAAGAAACAGTGATTCTTTTTTGCAACACTGTCTTAGTTGGAAATGCATTTTAAAATCTGGCAATTAAAGAAATGGGATGAAAAGGCTTTGCTTATTTGCAAACATGCCCACCTATTAAGAGACATGGGCTTTCTTCATTTACATCTAAGAAAAACTACTCTGAGATCTATGGAATACAGTCACCCTCAGTTGGGAATGGGTTAAGTTGGAGGCAGATGACATGAATGTAATTAGCAAAGATCTCCTGGGAGGTCTGAGATACTTAAAAGGTGAGAGTCAGCAGGTAGAAAGGGCAGAAAACGAGAGGGTGCCTCTCCATGAGTTTGGGGATATTTTTTAATCCAAGGACTCATTTAATTCATGGAACTCATATGGGTTTGGCTTGTTATTTGGGAATAGAGAAGGCTTTTCCTGCTACAGTGGAAACTCAAGCAAGAAAGGGTTATTTTGGCTTTATAAGTCATAGAGACACTCAACTGAAATGCAATAAAATTCGGTCCCCAAGAATACTACCCTGTAACCGCTTTTGAAGGCAAGATATTACGAGCCATATCTTGTAGCCTTCACATGACAGCTTAATCTAAACGTGTCTAAGTACTACAGGAGAGTACCACCTACCACAGAAGCAGGCTGGAAGGAAGGAACTTCCTGGTTAGAACACTTACCTTCCCCCTCAAATATTTTCTACAACAACATAAAACCAATGCAGGCTCATTTGAGTCCCTAGTTTAATCTTTTATCAAGCAATGAATCCCCAGACAGGAAACAATGATAAATGGTAGATTAGCAACCTCGGAAAAGTCACATATAACCAACGTCCCCAGTTTTTGTTTCTTATTGCGTTTTGTCTTATATCGTGGGAGTTTGAGGTGACAAGTATGAAAAGCGTTTATTCCAGTGCCCGACTCCCAGAAGACCTCCAAGGCACATTTACATACTTGTTGAAGGAACCTGTAAATATGGTGCAGTTTTGCAAGGAAAGTATAAAAAGGAAAGAAGAGGACAAGTACTAGCTTCTCATGTCTCCTGACCAGGCACTGAGATTCAGGGAGTGTGGCCATGGCTGGGACTCCACTAACCATTTGCATTTTGCATGCGTACCAAAGACCGCCAATCCACAAATGCAAACATACCAAGCGTGTACACCAGGCACACTTTTACCAATGGCTAGTCCCAAGCAGCTTGGGGTCGGGAGGAGTAAATGCAGTATCATGTCTTCCATCTATTTACATTAATTTCCAGGATTCTCTGAAAGGCAGACATGGTAAGTGTAGCCATCAATTCACTTCTAAGTTTGAAGGTCTTAACTGAGCACAATTCTCCGCTGGTGCCAGAAGATGCCAAATTGGTGGCACAAATACCACTGCCTTAACCCAGCATCCACAGAGACACAATAGTGAATACCCTGTTTTTAAAGTCATCTACAAGGTTGTCCCTATGCTAAATAATGAGAAGACTTTCTGAGATGAAAGCCACACAAAACTAAATGGAGACTTTCTCAGATTTTATGAAGTCTCATTTTAAAAACACTTCCAAGCCCACTGTGGAAGGAGGAGTGTGGAAAGAGAAGGCCAGGATGGCCACCCGGATGCAGAGAGGGACGTCAATTCTGTCCACATCTCACATTCCAGAATGTGGTGAGACCCAGCTACTTCACCTTCCGCGCACTTGGTTTCTAACGAGGTGCGTGAATGCCATTTTCTGCTTATTGACATCTCCGCTGGGCTGAAAAGCAAAAGAAAAATGTGTCTTGGTGCATCTGGTATTAGGAATAAATCTACCTTCGCAAATGGTGCTTGAAGAGTGAATCATTACTCATTACACTCCTCACATTTTGCATCTCCGTTTAAATAAAAACATTTACATTTTTTTATCCCGACTTTGCTAGACTATAAAATATCAGATGATTCATCACTGGTAGGTAAGCAGGTTAGCAAAAAAAAGAAGAAGAAGAAGAAGAAGAAGAAGAGGAGGAGGAGGAGGAGAGGAGGAGGAGGAGGAGGAGGAGGAGGAGGAGGAGGAGGAGGAGGAGGAGGAGGAGGAGGAGGAGGAGGAGGAGGAGGAGGAGGAGGAGGAGGAGGAGGAGGAGGAGGAGGAGGAGGAGGAGGAGGAGGAGGAGGAGGAGGAGGAGGAGGAGGAGGAGGAGGAGAAGCAACAGCAAAGAAAAGTGAAATGAGCAGTATGTCTTAAACCTGGAATTGAACTTGGAAAGAGAACAAAATGTGATGAGTTGCTGCGAATACACGATGAAAACCAAGCCCAGTGAAAGGGAACGGTCAGGACACTATTCTCTGGGCCCAGATGCTGGTTCAGGTGACGTCTAGAAGCAGCAGCAGCTAGTGAGGGAAGAAGAGAAATTCAGCAATTTGGAAAGTTTTCCTGAAAGCAGTCCCTCCTGCAGGGAATCAGAGCGTTAATGTAGACGGGTGCTCCTATCTCCCACATGTGCAAGGTGAGAATTGTTTTCTCAACAATTCTCAGTGGCGGAGAAAATATTCTTCAAAAATCTTGACCAGTGAGATGAGAAGGGTTATAGACTGAATTGTGCACTGCCCCCCAAACCCCTGCAAAAGTCATATGTTGAAGCCCTAACCCCCAGTACCCAGAATGTGATTGTATTTGGAGACAGTGCCTTTAAAGAGGTAATTAAGGGCCAGGTGTGGTGGCTCATGCCTGTAACCCTAGCTCTTTGCCAAGGAGGGAGGATCACTTGAGGCCAGGAGTTTGAGACCAGCCTGAGCAACATAGCAAGACCCCATTCTACCAAAAATAGATATTTAGCTGGGCACAGTGGTGCATGCCTGTATTCCCAGTTACTTGTGAGGCAAGAGGATCACTTGACCCCAGGAGTTCAAGGCTGCAGTGAGCCATGATTGCACCACTGCACTCAGGCCTGGGCAACACACCAAACCTGTCTCAAAAAGAAAAAAAAAAAGAAAAGAAGTAATTAACGTAAAATGAAGACATGAGGGTGGGCCCTAATCCAATCTGCCTGGTATTCTGATAAGAGGAGATTAGGACACAGACACACACAGTGACAAGACCATGTGAGGACACAGACAGGAAGACCACCTACAAACCAAGGAGAGAGGCCTCAGAAGAAACCAACCCTGCAAACACCTTGATCTTGGACTTCCAGCCTGCAGAATGATGCAAAAATAAATGTCTGTTGTTTAAGCCAACTAGTCTGCAGTACTTCGTTACGTTTGCAGCCCACGCAAACGAATACAGGCAGGAACAGAGCGTACCTTAAGTTACAATGTCACTGATCTTCCTGTCCCTGTCGGCACAGCTCTGCTTCCCCTGGCGTCCTCTCCCCTCAAGTTCCCAGGAGCCCAGGACCCCCACACAGTCCCCCAACTGAAATCAAGTAATAGGGCATTGCACCCCAAATGCTCTTGGTTCTTGAGATTGGGAAAGCAATCTGATTAAACACACAGACACACATGATTACACTATTCCAAAAGCACAGCTGTTGGCTTCAGACTCCTGCTCTTTTTCATGTCTTCTCTTCCTTCTGGCTTCCAGGGACAGCACGGAGGAAATTAACACATATTGAGCAAGTTAAGAATTTCATCTGATGGGAAGCCAGGGCTGGTGGCTGGAGCCTGTAGTCCCAGCTACTTGGGAGGCTGAGGCGGCAGAATCGCTTAAGACCAGGAGTTCAACACCAGCGTGGACAACATAGTAAGATGTCATCACTAAAAAAAATAATAAATTTTTTAAAAAAATTTTTACTGACTCAGGTGGGGCAAAGACAATATATGTAACCTAAACACTTGTACCCCTGTAATACGCTGAAATAAAATAAAATAAATAAATATCTTTGTTTAAAAAAATAAAAATTAAAAAAAATAAATGTTTAAAGAATTTTATTTGATGGGGTAGATTTTATTTTATGCAAAAGGGAAGAGGTGAAAGTAACCTTTCCAATAGTGGAACCAAGAATTGAACCCAGATATTTCTGACTCCAAAGCCCTATTCTTTTCCCCAAGCCACAGCTTCTTCCTTATAACTGAGACGGTCAAAGTTTTCTAAAATAGTTCTATTAGGAAAAAAATAAAAATAAGTCACTATAAACACAATCCTAATATCCCTAGCAACCATTTTTAAATTGATATTAATTGGATGCTCTCTACTATGCAAGCCCATAGTGAGATGCAAATACAACCTGTTATACTTCAAATTTCACAAATCATGCTAAAAAAATGAACATAAATGACAATAACATCCTTGAGTAGTTTTTTACCAAAAGATAACTCAATGAAACACTCCAGAATAAAATCCAAAGTCCTTAAAATGACATTCAGGTTTCACCTTTAGCTCTTCTCAAAGATGCTCTTTGCAAATCCCCTACCGTAGGGCCTGAAACGTCTATTTCGGTGTGCAGTGGGATGAAGGTAGAGATGAGACACAAGGAAAATGTGCTACGTCTTCCTGGAGCACCAGATATACTAAGTGGTGAGTATTTTTAAATATTTTTAGATTAAAATGCTCTGACATACACTAAAAAGAAAAGGCCAAACCCCCTACAAGTCTCCAAATACATTTTTTTGCTTACAGAAAGCAGCTTTGAAACTGACACTCCAGAAAGCCTCCGACGGCTCCCTTTGGCGTTCACTGCCCCGTTGCAGGTTGGTGCACTGCTAAACTGAGAGGCCCTGGCTCCCCTGCCCAGCTCAGTCTCCGGGTCTCTGCTCCTTTGCTAGGAGCATTCCCCTCCCCTGAGTCTCTCTCATCTCTCTGCCCGTCCACCGAATGCCTGGAGGTCCACCCTGACCCCTGGAAAGTGGAATTTCCTAAACTCCAACTGACCCCAAACTCTGCACCATCTCCTGGCATCGATCGCACCCCAAATTAACATTATCAGGGAGCCAGCTTTCTCTCTGCTCCTGAATCGTAAGGTCTTCGAGGGCCAGGACTCCATCTCCTGCCGCTGTAACTCACTAGGGGGATTTGCTGTCGACCGATGAACAGAATATGCTGCCAATTCTGCTTCGAGTTGGCACGCAAGAGAGAAACATAAAAAAGTGGAAAGGTAAAATGTTAAGCACAAACATATCAAAACATCCCCTGACACCTTAATTGGACCACGTGATGAGTTTTATAAATAATCCGATGAGCAATGGAGAACAAGTAAAAACTTAGGGTCAGAAGAATAAAGGAAAATGTTTATTACCATCATGCCACACCCATGAGCATTTCATTTCAAACATGAAGTTTTTAAGAAAAACTTCCTAATAAAATGCAATGGTTAGGGAAAACCAGTATTAAAGTGAAAAATAATAAAGTAAAACCTATTTCTCGAGAAATAGCCTAATAAAAATAAGCCTTAGTAAATAACTTTGAAAATAAAACATCATAAACAAGAAGTCCAAACTCTTCTTGCCTGATACCCTTTAGAAGGAAAAAAAAAAAAGGACTTTGCCCAAATATTGAAGGAAATTGTTCAGTCCTGACAATTCAGTACTTCACTTAGGTTTTTAAAAATTGTGAGAGGCAGCAGCATTAACTGATTAAAAAAAAAAAAATCAAGCATTTTCCTTGGGAAATATTTCTCTCTTAAGTTAAATGTTATATAAACATTCCTGATTTTCGTGGACTACTTTTAGTCATCGGGATGACAGACATTAATTATTAATTCCAGCACAAAAGTCCTCTCTGTACCCATCGTACAAGCTATAAATGTCCAAGTTGCTTTGCTATTTTGAAATGTATTACTTAAACCAGATATAAATAATATTAAAATGATTAAATCCCTAAAGAAGTCAATTTATATATCAGTACACATTTTAAAAGTACCCTTTTAAAATCTCTCCCTTTAAGGTCTAGTGCTAAACCTCTGAGTGGTTCCCATTGGCCTTCCCTACTTTCTCTTATCCTCACAAAATACAGACCAAGTATCAGTAAACGGCATTAAGCTGCAATTTATTATATGGATTTTTCTAGGGCCTAGAACATATTCACCAGCATTCCTCCAGTGCAACCTATGATGACCAGACTTTAATTCCATTTTTTAAAAATTAGCAGCTCAAGAGATCATAATGTCCTAATGAACTATTTTCCTCCACCCATCACTAGACTTTTCTTACTTTGATAACCTCTTTTCTGAAAAAGGGAGTTCTCCTGGAGTTGCTACAATTATGGCCAAATGTTAAGAGATAAAGGAGATTTTGCCCTGGTACAATGTCTCCATTGTATGTGTTTTTTCTCAACTGGCCCACCTAGGAGCAGGTTGCAAGAAAATGTCAGTTAAAGGCCACAGTACAGGGAGATCTGAAACCAGTAATGGGAAGTTCATTTTACACATCAAAAGCCAGAAAACAGAGGCAGGGAAACCGCTTAAACTTCAAAGTAAAAATGAATTGTGGTGAATAAGAATTAATTTTCATATTTGCTTCAATCATAACAGAGTGGGAACTTTCTTAAAGAAATTTTCATACCCAAACCCATTTTTGCAAAAGTCAAGGACATTGTAACAAGCAGAATACAGGGCAGGTAAAACTAAATGAACAAAAGGGAAGGTTTTTTTTTTTTTAAATCCCCAAATAGAACATGTCCATCCACCAATGAAAACGTGAAACTGCAGACTGAAACAGAGAAAATGTATTGAAACAAATGGTCACACTGGCAAGGGACAGATGGACAGCCAACACGATCTTATCTATCATAATAAAAGTTTCAACACGTGTGCAAGATAGCAATTGCAACTGTTCTGGAACCATGAAAAAGATTCAGGACCTAGAAAACTAGTATTTTTGCCGAGGCATAAATTTTGCCTATTGATAAGTGAGATCTAGCCAGTGGCCCAGTCTCTGCATGTCACTGTGGCTTTTTACTGTGTAATCACCATAATGCATACACTTGTTTTCAAGAACTGTTTAAAAAAACAAACTTTGTTTCTCTGTGGAAAACAGCTCCAGAAAGAAAGTTAAGTACTAATGCTATCTATTGACTGAGATGAACATGGTAAGAAAGCGAAGAGTTCTAAAAATAGGTATAGTTCTTAGCCAAAAAAAAAAAAAATTCAAAGTTTTGGATACATCAAGGCATGCCATGTTGAATTTGTTAGTGACTTAATTACATGGCATAGTTCATTATACCACAAATTCTATATAGTACAATGCCATGGAGATTCATTGTCATTATCAAAGAGAAATGATGTCCAATTATAACAACATGTTTGCAGGCTAAAAAAAAAAACTCAGCTAAAGGAAATAAGGAAATAAGATGACATGAATAAAGCACAGGATGTTAACAGAAGAGAGTTTAGTCAGGAAGAACCTTTCCATGATGCCATAGTAAGCCAAATCAAAGACACCTGGTACAGTGTCCATGGATTGGATGATTCAATATACTAAAGATGCCAATTCACCCCAAATTGACATACAGGTTTACTACAATTCTTATCAAGATCCCAGTGAAATATTTGTAGATTTAGAAGAGCATATTTTAAATTCTACATAGAAAGACAAAGAAAATGGTAAAGCAATTTTGCAAAAGAGGAATAAAATGGGCAAAACACTCTGCCCAATTCCAAGAGGTATGCAGCTACAGTGCTCAAACCTGTGTGGTACTGGTGGACAGAAAGACACACAGATGAATGAAATAGCAGAGAACCCAGAAGTAGCCCTGCATAAGTATGGCCAAACAATGTTTTGCAGAAGGACGAAGGCAATTCAATGGAGGAATGGTAGTCTTTCCAACAAATGCTGCTGGAGTAATTGGAGATTGATAAGCAAAAAATAGAGTCTCGACCTAAGTCTCATACCTTATATAAAAATTAAGTCAAACTAGATCAGAAAGGTAAACCATAAAACTACAAAACATTTAGAATAAAGCAAAGGAGAAAATATTCAAGACCAAGGATTTAGTGAAGAGTTCTTAGGCATATCAGAAGCACAACACATAAAAGAAAAATATCAATAAATTATACTTCATCAAAATTTGAAACTTTTGTTTTGCAAAACATTCTGTTAAAAGGGGAAAAAAGACAAGCTACAGACTGGGAGAAAACATTTGCAAACCACGTATCTGATAAAGGACTTATATTTAAAACTGCTAAAGAATTTTCAAAACTCAATAGTAAAAAAAAAAGTTCATTTAGAAGATGGGCAAAAGACACAAAGAGAGATTTAACTAAAAAGAATTACACAGATGGCAAATAAGCACATGAAAAGATGTTTAACATTACTAACCATTAGGGAAATGCAAATTAATAACATGATGAGATAATGACTACACACCTAGCAAAACAGCTAAAATTTAGAAATAGCGGCAACACCAAATGCTGGCAAGGATGCAGAGAAACTGGATCTCTCATGCATTGCTGGTGGTAATGCAAAACAGTGCAGCCACTATGGAAAACAGTTCAGCAGTTCTGTAAAAACTAAACATATACTTCCCATATAACCCACAAAACATATTCCTGGGCATTTATCCCAGAGAACTAAAAACTTATTTCTTCATAAATGCCTATATAAGATTATTCATGGCAGTTTTAATTACAATAGTCAAAAACTGAAAACAACCAAAATGTCCTGCCACCTTGGTTGATTAAACAAAATGTGGTATATTGATAGCATGAAAAGGGCATTTTGCTGAGTGAAAAATGGCAATCTCAAAGGTCTCATACTGTATCATTCCATACAACATTCTCAAAATGACAGAATTGTAACCATAGAGAACAGAATTGTGGTTGCCAGGGATTAGGGATGGTGCCAGTGATGTCCAATAAATTTAAAAATACCATTCACAGCAGAAAATAAGACCAAATATCTCAAAACCAAGAGAAAAAAAAAGACAATAGAAACAAATCTAGAGGAAGACTATCACAAGGGAATTTGAATCTGGAAAAAGAATCAAATGCAAATCATATTATTAAAAAAACAACTGGAAATTTAAGTCCAGCCAACTGGACCAAGCAAAAGAGACGATTTGTGAACTGGTAGAAAGGTCAGTGGGAAATATGCAGACTGAAGCACTAGAAGAAAACAAAGGAATAAAAATACTGAAAAGAATGTAAAAGAGAAATGGTGACAAGGCACAAAGAAGAGAGAGAATGTTTGAAGAAATGCAGACCAAGGATTTTCCAAAATGGATGAATAACATCAAGCCACAGATTCAAGATGCTCTACAAACCCCAAACAGGGTAAAGAAAAGGAAAACATCACCTTTAAATGAAAACAATAAGACTTAGAGCTGACCTTTCAAAGAGAAATAATGGAAGCCAGAATTGCTACGGGGCGGAAAAGACACCAGCTGCCAATTCCATATGCAGACAGGGAGAAATACAGATGTTTTCATACAAAAACTAAGAGAACTTATTGTCAATAAACCCATGACAAAAGTCCTAAGGGAGATCTTCAGGTAGCAGAAAATTGATCCCAGATGTAAGCATGGCAATGCAGGAAGGAATGAAAGGCACTAGACAGTATCACATACAGATAAATCTACTGAATACTGACTGCTAAAAGAACAGTATTAGGCTGGGCATGGTGGCTCACATCTGTAATGCCAGCACTTTGGGAGGCCCAGGCAGGAGGATCCCTTGAGGTCAGGAGTTCAAGATCAGCCTGGGCAACATAATGAACTTCTCTACAAAAAATTTCTTTAAAAACTAGCCAGGCATGGTGGTACGCACCTGTAGCCCTAGCTACTGGGTGGCTAAGGTAGGTGGATCACTTGATCCCAGAAGCTCCAGGTTACAATGAGCTATGATCATGTCACTGTACTCCAGCCTGGGAGACAGAAAAAAGATCCTGTCAAAGAAGGAAGAAGGAAGGAAGGAAGGAAGGAAGGAAGGAAGGAAGGAAGGAAGGAAGGAAGGAAGGAAGGAGGGAGGGAGGGAGGGAGGGAGGGAGGGAGGGAGGGAGGGAGGGAGGGAGGGAGGGGAGGGGAGGAGGTTGTCTTGTGGAGTTTAAATGCATGTGTGTATGTAGAATAAAATACATGAACACAATAGCACAAAAAGTAGGAGACCATAAATGAAATTAAAGTGTTATAAGATCCTTGCATTGTCCAGAAAAATATAAAAGTATTCACTAAAGGTAGACACTAATCAATTAAGGAAACATGTTATAATCTCTGGTGTAAATACTAAAGAGTAATGAAAGAATATATAACTCACAAGCTAATAAAAGCCTGTTAATAAATACTGATTAATCTAAGAAAATGCAAAAAGTGAAAAAGTGAGGTACAAAGCCCGAGTCTTAGCTTAGGCTACTATAACCAAATCTTAAAGACTGGATGGCTTATAAACAACAGGAATTTGTTTCTCACAGTTCTGGGGCTGGAAGTCAGATCAGAGTACCAGCATGGTCAGGTTTTGGTGAAGGCCTCTCCCAGGTCGCATACTGCTTGCCAGCCTCTCATCGTTTCCTCACATGGTAGAAAGAGGGCAAGAAAGCTCTCTGGGGTCTCTTTTATAAGGGCACTAATCCCATCCAGGAGGGCTTCACGTGAACCTCATGACCTAGTCACTTTCCAAAGTCCCCACTTCCTAATGCCATCACATTGGGGATTAGGATTTCAGTGAATGAATTTGGGGGGAACACATACATTCAGTCCATTGCACTAATGGAACAAATACTAAGATAACAGACTTAAACTCCTGTATTCTTAAGCTGCATATGCACAAGTTAAGACTCCCAATACAAAGCAGAATTCAGCTGCTAAAAACAACAAAAACAAAACTTCTTAGCAAACTGTAGCAAACATTATACAGTCCATGATGAAATTCTCTAAATTTTCCCTGAAATGTAGGCAAAGGATCAAAGATCTGCTATCATGTCTTCTAGTTAGCATTTACTAAGGTCCTAGGCAATGAGGCAAGAGCCAGAAAAGAGGAAAGCAGGAAATAAAATGGTCATTATATCCAGATGACATGACTGGGTCCACAGAAAATCCAAAAGAATCTATAGATGAACTATTAGAATTAATAAGTGAACTTATCAAGGTTGCTAGATACAAGTTAGTACGTCAAGTCAATGATATTTCTACATTCTAGGAAACAATTTTTAAAAGATATAATTTGCATTAACATCAATAAACATCAAGTGCATAGGAATAAATCTGACCAAAAATAATGTGTAAAACCTTTCATGGAAAACTAAGCGTAATTACCAAGAAAAATTTAAAAATACATAAATATAAATAGAAAGATATACTATGTTCATGGATTGGAAAACTGAATATTGTAAAGATGTTAATCCTTCCCAAACTGATTTACAGATTTGAAGCTATCCCTTTAAAAATTCCAGTGGTTTATTTTGTGGAAATTTATAAGCTAATTTCAAAATTTAAACTGAAATGAAAGAAGCCATGAATAGCAAAGACAATTTTGAAGAACTAGAACAAAGTTAGAGGATGAACACCTACAGATAACAAGACAATATAAAACTAGGGTAATTTAAAAGTTATAGAATTGGAATAAGAAAAGACAAATAGACCAATGAAACAAAACAGAGTCCAGTGACAGATACTCACACTTACTGTCACCTGATTTACTATACAGGTAACCTGCAATGCAATGGGGAAAAGGTGGTGTTTTAAATAACTGGTGCTGGATCCACTGGACATTCATGGGAGGCGGGAGACTGACCTCAACCTCAAACTATAAACAAAAAATCAATTCTAGGATCATAGACCTAAACATCAAAGTTAAAACAACAAAGGCTCTAGAAGGTAACATGGGAGAACCGCCTTTGGGTAGGCAAAGAAGATACTAAAAGCACAAACCTGATAAACTAGACTTCATTCAAGTGAAAAACTGCTGTTCAACAACGAAACACTAGCAAGAGAGTGAAAAACCAACACTGTTAGAAAAGAGATTTGCAATAGACATATCTAACAAAAGATTCTTACATAGAACATACAAAAATCTCTCAACAAGTTAATAAAGACAACCTAATTTTAAAAGCAGGCTAAAGCTTGGATAGGTACATCCCAAAAGAGTACAGTGTATCTCAGTAGCCATGAATGCTACAAAAAGGTATTCAACATCATGAGTCATTAGTGACATGAAAATTAAAATCACAATGAAATACCTCTACACCTCCACTATAATGATTATTATTATTTTTTTTTTAGAAACTAGCATTTAGTAAGTATTGCTGGTGGGAGCATTAACTGGCACAACCACTTTGGAAAACTGTTCAGAAAGCTGAACAGAACGTAAACCCCAATGAGCAAGTCTACTCACAGGTGTCAATCCAACAGAAATGTACACGCACTTACCCTTCAGGGGTTCATTTAAATATTTCATATTTGAGAAGATCAGTCCCAGCTTTATTCTTATTAAGTAAAATCTAGAAACAACTCATTGTCTACCAACAGAATGGATAAATAAATTAGGATGTAGAACACTAACAAATAATGAGTCATCATTAGACACAACAACACGGATGTATGTCACAGACATAATATGAAGCAAAAAACAAAAGAGTACATGTCGAATTATTCCATTTACATACAGTGCAAAAACAGCCAGAACTAACCTATTTTTCTAGAAGTCAGTGTGGTGGTGACCTTTGGACAGGCAGGTAACTACTGGGAAGGAGGACGAGGGAAATTTCTAGGCGCTGCTAACATTCTATGCATTGATCTCAGTGGTAGTTACACAATTGTGTGCACGCTGCAAAAATTCATCAAGCTGTACACTTAAGATTTATGTACTTTGTGTATGTTATATACTACACTTCAAATTTTAAATTTGTTTTAAGTTACTTAAGAAAGATTTAACAGGAAAAACACAATCTACAAAAGGCAAATAAATGAATGTTGGTAAAAGTTTCTCATGGTCAAGGACTATGTCTCAGACATCCCATTATGTCCATGGAGTCGGGCAGAACGCCTTGCACATAATGGATACTTGGAAAGATTAATAATAATAATGGCCGGGCACGGTGGCTCACACCTGTAATCCTAGCACTCTGGGAGGCCAAGGCGGGTGGATCACTAGAGGTCAGGAATTCGAGACCAGCCTGAGCAAGAGCGAGACACCGTCTCTACTAAAAATAGAAAGAAATGATTTGGACAGCTAAAAATATATATAGAAAAAATTAGCTGGGCACGGTGGCACATGCCTGTAGTCCCAGCTACTCGGGAGGCTGAGGCAGGAGGATCTCTTGAGCCCAGGAGTTTGAGGTTGCTGTGAGCTAGGCTGACACCATGGCACCCGGGCAACAAAGCAAGACTCTGTCTCAAAAAAAAAAAAAAAGAAGAAGAAGAATGACAGTGGCAGTAATAATAATATATAATTTTATATATAATTTGTATTTCTATGGATACAAATATATAAGCTTTCAGCCAGCAGTTGATCATCCTTGTTACTGTATCCTTCTGGATAAAATGGAAAAACGTGGACTGGATGTAGACAACTGTAGAACTGATGTGACATAGACCTTGAGGGAAATCTTACCTGGCTGACCATCAGGTTCTAGCCTCAGCTCTTTCCTGTAGGGACTATATGGAAATATTTTAAAATGCAAATGAAGAATGAAGCTTTAAGGATAAGCCTTCAGCACCCACAAACACCTGACACACAGGAGGTAGTGAATACATCTTTGTTGAATGAAGGCATAAATGTATTTAGGAAATCGTGGTCTTATCCAGTGTATTCATAGCATCACTCTGCAGTGAAAATATCAGCCTAATACATGGTCCATCCAATATTTATAGCATTCACAATGAACTGGAACAGCCACAAAGACAATTCTGTAGCTAAATAAAAATGAATGCTTGGGCTGGGCACAGTGGCTCATGCCTGTAATCCCAGCACTAAGGGAGGATGAGGCAGGAGGATCACTTGAGACCAGGAATGTGAGACCAGCCTAAGCAAAATAGTAAGATCCTGCCTCTATAAAAAAATGTTAAAAATCAGCTGGGTGTGGTGGCGCATGCCTATAGTCGTAGCTACTAGGGACACTGAGGCAGGAGGATTGCTTGAGCCCAGGAGTTGAGGGTTTCACTGAGCTGTGATTGCACCACTGCAGTCCAGCCTGGGTGACAGAGCGAGACCCTGTCTCACAAAACAAAGAATGCTTGAAAACTTATTAACTCAACACTGAAATAAAAACATACCCTTGGTCTCCTATAATTTATAGTAGTTTTTCTTCTCCCCGCCTTCACTTCATGTGAAAAACTGTTCTGCTCTCAGTATTTCAGTTTATGGCATCCAAGAATCTTATCAAAAACATTTCGGCAATAATTTTTCCCTGCCCATAAAAATAGTCTGAATTTATCTAACCTTAAAAATAGACTCCATTTATCTACAATATCGGGGCTCTTCTTGCAAGTTGTACTGCTAAATTATTCAAAGTTCTTGACTCCTGATGGTATGAACAACAAGCAAAAGAGGGTCCCATTATTCATTTTCTCCCTTATGCAAACATGTGTAAGTCCTGCCCCTTGATTTATTGACCAAACTCTCTTTTGGTCAGATTTTAGCCTGCTCCATTATTCATGTTAGAGAGCAATGGCATTATCATTGTTAACACTGAGATTTTAAAGCCCATTCCTATACCCTAATAAGTCATCTGAGTTATCTCTACACACGGCCCCTCTTACAAAACTCTGGGCTTCGGTTTGCCCAAGAAATAATCTCTCTGTTCCATCCCCGCTATGAGACTGCATGAAACTGGTGTATGGAATTGTTGGAATCATTCCCTGCCAATATTCAAGTCCTTGTTTTACGTCTGTCCAGAGCAATATTTTTCTTATAACGTATTCCATTTTTTCTTGTTCTGCTAATTATGTGAAATTCTCAAAATCCTGTTCTGTAGAAAATGTCCCAGGCAGGATGGAAACTAGAAAATGTTCTACCAGCAGTAGATATGGCAGTTCCTTAACACTCTGTATGAACAAGTTGGGTAGCCATCTCCCCATCTTCCAGTTTGCACCAGAGTGTTACTGATCCCCTCATCTCCCCTTATCCAGACCAGCATCCACAAGCACCTCACCCAGGTGAAAAGATGGTAGAGTCTCAGCGAAGAGAGAAAGAGGCCTCTAGATCATTTTATCCAACCCCTACCTTCCTTCCATTTGACTCTCAAATTTTCTTGAACATTTGCACATGAGTGACTTCATTTTCTAAGAAGGGAGACCTAGATACCTATGGATTGGTGAGTTTGAGTCTGGGCCCGTGCTAAAATTTACTCTAGCACCTGGAAAAGTAGAACCTTTGACCTTCAAACTTTAAGTACCTCTGCATGTCCAGCAAGGTGCTGGCAGCTTTGGTCATGCTGGGCAAGACCAAGGAGAAGCATGATGAACACTTCAGCCAGCACATTAGTGGCTGAAGAGAGTTTTTAAGAAGCTAGAGAATATATAACCTTGATTGACATTTGGCATATACTTATATGCATTACATATTTACATCTATTATTTAAGTAAGGTAAGATGTACTGTATTTAATTTGATTGGGGCAAAGGGTGACGTACTTTTGTCTTAATCATGTATTTGATGCACGGTAAGCGTGTGGTTTGGCTAGTTTTGAGCAAATCCTATAATAATCATCATCTCAAAGACATATTCCTTTTAAGAAAGTGTAGGCATTGATTCAGAGCACTAAAGAGATTAAGATACATGTTTTGTCATTAAGTGCATATATCTACTGAAAGCTTTTACTTTTAAATCACTGGCTTTAAGTATGAGATAAATGTAGAATTTACACACTTAAATGCTATATAGACATCCTGTTCAGAATTTTTTAAAAACAGTGCTTTACAAACTACAAATTGTATGTACAGTATAGTGCCAATTACACAAAAATGTGGGGGGAAAAAACTCTGAAAATATAATTTGCTAATTTCCTGAAAAAGTACTGAAATTTTTTGAGCCAGCTATTTTTCATAGCAGGAAAACCAAGGGTAGTCTCTATCAGCAGAATTATTCTGTTTCCTAAGATATTTCAACATTTTTCCCTGGAGTGATTTCAGAAAATCACTCCAATTTATTTCCAGGTTGACCAGTTGCTAAAAATTGTTTGTAATTGTCTATATAAGCCCTGTAGTCTCTTTGAATCAGCAGCTATGCAAAAAAAAAAAAAAAAAAGCCACCAGCAATATGAACTTCTCCCACTCATCCTAATGAGATATGCTTGCTTCAAGCCTAGCTGGATTATTTAATCACCAGCACCTCACAACATCCAAACAAAACACACCCAGCTCAGAACCAATGAAGCTTTAGAGAGCTCTAATTGTAATTACTTATCAAAAGGTCCCCAGCAGAAAATGAAATGATGCAAAGCTAAACTGAAGTCGAATGAAAATAGCGTGTGCTCTCAAATTAGGTAAAGGAATAAGTAAGCAGGTATCTGCAAACAAGGGGATGCATTAGCTCAGGTATGTGCCCAATGCTGGTGGCGTGTGTGGGGTGGGGGTCTTTATCCCATCCTGGACCCAGGACCTGGCTACATCATCCCCCCTCCGCCCCTGCAACCTTAGATTATGTCTCTGCCATGACAACAAAAAAGGAAAGAATCCATAACTTTCTTTTACCCTTCCTTTCCTCTCAAGCTTCCACCTCCTCTCTCTCCCTCTTCATCAGCACATGGGGTGCAAAGATCAGCTATGTCATGTGCCTCTGTGGACTGCCACCCTCTCCCTTCTGGGCCTCCTGCAGTCTGGTGTCTCCTTCCCACTTCCTGCTAGAGACCTCTGGTGCATTTCTGATGGGCCCGTCAGAGGTCGCCTCGATCGCCTTCCTCCCAGCCTTTCCTGCCGAGCTCTCTCCGTGCTCCTTCTCCAAATCATCTCGTCCATTTTCGTGGTTTTGCTGTCACATCCGCGGTGTCCAATCTGCCACTCTAGGCCCATCCTCCACACCTGCAGCTTTGCACCGTGAATCAGCGTCCTAGGGCTGCCACCGCAAAGCGTCAGACTGGGTGGCTTCAGCAACAGGAAAGTGTCACCTCACGGTTCTGCAGGCCAGAAGTCTGAGCTCAAGGCAGGGTTGGTTCCTTCTGAGGGTGGGAAGGAAACTCTGGTCCAGGTAGATCTCCAGACGCCACAGGTGTTCTTCCTGCGTGTCTTCATGTCATCTTCCATCCGTGTGTATCTGGACAGCAGTCACATGGGACCAGGGGCCACCTTAATGACCTCTCTCTAACTTGATTACTTCCGTCAAGACCCTATTTCCAAATAAGGTCATAATCTGAGGGCCTGGCAGTAAGGATGTCAACGTATCTTTTTAGGGGGACACAATTCAGTGCATAATATACCTCCAAATAAATTTGTCCAACACAAATCTCATTGCCTCCCCCTACACCCTGCCCTTCCTCCTGATTTCCAAATGAACACCACCACATTTCTTTGAGCCTCCTAAACTCACCTGTGTCTTTTTCCTCTCCTTACACCTAATCAGTTGCCAATCCCATAAACCCTCCCTCCATGGTGTCCCTTAAGCCTGCCTGCTCATTTGCGTTTTCTCAACTACTGCCCAAATTTAGGCCCGAATGATCTTGCTCCAAGTGACTGTCCCCTGATACGCTTCTTAGTTCCAGTCTCGTTCTGATCTCTATCCCAATTTATCTTATAAATTGCTGCCAAGTTAATCTTCCTCACGGACAGCTCTGACCCATTTCCTTCTCTTGAGAGGAAAAAA
The DNA here is from genome assembly GCF_020740605.2 of Lemur catta. Classification (NCBI taxonomy): domain Eukaryota; kingdom Metazoa; phylum Chordata; class Mammalia; order Primates; family Lemuridae; genus Lemur; species Lemur catta. Next base: position 10,181,640 of record NC_059152.1, on the reverse strand, counting down.
TCAAAAAAGGAGTAACTCCAAATGCCCCTCTTACCTTACGAATTAAGTGCCAATCCCCGACCCTGGTCTCAAGACTCCCCAACCCTTCCAGGATTACGACAGCTCATACTCACACGTCATCCCTGTCCCTAACGTGTACCCATGTGTTTTCTGCCTGTTTCCACCAGGGTCCTGCCAAGGAAGAGGAAGAGTGTGATGAAAGCATCACTTGCCAAGAGGTGGGCTGGGAGTGTGACAGGATCTGACAGCGGATGGGACTTCTCCGGAGCAGCGACAGCAGGAATCGGTGCTCAGCAACCCCCACCCCCCACCCCCACCCCCACCCCCGATCTGAGGCTACAGATGGAGGAAACAGTGTTCCCAGCATCCGCCCAGAGCAGGAGCCCCCTGGGCTTAGCGCAGGGCAGAGAGTGGGAAATTCTCCTGGCGCTGGGGACAGAGAACAGCAAAGACACTGCCTCGACTCACATTCCCCTTCTGGTCTGTCCCGATGTCCCAGCCCCACCACCCACATGCCGCTAAACCCCACCCAGCTTCACTTTCAGAGGCATAGTAGTGATGTTAAAGATCATTTTTTAAAGTAAAATAGGACGCTTAAACAAATATTAATACAAAATGAACACATGGCCAAGATTTTATGGAATTCCTTCATTACAGAGCCAGTGTGTTATCACAGCAGGTCCAAAGGAGACACCAAAGAACACGTGACTCTATGAGCCCACCAGGAATGCCAAGATGCATTTGCCGGGTAAGCCCAAAACTGCTCAGCAGCTACAGGGAGGTGCGTCCCACCAGACACAAGTTGTATTTTCTAGAAGCGGGAATCAAAGGTTCAGGAATCATCATGATCAGTTTTCTACAACTTAACAGAGCTGGAAAATAGCTCAAAGACCAATGAAAAGCAGAGATAACCTACATGGATGAGTGTGATACAGACAGGATGGCCACAAACTGCTCTTTATCATCCAATTCAGTTTTTCCGGACTGTGGAAGGAAGGAAGGAGAGGAGGAAGCAGAGAGAAGGGCTTTGGCATCTGAAAGACACTGGGCTCACCAGCAGCACTACTTACTCCATTAATTGCCCTTAAACAAATCACTTCACCTCTCTGCAACTCAGTTTCTTGATCTGTATAAATGCAATTAACCGCTTTAGGGACTAAATGGATTGTTCCAGGAAGCAAATGAATTGCAGCTACCCTGTCTGAGCTGAATAAACCAGTAGCCCAAATGAGTGTCCTTCCATCTGCCCTCACTATAAAATCATGAGGTTGGACCACGATCCCTGATGTTCCTTTTTGGTCTGAAAATTGTGCGGCTGTAAAGCCGCCTCCTCCAGGAAGCCTGGGAAAATCCTACTCCTGGGACACAGACCCCTCCCTCCTCGACATCCTTTCCCCAACAGTTGTCTGACTCCTGTGTCCACTCAGTGGCAGGACGTTTGCTTTTTCCTTGCTTCCCACCCCACCCACAGAGGTAGAATAAACTCTCTAAGGGCAGGCACAAGCATAGATGTGAGTCCCATATAGCAGGCAATCAGCAAATATTTCAGAATGAATGAAATGAAGAGACCAGGCGAAGCGGCAGGAAGGGCCGAGATCACAATGCCGTCTTCTCCTTCCCCAGTTTTTGCATCCTCTTCTGTGCGAGCAGGACTCAGGCTGGGCCACCTCTGCAGGCTTTCCCACGCGCTGCGGTTCTTCGTGCAGGAGCAAGACGTCTACACTTAATAGTGACACCCCATCTTCGGGAGATGACGGTCCCTTGACTGTCACCAAGAGGATGGCAGTGAAACTGAACTCTTTAAGCTTCTCTGACAGTCATCAATCAAAAACATTGCATCGTGGCTTTTCACGTCTGGGATTCCAGAAGAAATGTGCTCCTGACATTGTGCTGAACTTACAACAAGCCAGGGGGTGTAAGCTGATCACAACTCCCAGCTGTGAGCACTGGCCTTGGAGACACGTCGTGACAGATGCGTCCAGGACTAAAGGGGACTGAGGGGACAGCCCAGAAAATAAGGTAAGAGAGGTAAAGGGCACTAGGGATTGAATCCTCTCTGTGTGTGCATGCATGTGTGTGTGTGTATTATGTGTGTGTTTCTGCTACATTTTTTAAATGCCTCAATCATCCTTCAATAGGTTGTTCTTTCCCAAAAGGAAGAAAAATACCGTGTTCTTCCCTATAGGCTCGTAACTGTTATGTGCCCCTGAAGTACAGTTCTTGGAAATAGTGGTTTTTGTTTTTGTTTTTTTAAAAAAGGGATTTTGTGTTTTCATCCCTTAACCCACTGCCCCAAATGTCAGCTGTTCCAAAATTAAAATGAATCAAAATTTTCAGAAACTCCTCAACATGCACTTTGGAGCACTTGCAGAGATCAATGTGGCATTGTATTGCAACTTTCATTCCTTCCTTATGTGTTGCTCTACATTCTAGATTCTTCCTTTCATGTTGCTTTCACATTTCACGTGAAATGGAAGCTCTGCTTTTACCACTGTTTATTGCACCTTGCGGAGGGGACTGTCAGAGCCCGTATCACAGCACGTTCGTCACCTCTTCACCTTTTGGACCCTTGAATTTACATAGAGCACAATCCCCACAGGATCATAAGTTGATGTGTATAAGGTTCCTCTGTGTTGACATCTCAAGTCTATGGGAACTATGTCTTCTACCTGCATGGTACCTCCTACTCACCTGGTATAATGCTGCAAAACAAAGGAGCTACCCCAGCCCTACACCTGCATTAAGGTAACCTAGTAAAGATTGCATACAACTGCCCTATTCCGTATTTATTATCTAAAATGTCGTGTTAGAGAATCAGTTCAGTTCAACTCCACAAACATTAAACACAGCCTATGATGTGGCAGATATCCTGGGAGGCACTGGTAGCATCAGAAATTCACATTCAATATTACAAAGCACCTTCCTGAAGGGAGAAGCAGGGCATCAAAGTTCGCCTCTTGTTTTAAAATACGTTCATCTCCAGCATAAAGGGGCCCTGTATGGTCTGCAAGATTGAGGTGGCTTCTAGAGCCAGCCTGTCACGCCGTGGAACCAGAGCTCTACCATTTGTATCTGAAAATTCTGGGCTACTGACTTAACTTCTTTGTACCTACCTCTGGGGGATTTTGCAAGGATTTCACAAGAAAATACACATGAGATGTTCAGGCAGACCTACTAGACAGTACTTGTCAGTGAACCCACAAGAAATAGAGTCCCCAACAACAGCAGGTAGGTCACTATGCAAAACAGCCCTGTTCTCCTGACCCAGCTTCACACCAGGGAGAGGGTCACCTCTCAGGGTTGACACGGTGTTTGAGAGCTGAGGAACTCTGTCAGCCTCTGGGACTGTTCAAGTGTGCCCTAAGCATGCCTCAGACAACCTCGAAGAGACACGTGGATGCCATTTTCCCTGGACATTGAAGAGGGTGAAAGTTTGTCTCCAGCCCTGACACTATCAAAATGGCATCTCTCACAAGCACCTCACTCATGAGCCCCACAGCTCACCCCTTTCAAACAAAAAATAAACAACACAGACAAAAAAAACCCAAAGCACTGGAAGTGAAGCAGCAACAGACACCAATAATTGACCATTACTCATGAACTAATTTAACTGAATTTCACTTCAAAGTCGAAATTTGGTAAAAAGAAATCCAGACAACTATGCTTCACCCATTCGTGCACGTGTGTGTATGACCACACTTTCGTCACGAAAAGTTTCTTTGAATACAAAATAAACACAGACTCCAGTAAAATCCAAAAGAATTTAAATCCTAATTCCTTTTATTTTGATAACTAGAAAGCTGCTATGAAAAATAAGAGAATCCAACTTTCGTGGCTACAAACTCAGTGTGATGTTTAGCATTCATTTTAACAATATCCCAATTTACTCAAGACTAAGGGTTTGATTCTTCTTGCACTTTTGCCTTTTGGTTTTTCTTTCTTGATCCTCTCAAAATGTATCTTTTTCTTGTATATCTTTGGTTATGTATTAAATGAGCGAAATTTGTGGGTTCACATGTACATTATGAATCAGATTCTAAATTCAGAAGGAAACAGACAATTAGAAGTGTGACAAATGTGCAAAAACTTTTTTCAAATCTCAGAATTTTTAAAGGGGAAAAAAAAGTGCTTGCCATAACAGAAAAAGTCATTTGGCCACATCAAGTTGTTCTTTCCGCCACAGTGATGAGACGTATGAGCCTGTGTCCCTAACTCCCCGATTACATGCAGGTTTCCCCAGCACACTGGGAACCATGTGTCCCAGTGAACAAGTACGTGCTCACTCCTGCCTCAACCCTTCTCAGACCCAGCAAGGCCTCGCCAGCCTCTGAGCTCCTACAGCACTTTCTGCTGTTCCACTCACTTTGCCTTGCACCTGACTTGGCTCCCCAGTTGGATTTAAGGCTTCCATCTGGTAAATTGGCAGACACTAATCATCAGGTGGTGGAGGGTAGGTTCCTGGGCCCAGTCCAGCGGAGGTCTCCCCTAGACTCACGTGTCAGTGGCTCCGGCTCCCTCGGTCCCCTACTCTAGGGGAGCTCTGCTTGGGTAACAAGCACGAGGGCAATTAGGTGCAAGTCCTCTGAACACTCCCAAGTTACTAATAGGGAAAGCCTTGGATTTCCATTTCATTGCACCAGTATCACCACAGACCTTTTAATGGGCCAGAGAACCAGGAAATACATCTTCCTTCTGTGCTTTGAGGCCAACTGGAACATTTAAGGAAACTCCGGAAACATGGGTCACTTCTTCACCACCCAGGGAGAAGGTATAACAGGAAGCCAGAGAAACACTTCACAGCTAACACAGAACAGAGGATGTGCTAACAAGATCACTAGGAGTTTAGCTACTGACTCTGTGACCCCCCAGGATGAGGATTTCCAGGGATCCCAGGATCAGTCAAAGCATCTATTTCCAGTCCAAGGGCAAGATTTTGTTATGAGCATCCTCCTGAATGGTTCGAGTCTGGCTGACCCCAGGACTATGAACACAACAACATGAAACGACCTCAGAGAGCCCATTGGAGACAACTAAGATCTCATTTCACCTCTCCCGAAAGGATCTTGATGTGGCCCCACCAACCCTCGGGTCACACAACCACTCACCAGCAGGGTCGCGATCCCAATGTTCTTCCCATGATTGAAAAGATGAAAGTAAGGAATGAAACTGCTCCACTGGACATTCCAGCAATGCCCCCAGAAGTCACCTCCCCATCTAGGAGCTGCTCGCTTGACACAGGAATTCTGACTCGAACCTAGTATTTCTTTGGGGCAGCCCCAATTACTTAGATTCAATCAATCACTAATTCACTGTCCTTAGTTTCCTCGCTTCAATGACTGCAACTTCCCTCTCTCTGCTTTCCCCCACAAGCCTGGGACCGGGTGTCCTCTCCCATTGGTCCAGGAGCCACTGCGGCCTCCCAAAGCAGCAGGCGTCACCACGTCCCCCCACACACACACACAACTCCTCTGTCCTCATCTCAGAATGGGACTCACCGACCCTCCTCCTCCTCTGCCTCTGGAAGGGCTCTCATTCCACTCTCCGGCCCGCACTATCTTCGCCTACTTCCTTCATAACAGATCGCTTCCTCTGCATTTGGATACGTCCAAGTGATCGTCCCATTTGATTGGAGGGCTGGGAGGGATCTTTTCTCTTGTCCCGACCTTTAACTTGCCATAACATGTCTCTCAAACCTGCCCTGGTGCTAAGCGTCATGGAAAACAAATGTCTCCAATAGGGTCCTAACGCTCCCACAAAGAATCAGGGACTGTATACACAAGGGATAAAATGTGTGGAACTGCCTGGGGAGCTCAAGAGATGGTCAGAGAAAGGTAAGATCAGAATTGGTTGGAGTGATCCAAGAAAGTTCCATGTAGGATGGAGAACCTAAGCAAGCTATCAAAGGGCAGATTATAAAAGGTCTAAGCCAAGTAGAGCAGGAGAACTGGATGTGACAGGACAGGAACTGAGAAGTGACGGGTGAACACAAGGGTTTTGGGAGGATTAAAATGGCAGGAGGATTCTGGGTGGGTTGCCAATTAGTTGGGGGAGGGATGATGACGAAGGTCGGAACAAGTACTGGCATATGAACAAGAAGGAAAAGGGGTATGAGAGACACCTAAATCTGAGCTAGATTGCAAAGGGAAACACAATGGGATATGATGACAAATTAGCTACAAGGAGAGAAAACAGAATTAAATGAATACATTGAGCACCTCCCCTGAGCCAGGCACCGTAACAGGTTTTCACAAAAAGTTGTATCACATAGCCGGGTGTGGTGGCTCACACCTATAATCCTAGCACTCTGGGAAGCAAGCCCAGGCAGGAGGATCGCTTGAGCTCTGGAGTTCGAGACCAGCCTGAGCAAGAATGAGACCAGTCTCTACTAAAAATAGAAACAATTAGCTGGGCGTGGTGGTGTGTACCTGTAGTCCCAGCTACTTAGGAGGCTGAGGCAGGAGGATCGGTTGAGCCCAGGAGTTTGAGGCTGCAGTGAGCTATGATGACGCCACTGCACTCTAACTGGGGTGACAGAGCAAGACTGTCTCAAAAAAAAAAAAAAAAGCTCTACCATGTCATCTTTAAGATTCCCTCCATGAAGCTACGTACTGGTGGATTCAGGCCTCAGACTCCAGTCTTTGGCAGGTTGGGATCACACTGGTGTTTCTAAGCCTAAGCCAGAAATAGGGGGGCACCGATCAATCAACAGAGCCAGGAGGAAGGAGAGTCACTCAGGGAACCAAAATACACCATGAGCTCAGGCTGTCGTGTCCAGAGCCTGAGAGGCAGGAGGGAAGTCTGAACAGAGGCTTCTACAGGCAGCTGGAAATGAGGACCCAGGGCTGTCAGATCTGCAGTAGGTTCCTCCCAGGGGAAAGAACGGCTTTGGGAGAGTTCCTTTCATCTTTCTGGCTCTTGGAGCTGGATGAAGTCATTGTTAAGGCTTTTCAAACTCTATTATTCAAAAGATCCCAGATTTTGTGACATAGATAAGCACATGAAGGCAAAAGACACCAAACAGGAAACAGGACAGAGTCATCTGGGAGAACCACAGACCTGGAGTACAAGGAATAAAATGCACCCCGAAAAAGCATGATCAGCAATGCAAAAAATTACCCAGAAGGTGCCATGTCTCCAAAGCCAAACAGAGTAGCTTTCAAAAAGGAGGGTCGGGTTAACAGAGTTTGAGAAGGGGTCTAAGGGAATAGGGAGGGAGAGGCACACTGAAATTTGGCAAGGAGGAGGTTACTGATATCGCCCAGGAAAGTGGTTCAGAGAAGGAAGAGAAGCTGGATAATTACAAGGAGAGGTGGAGACAAGCAGTAAGAGGAGCTGAGCAGCTAAATAAGGCATCAGGGACAACCAAAGAAATTGTAAGATGGAGAAATTAGCATGCTTCAAGATAAACCAGAAGGAATAAGTGGAAAGTGAGACCAAAAAAGAAAAAAAAAAAAAGGCAGGTGGGGTGGGCAGGCACTCTGGGAGGCTGAGGCAAGGGATTCGCTTGAACCCAGGAGTTCAAAACCAGCCTGAGCAAGAGAAAGACCCCGTCTCTGAAAAAAAAACAGAAAAAATTAGCCAGGCATCATGATGCGCGCCTACAGTGCCAGCTAATCTGAAGGCTGAGGCAGGAGGATGGCTCCAGCCCAGGAGTTTGAGGTTGCTGTGAGCTATGATGATGCCACTGCACTCCAGCCTGGGCAAGAGAGTGAGACCCTGTCTCAAAAAACAAACAACAACAACAAAAAAAAGGATGGATTCCCACCCTGGACCAGGATCCGCCATATGAAGGATTGTAAATTTAGAAAGGAGGGAAAAATCTCTTTTTCAGTGGCTGGAAGGACAAGAGGACAGGTTTCGACAGGGAATCCTATGAAGCTCAAGATGAGGATAAAATGAATGAGATAAGTAGGTTTAAATCTCTCTAAAGAATGATGTGCTGATAAACTATCTTTCTGGCAATTCTTCAGAGATTTTCATGCACTCTGTGTCACCCTATGCCACTAACTTAGACTGTGGCACTGGGCCAAGTCCTTTTGCCTCTCTGAGCTTTAGTTTCCTCATCTGCAAAACCAGAGAGGGGTGGACTGGGTAAATGTTTTCCTTCTCCAATGTTTTAGAGTATATGTATGTGTTTTTCTTTTCTAACTGTCCCATGCTCTAAATCTCTTCTTTGCAATTATAGTTGCAAACCACTCCCCTATTTATGTTGAATGCTGCCTTAACACCTAAAATCATGCCATGTACACAGAAGGTCTTCAACAATGGTTTTCTGAATAAAATTCCCATAACGTCAGAGTTTCAGGAGACAAATATGTGCTTCATCGTCTATCCCTTTCCCCCAAAGGCTATCGACACAGGGGGAGTCACAGTCACCCGTGCTGTTGGAATCCTGTCTCGGGTAATTCAGCCGTGATAAAAACACTTATCCAAAGCCAAAGTGCAAATAAGATTGAATGTCAAATAAATTAGTACCCTAAGTGTTGTAGATCCTGCCCTTCCTGCCAATATGTACACACCAGTTTCTGAGTAAAAAAATAAATAAATCTGAAGATGTGAGCCTGGGTGGGCTCTCCATCAGTTCCTTGAGAAAAAACCATAGTGCATATCTATCTAAAGCCCCTCATGGGTTCATTACCAAGGGAGCAAAAAGAGCAAATTTCTGCTGCTCGCTCAGTCTTTTCATTTGTGCTCTGTGCCATTCCTACAGCTGAGAAAACTGCTTGGGTGTCCTGTTTGCTGTCAATCTAACACATAACTTCAGCAGTGGATAAAGCAGCCTTCCTCTCCTGGAAAGAACATTATTAGCCTAAGATTTGACTTTTACTGCTGGTTCTGCCCCGCTGAGCCCTGACTTCATACCATTAACCTTCCAGGATCTCTACAAACCAGGGCTAAACACTCCCACCCAACCTATTCACCATTGTACATTGGCATCTAGACTTCACAATTAACACTATTAACTGCTAACCAGTTTCTAAGAAGCTTCTTGTCATCCCGGTGCAAGATGGTAAGTACTGAGAAGAACTCTACAGTGAAATAGTTCACTCTGCAAAGGAAGATTGGAGGGAGGCTCTAAGCATTCCTACCAGGATAATTGTTGCAGCCAGGACTAAGTTTTAAATCTCAATCTATGTGTAAACACAAAACTAAAGGACACAGTATGCCCCAAGAGTAACTCAGCTGTGCTTTCACAAATGAAAGAAGGGCAAAGTCCTCAGAAAAATCAACCCTTGACCAAGGTCATATCACATCATGGTTTTCCTGAAGTCAGGGGAATGCTTTCTATAAAATTGCTTGGGGGAAAAAAAGAGGAATGTAACTAAAAAGATCCGTATCTTTAGATATCAAATTACAATTCATTGCTACGTTGGTCAGTTAATAACATTTTTAAAATAAAATAAGCCATACATTCCAAGTCGTGGATATATTTGGATATGACAATGGACAAATCCATTAAGAGCTGAAGGCTTACTTTGTGACAGGATTCTTCCACCATAAAATAAGTGTCCTGGCACAACCAGCGTTTCCACAAACATATTTTCCATCTCTTTCAAAGAAAAACAGGTCAGACTGGGCATATTTCCAACTGATGGGGGAGCCACTGAATTAAAGCAGATGATCATGCATCTACATAACCATCTGGAAGGATGTTAGTAGCCTCACGAGCAAGAGCATAATGGGAAAGAGATCAGAGAGGGACTGGAACAGGCTGAATGGTGACAAAACCTTTCCACAAATGAAGAATTTATTTACAGCAGCAGACATAACTCGTGGATTACAGTCCATTAAAGATTTCACCTCCACTTCCCTTAACAGTGATCTCAGACCTGTTCTAGAAAAAGAAAAGAAAAAAAGCTTTCAGTGGACAGAAAGATGCCTCCATGTGCTGGAGTGCTGAATACAAATCCAACAGACAACGATCTGCTCAAGATGATAATTAGGATGTCCTAATCAGAACACATGAAACATCTGGTCAACTTCACAATTACAGCGTCTTAATGGCTGTTTGATTTTCTTTTTCTAAGAACAACAGCTTCACTCATCACTATCAAGAAGTCTTCTATTTCAACCATTTTATCAAGATGTTCAGATTCCTAATACTCCTTGGGCTATGTGCTTTAAAAAAGAAGAATTAATTCCTGTTGACAAGATTGCATACAACCGAAAAATAAATGCCCCAGGAAAAAAGAGGTAAAGTCAATGTAGGAAATATATTCTCTCCATTATTAACCCTATTAACATTTCGGAACCACCAACATTATGAGGTTAAGAGAAAAAAATGGAAAGAAAGGATGAAGCGTCATAGAGAAGCTAGTAAAGGATTTGAGAATTTCCATATGAAAATTGTAAAATGTGGAGGAAAAGGAATTGTTGCCTTTCAGATGTTAACGCTACACCAGAAAAACATTCCCCTACTCCTCTCTGCTACCTCCTTCAAGGTCATTTATCATCAGCACAACCACCTATGGATGTTTTATTAAAAGAAAAATCCCAGCCTAGGACTGCCAGATCTCCACCCAGGACCCACTTATCAAAGGTGTTGCTGCAGCTGACAGGCAGCTGTCGAGGGGCACCGGGTAAACATTACTTTATATGTGCAAAACCCCATCAGCAAGCACATTCCCTGGGTCCCCATTAAGCATTCTGATAACACCACCTCCATGAGCTCAGCTTAACAGTTAAGCCTGCAGGAAGCCCTTGAGTGCATGAAGCCTACCAAAATTTCCTAGCTAATTTTAACCCCATGGGGTTTGATTAAAATTGAATCGAAAATTACATTGCGACTACATATTTTATCCACCCGAATAAAAGATGCCTCAGTTTTGAGAAAAATCTAATGTGGCTTTAATTACTTTTTAAAAATCTTACAGACAATTTTCCACTAAAAAAATAAAAAACTGTATTACTAGCAGGCTTAAGAGATTCCCCGTGAGCAAGGTATTAGTGCTTGTACCAGGAGTATCTGAAATGGTATATGCAATAGTGCATAACCTGCTGCTATACGGTTAGATCATTCACTATCTGATGCAGACTCTGGATTTTATTATCCTTTCCAAAGCTTCCTTCCACCCCCTTTCATGCCCACATGACTGCCCTCCCCCCTCAAAAAAAAAAAAGAAAGAAAGAAAAAGCAGAAGAAAAAAGAAGAGGAAGAAGAGAAAAAAAAAAAAAAAAAGAAGAGCAAAGGAGGAAATACCCAGTGGTTTACAACGTCCCTGTACACGTTTACTGTTTGCACTTGTTCAGTCCCCAAATACATCATCCAGAGTATTTTCACACCTAAAAGTTACTGTCTGGTTAATATTTCAAAATGCAGCCATCCCTAGGATTTTCCAGGATTGCAGGGGTCATTGCAACTGGAAAGTGGCATCTTGTTCACTGCTGAGGAAAGAAGTAGCCACAGGAGCTGCAGTCTTAGGTTGGGGAAGTCTGGGGAATCCTGCCGGGGACTATCCTTCGGGGAAGCAGGACAGAGGCGGAGGAGAAGGAACGACGGGCAGGATGCTAACTAGGTTATTCTTAACACGAAGTTCGGGCATTTTCTTTCGTGGAGAGGCTCTCGAGTCCCGGCTTCCAGGGCAGCCCTGCCTCAGCCTGGGAAGTATCTGCAGTGTGCGAACAAATCAGAGGGAGGAGGGAGCCGTGCCAAGAGGTACTTAGGAAGAAAATATTGTATTCGTATGGAGCCAACCTTTTCCCTGCCTGCCACCCAGCGTGGAGATTCCGGGCATCCACCTGCCCGTGCACACACGCACACACACACTTTGCTGCGCTTGGCGGTCCCTAAGCCAGCGTTTGGAGAACGCCACGTCCGCGATGTGCCCCCGCAGCGCGCGCACACACTCGCTGCCCATGCCTTGCACACGCTGCAAGCGGCCGCAGCACCACCACGGATGGCACCACGGGGACCGCGGAGGCGACTTGGGGGACATCTCCGGGCAGCGTCCTGCACCAGCGCGGCCGCCCCCGGCCAGCTGCGGCGCGCGCTACGCGGAGTAAGCGCATCCACGTCTTTGCTCCGTGACAGCGCGCGGGTCCGGCCCGAGAAACCGCGCGGCGGCGGCGGCGGCGGCGGCGGCGGCGTTCCCAGCGACAGCCCGAGTCGTCGCCTCCCCCGTGCCCCACCGGCCACCCGGCGCTGCACCCTTCTCCCGGGCGCCCGGGAGCCCCAAGCCGTGACACAGGGCGGGCCGGACCGGCCGTCCCCTTCCTCCCCGGCCCCCGCAGCGCCGGGGCGCGGGTCCCCGATGCCCCGGGACCGAGCCGGGCTCCTGTCGCCGGCTCGCCGCGCTCCAGCGCCTGGCTTTCCGCGCGCGCGCACAGACACGCGCCCCCCTGGCCCCCGGCCCCAGCACGCACACCTGCACGCACTTGGTGCTGCCGGCTCCTCCCGCAGCCCCAGCGGGCAGCCCGCGCCCCGCCCGCGCGTCCCCGCTGTCACTCTGCCCGGACCCCGCTACTAGCGGCCCCGGCGTCCCCTTCCCCCGGGAGAACGCGCGACGCGCGGCGCTTACAGTCCGCAGGAACTGGATCTCGTCCTCGCCCTCGCCCCCATCGGCCATGGCTCCGCGCCTTGTCGCCGGGGCCGGCTCCGGAGCCCCGCGGAGCCCGGCGGCGGCGGCGGTGGCCCCGCGCGCTGCTGCTGCTGCTGCTGCTGCTCCCGGGAGCCGGGGGCGGGAGGGGCCGCGCTGCCGGGTGCCGGGCGCCGGGCGGTCCCCGCCCGCAGAGCGGAGGAGGAGGAGGAGGAGGAGGAGGCGCGGGGCCTCCCTGCGCCGCACCGGGAGGGAGGAGGGCGGCCCGGGCCCCGCAGCCCAGCCGCGATCGCTGCCCGCAGCCGGCGGTGCGCCCGGCCCAGGCTCCTCCGAGCGAGTGCGCGGAGCCCGCGGAGCCGGGGTTAGTGCCGCGGTGGGGGTGGGGAGCGGGGGCGGGCGGGCGAGCGGGGAGGAGCTCGCCGGCTCCCCGCAGCTGCAGGTGATCCGCAGCCCGCTCCTCCGGGCGGCCCAACCCGAGGCCCAGCGCCACTTACTGGCTGCGCCGGGTATCGGGGCCGGAGCGCACCCGGCGAGCGCACAGCCTTCCACCTGCGCCCCGCTGGGGTCCCTGGGCTCGCTCACCGGCCCCTTCTGCCCTTCAACCCCCGGCACGCGCTTCTTCCTCCTGGACTGGGCTTCGGCACGAACTTCCCCAGCACTTTGCATCGCATGAAAGAATATCTTTCAGCCGGGCGCACGGGGTGGCTAATCTGCAACGGTTACCCGACACGTGGTCTTTTAAACTTGGGTTACCTCTGTGCACGATCAGCATGAGAATCCTTCCGTGTCTAGTTTTAGTGTACCGTGCTTGTCACGGATAATCTATGCAAAGTGCATGGTTTTGGTGCACAGAACTTGAACAGGATCATTCAACAAATAGAGAGTGAGCGCCTATGCCAAACAATGTGGTACAGGACAGAGGGGAGTTTACAGTCTTAGAAGTGCAAGACTCAATTCAACAAGGAATTGCGGTAAAGTGCAGGATAATATCTGTAAGTTTGACTCACTGGATGGCTCTAAACTCAGGCTATGGTACCTATTACCCTTGCTGAGAGAAGAAATTGGACCATTCCACCGCAGATGTCAACATCTTACTTTGCCAATCCTTGCAATGGTCCACCAAATCCCCACTTAACAAATGGTCATGACTAAGAAATGCAGTGTCGGAAGCAATCTGGACAAGAAAGCATTTATCTCTTGCTCCTAGCCCACTGCTCTTTCATTTATGATACTTAAAAGAAGTATGTGCAAAGTAAAGTTTGCAAATGTCGATCCTACAAAGATACAGAAACTAAAGAATTTTACATCAATTTACCTACATTACAGATTCTGCAGCAATTAACTTGTCATTAAAATCTGCCCGTAAGTTCTATGCAGCTTGTATTTTATTTTCAGCATTCGTTAACTTTGTATTTACTGGGCTAGCATTTTTCTGTATTTCCAGGAGAATGAATATCATAAAACAATATGTCTGTCAATACTCTCCCTCCATAGTGTAACTAGTAATCTTCTGTGTATTTTATGAAAGGTTACTAGTCATCTTACCTAAAAACTTGACATATTCTTTTTTAAAAAAAAAAAAAGTTCTTTCATCTTGCAAAATTTTTTGTAGAGACGGGGTCTCGCTGTGTTGCTCACGCTGGTCTTGAACTCATGGCCTCAAGTGATCCTCCTGCCTCGGTCTCCCAAAGTGCTGGGATTACAGGCATGAGCCACTGCACCTGACCTTGACATATTCTTGTATCCACAAGGACTAACCAAGTCTTAAACTACTATTATTTATATGACTTTTTACTTTTGGGAATATCTAAATGAGCAATCAGTGAGCTCACAAAATATAAGGTAAAAGTTCTCCATGAGCAATGAGTATATTCTGAAGTTGGCTCATGATTTAATGTTAAATAATTTGACCTTGCAAATGTCGAACATATCAAATTGACCTTTTTAAGTATCATATTCAGAGCTATGCACAGACGGTTTCTTAATCACTCCATTCTGTCCATACAGTAGGGAAAATAATATAAAAATTCTTACCAGTTTTTCATTTTGGCATTTTAATGAGACTGTAAACTTTTCTAGCAAGAGTTATATGTATTATTTCTTTAATTCACTCAACATAAGTGGAATAATGCAAAATGATTATTATTCACCATACACAGTCTTCAAAAGCAAATAGAGGTGAGGATGTTTATAAAACATACTGATGTTTATGTGGACTGTAAAACACAAAAATATAAAACTGTGAGGTTTATAGATCAAACATATATAAAAACATGTTTGAGAAAGATATATAATATTTATTTATTTTTAAAAAGAAAACTGAGGCAAATATAGCAAGCGGTTTAATATGGGTGGGGGGTATATGGTGTGATGTTATTTTTGATACTCTGATATTCTGATATATTTCATAATTATGAAACTTGAAATAATTTTTACAAGAAAACTACTCCAGGGAAAGCTATGAAAACTTTTTAGTTATGGCATTTTTTTAAATATTACTGTTTGGCTACTTTAATTTAGTTAAAATACTCTAGTTTCTTCTTCTAGTGAACTGTGGTAGTAAGAAAATTTGTTTTCAAGTGGAAAGATCATAGGATGAGAACTAACCTCAATTTTTAATGTAATTTTTAAAACATAATTTTAATTGAGAGAAAGAAATATAATTTGGATACAGCTTAAAGTTTATGTTCACTGTCGTCAATTTTTATTGTAGACTTACACTAAAAGGAATTAAGAAGTAGATATTTTCATAGGCACAAAACTACAGTTCATTAAATAGAAAATGTGTTTTGTGATTTTTTAATAAAAATATTTCTGCTTTCTAAATGCATGTCATATATAATAGTTTATTTTGCTTTTTGCTATTAAAATTTGTAATCTTAATATTACTTTATTGAAATCTTTATATTCAATATAGAATTTTAGATTTTTATTTATCCATTTTAGATTTTTATTTATCATAATATAAAAAAGATTAAAGGATGACATTTCTGTATGTTTTAGTCCAAACTTGGAGAGTATTTTCCTTTATAATTTTATATCCTGCAAGAGAGGAAAAAAATTATATTTCCTTTTTTTTTTAATTAAGAGTTTTTCTGCAGTCATCTAATTAAGAATGGGCCAACGTAGCCCACTATTCATTTGGCAGGACTGTAGACATCCTTAAAGAAAGAAAAATTAGGACAAATGTAAGATTTTTCATTTTGACTTACAATTTACTAAGCTCTCCAATGATGAGCTTAAAAAATTAACTTCTTCCTCCAGGTTTCTACAGAAAATCAGCTAACATACTCGGCATTATTTTAATTCAGCTTCTTTTACTTAAGATTACATAAATTAAAGACCTTATTACCGACATGAAAGCCTCTGGAATTGTCATTGGGTGATTGTAAAATTAGGATTGGAGAGGCCCTAACATCCTGAGACTTAGCCCACTTGTCAACTCAGATTTCCAGTTTCAAAATCTCTAAGGAACATTTCATAACATTTCTCCTTATCCCATTTTAGAATTCGACAAGCTAAAATTTTAGAAAATTTCCATTTTACTTACATCTTTATTATATGTATTCTAAACTGTTACAATTCTGATGTGCACCTGTCCTAGAAATAAGTCCCTGGGGAACTCACTGCAAGCTGGTCCTCCAGTAGCAAGGCCTGAGGGGTCCGCATTGATACAAGGTGGCCAGAAATGACATGACAAATGATGATGATGGTGAAGAAGACTCATTTATTGAGCACTCGCTATGCCCCGGGCACTTTATTTTCTTTGTTTCTTTTCATCTGCACAGCAATTCTGTTTTAGATAAAAGGAACCAAGGCTTAAAAAAGTAACTTGGCCAAGCGCCGTGGCTTATGCCTATAGTCTCAGCACTTTGGGAGGCCGAGGCAGAAAGGATCGCTTGAGGCTGGGAATTTGAGATCAGCCTGGGCAACATGGCAAGACCTTGTCTCTAGAAAAAAAAAAATTTAAATTAGCCAGGCATGGTGGCACGTGTCTGTGGTCCTAGCTCCTCAGGAGACTGAGGCAGGAGGATCACTTGAGCCCATGAGTTCAAGGTACAATGAGTTATGATTGTGCCACTGCACTCCAGCCTGGGTGACAGAGCAAAACCCTCTCTCAAAAAAAAAAAATGAAAAGTAACTGGATGCCCAAGATTACACAGCCTCTGAGCGGTGAGACAGGGGTCTGAGAGCTCCAGCCTGAGCTCTCTATCATTATTTTAGGCTACTCCCCTTCCCCCATCCCAGAGTGGAAAGCACAAAAGAGTCTAGACTAGCACGAACTATAAAAGGCTCTGGCAGCCCCAGGAGATCTGTCCCTGGTTTTGGGCCAAAGCAGGTCCTGCTAGCTCTTGGAATGCCAAGTAAGTTCTGGAAAGAGACAGGGATTACTATGTGTTCAGAAATAAAATCCAGCGTATGCCTCTCTCCACGCTTTGTATTCTTAGGGGAAATCAGCTTTTTGAGACTTGAAGGTTATTCATAACCATCTTATCGCTTCCTTTAAAATGATGAGGCCCCAAACTACAATTAGTACTCTGGTTTCCAGGGTCAGAATTACATATGGTAATTCAGATGTCTAATTCAGGTTCAAAAACATGAAATGGAAAATTCCAGAAATAAACAATTCCTAAGTTTTCAATGGCACGCCAGTAGTGTGATGAAATCCCATGCCGTCTCACTCCGTCCATCCCACCCAGGACAAAATCATTTCTTTGTCCAGCGTATCCGATCCATCTGTGCTCTCCACCTGTGCTCTCCACCATTAGTAGCCGTTCAAATTGTCGAATCAACTGTCCTGTGTCACAGGGCTTGTGTTCAAGGAACCCTTGAACACCGGGGGAGGTGTGGGTTCCCCAGGGACATTCCCAACTCAAATCGCCTAGTGGTTTCACAGAGAGGTCATCATGACTGTCGCATGTCCCTGAAGGCAGATCTTGCTCCTGGTTCGCCTATTTCTATTGTGCTACAGCCCAGAGCCATCTGAACACCATCTTGGATTCCCCCCTCACCTTCCCCATGGAGCGTCAGTATCTTCTTATGGGTAAGAAGACATCTTCCCAATTCTTATCTTTATGTCCCAGATTATTTCACTTACTTTGCACCTAATTCTCGTCTCTTGTCCTTTTCCGGAGTGAGTCATCTCCCCGACTCCCACCAGAATAACCTCCTATCACGTTATTTCCATCTTGTCAATTCCCTGCCCAGTAAGAATTAGAGCCATTGAAGGATGGCTCCCGGACGCCTACCAGGTTGCATCCCAACCCCTCAGCCTGCCATTGGAGGCCTTCCACGATATAGCCTTCCACTTAGCTTTTCAATATTTATTTCCAAGTAGCTCTCTGTTTTGGATCCCAGCCAGACTACAGTGCTTCAGATAAAAGGTGTGTGTTACTCAACCACACCTCTTCCTTTGCTGTTACTTTGGCCACCCAGGTCCACAAAATCCTGTCAAAATCAGCTCCATACTTCAAGGACTAGTTCAAAGCCTACTTCTGGGCTTTGATTACTCTGGCCTGAGATTGTAACTCTCTCCTGTGAATCACAGCCCTTCATCCTGTATTGCCCGGGACTGTAGTTACTTGTTCAAGGGCAATATCCCTCAAATGCACTAACAGAGGCAGGGATAATGTGTCTACTTTTTATTATACTCATTCT
The DNA here is from genome assembly GCF_020740605.2 of Lemur catta. Taxonomy (NCBI): domain Eukaryota; kingdom Metazoa; phylum Chordata; class Mammalia; order Primates; family Lemuridae; genus Lemur; species Lemur catta. The sequence goes on along the minus strand of NC_059152.1, from coordinate 10,163,446 downwards.
TCATAGGTAGTAATTAACAGTCTTTTCTCTCAATTGTCATAGACTGCTAGTGGACCATTTTGTATATAGCCTTCCAGTTTCATTTTCCTTTTAAGAAAATTCCATTTTGAAACGCCTTTCTTCTTTCTATCAGTCTCTCTGCATGGAGGTCTCATTCTTTAACTGCAAGGTGCTAATCACGTTGATGTGTTTACAATGCAAAAGTATCCCAAAAACTTTTGTGGATTCAGTGTCTGTCCCAAAATGGGACCAATCTCTCTCTAATGTTTTCCGGGTCTTCACAGAATAACGTAGGACGTAGGTAGTTTCTTTGAACTCACTCTTTATTCGTTCATTCATTCAACAAACATTTATTGAGCACCTGCTGTGTACCAAGCCTTGTCCTGATGAATGAAGCACAGGGGCTTATTCTAGTGGAGGGGAGAGAAAAAATCAAATCAATATAGATGTCAGGTGCATTGAGTGCTATCAAGATCTATAAGGCAGAAGCCGGGCATGGTGGCATGCTCCTGTAGTCTCAGCTATTGGGGAGGTTGAGGTGGGGGAATTGCTTGAGCCCCAGAGTTCGAGTCCAGCCTGGGCAACATAGTGAGACCCTGTCTCTAAAAGGAAGTTTTAAAAAAAGAAATATAAAGCAGGATAAGGGAATAGAGGATAATAGAAGGGGTGTTTTTGTACATAAAATGGTCAGGAATTGCATCTGATGAAGTCACATGGCAACAGTGATTTGAAGCAAGCGAGGTAATGAGCCTCTTGGCTATCTAAGGGGAGAGCGGTCCACGCAGAGGGACTGGTATGTGCAAAGGCTCTGAGATGAAAGCATGCGTGGAGTGTTTAAAGAACAGCAAGAAGGGCAGGGACTTGAGTGGGCAGAGTGAAGGAGGGAGGTCAGGGAGGGAGGTCAGGGAGGGAGGCCAGAGAGGCGGTGAACCCCCTACACATCCTGCCCATTCCAAATGGGAACATCCACTGCAAAGAATCTGTGCTCAGTCTGGTTTAAAAACGAGGTCAGCTGGCTACTCATTTTAACAGCTAACCTGAATCTCCATGCTCTGTGCATTTCTAATTCCTGGATATTAGAAATCTTCCACCTGAATGTAAATTCTCCTTACCTGCTGAATTTTGCTAGGAGGTCCAACTTGGTGGATTACATTTATTTAGTGTGATATTGAGAGACCCTGCATTCCACCAGCCTTGCTATCGACTTGAGGAATGGCTAAAACAAATGAACCCATGTTTATCTGCTCCCAGGAATCAAGACAAGATCGTGGTCATAGGTGTGGACTATGAAGCCCAACAAACTTAGTTCTATTAATAATCCCTTCTTTGCCACTTACTGGCAAGTTACTTAACTGCCTATAACCTCTGTTTCTCTGTGTATAAGATGAGGCTAAGAAGAGCACCTCATAAGGTTGCTGTGGACATTAAATGAGATAATACGTGGAACTTGCTGAGCACAACGCCTAGAATATGGACACATTCATTAGATTGTCCATGCATGTGTGTGTATGTAATTGTGTGTAGCTCCTGTTAAATTTAGAACTGAAATTATTTATATAATCAGAACTAAAATTAATCAGATGGTATGTTCAGTGCAACAAATTTAAAAAATCTGGATTTTTCTAATGTTTCCATTATTACTATTAATATGAAAAGAGCTTCTTTGGAAGTTCTCATCTAGAACACAAACATATTCAGTTTCCTGTAAACACACCACTATCTTTTAGAATTTTTCTTTTTGGTTACAGGTAATAGAGACCTTAAAAAAAAAAAAAAAACAGAAGGGACTATTTCTCTCATGTAACGTTCAGTCTAAAACTAGGCAGCCCAAAAGTGAAACCAAGGCTCCATTGTATCCTCTTGCTATGTTTCAGTTACATTGTCCTTAGTTCATAGAATAGCCTCATTGTTGCAAAATGGCTGCTGCTGCAGCAGTCATCAGATCCAAATTCCAGATAGGAGCAAGGGGTCTATGGTGGGGCAAAGGGAGGGTGCCACATGAGTTAACCGACCATTTAAGGAGTTTTCCTGCTAGTCCCACCAATAATTTTCACTTCTATCCCACTGGCCAGAATTTAGTCACCTATCTTAGTTGGTTGTATTGCTGTGCTCAACCAATTGTATTGCTGTGCTCAACCAAAAAAAGGAAGGTGAACATTGGGTAGAATACAAGCAGATTTTGCCTCAACTTTCTTATAACTGTCTTTTCGTATGGTATACATACATAACCTGTTATGATTTTATGGTTAAGTGGGTGGTCTCAGGAACATCTGCAAGCTCTTAGGAAAAGGGACACCTTTTGTGTCATCAAATAAGGAGCTTCCATTTCATGATCCCCAAATGGAAATACTTTAGGTATTCCTTAAAAGTCTAAAAAAGCCTAATTATGTAATTTACTAATATAGCCTCCTTTATTTTCATCTTCCAGTTTAATCAAATGTTCCTGTCACACATATTGAACATCTTCTACATATAATATGTTGGATTGGAGTGTCCATTTTTTTAACCACAAGGTCATACCATATTCTGGCTTCAACCTGATTTAACTAAAAGAGATCAATTTCTCTGGGGTAGAGGTGGTGCAGGGAAGAGAGTGGGTTACACACACATCCAACACCGTGACACTTCGAGAAGGGTATCAAATCCAGAAGAATGTTGACACTGACTGCGACAGTGCTTGGTTGGATCCAAACCATGTAACGGTGTTACGATACAAACAGAATTAAGTTTTTTTAATTTGTCATTGGATGTCATGATCACAGTGAAATGTCTAAAGGTGAAGGACTAAGGAATGTGAGTTTGAAAATGGAGCCAAAAACCTTGAGATCGACACGATTTATCAGCCTCTGGGCTCCAATATTTGGCCGGATTCTGTACTTACACTGCAGGTGGCAGGCGTACTGAGCTTAACTGAGCCATGAAGGATGAGGTTGCCCAAACCAACACCTTCTCCTTGATCTATGTTGTGCTCTAATGAGAGCTGAAGGCGGATGCTCAGGACAGATCCACCCTGCAGCCCTACTAGGAGACATTCCAACTGATACCCTAGTGCCAATCTTTTCATTCATTCAGCATTATTCCTGCCTGGCCCTGTGCTCTTTTCTTGGAATACAGAGTGAACGAGACAATACCTGCTTCCTGGAGCTTACAGGGGTACACAGTGCAGACAGGTAAGCAGACAGTGGGTACATGGGATTGGGGGACAGGCCAATGAAAGCCATAAAGGGAATGTTCCTTGGAGCAAGTGACTTGTAAGCTGAATGCTGAGAAGACATCATTCAACCAGGCCCAGGAAGAGCAGTGGTCCTTGTGATTAAAGACCACAGGAGGGACCGAGGCAGACGGAGAGAGCTCAGAGATGAACCCAAGAAGCAGAGAAATGGTGGCACCAATTTGCACTTGAACCGAGATGAGCCAAGGCATTACGTAAAAGCCTTATCACTGATTTTTGAAAATTGTTATATTGTGCTTAGGGGAGCCAGGAATTTAGCAGACATTCTGAATTCCCCGAAGTCTCATCTTGCTTCAATTGTGAAATCTCAGACTCTGTGGAAATATATTTCCTGGGCTAGACTAATGGATTGTCTGGATTGGGAATTGTCAACCTCCTTTTCTTACTGTAGTTTATTGTTAAAGATGGAGTTGTTCAAAAAAAAACAACGGTAGTTATTGAGCACCTACTGTGTACCAGGCACTGGTAGCCAGGTGCTAAAAATACCGATGTTACAAATGGTAAGATGCTACTGTCTGGTCTCAGTCTCAGCTAAGGTACCAGAAGGTCAAAAATAACAAAATAGGTGGCAAAGACTCCCACATTCTAAAGAGAAATTCTAGAACACCTACGTAGGACTTGCAGCAGACACCCAGGCGCTTTACTTTCGATAGTTTTTCTTCTCACTTTATCTGCATCACCGAGCAGGTGGAAATGCAGGGAGAAAAGTGTGCCAAAGAAGAGAGAACTCCCTCAAAACACTTGATGGCATCTTTCTTTACCATCATTCTTATGAAAAGTTCACTTGACCATGCGCCTTGGGAGTTCATGACTATGACGTAGATAAGGAAACATCAATATCAATCCTAAATACCCCACTGTGTCAGTTTCCAAGAGCTGACATAGCAAATGACCACAAACTCGTTGACTTAACAGAAATTTACTCCCTCACAATTCCTGGGACCCAAAGTACAAAGTCAAGGTGTCGGCAGTGCTCCCTCTGAGGAGACTCCAGCGCCCGGTGGCTTCTGGTGCTCCTTGGCTCATGGCAGCATCACTCTGATCTCCACCTCCAATGTCACACAGCCCTCCTCTCTGTAAGCCTCCTTGTGTCGCTCCTCTGCTTACAAGGACACCTGACATTGGATTAGGAGTCACGCTAAGTCCAGAATGATTTTGCTGTGAGATCTTTAACTAATTCCATGGAGACCCCAACATCCAACTAAGGCCACATTCTGAGGCTCTAGATGAATTTGGGCTCGAGATGCATTTGCTATTCAACCCACCATCTTGAAGTTTATAACAGTATTCCCATTATAATTAATAAAGGGAAATTAAGAGTTTTTACTTTAAAATTATATACACGGTTCATATAGTCCTGAAGTTTTCAGCCACGTTTACGTTACATTTTTCATTCATTCATTCATTCATTGAACAAGCATTTATTGGACATTTACCACGGACATAGGACACAGGACATAGGACTTTAGACCCTTTCAATAAACATAAGTATCCCTACCACTCCTGAGTTCTTCATACTCATTTTGTGTCTCTCTTTTCCAAAGGAGTCATCCTCCAGAAAGGGAATTCATCCCAGGCTAGGGTTGTTTTCCCATGTTAGTTTTTAAATTAAAACAATAGTAAAGTGCACTGACATTTTGTTCCTAGAGCCTGTGGAGTAATATTTTTACGGTTACTCCGGCAACCGCAGAGGCAAGAGCGGCAGGAGGGAGGGAGCAGAAGGCTGGCATCTGTCCCCTGGAGGTGGAAGGAGCACCCCTCTGCGGCGTGCCGGCTCAGGGCCCAACGGGACGGGGACACACATCCAGCTACTGCCAGGAACACAGTCATCATCCTGTCACTGGAGAATGTGGACAGATTATTTTCTCCAGAAACCAGTGATAAACCAAGTGTTGTAGGGATTAAAAACTAGCTCTAAAAAAGAAATATTTACATAGGGGTAGACATCCCGTCAGCATATAAAGGTCAGTCGTGGATTGAACTGCTATTTGTAAATAATAGGTACAAGTGTTGCCAAGTCTGCAGCAACTAATGTGCTGGTAAGGAATTGATTTTGCCAGTGGTACCAGATTCCGGGACCAAGTCTGAGCGAGGTCATGCTCTCTCCGCCATCTCTATGTTTATGAAGCATGATCCTACCCTGGACTGGTCAGTCTCTGTCTATCGTGGACTGACAACGTGCACAGCACTGACAAGGGGCTTTGGAAATACTTTTCTGGAAAGTGTGATGCAGACTGTGCTCCGGCCAAAGATACAATGTGAAGGAGACAAATAAACTTGTGCTAATGTGACCCACACATTTCACCTTCTGAATCTTTAAAAAAAAAAATGGAAGTAGTTATGGGAAGGGGAAAAAAAATCAAAATATTATTGAAAGTCAACATGTCCTCATTATTAAGAGTATGAGCTTGGCTTCCTGTAGCCCCGGATTTGAATTCCAACTTTTAATTGCTAGCTAGATTTTCTTGCAGGCCACTTATTTTCCTCATTTGTAAAAAGTAAGGGGAGATTCCTATCTTGTGAGTTTGTGCTGAGAATTAAATGAGAAAATGTATGATACGCACTAATATGTTATGTGATATATCGCCGAAACTCAACACATGGCAGTTGTCACTGTTGGCATCATTTATTGACTCAGTGTCACCGTTGTCATCACTTGGGATATGGACATGAAGGAGAGTGTCAGAGGCTCTGGCAGCTAACTTCTGAGGCCCTGGTGAGGTACGACATCCAAGGGACACGGAGTCTCAGGGACAGGGCAGGTACAGTGGTCTGGTCATCAGAGGCAGGAACAAGCTAAACGTTCAGTCTTCAGCTGAGACCTATTGGATGAGGTGCCTGGCTTCAGCCACTTAGCCTGGGATTTGCTGGGTCCCTACTGCTATAGCAGGTACCCCAACACCGGGCGGAGACCAGGGCCTGGGTAGGATCATAAATCTGTAAAGTAAGCCACAGCCAAAAGCCACGCCCTAAGATTTTCCACCACTGGGAGAAAAAGAGGGGAGTCCAGGGAGAAGCTGCTACTGCTGGTTTCCCCCGGGAGCTGTGGGGTCACTCAGGGTCTACCTCCCAGCTTTCATTTTGAATCTCATTCAAGGAAACACAACTGTCAATACACCTCCTGGCTCAGGTGTGGGTCGGCTGGGAAACAGGAGGCGGGCTGGGCCTTCAGAACAATGATCGGGGCGCACGGTGGAAAGCCGGCCACAAAGAAAGCGGGTGACCCACGACAATGTGGGGAGGAAGTTTGTCTTGCTGTCCTTGGTCATTGTCTCTGGAACGTGACAAAATCAACTTGGGTGAATGAGAAGTTTGTTTCACCCCTCTGTTAGATTAGTCACCCTGTTGCAATTATTTTTAAGATAGTGCTCTATTTATAAATCAAAGAGCTAAGTATAGAACACTGTGACTCTACCGGCATTCGAAAATATTCCACAGACACCAAAATGAAAATGGGACTATAAAATAAAGCCAGGCCAGAGTACCGCAACTTCCCGATGAGCATATCTAGGAAGTAGGCAATATTCACACTTAAATACTTTTTAATCATAGTGACAAGAGAAAAATGTTTCCATTTGTCAATCTCTTAATCCAAACCCAAGTATCTGTTAGTATGTGATTTTGAGTATAAATAATCATTTTGTTACAAATGTGGTCAGATTGGTTATAAATACAACTAAACCCATACTAGTTTTCTGTAGTTTCCAGTGAGAGGCTGTAATTCTAACTTTCCTTGACTAATAGAACTGTCATGTTGTCCGGCTAAACATAGAAACTATTACAGAATGAGGACATAAATACTGCAACTTCTAGAACAATGGTTTTGTGGAGAGCGAGAATTGGAGACGTGGGTCCAATTCGTCCAGGCTCAGCTCTGGAAAACTCATTTAACAAAGAAAGTTGGAGCGTTTGCTCAATTCTGAGTTCTGGATAAGGGAGAAGGCTCATGTTTGTCCCTCTCAAGTGGTTTAGCATCTAGTTGGTGCCACAGAGTTAAACCAGTGACACAACGGAGCCCAGTAACATAATGTGTCATGAAGTTCTATGTGGATGTACAATTTCCAGAAATGGGGGAAAGGAAAATTCGTGGGACCTGGAGCAGTTGGAGAAGGTAGAAATTAGGCTGGCCTGGGACTGTTTGGTAAACTATAGATAGGGGAAAGGGGAGCGTAGAACCTTCCAGATGAAGAGTGAGCTGGGTGTGAGGTTGGAAGCCTGCCTGTCGTGGCTCGGTGAGGCAGAGGGGGCGGATGGCGAACTTGGTGGGGCAGACAGGGGAGTTGAGCCCTAACATGGAGGGATTCCATTTACCAAAGATTTATTCAACACCTACCGTGCACCAAGCACGACACCAACATCAGGAAGAACAAAAGTCACATCCAGTAGAGTTGAGTTTGGAGGACCCTGACGAGGAGAGAGAGACCTCAGCTAGGGGGCTCTGGACAATTAACTGAAAATGGGGCCACAAGGACCCAAGCTGGTGAAGACAGGATACCTTGAAAGAAGTGGGAGACATTGCCCAGAAATCGGACACATAAAATCGAAACAATTCAGAAATGAGCAGGTTCCCATGAGTAGGAGATTGTGGTGCTGGTGAGTGGGCTGTTGTCCTTTTGGTCCTTTGGTCCTTTGACTTCACCTCTTTAGCATTCATTTCAGACATAGATAATTATTTTGAACTGCAGATTCTACCATTTTTAGAAATATTACCCCCAGATGCCAATACTTTAGCCACAGCCCCGCTGCTTATGTGCTAGGACTGTTGTCCGGGCTATGGCCACGGTTACTGCATGCAAAGCACTTTCTATTTGCACATTATCTGTTTACCTTGTGGGTTCCTGATCCCAACAAAGGCCACTCCAGCCCCAATTGGCCGGGACAAGTTGTTCTGTCTAAGTCTGCAGCTTGCCAGGGGCACGCATCCTCACATGACACGTGTTGGGTGCCAGGGCCTCCCTATAGCGTGTCTGCCTTTCCTGCTTAGAGTCCTCAGATGCTTACAGACGGAGCATCCTGTTTCTCTCGCATCCTTATTTTGCATAGACGGATTGGTTTCCCATAGCTGGATTTTTAATGCCATTTTCAAGACTCTCTGAGGTTGCACTTACAGAGGATGAAGCCTGGGGAAATGAAATGAATTGAACCAGCGAAGGGAGCAGAGAGAGAGGAGGAAGAACTGAAATAGTTAGAGTGAGAACCAAGCCCTCTCCTTCTGCTTCCCCTATTTTGGCACCTCCTGATGCTGACATGAAGGCAGCTAGAGAGGGGCAGGAAGAAGAAGTAAAGTCTCCTCCACAAGGCCTTAGGGACACTGTAGAGACAGAGTGACATTCCCTTATCTCCTCCCTGCCATCCCAACTCCTGCTCTCTCCCCGTATCTTTTCCAATTAAGCTTTATTTTTTTGCTCAGTTGTTTAAACCCTTCGAAGACAATGTATCTAACACCTTTCGCATCATGGAGTTTAAGCATGAATTCAAGGACAGAACCATCCCTTTCATTTTTCTCTCTCCTTCTGGAATCCAGGAAATTCCAGGTGTTTGTGGAGTATAAAACCCAAAAATCCAGCTCAATCTCAAAAGAAAAACTAGAATCATAATTTTCTCTACTGCGCATTTGCTTGATAAAATGGACTAGGCAGAAATGTTTCAGAGCAATTCATAATGGAAAATATTTGTACCCTAGTCTCCAGGTTTCTGAATTTTTAGTCTTTTTTTTGTATGGCAAATCAACTAATATCGGAGACATTTGTTACTTCTGAGCTACAATATTTAGCTCCCAAGAATTTTATGAGGATTAACAGCACATGGTCACATATATTCCTTAGAGGGATGACCCAAAGTAAACATAAAAAATTAATTATGCAGAGCTTAATAAAGATTGGGTGCTATATACTCACTGATAGCACTAACACGCATAATTATTATATTACATATGCTTTCAATATATCTAAACTCTACATAACTTTTTATACCCTGCTTAAATAATAATTGTTAAATTCCCGTGAAGATTCTAAAGCATTCAAAACCACACAAAGAAAATTTCAGTTCTTTCCCCCCTTTTATACTCTAAACATAGCTGTTGATACCCTTAAAATTCGTCTTTAAACCTGCTCAGAAAATTGACAATGTGCAACACAGCATAGAATGAAAGAGTCAACTTGGGCTGCAAAACAGTTTAGAAATGAAGACAACCGTCCCAAGAATGGGAGGAAATGCCATTTACAACAGTACGCAATTATGGTTTGGCAAGAAGGAGGAAAACCTATCAGAAGCTAAATGTTCTAATAGATTTGAGTCTCTCTATGTGCAAACTCTTTTTGGCAATAAGCCAGAAGCCAGAAGCAGCAGCAAGGGCTCGCTCTCTCTCTCTCTCTCTCTCTCTCTCTCTCTCTCTGCACGCATGCATGTGTGTGTGTGTGTGTGTGTAAAAATTTACTCATTCATTCACTTAACCAATGCTGATTGGGCAGCTAGTTCGTAACAGCCACACTGGGGTTAGAATAATGAACAAAATACTCAAAAACCTCTGCCTTCATAAACTTGCATGCATGAGGAAAATATGCAAGCCTATGCACAAATCTCCTACTTATTTATATGATGGACTCAATGGTATATGTGTACCTATACGTATGTATTCAACTGAATTATTTATTCCTCTCCTACCTGCAATACTATCTTAATAGTACAATAATTACAATCTACAGTTCCCAGTTGTTCTTGTTTCTATGAAACTTTTCAACCTCTTCTCAGTGGGAAGCTGAGTAAGGCTGAGTGATCAGCCGAGCACCGTAATAAAGGACCTTCCTATGTTGAGCCCCGAATTAAATGAAGGCAACAATCAAAAGTGAATTCTTTGCTTTGGGTGCAAGACGGTGAACAAATGGAACGTAGACGATTACTGCTCTTCCTTTTTAAAATTCCACTTAGCTGATAGGGGGAAATGACACAAAATGGAACAAATTCCAAATAGCACAACAAATGGGAGAAGTTAGCTAACAGTGAAGCAGAGGGGTTTTTTTAGACAAATTCTGGAATGTGGAAAGTACATGAGACTTTTTAACAGAAAAAAAAAAAAAAGCAGCAGCAGCTATAGTCCAGAACTTGCATTGGAGAAGAGAGAAGGGGGTGCCAGGAAGGGAGTCCGACCAAGGGTCCAAACGCAACAAGCAAGAGGAGGGGAGAGAGCAAATTAGAACTAAGGGAGAAACTTGGTGGTATATGGAACAAAACCTAAATGTTGGAGCTCTTGATAAGTTATTTATTCACTCAAGTAGGTATTTGCTGTGCATCTACTATGTGTTGGCATATTTCTGGGTTCTGGGGCTACACTAGTGAACAATGTAAAAATAGTAATATAACTAGCAGAAGCTGAGAGGTGGACCAGGAAGAGAGGTTCGTATTACACAACGAGGAGAAAACAGATATTACGTAAAGCTGATGGAACGAGAAATAGAGTGTATGTGTATTAACATTATCAAGGTAAGCCAGTAGAAGAATTCCAAATAATAACACCATCCACCTCCAGAACGTTTTCATCTTCCCAAACTGAAACTCTATATTCATTAGATAATAACTCCTCTTCCCCAACTCCTGGAAACCACCATAGCACTTTTTGTCTCTATGCATCTGGCTGCTCTAGGAACCTCACTTAAATGGAATGGCACAGTGTTTGTCCTTCTGTGACTGGCTTGTTGCACTTAGCATGATGTCGTCAGAGTTCACCCATGTTGCAGCGTGTATCAGAATTTCCTTTCTTTTTCAAGCCTGACTAATATTTCATCGTATGGATAGACTACGTTTTGGGTATCCATTCATCCACTGATGGACAGTTGGGTTGCTGCTACCTTTTGGCTACTGTGAACAGTACACTATGAACTCGGGTGTACAAATCTGTCTTCAAGTCCCTAATTTCACTAGAAGTGAGTGTTTTAAGGAAGCAGAAGTTGAAAAACAAAAGGTGGGAAACCGCAGAGCAGACAAAGTAGAGGTGGCCTGGGAGAATCGCTAAGAAAGAAATGCTGGTGTCTGCAATTGTCTCTCACATTCTCAGCGAGGGCTCTAGCGGGCAGATTAATTTGTGTAAAGAGACCAGGAACAGTGAGAAATCTGCTCTCCTTCCTTAACACATCTGAAACATTTCTCCCAATTCCCTTTACGACCAGAGATATACATGTAAGCACCGTCTGGCTGGGAGGAGAAAGTGCAACCTGTGACTATAGCCTCAGTCTCATTAATTGCTTAAGAAATATTCGCCAGAGTGTCTTCTATGCGCCAGGCCTCATGCCACACGCTTGGGATACACCTGCCACCCAATCAGAAGAAATCTCTGCCCTCGTGAGGCCCTTATCCTGGTGAGGGGAGACAGAGAGCAAAAGTAAACACAATAATTAGGTGAGTTACATAATGTTCTATATCAGTATCTTTGTATTTATTCACTCATTCATTCATTTAGTCATTCAACAAATATTTAATGAATACCCAGTATGACCGGGCCCTGGGAAGGAGCTGGTATAGAACGTCTTACTTGCTTTTTGGAGCTGAACTAACCAGTCTACCCATGAATTACAGTGTGTTGTGTTTTCTTTTCCAGCCCTAGTATTTATCATGAAGAAGGCATGAAATCAAGATTTGAACTAAAGCAGCCTAAAGGGTCTGTTCAATTACTGGAAACTCAATTGTAAGATCAATTAAAATCTTTTTAAGATTCATTCATAGAGAATTCGCCATCCAAAACTAGAGTCAAATAGACACAGGGCACTGCTCGAGGCGTTCTTGTGTAATTTCAGATCCACTCTTCCGTTGTGTTGCAAGTAAAACACAACACGCAAGAATTCCCAAAAGCCTGACAAAATCACCAGATTCTAAATGTGCCTTGATACACACCTAGCATCTCAACGGCAAGAACTCTCTTTTATGCTTTCTACTCGGAACATTCCTACTACCTGGTCAGAAAGCGCAGCCATAAAATGACACGTGAGAACTTACATGTCATCACAATGAGAAACATCCTTCTGTATACAAAGAACGGTATGTAGTGCAACGCTGCAAAAGAGAGAGAAATGTGTATAAGATTCCAAGGGATTAAAAAGCTGACATGAGGGCCAGTCCTTGGATTTGGCTAATAAGGGTATTTCATCCTCCAGCTAAGCGGGCCATGGAGGGCAGGTGGCCGGCTGGGTCGCCTCTGGGTTCCTCTTTGCTGCTCTGGCTGGAGCAGGGGCAGGGGCTCCGTGCAGGAGCACAGTCTGTCCCTTGGAGTGAGAAGAGTGACAGCGCTTGGCTGACGGGGGAGCTATCACACAGCCTTCTCCTACACGCCCCCCACTGCCCTCTGTGCAGCCCCCCACACTTCCGCCTTCTCCACCAAGAAGCCACCTGTGTGCAGCATCTCACAACTTTGAATATTTTGAGAAAGACACAATCGCTATGTGGAGCATGAAGAGCCTTGGTCCCTTCCTGGGGGAAATGCATCCAACCTCCTCTTCGCTTCCCACCACCCCCCCCCGGAAAAGTTACTGAGACTCTCTGGCCGGATAGGGTGGCCTCGGTCAAAGGCCAGGAGGAGAACAGAAAGAGCAAGGCCTCGGGAGAATCGTGAGCAGGCCAGGGGGTCGGGAAGACAATGGAGGTCTGGGGCCCCCAAGAAAGCAGCCACTAGGACTAACGTCCCTGCCACCTAGCGCCAGGCTGTGCCCAGCAAACTGCTACGCTAGGAGGAGAGCCATCTCAGACTCGTCCCCTGTGGGGACTTTGCCTGAGTTTCCTCATATGGGAAATGGGGTTGTCGGGAGGGTTAGAAGGTTCCTAAGGGGACACACTCAGTAAGTGTCAGCTTTCATCCCACCTTGAGTAATCACAGCCAAGGCAAATGCCCAATTCCACTGACAGCTCCTCTCTCGACCTTCCCACGGCCCCTAAATGCCAGGCAGGAAGCAGCTCCGTGGCACCTCTGAGGGGTGGTCTCCAGGCACAGGTCCGTGATGAAGTTTTCAGCAGCCGTCCATGGAAGGAGGCAAAGGAGGGCAATTTTGTGGGTGCCCGCGGAAGGTAACCCCCTGTCCTTTACTGGAGAGGAATGTCCTCTGCTGCAGGATTGTTGACTCCAGGGCTGCCCATGGCACGCAGCCGTCCCTGCCCACCTCCACCGGGCTCCATCTTGCTGACCACACGGCAGTGGTGCTTCTTGGAGCCGTGCAGTGTAGTGACCTGGCATACACATTGGACGACAGTGGATGCTGGCTGGCTTTCTCCTCTTTCCTGCTCCTCCTCTTCTCTTCCTCCTCCTCAGCATCCTCTCTGGCGATCAGAAGAAGAAAGGAAAGCCACCAAGGATGCAGCTTGAGAGTCACCCCTGCAGAGACCCAGCCTGGGCAAGAATGGAGAAAAGACGGGGTGCAGTGACACACACCTGTAGTCCCAGCTACTCCGGAGGCTGAGGCAGGAGGATCGCTTGAGCCCCGGAGTCCAAGACTGCAGTGAGCTCTGATGACACCATTGCACTCTAGCCGGGGCCACAGAGCGAGACTCTATCTCAAAGAAAAAAAAAAAAGAAATGGAGAAAAGAGAAAGGGATGAATTTATTCTCTGTTTACAAATGGACACTGCAGACAAACTTAACAGAACAAACAGTAAAACCTCACCAAGACGCTGTAGGCATAAGAGAAAGAAATGCAGAGATACTGGAATCTAATAGACCTGTATCCCGTGTCCTGTCCAAAAAAATGACATCTGCAAGTCCTTCGTGGTAGCCAGGGGACCTGCCCAGAGTGAGCCAGCCCTTCAGCACATCCTGCTCCCTACCTGCTCGCTAAGCTTGTTTTTCAATTTCTCTTCCTTGAATTCTGTTCTAATCCTATTCTCAAAGGAAGCAATTAAACAGGGGTCAGGACAACGTGGTGAGAGGAGCCGGGTTTGGAAGGTAGGATTCCTAACAGGCAGTCGGGGGGTGGGGGGTGGATTATTAATGGTGAACTTGAGAAATTAATTTCTTTCCTCTGGACCTCCTTGTTTGAGAAAATGAGGAGACTGCGCTAGGTGATCTCTAAGGAGATCATTTTGAGATTCAGCGTGGACTCTCGCAGCTCCATCGGGAAGCTGGCAGTGAAGCACCGGGTGTTAGTACCCTGCAGGGCTACCATTTGCTACCCCTCTTCCCTGTGTCACATGCCATTGTCCCCCGGGACCCACTTCTACAGACTGTGACAATCGGGCCACATGGCAGAGCCTGGGACGCCCCAGGAAGACAAAAGCAAGGGTCATATTTATTAATTTGCCTTGATTTCCCACCCAGTGGACAGCCATTTAATGGGCACCTCCTAGGTGCCCGGCTCCAGGCCCTGGGAGCCAGACAAGCAGGACAGACGCCCCCTCTTCAGAGCACCCGCAGTCCACGGGGACATCGAACACAGGCTGTGCCACAGCAGCGTGGTACCTGCTCGAACAAAGCGTGGCGAGGGTGTGCCCCGTGCCCACCACATCTCCATAGGATGCCCCTGATAGCAGAGAAACTGTCCCCTGACTATGTTCAGCGACTATTTGGAAAGGCCAGAATCAGTTAATGCCTTGACCTTGGGGCAGAAAGCAAGCTCTACTTCAGTGAAGAAAACCAACAGGAGTTCAAGATGCCACTGCGCCACTTCCTGGTTGGAGGAAGACACTGGGCCACCTCAGGCTGCAGGGGCTCCCTGCCGGGAAATGCTGAAATGACGGTGACCATTTTCATCTCAGGGAGAATAACTCTAATTCAATTATGCAAGCCATCCTCTCTCTCCCCCACCCACCCTCATTCCTTTTCTCTCTCCCTCCCTCCACTCTCTCTGTCTTCCTTTCTCTCTCTCTCTGTCTCCCTCCCTTCCCTCTCTCTCTCTCTCCCCTCATCCCCCTCCCTCAATTCCTCTCAGCCACGCTGTCTCTGCGAGGACAGAAGGGACAGCCGTGTCCCCTCCCCAGACACACGCTGGGGCTCCATGACCAGGAGGCAGGGGCAGCTTTGCTGACATCTGACGCTAAAAAGCATCACACTCAGCCTGTCCTGGCTGTAGGGGGATTAGCTGCCGTGGAAGATGAAAATTAATTAGCACATGAGTGCCTGGGGGTCCTTTCTTCTGGACCAAACCAAATCCATCAACTTCTCAGCTCCTGCCCATGAGAGGCAAAACTGGACTGCGTGCTACCCACGGCCAGCCAGAGAGCCGTCGGAATTATGGAGTATTTGGAACTGGAAGGCCCCCAACGTTTCCCAAGTGGTGCAGAGAGTTTCAGTGATTCACCCACGAACATAGCAAGTTCATGGCCAGGTCTCGGTGGTCTCTGGTCTCTCCGGATGGGCTTTGACCACTTGAGTCAGGACCCCCCTCCCACCGGCCTCACACAGAAATGGGGGGACGGGCAACCCTGAGTCTTTTCCCCTGGAAAAGAACCTCCCAGTGGGGATGGACAGAGAAGGGGAATGTACCCGGGCTCACACACCACCTTGAGCCCACCTTGGCCCCTGGGCAAACGTCTCCTCTGTGGCTTCTGAGTGACAGGAGAAACAAGGACCGGAACCCTGAGCAGTGGTGGCCGGGGACAGCCCGAGAGGAGCCACCAGCCTCGCTGAAGAGTCCCCTGTGCATTCCGGCAGCGAGGCCTGTCCAGGGCCTGCCTGGCTAGGTGGCTCTCAGATGAGGCAGCAGAGAGAAAAAGTTCTTCTGAGCCACCTGAGTTTACAAGGCGTGGGGTCAAGTGGCCTCATGTAGTCTTATCATTTCAACTATTTTTTCAATACCCCACTGTGGGAATTCACGGTGCTTTTTGAGGCTTTTTATTTAACTACTAGTGTTTTCTTCCTCTGTTCCAGAGCTGTGAGCATGGGGGAACTGTTTCCTGTCACCAAGGGCTCTGGTCCTGCAAGGTCAACCTCGGGGTTAGAGAAAATAGAGCGCCTGACCCCGTTCCCCTTCTCGCTGCGTGTGAAGTCACGGAGTGACACAGACCACCAGTCGCCCTCGGGTTCGTGGGGGAAATCGGGACACTGGTGTATGAAAAGCCAACAGCCGAGGACAGGACAGAGGCCACCCTGCGTCAATGCTGCCTGCACAGCGGGGTGACAAGAAGCTGTTCTCGTCGGTGTTATCAAAGCTCGTGAGCACAGTCCTGTCAGCAGGTGGGGACGAGAGATGACAAGAATCAGGTGCATGGTCCAGGGGACAGGCAGGGCACCTGGTGCCAGCAGCAGCAGTAGCAGCCTGCGTCGCCATTCAAGGAAGCCGGGCACCGGGTCATCGAGCTGGTGTGACTGGCTCGGCCACGCCAGAAAGACAATCGTGGGGCACAGAAGGACATCGAAGGATCACAAGTGCTTCTCACACTCTGGAAATTTCGTAATCTTCTTCTCCCCCAAACCTCGTGTCACACCTCACTGCTCTTGACTTCGCATAAGAACAAAGCCAGAGAATCCTTGGTGGCAGACAATGTCCAGCACAGTCTTACGATAGGACATTCAACTATAGAGTAGTTACACTCTATAGTATTTCAGCCTGAAAGCCAGAATCGACCGGAAGGCTCTCAGGCATCCCATAAAATGGCATCTAGGACATCATCATTAGAAGGGACCAAGACATCACACAGTCCAACCCTCTGAATTTTTAGATGAAGAAAATCAAGATTTTCCCCATTTGGTTGAATGAATTTCCAAAGGATCTGCAGGCTTTTGGTGGCAGAGCCAATTCTGTAACCAAAAATCCCTGAATCCTTCACTATCGTTGTGTCTCCCAAGAATATATCACTGACCTCTGCAAAATAAACTCTGGTGCGCTGTAAGAAGTGACAGAAGGAAACAGTAGGGACACACAATGCCTAGAAAAGTCTGCTTCTCAGCCTGGCCGGGAGGAAATGTGCTCTGCCTGTTTTGTTGAGGTCTTCCAGCTGCGACAGCAGATCCGTGTTCATCTGTCACTGATTTGCCGAATCTAGCAGAATGCTCCCTTTCTGTCTTTGTCACAGTGATTTTGGTTGCAATGTGCCCACTGGGATGTCAGTGGATGACACCATTTATCCAACAACACAGTGAGATTATCTTAAGATGCTCTACATACCCGGGGGAGTGAGTTCTGCCATCCCACGCCTGCGTATTTATTTCCCTGACAGTGACAGTTTTGCCTCAATTACCAACTGAAGCCCTCTTTTGTCCCCTTTTTAGCTTGTAATGTCCCTACATCTAGGTTTTCTTGCCTTTATTTTTTGAAATAGCCTTATTGAGGCCAGGCATGGTGGCTCACGCCTGTAATCCTAGCACTCTGGGAGGCCGAGGTGGGAGGATCACTCGAGGTCAGGAGTTCGAGAACAGCCTGAGCAAGAGCAAGACCCCGTCTCTACTAAAAATAGAAAGAAATTAGCCAAACAACTAAAAATAGAAAAAATTAGCCAGGCACAGTGGCGCATGCCTGTAGTCCCAGCTACTTGGGAGGCTAAGGCAGGAGGGTCGCTTGAGCCCACGAGTTTGAGGTTGCTGTGAGCTAGGCTGACGCCACGGCACTCTAGCCCGGGCAACAGAGTGAGACTCTATCTCAAAAAAAAAAAAAAAAAAAAAAGAAATATAGCCTTATTGAGCCTTATATTTTACACACTATATAATTCACCCATTTAAAGTATATAATTCAATGATTTTTAATATATGCATAGAGTTGTACAAGCATCACTATGGTCAATATTAGAACATTTTCATCACCTCAAAAAGCAAACCTGTAGCTTTTAGCTATCATTCCCCTATCCCTACCACTCCACCCCTCCCCCAAACCTAAGCAACCACTAATACACTCTCTGTCCCCTATTCTGGACTTTTCACATGAAAGGAATCATATAATATCTGGACTTATATGACTAGCTTCTTTCACTTAGTATCGTGTTTTCAAGGTTCAGCCGTGTGGCAGTGTTTAATTCTTTTTATGGACAAATAATATTCCACGGTATGGACACACCACATCTTGTTTATCTTTCAGTCCATTGATGGACATTTGGGTTGTTTTCACCTTTTGGCTCTTATGAATAATGTTGCAGTGAACGTTCGTGCAGAAGGTTCTGTGTGGAACTCCTTGGAGTTCAGCCACTGTGATGATTAAGTCCTGGGCATGGTCCTCAGCTTTCTCTGTCCTCCTCTTGGAAGAGATGAGAGCCTCTTAATGCACTTAGCCTTTCATTATCTTCTTCTGTGTCATCAATCGAGCTTAGCAATAGGGGTTCGGCTCCAAACCCCATCTGACTGCTTGCTGACTCTTTCGTGGACCACTTCCAGCACCAACCATGGCAGATTGGGTTCTTCAGGAAGCAGACTCTAAGCTGGAGTTTGGCAGGCAGGATATTTACTGGGGAGTGCTCTGGGGTCAACAGCCGAGTCAGGGAGGGGACAGAAGCGGGACTGGGCAGAGGGAGAAGCTGAGATGTGCTTTGAGGCTAGAGAAAAACTCAGAAGACCCATGCGGAGCTCTGGAACTAACATGGCTCATGTTGTCTGTCCCATGTTGGTCCAAACTGGCCAGGCCCTTATGTCCCTGCGGGGATCCATCACCTGGTGTGAGTCACACGGGAAAGGTGCCACCCTGGCCAGGACAGCTCGGGCTGCCTACACACCCCAGCAAGTGGGGCCACAAATCCTTGTACAAGGGGGATTTGGTGGTGCCTCGCTAGCTCCATCATGGTGCTTTATTAGAAGGAGTCTCCAGAACATTTTAGGTAGCAGAAACCCTCTACAGGTATTTAATCTCCTCCCCGTGGGCAAGGATGATACTTCATTTCAGAGCTTCCTTGGCCCCAAGTGCCTGCTCTCTCCTGCTCTTGGAGAAGGCAAGAGGGCCTGTGCTTTGCGTGCTGAGCCATCCCTCTCTGACCATAGCACCCGCGTTCGCCTTCAAAACATTGGGTGTTGGAGTCTTAGTACAGAAGCCAGTGCAAAACTGCTAAGGCAAGAGCTGGTGAAGGGTGGAGTAATGTTGGAGGCTGGGTGCAAGGAAAGGAAGGAAACAGAAGCCCAGCCTTCATGTCCTGAGAACCTGCAAGCCCTTAACATTAGCCATGTAGAGAAAGCTTAATAAGTAACATTTGATGATGATGAGGCAATAACATTAACAGCCTATGACCCCTTGTCAATTTTTCTTTGCACAAAGAATAATCTCTTTCTCTCTCTCTTTCTCTCTCTCTCTCTCTCTCTCTCTCTCTCACACACACACACACACACACACACACACACACGTGCATTTTCAGCTTCATATCTCAAAGCATTTGGCGAGCTTAAAATTCACGCACCCTCCACCCGCAAGGACAATCTTGCAGCTCACAGAAATGCGGCCTGCTCTGAAACAGCAGCTGTTCCGTGCAGGGCAATGCCACAGAGGAGCTCGGGGCAGGACCTGAAGACAAATGAGATGGGTGAAGCAGCAGGTGGAATTCCAAGTAGCCTGAATATAGAGAGCAGATGGCAAAAAATATTCATATACTATAAGGAGCAGCACAAAGAGCCTTCATAGTCTCACCTCTTTACCAAAAGTGTGCTGGGCTCTGACCTGACCACCAACACCTGAAACCTAAAACAGATGCTTGCTGGATCTAGAAAACAAGAAAAGAAAACATCTAAGGAAATACACATCGCAGCCCCCCAATACCAACTGTGCGTCTACATAGAGTCATCCGTGCCCAGGTGGCCGAGTGGCTGGGACTTAGAAAGCGTGCACTTGGCTGGGCACAGTGGCTCATGCCTGTAATCCCAGCACTCTGGGAGGCCGAGGCGGGTGGATCGCTCGAGGTCAGGAGTTCCAGACCAGCCTGAGCAAGAGCGAGACCCCGTCTCTACTAAAAATAGACAGAAATTATCTGGACAACTAAAAATATATATAGAAAAAAAAATTAGCCGGGCATGGTGGCACATGCCTGTAGTCCCAGCTACTGGGGAGGCTGAGGCAGGAGGATTGCTTGAGCCCAGGAGTTTGAGGTTGCAGTGAGCTAGGCTGACGCCACGGCACTCTAGCCTGGGCAACAGAGCGACACTCTGTCTCAAAAAAGAAAAAAAAAGTGTGCACTCATGAAAACAAACACAACTTCCACTGTTACGGTTAGACTTGCAAGTTAAAGGTTACCATAAAATTTGGCTGCAGGATGTCCCCAAATACTTGGTGCTTTCGTAGTTGTTTAGAGAACTTGTCTTGACTGGATTTCATTAATCCACAGTGGTGGCGACAATATGTGGATAACCATTTACAAAAACAAATCAGAATTTAAGTCAGAATGACATTTTAGACCTTTCACCTCAATCTCATGGCCTCGGAGCCCAGAGAGACGAGCATGGAAAACGAGGTGTCTGATTAAAGCCAGAAATAAACACAAACGCTGCGTCTATTCACTCCCCGCCCTCCCCTTCTCGCTCCCTTTCTTCCTTCCTTCTTCCAGCAAACATGTTTTCAGTACATATTTTCTCTTTGACTTCTACAAAGTTGGGTAAATATACCTCTTTGGAATCAGGAGAGTGAATGCTAAAAATACCAGGTGCTTTTTCTCATTCTGATTTTTTAAAAAATGTTGCACTAACAACATTGGAAGAGGAGTAAAAGAAAGCGACTTGCTCAGAACCACATCGACTGTCTCTGTTTGTCCCTGTTTCCTTCTAATCCTTGTTCATAGACTTGAACACGCACAGGACGGGGCAGTTTTTCTCTTCTGCATTTTTCACTGAATTCAGAAGCATCACCTTTGTTCTTGCTGCATCAGGACTCCTTTGCCAAACATGCCAGAATGTTCACTGGGCAAAAGCAGGGACCTGGGTTGTTTTGTTCACTGTTTCAGTGTCTAACACAATGCTTGGCATACTGGAGGCATTTAATAAATATTTGTTGAATGAATGAGAATCTTTACAATTGGACTTTTTTTTTTTTTTTTGAGACAGAGTCTCACTCTGTTGCCCAGGCTAGAGTGAGTGCCGTGGCGTCAGCCTAGCTCACAGCAACCTCAAACTCCTGGGCTTAAGCGATCCTCCTGCCTCAGCCTCCCCAGTAGCTGGGACTACAGGCATGCGCCACCATGCCCAGCTAATTTTTTCTATATATATTTTTTAGTTGGCCAGATAATTTTTCTATTTTTTTTTTTTTAGTAGAGATGGGGTCTTGCTCTTGCTCAGGCTGGTCTCGAACTCCTGACCTCGAGCGATCCTCCCACCTCGGCCTCCCAGAGTGCTAGGATTACAGGCGTGAGCCATCGCGCCTGGCCTACAATTATGCTTTTTAACAACTGCTTAGACTCCATTAAGTAGAGCGTGTGGTTGTTCGCTGCTGTTGAGTGTTCCAGATGCCCTTCGATGGTATGTGTACAACAAAACAGTAGTCACCGCCATACCTACAGCTTCCTTCCTTCACTTTAGTTATTTCCTTAATACGAAGTCTCAAAGAGTGCAGTCCATGTTTTCAGTGGTCTTATAATTTTCATGCATCTTGATATGTGTTTCCAAACTACTTTTCAAAAAGGAGTTTCCCAAACAGGCTGCTGCTGTCAATGCCTGAGTGTGTAATCGAACAGCTTTCCAGCTGAGCGTTCGGGGTGGGGACCAGGCACAGGGACCAGATGGCAGGTGAGGACAAGGGGATCAGAGTTTGTAAATCCTGGGAGCTCCCGCTGCCTTCAACCCTCTGCCTTAAAAGGTAATCAGATGCTTTTCTCTGGAGTCTGTGTGATTCCAGGTGCTTCCTTGAGGGCATCCCCTCTCTAGTATTTGGTTTCAATCATCAAGAGCGAGGCAGGAGCTGGAGCCCAGCGAGGAGCCG
The DNA here is from genome assembly GCF_020740605.2 of Lemur catta. Classification (NCBI taxonomy): domain Eukaryota; kingdom Metazoa; phylum Chordata; class Mammalia; order Primates; family Lemuridae; genus Lemur; species Lemur catta. The sequence continues at coordinate 10,141,435 of NC_059152.1, read as the reverse complement.
ATTCTGACAGCCAGTCGGACAGCCGGGATGCCTCGTGGAGCTCTCGGATTCCACGTGGGCCGAACGGAGCCTTCGCACATCTGCAGCCGCCATCTGCTCTCCTGTCGCAGGACCTCATCCTCTGCTCAGGCATCGCTCAGCTCGCGCAAGACGTGTCTGTGTGAAAATTTTGCTTCCCCGCCCGCTCCTTCTCCACAGCTGCCCGTGCTCAGCCGAGCAGCACCCAGCACGCCACAGCTGTCGGGAGCACACGGCCACAGGCCCTTGAGGCAAAGCCACACAGAACTTACAGCGCGGCTGCGTCTGAGTCGTTCGTATCATCCTGCACACGTGCCTGTCGGAAGCCCTTGTTCTATTTCCAGCTCTGAGAAGCTGCAAGACCATGGGTGAATCACTCACCACCTACAGTCCTCAGGCTCCCTCTCTGTCCAAGAAGGAGAACAGCTGTTCTTGCATGTCCCCTGGTTGGGGTGAGAATGGAATGGAACAACGTATGTGAACACTTTGCAAACTGTGGGGCACTATGAGACACAGAGCACCGGTATTATCATTTGAATGCCAACTCCGAAGTGCCCAGAGAGCAATCGGGTGGCAGACGCCGTTGTTTGCCCTCCCAACAGCCATTCCATCCCCTTTCCTTGCTAGCTGAACCCCAGTTGTGTTCAGGTGGCAGGTGACTTTATGTCCAGAGCCCAGGAATGGATCACAATTGAGCTGAATGAATCATGGAAATCCCATTCCCTCTTTGCTCTTTGGAGGCAGGCAGGTGATCCGATTCAGACCCTGGACACCTGGGGAAAGGTATACCTCCCCCTCCTATTGGCTTGACATTGCCTTGTGAGGACCTGGTGCTGTGCTCTGCAGTTGCCTTTTGGTATCAGAAAAGGGAGCACCAAGAGCCACAGAGGTCACTGATCCAGGGTGATGTGGCTTAACCAGTGCGTTACCCACCTCTGGAACTGTCATCTCCAGATTCCTTCGTATGTGCGATTTTCAGATAAAACCCTGTGGCTTACATCCGATATTCTCTTACCTGAAGGCAGAGTGGTGAGAAACGTGGGGTGATGGAATTGATCAAGTTTGATCCAGTCTAAGCAACTGACAGTATTGAACAAGTTCTGGCCAGTGAGCTTGTTTCCTTGCCTTCTTGCTTCTACCTACTTTGCTTCATCGTGGTTTACTTTTTAAAGTGCAGTAATTAATAAGCTTCTGAGGCACAACCAAAATCATATATGAATTTAAAAGTAAGTGGCCACTGAGAAGTGCAATTAAAATATGAGGAGCAATATTATGTGTGTGATTATGCAAACAGTGGTCACTGAGGACAGGCAGTGGGCCAGGAAGCGAGGACTGAGAAGAGAGCAGGCGCAGGGCTGCAGAGGCAAGTACAGGGACACCCAGCGCTTCCAGAAAGTCTCCGAGGAAAGGAAAGGCCTTCTGCACCTGGAATGTGTTGCCCACCTGTCTGTCTGACATATGCCTTGGTGCTTTCCTGAAATGCAACTGTTATTCCCAGGAGAGTTTGTCTCTCTTATCCTAAAAGTTACCGCTATGGTCTGACTGTGTCCCCCAAAGTTCGTATGTTGAAACTTACCAGTGTGATGGCATTAAGAGGTGGTGCCTTTAGGAGGTAAGTCACGAGGGCTCACCCCTCATGGCTGGGATTAGTGCCCTCACCAAAGAGGTTGAAGGGAGTGCCCTGGCCCCTTCTGTCTCTGCTGCCTCATGAGGACACAGCGTTCGTCCCTGTCGCCCCCTCTTCCATCTGAAGACACAGCAAGAGGCGCCATCTTGGAAGCAGAGAGCGAGTTCCCGCTAGACGCTGAACCTGCTGGAACCTTGATCGTGGACTTCCCAGCCTCCAGAACTGTGAGAAGTAAATTTATATTGTTTATAAATTACCCAGTCTGTGGCACTTTGTTGTAGCAGCAAGAACAGACGAAGACGGTTATCAACTGAGGTTTTTGTTTGGTTTAATTTTGGACTTTAAATGCATGAAACTGAACCTTGATAATCTTTCATCACTGGTCCTTACGTAGCCCCTTGTTTACTTTCATTATTTATTTTTATTACATAACAAATACTGTTAAGCCAAGAACACCTCGCCCAAGAATAAAATATTTATAAAAGGTAAATATTCCTACATATGCCTCATCCGCTATCCCATTTCCCTGCTTGCCTCTTATTATTTTATTTTTCTGTCTGTCTGCTTATTTATTGCTTTGTTTATTTATTTATTTATTTTAGTGACAGGGCCTCACTCTATCGCCCAGTCTGGAGTACAGTGGTACAATCACAGCTCACTGTAACCTTGAATTCCTGGCCTCAAGCGATCTTCCTGCCTCGGTCTCCCAAAGTGCTGGGATTACAGCTGTTGAGTCTCTGTGCCTGGCTGCTGCTTGCCTCTTAAAAGAAGTTAATGCCTTGAATTTTATATTTATCATTCTTATCCTTTTTTCTTTTTGTTTTTGGTTATTATATATATGTATGCGTAACCAATATATTGTTTAATTTTGCTTGTAGTTTAATACTGCATAGCTAAGATTCATCCAAGTTGTTGAATATGGCCGGAGTTAACTTATTTTCACTGTAATGATATGATATTCCATTGAGTGACTATACCACAGTTTATTTATTGATTCTCTTGTCAAAGGACATTTGGGGATATTTCCTCCCCTCCCCGCTGTATAGAACGGGAATTCTGTGAACATTGTTGCATATTATCTTGGTGCATATGTGCTAAAGATTCCCTTAGATATTTACCTAGAAGTGGAATTTCAAATATACAAATATTCGATTGGACAGAATACTGCCACACTGTTTTCCAAAGTGATTGTGCTGACTTAATTTCTCATCAGCTATATGTAGGCGATGCCACTGCTCATTTTGCCTTCAGTACTTGATACTGTCAGACTTCTTCATTTTATAATCACATGGCTATAAAATGGTGTTTACTTGTGCACACGCTGTAGAGCCCCCTGAGATTAACCATCTTTTTGTATATTTATTGGCCATATGTGGTTCTTCTGTGAAATGCATTTTTGTGTTTTGGGCTCATTTTTCTATATTGAGTCATTTGTCTTTTTCCTGTTGATATTTAGGAATTCTTTGTTATTCTTGAGTCATCTTTATTGGTTATTTGCAGTGCAAATATCCTCTGTTTCTCACCTCCTGCAAGCAAGGATATGCAATTATTCTCAGGAAAAAAAAATATTCTAAATGCATATTAAGGAAGACTCCGGATGAAGACGGGAAGACAAAGCGCACCCTGGATGTTCCTGGCAAAACTCGGACTTTGGGAAATGAACCACGGCAAGACCTGGTGTCCTGGGATTGCTGGTGGGAAGAGAAGAGGGGATGCTGAAGCCAGGCCAGTCCTCATGGAAGCGGGGCTCTGGGGAGGATGAGGTGCTAACAATGGAAGAATAAAAGGCAGGACACTCTCATGAAAGAAAAGGAGAGGGCTGCCTGCCAGCTAAAGGAGCAAGACGACCTTGTGTTAGTTCATTTTCTTTATACTTTTGTGTCCATTTTTTTTGAAAGACTTTCATTTTTACAATGCTTTCAGATTTACAGAAAAATTGAGAAGATGATACAGAGAGTTCCCTTATACCCCACCTCCAGTTTCCTCTATCATTAACATCTTACATTACTATGGTACATTTGCTGGAATTAACGAACCAGTATTGATGCATTATTATTAACTAAAGTCTGTAGTTTATTCAGATTCCCTTACTTTATCCTTTTTCTGCTCCAACATCCCCACATTGCATTTAGCTGTCGTGTCTCCTTAGGCTCCTCTTGGTTGTGACAGTTTCTGAGACGTTCCTTGTTCTCGATGACCTTGATTGACAGTGTCGAGGAGTCCTGGCCAGGTATTTCCTGGGAGGCCCCAGTATTGTAATTTGATGTTTTTTCTCACACTTAGATGGGTGGTAGGTCTTTGAGAGGAAGGTCACAGAGGTAAAATGCCATTTTCATCACATCATCTCCAGGGGTTTTAGTTTCCTAGGGCTGCAGTAACTAAGTGCCACAAATGGGAATTGTTGAAATAAGCAATTTCCTCTCTCACAGTTCTGGAGAGCGCAAGTCCAAAATCAAGGTGTCAGTAGGGCTGTACTCTCTCCTCACCCTCTAGGAGAAGACCCTTCCTTGCCTCTCCCAGTTCCAGGTAGCCCCAGGCCCTCCTAGGCATGAGCTCCATAACTCCAGACTCTGCCACCATCTTCACACGGACTTGAGTCCCCTCTGCACACAACTCTTCCCTCTTCTTATAATGACACCAGCCCTATTGGATTAAGGGCCCACCTGACTCCAGTATGACCTCATTTCAATTTAACTAATCGTCTGCAAAGACCCTATTTCCAAATAAGGTCACATTTGGAAGTATTAGGGATCAGGACTTCGACATGTCTTTTATGGGGATGTAATTCAACTCGTAACACAAGTTACGAGGTTATGGATTATCAATATGATTTTTTATTACTGTTGGGGTTAACCTTGCTCACCTGACTGAGGTAGTGTTTGTCAGTTTTCTCTACTGCAAAGTTCCTCTTTTTCCCCCCCTTTCTACACTGTCCTTTTTGGAAGGACTCACCAGCACAACCCACACTTAAGGGGTAGGGAGTTACACTCTTCTTCCTTGAGTCTGTCTATTAAATCATTTGGAATTCTTCTGCAGGGGAGATTTGTCTCTGCTTTTCTCCCCCATTTGTTAATTTATCCAATCATTTATTTATATAATTAAGGACTTTTGCATATTTATTTTGTACTATAGGTTATAATCCAATACTACTTTGTTTTGTTGCTCCAATCTTTTAGCTTTGGCCATCGGGAGCTCTTTTAGTTGGCTCCTGTGTCCCTTTGACATACCCACGTCAATGTGAATTTGTTTGTTTGTTTTAACAACAAATAAATAACGAGCACTTCCTTATTTTCTGGAACTATAAGATGCTCCAGGCTTATCGTATATATTTCCTGACACAGTTCTTAGAATCAGCCATTTTTTCCAAGAGCTCTGGTTCCTTTCATTGGAGAATGGTATTAGACCCCAAGATCCAGGTGCTGGGATGCTCATTGCTACTGGGGCATCATTTCTTTAAGTCCCTCTCAGCTGACAAAGCGAGAAAATGTGTGTGTTTATACTAACCCATGTATGTACACATATCTATAAACATTTCTACATATAGCCATGTGTGTCTATATTAAGTCAAACATGAATTCATACTGTCTCCACCCGTAATCCATGCACCATTCTAGCCTCCTCCCCTTTTCTTATCTGTAAATTCCCACTCCAACTGTGAGAAATCCACCATCCATTTACGTAATGGTTCAATTCTAGTATATATACATGGATAGCAATATCAGAATTGTTAACCAGAACCTCTGTGGGATGAAACTTCATCAACTAGAGTACCTGCTTATATGCAGTGTGTTTTGCCTTCAGTCTTACACACGCCACTCATTTCAAAAGTTACTTAGGTCATCACTTTTGCTCCTCTCCCTTCACTGAGGTTGTTTTATATGTTTATAATGCAGTGAGATTCTCTTGTCATAGTCTGCATTCCTTCCTGAGATCTCCCAACCTCCTAAATGGCTTTATTTTTAATTTGCCTACATTAAGGTTCATGCTTTGTACTACAAGGCTCCATGGGTTTTGACAAATGCATAATGTCATGTATCCATCATTATAGTATCATACAGAATAGTTTTACTGCCCTAAAAATCCTCTGTGCTCATCTATTCAACCCTTCCTCCCCCCAAGCCCCTGGCAACCACTGATCTTTTTCACTGTTTCAGTAGTTTACCTTTTCTAGAATGTCATGTAGTTGGAATCAGAATATGTAGCCTCTTCTGACTGGCTTCTTTTATTTAGCAATATGCATTTAAGATTCATCCATGTCTTTTTATGATTAAGAAATGATAGCTCATTTCTTTCTATTTCTGAATAATATTCCATTGTATGGCTGCACCACAGTTCATCTGTTCACCTGTTAAAGGACATCTTGGTTGCTTCCAAGTCTTGGCAATTATGAAGAAACTGCTATAAACTTTCACATGCAGGGATTTTTTTTTTTTTTTTTGAGACAGAGTCTCACTCTGTTGCTCAGGATAGAGTGCCGTGCCGTCAGCCTAGCTCACAGCAACCTCAAACTCCTGGGCTCAAGCGATCCTCCTGCCTCAGCCTCCTGAGTAGCTGGGACTACAGGCATGTGCCACCATGCCCGGCTAATTTTTCCATATATATTTTTAGTTGTCCATGTAATTTCTTTCTATTTTTAGTAGAGACGGGGTCTCACTCTTGCTCAGGCTGGTCTCGAACTCCTGAGCTCAAACGATCCACCCGCCTCGGCCTCCCAGAGTGCTAGGATTACAGGCATGAGCCACCGCGCCCGGCCACACATGCAGGGAGTTTTGAGGACATAAGTCCTCAAATTATTTGGGTAAATACCTGGGAATGTGATTATTGGATTGTATGGCAAGACTATCTTTAGCTTTGCTAGAAATTGTCAAACTGCCTTCCCAAGTGGCTTTAGCACTCTGCATCCCACCAGTGGTGAATGAATTTCTGTTCCTCCACATTGCCATCAACATTTGGTGTTGTCAGGTTTTTTTTTAAGTTGGGTCATTTTAATAGGTGTGTAGTAGTATCTCATTGTTGTTTTAATATGTAATTCCCTAACAATGTTGAACATCCTTGCACGTGTTTATTTGCCGTCTGTATATCTTCTTTTGTGAGCTGTACAGATGTTTTGCCCATTTTTTTTTTAGTTGAGTTGTTTCCTTAAAGTTGAGTTTTAAGGGTTATTTGTATATATTAGATACCAATCATTTCTCAGATATGTGTTTCGTAAATATATTCTCCAAATTTGTGGCTCATCTTTTCATCCTCTTAGCAGCATGTTTTTTAGAGCACAAGTTTTTAATTTTAACAAGGTCCAACCTGTCAATTTTTTTCTTTCACGGATCATGTTTTTGGTAGCTAAAAACTCATTGCCAAATCCAGGGTCACTAGATTTTCTCCTATTTTCTTCTCGAATTTTTTTTTTGTTTGTTTCACACTTGGCATTTAGGTCTATGATATAACTCAGAGTTAATGTGTGTGAAAATTTTAAAGTCTGTGCTTAGGTTCTTCCTTTTTTTTTTTTTTTTTTTGCTTTTGGACGTGCAGTTGCTCCATCGAACTGTCTTTGCTCCTTTGTTAAAGCCCAATTAATTCTATTTGTGTGGTTCTATTTCTGAGCTCTCTATTCTGTTCCATTGACCTATCTATTCTTTCACCAACACCACCTGTCTTGATTGCAGCAGTTTTATGGTAAGTGTTGAAATTGGGCAGCGTCAGCCCTCCAACTTTGTCTTCTTTTTCAGGATTGTGTTGGTTATTATGGGTCTTCTACCTTTCCATATAAATTGTAGACTCAATTTGGTGACATCCACAAAATAACTCGTTGCAATTGTGATTAGGATTGCACAGACTCTATAGGAAGAGCAGGGAAGGAGTGACCACAATACTGAGTCTTCCTGTTTATGAACATAGACTATCTCTCCAGTTGATTTTTTATACGTTATTTTGATTTTTGTCTTAGACTAAGGGAACAGAAAGAAGTGGCCACTGAGGAGGTGACTCAGGAACATGAGACAAATCCCCCTTTTCAAACACAATTGAGGAAAACACACTCAATACAGGGAAGAGGCAGACATTAGGGCACACATTCAATGAATCAACCAAGACCCAGGAGCTCTTTTGATATTTAGACAAAGCATTTACTCTATAAACAGGATTACTTAAGCCTTAAAACAAAAGCTCTGTTTAAAAAATGTAGCGCACATAAATATCTGAAGTACAGAAAGAACTATGAGTATAAATCTGAGGTCTCGTTTTTAAAAGAGATAAAATGGAAACTTCATTTTACTTATCATTAGTTAGGCGGATGATCCATGACTGCATTCAGCTAAAATCTAATTTATCTCAGCAAACTAGGGCGTGGCTGCCACTGACAAAATGAGGAAATGGATGCAGTTCTTGTTATATTTGGGTCAAAATATGGTTGGATCTCAATTTTCTAGGTCATTCAGGTAAAACTTATGTCTGGGGCTGGAATGACTCAGTAACTATTTCTCTGTTTTCTATGGTACAAGATAATGACACGCCGGTATTTCTCTAAAGGGAACAACAAAAAAGCACAACCTGGATCCATTAGTAGTGAATATATATTAGTCATTCATACAGCCATTCAATCAACAAGATTTATTGAATGCTATATGCCAGGCACTGTTCTAGGCACAAAAGAGAGAAAGTTCTGAAGAAAATAAGAGCAAAATAAGGAGACAGAGATTGGAGGTCTTGATTATATGGTAGAGGTCCCCAACCTATGGTGAGTTGTATAATTAATTCATTTATATATTGCAATGTAATAATAGAAATACAGTACACAATAAATGTAATGCGCTTGAATCATCCTGAAACCATTCCCCCCACTGCCCACCATCCATGGAAAAATTGTCTTCCCTGAAAATGGTCCCTGGTGCCAAAAAGGTTGGGGACTGCTGTAGGGGTAGTGAGGGCAAGCCTTGCTTATAAAGTGTCACTGGAGAATATATAAACCTAAAGGATAACAGAGGCCGAACCACATGGAAAATGTTTCTAGGCAGAAAAAGGCCAGTGCACAGAAAGGAGCATCCTTGGGATTTTCAAAGAACAAGGAGGCCAGAAGTGTAGGGAGCAGAGGAGGAAGTCAAGTCAGAGGGGACACGGGGGCCAGCCGGACCATGCAGGGCCTGGTAGGTCTTGGTGAGGACCGTTGGAGGGTTTTGAGCAAATAGGTGAAATAATCTGATTTCCATTTTTAAAGTCTCCCTGTGACTGCCTTGAGATGTTGGGTAATGAAATCAGAGGGTCAGGGGAGGAGACAGACCAGCTGGGAGACCGGTGGGGCGATGCCTAAGTCCCCAGGAGCGATGCCTAAGTCACTAGAGGTAGAGCGGCGAGAAGAGATCGGACGGGGGATATTTCTGAATGCAGAGACAACAGGATTGGCAGATGGATGGGAAGCGAGGCGTGAGAGCAGGAGATTCAGTGAGAACTGCTGGAGTCACCCACGCGGTCTCTGCAACTTGTGCAGTGAACCCCAAACCCAGGAGGCGGGTCTCCCCAGACCTCTCCTACCTTTATAGCATCTGGGAAGGAACAGGAAGCAACCCCAGGGGAGAGAGCGGTTTACTTATTTTCTTTATTCTAATTATAAATGTCCAGTTTTAGAAATGTTCACAAATTTACATGTCTGTTTTATAAAATTTGGAAAATAGAGAAAGAAAGAAGAAAAATAAAAACAACCACCTTTCTGCCACTGAGCAAGAGTGCACCACTACTAGTACCCCGTGTAGGTTCTCCCAGGCTTTTGCAAATCTACACTCTCATATAGGACCACATTTTTAATAGAAAAGAATATCAGACTCATACTATACATTCTCCTTTAATTTCCTTTTTTTTTCCTTCTAACAACCTGCTACCATCTTTATTCTGTCACTACTTGTCTGTCATGGTATTAGTCTGCTTGGGTTGCCATAGCAAAATACTACAGGCTGGGTGGTTCAAAACACAGAAATTTGTTTTCTCACAGTTCTGGAGGCTGGAAGGCCAAGATCAAGGTGTGATCAGCGTTGGCTTCCAGTGAGGCATCTCTCTCTGGCTGGAGATGGCTCCTTGTGTCCTCACACGGCCTTTCCTCTGTGCACTCTAGCAGAGACAGCACTAACTCTGTGGTGTGTCTTTCTCTTCTTATAAGGCCACCAATCCTATCAGATTAGAGCCTTTCTCAGTCCGTTGTCTCGCCATAAAGGAATACATGAGGCTGGGTAATTTATCAGGGAAAGAGGATTATTTGGCTCGCGCTTCTGCGGGCTGTACAAGAAGCCTGGCCCCAGCATCTGCTCCTGGGGAGGGCTCAGGGAGCTGCCACTCTTGGTGGAGGGGGACAGGGAGCCTGTGTGTCACATGGCAGGAGAAAGAGCAAGAGAGAGGCGGGAGGTGCCAGGCTCTTTTTAACAGTCCGATCTCAACTAATAGAGCGAGAACTCACTCACTGTCCCCAGACATTCATGAGGAATCCGCCCCAATGACCCAAACACCCCCTACAAATCCCCACCTCCAATATGTGGGATCACATTTCAACATGAGATTTGGAAGGGCCAAATATCCAAACTATATCAGGGCCCTACCTATATGACCTCATTTAACCTTAATTATCTCCCTAAAAAAAGTCCTACCTGTAAAAGTTGCCACAGTGGGCACTGGGGCTTCAACATATGAATTGGGAGCAGGGGAGACACAATTTAATTCATAACACCCACCCAACATATTAAGATGTTTAAAACACATATTAATTTGAAAATTATTCCACTCTTATTGATGGCTTTAAAATATGAAACTGACAGAATATTGCTATGGTTTGAATATTTGTCCCTACCCAAACTCATGTTGAAACTTAATCCCCAATGTGGCAATGTTGACAAGTGATTGGGTCCTGAGGGTTCTACCCTCATTGATGGATTAATCCATTCGTGAATTAATAGATTAATGGGTTGTCATGGGAAGGAGACCAGTGGCTTCATGAGAAGAGGGGAGACCTGAGCTAGCACGCTCAACCTTCTCACCATGGGGTGTCGGTGCTGCCTTGGGACCCTGCAGAGAGTCCCCCCCAGCAAGAAGGCCCTCACCAGATGCACCCCCTCAACCTGGGACTTCCCAGCCTCCGGAACAGTAAAAATAAACTCCTTTTCTTTATAAATTACCCAGTTTCAGGTATTCTTTTATAAGCAACAGGAAATAAGCTAAGACAAACCTATTGCTACTTATTCTCCACTTTAGTCTTGAAACACAGGGAGGATTGGACTAGAGCTTCCAAAAGTGCCTCTGGATCCCCCGGATTCTTCCACTATGTGATTTTTCAGACGTGAGAATCTTGTTTTAAAACACACCCAACTTTGGCCTCTTCTATTTTTCCCTAGATCATAAATTCACATAAAAAAAATACTTATCTTTAAAATGAGAAATTAAAGGATTTTTTTTTTTTTTTTAGAGAACTGTTTTCTAATAAGCTGTAACAACTGGCTTCCCCAGCCCAGCAGCACTATGTGTTAGGTCGTTCGGGCTCCTCGTTTCCTCCTTCACTCTGCAATAGAAGCATTCTCTGATAACAAAAGCTCAATACAAGCCCAGTGCTCAGCTCTGTCATACGATTTTTCACTTGAGCAGATCTTAGGCAGAGCCAGAAACAAAACCGCAGAATGACATTTTGGCTCCTCCATTGTAGGAAGCCAGTGAGCAGTTTCCTAATAAATATCCATTTCTTCAATAGTATTTATGATTACATTATTACAGTAGAGGTATTCCGTGCCTGCTTCCTGATAAAGAAAAGTGATGTTTGCAGAGGCAACAGAAGTCTCTAGAAGCTCTGACAGATGTGGGCTTCCATTTTCCTCGGTGATCTGGGAGGATGGATTATTTGCCCAGATGAGGCTAAACTCTCAAGATGCAAAAGCACCAAGTCCAGAGCTTGGTGGGAAAGTGGGGTGAGCTGTGTTCACATCACATCATTAAACGGCTTCCTAGGTTCCTGGAATCTATCAGGACGATAAGAAAAATACTTGAACTAGTCAATTATATTTTCTAAACAAAGCAATGGCTTTTCTAGGAAGGCAACTGCCTTTATACTTAGCCCAGAAGGACAGCCTGTGGAATCACAGGGAGGTAAGTGGCAACTTGGTTCTGCCACTTATTATCTGGGGGACACTGACTAAAGTACTCAGTCTCTCCAAGTCTTGGCTTTCTCCTCTGTAAATTGAGACGTTTTGATGATGAACTGAGAACATGTTTACACAGTGCTTAGCATAGTGTATAGTAGTAATTAACAGTCCATATCTGGTAGATGCTGTTATTACTATTATTACTATTAACTTCCTGCCATTGCTCCCATGAATCTATGCTGAGTAAGTTGTGCGGATGTGGGCTTGTGTTCCAGCACCTTCCAGGATCAACAGGCCAACGCGCTATTGCTATGTCTTTTAGTCTTTCTGTAGATAGTCCAGTCTTTTCCTATTATCCCTTCTTAGCTCACATCCTTCTTGTCCGACCCCAGGAACTCACACAAGCCCTCTAGGTTGTGCCTCCACAGACAGACAAGTGTCTCTCTGTTGGAAAGTCCAGTCCTATGGGAGGATTAAACTGGGTGGAGAACGGAGACTGCGCTTGTGTAAAGACATCTAGGCCCCACAGAGAAATCTTCTGAGACTGAGCAGGGGAGAGGGAGTGGAGTTTTCTGTCTTTCTTTCTTTTTTTAGAGACAGGGTCTTGCTCTGTCACCCAGGCTAGAGAGCAGTGGCGCAATTACAGCTCACTGTAACCTTGAACTCCTGGGCTCAAGTGATCCTCCTGCCTCAGCCTCCCGAGAAGCTGGGACTACAAGCACATACCACCACACCTGACTAATTAGTTTTCATGTTTTGTAGAGACGGGATCTCACTATGTTGCCCAGGCTGGTCTGGAACTCCTGGCCTCAAGCGAGCCTCCCGCCTGGGCCTCCCAAAGTGCTAGGATTACAGGCATGAGCCACCGCAACTGGCCTGGAGTTTTCCTGAGTGGCAGAGGATAACAGGACACTAAATCCCCAGGTTCGGAAGCCTCCTAAAAAGATCTGTGTACCCTGGCTTTGGGAAGGACTCTATGCTTGGGGACAGTGTTGCTTCTCAGAAGTGCAAAAGCAGGCCGGGCGTGGTGGCTCACGCCTGTAATCCTAGCACTCTGGGAGGCCGAGGCGGGAGGATTGCTCGAGGTCAGGAGTTCGAGACCAGCCTGAGCAAGAGTGAGACCTCATCTCTATTAAAAATAGAAAGAAATGATTTGGACAGCTAAAAATTTATATAGAAAAAATTAGCCGGGCATGGTGGCACATGCCTGTAGTCCCAGCTACTCGGGAGGCTGAGGCAGGAGGAGCGCTTGAGCCCAGGAGTTAGAGGTTGCTGTGAGCTAGGCTGACACCACAGCACTCTAGCCCGGGCAACAGAGCCAGACTCTATCTCAAAAAAAAAAAAAAAGAAGTGCAAAAGCAGACTGAAAATAAGAAGATCCTTGCGGTGGGTCAAAAAATGGCTCCCCAAAAGAAATCCACCTCAAACCCCTGGAACCTGTGAAGGTTTCCTTATCCAGAAAAAGGGGGCTCTGCAGATGTGGCTAAAGATCTTGAGATGAGTGATAACCCTGGATTATCTCAGCGAGTCCTCAATGCCATCAAGAATATCTTTACAAAAGAAAAGAGAAGACACTGAGGCGAAGGTGATGGGGAGACAGAGAAAGAGACTGGAGGGACAGCTACCAGCCAAGGAATGTCCAGAAATGCCAAAAACCACCAGAAGCCAGGAGAGGCAAGGAGGGAGCGGGGCCTGCCAACACCTTCATTTAGGACTTCTGGCCACAGAACCACGAGGGAATAAATTTCCGTTGTCTTAAGCCACCTAGTTGGTGTTAATTTTTGACAGCAAGTGCAGGAAACTGATCAAAAGTCCTCCTTCAGACTTTCTGGGAATTACGTCTTCACCCCTCCCCTAAATGATCTTTGGAAACAGTAGACCTTCCTCTCCTACCCCCACCCCACCCCTCCCTCCCGGAAAGACATGATTGAGATTAAATTATTCAAAATGATGCTCAATAGGACTTGGAGCTAAATCTAAATCTGATTTTTAAAAGTAAAGCTAAGTGCATCTTCTTGCACCTAATTCTTGTGGACTCCATCCTGTCCTGCCACATCGGGAGGGAGGCACCACAACCTCGTGGCCCCTGCCAAGCTTCTGCTTCCCTCCTGTCACTGTCCCTGCCTCCATGGCTGCCCGGAATTCCAGAGGGAAGGACCATAGAAGCATCAGGGGCGTGCTCTTTGCCCTTTCCCAGGACTTTAAGGCAGCAGACCCCTTCTCAGGGGACCCCATGTCTTCAGGAAGTCAAGACTAGCTCATCCTCCCCAAAGCGAAAGGCTTTCGATGTAGGCAAAGCATCTCCATCCCTTCTTCCTTCAAATTCTCAAAGAATATAATCCCACCACCATGTTCCTCTCCAATCCAGTACCGTCTAGAGACAGCACTAGCTTGGGTACGTGTGCCATGATGCAAACTCTGAACAAAACCTCCCCAATGTACTCATTTATCACCATCCCATCCACACCCTCCCCAGCGATCTTTCCAGCACCGATGCATTGCACACAGAATTCATAACTAGATGCGTTTCGTGGCTTTCCTCCTCTCTTGTTATTTACTGTCTAATGAATGCCAAACCCCCTCATCTTTTGCAATCTGTCTCCCTGGTGTCGGGGACCCCCTTGAGTTTAGTACCACCCATAGCTATTCTGCTGCGGACTCTTTCCCAGATATTTTTCTTCTAATGCCAACTCAGCCCAGCCGGAAGGCCAGCCTTGGCAGCAGCCTCATTAAACGCAGCTGAAACTCCATTTCTCATCTTAACGCCTTTGAGCCAAGCGGCTGCCCGCTCTCTCCTCATATCTAACTGGCTTTTTCCTGATGGGAAAATCATCACGACAGTCCAAGCCCTTCTCCGTCGCAGGAGCTCTTTCTGGAAGCCTATTAGGAGATCAGAAAATGTAATAATTTTCTACGCATTGACAGACCTTTAACTCCTTCCCTACCTAGTGATATTTTTAAAAAATGACAATTTGAACTGATACACTTTAGCTCCCTCTCTCCTGACCACGAAGGTGGCATATGGCGGCCACTATAGGAAAAGCAGAGGACAGAGGTGGCTGTTTTTCTTGATGAGTAACAAGCACCGTCTATACAAGATGCCCGTGTACAGCAGAGTTTGCTCCGGCTTCGGGAGTCAGGGCAGGAGTTTATACCGTCATGCAGTTTAGCAGGTAATCTGCAGCAGGCATTTAGGCACGCCTGTTCTTCTGAGCTCTTCCCAGCATTGGTGATCTTTTTTATTCCTACTCCAGCATTCTGTCATTTTCTGAGCTCCTTATTTCTCTCCAGACCACCTTGTACCTCCTTCTTAAATACCCACGCTAGCTCTCTGACATTCTCGTTCAGAGACATGTTTCTGTCTCTCTCTCGGCCTATCCAAGCCACACTCCGAGAGCTACATTCATGGGCCAAATGGTTCATCACAATGCTCTGCTAAACCACGTTCCCTCCCCTAAGAGCAATTCTGCCCCCAGATCTTGAATATTTTTATCACCACTTCATCTCAATTATAGGCACTTCTTAAGTTTTTATATTTGTGGAATACAGAGTTTCCTTCTCCCAGATTTCATGGCCTCCTTTTTATTTTCGACCAAATGAGGGAGATAAGAACCCCAAATGTGTGTGAGCGACAACAGGCAGGAAGGCAAAGAACTCAACTGATCTGAGCTGTGAGACGTGCGAATGATGCTGGAAAATGAAGTTTCTCGTGTCGTCGCTGTGAGCTCTCCTCACCGGGGTTTCCCGGTGGGCCTTGCTCTGCCAGCTAGACTGGCACGTGACCTGCTGGCCTCCCACCTTGTCACCCATGATGGCAGAGGGCAGAGAGAGTAGAAGGAAGGAAGGGAGGGAGGAAGGAAGGAATGAAGGAAAGAAGGAAGGAATGAATGAAGGAAGGAAGGGAGGAAGGGAGGGAGGGAGAGAGGGAGGAAGGAAAGAAGGAAGGAAGGGAGGGAGGGAGGGAGGAAGGAAGGGAGGAAGGAAGGAAGGAAGGAAGGAAGGAAGGAAGGAAGGAAGGAAGGAAGGAAAAGAAAGGAAGGAAGGAAGGAAAGAAGGAAGGAATGAAGGGATAAAGGGAGGGAGGGAGAGAGGGAGGGAGAGAGGGAGGGAGAGAGGGAGGAAGGAAGGAAGGAGGGAAGGAGGGAGGAAGGAAGGAAGGGAGAGAGGAGGAGGGAGGATGTATCTATGATCTCCATTGCTGTACTCAGAGTCTAGGACGGTATCTGCAGAATCCATGCTCTGTGAATACCTGTTGGCTGGTAAACAAAAGGACAGAAGATCATCATGGAAAACTGAAGTGTCAGGAATAGCCATGAATTTTGAAGAAGAGCAGTTTGGGCTGGGGGTGGTAGGCTCGCCTGATAAGCCATCAAGGCACCATAACGCTCCGGGGATTAACATATAACGTGATAAACTCCCTTAGACCTTTCTCAGGAAGACCTCCCCAGAGGGTATGTTACATCAAAACAAGGCAGTAAACCCAGCAGAAGAAATACACAGCAAAACAAGGTGTGGCCCAAGAACGGGGACAGAAAACCAAGCGGGGGATAAGGACAGCAGGAACCCCGAGGCAGGGAAGCAGAGAGCATCCCCAGAAAGAGTGGAGACCCCAGGGTGGACAGCTGGGCGGCCCATCCAAATTGGAAGAGGTTGGACATCCATGGGAGGCATGAGCAATGTGGATGAATGCTTTAGGAGGAGATTTAAACAACTGTCCACAAAATATGAGATTGGGTTACTGAAAAATACTTCAAAAAATAAGCAAATGAACAAAAAGCACTCAAAACAATGGGTAACTGCAGGGGAAAGTTTTCTAGAAAAGGCAAAATCAAAGCTTGGCTGTACACAGCATATGTTGGAAGAGTCATAATGATACTGAACACTGATCTAAGCAAGACTGTGCAGAAAGAACAGCGGAAGTGTCGTGTGCAGATGTGTGGTAACAGCTCCCCTCTGGCTCATTTCTGACGTCCCAAACAACAAGAATTCCTCAAAAGATTATCTTGGCATGAGGTCCCCACTTCCTCACTCCACTCTTGCCTTAATACAAATGGTTAATAGCTCATTAGGTTTACCAACACATGTTACTGATGTCCTTGTTTACCAGTCTTGTTATACTCCACTCCTAATTCTGGGTCTACTTTTGTTCTCGCTAAAATAGATTCTTTAGCAATTCCTCCAGCAGAGATCTGTGAGTGATAAACCCTTAGCCTGTGTATGTCTGCATGTCTTAGTGACACTCCCCATTCTCGAAAGAGAGTTTCACTGTGCGTAGATTTCCTGACAGCAGTTGTTTTCGCCCAGCGCTGATGTCTGGCACCGTCCATTGCTCATGGAAGTCGACTGTCAACCTGACACTCTTTTCCCAGGGACCTGTCTTTTCTCCCTGGTAGCCTCTTAGATTTTTCTCTTTATCCCTGACAGTGTGCAGTTCCCCTATGAAGTGTCTAGGGATGGGTTTGTGTGTTTTTATCTTGCTAGAGACCTGGTGTGCATTTCCGATTTGAGGATTTGAAGATTCATGTCTTTCGCAATTCAGGGAAATTCTCCTAAATATTGATTCTCTGCCATTCTCTACTTCTCTTACTTCTGTTGGGCACACATGGGAGCCTATCGGTCTAACTTCTCAATGTTGATATCTTCATTTCTGTGAGCTGAGTTCTGGGTCACTTTCTTGGTAGTATCTAATTAATAAATTCTCTCTCCAGTTGTATCCAGTTCAGCCACAGATCTGTCCAATCTGTGCTTTAATTATTTCAATAACCCTATTTGTCCTTTCTGTAGGTTATAATTGATTCTTTATAATTATTTTTAAAAATCTCTGTTTGTGGTTCATTCATTCAAGGATATTTATTAAGCTAGACTCGGTGGTTCACGCCTGTAATCCTAGAACTTTGGGAGGCTGAGGCAGGAGGATGGTTTGAGGCCAAGAGATCAAGACCAGCCTGAGCAACATGGTGAGACTCCATCTCCACAAAAAATTTAAAAAATTATCTGGGCGTGGTGGCGCGCACCTATAGTCCCAGCTTCTTAGGAGGCTGAGGCAGGAGGATCGCTTGAGCCCAGGAGTTTGAGGTTGCAGTGAGCTATGATGATGCCACTGCACTTTAGCCTGGGCAACAGAATAAGACCTTATCTCAAAAAAGAATAATAATATTTATTAAGCATCTACAGAGTGCCAAGCACTATTCTGGGCTCTGGGGGACTCAGCAGTAATAAAATACATGAGCATACATTCTCGTGACATAAAATGAGTACATGAGTAAAATATGTAAGTAAAACATAGAACACACCAGCTAATGGTAAGTGCTACGGAAAAAATTAAACCAGAGGAGGGGAAGAGGGAGTGAGGGGTTGCCTTACTGATCAGGAGACAGGGAAGTCTGTGTGACCCGGGCTTTTTTGTGGGACTGAGGTCCCCAGGGGATAAAAGGCAGAATGAGCCTGGGAGCTGTGAACGGGAAGGTGGGAGCCATGAAGGGGCGGTGGGAGAGAGGGTGGAGGTCTTGCCTGGAGCACACACAACTCTAGGTTTTCCCCCTCGCTTTGTCATGGACAGACAGAGGCCAATGGAGGCAAAGAACCATGGCCATGATCTGACAGGTCTTGACCTTAAAAAAAAAAAAAGAGTCATGGACAGGTGGACTGGGGTCACCGTCCTCTCGTGCAGAGCGCCCAGCGCTCCGATGCCTTTGGGGTCATAATTTCTTATGCTGGCTCTTTATATCTTTGAGGAGTCAAATAGACTTAATTTAAATTCATTTCAGATGTTTGCTCTATTATTTGAAGTGCTTCAGGAATTAATGTTCCTATTTGTTCAGCCTGTTGGTTATTTTTCATTATATCAGTTTGTTTTTTGTGCTTTGGGGTTTTAATATACAGACTCATCTTCAGTAGGAGGAGAAAGAGAAAGAGAGAGAGTTTCCTCTCCCATGCTCATGTCTGGTTATGTTTAATTGCATTCACCCAATTCACCCAATTCATGGGTATGTCCGGCCAAGTCTACACCCGCGGGGCCACCCAGACTCAGCCCACTGCCCCCACCCCACGGCCACCACCTGGCCGAGCCTCCGTTACCCCTTATGCCACAAATGCCCAGTGCCACTCCCACCCTCCAGCTCTCACTTTGCCGCACAATATCAGGAGTGATCTTTGAAAAGTACACATCAAACTTTGCAGAGTCCTGCCCAGTCCGGCTGCCCTCTCTGCTCCAAGCCACCTTCTGCCACCCTGGCCCTTGCTCCAGGTTCTCTGAGACTAGAATTCTTTCTAGAATGTGCCAGGCTGTTCCTCCACTGCTCATTCCTGGCACTCTCTTGTCCAGACTGTGCCTGGCTGGCTCCTACCCTCCCTTCCGTCTCAGCATCCTGGATGTCCCTTCCTCAGGGACGCCTCCCTGCCCACTCTCGGTGACACTCTGTCTCCACGTCCTACACAGTTTCTCCCTAGAACTGATCACCGTCCTCATTTTTTCTTATTGTCTGTCTCTCCCTCTAGAATGAAAGTTCCAGGAGAGCAGAGTATTCTCTGTGCCTGGCACGAGAGGGGCCCCTCTCCACATACAAAAATCATTCATTGAATCAATGAATCAATATTCGGCCTGTCGCCCCCTCACTGCCGGCTGCCAGCGGGCTCCCAAATCTCCAGCTTGAGGAATAGGATTTAGGTCCCAAATCTCCAGCTTGAGGAATAGGATTTAGGTCCCAAATCTCCAGCTTGAGGAATAGGATTTAGGTCCCAAATCTCCAGCTTGAGGAATAGGATTTAGGTCCTTTCAGAAAATTCTGGCACTGACTTGTAAAGTGACCTTGAGTAAGTTACTTTACCTCTCGTTTGTCATTTCTTTCCCACGAGACGCTAACTCAAAGAACCCCCAAAACTGGACATGTCACATGCCTGGGATCAGGCCGGGCCGCAAACAGAACCTTGTCCTCATGAACCCAAGATGTTTGTTTGCAGGCGCTTCCTGTGCAATGACTGTATTTATTCTAGAATCAGATTTAAGAAAGCTCCCAGGAGGGCCCTGTGTTCTGCCGCCATCTGTGATCCTAACTGCCTGAGTTGGAGCTAAGGAGAAGGAAAACAGCGCTGTTTCCGGAGCCCAGAGCTGTCTGTTCTTGAATATTCCTCCTGCCCAGTTCCCTTGTCAAACGGCCCGGCATTGAGACACCTTTTTGGTTCACGTGGAATGATATGGTCAGGAAACCACTCGGCTCCTCAAACGGGTCACAGCAAACAAACAAACAGGGGGATGCTGCTTCTGCGAAGGGCTCTTGGGTGACAATGGGTTGGTACTTCGAAAAAGGACGGTGGGCCACATACAAGGCCATGTGTGTGGTTCATCAGTTGGCACAGAGGGGAGGCGAGAAACCCACAGCTGAGCAGGACAAGGCATGTCATACTTCCCTGGACGCAATGGATTGCACTCTCTGCAGAAGGCGTATTTATAAGCCCAGAAAATCTCCACTGCAGATGGGCCACACTGGAAAGACACAGTATTAGAAAATGCCATTTGACAAAATTGTAATATAAAGATATTTTTCTTCCTTTTTTTTCCCCCTCTTTCTTTCAGGGATGCCTCTTAGTGGCATAATCCTGCAGTACTTATGCTCGTGTTCAGACCAGTCACCGCAAATGCATGGAACGAAGACCCTCGAGCATGGGGAAGGGGGTTGGCCCAGCGGAGCCCCACCTGCTAAACTCCAGGGACCCTCAGGACGGTGGCCTGCCAGGGGTGTCTTCTGTCACTTTGGATATCAGTATGTTCTGATGTAGGTCCGCTGCCTGGTTTATGGGAAACCAGGAATTCCTGAAACTTAGGAATCTGGGATGAGGTCTTCAATCTACAAGTAGGGCTTTTAGATCACGTATTCCAAGTTCGTACGCACTGAACCCACTGTGTGAGCCCCTGGCATTCGTGGACACATGGTTTCCAGTTCTGAATGTCTTTGTTCCTTCCTTCCCACACCAAACTCTGTCCTTGGAAGCGGTAACCCCTCTTTCCCGGCTTTGTGAAGTGGTGAGCCACTTCCAAATGGTGGGCGAGGAATGGCAATAACTTGGGAGGGTTGAGCACTGAGAAGAGGTGTTCTCTTCCCTGGAAGATTTCTTGGGAAAAGAAACAGAATTTGAAATCCTGCTCAAAATTAGCTCCTCTCCATCATAAAGGGATTATAAAGTCATCTGGGTAAGCAAATTCTCTCCAGAGAGAGTCAGGTGTAGTAGACCCATGTGTGAGTTTTATCGCTCCGACGCTCAGCCATGCCTATTTGGAGATTGGGCCTTAAAGAGGTAATTAACAGGTACTTATTCAACAGGTACTTATTACTCCCCCATGCAGAGATCCAGCAGTCGATGGGTCATTGTCCTCAGGGAATGGGAGACTTGGCTTGGACTTCCTGCAAGGTCTGGACACAGTGGGGACTTTGGCTGGCACACTGGGTGGCATGAGCTCAACAGGCAACAGAGAGAAAAGACGAGGAAGGAGAAGAGGGACAAAGGAGAGTGAGGAAGGGCTCCAAGTGGCATCTTCCTAGAGTCCCGGGGGCTGCTGTGCACACGAAGGGCCAGTCTGAGTTCATTCCCATTGGCTGAAGCTGCTTGCCACGTGCTCTGATGTAGGTCAGCCGCCTCGTTTATGACAAACCAAAAACTCAGGAATCTTGGGTGAGGTCTTCAGACCTACAAGTAGAGCCTCCATATCACTTATTTCAAGCTCCTAGGAACTGAACACAATGCACGAGCCCCTCAACCATGAAAGCTCCCTGAAGGTGGGGACCAATTCAATCACATACATTGAGCGCTGAGTCCATTTCTCTTCAAATACTCTTTTAAAAAAAAATCTACACTCCTTCCCAGGCCTCCACTGCCCCCGTGACCTGGCCCCAACTCCCTGCTGACCTCCTGTCGTGTCATTCTCCTTGCTCGCTAATCTCCACTTGCAATGGCCTTTCTAATCCTTGAACGCAACCAAATTTTTACTCACTCCAAAATATTTTTCTTGATGTTTCCCTTGCCTTGGACACGCTTCCTGGAGTTTGATAATTATAGATCTTTCTCATTGAGGTTTCAGTCTAAATGTTACTTCCTGGAGTTTTTCTTCTAGAAATGATTCTCATACTGACCACAACTAGGAAAGCTAGTAGTTGAGATGTAACTGTATTTGTTTGGAGGCATCAGAGAGCTACTCAATCAGTGAGGAATTATAAGTCTAGGATAGAACAGAGGCCCAGACGTGAGCCTAGTATTTCAGACTTTTCCCCAGAGGCAGTTCCAAATTCTGAAAGTGGAAGCTGAGAGATGGAAATGATGAATAGAGTTCCCCACAAACCAAGGGACTGAGGGTTTCAGAGATTGCTGAGGAGGAGGGGCCCAGGCAAACAACCTATCAGTTACCTGGAAATAGGTGTGGAGTGATTGACCAGCCCTCACAAGGTCTGAAGCTCAGCCTTAAATAATCTAGATCCTTGGCTGAATTAATGTGATCTGGAATTTTCTCACCTAGATGCCTGCCAGATGCAAAAGTGCATCCTTTCTGGAAGAATATAACAGCATTAAAAGCCTTGGATTATCTCACTTATTTATATATATCTCATATCTGGCACTTATTAAAACATAATCCGGCATGTAGCAAGATAAGACATGACTAAAAACAGAGAGAAGTAGACAACAGAAACAGAGGAGGAGTTCAGATGATAAAGTAGACAAACTTTAAAACAACCATGATTAATATGTTTAAGAATATAAAAGACAAGGTTAAAAATTTTGATGAATAACTGGAAATTATGTTTACAACCTATAAAAGGTGAACCAAATGGAAACTCTAGTATGGAAAATTATGAGTGAAATGAAGAACATATTGGATGGGTTTAATGTCAGATTAGACACAGCTGAAGAGAGAATTAGCAAACTAGAAGCTAGGGCAGAAAAAATATATCTAAGATTAAATAAATAGACAAAAAGATAGTAAATCTAGAAAATAAGAGACAAACAGGACACTGTGGAAAGTTCTAACGTTGTTGTAACTGTGTTAGAACTGTAGAGATGGCGGGAGAGAGAGAATGGGGCAAAAGTAATATTTAACGAGATTATTACTTAACCAATGAGAATCAATGGCTTATGTGTGTTTGTGTGTATGAATTCTCATGACAATGCAACACCTCAAGATGTTTAGAAGTAGGAACTTAGTGACATAACTTCACTGCCAGATTCACATTCCTATTCAAAGCCCACCTCAGCCTCCTTCGATGTCTGTGACCACTGTCACCCCTCTCACCCAGGGCCTCCCTCCCATCCTCTTCTCAGTCTGTGATGTTTGCTGGAGCACTAGTGACCTCAGTGCTGCTAGCCAAAACTTGTGGCCCTCTTTCCAAGCATGTTTGGATTTCACTTCCCCATCCCTTGAAAGTTAGATGTGGTCAGGTGTCTTGCTTTGGCAATGAAATGCGACAATTATATATGGCCATTTTAGGTGGATGCTTTAAGACCCAGTGTTCAATATAAATTAAAGTATGTTCTTGTCCCCTTGCCTTGGAGTCAAGACAGAGCCTCCTTCAACCTAATTTCTGGATGATTCTAAGAGACAGCTCCCACCTGACCCGTGAGGGCCCGTTTAGCATGCATAAGAAATAAGTCTACATTGCTTGAAGCTGCTAAAACATTGGGGTTACTTGTTGCCACGGTATGACATAGCCTATCCAGACACATGTCCCTTAGATCTGCTTTCTCAGTCCCCTTGTCACCACTCACCTCCTGTTTCAATCAAGTTCTGCGAGACCTTTGCCTTCTTGCTTTCTTTTGGGCAACAGAATCTCACTTTCCCCTTAGGATCTTTGCTACATCTGTTCTTATTTCCTATTCCTTGTTGCTGATGGGGGTGATGCTCTTTATTCCCAAGAATGCCCCTTTCATCCAGTTCTTTTTTTCCAGACAGCTGGCAGCTTTACACAGCAATGAAAGTCTTTCCAGAAAAGTGACTAAAAATTATGTCCTAGGGAAACATCTACCTCCCTCGTCTCCTGACTGCCTGAAGCCCAGCCTGTCCTGAACTCGGGCCATTCCACCCGTACAGACTTGATCGCCGCCGCAGGCAGATGGAGAAGCTGCCCCAGGTCTTGTCTGGCAAGGCTGCAGCTAGTTACGGATTCTGGGCCGTCACCTAGCAGGCTGCTGGCATGCTGTAAATGGAAACAAACAACAGCCTTTGGGTTATAGCTCGTGAGCCGTATGAAAACTCAGAAAGCAATCCTTCTTACGGTGGGCTGGGTGTGCGGTGAGCCTCATTTTCTGGGAACAAGGACAGAGGATGAAGCAAAATATTTCATCTGTGTTCTTAATGCACAAAATTAGATGCATGCACGTGTATATAGATATGAAAGGGCATTCCTCTCCGATTAGCGAGATCAAATTGTTTTGCATTTGTATTTTTTCCCTAAGAGCTCCAGCAGTCTCTGAATTCAAATGCTTATGTTGTTAAAATATCTGCGCGCACACACACACACAAACATATTTTCTACAAGGGAATAATGAAAGGTTTCTGTCCCTTCCAGGCAAAGAAGGATGAGTCACGAATATCATTTGAAGAAGTCCAGTCTCTTCAGGGGACAGGTGGAGTTCCTGACACCTTCCCTTGCAAGCAGCTGCCACCTGCTGGGCTCATCTCTTTGTTTTCTGCCAACAACGGATTCCATATTCTAGCAATGAGTCTGAATTGCCCAAGGCAGGAGTCCTGTTCTTTTTGCAGAAAGCTAAAAAGCCCATCTCTCTCTTTCTTCCCCCACAAAAACACAGCCAGTCATTTATCTCTCTACGACTCGGCCGCAGCTGGAGCAGAGATTGGCTTCGTGGCTCTGGGAAGTGGCAGCCGTTTCAGGACTGTGCCCTGCGATGCCATGTTGGAGCGCTTCCTTCCTTGGAGCCAAATAATGCCTCTCCCCGTAGTATTCAACAGTTGGCCAGGCTGACGGCTAAATTCTCCAGGCAGAGCTAAAACAGCTGCCACACAGGGAACTATTTAAAAAATACTGGTGTTCCTTGGAGGCAGGAAGGTGAGACAGGCTTATTTCTTTTCGAATCCAGAGAGAAAATGGAAATACGGTCTGTCTACCCAGCACCAGCCGTGCTCGTGGGCGGAGCAGGTGGCTGACTATATGTTGGCATGCGAGGGGTGCCAAGAAGGTCCCCAGCCAAAAATATCCCCCCACATCCAACTGGTCTTGAGATGCTAAATCCTTCTTTAGACATCCTTTGCTTTAGAGTTTTCTCTCCTTCACAATCCTCTTTGCCCATGCAAAGAATTTTAGGAGGGGATTATTTATCCTTAGCTACTTGTTAGGGGCTGAATTATGTCCCCCAAAATTCCTATGTTGGAGTCCTAACTCCCAGGACCTCAGATTGTGACCAACTGTGCTTGGAGACAGGGTCTTTAAAGAGGAATGAAGTTAAAATGAGGCCTTAGGGCAGGTCCCAATCCAACCTGACTGGTGTCTTTATAAGAAGAGATTGGGACGCAGACACACACAGAGGCAAGATTGTGTGAAGATCCAGGAGAAGATGACCATCTACGAGCCAAAGAGAAGGACCTCAAAGGAAACAAATCCTGCTGGCACCTTGACCCTGGACTTCCAGCCTCCAGATCTGTAAGAAAATAAATTTCTGGTTTTTAAGCCCCCTAATCTGTGGTCTGTTGCCATGGTAGCCCCAGCAAATGGATACACTCCTTAATGTAAATGAGTTTGCCCATCCTCTGCTCCTTGCCAACGAGCTGAGGAACGGGCACTTCGCAAGAAGAGAAAGGTCTGGAGAAGAGCCCCAAGGAATCGTAAGGAAGCCGGGCTGGATTGGAAGGAAGAGCTAGAGAGAGGGGAGGAGGGAGGCTCTGACAGCACCACTGTCTGTATTGGGTTCCAAAGTGCCGCCGTGTTCAGCGCGGCACTTTGTCCCCACAGCAGTGTTGGAGGGGGACACTGTCTCCATTCATAGACGTGGAACCAGAGTCCCAGCCAAGTTTCTGCTGCAGACAGGCAGGTTTAGGAAGCAGCCACCTTTTGTTTGTTATGTTTATTTATTTATTTTTTGGTAGGTTGGGGTTTTTTTGTTTGTTTGTTTTTTTTGAGATAGGGTCTCACTATGTTGCCCAGCCTGGCCACTTTTCTTCTTGAATAACACAGAGAATTCTGGCCAGGTGGGCAGCCGTGAACACCTCAGGAATTTGGCCAGGTCACTCGTAATCTTATGGGTGTCGTCTGAAGGATTTTTGGAATAAATCCTTGTGTGTGCTTTGGATTAATCCCCACCTGGCTCTTGCAGGAAATAAAGGGCGGAGGGGTCACATGGGTTCAATCAGCAAATACTCTGCTCATCTGGGAAAGGCTCTATAGCAGGCATTGCCAGGGCTCCCAAGGGGACTGAGACTTGGTCCTGGTCCCAAAGAGGGTCCCCATTGAGGAAGGAGGTTGGAATATAAAGCCGCTGGATTCAGAGTGGTGTGGCCTGTGGTTCCTAGAAAAGTCCAGACTCCTCAGGCCAGGCAGGGGCTGTGTCACGGATGAGCCCGGCCAGAGGCACTGGGCCGGCCACAGCCACCTCGGGAAGCCTAAGCTGTTCGTCTCCAGTGGGAGTCGATGGGGCTGGTTTTGCTTAACTGCAACGTCCGTTTTACGGGGGTTCTTCAATGCAGGGCCTGACGGTGACAACAACAAAAGCTACTGACTAAGGCCAGGGACCGCTCTAGAAAAAGACCAGTATACAGCTTAATAAAGTCACTTAAGTGTCTGTGCACACATACAACACACAACTGCAAATGACACGTGACCACGATGTGGTTTTGGATTAAACCTTCTCACTGCTCAGCACTGACCCAGGCCCTCTTCTCCTTTGGGACCACGTGCCCAGTTCTGAATGTCCCCCTGGGCTCTGCTGTGTCCCCGCTCGTTACGTGAGGCCAGGGCTGGCTTTGTGGACGTGCAGGTTTAGGAAGGCCCCGCGCTGGGCTTGGTCCCCTGCTCGCTCCGTCTTGAAACTCTTGGTATTTTTTGAACTAGGGGCCCCACAATGATGTCACTGGTTCGGAGAGAGGCCTCGCCACTTTTGTGTGTCTGGGCTACTGCGTACACTGCGGGGACTTCTCACCGCCCTGCGTGTCGTGCAGAACAGCAGACACGGATGTGTCGGTGCGGGTGGGGGACGCTAACCTGCACACAGGGACGCCCCCATCCAGCAGGGCGGGTGGGGGACGCTAACCTGCACACAGGGGCACCCCATCCAGCAGGGCGGGTGGGGGACGCTAACCTGCACACAGGGGCCCCCCCATCCAGCAGGGCGGGTGGGGGACGCTAACCTGCACACAGGGACCCCCCATCCAGCAGGGCGGGTGGGGGACGCTAACCTGCACACAGGGACCCCCCCCCCATCCAGCAGGGCGGGTGGGGGACGCTAACCTGCACACAGGGACCCCCCATCCAGCAGGGCGGGTGGGGGACGCTAACCTGCACACAGGGAGCCCCCCATCCAGCAGGGCGGGTGGGGGACGCTAACCTGCACACAGGGACCACCCCCATCCAGCAGGGTGGGTGGGGGACGCTAACCTGCACACAGGGACCCCCCCATCCAGCAGGGCAGGTGGGGGACGCTAACCTGCACACAGGGACCCCCCCCATCCAGCAGGGCGGGTGGGGGACGCTAACCTGCACACAGGGACCCCCCCATCCAGCAGGGCGGGCAGCTGCCACCACCGAATCCAAGGGCTGTTGCTAATCTGCAGTCGTGCTTGGGGCCACCCCCAACACCAAGATCTGGGAAGAGGCCTGGTGGCAGCAGCAGGGGTCTCGGCGTCATAGGGCGCGGAAGCCAGAAAGCTCTGTCCAAAGCTGGGATGGGAGCAGGGCTCAGTCTCGCAAAAAAACTGGCCAAGGAGGTCAGGGACTCAGCCCACTAGGCTGGAGTCAGGGGCCGGACCTCCAGCCCGGCGGGGAAACGGGGAGGAAGCTGGTAGCCGGCCAGGAACTCTGTGCTTGTGTGCTCCTGCCAGCTCCGGGGACCTGCTGAGCAGAGGTCACACACCTGCAGGGTGACCTCCCGCTGCCTACCAGCAGGGAAGTACCCGAACCTTTCACAACAGATACATAAGCAACAGCTGGGAGCCCGCAAAGCCCAGCAAATGCGGCCTAACTTAACAGGTGAGAGGCTTTATGCTAAATCTGGAATTTTCATCAACAGCATCTCCTTAGCTCCATACCTGCTCTTACTTGCTGCTATGCAGTTTTGTCAAAGCCCTAGAATTGAAGAAGGTGCAGCTTGTCTTCAGTGCTGGGGCTGCAGTTTCTTCCTCTGCCGTCGGAGTGCAAAGTCTCCCCCCCTCCCTGCACCTTCTCTCCCCCCCAACTCTCCTGTCTCCCTTCCCACCTCCCCCACCCCCTCTCTCTCCCTCTCCTTCCCCTCCCTCCCCTGCATCCTGTGGGTCATGACCTCCGCTCAGCCCAAACGCTCCTAAAAAGTGCCCCCCATGCCCCCCCGGGGCCTCCTGTGCCCACCCCCCCACACCCACCTTGGCATGAGCAGCTGATCTGAAACCCGTCGTCCACCACCTGCCGCCTCATGGGGACTTGCAGCTTCACTGTTTCGTTCCCGCCTGTGTCCCGTGTCCACCCGATGCAGAGGCTTTGCTTTGGAGAAGAAGAAATACGAATGGACACACACGCGTTATATCCTGGATTCTTTCTGGAGGTTACAGTAAATGACCTCTAAGATTCCTGCCAGAATCTATTATGAATAACCCAAAACCTGATGGATAAAAGTTCTGTCTGAAAACTGTCTGACATCTAAAGCTTGTAATCTACGTAGACACAGGCAAACTGAGTGAGTCTAATACTAAGAGGACCACAGCTGATGTTTATTGAGCACTAACTATGCACCAGGCATGGGGGGCCAATTGCACGACCTCATTTACTCCTCACAACAGCCGAGGAGGAATGTGCCTTAATATCCCCATGTTACAGGCCAAGAGATCTGCAGCGCTTAAGTGATTTGCCACAGTCACAGCTAGGAAGTGAAGGGGCCAGGACTTGATCCCCGCTCTGTACCCATCTGACAGTCCCAGCAGGATGTGTTTCAGCAGGAAATCAGTCCCCGTGAGGACCTGGTTCCCAGGCCCTGCTGGTGGCTCTTAAGCATGACAAGCTCTCAGATGCGGTCGGTCGCAGGCATGGGGTTGGGCCCGGAGCAGCTGAGCTAATAGGTTTTCTCCACCCCTGACCCTGACAATTGTGACAGTTCATCCCATTCCTTTTATCTCTGCTTCCTGGCCTTGACTGTGGAAATATTCCTATCTGCGCAGACAATTCCATATCTCAGTGCACAATTCCTGAATCCTGGGGAAGCTCAATGCCAAGTTCAACAGCTCAGAAGTCAGAAGCAACGGTCCTCACTCCAGAAGGGAGCACCTGGCTCACGTTGTCGCCCAACTGTGCTGCTGTACGGGTACAGCTGCCCTCACTTGGTGTCTGCTTAAGTGACTTAGCCTCTGGAAGATTACATTTGGCCAGCTCTGCTTTCTATTTTGTAAATCTGATGAGCCACTGTACTGTGGAATCCGATCTCATTGCCTTTAAGCATTTTGCACGTGGCTACTAAACGATTTTCAGAAGCATGTCAGCCTAGGACAATGAAGCAAATGTATGTGTGCGTGCATGCCTGAATTCGTCCTTGTGTGTGCATGTGTGTGCATGTGTGTGCATGCATGAATTCATCTTTGTGTGTGCAAGTGTGTGCACATGTGTGCATGCATGAATTCATCCTTGTGTGTGCAAATGTGTGCATGCATGAATTCATCCTTGTGCGTGCATGTGTGTGCATGTGTGCGCATGCATGAATTCATCCTTGTGTGTGCAAGTGTGTGCACATGTGTGCATGCATGAATTCATCCTTGTGTGTGCAAGTGTGTGCACATGTGTGCATGCATGAATTCATCCTTGTGTGTGCAAGTGTGTGCACATGTGTGCATGCATGAATTCATCCTTGTGTGTGCAAGTGTGTGCAAGTGTGTGCATGCATGAATTTGTCCGTGTGTGTGCATGTGTGTGCACGTGTGCATGCATGAATTCGTCCTTGTGTGTGCATGTGTGTGCATGCATGAATTTGTCCTTGTGTGTGCATGCCCCATCGTCCCCATCACCCAGACTACAAACCGTGGCGTCATCCTCCTCAGCTCGCTCGCCACACCCACTGGCTCACACACCCACATCCCTCCCCTGGTCCCGCAGATGCTGTCCTTGTTCCAGGTCTCCTGGTCTCCTCTGCCCCACACAACTCTGCCAGCCTCCTACCCCGTCTGCCCTCACCCAGGCTCTCGCCTCTGTGATCCACCAATCACGTTAATGCCTGAACCACCATCCTGACCTCAGGTCAGCCAAGTCACAGGTCTTGTCAGGATCCTGCAGGAGCTGGAATCCCGAGTGGATGCCCATAAGCCTTGCATTCTGAGTCCCGCCAAGTCTGCCTCCGGATTCACCCTCCAACCTCATCATCTGCTACATGCGCCTTAGAGTTCATCCAACAACCATGTATGGAATCAACAT
The DNA here is from genome assembly GCF_020740605.2 of Lemur catta. Taxonomy (NCBI): domain Eukaryota; kingdom Metazoa; phylum Chordata; class Mammalia; order Primates; family Lemuridae; genus Lemur; species Lemur catta. The sequence goes on along the minus strand of NC_059152.1, from coordinate 10,111,118 downwards.
TTCTGAGCCTCCCGCTGGGGAATATTTGCAAACAGAGCACGAGCTTGCATGCAGCCCTGACAGCGTCCTTCAAGGCCCACTGCACACCGTGCCCTCCCAGGACTGCCCTACGTCGGGCCGTTCCCTCGGCCTGGAAAGCCCTGCTGCCTTTCTAGCCTATTAAATCCATTCTCATCTTCCAAGTCAGATATCTGCCTGCTGTGACCTTGATCCTACTCCCCTCGGAATCCAGCCCTTCCTGGAGCCTGAGTGCTTGAGTTTTAATCCTGACTTTGCTCCTAACTACTTGTGTGACTTTAGGCAATTTTCTTAACCTCCCTGGCTCTTGGTTTCCTCATTCTGAAAAATGGAGGTAATAAAAATACCTCCTCGTGGGATTGTTGAGAGGACTGCATGAAACTTTTTTTGCTTAAACTTAGAGATCATTTCATGCCAGGATGACAGATAGTTGCCATTTTATGTGCTGACCCCAATCGATTAGTAATGGCTTTCTCAAGTGCTGGGAGTGATATAATTGATTAGTGATGTCTGTGCCTTGCACGCGTGGAGCAGCTGGTAATGTGCGTGTGTCTTGTATCTGCCATTCCCAGTTTAGTCCATTGCTCTCATTTGCATATGATGAAACTAATGCACAGAGAAGTTGAATGACATGCTCAAGGCCACACAGTTAGTTAGTGTCAGGGTACAAATGGGAAGTCAAGTGTTCTGGATCGTAGTTCACTATTTTTTAGAGAGGATGGAATTTGGGGAAGAAGAAGGGAATCCAACTGGGAGTCTTTGCCTCATCTCCCTGCAGATGTGACTGCCCACGCTCATCATTCTGTGGGTTGAGGATTACGTCTTTGAAGCAAAGCACACGAGGGGCAATGACCCCTTCAAACCATGGGCACGTCCATTTCTTAGACTGGCCCAACCTGGAAGTCCCAGATGGCACCTGCCCAAATCCTGGGGGTGGCAAAGCTGAGTCCTGGGCTTCTTCAGAAAAGGGACCAGAAGTTCCCATGAATGTTAAACTTCTACAAAACAAGATTAGATGCATGGTATGCCCCATGGGGAAAAAATATTCTTCCTCGTAATGTAGAATTTAGGATTTTAATTCAAAATAAAAGAACTGAAAGGATTTCTTTGGGGGAGGGGAAAGATTGTTCTATAAAATCCAAAAAAAAAAAAAAGTTATAGAACCAGAATTTCCAAAATAAGCTGAAATTTCCAAAGAATTCAGAATACATCACTCATGTCAATAGAATTTAGACTCCAGTTGTATAAATAGGTAGGGAGAAGGGGAACACTGATACACACAGAAAGAACACTAAGAGGAAAGATTCATTAAAAACCAGACATCTGCTGTCAGGAATGATTACTGTTCTAGCTGTAAACTGTACAGGCTCTTCATAAAGACACATCATGTTATAGTACAACTTGATGTCAACTATAAAATGGCAGGCTTAGTTGGACAAGCTTAGTCTAACATAAACACTGGTACATATAATCATGGAATATTTCAGTTGGAGAGGAAATTAAAGATAGTGACCCAACACTCTTTATAGCTGTCCCCAAAAGGTGAAATGACCTACCCGAAGCCACACTGCCAGTTACAGGTAGAGCTCACCCATAAACCTGGGACTCTTCATTTGAAATCTTTCCATTGTCTAACATACACATACTAGGGTTACATGTTTTCCATGGAAATCGGGATGAACCATCAGAAAGAAAGTATCCAAGCAATTTTATCCATTTCAAAATACCAGTATTCACAACACCTGAGTTAATTCCATATGTTGTTATCCTTTCCTTTAACACAGCCAAATAACTTTTGTGTACCCACTACTGGGCCCCGGAAAACCCTCCTCGCTGCCTGACAGATACATGGAAGAAACCAATGCTAGTGGATTGCCTGCTATGTCCCAGGCACTGTCCATGTGTCTCCTACAATCTCAACAATTTATTTTTGCAAAACTGATTCTTTGAGAGAGTCAAAGTGATACGATAAACAAATGATAGAGCTGGTGTTCAAAGCCAGGTCTACCCATCTCCAAACACACACACACACACCCTATTGATTCTGTTGCTCTGGAAATCTCCACCTAACACCCCTGGGGTAAGCTTGGGTGTGGAGCAGAAGCACCCTCAGCAGTGCCCCTAGGCCTCACCTTGACCTCCATTTGGCCATCTTGATTGGGAGGGGGTATTGGGGAACGAGGGCCTTTTCCCCACAAACCAGAGCCTGTCCCTACCTGTTCAGAGCACTGACTGTGAGATGGAGCCACCCAACAGCACCAGGACCTAGGGACCCCCAGCCCTTTGACTCTCCCCACCAGAAGATCTGCCCCTTTGACTGGGGCTTGGGGATGATGCCCCAAACTCCATTTTATCCCTAGCATGAATGTGAGCTTCTGCTCTGCCATGGTCGGAATATATGTGCACTCCACCCCCCAATGCATATGTTGAAATACCGAACCCCAAGGTGATGATATTAAGAGGAGGGGCCTTTGGGAGGTGACAAGGGAGCTCCCTGGCCCCTTCCACCATTTGAGAAATAAGTCAACATCTACGAAGCAGATAATCTGCTGGTGCCTTGATCTTGGACTTCCCAGCCTCCAGAGCTGTGAGCAACAAACTTCTTTTGTTGGTAAATTACCCAGTCCAAGGCATTTTTGTTACAGCAGCTCAAATGCAGTAGTAAGGCAGGCTCCCTGCAGAGCAGAGTAGGGAGACTGAGGAGGCCCCTAGAGGTCAGAGTGTGACCAGCTTACCTCACGGGATGTAAACTTTACTCAATCTGCACTGTTCATACTTTTCTGTTTGCCAACGGGGGAATTTCCAGTGTCCAGTGTGAGCCACTGGGGTGGGCTCCCTGGTACCAATGCAGTAACCCCCAGCAAGAGCAAGAGACTGAGGAGAAAGAGGGAAGAGATTGTGGTGGGCTATTTGTTCTACTCCTTAGTTATTTGTTTTGTGGTTGCTTAGTGGTTTTGTGCTTTCCTTCTATTTTAAAGTAATCTTGGCGTCCTGGAAGTCAGGACTAGGCCAGGGTTTCAATCCAAAGCAACTTATTAAACATCTTTGCCTCTTCATCTATGAAATACGACCCATTTTCCCCTCCCTTGATTTGCAAGTTATGTATTCTATTTCTCTTCTTTTCATGGATATTTTTGTGGACTCAATTGGTATCTATTTGGCTGAACCATGTGAAATTGCCAACATTAGGCCATTTTTAAAATTTAAAAAATGGTAATTCCATATGGTTCAACCTGATATAGTCTCCTTTAGTGCAGCCGGGAACCCTAACACACTTATTACCTCTCTCATATATAGACTTCCCAATACCCACTTCCTTTGTCTTTACACCCAACATTGATATCATCTGCAAATTTAGGTCCATATTTGTAATGAAAGTCTTTTTAAAATATATATCTATTGCTGACTTTTTCTCACTATTACATCTTATATAACATGTCTTGCTGACGGATTCTTTTATCTTCTAACCAGGATAAATCCGCTAGTCATTTTTCAGATAGAGTCTATGGAGGGAGAACCTTCTAACGATCTCATAGGACTTAAAATGTCTTTACTTCACCCCCACTCTTAAATGATCATCTGGCTAGATACAGAATTGTAGATTCACATTTTTTTCCCTTAGACCTTTAAAAGTATTCCTCCTGCGTGTTCCAGGTTTGCCAGGGAAGAATCTGTTGCTATTGCAAACTCGTATTTTCTGTTTCCAAGATAGCCAAAGAGTCTTTTTTTCCAAGCCACACGTTGTTTCATAACCACCTATTTTTACTTTATGGATACAACACCCTCCTTTACTTCTTTGAGAATTTGAAGTCTGCTTTGTAACAATCCTGTTCTGATCATTCTGTTAACTTTGTGCCCTCAGGTGTCAGTTCAGTTTGTTATCAGTGGGGCTTGTTTTTTCCAAGCACCTGCTGACTCCCATTTGCATTCTCATTTCTGCGGTGGCGACCCCACAGTCCACTCAAGGGAGGGAGAGCTTGTTCGCCGCTGATCCAACTTGCTCCGATTTTAGTGGGAGTAAGGGAAGGACAGTCTGGACCGCCAGGGAAGGCACCCAGGTGGCTCCGTGTCCATTGCATTGTTGCTCTTCACCTCGGGCTCTGCTCTCTCCCCATCCCAGGCCCCCACTCTCACCATTCGTTTTTGGAGACAAGGACCTTAATTGTCACTGCTTGGTTAGGGGAAGGGAAGACAGTGGGCAAGGAAGTTCCCTATGGCCCAAGCCGTTCGTCTCAAGGACAGATGTTGACACTACAGGTCTCATGATGGTGGAACCGAGCACAAAATGACAGGACCCAGGCACCCAGGTGTCCTCCGATCAGTGCACGTGTGTGGGCGCATGTGTGTGTGACGTAGGCTCTCAATCTCTAAAGCACAGGACTCCCTGTCTTTGTCTAGGAGATTTTTCTAGTTTCCAAGTAATGGTAAGTTCTCCTTGTTTGAGGAGTGCAAATACATATTTTTCAACATACGTTTCCTATGCTGTCTATGGACTTGGTGGAGGCAGGACGACAGCGCAGCGTGTCCCTAGGGTCATTGTGAGATGCCTTGGTGCCTTGTGAACATGAGAATCAACGAGCACGTGACACCACGCCTGACACGCATCGATGACAACCATTACTGAGAGCTTTTTATGAGCACTTTTCTAAGCCTGTTCCCACACGGCTTATAGTCCACACATGGGGGATACTGTCATCTCCATCCTACCTGGAGTTCCTTCTGGGGTAAAACCTGGTCACTTCTTCAACAGAGTCCAGCCCAGCCCCATCACCGACAGCTGCAAGAAGAGCACGATTACCCTCCTTCCACAGCTCATTAGAAAGCAGTTGCTGTACGGAGCTTGGACCCCTGCGTCTCATCACTCTGTCGTCTGCGCTGGCCAGAGGCTCAGGAAAGAGAGGGGAGCTGCCAGTGAGCAGCTGTGGGGAAGGATCTAGAAGCTGCTTGTAGAATCTAGAAGTGCTTGCCCCACTGCTCCTTGTAGGGGCAGCACATTTTGTCCTGAAGCATGCAGCGTACATGTGGCTCTTCCCTTGAAGGAAAATGTTCTGGGTTTTACAAAATGCTTTAACAAATAAAGAGAAAGGTAAAAAAAGAAACAGAGGGAGGGAGGAAGGAAGGGAAAAGGCAAGGCATTTCTCTCTCCTTTCTCTCCTGAATCCTTCCATCTCTGGACACGTTTCTTGTCGGCCCTGCCAGCTGTGGGAAGGATCTGAGGGTTGGCAGCAGGCTCCAGGGAGAAAGTGAAATCTCTGCTCCTCCCGAGGACTCCATCAGGGAGATATTTAAACTGTGGCTTCACCTGAGAGAGACAGCAACCCACAAGGAAAACTCCCGTCTCCTTAGAGAGCTGCGAGAAGCAGCTGGGTCCTGTTTCTTGAGCCTTGACAACACTTCCTACTCCTCTCCGCCTCCAGGAATATTCTGGAAAAAGACATCAGTACACTGGAGACACTACCTCCCCTCCCATGCTCCACCTCACGCACAGAATGCAGCGGGATGGGTTTGTCGGAGCTCTTGGCAGGCGGAGGATGTCCTGGGGACAGAAGGGGAACAGGAATCCTGCCCTCAGGCATAACCGTGTAGCTCTGCAAAGCCAAGAACACACTAGCTATTCACAAGAAGACTGATAAATCTGGTGTATCTGTACTCGGAAGTATAAATTTATATAGTACAAATATAATGCGCAATAGTCAATTCCAAATTTTAAAACCAGCAATGCGAGAGACAATTTTGTGTAGCAGAAAACTGAATTCTCAGTTTTCCATGGAATAAATGTTATGGGTACGTATCAAAAACCGTGGAAGTGTTTACAATCACTGACCCTAGGATCCCACTTCGAGGCATGTGCCCCTGTGCCCTCAAATACCAATTGAAAAGCAAAAAAGAGCCAAGATGTTCAATTACTTGTTTTTTGTTTGTTTGTTTTGGGTTTTTTTTGGTTTTTTGAGACAGAGTCTCACCCTGTTGCCCAGGCTAGAGTGCCGTGGCATCAGCCTAGCTCACAGCAACCTCAAACTCCTGGGCTCAAACGATCCTCCTGCCTCAGCCTCCCAAGTAGCTGGGACTACAGGCATGTGCCACCATGCCAGGCTAATTTTTTCTATATATATTGTTAGTTGGCCAGATAATTTCTTTCTATTTTTAGTAGAGACGGGGTCTCGAACTCCTGAGCTCAAATGATCTGTCAGCCTCAGCCTCCCAGAGTGCTAGGATCACAGGCATGAGCCACCGTGCTCGGCCTCAATTACTTGTTAAACTCAAGAACTAGATACTAACTGTGCCACACACACACACACACACACACACACACAAATGGTTAAAATAATTAAGAGAAATTAGTGTGTTGTGACATTATGCAAATATTAAAAATGACTATGATGTCAGTTATGGAGTTGCATGGAAAATGTGGTAGAATGTTGGGTGAAAGAGTCAGAAGACATATTGGGTTTGTGCACCATGCTCACCATTTTCCAGAAATATTTATAGACATGGGCCCACGAAGAGGATGTTATAGAAAAATGAAATTACTTGTCTTAAAATAGAAACATAAGTAAAAGTTTTCTACATTGTTTTTAAAATAAACACAGAAACATAAAACAATGAGAATGTTTGAAGTCTGCATCAAGGCATAAAAACCCTTTCAACCCAAATATAGTTAATCTAAGAACTAATGGCTCCAGCCTGAAGTTCCAGGGCCTGAAGGCAAGCTTTGCAAAAGGAAAATTAAAAAGAAAGATGAAGCAGGGAGAGAAGAAGAAAGGAACAAGAAAGGAGGGGGAGGCAGGAGAGAAAACAGTGTGGAAAGATTTCCAACCACCTCGTCTCCAGTCTATATTTGTTTTCAACATTTTCTCTTACGCTGACCTTACTTCTGTAGCTTCCTGAATCAATTCCTTCCTTGAATCACAATTTTCTCCCCTTAGTTTCATATCTGTCTATCTCCAGTCTGGATACCAGATTCTCTCTGTAATTAATGTTATTATAAAATGAAGATCTATGGGTTTCAATAAGTACTTGACCCCAAACCGGCTTGGAGAATGGGACAGCAAAGAGCTCCAAAGGGGACTGACTTCACCCATCCATTTGTTGCACTGGGGGTAAGATTTTAAAGGTTGGTAATATAACACTTTATTTTTTGCCTTCTTTTTTTCCCCTTTAAAAAAAAACGTTAACAGATTTAGGGGACACAAGTTGCATTCTGTTACATGCAAATATTGTATAGTGGTGAGGTCTTGGTGTTTAGTGCACCCATCACCCGAATAGCTTACATTGTACCCCTGTTTTTTGTCTTTCTAATTGTGTGACTTCTTCCTAATTCGCCCAGAGCATCCTTTTGCCTAGGGGCGAACAGAGTTGAGGGAAGGGGGCGGAGATTGGGGGAAGATTAAGAATGTCACAGAAAAAATTCAAAGAGTGAGACTTAATTAATATTCAGCTTTTGACTCACAAAGCAGGATTAAGTTCAAAGGCAATGGTCTTGCAGCTAGGCTACAGCTCTAATAAAGGATTTTCTAAATACCTTTCCTCTGTCGCATGTTGGCCATCAAGCCTGGATGATTTGGGTAACAGAGTCAACTCCATAATGAAGAGAAGGTAACTCATTTACTCATGACAGCTGCAGCATGGGGGTGACTCTATGATGTCTACAGCAGAAGCAGAATATATTAATAACTGTTATGAGCTGAATTCTGTCCACCCAAAATTCATAGGCTGGAGTCCTAACACCAAAGATCTCAGAATGTGACTTTATTTGGAGATAGGGCCTTAAAGAGGTAATCGAGTTAAAGTGAGATCGTTAGGACAGGCCCTAATTGAATATGACAGGTGTCCTTATAAAAGGGGGAAATTTGGACACAGACACCCATACAGGAGAACTCCACGTGGACATGAAGATCTACAAGCCAAGGACAGAGGCCTGGAACAGATCCCTACCTCACAGCCCTTAGAAGGAACCAACCCTGCCCACACCTTGATCTTGGACTTCCAGCCCTCAGAACCATGAGACAATACCTTTCTGCGGTTCAGGCTACCTGGTTTGTGGTACTTCCTCAGCCCCAGGAAACTAATGCAATGACCCAGGGAAGATAAAGGAAAGCTCTCCTTCCCACCCTGAGGGGCCGTGGGAAGAAGAGGAAGAGGAAGCTATTCCTCCTGTCCTCCTCCAGAACTCCGGAAGGAAGCCACAGTGACAAGCTTCCCAGTACCAACCTGGGATGCTGCCACGCCAGAGTCACTTGGGCTGCACAGGATGAGCTCAGCCGGGCCTGCCTCAGTTCAAGTGCAGTATTTACAAGACCCCAGTGAGTGACATAGTCTACAGGGAGGTGGCTGGCCAGAGAAGGTCACAGTAGCAGGAATGAGGTGGATCTGTAGGGCTACCGAGACACCCAGGCCCAGACCAGTGGGAGTCGGGGAGTCACAGCCAAGACTTCAGAAGAAAGAAGGAATATAGTCCCAGCAGGCCAGGCTCTAACTAGGTATAGACAACAATTTACAAGTTACATGCTGTAGGCTTCTGCTGCAAATGCTAGCAGTGTGTGCAAATTCCAGGAAGACTAGAGACGTCAGCCCCAAAAACCAGAGCCCCACTAAGTATTGCAACTCTTCCCCACCACACAAGATGTGCCGAAGCCTCACCCCTCCCCCACAGACCATCTTAGGAAGGGGAGAACATGCATCTGAGAGAGCAAGCACTTTTAGTCAAGAGGAACTGGGCACAACCAACTGATCAGATCGGACTCAACTTTAAGCCAGGTTGGTTGGACACCACCAAGTTGGATTATGTGTTTAAATTCCGCTGCATATACACAAAATGCCGCATTATCACAGGACTTTGGGATTGGTGGGGAAGGTAGACCATCAGGGTCACTATGTCAATAAAACAACTTCACAAATCCCTCAAAGGGATGGTCATAGTGGACCCCTTTGTGTTTTCTAGAAAACTGAATGTATTTCCAAGATTCTTGCAACTTTGTGCCGTTGCTCGCTTCAGGTGATGGAGTTTCACAGCCTGCAGAAGTGCTAATTAAAGTCAGCAGCAGCTTGACGATCTTGACACCACCCTCGACAAACAAAGGCACTTCCAGGTCTGTCAGCCACATTAGAAGTGACTAAGTCACAAGTGAAAGGCTGTCAGATGGCAATTGGGACCTGTACGAGCTGTGCAGGGGCAGCTAGCGGTGAGCTGAGAGCCAGCTGAGGGTGCGCTGGAGAGGAGAAGGCTGCCATTTGCATCTTGGCTCTGGCTGGTAGGACTGATAAATCTTTCATTTGGGATAAGGAAGTCTCTACCACGGCAGCAGGAAAGGCCGCCAGCCCACCGCCTGTCCAGGTTGAGATGTGAGTTTTTGTCTATGAAATATTCAATGTAAACAAACCCAACAGTTCTTTGGACGTGAAATGAAAATAAACAGCATGACTAACAGATGCCTCACCATCGTAAGGAGGCCTAGGAATCACCGCTCTTCATAAAGGCTTTTCCCTGGAAGGAGCACCAAGAATGGTATGCCCATTACTCATGCCCACGTCGTATGGACAAAGGCAGCCAACTGGCATGATCATCACTCAAGTAGTCATAGAGGAACCACTAACGCGGTTCAAAGTGCCTCTCTCAGTGATGGGAAGATGAAAGGAGCAGCTAAGATGACAGTTGCTTTTCTTTCTAGGCACTCTGGAACTCTCCGGGTGCTAGGAACTTGTCGGGTGGAGGAAGGATGTTCAGACACAACAATGGAGGGTGGAGGAAGCAAACATGCACACATTGCAGTCATTCATTCATAACTTCATCCAAGACAATGTCTGGTACATAACAGGGGCTCAATAAATATTTGTTAAATGAATAAATGAATGATAAAAAGAGATTAAAGAATGAACCTTACTTACAGAAATGAGTATTTATTGGACACCAGTCATGTGCTGGACATTGACTAGGTGTTGAAGACACAGCCATTAACAAAGCTCAGTCCTTGCCCTGGGGACCTTACTCTCTAGTAGAGGGGAGAGTTAGTAAAGGAACACATAATATGGCATATGTGTTATGAAGACAGCAGATTAAGGGGCTAAGTTGTGACCGAGAGGGGAGAGGGGGGTTTCCCTTTTAGGGGTTGGCAGGTAATGTCTCTCCAAGAGGTGACACTGGAGCAGAGACCTGAATCCAGGTGGAGAGTGTGATGGTTGAATATTCAAGTCAACCTGACTGCATCACAGGGTGCTCGGATTAAACACTGTTTCTGGGTGTGTGGGGGGGTGTTTCTAACCGAGATTGGCGTTTGAATTGTGGGGCTCAGTAGAGCAGAGGGCCCTCCCCGATGTCGGGGGGCATCGCCTATCCACTGAGGGCCTGAATAGAACAAAAAGGTGGAGGAAAGAGGAATCTCTCTTCCTGACTGATTACTGGGCCTGGGAAATCCATCTTCTCCCACCCTCTGTGACTCTGGTTCTCCGGCCTTTGGACTCTGAACGACATCACTGGCTTTCCTAAAGGAGCTCCAGCTGGTGGACAGAAGACTGTGGGACTTCCCGACCTCCATAATCAAGCGAGACAATGTCTCATAACAAATCTCTTCCTATCTACAGTTGAGCCTTGAACAACATGGGTGTGAACTGTGGAGTCCGCTTATGTGAAGGTTTTTTTTTCAGCAAGACCAACGTCTCCTCTTCCTCCTCCTCCTCAGCCTACTCAACATGAAGATGATGAAGATGGAGACTTTTATGATGATCCACTTCCACTTATGGAATAGGAAATATATTTTCTCTTCCTTATGATTTTCTTAGTAGCATTTTCTTTTCTCTAGCTTACTTTATTACAAGAATACAGTATATAATACAAATAATATGTAAAACATGTGTTTATTAACTATTGGTTATTGGTGAGGCTTCTGGTCAACTGCAGGCTATTAGTTAAGGTTGGGGGGGTCAAAGGTTATGCATGGATTTTCAGCTGCATGGGGGGGGTGCCAGTGCCTCAAATGACCACATTGTTCCAGGGTCACCTGTGTATCCACTCCCCTCTCCTCTCTTCTTCTCCCAACTCCTGAGTTTCTCCTCCTCTATCATTCATTCCTCTGTGTTATTTTATGGTTTCCTTCGTGCTCACTCACTCTCTTCCAGGTGCACACATTTCTCCCTCTCTCTAGTGCAAGAGTGGGCAGGTACGCATCTGCCCTGCCTGCCCCCCGTGTTGTGCCTTCTACAGTGTCCCCACAGTCACTTGAGAAAACTTTCTCTCTCTGATGAAATTAAAGTGTTAGAGCTTGCAACATCCTCAGAGCTAACACTGTGATTCTCAGGGCACACACACACACACATCTCCCTTCCTGGAATCTTCCAGACGTTGAGTAAAGTCACCCCTTACTCAAACCTACTGCTTAACAAGGCTTCGAGGAAGACTACGTCTCCACTAGCAGCGCACGAAGTTGTAAGAAGCTGAAAAAGAAGGTCGACAGGAAGGCCAGGTTCCCTGCCCTCCACAGTGTCCTTGTCACCAGCATCGCAAGCTTTGGGTTTCCCGACCTCTCTTTCCTCTCTCTGTTCTGCCTCCTCCGAGGCAGTGCTAGACGGGAGCGCGAGTGAATCATGAAGTTTCCTTCAATCTCCAAGACAAACCTTGCACTTAGGATGAAGATGAAAGAATATTTTTTTTTTTCTAAACCAACAGCGTAAACCAGCTGGGCTGTTCTGGGAAAATGTCACACCCTCTGGACCCTGCTGATTTTGCCTGGGACCAGACGAGCTGCTTCTTTCTTCCCTCTTTCAATCGACTCGAGTACATATACAACCCTCAGCCAAATTACATCCTCTAGCAGGAGAAGAGGTTTCGAAATGTTTTCTTGTCAGTTATTTACCTGAATCTGCTTGTTCACAGTTTCTGAGACAGGAAAGATAGATCGTTGGGACAAAGTTACTGAACGGATTTTCAGGTGACAGGCTGCAGCTGAGGGTTAGTTACGTAACTTTGGTTACGTGGCTCTTTCCGTTTTCAGGGTGTAGCAGACACTGACTAATTAAGATGGAAATTGATTTGCGTGCTTAAGCATCCCAGCTAGCTGTGACACGCCTTTCATGCTCTGGTACATTCTGGAACATTCTTTCTGCTTCTTTGGTAGTGCTGGGCCCTTGGTAGATGATAATGACAGTTCACTTTTGTCACTCTGTGAACGATGGAGTAAATAAGTGCTGGAACCTTGGAGCTCATGTAATCCACTCAAAGAGAGATGCTAATCCAGCAAATATGGTGCAACCCGACCTTCCCTGGACACGCCCGGCTGTCAGGCAGCTGCTTTCTGTGGCTGGGTCTGAGTTAAAGGAGATTACTCACGCCAGCTTCCCTGTTGGAGCTCCTGGAGAGAAACCACATGATCCCAGATGTTCTCCAAGGTCTGAAGTCTCCCATCAGAGCTGGCTCCTTTGCACTTAAGAGATTGTCACCATTTTTTCATCACTATTCATTAAGTGACCATTTTGTGCCAGACATTGTGTTATACCTCGGGATGCAACTTAAATAAGACCTACTCTTTTGTCCGCCAGGAGCTTACAATCTAGTTCAGTGAATTTTAATGACCTTGAATTGGGTAAAATAGTACCAGTTCTTTGTAGCTTGTGTTGATGATACATTAATCTATCCAACAAAAATTGATTGATTAGAAGTTGCAGTCTAGTAGGGAAGGAAACCTAAGTAAGTCATCATAACAGGACGTTGCAAGTGCCGTAATAAAACTCAGTCCGTTTCCTTGATCCTTCTTAAGACGACAGGCTGGGGAACTCTTTCAGAGGGGTTAAGGCAGAAAACCTAAGGGCATCGAACACTTATGGGGCTGGGGGTAGGATTTCGGGAGAAGGATGCTGCCTGAAAGATCTCTTACTTTCTGATCATATTCAAGGTTAGCCCAGCCGTACATGGGCTGATTGACTACTGGAGTCCTTGGACACCTATAATTGTTCTTAATCACTAATGTTCCATGGCTAATGAGAGAGGTCTTATGGCTCTGGCTTAATGAGTTGAAATGATTTAACTGTAATTAGCACATTTATTATTTTAATATAAATCAGTGCTTCTAAAGCCCCTGAAAAGAATTTAATCTCTATAATAAATTAAGCCCTTCCTACACGCTCCTTCATACTATTAACGTTACCTATTTTTTTTTCTTCTTAGCATAAATCAACAAAATCATCGCCCAAATAGTTCCCATTGTAGTGGATCACAAACAGCCAGGATAAAAGTAATTAAGCTTTATTGTAAATTGTTCTCTGAGCTTTTCTGAAAATCCCAAGGCAAGGCTAGGAAGGCCAGACCTCCAGCTAGGATCAAATTCTGACCGATCATGACAACGGAAGTGTGTTTTTGGTAAAACCAACAATAGAGCCTTCTAGCCACAAGTCCTGCCCAGCACAAGGCGAAGCAGGCCGGCAGCCAGGTGTGTGCTTTGACTTGTCCTCACCCCTTCATCCATCAGACTGAGCAGACCATCAATAACTAGAAGCCTAGCAGGATTTTTTAAGGTTATCACTCCCAATCCTTCATGTGATGGATGCTTAATGTTGATCAAATTGACTGAGAGTTGAAAAGTTGCCTTCCGCTGCAGGTTTGATTAGTTACCATTTTCTGCCAGATAAAGAAGTTTCTACAAAAGAAGAAAAATTACTTTTCTGGGATCTGTTCTTGCTTTGCAGAAAATAGAAATATAGCTAAGAAGCTTAGGAGTGGAAACACCAGACAATTCAGGCTTCACCAAGGACTATGCCTAGTGTTGACAGGAAATTCCTCTTGTTCTCTGTGTATATTTTGAAAAACCACTGTTTATTTTTGTAGGAAAGGATTTCTAAAAGGCATTCTTTAGAAACTCCAAAGAAAAACAAAATCTGTTAGACACCTAGGGTTTGGTCTTAGAATAATGCTAAGTGAGAATCGACATATATCAAAAGATGTAACTATTCTATTTCACGATGAATTCCCATTTACTCAAAATGTTTCCAAATTCGGGATTTTTTTGAAAATTCAGATTAAAAAAAAAGAGATACCAAAGAATGCTTGCTCTGGCAATGATCTTTTCTCCTTTTCATGTTTGTAACTACTTTCTCCAACAGTGAGAAACATACATAATAAAAGTCATTTTAGAATTGCCAAGCAAAACCACTACAAAAGCAAACCTATTAAGTAGAATTCAGTATTTATTGAACTTATTTTTTCCCTTGAGGTAAAATTTGCATACAGTGCAATGTAGAGATCTCACTGAAGTTTGATAAATGTTTACCTCATAAAATTATTGTTCCCATCAAGATATAGAGAATGACCTCTTCTGGGAATCCCCCATAGATGAGCACCATTCTTAATTCTATCACCATGGAATACTGTAGCCTATTCTTGAATTTCATATAAGTGGAATCATGACACTACGTGTTCTTCTATGTTTGGGTTCTTTTGCTCAACAGAATGATTTTGACATTTGTTCATACTGTCCACTGTATATCAGCAGTTCATTCTTTTTATTGCTGAATAGTATTCCACTGTATGAGTATTCCATAATATATTCCCCCATTTTCCTGTCAACGGACATTGGCTTTGCTTTTGGTTTTCCGACGTTAAGAACACTTACCATGAGATCTACCCTCTTAACAAAATTTTAAGGGTACAATGCAGTGTTAACGATAGGCACAATGTTGTACAGCAGATCTCTAGAACTTACTCAGCCTGCGTAACTGAAACTTTATACTTGGTGAATAGCAAGGTCCCATTTCCCTTCCCACAGCCCCAGACAGCCTCCATTCTCCTCTCTGCTTCTATGAGCTTGATTATTTTAGATTCCACATCTAAGTGAGGTCGTGCAGTATTTGTCCTCCTATGGCTGACTTCTTTCACTTCGCCGGTAAGTCTCTTATCCCACTTCACGTCATGTCCTGAAGGTTCATTCATGCTGTCACAAATCACTGGATCTCCTTCTTTTGCTGGACATTGGTTTTTTTTCCCCCCCTTGGGATTAGTTATTATGATTAAATTTTTCAGGAATATAAATTGGTAAAACCACTTTGGAAAATGATTTGACAGTTTTTTACATGCACCTACCCCGTGTGTCTTGTAATTGTGGACTGTGAGCTTATGTTTGGTGGAGTTCTATCTGTTGAAATTCTGTAGGCTTGGCTTCAAGGTGAGTCCCTCAAGACATTTCTTTCTATCAGGTAGGCCAGAGGTGAGATTCCCAGACCACAGAGGTAGACAAATTTGAACTGAAAATACAGGAGAGAAAAGGTATGTAATTAGAATTCTCGGAGTAGTATTGATTTTAAAGACAATTCGACCTAGAGCAAAAGATGAGACCGGAAAGCTCTCTTGTAACCTCTCTTTCCAGGGGGTGGATGTTATCACTAATTTACCCTTTCACTGAAGTTATAAGCCTTTGAGGGCCCTGACTCTAAATAAGAACGTCTTCCCCCTCTTCCTACTGTGGACCCAAGGCCTTATCTCCTTACCTGACATGGCTGTTAAAGTGAGAGCCCCTAAATCGTCAAGTTCAGCAAAATTCATTAGGGCCGTCAGAACTTCTGCTTTTCTGTTTCATTTGTGGCTTTGCTTCTAGAGATTTCTCTTACTTTCTTGCATGTTTAGTTATACATTTAAAAGGATGTTTATTATATTTTTTCCATCATTTCCAGGTGTTTTTTGGCAGGAGGATTCTCAGTTAATCAAGTTGTCATATCTCAAGAAATGGAAGTCAGCCCTCTACATTCTGTGACTCTGCGGTTATTAACCACTCTTCTCCCATTTGGCTAACTTGGATATTTATCTTATTTTATCTTCATGAATCAGGTGTTCTGAGTTCACAATGTGTTGGAACTATCCTAACTCAGTTCTCTTGGAAGGATCGTAATAAGAAATTGTGTAAGTGAACCAAAAAAGCTGAAAAGTAACAATTATAACTTTGGTATCCTTGCGTGGTGGCTGACCCTAGCATGGAGACGTTCAGTTGTCCTTCCTCAAACATTTCAGCCTGTGCCATGATGTAGACCATCAAGGTCACTTTTATGGCTGTACTAGGTAAGTATGTCTGCCATATTATGAATGATTAAACTTGAACAGCAATATTGTATGTCAGCAAGAGTTCAGTCAGTGGTGAACTAATAAGACTCTAGTTCTATCTAATGCCCAACTAGGGAAAATCTGACTGCCTTTTGGATATGGTTTTGGGTTTCTTAGACATTACAGGTGTAAAAGATGGTCTGCTAGTAGGCCCAGGAATTGTCAAGTGATTAATTAGAAACAAAAAAATTATAAATGATTGTGTTTCTGTCTAGAGCTGCCATAGTAGTTCACACTGCCTTAGCTTTATTTTTCTCTTCCATCAGTTTTCTAGTTTTGGAAAAACTAAACTGCTACTGTGGTTCTTCAAGTTCACAAATATTCTCCTCTGTATTCTGCAGATACACTGTACCTGAGAAAACACGTTTAAAAGATACCCTACTCAGCACTCTCATAGTCTGCTGACTGGAACAGCAGTTCCAGAAAGCAATTTGGTTGAACACACCACAAGTTTTAAATGTAACGCTCCTTTGAGTCATTCATTCTTGGGAAATTCTCAGACATATGAATAAAGGCTCAGTGTTCAATTATACTAACACTATTGTAACCTGCAATGCCAAAAAATTGGAAACGGCCTAATGTTCTACAAGAAGAAATGGTTACATAAATTATAGTACATATTTAGAATAGATGGTTATACAGGCATATTGTGATATAAAATTGAGTGAAAAAAAGTGAGTTAAAAATATACATGTCTATTGTTCTCACTCACGTGTGGAAGCTAAAAAAATTGATCTCACGGAGATAGGGTATTGAATGATAGATCCCAGAGGCTGGGAAGGGTGTGTGGGTGGGAAGGGGGAATAATAAAGATTGGTGGTTAGTGGGTACAAACAAACAGTGAGATAGAACAAATAAGCCCCAATATTTGATAGCAGAGTAGGGTGGCTATCATTAGCAAAAATGTATTGCATAGTTCAAAGTAGCTAGAAGAGAGAATGTGAAATGTTACCAACACATAGAAATAATAAATACTCAAGGTGATGGATACCCCAAATACCCTGGCTTGATTGTTACACATTCTACGCATGTAACAAATCCATGTACCCCATAAATGTGTAAAATATTTTGCATTCATAAAAAAATTTATAAAATTTGAAGGACATAGCATTCCCTTTTTACAAATAAAATTCCTTACATTTTATATTCCTATGATCTCTGAAAGTTTCAAATTCGTAACTTGCTTATTAAAACATATATTCACAGAAATACATGTATAAACCATGATGAGATACCACTTCACACCCATTAGGATGGCTAGTATAAAAAAAAACAGAAAATAATAAATGTTGGTGCAGATGTGGAGAAATTGGAAGGAACCCTTGTGCTCTGCTGGGAAGAATATAAAATGGTGCAGCTACTGTGGAAAATGGTATGATGATTCCTTAAAAAAACAAACACAGAACTACCTTATGATCCAGCAATTTGGATTCTGGGTAGGGACCCAGGAGAAATTAAAGCAGGGACTCGAACAGATACTTGTACACCCACGTTTATAGCAGCATTATTCAAAATAGCCAAAAGGTAGAAGCTATCCAAGTATCCGTCAATGGATAAATGGATAAACAAAATTGTCTACGTGTCTTTAAAATCAATACTGCTCTGAGAATTCGAACCATAGACCTTTTGTTTCCTGCATCTGCAGTTCAAATGTGTATTACCTTGTGGTGTAGGAACACCTACACTGAAAGATTCACATGAGAAGCTGTCTCAGGCTGATAATACCTCTGGTTGCCTGGAAGAAAAAAATACCTAGAGGGACATGCCAACCCATATTATTCAGCCTTAAAAAGGAAGGAAATTCTGACACCTGCTACAACATGGATGAACACTGAGGACATTATGCTAAGTGAAATAAGCCAGTCACAAAAGGACAGATGCCACGAGATTCCACTTACAGGTAGTACCTCGGGTAGTCAAATTCACAGAGACAGGAAGTAGAATGGTGGTTTCCAGGGGCAAGAGGGAGGGAAGAATGGAGAGCTGTTGTTTAGTTGGTACCAAATTTCATTTTGCAAGATGGAAAGACTTGTGGAGATGGCTGGTGGGGACGGCTACACCACAAGGTGGACGTACTTAATGCCACAGAACTGTACACTTACAAATGCCTCAAATGGTACATTTCATGTCAATGTGTATTTTACCACAATAAAAAATATAGACCTGGAAATACATGAATATATACACATATAGCAGCATATCAGTCCTATAAAAAAGATGATATATGGGCATGTAGGTTGATAGATACACAAAGTGATAGCTTCATGGTGTGTTGGTTTCCTATTGCTGCTGTGTAACAAATGTCCATGAACTTGATGGCTTAAAACAACACAACTGTACTGTTATAGCTCTGGAGAAACAAGTCAGAAATCAAGGTGTCAGCAGGGCTGCACTCTCTGGAGGCTCTTGGGGAAAACCCTGTTTCCCTGCTTTTTGCAGCTTCTAGAAGCCACCTGCACTCCTTGGCTCCTGGCTTTCTCCTCCATCTTCAAAGCCAGCAGCCCAGCATCTTGTCTCCATCGTGGTGACATTACCTCCTGTGTCAAGTCTCCCTCTGCCTTGCCCTTCTAAGGACACTCTGCATTTAGGTCCCATTAGGTAATCCATAATAATCTCCCATTCAAGATTTTTAACTTAATCCTTTTTTTTTTTTTTTTTTTTTTGAGACAGAGTCTCACTCTGTCACCCGGGCTAGAGTGCCATGGCATCAGCCTAGCTCACAGCAACCTCAAACTCCTGGGCTCAAGCGATCCTCCTGCCTCAGCCTCCCCAGTAGCTGGGACTACAGACATGTGCCACCATGCCCAGCTAATTTTTTCTATATATATTTTTAGCTGTCCATATAATTTCTTTCTATTTTTAGTAGAGAGAGGGTCTCGCTCTTGCTCAGGCTGGTCTCGAGCTCCTGAGCTCAAACGATCCGCCTGCCTCGGCCTCCCAGAGTGCTAGGATTACAGGCGTGAGCCACCGCGCCCGGCCTAATCCCATCTTTTGCCACATACAGTAATATTCATAGGTTCTGGGGATTAGGACATGAATACCTTTTCTTAGTAATTTTTAAAGTTTTTAAATATTTTTGCTTTTATTTATTTTTTAATATATTTTTTAAATTGACAGATACATTGTATCTATTGTGTGCAATACAATGTTTTGAAGTCTACATACATTGTGGAATGACTAAGTCTAGTGAATTAACATGCATTATCTAACATAGTTATTTTTGTGGTGAGAACACAAGAATACCATTTTTCAAGAATACAGTCTGGTTAACTATAGTCATCATGTACAACAGAGCTCTTGAAATTATTCCTCCTATCTACCTAACTGAAATTTTATATCTTTTGACCAATATCCCCCCAACCACCCCAACCCCAGGTAACCACCATGCATGCCACTCTTTACTTCCATGAGGTCAACTTTTTTGGATTCCACATGTGAGTGAGATCACGTGTTTGTCTTTCTGTGCCTGCTTTATTTCATTTAACATAATGTCCTCCAGGGGCCATTATTCAGCCCACCCACACATGAATGGACAGAAAGAAAGAAGGAAAACGAAAGACAATGGCAGGAAATATCATAAAACAATAGTGGTTAAGTGTGGTTTATGGAATTATGAATTGATTTCATCTGTATACTTTCATACAGCTTACAAGCTTTTTGCAATGAGCAAATTTTATAATGAAAACTGCAATGTTTTAAAATGGGCTTTCTCAATGCAAATATAATTTAATGTATTTGGGGTGCTTTTCCAGGTGTGGGACGGGTTCCACTAAACCAGGGGTCCCCAACTTTTTTGGCACCAGGGACCTGTTTCATGGAAGACAATTTTTCCATGGACAGTTGGGGTGGGGTGGGAGCTCAGACGGTGATTCAAGCGATGGGGAGTGGCTGTAAATGCAGATGAAGCTTCGCTGGCCTGACCACTCAGCTGCTGTGGCCCAGGGGTTGGGGACCACAGCACTAAACCACTCAGCACGCCTGGTATAATTCTCCTAATGATTAGAGTAATCCATTTGTAAGATGTCTGTAGTTGTAAAACCAAAGTAAGTTGCCTACTTAAGACTTCGCTCAGGAATGAACCAAGCCAAAATTAAAATAACGCCTCCTTTATAGAGAAGGTTAATATACAAAAATGCAATACTACACTTATGATGATGATTATGATGAGATGGTAGAAACCTAACAAGGTGTCTTCTCTTAATTCTCGGCACGGCCTTGGTAACAACACCCCGCGGCCCATCTGCAATGTTTACAGCTCCCTCTGGAAATTTTCCAGTCTCACCATAGTTAGGTCTCCTGTCCCTAAACTTCTCTGGTGCCACTGGCATTCATAATTAGATTTATACACATTGCCTATCAAATGAGGTAATTTGGTGTGATTTTGTATTCACTTGTTTTTTTGTAAAGCGTGGCTTTGGGGGAAGAATTGAAAAAAATTAAACATCTCCCAGGGGTCTTCATTATCGTTCTTCAGTTAATGAAGATTTTTCTTTGAAGCCAGGCGCTGTGCTGAGCGCTTTCTGTGAATTGCTGCATTTGAGTTCTTGCACTGTCTTATAACGTGAGTGCAAGACGGGGACGATGCCATGCAGAGGCCACCTGCCCACGGTCACCTGGCATGAGAGGGAGGGCATTTATGAAATGATACGGGATACTGTCTCCACACTACAGCTAACACACACCTGTCTCCTGAAAAGATCAAAAAGACGCCTGACTCAGGAGTCCCCTCGTGCAAACGTTCACTTCAGGTCAGACTATTGGTTAACGCACATCTGTGTGTCTGCTCTCTCCAAACTCTTCAAAGTCTCTAAAACATACAAAGAAAGTGAAAAAGATAGTTCTTGCCCTTTTAAGTACCCTACAACCTAATTTGAGAGACAATATTAATATGTACACTCTATGATGTAAGTAGAGTTACTGAGCAATCTATACCCTTAAAAATCCAACACAAGTGTTATTTTAGAGATGGAGTTCTCACTATGTTACCCAGGCTGGTTTTGAACTCCTGGCCTCAAGCAATCCTCCTGCCTGGGCCTCCCAGCATGCTGGGATTATAGGCATGAGCCACAGCGCCCAGCCAGCAAGAGTGGCTTAATGTGATAAACAAAGTTCTTCCATAGATTTTAGTTACTGTAAGTATCCCTTATGACTGAACAAGAAAGCAATTTGAAGTGAGTTGGAGCTTTTTCTTTTTTTCCACTTATGTTAGTATGCAATTACTGACTCCTTGCAAGTTGTACCAACGCTCAAAAAGCAAATTTTTAGAAGAGAAAAACAGAGGAGGATGAAGAAGGCAGCCATGATTTAGAGCAATAGCAGGAAGGCAAGCTGTGGCTATAAATCTCTAAAGAGCGGTTTGTTAAATAAATGGTTTCTCTTTGGAAGGCAGATGTTTATCAGTAAATACTCCTCGGAAGCGCAGCTTGCTAATCTGCAAGGGGAGACGTCTGGGCACTTTTGTTCCCAAAAGGTCGTGATGAGCTAAGGAGGGGGGAAGCCTGACAGCTGCTGTCGGATCCGTATTCATGAAGCAAGCCCGAATCGTGTCTCTGCTCACGGCTAGTCACGGACTTGCCTTGTAAGACACAGGATGATGTGTGTACACACACACACACTCAATCCTTACCTGATTCTTGCACAGCAATAAACAGATTAATATTCAGACAGAGTACTGCAGCTGGACAGTGTACCGGCGTTTTAATGGTAGCACACAGCAAACTGGTATCAAGACAGGTGAAGCACAAAGCAATGAAACGAAGCTTGCTTGATGGAGACTAAAATGGGATATGCCACACCGAACAACTACTATTAAATTCAGTTTAAAATCTCTGGGAGGCAGGGGGAGATGATTCTCTAGGAACTCCGTTTTGAGATTGTTGTTCTCTAACTCGTGTGGATCTAAATTTTAAAAATAGCAATGAACCTCTTAATAGCTGCAGCTTGTTGAGAGTATAAGACATTCTGAGCACAAAATATGCAGCACAGAACTTTTGGGATTGTGCGTTTGCATAAAAAAGGGGGTTAAATACATTCTGTCAGTCTGTCGTATTGTTCATTTTTTGCAAAGGTCTTCCTACGTTGGAGACTAGATCCTTTCACATGGGCTGCTTTAATAACCAAATAAAACCAAACAAAATGTCTCATAGTATTACTTGTCCTAAAAAACATGTGTCTTGCAAATGCCGTGGAACTAAGCATTTATTTGCTTATGGGTATTACAACCGTTAGCAAAGGACTCAACCAGATTTAGGGCTCTTCTTAATTGACCGTATTGAGAAAGGGATTCATCTGGTCCCACTTTGTAACACGGGATGAGTGGGAGAGAAAATTAAATGTGAAAATCAGAAATGCTTTTCTAACAGGATCATGCTCTTCTATAACACTAAAGGTCTTTTTTCTCCTAAAACATTAAGTTGTATTATTAATTTTGTCACCCGTTTCTCAATAGCTGAATAGATTTTAACCATTTTATATTCTAAATGTATTTTTTGTCCAAGACATTTTATCAGAATTTTCCTTGCTTGTATAATCTGAAAAAAATGGGTTCTAGAGTGTCCCACTTGCTGTCTCTTGGAGACTGAGGCTTCATTTCTAGGAGCAAAAGGCTCATTTAGCAATGTAGTTATTTCAGGATTTATTTCTATTACGGAATTTCTGGGGTTCAGAATGTAACTTTGCACAAGAAATATTAATATATATAAATATGTATGCGAAAAAAAATTAACAAAAAACTGGAGGTTCTAAGGAGCAAAGCGAAAGAAAGAAAGGCCAAAGTTTCCTAACTGCTGGCAGCTGCACTTAGAAGTAGCAGTAAAATCTTGGGAAAGAGGCCCAAATATACATGAGCAATGCAACGTTCCTCCAAATAATACACAGGAGACCAGGAGATGCCTCCTCTGCTTTTAAATCCACAGCAGAGGACGAGCTTAAGAGTTGACCGATGCAAGGCGCTGGAGGACGTCCGTTCACCACAAACTCTGCAGAGAATGTCACTCTGCACCAGGGCAGGGAATTTACTTTCTTGCTACCGTTGTATACCCAGCCCTAGCACAGGATCCAGCCCACTAAATATCTGATGAATGAACACATAAATGAATGCATGGGAATGCATGCACAAATGCTGTATTACAGCAAATATTGTACCTCTTGGGGATCGCAGCCAAAGCAAAAGTCGAGGTCATTTGCCCAGCCAGTGTTTCCTCTGACAGCATGACCATTGTTTGACCTCGTTGGAAGAGAAGTTTATAAGGTAGATGCAGGGGGGTTGTCTCTTATTGCTGCAAATCTTGGCCTGGCTTTGATCACTAGGCACCCATCAAATCTACAAAATATAATAAAAGTTTTTCAGGGTTTTACCTGAAGGGAGAAACAGCCATGGTCTGTACTCGTATCACAGTGACTGGTGACAAACACCCATCCTGCTGGAATGAGCACCTCCCGCCTCTGCCCTGCAGAAGGCAGGCGTTATCCCTCTAATGTGAGGTTGGAAAACACTCGGGTAAAGTCTGCTTAGGCAGTCATGAGCCCATTACTCCTTCCTTCTCTTCCCACTTCTTCCAAAACATATGCCCACAAATGTTTGCTACTTACCTCATCAAACCCTTGCAAAATTCATGCTCATGTCCCACCATCCAGAAATCTCAACGTTTCCCATCTCCTCCAACCCTACCTAGTTTTTGAGTCAAAATGTCAAGGTGACATCCAAAGCCAAACCTCACTTTTCACTTGATAAAACCCAATAATTACTCTGCTTTCTTAAGTCAGATGCTCCTGCTAATCTGATACAAACTGTCCAAAATTAGCATTTTCCTTCCCCCTCAATGCCAACGGCATTAAGTGACTCAACCCTGCCATGCACCAGCCCCGCTCACCCTGAAAAACCATCGTCTTCACTTAGCACCCGTCTCTGTAGTTTATACAGTGTCAGGCTTGGCTCTTGCCACCAAGCGATGGCAGCAGAAGCAGCTCTGCCATCTGCCATAATGGGGGAGGCAGAATTTTGGCTCAATCCATTCATATGTTCTGGTTAAAGGAGAGGGGTCCCATTTATCATACTCTGGTGGCCAACCTTCAAATACAGTAAAATCTGTATGGTACAAAGTACTTAATACTGGAGTGATGCTGAATTTTAATGAGGCTTTGATGATTCAGAAGGTACTGCAGGAATATCGGAGTGCTTCTGAGTCATCATTATGAATATCAGCGATCACTTGCATTGTAGGTTTTAGAAAGACCACTGACGGATGGGCCAGATTTGCTTCTGTGCTGTTGTTTGTTCCCTTGTATTGGGGCCGGGGCAGCAAACCTCCAAATCTGCCTGGAAAAGCTCTAAAGACCACTAGCTGGTCGCTTTGGGTCTAGTCGTCTAATATTATTTCACCCATTCAACCAATATTTAAGTTCCTACTATGTGCTTGGCAGAATTGCTAGATTTTTGGTTCTGGCATTAACTATTGCATATCCTCTTCCTCCTTGAGTCCCTTATCAAACAGAATAGGTACCATGCCTCCTTGTCCCTAATCTTCAGATAAAGATTGGTTTTCTGTCTGTTCTTCCCAATTGACGGTCAGTTTTAACAAACAAAGAAGTTTCATAGGGTCTTTCCCTTGACTCATCTGTCCTGTTAGTTAATAATGCACAG
Organism: Lemur catta; assembly: GCF_020740605.2. NCBI lineage: Eukaryota > Metazoa > Chordata > Mammalia > Primates > Lemuridae > Lemur > Lemur catta. The sequence continues at coordinate 10,086,387 of NC_059152.1, read as the reverse complement.
AGTGTGAAGCATGATTAGGTTTCTAAATTATTTTCAGTTTATTGACAGTTTTTCTAATTACAAAAGAGGATTGTACCCAAACTCATCCCTATGCCAAGCTGAGAGGCTAAAAATCATACATAGATGTGTCCCACTTCCTCCCTTCCATTGGTAACTCACCAACTAATTTTTATTTTGAGGGCAGGAGTGATAGATCCACTGACTGATATTTAACCCAACTTTACTCAAGATTTAATTCATTTGAAGGTCCAGTGGAGAGAAATGGGATCCTGCAGACCAGAAACCAGTCTTAGCTCTGCTGATGACAAAGTTGTCACTTGAATTTGCTGTCCTTCAGCCTTCGTAAGGAAGAAATCTGACAATGACTGGAAGTCAGGCTTTACGTACGGAATATGAAATATGTCTTCGAGCTAATTGCTATCTTTTATGAAAAGAGCTGCATCACTTAAAAAATAATCAAGCACTTTGGCACTAAGATGTTTTTCCCTGGAATCCTTCAAATTTTCTTGATGAGCTCATCTCAGCAGAATTTTTAAAAAAAATCCCAATGACCTATTGCATCAGATTAAAATATTTTTAATTAATGATATTTAGCACTATCCACCAAGACAACTGGGTTTTACATATTCTTATTGAAAACATGCACATCAATACCTCTTATTTTCTAAAATGGGGTAAACAATGGCACACGATTAAAGGTAGGTGAGTATGGAAATTCTTTCAAATAATTTGTAATGAAATGTCACTTTTCTCTGGGTAAAAGAAGAAATTGGCTTATAAAAGCTCAAAGTTCCTTTCTCAGCTGCTGCAAGCTTCATACTCAGCAGGTTGCCATATGTATTTACATTATGGAAGGAAGAGATTGTCTGTGGTAAATAGCATATATGAGTTTGGTTTCTGTTTTTTCTATTTCATAGAATACATAACCTCAAGGTTGTCAAAAATCATTTTATCCAAGATCTCTTCCTAGGCAAGAATTACAGAGATTGCTTGTTTTGTGAGTCTCCAAAAGGCCATACTCATACTTAAAAGCAAAGGACAAAGCAAAAAACATCTTTGAAAATTATAGTTGAAGAATGGAGAGTGTAAATGGAATTAGATATTCCAAGTTTTAAGAAATGGGACTGGCTGAGTTTAGGGTTAGTTGATTTATATCCCAAGTATTCACTGAGATTACTCAAACTAGCCACCATTTCAAGCTAGATTTGTTGCCAAGCAATCTGTTTTAAAGAACAATAATATATATCTGTAAAATTCTGAAACAGTGCAGAAAGAATGAGAAATACCCAAACCATGAGTTTCCCCATCTCTGGTCGCCTCTTCCCATTTCCCAGAGGTAACTATTTAAGAATTTCTTGTGTGTCTTCCTAAACTTATTTTAAGAGATGGGGTCTCGCTATGTTGCCCAGGCTGGCCTCAAACTCCTGGGCTCAAGCGATCCTCCCTCCTTGGCCTCCTGAGTAGCTGGGACTACACACTACACTCGTGTGCCACCATGCCCAGCTCTTCTAGACATTTTTAATGCACATATTAGCATACATTTCCTTAAACACACACATGGAATCAGAATATACTTTCTGTTGTATAATACATAGCAGACCATGTGATAGAGGCAAGAAGAGGGGTCGCTTCACTTAGCCTTGGGGTGGAGTGGGGAGAGAGGGGTCGAGAAGCTTTCCTGCACTGGGTGGAACTGGGATGGGGTTATTCTGGAGGGGACACCGTGAGCAGACACTTATTTCAGGAAACAGCAGCCGTCTAGGGCTTCAGGGGCCTAGGAGGCAGGCTCAGGACGTGGAAGGCTTTGCACACCCCTAAGGAGCTTGGACATGCTAGGTCGTAGGGAGAGAGCGATTCGGGCAGCAGGAGGGTCGAGGCTGGGGGGGCAAAGGACCAGAGAGCCCACTCTTACAACCCTAGGCCAGGAAGCCAACCTGGCAGACTGTGTTGCAGAGCCCAGAGGAGAAATGCTGAGAACCTAGACAAGGGCAGGGGTGGAGGAGATGGACTTCGGAGATATTCAGTGGACAAAATCACCAGGGCTTGAGAACCAATTGGATGTGAAGTTTGAGAAGAAGGGAGGTGTTAGGGTCTGAATGTGTGTCCTTCTCCCTCCCCAATTCGTATGCTGAAATCCAATCCCCAGCAGGATGGCACACGGAGGGGGGTAAGTAGGTCGTGGAGGTGGAGCCCTCACGCGTGGGATTAGCGCCCTCACGAGAAACAGGCCTGAGCTGGCTTGCTCCCCTCCCGCCATGTGAAAACATGAGAAGTCGGCCACCCGCAACCCGGAGACGCCCTCACCAGAACCCAACTCTGCCGGTACCCCCGATCTTGGACTCCCAGGCTCCAGAACTGTAAGAAATAAATGTCTGTTCTTCATAAGCCACCCAGTCTGCGATAGTTTGTTGCAGCAGCCCGAGCTAAGACAGGAGGGGTCAGGGACGACTCCCAGGTTCACGGTGGTTTTGATTGGCAGATGAAGTCCGGTCTCTCTGGAAGTTGGGTTAAAACAATTTTTTAATTAGATTTTTGCGCTATCAGCAACCCTCTCTACTGTCACTTTACCCTTGGCATAAAAGCCTTTTTCTGTCCTAAAATAAACACTCTCAATCCTACCTTCCCCACCTCCGGTCTTCTTTAAGAGAACCCACAAATCTTCTACACCTCCCATTCAATCTTCAGCTTACTGAAGCCTCCCAGGGGCCCCCAGGACTCCCTGAAGCTGCTCTTACGAGGCTCACTGTGAGAAGGGCCCTCTGCAAGCCCATCCCCACCCCTCTGTGCAGCACTGGGTTCTGCGGACATGCCTTGAAAGCTCTCCCAGCCTCCTTCCACCCACGCCCGCTGCCCCACCGGCCCCTACCCTTCCCTACTCGCTCCGCCTGTACCAAGTTCCACCTCCCTCCTCTCCTCTTCACCTGGCCCACGGGCGATCCCATCCACACCCACGGCCCGACTTCCATCTCCACGATGAAGTGTCCCAGTTCCAAATCCAGACGTTCTTTATAAATTCCAAAGTCAAGTATCCAATTGTCCGTATTCAGTCCAGCCACAGTGAGTCTGTCTTAGCGAATGGTTCTGCCATCCGCTCACTCCCAGGCGCCTGGGATCTGGGGGCTGCCAGCAGGTGCCCAGATGCACCATCCTCCCACCCCCCTGTTTTTCTGTCTGCTGTCTGCTCCGCCTAAAATGTTCTTCCTTTCTTTACAGACCTTATGGTACAAAATCATCATACCAGATTTTGGGTTATCATTCTACTCTGCTTTTATTTTTAACAATATATTCAATACAGGTATTAAGCACAACCCATTTAATACATATAAAACTATGTTAATATATTAGTTATAAAGCATAATATAGTATATAGTAAACACACATAAGACTACACCTAAGAATTCCTCATCACTTGCATCTACCCATGCGTTCCCTCCGTTTCCTCCTTTCATGGGTAACCACCATGCGAGATTTTGGTTTCTCATTCTGTCTTCTTTTTCCTTTTCTTTTATAATATACTTTCATTGCATATGTATGCTTAGACAATATATTCTTTGGTTTCGCTTTTGAGCTCAATAAAAATAGGATACCATATGTAGTCTCCTGCAACTTGCTTTTTTTCCTTAATATTTTCTGAGCTTCATTTTTATTGTGAAGTATAGCTGCAGTTCGGTCCCTTTCACTATTGAATCCTACCCCTTAGCGTAAACATAGCTAATTTATTCATCCCTTCTTCTGCAGGCATTTCACTTTTTCAAGTTATTAATTATGAATATGTTACTGTGAATCCTCTCGCACATACCTCCTGGTGACCACACCAAGAGTTCGTTGGACATACAAGTGGGAGTCGGTAGCTGGATCCTAAGGTCTGCAAACGTTCAAGTGTGTAAGACAGAATTGTTTTCTAAAGCAGTTGTGCCTGTTTCTACACCCACAACCATGTATGAGTTCGCACAGATCTTCTTTAACACCTGGTACTGTCAGACCCAACTTCTGTAAACCTTCTGGGTGTGAAACAGAATCTTATTATGGTCTTAGCTCGTATTTCCCTGACCATCGTTGCCGCAGAACATCTTTTTATTTGATGTTTCTCTTCCACGAAATGCCTTTTCAAATCTCTATTTTTCTAGTTTTTCTTAAAATAGGAATTCTCTATATATCGTGATTACTAATCCTTTGTCAGTTATTTGTATTGTAAATGACTTCTCAAGTTGTGGCTTGTCTTTTCACTTAAAGTGCTTATTTGCTTAACATAAGCCCATAGGTTTAATGAAGCTGGTTTAATCATCTTTTCTTTTACAGTTAGTGCTTTGTGTCTCAAGAGATTGAATCTGTAGATCCAGTTAGGGAGATTCGATACCTTTATAACGTTTAATATTCCTATTTGTGAACAAAGATGTTTTTCATCTGTTCCTCCCTTCCATCTTCCTCTCCATCCTTCAAACCCCACATCAGGCCTCAACACAGCCTTCTCCTGAGAACGTCCCCCACCATCGCAACTGAAGTAGGACACACGGACCCTCTATGTGCCCATTTTTTAGACAACTGCAGTCATCCAAGAAAAAGATGACAAGGGCTAAGTTTGAGGCTTGTTACTTGGGTGGTGGCACCATTCTTCATTACTGAGTACATCAAGAACTTAAAGAGAATAAAACAAGAAATAAGTGGCAGGAGGCTGTCCACCTGCCCAACTCTGCACAGGACACCACAGCTCAGCCAAGAACCTGCTCAGTCCCGAAAACAACTGAAAGATGTTCATCAGCTTTATCTTTCTGTTCCCTTAGGGCGAGGGAATATGAAATTACGGGAGGACAGAAGTGCTTGGGGAGCAGGACTACACTTGACCACGCTGGGGCGAACAGCTCGAGTATTTCTGACAAGCAGCAGGGAGCGCACGCCTTTTGCCAGAGGGAATTCTGCAACCATTTCTTGGAGCGTTTAGAAAACGAGGTCTTCCGCAGAGAGCGCAGAGCTGTACCTTCCTCCCTGTCCGAGTCCACTGTTGCAACCATTTACACTAAAATGCCCCATTTCTCCCGGCATCATTTTGCCACAGGGTCACATTTCTCTATTCAACTGAGTTTTAGGCCTTTTTCGTAACAGAAAAACAAAAACAAACAAACAAAAAAACTGGTGGGGGGGACTGTGTGGCCTCCTAGATTTAAGGTAAAAATGGAAAAAAGCAAGTGGATTTGCTTTGAAATGCAAAAGACCTCTATCTTCAGCCTGTCCCCACCCCAGACGGTCCAGGGATCCCAGGAGAGCGCTGCTCCTGGCCACTCCTTCAAGATTCTTGAAAAACAACACTTGTTTTCCAGGCACTGTAGGAAGACCCTCCCCCCTACAGGGTTCCACCAAACAGTCTTCCAAAACCAGAAGCAGGGCAGGGTCAGCCAGGCACACGTGGGGGTTTTGTTGTTATTTTTAAGGCACTCTGCATTATACTTCCTTGGAGATCACCGAGTATAGAAAAGGCAAAAAAAAAATGTTAGTCTGTATCATATCCCAAAATGGGTCCAAGCCATTTCTCAACCTCAGCCACAGACATGTTCTTCCTCGAAGCGTAATCCTCAATCTGCAAAAGATTAGAAGCATCTTATTAAGCCAGAGTGATAAGACTTTCTGAACTGGAAATTTCCACACGATTTGCCAAGAAACATTAAGTACCTTCCATTTCTTGTCTTAACAGCAATCTACTGAGTTAAATGGAGATAGATATTTATGTCTACCGAGTTGCCCTATTCTCTGGGCAGAAAAACAACATGTAGTAAATATCTGATGCCCAGAAGCTCAGCGAGAGAGAGACAGAGAGAGGGGAGAGAGAGAGAGAGAGAGAGAGAGGAGAGAGGGAGGGAGGGGGAGAGAGAGAGAGAGAGGGAGACACGAAGAGGTTTGAGTGCAGGGTGGGAGTTAGAATAGGGGTAATGGGTTGAAATCAAATTAAGACATTAACAGGGATAAATTTCTTCATCTTTTCCCCCTCATTTTATTCTCGTTCACATTTACAATATGACAGGTTCTAGAATTCCATTGAAGACAGGACAGGTACCTAGGGAAGCCACAGACAGTGAAACAGCTAACTTACCTGATCCTTGGAAATCTTCCCCACGGCGAAATACTTGGACTTCAAATTGGAGAAGTAGAGGCCTGAGACTGCGGACGCGGGCGCCATGGCCAGGGACTCGGTTAGCCTGATGCCTGCAGGGAGCAGCGCGGGCGAGGCTCGCTCAGGGCGAAGCGCAGGGCCCGCAGCAGGCAGGCCCTCGCCCAGCTCTTGCTGAATCACTGCATGCAACTGAACTCCTGCCTTCTAGGTAGACACGTGACATCGCTGTGACCAAGTAAGTCTAGCAAATTCCCATCACACGGAAAAATAAACAGGACACTCGGATCTCTTCTAACCCAGGGGGACAGGCCTGGAAAAGGCTCTCTGCACTCCTACCCTTCGCCAACCAAGGTCGGTCACAGAGGTCCCCATTTGCTCCTAAGCCCGGGCCTGCTCGGGCAGGAGCTCTGACCCTGGAGATAGGACACCAGCTGGACAGGCCCTCACAGGCCCTGTGGGGCCACTGACACTAGGGACAACCGACAGCTGGCTCCAGGGAAGAACGAGTCCACAGCAGTACTGAGGAAGAGGAGATGATCTTTCTTGGGATTTGAAGAACTCAAAGGGACCGTCAAGGCTATCCGTTCTAAGCCACTCATTTCATGCACGAGGAAACAGCAGCATGAAGGCTGAGTGCTCTGCTAAAGGTTGCCCCGCTAGCTCATGGAGGAAACGTGGACGCGAACCCAGACCTCTTGACTGTCATCATAGAAGGGTACATGCCAGCGTCTCGTTTGCAACTGTTAGAATCAAGCCACACACCAAATGCTCGAGAGAATGATGATGACGGAAGAGCACAGATGTTCATAACAGTATGAAAGTAAAGAGAGAAAAGGGCGGAAGGGAAGGCTGGGTGCCCTGGTGTCCAGAGACGTTACGGACAGGCAATGGGACAAGAGCGTGAGGCGGCTACTGTCACCGATGGGACCGAGGCCAGTCACTAAGGGAGGGATTAAAGACACGACCACACCAGTAACAGGAAAGCGGGCCAGGAGAGGCACGGGACGGTATTAAGTAAGCTAAATTCCCATTTGCTACAGGTCCAGAGGAAACAATTTAAATTGATAAATCTAAAAACAGTGACGTAGGAAAACTATTCGGTAAGATCGAAGTGAAATATCAGAATAGCTACGACGGTGACCGGGTGAGATCAGGGATGTCATTTCAAGCCCTTCCATTACAGAAGATGTTTAGCCATGTGTGTCACTGCGTCGATAAAGGCGCATCTATTAAATAAGCAGAGACAGGAGCCCCTGTCCCCGGCGGTACCTGTGGCCTGCTCGATGCCCGCCAGCTTCCACATGGTGAGCTTCTCCGTGTGGTCGGGCTGGCTGGGGTAGCCGGGCGCCGGCCGGATGCCCTCGTACCGCAGCCGGCGCAGGTCGGCCACGTCCAGCCGCTCGTCGCCGCAGTAGGCCCACAGCTCGCGGCGCACCCTCTCGTGGAGCTCCTCCGCGAAGGCCTGGAACCCAGAGCGCCGGGAGCTTAGGCCCACGGCTTCGGTGCGGCCTCCCCCCTGCATGGAAGCGTCCAGAGCAGCCCCGCCCGTCGGGACCACAGCAGGGACAACCTGGCTAGCGGGGACAGGCCGGATTCTCCATCTGCTTGTACGTTAGCTGCTTTGCTGCTCAAGTTTGGCCAACCTGGGCTCTGAGGGATCCTGTTTAGTGACCCGAGGATTCTAGACCTTTTAACTTAGACATTTCCCTGAAGGTCGAGCCAGAGCTAACACTGGCCAGAAGGAGCAGCTGGGACCACACAGCGCCGGTCCCTCCACTGTTCACCGCAGGAAAGGAACTCCCCGCGGTGAGACTCTCACATTCCGTGCAGAGAAGGGTCAAGAATCTTTAGGAATAACATTAATCGGGTGTCAGGCAGAGATGGCGGGGGGTAGGGGTATACACACATAGTGAGTGCGTGTGCACCGTCTAGGGGATGGACACGCTTGAAGCTCTGATTCGGGGGGCGGGGGCAAGGGCAATATACATAACCTAAACTTTTGTACCCCCATAATATGCTGAAATAAAAAAAAAATTTAAAGAAAAAAAAAGGATTTATAGAAGATTCCAACATTAGAAGGAGGAGGGGTTCTGAAATGAAAATCTGTTTTTAATTTTTCAGGGTCTTTAGGGAAATGTCACACGATAAAAAGCAAAGAGAAACAAGAGACCAGGCAGAGACGTTAAGGTTCTAAAGGCAACAGCCCACAGGGGCATCACTGAAAGGATTTATTTGCCCAAAAGATGATAATGAGAGTTAATATGGGGATATGTGATGTAAAAATTCGTGTAATGCTGAAGTCCGACTCATGGAAGAAAAAGAGAGAGATAGTGGTTCTAATGCTGATCAGTGTTCGGGCACCCGCCACGGGACCCGTCCCCCAGCCTGGACTCCGTCCTCAGCCAGAGGACACCCCGGGGGCTCACCTCCGCCAGCCGGTCCCCCAGCGCCTTGACCATGATGCTGCTGTAGTCGTCACTGTCGTCCTCGTAGGCCTTGCTCAGCTCTTCCACCCCAAAGCAGGCGACGGCAAACAGGCCCAGGTAGTCGCGGACGCCGGAGTGCAGGGGCGCGATGAAGTCCGAGAGGCAGTGGTAGGGCTCCGAGCTGGCGGAGTCCTTCTCGGCCTGGAAACCAAGCAGCGGGCACGGGGGCTGTCAGCGCGGCCCGGCACGCCAGGAAAGCAGTCCCCTATTCTCGGATGAATGCGAGCGTCACAGCCCGGGGATGTCTGCCTGTTTTATCCGCTGCTGCAGCCCCAGCACGTGGAATCGTGCCTGACACACAGTGAGCATCCGATACATACTGAATAAGCCAGTGAAACGGGATTTTAGAAGATACATGACATGACGTAACGCACGTGTTACTGTGCTCGTTCCCAGACGGACCACATGTTTACCGGGTGGATAGGCGGTGTGCCAGGAACTGCAACCGTAAATAGTCACCTATTAAAAAAAAAAAGTTTCTCCCCGAGAGTATGTTCCATTGAGCCAAGCACTGTGTTCAAAACAGGGTCCTGCAGGCGCATAAGCCCCCACTGTGCGTCAGAGGAGCAGCCCAGACAACCGCTGGGGTAACGCGTGGGCCACGTGCTGCTGCCACTGTCAATGGGACACAGCTAAGGACACCAGGGCTGGCCAGGGCCGAACCAAGAACTCGACAGGCTGCCCCTGGCTCTCTCCATGGCCCAGCGGCCTATCCTCGCCCATCTGTCACTCTCAGCTGATGACTGACTCGTCCCCGCTACCGAGCTGACAAATAAGGTCTTGGATGTATTAAACGATCAGTAGATATTTTCTGCCAAGGGAAAGAGCCTGCCACTAACACTTACTGGGCGCTCCCTCGGTACCTGTTCTTGGTGCTCCATACGAGTGAGCACGTTAACCCTCAGCAAGCTTGTGGCCTGGGTGACGCCGTTAGCGCCTGGACACAGATGACAAATCTGAGGCTGCGGCACCAGGAGCGGGATCAGCCGGCTCGAAGTCAGACGGCGGCAGAGCAACGGGCTGGTGCCCAGCGGATGCTCCCGTATACGCGGTGCCGCCTAGGCCTGACCAGTCCATCAAGCAGTGCCCAACCCGGAAGCCCCAGAGCTGCCTGCCAGCCGTGGAAGCACAGCCTAATGCACGTGGGGCAAGGAGGTGTTCCATAAGGCACACAGAAACGCCACACAGCTCAGCGACAGCCGTGCGTGGGGAGCCGTCTTCCAGGTGCACTCTGCCTGCCAACTGCGCTTTGCGAACAAAAGCCAGAGCGGGGACACAAAGCTTCCCTGCCCCACGGGACAGCCAGGTCACAGGGCCCCGTGGTATCTTACAAGAGACAGCGATCAGAACCTACTCACCACGGAAGGCTGCCAAGGTACTAAGGCACTGCTGCCAGAATTTTCCAGCGTGTACTGGAGGAAAGCAACTCCTTAGAAATATCTATCTGGGTAGGTAATAAATGTACATCGCCCAGTTCCCCTTTCCGGAGATCATTAAAAAGGTGAACTCTGAGAATCCATTATATTCAATGCCCTTATAGAATATGTCACAGACTGCCCGGGCATGGAGAGTACTGGAGTGAAAAACGATCAGAGGAGGACCCAGGACTTGAAAAATGAAAGACTAGGCCAGAACAGAGGTTTTTGACCATAGTTACAGCTGAAAAAGAATAGTCCCCAATTCTCTAGTGAGGAGGGCCTAGAACTTAACATTAAAACCCCACTGCCTTGTATTCTGTGGTGTCTGAGCCTGAGTGTACATGGCAAGGATTTACTAAGCTGAGTGCACACGGCAAGGATTTACTGAGCCTGAGTGCACACAGTAAGGATTTACTGAGCCTGAGTGCACATAGTAAGGATTTACTGAGCCTGGGTGCACACAGTAAGGATTTACTGAGCCTGGGTGCACATGGCAAGGATTTACTGAGCCTGAGTGCATATGGCAAGGATTTACTGAGCCTGAGTGCACACAGTAAGGATTTACTGAGCCTCAGTGCACATAGTAAGGATTTACTGAGCCTGGGTGCACACAGTAAGGATTTACTGAGCCTGGGTGCACATGGCAAGGATTTACTGAGCCTGAGTGCATATGGCAAGGATTTACTGAGCTTGAGCGCACATGGTAAGGATTTACTGAGCCTGAGTGCACATGGCAAGGATTTACTGAGCCTGAGCGCACATGGTAAGGATTTACTGAGCCTGAGTGCACATGGCAAGGATTTACTGAGCCTGAGTGCATACAGCAAGGATGTACCTGTCCTCGTTTAATCCTTTATGGTACTGTTTAAGGCCCCAAATGTAAGAATCCCTTCAGATATTATGGTCAAAAGATCAGTCATTATGAATTACATTGTAGTTGTGATTAAAAGCAATACTATCATTTTTGAATGACTGAAAATGGTAGTAAAACTGAAAGAATAATTTACTGCAAATTATTAAATGTTAATGACTCTGGTGAATTCTGGTTCCAATTCTTGATTTTCACAGCAGCTAAAGTGACATGCACATGATATTTGCACTGTCAAAGGAGGGGGCACAAGAGGGAACCTGCTGAGAAGAGCCTGTTTTCGCCACAGGGAAGGTGGCAAGGGCCGTGCAGTGGAAGAGCAGCTGTCGGGCGCGCGGCTGGGCTCTCCCCTCCACGCCAGGGAGCTCAGTGCCATCCCCACCAGCCTTCCTGTTCTCCTCTGTAAAATGGACACACAGGCTGCCTGAGAGCAGGGCCGCATGGAAATGAAACAGGATGGCCTGTCGAGCACCCTACTCCACACCTAGCACCTGGTACACATCCTGCCAATGTTTGTGTCCCCCTGTCTTCTGCCTCCAAACATTCTGGTTTAATAATATACATACGTAGATGCTAACCAATGTTTTTGAACAAGTAAACATTCTCTTGCTTTGGACGCTAAGAAGCCTGAGAGACTGAGACCCTCGGCGTGCGGCCAATACGCCTTCCGTACCTGCTGCCTTAACCCATAAAAGGTGGCTATGGGCTCCGCAGCCTGCGGCAGGGCTCCCTCCGCATACAGGTGAATGTCGTCTTGGACGCTCTGCGCTGGCCAGAATCCAACCACGCCCCTGGCTTGGAGCTTCTTTTGGCTAATCAGTGTGTTCAGCATATTTTGGGCATCATCGTAGACCTTTTTGGCCTCTTCCCCTATTAGGAAAATATAATAAAAATTCATTTAAAGGTGCCAGAAATAACCAGCAACAATGCTTCTTTTCAAAACCACCCTCCCTCCTCAGACATCTCCCCCTTCCCCCTTCTCTACTGTCCTCAAATCCCTTCTCGGTGCTTGTCGTTCTCCTAGCGGACGGTGGAGCCGCCAGGGCTTGGTGGCTCCTGCTAACTGCAGCTCCCACAGGCTGCTTCCCCCAGCTCAAGCCGCTTAAATTTTTCCATTTAACAAAAGGCAGAGAGCCAGGCTGTGGCTCCCAAAGCAGCCTGTCAGACAGAGGGTGAGAAAAAGCAGGCCAGATTCCTTGCTCAGTGACGCTCCTCATGCACAGACACCTCCACTGACTTCACAGTGGCCCCTGGGGACGCGACGGGGGGAGGAGCGAAGTTGGCCCCAAATCCTCGTAAGCGGCTTCAGCGCTGCACCTCGACCCGCACAGCGGGAGCCGGGCTCATGGGACACCCCTCTTAGTTTCCGTGTCGGTGACACTGGGCTGCCCCGCCACAGTGAGCAGCCTGTCTGACAGCCCCTCAAGCCCCTCCTGCGATGGCTCAGGGGCAGTGCCATGAGAAGCCCCTCGCCCACTGCCCCGTTCCTGGCTTCTGATTCTTGGCACCCTGACACGCAGCCCCAGGACATGCTCCGGCTCATTGGCCAGGGGCCAGCTGCTCGGCCCAATCCTGTGCTTCTGCGAGTCCACCCCTACATCTCGCTCTGACCTGGCCGTCACCTGATCCTTTGAACGGCCTCACATTTTGATCCCACGTCTCGGGAGATAGGTCTTGGGAGACAGGCTAAGGGAGAAGTGGGGGGAGCAATTTATTGGCTCATCTACTTCTCTGGTTTATCGCCCCAAGTCCTCCGCCCCGCCCCAATGTTCCAGGCACAATGGACTCCTTGCAGTTCCCCGACAGGCACGCCTGTCTGTGCCTTCTCACACTCCATCTCTTGCCTTTTTCAGTGCCGCCTCGTGTCCTCAGTGTGAGCCTCAGTAACTCCCACTTCATCTCCAGAAAGCGGTTCAAACACCACCTCCTCCAGGAAGCCTTCCCTGACCTCCCAAACTGAGCTCTATCTCGTCCTCTTGTGGCCACAGGAGCCTGGCAAGTTCCCATTACTGTCTCTGTGCCAGCTGGTCAGGCACTAGACGGCAGGGATTATACTGTCGTCTTTTGTTTATCCTCGTGCCCAGCATAGAGTCCAGGATGTAACGAATGTCAGTAAACATTTACTTAAAAACATGAAATACCAAATTTAGTCAATCTAATAGGGACTGAACTAGCAGTTTAAAAACCATTAAAAAGTGGAGCAAGTAAACAATGTGAAACCAGCTATGTTCTGCACAATCCGAATCCGCGGCTCGTCACCTATCCTTGTCTTCAAAGTCACAATATGACATCTTGGATATGAGAGGCAGGAAAAAAAGGACGTACTGAACTGACCTACTGTTTTGTCGTTAAATATCTTGGGAAAGCCTCGATTCGGGTACTTGCCCCGGAGCTGCCAGACGTCAAAGAACGGCTTCCAGTCGATGTAGCCCACCAGCTTCTGCAGGTCGTAGTCCTGCAAGACCTGGCTTCCGATGAACGTGGGCTTCACTTTAGGAAAGAGGCACAGCTGTCAACGCGGACGCCGGACCTGGGGCTGGGCCCCTCTCGCTGGCGCCCTGCCTGGTGGTAGCCTCCTGCCAGCTCCTCGCTGCTCCGCCAGCTCCCACGCCCTGCCTCCCTCCTGTCACCCGTGGGAGTTGTTTTGCAAAGAGGGGAGCCTGAAATTGTCGCGGAGAAGGAGTAACTCTGCGCTGAATCTTAAATAAAACTATTCTTCCCATGCCGACTGACTACACCGCCCTTGGAAACGCTCCCCTCACTCCTACCTTCCCCACCCCCGGCCCAGGGAGGAAAGAAAGACTTGGGTTAATCTTCACTTGTACAGATGAAGACAATACTAACATAGAGAACACTGCAGAAAGACACGGAGGGTTAGCCACTTAGGGAAAGTTCTACAATACGAAGCAGTCATCCATCCTGCCTACTGATACCTGCGCACGAAGTATAGGGACACGCGTGGGGATGACGTCCCCAATTCAGGACGGTGGTTATTTCTGCAGGGATGAGGGGACAAACACGGGATTTCCACTACACACGCACTGTTTTGCTGTTTTAAAAACGGGTGGTAGATTGTTTCTTAAGCTGGTGGATGTTTAATATATTGTTCCTGTGAGTCTAAAACATGTAATTTAAACAATGGTGGAAATTTCAGAGACAGATGGTGCTGCCAGGCTTTTGGGGACACTGAGAGCAGCAACAGCCACCAACCCCCCTCCCTGCCCCCCACCAGCCTATCGGGGGACCTCGGACCCCGGCCTGCTGTGGCAAGGTCAGGCCCGAGTCCGAGGTGCCCTCCACGCTGCCAGCTCCCACCCCCCCACTTCCCAATCTGTAACTGGGGATCAGAGAACTTCCTGTTCTACAAATTGTAGGTGCCCTGGGAGAACAAAGAAGTCTCGAGAGTATTTTTCTCTCATTGGGCAGTAAAAATGAAAGATGAGAATATAGGAAAAGTATGAGCAGCTTCTTAATTCTGCCTGGAAACCTCCACCTTTCCATACTTGTTCATAATAACTCGTTCCCACTTGTTCCTTGTCATCTTGTGACTACACAGGACAATCCTTTCTTTGTAAATATCCTGCTATGTTGATTTCTTTGGTAAAAAAAAGTAAAAAGTCTGTGCAGGCCTCTTAGCAGAGAAACTAAACAGAAACTGGATGTGTTCCTGATTGAAGTGTCCCCTCGCCTGGGAAGGCAGGGACAACGCGCTGCTGCAGGACCACTCAGGCACACTCTCCTGACCAGCTTGTCGCCCAGAGTTTAAGAGATGCGGGAGGTTTAACAAACACCCTCCTTTCTCCCTGTATCGACTTCCCACAACCACCCTAAGGCGGGCTGTCTTCAAACACATTTCAGAGGGCTGCACCGCAGGGCCCCCCGCCCCTCGGGTCGCAGGTCAGAGCCACGCGGTAGCCCTGAGCTGGGGAATCAAAGTGGCCACGCAGAAGTGTCCCCACTGCTGCCAGGTACTGTGGTCTCCCGAGCACTACTTCCAGCAAAATATATTTTGGATGTTTGACTTGTCGCAACAGACTTGCCTTTGTGTTATTATCCTAATTTCACTATGAAAGATACAGAAAAAATAATCATAGCTTGGACTAGAGAGTGATTTATATTTTTTCAAAGCTTTTCATATAATATTTTATTTTACCCTCACAACATTTGCATTAGAAACTGTCAAACGTGGAAGTTAGCGGCTCAAGGTCACTTAGTGAGTCAGAGCTGGGAGCCACATGGGGACAAGAACTCCGGCCTCCCGCCTCCCAGCGTGGCACTCTTTCTACCTAACTGCACCGGACTCAGCAGGAACGAAACCAGAACCAAGCACACCTGCGTTTCCAATTCAGTCCTCTCAGCTCTGCCGAGCATGTGTAGGACACGGATGTCGTGAGCAATGACAGCTGATTTGAGATATTACCTTGGAAATCTGGATTCCATTAATACAACCCCTGCTCTGTCTTGGGTTTTGCATTTGTGCCTCATGCCTCTCTGAGCCTGTCAAAACACCTTACACATTCTGTTCCCTCGTGGATGCCTGCGTGAGACAAGAAGGGCGGCTAGAAATTTTAAGAGGGAAGAAATCAAATAAAAAAAATAAAAAGAGGAGGAATCATCCAGAGAGAGAACAGGAGACAGAACAAGACACGGGGGTCTGGCTTTGCTGCAGCCTGAGACGTGTGAGAGGCGAAGTCACTTCCGATCTCAGGCCCGCCCGAGACCCGGCCCACCGCAGGTGACAACGCCACTGAGGCACAGCAAGGAGGGAGGAGCGTGGGTTGGGAAGTCAGATCAGAGAATCCCAGGAACCTTCCAAGCTATCACCCGAAACTGTCTCCTCAAGTGACAATGGGCATAATTCCCGGGTTCGTCCTGGAGCTGCCTAAACGACTCAGCAAGCTGCTGCGGGGCCACCTCAGGACACTGCCTGGCATGCGACAGGCTCCGTAAACGGCACCTATTTCCTGTCTGTAATCATCGGGGTCACTCATCGTCCCTAGACACGACTGAGAGTCACTAGCTGCTGGGTTGACTTTGCAGCCAAATAAATGGAAACATCTCAGCACATGTCAGCTATCACGGTCGGTCTTCCCCTCGCTGACACCCCAACGCACCTGGCTGAGGCTCAGACAGCCAATCGATATGGAAACCGTTTTTTCTGGCTTGACTGAGGGGTACGTATCTCCTCTCCTGTTAAAGAACGAAGAAAAATTATTTAGTTCAAGACTCTTAGCTTTTCCGCTGCTGCTATGAAAACATGTCCAAGAAAGCTAGTATGTAAGCTTTGCAGATGCTTTTATTCATGAAAATCCTTTACCCTAAAAAGTTCTTTCTTTTCTATCCAGTTTTCACATTAGCACCAGAATAATAGATAGTAAAGATTCACGAGCATTGTGAATTAACTCTTTTCTCTTTTTTTTTTTTTTTTTTTTTTGAGACAGAGTCTTGCTTTGTTGCCCAGGCTAGACTGCTGTGGCATCAGCCTAGCTCACAGCAACCTCAAACTTCTGGGCTCAAGCGATCCTCCTGCCTCAGCCTCCCGAGTAGCTGGGACTACAGGCATGCGCCACCATGCCCGGCTAATTTTTTCTATGTATATTTTTAGTTGTCCATATAATTTCTTTCTATTTTTAGCAAAGACGGGATCTCGCTCTTGCTCAGGCTGGTCTCGAACTCCTGACCTCGAGTTATCCTCCCACCTCGGCCTCCCAGAGTGCTAGGATTACAGGCGTGAGCCACCACTCCCGGCCATGAATTAAGTATTGATATGTAAACATAAGGCTGATTCTGCAGCCTGAACCTGAGATGCAGGAGAGATCTCCGGCCTGTACTTTCAGAACCCCCGAGGCAGGGGGTTAACTGCGTGCCGTGGACCACCCTGAGCAGCAGAAGGTGGAACTAACTGTTTATCTCATTTTACTTGCAGAGCGACCCCCCAAATGCCACTCCCCCCACCCACCGCTCCGCCAGAAGCCCAGAAGGCAGATAACCAGAAAGAAATATCCCAATGCCTTCTGAAGAGTAATTATGCCTGTTCTCCACGGATTCCCTGAAGCTTATCTAGAAGGGCCAGTTCCCGAAACATCATTCTGCAGTCAGTGCCGGGCAGTCAGGGAGAGGCGAACACTGGCCCGTCTCATGTCTCCGTTTTCTCCCATTATTTCCCGCACAGCAGGATCCGTGGGAGTCACATCAGAACTGTTTCGGCTCCTGCTTCCCTGCCGGGTGGGAGCTCATGTCTTATTCATTCCCACAACGCTGGGAACCTAGCACAGTACCCGACAGCGACCGGGTAGCCAATAAATGTTTGCTAAATCAATATAATTCATTTTAATGCAACCAAACATTATTTGGGAACTTAGACAATGAAGAATTCTGATTTGAGCTAGAAGACAGAACTTCTCTAAAAGGATACTAAGCCTTTACTTTCCTCAAAACAGTTAAAAAAAAAAAAAAGTCACATTAAAAACTGTGGGATCATTTCAAGCAAAGATTTGTTTCTGTCACTTACCTTGAGGGATTCATAATGGTCCTGTCTAATATCTTCATATTCTTCCATGATTTCCTCAAAGTATTCATCCTTTAGATTTTCATCTAACAGTTGAGAACACTGAAAATGCAAGATCAAGTTCAAGAACCATAGAGCGGCAAAAGAAGACAACACGGGGTGCAGTAATGGTCAGCTCCGGTGACACCTCCTTCGGGAAGCCTTCCCTAACTTCATTTCCTCTCCCTTTACCAACTGTGCTAATTCTTGCCTGGTGTGCAGGAAAGGGTAAACTCAGTGGGCTCGGGATGTTCAAACCCTGCACAAGCCAAAGAAAGCACTGGCCCTGGACTGGTTCTTGGGAGATAAGCCCTAAGCCATTGGGCCAATCTGCCTGACAAGAGCGTCACTGTATACCTGGGTCCCTGGGCCGTGCCACATGGTCTATGCTAACAATCTGATTTAAGGTTGAGGGGCGTTGGCTCTTGCTTTATCTGTTTGACCTCTGGAGAGGTGGAAGACTGAGCAAGTCAGGCCACGCACATGGGCATTCCAGGCCCACATGACCAACCCCCAGTAAAAACCCAGGACACCGAGGCTCAGGTGAGCTTCTTGGCTGGTAATGGCCCGGCTGGGTGGTCGCACATCATCCGTGGAAGAATCAAGCACCGTCCATATTATTCGACGGGGCGATGACACTTGGCAGCTTGTGCCTGGTCTCTCCTGGATTCTATCCTGTGTGTCTTTTGCCTTTGCTGATTTGAATCTGGATCTTTTCAGAATAATAAGCTATGACTGTGAGTATCATAGTGTTTCTGATGCTGTGTGTCCTTCTAGTGAATCACTGAACCTGAGGGTGGTCTCGGGGACCCCGACACACTGAGTTCGGGCCCCCCTTCAGTGTTTCAGTGATACTGTGTTCTGTCTTTCAGTGTCAGTTTATGTGTCTACTTCTTTTACTAGAAAGCTCTTTGAGTTGGACTCACACGTTTACCGCCTGTGTTCCCCTGGTGCCCAGCTCAGTGCCTGGCGTGTACAAGGTACAGCCTCACTAAGTGTTTGCTGCAGGAATGAGGCTAATCTTCACAGTCAACCACGAGCTTCTGCTAAAATATTAAAGGAAACCAATAATCTGAGAAAATGTGAGGCTACTCATTAAACTGTAAAACTAGGATCAGCTGAATATTATCTGTGACTATGATTACCGAGTTGGTAAAACAGCTACCATCAAAGCTCAGAATAAAAGCACAGGGAAGGAAGAAATGGCTGCCCCTGATCACAGCACTGCCCTGTCCCTGCATTCTCCTGCAGCATTTTTCTAAGACACAAGAAGTTTAATATCTTCATCTGACATTGAGGAAGTTAGACTGGATGGTGGCTAAAGTGCCGACCAGCTTTACAAATCTATAATCTGGCTGGGCATGGGGGCTCACGCCTGTAATCCCAGCTTTTTGGGAAGACGAGGCCAGACATTCGACACCAGCCTGGGCAACACAGTGAGACCCTGTCCCCACAAAAAAATAAATAAATGAATAAAATTGGCCTAGCTGCTCTAGAGGCTGAGGCAGGAGGAGTGCTTGAGCCTAGGCATTCAAGGCTACAGTGAGCTACGATAGTGCCACTGCACTCCAGCCTGGGTATCTGGAGTACAAGAGTCTGTCTCTTAAAAAAGAAAAAAAAAAAAAGTCTATAGTCCTATGTGAGTTTTCTAAAAATCCAATCACCCATGAGTTAGTATAAAAACCAAAATCACTTCATTAAGGCATATAATCAGCAAAGGCCACCGTGGCAGGCCTACAAATAGGCTCCCAGATGGCATTTCCAGCCCGAAGTGTTTCCCAGCCTTGCATTAAACTCACCCCAACAGAGTCCTCATTTAGAAAACCCAGCACAGCTCAGCGAAAACAAGAAGGGTATGCTACTCTTGGACTCCCCAAAATACATGGAAACAATGTTTTAAAACACTGCTATATTGTGCTAGGTCATGCACTCTGGGAAAGAAGAACCCAGATGTGCTTCATATCCACGGAATTCACAACACCCTGACACCGGTACTACTGGGTAGATAGAACGCAGCACTACAGTTTGCTGGCACCTTCCACACCCTCAAGGAGCCCCCTGCTCCCAGAGCCACCTTCCCGCCCAGTCTGACTTGCTTGATGGAAACAAGTTCACGGCCAATACATGGACTAACCAACCTACACAATCCTTCCACCAAAAAATCAAAATCCATCATGTATTTTCATGCCAACCACTGAGACATATTATGGTTTTTATTTTCCTTCATTTTAAAAAAAAATTTTTTATGGCAATAGCCACCCCATGAGAGGGAATAAGTTGAAAAGACATTTTAAAATTTAAAAAGAATCAAATATTAGGACCATGTCTTTTTCTTGAAGAAAGGAGAGAAAGCAAGGCGAATCCCCAGGTCTAAATCTCCAATCATTACACACAGTTCTTGCTACATCTATTTAGACTCTTTCAGACACATGAGACAGTTGCTAAATCGTGGTCCTGTTCCACGTTCACTTCAGTTAGATCAAAAGACTCCGAGCCAAGGAGCCAATAACCACCCGAAACAAATTACACCACTGGCTCCTGAGAAGTGTCACTAGCAGTTACCCCAGTGATTTGTCATCTGACTTACGTTTGAGTAATCTCAAAAAGTGGCCATTTCTTTGTATATGGGAAGAGCCAGCTCCTGCTGGCTGCCTGGCCAAACCAGACTTGAAGAACACAAATGCCCACGCCTTGGCCCCTGCCGCTCTAACTCTGCAAGATGGTAAGGCCTGTTCTCCAAACATGGCATCGGGGGGCCAATTCCTTCCCCTGCCTACAGAGGAAATGTTAGCACTGTGCGCCTACATGGGTCCAACAGCCTTGTCTCCAAATGGAAAATGTTCCGGGCCATTCTTAGCATTTGAAAACAGCAGCAAGTGTTAAGAAAGATGCCCATTGGCCACTCAACCATGGATCTGATAACTGCTCCTATGAAGCGTATATGAACCCAAAAATCAGATACAATAATTGTTTTGAAATTAGAGTATAGAAATGGGGCTTCTTTGCACATTAGTCTACATCAGCAACAAATAAAAAACTGCAATTTTATGATCCCACCCCGATTTTATTTTATCCTTTTTAATAAAGGAGAATTGTTAAATATGAATGGGACACAAGTTTAATTTAGCATAGAGTAAGATCACTTGCATTCAAATCCCACACCTGCCCCTCCGTGGATGTGTGGCCTCGGGAGAGGGACTGACCCCTTTGTTCCTGTTTCCTGATCTCTAAAATGGGGATAATAAAAATACCTACCTTGAGAGGTTATTCTCTGAGGATTAAATAAAATAATCCACATAAAGCACACTACCCGGCACACTATAAGTTTTCAACGATGTTAGCGATTATTGTATAACTTTCGTGTAGATAAACCCACATATCAGAAAGAGTTCCTTTGGCAGAAGCTCAGGACGTGTGGGCACCGCCCCAGTCCAGGCTGTGCAAAGTCACTGGCAGTCTCCCGGGTCGCCCAGCCTCCTCAGTAACTGTCTCGCCTGCAAAATGCAGAGGCTAGACTAGAGCCGTGGTTTCCCAACTTGCTCTCTCAGCGACTGCTAAGCGTGGGATGAGGCTGGAAGGGGCTGCCTGGCTCTTCTCTGTACACACGGAGTCCCCAGGGAGACGTCCCTTACAGGTGAGGGTTCCCAGCTAAAACCAGCTTGGAAACCACTGGACCACGGGGTCTCTCAGATGTCCCCCAGTTAGATCCTATTATTCAGCAAAAACAATGAAACCTATGACGAGACAGGCTATTAGGCTTCTCTGAAGGAGAAAAGCAGGGAAAGACACTTGGACAAGTTATTTATTATAGTCACGGAGAAACAGAATCTATTACTCTGGGTTGAATGTTTTTCTGTCTTTGGGCAGTGCCAGCAGTGGCCAAGTGAGTGCCTGTTCCTATTTGCTAAACGGGTGAAGTCTGGGTTGGTGTCTAGGTCAAAGGTGTCTTGGCGTCTCCCTGTGTCTGCCCCTCAACCCTGCAGTGGTCTTTGAAAGCACAGGACATGGGGCCGGGCGAGCGGGCTCGCGCCTGTAACCCTAGCTCTCTGGGAGGCCGAGGCAGGAGGATCCCTTGAAGTCAGGGGTTTTAGACCAGCCTGAGCAAGAGTGAGACCCAGTTTCTACAAAAAATAGAAAAATCAGCCAGTGTGGTGGCACGTGCCTATAGTCCCAGCGACTCAGGAGGCTGAAGCAGGAGGATCGCTTGCCTAAGAGTTTGAGGTTGCAGGTGAGCTATGATGATGTCACTGCACTCTACCCTGGGTGACAGAGCGAGACTCTGTCTCAAAAAAAAAAAAAGAAAGAAAGAAAGAAAGTACAGGACATGGTCACCCAGATCTCCTTCCAGAAAGGCAGACACTACAAGGATACACCATAAGCCTCCGGCTGCTCTTTTACTTTTCTTTAATAGAAGTGAATAAAAATAAACAGATCATGAGTGACACCCTGAACTCTTAATGCTCTCCCTGTTCTCTCTTTACAACACACCTGAAATAAAACGTAAGGGGGGCCCACACTTACCACCACCACACTCTTGGATGCGTCCAGGACGTGGATTACGGGCGCACTGTATCTTGGAGCTATTTTAACAGCTGTGTGGGTTCTGCAAAGAGGGGTCAGAAGGAAAACCAGATCCATCAGTGCTGCCAGCTCCTGCACAACTCTGGCTCAGAGCCATGAAGGGGTAATGTGTTTCCACGGTGCTTTCCAGACAAAGATTTCAAGGTACTTACTTACAAATATTGAACTTCAAATTTCCCTTGTAAAACATCAGTGACATTTTCCCCCATCCTAAAATGGGGAAACCAAGCCCAGGCTATACAGAAGTCTGTTGACAAAATGAGACAGACCTTGTCCTCAGCTCTGCCAACAAGGGACTGAGCCCCCAACCCAGTGCTCATTAGCAGCCTGTCTGACCTAAGGGAAGTAACCAGTCCCAGGAAATCGCACTTTGCTGCCATCAAGGTCAAGTTGAGTTTCTTCCTCCAAACGAGCTGGGATACCAGCCAGGGCCCTTGAGGCACTGGGAACCAGGCAGAGGACACAGGACATGGCTGTCTAGCTGCTGCTCCCCTATTCGTGGGAGACACCAACATTCCTCGGCCCCAATCCCATGCTGTACTTGTAGGAAGGAACCCCAAACCCGAGATTCAACACAAAATAACACAGGCAAAAGCAAGAAAAACATTTTATGCTAAGATTGGCTCGGCTCCAAATCCCAAACTCTATTGCCAAACTTGAAAATGTTGGTTCTAGGAAGAAGAAGTACCCTTTAATCCTTCAAATTACCTAATTAACTAAAGTGCAAAACAAATTGCCTTCTGATTACTGGATGTTGATAGCAATGGGGTAGGCTACATATCTAATGTTTCATGATAGAACATAACAAATTAAAGTGAGGACTGAAAACATGCATGGTCTCCCTTACAGGAGTCGAACCGGGGCCCTGGAGATGGCAAGAAGGGTGGACTGGCCACGATCCCACTTGGAGAGGGTGGCAGCAGATGCCACCAAATGGCCAGTGCTTTCCCCCTTTCCCTTTTCGCCTAAAGTGGCAGCATTGTTGCCCAAGTCAAGTGTTTTCATATTCTTTCCCTTCAACTAAAATGTATTTTTGTTTGTAATGTTATCCAGAACATGCTATTACACGAGAAAGAAATGAAGTAGCAGAACGTTATTTTTAATGCAATTGCATTTTTAAAGAAATAAACACCACCACTCTCAACCTGCCCCAACCAACCGATCTCATACCTAAGTTTCCAGATATTTAAAAAAACACAGAGAGCTGTACACCAAAGTGTCCACACTGGTTACGCGGGGGTTAGAAGCGAATTGAAGGTGGGAAGGGAGAGACTCGATTTTTACTGTACGTTCCTCTGAGTTGTCTGACATGTTCTAGTAAGTGTGGATTCCAGAGCTAATTTTTAAAAACCAAGAGACTACTGAAGGTGAAATATATGCATGTGTTTTTAACAGAGTGTTTCCTTCTCAGGGAAAGTTCTAGAAACTCGCTCATGATAAGACAGACAAGACCAATTACACCTCACCTGTCCCATCTTTCTAAAAGCACCTCCATTCGCTAACTGGAAGCACAGGACGAACGCCTTAAGCCACAGGAACTGACTGTAACACGGACACCGGGCACAAGCTGGCAGTGCCAGGGACAGCTTTGCGCTGGGAGGCTGTGGGCCAGGCCAGCAGGGCGAGCAAGGCCTGGCCCTGGGGCAATCCAGGAAGCTCCACGGCCTCCTGAGGACTTGTTTTGTGCCCAGGGTTCACTCGGGGACCAGAGATTGGAAGATATCTCGGGTATTCTGCGAGAGGGAGGATTTTCAAACAAGTTAGAAGGAAGAAGCTGCACCCAGTTTCAAAACAGAACACAGCAACTCAGACCAAGCTTGCTTTTTCTTCTTCATATGGTAAGCTCCCTGCGTGCATGAACGTATCTCAATATATATATTTTGTGCAAAATATATATTCTCAAAGGAAGCATTATTTTAAAGCCCGATGACACTTGTATGACCTTTCTTTTACAGAGAACCAGAGCAATTTTAAATATCAACACAATATTTATTAAGGATTGGTGGATTCTCAGTCAATTCTGGCCAATTCTCTCTTTCGTGGTCTTCTGGACAAGGGCACCGAGGAGAAACGGGTGGATTCCACTATTAAAAAATAAATAAAAGCAAAGTGCTGCTTTTCAGCATAAAAACTGACAAGGCTAGATGACCAGAGGCGTGAAATTTGAGTTTGCTTAGTCACTGAAGGTACTTCTGGTTTCCTTATAAATAATTTGACATTTGGTTTCCTTATAACATAATTTGATTCCACTTTCTTTCCCCTAAGCTTCCATTTATGCAAACTTCTCGTGCTGGAAGACTTTTTTCTGAAGTCTAAAAGGATGTAAAATATCAGAATCTGTCCTCCCCTTCCTACAAACCAAGAGCAAAGGGCTGGACGCTGGGACTGAATCTCAAATCCTGTCTCTTCTGAGTGTCGCCTGGACACTAGGAATCTAATCAGTTGCCCCCTACACTTGCCAAATGGGCATGGCGGTGTTGACCTCAGAAGATCTTTTTTAATATTACAAATAAGAATGTGTACTCTAAGCATTAATGTCACATCATAGCCTATTCCAGAATCAATTTATGATCTTTTACATAAATATAGCATGACCAACCAACACTTAAAATTCAGTGAGAAAAAGGGGAGAAAGGGAAAATAGAGAAGGGGTAATAAAGACAGAATCAGGGGTGAGATTAGCATATAGAATTCATTCCATGAAATCCCATATACAGGCCTGAACTCTAAGTTTCCCTGTAGTCAATGTGAAGAGGAAAATAAAATCACTTAGGTGATTCAGCACCTTACTTCCTAGCAATGAAAAAAAAAAAAAAATCAGAAAATTAACTCAACCTTTCACATATGTGACTTACTGATGAAGTCTCTTAAGTTATTTAAAAAAAAACACACAAATAAACAAAAAAAAATCCTTAAAAAAGACATTTTGCACTTATTGGCTATAAATCAGGAAAAAATTAAAGGCTGACTGCTAGATCTTAAGCTCTGGAAAAGTTCTACAGCGAACAGGACCAGATTTCCGTTAAAGTCATCTCTAGTTTGTAACACCAAAACTATCCACATTATAGATAAGAGAGTATTCAGTTTTCTATTCTCTTATAGCTAAAGGTTAAAAAAGGACACTCCAAGCGTATTTCCAGCCATAGTTAACCCCAAATCTGTAAACTCTTTCAGCCTCTCCAAGGATCCACCCACTGGACACCCTTAACCCTCATTTCCAGTGTCTTGGAGGCAGAGTTCTAACTCTATTCATGCTCCGACAGGCCACCGATGTCTGGACAAGCCATAAGGCTATACCCCCTGAGAGATCTCTTTTCTTGAGAACGTGGAGGTCCTGAGCTAGCTACCACCTGTTCAAACACAGGAAAGGGAAGACGGGGCCACTGCTGAGTCCTTAACAGGCACAGAGGAAGTGACACTAAGGGTTCTCGGAGGGCCTTCTGAGACTTTCAACCTCCTGAATGCTTTCTAACAAAGCTGGCTCTCCTAGGACTGGATGATTTTCTCATCTAGATCCAAAAGGCATTAACCATAAATGAAGAGATTGATAAACCAGACTTCATAAAAATTAAGAGCTTTTGTTATCCAAAGACACCAACTAAGACAGCAAAAGGCAAGCCACACTGGAAAAATATATTTGCGATATATATTTCTGATAAAGGGCTTGTATCCAGTATAAATTAAAGGATGTGTACAAATCAATAAGCCACAATGCCCAATTTTTTTAAAAAGACATAAAAAGTATATCCAAATGGTCAATATTTCTATGAAAAGGTGCTCAACATCATTAATCAGCAGAGAAATGCAAAGGAAAACCATATCAAAGTATTACTACATCCACTAAAATGGATAAAATTGAAAAGAATGTGGAATACCTGGAACTTTCACAATTGCTGGTGGGGATGTAAACATAATCACTTTGGAAGACCACCTGACAACAGCTAATGAATATGATCATGTGCATCTCCTATGATTCAGCAATTCTGCTTACAGGCAGAAATACACACAAATGTGCCTCAAAACTCATACCCACAAATGTTCACAGCAGCATTGTTTGAGATGGGCTCAAACTGGAAACACCCAAATGTCCACCAACAGCAGCAAGAGTATGTAAGTCATGGTACATTATATAGTAGAATCCTACACTGAAATGAAAAAAACAAAAAAACAAAAACCCCAAAAAACAAGTGCTGTAACAAGGTCGGATCTCACAGACTAGATGTTGAGCAAAAGAAGCCAGACACAGAATACGTACAATGTGACTCCACCTATATAAAGCTGAAATGCAGGCAAGACCAATCTATGGTGATAGAAGAAAGAATAGAGGTTACTTTTTGGAAAAAATGACCGGGTGCGGGGCGGGGGTGGGAGACAGGGGGAACCTGGTGAGGTTTCTGGGATGCCATTAACGTTCTACTTCTGCATCTGGGGGTGATTACATGGGGGGGGGTCTCTTTTGTAAAACCCCATCAAGTCGTGCATCTATGCGATTTGCCTACTTTTTGGTATGACTGTTCCTCTTCTGTGAAGTGCTTACTTAACTAAGAGAGCTTGGTAAGGCAAGACTCCAGGTCTGAGACCTCATCCACTGTCACCACCCAGAGTGGAGTCACAACCGGGGAAGTACATACACTCTGAAGTGCTTGGAGGCTGCATGACAATCTGTTTTTCAAAGGCTGCTCCAGAGCCATGGTGTAGAAAGGGATGGTTCCTGGGAGGAACTGTTACCTACTAGCTTTTATTTTCTGAGTAATTTTCCAGAAACTACAACAGGCATGGAAGAGAAGAGAACCAGGAAAGGCAGAGCTCAGGGAGAAAGAAAGCTCTGGAGAGTTGGAAGAAACCTTGGGAGGTCCCGAGACCCCGCTTTCTGCCTTCAGGCCAAACACATTTATAGCTTCCCAGACAACAAGAATAGATACTTTGTAATAACTGAAGAGATGGAGGTGATTTCCTATCTCAGTAATTGTAATTTGATATATCAGGTTATAACTGGTAAGAATCATTAACAGGCTAACTTTGCCAATGATGTATCTTGAGAGGCTCGTCATGTTGCTTCTGAATGACTTTTTTCTTTAATCTGGTTGCCCTTACACGGTAAAAGATATAATAGAATGGACTATTTGGTGAAGTTCCAATTTGCAGAAGTAGCAAACTTCTCATCTTGAATTTCTGAGTGGGGTGTGCTACCATATAAAAAGATTCTTATTTTGAAGCCAGCATCACATTTACATAACTCACAATGTATTCTGAGTTTAAATATTATTTATTCTATTTGACAACAGTGATTTTAAAACATCTTGCATTCTGAGAGTAGTCCATACATCCTCCTGTGGTTCTCATCAGTTACCCCAGACCACGCTCATCAAAGCCCCAGCTATCAAGGGCTGTTCGCATTCCTTGGGAACAACTCTGCCACTTATCCTAGTAGGTAAGTCCTCTGTGGAAAAGCAAACCCAGCAACGACAGTCAAACTATCGACTCCTTCAAGTAGGAAGAGCAGTTAATGGATAAAAGACACATAACACTGCGGCAACTTGTGAAAATGATCCATTCGGATTATAAATGGTATGATGGTTAATTTTACATGTACAATTGGCTAGGCCACGGTATCCAATTTTTGATCAACTACAGTCTAAATGTTACTGTGAAGGTATTTTTTTAGATGTGATTAACATTTTAATCACTAGACTTTGACTAGAGCAGATTACCCTCCATAGTGTGGGTGGGCCTCATCCCATCAGCCGAAGGCCTTAAGAGAAAAGACTAAGGTCCCCTGTCTACTCCCCACCTCTGCAAAAGCAGAAGAAATTCCACCTCCAGGCTGTCTTCAGACTCAAGAAATCAACTCTTTCCTGGGTCTCCTGCCTACAGATTTCAGACTTGCCAGGCCCACAATCACATGAGTGAGCCAATGCCTTCAAATAAATCTCTTACTCTTTCTATATATAAACACATCCTATTGATTCTGTTTCTCTGGGCAATCCTGACTAATACAAATGCCTTAACATACCGTTGTTTCCAGTGCAAAAGAAACTCTAGAATACCAGACGTCTATTATATTTTTGCATCAGAAAAGTAAACTAAATGCTAAGGGACAATTGAGTTCAACGCTCCTGCTTGATATTATTCCCTGACAAAGTGAACTATGTGGCACATTAATAGTCCAGTGCCCATAATTTACGTACCTCTCACTAAATATCAGTATGATTGTGATCCCAGGAAAAATCTTGCAAACCGAATGGTTATGTGAACAAATTTGAACTTTCTCCTCCTTACATCTGATACCCTCTCTACATTTTCTACCTCTTTACATCTTCAGCCCAAACGTTCCCCAAAAGTTCCCCTTTCAGAAACAATTCCCTCCAAGTGACAGTTTAGTTCATTCTAGCTAGATGGGCTTTCTGCCTCTAAACTATGACAAGGCTGACATTTCTTTAATGGAACCTGTAATTATTCAATCAGATACCTGCTTCAGGATAAAGACTGTACAAAAGTTCAAG
Source organism: Lemur catta (assembly GCF_020740605.2). Taxonomy (NCBI): domain Eukaryota; kingdom Metazoa; phylum Chordata; class Mammalia; order Primates; family Lemuridae; genus Lemur; species Lemur catta. The sequence continues at coordinate 10,057,881 of NC_059152.1, read as the reverse complement.
CAATGTCTTTGAGCTAAAAAACACAGCTTCTCCACTTGGTTTGATTTCAAGAAGAGGTAAGAGTTCACTAGAATTCACAGGAACTGAACGGAAGATGGGAGCATTAAGGAAAAGACAACTGTAAGCCAAAGGAACCCAAGGAAAGGCAAGGAGTAGGAATCACAAAGAAGTTTCCTATAGTATGTTCCAGAAGTACTCTGGCTCTTGCTCCAGTGAAGACTAGAAAGTTTATGTGCTTATATAATAAGGAGCCAATGTACTAAGCATAACGGAAACAAAACAAAACAAAACAGATTTTACCACCGTTTTTAAACACCAACATTTAAGAGAATTTAAAGTGAGTACAAAGCTCATTAGTCTGACTTACCTCGAAGTGGTCGCTCCTCCAATCAACAATGGAATCTTTATAGCTAACCTCTCCATTTCCTTGGCAACAAAAATCATTTCATCCAGGGAAGGAGTGATGAGTCCTGACAAGCCAATTATATCTAGTATTTTTGCAAAAGACAAAAAAAAAAAAAAAAGGATAGTGAGGATGAGAGAGAGAGGAAAAGGATGAAGACCCATTTTTAAAATTTTGTAATAAAAACCAAAAGACCTACTATGAATTCCCAATGTCTAATTCTAAGACATTCTTTCTGACGAGGGGATTTCAATTTATTGTTTGCTTCTGGTAGTAAATAAGATTTAGAACTTAAAGTTATAAGGCACTTGCCACGGTTTTAGAAAGCCATGCAAGAGAAGTTACCTTTGGTTCATGATTTCCCAGACTCAAACATGTCAGCGTTGGAAGAAACATAAAAACGACTCCACACTCAAAAAAAACCTAATGCAATTGTGCTCTTCTAAGAAGCCTGTCCCCATACCCCAGCTCCAGAGCTCCGAAGGAGTCCCATGGTTTTATTCACCTTGCTCAGCCCCTATTATAAATGACAACAAAGGCAGCCCCAGGCAGGAGCTGGCACCTGACTGTCTGAAGGTCCCTCAGATCCCACGTGGGCTGGGGCGTCACTATTCACTGACAGACACTCGGGGAAATGACATTTACGGAAATGCCCAAAGCGCAGCTGCACAGTACCTGCTTTGTGGTCAATAGCGGCTTTCAGGATCTTATCGCAGGGAGTCATGACTCCTAAATCAATAACTCTGAGGCACAGAAATGAGATGGGAGATAATTAATGAGAACCCATTAGAGACAAAGCCGAAATAAACATTTTTATGTAAACCAGAATCACACTGAAACGCTCACTATGGACTACAACCACCATTTATTAGGTACTTACTAATAGGCCAGGCGCTATGCTAAGTTTGACTTTACTGAGATATAATTCACATACCATAGAATTCACCCATTTAAAGTATACAATTCAATGGCTTATGGTATATTGTTATTTTTTTTAAGTATGGCAAAATATATATATTACTTTCCATTTTAACCATTTTTAACTGTACAATTCAGTGGCATTAATTACAATTTCATTGTGCAAGCATTACCACTATCTATGTCCCAGACTATTCTCCCACCCCAAACAGAAACACTATAACCATTTAGCAGTAACTTCCCCTTCTTCCCTCCCACCCCACCACCCCAACCCCTAGTAACCTCTATTCTACTTTCTGACCTTATGAACTGACCTAATCTAGGTATTTCGCAGTGGAACCATATGGTATTTGCCCTTTTGGCTTATCTTCACTTAGCACAATGTCTTCCATGTTCCATCACATTTGAGTGTTTGTCAGAACTTCAGTCTTTTTAAAGGCTGCGTAATACTCCATTGTACGGATATAGCACATTTTTTTTTCTGATGCATCTGTTGATAGACACTGTGCTAAGCTTTTTGCATAGCAATCTCAAGGCACCCTCGGAGTAACCCTGGGTCCCATCTGAATGAGGAAGGGCCCGGAGAAGTTAAGCCACTTGTCCAGCCACACAACTAAGTGGCAGCAGAGTTGGGATCTGAATCAGGACACCAAAACCCATTATCGTATCCATTTAGGACAATAAAGAATGCTGAGAAAGTTCCTCAGAAACTATCTGCTGAACATGGAAGCCAGTGGGAAGGATGATCAGGAAGACGTCGGGTCCCGAGGGAGACTCAAGGCAGAGGCTGACTCTGGCAGGACACACACAGGAGAAGGGACAGAAGTTGGGGCACATAAAGCCTGGAGCACACTCTCAGACAACAGAGTAATGCCAGAGCAATTTCAGTTCCCGGAGGAGAGCTCCCTGGAACTCAGAGGAAACAGGATGTCTAACCGGGGAAACGTTCTGTATACTACTCTTCTATAACATTTTAGATTTAGGGAGTACCCATAATGTCACTCATTTTTACGATTTAATTTTATCAAAAGTATTTGTTAGAAGATATTTAAAGATGGACACCCCTGAAGCTCTGACTCGGACGGGGCAAAGGCAATATACATAACCTAAACATCTGTAACCCCGTAATATACTGAAATAAAAAAATTAAATTAAAAAAAAGATATTTAAAAACTTACAGCATGCATTTTCACTTATTTCATTATGTCAACAATTCTTAAAATTACATAGGTAAAAATGTTTAAATAAATTTTAAAAAAGAATGCTTAAAAACGACTACATGACATGGTATCAGCTGGTGACAGCGGGTGCTGGACCCTGGGGCAGGAGGGAGACTTGCTTCTCGCTCTGTGACCTTGAACACTGTTGGATTTTTAGCTTGTTCTCGTGTAACTTTTAAAAAAGAGTTTGTGTTTTTTTAAAACAGTAAATTAGCACATACGGAATCTTCACTAAAAAGTAAGAGGATTTCAAAGCAATGATAATTACAGTCAGCTTGTCAGCTAACTAACCTGGTAGCAAATGAATGCGAGAGGTGTGGATGACATAACCACGCCAAGTTATAAGAAGAGTGAGACGGAACCACACGCTTTTTTAAAAAAACATATCAAAGAAAGTCTAGTAACTGGATCTTCTGTTAAACGATGACTAAGCATAGACTGTTGTATATAAAACTAGGGAAATTGCATATTGCTTTTAAATCAGGAAAAAAGGCATACATTTCAAAGCTGATTTTTTTCAATGTTGTATATGTTTTTAAAATTCAACTAAAAATCATCACTACAGTGGCAAGAATCGTATTGTTCTCACTGCTTTTTCTTGTTTTCAGCAGTGTTTCCTTCAGGCATGTCTTGGATGCAAGCTTGCCTTATCTAAGGAAGAGCAAGGAGGTCATTGTGGATCCAACAGAAATGGGCAGGGAGAAAGGAGCAGGTAGATGAGTTCGGAGAAGGCCAGAGCCTGCAGACTGCACATCGGAATCATCAGAGGACCTTCTCCCAAAATCAAACTGAAGCTTGGACTCCACTCCCCAGAGATTGTGATTTCCTTGGTCGGGGGTGGGGCTCCGGCAGCTCCCAGGTTATACTCACTGATGGAGGGCCCTGCAGACCACTGGTGGGGGCGCTCTGGGTTTTACTGAGTTAAAAAGAGGAGGCATTGGAGGATTTCAACAGCAGCAGAGTAAGAAATCTGACTTAGATTTAACAGTTTCACTCTGGCCTGGAAGAAGTCCAGGGTAGAAGCAGAGACTGGTTAGGTTGCTGCAAAAATCCAGGCAACAAATGGTAATGGTTTGACTCCACGTGGAAGCAGTGTAGGCAGTGAGGGGTGATCAGATCCTAGAAATACTTTTGAGTGTAGAACTGGTGGATTACAACTGGGTTATGAGAAAAGAGATGAGTCAAGATGACTCAAGCGTTTTGGTCTGAGCAGCAAGGAAAATGGAGTTGCCATTTATTGAAACAGGGAAGGTATTCACAAGACGGTGGCAACTAGTTCAATTTGCAAAATATGAAGTTTGAGGTTTCTTTAAGTAACCAAATGGAGCTCTCAGGTCATCAACTGGATATATTAAGTCTGGAGTTTGGGGGAGAAAATCCACATTGGATATAAAGGGCCTGTTAGTACAGTAGATGATACTAAAGTCTTGAGATGGGATGAGGTGACTTAAGCCTGTCCCAGGCCTGGTTACTCGAAGTGTACCCAGTGCCAGCACTGACTGACAGCTCATTAGAAATGCAGACCCGCAAGTCCAGACCTAGCTCACCAAATCTAACTTTTAGCAACATCCCCAGGTGATGAGAAGGCACGCTGAAGTTTGAGAAGCACTAGGCTAGACACCTAGACAGTGAGGAGATACACAAGAGGCCTAAGGGCTGAGCCCTGGAACATTCCTGTGTTTAGGGATCGCTCAGAGGCAAAATCAGCAGACGAGTGACAACCACTGGTCAGTGGGGTAAGAAGAGGACTGAGAACAGCGAGCTGGGGGCCTGGGAGACAAGTTCAACTTCCAACTTATTAGCCTGCCTTCAAAGATGTCTTGCTGGGGAAACCGTCAAATATGCTATTAATTAGAGGAGCACTTCTCAAGTTTTTTTTTTTTTTGCACTTAAAAAATGATATTTACAGTGCTGGGATACACAAAGGCAGGTGCTCACAGCCTTGGCAACCAATCTAGAACTGAGGCCCCAGCTCTACCCTCCAAGCAGGAAAGAGGATGAGTTTCTTGGCACCTCTGAGTTGAGAAAGCGTTGGCAAGCTCTGAATTAGAACACACGGTGACAAGTGCTACAGTGGAGGCATTTGCAGCGTGCTACGGAAGCCTAAACTGAATGACAGTTAGAGGCACGCCAGGGGCGATGTCTGAGCTGAACTTTGGAAAACAAAGTGGGTATGAACTAGATGAGGGAAACAGTGGGAAGTCTAGGTAGAGATCAACACCATGAAGGTCCACAGTCATGAACCGTCTAGAAGTCCCTGGGGAACCCGGGCCTGGAGAGCAGGGCTTGGGCCAGCTCTAACCCTGCCTTCTGCACCTGCACCATTCTTCCCAACCCCTCTCCATCCCCTCTCACCTCCAGCACACAAAACCCCACCCTCCTTCCCTCTCTCTTGTTTCCCTTCATCCCTTTGAGCCACCGCATGTCTGTAAGCCTCTCCCTGGACACATTCTTATATTTTGCCACATGAGAGACTAAAATTAAAATGAAATGTATGGAAGATGTTGATTTTATAATCTTCTTTCTAAAGAGCTTAGAACAGAGCTATAATTGCAAGCATTTAATCTGGGCTTCTAATTCAGAGAAAAAAAATATAAGCTGCACTACATGCTTTAGCTAAGGCATCTAATACTATTTAAGGGTACATAAAATTTGGAAAATAAATATTGCAATATGAGACAAAAAGTCCTTTTCCTCTACAGAAGATATTAAAAAGGAAAATAAAACTGTGCATCTGCATCCCTTAAAGTGCCTGACATTTGCTGACACTTCGTCCTTAGAATTTCTCAGCTAAGGTAGCACTGCCTATCTGCTGCTCCTGCAATTCACACGTGCCACCACTAGATGGCAGTGCCCTACCAGTCTGTGGTCCCAGTCTCGGTTTCCCACCTGCAGTGGTCATGGGGTCTGTTGCCATTTCTACTTAAAAAAAAAAAAAAAAAAACGAATTCTTGAAAGTTTTCCCTCCAAAATATAATGGGTCAAAGGCCTCCAAATAATTATCAGTGAGAATCTGAGGTGCTAAGGAGAGATTAGACTAGTGTGCCCCTGACTTAGATACAGACATTTTCCTCGCTCAGTTGAACACTCCAGTATACAGGTTCAAATTGTTTCCATGCTCAGCCATATAACGCTTCTTTTTCACTCGTACCAGAGAGTTACACTAAGAACCACCAGCTAAAATAGAAATATGCCTCACTATCCTTTTCACCAGATCCATATTTTTTAAAATACTAGATGTATGAGATATAATTTTAACATTTCTAATGATATAGCATACTTTTTCTTATACAGTTAAACAGTGTGCATCTGTTGAATGGAAAAAGTCCACGTCTTTTTTCTATAGTTATTATTAGAGAGCATACCTAAAATCGATTTTAATATAAATCAAATATCTGATAAAAAATATTTCTAAATATTCTAAATTGTTTCTTAAGGGGAATTTAGAACACAGGCATACCTCTGTGATACTGTGGGTTCAGTTCCGCACCGCTGCAAGAAAGCTAGTATTGCAATCAAGTGAGTAGCATGAATTTTTTGGTTTCCCAAAACATATGAAAGTTATGTTTGTACTATACTGTAGTCTATTAAGTTTGCAATAGCATTATGTCTAAGAGAACAACCTATATGCCCTAATTTAAAAATATTTTATTGCTTAAAGAGATGCGAGTGGTCATCTGAGCCTTTAGCAAGTCATAATCTTTTTGCTGGTGGAGGGTCTTGCCTGTGTTGACTGCTAACTGATCAGGGCAGTGGTTGCTGAAGGCCAGAGTGGCTGTGGCAATTCCTCAAAATGAGACAAAATGAAGCTCTTGCATCAATTGACTCTTCCTGTCATGAAGATCTCTCTGGAGCATGAAATGCTGGTGGACAGCTTTTTATCCACCGTAAACTTTCACAATTGGAGTCAATTCTCTCAAATCCTGCTGCTGCTTCATCATCTAAGTATATAATATTCTAAATCCTTGTTGCCATTTCAACAATGTTCACAGCCTCTTCGCCAGGAGTAGATTCCATCTCAAGAAACCATTTTCTTTGCTCATCAATAAGATGCAACTCTTCACGTGTTCAAGTTTGATCATGAGATTGCAGCAATTCAGTCACACCTTCAGGCTCCATTTCCAATTCAAGTTCTCTTGCTATTTCCACTACATATGCAATTACTTCCTCTACTGAAGTCTTGAACGCTTCAAAGTCATCTATGAGCGATGGAATCAATTTCTTCCAAATTCCTGTTAATGTGGATATTTTGATCTCCTCCCATGAATCATGAATGCTCTTAATGGCATCTAGAATGGAGAATCACTTTGAGAATGTTTTTAATTTACCTTGTTTAGAGGAATCACTATCCATGGCAGCTATAGCTTTATGAAATGTATTTCTTAATGAGACTTGAAAGTCAAAATTATTCCTTGACCCATGGACTGCAAGAATGATGTTGTATTAGAAGGAATGGCAGCCAGGCACAGTGGCTCACACCTGTAATCCTAGCACTCTGGGAGGCCGAGGCGGGAGGATTGCTCGAGGTCAGGAATTCAAGACCAGCCTCAGCAAGAGCGAGACCCCGTCTCTACTAAAAATAGAAAGCAAAACGCGATAGAGACATGAACTGAGCACATGCTGCTGGAAAAATGGCACCAAGAGACTTGCTTAATGCAGGGTTACCACAAACCTTCAGTTCATAAAAAATGAAATATCTGTGAAGCTCAATAAAGGGAAACGCAATAAAATAAGGTATGCCTCGTATTAATATTAGACATTGAAGTTAAAGTTGTTTGCAAGTCAAAAAAATATTGCAAAGTAAAGTGATCCAGTACACACAGTCCCAGCTTCGGGAATCAGAAGCCCTGCCACTTCCTAGCCGTGACACCACAAAGAAATCACTGAAGTTCTTCTCTAAGCCTCAGTTTTCTCATCTGTAAAATGAGAAATACAGTAACTCTGATGCAGGCAGGGTAGAGTCAAAACCATGAAAAGAAAGGATGAAAGAAAAGAACCAAAACAAACAAACAGAAAACAACAAATAAGATGACAAAGAAAAAAATCAGTTACATATACTAAAAGCACTGTAAAAATTATGATGTGGTAAATAAATATCAGGTATCAGTAGACTCTAGGTGAACACATCCCTACTTCTATGCAGATCCTCAAATTTGCAAATTCTATTGCATCATAACATATTCCTGATAAAAAAAATTCACTGTCTGTCTAAATAGAACTATCCTTATTGGCTCTTCACTTCTTTGTTCCTGAGCAAGAAAAACCATTGTTATCATTTTGTGAGACTTACTGCATCAATGAAAAAAGCTAGGAAAGGGAAGGATTAGATACTGACTAGTATGTAGGAGTCACTCACTAGCTGGGTGATTCCCCCAAGCACACTAGCCTGGCGCTGCCACTCAGCAAAAGCAAACAATCTCCAGAAGGCAGGGCTTTAGCCGCTCTTGTCTACTAGCTGATGCCACAAAAATAAACTCACCAACGCAAGACTCCATGTGTTTTGAGACACAAGCCAAAGGGCTGTTTGATAGGAAGTTTGCACGTTCATTTACAGTTTTGTAAAAAGAAATTAAAGTTCCATCAGAAGATGTTTCTCCAGTTAGACGTATTAGCAAAGATAAGCAAACCCTCAATGCACAAGACAGAGGACGCGACTTGCTGCAGGAAAGCCTCGGGCTTACTAAGGAACCGTCAGAACTGGTGACCTTCATTCCAGTAGCACCCTGGAGAACTGCCACACTCCTCCCTGGCCTCTTAAAATGGCTTTAAGACTGGGGGAAAAATATTCCTAGTATGCTCCTCTCAGCTAAGTATCCACTGGTCAAAATAAGTAATGATAAAACACATAACAATGATATCTCAAGAACTGCTTTTAAGAAGTTTACCTACAAGTCACTTTCATTAATGGTTCTTGTCCCATTATCAAGGCTGAATGTGTATCTGGCTATTTAGCCTCAGAAACAGTAAACTTCTTGGAAGGCAAAAAGTCAACTAACCCATGTTGATGTCTCTAACACAGGGGTGGGGAACCTGCGGCCTTAAGGCCACATGTGGCCTTCTGGATCCTTTAGTGCAGCCTTTTGACTAAATTCAAATTTTATAGAACAAATCCGTTTATTTTTATTAGTACATTTTTGTTCGTCTTTTACATTTTTATTTTATTTTTTAAATCAGCATACTCAAAATATCAAGGAATAAAGTAAGTTTCAACAAAATAATCCTCCCAGATTGACCGGCATAACTAGAACATTCATAAGCCATAAGGGCTAAATTCACGGCTGCTACGCTCATGATTTAGTTCTAACTTCCCCCGCCTGACTGGCACCACTACCACACCAGGCTGGTTGGCGAGAGTTTATGGGGGTCGAGTACACCAGTCTGTTATCAGCTTTTGACAACGGTGCACTGAGTTTCTGTTTGAAGTGAAATTTGTGAATAGCTGCACAGCGACAGTATTTTTTAATAATATTGCAATTGCAATCCTCATGAGGAGTGGCAATTGCAATATTACCTTGTTTCTGCTAAAGATAAGATGATTTGCTTGCTTTGTGATACTGTAATATCAACATTAAAGAAATTCAATGCTCATCAGAATTATAACACTCATAAGGACCACAAATATTTTAAATCAGAGGGAGAGGCACAAAAAGTTGCACTGCAGAAATTAAAAGATGAAAAGCAAAAGCAAAGACAATTCTTTCAAGCAGCAATAAGACCTGGAAATAATGCCACTGAAGCAATTTACAAAGTACCTCATATACTCAGGAAAAAAGGGAAGCCATTCAGTGATGTGGAAATTGGGAAAGAATGCATTGTCCAAGTTGCAGGATGCTTAGACCCTAATACAGTTTCAAAGTACAAACAACTGCCTCATTCAAGAACCACAACTGACCAGCAGCATGAATTAACCTTCAACTTAACAGAACAACTTCATGCAATACTTCAAAAGGAAAATACATATTATTCAATCACTTTGGATGAATCAACTGATACTACTGACTCAGTGTAGGTTTTACACTTCATTCGGGTCATGACAGAAGATTTTCTTTGCTACAAAGAGTTACTAGTTTTGGGTGTTCTTGTGAACAGAACATGGGGAATAGATATCTTCATCAGTTTTCAAGATGAATGTCATGAAGTTATACTGAATTTGGTAAATTTAGCGAGTGTATGTACAGATGGTGCACCTTCCATGACAGGAAAATATGAAGGGTTTATTGCACAGATATAAAAAGTATTAACAGATCCAGATGCTCTCTTTTCTGTTCATTGTCTTGAATCAGCAAAATCTCTGTGCTAAAGCTACTATCTTAAGTGACACTCTGCAACAAGTTGTAAGTATTGTAGCACAAATGCAACTGGCATCGTCAGTTTTGTAGCATGCTAAAGTTGAATAATAAGGTATTCATTGTGGATTTGCCATATCATTCTAAAGTGCGTTAGCTATTGCAGGGACAGGTGTTAGCAAAAATTTTATCTCTGCAAGAACAGATAGTTAAATTTTATGAAGAACAGAATCAGCAATGTGAATTACCGAAAGAAGATTTCTTATAAGAATGCAGGATTTCTGTGTGATATGTCAAATCAAAACAACTTAAATATTTCTTTGCAAGGTAAAGTCTATATACGATATGTGCCAAAAAATCTAAGCATTTCAAAAAAATGCTATCTTTTTTCAAAACACTTCTTCAAAAGGAAATTTTGGAGGAACTTTTCCCAGTTAGCAAAAGTTATTGATGAGCAGGATGATATATGTGAATCGTCTGAAGAATATGCAGCTGTTATAGACCTATTAATTGGGGAATACAATGAAAGGTTCACTGACTTTGAGAATCATGACATCACACTCAAATTAGCATTTCAGCCTCACCTAGTGGATATCACCAAGGCACCTAAAGAACTACAAATAGAATTGATTGAGCTCTCAGTAGATGGTATTTTCAAGTTATTGTTTGATGCTAAGAAAGATCCAGTTGAAATAGAAAAAAAATGCAGTAGGATACCCACGCCTTCGGCAACATGCCCAAAAAATGCTTTCTTGCTTTTCAACCACTTACTGAAGTGAATGTACATTCTCCTACCTAACCCAAACCAAGATGCCCTTAAGGTCACAAGTGACTGATACCCATCTGGAGGATCTACTGAAACTGCGGACCTCCATGCTGCAACCAAACATTGAAATGCTTTCCAACAAAAAGCAGACACAACAAAGTCACTAAAAGGTTAGTTAACTTTAAAATCAACAGTTTCCATTTTTTGAAATAATTAAGTACATAGTAGTTAAATTTTTACAAAATAGCATACATTTTAAAGTATATCTAATTGAAGTTTCTTGAATGTGGCCTTATTTGGTTACAGCTAAATTAATGCAGCTTGCAACATGAAAAGGTTCCCACCCCTGCTCTAGCACAATGCCTGGTATGTAGCAGGTGATGTATAATCATTTATTAAATGAACTGAATTTTAACTGGTTGTGATGAATGCAAATGGAAACCAACATCATGTTTGAAAAGAGAGACAACAGCAGAAATGTCTTGTGTATTTTAGGAAGCAAACACCTTATCCGAATACTTACCATATAGGTAAAATCTCATTATAATAAGCAATCTCCAATATGTTTATATATATATATATATATATTTGTGTATATATATATATATATATTTTTTTTTTTTTTTTTTGGGGGACAGAGTCTCGCTTTGTTGCCCAGGCTAGAGTGAGTGCCCTGGCGTCAGCCTAGCTCACAGCAACCTCAAACTCCTGGGCTTAAGCGATCCTCCTGCCTCAGCCTCCCAGGTAGCTGGGACTACAGGCATGTGCCACCATGCCCGGCTAATTTTTTCTATATATATTTTTAGTTGGCCAGATAATTTCTTTCTATTTTTTTAGTAGAGACGGGGGTCTCGCTCTTGCTCAGGCTGGTCTCGAACTCCTGACCTCGAGCAATCCACCCGCCTGGGCCTCTCAGAGTGCTAGGATTACAGGCGTGAGCCACCGCGCCCAGCCTATATTTTTTAAAAAATAATAAATACATTGATAGAAACAGTATTCCTCACTTCTAGGACTAGGGGAGGGAGTCTTTGACAGTAAGTGAGTAGGCAAATAGAAGTGTTTGTGAAGACAGGGAAAAACATGCCTTCCTGACACTGGGGCTCCGTCTGCATTTACTTAGCCTTGAAGGCAGGGACGAATAAAAATGTTGACAGTAGGAAGGGGACTTAACGGGTAATTGTTACTAGACAACAAAGAAAAGACTTCTTAGGGGCACAACTATAACTCCGGTTAATTCTCGCTTCTCTATCTAGAAAAAACAGCACATGGGAAAGAAGTCCATGACTCAAAAGGATTTCTGGCTGGACGTGGCCCGGGGAAGGCTGTTCCTGATAAAGAATATGCTCAACTCTGGGCAAAGTATATACTTAGTACAGGTCATCAGCTCCCACATGGAAATAACTTTGTTATGAATATTCATTATAATGAGAGATATCAGAAAGGGGTTTTACTTATATACAACATTCCAAAAACCAGCTTCATTGCCACCAGAAAGAACACATGGTCCGCCTCTAAGCAAAGCAAAGGGAGACTTGTACAGACGAAGCCTTCCTGGAAAACTCCATTTAGCCAAGGTCTCAGCAGAGTCGGCTCTAAAACCTGCCAGCTTGCTGAGAGGAAGAAGCGAATGTGAAAAACACCACTGGCTCTGGGAAGAAGCCTGATGTTCCAGCCATCAGAGCCTTGGTCACCACGTCCACTTCCAGGAATCCTCCTGGCTGCTGCAATCCCCACTTGAATAGCTTTTACTATTGTGTGCTTATCAAACACACAATAGGTATTACTAACTTATTTCATTTGAAATGCTGTGCTCACTGTAGAAAATTTGAAAATACAGCAAGTGAAAGGAAATAAAAAATAACCTCTAAAATCCACTGCCATACGCTACCCACCTCGCCCCAATAAAGAATTACCCTGTTAAAAAAGCTTTTCATTTTTAAAGGAAAAGAGTTGAAAGAGGCGAGGTCCTAACTTACCTGAAATTATTGCAGCCAAGGACGACTCCAACTATGTTCTTGCCTATGTCGTGCACGTCTCCTTTGACGGTGGCCAGCACGATGGTGCCTTGGTAAGGGTCCTGGGAAGGAAGCGGAGCCGCTCAGCACGGCTGGGCGTGGTTAGGGCAGATCACCTCGTTCTCTAAGCCACACAGGGCCAGCACAGAAAGTAATTTAATACAACCAAGACAACCTCAAAAATAGACCCAGGACCCAAATCCCATGCTCTGCAGGCAAAGCGTTATAAGCCTGAGCAGCTCCAAGGAGGCTGCCTCGTTGGCTGGCCAAGGGGCTTGAACCAAGATCATGGGTTCTACTGGCTCAAAGAACAGCTGAAGTTCAAACACGAAACAACCCCAACACTGAAGACTACATCCTTAACTGCAAAAAATTATTTGACAAATGTATATTATTAATAGTATATTATCATCATTTTTCAAAAACAAAAATCCTCCTACCTGGGACCTATAATACATACATACATACATAATTAGAGAGGGAGAGAAAAGGAAAAAAAGGCAAGCAAAGCAAGAGGAGTTTTTATAAACACTACAGCTGAGCCATTCACAAACTTGGATCAATTTAAGACTTCAGAATCCTGGGGGCCAAAGCTAACTGAGCTTCACAGGGAGCTAAACAAGGTCAAAAGGCTTAATGATTTGCTCGGGTGGTGCAGCCAATAATTCAATTGGATCCAGAAGTCGTGCCAAGGACATCACCAGGAGAGAGAGAATATTCAGGTGAGAGTTTTCTAAAAACAAACATCACCCAGTTACCCCAAGGGCAGGGACATATCTGAGTAGCTAGTGTCTAGCCAGTACTTGGCACAGGGTAGAAGTTTTGGAAATTGTCAGTTAATGAAGCAGCAAAGGAATGAACTGGTTTTTGTCTCAAAAACATGGGCTCTGATTGAAAAAAATTATGTCTATATTAAAAATTTCATGAAGCCAGGTTCAAAAGAAAATCCCAGAGTATTCTGACGCTTGGTGGAAAAGGGAAAGATGCTGGATCATCTCTCTGCTTTATCTTCAGCGACAAGCACGGGAGCCTGAGAGCTTAGGCCCCACCCCCACCCCTGGGCAAGCGTCTCCCAGGCCAGCTCCTTAAAGGCCCACAGGCCTGGACAAAGGGACTTGCCTCTTCTTCTACGGTGCCGTTAAGCACTCTGGTTTCTTCTCTTTCTTTTTCCATGAAGGGGATGAGGTGGCCAACAGCCTTCTTCATGACCCGGGCTGACTTTATAACCTGAGGAAAAAAGCGCAGAGTCAGGCGTCTTTTCCAAGCCACAGGAACAGCCACTTGCGAAATTTGGGCACAAATTAAGAATGCATGCTTTGCCCTCGGGCCAGCTACACCGGAGTCTGCTTCTGATGGCCGGCAGGATAAGGAGTGAGTTCCCTGCAGGGAGGGCCAGAGAATCCGGCACAGCAGAGGGAAGGCAAGACTAGAAATCAAATGCAATTTCTGGCCTCTGAACTTGGGCTTGCTATTTGTTCTCTCTAAGAGGGCCTTCCATCACTCCTTCGAGTTCTGCGTATCCTTCAGGTTCCAGGCTTCCCTCCCGTAAGCTCGCTCCCAGCCTTCTCTTCTCAATCCCCAGCATTACAGCTCACTTAAAATTAAGCCTTCAGCATAAGCAAGAAGAGAGCCCTTTTAGGCTTTCATATGCCTCTCGGCCCTACCCTAGATGCTCAACAGTGTTTGTTAACTGACGTGGTTAGTAGCTGCTGTAAACCAAACAGAGTTCTGGTTTTACTTGAAACACATCATTTCATGTACCATTATTTAAAACAGTATTTTTCTCAAAATATGCATGCTTAAAGATGAACACTGGCTGATGGTCAGATCGAATCTTAATATTAGTAACTTTACATTTATCTTGGGTTTTATTTTACTTTTGGGGGAGAGAGATAGGCATTGGGGGCAAGAAGCAGCTCATTAGAACGTAAATGAGAACGAAAAGATTATGATGCTAAAAATTTTCAGATGATCTCTGACCTCCAACATCACTCTAAGGATGACTTTTTCCAGTCAGAGAAGGAATGACCAGATAGATAATGCCCTCGATCTCTTGTCCAAACTACAGCCTGAGAAATACACCCCAAATCACCATTTATTAAAAGATACACGAAAAGATTCAATTGTGAAAATGTCTCCCCATCTTTTGCCAACCTGAGGTAGAAACATTTTTCCGGCTCCAAAAAGATCTCCAACAACTTTCATGCCATTCATCAGGGGTCCTTCAATTATATTCAGAGGTCGGGGATATTTTTCCTGGTTTAACCTGGCTTCCTCAGTATCCTCAATAATGTATTTTTCAATGCCCTATTAAAAAACAACAACAACAAAAAAAAAAATCACATTAAAAAATTGGCTTGAATCCAAACAGCCAACAAAGAATGAATCATGGAGATGCTTAAAAAAGAGCAAGGGTTCCCGAATCAGACTGCAAAGGTTCGAATCTGGCTCCTAACACTAATTTTGGCAACTTATTAAGCCTCAGTTTCCTCAATTATAATAACAGTACAATATTATAATTATATAATAATTACAACAATATAATTATAATAGTATAATTACATAATTATAACGGTATAAAAACAGTGTTATAACAGTGTTATAATATTATAACAGTATAAAAAAATTACAATTTTGAGGATGAAATGAGATAACCTATGTGAAGTGCTTAGGTGGCTTTATTGATGCAAAGTAAATACCTCATATACTTCAACAAAATAATATGTTGTACACATTAAATATGTATAATTTTATCTGTTAATTTAAAAATAGTTTTTAAAAACTTAGTACCTCAGTAGAAGTGAGCTATTATTGGGAGGAGGAAGACTGGTAAGTTCAAATGCATAACAAACTACATTTATACTCTAGTGTTTAACAAATACCTGCGGTGAAATTAGTGTTTTCTCACTGTCAGGTTGTGGGGTTGGGGGAGGAGGAGCACTGGGTGGGGCCTGCAGCCAAGTTCAAATCCGTGAAGCCATCACTGACTTCCCTGGCATTCGCGGACAAGCCCCCAGAGTCCCCTGTTCAATGATCCCTAGATGTGGCTGAGTAGTTCCACAGACTGAAATATGTGAATCTCAAAAGGTCCCAGAGTTAAAAGTTAAATTCTAGAGCCAAAAAAAGAACTGCAAGATTCTCCAGACTCACAGATGAGGAAACTGAACCCAAGAGATTATTTCTCTCACCTAAAATTCCAACTATCGGTAGAAGAGCCAGGACTGATCTGCTGACTGACGACAACTCGGCCTAGGACAGGGTTGTCGGCATTAGCACTACTGACATTTGGGCTGGAAAATTCTTTGTTGTGTGGGGCTGTCCTGCGCATGGTAGGATGTTTAGCAGCATCTCTGGGCACTGGATGCCAGTAACACTTCCCACATATGGTTGTGAGAACCAAAAATGTCTCTGGACACTGTCAAATGTGCTGCTGGCAGGGGGTGGGGAAGACGTCCCAGGTTGAGAAGGGCACCTGCTTGTCTAGCTGCTGTCAGTACTGTACCTCCAGCACCAGCACCAGATGGCGGGATGAGCTGTCCACCCTCCAGTTCAGGCCCCCAGACTCATCTTGACAAGGGCGTACTCCAGGCCCCCAGACTCACCTTGACAAGGGCGTACTCCAGGCCCCCAGACTCACCTTGACAAGGGCGTACTCCAGGCCCCCAGACTCACCTTGACAAGGGCGTACTCCAGGCGCTCTTCCACGGGGCCGCTCCTCCACTCATCAGTCTGGATGACTTTCTTGCCTCCTTTGCCATGAGTCTGAATTGACATTAGGACCAAGAAATGGGTGCAACTGGTCACTTACTGAACTTTTCGACATGAAAAAAAAAAAAACAAACCTCCTGTGTCCTATTCTTCGACATTTCCAGCCCCTAGTAGAAGGTCCAGCATGAAATATGATCTCAATAAAGGTGTGAGGGAACGAAAGGACAGAGAAAAATCCTCTAGGATTTGAACTTTAAGTAGAGACAGAGTAAGGCTCCATTTTTTTTTTCCTTTCCTTCTTTCCTAAAGATAATAACTTAGGACAAAGTATCTCCGGGACAGTGAGAGAAGCTATACTCCAAACCCAACGAGCTTTCAAGGCTCTCAACAGGGACGACCATCGTTACCCACAAACAAGTGTACAGAGGCCATGATGAAGGCGAGTCGGACAGCATCCTGGGGCTGGGGACACCTAGACGTGTAAGACACGGTCTATGCTCTCGAGGACTTTGCCATTTCCATGGTTTGACTGTGTCCCCCAAAAGTTCATGTGTTAGAAGCTTAATCCCTCCGCCCTCATGAGTGGATTAATAGATTAATGAGGGCTGGATGGATGCTATCATGGGGGTGGCTCTGTTATCTCTCTGGCTCTCTTGCTCTTGCCTCTGCTACGTATTGACCCAGCAAGAAGGCCCAAGCCAGATGCCAGCTCTGTGCTCTTGGACTTCCCGGTCTCTGGAACGGTGAGCTAAAGAAGCTTCTTTTCTTTTTAAATTACCCAGTCTTTGGTATTCTGCTATAGCAACAGAAAACAGACTGACACAGCCATATAATGAGGGAGGTGGAAAATACACAAAGAAAGGTGAGCGAGAGAGGGTGTATATGTCAGGGGCTAAACGAGTATATAGTACAGACTAGCTACAAAGGAGTTTTAAGTGGGCATCATAACCTGGGGCGGGGGAAGAAAGGCTTCAAAGAAGCTAGGTCTTGAGCAGGGACAGATTCAGCAAAGGGACAAAAGTGCAATGGTCACGGCACACGTGGTAAACTGCACTACTTCACTGTTTTCTCCATCCCACCTGGTGACACCAGCTGCCCAAACCAGAAACCTAAGTGTCACCCTTGAATCTCCGACCATTCCTCATGTTCAACCACCTCGTCCTAATGATTCCACCAGCTCAACATTCTTCTCTCCACCCCACTTCCACTTCCGCGGTCCAGGAACACACTGGGCTCCGCAGCCCAGAATCGCCCTGGTGTCCGATTCACCTTCCACACCGTGGCCAGAGGGGCCTGGCCAACGTGCAAATCTGATCCAACCGCTGCCCTGTGAAGAAACTCTTTCCAAGTTCCCTGTGGCTCTCAGGACACAGTACCAACTCCTCACCATGCCTCCCTACGCCCTGGTCGGGCTTCACCTTCTGATGAAATCTTCATCTTCAGCCTCATCCTCCACCATGGCTGACAATCTTCAGCCACCTGGAACTTTTCAGTTCCTGATATTCTCCATCATCGTTTCGCCACCTTTACATTGTTCACCTGACGTGTTTATTCAGTACCCACCACAACGCCAGGCTCTGGCTAGATGCCAGTACCCTGCCCTGGCAGGGACCAGCAGCACCGCACTCCAAGCCCAGACCGCGGCCTGGCTGGCCATTACTCTTCTAGAGCTCACTCACCCATCACTCGCTCTGGGAAGCTTTCCCTAACACCCCACTTTTGCGGTCAGTGGCCCCCGCGGCCTTCCCCCAGCACCCTGGCCACACTGCGTGACAACTGCCTCCGTACATCTCTGCACGTTGCACTGAGCTCCAGGCTCTCAGAGGGGAAAAGCACATCTCTCTCACCCGTTACATCCCCTAAGGTCAACAAAGTGCATGACACAAAGCGAGAGAGTTCAGTAAATATTAGCTGCATGAATTAATGCTGAACAAAAACTGATTCTGCTGGAGCAATGTTTGCACAGGATGGTAGAGGCCAAGTCACAGAGGGCCAAAAATCCATGCTGAGGAGTTCGAATTTAACCTTCCAGGCAATTGTGTGGGTAGAGAGGGGATATTATTCAAAGTTCTGACGCTACAGAGTAACATTCAAAGTAGCATTTTTAAGGGAACCCCCAAAAAAGGGGAGACTATTTTAACAATCCGTGACAAAGACCTGGGCTCACTGGTGATAACAGCAGGGCAGGACAGGACAAATAGAAGGGCTTTAAGTTACAGACAAGTAGGAAGGAACTGGGGAGAACTCCCAGATTGCGAGCCAGCGTGGTAAACGGAATAACGGTGGCACGAGGGCTCTCTCACATACTGAAAAATCTAAACAAGATGGTATAATTAAAAAAGAAGCAGTCCTAATGCTCACGTTTCTATCACTTGATACACATAAACACCATTTGTCCTATTAGCCACACAATCAAACAATTCCTGCCTGAGGGATGGAATTTGCTGTGTTCCAACCACTCTTGAAAAAAGGACCCGGTGTGTCCACAGAAAAATACCGCAACATCCAGATTTGTGGGGCGGGGAGGGGGTTACTAACACGCGTTTATGGGCAGAGGCACAGGAGGATACTAAGGCCAGTAGATTTCACTAAAGTGTTGGAGGCTGCAATGAATGAAAACTACCCCACCGGATAGCTGTACTCCAAACCTGATGGACTTGACTCAGAAAATCAATACTGAAGACGAAACGGTACCAATTAAAAGCAGCTATTTCAGAAGTGCAAGATGGCACGTTGAGCCCAGCTTGCTTTCCGGGTAGTTATAAAATGGGGAGTTCCCCATGACGCAAATACAAGGTGCTGCCCAGTTTCACACACCCAGGTAGACCGGACCCCAGGCACACTGTGGACGCTCCGTAAATAGAAGCTACCGAGGAAAAGGACCAAGCAACTGTCATGTCCATCTGGCCACTCCTTGAGCAAAACCACTTCCTTCTACTCCGGGGTTGCTTCTGCCTCACAGGAGCTTCCTGGTGATGTAGGTGACCGAACCGGACGGGCAGCAGGGGGATAGAGTGTTCCAGAGAAAGCCAGAGAAGAAAGTGAGCTCACACAGCAAAGATCAAGGAACAGGCGACCTGAAGACGTGAGAAACTTTCCCAGAAAAGTATCCAGGACATTCTCAAGACCCAGGGTCACTCAAGAGAAAGCCAATCTGTCCAGAGCAGGGATCCCTCCAGTCCGATGCAGGCATGGCCTCCACTGGGGTATCATTTAATAAAGAAACTCCATGTAAATTATACGGTACCATGACATATAATTTTTTATTCCCCAAAATAACTTACCACAGGTTAGTTAGAATTATTAAAAAAGAAAAACAAGCCCATTACTCCCCAGATGTGGGGTGGAAGAGCCTTGGAGGATCAGGGCGAGCATTCTTCCCCACACTTTCGATGATGTATCAGACAGAACTTGGATACAAACTTTGTCATTTAATGACAAAAAGACATAATCGTTCTCTTACAAAGAAAAAAAAATCCTCAACCCTTGTTGACCTCACAATATTCCTGCTCTTCATGCTCCATTTGCACCAGTGTATCCTGAGGAATTGCTCCGGAGCTCCCGCAGGTTACTAGCGTGCACCTGTTTTGGTTATTAACACACTGACTGCCACACTAGAAAACAAATTTTTTTTTTCCTTGGGGCCCTGGTGTTTTATTATGAAAACAGAATAAGAACTAGGAAAACAAAACGATCCTTTCTAATTTAATGAAAAATTTAATGAAAAACGAAATATATTGATCTCTATTCATTTAATCCACGTTTTTAGAATTAATTTGTCAATATTAACTGTAACAATAAGAACATCAACAAGTAAAGTTTCCACGAACCAAACTGCAGGGTTTTTTGCCCAGGTTTTGCTTCACGAGGACCCGGGCTCAAAACTAGCATGAGTTAAATACAACTCACGCGGCAGTTCATGTGTTAACTCCCTTAATGGCTGCAGAAGTCACCTTGATTGCAGACAGCCTACCTGACAGAGGAGTCAATGGCTTATAATAAGTCCTTGCGGTTACATTAAGAAGGAGGAAATGTCGTATGATGGATTGTTAAGCTCTTGCAATTGCTATTAAGATCGTCCTCACTCCGGCTGTGCCTCTAGGGGCCAAACTTCTTGGCAGCTCAGGGTAATATACAGAAACGAGAACTTGTAAACAAGAGCTGCAAGTGAACACAGACCAGAAAGAACGCCGGAGATAAAACGCAGCATCAACAAAACCTTACATGGGCTTGGGGGGGGGGGGGGTGTCTCACAAATAAGTGAGGAAGCTGCTTCCTCCGGACAGGTGGGGAGAGACGAAATAGCTCATTATTTCTCGGGCTAATTAAGAACTCACCGGGGTGACCTCATGATTGTATAATAGAAGCCATGATGCCCCTCTGGCCCTCAACAGAATTCAGTCTTAGACAGTTATTCACGAAGGGCCCCTACTAGGTGGAAGATAAGCTACGACTGAAAACTGAACGGTGTTTAACACCCACATCTCTACGGTCAAAGAATAAGAAAGGGCTGAGCTCTGTCTATGTGAGTAGAAATAGTCATGGAAATAGGAAAAAGTCTGGGGAGTCTTTCTTATGTCATGAGCTGAGAAGCAGAACTGGATTATATTTGCAACAACCAAGACCTGAGACATTCTGTCCCGGGTCCCTATGAGAAAGCAGAAGCGTTTTTAAGGAACTCCAAGGAGGGTCACGGGCACGCTGGCAGAGTCTGAACTCCCTAAGGCTTCCGTGAGCAATTTCAGAAATCTAGGTCTGGCCACCAGTAAGGCTGATAAAACAAGGATGCAGTTCATCCTATATTGTCCTATCCTTCTTCCAGAACATTTTATGACTCTTCCGTGGCAGAGGAAAAGTCAGCAGTTCTGTCAGAGTTAAATTCAGATTCTAACATGGAAAACATCAACAAAGTTGGCACAAGACGTAAAAGCATCCTACTGCTTTTCCAACGTGCTTTGTGGGGAAAATGTGTTTCCTTGCCATCACTCTCTTAAACGGATTAAAGTGCGAGTGATTTTGAGGTAAAGGTCTCTTTTGTTGTTGTTGTGATAAACACACGTGTTTGGTGAGTGAGGGGGCAACGCGGCAGAGGACGGTGCTGTACACAGCTGGTACCGGCTCGCAGGCCGAGTGCCCCAGAGAGACACACAGTCCACCGGGCAGGGCAGGCTGGGCAGCATTCGGGGGCCTGAAACACCTGGTTGGTGGGTCAGAGCTGGCAGGTCTGGTCCAGGGCTGGAGGGGCCCAGGCACCCTCGAGGCTCCCTGTCCCCAGGTCCTGGGCAGCAGCGACACCCAGGCTCAACTCACATCACTCAGGGCCTTGGGCAAACTGAGCACAAAGGCTGCCCGGTGCACGTCTGAGTGGTAGCATTTCAGCTACATCTGTTCCCCCTGCTTCTGTGTCAGTTGTCGCATGGGCTCCCTGAAGTCGGCGTTTCCATGCACTAGATAACACCATTCAGCACCAGCACAGTGCCTAGGTCTTACTGCGGAAGACTAGGGCATCCTGGCACCAGGAGTACTAGAGGTGCAGTGACAAGGCCTGGCTGGGCCACAGGCTGCAGGTCTCGGGGAACCAGCCATCGCAGATGGCCGGCAGGGCCACTGGGGCGGAGCCTGGCTCCACGGCCAGAGACTCTCATCTTTCCTTAAACCGAATTCTAGGAAGCAGCATCTGTGATAATGTGCCTAGGACTGTGCCCAACATATTAATATCATAAGTGGGAAACAAGGAACGGATCCGTGACTTAGCTATAATTATTCTCATTTGTATAAATCAAATATGTACAGGCCGGGCGCGATGGCTCACGCCTGTAATCCTAGCACTCTGGGAGGCCGAGGCAGGAGGATTGCTCGAGGTCAGGAGTTCGAGACCAGCCTGAGCAAGAGCGAGACCCCGTCTCTACTAAAAAAATAGAAAGAAATGATTTGGACAGCTAAAAATATATAGAGAGAAAAAATTAGCCGGGCATGGTGGCACATGCCTGTAGTCCCAGCTACTTGGGAGGCTGAGGCAGTAGGATCACTTAAGCCCAGGAGTTTGAGGTTGCTGTGAGCTAGGCTGACGCCACGGCACTCTAGCCCAGGCAACAGAGTGAGACTCTGTCTCAAAACAAAACAAAAAAAAAGGGTTTCTGTAAATTAAGAAGGGTAAGTTCAGAATAGCAAAGCAGCCTAGGTATGATGTGTTTCTCAGTCCTCACCCCACCCACAGCACCTGCTTTGCACCTGTCTGTGGAAACTGTCCAGGATCCAAAGACAGGATTAGACACCTGCCTGTATTCCACAATGAGGTCTAATAACCATATGTGAGTAATAAATTCAAAGACAGGAAAAAGGCATCCATTAGAACATCTTTCTCTCTACCTGGGCGTAACGTAAGAGCTTCTCGGTGGCCTCAGGGTCTTTATTCCAGATGAGATCTTCGCAGAGCTGCAGAAGGTCCTTATGGATATCATCATACACAGGGAGGTTTCCAGCATTCACTATCCCCATGTCCATCCCAAACTAAAGGCAATAAAAAGAAAAATGAGGATTTCCAAGCGATACCCTAAATCAGGCATCTGTAAACTTTTTCCGTAAAGGGCCAGATAGGAAATATTTCAGGCCGTGGTCTCTGTCACTACTACTCAACCCTGCTGCTGCAGCGTAAAAGCAACCACAGACAAGATATAAGGGAATGGGAGTGGCTTCGTCCCCATAAAATCTTATTCACAGAAACTGGCAGTAGGCCAAAGTCAGCCTGCGGGCCCCAGTTTGAAAATCCCTGCCCCAGGGACGAGCTGGTGTCAGCAGGGCAAACAGGCCTCCCGCCATACCTTGATGGCGTGGTACAGGAAAACCCCGTGCATTGCTTCTCGAATGGCTTCCATTCCTCGGAAGGAGAAGGACAAGTTGGAAAGACCTCCACTTACTCTGGCTCCAGGTAACGTGTCCTAGCAAAAATTTGAAAATGTGAAGAGATTCCCCTATTTTGGCAAAAGCAACAATCACATCTCTTAAGCTTTATATAGGAATGGAAAGTAGAAACTATATATATAAAGTTCAAAGTAATTCAGAGCTTCTTGTTACTAGGCATAGACCAAAACTTGCCATATTATGTTGTCACAAAGGTGCTGCTTCATAAATAGTTTTTCCAACGAGACTCTAACCTCCCGAAGGAAAAATACAAAATTCTACTGTATCTCTGTATACATCTGCGGTGATCATGATAGAATATAATACATAGTGAGTGTTCCCTAACATATTTGCTGGATAAATGACAGAGAAAGAAAGAGACAGAGACAGCACATGTATATGTATATGTACACACACACACACACACACACACACACACACACACACACACTCTCTCTCTCACACCCCCACACCCCGTCTTATTCATTGAAAGCACAAGCTACTAGAAGGTTCCCATAGCCTAAATGAACGAACTTCCTAGTTCACTATAAACTTGACTAATTATGAAAGGACAAAAGGAAATTGAGGTTTCCACCACACCCGTGATTACATCGAGCACCAGCAGGCATGTGGAATAACAGGAACTGTCCCTTACTGCCGCCTCGAGGACAAACTGGCTCAAGCATTTAGGGAGACAGCTTGCTATTATCTACTGCTATGACCCAACCACGCCTCTTCTTGGGTACGGGCTAGGAGACCCTCAGGCACGTGTGCCTAAGACACACACACAGGAACATTCACAGCAGCATTGCTCATGATGTCCGAAGACCGGACGTTCGTCAACAGTGAACAGTTCGTCAACAGTTCATTGTGGTATCGTTAAAAAATGGAATATGATACATTAACAGAAATGAATAGCTACAGTAAGACAGATAAATCTTTAAAATGAGCTTGAGTAAGGAAAAAAAAATCATAAGAATCTTATGATTCTATTTTTATTAAGCTCAAAAACAAGCAAAACTAAACTGTATCATTTAGATATTCAGTCAATTCTTATTATTTTGTGGTAGTTAAGGTCTGTAAAATCAGTGCAAATACTAAATTAGAGAATACAGGAGCATCGCTCCCAGAGCAAATACAGGGCCTCCCATCACAACATTTTGTATCAACCAATCAATACATAACCTTGTTGTATGTGTGTGTGTTCAAAGATACCTCATTTAATATGTACTGCAACTCATTAACGTTGACTTCGCCGCCAACAGTACTGTAACTCACGCCTGAATGAAGCTTGTCTAACACACGCATTTTCTCCATGAAGCACATCACAGCCCTCTTGCACTTAGCAACACTAGACAGCATTAGCACTATGCTTGGGGACCATTTTAGAAGCCGAAATCACCAACAAAAAGCATAAAAATGTGAAAAACATGGCATTACATAGATTGCTAAAGGCACATTTGTTTATTGAACGAGAGCTGAAATGAGCAGGCAAACTGCCGCCATGTTGGATCTCACATGGGAACATGTGGGTTGGGCCATTCAGATTTTTCATCACTCTGCATGTGGGTACACGCGTAAAGGACTACAGAAGCTGCATGAGTATTGATTTTGAGGTCACAAATCAATTTTACTAAGTAGGTAAATTCACAAATACAAAATCCATGAATGATGCAAGTAAAATATATGTGTAAGTGATAAAATTATGAAGAAAAGCAACAAAGTAGCATCATAAAATTCAGAATGAGGTGTAACCATAAAAGGAGGGATAAGGAGGCACTAGCCATGCTCTATTTCGGGACCTAAGTGACAACTATTTTATGCTTCATGATAAATTATTTAGTATGCTCAACATCTATGTTTTATATATTCTCCCGTGTGTATATTACACTTCATAATTTAAAATATTATATAAAAGGGAAAAAAAATAAAGACCCCTATATTTCATTTAAAAAATGTACTAAGAACAAGCATGTTGAATGTTTATCACAGCACAACTCACAATTGAAAAGATGTGGAATCAACCTAAATGCCCTTCAATTTATGAGTGGATAAAGAAAATGTGGTGCATATATATATATATATATATATATATATATATATATATATATATATATATATGTGTGTGTGCCATGGAGGACTACTCAGCCATAAAAAATGAATTGATACCTTTGCAACAATCTGGGTGGAACTGGAGACCAATATCCTAAGTGATGTATCTCAGGAATGGAAAACCAAACACTGTATGTTCTCACTAATAAGTGGGAGCTAATAGATGGGTACACACAGGCACAAAGCGATAAAAAGGACATGAGAAACCAAGAAGGGGGAGGACAGGAGGGTGGGTGTGGGATAAAAACTTACCTGTTGGGTACAATGAACACTATTCTGGTGATGGGCACAAGAAAATTCCTGACTTGAGCATTAATAATCACAAAATCTCCATGTAACAAAAACACCTGTAACCCCTTAATTAATATACTGAAATAAAAAAATGTTAATGAATGTAAAAACAAATCATTAAATGCATTTTGGAGTTATAACTCCCCCCCACCAAAAAAACAAGAATGTTAATTGTTGCTCAAAGTAATTCAGTCAATCAATATATGTTAGCTCTAAACATTCACTGGACCCAGGTAATAAATCTGAGCCATGTGTTGGGGAGAAGAGAGAAAATACTTACTTTAATGACTTTTGTTGCATGGATATAATTAATAGCATACAAGTTGTGTTCCTCCATCCCAGTACCAATGGTTAGGATATTAGGGTCAAAGATGATATCATTTGGATTAAAGCCCAGTTTTTTCACAAGTAGATGGTAGGCCCGAGTGCAGATGCTGATTTTCATGTCTGTTTCTGTTGCCTGGGGAAAGGAACGAAGGGTGTAATTTGAAATAGAAAACAGTAGGTGCTACCTATGGAAACAGCACATTTCACTTGTTGAAAGTACTCAAGTGTCAATGCCTGGATTTCACAGAAACCCAAATGCCAAGCAGCCTCTAATCATTTATCAAATTATCTCATTGGAGGAATTGGTTTAAAGATCCCTTTCTGTTTTTACAAACACGACAGCTATAGCGCTTCTGTAAAAAATCAAGTCTTACACACAAACATACGGCAAATGAGAAAATAGGATTCTAAAAAATACACGCATACGATAAAAATTCAAACACTACTAAAGAAGAGATTAAAATGAGAAAATAGGCTTCTAAAAAATACATGCATACGATAAAAATTCAAACACTACTAAAGAAGAGATTAAAAAATAAACGTCCCTTCCTCTCTTGACCTGCCTGCAGTGTCTCAGCCACCATCCAGGTGACGCTGCCATCGCTTTCTGGGATCTTCCCACAATAACAGTCTAAGGAGACTCAAGGATATGTGTTTATTCCTCACCCCCATCCATCATAACACCGGATCACTTGAGGCCAGGAGTTTGAGACCAGCCTGAGCAAGAGCCAGACCCCATCTCTCCCAAAAATAGAAAAATTAGCTGGGAGTGGTGGCACGTGCCTGTAGTCCCAGCTACTAGGGAGGCTGAGGCAAGAGGATCACCTGAGGTTGCAGTGAGAGCTACGATGATGCCATTGCATCTAGCCCAGGTGACAGAGTGAGACCCTGTCTTTAAAAAAAAAAGAAAAAAAGCCCTGGACTCAGTGGTGCACCTGTAGTCTCAGCTACTTGAGAGGCTGGGGCAGGAGGATCACTTGAGCCCAGGAGTTCAGGGCCGTAGTGCACTATGATTGGTGTCCGTGCTCAGTTCGGTGTCAATATGGTGACCTCCTGGGAGCAGGGGACCACCAGGTTGCCTAAGGAGGGGCGAACTGTCCCAGGGCAGAAACGAAGCAGGTCAAAATTCCCTTGCTGATCAGTACTAGAACTGTACCTGTGAATAGCCGCTGCACTCCAGCCTGGGCAACGTAGCGAGACCGAGTCTCTTAAAAAAAAGAAAAAAGCTCTAGCAGTGACTGCTCTTCCCTGACTGAGCGATTCTCCTTTGCACTTCGGGTTAAGTATCACAGATCCGCGAGGCACACAACATCCCATTCCTACTCTCAGAGTTGACCTTGCTTCCAACTTCACTGAGAAAACAGAAGCAGTCACAGGCTCCCACGAGCACACTGGGAGCAGATCTCCACTCTTTATCCCGCCTTCTCTCCTGCACGGTGAACACACTGCCCCACTCCCGACCTAAAGCCACCCCTCCGCTCACACAGTGGTTGTCACCCCTGTCAGCTCACAAGGTCATGAATTCTAGCAAATGCTCCCTTTCTCTCCCGCATCAATTCCTCCCTCCCTCCTTCTCTCTCTCTGCCAGATCATTCCCATCACCTTACTGAAACATGTTGCTACATCATCTGTACACACACACACACACACGCACGCACACACACACTCAGCGACACCCTTTCTTAACCTCGTATTCCCCTCCCTGTGTTTCCACTCTATTTCTTTGCTCCCCTTTATGGCAAAACTCCTCAAAAAAGTTGCCTACACTTGCCGCTTCTATTCTTCTCCTACTCTCTCTTGAACCCTCTCCAACAAAGCTTTCATCGCCTTGGAAACTGTACAGCAAGATCACAAATGACCCTATTTCTAAATCCAATGGTAAATTCTTGGTCTCATCCTATTTGATCTACCTACACTTCTTTAAATAGCTGATCATGCCCATCTCTTTGAAGCTTGTTCTTCACTTGGATTCTAAGTGAACCCTCTCCTCTGGGTCCCCTCCTACCAAACAGGCTGCTCCTTCCTAAATCCTCCTGAGAGTGTCTCCTCTTCTCCCCAGCCACTAAGCACTACAGCTCCAAGACTCAGTCCTAGGACTTTTTCTCGATAGTCATTCCTTTGGTGAGCTCAGTCAGTCTCCCTATTTTAACCACCATCTATGTACAAATAATTCCCAAACAAAGGAATCCTAGCTCCAAGCCAGACTTTGCCCATGAAAGCCAGACTCACGTATCTGCACACTCAACATATCCACCACAAACACACTATGTCCAAACCCAAATTTCTCCTTCCCCCATCCCAAATCTGCTTCTCTAACAGTCCTTCCTATCTCAGTAGCTCCATCCTTTCAATTGCCCAGGCCAACAAACGCTGAAATCATCACTGACTCCTCTTTCTTTCACAACCCATACCCAATGTGAAGGCAAATCCCACTGGCTCTACGTTAAAAATATATCTAGGCCGGGCACAGTGTCTCACACCTGTAATCCTAGCACTCTGGGAGGCCAAGGCAGGAGGATCGCTTGAGTTCAGGAGTTCAAGACCAGCCTGAGTAAAAGCAAGACCCTGTCTCTACTCAAAATAGAAAAATTAGCTGGGAATGGTGGTGCATGCCTATAGACCCAGCTACTAGGGAGCTGAGGCAGGATTTTGAGGTTGCTGTGAGCTATGATGACGCCACTGCACTCTAGCTGGGCTACAGAGCGAGACTCTGTCTCAAAATAAAAAAAAACTGTGTATTTATATATATATATATATATGACTTTTAACATCTTCTGTTGCCTCCACCTTGGTCCTCACCATCACCATGTCTCGTCTGAATTACAGCAACAAACTCCGACAGTTCTGCTTTGTCCCTAAGAGACCATTCTCCACGTAGAACCGGAGGGGTTGAAAACATAAATCAGATCACATTTACTCCTCCACTCAAAACCCTTCAGCGGTGTCCCAGCTTCCGTTAAGCAAACGTGCTAACAACGGTCTGCAAGGCCCTACACGATCTGACCTGCTACCTTTCCAACCTCACATCCTCCCAGTCTCCTCCTCTCCTCTGCGCCAGCCAGCCTGGCCTCCCTGCTGGTTTTCAGACATGATGAGCACGTATCTACTTCAAGGCTTCCTCTGCCCAGAACGCCCTTCCCTCGAGTTTTCACGTTGCTCACTTCCTCATTGCCTTCAGGCTTCTTCTAAAACGTCACCTTATCCAGGAGGCCTCGCCAAACCTGCCTACATAAATTAGCGTCCTCACCCAGCACTCTGCATCCGTCTCTTCCTTTCCCTCCCCGTACTCAACACCACCCACACACACATTGTTTATTAGCTGCACATATACATACACGTATATTTATTATTCCCTTTTTCCCTAAGAACGTAAATCACATGAGGACAGGGACTAGGTTTTCTTCTCTGTTATCCCCTCACGGATGAGAACAGGGCCTGGCATGTGCTGGAGGCCCAGGATATAGTTGAAGATATTTACCTCATTAAAAAGTAACATGCTGGGGGGAGGGGATGGGGGTATGACTACATGGTGAGTGCCGGGCGCACTGTCCGGGAAATGGACACGCTTGAAGCTCTGACTCAGGGGGATGGGCGGGACATGGGCAATATATATAACCTGAGCTTTTGTACCCCCATAATAAGCTGAAATTAAAAAAAAAAAAAAGTAACATGTTGCTACACACACACACACACACACACACACACACACAAATATATGTATATATTTCTAAAAGGGACATTTCAACAACAAAAAGGAGCTCCTGGAAAAAGAAAGAAAACTCAATAGAGGGTTTGGAGGATAAATGTAGATATGGAAATCTATACAGAGCAAAGCAAAACACCAGAGTTGGAAAATAGGCGAGAAGAGAAAATGAGGCCTGCCCAAAACACCCAACAGCCGAATAACACGTGTACCCAAAGAGAGTCTGAAACAGTTCAAGGCCACTTCCTGTAACTGTGGCTGCGTACTTCCTGAATGAAAGGGACTACTGAGTGCCCACATAACGGATGGCCCGTTGCCATGAGAGTTCAGAACACTGTGGACAAAGAAGATCCAAGAAGCTTCCAGAAAGTGGAAAAATAAATAACACAAAAATAATCGAGAGTTAGCATAGTGCTGGGCTTCGTACCAATACCGGTGGAAGCCAGAAGACAATGGAGTAAATACTTCCAAAACACTGAACAAGTCAAGCCTGTACTCCTATACCCGTACGACTGTCAATTAAGGATAAAAGTAGAATGAAGCCATTTTCAGACACCTAAGGGTTCAAATATACTTACTGCCATGCTTTCTTTCCCAGAAGCTACCACCAAAGGAGTGACTAAGCGAGAATGAGGAAATTTTTCTTGGAGGAAAACCTAAGAGACAGGCGAGAGGAAGGCCGGGAGGAAGGTGAGGGACATCTCCCAGTGACAGCTGTGCAGGGGCCTACGGAGCGGCCTTTGCAGGCCCAGTTGGAAGACCTGGAGGGAGAATCCTTCAAGAAATTAAAATGACAACCCCCTTAACGTGCTTGGATACTCTGGAGATTCACACAACTAGGGGACATTTTGAAGGTGAAATATATAGGAAACAAAGCAAACAAAAAAAAATATTAACTTCATGAAAAACAAACAGTGTGGGCAGGGAAAAGCAAGCACAGTACACCGCGTGCCTCAGCTTTTACACTATTTAATAATTAGGCACGCAAAATGGTTATAACTAAAACGAACTGTATCAGGAGTGGGGGATAAAAGTAAAGATTTGTGGAGTCGGGGCAGGGAATGGTGGAAAGCTAAATTCTTATCCACCACAGGAAGTCAATAAAAACTAAACCTGGAATTCGAAGACAAAGAGGCAACTGCTACATGAATCAGCTTAAAAGGTGACAGTGGTTGCCTCGGCATCTGGAGGGCTGGGGACTTCTGTTTTTCATAAAAAGCTTTACAGAACTATTTGTTTCTCTACTGGCAGATAT
The DNA here is from genome assembly GCF_020740605.2 of Lemur catta. Lineage (NCBI taxonomy): Eukaryota > Metazoa > Chordata > Mammalia > Primates > Lemuridae > Lemur > Lemur catta. The sequence goes on along the minus strand of NC_059152.1, from coordinate 10,026,977 downwards.
ATCTTTGATGAAAATAAAAATTATATCGAAAGGTCCCACCATACTAAACTAGTAGTAGAAGATAACTAGGATGACGACTTTTCAGTGGGACAACTTAACATCCCAAGTTTGGATTAATATTTTTCTATATATTCTTTAGAATTTTGGTTTTTTACATTTAGGTCTTTAATCGATGTAGACTTTATTTTAGTGTATGGTATACTAGTATTTTAGTATAGAGAAATAGGGCTCTAGCTTTATTTTCTTTCAAATGCGTAGCCAGTTATCCCAACAGCATTTATTGAATACTTCAACTTTTCTCCATTGATATAAAGACTTTATTACATATTAAATTTTCATACACAGCCATGTGCTACATAATGGCATTTAGGTCAATGACGGATTGCATATAGGACAGTGATCCCAAAAGATTGTAACACTGTATTTTTATAGTACATTTTCTGTTTAGATACACAAATACTTAACATCGTATTACCACTGCCTACAGTATTCAGTAGAGTAACATGCTGTACAGGTTTGTAGCCTAGGAGCCTATACCACATAACCTAGGTGTGTAGTAGGCTCTACCATCTAGGTTTGTGTAAGTACACTCTATCATGTTCAAATGACAACGAAATCACCTAAGGATGCATTTCTTAGAACGTATCCCTGTCGTTAAGTGATGCATGACTGCATACAGGTATTACGTATGTGTATGTACAAATACAGCTGTTTCAGACTTCCTTTTCTCCCACTGCTGTCTAACCTGGGTAACACAATGGAGCTGGGCCAAAACAAGTCACTCACCTGTCCTTCTTCATCAAAAGCCATGACCACCACAGCAGCTCCAAACTTCTTAATCTTCCTGGCCTTCTCCAAGAAGTCCTCCTCTCCCTCCTTCAGACTGATGCTATTGACAATGCACTTCCCTTGGCAGCACTTCAACCCAGCTTCAATCACAGCAAAATTGGAAGAGTCGATGCACAAGGGCACCTGAGATCACAAGGGCAAGAAAATCATAGTGAGGCCACAGGTCACCACAAACTCCCTCCCAGGAGCACCCAAATATTCCTATTTCTTCTTTAGGGAAACAATAAACAAATAACAGTAGTGTGTCACAGATAAAATTGTAATGCACTTATTCTTAAAGCCCAAATTACTTATAATAATTTGAGTCTTACAAAAGAATCTACGCATGGACCAGGAATTTACAATCAAAGATCATAGCTATACATGAGAATGGAATTAGTAAGATCAGTTCACTGGCTTCAGTACTAGTTTACTTATTCAAGTGCCTAAACCCTACAGCGAACAAATGGAATAGGATTCAGACATCCCAGATCTAACTCAGGGGTTAATGCTCAGCCTCGTGCCCTTTGGGAACAGCCCTCTAACCCAGTTACTCAAATTCTATCTTCCCTTTAGAAAATCAAATCAAGTTCCTGACTGAAAAAAACAAAAAGAGTTTTAATGCTAGAAAGGCAAAGTAGATCTAATATTCAACAAATGTACATAACGAAAATAAAGGACAAAATTGAAATGCACGGATGAAAATAGGTTCCTTTTACATGCATTCCTCTGTCCCAGGAAAGGTGGAAGGAGGGGTTCAAAGGAAGGATGAGATTGGTACAAAGAAAGGAAATGGGGTGGCTGATCTAGGCCACATTATTTAATTAAGCCATGCAATAAATAATTGAGTGACTGCCACGCTAGGCCCCACGTAGGGACAATAGTAGGGCAGACAAGTCCCTGGCTTCATGAAGCTTACAAAGATAAATAATTAAACAAGCGATGGTGCCAAGTGCAGTAAACATTAGAGCACAAATGAGCAGCACAGGCTGCCATGAAAGCACATTTCAGGGACACCAAATCCAGTGTATGAAGCCGGGAGAGAAGGGAAGGAGAATTCAAGGAAAGCTGCCCATGGCAGGAGACGTTTCAACTGAGGACTGAAGAACGATTAGTCAGAAATTTCCTAAGCCACACCCTCAAAGGAGAGTAAAAAAGAACAAGGATGCTACTGATTTCGCATTTTCTTAGCACGCTAGTAATCAAACATGTGCTAGGAAAAGGGTCAAACACAATGACAATACCAGGCCAATGTTTTAAAGAGCTTGGTGATAGCCTGGTGTTCCAACCCTGCTGGTGAAAACATGCCGGTAACACGTTTTTATGCTCTACCGCAATTGGTCCAAATTTGGCCTCCAATAAATTTTGGTAGTAGGTCAAAATCAAGAAAGACAAGGGCCGGGCGCGGTGGCTCAAGTCTGTAATCCTAGCACTCTGGGAAGCCGAGGTGGGAGGATTGCTCGAGGTCAGGAGTTGGAGACCAGCCTGAGCAAGAGCGAGACCCCCCATCTCTACTAAAAATAGAAAGAAATGATCTGGACAGCTAAAAATATATAGAAAAAATTAGCCGGGCATGGTGGCACATGCCTTTAGTCCCAGCTACTCAGGAGGCTGAGGCAGTAGGATCGCTTGAGCCCAGGAGTTTGAGGTTGCTGTGAGCTAGGCTGACGCCACGGCACTCACTCTAGCCCGGGCAACAGAGAGAGACTCTGTCTCAAAAAAAATTAAAAAAAGAAAGAAAAAAGAGTTTAAGATACAAATGAAAGATGGGAGAATGCAATTCAGTGCTTACCGCGAGACTTCTAACATCAGTGTTTGCTGAAGCCTAATGAAAAATCAACGGCCCAAGCTGAAAACTGCAACTCTTAAAGCACAAGGAAGTTTCTTTAAAAAAGAACTTCAAAAAAAAAATCACTGCTTATCACAAATTTAACGGAAGAGAAATGAGGTAAGATTTTTAAAGTTTTTAAAACCCATCTAAAACTTTTTAAAGGACTGACACAAAAATTAACTTTCACCTTTTAAAATGTAAAAGTGACATAATGTCTTGATTTAATCTTGTTTTATATTTTTGCCTTAATCTACCAAAGCCAAAAAGGTCCTTCTTCTGGCAGTAAGGAAGAATTAACTGAGTTCCCTTGTCTAAGTAGAAACGGAACCAATGATTTGGTCGGAACAGGTGGAATATCCTCCAGAGACGTCAAGAGTGAGTTCTCCCCGGGGAGAATCAATCAGTTTGCACGGCCCATCCCAAAGGCCTTGGAAACAGCCAAACTGAAGTCACCTCTCTCTCTCAAATCCGCTTTACACTGAAAAGGTTACCGTTAATCGAGCAAGCTGACAATCAGAAACCACTGTGCTTTCAATGCAGGAAAACGGAAAACCAGTTCTTGAGTTGACAGATCAATGGGACAACTGACAAAGTTAAATGAGTGACAGTGCGAGACAAGTGGATTCCCTTGATAAATATGAACTTTGTATAACCTTGGCAATGTCAGGCTCGGAGGCAATTAAGTTGCAAAATCTGGTCATTGCACTGGGACCATCCAGCATGCCATCGTCCATGTTGACATCCAACACCTGGGCTCCCATTTCCACCTGCGCCTTCGCAACACCCAGGGCTTCCTGAGGGAGGAATGTGAGGGAAGCAGCATTAGGAGACGGTGACACCTGTGGGCAGGCCACCAAAAGTAATCCCCCATCCTCCCCAGTGGTCCTTCCAGATTACAGACTACCCAGCCAGCGCCCTGACCCTGGCCTGCCGTCCACCCACCACTCATCACACAGTAACCTTTCCTACCTGTCTCTTCCATCACGTCATTCCACTGCTTGGGATCCCAAGGCTGTTCTCCCACCACAAAGAATCTAAATTCCTCAGCCTGGCCGTCAGGGCCGAGCTGGCCCCACCTTCCTACCCAAATGAAACTCCCACTCCGCCCCCTCCCTGGGACCCTTGGCCCAGCCACATTGGTCTCCATCTCTGTGCTACAGATCATGTCCCCTCTGCTTGGAATGCAATCCCCTTCCCTTCCATGTTGTTTAAGTCCCAAGCCCCATCTCCTTCAAGGAAAGTCCTTAGAGAAACCACCCCAAACTACTTCACTCTTCAGTACTTGCCAGAAATAGGCAGAGTGTTCACTGCAGGCTGTTAATCGGAGTTACATGAAAAGCAATGTGAGTTAAAAAAATCTCAGCAGGTCTTTATACTGGAAGGCTTTTCCAATCTTTTGCTACGCTATTATACACTGCAGCCCTCCCAAAACAGAATACAACACGCAGCATCTCCCACCCCTGACCATTTAAGGACTATCTTGTAGGATCAACGTTCCAGAGACCACACTTTGGGAAACACTGCTTACCCCACAACCCTCTGTGGCCTCTCAACACCATTGTCACATAGTTTATTACATTATCATTTCCTTGTGACTTCATGAGTGCTAGTTTATTCCTTCAAATAGATTTGAAGTGTTTGGAAATCGAGAAAGGACTTGTGTACCTCCTACTCTGAACAATGCTGAGCAAAATGTACACATTCAGTAATACTTTCTAACTTATTGATATGGCAGAGACTTTTTGTTTGTCTAAGTCTTCACTGTACACTTCACATTGTAATAAAATAACAAAGATACAATCAATAGTAGATGCTGATGTCCTGATTTTTTCTTAGCCCAAGAAAATCAAATTTTTAGCGACATTGTGATATTAATGGAAAAGGCATCAAACTCTAATGGCATATGCCACAAGGAAACATCATTTGCAGTGAGCCAAGGCCGCAGAGAGAAAAAGAATCATGATTAAATTTAGCAAATAGGAAAAATAATTTTTCAGTATCAGTAATGATTTAAATAGTATAAAGAATAAAAAGAAGTATACATCACGATCCCTGTTCTTGAAGGGTTTACATCTAATTGGGAGCATGTGACATGGTCACATAAAAAACTACTGGGCACTCCCATAAAATATGTGGGTCCAATGCCAAGATTATCTAAACGTCCGGGAAAGGGAAGGGTCTCTGGACTGAAATGGAGAAAGCTAAGAGGAGTCTCCAGCTGCCCAATGGGGGATGAACAGGAGGAAACACAGAGAGGAGGTAGATAGTAAGCAACAAAGGTCAAAAGACCTGGAAAATGGAAACGCCAGTATCTGACCTGTGTATTTCAGAAGAGTCACAGAGTAACAGCTTAAAGAGAGAGAAGCTCAAAGAGATAAGTGGTTTGTTTAAAGATGCACAAAGTGAGCAAGAAGACAGGCCTGAAACTTCTTTCAGGTCTGTGCTCTCTCCATGGAACCACGAGCCTTAAGGGACCATGGAAAGCTAGACGCTCATGAGGAGTCCCTCCCACCTACCCCACCCTGCTTCTACCGCCTCTCCTACTGTTTCCAGGGCAGAGACAGCCAGGTGGTTAAGGGCATGCACTTGACAGACCTGGGTTCTATCATTTACTTGCTGTGAAACAACACAGAGGTGAATTTAACCTCCCAAGCCTCCATTTCCGCATCTGCAAAATGGGATAACAACAGTATCTATCTCATGGAGCTGTTAAGGTTAAATGAGTAATGACATAAAGTGCTTAGCAAAGAGCCTGGCGTATAGAAAGACATTACTAAATGATAGTTATTAATTCCACTCATTTGCATCTTCTTAAAATGTTCTCCACCCTCTGTCTCCAATCTCTCAAATCTGAGAGCTGAAAGGGACACCACAGAATGAGCATAAGAATCAAAACATCAATAGGACATGGACATCTTAGGGGGTAGTAACTATAAAAAAAAAATGTAAAAAACAAACAAGAAAAGAGGAGAATGAAAATAAGCCAAAAAAAAGAAGAAGAATCAAAACACCAAGGGAAACACTGCTAATTAAAGAACATGGTAAGACTATGAAGATCACTGGGCACTTGTTCAGAAGGCAACAGACGTGAGCAGAGGCAGAAACGAGACTTCCAGAAGGTTCAGATGACAGATGAGGATGGGGGGGTGCAGTTTGATGCCCCAGGGAAGAGGATGGACTGACGGCCTAAGGAGTTTGAATTTTATCCTATATGCAGAAAAAAAAAAAAAAGTCACCCTGTGGAACTTCTGAACTGCGGAGGGCCGGGTGACAGAAGCGGACAGTGGCAGTGGAGAGGAGCAAGAATGAAAGGAAGAGGACTGACAGGGAACTGGTCAGGCACCGAGTGACCAGCCGGCCAGCCCTGACAAGGTGCGGGCTAAGGGACCAAGAAGGAAGAGCCACCACCAGGGGAGGCCGTGAGGTGTACAGAGAGTGATTAATGCGTCCTTTCCTTGTGATGAAAACTATACCAGCTCTGACACGGTTTCTCGAAGATCTATTTCCTAAAGCTTGTAAAACCTTAAAAGTGAAAAAAGTTGAAGGACAAAATTAATTATCATTGAAGCTGAGACCAAATTCCTCCACTTTTAACTGCGTATTTGCAGAAGAAACGGAAATCCAGATTTCTCGGGTGGGCTCTGTGTGGATTAAATTTTGCTCGTCCACAGAGTGACTGAGCTTAAAAACACCACGGCTATAAAGTCCACATAATTTTCCCAGGCAAGGGCCTATTCCTTTCGTTTGTTTATTTTCATCTACAGCTAACAGGATCGATAACACCCTCATTAGTCAGCCCTGGATGTGCCCATGAGGTCACCGAAATTTTCTTGGCTTTCCCTTTCCCTACAAGGATTTGTGAGACGCCAAAATGAAGTGCACTCTCATGTTTTAACTTATTTCCTGATTAATCGAAATAGCTAGAACCTGGAACCAATCTCATTCCATATCATGCCTCAAACGCAGTACTTTTTGACAAATATTGACAATAGCAGCTTTGATTTTTCAAACCTTCCTCCTCCAGCCAGCCAGCCTGCTGCAAACACACATTATTACCATCTTCTCACACTTCCTAGCAGCTCTGCTAATAACTCCATCAAAGGCAGAGAGCTGTTTCATTTACATGCTGTCTAGCCGGAGACTCGGCAGATGCCTCCGGGGTCTTATTAAGATGCTCACTTCATAGTTTCCTGCCATGATGAGTTTAGCAAACTTCTTTGATCCTGCAACGTTACAGCGCTCTCCAATGTTAACAAAGTTGGTGTACGGTCCAATCTTGAAGGACTCTAGACCTTAAAAGGAGAAGCATTTTGAAAAATTTCTGACAATGCATACGGATGACATGAGACAGACAGACACAACTATATTCAATAAGAAAGAAGTTACTATATCATAGCGCATCGGATAGGAAATCCAACGTGGAAACAGGACCGCAGCCTTCTCCTCTAGAGAGATTCAAACGTAACAAACCTTTATTTGTTACAGCTTAACTTTACAAGCTGAACTCTCAAAAGAAATATTTCAGTGTTTTATGGTGCAAATATTCCTAAAAGGCTGAGTCATAGTATCTCTGAGAAAGAAGGAGAAATTATCGTCATATTCCTGTGTAACCAAGAGTCTGGGGCAAAAGCCAGGAAGGAAGTTAGAATCAAAAAAGGGTAGTTCCCCGCTATCTGCTCAGACAGCAGCTTGAAGCTGGGTGGAGCGAGCTTTCCCACTCCCACCGACAGCGCCGTCAGAGCTTTACTGGATCTCTTTGACGCAGAGGCCTAGAACCCGTAACTAACAAGGCCGGGCTGGGTCATCAAGAAGGCCCCAGGTGGACGCCTGGGAGGCAGGAGTCACCATGGCAGGGCCACCACGCCTGTGTCCTTATCTGCCAAGGGGCAATAACATGCTGTGTCACAGGCCAATTTAGGGGCAAATATCACGTAATACCTGTGGACACATTACACTGAGGCAAAAACATACAGTGTAAATTCTCACTGCAGAAAAGGCTCTGAACTGGGTTTTTTTTGTTGTTGTTATTGTTGTTTTCTGGTTTTTTGTTTTGTTTTAAGACAGGGCCTTGCTCTGTCTCCCAGATTAGAGTGCAGTGGTGTCACCATAGCTCACTGCAACCCCAGACTCCTGGGCTCAAGCGATCCTCCTGCCTCAGCCTCTGGAGAAGCTGGGACTACAGGTGTGCACCACCACGCCGGGCTAAATTTTCTGTTTTTTATAGAGATGGGGTCTCGCTCTTGCTCAGGCTGGTCTCAAACTCCTCCTGCCTCAAGCGATTCTCCCAGCTTGGCCTCCCAAAGTGCTAGGACTATAGGCGTGAGCCACCACCCCTGGCCATCTGAACTGTTATTGTTCTATATTTAAATATTAGGAGAGGCAGGCTCTAGGGACAGACAGCCTTGGGTTCAAACCACTTACCTGACTTGAAAAACCCAGGGCAACTTCCCACACAGCCTCTGAGCTTCTCAAGTAGAGATAGCAAAGTATCTGCCTCACAATGTTATTGTAAAAATAACACTGGGTAATGTTAATAAGCTCAAAATTAGCATCTGCAATCATAGCTGCTGTTGTTAATAAAAGAAGATGGCTTATGAGTCCTTTGCCAAGGCATTGGATGAGGAAGAAACAGATAGGGGAGAGAGGAAAATAATGAATGTAAGCGGGATCATTATAAAGCTATTCTAGGCTGCTTGTTCACTGAGACTGTCATTTCCCACAGTTTCAGCTATGACTTCCCTTCCCACTGGAAATGATCCTCACGGCCCGGCCTTCCGTGGCATCCCTGATCCTGGCAGGACAGGCAAGCGGGGATGCCAACATTTAAATGCTGAAGAGTTCTCCTGTGACCTCCCTAAAAGCATCCCACACAAAGCACTTCTGATCTATTATGAATGTGAAGCATCTGATAGGAAAGCCAGCCGCACTTCTCTCCAGTTTACAATTTATAAAAGAACAATTTTAAAAACCATGTTTAGTGTCACTCTTTTGAAATCTGATTGAAAGTGATTGTTAAAGCAATTTAGAGATAGTGCAGGACATTCAAGTTGAAGAAAAAGAAGTCTTTTACATATGAATTCTAAAGGAAGTCACATGTAAACGGCTCTCTCGGTTTAGTTTTGGCAAAGGTTAATATTTTCATTGTTAGTGCTTGGTTGAAGTAAGGCACAGCTTTAAATTCTAGGAATGAAATAAAGCTTCCTGCTACATCTGACAAAAGCCACTTTTATGGGAGGGAGAGTATCATAAATCATAAATCCCACTTCTCCTAATCTCATCTCCTAATCTTCTCTGCCTTCTGGAATATAAAAAGAAAAAAGGGCTAGCCTGACCATAGTTGGCATGTTTATTAACCCAACTTCACACCCACTCATTGGGATCATTCTTTGCAACATGTTCTGAGTGAGAAAAGTTACATTACTTTTGCTGTCACTTGTATTTTATTTCACTTTTCACAGGATAACATAAGAGACAAAAATATTTCAATTTAGAGAGATCTTAAATGCAAAGCTATTCAAGAACATAATTCTCCATATGTGTTATCCGAAAGTTCTCTAAAAATCATACCTTATTTTTTTGGCTTAAAGTTACCATCTAAAATTTCATCAAAGTATTGAGACAAATATATGAAATTTAGTTATTTTTCTAACAGTTGGCACAATGACTATTTTACTAATGGAATCCTTCTTTGAATGCCAAAACTCATGCTTACAGGATTCTGTTGAGAAATAACAGAAAATAAACATTGCAACTTTTTCTAAAGAGTTGACACATGGCAAACGTAAGATTACAACAATAATATTTTGGAAGCAAACAAAATTTTCTAGCAAGGTGCTGCTGCCATTACCAAACACTGAGACTTGGCAGTTTGGAATTTTCAATAACTAGTAGCAACCTAACAATTAAAATTGTTAGGTTGTAGCCAAGAGCATGTTTTCAAAATAGTACGTGATAGAGACAGAATCACAGGGCTCTCCTAACCAGGGCACTGCCTGGGCAAATCACTTGGGCCTTCATTCATTTTTTACCCTGAAGTTGATGTCCTTCTCATTCCTGCCCTGCCTGGCAGAAAAAGAGGGTTCTTCCCCATAATTCATTTAAGTGCCAAGAAAAATATGTATTCTTCTTTGACCTAGTAAACAAGTTCTTTGGCACAAACATCACTACCACTTAGAATAAACATATTAAATACATTCTACAAATGGTTTCTGAAACCACGAACACCAACATCTTCCTGACTTACCAGACAGTAACATATGTCCTTCAAAAACAGTGGCAGGTGGAACTCTAGGCTTACAGTCTTTCACAGCTTTGGCAATTTCCCTGGGTTGAAAGAGAAAACACTAGATCCATTAATTCAGAATAAAATAAATTTAATGAAACTAATTTCAAGCAATGAAATTAAGTCTATTGAATGTAACTATGCATATAATTATAAACCTGCTTCCAAATGGGCAAGCAACAGTTATGCTTTTTAGTTTTCTCAGTAATGCAGAAAATTAATCTATAAACTTTAATTTTTATGTGCCTGCCCGGTCGGGTGTGCACTGGCTGCGTCAATTCTGCTTTCAGAGACATGGACCCGGGGCTACCCGACGGTTTGCACGAATGCAAACAGCAAACCTCCTCTCCTTCTTCCCCAAATCCACACATGTCCTTCACTCTAGCAAAGCCACACACAGAACATGTCCTTGCTTAATAGTTTAACAGAAAAAAGGCTTCAGCTTTGCGGAGCAGGGGCAGACAGGAGCAGAGGAGCTAAGGGCGGAGGGAATCGGGTCCTGCAGATGTTTTTACCGGAGCACACAGTAGGGAGCATGCAGAGCAGTAGAGCACTAAAGCTGCAACATGGTTACCCCTCAAAATTTGTTTTCGTCATTCACACTCTCTTCTACTTTATCAGCTTTAATGAATCATGTCTGTGATCAATCAGGAAAATCTGGCTACTCCACTAAATTTATCGGCACCAGGAAGAACTGCTCACTTTACTCCTCCCAAATTAGTAATGTGGATGTCTAAGTCAAAGCAGCAAATTTATACACAGACAGATATAAATATACATAGACACAAACACACAGAGATATTTAAAACAACTCCTCTTTTTGAAGAGGAAATGAACTTAAAAACAAAAAGAGGTAGTCTGTGATCCAAAGATAAGCTATAGTCAACTATTGATAGCTTTCGGATATTATTTCAAAGATGTTAAAAAAATTATGTTTATTAAGAGTCCATCACAGAAGTCACCAAAAGCCGTGAGCCATTAGGTCATTCAGCAGAGTGAACACATTATACGCACGAAGGCAGACGTGCAATAGGGAGACGACTGGCTCAAAATACACTCATCAGTCACTCTAGGGAAAACACAAACACAGCCATCCTAAACATGTTCTGTTTCACTGAATTCCAATCTTCCTATGAGCCACAGAACTGTCAGGAATTAAGCATACATGGCCATGCTCTTGCTTCACTCCCTTCCTTCATACACTCACTTGTAAACATGAATTAGGCAACAACTGTGTGCCAGGCAAGGGGAAGACACTTCCCTTGACCTCAAGCGGCCTGTCGTCTTGCTGTGTTCTCCTTCCAGGAGAGACTGAATCGAGGCAGGTGTTTGCCCACGAGAAATACAACACGAGCTGCCCCTCTTTCAGCATGCAAATATTACTCAGATATTTAAGAACAGAGTATCAGGATATCTCGGATTTGCTTTTACCACATTCCAGGGTGGAAAAGTTAGAGGATGAATAAAATAAGAACAGCAAAACGTTGAAAATTATGGCAACTATGTGTAACGCACATGGAGGGATTCATTTTATTATTTCTCTACGTTTACTTTTGGAATTTTTCATAGTATAAAGGCATTTAAGCTTGCTGGGGCTGCCGTAACCAAGTACCACAGACAGGATGGCTTAAAAACAGAAATTTATTTTCTTACAATTTGGAGGCCAGAAGTCTGAGGTCAAGATGTCAGCAGGGGTGGTTTCTTCTGAGGCCTCTCTCGTGGCTTGTAGGTGGCTGTCCTCTCCCTGTGTCTCTACGTGGTCTTCCCTCTCTGTGTGCATCTGTGTCCTCTTCTCACAAGGACACCAATCATATTGGATTAGGGTCCACCGTATGACCTCACTTTACCTTAACTACCTCTTTCAAGGCACTATCTCTAAATACAGTCACATTCTGAGACACTAGGAGTTAGGACTTCAACATAGAAATTTCGGGAGGACACAATTCAGCCCATGACAAGAGGTAAAATATTTAGAAGTGACTATTACCTGATATGATCTGGTGTTGAACCACAGCATCCACCAACTATATTGACCAAGCCATCCACAGCAAAGCTCTGCATTTAGGAAAAGCCAAAGTTTCCGTGAGTTCATCTGAATTTTAAATTCACCATCTATTCGGCATAAAAGCCATCTACATTTCCTGAATAACTAAGACTACACTAAAAAGAGAGCTAAACATACTCAACTCTAGACATGAAGATGTCACATGCCCTAGATATAAGGACAAACACGGAGAACAGTTCAGATACTATGAATTCCTCTGCACATTTAAAATACAACAGGAAATTTATTTGCCTATGTGCTGATATTAAAGAATTTTAACCCATTATGCTGAGCTGAATAAACGTGAGTTGGATAATACATTTTCAAACAACATTTAAAGTGAGTATCAGCTTTTATATTTAAATTAATTTAAAATTTTCTCAATAAAAATTCAGTTCCTCTGTCACACTGGTCACGTTCCAAGTACTCCAATTACGACACGTGGCAGTGGCTACACATAGGACAGCGTGGGTCCAGCATTTAACCATAGGCTAGAGAGGGAAGGACACAGTAACTGAGAGAGAAAGTCAGGGATCCGAGAAGTCAGAATACTGGAAAGATCATCCACATAAGATATTGGAACTATAAGAAGTCAAAAATAGTTGACAAGAGAATATCTGTGAGACAGGAACTAACAAGTTAAGGAATGGGGGCCAGGTGACCCAGGGGTCAGCAGATGAGTGCAATAAGGAGCAGTGGTGGGTGGTACGGTCTCATGACCCAGTATGGAAAGATGTCAGGTACCTGGGCGAGAGGGAGAATGACGGAAAGGACAACGGTGGGCCAGAAAGACACTCCCCACCCGGCAGTTTGAGGGGCATAAGGGGAAGAAGCCACCACTTGGGAGGGGTGCAGAGGAAGCAACGTCTCAGAGGTGAGCAAAGTCTCAATGAGTCTGAGCTGGACTCGCTGGGAATGTTCCAGTGGCCACCAGTGCCAGCTGAGGACAAGGCTGCTGAAAGCGGGCCCTTCCCAGGCCTCTGCCACCTTAATTCACAACAACTGATCTTTTCTTTGTTACACAGACAACGGGATTTCTTTGGGGGAAAATTCTGTTCCTAAATATTTTAAATCTGAAATTCTATCTCTCTGTCTCTTAAAAACCCAAGTGAAAGAGGATCCCTGACCTTCAGGTGCGTGGCCATCACAGAAGGCGTTTCATCGTAGTCACCAAAGGTGTTGGGAAGACCTGAGAAAGGATGGTTCAACCATTATTGGAAACTACCTTAACGTAGTTAAGTACGTTAAATACGTCAAATACATTAAATACATTAAGTACGTTAAATACGTAGTTAAATGTCATATTTTTGAAGGCTTTAGGTTAATATTAATAGTTATAAAATTTTACATTTATATTAAATGGTGATTACCCGCAAACACAAATAACAATACATAATAGTAACATAGCAAACACAGAAATACCACACTTAAAAAAGAATCACAGAGGAAAATAAACTTAATTTTTTTTCTATTTGAAAGAAAAGATGCACTGCTATGTCCTTCCCATGATGAAAATTCTTGGTACCTAGCTGCTTGGGGATGAGGGTGTAAGGAATACAACCTTTGAACTAATGAGCAATTAACATGCAATTAAAAACAATCAGTCTCCTTTCAAATACATTTTCCCAAGTAAGACTTTAGCCTCTAACTATCCAGTCCCCTGTTATATTTATCATCCCCTTCTAGTTATCTTATTCCTGGTGGGAAATAAAATTTATTGTGCATTAAAATGTACATACTTGGGGAAAGCAGACTGGAAAATGATTTTAGCTAAGTAACTAAGCAGTGCTCAAAAACATTCACAGGGAAATCTGGTTAACCCAAAACAAACTACCAATATTTAATTGGACGGTTTGAGAATTGTCCACAAATATCTTCGGAACATTTACATACCGTAAACTACAAGTCCTAGCTTTTAGAGAAGAAAATGGTAACAACACACAAGATTCTTCTTTTGCTCTTCTGCTACTAGAGTGGACCAGAGAAAAGGGCTCCCTCTCCTCTCCCTTGCGCCCATCTCTCTGGCCACATCCACATGGCAAGCACTGTCGTCACCAAAAGCAAGGCTCTGGTCATTATGTGACTAGCCTCAATCCTGCAAGTTACGCCCTCTTTAAAGGCTTTATCCTGAGCCAAACTATTCTTTCAGGTCTAAAGAGAAACACTGGTGTAGACCCAAATACTCTGCATTTAGAAAATCCCTTTTGAGCGCCAACTACACACCAACACCTGCAAAACAAATTCTTTTAATGAAGATCTGTTACCCCATCTGCCCCTGTCTTGTGTGTCTGTATCTCCCCATGTGTGAGGCCCTGAAACACACACCTGCGTTGGGGTAACAGAGGACATAGGCTGTTGTACATTTTCCAATGGTTTCAATAAAGGGTCTCATTTCAGCTGCACCCAAAGCGCAATTTAATCCAATGCTGGAAAAACGCAGAGAAGATATTAGAAGCATCATCTCTCATTCAAAATATTTATGCATATAAAGTTATGATGAAGGGAAGAAAATATCTAAAGCCAAGAGGACAATACATTTCCTAATTCAAAGCACCTTTATTCAACTGTAGTCAAAGCCATCTCACTGAGGTCCCCTGCAGCACTGAGCACTTTTGTCACATCTCCAACTTCATATGATCTTAAGAACCCTGTCTATGGATGTGACTCGTTAAATAAGTTCACAGATTGGCTAATGGTTTATTGTGGGATAGAAATGCCAGCAAACTAACACTGCAAAAAAGGATCTGATCTGAAAGCAGTACTTAAGGGAAGGGAAAAGGAAAATCTTGGAAGTGGAAGGAACGTGAAACGGTAGAAAGATGCCACCCTGCAAGTCCAGAAGACCAGGACTTGGCTCCTGCTCTGTAAGTAGAGTCCCTGCCATCCGACAGCGGGGGCCCCCGAGGTCTTCCAGAATTTAAGAAACAATTATGAAGCTACTGGACTATATAATCGCTTATGTTTTCATGTTTTACTTTTTTTTCTTCTACTCTGATTCCTAAATGCAATCTGGTATCCTAGATTGGGTCCTGGAATAGAAAAAGGACATTAATGGAAAACTCTTGACATCTGAATAAAGTCTGGAGTTTAGTTAACACAGGTTGAGTGTCGCTAATCTGAAAACTCATCTGTTGAGTTTTCCTCATCTGTTGAATGAAGAAAATAATACCCCATCAGTTCTCAGGGTTATGGTTAAGTTCAAACTCAATATCATATATGAAAATGTTTTATAAACTGTATGTTACTGAAAGCTCGGCCACTTGTCCACGAGGCCCAATCAGAAGAACATGGACACGTGATTTGGGGAGGAGGACAAGAGACATTTTATTACTTTGCCAGCAGATGAGGAAGATGGAGACTCCTGTCTGAAATGCCATCGCCCTGATAATAAGCAGAAGCACAGAGCTTTTAAAGGCTGGGCTCTCAGCTTCAGGCAATTGCTGTTCAACTACACTTGGAGATTCTGATCCTCCCGTCTCTGCTGAAGACAATCTCGTGACCCCCACCCAGGACCTCCCTTCCCCAGGCCTGGGCTGGGCCATCTCCTTTAGCACAAATAACAAAAGACTGATCCTGCCCCTCCCAACCACTGGGCAGGGATGCGGGCTTTGGTTCTCAAAAAGGATGCAGGATGCTTTAAAGGGACAGAAAATATTGTTGCTGCTTTTTTCAGGCCATTCCCTCTGTTACATGTTCCCCACTCCCAATGTCTCCCTTCCATGTCTATGGGGGCGGGTGTGACTACTCTGGTACACTCCCACCTCAGCCTCTCGAGCAGCTGGGACTACAGGTGTGCACCAACTGTGCCCGGATGCCATGATAATTTTAAAGATAAAAACCTAAGCTTTAGAATTCCCACCTTATTCCAAGCTAGACTGTTTCTGGTGGCCCCATAAACAGGGAGGGGCATTGACCTAAAAGTGCAAGTGACTGATAATAGCTTTCAAGTGTTACCCAGCCAAGCATAGTCTCAACTGCAAGAGGGACACGCACAGACAAACGGGCGACCGTCTGGCTGGCCCAGGAGGTATGAGAACTCTCCCATCCCTCAGTTGACCCTTCCGAATCCCTTAGGGAAAGGTCTGAAAGTCCTTAAAGGAAGTGGTCCAAGTGGCAACATGTGGAAGCGGTCCCCTCCCAGGTCACGTTCTGTGTCAAGCAGAAAAGACCCCCACAAAAGGAAGGGAGTCAGGGGAAGACGGGTCACTCACCAGAGCGGGTCTGCGTGAGACACGCTGACGACAAACGCCTCTCCTGTCTGTCCCGACAGAGTCCGCCCGCTTTTATCAACAATCGTTCCTGAAATCTGAATTCACAAAGTAAATGAAGTCAACAACATAGACTTAAGAATGTAACCACAAAAGCAAAATAAAATCAACGGGCTGACTTTCTTTGTTCTTTCCTGAGGCAGAGAACGGTGGAGCTCAAACTCCAAGGAACAGACACGGGGGCCAAGCGATGGGTGGGGGGCGGGGGGAGGTGGTAAGAAACAGGGGAAAGGGGAAGTCGCCGAGGCAAAAGCAGGGACCAAAACAGCTTTAGAGTTCACAGGTCTAGACCCATCAGGGGCACCTTTCCCAGAGTTACCTTAGGTTATCCGGACCACCTGCTGGCAAACATCTGACTTACCTAACACCCTGGATTTGGATTCTATGCTACTCTCACCTAGCAATCTTAGGACTCTCACGTAGGTCTGCCTGTTGGGTTAATAAATTGGCAGCCTGGTGTCTTCAGGCACCGGTACATGGCAGCCGGCATGCAAGGCCACCCCTTCCTGGGCCCTAATGAGACTGACGGTCTTTGAACCTTTGGCTTTAGAGGACCAATAGGGCCAGGCTTCTTGCTGCCTTCCACCAGCCACTTCTCGATTCATTTTCCTGGCCTCTCCAGAGATAAGACAGCCACTGATCTAGAAGTGGTGGCAGGGAAGCGAACAGAGGAAGTTTAAGTAGGTGGTTTGTAAAAGATACCATCAATAGATCTACTCTCCAAGGGGAGGAAAGAAACATATGCTAAAATGGCAATTATTAATAAAAGAATTTATCACGCAAACCTTTTAGAACTTACAAAGATAGGCCGGGGAGCGTACTTTTCCTCAAAAAGTTTCTGGAGTGCAAACAAGGCTGCCTGTCAGGGGAAAACAGGAAGACCATCGTTATTTCTGAAAGACTGTGTCCAAGGTCAGTCTAACTGCCTGATCAGAACGCATCCTTATTCAAGAACTCTTCGGGTAAGACATACAAAGAGCTCTCTGGGGAGAAGAAAACTGTCTTCTCTATAAGGCACGACCCCAGAACCTCTTTCGCAAGTATAATACCATACATACTAAAACAAAACAAACTCTGACAACGTTCCCCTACAAACAAATACTTCCTCTGAGAAATACTATGACTCTTTTCAAATGTATGTATGAATCTCATTTCAGATATATTCTTCATCTTGTTTGTTACTGCTCTTATTGTCAAAATGTATACCAGTATTGCTTTTAAATTATAATTTACTGGCCAGGCACAGTGACCCATGCCTGTAATCCTAGCACTCTGGGAGGCCAAGGCAGGAGGATCATTTGAGGTCGGGAGTTCGAGACCAGCCTAAGCAATAGTGAGATCCCATCTCTATTAAAAATAGAAAAGTTAGCTGGGCGTCATGGCGCACGCCTGCAGTCCCAGCTACTTGGGAGGCTGAGATAGAAGAATTGCTTGAGCCCAAGAGCTTGAGGTTGCAGTGAGCTGTGCACTCTAGTCTGGGCGACAGAGTGAGATTCTGTCTCAAAAGAAAAAAAAAAATTACAATTTATTTACCGGAGATTCACAAAACAATTTCTAAAGAGATGTATAAAAGAGAACCCAATAAAAGTGATGTATGAAGTATGAAGTAGGGTAGTCATCTAGCTTTGAGCTGATAGCAGCTCCCTGCATGCAAGGGTTTTAGCAAATGGTAAAAAAAACAAAGTTCAATAATTCTGAATGTGGGCCGGGTGCGGTGGCTCACTCTTGTAATCCTAGCACTCTGGGAGGCCAAGGCGGGAGGATCGTTTGAGCTCAGGAGTTCGAGACCAGCCTGAGCAAGAGCGAGACCCCGTCTCTACTAAAAATAGAAAGAAATGATTTGGACAGCTAAAAAAATAGAGAGAGAAAAAATTAGCCAGGCATGGTGGCGCATGCCTGTAGTCCCAGCTACTCAGGAGGCTGAGGCAGGAGGATTGCTTGAGCCCAGGAGTCTGAGGTTGCTGTGAGCTAGGCAGACGCCACGGCACTCTAGCCCGGGCAACAGAGTGAGACCCTGTCTCAAAAAATTAAATTAAATTAAATTAAATTCTGAATGTGTGGTCTTATGTTCACACCAATTAAATAACTAAAGATTTGATGAAACTGTAAAGTACTAGTGGGGGAAGGACCTTTTTTCCTCCTTATCTTGCACTGAGGAGTACCCCTATAAGTACAGTTCCCCCCTTGCTCCCAATAAAACAGAATCTGTAAATTCAACCACACAAAATTAAAATTCTCCTACACAATTAAACAAACAAACACCGCAATAGTATCACCATCGCCACCGTAAATAAAGTCAAAAGACAAACAACAAACTGGAGGGCAGAATTTGCGACTCATTACTGACAAGGGACTGACTTCCTTAGTAAAAGCCTCAATAAAAAAGACCAAAAATCCAAGGGCACTGGACATAAATCACAAAAAAAGGAAACATAAATGGCTCTAAAAGTAAAGAAAGATGTTCAATTTCATTAACAGTAAGAAAAATGCAAATTAAAACTACAGTGAGGCACCACTTTTCATCTGTCAAATTGGAAAAGGTCAAAAAGTTTAATAATACACGGTGTGAGAGAAGATGTAATGAAAGCAGCACTACTGTAACACTGCTTGCTGATGGCTGTATAAATGAGAACAATACCAAAGGAAGGTACTAAAGATAAAAATTAACAAAGCATGTACCCTTTGATGCCACAATTTCACTTGTAGAAATTGCATCCTACATGTACGCTGTGCAAAGTCATATGTTTAAAGATATTTGTTTTCACCCCATATGCTTATCTACCTTTGTATATATGTAAGGAACACAAAGACACACAAACACATATGCTCATATCTGTTTAGAATCTGTCAGGATTCCCAAAGGAGCAGTAGCAGTTGTCTCCGGGAAAGGAGCTAGACACACCAAGGAACTAGAAGGAAGAATATTTACTTTTCATTCCATATATTTATGTTTTTTTTCTTTTCTTTTTTTTTTTTTTTTTTTGAGACAGGATCTCATTCTATTCCCTGGGCTAGCTTGCAGTGGTGTCATCATGGCTCACTGTAACCTCAAACCTGGGCTCAAGCAACCCTCCTGACTCAGCCTCCTGAGTAGCTGGGACTACAGATGAGTGCCACCATGCCCAGCTAATTTTTCTATCTTTTGTAGAGATGGGGTCTTTTTTTTTTTTTTTTTTTTGAGACAGAGTCTCACTCTGTTGCCCAGGCTAGAGTGTCATGGCGTCAGCCTAGCTCACAGCAACCTCAAACTCCTGGGCTCAAGCAATTCTTCTGCCTCAGCCTCCCGAGTAGCTGGGACTATTGGCATGCGCCACCATGCCCGGCTAATTTTTTATGTATACATTTTTAGTTGTTCAGGTAATTTCTTTCTATTTTTAGTAGAGACAGGGTCTCACCCTTGCTCAGGCTGGTCTCAAACTCCTGAGCTCAAACGATCCGTCCGCCACAGCCTCCCAGAGTGCTAGGATTACAGGCGTGAGCCACCACGCCCAGCCCTTATCTTTCTTGATTTTGACCTAATACCAAAATTTATTGGAGGCCAAATTTGGACCAATTGCGGTAGAGCATAAAAACATGTTACCAGCATGTTTTCACCTGGCCTGAGATGGGGTCTTGCTCTTGCTCTGGCTGGTCTCAAACTCCTGACCTCAAGTGATCCTCCTGCCTTGGCCTTCCAAAGTGCTAGCATTACAAGCAAGAGCCACAGCACCCAGCCTAAGTATCTTTTGAATTTAGAACCATGAGCATGTATTTATTACCTACACATATAGGCACTTATGGTAGCTATATATGAAAATATTTATTTTCATAATTGAAAAATTGTTTTTTTAAAAGCTAAAAGAATAGTGTTTTGAAGTTTTTCTTATTGCACTGGCTTGATAAAAATATTCAAAATAAAATGGAGCAAATATAGGAAATTTATTTAACTTTGATAATGGCCATTATTTTCTTCTTACCATTAATACATTAGGGGATTCATCACAGCCCTCACCCCAGTGCTGTCCTTTTTTCTCCCTTCACTCACCTTGGCATTGGCAGTATCAAAAATCGTTTCAATGAGTAAGATATCAACCCCACCATCCAGAAGCCCTTTGGCTTGCTCTTTGTATGCTTCAACAAGTTCATCAAATGCTGCAAAAGATAAATCACACCCAGCACATCGGTCATCAATTTTATAGAACAGCCCCAGGGTATGCTGAATGCAGGTCTCGAACCTGTGAACCATTAGGGGTTTACAACAGACAGTTTAAAGAAAACACTGCCCTTTTGTAAGAAACAGTAGGCAGCAACAGAAGGTAAACAAGTAAACGGAACACAGTTGTTCCTAAACACTCGCAACACAGTTGTTCCTAAACACTCGCCACTTAACCTCCAACTTTCCATGTGTGAGCTGAAGAGTGGGTGAGCAGGTGTGTGAATTTCTTGAGCCATGTACCTTACTTCAACATCTTTAAAATTCACTCCATGGATCACTTTAATCAACCAATTAAGAGATGAGTGTGAGAAACGTCACACTGATTCGGATGCATCACAGGTTGAGCTGAAATCTCACTCCCTTTCTGGTAAAAGGCTGCAGTCCCAGGGATTTTGTCCCGGCTCTTACAGCAATTCTTTCAGAGAGGAAACCCATCTGCTGGGCAATTTCAGTCTCAAACAAATGTGTTCAATCCCTCCAAGGTAAAATTTTTGTTAGAAACGTCTTGAGTTGTTTATTTCCACCTGAGAGGTCATCCCTCTCCCCATTTTATCTCCCAACCATCAAAGAAAAAAATGCTCAGCTATTCAACAGAGACGCCTAAATTTATATTTGCTGTACAAATGCACAGGAAGTCCTCACGTAACATCATCAACAGGTTCTCAGAAGCCGTGACTTCAAGCAGGCGACGTATAACAAAACCAGCGTTTTTCCTCATTGTCATAATGAAACAGCAGTGAAGGAAACCGTGTTATTCGAGGTTTCTGGACATCATTTTGCTTAAAGTCGCAGTTTCCAAGAACCTGCTGAGGACGTTACATGAGGACTTGCTGTGCGTCACCTTATATGGCCAGCACCGTGTCCAGACCAGAGAGGGCGTCAACGACACATAAGCATGGGACGAGCCAACTCCTGGTGACATGCAAAGTTCTAGAACCAAAACCCACAAACTGTACTGGCCTGAACTCGTTACTTACACAAAATCCATTACCAGACACGGCATCATTACTATTCAGCTCTGATACCTTAATTCTTTTTGTTTTTTATAGTCTTAACGCTTAGAAATTGACCTTGATTTCTGGACTTTTTTGTCCAATCTCCATACAAGCATGTTTATATATGCCAGTTCATAATGCTAGTATGTTTAGATAGTTTGGATGCTTTCTAATAAATTAAATGGGGATATAGTGGGTTATTTTATAATAGACGAAGGCCTAGTATCCAAAACTTGCTCAGCTTCTCAATTTAAAGCTTTATTTCTATCATTGTTATTTCCACAGCTGATACAGAAGCACTAACGCAGCACCATATACATCTGAAAGCAAGTTCAAATAATAATAATAGCATCTAACTTTTTATTTAGATGTCTGCTATACTCCAAGTACTGTTGTAAGCCCTTTACGTGGATTAAGTCACAGTAACTGTGAGGTAGACACTGTCATTGGTCCCATTTTACAGATTTACAGATTACTGAAGCACAGAGGTACTTGCCCAAGAACAATGATTGTGTACGAGAAATACTCACTGATGTTCCTGTAATCTGGTCTTTCCACGGATGGGGACACAGAGAGTGTCTTATTAGTTGGGCCCAGAGCTCCTGCCACAAACCTCTTAATCCCTTTGGGAAAAGAAAAACAAGCGTGAAATCTAAATGACTCAATCTTTTCGTTGCGAATCAACAGGCTGTAAGATTTTTTCTGGAACACAGGTCTACAATCCTTTGTCCACAACTCTGAAATCCAAAAAGCTCTAAAAGCCCAATTTTTTTCTTTAGTTTGACAACACAACTGACCTCTATTAAACAAGAGGCTATTTATAATCTTTATCCCACTTCAGTAGGATGATTAATAGACTTTGCTAATATATATTTGATCACGGGGGTTGCCCCAGATTTCACTGAGGAAATCACGTTATATAGAAGATGAGCATAAATTATCACTAAACCAATTCAAAAAAACTCTGAATTCTCACACATCTGACCTCAAAGCATTTCAGTAAGCAATCCTTTCCTAACACCATAGCTGTGTTTGGACAAATTATCTGTCCTCCTATTCTGAAGAAAATTTAAAGGTCCTAAACGTAACGCAGGTCCTGCAAATTTGCCTCACGGCAGCATTCAACCTGAAATGTTCTCTAGCACCTCACTGCAGGCCCTTCACTGGGGGAAAATATCAGATCAGGACCAACAATTACAAAGCCTGGAATCGAAGTATGAAGCAGATTAAATCTTACTTGACTAACTCTTTAATAACCTTTCCTTTTGGCTGGAGTCTAGGTGTTTCTAAAGTGGCCTGGGAAGTTTTGTTCCTTTACATATCGCAACAGAAGCCAGGGGTCATACTGCTCATTGGGCGATTCTAGACACTCACTAATCTGGGCTATGCTTTATAATTTAACTAAAGACTAACAACTAGTTGATAATCCAATTGGAACAGGTTTACAGGCCCACATATTCTTTATCTTCCCCAAAGCTGAGCAGGAATGTGGGTATAAGAAAAATGTCCTTATCTCTCCTTGCTTTAGCTAGTTCAATATCCTCTGACCTGTGACTGTAGTGATGTAACAGTCTGTGCATTTCCATGGATTTAAACATTATGTCTCAGAAACAGAGTTCCCGTAAATTGCTTTGGTCTTCATTAGTATGCTGTGCGTCACTCCATAACGATTTTGCTTTACTCTTGGCAATAACTTCACATTTCCAAATCTTCAGGGGCTCCGTAGATTTCTTCTATTCCTTTCCCTCCCACCAGCTGGTGCCCAAGTGTTCTGATGGCAGCCAGCCAGGAGGCTAGTTATTTCAGGAGTCACTTTTCAAGTTCCAGCAAGACTGAATCTAATGCCACACTCTTCTGTGCGCTGCACAGAGCCTTCAAGGACATCAGGAGTATAAAGGGGAAAATGTTCAAAAGACAATCTTTCCACCTAGATAAGCCAATCATGGGGAGGAGGCTGGGCTTTAAAAGGATGAGATGAAATATCCTAATGATAGCCAAAATAATCAAAACAGACAGCTGTCACTTAATAACCTGATGATGTGCTTCCAGAAGGAGAAAAATCATTTTAGCTCTCAATACCCAAGGAAGTCATGCACCTGGCTACAAAACCAGGCTGTAACCACCAGCAGGGTAAAACAGTAAACCCTGAGCCCAAGGCCCAGAGTGATAGCATCGATTCAGAGACACTGAATACTTGATTATGAAACTGCAGAAAAGTAACCTACAAACAAGTCAAATACAGTGTCTGCAGTGTTGCTTGTAAGTCAAAGGTCATGCAAAGAAAAACTGCAATAAGGACAGCACATTATAGCTGAGAACATCCAAGGAATCATGTGCACAAAAAGGGAAGAATGTTCCTTACCCGTCTGGAGAGTTATCTCCTCTGCAGCTTTTCTGGCCACTCCCGCAGAGCACTTGTTCATCTCGTAGGCCTAATGTATCAACCGCAAACGTTAGCTTGTCCTTCGGTTCCTTCATACAATAAGTAATGAATTCATAATCGCGTAATACCCAGTTTTATTCAGTAAGGAAATATAGAATGAATTTATCTGAGGTCTGAGTTAAATCCTAGCCAAGAAGGCCTATCAGCCCCAGCCTTGAAAGGCAGTAGGGAAAGGCATGAATCCTCGGGAACTGCTGTTAGATTCTCTCAAATCATGAGCTGGCTGGTAAAAAGAGCGATCTCTAGACATTTGTCAGAGAATTAAGCTGATGCAGTTAAATATTCTGAGAATTAATTAAAAAATATAGTAATGGGAAAAGCATAGGCTTCAGAGGCAGGAGACTCGGATTCAAGGATAAGCTCAGTCACTGCCGGATCGGGAAGTTCCACAGCAACGTCCCCAGGCCTTGACTTCTTTCCCTGTACAATCGTTGGAATCAGTGGTTCCGAATTTTTTGTAGATTATTAACCTCTTGAGAATTTGATAAAGTACAATGAACCCTCTCACCAAGAAACAAAAAGAATATACACACACAGTGTTACCTATGGTGTAAGGAGGTTTATGGCCACGTCAGGAGGTCTCAGATTTGTGATCGTCAAGATCCATTCCAATTCTGAGAGCCCATGTGTCTTGAATCCTTACATACAGTAATTAAAAAACCACAATATCCTAGATAGGGGTTGGCAAACCATGGCTCATAGGATGTATCTGGTCCACTGCCTATTTTTGTAAATAAAGTTTTATTGGAATATAGGATGCCGATTTATTTACATATTATCTGTGGCTGGTTTTGCAGTACAATGACAGAATTGAGTAGTTGTAAGAGACTATGTGGCCAACAAAGCCTAAAATGTTTACTATCTGGCCCTTTAGAAAAAATGTTTGCCAACTCCTGCTCTAAAATAATACATATAACTGGAACACTATTTCATTTTCCCTTGATAACCGGAATGGCACTCAATCTCACAACACCCCAGTACCACGAGAAAAATCCGTGTCGGGGCACTTGGGGCTACTTACATGAAAACAGGAGCATGTGTCTGGAAATATCCCACAAAGAAGTGGGGACATCAGCATCTACTATGTACTTCCATCACTAACATTTTTCAAAATTTAAATGTGGAAGCATCATGTTGATTAAAAGGAAACCAAATCTGCCACCCATACCTATTAGGATGGCTACTATCAAAAAAATAGAGAACAAAAATTGTTGGCAAGGATGTGAAAATATGGAAACCTTTGTTCACCGCTGGTGGGAATGTAAAATGGCACAGCCACTGTGAAGAACAGTATGGCAATTCCTCCAAAAATTAAACACAGAACTACTGTATGATCCAGCAACTCTACTTCTGCCTATATACAAAAAAATTGAATGCAAGGACTCAAACACATATTTCACACACATGTTCATTGCAGCAATACTCTATATTCACAGCAGCAAAAAGGAAAAAGCAACCCAAATGTTCACCAGCAGATAAATGATAAGCAAAATGTGGTACATACACACAGTGGAATATTATTCAACCTTAAAAAGGAAGGAAATTCGGACACACATAACATGGATGAACTTTGAGGATATTATGCTAAGTGAAATAAGCTAATCACAAAAGGCCAAATACCACATGATTCAACTTACATGAAGTACCTAGAATACTCAAATTCATAGAGATAGAAATTAGAATAGGCTGGGTGAGGTGGCTCATGCCTGTAATCCTAGCACTCTGGGGGGCCAAAGTGGGAGGATTCACTTAAGCTCAAAAGTTCAAGACCAGCCTGAGCAAGAGCCAGACCCCATCTCTACTAAAAACAGAAAAATTAGCCGGGCATCGAGACATGCACCTATAGTCCCAGCTACATGGGAGGCTGAGGCAAGAGGATCGCTTGAGCCCAGGAGTTTGAGGTTGTAGCAAGCTATGATGATGCCACTGCACTCTACTGAGGGCAACAAAACAAGACTCTGTCGGGAAAAAAAAAAAAAAAAAAAAGAGGGTAGAATAGGGCGTGCCATGGGCTGTGGAGTGGGGAGGAGTGGGGAGTTATTTTCTAATAGATACAGAGTTTCAGTTCGGGAAGATGAAGTTTCCGAGATGAATAGTGATGACGGTAGCGTAACACTGTGAATGTACTTAATGTCACCGAACTGTACACTTAAAAATAGTTAAGATGGTAAATTTCATGTTATATGTATTTTACTACAATTTAAAAAAAAGAAAGAAAGAAAGCAAATCTGCCACCTGATACTTAGAAAGGCCTCATAATACTGGGTGCATACAGCCAATGATTATGCCTTTATCAACAGCCACGGCATAATAAGTATCATTTCATGTGATTATTACTTGCCCACAAAAGAAGCCAGTTTTGGAAAACGAACAGGCTGCTGTGTTCGTAAGCAGAAGAGCTTCAAACCATTTTCCTGTCTCACCGCAGCAGGTAACTAGACACCAGCTTGACTCTGCAGCTTCTCGGGGCTTCCTCACTGGCAACTACCAATGCAGCAAATGCTCGTGAACATCTTAGAGAAGTGGGAAAATGGAATTCTTACCAAGTGTTCAAGGCCATAATCGGCTTGGGCGATACTGGTGCTGCTAAAAGTATTTGTCTCAATGATATCTGCCCCGGCCAGCAAGTATTCCTGCAACAAAACATAATACTGTCGATTCTTATGAGTTTTAAAGTCCCTGTCCCCCAACAACAAACATGTCCTTTCACCACCACCACACTATCTTTTGACCACTTAGTAAGACAAGGCTCGAGATGCAGAAGGGTGTAAGGATTTCACAGAAAGGCATGTGCTATATATAAACAAAGAACCATAGAAGTTGAATTCAGACTAATTAACATGCTGAAGTTACATGAATTTAATCAAGTTCCTTAAACTCGCTGAGTCTCAGTCTCCTCATCTGAAAATATTATAGCCCTACTTCACAGGGTGCCTATACGTTAATACAAGAAGCATATCAAATGTCTGGCACACCGTGGGCACTAACAAACGTTAGTTCTGTTCCTTGACCTTCTCTCTGCTTCAGCACAAGCTGATCCCCACTGAGAACTGCACTGTCTCTGAGATCTCAAATTCTGGCCACAATTTTTCCAGTCCACATCTGCCAGTCCCTCTGAACCAGATCTGCACCCTAGCTGGAATCTTGAGCACTTAGGTGCCTCACTGTTCTCCCTGTTTGAAACCCATCTTGCTGGCTTCATTCTTTAGACATTATCTCAACCTCAATTTGACTAGTACCCTGGAATCTCTTGACCACCTTGGTTTTCCAGTAGTGAGTAAACTCAATCCCTCCTAAGTTGATGGACATTTGCAGAAGAGCTGGGAAATGAAACCAAGATATACATATTTATAATAACAATAAGTCACAAACATCCTAAATATCCATCAACAGGGAAATAGCTAAATAACTATAATACATTATTTTATGACATGCTATGTGACAGCTAAAAAAAACATTGTGTACATCTGCATATACTGACATGGAAAGATCTTACAAAGTACAGCTAAGTAGAAAAGTAAAATAGAATGAAATGTAAAGCATGACACCATTAAATTTAAAACACACAAACAGTACTGCGAGTTTTCTACATATATTCACCTATGTATACACACATATACTTATATATAAATACATAACGAAATGATCTGGAAAGATACACACCAACTAATATCAGTGGTTATCTCTTGGGGGAAAAAATTACAATCTGGAATATGGTCAAATGCGAATTTATTCTTATCTATGAGATTTGTTTTACAAGAACTACTTTAAGTTTTTAAAAAATATTAATAGTAAGAAAAACTGAAAACAGCCTTAATGCCTAAGAATAAGGGGATTAGCTAAGTAAATGATGATATATACATAGACTATGAAGTTATTAAAACCACGTTTCAGAATATTTAATGCTCATGGTATATAAGTAAAAATGCAAATTTATGAAGCAATATAATACCAATTAAATGTTTAAAAATCTAAGTATAATATGGAAGTAAAACTCTATAGAAATCAAGCACGTGGGAGGGGGGAGGAGGGGATAGGTAAATTCACACCTAACAGGTACAATGCTCACTATCTGGGGGATGGGCACACTTAGAACTTTGACTCAAACTGTATAAATGCAATTTATGTAACCAAAATGTTTATACCCCTGTAATAGTCTGGAAAAAAAAAATCCAAGTATAGAAAATTAGACTAAAATATAAAGTAAAATACATAAATGGTAGCTATGTCTTGGAATTTTATAATGGGAGAGAGCCCGCTTCCTGGTTCAGAGACAGCATCTTCTCACCGTGTCCTCGCCTGGCAGAGAATGCCATCACACTGGGCATTAGGATTTAACATGAATCTTGGGGTGGACACAGACATAGACCACAGCAGCGTCCTTCTAGGACGAGACATGAGAGCTTGCTTTCTCTCTGCGCTCCACCATGTGAGGACACAGCGAGAGGACAGCTGTCTGTGAACCAGGAAGTGGCCCTCACCCGAAACAGGTACTGCTGGCACCTTGTTCATGGACTTCCAGCTTCTAGAACTGTGAGAAATAAAGGCGTACTTGTTTAAGCCACTCAGTCTATGGTAATTTGTTACAGCAGCCTGAGCTAAGATACTACCTTTCACTATTTCTTCATCAGGGCTGTTGTAGTGACTTAAATAAGACAGTGAATGTAAAAATGCTGATTTATCCAGGATTTTAAGGTTGTTTTCACTGGAGTTTAAATGCCTCAAGGGCAGAAAACCTACCTTCCTCATCTCCTTATCTTGAGTGCCCAACACAGTGCATGACTTCTGTCTGGTGTCCAATACCTGCTTTCGGAATAAACCGCCCACCTGTTTCTTCTGTATTCTCCAGAGCACCACTCGGCACAGTAGTCTTCCCTTGGTACATGAAACAGCTTGCAGAGTAACAGAATGAATCTATACAGGAACCTGGGAATACTTTACCTTATGGATTTGGTAGATGATATCGGGCTGAGTTATACTTAAAATGTCATTGTTGCCTTTCAGTGGCCTGGCATGATCTTTAAATTCTTGACCTTGGAAGTGTTCTTCACTTAGCTTGTGACGCTGGATCATGGTCCCCATCCCTCCATCTAGCACCATAATCCTCTTCCGCAGAAGGGCTTCAATGTCATCCCGCAGGGTTTTCTTCACACCTGCTTTAAAGAAAAGTGAAAATTTGACTTTAAAGAATGAAAGACAAAGAAAGACGTGTGAGTGGGGACTTCAGAGTCATTTATAATAAGCCACAACAGGGAGTAAATGGAGCTCATAAAAGACACACTCAAAACTCCACGGCATTAGAAAAATGCGGTCCAAAAATGTTGTCATTAAGTTCTAACAATGTCTAATACAATAAAAGATTGTACACAGCACAAAATTACTGGTGAAGCACCAAGCCAAGGTCAAAGTCGGCTGTAGCTATTCCTTTTTCAGAGATAAGGAAGACATGCGGCAATGAGCCAGTGACACAGGGGATGCCAGGCTGCTAAAGAGAGTCCTCAAAGCTCTCTTTCCTCTGTTAATTCTGTGCAGATGCTCCCTTAATAGGGAGATTCAGCAGGGATAATTGAAAACCATCAGTAATTCCAAACTGCCCTTTAAAATGTTAGTTTGGATTGTTCCTCCCACCTGCTGCCAGCGCTAATAATGGCCTGCAGACAGGGTTTTACTCACCTCTGCTCCATGTATTAGATAATAACTGGCCAACACTCTCAAACTTCTCAACTCTCCCCGTGCTCCTGCACTTCTAATTCCTCGTCTTGAAAAGGACCCAATGCTTACTCCTTCCGATGCTACTTTCTGGCTTCTAAGAACTATTGGAAAGCCACAAAACTGTGCTGACTGGAGTCACTAAAAATTCATAATGTTGAGTCTGGTCTTTGGTTCACCTTTTCTTGTCTTCTCACAATACTCTGGACATCTGCTGTCCCAACCTCTATTTCTTTTAGCACCAAATCCCTTCCATCCTTCTCACTCTACAAGTGATTTCTCCCAATCCTGTACAAAGAAGTCTTCTGCGGGAAGCTCCTCAAATTCACACCCTCTCCACCTCCAAACCCTCTTGCAGCTTGGCTCACTCTGTCTCCCCTCTCTGCGCCTAAGGAAGACCACGTGATCACCACCGCCCCCACGCCTCCCACGCTCTCCCTCTACCCCTTCCCCCCTCCGTATCTTCCTGATCTGGCTTCCTCCTCCACCACTCTCCTGAAATTGCTTTCTGAAGTCACGCAAGGCCTAATTATCAAAAACACCTGGCCCCAATCTTAGACCAATTTCTTTTTTTTTTTAATTTTTGTATAAAATATTTTAATATGGAACGCTTCACGAATTTGCATGTCATCCATTTCGCATAGGCCATGCTAATCTTCTCTGTTTCGTTCCAATTTTGGTATATATGCTGCTGAAGCAAGCACACAGACCCAGATTTCAAACTGTGCACCTGGTATCGCCTTCTAGAACACACACCTGTCTCTCAATCTAATGTTCAAAACCAAACTTGCTACCTTCTCTGTCTCATGTCCCTATTTCTGTGAATGGTAATACTCTTTCCACAAGCCTAACCTTAAAATCTCAGTATAACCTGACTCCTTATTCTCCTCAATAACCGGCATCTACTCAGATCCCAAATTTTATACATTTGATCTCCCAAATGCCACTCACATGGGTCCCACCTTCTACCCCCAGGGCCAACCCCTCTCTTTAAGCCCTCACTACACATGCAAGCCATCACAAATCTTTGAGCTTCAGTTTGCATCCATGTAAATGAGATCATAGAACTGGAGTTGGCTTGTCAACTATCAAGTGTCCCGCAAAGGTAAGAAATCACCACCATACCTGGTCACCTGGTGTTCCAATCAACCCTATGCACCACTACCAGATTAATCGTCCTATAGAACAATTTTAAACCAGTGGCTTCCCCTGCTCAAACACCTTCAACAGCTCCTATGGCCTAGCAGAATGAACACAAATTACTCAGAACAAACCACAATGACGCCAGTCCATCTTGTCAACATTCCTTCTGTACTCAGTGAGAGTGGAGCAAAGCTCAAGTGAAATGGGGCTGGTTCTAAGTTATTTGAGCTCCTTGGAGGAAAAGACTATTTAGACCAACTCATCTCAATGCCTAGCAACACTGAGAATAGTACCTGGCACCTAAATGTTCAATAAAGATTTCCTTAATTAAGATGACAAAAAAGTGAGGGAAAACGACGAGGAAGAGGCCACGGTCATTTAAAACCCAAACTCGTAATGTAAGAATATTTGTATGCTAGCATTGGGTGCACACTTACAACCCTGCCTTGTCTTACTGTCCAGAGTCTCAGGTACACAGTATGGGAACAGGGGCTAGATGATGGCCAAGGAGCTATTAACCTGCACGAAGGCTAGTCTAGCAACCTGCAAGGGAAATTCGCAATATGCAGTATCTGGTTTCTTTCCTAAAGGGCAATATGTTTCTCCCTTCCAAAGCCAGCTCACTGGCTAATTGTGTTTATTGAATTTGCAGGTGAGAGAAAACACTTCCTGATGAAGGAACAAAGTTAAGATCCAATGATCCAATCAGTAGTACTTCAAGTACCAAAGGAAATACAGAAAAAAGGAAGGGCTTGATGAGGCATGTATCATAGAAAGATGAAAGCCAATTCAACCTATAGTCAACAAAGCAAATTCAGATGTGGCATTGATTTGGACCCTCTCTGCCCCAACATGACTGTCCTATCAGCTTCCAAGCATTCAGAGTTTGAGCTAATGGTGGCAGGGTAAGAAAAGCCAAGAAATCTGGGTTTTAGTTCCAGCTCCCCTAAGTAACTACAAGATTTTAGACAAGACTTCCTGTTTCAACAAAACCGGGAAACATCACCCTGCCTTCATCATCAGAACTGTGATAATAAAATGGAATCATGTGTTGAGAGCTGGGCCTCTCAAGTCACATAGTCACAAAATGAGACGTACATACTTGATATATGGTAAACATCTGATAAATGTTAGCTCCTCCTATTATGTCGTTATTAGCACATAGCTAGGACTGAAACTCTAAAGATTGTGTTCTACATAAGACAAAGTCCAGTGAGCTGTGAAAAAATATCATGGAAAGCCTAAAGCTCTCAGTTGTTCACACTGGGGCAAGAATGGCATATTCACAGGTTTGGAAATGAACATCAATCTGGCAGAAAGAAGACAATACTTAGTGAAAACAATTAAATGGAGGTAATTTCAAATGAGCAATGAGAAGAGAAAGGACTAAAAACTTCAACCTATATGCCCAATTGAATTCCTTTCTTGAAAGTCCAACCTGAAATGAGATCATGTGAGCTTAAGCGGGTGACTGAATCCTAAGACTAAAGGGAGCATGGCGGAGGTGGGAGGAGTGGGGAAGAAGTTGTAAAATTTCATGTTCAAAAGATATGCAAACTTTCTAGAGGGAAAAAAATGCAGTATTTTCCACAATGAAATATGTCCTTTGGCATCAGCAAAATGGTCAATCAATATCAAATTATTTTCACGTCTTTCTCCTTCTATCGCCTCCACTGAGCAAGTGCACACGTTTAGCAAATCTGACTGTGGACAGTGCCTACACTCCTCCTCCCATCTTCACAAAAGGTCTTTGTACTTTCCACGGGGCCCCTACTTTTCAGTCCAGAAATACAAAGTTTGTTTTCAGTCTTTCAGATAGTTCACTATTTACCATAAAAAAATCCAGCCCCCGACACACGAAAATTCTGAGCTCTTGTTTGTTGAGTGACTACATAAGCAACAGATCAAAGGTTTTTTTTGAAGACACTAAACATCTTTTTTGTTGTTTTTTTTTTTTTTTTGAGAAACTTGACAAACTTATCCTATAAAATGTGGAAGACCTATATGACTTTGACTGGGGAGAAGCATCTTAAGACTCAAAAACACTCTAATTTTTTTTTTTAAAAAGATGAATTTGATTATATAAAAACTAAGGATTTCTGTTAAATTAAGATCGCTATAGGCAAAAAAAGTAGACGATGTATCGGGGAAAGAGTTTTCCATGTCTAAAACTAAAAGGGACTGACACCTAGAATGTACAAGGAGCTCCCACAAATCAAAGAGAAAAATGAGCAAAAGATATAAATAATCGGGGAAAGGAAACTGAATAACCAGCAAGTATATGAAGAGATGCTCAAATTCATTAGCTATCAGAGAAATGTGAATTAAAATGAAATGTACCAATTTATGCTCAATAGATGGGCAATAATTAGAATATTAAATAATGCCAAAGAAAGTCTGAACCCTCAAGTATGCTTGCTGGAATATAGACAGAAATATCCATTCTGGAGAATAGCCTAGCAGGACTTAGTAAAAAAAAATTATATTTTTTTAAGATACAGGGTCTCACTCTTGCTCAGGCCGGTCTCCAACTCCTGAGCTCAAGCAATCCTCCTGCCTCGGCCTCCCAGAGTGCTGGGATCACAGGCGTGGGCCATTGCACCAGCCTTAGTAAAATTAAGTATGCAGAAAACCCAGCCATCCCACTCTGGGGTGTATTTCCAAAGCAAGTTTCATATAGGTCCACAAGAGAACACATAAGAGGGTGTTCACAGGAGTGGGCAAGTTGGAGGCAACCTTGGGAAATGGCTTAGTAAACTGTGGCAGATGCTCACTGTGGACCACACGCTGATAACCAGATACACCGCAGTGACACAGCTGGTTCTCTAGGACAGAATATTACGTGAAAAAGTTAGAAATGGTTAACCACCAAGATACCATTTAAATTAATAATTTAATTTATATTAATAATATAAAATAATTTATATTATTATTTATATTATATCATTGTATTATATATTATATTATTTAAATTAATGATTTAAATAATAAATTAAAAATATGTACACAGACTAGAGTATACAAGAAAATGTACAAACATATGGATATATGTGAAATAGGCTGTCTATGGAAACAAGAGAACTGTGAATGGTAAATACAGACAAAAGGGAATACATCACAAAACACATACAAGCAGGGATTGTATGGACTGAATACAAAACACCTCTGCCAACAGAGGGCCTTAAAAATCCACTTACTCACATGCTTATGTTTCCTTTAGACGATAATGTGAGATTTCCCATTTAGAGAAACTAAGAAGATGTCTTGGTACAAGTGTTCACTGCTCTTATCCTGTATTTCCCCAGCTTTGGCAGGAGGAGGTTACCTTTCACTGACTTCTAATTACCATCAGAACTTTCTGAAAAGAGTAAGTCACCTTAACAATTCTCCTTTCTCTTGGCAAAGTGGGCATCTATTGAAATGTTGCTCTTCCATGAAGAACAACAAAAAGTACCGTGTTTATCTCTACTCTGTTCATTAGGTCTAGAACATTCTGTACATTTCGCCACTGAATAGTCAGGTTCTAAATAGAGCATATTCTGATATCTTTCATAGCAAATACAGGAATATATAGTTTTGCAGTTCCCCCTTCTAACTGACTAGTAATAACAGTCTCAGAAATATTTTAATGTACAACTGGGGTGCAGAGGGGAGGGTCTCAAGGAATGTTCTTCACTAGTGAGCCTAAAAGATCACACAGTATTTGCCCCAGTTTGAGTGGACCCAGCCAATGTATTTTGGTTTCTTTCTGCCATTAACATTTTATTTTCTAGCTAAGAATATTTTGATTCACAGCAAGTATTCCAAAGAATAAACAAACATGGGATTAACTGATTAAAGCACCAATCCAATGTGAGGTGGGTAAGTCAGGTAGTATCACCTTTAAGAAGTAGCCTAGGCTGGGCATGGTGGTACACACCTGCAGTCCCAGATACCTGGGAGACTGAGGGAGGAGGATAACTTGAGCCCAGGAGTTCATGTCCAGCCTGGACAACATAGCAAGACCCCATCACCCTTTCTCTAAAAAAAATACAAACAAAAAAGGAACAAGAATGACAAGATGAAGGCACAAGCCAATAAACCCCTAATATAGAGATGTAACTAATAAATTGCAGTGTCAAGAACACATCTCCAGGCCGGGTGCTGTGGCTCACACCTGTAATCCTACCACTCTGGGAGGCCAAGGTGAGAGGACTGCTTGAGCTCAGGAATTCAAGACCAGCCTGAGCAAGAGTGAGACCCCATCTCTACTAAAAATAGAAAAAATTAGCCCGGTGTGGTGGTGCACACCTGTAGAGCCAGCTACTCAGGAGGCCGTGGCAGGAGGATGGCTTAAGCCCAGGAGTTTGAGGTTGCTGTGAGCTAGGCTGATGCCACTGCACTCTAGCCTGGGTGACAGAGTAAGACTGTCTCAAAAAAAAAAAAAAAAAAAAGGATGAAACAAAGAAAGCTTTAGAAGCTGCACAGTGAGACCCCATCTCTACTAAAACTCAGAAAAATTAGCCAGGTGTGGTGGTACGTGCTTGTAATCCCAGCTACTCCTGAATGAGGCAAGAGGATCCCTTGAGCCCAGGAGTTTGAGGCCACAGTGAACTATGATGATGCCACTGCACTCCACACAGGGTGACAGAGTGAGACTGTCTCAAAATTAAAAAAAAAAAAAAAAGACTGAATACCAGTAAGCGCCTAAATTTTAGGAAGTTAAAACCTGACTCTAATCCCAACACAGTGGTTGCTCTCATCGAGAGAAACGGGACTACATTTAAGGTCTTTTCTAGGCCCACGGACCTGGTTCAGAATTCCTTAAGGGGCCTTGGACTTGGTTAAACTTGACTTGGTGCTCAACTACGGAAAATAGGCTTGGGGTGAGGAGACTGGGCTAGATCCAAACACTCACCAGTTTTCCTTTCATTTTCTATAAAAAGATCACTCACTACTCAAAGTATTCTAAATCTTCAGAGGCATTTTGCTGCAATTCAGGTGAAGAGGAAAATCACATTTCCTTTTGTAAATTAAATGAGAAAGGGGAGGGCAGAGATCTTGAGTAAAAAATACCCAAATAACTATACGATATCCCTATGAGAGGGAAAGTTCTCACTTGATATAGCGAGTGATGTGTTTCTCAGTTAGTTCCTCTAGTTTCAAGAATGATTTTACCAGTCCTGTTTATCAGTACCCTAGGGGCACCAGTTAATCTCTCATAAATTTCCTTCTGAATTATGAATTTAGTATTCCCCCTCCTCCTGGAGCTGAACATCCTCATTCTGTGATGGGACAGTTACTGTTCTGTACTTATTAGTAATTCTCATTTCTACAGCTCCTGCCTCACACGTTGTTATGTGTGTGTCCGTCCACAAATTATAGTCAGGAATGACCTTAGAGCCCCAGAGTTCATTACAAAGCTGAAATTATATTCAGCTCTTGTGGCTAAACTAGCTTCTTCTCATTGTTGATCCCAGGACTACCCACATCAGAACCACTGGAGATTACTACTCCCCATCTCAATTTACTGAGTGTCTGCAGACTGCTAATCTATTTTAAGTGACTTCTATGCATGCTGGAGTTTAGCATGCACAGAAGCAGAAAAGTTCAATGTGGTAGTTTTAAATAGTCATCTGGGTCTCCTTATCTGTTTCTCAGCGCCTGAACTTCCTTTGGCAGTAGGTGCTCAACAATTATTTACTAAATAAGAACGTCACGTCACACCATGCAAAACTTCCATAGGCCCCTGCTGCAATACGCTGCGTCCAACTGCAAAATTTAGTTACTGGGACATTAGGAGTGTTCCGGGCGCACCAGGAGGGGAGCGCCTTGCGGGTTTTGCTGGTTTGTCTGGGGGAAGGCAGAGGAAGAGGCAGAACGAAAACCATGGCCCTCAGGGCTCCACGGCCAAGTTCAAACGGTGCCGCCCGCTCGCGGGGAAACCCCGCCCCGCCGGGAGTCGCCGGCTGCCGGGGAGGATGGCCCGAGGGATTAGGAAGCCACCGCACGAGTCAATAAACACACGACCGAACTACGCAGACCGGGCCGCAGCGTTACCGGGTTGCGACAGCTCTTGGAGCGCGGGTGACATGTTGCAGAGCCTCCTCCTCGCGCGGGGCGCGCAGCGGGGGACACGCGCTCGCCGCAGGAGACGGCCAAGAGCGACAGCCAGCCCCGAGCAGTTCTGCCAAAGAAGGCCGGGCGGCCTTGGGCTCCTCCCGCAGGCCCGGGTCGCGGGGCTGCTGAGGGCCCGGGGAGCCCGCGACGCCCAGGGGCGGGCGCGGAGATGACAGGGAGACGCTTGGCGCGACAACTGCTCGAGCACGTGCTTTCTCCCGACCAGTCCTCGGCGCCTGTGTAGCGGCCAGACACGCGCCACCGGAGGCGGAGTCGCAGGAGGGCGCGGGAGAGGACCCGAGTTAAGACCCGGAGAAGAGGACAACGTGGCACCCGGCTGGCTCTCGGCCCCGTAGAGGTTTGGGGCAGTTCAGGACGCGCTGGGTTCAGCGCCCCGTCTAGCCCCGGCGAGGGAGTCCCGCCCCCTCAGGGCTGTGATTGGTCGGCAAGAACTCCTCGCAGCCGTATTGGCTGTCGAGCTCAGCCAGTCACCTCAGGGTTCGCCCCGCGGCCCTCTGGGAGATGTAGTCCGGGTTCCCCGGACCTCGCGGAAGCTTTGCTCCTCTCCGCGCCCGGTATCCGGGAGCGCGTCCCCAGTGGCACCGACGAGGTAAAGCCGCGGCGCCAAGTTAGAGCTGGTCCCAGCCAGCTTCGTAGTGTCAGGTGCCGCAAACCTGGAGTCCGAAGACCAGCCCTACTTCCATTTTGCTATTGACTGGCACCGGGCCAGATACGTAACCGCTTAGTCTCCACATGCTACGAAAAAGAAATGATAGGATGGTAGTAATTAACTATTTATTAGGGTTGTAGTAGGGGTTAAGTGAACTTTATGAAAACTCTGAAGTACATATATAAGTGTTAATTGTCACTTATTGACAGTAAACATACTGAGCACCTACTGTGTGTTGGGCATTGGGCTACATACTAGGTAGGAATGCAAAATCAGACAAGCTACATAGCACCCCCCCCCTCCTTCTTGGAGAAGGAAGTCACAACCTAGTTAGATTAATAATTGAACAGGGAAAAAAAGGAACCATTTACTGTGTTCTGAAAGACCTGCAGTGCCCAAAGGGTTGGGGAGAAGTTTCAAAGAAGCTGGGTCTTGGCCTGTAATCCTAGCACTCTGGGAGGCCGAGGCGGGAGGATCGCTCGAGGTTAGGGGTTTGAGACCAGCCTGAGCAAGAGCGAGACCCCGTCTCTACTAAAAATAGAAAGAAATGATTTGGACAGCTAAAAATATATATAGAAAAAATTAGCCGGGCACGGTGGCGCATGCCTGTAGTCCCAGCTACTCAGGAGGCTGAGGCAGGAGGATCGCTTGAGCCCAGGAGTTTGAGGTTGCTGTGAGCTAGGCTGAGGCCACTGCACTCTTGCCTGGGCAACAAAGCAAGACACTATCTCAAAAAGAAAAAAAAGCTGGGTCTTGAAGGTAGAGTATGTGCTAGATAAGGCCATTCCAGTTAGGAGAAACTCTGGGTACAGCACAGCACTTTAGAGAATTTGAAAATAAAGGACAGCTCTTTAAGGCTGAGCATGGTAGATGGGAAAAAAAAAAGGCAAACAAATCTAGAAAAATAAAATTGAGAGCAAATTATAAAGTTTACTACGATTTTGAAAAGGCATAAAATTGCATGCCATTCTCACCTTATTGTATGTAATTATAACTCAACTTCTAAAATCTAAAAAATTACAATAGCAATATAAATAGCATCTTTACCAAAGGTGATTACACTTGGAAGGGGGCTGAGGGAAGGAGTAGGTGAGAGAAGAATGAAACAAAGAGGGAGAGAGGGATGAGATGGCCCTGAAGAGCTGAAGATTTTAAGATTGTAAGAGCTATTTTTTAAATTATCACCTATCCCTTGTAAGGAGCACAGCTCTTCCCACACGCCCCATAGGTTTGCTGAAAAATCACTGACATGAGGCAGATTGATCAATTGGAAAAAAAGTTACAAATTTATTTGTTAAACTCCTCTTTCCTTCTCCTCAAACCACTTGTCCTCATTCTTCTGATTTGGCCTCAGGGACAAGTGCCCGACTTTCAGAACAGCTAGAAGAGAAAAGGAAGGATTCTAGACTGTAGGTTTCAGAAGGAGTATAACCCTGCCTATACCTTAATTTTGAAATTCTAGCTTCCAGAACTGTCATATAATAAATTTCCGTTTTTTTAAGTCACCAAGTTTGGGGTACTTTGTAACAGCAACCCTAGGAAACTAATACAAATGCATCTGTAGATGGGGTGGGACCACCAAGGGTCTCTATCTCGGTAGACGAGAACTTGCTATGTTATTTTGGCGCTAGCCTACCAGCCCACACTTGTCCCCCATCCTCACTAAGCTCATCCAACACAAACCCATTGTTTAGGGGTTAGGCTCTGTTACCAAAAGTTCAGTACTTGTCCCCAAGGCTGAATCAGTGAGAATGAAGAATGAGGACAAGTGGTTTGAGGAAAGGGAAAAAGTTGTTTATTAATTTGCCAGCCAATAAGGAGGGTGGTGGACTAGCATCTCAAAGACTACCATCCTGTATTTAAGCAGAAAAACAGGGCTTTTTTAAAGGGGAGGTTTTTGGCAGTTGGTCTACATGACCACCAGTGCCACATGTCATGCGTCGGGCTAGTGTTTAACTATAATTGGTGGTTTTGGTTGGACTTATCTTCTTTTTTT
This sequence comes from Lemur catta, assembly GCF_020740605.2. Lineage (NCBI taxonomy): Eukaryota > Metazoa > Chordata > Mammalia > Primates > Lemuridae > Lemur > Lemur catta. The sequence continues at coordinate 9,987,474 of NC_059152.1, read as the reverse complement.
TTTTTTTTGAGACAGAGTCTTCGCTCTGCCCAGGCTAGAGTGCCGTGGCGCCAGCCTAGCTCACAGCAACCTCAAACTCCTGGGCTCAAGCGATCCTCCTGCCTCAGCCTCCCGGGTAGCTGGGACTACAGCATGCGCCACCAGGCCCGGCTAATTTTTTTCTATATATATTTTTAGCTGTCCATATAATTTCTTTCTATTTTTAGTAGAGACGGGGTCTCGCTCTTGCTCAGGCTGGTCTCGAACTCCTGAGCTCAAACGATCCGCCCGCCTCAGCCTCCCAGAGTGCTAGGATTACAGGCATGAGCCACCACGCCCGGCCTGGACTTCTCTTCGGTGACAACTTGTCTTGTGACACTTGGACAATTCTGTTGAGCCATCTCCTGTGGTTTAAGATACTGGAAAACAAACAGCAAAGAACATCTTTCTGCTCTTTTGCTTAGAGGTCTCAGGGAAGGAATGCAGGTTTTAATTCCCAAAAAGGGTGGGAGTTTTAAAGAGACAACTCGTAAAACATTTCATTTCGTTGCCCTTTTTCAGACCTTTACCTCTGTGACAGCTGCAAAAAAAAAAAAAAAAAACCCTTGGTTATTCTGAGCTTATTTCCCTGTGGATTTTTCTTCTTCTTCTTTTTTTGTGGGAATAAGGAAGAGAAAGCAATTTATTCTGCCCAGCACGGTGGAAGAATATAAAGCACTAAAATGGTGACATCAACAAACTCAGCACGGTTGTGTGCCCTGTCCAGATTCTGAGAAGGGTACAGCATGGGAACGTGGCTAGGGTCAAGACCCGGAATTGAGAAGAGGCCTGAGGACAGATCAACTCCCTCCAACAATCCGCCCTCTGGCTCAGGCTTCTCAGTCACTCACCCACCGCTGGGCGAGAGGAAGTCGATGTCATCCTTGTCCACAGCACTGAACATCGCATTGACTTTCACCGGGATGCAGGGAAGAAGCTGAATGCTCCCAGGGCCCCGGGGCCTGTTACCGCTGCCGGCTCTAAGGATTTGTGTTCATAGCTAGAAGCACTGATCAGTGAACCTAAATATCCAACTCTTACCGTACACCAGTAGTAAATTGACACTCCAGCTTTACACCTTGTTCCGTGGGTTTGTGTGTCAAACACTTTAGGTGACTCTTTGTGTCCTGCTGGTCAGGGTCCTGAGACTATAAACTGTAGGCCAGAGCTGGAACAAGCTACTCCTGAGCTCTGCCAGGTTTCCTCAGAATAACGCTGATTTAGCCACAAAGGTAAGCTTCACCTCCTTTCCTCAAATCCTTTCATAACCTCAAGATTTAGACCCACCCCTAGAATCACATAGGTCACCAACCATTATGATTACCCACATGGATTTACTAAATAAGCTGAATTTTGAGTCTGTGAAATACGGCCCCGGCACCAAGTAAAAGGTAGGACTGTGGGGGGAGGGAAAATTCCCCTTCCCCCCGGAAGTTTTGCTGAAAGATCAACTCATAGTAAGGCAGATGAATAAGAGAGATCACAGATTTATTTACTGTGCATCATGGGGAGAATTGCACAGTGATTACCAAATATCCCAAGGGGTCTAGAAGTTTATATACCCTCATTTTGGAGGGGAGGGGAAGATGAGGAATATAGGTAATTCTGCTGAGTGGCAATGAGTGATTTCTAGGAAGGATGAATAGATACTTGGGAGAATGAATGGATGGGGGAAACCAATTGACTTGTACATGATTCTCTTTGGAAATTAACTTGAGAGACAGATAATTATCTTTAAAATGGGTTGGGCCAGGTCTGGTTGCATTTTTTATCTTCTTTCCTGCAATATATAGAGATAACAGGGAGGGGAAGAAAAGACAATTGTTCTTCTTGAAGGATCCTTCTAGTTTTTATGAAGATAGAGGGAAAAGCCCTTCCAACACCTTTGATCTACAAGGGCATTTAATTCAAGATATTCTCTTTGTCAAGTAGTCATATTTGGGGGTGAAATTCCCTGAGCTCTTTCAGTCATAAAAAATAACATAATTTTATTATAAACAATAGCCCTGGAGAGGCCTCACTTGCCTTTTCTTCCCGTGCTGAGGTAGAGAGTTGCCATCTCTTTCTGTAAGACTGGACACCTGAGGGTTTTGGTGGACTCAATTTGTGTCACCTGCTCTAGGTACTCCAAAGCCATTCTTAATTATCAAAAGACAGTTCATCTTTTACCCAGCTAATTATGCCAGCAGCTGAATGCAGACATGACTGAAATAAAAGGCAAAATGCAGAGGACTCTCTAGCCCACTGGCCAAGCACATAAAGTCCGGAAAGTGACCCAGAACCCACATGCACAGTAAGACTCAGGTTATGCAGCTCCTAACTGTCCAATCAAAGTGGTTCCACGATGACATTTGAACCACGGGGAGGTCCCTATCCAGACACCATGAAACGAGACCCAGCACATAACCAAACTCTCTTTTTTCCCTGCTAGAGCCGTCATCTGTGGTGTATGCGTCATGCTTTGTAAACCCATGTCTTGCTCTGTAATCCTCTCTTGCTCCCCCTCAATAAACTTCACCCCATGCCTGCCTTACTTTGGTGCATCTGGTCATGCTTTGGCCATGAGCACTAAGAACTGACTGACATTCCAGACTAAAACCTGACAGTAGTACCACTCATTGAAAATGCAGCCCACTTAAAGTTCCAGGGGTCCGTGAATTCAGATGACATTTGTTTAACTATAAGGATGCAGCAACATTCTATGAACTCATACTGTAAATTTAGAACAGTGAATCTGAGTAACAATTGAAATGATAAGCAATTTGGTCTTCCCATTTTTCCAGGGACAGGGCTGTTTCATCAGCTATTAGGTACAAAATTCTCTCTTGGTCTGTATTGCAGGTTCTTTGCGGGAAATGAGTAAATAAATAAATGAGTAAAACAGAGCCAATCATAATAAAGGGAATAGGCCAGGCATGGTGGTTTATGCCTGTAATCCCAGCACTTTGGAGGCCAAGGCAGGAGGATTGCTTGAGGCTCGGAGTGGTCAAGACCAGCCTGGGCAACAGCAAGATCTCGTCTCTACAAAAAATATTTTTTTTTTTTAAATTAGCCAGGTGTGATGGCATGTGCCTAGAGTCCCAGCTACTCAGGAGGCTGAAGCAGGAGGACGATTTGAGCTCAGGAGTTTGAGGTTGCAGTAAGCTATGATGACACCACTGCACTCTAGCCCAGGCAGCAGACTCCGTCTCTAAATAAATAAATGTGGATAGATAGATAGACATAGATAGATAGCTACTAGGTAGGGAAAAGGAAGAAATTAATTGCAAATAGGAAGAACTGAGAAGGAGATAGGCATTCATGGAAGGAGATAGGCTTGAACTATAATATAAAAAAAAGTGAAGGAAGGAAAAGGGTATTCCTTGGTTGCAAGTAATTTTTTGAAGAAGGACACATGCATAATAGACATTCTGAGTTCTGCCATATATAAAATGTCTTTTTACTGCTCATATACATGAACAACTAGCTGGCTGCCTATGAGATTCATAAATCACTACCTTTATCCCTCAAAGCTGATTGCTGTGTTGTGATCACAACTTGTGCCCCTCAAAGCTTTTTTAAAAACAGACTTATTGAGATATAATTCACATACCGTACAATTCACCCATTTAAAAGTATACAGTGCATTGGATTTTGTTATATTACATTATCATTTTTTAATTGTTGTAAAATATATGTAATAAAAAATTTGCCTTTTAACTACTTTTTTTGTTTTTATTTTTTAGAGAGGGTCTCACTATATTGTCCAGGCTGGACTCAAACTCCTGGGCTCAAGCCATCCTCCTGCCTCAGCCTCCAGGTAGCTGGGATGACTATTTTTAAGTGTACAATTCAGTGCCATTAATTATATTCACAATGTCGTGCAATGATCACCATGTATTTCCAAAACTTTTTCACCACCCTAAATAAAAACTCTGTAAGAACTGAACAATAACTCCTCATTCCCTCCTCTCCCCAGCCGCTGGTAGTCTCTGTTCTACTTTCTGTGTCTATTAATTTGCCTATTCTAGGTACCTCATATAAGTGAAATCATACAAAATATTTGTCCTTTTGTGTTGAGCTTATTTCACTTAGCATAGCACAATGTTTTTAATGTTCATCCATGTTGTGGTGTATATCAGAATTTCATTTCTTTTTAATGGCTGAATAATATTCCATCGTTTATATATATTACACGTTTGTTTATCCACTCATTTTGTTTGTAGACACTTGGATTGTTTCCACCTTTGGACTATCATGAATAAAGCTGCAATAAACATTGGCATACAAATATCTGAGTCTCTACTTTCAGAGTCTTTAGGTATATACCTAGAAGTTAGCACTGCTGGATCCTATGGTAATTCTATGTATAGCTTTTTGAGAAACTGCCAGACTCTTTTCCATAGTGGCTGCACCAGTTGCATTTTTACCAGGAATGTATGAAGGTTCCAATTTCTCCACATTCTCAATAGACACTCGTTTTTTTTTTCCATTGTATTGATAAATAGCCATCCAAATGGGTGTGAAGTGGTATTTCATTGTGGTTTTGATTTGCACTAAACTAATGATTAGTGATGTTGAGCATCTTTTCATGTGCTTATTGGCCATTTGCAATACTTTCTTTGGAGAAATGTCTTCAAATCCTTTGTTCATTTTTGAATTGCTTTGTTTTTGTGTTGTTGTGTTGTAGGAGTTACTTATATATTCTGAATATTAATCCCTTATCCGATATGTGATTTGTGAATATTTTCTCTCATTCTGTAGATTGTCTTTTCACCCTCGATAGTGTTATTTGATACATAAAAGTTTTTAATTTTGATGAAGTCCAATTTATCGATTCCTTCATTGCCTGTGCTTTTGGTGTTGTATCCAAGAAATCATTGCTAAATCTAATGTCATGAAGATTCTTCCCTATGTTTTCGTCTAAGAATTTTATAGTTTTAGCTCTTCGGTTTAGGTCTTTGATCTACTTTTTAGTTAATTTTTGTATATGGCTTGAGGTAAGGGTCTAAATTCATTCATTTTCAGGTGGATACCCAGCTTTTCCAGCACAATTTTTTGAAAAGACCGTCTTTTCCCCATTGAATGGTCTTGGCACCTTTATCAAAAATCAATTGGCCATATATGTGAGGGTTTATTCATGGGTTCTCTATTCTATCCCATGGGTTTATGTGTCTATCCTTTTGCCAGTACCACTGTTTTGATTACTGTAGTCATGATGTATAAGCCATTAATATACTGCTGAATTCAGCTTTCTGGTATTCTGTTGAGTGTTTTTGTTTCTATATTCATAAGGATATTGGTCTCTAGTTTTCTTTTAGTGTCTTTGTCTGATTTTGGTATCAAAGTAATACTGGCCTCCTGGAATGAATTAGGAAGTATGCCCTTCCTCTCCTTCAATATTTTGGAAGAGTTTGAGAAAAATTAGCATTAATTCTCCTTTAAATATTTGGTAGAATTCTTTATGGCTTAAAGAACATAGAGGTTGGTTTCTCTTTCCACATGGCAGTCTTGGGGTGCCCCACTGGGACCAATCTGCCTCTTGTAGTCAAACAGGAACCCAGTTTCTTTTTTTTTTTTTTCTGAGACAGAGTCTTGCTTTGTTGCCTGGGCTAGAGTGAGTGCCGTGGTGTCAGCCTAGCTCACAGCAACCTCAAACTCCTGGGCTCAAGCGATCCTCCTGCCTCAGCCTCCTGAGTAGCTGGGACTACAGGCATGCGCCACCGTGCCCGGCTAATTTTTTTTTTCTATATATATTTTTATTTGTCCAGATAATTTATTTCTATTTTTAGTAGAGATGGGGGTCTCACTCAGGCTGGTCTCGAACTCCTGACCTCAAGCGATCTACCCGCCTTGGCCTCCCAGAGTGCTAGGATTACAGGCGTGAGCCACCGCGCCGGGCCGTGGAACCCAGTTTCTTTTCAGCTGTAGCCGTGCCACCCCCTCAGACTTACTAAGTGACCACTGATTACACCTGCTGTTGTTTCCATAGAGACTCCTTGTTTAATCTAATATTATATACTCAGGAAGGGTTGGGGTCAGTGTCCCTAGTCCCCATGGTGTTCAGGGGTCAACTGTATTTTGGAATTCTGGACCTAGTAGAACACATGAAGTGCCCAGGAGAGAGACTGGTGAAAACACTGGTAAATTTCAGTGAATTTTAGCTTTCTGGAAGTCGTCACGGCCATCTCCTATCCCTCACACCTACAGCAGGCACCTGTGGGGACAGCAGCCAGCATTCTTGGTGTGGCCTGCTGGATGGAGCCGGGGATGGGGGGGTGGCGGTGATAAGGAAAGTTGTTAATTTCCACACACCTTTGCCAATATTTTTTTACAAAATAAAATGGTTCTATATTATCATGTGCTTTAATTATATTTTCATCAAAACACTGGAGTTACAGATTTAGATAACTGGAAAAAATGGAAAACATCCCCCATGTAGCCTAATTACCAGTCTGTCTAAACAATTAGCTAAATTAGCCTTACTTTCTGCCATTAAAAAAAAAAAATCTGACTTCGTTTTACAACTAAAATAAGCTGCTAACACATTTTGAATAATAGTATAAAAACCACTGAGAAATAATGCAGCAAATCTTGTAAAAGCAGTTAAGATTAAAATGATGTTGTGCTAATATAATTAAAATTTTCATTATGTAAATTTTTCTCATTTATGCAATATAATACATGTAGCTGCAATTTTAAGTTATTCATGAAGCAACAATGCTAAAAAAAATGGTGTTTCTTTGGTAAATGTGTGCATATGTGTACTAAATGCTGGTGTTTAGTAATAATTAAATAAAAATGATGTATAAAATTCAGAAATAATTCCATTAGTTTTATTGGACATCCTGATCAGACTTTTCCCAGTGTATTTAATGAAAAGGTATAGGGCGGGCGCGGCAGCTCACGCCTGTAATCCTAGCACTCTGGGAGGCCAAGGCGGGAGGATTGCTGGAGCTCAGGAGTTTGAGACCAGCCTGAGCAAGAGCAAGACCCCGTCTCTACTAAAAATAGAAAGAAATGATTTGGACAGCTAAAAATATATATAGAAAGAAAATTAGCCGGGCATGGTGGCACATGCCTGTAGTCCCAGCTACTCGGGAGGCTGAGGCAAAGGATTACTTAAGCCCAGGAGTTTGAGGTTGCTGTGAGCTAGGCTGACAGCACGGCACTCTAGCCCAGGCAACAGAGTCTGTCTCAAAGAAAAAAAAAAGAAAGAAAAGGTATAGACTGCTAAAAATTAATTGGTCTGGTATGTAGTAAAAATTTTATTTTTTTGGCTACTATGAAATAGAAGATACTATTTTGAAAAATGAAATGCATTCAAGATTATAACTGAAACAAATATTTTACATGCTTTGATAAGTATATTTTTAAAAATCTTCTCATTTAAGACATACCAAATCTAAAATAAATCATGTAAAAAATTACTGCAAGTTTTATCTAGCAAAACTTGAAAACTGTGGTTGTCTCAGAAAGCCTTCCAATGACTGGCGTGTGCTGTCTGGTTGTCCAGTGGTGATTTTCTAGTCAGCTACTGACACATCCTGAGGAATAGTCTTGAGAGTAGCTGAAAAGTATTGCCTATGTTAAATACATGAAAAAAAATTCCAACAAGGGCCAACATCTCCCATTCCTAATGCCACAATTTACCCTCAGCAGAACACTGATTAAGACCAAAAAAACATGGGAAGTTTTAGGGTGAGACCATGATGCCTTGATTAAGCACCCCAATAAGGGATTCCCCAAAATATTTCAGTTATCCCTTTGTGTGGAGCCCTGGGGGTTTTTACACTCTTGGTCAATGTACCTTAGTAAGATTTAGATGGGTCAGGGTGCAATTTTCTTTTCTTTTCTTTTCTTTTTTTTTTTATTTTTGAACCCAACTACAACATGGTAGGGTGCACTTTTGAAAGCAGAAGGACAGTGACAAAGGAGACTGTGATATTAGAGCACATGTGAAGTTGAAGATCTAGAAATGCATTAAAAGCATCTGTTTCCCTGCAGCACTTGGACTTTCTCGCATGTTCCTGGGCACAGGTGCTCCAGATGGAAGACCACTACTCCAAGCCATTCATCGGTTTTAATTCTTCTCCCTCCCCTCTCCAGACATGGCCTGTTTCTACCTTTTCCCATTCCTGTGGGTGCTGTTCAATAATATTCATCTCACACAAGCATGCAAAATTGCCCATCACTTGGTGCTTACTGCCTGTCGTGTTATTCATTAATGAATCGAGTTATTCATTAATGAATCTAAAAAGGAAAAGAAAAAACCAACAAGCCACTGTCTCCTTCTCCCCTGAATACGAAAATGCCTCAGACAGAACAGTGTAATCACTGTGTAGGCTCCGAGGAACCCGAGACAGCTCAAGGACACGGTGGGAACACTCAGTGCTGCCTGTCAAATCATCCAGGGAAACTGTGGGCGAATCTTTGTCATCTGGTAACAACCAGCAACTTCTTAAAATACAAGTTTCTGACTTTGTATCATTCAGAGCTCTAGTTCATGAACAGAGATGAATCAGGGATACAGCAGGAAAGAAGACCAAGCCAATGTTCCAATCTCAAACTCAGCAATGTCAAACATTTCAAAATTACCAACCAGATGGTCCAAGAGTTTGCCTGGCCACTCATATTGTCCAACTATTAACCTTTCCATTAAGGGTTTCCCTAATTGCTGCAGACTTTTTGATTACTAATGACCTCTCCTTTATCTCTAATCCAGAGGTTATTAAAATCCCCACAGAGATTTTTAAAAATACAGATGTCCAGGTCTTGACCTCTACAACTTGAAGCTCTAGGATTGGGGCCAGGTATGCATACATTTTAAAAACCATCTACTGGGGATTCTGAAGGGATCACCTGGTTAAAAATTCCTTCCTAATCCATTAATCGCTCACTTCTAAGTGGTTCAACTTCAATTCCCCATCCTAAATTCACCCTCTTACCCAACAAGCCAGTTCTAATTCTTTAAGGGAGACAAATACTAACCCAAATGAATATTTTCAATTATGATGGAAACTTTAAGTGAGGAAATTTATTTGTGATTAACCAAAGCAACTGGTTATTCTTTGAAATGATAAAAACAGGGATTCTTTTTTCTTTTATAAATTAAGTTTAATTGATCATTCAGCTTCAGAAATAAAAATAACTCCTAAAATGAGAATATAAATGTTTATTGTTTTTCAGAGTTTATTTCCTTTCTTCATTTATTAGCAGATAGTATTGATCCATTCTCTTGCTGAATGTTGTAAAAAAAAAAATGAAAAATTTAGATGGATGAGTTACCCATATCCACCCTAAAATATCACAAATCTCCCTGGTATCCTCAAAGGAAGAACAACTTCCTGGCTTTCCCTTAGTGTTTATGGCTGGAATATAGCACCTGCTTGAAATAGAATAAAGAGTCAGAGTTCATCTAAACACCACTCCAAAAGTGTTTGGCATTAAGCTCAAGGATTCAAATATTTCAGGAATCTGGAAACCACCAACTACTTAATAATGGAGCAAATTAAGTGAAATTTGTAAAACTTGAAGGTTCTAAATGGGCCGGTGTAGGAAAAGTATCAAGCTACGAGACAGTGACGACTGGAAATATCACATTTCCAGCTGTTGGCGGAAATCTATAAAAACCTGAGGCTGCCGACTGTAGGTAACCGGCACATCGCTGCTTCTCTAGGAACACTGTAATTGCTGTTTGCAACTGTTTCTGTTTGTTTATAAGCCATTTCCTGATCATTAAGGACCCAGATATAAAAAGAATTCCTGCTTTATTCTCTACAAGCTGTCAATAAGATGGGAGAACAGAGGGGGGAGTTATGGTACATGGTAGCACAAGGGAAAAATGAAGGAACACTCCACAGCTCTAGACGTGGTCACAGGAGGACACGCAGCGTCCTCTGTCACGGAGCAGGGCCCAGACACAGACAGAGCTTGACTCGGGACGTGTCAGCATACACTCTGCAATCCCAGGGCTGAACGCACACTGGACACCAGCTAAAATATCTACTAATTTCTACTACACAGAAGGTATGTAAAGGTTCTGCAATGAAAGAACTTACCGCCGCTGTTGTTGAGGTTAGTCCTTTCCTATTAACTCTGGCTTCTCCTTAGCAGGTCATAAAACTAAAGGCATGAAGAAGCCCTGCCGGGAGAGCTGGACGGATACTGGTTTCTGACTTGTCTCTTGTTACGAACGACTACTATAGGAACCTGTTTATCTAAAAACAGAGCACTTATATGCGGTCGGTCATCTCTTGAGAACCTGTACTAGCAAGCTTTAAACAAAAAAAAAAAAAAGCATGAGAACCTGGAATCAATAAATAATCCTAAAAACCTCACTTTATCTAGTGACTCCATCTTTCTCTCTGGCAATGAAACTGACTTCCAAGTGTCCTCAGGGCCCCACTCCAGAGGATAATTAAGGCATCACAACTCACTAATTGGACTGTCAAGTCCTAAATAAAGACGAGGTGACTATAAACTCTGTTTTAAAAATTGTAGGTACTAAAGATCTTCTGGGTAGCCTGTTTTGAATCCCTGGTAGTTCCATCTCAAAATATTAAATTCAACTGAAGATATGATAGTATTACTTAAATTGAGCTAATCTTTGGAAAAGCAAGAAAATAAAACACTAGAATCCCAAGTATATTCCCCTAGGGTTAATCACCTAAGCATAATAGAGATGGAAAAAAATTGATATTTTTTAAATATCAAACTTTTTTTTTTTTTTAATCAATTTGTGGATTTTTTGCCTGGTCTTGAGTCTTGGGTATTTTGGATTTTCACATTTCTTTCACTTTCCTTCTGTCCCTAGATCTTCCTAATTGTACACTACTCAAGTAATTTGCGTTGTTTAATCAAAGAAACAAACCAACCTGGTATTTCGTTACATTTAGCTAAAAATTCAGAAATAAACCTATTTATGAAGCATACTATGTCATATACTATAGAAACTTTGTTTCAGCTGTGTTACATTGCTAGCAGTTACTGAGAAAATTCCTTTGTTTTTCTCCTCTCTCTTAACTTAATAAAGCTTGTCAGAGTTTCCAGGAAACCAACTGTGACTTCAGCTTTTATTGCGTTCTGCTGGCATCAGTGATTACAGAACCTCGGCATCACAGATCGCTCTCCCCATAGAGCGCAGAGGAGAACGCGGTGTAATCCAGCGCGCCGGGCACGCTGCCCGGGCCTGTGTAGGTGGGCATCCTCTTGATGCAGTACTGGGCCTGGTCCGGGGGCAGCTCCCGACGCAGCTCCTCTGCCAGAATATAGGGCTGGAAAAAAGACACAAGTGTTTGCAAAGTCAGTTGCAGAAAACACCAGAACATAAACAGGTTTTTTTTTTTTTTTTTTTTTTTTTTCTGATACAGAGTCTCGCTCTGTTGCCCACACTAGAGTACCGTGGCATCAGCCTAGCTCACAGCAACCTCCAACTCCTGGGCTCAAGCCATCCTCCTGCCTCAGCCTCCCGAGTAGCTGGGACTACAGGTGCACACCACCATGCCCGGCTAATTTTTCTACTTTTAGTAGAGACAGGGTCTCACTCTTGCTCAGGCTGGTCTCGAACTCCTGACCTCAATCCTCCTGCCTTGGCCTCCCAAAGTGCTAAGATTAAAGGCCTGAGCCACCATACCCGGCCCCATATAGGGAAAGTTAATTGTTATATTTGTTAAAAAACAAAAATGTATGTACTATGTGTATCTAGAAAATGGAGTCATTTTCTTACTCAATTTATTAAAAGATTAGAAATATGTTGCCACTGGAGAAAAGCTCTGAAACAAAATAAAACTGACATTTAACAATGGAGCTTTTTAAAAAATATTCAGTGGGAAATAGGACAATTCTGGTGAAACGGACTAGCTGGTAAGAGTCAAAATAAGTAAATCACAAATATTACTTTGTAATTTATAGTACAAGTATTTTGGTGCAGTGGAATGAGCCGTGGTTTATTACCGCCTAAGTCAGCTGCACTCTGCTCCCTCCAGACTCCTGATAAAGGATACATTTGAAAATCAATGTATTATTTTTAAGATAGTTGGTCTTGTCTGATTTTTTAAGGTAATAAACATGGCTTTGCTGGTATGTGTTGGCATCCTAACTTCCTTGGGATAATGTTCTTTATCCTCTTAGCCAGAACACGGGGTGAAATAACCCTGTCCCAGACTGCATTTATACATACTGAGGTGTTGTTATTGTTTGGAGGGGGTGAAATTAAAAATTCTGAACTCGCAATTAAACTCCTACTTAATTTCTAGGCTACATGAAATGAAAGCACTGAATGGCTATATTTAACTTTGCTTCAGGAGCTGGGCACAGTCAGGGGTTTTGATCTTTAGGAGAAGGTTTCCGGTTCCATGATATCTGAACTGCACGGTTTCTTCCAAGTCACTCCTACCCACCCAGAATGTAAAATGGGATTGAAAATATATACTACTGTCCCTTCTATAAAAACTCAATATGACATGAGGCCCAGGCACAAATGCCAGCAATGGCGTGCTGCGTTTTCTCTGTTCCCGGTACACCATTGTTACGTCTCTGTGCTGCTTTCTAAATTCAGTGTGGACATGGTACAAAAGGCACTAGTATAAAAATGGTTTGTAAGTACAACACGGTTTCTTTCTGTTGTTAGAATGAAGCGGTGGACCACTGCTACAGCAGAAGAAAATCTGTCCATGCAGACCTTATCGGAAGCCAGGATTCGGAAGGAGGCGATGACCTGCTCCGCGGTGTCGGTGTCGGCGGTCTCTCTAGTCATGAAGTCGATGAAGGATTGGAAGGTGACCGTGCCTTGTCCATTGGGGTCAACCAGGGTCATGATACGGGCAAACTCGGCTTCACCCTGAGGCAAGGTGGCAAAGACGCATGTACTTCAACAGTCCACAACTCTCAACGGTGCCCTTCTCGTTCTTTCCCTACTCAGAGGCAAATTCCCCTGTGAGCACTGCCCACCTTCAGTCTTTGGAAGAGATTCCCCCCACGGGTTTATTGCCATCAGACGATTTTAAAAGTTGCTGTAGCATCAAGCCAGAAGCCCCTGAATGTCAGAATTCTTTCCTCTCTGTGACCCACGGTGGCCTTCGTGGATTACATCACATACTGTCATTATGGAAGAGTAGGTCAAAGCGAGAGTTGGGCCCTTTTCTCAGACTGTAACTGAGAAAAGCAATATCGATAAACAGAAGGCAGTTTAGGCTCTCCTGATTTTATCTGAGAGTTCTGAAGGAAATCAAAGCCGGTCATGTTCAAAATACACACTAATGGATCACAGAGAAGTGTGGGACCATCACAGCCCACAGAGAAATGGAAGTTTTTCTTAGCTGATTTATTACGAAACATTTTTTATCTTTTAAAATATTAGAGGAAGAAGCACTTTAAAAATCATCAGGATGCTAAAAGCCACTGAAGTGAATGAACACTTTAAGTGGGTGAACTGCAGTATGTGAATGACATCTCAAGAAAGCTGTTTAAAAAATCATCAAGAAAGCCTATATTCCCATTTCCTTTACCAGAAAAAAAAATCTGACCAATTATTGAATAAAAATATAAATTCTGGGTCTGTGAAATTATTTTTACATAGTAATAGTCAGACCTTCAAAAAATATTATCCTATATAATGAAAACAAACCAATCCCAAATGCGATACCTTACTTTGAGCTAATCATCTCCTATCATATAAATCCAAGCTCAAAAAAAAAAAAATCAAACCTTAGTAAAATACCAAACTTCTGTCTTACCAAATCATAGCCCATGGAGATCAGGCAGGCTCTGAAGTCCTCATGATCCATCAGCCCATTCTTCCTCTGTTAACAAATGCAAAGGACAGGGAAGGTGAGAGGGGCGAGATGAGCTCTATTTGACCAACTGAATGAAAAGCTGGTAAGAGAGGGGCAGTCTGAGCTCTGCCACGGTTGTACAGTAAGGACGAAGCCAACACAAGGATGCTACTTTAAAATAGTTCCTTAAAAAGGAAAAAGAGGCCAGGCTCCGTGACTCACGCCTGTAATCCTAGCACTTTGGGAGGCCGAGGTGGGAAGATTGCTTCAGCCCAGGAATGTGAGGTTGCAGTGAGCAGTGAGCTATGATGACACCACTGCACTCTAGCCCAGACGACAGAACAAGACTCTGTCTCCAAAAAAAAAAAAAAAAAAAAAAGGAGGGAGGGAGGGACGGAGGGTAAAGACCAGACAAAAATAAAAATGACACATTCCAGAAAGTAGCACAAGGGGCTAGTTGGGAGCTCACTACTGCCACCTACTGATGACAGAACATATCATGACTGTTCTGAGAGAGGACGAAGCTCTCCCTGGTCCCGGGTGGTCATCTGTCAAAACGCCCCAGAGACCAGTGTGTTCTCACAGTTCGCAGACTCTCAGGCCCTTGCCCAGAAGGCATGGCCCCGCTGGGTGGCAAGCTCGGCTTCTCCTGAGAATCCAGTGAGGGTCTACACAGAACAGCGTGCAAGAAGGGGTCCGTATAGACAACAGCCTCCCCCGCTGAGAAAGGCCGGGTCAGGACAAAGAGCCCCCCACACGCTGTAGGAACAGGGACGTCAGTGCCAAGCCTGGGCGTGATGGAAGTGCCCGGCTGCGGGGAAGACTCTCTCGAGGGGTTGGGGGCGGCTAACATTCAAGCATCAGCGTAAATTCAAAGGGAAGAAAACGCTTTTTCGTTGGCCATACGGATCACTGAATAGAAGGCTATTTTCTGGCGTTTGCACTTGCCCATGAAACGGCCAGTCCCAAAAGCTAACTTCGGACCTTCTGTTTTCCCATGAACGGAGACTGTGTGTCTGTTCGCACATTTAAGCGCTCAGTTCTCAGTCGCTGCCCGGACGCCTCCTGCCTTCCTGCCCCTGTTCCCCGTGGTCGCCTCCAACGTCCCTGCGCTGGCTGTCCTGCGCCCCTCGCATGCGGCAGCTCCCCGAGGTCCGGGCCTTCTCCCTTCCTGCTGTCCAGACTTCTCCAGCCGGAGACGGAGATGGCCGACGTGCGGCGACGCCCGCAGGCTTCAGCCCTGACCTCCAGCACCGCGCTCCTGCCGCTGCACCGGGTGGCCAAGCGGCACCCCTTCCCCCGCGTGCCCACAGCGGGGACTCCCCGTGTCACCCTCTTCCCTGAGCCCCCACATCCTGTTGTTTACCTGTCAGATTTTTGTCTCGATTAATCCCAGATCCGCCCTATTTTATTCATCCCACTGCTCCTGTCCCTTAGCCCAGAAGTTCATGCTCCCCGTCCCTCACTTCTCCAAGAGCCTGTGTCTGACCCTCCGCTTGCTCCTCCCCCTCCTTCCCGCCAGGCCATCGCGCACCTTCCACGTGCTGCCCGGCACATCTTTCTGAAACACAGGTCTGGTCATGGGGTGCCTGTGCTACGCTCTAAAACCTTCAGTCCCTCTCTCGTGTCTGTGGAGAGTCCCCCACTCACATCCTCTGTGGCCCCTGCCGTTCCTGTCCCGACTGTTTAAAGCCGGGCCGGTGGCTCACGCCTCTCATCCTAGCACTCTGGGAGGCCGAGATGGGAGGATCACTTGAGCTCAGGAGTTCAAGACCAGCCTGAGCAAGAGCGAGACCCCGTCTCTACTAAAAATAGAAACAAATTATCTGGACAGCTAAAAATATATAGAAAAAATAATTAGCCGGGCATGGTGGCGCATGCCTGTAGTCCCAGCTACTCGGGAGGCTGAGGCAGGAGGATTGCTTGAGCCCAGGAGTTTGAGGTTGCTGTGAGCTAGGCTGACGCCACAGCACTCTAGCCTGGGCAACAGAGTGAGACTCTGTCTCAAAAAAAAAAAAAAAGAAGATGAAGCAAAGTGGACCCACATCCCTGATACCTTCCCCCACTTCACTGTGAGCAAACCTTGTTTTCCTCAAGACACATTATTGTGAGGCGCGGCCTCTGACTACAGGTGACGCAGGCACCCAGAAAGACCGCCATTGGGTGTAGTGCCGGAGTCACTCACCAACCACCATTTGCCACGACTACTTGCACTAGCATATAAGCTTACAACGCTTCCTGTTCGAGGTCTCTTGCCATGTAACTAAGCTGTTTGCTCCAATAAACCACTGTTGGAAGAACTCCGGATTGTTGCGTCGTCCTTGCAGGCAAGTGCGGTGCGACACATTATTACATTGATGTGTAATTTAAATAAACTTTTAGACGTGGCAAGTTCTGCATGGTTCTCCTTGGGCTTTTGTTGCAAAAGACTGTCTCATCACCTGGGATTCCAATCAATGTGCTCTCTTCCTATAAGGCAGCCCAAACAAGTGAGAGATGTCCTTCAACAGCCCAGATGGATTTGTGCAGGGGGCTGATCGATCGTTTCCTCCGGGGAAGGAAATGACTTGGACTTCAATGAATGAAGTCAGTATTACAGCAGGTTTCGTGCAATAAAGTTGTGTTAAAATGGTAAGAATTTCAATCTCCATCTCTGTGTGTAAATCCTTAGTTATGCCCACATAGCTCCCTCATCTGAATTCCACTGTCTGAACCCGGTAATGGGCCCAAATCTGGCTGGTCTAGTCCAGAGGCATTTTAGGGACCATTTATTGACATCTGCAAATCATAAACACGGTTCTGTACAAGGTAATAGAATATCTTTTTACTGATCTTTAACAACTAGAATGTGGCCTTAAAAGTCATTTTTAGCCATATCATTAGTAAACTGGGAGTCTCCTCATAAAGAACTGGTTTTATTCAACAGTATTCAACTCAAAATACTAGATAATATTTTTAAAGCAGTACTTAATTTTTCTTAAACTAAAAAGTTTTTTTAGAAATAGGATCTCGCTCTATCACCTAGGCTGGAGTGCAGTGGTGCAATCATAGCTCACTGAAACCTCAAAGTCCTGGGCTCAAGAGATCCTTCTGCCTCAGCATCCTGAGTAGCTAAGACTACAGGCATGTGCCTCCACGCTCAGCTAATTTTTTTTTTAAGTTAAAGATTTCTTTATTAATAAATTCTCCTTCTCCTCCAAACTTTTCCCCCTAAATAAATATCTCCCCCCGCCCTCGCCTTTGGAGTTGAGGGGTCTGTATCTTAGGGCCAGCCCCCCTAGTGTTAAGAACAGGTCCCTAACCCCCCCAGGCTGAGAACCCCTCGGTGGAATTTCAGTACATCCGAGTGAGTGGGGCCTAGTGTTGTGTCTGCCCCTCAAGTCAGCCTGGCCCCCAAGCCATCAGGGAAGGGGGACATCCCTTCCTTGTGCAAATGCTGCAGCCTTAGTCTGTGTAACCAGCTAATTGTTAATTTTTTTTTTTTTTGTAGAGACGAGATCTTGCTACATTACCCAGGCTGGTCTTGAACTCCTGGCCTCAAGCAATCCTCCTGCTTTGGCCTCCCAAAGTGTTGGAGTTACAGGCATAAGTCACCATGCCAGGCCAGTACTTAACTTTTTATATGTCTTTACTATTAAAATTATCACCATTTTGTCGGTGCATTTCCTTAAAACATACCATGAACTGATTTTGTTAATTAAAAAAGAAAACTGAGACTTACCTGTCGAAAGAGTAGGTTAAATTATCATCAGGTGCTTTACCTAACAGCCACTTAGGAAAAGTACATCGGAGTTTTGTATTTCAGTCTTTGGAAAATGACCTAAATCCAACAACCACTTTTTGTTAAGGAAACACTTTCACTTACAACAAATCCAGCTTTGATACCGGCTACAAATGCGTCCTCACTAAGGATCTGCATAAGACGTCACACAAATCTAGACTTGGTGTCACCTTGAACAACATCAGCGCTTAGGACACTTTGTTGCAGTGGCTATTTTCCTTTGCCATTAATCATCCTGTTTCCCCACAAACTTGTTGGGACATTAAGACTTAAAATGAAGGCATGCAGATTATTTTGGACCCCCTGTTCAATGTCCCCAGCACCACCCTCCAGACAAGCGGGGAGTGGTACCCTGTCGAAGTGGTTGAAGGAGGCTCTGAACTCGTTCATCTGCTCCTGGGTGATGCCCTTGGCGTCCCTCATGAGGATCTGCGTCTCCACCTCGTTGATCGTCCTGGCGATGGTCGTCAGGAGCAGCTCCCACCCAACGCGAATGTGCTGCCAGGGGGAAAGGGAAGCATCAGCTCCGGCTTTTCCCGGCATGTCGGTTTTGCCTCTTCACGTTCGTAACAGGAGAGTTGACTCAAAGGGCTTGCTATAAATAGGGTTTGTGACAGATTGCCCTATGTTAAGAAAAAACTCGATTTTGTCATCTTTTGCAGGATTCTGCAGTGGGAAGTACTCAGAAGGGAGACCCTAATAGAGAAACCTGGCACTTTGTAGTTTAAATATACTATGTATATAGACTTACTTGTCACTAAAAATATTTTTCCATTTACCACGTAGCAGGTGCGGGCCCTGGTTATACCTGCTGGCACCTAGAGAGATCAATTTGGGCCAAACCAGTGGAAATGCAACAGTCCGGCTTCTGGTACTCTCGTTGAAGAAGTGTAATGAATTGATAATAGTTGATAATTATTAATAATAATACGATGATAATTACAGTGTCATCATGCTACTGTTGATAACTAACTATTGTACAGAGCTTGATAGAGTTCACAAAGCTTTTCCACACATAGTGTGACTGAAAAGGCTCAAAGATCCCTGACTTTCATACTTGTAGGACTTAACAGGAACAGAGAGAGACAAGTGGGTGAAGAGCGTACCCTGAGGAGGCGACATGGTCACAATGAGATCAAGCGAAAGCGACCCCGGCCAGTCTGGCCACCGTACCTCCATGGTGTAGTTGGTGTGCTTGTTGTCGAAGACAAGGGCCTCCTGGATGAGCTGGTGGTCTCCCTCCAGCTTGTCGATGTTGTTCTTGTAGTTGATGATGTTGTGCTCATACTGCTTCAGCTGGTTCATCTGGTCCTCCAGGGCCCCTGTGATCTGGATGGAGCTCCGAGCAATCTCCTGGCGGGCGGGCGGGGACAGAGAAACCAAATGAGGGGCCTCTGCGGGGGGCGTCACTCCCGACTCGGCTTCGGATGCTCTGCCGCCGGCATCAGGCCACAACCGAAGTCGTGTGGCTCCCCTGTCTCAGATGAAGTGGGACACGAGCAGGGTCACAGGACAAAGCAAGGTGTGGTTCTAGTCCGTCTAGAGACTGGGAACAAAGCTAACTAAGATCCACACCAGAAAAGCAAGAGGGGTGAGAAGTGAGTCCTTTCAGCCTCCCGGCTGTCCACGGACACGCGCTGGGAAGGGCTGCCCTGTCCTGGGGGAGGCCAGCGGTGGGCTGCGAGGCTGGGGCTGCCACAGAGGTAAGACCACCAGAGGCTCCTCCATCAGAAGAATTTCTTTTATTTTTAGATGTTCTCCCCTTTCAGAAAAAAAGTTAATATTTTATCACCAAAAGGGAGGTGGGGTGAGAAATAAGTAGGCGAATAAATGTCTCCTGGCTGTCCTTGGTCATCAAAAGTACCCAGACATCAGTGCTATTCGAAGACCACTTTCCCTTAAATGTTCTGCAAATGCAAAGTACTCGTGGGTCTTCATACATCCTTCTCTTTAGGGAAGGATGGTTTAAAATTTAGGTCGGTCCTGCAGAGGCCAAGAGCTGAGAACCCGAGCGTTCTTGCCCCCTGGCAGCCCTCCCTGCACTCTGTACCATGCCTGGGTGCACATCGCCCACGGCAGCCCTGGGGCCGAAAAGATAAAGCCGAGAGTGACAACGGCACAGTGCTCTCAGATGACTGAGTCAGGCTGGCCAGAAACTGCAGCGTAAGAGGTGTCGTTGCTGCATTGGCGAAGGGACTCATGGCGGGGCTCGCAGACAGCTCTCGGAAGGGCGCGGACCTACCTCCATCTTGTTCTGGATCCATGGCCCAATGGCGTTGGCCTGTGCCGCAAACTGGCGCCTCAGACGCTCGTTAGCGTGCTGGCGGGCCAGCTCCTCCTGCAGGGACTGATCGCGGATGGGCACCAGCTGCTTCACCTGTCAGGGCCCAAGGACAACAGGGATCAGAGGCCAGCTTTGGTCGCACGAGAATGACCAGAGGATGCGGTAGTAGTCCAGGGAGCAGGGGTGGGAGTGGAGAGGGAGAAAGGAAGGCGGAGGGTGAGGAGGGAGGGTAAGGAGGAAGAAAGAGGGGGAAGGGAGAAGGTGGGTGGTGGAGGATGGGGAACCGGAGTCCTTGCTTGAGGGACCAGAGAGCTCAATCTGCTGTTTTGTTTTGTTTTTTAAGAGACAGAGTTGGTTGCGCTCTGTTGCCCAGGCTGGAGTGCAGTGGCATCACCCTGGCTCACTGCAGCCTTGAATTCCTGGGCTCAAGTGAGCCTCCTGCCTCAGCTTCCTGAACAGCTGGGACTATAGGCACAGGCCACCATGCCTGGCTGTCAATCTAGCTTTGACTGCCACCTAGCGCCCCCAAGTGCCTACTGAAAGACCAGAAGAGCCGAAGGGTATTTACGAGCCTGCACTAGGGACAGTGACCAGTCCTCCAGCCACGGGCTCTTGGTTTTGCAGCACCAACTCTCAGGGGGCCGGGTCCAGAATGCAGAGGATTTGTGAACTTGGATGAGGGCAATACTGACATCTTTATTTTCACCATCTCAACTGAAAGTTAGCATTTCCTTTGATTACGACTGTGGGCAGCCAATCCGCAGCAGTATCTAGCAGCCCCTGTGACTCTCTCACAGCAGAAATCGCAGACATTTTGTGTAACACTACAGTTACCACCTGCCTCTTGCACTACCACGTCCATTACTATATCTCAACTTTTCAAAAATCCTTTTTTTGGTATCATCTGCAAAACTGTTACTAAAGGCATTATTCTTGTGTCCCTTTTAAAAAATCTATTTGCTTTATAACTTACTAACGGCAGAAAAGTTTGTATTGCTTTAAAAAATCATGCATTTCCTTTTTTTATTTTTTCCAAGAAAACGGATTAGCTCAGCATGTTTCTTTCCTTTCTGACGCTGGCTGTCAGGAAGACCAGAGCTAATTTGAAGTTCAGATGTACTAATTACTGTCTCTCAAATGAATACTCCCTTTTTTCCCCTACCTATTTTTCTTTTTTGCACTGTTTATAACTAACTTGTTTCGTGTGTGTTTTTATAGTAAGTCATTTCAACTCCACATGGTGGACTTACTCCTCAAAGACTGTGTATTAGCATACTGAGATGACTAATTGTGCTATAATTTCAGCCATGAAGAGAAATTTCTCTTAAGAATGAGACCAAAGGACTCAAATGACCCTATTTTGACTATAATTAAATTTGTGGACAGTTTCCCAGAATTTAAAAGGCAGCACATTAGTAGGAATACTTTCATTCCCCAGATGTAGTGTTCTAAGCAATTTTTCTGCATTTAAAATTCATATACATTTGGGACATATCTCCTATTCTAAAAATTCTTTAGAAATACTACCGTAGGTAAGCTGACAGCACCAAATTTCCAGCTGGGGTTTTAAAAATAATTTCCCTTATGGTATTAGTATCATAATTTGTACTGATTTTGTCAACATTTGTAAGGTTTTCTTTGAGAAAAATAATTGTTTCTTTCCCCACAAACTGCAGAAGCTGCTGAATGGCTCTTCAGAGTTTAACACATTTCATCTGTGAAATCTGAGATGAAGGAAAATCCCGATGACAATGCAAAATCAGGCCATCACCCTAAGTCCCCAAGGTGTGAACCTCTTCCCTGGACCTCTGCTTCCAGAACGCCCTCAGCTGCGCACCTTGTCCCACTTGTTCCGGATCTCATCCATGGTGACGGTGCTGTACGGGTTGCTGGAGCTGATTCTGATGTTGTAGCTCTGAATCACCTTCTCCACCTCGTTCTGGATGGCCAGGATGGACTGCCGCTCCCCGTCCGCCTCGGGCAGCGTGGCCTTGAACTGCTCATGGGCAGTGATCAAACTCTACACCAGAGACACAAGCGGGGAAAATCCAGTCTGACTTGGGTTTTCATTTCACAGATTTCCATGTTCCCTCCTGCACACAGAAGGGATATCCTGCCTTCTAACGGCAGGAATCTTGGAGGAAACCACATTCCAGATGTTTTAGAAAGACTCTTTGGTGCACAAAAGTCAAGTTCCTTGAAAATGGAAAAAAGATGACATTATGACTGTTTATTTCATTGATGGCTATTCATCCAGAGTCTTCAATAATTTTATTTTTTTAAAAAAAAATCATGTTTCATTGTTTCTGATCCCCAGCTATTGTTTAGGTCTTACTTCCTGCTAATGAATAGAACTTAGCTGCCCTTTCTAATGGCCAGTGTCATCTCTGTAGTTCCACAAAAGCACCTAATATTTGCTGCCTTTATACTTAAAGACACCAGAAAGTACATCCCTACTCCTCAAGAGAAAAGGTCACAGAAACCAACTCTTTCCCGTTTATCAAACCTATTCTTTGACCCTAACATATAAGATAGCAGCTCTGTTAAGTCCAGCTGTTCAAGGACCCCCCTGCCTCGTGGACCCCTTGCTCTCTTTGCTGTTCTCACTGTTCTCTTTAGGTGTTGCAACAGATCAGTTGCCAACAGGCCTTTCAAGAATTTGTTTCCTTGCAAACAGGGTGACCTCCAAGGCACACTTAGAGGTCTCACTTATTCCAAAAATAAACGATTTTAGACTGTTAGCCTGTGCTTAACTGAACGTAAGAAACGCCACCAAAGCTTCTTCCAGAAGACAACTTTGGTGTTCATGGAAGTAATTTCTTTCCCCTGAACCCTTCTAGACCGCCTCCTGGTAGGGAGGCATGGATTCAAATCCCAACCTTCCGCATTTCCTTTCTGTTTGGATTCTTTCTGATGATGTATCTATTTTACAGAAAAAAGAATAAAAAAGAAATTTCTCTTTTTATTCTATTATGCATCGAACTTACTGTACAGTGTCTCTAAATAAATTGGGTCCTGGCTGTCTGAGAGTAACTTTCCTCCCTAACATCACCACTTAGAAGTCTTGTTTACAACTCTGAAGTTCCAGAAGAAATTATAAGCAGAACATTTTGGATTGGTGGCAGGCAGAAGGGAGGTGCTGATTTGTGATTTCTTATGTTTTATGATCTGGCAAAATGCTGTAAGCTCTAAATAAACAGTATTATGTGCACATTTGCAAAGTAGTTAACTCGGCAGCCAATACTCTCATAACTTTCCATGAATAACTCCAAGAGCATGTATGTCTATTTTGCTCAATAATCTAGCATTCTTTTTTAAAAAACAGACCTTTTTAGATATATTCACCATTATTTGATTGATGTTAACCTGTTTGCAACAAAGAGTGGTAAACATGTTTTTTTTTTTTTTTTTTTTTTTTTGAGACAGAGTCTCCCTTTGTTGTCCAGACTAGAGTGAGTGCCGTGGCGTCAGCCTAGCTCATAGCAACCTCAAACTCCTGGGCTCAAGCCACCCTCCTGCCTCAGCCTCCCGAGTAGCTGGGACTACAGGCATGTGCCACCGTGCCCGGCTAATTTTTTGTTTCTATTATAAGTTGCCTGGCTAATTTTTTCTATTTTTAGTAAAGATGGGGTCTCGCTTTTGCTCAGGCTGGTCCTGAACTCCTGACCTCGAGCTAGCCTCCCGCCTCGGCCTCCCAGAGTGCTAGGATTGCAGGCGTGAGCCACCGCACTTGGCCAAGAGTGGTAAATGTTTTTAAGCTAAAGTACAAAGGGTAATTTGAGCTTCCTCGCCACATGTTCCTTAGTTTAAAAAAATAAAACAAAGCAAAAAAAAAAAAAAAACAAAAAAAACAAATAACAAAACT
Organism: Lemur catta; assembly: GCF_020740605.2. NCBI lineage: Eukaryota > Metazoa > Chordata > Mammalia > Primates > Lemuridae > Lemur > Lemur catta. The sequence goes on along the minus strand of NC_059152.1, from coordinate 9,963,772 downwards.
CTAAGTTTAAATGACAATTCATTTCTAATGCATAAGCGTTAGACTTAGGGTTCAGTTACCTGGATCTCCTCAATGCTATGGACAATAAACATGTCCTGCAGGTCCTCCATCGCACCCTCCATCCAGTTGTTGAAAGGAGCTGCTCTCTTGGCAAACTCCAGGTGAAGCTGATCGATGGTTTCTAGCAATTTCTCAGTTCTCTGAAGATGATGTAAATGGAAGCATTATCACGGGCCAATAAAAAAATTCACTTAAAATGCAAGTACGCATTCCACAACAAACTATCATCTGACACTTTGTTAATCACATTAGCGTGTGTCTCCAAAGATTACCCTACACTCAAATGATTAGGCTGAGCCCTGTAGGTCTCTGTGGTGCCTTCTGAATTAAAGAAGGATTTAATAACAGCCAGAGTAGACTCGTTTTTAAAGTATCTAAAGTACTTTACTACATGCTACTTTTCTGAAAGCTGAGAACCCACATGTGGCATGTCATAACTTGCTTTCAGCTAAAGTACACCTTTGTATGTTAGAGGACCCAATACTCTAACCAAGCCAGGGGACAGAATATTCAGGGCATCTTCCACACGTTGTAGTCAACAGTGTGCAGAGAAGTTGTGCGCCTCTCCCAAAGCGACCTGCCTAAGCGAAGACAGAAAGAACTACAGTTTAATGTTCTCAAATCCTCATTCAGGATCTAGCACAGAGGTCATCTCTTGCCTTTCTGGCCACGGGAAAGCACAAGGCTTCAGGCAACAGAACGAACCTGTGCTTGTTTCCTAGGGCAGAGACGGTGGCGAGCAGACGGGGAAAGCCTTCCCTATCTGTGAGTCTGCCATAATTAGATTCGTCTTTCTCTCCTGTTCTAAAATGTTTTGCACTCTCTCTGTTACATGCCTGCCCTTCCTCCCTCTCAACATTTCTTTCTTTAGGCAGATATGTAATAGCCAGTTGGCATCTGGGAAGCTTGATACCGCATATTTTAAAAGTTTCATCAGAGTCAGGGTGAAAAGACTCAGGAAACTGGTAGGTCACTTCTTTCCTTCGCACTGTAGGAGTCTTCCTTGGCTGGAAACGATTAGGTACAGTTAAACACCAGCTACCCGCTGCTACTTATCAAGTCTTATACTTAGATAAGGCCACATTCATCCCGATTCTGTTCCATATCAACTTTTCCTCATTTTAACGTTTGTTGTCATATCCCCTTTGGCACATCTCAAGTTAGGCTCTTCCTGATTTCCTGACTCTGTCACAGCTCAATGTACTCACACAGGACTTTTGGAAATTCACTGTAAGTACTGCTTGATACAAAGTGGGTTTAAACCTTTGTTAATTACCTTTGTTAGTTAATCCAGGGGTTACTCTCACACCCCTGGATTTTTAAAATTCAAAAGCCTATTTCACTGCTACATGGATAAACTGTCGCACAAAGCTACCAACTTTCCATTTCCCTCTTTCTCCTGCATTTCATAGTTTCTTTTTTTTCTGCCCAATATGATTTGTAGGAATCATATTTTCTAAAGAGGTTCCTTTCACTAGACAATTGGTTTAACACCACAGAAAGACAGGAAACTGACGCCAGGGACTGAATTAAAGATTTTATGGCAACAGGTGGCTTCAAGACTTCACCTCCAGGGCCTCTCTCCTCTTCTGGGTCAGCGTTCCCAATCTGTCCCACTGGTCACAAATTTTCTGGCACCGATCATTGACATTCACAGCGTCGTGATAGTCCAGCTCACTATTAAAAGTGAAAAGAAAGATTAACTTTCCCAGATGATATGAGGGAAAATGAACACGGGCGCAAAAGAAACAGGAAAGTTAAAAAAAAAAAAAAAAAAAAGCTGGGCGCAGTGGCTCACGCCTATAACCCTAGCCCTTTGGGAGGCTGAGGTGGGAGGACTGCTGGAGGCCAGGAGTTTGAGATCAGCTTGAGCAAGAGTGAGACCCCATCTCTACAAAAAATGGAAAACTTAGCCAGGTGTGATGGCATGTGCCTGTAGTCCCAGCTGCTCAGGAGGCTGACGCAGGAGATCAATTGAGCCTAAGAGTTTGAGGCTGCAATGAGCTATGAGGATGCCACCGCACCCTAGCCTGGGTGACAGAGCAAGACCTTGTCTTTAAAAAAAAAAAAAAAGGCCTTACAGAGAATTGGGAATTGGCAGGGTATCTCAGGGTTTTGTTAATTGTCACCATTGCAAACATCCCTCTTCTCAGATAAATTACAAGAAGAATTCATAAAACTATGGCTGGCCGACAGATTTCTAAATGGAGAGAATCACTTTCTTCTTAATGCCTCAAGCTAACTTTTTTCTCCCTTCGATTTCTTGGAAAGGCCCCCAGAGAGCATTATTTTTTTTTTTCTTCAGACTCAAAACTGGCACAGAACAGAGAGCACTAATTTTAAGTGGCAATGTACCTGTAAGCGAAGCCAACTATCTGACCCGAAGGACAGTCCTGTGCGCCGGGCTGGGGCCACAGGGACTGGAACATTGAAATGAGTCAACGGGGAGGGAAGTGTCGGATTGCACCAGGCTGTGTCCTCAGCTCCTCTGGAGGGCACCCAGCCTCCCCACTGGGCGGGGCATCAGCTGCAGAGGGGAGCTGTGGCTTTATCTAGCACGCAGGGACTTCTGAAACGGGGCAGAACAGACAGCCCTTCCACACAGGGACAGAGAGGTTCTGACTTGTCTTTTGCCACTAGTGACACAAGCAAGAACAAAATGGTTTCTCGCTGAATACCTCCTTGTCCTCGTCAGCCTGTCTAGGCATCCTGCAGGGGTCTTTGTGACATTACGTAATTTTAACTTACCATTAAGCAAATTCTTGATTAGAAGGTTAACCTAGTATCTCCAGGGATAAAAAGTTTGAATCCTGCACGAAACTTCATCACCCTTTGGTTAAGCCCAAAAGCGAGAATCGTGGAGGTTTAAAGACGTCTTCAGGAGGCTTCCTCAGCAAGAGTCCAGGAGGAGACGGCTTTCAGAAAGTCCTCTCCTACCCTACAAAATCCATTTCCTGGAGGCTTAGGTTTATTTCTTTTACAACCTTAAATTAAGGCAGTGGTTGTTCATTGCTTGGTTTCTGTTTTCCTTGTATAATATTAACTCGTGCCTATTGGATTCTGTTGCTTCTGTCACAAATGGTTGTTAGCTGAGTGTTCTTCCAGTGGCGAGACGCTCTCTGTCACCTAACTAAAGCTCATCCAGTTCTCAAGAGCAAACAGCAGCTTTCTACATACAAACTCTCTTCACTGGACTGAGGCCGATACAGGTTCTTACGATTATTTGTTATCACCAAAAATAATAATAATAAAAAAAGCCCAGCCAAAACACACCAGCAGTTTGCACAGCCCTGAATACAAAACAAAAAGCCCATGCCTCTTCAAAATGCAAATATTCAAGGGAAGAAAGACTTCTCCAAAAGCAGAAACCTAGGAATCTTTCTACTGCTCATAACAGCGACACCAGCGCTCACCGCCCCCCCCCCCGCCGGGGATTACTAGAAGTGTCTAACTTCTCTCTCTTCTCTCTCATTCATAAGCAATGGTTCCACATATATCTGCTTTCAAGGAGTGAGGGTTTGCGTAACTGTGCCTAACTATTTTTATGCACTTCGAGAACTGCACAAAAAATTTGATTTATTATTTGAGGACAGGGAAAAAGGAAAAGGGTGTTAGTGACAGTAAGATGAGCACAGACTTAAATTCTAGATGTGGTTCATCTCTTGACTGTGCAAAGAAATAGGCACTGGGGAGACCAGTAATAATAATATTAATAATAATATAAAATTATTACTTACATTTTATGGCAACACTGAAAACCACTCCAAATTACTCATAGGAGCTATTCTAGAGCACTAAGTAGCTTGAGTTTCTTTTCATCCCCTTATTTTATTTGTAACTTAATGAGCGATCAAAACACCAACATTCAGGAAGTATGAGGAGTAAGACCACAGGAAGACCACGAATGCAGTGCACAAACTGGATATGAAGACAACAAAGAATTAAGAGTTTACAGGGACGAGACTGAAACACAGGATGCTCTTAAAAAAGGCCCCATCTGTTAATGAAGGGGTTTACTCTAGTCAAAAGTGAGGAACATAGGAGTTTTAAAAGTAATATATTGAAATAAATTTTTATTATTTAATTTTTAAAGTTACCTTTATGTGACAGGCTCTAAAAATTCTGCAGACGTATCAGTGATTATAACGGGAGGGTGGAAAGAAGTAGGGAATAAAATTTTGTATTTATCAAAAGGGGAAAAGGCCTTCCAAAGGCTCAGAAACTCTGCGGAGGCCCCTCTCCCTGCAGGCAGCCACATCCCACAGCTCACGTGGCACAGAGCAGGGACCAAGACTGTCCACTCAACGCTCAACCCAGCCTGGCCTTCATCAGCGTGCTAATTCTTCCCATAAAACAAAAAGCATGACGATGAAACAGCGCTTATTAAATGATAAAGAAAAGCAGGGCCCTAGCATCTCAAAGCAAAGGCGAGCTGGTGATCTCTGCGCAGTGCTGGTTTCCGGACAGGCTGCGGGTTCGGCCTCCTGCCCCTGGCCCGGCCAGGCCCCCTGGTGGCTTTCTGCCCCCAGTGCTCCCCAGCAGAGCTGCCTACCTGGGGTCAAGGTGCTGCCGGACGGGAGGGCACAGGGGCTCTACCACAACCAAAAGCCAAAGCCACAGTCTGTTTATGTATTAAAAAAAACAAGAAGAACCCCACGGCAGCATGCTACGGTTTGGTTCTCGCGGCATGTGGCAGAGAGAAGGAAAGGCAGCCTCCCTCGGGCCTCTCCGCGGAGTCCTCGGAGCCCCCAGGGAGGCCCCGCGAGTCGCACGTACTTGAGCTCCTGCGCGATGGCCGCGATCTGCTCCACGCGGTCCTGGTGCGCCGCCAGGTCGCTCTCGAACGCCTCGTGCTTCCGCAGCATCGCCCGCAGCTCGGTCAGCGACGCCGACTCGTAGTCCTTCTGCAGCAGGATCTGCTCCTTGCCTGCAAAGGTGCGGTGGGGTGCATGAACACTTCGCGCCAGCCGCGTTCCCCGGGACCACCGAGATGCCGAAGAACCAGGGGAGGGCGGCGAAGAGCGCAGGGCAAGGTGCAGGCGAGGGTTTCGGTGGGATTCAGGACATTACTGCTCCTGACGCCCGGCCCCTCTGCTCTGCAAACTCCCGTCTGCAAGTAAAAGCGGGGGCCGGGGGCATAACGAGGGCATTCGAAAAAACAAGTCTGTATTCTCCATCATTCTAAGCAGCAAGTATCTGATTTTCCAGTGTAATGCTCAGTTAAGTTAGTAATTATTCGTTCCCAAGAGCTACAGGGGATGCTTAGATAAAACACTTGTGCTCTGTGTGCCTACCCCCGGGGGCCACCCCACCCCACCCCAATTCTTTTTTTTTTTTAACTGCATTTTGCGTGGTTAAATGTAACCTGTGTTTTGTTCTTCCTAATAATAAATATTAGATATTTTCCTCTCTGAACTTCCTTTTATTTCTTCTTAAATATTTCTTAAATCTAGCAACTGCTGTGGTTATAATTGGATCTACATTTATTCCCTAGCTAATGACCATTAGGAATTTAATTCTAGGCCAGGAGAGGTGGCTCACGCCTGTAATCCTAGCACTCCGGGAGGCCTAACATCACTTTGAGGCCCTCAGTTCAAGATCAGCCTGAGCAAGAGCGAGACCCCATCTCTACTAAAAAAAAAATAGAAAGATTAGCCAGGCATGGTGATGTGAGCCTGTAGTCCTAGCTACTCAGGAGGCTGAGGCAGAAGGATCACTTGAGCCCAGTAGCTCAAGGTTTGTGGTGAGCTATGATTGTGCCACTGCACTGTACCTGGGGTGACAGAGGGAGACCCTGTGTCGAAAAAAAAAAAAAGAATTTAATTCTATAAAGTTGGAAATGGATGGAAAGCAAATGTTCATACATTTAATGACAGCAATTTAGCACTTACTGTGTGCCAGATACCACTTTAAATGCCTCATAAATATGAATTAACACACTGACTGCCACACTAGAAAAAAATTTTTTCCCATGAGGCCACAGAGTTGTATTACGAAAATAGAATAAAAACTTCGAAAACAGGCCGGGCGCGGTGACTCACGCCTGTAATCCTAGTACTCTGGGAGGCCGAGGAGGGAGGATCACTCAAGGTCAGGAGTTAGAGACCAGCCTGAGCAAGAGCGAGACCCCATCTCTACTAAAAAATAGAAAGAAATTATCTGGACAACTAAAAATATATATAGAAAAAATCAGCCGGGCATGGTGGCGCATGCCTGTAGTCCCAGCTACTTGGGAGGCTGAGGCAGGAGGATCACTGAAGGCCAGGAGTTTGAGGTTGCTGTGAGCTAGGCTGACGCCATGGTACTCACTCTAGCCTGGGCAAAAAAAAAAAAAAAAAAAAACTTCGAAAACAAAATGATCCTTTCTAATGTAATGAAAATTTGTTATTTTTTATTGTTTTCTGTGTGTGAGTTATATGCAACTTGAGAAACAATTCAAGCGGCTCCCAAGATAAAGAGACGTGTGAGTTACACATGCTTCACCAGGCCCCGGGCTCAAAACTAGTGTGAGTTAAATACAACTCACATGGCAGTTAATCTTCCTAAACCTTATGAGGGAGGTATTAGTGTTATTCCCATTTTGAAGAGGAAGACGCTGCAGCACCGAGAGGTTAAGACCTCGTCCTAGGCACACAGCTGCTAAGTGCCACAGCTGGGACTCCAACCCGCTTGGCACCAGCACCCACACCTGTACCTACCTGTCTATGCAGTATCAAAAATCAAGCAATAATAAAGCAAAAGGGAACCAAAGAATGAGGGGAAACCTCACCAACCTCCCTCAGAACAGATTACTATGTGATGGGGAGAATATTTTGTTCTTCTACCTCAGCAAGAAGGACTATTTAGCCCATTAGACAGCTGCCCCCCCCCAAAAGACCATATTATCATGGCTATGGAAATAGGTATGTGTGTAAGGCCAGAAAGAAGTAGTTGGATGTGAGTGAAATAAACAAGTTAGATTACAGAAAATGATACCTTGGGTTCTTTCTTTCCAATTAGATTTTTTGAGACAAGAGTTTTACTCTGTCACCCCAGATAGAGTGCAGTGGCATCATCACAGCTCACTGCAACCTCAAACACCTGGGCTCAAGTGATCCTCCTGCCTCAGCCTTCCGAGTAGCTGGGACTACAGGCGTGTGCTACCACGCCCAGCTAATTTTTCTATTTTTAGTAGAGACCGGGTCTTGCTCTTACTCAGGCTGGTCTCTAACTCCTGAGCTCGAGTGATCCTCCCACCTTGGCCTCCCAGAGTGCTAGGATGACTGGTGTGAGCCACCGCACTGGGCCCCAATCAGATTTTCTAAGTAGGATGTTGCTTTATGGCATTTAATATGAATTCTTCTAGCAGAAGCTAGTGGCTGGGCCAGGCTGTCTGACCCACAGTTAGGGAATAAACAGATACTTGTGGAATCAAACAAAAAAGCACAGAAGAAGGACAAGCATTAAGTAAGTGTGTGATGAACTCATTTTGGGTGCCATTTGTGAAAAAATAAATGATCTGCTTGATTAGAAAATAAATGTTCATGCTTACCTCGCGAAGAAATTTAGCACTGAGAAAAGAACAGAGGAAGGTGAAGACACGTCCACAGTGTCACAGACATGAGGGACAGAGTAAGGACACATTGTGGCTCTATGCACAGCTCAACTCTGGTTTTTCAGAAACCTGCTCCGAGTGCTGCCTGCTCACCGTAAGCCCAGGTCTCGTGCGTGGAGGCTTTCTGCCTGAACTTCTCCGCAAGGTGCTCCAGGCGCTCCAGTCTCCGGATCTCGTTGAGCAGCCACTCCTCGTAACCCTTCTCCGCCTGCTCCAGCCTCTGCCAGGCACCAGCAATGTCCTGGGCAGGTTCGGGGACAAGGGAAGGCACATTCGTCACACTCGGGCTTCTTGGGCTTCTTCTAGAAATCCCTTCTGCTATGTGACTGAGGGTGTTTTTTCTTTTGTTTTCTTTTCCTTGCCCCTCTCCCACAAATAACCATTCGACTATTTTGGCTCCACAAATGTCTTAATTATCACTGGAAGCTTTTAAAACCAATATAGTTGTTACCATCAGCGAACCCGACACTTCTCCAGAGGCGGACAAAAATGTAGAGGCTTCACATTTTCTGGCTATAACAAGATAAAGCCTCAAAGTGACTCCATTCAAAACAGCTCTTATTCCTCGACTGGGATGAACCGGCCACCCACCAGCAACGACCCGCCGGGCATCTGCACCTACCAGGCACTAGCGAGAAACTCTGTAAGAGTAAGCAACACCTAGAATGTTCCCTGCCCCACGCAGCTTTCATGATTGTTGAGGGAGAAACAGACAATAGATAAGCAATTAAGCGAGTTCATTTCGGAAAGTGATAAATGCTGTGAAAGAAAAACAAAAACAGGCTCAGGGGATACCAAGAGCCCCGAGATGATGGTCCCTTTAGGCAGGTGACTTAAGAGAGGACCCTTCTCTGAAGAGGTGTCCCGTGAGCTGAGACCTCTAGGACCGGAAAAGCCAGTGATGAGAAGAGCTGGGGAGCAAGTGCTCCTGGGTGAGGGAACGAGCTCAAAGGCCCAAGGAGGCGACGTGCGTGGGTGTGCAGGAAGGAGGACGCAGGCCAGCGTAGCAGTGGCCGGTGTGGCCGCGGCACAGTGAGCTGGGGCTGAGCAGCAAGAGTGCGATCAGCGAGGCAGATGGGGGTGGCGTCAGATCATGTAGGATAACGAACCTCAATTTTACTCCAAAGGCTTTGGGAAGTCACTGGAGGATTTCGAGAAGAAAGGAAACAAGATTGATTCATATTTGTCAAAGATGACAGAGGCTGCTGTGTGGGGATGAATTCTGGAGGACAAAAGAAAGAGGAGAGCCATGCGGGGCCCAAGGAGAGAGAGCGGTGGCTCCACACAGGCCGAGGGCACAGAGGGTGGAGAGGGGCATTCGGGGAATTTATTTGTGACATCTGGAGGGAGAGCCAATGGGACGGGCTGAGGAACTGGATGCAAGAAAGTGATAGAAAGGGAAGAATCGAGGATGTAACCTGGGCTTGGGGCTTTGGCAACTTAGAGCAGTGGTCCCCAACCTTTTTGGTACCAGGGACTGGTTTCATGGAAGACAACTTTCCACAAATTGCAGGGGGTGGAGCTCAGGCAGTGACACGAGCAATGGGGACCTGCCAAGCCTCACTGGCTCCCGCTGAGCGGTTCCCCACCTCCAATTCCTGAGTTTCATGGAAGACGATTTTTCCATGGATTGGGGGAGGGGGGTGGCAGAGCTCTGTGGCCCAGGGGTTGGGGACCGCAGACTTGGAGGACAGTGACGCAATTTGCTAGGATAGGGGAAACTGTGGGAAGGCTCTTTTGGATATGTTGGGTTTGAAATGCTCTTGAGGTATCTGGGCAGCTATGAGAGCCTGGAATGTAGGGAGACGTCGAAGCTGGAATGGAAGATTTGAGAGGCGTAGGCATTTAGGTGGTAATTAAAGCCAGGCTTGGATGAGAGCACCCGGAGGGTGTAAAGATAGGGAAGAGGACTCAGCACCAAGACCAGGGAGTGGTCCAACATCTAAAGATGGGGAGAGAAGGCGAGGCCTTAAGTAGAGACGGAGAAGGCCTCACTTGTAAGGAAGGGAGAAAACAGGAGGCCACAGTGGGAAGAGTTTCAAGAAGGAGGCAATGGGCAGCTGGTCAAAGCTTCTGAGAACATAAAAGTAAACGTGATGATCAAACTGCCAACACGGATGCCATCGACTGTGCCGAGAACAGTATGGCTGGGAGTGGGGACAGGAGCCAGGTCACTGCAGGTTGAAGGGTAAAAGCAATAAGTGAGTCGTGAGGAAGTGGGAACTTCTGCCACCAAGAACCCTTTCGAGATGTTTTGCCGTAAAGGGGGCCGAGAGACAGGACAGTAGCTACAGGGAGATGTGGAGTCATAGGTCTCTGCTTTTGTTTGCCAATGGAATGATTCAGTGGAGAAGGAGAAAGAGAGAACGCAAAGGCCCCTGTGAAGGTGAACTGGGCAGGGAAGAGGGGGTACGTGATCTAGATGCTAGCAGATCTGGTGGGGGAGGACAAGGCAAGGTCATGGGGAGGGGGGCAGAAGAGGAGGCCACTCCCCAAGAGTTTGCGAAAGGCCTGCTCTTTGCAAGTCACTGTACACCAATGGTGACAGAGTCGAGGACTGCATGATGGGTGGGTGAAAAGTGTCAAGAATGAAGTGGTGACGGGGCCAAAGTTACACGCATAGAACTGAAAAGACCCAAGATGTCAATGTCTTCTTCTGACCCAGATCAAGAGACTTTAGGAAAAAAAGCGGCTTCCCCAGGGGCTGCGGGAGCTCAGCTCTCGTCACTCACCGACACCATCTTGCCCTCCGAGGGCATAAAGGCTGGGCGGTTGCTGATCCGCAACTTGGTCTGCAACGTGTTGAAGTTGATCTCCAGCTGGCACTTCTCCTGCACCTTGGGGGGCTTATGCTTCCGGCGGTAATCCCGGAAGTCCTCCAGCTTCTTCTGCATGGCTTGCATGGTCTTCTCAGGAGTCCGGTTCTCAAGCCAGGGGATCGTGCGGCGGATCCATTCCAAAAGCTGCTCCCAAAACACAAAGATACTGCTGAAGACACCAGCGAACTACTCCCAGTTAAAAAACAGAGGAATCTGATAATGTGGAATGGATTAGCCTAATGTTCCTAAAATTACTGAAATCTGGTCACAATACCCCTGGACTTGAAGGAGGGGAAAGGCACCTCTGTGCACGACGGCATGAATGAGATTTTCAGTGTCCACCCACGGCTGCTAGTGATCATCCCAAAGGTACCGTACACAGGTCAAAAATTTAAAGTCGGCACATAAAGTCGTGTTTTACAAAAATGTGACATTTACGAGAAACTCAGGGACCAGACATTAGCAGACAAATGCTGGATGGAGCTTTCAAATTAAAAAAAAACAAAAAAACAAAAAACCTGACATGGTAGAAATGTACTATAATAAATTTAGCAAATTGGGTTTAACTTACAATGCATTTTTAAAAAGTAAGCTTGAATCTAATGAATTTATTTACTGTACAAATGTGTTGTAAGCCTGGAATTCCAAAGTATATTTTAACACCTAGCTTTTAAGTAAATCTGCATGATATAAGCGAAAACGATAGTGAATTCCTAAGGACAAAAAAATGTACCTCTTCTCTTGAATTCCTACCTAGGTCTTAGAAATGGCCTTCTGAAAAGGTCATCATTTACACTTATGCCTACTGATCACTTGAAAAATGACAGCAGATTCAGAGTAAAAAATTGCTAAAATGGTGATATAGCTCTAGTCTAACGGTTGTAGGAGGATAAATGAAGGACCAAGTAAGAAAACGAAGGTTGGAATTACTGAGGATCCTGCTTCAACCCTGAGGTTTACAATGCCATCAAACTGAATTTTTCTTTTCTTTTTTTTGGAGATGGGGTCCCTGTTACCCAGGCTGGACTGCAGTGGCATCATCATAGCTCACTGCAGCCACTAACTTCTGGGCTCAGGGGAGCCTCTCACCTCAGCGCGCACTACCATGCGTGGCTAATGTTTAAAAATTTTTTTGTAGAGATGGGGTTACCTAGGCTGGTCTTGAACTCTGACCTCAACTAATCCTCCCTCTCTGGCCTCCCTAACTGCTGAGATAACAGGCATGAGCCACCTCACCTGGCTCCAAATTGAATTTTTCCATGGCAGCAGTATGAAAATATAAACTCAGTATCGTTAGATTGCATTAATATATAAACCACTGCTTGGGCAGATTTATTCCAAGTGTCATGATACTTTTCCCAGTATGGGCCAACTATCAGCTAAATTAAAAGTCAGAGCAAAAACTATTTGGTCCTGATGTACTTCACCGTGCCTGAGTCCAACCTGGAGAGGACGTGGCCATGGGCCTCACTCAGCCCGACATTGTTTTTCCTACTTTTTGTTTGTTGCATCTATATTTGTATGTTTTTCCTACTTGTATCAGGGAAAACAGTGCGAGGCAGTGAGGAGATGCTTAGCTGCTATTTATAAGAACAAAAAAAGGAACAACATCGGAAGTGCTGTTCTAACCAAGACTCTGGCTGAAGAGCTGTGGAAAGGCACCATAGAAACTCATGCTCAAATATCCTGGGAAGGCGGAGGGCTCTATCTTCCCCAGATTTCCCTCTAGATATTTATATAGACACACAAGGCTGAGCCACCTCCTCACGACAGGCTGGGCAAGTTGCTTTGACACTTCGTCACTGTGTGCGGCAAGGCTGCTGAATATGGACTGTATCCTATGTGATGTCAGTAGCCAACGAAGCAGGGGAGAAAACCAAGTAATGCAATGTTGTCTAGGGGTGTCCGACACAGGGGTGCAGAACTGAGCATGGAATCACATTCTGCTATCTGCAAACATGCACACTACCTCTCTGCTTTGGGATCATTGGAAAGACCATTGGGATTACACTTGTGCCAGTAGTTATGTTGGTACAAGATGAACCACCTAGAAGATCAATTATATTTTCCTTCTTTCGGCCTGAGATGAAAAATGCAAAAAAAAAACAAAACAAAAAAAAAAAACACGGACAATCCGTTTTCACCCCCTGGGTGAGTGTGGACGGAGCTGTGGTCACCAGTGTCCTTTACCTCACTCGCTAGCCTCTCATATTCTTCCATCAGCCTCTCATTCTCTTGATTCACAGCAAGAACCTTACATATCCTGTTAGCTGCTGTCTCGGCCTGTAAAACACAATAGGTAAACAGGACAGCTCTGTCGCGGGGGACGCACACACAGAACTGGACAAGGCAGGGGACGGGAAGTGACGAGGGAGATGGCGTGCTGTAAATGGCGCGGAGTCTAGGTTAGGGTGGGATAAGACCGAGGGCATGGCTTTTTCATACTATGAATTATTTCACACCTTTTTTTTTTTTTTACAATTTTCACACAGACTTACACGGCGGGCTGATTATACTGTGGGGAATAATGGGGAGATACCATTAGTCTGAAACACAAGCTTTGTAAAACATCGAGCAAGTTAGTAACAGAAACATATACGTCAAGGAAACCAAGGTCTCGGGTCTCTGAACATCCACCTGAACTCTCTTTCCACTGATCTCATGACGCTGGGGTAGAAAACCCCCTGAATAACACTGGCCTTTGGAAATCTAAGCAAAAATGATTGAGTCCCGAAAATATACATATATTATGTGTGTATCACTGCCCTTGAATTCACTGAAGCCCTCATCTCCTGACAGGAATACATAGAACTTTCTAGATGGATCCTTCCACAGAGCTGAGCTTGTTTTGACCTACAGGAGAAGTCACTGAGATAATAAATTACTTTCTATTGTCATTTGGGGAGGGGAACTTGGGCCAGGAGTAGTAAAGTTCTTTGAATCATGATCGTACGATGGAACAAGAACAGAACCTTGCCTGTCTCGGCTTCCAGACTGTTCCAAAGCCTCACTCTAAAGCCCTAATTGGCCTTAACAGGCCTGTCGTCCAGTCATTTCCCAGTGATGGTCTTTAAAGCGATCACAGAAATCATACCTCCTCTGCCCACCCCAGTCCACCAGGATTCTCTAAGTACGCCAAGGGGCAAGACGCAGAACCTGGCAGATGTGCAGAGAGGTGAGGGACATTCTCTCTCAGCGTCCCTCAGGCTGTTTGTCTCGAGGAATGCAAACTTTTTCTGAGGTTCTAACACTGTTATCCCTTTCACTATTTCACTGAAAATAAAATTAGTCTTAAAGATGTTAGAACAAGTCTCTGAACGATGACAGCAATTTCTAGGCGGAGAAGAATGAGGGGGCATCAGCAAGGCAGTCATTCCTCCTTGTCAAATTTCCCCTTTTCTGCTTAATTTGTGGGGCTCAATTTTCAGGACAGTTGTTTTTGTTTTGTTTTGTTTCATTTCTAAAGCACACATTTTTTCCACAATTTACTCATGAAATAAAGGAAATATCTTAAAAGCAAAATACCTAAAAACACTTTAGGAACTGTCTAAAGTCAAAGCTGTTAAAAACAACAGTATTCACCAGTTTAGAACTTGCCGCGTTATGTTGTTATGAAACACGTAGAAAGATTCCAAGGTAAGATGTGAAGCGCACAGACGCACACCCAGGTACACACACGCATACGCCACCAAAACCGACGCAGAAGGGCGACACGACAGCCTGGACGGACACGCGTTGAGTACCTGCTCCGCGCCCGCAAAGGCGTGGTAGAAGCAAGAGACGTACGTCATGATGGCTCTTTCATCGGGTTTGGGGGTGTTCACAATGTCTGAAGGGGGAGAAAATAACACGGGACACAGACACACACGGACAAAGAGGAGGACCGGGGGGGACAGAGGAAAGAACAAATTGGTTTACACTGACCAATTCTCTGCGTGTTGCGCGGGCCCACGATGCTGGACCTCAGGGAGACCGTACAGTACCGACATGATTTGTGGACGGAAGGATTTGAACCAGCGCGTTTCTTTAATGACCAAACTGAGGGCTTGTTTTCTCCCCAACCGCGTGATGGGTTTTTAAAAGTACGTTCAACTCGTCCGTGTGGGAACCGGTCTGCTGCAGACCGGAGCTCGCAACCCCTTCCGCGTGCCTCTCGTCCTTTGACCGTGCCAGGGTGTCTGGCGCTCTTGCTCTCAGGAGTGCTCAATGTCACCTTGCAAGGTGGTGGCACTGCTAACAGGGCTGCACTGCACTATCTGTCCCATCCCTGCCCTCATCACTGTCGGGGACTTCGGCTCTGTGACCTGCCCTGGCTTGTGTGAGGATGGAATTCACTGGAGAGGGTATGTCTCTAACACCTTCACATACTTACCACGACGCTTGCCGAAATCACCCAGAGTGACGAAACATATAGGGAGAGGGGTACACGTGGCTCATGGACTCTTGCTACTCTTTGTACTAATTGCTGAAATACCCAACAGGAAGAAAGAAAACAGAACCACGTGAACCTACATCTTTTCTCTTCTTCCACCTTGGCAATGCTATTTTTTTTTTTTTTTGTAAATTACTTCTTAATTTTGTTCATGAACTCGGGTCGGTCATGACAGAATGAAGTTAAAACTATCCCTTGTAATTCCTCATGGTGAGACCTAGTCCCTGGGTTTGCAGAGACTACTAACAGAAAGGATGTGGGGTTGTGTATCTCTGTGGAACCTTCTGGAAAACAAACATGAACGGCATGCCACTGCATGAACAGAAAGTAAGTTTCAAAAAAAAAAAAAACTAGACTAAAAAAGACAAACGACTGCTTCCTCAGAACCAGATGGGTCTCCTTACTCTGCAGGGAGGAGGAAAAAAAGGAAAACAATTGGGAAAAAAAATTAAGACACAGCAGGTGAAGGGTGAGCGGTGACTCATGTTGTACGTCCTCACCTTCTGTGCACCAGCAAAAGCATGATAGTAACAGGAGACATAAGTCATTAGGGCTCTTTCATCGGGTCTGGCAGTGTATACTAAATCTGTGTGGAGAAAAGAAGGTTAACTGCTTGACGTTCTAACACCAGCAGGCTTCTGCTGGTGCTTCCTCAGAGAAGTCAGCGTCGTGAATCTCCCCCCTCACCGCCCCCCACGCTCATGTTGTTAAAATCTTGGCTTGAATCAAAGAAGTCACACCTGCAAGGTCAATACTGTCAGAGCACTCTTGAGAACTGCCAAAGGAAATAAAGGAATTGCCAAAGAGAAGGGCATGGCCGGCCCAGAAGTGCCCTGAACTGCAAGACAGGCCCATCCGTGGTCAGAATCGGGCCTCCAGAAGTCGACACGACAGGGACTTTCGGTCACTGCACACAAGGAGGGCCCAAGGGTCAATAAGATCCCTTGGCAAGTCCACCCGGAACACAGGGGCTCACAGACCTAAACCTAGTGCTCACTTCAAAAATGGTTTGTGGAGGGAACTAGGGAAACAATTTTCATAACCTCTTAAAAGCATGACAGATAGTTAAGTTGAGAAAAAGTTCCACTGGCTTTTACCACAAGTGACAGTTCATGGGTGAGGAGCCAACTAGCCACTTGAAAACCCCCACTTAAGGTTCAGAGACCAACCCAAACGATGGAAAGTGAGGTCCACAGCGCAGGGCAGGGGGCAAAGACCCACCGAGAGGCACCAGTGGTCTGAGAAGAGGAGACCCAGACCCGGCATGCCAATAAAAGAGCAGCAGAGAGAAGCGAACGTTAATGCCACAGCGATGGTTAAGCCCGAACGCAGGCAGCAGGCGTACGAGAGGGACCGCCTGGGGCAGGTCTGCCGGGCAGCTGTATCACAGCGCGCTCCGGACCCAAGCCAAGCTCAGAGCTGTTCGCCAGAAGGTTCTTATTGAGAGATTAATCCACAAAGGTAATGATATGGTGTGTGAGCAATCTTCCAAGCCATTAAAAGAGACAGATGAAGAAAAGTAATAAAAGGCAAGGAAGAGGAAATGAACACGGTGCTGATGTGCCCATCTGCCAGGAAGGATAAACGGAACGGGCACACGCCCAGACCAGGACGCAGAGACTGAGGAAAAACAGAAGAACCGAGAAGAACGTTAGCAGTGCCAGAGTGAGGCTGTCGGTGACCCTAACACCTTCAGATTTAGGATATTAGGCAGGCATTAACAAACTGGAAGATAAATTTACTAAATGTTGTCTATTTTCTCCACTCCATTGTATCCTGGCTATTAATTTAAGTGAGAAAACTCTGGGTTTTTATTGTACAGAAAGGTCAAAGGAGAGACCACACGAATATTAGAGAGGACAGATGGACAGCGAAAAAAAGGAAATTTTCTATGTTCCCACTTCTCTGTTTCGTCGACTTTCTCCCTCGAGTTTTTGAGAAACCGTAAGTCGAATTCTGTATTCAAGTTTTAACACCCAACAATACAGATGCTTGATAAAATAGTCAAATTGATAAGTGGACAAAATTATTGACAGAATCCTAATTAAAAGATCTTGTATCTCCCCAAAAGATATGTTTAAGTCCTAATCTCTGGTACCTGCGAAGGTGACCTTATTTGGAAGTAAGGTCTTTGCAAATATAACCAAGTTAGGATGTGGCCATGCTGGCACAGGAAGGGCCCTTAATCAACACGCCTGGTATCCTTATAAGAAAAAAAGACACGCAGAGACAGACAGAGGGAAAAAGGCCCAGTGAAGACAGAGGCAGAGAATGGACAGATGCTGCCACAAGTCAAAGAATGCCTGGTGCTTCCAGAAGCAGGAAGAGCCAAGGAAGGATCCTCCCCTAGAGGTTTAGGGCCCTGCCAACTCCTTGATTTCAGACTTAAAGTCTTGAACTGGAGAGAATCAATTTCTGTAGTTTTAAGCCTCCCAGTTCATGGTAATTTAAGACAACAGCCCTAATACAATTACCGAAAACAAAGAGAAATGGAAGATTGACTACTGGCTATACTCAGTCTTTTACTTTTCCCCAACAATGCTAATTAGTGAAGGCCATGGATCATTAGGGAATAATAATATTAACAACAAAGTAATATATGAATATAAGTTCCTTGAGGGCAGGATATATATCTCACACATCTCATTATCTCCTGCAGCACCTCGCAGAGGGTCTTGTTCATAGGACATGCTCAGTCACTGATTGTCGAGTGATAAATGGATCGTGAATGAATGTAAGGAATGAATGGTGTCCACACATATCTGTGCTTTAAGTGTTGTACTGTAGGTACAGCTCACACGAATTCACCACACAAAAAGGGCATAAAAGGTATTTGAAACTAGTCCCCAGAATGAGTGATGGTAAAAGTAAAAAATACATAGAAGTTCTTTTAGATCTAACTAACTTTAATTTAGACTAATTAAAAACAAATGTAAAAGTTTGGATGGAACATTGATGGCCGAATGCTCCACATTCTATATTTCAATTCTATAACTTCTAGCTGGAAGAAAGGATTTTTTTTCCCCTTAAGTATGTCACAAAGAGATTTATTTGCTAAACTTGTCTCTGCACGGTGAAGAAAAATACATTATGTTGTTGAAAAAAATAAACACAGGAAATCTTTTTCTTGAAAATTACAAACCATTCTGTTTCTTAGCAAAAGCTGAACTTTTTACCAAATGCTTTCACTATATAAGTTTGTTTTTGGACAAGACTTAAAAAAATTTTTTTTAACAAACTATACATGAAAATCCTTTCTACTACTCCAGTGGCCAGTGACAGAAACTTGTTAGGAATCCTAAGTTCTTCAGTTGTAACTTAGCTATGAAGTTTTACAAGGTCCCCATGCATAGCCATGATGTTTGTAATCTATAGATTTTGAGTAAACACAATTTTTATCTCACCTTCAGCATCCAGCATTTTAGGAATATCCAGGTGCTTCTCTGCGATTTCCATGGCCAGGTTAATATTTCCTATGGGGTCATCCTGTATGAAAACCAAAACAACCAGTTTTTTAAAATATATTTTGAAACAGGATTTAGGAATAATGTTTTATATACATCTCACATTGGGCAGGATGCCTTCCCACCCACACAAAGCCATAATAGTGTAAGTAACTCTCCTTCTTATCTTTTACCAATCACTTCAAACGTTTAGAGAAACATTGAAAATCACAGAAACCACACAATCCATGCACACTCCAATGTATAAAATGTGAGCAAAAGGTTTAAGACAACAAATGCACTGACAAGAAAGAACACCCTGATACATCAGAGCTCATTTTCAAGCCTATAAATAACAAAATCTAAATCATTCTAGGGGATGGACACGCTTGAAGCTCTACCTCGGGTGGGGCAAAGGCAATATGTGTAACCTAAACATTTGTGCCCTCATAATATGCTGAAATTAAAAAAGAAAGAAAGAAAGAAAGAATTCATTCTAAAAGAAATGGTGAAACATACATTTTCCAGATTTGGAAGGTGATCTCGGAGAATGTTTACTCAACACCCTGGTTTTAAATATATAGGGATAAGGAAATGAAAGAAAAGTGCTGCTAGGTGAAATTTTACCTGACTAAAGAGTATTATAAGATGGCTCAAAGGGCAAAAATCACGTCTCCATGATGTTAAAGCAAGAAGAAATTACAAAATCTTAAAACCATAAGCAAAAGCATGAAATTTTTGTTCTTTTTTTTTTTTTTTAAGACAGAGTCTCGCTCTGTTACCCAGACTAGAGTGAGTGCCGTGGCGTCAGCCTAGCTCACAGCAACCTCAATCTCCTGGGCTCAAGCGATCCTCCTGCCTCAGCCTCCCGAGTAGCTGGGACTACAGGCATGCGCCACCATGCCGGGCTAATTTTTTCTATATATATTTTTAGTTGTCCATATAATCTCTTTCTATTTTTAGTAGAGACGGGGTCTCACTCTTGCTTAGGCTGTTCTCGAACTCCTGACCTCAAGTGATCCACCCGCCTCGGCCTCCAGAGTGCTAGGATTATAGGCGTGAGCCACCGCGCCTGGCCGAAATTTTTGTTCTTAAGATTACATTTATCTTCCCCTGTGAAGCTGCTTAAATATACATACCATAATAAAATAAATTTAAGCAGAGGTGTATAACTAAAATACTAAAAACAAAGAAGACTTAACATTTCTTTTTTTGATTATTAGAGAAATTAACTATTATGAATTTGAAATGGGATTGGGGGTAAGATAGAAAAATCAGAATGAAAACTAGCATTAGTCCAGAGATGACTTCAGTGAATTTTAACAGCAAAGCCACTGCAACATTTTAGAAACTGCAACGCTTTGCCCTGAGCACATTTTTATACGGTGAAACATTTGAAAAGTGCAGGCTTCAAACACATTCACAGTGCTCAAGAAGAAACCAAAGTCAGCTTTCTGGCCTTGCAGAGTACACAATTATTTCAGGAAAAAAAAATTTTTTAAATTAAATGTTGTTTTAACAAAGCATACCACCATTTGATTGAAAGCAGTTGTACCGTTAAGTGAATCTTACCTGCATATTTAATGCAAATGTTTATGAAGCCAAAGAGCTGAGTAAAAGTTTCCTTTTTTTCAAAAAACACAGGAGAGAGAATTTCAGCGTTAAAATCACACAGTGGTGGTTCTGAGACTGTGAAAGCTATGGCATTTAGTCTGTAACTTCAAGAAACAAAATGTGGCAATTAAGTATTTGCTAGCTCAGCTATCGGCCATGTGACCTTGGGTGGATTACTAACTTCTCACTTTCATCATCTGCAAAACAGGGTTAATATTATAGAAGTACCTACTTTATAGTGTTACTGTGCATTGTGAAGACTGAATGAATATGTGTGTGATTTTATATATTAATATATACATATATGCTTGTGTGTATATACACATGCTTATTTATAACAGTATCTGATCTGGCACTATATAAATATTAGTTGCCATCATATTATTATTGTTTTTCCACCCATCTTAAATGGCCAATTACTACAGGTCAATTGAACTTTTATAATAAAAACTGACCATTATAAACTGCTCATGAAACTAAGTCCATCCAGTACAATTCCCTCATTTTGCAAATGAGATAAAGCTTAACTGAAAAAAAATGTACACTGTCCATATGTTTGAAATATTTCAAAGTAACTCAGGGGATAAGAAAATATATGCATTGAAAAGATGAGAGAAAGCTCCATTTCTTAGGCAAACTTACAGTATTATAGTCCTTTTGTTTAAGAGATGGGATCTTGCTATATTGCCCAGGCTGGTCTCAAACTCCTGGGCTCAAGCAATCCTCCCGCCTCAGCCTCCCAAGTAGCTGGGATTACAGGAATGCACCACCATGCCCAGTTTAGCATTGTAGTCTTAATCTTTAAGAAACAAGTAAATTGTTCATGTGCTACCCTGTAGTCCATGGAGACAGGCTGGGTTGGGAGGATGGACAAGTGATGACTAACAAGGTGGCAGAAACCAGGGCACTCTTCTTTCAACCATCCATACCACACAGGTGAGGGGAGCATGCAGCAGGGCCAGATTCCACGCCAAAACACAGCAACGCCACGTGAACGTCAGGCTAAGCACACCAGCACCCACAGGAAACATGCAGTAACCACCGCTGTAGGAATATGTAGCAGGAGCGGGCCCCACTCTCAGCTCTTAAATCGACACGTGTCATTATTGCTAAGGCAGCATAGATCACCCCCAGCAAGGTTCAGAATCCATCACAGATTACATTTTAAAACTACTTTTAAAGAAAGAATTTGAATACTAATCTGAGACTTAAGCACACTAAACCTTCTGCTTAAAGAAAAATTAAAGCTAAGTTGAATTTTCTGGGGGAAAAAAAAAAGCAAAACCAAAACCACCAAAACCAAAACCAAACAAAAAGCCAAATCTAAAAACTTCTTTTCTAAGGCTGAGACTAATATCTTAGATCAATAGTGAGATAGTTATGAAGTACCCCTTGTATGAGAAACAAGTTAATCAATTCTGAGTAAATACATATGCAACTAAATCCTCCAGAAAAGGTAAAAGAAACTAAAAAAGGCTTGGAGTGTATGAACCTTTCTTCTCCCCAAAAATATAGGCTTCACTCTTCATATTTACAATGCAAGAATGTAAAATCTCTGAGAAACACACAGAAAGCCTTCATAAGTAAACCAAGCCAAATCAACAAACATATCTTTACATGGGCAAAAAGGGATGACTCAGCTTTGGGTCCTGTCCTCCCTAGCTATAAAACCTACGTGTGCCCCTGGCTGCCCTTCATCTTTTCATCATGGGCAAGGTTAGCTGGGAGAACAGGCTTTTTCCTGGTGGCCGTTTCTGCAGGCGGCCTCAGGGTTTGTGCTGGGTCAGTGCTGATGTGCTCACTCTCAGGACGACATGCTGAGGCACACGGGTGGGGACACTGCATGCCAGGCCACCCAGAATGACCTTGTTAAGCTTTGAGTAGTCAATGAGGTCGGGCCGGTGTCTGTGGATGAGGGCACAGAGTCCAAGGCCATCTTTCCAGCTTCACGACCGTTGAGAAGAACAGGAACACACGTTAGTGGAGAGAAAGCACCAGCCAGGCTCCGCACCCGGGCAGACACTGGCCTTCCTTCTGTCTGACCTAAAGCACGGCGGCCCCTTGCACCCTCCTCCTCACCCCACCCAGCGGGCTGGTGGCCCTGTGCACACCCGTCTTCACCTCGGGCTCTGCCACAGACGTCCGCCCCCTCACTCCTGTGCTTCCCACTTCCAGGGTCAGGCCCAGCCTTGCCGGAGACCTGCTCTGTTTCTGGATCCACTCTGGTCTGTGCTGGCACAGATGGGGACAGGAGGGGAGGAGGGGAGATGCTGTCCCTGCCCTGCCAGTCCCAGGTTTCCACCTCTCTCTCCGCCAAGTCTCCGTTCTGCCCCTTACCCTCATCCGCCCCAGGTCTGCACAATAAACACACACAAGGACGTCTACCCTGACAATGCCCAGCACACACTTCTTCCGAGAGTTCTTAGGATATTTCAAAAGCCTCCATTAGCTCCCAGGTACTCTTCTGTCTTTTTTCATAAGGTTCTTCACTGTTATTTTAAGGCAAAGGCGTGTGGGTGAGGGAGGACACACGATTAGCAGGGCGGGTCCTGGTTTCTAGTCTGCTTCCCCACAGACACCGGCACTGACCGCTCCTTGGACAGTGCCAGGCTCTGAGCCCGCCAGTGACAGCAGACTCAGTGAGAACAGGCAATGGGAATTCTGTGCCTCCAAAGGTCAGGGGCAGGAGGAGACCCACTGCTGAAGTGGTTGGGTCAATCTGGGGCCAAACAAGGAAAGCAGGAAGGTGAGTGGAAGCCAATCTGGTGCTCTGACATTGACACTGGCAGAAAGTCCCAGCCCTTGCCGGCTCCTCTCATCTGCCAAACAGCGTGTTGTAGGGACAGGGAAGGCTCCTTTCTGCCCTTTGTACTCTCAAGGCCCGGCTCAGTGCCCGACACGTGCTAGACATCCTAAGAATACTGTCTAACTACAAGACCCTCCCCAGTTTTTCATTGTGGCTCATCCCTACACTTCCTTCCTCTAATTATCCATGGCCAGCGGTGGGCCCATTCACATCCATGGGTAACCCACCATCCAAAAGGTGAAAATATAACCAACTTGTCTTGTACACATAACAATGACAAAAAATCTGCATGAGAAAGAAGACTGAAGAAAGTGACCAAATCACACTTTCCTATAACATCTGGATTTCATTCATCCCATTTTCCTATACTTTTTCAAACATAATTTTCCTACTTCTCTGGAATTTCGGCGGAGCAAAGGTGATGGACGAGGGATGTTCCCGTCTGCAGCAGGGCACAGGGATCTGGAATAGCTCGTGCGTGGACCATGCAGACTATGCTAGGGTTCCCCCATCTCCGAGAAGCAACAGCCATTCCTGCCGCCTTCTTGCGATACCAGGTGGGGGCCAAAGTGAGGGGCAGTCTCACAACCTCAAATTCAGAAGGACCATTCTGGCACTGCATACCACTCGTTTATAAATACAGGGCTGTTTTATCAGCATCTCGAACCTTAATCCAATGTTTTCCCGTGGGAGACTCCAAACATTGAGAATTCTGTAGCCTTAGTTTTCCTCCACACATAAAACGCCTCTCAGACCGGAGAGGCAAATGGCAGTGTGAACGGACACTGTCCTCCCTGCCACCCACGGATTCCAGCGAGGATATAGGGACCTGAAGGACTCCAGGTGCTTACCTAGTGTGGAAGTTCTGAATGTTCACATTTCTGTAAGGAGCGGTTTTCCTCTGACACCAAAGCAGCAGACCTTCCTTGGCAGATGTTTCTGTAACGACAGCCAAGAAAAAGTGTCCACAGGGAAATACGCACTGGCTTAGTTCACCCAACTCCTAGTTGCTTCTGAAACACATTTCCCAGGGGGCCGGATCGTCAAATGCATCGTCTCTTCTCACCGCCTCCGCAAGCATATGGGAGCTGGAACCCTGATCCCAGTGACTAACTTCTGATGGCACTTAAGGGGCTTCAGAAGGACAACTCAGGAGGCAACATAAGTTCCAACATAAAAAAAAAAAAAATACTAAAACCAGACTTCAGGTCGAGGTAACTTACTCTTTTTTTAATAAAAGTGATTTTTTAAAATGTGGGGTACCCTACTGTGTGAGGTGACACTGGGGACATCTATTATTCTGGACCAGAGACTATGTGTCCAATTTGGAGGCTGGTAGGGTGTTTCAGACCTCTCCCTGCCTACAGATTGATTGCTTCCTTAAAACATTAGTAAAATATGATACTAGGCACAATCTCTGATTAAAGTGTGTCTGATAGGACAATCTGATCCTTTGTATTAGCTTAATGTTTACTGTATACAATCTTGAAAAATACGTAAACATGAAGAAATGAAAGCAATATGTAGTGTAACTCACACCAAAAAAAATGTGAGTAGTTGATGACAACTAACCCATCATTCATCTTGCTTATAATTCATACTTTTAGGTAAATGAAATTCACAGAAGCTACTATATATCTCAAATGTATTACCTTTCCCAGTGATTTTATAATATTTAAAGGGTTTTGGCCAGGTGAAGTGGCTCACGCCTGTAATCCTAGCACTCTGGGAGGCCGAGGCAGAAGGATTGCTTGATGTCAGGAGTTCGAGACCAGCCTAAGCAAAAGTGAGACCCCATGTCTACTAAAAATAGAAAAAATTAGCTGGGCATGGTGGTGTGCACCTGTAGTCCCAGCTACTTCAGAGGCTGGGGCAGGAGTATTGCTTCAGCCTGGGTTTGAGGTTGCAGTGAGGTATGATCGACACCACGGCACTCTAGCCCTGTCTCAAAAAAAAAAGTTTTATTGGTAAATTTCAAGTTTGGCTACTTGAGTTTTGACCAAGTTAAATAAAACCACCACCACCTATGGTGGCTACAAAAATGTGCTGCTCAGACTTCCTGTGGCTGCTGCTGGGAGCACAGGGCAGACAGCTTACATGCCAACTGCAGCTCTCTGAATGCACCCATGCATTCCCATGGAGACCACACTTCCCCAGGGCTGCTCCAGCCCAAGACTGGGGTGGGGCGTAGAGCTGGGCCACCCCTGCCTGACATGGGACTTCCCTCAGGGCAGCTGAGACTTAAGAACTCCCCATCGGCCTGGATGAACCAATCTCAGAACCACACTGCATCGGAGACCCTTCTTCCCCAAGCCTCCTCCCTTCCCTTTCTGGCCCAGGTGTCAGCCAGGTGCTGTGGCCTGTACTCCTCAGACATCTCTTGCTCCTTCCCCTCTGTCCTGCACAGGCACTCTCCCCAAGAAATTTCTTGCACTTCTATTATGAACTGAATGTTTACATCTCTCCCATTCTCCCACCAAATTCACATTTTGAAGCCCTAAATCCTAATGGGATAGTATTTGGAGATGGAGCCTTTGGGAGGTAATCAGGGTGAGATGAGGTCATGAGGGTGAGGCTCTCATGAGGGGATTAGCGCCTTTATAAGCAGAGACACCAGAGGGCTTGCCCACTCCCATGCTCTCCCACCCCAGCCCCTACCATGCGATGCCAAGCAGGAAGTCAGCCATCTGCAAGCCCGGAAGGGGCCCTCACCAGAACCAGACCACGCTGGCCCCCTGACCTTGGACTTCCAGCCTCTAAAATGATGAGAAAATAAATGTCTGTTGTTTAAGCCACCAAGGCTATGATATTTTTTTATGGAGGCCCAAGGAGACTAAGACAGCTTCTAATACATCTTGGTACCTGCTTCTTCGAGGACCCAAACTTACATGCATCCAAACAGCTCCACGAAGCCACTTACATAACCTAGGATTCGACTCATATTTGAATGTTAACAATTTAGAAAGTCCCTATAAGCATGTGGATGCTAACACTGGGCCCTGGCCTTCCATCTTAGGAAGAGCTTAAAGTTGATTTTTTCAAATCAAAATAAATATTTTCTAATTTCTAATTATGTATCTAATCTGTCAATAGACCCTCACTCATAATCCAGATGAAATATACAAACCCCAAAAGTTTCATGTACTATAAGAATAACTTTAATGACTCCTGTTCATGTCTCCTATCTAGAAAATTCTAGTTAAGGAAAACAAAATGAAATTTCTAAGACTCTATTAAAATATTAATTGGCACAGATGCTGAAATACGAAACTCCGTATCTAGCTGTTATGCTACATACATAGCTGCCTGTCCAGTCCTGACCATTGTAATTAATAAAAACAACATTGGGAGGAAATTATAGGCTGTATTTGATGAAGTTCACATGAAACTTGCCAGGTGAGAAGAGTAAATAGAGGTATAGTAGAGACCTACAAATCCTAAAATTGCTGCTTAAGTTGAGACTTACAAGTCATTGAGTTTCGCCTAATTTCTGTCTGAATATATGTGAACACTCAGGCCATGAATGTCAAACAAGAGTTTCTCTGTATTTAACTGGCTACACCAATCAAAGGTGGCCTACCTCTCCCCAGCTGCCAAGTCCATTTTTAGGCTTTCAACAAAAGCTTAGCAAGCCTGTGCCAATGATGTACATGATTGGAATAGCCTACCCCCGACAGGTGTAGGGGAAATGTGAAACATGGCCGTCTGGCACAAACAGGTCCACACCCAAAACCCTGATCACGGGTGTAAAAAGCATGTGATAGACTGGCAGTGTCATTTGTCATTCCATCATGAAAAACAGTATGATGTCCCAGGAGCCCCATCTACTTACCCCTGGACTGCCTTCAACAATAGATATATTAATCTCTCATTTTCTTTTCTGGAAGAGGCCCATGATTTTGTGAAGGAAACTGGCTCCTCCAAGAATTTGGTTTTAAACAATGTCTTTTTCTACATAGTATATATCATTAAAACAAATAAAGATGATTTTTCTGTCGCCTTACAGAAATCAAGTAAGGTTGCTAAAAAATTACTCCATAAAACTAAAAAAAATAAAAATATAAGTTAGCAAACTAACATTACCTACCTGAAGAATGTTGGCTTGAAGAGAGTTAGGTACTTTGTTGACGAAATTACCATTATGGTTTTGGTTTGTTTGTTTGTTTGTTTGTTTTTGAGACAGAGTCTCACTCTGTTGCCTGGACTAGACTGCTATGGCGTCAGCCTAGCTCACAGCAACCTCAAACTCCTGGGCTCAAGCAATCCTCCTGCCTCAGCCTTCTGAGTAGCTGGGACTACAGGCAAGCACTACCATGCCCAGCTCATTTTTTCTATTTTTAGTTGCCTGGCTAATTTCTTTCTATTTTTAGTAGAGACGGGGTCTCGCTCTTGCTCAGGCTGGTCTGAACTCCTGACCTCAAGCGATCCCCCTCCCCCCCCCCCCCCCCCCCCCGCCTTGGCCTCCCAGAATGCTAGGATTATAGGCGTGAGCCACCATGCCCAGCCAGAAATTACCACTTTTTACTGTTTAATTTCTTAATCTTGTGAGGAACAGATTAATATATCCCCTTATTGTGACATTTTACAAAATACTGTGATTTGACTATCTTATTTTGGGCCTATTAATAATTTGGGGGAAACTCTAATGGATAATACATTCATAGCTATACTTGAAATAGAATTAAGTTTTAAATTCATATTATCACTAATTTAAAATTTGTAACCAATCATAAAAAACCTGAGGTCAAGTTCATGTCTGTAATACTTGTGGAAAAAGGATTTGCTAGTCCAGTTAAATGTAATAGTGTGAACAAGATTTTTAAAAATAGTATTTGTTCTTTAAAGTGAGTTTGACTGTTTAAATATCTGAAGTTAGAAATATATAAAAACAAATAAAATTATTACTATTTTTTAAGAAAGCAGGAACTTTTAGGAAGCATCTTACTCTTTTCAGTAGCATAAAGGAACATACTTTAATAAAACTACATTGTGCAAAAGCTCTCAAATTCAGACTATTTATTAATTCCAACTGTCATTCCTGAGCCTGAATTATTGTGATTTTAATGTCATCATATCTTAGTTTGATTTCCAGATGACATAAATGAGTCTTCAGTGCTAGAATTATCTAAGTGAATTAAGGGCAAGTACTGCAGGCTTCATGGCACCTGGCACAGCAGCAGGCAACGTCTGTTGCTTGATGAATAACTAAAATCACTTAAAAAGACCAGAGTCGGAGGGTATTCTGGCCTGTGCAGAATTATAAATGATGCCCCTATCCGTCACCATTCAGGTACCTGGTTACCTGTTAGGTTACAAAGTTAGGAGAAGCCAACCAGTTGGACAATTCACACTGCCTTAAACCTATTCTGCAGTTAAACATTTTGTGATCTGAGGGCTAAATAGGCAAAGTTCTAATTTTAAGAATGTCAATTTGACACTTTTCAACAGTGCTGAATTTATCAAAATATTTGGGAGTGCAGTGGGCGTGAAAGACTAAAGATTTTTATCTTCAGCGGCAGTGCCAAGGATTAAGATTCTATTACAATGATGAAACAGTTGTTAGGCCAAGAGACACAGTGACAATGGAGATTTTGTTAAAAAAAAAAAAAAAAAGAAGAAGAAGAAGAAGAAAGAAAAGAAAAAGGAAGGGAAGGAGGCAAATAAACTAACTTGGGTTGTAACAGATTATTTTTTTGCACCTAGAAAAAAAAAATGTTTCAGTTGTGAGCCTAAAGAACTCTGCATAGCTGTGAATTTACTAGTATAACAAGCAATCCAGAAGGTCAACAAATGCTCATTTTAAAAAGTGACTTCTGTTCTGAATATGTGTTCATCTTTTCCAACATGATTCCACCCTCATGAATGAAACAGTGTTGCCAGGGTCTTTTCCTGCACGCATATAAAATTCATGAAAACCTAACTTGCATGCCTTTCATTCAATCGTGTTAAGTGTTCAACTTGATAATATCTTACCCAGATTTTAATTTACAAGTTCAATTTGAAAATCATACAACTAGACTTCTAACCACGTCTTTTACCTTCAACTGAAATATCCTGAATAGCAAAGCGAAGGATGATGGTCCAGATCATACCCAAGGTCATTTTCACGTTGCCATCGACAATTTCTGTGGGTAAGAAATCAACAAATCAATGTAAAGATAACATCATGAGGATGTAACTTTTTTCCCAATAGATAAATTTTGACTTCAGAGCTATTGGGAAATATACATATGGAAAGACTAGTTTATGTTTTTATAAGCATCACAGTGTGTCTGGTTATAAATACGGTATTCATAACCAAATGTCTTCAGTTTAAATGAATTCTGAGTTAATAATAAGCACAAATCTTGCATATGCATTATCACTGAAAACCACCCAGGAGTTTCCAAAGTTTTAAGCCTATATGAGCTAAGGTTTTAAATAATCAAATAAAGAGAACACAGTCTCATCTTCATCCTGATCCTTCTTACAGCACTCCCCAGCTGGCAGGTTGCAGGACTCAGCAGTTGTGCATAACAAGATGCAGGTAGCTGCACCTCCTACGGACCTCACCAGAATCTGCCACAGAGAACAAAGAGGCCACTTCATTCCTATTAATTAGTTCTTATTAAGAGTCATTGGCATGTGTAAGTTCTTTCTCCTTCCTGTAAGTGGTCTGAAGGAGACAGTGTTATATGTGAATCTATTCTTTGCAAATAACCTCTAGTGCCTGGTCTCCCACTCATGGTACCATTTGTTCTCATTTCCACCCACGCAGCACCTAGCAGAGAGCCAGACACAGGTGGGCATGGTAAAAGGTGGAAGGGAAGGAGGGAGGGGAGAACTCAAGTCACAGGCTGCACCTCTGCTGTGAGGTCAGAGTGGCAAGACAGGGTTACGCCATCACACCTCTTACCTTCCGCCCCGATGGACACCAGTTTCACCCCTTTGCTGGCTATGTAATCCAAAGCTTTGTTGACATTAGCAATTTTGTGGAACCGCATTTTTCCTCGGTCAGGTTTGGGCAGCCTTTCCCCTGGTGGGTGAAAAGAGCACAGTGCAATCAGAGGGAGAGTGACCCCTCGATGAGGAATCGAGATGCCAAAATTCAGAGTCCGTGCTTTCCTTAAACGGAAATGGTTATGTGACTGTTTCTGACGAGTGCCTGGTTTCTCTAAATCACAGCAAAGAGGGAACACTAACCGAAAAAAGCCCTGCAGGATCAAATGGATCATCAGGCAACCATACTATTAAGGCCATATGCTTTTCGGATCTGCAGGGAGAGTCCAGTTTGGCCCATGATCCAACTTACAAATGAGTAAACAGAGAAGCTGGTTAGTGTCCCTGGAGCATGCGGGTTGCTGGCTAGCTGTTGGAAGAAATCAGGATGACCAGTTCAAATCCCGGAGGTGGCTGCCAGAGCTTGTCTCTGACATCTGGTTATGAAGATATATGGATCAGGGCAGTTCTGCCCTCACCCCTCCCGGTCACACTTCCACAAAGGCGATCCATCCTCTGGTCCAAAGTCTAAATCAGCCAACTGAAATTCAGGGCAAATTATAACCTCACTGGGATTTTAATTCATATGTTCAGAGTTACACCAGCATGTACATTGGCTTTTTGGATACAAGATGATTTCTGGAATACACACTAACTGGACCAAGAGTAGAGAGGGCAGCATGGTAGGTGGTCAAGTAAATGTCATTTTTTCTTCTCTCATTTTGTTTCGAGGTAGGTGGTATAAACATTATCTTAATAAGTCAATTTTAAACAGAATTTACTCCTTCTTTAGAACAGAAAAATAACTCCAGGCAGATTGCTCTCTGGAAAGGCTTTCTTTGCCAATGATACTATGTTCTCGCCTAGCCAAGTTCAAAGGGAACTTTTGATGCAGTCATCTTCAAATAGATGCTTACCTACTGATAATACATAAAAATAGAGGACTGGGGTATATTAATACCAACCTGAGATGACTTCCAAAAGCAGCATGAGCTTAAGGCCATTCCTGAAGTCTTCCTCGATGTTCTCAATCTGGGTGCCAGCTTTCCTCAGGTGGGAGTTACACCAGGCGGTGAAGGTCTGCAACGGAAACCAAACACCACTTAGCACAGGCCCATTAGCTGTCAGACCCCCTCATGCGGACAACACTCGACACCTTACACACTGGCGGAGTCTATGGGGCTGGGGCTTTTTGGGGTCTCTAGAGAATGCAGAATTTGAGAGAAAGGAGAACTGGTAACCCAAAGGTAAGAATTTTGTAAAACTTCCTCTTTAGAGACAAGAACTCATTTGTTTGATATTCCAACCTGAAGAATTTTTGCCTTCAGTTAAAAAAGGTACCATGTTTATACCCACAGCATCACCTTCTGAAAACCTCTTACTTTGTAGAAAAGACAGACTGAATTAGGATGTGCTTATTCCCCACCTATAACAAAAATATGCTTGTTTGCAAAATGGATGAATAAATAATGTTTAGAGAATGTTCAAAATGTCTTACTGTAGAGCAAAGGATGGGAGATATTACATAGCAGAAAGGAGGAGAGAGTAGGGACCCATAACCACTAATTATCTACAATTACTTTATATTGGATGAACAACAGTTTTAAGCTAGTAACTAAATCAATTAAACAAATTTACAGTGTAGTCAATTATTTAAAAAATAGTGACAATTACAGTAACCTCCTACTAGCATATTCCAGGCCCTGGACTAGATCCTGGATTTTATAGATGACTAGATACAGCCCTGCCCTGGAAGGGCTCACGGTTCAGTCACGTTAACAAATTACCAGGACAATCTTCAGCAGAAAATGGACCATATATTAAGTGGCATCCACAGTCATTCTGTTTATTTCTCAAGCTTCTTTTAACTTGGCTTCCACTTGTGTGCTATTTCCTGCCAAAACCAGATTAGAAATCCTTCTGGCAGCTGTTGGCTAAGAATGCAAACTGTCCCCTCCTCTCACAACAGCTGCTGGGCTTGAGAACAAAGTGCCTGGGACGTCAACCTGGGGGGTAGGGGACACGCAAGGAGGGTTTGTGTTTAAGATGAGAAAATCAACCTACCAAGAGTAGGCTGCTTCCAAGTAAGACTACAAAAAGACAAAATGGCCATAAATGTGATTTTCAAATCTAATACTCGCTCATTTCAAGGAATATGTGAATGGCATTAAATTCAAGGACAAAAAGAAAATGTAGGCATGTTCTTGGATTTATAGTAATAAATTTTACCCAGAGAGCCTAAACTATAATAATAATTATTTCTTCTAAAACAAATCTAAATCTTTAGCTAGGTCTAAACAGAAAAGATATTCTAAGCCATATACTTTAAATCTGTATGTTCAATGTGGTAGGCCCTAGCCATAGTGGCTTTTTAAACTTAAATTAAAATGAAATTAAATTAAAAATTTAGCTCCTCAGTTGCACAAGTCATTTTTCAAGTGCTCAAAAGCCACACGTGGTTAGTGGCTACTATATTGGATGGTGCAGATTTACAACATTCCCATAATAACAGACAGTTCTGTTATCTCTAGATAATTGGTTTCTTCGTTTTGTTTTTGGAGACAGAGTCTCCCTGTCACCGGCCTAGAGTGCAATAGTGTCATCATAACTCACTGCAACCTCAAATTCCTGGGCTGAAGCGATCCTCCTGCCTCAGCCTTCCGAGTAGCTGGGACTACAGCCACACGCCACTATGCCCAGCTGATTTTTCTATTTTTAGTAGAGACGGGGTCTCGCTCTTGCTCAGGCTGGTCTCAAACTCCTGGCCTCAAGCAGTCCTCCCACCTTGGTCTCCCAGAGCGCTAGGATTGCAGGCACGAGCCACTGCGCCTGGTCACTTTTGTTTTTTGAAGATTAAGATAATTATAAGAATCCGTTATTTATTTATTTAAATGTTAATTCTGTGTGTTTACTTTTTGAATGGGTAACATTTCCTTGGTTCCAAATTCAAGTGGTACAAAGGGTATAAAGGAAAAAGCCTTCCTCTCACCCTTGTTCCCTAGCTACCCAGTGCCATGCTCCAGAGGGAACAAAAATATCAGTCTCTTGTGTATCTCTCCAGTGATATCTATGCATACATAAAACATGCAGACACATATATCTTGTTTTAACATAAATGATAATATACACATTGTTTTGCACCTTGGTTTTTTTTTTACCCACTTAAAAAATATAACCTAGAGATCATTCCATATCGGTACAGGTAATTCCTTTTTATAGCTGCATAGTATTCCGCTGTATTGTATATACCATACTTTATGTAACTAGCTCCCTATGGATGAACATTTAGGTTGTTTCCAGATAATTAATTTCTTACAGTAAAAAATATCCCAGGCCCCATCTTCAGCAGGTAAAACTATTTTAAAGGATTTTTTTTAACTGATAGTATTGAGACTAACCATATACCTGATCTTTTTGGAAAGGCACAAGAGAATAGCAGGTTGTGATTTTTTTAAAAAGTAATTGACAAGGAGAAAATATAATGATATAAATATTTATACGGTATTTTTTATTTAAGTTCTACTTAAAAAATGGGCAAATATTGCTGGTGCAAGTCACCATACCTTATGATAGCATTATTTAAGTCTCTTCATAATAAAAGTATCAGAAGCAGTTTTGGATATAACCCCAAAAGCCGCTCATGAATTCAATGTAAGCTTCCTGCCCCCCACTGTGGAATACTGTGAAAGTCTGTTTGATACTACATTTTTATAGGTATACATACAATGAAGGTAATTTACCATAGGTAATTATTTAGTTGTGCAAATTCAGAGAAGAATTTAATCTAAAAGGTCAATTTATTTAGTTGAGTTAAGCCTAATGAAGTTTCCCTGTCTTTAATGAGTACTACTAAGAGCCAACAAAGGTGGTAACTAACCAACTTAAATGTGGAAAAAGGACTCCAACTGTTCTGTGATAATAGCTTGCAAAGAGGCCAGGGTACTCCGAAAAGGAGTTTTAAGCTTTATTAGAATGTTTAATTTTTAGTCTATTTCCTGTTTTAATTACCATGGCCTAGGGAGACTATTGCTACGCATTTCTCATCACCTCTGTTTCTGTGAAAAGCCTGTTAATCATGCAGGAGATAAAGACAACAGCAACAACAAAACCCCACACATGTGAGCTGAAGATTTCTTTGTGAACTTTCCTTCTATTTGAACTGCAACATGCATCTAGAAGGTCCATGAAAAATAAACCCTGGAGAAATCAAATGAGAAGAAAGGCAGGTCCACATGATTCTGGAAGCAGGCTCCTTGGTTCAAACCAGATTACTGAGCCAGAAGTACTTAAGGGAAATCCTGGTCTATTGAACCAGACACAGACCATTGAGGAAAGAGGCCAATGTCTCCCCAACCCATGGTCTCCCTCAACCAGAGGTTGTACACATGAGATCCCTGTACTTCCTCTTTTGCTTCAACTCAAACCCTTCCTCTACCTGTCTCCTAGAAAAAAGCTATTCTCTGTTCCTCTGCACCTAACCATAAATACAAATGCTTTTGGCATCTTGAAAATGGGCACGTCAAAAAGTTTCAGAGCCACACAGAGGACCAAGATGGGAAACCACAAAACCATCTATCCCCAGGAAAGAAAGACAGATGTTTCTAGTCTTTATCAACTGCCAAAGAAGTTAATACAAAGCTAAGGGAAACAGCGTTCAAGTCAGAGAGAGAAAAGATGGACATGCAGTGCAAGACATTCTCACTACATCTATGCATGTATGTATGTATACGTGTATGTGTGTGTGTGTGTGTGTGTGTGTGTGTGTGTACGTATGGTTTCACTCGAAAAGACTGAAGGATACTCGAAACTATCAGCAGTCCCTGCCTTTGTTATATTCTGGAACATGATTTAAAGGCCCAGAAAATGCTTCTCAACCCCCAAAACACAGTGTTTGAGAAAAATACCAGTTGAAGGAACTTCCCAGGAAATTCTTGCAATCTATTAACAAGAACTGTTAGCCCCATTCAGTGGTGGGAGAGGCTGCTGTGTCTTTCATGAAGGACTTATTAGCAAAGTCCCTAGTCCATGGGAACTATAACACTATTGCCTTTCTCAGCGAAATTATGTAACAGGACAATCAGCACAATGTATTTCACAGCAAAAAAGTACTTATGTCCTTACTGAACTGTTGAGATAAGCTTGTGATATTTAACTGCTATGCTTCTGAATTTGGTTTAAGTTAATTAAGCCTATAGCCGTATCAACCTACATTGTTGACTATTCCATAGGGTGAAGGTAGAAAAGGTTTTTTATTCAAAATGGGCTAAATCTGTTATTATTTATATTATTTCTCCTTGACCACACAAGTGCACAATTCTACCTGGAAAAGTTTATTATTGGGGTACACAGATGAGGGACCAAAAAAAAAAGATCAATCATGAGTCTGCCATGGTTTTCTGAATATAAGTCCATTTCATCTTCCAGCTAATTATTGCTTCTTTTAGTAATGAGGCTCTAATCTTGGGCTGGTTCCTGTACGACTTGAACCTTTACCGTTCCATTTTCTCCAGACAAATGTTTTGGCAACACATTTATAAAATTTCTCTATACTTTTTTTTTAATAATAATAACATAAAATACTCATTTCAGATCACATTTCCTGAAATAAAAACGAACCACAGACATGAGGCTTTTTGAATGAAATGAACCGGGGTCTACTGCAGGCTGGGATGCTCAGGCAGAGATGTAGCGCAAAGCCCTGGGAGAGGCAGGCCTGAATACCTTTTGGCTTTAACCCTGCCAATTATAAGACAGCATTGTCTGTTAGGGCAAAAACGGTCGGGGGCACTGTCAAAGCATTCTGTGATGTTGAGGTTGCATATCATCTACTGCTTTCCTCAGGGAGCTGAGACATGAAGAGGCCACTCTGCCCTGACACTCGTCGTGGTCTGCGTCCCATGGGGTGGGACAGCCGAGCCCCAACCGGGGCAACAGAGGCCCCCAAGAGGGCACAGGGAGGACAGGCCGAGCTGGGTCCAGCCTGCGGTCCTGGCTCAGCACTTGAATTCTATTTCTGACTCTGACACCAGGCAATTATTTGTCCTTCACGTCCTGATGCTTTCCCGGCTATAAAAAAGGAGCAGTCATTGTCATGATCAGCTGCATGAAATCGTTCAAATGGTTATCGATGGGAGAAGATATTCAAAAGTAGGCCGGCCAACACTACCTGTGCCAGGATGGTGCTGACACCCTCTCCCGTAAAACCACTGAAAACCACAACTCCATTAAGCTGCTTTTCTAAAAATGCTCCATTTATTTTTCTATTTACAATAATCACTTTAATAGCATCTTCTTTTCCACTTCGCAAATTCCCAATTTGCCAAGATTACTTCTAATTGCTTTCCTGGTTCTTTTCAAATATTGGAAAAGCGAAGGGGCTCTAGAAAGCTGCATAATGTTTTTTTAATCTCTGGTTAAAGTAGCAGAGGAAGATCAGAGCTGTTTCTCTGAAGTAAATGTGATTTCAGCGATAGCATTAAGAAAGGAGATTCCACCCTCACAGAGAGTAGAGGCCCAACCCTCTGAGGGGGTAGAAATTCCTGCAATCAATGTAGCTGGCAAAGGACTACAAAGCTTCTCAATCCCCCCAACCAAAAAAGCCCTCAAGGTACACACATCTCAAGAGGAACCGCCCTGGGTAATCCTAGAAAATGCTGTAACAACCCAACCAAGGGGTCACTCCAGAATCACATCAGAACCCAGCAGTATGACTTTGAGTTTAAATATTCAGACACTCAACCACCTTGAAAAACATTTTGAAAGTGTTGGCATCTATGCGAACATCAAGAAAGTTCTCTGGACCCAGAAGCTACTCACAGTGGTGACTAAGTGTTCAGCATAATGAAGACTGAATAACCATCTGACTTTGAAAAATTCCAAACCTTCAAGGCTGCCAGGTGCCCAGATACACCTTGCAACTATTCACACAAAATTTTATCAAAGCGAGGATCATGTAAATGAAAAAGTGTTAATTCTGAAGATCTTGCATGTGCTACACTCAATTACTGGGATGTCCATTTGGGGCCCTAATGTTCTCATGACTTACGTAACCAGGCATCTAACTACACAGTGCGCAGCCCTTTTATTCTCTGCCCACAAATCTCTGCTTAGTCTCAAGATCCTGTTAGATAACATGGTATGTGATAGCTCAGTTTAGTAATCCCAGAAAAACATGCAGCCCTTAAATCCAAAGCCTGGCTTTATGACCAGTGTCTGGTGTGGGCCAGTCAGCTCATCTCTCCGTGGCTTGTTCCTTCCTCCAAGGAATGCATTATTCATCTAATTCTACCAGTTTGCTGTGAAGTGCGATGGATTATAAGAGACTGGAAAAGATTTTACAAATATAAATGCCATAGAAACACAAAGGAACAGCAATCAGTGATGGCAATTCAAAGAAACTTGAGGTGCTGTGGGGTTTAAACTGAAAGAGAAGTAAGTCATTCCAGAATCCTGCTCAGGTAGGGCAAGATTGCTTAGAAAAATAAAGACAGCCTATAGTCACGATTTAAGCCTACTTGAGCACAGGAGATATTCCGCCTCCCATAACTACGGATGAACATGCTGTTGCTTAGCACAATTCATAGAATGTTGTCGCACAGACAGAAAGGGGATGCAAGAAGATCTGCGATCCGGGAATCCAGGACACTACTAAGTCTTCATCTTTTCCAGATTTGTCACAAGCATTCACATGGCTGTTCAGAGAACAAAGAGCATCATTAGCATATCCCCTGGGTAGGTGTTCAGAACATCAGTTTTTGCTGATAAGGAACAAAAAGTATTTTGCCCATGCAATTTTTTTTAAAAAAACTTATTACTAAGGGACAATTAAAATAACGGGCAATATTTGAATCAGGACTTGGTTCATAATACACGAGGTACAAAGAGCCTTAAAATTAACTCTTGTAAAAAGGCAAATCCCATCGCATTCCACTGCAAAAGGAAGACCCACAACTGGTTTCCCAGGCTTTTATGTGTCTGTACGCATACGTATTATGAATCAAAGACCCAAAAATGAACTTGGTAGCCTCTAATCCTGACTTATTCACCTCTGCCATCACCTAGAGAACCCAGCACATGCACCTGCATTCACACATACAGAGCTAGTACCGACTCAAATTTTCAATACTTCCAAGTTCAAACTGTGATGATCTGTCATAAATAAATTGAAACCTCAACAGTACCAAAATGCTGCTTTTAACTTGAGTTCTAGGGATACTGATAAAGACAAATTTAATTACCCAAAGACAAGGTAAGGCGGAAAAAAAGAGAAGTAGCTTTTTTTTCTGTTGACTCACCCCAACAAACTGCCTGCAAGCAGGATTCAGAATTTCTTTCTACCCAATGCCTTGGTATACCTACCAGTCTCAAATTCAGGGGTAGGAAAGCCTAAAAATCACTCAAGAGTATTCCTAAGCACCGTCATCACCACCACCAGAACATTCTAAGAAATGCTGGTCAAAGTAAGAGAGAAGTGGGGAGCTTTGTTTTGTGTTCTGGACGGTGCTTGGGACATAGTGACAATAACTTTTGTTGAATAAGATCTTATTTTTCAGACTTTCTGGAATAGATCAAAATGGAGAGCAGTCAGATTTTTTTTTTCTTCTAATTTTATCATGGCACTCATCAAGTACTAAGCCAGATTTTTCTAATTGAAAAAATTTTAAAAAATTGGGAAGCTAAAACTGTGTACCTGTTCAAGTTCCAGGCTTTTAAAAATTATTATTATCATGTCAAACTTAAATACAAAACCCCTGAATGTTAAGAAAGACCCTGTAATCTTGCCAAAAAAAAAAAGACAGAGAGAGAAAAATACCTTGCAAAAATAACAGGCAACCTCACAGCTGAGGGTATCTAAAAATAGAATCAGGCTAATGGATGACACTTTAAGTGGATAGGTTAAAGATGGCTCTCCCAGCACTTGAAGAGATAGTCTTATCCAGGTCTGGTTTTAATCAGAAATTCTGAACCGTGAATTTCAGGCTTCAACGGCCAGGCTCAGAGACTGACTTCCATTTATTCCATGAGCTGTTCAGAACACAGAGAGAAAGGTGATAAGCTCTGAGGCTGCTAACAGGGAAAAAATGCTTTTCAGGGTTTACAACAAAGCTAAATCTAGCCCCAACTAATTTCTAATTTCAGTTTGAGGAATAACCTCCTTTATGTGTGGAATCTCTCCCATAACTTCCAGAAAGGATGGAAGCTATGGAATTTGGAAAGCACAAATGGGTAATAAGCCTACTTTGTACAGGGAAAAATCTGTGCTCCAAAAGAAAACCTGTGCAATGTCCATAAAGCAGCGCTTCTAGGCTCTTCTACAACTGTGTGTGTCACAGATGACAATAACAATGCAAAGTAATTCTGTCTACAGACATGAAAATGAATTCTGTCCAGTACAGGGACAACCCACATCTTTATAGAAAAAAGTCTGCCTCCCTTTGGGCATTCTTTTCAATATTCCTGATCTGTAAATGTGTCTATTCTTCAGATGCTCTTTTGGAATCGGTTATAAAGCCTCACCAGTGTTCTCATTAATGAGTTAAATAACATCTTTAACACACATTCATGTTTATATTTGTATGGCGGTCATGATTTTACATTGGAGAATGTTAACACTTAGTTTGAGTCTTTCTTCTGAAAAGAGGTCAACATTCCAATATGCCAAAATATTCACTATTCTGATCTGAATGTTATTGATTTCTGTGATATTATGATATACATATATTGGTTTTTGTCCACGGTTCCTGGCTCATAACTCAACCCTGGGTGCTTCCAGCCTCAGAAGCAAATCTCAGAGAACAGATTCTCTCTGACCTCCTGCCCTCCTTTCACCTGCTCCTTTTTCTCCCCAGATAGGACTCTAATCTCGCCCCTGCCTTTCTGCCTCGGAGCTGGCCATCATTAAAGAAATTCTCTGACCTGCTGTGCCTGACTGTCAGTCCTAAGACCCCGATTTCAGAAGGGGTCCTGCCCCATAACCTGAAGGAAAGAACGGTGCAGACAGGCCAAGAAGAATCTGGACAGGCCTTGCCGGGTTTCCCAACTCAGCCTATTGGCATTAGGCCATGCCCTTTTTGTCCAGTTACATTTCTACATGGTCGTCTATGCTCCGATCATGTCTATTCACTGAAGTCCCCATAAAAGGCCCAAGAGGATGGGGTACAGAGAGCTTCCAGGATAGCTGACCACGGGGAGGTTTCTGGAGGGTGGTGTGCCTGGCGTGGGCATGGAAGCTCCGCGCCCCTTCCCCCACACCTCACCCTACATATCTCTTGTCCGTAAACCAGTAGACACAAGTTAAGTGTTTCCCTGAGTTCTGTGAGCTACTCTAGCAAACTAATTGAACCAAAAGAGGGGGTTGTGGGAACCACAATTTGAAGCTGGTGGGTGAAAAGTTCTGGAGGACCAGAATTGCAACCGGTTGTCTGAAGGACGGTCAGTCTTACGGGACTGAGCCCTCAACCT
Source organism: Lemur catta (assembly GCF_020740605.2). Taxonomy (NCBI): domain Eukaryota; kingdom Metazoa; phylum Chordata; class Mammalia; order Primates; family Lemuridae; genus Lemur; species Lemur catta. The sequence goes on along the minus strand of NC_059152.1, from coordinate 9,923,565 downwards.
GTGGATCTGACAGCGTTAACTGAAATTGGAGGACATCCAACTGGTGTCCACTGCAGAACTGATTGCTTGCTTGGTCACATTTGGGCACAGAAGTCTTCTGTGTTGATTGTTATGGTGTGAGAGAAGAGGAAAAGGTTTTAATTTTTTTCCACTATTTCGCTGAAGATAAATAGTAACTAATACACGAGAATGATGCACAGAATTAACTGAAGTCCATCACACGCTGACTTTACATTATAGTTTGCATCCCTTGTCCCGGGAAACTAACAGCTGTCTCAAGGCTTACCACATTCCCTTCTTATGTCAAATTCTCCATTTAAAACCCAATACGTGTCCTCATGTTCCCTCTTCCACTGATCGCCATAAATAATGCTGGATTTGCGTTGAATTATTTAGCATTTTTCTCTGTCTCATAAAAGATCTTACATTTATCAAGAAGCTAAAGTATTTCCATCTGTTAATTTCCTCCCTGCTGAAAAAATGTCCTACAAACATTTTATTACCACTTACAGGAGTCCTTATTACTCATTCTCCTAAGTCTTATTTTTCAGCTGCAACTACTAATCTCCACCTCTCTATAACCCTCAAGGTGGAGTTAAGCGACATAGCCAGGACATCACACATTTCCGAGCTGTGGATTCCTGATGCTAGCTTGCAATTCAAGCTAGCTCTATTTTAATTCCAACGGTTGTTTTAAAATTCTTAAAACAAGATTTTAATTATTTAAAAAAAGATACAGCATTCTCTCTTCTAAAAAAGGGTTAACAAACAATCTCGAGGGAACCTCCCATGTTAACTGTTAAATTCAAAGGAGTTAAGACTAGAAATATGAAGATTCTTCCCAAATTATTTTAGGGCTGGAAGCATATGTTAAACTAACCAAATCAAATATCTTTAGAATCAACGTCGAAGTCATTTTTGCTCTTAAAGGTTAAAAAAAAGTAAAAGGTAGTAAGCGGAAAGAAACACAGCAAAGCTATCGGTGCCTGGTCATCTGAGCTTAAAGATTTTCTGAGCCAGGATCCTGACTTAGCCACTAGCTGGATGTTCTGTGGGGTCACACCTGCCTCCCCCAAAGCTGGCACAAACTACGTGGAGAATTCCTCGGAGGACTCTCTGGTAAGCAACCATATTAAGCCTTACATATGATTGATCCTGAGCTATGCTTCCCAAAATAGCTTGTTCCCTGGGAGCTTGGGTAATTATGTGCAAGATGTGGCTCTGTGACAGGGCACACCCAACTGTTGCTCAGTTTTAGGCAAGAGCAGCATTTATTATACTTTCCTCATTCTCTTCTTGAGGATGAATTCAAGCTTAAAGAAAAGCACACTGATGTTTCCCCCCTCGGCCCATCCGGCAACTGGGGAAGCAGCTTGTACTACGCAGACAGCAAAATAAATATTCTTTAATTTAAGTTCACCATACTGCTACTATTTTCGGGGACCCAAATAAATGGCTGCCTACACAAAGGGATGAAAGCCTTCATTTAGAATGAAACAGCTCCCTGTAACACCCCACATTCTCCGCATCGGTGTCCCGGACCAGAGCACGGTTCTAAGTAAGGAACAGCCCACAGTCAGGTACATCTATAGCTTCCCCCACACATGGGGAAACTCTGGTGAGCATATGGAATACAAGCAGGAATGCTGGGCATTTCCAAAGTTCTTGCCAACTCCACACCGGTGGGAACCGGGCTGGGATTTCCTCCATCCAGAGTTCCTGACTGCAAAGTGTTCATGAAAACAGATAATAAAGCCTTTGCATCCTCAGCCATTTCAGACAATTAAATATTTTGGTATAAAATACACAAATATATGCTTCTAGACTATGGCCTAAAGCCATCTAATAGGCACCTGGAAGAATGTGAATACTTATTTTCTCTGGGTTATGACTTTTTAAAATTTCTTACCTATATGGTCTATGATGAATACGTATTCTCTATGCAGTCATTTAAAAATATATCTCAAAAAAGTAATTTGGGAAAATATATACAATTTGTTAGCACGGATTCGTAAACTATTTTCTTTGCCCTTCCCTGATTATCTGTAATTATGCTAGGTAGCTTTAACTTCATTAATCCTCCATATTCCTAACTGTGGGGATGGGGGAAAACTACTTAAATTGGATATATTTTGGATATGAATTGGATATATATTGCTGGGTATATAATCCAGCAACCTTAGATTTCTGAAGTTAATTGCTTAATGAAGTGCTACTTCAAGATTTGTTAAAGTTTTGCATTAAAATCCGTATTTTGACATCACATTTTAAAATCCTAATGGAGAAGGTACGCCCTGTCCAAGTCCTAGGACTGCAGAACAAAATCCTTTGGAGTCCTTAATATCCAGTTACCCAGATACCAGTTACAGCAATAGAACCCACTGTCATGTACCAGGTATTTCTAACACCTTTTTTCCTGCTTCCCTACCAAGTCCTTAAAGGACTCCAATGGTGACAGCCCCACCTGTGTCTCATTATAGAAATAAGGGAAAATGTTATATTAAACATGACTTTATCACACAGTAAATATATTTATCTGCATTTCAGGTGCCTGAACCTAGAAATAAATTCCTATAATTTTGAGAAAAGACAAACCGTCAGAAGAACAAATCTAGACACCTGACTTTGGTAACTGGTTGAGATAATTAAATAAGTTAACACTTGTTTTTTCAGATGTGCAAAATAAGTGTCGTTAATGCCTAGCCCGTATTAATATCAGATTGTCTGACGTGTAAATATGCACAATATTTATAAAACGATATACGTAGCATATAAAATACCAGAAGTATAACAGCGACGCACATTTCAGAGGGCAACCTGGCTCCCGAGACGCCTCCACTGGCACCAGCGACCCCACGGCCCTCCAGTCACTGGGCTTACTCCCACAGTTGTCTGCAAAGTTTGGTCTTCTAGAAGATTCAGAATTACTAGACTCTTGGTACATAACATTTATGAAAGTATTAGAAATCTCACTTCACCAATATTTGCCTTTTTAAAGTTCAGAAACAGGCCAGCAATTTGAAAAAAGGCAGCAGCACCCTATGTATAAATTGCTTGGGTGCCAACATTGTTCTACCCTCTCCGTGAGGCTGCCGTGCGTATCTCCTCAGAACAGGGTGACCATAGTCTGTACTCTAAACTGGGCCACTTCTGGGAGTCAAAGGAGGTGCTATTTATAATTCCTCTGGGACAACAGCAATGAACTGTGACTGTCCCGGGCAAACCTGAATGTAGGGTCACCCTACCTCTGAAACTATTCCAACCTCCTTCGCCACTTCATTTCATAGAATTCCTGAGATATGAAGTGACTTGCCCCAGGTCACGGGGCTGTTGTGCTGCTCCTCACACAATCTCTCATCTTTTAGGGTTAAAATGAACACTGGAAGGAAAGAGGTGGCCCAGAACTGCCATGCGCAGGCAGCACCCTCCCCCACTTTTCAGGGGCCACCCTGGAAACTCATACATCTAAGAGGGCGAGGGCCTGCTCTGTGCCTAAATAAAATCCCTGGAAGCAGTCTTGGCAAGACAGCCCCTAAAAATAACCTTTCCTGAAGAACCCTTTCATTGTCTGTTCTGCTCCTTCCTCTGGCTGTACTCTGGGGATGGTGGAGGAAACAAAGACGCAGAAGTACCAAATGCAGCATCCTCAGACAGTGTCCCCACCTCCCGACTCACACTCAAGCTCACCACTCCGCAACAGCAATGGTCAGAAAAGCTCAGACAGGACTAGCTCAACAAACCGAGAGAGGGTAGGGTGGTTTATAGGATCAGTCTGCAGGAGAGACAGATGCGCCCCACATGCGACACACAGCCCACAGTACTGACTTCACACATGGGCACACACTGTGGTTAACCATCCATATCTGCAGGATGTTAAAAGGCCCCACCATCCTCTTCTCCTATTGAGTCTAAAATTCACCAAAATTAGATAAAAGGGTTATTTATTATCTCAGAGAAGTCATCTTTAAAATATGGGTGATCCATGGAAAGGCAGGTCTCAGGAATCTTTAGTTTTTAGGAATAGACAATTACGATATTAAGGGTGTGAGAAATCATTAAGAGAATTTGTAGTTTGGGGGACATTAGGAGAAATCATTATCCTACAGATGGAGCAGGGAGCAGGCCTCGGTGCCCGGGGGTGGAGGGGACCAGGAAGTGTGGGGCCTGAGGGAGGAGAAAGGATTTCCCCCCAAACAGGGGAAAGCAACAAGTCAGTACTCATACACCGGCTTTGCAATTTTGTTTCCTCCCAGTTTCCTATCATAATAAAGCATTTGTTAACCATTAAAACTTTTCCTTTTAGAATTGGATATCCCCTATTCATGAAATGTGGCTCTTCCGTGGTCAGTTAGGTTCTGAGAAATTCATTATATTATCTCTGCTTTTGTATATGTTTGAAATTTCCCACAATGAGAAGTTAAATAAAGAAAAGCAGGATTTTTTTAAAAATGTAAAATGAGTTCTGCCTTTTCAGAAGGTATTAGGCCAAATCCCTGCGGAGCTCTGACCTTGGAGCGTGTTCCTACAGACAAAGACAGGATACCTGTAGGTGGATAACTCTAATCTACACTCTTGCCTCTGAAAGTCTCATTTTTCTAGTTCCAAAGGCATGTTGACTCAGATACTCAGGCATCCTGAACTCTGGCTTCTTTTCGAAGGAGTCAGACATACCAGCATTAATTCCAAAGATGTGCCCTTCATGGCATGTCCTCTAGAACTCCGAGAGGTTTACTTGGCTTTTCCTGTGGTCTCTTTCTTACTGCTTTGGCATTTCTGTTGGACCTTTGAATGACAATATGGACCATGAGACAACATTCAGTTTTCTCATTCTCATCAGACATTCCCAGTTGTACCAGTTTAGAAATTAAAAATTCACAGACACACACACACACACACACACACACACACACACACATTCCACAAAGGCAGGAGGAGGTTTCTGGTAAGTGAAAAATTAGGAATGCTGAATCCTTGGCTTCTGCTCTAAGTTGTTGGTCACAGATCCGAGCAGAAAGGAACAAAAACAGAAAAAGTTTAGTAGTTAAAAACGTGGCCCTTAGAGTTAAGCAGCCTGGATCTGAAATCCAACTCTACTATTTACAGACCAAAAATATGCAGTAAAATAATTAGCAACTCCGTATTTTATAAAATTTTAATTGCGAGATTGAACTATGTCTTCATAAGTTAGATAAAATTCTGTGTACATTCTTCCAGCTACCATTTCCCCATCAACCACCACTGTTGCTCAACTTCCCTTGTTAAAAAATGAAGATAATAACATTCATCTTTCAAGATGAAATAAAATAATACATAAGGTTAAAACAGTGCCTGGAAATTCTCAATAATGGCTGCTTCTCTGCATTATACAGTGAATAGTTTGGGATACCAGGAATAATATGCCATAATATCCCTTTTTTTAATTCACTGGCAAAAATCCATACATTAAAATATCACTTTTACTGCCTGATTGGAATTTTTTTTTGGTTTTGGTGTTAAACTAAAAAAAAAATTAAAACATCCTTCTGCTCCAAAACCTAACATAGAAAGCCAAAGTATGCAATAATCAGTCACTTCATATTTCATAAAATAACAGTAACAGAATAGAAGTATTACAGTCTGTAAAATGTAAAACTCATGGTTTGCATTTTTCTAACTAACATCCCTCTCCCCACATCGTAGCCCAACTTGACCCTCACTCGGACTCCTGCCTTCCCTCAAAAATGCATTTGTTTCAAAATAGAAAACTATTCTTCTCTATGAGTAACCTCTAAGCTGGTTGTAATTCTGCACATCTTTTATCATTTTTGTGACTGCTATTCCCCAATACCCCAAAATATCTATAATATTTTTTAAAACCTTGAAACAAAACACCTAAATGAGGATAATAATTCATTTCATTTCCTTAATTTTATAAATGATAAAGTAGAAAAAGAAAAATCTATCTTGGAGTTAGATTAGTCTACATTTGGTATGTTACAATGAAACAAATTGTATTTTTTTTAGGAATCCTCACAAATTTTCAATAAAGTCTTCCTTAGTAAAGCCCATCATTAACCATTCCAAGTGCAGACGGATTTCGTATCACAGACTTGAGCACACCACCATAAATACTTTCTCACAGTTTTTTGCTTCCTTTGAAAATATAACTCATCTCATGAGCTAAAAGATATTCCATTCCACAGTGCGAAAGCCCTGGGATTTCTGTTCTAGCAACTAAACCAGCTCAAAATGCCAGATTCAGGCTGATTGGCAAGGTTCCAACAGAGTACCAAGGTGAGATTTCTCCAGAAAGAAAAATCAAAGACAACTTGACAGTTCAAGTGGTTCCAAGTTGTCTAATACATGCACGTTTTCATCCAGAAAAGCAAGGCTTCCACGTGCAGTTAACGTCACCGCTTCCCCTAGGCGTCTTCTATTCTTAGCTCACTTTAGTGCCTTCTGGGTTGATCTTTTTCCACTTTACTCGCCCAGAGTTGCAACTGTTGCCCGTATGCAGATAACTTTTACACCTAAATCTCTAGCCTGGACCTTTCTCCTTTATATTTCCATTGGGTATCAAATGCTCAATCCAATTTTTTAACTTCTATAAAACCCAAGAGCCCCCTTACTTTTTCAAATGAATACCAAAGACAGTAGAGATATAGCTAGAAATGATTAAAAGTCGACTTTACAGTCTGTCTATTTAGTAGTATTGGTCAATGGCCACAAACAATAGTGGTGAAGTGGCTTTATTGAGTTGAAACATAAGAAATTGCAATTTGGGGGAGGACAAAATGGTCAGCACTGAGAATATGGTTTTACCTTATATATAAAACATCTCAAAATTTTCATAATGGGTAATAAGATTACCTACCTTCTAAAAATAATTATTATCTTCACATCCTGTCTGACTATAACAAAGTAACAAAGATTCCATAGGACTTTAGAACATCTCTTGATTTGCCTTTGCAATCTCAATGATAACTACTTATGCAAAACTCAATCATAGCTTCATATTAAATACTGCTCACATTACCCCAAAATAATCTCATATTCACCTATTTGTCCATTTGGGTCTCACGATCACTAAAAAAATAAGTCTTTTCTAAGATAGCATGCCTTTTATGAAAAGGTGGTAATGGGCACTAATAAGAATCTACTTTCAATGAGCAGTAATTTCTAAAGACTATGACTAACAACACATTCACCCCCTAACAAAAACAAATAAAACAAGACAAATCCAAGTTACGCTTCCTGGTCTAGGACTTGGCAAGTATCGAGACTGTATACACTGCTTCTTCCCGGGATCACACACTCTTTAGAATCACTTGCATTTACTCTCCATTTTCTGATTCTACTACTGGATGTAGTAGCTTCAAAAAAAATTTTTCCCCATGTTTTATACACACCATAAATTTAAATTTATACTTTATCTGAATCATAAATGAATTTGGAATTTTCTTTAAGTGGGTGAAGGTTTTCAATCTGGAAAAAACAGTCATTTCAAATCAAATTTAGTTTACTAGAAACTTTTTTCATAAATATGTAGACACATTTTATTATAATAAATCTGCATGTATGGGTTTTTTTTAATTCTAGAAGCTCTAAATTCCAAATTATTATTATTTTTTTCATGAGAAGCTTATCTTTCAAGCCTCAGTCTTAATGCAAGAATCAAGTCAGAGAGCTCTACCATTTTGGAGACTTGAGAAAACACTTTAAGAAAACATTTTTTTTAAAGCCTTGAACAAGCATGAGTTGGCGTTAACACATTTATAGCTCAAGGCATTATAAAGCTGGTCACAAAGTTTTTACTTGTTAAAATGAAATGTTTTAAATTAAAAAAATTAAATTAAACTTTTTTTAGAAATACGATTCATAATTTTTTCATTCAACAGAAGTCAGTGTGGACTCCGTGCAGGCCCAGTGAGGGCCACAGGGAACCACAGAGAAGAGCTGGTGCTCACAAAACTTCCAGGGGAGACAAGGGGAGCACCAAGTGACCCAAGTTCTGGAAGGCAGGCGTCTCAGACGAGGAGCTGCACAGGAGAGAACTCCCAGGACGGGAGGAGGAGGCAGGGTCTGTGTATAAGGCAAAAGGAGCAAGTCAGACACTGTGAGGTACCATCAACAGGTTCGGATCTTAAGGAACCTGCAGGGGGTTGAGGATGGAAGAGATGACAGGGCTAGCTCAGGCCTGGCCTCACAAACCACTGTAAGAGGTTTTAACTCAAAATGACCACATTTAATTTATCTTCATTATTAACACTGAAAAAAAAATGGCAGCTCCTAAAAAAGGCAGCTTAGCAACTAGTACAATTGTAAGAGAAAAAGAAGGAAGTTTTTGTAAATTTTTTTCATTTAATCTGAATGATTTTCAAGTTTCTACGAATAGGGTAAATGTAAATATAAAGCATTAAACATTTATTGGTGAATAATGTATGTATTCCCATCCTAAGAACTATAATAAATGAGTAAAGTTGAAATAAACTCATTAAAGTTTATTATACTGCCAGTGGTTTCATAGCAGCTTTCTTGTATTTATCAATTAAATCAAATAAAATTGAGTAGGAAGGTGTTTTCAGTTAAAAAAAAAAAAGGTTTAAACTCTCTCCTGAAGATAACAAAGAACCATGGAGACACTTTAAGCAGGAAAATATCACGACCAGACTTGTGTCTTACAAAGATCCGTGCCAGCATCACAGAGGAAAGCCTGAAGACAAGTATGGTCTGTGGAAGGTGACAAAACAGGAGGCGGCCACCCTCTTCTAGGCAGGGAATGCAGAACGCCTTGAGGCACAGGAGGAGAAGGGGCAGGGTCCCCGAGGACCCCATGGGAGCTGGTGACTGATTGGCCTGGTGTGGAGAGAGGGTCACTCCCAGGTTTCTGGCTTGGGCGCTTGGGAGCAAGCTGTCTCCATTCACCATGACAGGAAGCCAGGGGGGTGAGGGAGGCGCTTGGTAAATATTCTCTACTTCTTTCTGCCAGCCTGGTTGAACTGGGGCCTCTCCTCTGTGCTTCTCACTCACCTTTTGTCTCTTGAACTAGGCTGTGAGCTCCTTAAGGGCCAGGGTGGTGTCAACTCAACTCGCCCCCAACCCCTCCCCTAGAAGGACTATAATAAATGTTTGCCAAATGAATGAAAGAATGAACAATCATGCTTCTGCTCCATTTATATTTTGCTCGTCCATAGGGCCAAGGGGAAAACACCTTTTAGTTTCCAATCTAGAAAACTGTAGATAGGAGTGTGTGCGCGTGTGTGCGTGTGCATGTGTGTCCGCGCATGTGTGCGTGCTTGTGTTCAGACATGCTTGTACAAAAAATTCTCCTCAGACTTCTTTAGATACTCCTCAGACTTTTAAAGATACTAGAACACTCAGAACATAAGCAATTGTTGAATAATAAGTGCCAGATGCTTATATGAAGAGTAAAAATTGGGCTGTGGACGGTGGTTCATGCCTGTAATCCTAGCACTTTGGGAGGCCAAATTCTTGCACTTAAGATTGTCCTCCCTTTGAAATTTGTCTCGCATAGTAGTTAAGCAAGCTTTCCTCCCCATCTTTGCTTTCCGTGCTCTCTGGGAGAATCAGTCCCGTTCCCAAGGAAACGGTGGTAGAATTCTGACTGTCCTCCAACGTATTCCGTGTGAACTCCTCTGCTCATCATGGGAGCGCCCCCGCCCACTCCAGAGCTGCGCCTTTTCTGTGGGTGTCTCCCGGCTGAGCAACTGACTGCAGGGCTTTCTGACAGTTTTCTGAGGCTCTGCGTTAATTAAGTTTCCCAGCTAAGAGTTATATTCCTTCTCCCACGCTCATGGAAAATCTTATTTGGGGCTCAAGTTTTTTACTTGGTGAATCTGGCTGAAGGGGTAGGGCAAGCCCAGGGCACGTCACAGCGCCCAGGACAGGAGGCAAAGACAAAGAGTGATTTTTCCGCCTTGTAACTCCTGCACCTGGGAGTCCCCACAGCAAACCACATGCATGTTTATAACTGTCCCTCTGGGTGTGGAGGCTTCTTAGGGCTCACACAAGATCCTGCAGCTCCCTCTTCCTTTACACTCCTGCCCATCAAGAACTTTCTCTGGCCATCTAAGGTTATCTGAAACTCCAGCCCCCCCACTAAGCAGTGGCACCTTCGCCACCAAACTCATCACCTCAGCAGGGTGGCTCCTTTCCCTGCACTGAATAATGACACATCCTGTAAATATTTAGCTTCCCATCTAGAAACAATCTCCCAGCGGATAAACACACTGTCCTCATTACTTTGTTTGTTACGTGTCAATATCACTGTCTCGAATTTAAAGTCCAGGAGCTCTAATGGGGAGAATGGTATCTACCTAATTGGATTTATACAACAGCCTACCGTGGAACAACATGTGGTTATTTAATACTTTTTATAATCCCTTCTCATCACTCTCAAATTGATGCCTTCCTGGCCCTTGTTCTAATCCTCACCACTTTATCTGTATGGTTCTATAATGGGCTTTTGCCTGAGTCCCTCAGCCTCAGGCCCCTGCCTGCTCAGATTTATCCTGCAAACAATCCTAGTACTTTAGGCATGGCTTCTCCTAGCTCAGAAAACCTCAGAAGCTCTGTGCAGTTTGGAGGATAAAGTCCACTCTCACCCTGGTATCCCAGACCCTCTATAACCCGGCCCTGTTTTATCAATCCCACTTCGTCTCTCAATTTGAATAGGCATATTTAGCTTCAGTTAAACCTATCTCCTCTTTACCCATCCTCCAGCTGTAGGCACATCCAAGAATACAGAGCTAGGCTTCAGGAGACCTGAATCCCGGTCTGGCTACTTTGGTTACTTTCTCCTTCTACACTCTTTTCTCTGAACTTCTTCCCCCATCTCTGGATCAGAGGGTGAGTGACGGGTCCTGTGAAATACTGGATGTAAGGATGCTTCCACGGTGCCAAAAGGGTAGGTAAACACTTCCTGTATTACACCTACCACTCCTTCCTCCCCCGCCCTGCCTCGCCCCCCTGCCAAGAAAACCCACACAACAGGTTTTTCACAGTATTTCTCTAGCCTGGAATGCTCTGCTTCCCTCTCCTCTCCACTCAGCCAATATTCAGTTATTCTCAAATTCAGACTCAAGTTCTACTCCCTTGTAAGTGCTTTCCTCATTATTTTTCACCCACAATGATTTTCCTTATTTGGCCTTCTATAATTTTTATTCTTTTTTTTTTTTTTTTTTTTGAGACAGGGTCTTACTCTGTCACCCAGACTGAAGTGCAGTGGTGTCATCGTAGCTCACTGCAACCTCCAACTCCCAGGCTCAAGCAATCTTCCTGCCTCAGCCTCCAGAGTAGCTGGGATTATAGGTGCATGCCACTACGCCCCGCTAATTTCTTGATTTTTTTGTAGAGATGGTTTTCGCTATGCTATAAAGATGTATTTTTGCTATGTTGCTCAGGCTGCTCTTGAACTGATGACCTCAAGTGATCCTCGTGCCTCGGCCTCCCAAAGTGCTAGCCTATTACAAGCATGAACCACCGTGCACAACCCAATTTTTACTCTTCATATAAGCATCTGGCACTTATTATTCAACAACTGCTTATGTTCTAAGTGTTCTAGTGTCTTTAAAGGTACACCAGGGGAGGGGAATGGGAAGCTAGTGTTTAATGGGTATAGAGTTTCAGTGAGGGATGATGGAAAAGTTCTGGAGATGAATAGTGGTGATGGTTGTATAATAATGTGAAAATAAGTAATACCACTGAATTGTACCTGTAAAAATGGTTAAAATGGTAAATTTTATGTTATTGTGTATTTTACCATAATGAAAAAAAGTACATCAAAGTCTCTAAGGACCAAATCTCATGCTCCGTCAACCCTCACAAGTCCAGCATAGTGCTGAATACTACCAGACCACCCAGTAAAATCATCCAATACTTGCTGCACAAATATAATGATAATACCTGAACACTTACAGATCATTTTACAATGTATAAAGCCTCTTCACCATAAATTAGCTTAACCATTTGATCCAAACAAAACCCTGTGAGGTAAGGAAGACGGCCACTGATCTTCGTTTTCTAGAGGAAGAAATGGAGACTTCAAAGGCCTAGTGAGTCCACTGCGGTCTAACAGACAATACCAGCCAGAGCTGAGATTCACCTGGGTCTCATGAACCCGAGAAATCTCATGAGCTTATTCTTAATTGTTCATCTTAATGGAACGAACAAGTAGTGCTTTTTCTCTACAGAAATATTCACTCAAGAGTATGTTTCCTTAGGCAGGAAAAGCCTTCACCTTGTGTCCTTCACCAGCAGCTGTTCCCCACAGAACACCAGCAGGACAACTTGAAGGCTCCCAGGCTCAGTGCTTTAACCCAGACCCCTGTGGGCAGCTGCCCCCACACACGCGCCCTTCCACGCTGGCTGCCCTGAAATGGCCACCCCGCAGCCTAAATGCCAGATGGAAAGGAGGTGCTCCAAGGTGAACCCGGCCATCTAAGCTGTGAAGAGTGCAGGAGGATTTGAATTTCTTTAGGGACTATTAAAACCAATCAGAACTCTTAGAAGAGTTTATCAATCATCTAGCCATACACAGATTATGGAGGTAAGGACCCTTTCTGTATTGAAAGGTGTATTTCATTTCCTTAAAAGGCCTGTTCTAGCCTCCCGGCGTGGTTGAGGACAGTGCCCTGTGCTTGCGGAGATAGCACACATATTCAGCATTGCTGTTCTGACAAGTCACCTCCCAATTAGGCTTGAGTTGAGGTAAAGGCTCAGTGTGTTCCTTGATTCCAGGAGAAGCCTGCTTCTAGCACCGATGCTCTGAAAGTTTCAACAGTCCACTGAAGGGAACCCAAGTTACTTGGAAATTGATATCCCTAGACTGTGTCCTATATGGTATAACAGTCTAACTCCAGAGTGAGCCTCATTATTTCAGCCTTTTAAAATATAGTATCTGTAACACCACAGGAGTTTTTCTTCTATCCATGGGCTGTATGAAGTAAAATACAATCTTCTTTATAGAAAATATAAGTACTCCTAGCACTTTGAAACGCCTATTCATACTCATGCTAAATCGACTACCTTCTGGATCACCTCCTCTTATAAAGAGCACTACACTTTTACAAAGTCCTTCTGCAGCATGGCCATTCCACAGCAGAGAGCAAGGATTACCATAGTCCATGAGACTCTCTGAACTGTAGATATAATTAGGCACCACATCCATTATAACGCTACAGACGTCATCATGTGCTACCAGCATCTGTTGACAGATCTCATACCCGGCATATCACTGAAATGGCAAGTGTGGAGAAGGTAGCCCACAATAGAAACAATGGCATTTTATCCTTGTCCTGTTCCAACAGTTTGTCTCATAGGACATAAATAGAGGCCACTGCTCTGGCTGCCCTGAGCTCACAGTTCAATATTATTTTACTGACTTGAGCAGGTTCTATCCCAAAAGTAGAAATAGAGAATCTTCTAGATCTGTTCAGGTCTGTGTCCCAATGTACTTTTGGACTTTTTTCCCCTTCCATTGACAACATTCAAACTATCTTAAGAAAAAAAAAAAAAAAATTCTCACTTTAAACTTTTCAGCATTATTCTGAACTGGGATCAAGAAATATGCCTTTTTTAATAATATACTTTACTTGAAGTGCTATACAATTATAGTAATGTAGGCAGCATAGGAATCCCAAACCTAAATAAATTACAATGTCATTTATCCAAAAATATTGCAGATACATTAAAAGATTAAATATGGCAGAAGACATGTCAATGTGGCCTCTGGAAATTGACATTAGTTCTATCGTGCTATTGTACTGTACTTTTTGAAAAACAACAGAAACCACTGTGATTAGACTATTACTCTCAAAAATGATGGGCAGACTACCTGTCCAATTCCTTAGCTATTTTACTATTCCTCATAAGAAAAAAAGCAATCTTTAAAACAAAGACCTGGGAGTTTTTTGGGTTTTTTTTTAATCCATAAATAATGTAGTAATCAAAATTTGGGGAAAATTTTTTTTTTAAAAATCCCTCATTGCTAAAAATTAAAGTCACTTTTTAACTTCTTGCTGAGTGATGATGCATCAACTGGTCCAGATGATATGATACATTAGTAATCCTCAAGCCACGTGCTTCCTTCACAGTAAGTCCTTTAAAAAACTGCATAAGGTTTGAGATTTTGTTTTCCTTTATAGATTCAACTTCTATTTATCACCTCCATTCTCTTGTTTCCAAGAAAGGGAGGCATGGTAGAAGCCTCTGGAAACTAGGGCAGGCATTGAAATGTAGCTAAATTAGAGCTTTAAAATAATAATAGTAAACGGTATTTTAAGAATGAGGGTAGACAAGAGACATCCTGGTATAAAAATAGTGCTTGGTTATTTGATAATTATCCAACCATGAGACCTCTCTCTTTCCAGCTAACATTTTGTTGGGAGACAAGTATGGGATGGGTGTCATCATACACTGATTCACCATATTCTAACATACAGTCACCTGCAGTGCCAACTACCCAGCAGTTCTCATGCACACGTATGGTCAAAACGGGTTATCCACTTAAAAGCAGACCCTTAGAAGGGAAATCCACCTTGTCCCACGCCCAGAAAAATAAAGGATAAAAAAAGCACAGAGTGCTTTTGCCATGACCCTGTTATCTATCATAAGGTTGGGTTAGCAGGTCTCCGCTGTCACGTCCAACCCAACCAGGCTCTGTGCCCAGTCAAATAAGAGGAGAGATTTGGCCTCGGGGTGAGCATCCTCTGTTTATTCCAGCCAAGAGGATCAGGAAGAAACTTTGAAATACTGGAATGTTCCATTGGGCCCCCAGACAGCGCCAACCAAAATGGGGAGGGAGCTTTTAGAAACTGGCTGACTCTTTCGTCTCTGTCCCGGGTGCTTACCTCAATGAACTATAAATAGAACGTGAAATAATTATTACTTTATCGGTAAATGTCTAGTGCTCACACAAGATCCCTCTCTGGGGAACCCAAACCATTCAATAAATGACTTTCAATGACTCCGGGTGGCAGCCCTGCGAAACCTGGAATGAAGCTGAGGCTCATTAGACCTGTTTTATTCGTGAAGGGCGAGGCGCGGGGGAGTGGACACGACGGGGCGGGGAACACACACCTCTGCGGCCAAGGTCGCAGACTCAAGGGGTCAGGAGCAGACCAGAGACTCTTTCAGACTCCGGCCTCCTGAAGGCTGGGATGAGAAACAAAAACGCCCTTCCACAGTACTGCTCCTCCCTGAACATGTTCGGGTTTGTAACTCTTATGTTACCCACGCGCGCGCGCGCACACGACGCCCAGGGTCCCGCCCGTCCCCGGACGGGCTCCCCCCGACAGGGACCCGGGCGGCCGGCACGCAGGGCCCCGCACCGCCGCCACCGCGGGCCCCTCGCGGGGCGCCGGGACACACACACGCGCGCGGGCCCCGGCTGACCTTCCTCTGCTGCTTCTCCCAGGCCGGGTCGAGGAGCAGGTCGCGGTCCCACTCCTCCTCCTGGATCATGTACTCATCCTCGTCGTACACGTAGTTGTACTGCACGCCGGGCTCTATCTGGTTCATGGCGCTCGCTGGCGGGGCTGCGGCGGGGCGCGCGGGGCTCGGGCCGACGGAGGCGCGGGGCTGGCGGCGGGCTGACGGGCGGGCGGGCGCGGGAGGCCTTCGCGCGGCTGCTCTCGGGGCGGCACGCCTGGGCGCTGGGTCTGGGGCGAAGCACCAGCTCGGGCTGCGAGCGGCCGCCGCGCGCCGCTTAATAGCCGCGCCGCGCGTCACGTGGCCGCCGGGCCGCGCCCCCGCCCGGCCCCGCCCCTCGGGCCCCGCCCCCCGCGCCCCGGCGAGCGTTCGCTTCTCCGCGGCTCCCTGCCGCCGCCGCCGCCGCCGCCGCCGCCGCCCCGAGACCGCGACCGCCCGGGCGCCGCGCGCGGAGGCCTCTGGGAACGCGCCCTCCCTCCCGCCCACCCGCGGCCCCCTCAGCCCCGCGGCCGCGGCGACCCGCGGGCGCCTCCGTCGGTGCCCCGAGCGGTGGGTGAACGCGGGCCGGGGGAGGGACGCCTACCGGAGGGGCCCCGGCCACCCCAACGCGCCCAGGTTTTCCTGACATCCTTTTTATAGTCACGTTTTCCACATATTTCCACATATTTTATTCATTGGATGGAGATTTCTCTCTCTGTCTCTCTGTCACTCACACACACACACACGCACATAAAGTTTAAAAGCTACAGAATGCCCTCTTTTCTTCTTTCCTCTCTGCCCTCACCTGGGGAAATCAAGGCAAGGGACTTGGGTCAATGATGTTAACATGTCAGGAACCAAATCAAAGTTAGGAAGGGTCAGCTGTCACCCGCCAGTAGCAGATCTGAGAGGACGGACAATGGAGGGCCAGGAGCCAGCTGGGTGTTATCGTCTCCACCTTCCGCGTGTTGTTGCACTTGCCTCTTCTCATCCCGGCGGCGCTGGCTGGCTGCTCCTGGTCAGTCATGCCTGAAGGAAGCAAAACGAGGACCCTTGGGACGAGGAGGCTGAAAATTTTAATTCAGATATGTATTAAGCACCTACTATAAATCAGACACTGCATTGGGTGGTCAGAGCTGAGCTGGTGGTCAGGGGTGCCCGCTTCCAGTGCAATTTACATCTGAATTGAATAAAAGCCCATAGATGTTACAGAATTGTTTGTGACTCAGGGCTACTAACTTGTTGACATGTTTCAAGCTGAAAGTATGTCTTGATTTATTATTGTTCCTTAGAATTTTTACATCACTTCCTTTCCTTCCTTTTCTTTTCTTTTCTTTCTTTCTTTTTTTTTTTTTTTAGAGATGGAGTCTGGCTTTGTCACCCAGGCTGGAGTGCATTGGTGTCTGCAGCCTGGAGCTCCTGGGCTCCAGTCATCCTCCCACCTCAGCCTCCAAGTCCCTGGGATTACAGGCAGGTGAGCCACTGTGCCGGGTTTTTTAAAACATTCTCACTAGGATGTAAATTCCACCAGGGCAGGGATTTTATCTCATCCACATTGTAATCCTTGGCAACTGGAACTGTGTCTGCTACATAGTAGGTGCTCAAATATTTGTTGAAGGAAGAAGTATCCCTGGAAACAGTGTGTGAGCTAATTTGCTTATATTTAAACTTAAAATTTTAAGTTTGTATTTTGGAATAAAATCATACTCTCTGAACAAGTTTATCAATACACTTTAACTGTTAGAAACTGGATCAACAATCACAAAAAGCACTATAGCGTTAGTCTTCAGAAATTAACTGTGAGGACTTCAGGTTCCAAGGAAGGAATAAACAGCACCAGATTTATCATCCTGCCTGAAACAGCTAAAATCTGGGGAAAACATATATAAAACAAAGGCTTTTAAGACATTAGTCTTCAGGCAAGGAGGGACAATGAGCCCTGAGTGGCAGGAAATATTAATAAATGACCTGAGTACTACAATTGTCCCAGCTTACTGTCTAGAGAAAATTTTCAAGGTGCAATGCAATAAAGGGGAACCCAGGTACAGCTTACTCGTCTCCCTAAACTGAGAGCTCAGTGAGACCAAAGTGTTAGAGTTTGCAAGGCCATTTGCAGGAGAGGGTAGAACTGCAAAGCGGGAGAATTCTAGAGATTTGCAGAGTCCCCCTGGAATCTGATGAGTGAATGCATGGGAGAAAACTACCTGAAGCCAAGGAAAGACAGTCCCAAAAGGAACAGAAGGAATGATTCTTGGAACTCATAGAGGGTCAAGAAAAGTTCCTTTTTCCATCAGCCAGAGTGCAAAACCTTATAATTCACAAAGCATCACACAGAGTACTCAGAACTGGGGGCAATATTAGTTCTTGATTAAATGTTGTACTAGTCCTGCCTGAAAAACCTCAAAAGCAAGATCTGAAAGAATCAAACTGTTCCTGAATAACTTAATCACGTCCCAGAACAAAGCTCAAAAATATCTATAGGAATATGAAAACATTCAATACCAAATAAGGTAAAATTTGCAATTTGTGCCACCTATCAAATATTACCAGGTGTGCAAAAAAGCAAGAAACTGTGGATCATACATAATGAAAAGAACAATCAGTCAAAACTGATCCAGAATTGACACATATGATAGAATTAGTAGAAAGGAACATTAAAAGAATAATTATTACTGTATTCTATATACTTAAGAAGCTAGAGGAGAGACACGCCAAGTAGAGACATGGAAGAGATAAAAAAACAAGACCCAAATTTAATATCTAGAGATGAAAACTACAATGTCTGAGATTAAAAATATACACTAAATGTGTTTAACTACAGAGTAGATATTGTGTAAGAAAAGACTTATGTATTAGTTTTGAACCTGAAGGCATAGCAATAGAAAATGTTCAAAAAAGCTGCTAGAACTAATAAGCTAGTTTATCAAAGCAATAACCAAAAACTGGAAACAGCCCAAATGTCCATCAATGGGGGAATGGATGAGGAACTATAAATTCATGAATAGAATATTATTTGGCCATGAAAAGGAACGAATTATCTCAAAATCATTATGCTGAGTGTAGTAAAGCAGACATAAAACATCAATACCTTATCATTACGTGTATATAAAATTCTAGAAAATGCAAGCAAGTCTACCCTGACAGAACACAGATTGGTGGTTGCCTGGAAATTGGGAGGGTCTGGGTATGGGTGGGAAGGATTTCAGAGTGGCATGAGAAAACTTTTGGGTGATAGATATGTTCATTATCTTGATTGCAGTGATGCTTTCAATAATATATCAAATTGTATGTTTTAAATATGTGCACTTCATTTTATGCCAATTATATCTCAACAACACTATTTAAAAATTAACTGTGTATTTCTCTGTTGCCCTAACAATTTGCACTGGCTTAGCACCCACGGATGGTGTTTCTTTCAGGATATCTCACAAATTTCAATTTTTAAAATTATGCCCATCTTTGGAGGCTCATCTAAAATGCGTTCTTCTCTAAAACATCTCCTGATAATTTCAGCCAGAAGTGACTCACCTCTATATTACAAACACCTGTAGTACACTGATTATATGTAACTAACAAATACTGTCTTGAATTGTAAATAATTGTGTATCATTTCCTTTAATAGATTATACACTCTTAGAAGGCAAAGACCTTATCTTATACAGTTTGAAATCTCCATTATAAACCAGTGCCTAGTAGATATCTATAATTTTTTTAAAAACTCATAAATACAGCTAACATTTATTGAACACTTACTTTGTGCCAGGCACTGTGGGGAATGCTTTGAATGCTAGCTAATTTAATTTCACAGCCACCTTATGTCTGAAGTAAGTATAATCATTCCCATTTACACATGAGACAACTGTGGCTTCTTCTATTTTCTGGAAGAGATTAAGTAACTTGCCCAAGATCATGCAAATAGCAGTTAGCAACACCCAGAGTTTGACCCCAGGGCTGCTGTTAACCACTGCTAAGGGATCGGGGGACCCAGACTAGATCAGCTACAGAGTGACAGAGCCACAGTTAGAGGTCATGACTCTATTTCCACAGCCTTCTCCTTTGGGCTTTTTTTTTTTTTTCCTCACCCAGACATTTTCTCACCTCAAGGTAATGAAAAATTCCATGACTCAAGCGTCGGAATCTCTCTGCACGTCTCCAAAATGTCCTTGACAGGCATAAGAATCCCAATCCCTGCCTGGGGTATTCAAATCTTGCCTGTTTGCTCCCCTGCTGCCTTCCCCCTTCCACCGTATTCATCTTTAAGTCCTCCTCTCATCTTTGCTGGGGCCCTCAGTCTTCTTCCCAGTCTGCCACTGCACTATGTCACCATGCAGTTCTTGTTCCTAAAAGAAACTCTAATTTTAGGAACTATTGATTATTTAAGGAAAAGTAACTCATGTTTTAAATTACTTTGTTCTTTCTTCTCCTTCAAGACACACATATAGGGCATTTTGATGTATATTAACTTTCAGATTTAGGGAAACTGAGGCATTTAAGAGCTATTAAATATTATCTAGTCCCAACTCCTACCCAAAATAGGAGCCAACTAAAGAACACTACGTAAAAAAAAAAAAGAAACAAACAAACAAACAAAACTTGCATACTCGTGTTATTCCTAGACCTCTGGTATGGCTGCCATGACCCTGAATGTATGTAACTTTTCAGTCCCAGGCAGCTTACGAAGTGACTCATCTGAAGGTGGATTTACTGAAGCTCAAGTTCCAGAGATCTCCATTTGCATGGCTCTTTCCAAGATTCAGTGTCAAATTTAGAATTCATAATTGTGTATTCTTTGTTCTTAAGTAAAGCCCATCAGATTGAATAATCTACCATCCCCTGCATTCATCCTAGTTTTGGAAGAAATGATGTAACTTCTGCTCAATAGTAGCCCCATCTGTCTTCTGGAGCTCTAGAGAAAATGTCTAATCTAATTCAAACATTTTAAGACAATCAGCAGTCCACAAAAGTCCTTTGCTATAATCTCATGACACTTGTTCTCCAGATAATAGCATCTAGTAAGAGCTCTTTATGTAGTAAACATTGTGG
Source organism: Lemur catta (assembly GCF_020740605.2). Taxonomy (NCBI): domain Eukaryota; kingdom Metazoa; phylum Chordata; class Mammalia; order Primates; family Lemuridae; genus Lemur; species Lemur catta. The sequence continues at coordinate 9,903,114 of NC_059152.1, read as the reverse complement.
TAATCATGAATTATCTAATTAATCTGCACAGCTGCCTAGGAGGGAAGAGCTAGGATTCCCACTTTACAAATGAGTAAACTGACAGTGGTAGAGGTTATAGAACATGTCCAAGGTCACGCCGATCAAAATTACGTGGATGATGACAAAACCCACACAGTCAACAGCTCTGTCATATTGCCTTCTTAATTTTTTTTCTGCACACACTCCTGCATGTGTATGTACTGTTTCTGAAATGTGATTTCCATGCGAACTTTTTGGAAAGGATGTGTTATTACCCATCAAAAATTAGAATTGTACCCTTTGGCCCAGAAATTCTGCTTTTTGAATCTACCCTACAAATATGGACAAATGTGCACATGTGAGAGACTGATTAAGGAAGTTAAGGAACATCTCTAAATTTTGATGTCCGTGAGTTAGAAATTAGTTTTGCAACTTGCAAAACTAATTTCTTTTATGTAAGAAAATTATATGTCTATGAAATATTTGTATTTGGAAGAAAGCATTTCAAACTGCTCATATCAGTGAACCACGAGGAATAGGCAGGGGCTGGAAAGATGGAGGAACTTCTACTATTTATTTCATACAATTTTTGTACTATTTGTTTTTTTGCAGTGAGTACATGTTACATTTGTAATAAATGGTAGCCTTTATTACTGGCTGTGTTCTCGCCAGCTCAGAGAACAATACATTACCAACGACTGAACATCACATCTATTAATGCAGTTTAAGTTTTGCATTCAATTTTTTTGTCCGCCTACAGTCGCTTCTACTGAGCTTGCCATCAGTAAGACATCTAGGTCTTTTTCACAGAACCAAAAAGTAGCGTGGGTAAAATAATAAAAGATAAAATTCAATCCAATTATTGTTACTTATTAAGAACGGACTTCAAACAAGAAGAAATCCTTGGCATTTTCGACACTCATTGCTGCACCAACGCACATTCTCTTTCTTACTGATGATGTTTACAGTTTTCTCGAGTTGCCACAAGGTACGGAGCCCCTTAAAAAAGTGAAAAAGTACAGGTGGGTGGTTTGCAGATGCAGCTAATCAACAGTTCTCAGGAGTATTTCAATTCATATGTCTTTTACAAATGTACGTTTATTAATGTAATACTTTTCCCTAACCCTACAAACAACCAATGTTAACAGATTCTTGTGACTCCTTTCAGAATTTTTCTATGGATATTCATAAATATTATTTTTTTAAAAACTTCAATAGGATTAAACTATATGCGCTATCATGCAACTTCTTTTTTATTTTATTTTATTTTATTTTTAGAGACAGGGTCTTGTTCTGTTGCCCAGGTTGGAGTACAGTGCAGAGATCATAGCTCACTGCAACCTCAAACTGCTGGGCTCATGCGATCCTCCCAGCTCAGCCTCCCAAGTAACTAGGACAACACCCCCAGCCAATTTTTAAATATTTTTTGTAGAGATGGGGTCTCGCTATGTTACCCGGGCTGGTCTCGAACTCCTGAGCTCAAGTGATCCTCCTGCCTAGGCCTCTCAAAGTGCTGGGATTACAGGTGTGAGCCACTATGCCCAGCCCAACTTCCTTTTTTAATGTAACACTGTATCTTGGATATGTTTATATATCACTGCATGCAGATCATTTTTCCTAAAGACAGCATTTTCTCAATAATGTTGATTGAACTTCTTGCCCATTGACCTTTTTGTGCATGTGGGAGGGGTAGGGAAGAATGTGGATCCTCTTGAAATTTCAGCAAGCAAGGAATATCAGCAGTTTATCTGTTCAAAAATTATGTTCCAAATACTCCACCAACTGGAGAGCCATTTAAATCAAGAAGAGTCTTCATTTAGGATGTAGGTGTTGTTTCTGCAAGCTACTTTTGCATCTGGTAACCAGTAAGCACCTGGGCAGTGGCAGCCCTGTCCCGGGTGTTCCAGAAGGTCTCCTCTCATTTGCTCAGTGCACCCCGGTTCTAGTTCCATGTCCCTGGTTCCTCCATTCCTTGGTTTTGTACTCCATCTCTGAGTATCTGTATCAATCCTTCCCTTGTTTTCCTGCAATACCTTTCGACTGCCTCCCTCCCACCTGACTCTACAGTCCTTATTGTCCATTTTGGAAAACTAGAATCTCCAGAGAAGCCCCCCTCTCCCTGCCAGACATGCCCTTCAGGACCCACTCAAGCAGGTGAGCCCCAGGAGAGCACCCTCACATTCCTGTGGGGATTGGGAGGTTGGACAATGTACAGAGTTGAATTTGCGCCATCGTCATAAACATCCATTTGTGCCAGTTGTGTTAGTCAGGAGACATCTAGGATAAACTTGGTGAATTTGAGCCTTGGTTCTGAGTAGGGAGATTTAATTTGGACTTTTGGAAAATGGAAAGGCTCAAGTGGGTGGGATGTAGGATGTTAGAAGATGAAGAACAGAACACAGTGCTAGAAGAGAAGGGGGAAGTGGGAGAGGCGGGCAAAGACTTTTACATACTTGGTAACTTTGACTAGAACTCTGGTGGTGGTTGGAGTAATAATTCCTTAGGGACATCTTAAATGCCACTGGTATGTTTTTGGTTTATTTGAGTATCAATATCTAAATTTTGGATGCAAGGACTAGTATGGAATTGCTAATAGTGATATCTCCCACACGTTGAGGGCATGATATTTGCCAAGCATGTGGCAAGTGGTGCACTAACATGAGATCTCATTATCCCCAGAATCTAGAACAATGCCTGGCACCTAGTTGTCCATTAAAAAATCATTGTGTAATCAGAAATAAGTTAGCCCACTAGTAGATGTTGCAGTTAGGATTCAAACATAGATCTGATTTCGAACTTCTTAGCCACTGTGTTATACAGCTTCTCTCAAAGACAGTAATCTCAGTCTATCTCATTTTAGCTGGTTGATTCTGATCCAAGCTCGGCAAACGTTCTCTGATGCAACTCTTGTATTTATTCTAATGATTCTCCCCAAGAGACCGTAAGGAAACCCAAGGCAAAAGAATTTGCCAAACATGAGCTTGGGGGAAATTAGTTTCAACTCATTTTTGAATGATCCACCTTCCTAGGCTACTCCAGTTTAGGAATTATATAGGAATATTCGTATATAAAAAAAGGGGTAAATTCTAGAATTTTCTCTTAACCAGTTCTGGTTCACCCAAGCAATTTAGACAGGATAGGTCAAAAAGTGGTGCTAGAGTGATATATACAATACCATTTATTCACTTCTTTATTCAACAAATACTTTTTGAACATATTGTAAGAACCATGGTAGGTGCTGGTGATACCAAAAAGAGAGCACATTGTTCTCAGCTTCAGCAAGCTCACAGGCTAATGAGGAGAGAATCGCACAAATGAAGAGCTCCAGTACAGTAATTTAATAGCTGTATTGCAAATATGTGCAAATGCAAGGTTGAACAGGAAGATAGGACTCAGATCTAACTAGATGAAACAAGGTTCACAGAGGACGTGGGTTTGAGCCAAGATGTGAAAGATGAACAGGTGAGTAAGCTGGGGTTGGTATTTAGGAAGAGGAACAACAGGTGCAAAAGCACGGAGACCTGTTAGAGCCCTGAGCCTGGAAGTCGAATGTGAGGGGGCACACTGGGGCATGGCAGGAAATAGGACTGGACACATGGGCTGGTGCAAGCCGCACTGGACAGGGAAAATTTGTCCTGTAGGTCAGGAGGAGCTACTGAATAATATACTCAGGTACACACAATTGGATTATCATGTGAGAAAGATCATTCTGGCAGCAAAGAGTAAGGAAGGAGCCAGGACAGTGACAAGTGGGATGGAGCAAAGGGTAAGAGAGACATTAGGAAGGTGGAAGAAGAGGATGTTTTAATTGATTAGCTGGAGGCAGAGGAAGGTGGAGAAAGGAGCCTAGGCTTCCTCGTAGGCTCCTGACCGGGCCAGTGGGTGGATGTCCCATTACCTGAGACAACAGAGAAAAAGGAGCAGTCATGGGGTATGCAGAGCAGGTGGGGAAGATGGCTAATTTAGTTCGGGGACATGTTTAATAGTTAGACCCAACTCGTAGATCTGGGGCAAGGAGCATGTTCTGGTTGGAGGGGAGACTTGGGGAGCATCAGCCCTGGCACAGATGAGATTGCTTGTTGAGAATGTGCTACTCAGATGTGTTTATATAGATGAGGTTCTACGCTCAGGACAAAGCATATTGTAGAACACACTTTCATTAGTGGAGATGAAAAATAGTTATTGTTTGTTCAAATTCTAATCAGGATATACTGATCCACTGCATATACCAAAGGCTAGTGGTTTCTCTTTGGCAAAAAACCAGACATTTTATGATTCTATTTTAATCTTCTTTGTCTTTATTTTGCACATGGTATTGAGTAATATGCTTTCATTACCCTTGTTGTCTGAATGTTCATAGAAATACACTTGCTTGCTGGAAAATTGTAAAAATTGTTAGAAATTTTTATTTCTTTTATCCAAGAGAAATCTTCAAACACATCTTTCAAAGATCAATTACACTATGTGTCTCTTTCCCAATCCCTCATAATAGACTCTGAGACTCTAAACAGAAAAAAGCCAGACGGTGGAGGAAGTGTAGGAAGATCACCGCTGAAGGACTGTTAAAGTTCTCTTCTGCAAGACTTGGCAATGATAAAAGGATGCAATGATGAGTTTTGTTGTTGTCTGTTAATCACAGAAAGTAAGCCAAGTTCCAAGTCCCTGCCCCTCACTGCTGTAATTTAGTCCTTAAGGCAACTTGGCTGAAAATAAGACAAGTGCTATGAGGCAAAAGGCAAAGACAATACGATTTTCTCACTTGACAGAGTCCAAGAACCAGAGGATTCTCTTCCAACTATGGACAGGGTACATTTGCACTTGGAATTTTATCTTAAACACCAGTTTGTGCTTGGGTTAATTGCCTTCAGTCTAAAGTTCTATAGCAGCAGAGCGACCCATTTTGTCTCCTACTCTTCCCCAATATGAGAAATAAAGAAGATATGACTGTTAGAGAATATTAGAGATATAGGAATCTTAGTGATCATGTCCAGCTCTTTCATTTTAAAGATAAGGCTACTGAAGGTAAGAGACTAAGGGACCTGCCCCAGTAATAATCATCACCACTGTCTGGAAGACAGAGTGCTTGGTGGGAAAGAACTGGCGTTAGAGCCAGGTTGACCCAGATTCTTGTCCTGCTAGTTATGAGACCTCAGGCAGATTTCCTTACCTCTCTGAGCTTGATTTCCGTACATGCAGAAAATGAAAAATCTGGGTTAGAAAATCTCTAATGTCACTCCAAGTTCTAGCATCTGCAAGTGGTGTTTTGTTTTGTTTTGTCTTGTTTTGAGAACAGGGCCAACGTTACCCGATCCCTAGTCCAGGACATTTCACTCCCCCTCACACCGTAAGTCCTTGTTTGTTTGGCTGAACTCTTGCTACTTCAGAGGCTGCTGTCTGCGGACCTGCAGCCTCACCTGGGAGCTTTTACACAACAGAACCTTAACAAGATCACCACTGCCTTGTGTGCACATTAAAGTTTGAGGAGCACTGTGTTTAAACCATCTATGCTGTAGTGTTGATCATAAAATCACTAATTAGATTAACAAATGATATATGTTTAAACTCTAAAAAATAAAAATTGGAGGCATATGTAAAGAAACCACTTACTGGAAGGATCAAATTCACGTCTCACATCCGCAGGACTTGAGAATTTAGATTCAAGGCCCAGTGTCATCACTTACTACCTATGGGTTGCCAGGCAAATTTACAAGTTTCAGCTGCCCCAGATGTCAAATGTGAATAATTCCTGCCTTGCATACTTCACCAGGGGTATTCTGAAGACCAAATGAAATAACATATGCAAAATAACTTTGTAAATGTTTAATATCATACAGAAGCAACTTTAAGAAAGGGGATAGTCCTGACTTTACTGATAATAGAACAAAGTGCCTTTGAGAAGCCGATAGGATGGATTTTGTTTAGAAAGAGAGGTAATTGCCGACATAGTGAGGTTTAGGAGATAATGGGAAGTCCTCTTCTATCCTCCTCCATTCATTCGCTCATCTGAGCAATGCCAAAACTTTTCTAATGGGGCCTGGGGATCGAAAAAAGTTCAATAAAAATAAACAAATTAATAGACTGGCTATTGCCATACACTAGTTTCAGAGAAAAAAACCTGGATGAAATATTTGAAAACAACTTCATAAATGCATTGATGAGATGACAATAAAGAAACACCCACAAGGCAAAAAGTAAGTGAAGGTAGGAGCTATGAGAAGTAATACAAACATCTAAAGCCAAATTTCAACTTTAGGACATTTGCTTAAAAAAGAAAAAAAGGATAAATGTGGGATGTAATGGGAATTTATGAAGCAAAACACAGAAGACAAAAGCTAGGCATACTTAAAAGGGAAATTATAGTATAAGACTCTTTCTCAAAAAGCTAAAACCTCAAAGAGCTACACAATCAGTAAATGGTGAATGATAATGACTGGCTGAGGATCAAGAAAAATGCACTATCTTTAAATCTTGGTGCTGAATGAAAGGCAAAAAATTCTTCCCTAACAATGACTAAATATAAACTGGCCCTTACATTAGTTTGGACTTGGAGTCAAAAATCACACTTCCAAAAGTCTCAAGCCAAGTGTTCCGTTTAAAGGGGTCATCAGAAACATTAGTGAACTTGAAGACTTAGCAAGAGCAAATTATTAAAAATTAAAAATAGAGAGAAAAGAGAATTACAAAAACAAAACCAGAACACTAGAAGGTGGTGGGACACCAAATAGCCTAATATACAAGTAACTGGAATCTCTGAAGAAGAGGAGATAGGGGAGAGCACAGAAAAAAACATGTGAAGAAATAATGGCTGAGATTTCCCCAAATTTGATGAAAATCCACAGAGTTAATACACTGTGTTAACCCGCAGCACAACAAACATAAAGAAAACTACATAAAATTGCTCTACATCGGTGACAAAGAGAAAATCTTAAAAATAGGGAGGCTGGGTGCAGTGGCTCACACCTGTAATCCTAGCACTTTGGGAGGCTGAGGCAGGAGGATAACTTGAGCCCAGGAGTTCAAGATGAGCCTAGGCAAGAATGAGACCATGTCTCTAGAAAAAATAGAAAAATTATCTGGGCATGGTGGTACGTGCCTGTACTCCCAAGCTACTCGTGAGGCTGAGGCAGAAATGGAGGGAGAAATGGGACATATGGAGCAAGATCTCTGTGAAAAGAAGAAGGGAATGGAATCAGAGCACAAGGGAAGGGGACCTGAGCTTACTGAGGGAGGGGGGAAAAGGGAAATGTGTGCAGGTGGGCTTGTGGGCTTGGTTTCAGGAAGATGAAACACTTATGTCTGACAGCTTTCAGGGCTCTCAGTGAGGCAAAGACATCCGCTGAGAGTAAGAAAGGAAGTGGGTGGGGAGGTATGAAGAGTTGAGAAGTTTTGCCGACGAAAGTACCACAGATGGAAAGAGAGGCAAATTCACTTCACAATTATTCTTACTTTACTGGAAGCCTGTTTCCAAATTGTAGCAACATTTAGAACCCAATTTGAAATAAAATGGAAACTGAAACCTCAGTCCATTTTTGCTTCATGTGCCATTCAACCTTCCCATTTTGCAAATATCTCTGTTAAACTGAGTCATGGAATTATGGAAACTTGATATCTTAGAGCTTGGAGGAAATTGGAGATCATTTTGACAGATAGGAAAGTCCCAGAAATATTAATCCAATTTTTCCCCAGACCTCTGCTTTATTTTATTTGAAATGAAGACTATGGTAAGATGATTAGCAGTTAGCATTTCTGCAGGATTTCATTTGTTTCTTTTTAAAAATATTGTGGCAAAATACACCCAATATAAAATTTATCATTTTAACCATTTTTCAATATACAGTTCAGTGGCATTAAGTACATTCACATTGTTGCATAACCATCGCCACCATCCTTTTTCATCTTCCCAAACTAAAACTCCATACCCACTACACTGGCTTTCATTCTTAAGCCAAACATTGACTACATCAAAGCTCCCATGTGCACAACAACGGGGTCTCATGCCCCCTCAAAGTATCCTAGAGCTACTTTTGGAGAACTTAAAAAAGTGTGCACACATAAATATATTACATATAGAAATTACAAAAGTTTAATTTTATATAATGTTTAAAGTTAATAGACTTATCTTTTGAGCAGTTTTAAGATTTATAGAAAAATTGAAGAGAAAGTACAGAGAGTTCCTATATACCACCTCACATACATCCCTCCCCCAACAGTTTTCTCTATTATCAACATCATGCATTAGTGTTGTACATTTGTTACAATTGATGAGCCAATACTGATATAGTATTATTAACTAAAGCCCATAGTTTACATCAGGGTTTACTCTTTATGTTGCATAGGTCCATGGGTTTTGAAAAATGTATAATGACATGTATCCACCATTACAGTACCATACTGAATAGTTTCAATGCTGTAAAAATCTCCTGTGCTTTCCTTGTTGTCTCTCCTTCTCTCCCCTCAAACGCCTGGCAACTGCTGATATTTTTACTATCTCTGTAGTTTTACCTTTTATAGAAAGTCATATAATCAGAATCACACAGTATATAGCCTTTTCAAATTGGCTTCTCCCACCCACTTAGTAATATGTACTTAAGTTCCTTCATGTCTTTCCATGGCTTGATTATTCCTTTTTAGATGTCCTACTGAAGGATATCTTGATTGCCTCCAAGTTTTGGCAACTATGAATACCGCTATAAACATTCATGTGCAGGTTTTTGTGTGGACGTAAGTTTTAAATTCATCTGGGTAAATACCAAGGAGCACTGTTGCTGAATCATATGGAAGACTGTATGTGTAGCATTTTAAGAAACTGCCAAAATGTCTTCCAAAGTGGCTGTACCATTTTGCCTTCCTACCAGCAATAAATGAGAGTTCCGGTTGCTCCAGATTCTCTTCCAGCATTTGATGTTGTCAGTTTTTTGGATTCCAGCTGCTCTAATAGGTGTGTAGTATTATCTCATTGTTTTAATTTTCAATTTTTAATGACTTGTAATGTTGCGCATCTTTTCATATAATTATTTACCATCTATGTATCTTCTTTCTTGAGGTCACTATTCAAATCTTTTGCTCATCTTTTAATTGAGATGTTTGTTTTCTTATTGTTGAATTTTAAGAAATCTTTGTATATTTTGGATACCAATCCTTTATGAGATATGCATTTTGCAAATATCTTTTCCAAGTCTGTGAGTTCATCTTTTCATTCTAAGTGTCTTTCACAGAAAAAAAGTTTTTAAATTTTAGTGAAGTCCAGCTTATTGTTTTCTTTCATGGATTGTATTTTTGGTGTTGTATCAAAAACTAATCACCAATCCCAAGTTCACCTAGATGTTGTCCTAAGTTGTCATCTAGGAGTTTTACAGTTTTGTGTTTTACATTTAGGTCTATGATACATTCCATTTTCTTTTTTGGCTAATACTCTGCATAATTTCCCAATTTAATTATTGGAGTTGTGATATTTTCCATTTTGTACTATAAGTTGCACTCTGAAAATTAGGTTATCCTCTTAATTTTCTATCCCATTATGTTTTCCTGCTTCTTTTCCATAGGCATTTCTTCTGTAACAATCTGTTTGTAACATTTGTATTACTCGGACACATACAGTAACTTCCTTAATCATCAGCATATTATGCAAGTAGTTAAGTTATCAAAGATTCCTTGTTTACAAATGGGAATACTCAGGCCCTAAAAGAAACTCATTCAAATATGTCTAACTCATTATGTCTTACTCAGCCCAACTGAACCCACACAGCTGAAAAGCTGTGAAGACTCCTAAAGGGTCCCTAAAATGGAACATTCGAAGAAAGCATGGTGTTCTAAATAAGCTGGAGCTGGTATTATGCTATTAATGAAGTGGCACTCGGCCTTTGCAGCCTAACACATATGGTGACAGGTGGAGAAACTACAAATAGCCTTGGCCTAAGAATGGAAAAAATGACAAGCCGGGGCCAAGGCTTTCAAAGTGACTTAATGACAGGAATGCAAGGGGCAGACCTGAGGATACAGAATAGTGGATTACAGGCCTCCCAAAGAACCTGAGAGTGGAGAGGGCTTGGGCTGCCACGCTCATGCTGGCCCCACTTAGACTAGGACAGTAAACTCCAAAATGTCAATTTGTGGGGGTGCTGAGACCTACAACCTGTCCATACAGTGTGTCTCATGAATACCAACTTCCTAAAAGCAACAAAACACTCCCTAAGTCCTTGTCATTATACAAAACTGAGCCACTTTGAATTGCACGTTTCCTGGGAAGATTAGGTTGTGCTGGTTTGTGTTGGTTTTTGATGCTACTGGAGAGCCGAAAGCAGCTCAGCCCACCTGTTGGCTGTATCGTATTACCTGAAGGCCGGCAAGAGGGCCACAGATAGGGGAATTAGGAGCTCTGGGTTTTAATCCCAGCTCCACTTGTCGACTCATTGAACACTTATGGCATTTTGATTTCCTCATCTTTAAAACTGGGATATGAGCTGGCTTTGCTGGTAAGGTGACTATGAGTAATTAACTAGTGAAATAGACCATTTGGTGCCATGTATTCAGTGGAGGAGCAGAGAGCTAAACGTGAATTGTAGACCACACTCTGCCTCACCCTGCCCTGATTTCCTCATAATAAGGACATCATCATGTGGTCAGGACACATGATCCCTAAGATTGCTTCTATTCCAAAATCCTATGACAATGGCTCTCAAATTTGAGCATGAGACAGAATCACCTGGAGGGCTTCTTAAAATACAGATTGGGGCTCAAGATTGGGCATTTCTAACAAGTTCTCTAATGTTGTTGATGGCGCTCTCCAGCGGACCACACCCTGAGAACCGTGAGCTTGTGGCAGGGGAGAAAACTCCAGCCAAAGGGGAGAGAGCGACCAAAGCTAATTCATTGTCCAGGCTGTTTCACGACTATGCAACCCTCACGGTCCCACAGCTCCCTCTCCGCCACAGCCGGCAAGAGTCCTGTGCTTGCTTTCATACTCTGCCGTCACCAACAACTTGAAATTCTTAATTTCTGAACAAGATTCCCTGCATTTTCACGTGCACTGGGCCCCATAAAAGTATGTAGCTGGTCCTATTCATAGTTTTGGTTTTTCAAATAAACTTTGGGTGAATGAACAAATGTCATTTTAAAAAGGCACCTGAAAACCTACTAAGAACCTTTAAGCTACTTCTACACCTGAAAAAACAGGCTTACGTAGAAATCATTCTTTTGGTTACCAGCACCTTGCCAATCTGCTGGTCCATCCAGCAGAGGCTGCTGTGCGCATGCGGCCAAGCCCTCCTGGGGCAAAGTAGGGCAGAGTGAGGTCCAGTCTCACCCGTCCACTCCGAGTGGGCTGGGCTTCCCTCACTGCTCCAGCGAGATTCCAGCTACACAGCCAAGCAGGCTGTGAGCAGAGTGAAGGCTGGGGATTCTCACCAACAAAATGCAGACATTCACATCTTTTTTTTAGGATGGGAATTCCTACCCAGGCACACCTCTTGGACTTGTTTTCCTCTCAGTCAGAGCTGGTAACAGCACTTGGGCTTTATATAGTTTTGTAATTGTAAGTGTCAACAGCATGGGGAAGTATGAAGCCAAAATCCATTTATTTTGCTTCCCTGGGGTAGACAAGTTTTGTCAAGAGGACATAGGAACAGGAGATTGAAAAAGCCATTGCCTACATTAAGGTTTTGTCAGACTGACCGAGAAAGAATATGCTCACGAAGGATAGTGTGGCTGCACTAGTGTTTGGGATGCCAGTTTTAGTGAAGATTCCCTGGAATGATGAGATATTAGCACACTGGAGGTGAAGGGTGCTAGTTAGCTTTCATCTAACATGGACATGTTAGATAAAACCACTCTGGGCCAGGTGCAATGGCTCACACCTGTAATCCTAGCACTTTGGGAGGCCGAAGCTGGAGGATCACTTGAGGCCAGGAGTTCAGAACCAGCCTGAGCAAGAGCAAGACCCTGTCTCTACAAAACATAGAAAAATTAGCCAGGAATGGTGGCACACACCTATAGTCCCAGCTACTCAGGAGGCTGAGGCAGGAGGATTGCTTGAGCCCTGGACTTCAAGGGTGCAGTGAGCTGTGGTGACGCCACTGCACTCTAGCCCAGGCAACAGAGTGAGACCCTGTCTTAACAAAACTAAACAAAACAAAACAACAACAACAACAAAAACCATTCTGAAAACACCAAGAATTTAACCCTCTTTCCTGACAAGTTTCATGTGCCTATAGCCCCACTATTTGCATACAGGGAGAATTTGTGCAAATTAGAAAGGGGGATTCCCTTCTTCAGGACATTTTGAAGGCATAAGGCAGAAAATTGTCATCACCGTCCTATACATTTGTGATGCTCCTGATGTGAATGGTGTTCCTTGGAGTACCGTAGGCACAACTTACCCTGCCTTTAAACAGAGACTGTTTCTAAGGATCCAAGGTCAGAGGGCTTCTAGGTAGATCCATCTTTTAGTTACTAACTACATGGGGGTAGCAGCTACAGATTATTGTCAAGAATTAATACTTACTGTATGTTCACCTTGGCATGGCTGTGGAATAAGGACTCAAAAGAAAACAACAAATTGCTACTAATCACTACTTCTCTGGATGATTGATCGTAGGATTCTACCTGCTTCCTGTGGGGATCCAATCCACCCCATACAGACTGACCTTGCCAAAAGCAGCTCCAATCACATCACTTCCATTCAATCCCTCATCAAAACCAAGACAATCTGACTGAAAGAAAGGATAACTCTATTTAATAGATGTAATATAAAATCACGACTATAAATATAAACATAGAAAAAGCAGACAGAAACCTATCAAAGCATGAGTTTCTTGTTTTTACTTATTTGCTAGATTTTTACTTATTTTGTCCTTTGGCCAACTCAAATTCTTAAACCAAAAGTTTAAAGAAAATTATGGAAAAAAATGATTAAAAGTTGAGAAAAATCTCATGCATTAAATTATCATTTTCTGGGCCAGGCATGGTGGCTCACGCCTATAATCCTAGCACTCTGGGAGGCCGAGGCGGGTGGATCGTTTGAGCTCAGCAGTTCAAGACCAGCCTGAGCAAAAGTGAGACCCCGTCTCTACTAAAAAAATAGAAAGAAATTATATGGACAACTAAAATATATATATAGAAAAAATTAGCCGGGCTTGGTGGTGCATGCCTGTTGTCCCAGCTACTCGGGAGCCTAAGGGAGTAAGATCGCTTAAGCCCAGGAGTTTGAGGTTGCTGTGAGCTAGGCTGATGCCACGGCACTCTAGCCTGGGCAACAGAGTCAGACTCTGTCTCAAAAAAAAAAAAATTATCATTTTCTGGACTGTAGGAAACCATCCTTATTCTTTGAATTCACCAGCAGAACACCTAAGTTCAACCTGTGGAGCAACAGAATTTGTGCAGGAGCATAGATTGAGAACCACTTCAGAAGGTGGATTCTACATGATATTCGTGGACAATATGAGACATTTCCCTGGTGTGAATAACCAAAAATAGAAACAAGAATCCAAATTTGGTCAAACCAGATCATAAGAGAATTAAAACATGTGTCTGTATGCCTGCACTTGGGGTAAAATTTATCATCCAAACCTACAAGATATTACTTAGGTTCCACCAAAGTGTTGATATTTATCCTACAGCACAGGGATAATTGAACACACCATTCATCTATGAAACTTTTTGCATTCCAAAGTATGTCTAAGCATCCTGAACACTAAGGCAGCATCACTTTTACCAAAGTTGTACATACTCCAGGAGGGAAGATCCAGCCATAATAAGAATCTATTCTGAACACTCCTGTCCAATAAGTTTTGTCTCCCCAAGTCAGAATGTACTGTATTTTTCACATCCAGGGTGCTGTGATATTGTGATTTATAATAAGAAATATATATATATATATATATTGATCTTTATTTCTGGTTCATGTCACAGATCCACTCAAACCCTTGTAATTTCCTGAGTTTATAGGGGTGCTAGGAGAATCTTTTTTTCTAATATTTGGTCTTTGACCCTGACTCATGATACAGAGCTCCTAATCTTTTGGAATTTCCTAGGTGATAGGAGCATCTTTTGTTTTAATTAAGTGGGTTCCTGGATGGGGGCTGGTCACCAGAAAGATCAGGCTATGATTAGAGGCTTTAAACTTTGGGCCCGGATCACACCAGTGTGAGGAGGCCGCCATAAAACTCCCTGAACTACGGGGTTTGGAGAGCTTCCTGGTTGAACACATGGAGGGGACGGGAGGGTGGCACACCTGGCGAGAGCATGCAAGCTCTGCCTCCCTTCCCCCACACCTTGCCCTGTGCATCTTTTCCATCTGGCTGTTTCTGATCTATGTCCTCTTTAGTAAACTGGTGATCTGGTAAATAAACTGATTTCCTGAGTTCCGTGAACCTCTCTAGCAGAGGGTCAAAACCCAAGAGAGGGTTGTGGGAACCCTTAATTTATAGCCAGTTGGCCAAAACTACAGGTCACAACCTGAGACTTGTGGCTGCACCTGAAGTCGGGGGGGGGGCAGTTTTGTGCGACTGAGCCCTTAACCTGTGGGCCCTGTGCTAACTCCGGTTAGTGTCAGAACAGAATTAAATTGTAGGACAGCCAGTTGGTGTCCGCAGAGAATTGGAGTTGCTTGGTATGGGGGGAAAAGCCTCACATGTTTGATCACAGAAGTGTTCTGTGTGAGAGTAGGAGAAACAGTGTTTTCCCCACAGATGCTCCTGCTGAAACAGGTGCCAAACTCAAAGTCAAGCCGCTGCACCCAGAGAATGAGATGTCCCATATCGCTGCCAGAGTGAGAATTCTCACAAGCCATACCCATGGCCAAAACATCTATGCTAAATTCAGAATAAGGCAATCGCTGCTATTGAAACAAGAATCTAAGTCCTAAAATCACATTGCTTTGGTGTGTCACATCTTAATTGGCTGCTTAGCGATGAAATAAAAATTTAATTTTTATTCTCTTAGACACCAATGGAAAATTGAGATCTGAAAACATGTCTTTCTTCCTTATACAACTTGTTATAATGATGGTTTAAAATATCAGGGAACCAAATTGCTATCTTATTGTGTCACCTGCCGATTTTATACTGCTCTTACATTCAGACCCAAAGGGTTAGTTCAGGCTACTTGGAGAATGTCAAGTCCATTCCGCAGTGTCATCTCTGTGCCAACCAGCGTCTGCCCTTGTCTCCATTAGCTAAGCCCCCAACAGAAGAGCAATATTTTGCACACAGCTTTTCAGATGGTTATCTCATCCTAATATACTGCTGCACTTGAAATGAAAATTACAATTCTTTATTTCCATGTGAAAGAACTGCTAATAAATGGTTTTGTTTTGTTTTCAGAAACAAACATCAAACATCTGGCGTAACACTGAGAAAGGACGGAAGAGCGAAAAAAGAAGTAAGAGAAAATGCAGCATGAAGGATCCTTCTTCACCATTATCATGATCCACAGTCATTTATTAATAAAGTGACCAGATAACATATTGTCCAAACCAGGATCTGTCGTCTGAAAGTAAAAGGTAAGGCTATTAATAGTGATGTTGGTTGGGGATAATTGCCCTATTGATCAACTGTGTTACACATGGGGAATACCAAGAGGCCAAAATGTCATTTCTTCTATATAATGCTAAAAGTTAGCTGGGGAGAAAACATATTTAGAAAAAAGAAGCATACAATGAGGCACCTAAATGAGATACATTAGCGATAGCAAGGGGATTATTGAAGGCTGAGAAAGGTCATGTTGAAGAGCTCTAAGTTGGTCTGCATTTTTATTAGTCATTAAATCTTACAGTTGTGTTGGTATTTACACTTCTCTAACCGCCTTCAGACATAGCTCATTTGCTCCTCATAGCAAACTGGAGAAGTTGTCAAGGGGGCCACTACTATATCTATGTCACAAGTGACGCAGCAGAGTCCAAAGAGATGGATCCACCAGCCAGCGTCACTGCTAGTGAAGGGAGGAATGGAGAACAGAAGCCAGGTGATCCAGTCCCAGGTCTAGCACCTTCCACTGCAGTACTCCACATGGAAGAAGGCAAGGTGAGTCCCAGAATTCCAGGAGCCAGACTGGAGTGATGCAAACACAACCTACAAGTTTGGCTAGCACACAACTCACGTGGATAATGGAAGATAATATTGAAACCTCAGTTTAGGTAAGGGGGAATTTATGAAAACTCTTGACTGCTAAGCTTAAGTGATTGAATGCATGCTCCTGAAAAATGTGGGCCAAAGGCATGCTGTGTACAAAGTCACATCTTGGGAAGACTTAACATGGAGCAGTAGAGCCAGGAGAAACTAGGAACAGACAAGACTATAGAACTTCAACATGCATTGTTGTAGGTTGGAATTAAGATATTAAGATGGCAGATCTTGAAGTGGAAAGGACTTCATGACTTATTTATGTGAGAAGAGACAAGTGATGAGCCTGTGTTAGTAGAAGATTATAATTCTGTTAAAAATAGGGCAGGTTAGAAGGGGAGTTGCTTAACAGTATGTCTCAGAGGTCTTTGTATCCGAGAACATATAGATATACTGCATTCTTTTTCTTGCTGCATAGTATTCTATTAACATAGTATAGCTGTACCAAAGCTTATTTAACTTAATTCAGTCTTGATCTCACTTATCCTTTTGTCAACATTTACGCTTTCAACTATAAATGAAAGTCCTGTACTTGTACATCTTTGCCTTATAAATAAATATCAGAAGAAAACATTTAATCTGATAAATATATTCTTCTAGGATTCTGTAAGTTTTGTGTGAAAACAACATATCAAAAGGCATCGACAAAGGTTGCCTCAGTAAATCAAAATGTTCCATTCAAACAACGCGTATTGAGCAATTTCTATGTGCAAATGGCAGGTAATGGTGCTATAGGCTGGACCTCAAGGAATTTAGAGTCAAGAAGAGGAGATGATACACATGCAACAAAATAGAATGCAAAAAGTACAGAAAACTACATTAGCAAAATGCTAGGAGAACACTGAAGGTACCAATTCTATTTTTTTAATGAATTAAAAAGTTTATTCGCCATAAAAAAACTGATTCCTCAAAATCAGTTTATTCTTGTTAAGAATCAATTCCTGTAAGCCCCCTGTAAAACAGTAAGCTTACAGAAAATTTCTTTCTCACGAACAGAAAATCACTATAGTTTTGGTCCAGGATATGTTGGTTTTTTTCCTCCTTCTTCAAATGACAGATGGATGTAACTGAATCTATGAACGAGTGTACTTGTCCCAAATGTGCATCATAAATACAGAAGCGATGAACAGCAGAACCATAACCAATACTGGAACAGGGCCAACTTTGAGCCCAGATGACTGTTCTGTGTAGAATCGCCACGTGCCTCTGGTGCCTGCCGTGGTCGTGTGGCCCACGCTCCTTGTTCCACAGCTGGCATTTTTCCTTTGCCGGACAGTGGATCCTGCCACCCGGGTGGCCACTGCTTTGCTGGGACAGTGCCCTGAAGACCCACGCTAATGCCACTGGGAATCGGACCCAGTATGGTGGAGACTGGAGGGTGATAGGGCGCTGAAGTGAAGGACCCATTCTAAATGCAGGAGGTAGATCATAAATAACCTCGTAGATTAGAAATGGGCTTTTTTTGTCCTCCAAGTCTGAACTGTACATAGAAGTCAAGCCATTCAGGAAATATATATTGATTGATTAATTCTAAGAATAACAGCTAATGTTTATGAGAATTATATTATGTGCTGACACAGTGCAAAGTGCTCTGTTTACATAAGCTCATTTAATCAAATAATGGAAAGCAGATGGAAAGAGAAAATGTTCAGTATGCTTACTCATTCTTATATATGCTAATAATACACTGAAGGGGTATCTCTGTATAATTGCATTTTTACTAATTCCATAAATACAGAAAAGCTATTACTAATTTAATACATACAATTATATACCTATAAGTTAAATATTTTCTAATAAACATAAATGACAAATAACCTAGTAAATTACATTTATAAATGCATACTAATTATGACTGTATATTTGTAACGCATTGCTATATATTACTAATTACATTTAAGATACAATTTTACTGCACTTTGGGTTCATCATTTCTGCTGCTGCTGTTGCTTCCTCTTCCCCTTTTTTCTTCTTGTTCTTGTTTTTCTTGTTCTTATTCTTCTTGTTTTTGTCTTCCTCCCCCTCCTCCTCTCCTTCCTCCCCCTCTTTGTCCTCCTCCTCCTCCTCCTTTCTCTTCTGCATTGCTTTCTTTAACAAAACAAAAAAAATAAGTATTCTAGTTCTATGATTCCCATTACTGATGGTAATCCTTGCAGATAAAAGAGCATTCTGTTAGGTTTGGGAATTAGTTTTTAGTCTGTCTCTTTTATGTTAACCTAAAAGAAACCGTTTAATCTTTCTTTCTTTGTCCAGTGATCTCCTTTTACCAATACCAAGTCACGTGTGAAAGACAGTTCTACCCAGGGTCCAGATAATTCTCAGATTTGCATTTAGGAAGGCACCAAAGGGCACTCAAAGCTGGTAGGGTGAGGTCTGAAATTCAGTAGATCCCTGCCATCCCTTTCTCATCCCGATTTCTTTATGGGCTGGACCGTGGAGGTGCTAAGGCCAGTATCCTATGTAAGCCAGTCAGCTTCATGAACTCCCACACCCTAATCCTGACCTACCTTCTCCCCATTGGGTAGACACGAAAAAAACAGCAAGAGTGAGAGCTGAGTGGATCCACCCACTGGTCCACGGGAAGGTAGAAGCATCCAGGGGCAGCTCTCTTCCCCCAGATGCCTCCCTGGAATCAGCAAAGATAAAGTCTGTGAGACTGTCTACCTAGGTGGGCTCTCTGGGCCCCTCGGCCCCTTCTTGGCTATGCTACTGCAGCACAGATCTTTTTGCCCTTCCTGGGAAGCAGTGGAGGAGGGGGAGAGAGCAAGAGAGAGCGAGAGAGGCGGGTAGGTCTTAATTACAGCATATTTGTGACTTCATTGTCTAAATTGCCCTGGTCTGAGAAGGGAATCTCGGGGACACAGTGTTGTGCCTGCCTCCCCTGGCTGCTTAACATGCAGATATGTCTAGGAATAAAATCCAGAAACTGATTTTTTAGAAAATAAATGGGAGGTAGCAAACACCTCTTACATACAGGTTGTATCTGAAAGAAAGAACCAGGTAATTAGACATAGTTTGAAAGAGGATTCAGAAAGATCCCATACATTCTGCCACTCCCCCACGCAGGGTTTCTGTCCTGGGTCTGGAAGGTCGTCTCTGACCATCAGGAGAATCTTCACGCCTGAAGCGCAGGGTCGGGGGAAAGTCACATTGTGCGTCACAGCACACCCCACACCCGTCAGGTATATGGCAGCCTTCTCTGTACTCACACACACACATTTTGTACTGGTGAAACAGAGTAAAAGCTTTGGTAAGCTTCAGGAAAAAAGGAGGTGCCACAGTCTGAAGAATGTGAGTGGAATGTGAAAGGGCCTGGGGGTACGAGGGCCACCAGCCATCCTGTCCCACCCCCAGGACTAAAGGTCAGAACTTGTGACAGTAGTAATAATGACTAATGATTGGATGCCTCTGTGTTCACATTGTATTTTCACACACATCATTTCTTCAGGATGATTGCCCTGGTTCATCAGAAGTCCCCACGTTTCCTCCTTGTCCCTTGACAGGTAGGCTGGGGCTGGCCTGACAAGGCAGCAACCATGGGGAGCTGTAAGGTGCCCAGGGCCAGGACCAAGAGCCAGAAGTTTCCATCTAAGCTGATGGGAGAGGCAGCAGATGGGGGAGAGAGCAAAGGAACCCCAAATCCTATTCACTGAGGAAAACATCAAACCAGAGAAGTTAGAATCAGATACAAAGAGCTCAGAGTTTGGAGCCAGAGTCATGAGTTCCAGCACAAGCAGCTGAGGCTCAAACAGAATTGAACGATCGCATCCACCCACTCCTTGTTTGGCTAAATGGGTAGCATTGCATGTGAAGGTCACCCTCCCAGGGTGCTGGAATTGGCTGGGTGTGCGGGGAAGGGTCAGGCCCTTTTCCTTCTGCCCCACAGTTTGTCTCTGGTGCCCAAAAATTAATACCTGAGCCTGGGACAGACCCCTCAACCTCCAGCCCAACCACAAATTTGTCAGCAGCTCTCAAACAAAACACAAATACACACACACATTCCATAAGTACACATTTTACGGTGTGTGTTATTTTTGTTGCTGTTGTTGTTTGGGTTTTTTAGGCACAGAGCAATCTCTAAGCATACTTAAGAAAAAAATGCACAATAAAACATTTTTCTCAAGGCAACCCAAACCTGCAGCACCGCACTCCGCCAGCTGCGTAGACAACTCTTTGCTGTGCTACATGGAGCAGGTTAGCATCGTGGCTTTGGAACTTCTTAGGTAACTGTACTCATTAGCCTTGTTTTGGGATGCTAAGGACAGAAAGCTGAGATAACAGTAGCTTAGACAAATAGCGTTTATTTTTCTAATGTGAAAAAAGCATACAGAGGCTGCACAATGGTGCTGTCTAAGCCAGTTTTCCCACTCTACTGTCCCATACGCTTGGCCTCTCACAGTGGCCCTATGGCTGCCTCAGCTCCAGGCATTCAGGGCAAGAGGGAGGGGAAGGGCTGTTGCCTGCATATTCTTTTCTCCCACCTGTAGCTTTTGTAAGGAAGCAATAGCTTTCTTAGAAACAATCCCCATCCACTTCTTTTTTTGTCTTCTTGCTGAGGACTGAGACATGTGGCTGTAAGGTGGGCCAAGAAAGTAAATATCTGTTCTATGGTAGGAGGCAGGCAAGGGAGAAGGGGATTGGGAATGGCTGTCTGGTTCTATGGCTTCCCTCCAGGGGTGCCAAAGCACAGGTAACTGTACAGAAACGGTGACCCCTCCAGGCTGCCAGGTGGGGTCTCAAGGCTCTGTCTACTTCAATCTGCCTCTGACATTCACTGTCATAGCTGTTCTCAGCATTTTCTTCCCAGGACCCCCTTATACTGTTAAAAATTGAGGCTCCATAAAGAGCTTTTATTTACATGAGTTTTATCTATTAATATTTACCATATTTGAAATTAGAACTGAGAAGTTGAAAAAATATTATATACCTCATTTGAAAATAACAACAAACCCATTACATGTGAACCTAAATTGAACGTAAAAAATGTATTTTTATGAAACATAACTCTATTTTCAAAAAAAAGATTAGTGGGCACAGTGGCATTGTTTTACATTTCTGCACATCTCTTTATTAACTGTGTTTATGAAGACGGCTGGACTCCCCTGTCTGCGCCTGCCATCTGTTTTATTATCACGTATCAGGTAGCGTCAGGAAAATTTGACGGCACACTCATGAGAGGATGAGAGTGGCAAAGGCAGATCATGTCTTAGTATTATTATAAAAATAGTTCTGACCTCACAGGCCACCTGAAAGGGCTCAGGACCACCTTGAGAAACACTGCAGTGCAGACGCAGCCACTTGCTGGGGAGCCATCCAGGAGAGTCTGCCATCTTGGTCTCCACTTCCCATTTGGAGCTCTGTCTTTTACTTGCATAACTAAATAGCCAATTCAAGAGTTCGTCTCAGAATTAAGAAACCATCTTCCCCATAGTTATGTGCAGTTCTTCATGGCTTATCAAACAGAAAACTACCAGTGATTTTTTAAAACATAGGCTTGTTTTGGTTTTCTTAGACACATTTTGATTTCAAAGGTCAAAGGTGCTTTTCAGTCATGGCTCAAACAAACGATGTCTGTGCCTTCCCTCTTTGACAAGAAGGGAGCCTCCCTCCCAAAATCACAGCGTTTAAGAGTAGGGTATTGAGTGGAAGGATGTGTCTGGGACGCAGGCGCCTTCGGGCTTCACTGCCATTGGTCTGTGCAGCCATCCCCTGTTCTACAGGGATTATGGAAGACATGGCTGATGACATCCAAATTCACACTCTAAATCTTCAGCAGCTCCAAGGATCAAACCTAAGACTCTCCGTCAACTGTTGTCAACATTTAATTATACCCACCTCATTCTCATTAGACTCTTCAGTCTCTCTAGCTACTCCCTTATAACCGTGAGAAAGTTCACAGGGCAACACCAGGGAGGGTGGCCAAGGACTTCGTGACATCTCCCTGTGTGATCTTCCCTGAGAGCCTCATAGGTTCCTTTTGCAAATGTCAGGAACATTGTGGGCAACCCGCAGAAAAAGCTAGAGGGGTCTCTGTCAGTTTCCAAGCTCTGTGCCAGCGATTCTCCGATGGGATGTTGGGATTTGGAGGTGGGATACAGAATGAAACTCCACATGGCTGCTCTTTTCCCCAAGCCCCTGGAGATGAATCTCTCCTCACTCCCCCCCTGGTTGAAAATCACTGATCTTGGTGGTTAGGAAAGAGCTTTATTAAATTTAAATTTAGCATGTGAGGTTGTGGATAACCCTATCTCTGTTTCTGAGAAACAACTGTTTACTATTCTAACACTCCAGAAACCTGGCAACCGACTGGCAAATGTAAGCTCACAAATTCCTGGGCAGCTGCTCTGGAAGGGACCCCTTCCCTAAGCGCTCCTACCTATCGGAGGGGTTAGGAGGGGTACAAGACCTAGAATTTTCCAGGACCAAAAAAAGGTAGCCACGACCTATTTTTGATGATTCCAACGATTTAGAGAGGAAATTCCGTAAAGTCCATGTAGCTCTTAAAAGGTATTTTGTTCCACTGCTT
The DNA here is from genome assembly GCF_020740605.2 of Lemur catta. Taxonomy (NCBI): domain Eukaryota; kingdom Metazoa; phylum Chordata; class Mammalia; order Primates; family Lemuridae; genus Lemur; species Lemur catta. The sequence continues at coordinate 9,880,473 of NC_059152.1, read as the reverse complement.
TCTGTGCAATGATTCTATTTCTGTACTTCCCTCTTTACATGTATGGGTCTGGAACCGAATAGCAATAAAATGGAAATGATTGTCCTAAAGCGCCGTTCCTCGGTAGAAAAACAGGTTTCCAAAAAATCCCTGCCTCCACTGCTTGGATGGCAACCTGGGTGAAATTGCAGGAGGATTTGCAGGATACTTGGACCTCTTGATATTCAGAGGGTGAATTTTTATTCTATTATCACTTACTCTAGGGAAAATGTGATGTGGGTTATAGCTACATGGATATTATAAACTTGTCACTGAACACAGAGAAAGTGCCCTGCTCACAGTTTCTGCTGGAAACATTTGCTGCAGGTAAAGCCCTCCGCTTAGCTCCTCTTATTCTCAATCACAAGCACAGCATGTGATACTTGGTGTTGGAGAAGGGTCGCCGGACAGTACAGGCAAACCGGTAACGGTATCTCTACGAGTGACGCTATAGACATGCCATGCCACGTGATTCCCACGGCTAAAACGGGACTCCAGACGCCGGAGGGAATGGAAAGTGATGACGTGAGACACCAGGATGACACTGTAACCTCAGATGATGCTCACAGCCAGTACTATATAAGCTGAAGGGACCAGGGCTAAGTGCTTAAGACGACATCGTGGGCAGGGAATGTCATGAAGTCGTATGTCATTCTCTGCCCAAAGTGTCTCATCTCACAGCCTCCTTGTCACAGAGAAAAAAAAAAATAGAGCTTGTAGACTTCATCAGTATTTGATGTCAGAAATGTGCTGTGGAAGAGAACGGCATTTATGCATTTCAAGAATGATACATTTTAGCAAAACTTGTGCAACCCCATTGCCTCTGTGCGCATCTTGAATATTCATGCCCAGCAGACCAGACGCCAGCCAACAAACATGCATTTGGTCCTCACTACGATCAAGGTTCTGGACTAAAACCAGACAGAGACACAAAAATAAAACAGACATTGAACCTGCCCTAAAAAGGATTATAAACTGGTGGCAAGGACATATATGTAAAGAGTCATTCTACGTGTTCACATATAAATTATATTTACACACCTGAATGTCTCAGAGTGGTGGCCATAGCACTGTTCATTAAGTAGGTGATACATAGACAAATGAACCATATACATGTGAGCAGGACTCTTTTAATAGAGGATGCCCAGGAATACCCTTCTAGAACTTTTCTTTTCCCCAGAATTCTGGAAATCAGTACAGGATTCCAGAAGCTTCTTTTTAACAGACATTAATTGCTAGTATAACAAAACTAACAGTAAATATAATGCTCAAAAATTTAATAATCTCTCTGTTGCTCCTGCTGAAGTAAAACAGCTGCTGTTATTAAAAGCTAGTATTTATTAAACTCGTTCTGCATACCAAGCAAACCTTGAGAGTTTTGTATTATCTCTGTTTTGCAAATAAGAAAACTGAGATCCAGAGAGGTTAGTTAAAGTGGTCCAAAGTAGCAAATGGGAGAGTGAGAATCCAAGCTCAGGCTGCCTGGGCTAAAACCTGTGTGTATTAATATAACTCCGGACTCTACTCCCCTCTCCCTGGGTTGTGGTACTGCATGACTCTTGCCGGTCCCCCTGCATGACTCTTACCTGAAGCAGCTGCTATTCCTGACCCCCTGTCTGGAGTTCGGGTCCTGCTGAATGCTGAGATGCTCCTTACTGCTGGCCCTATGTCTTCTTGCCTTTTTTTTTTAATTAAACACATATTCTATTGAAGTATACTATGCATACAGAAAAGTATAATGTACAGTTTGATGATTTTTCAGAAAATGAACATACCTGTGTACTTACCATCCAAATCAAGAAACAGAACATTCCTATCACCCCAGAAAGCCTCATGCCCCATCCCAGTAACTGCTTATCCCTGCGGCACAAATTATTTCCTTCATTCTAGATTATTTTCTGTTTTTGAACTTTACCTAGATAGAATCATGTGATACGTATTCTTTTGTACCCAGCATCTACTGTCTAACATTATGCTTGTAAGATTCAGTCATATTGTTGAATAAAGAGTTTGTTTATTCTCATTGCTGAATAGTTTTCCATTGCATGACTATTCTACAATGTATGCATCCATTCTTCTGTTGATAAACATCTGTAATAAGCTATTACAGATAATGCTGCTGTGGCTATTCTTGGGCAGGCCCTTTTGTGTACATGTGCACACATTTCTGTTTGACTGGTTACAAATGATGGGGAGAACATCCTTGTGTGTTTATTAGATACTCAGATATTGTCTTTTTAAAAGTGACTGTTCAAGTCTTTTGCCCATTTTTCTACTGGATTGTCTATCTTCTCTTTTTTATTTGAAGCAGTTCCTTAAATATTCTGGATGTGAGCCATTTGTGAGGTATACAAATTGCAAATATTTTCTGTTTTGTGGCTTGCCTTTGCACTATCTTAATGGTGTTTTTGGTGAGCTTATCTCCTAAGTATCACTACTCCTAGATTGCCAGTTGCTAAACTCTTCTTCCCAATAGGGTTGCCTTATTTCCCCTGGGCCCTCTCTAACTGCTGCCTATAATCTTGCCTTCAGGACAATGTCCCCTACTGGCTGCGGCTGCACTGAACAACCTCAGAGTTCAGTGCACCTGTTCCTGTCCTTCCAGAACCAGCCCTGTCCCAGCGGGCAGATCTGGTTCCAGGTTCTGGCACCTTCCAGTATTCTCAGGCTTCCCTGCAGTTAACTAGCTGTGCCCAATCGTGTTCTGAAAATAAGTTCAGGATGTCCAAACAATTGACTTATAAATGAACTTTTGGAACCCATGACTTTGTATATCAGGGGGAATCCTAGATGTTCTATTTCTTCCTGTCTTAGTCACCTAGGATCAAGTGCCTCTTCCAGCCAAAGGGAACTGGAACATTAAAACCATGATTGTGAACCACCAAGACACCTCTGCAATTTGGTACACGCTTACCAATCCATGGAAGAAATTATACTGTGGGAAAATGGAACCCTTATGCCAAATTGAGAAATTAAGAAAATTCAACAAATAATTATTATCAGGTGCCTGATATGTGTCAGTCACTAGTCCAAACACTGAAAAGGTAATTAAAAAAAGCAGACACCAATCTATGTACACATGGCACTTATATTTTAGATGGAGAGACACACAGCAAACAGGCTAAAAAAATAAGACATTTAGCATGTTGGGTAATGAGTGCTCAGGGAAGGGAGGCAGGAGTGTTAGGACAGTGGTAGTGGGTTGTTAGTAGTTTTAGAGGGATTTCCAGGTAAGAGCTCACCAAAAATGTGATATTTGAGCAAAGACCTTAAAAAAAAGGAGATAGCTATGATGATAGCATCTAAGGCAGAGGGAACCAAGTTCAAAGGCCCTGCAGTGAAAGTGTGTCTAGCATGTTACAAAAACACTGAGAAGCCAAGAGGCAAGTGTGGCTGGATTTGAGGGATTAAAGCAGAGAGAAATGGGAGAAGAGGTCAAATAGATACAAAAGAGGTAGAGCCTCATAGTCACTGACCTTCAATATGATGTATACTAAGTCGGGATAATGGTGTTCAAAAGCCAAATTTGCCTTACATGTAGATAAGGAAGTTGGTTGTAATTTGAAAGTTAAGAACAACATGCCACAATGTCAAAATATCAAGTTGTACACCTTAAATATATATAATTTACTTTTTTTTTAGAGACAAGGTCTTGCTCTGTTGCCCAGGCTAGAATGCAATGGCATAATCACAGCTCACTGTAACCTCAAAATCCTAGGTTCAAGCGATCTTCCTGCCTCAGCCTCCTGAGTAGCTGGGGCTACAGGTTCACGCCACCACGGCTGGCTAGTTTTTTTTATTTTTTGTAGAGACAGGGTCTCACTATGTTGCCTAGGCTGGTCTCGAACTCCTGGCCTCAAGGGATCCTCCCATCTTGGCCTCCCAGAGTGCTGGGATTATAGGTGAGAGCCACTGCATGTGGCCACTTATATATAATGTTTATATGTGAATGATATCGCCATAAAGCTGTTAGAAAAATAAAATTACCATTAAACCAAAAAAGAATAGAAAAAATAACCATGGAGAGGGCAGGGCTAGAGGCCACACTGCCAGACCGGGGATTTGACAGATAAGGCAGTAGCGTTGAGATCTTGGGTCCACAGAGAAAAGAAGATTCAGGGAAAGGCCAGGACGTGGGAGGGAATTAATAAACTCCAGACCCAGAGGTTCTGCAGAGGTCAGCTGCCTTCCCGCAGAGAATTAATAAATGAGAAAAAGGGCTGAGATCACATTAAGAGATCTTCCTGGTACAAAGCTCATTAATCAGGGGTCAACTTCTCTCCAACGTCTGCCTGCTTTGGGTCATTCTCTAGTACCTTATATTTTTTTTACTATTTTATAATTTTTGTCTGCAAGAGAATAAGCCCAACCAAGCTACTATATCATTACTGAAAGCAAGAATTCTTTTACTATTTTTAAAAATTCAGATGTTGTCCGTCTTCTTCAGCAACTCTATTCTGCTAGGTGTATGTTCTGTAAGTTAGAACATGCATCTAGTATGTTATATACATCTAGTTACATTCTTCTTTTTGGCTAGTAGTTCTCCTTAAATAAGATGTATCTTTCTTTGTTGGCTCATTGGGGCTCTGGTCTGACACTGGATTACCCAAGTTGACGGTACATTTCGTGTAGTGTCTCTACTCCTACAGGCTGGCGATGCAGAAGCAAGTAGGTTAACAGTTCCACTGAGGATCACAAAATCTTTCTGTTCTGTTTCTTCTTACTTTCCTTGCTACAGGATCAGTAAAGACTTGAGTCATTGCTGAGCTTTATATTAGTTATCTTTTGCTATCTAACAATATTATCAGAAACTTAGTGGCTTAAAACAACACAAGTTTATTATTATATTTCACGGTTCCTGAGGTTCAGGAGCCCAGACACAGCTAGGTGGGGTCCTCTGCTTTAGGGTCTCACAAAACTGCAATCCAGGTATTACCTGGGCTGTGGGCTCATCTGAGGCTCGACTGGGGAAGGATCTACTTCCAAGCTCCTGTGGTTGTTGGCAGCATTCACTTCTTTGTGTACTGTTGGACTAAGGGTCTCGATCACTTGACGGCTGTTAGCTGGAGGCTTCTTTTAGTTCCTTGCCATAGCGGTCTTCCTCAAGTCAGCAAAGGAGAGTCTCCTAGAAAGACCGATGTTCCGAGTTTATATAATGTAATCACATATATCCCGTCACCATGGCTGTGTTCTGTGGATTAAAATCAAGTCAGAGTTCCCACCCACACTCAAGGGAGGGGATTACACAAAGGCATCGATACCAGGAGGCAGGGATTATGGGGTCATTTTTAGAGTCAGGCTGCCACAGTTGGCCCTCTGGCTCCCAGTCATTCATACCTCTCCCACATGAAAATCCATTCACCCCTCCGAGGGTTCCTAAGAGTCTCATCCCACTACAGCATGTGCTGAAATTCAGAATTTTATCCAAATGAGATCCAGGTGTGGATGAAGCTCTTTGGGTGTAGTTCCTCTCTATCTGTCAGTCTGTAAAACTAAAGAGGCTGGGGGGAAAGAAATTTGAGATCCAAAAAATCATACCAGTTCATATATGTAAAATTAGCTAACTTTGTTATCAAGCAAAAAACAAACCAAAAAAACCCATCTGTGTGCATGCAGATAGCCTACAAGTGGCTATAAGTCTACAGCGAATTTTCAGCTTTACCTATCTAGAATTAAAGCTACAGTTGCCATACTTCATCCTGCTTTTGTGAATAGCCATCCGTCATTCAGCATGCATCAGTAGTTGTGCTAAGCTTACTCTGGCATATTATAATAGCTATAAACATTCTCACTAAAGAAAAGAGGAGAACTAGGCCGTGCGTGGTGGCTCACGCCTGTAATCCTAGCACTCTGGGAGGCCGAGGCGGGTGGATTGCTCGAGGTCACGAGTTCGAGACCAGCCTGAGCAAGAGCGAGACCCCGTCTCTACTAAAAATAGAAAGAAATTATCTGGCCAACTAAAAATACATATAGAAAAAATTAGCCGGGCATGGTGGCGCATGCCTGTAGTCCCAGCTACTCGGGAGGCTGAGGCAGTAGGATCACTTAAGCCCAGGAGCTTGAGGTTGCTGTGAGCTAGGCTGAAGCCAGGACACTCACTCTAACTGGGCAACAGAGCGAGACTCTGTCTCAAAAAAAAAAAAAAAAGAGGAGAACTAGAAGATATAAAGGAGTCACTTGGCCATAGAAATTCTGAAATCCAGTTAGGCAAATATTGGCAGTTCCTTGATTAGGTTTCAAGGCCTGAGAATAGTTCTTTGTAACTCTTGGTTCGGCCCTTTGGATTCTTGGCTCTGCCCTCGGAGTCATTCCTTTTTCCTAAAAGGTAGCATGTGTTTGCAACCGAATAGTTTTACTGGTCTGCTTCCTGCGAGTAGAATCTGGGGGGTCTGACATCCTCCTTTCATCTTGTATCTTTGTCCTTTTCAGTTGAAGCTGACAGTGTTTTGCAGAAATACTTTTCTCAAATACTTTGTGGGTTTCCTGTGAATGTTCCTGGGTTCCACCCTGTCAGACAAAGCCATGTAAGAGACCTTGTTGAGATCTCCACCTTAGGCCCCTGCGGAGAGGGCTAAAGGACAGCACTCCTTTTTCTTTTTTTTTTTTTTTGAGACAGAGTCTCACTTTGTTGCCTGGGCTAGAGTGAGTGCTGTGGCGTCAGCCTAGCTCACAGCAACCTCAAACTCCTGGGCTTAAGCGATCCTCCTGCCTCAGCCTCCTGAGTAGCTGGGACTACAGGCATGCGCCACCATGCCCGGCTAATTTTTTTTCTGTATGTATTTTTAGTTGGCCAGATAATTTGTTTCTATTTTTAGTAGAGACGGGGTCTCACTCTTGCTCAGGCTGGTCTCGAACTCCTGACCTCGAGCGATCCACCCGCCTCGGCCTCCCAGAGTGCTAGGATTACAGGCGTGAGCCACCGCACCCGGCCAAGGACAGCACTCTTAAGCTTCCCAGAGACTCTCTGTTTTGGTCGAGAAGTCTGTGAGGCACATACTTAATCTCTTAAAACCCATTTGTGTGACTGAATGCTACTCTGATCCTCTGATCTTTCTGAGGTTTTAACAAAAGACTATACAGTAACACCCTCAGCTTTTCTCTCACATTCCTGACAGTGCTCAGAAGCCATTTCTTTCACATCTTTGCCATCTGGAAAGGCGGAGAATTTTCAAAATCATGAAGTCATGGGTCCATTTTGTTTAATCATTCTTCCCTCGGTTTGTCCTTCTCCTCTCACATTTTGCTATAAGCAGCAAGAAGCAGCCATGCAGCACCTTCAACATTTCAATTGGAAATCTCCTCAGCTAAATAACCAAGTTCATCACTTGGATGCTCTGCTTTCCATGTAGCTCCCAGCAACAATTTTCTGCCACTTTCTAACAAGGACCCCGGCACTTCCTCCACTTTCCAGTTACCTCCTTTTGAGCCCTCGCTTGCAGCATCCTCCAAGTTGAGATTTGTACATGCAATGTAGGTTTTCCCTAACATTCCCCTCAAAATACTTCCCCCCACCTCACTGTCTGTTTGCAAAGCCACCCCCTCCTCATTTTTAGGTATTATAGAAACATCCCACTTCTGGTACTGAAATCTGTTATAGTTATCTATTGCTGTGTAACAATATTACCACAAGCTTTCTGACTTAAAACAACACATATTTATTATCTCAGGATTTCTGTGGATCAGGAGTCCAGGTACAGCTTAGCTGGGTGCTCTGCTTCAGGGTCTCATAAAACTGCAATCAATATGTCAGCTGTTGTGCAGGTTCATCTGAAGCTTGAGTGAAGAGGGATCTGCTTCCAAGCTCATGTGGTTGTTGGCAGCATTCAGTCGTTTGTGGGCTGTTGGACTGAGGGTCACAGTGTCTTGCTAGCTGGAGGCTAAAGGCTACTGGAGGCTGCCCTCAGTCCTTTGCCAGGGGCATCTTCTTAACAGTAGCTTGTTTCCTCAAGGGCAGCAGGGGAGAAAGACTCTTTGCAAGATGGGCATTACATGCTTGTGTAACATAATCATATACACATGATCCCATACATCCTGTTACCTTTGCCATATTCTATTGGTTAGAGGCAAGTCATAGTCTCACATACACTCAAAAGGAAGGGATCAGATAAATGCATGAAAATCAGCACAGAGGTTGTGGGGACCACCTTAGAGTCCATCTGTCACAATTTCTTCTTAGCATCTTTGGGCCAGGAAGACTAGACACTCTCAGGCATTCAAAGTCAACTTACTGGAGGAGGGTGTGGTTCTACCCAGGATCCTCTGCTGTATGGTCTCTGATGTTATTGAACTTCATGCTCTTCCCTGGCAAACAGAGACCACTAAAATTCCCACAGAGCAAAGGCTCTACTTCTACCTAGCTGAAGCTGGCTGGTTTAGGTGAAGCATAGACAGTGAAGTTAGAAATTAGTCTCACTTGGATGCCACATTTCCAGCATCCCCGTGTGTGTGTGTGTGTGTGTGTGTGTGTGTGTGTGTGTGTGTGTGTGTGTGTGTGTATTTGACTGTTTTCCATAGCCTAAGTGTTTGGAAAGTATTTTAATAAATTATGATACCTATAAATGATCATATCAATTTTGTAGATATTCACAGAGATTTTTTAGCATGGAAAAATGTTCCTGGGGGAAAAAAGCAGTCTACAGAACAATAGATATTTTAAATATAATTCCTTTAAAATATATGCACACATATGTGTATAAAAGTATGGTTATCTCTAGGTGGTAAAGATAATGGATGGTTTTTTATATTTATTTCTTTAACTTAGCCTTATCAAAAAAGTATAAAAAAATGTACCACTTACGTATTAAAGGAATAAGCTTTAGAAGCTTTTTCTCACTATTATTTTAGAGTGTGAACTATGTAAGGTTGGGGACTGTGTTATTTATCTCTGTGCTTCTAGCCCCTAGCATAACTCCCTTGGACATATTAAGTTCTTAATAAATGTTTTGAGCAAACACATAAATTTCAGAAGGTGTTAAACTAATATGAAGATATTCTGTGGGAATATGCAAACAGTACTATTTTATATGCACTATTATAAACCAAACAAAAACAAAATCCCCCAAACCTGGACTCTACTTCTAAGGAACCAAATCCACCTCCAACCTACTCAATGCTGTCAACTATTGCACCACAAGGGTCTGGGGGGAAGGGTGGCCAATGGCATGGTTGTTGGTTAAGGATGGTTTAGACAAGTGAAATTCACAGGTAATTTAATATTTCTTGTTTTAATATATAGTCTCAACTCCCTTTCCCAATATGACTTTTGAAATGGGTACCAGTAAATATAAAAACTGATGGAGTTACCATTACACTCCTATTTTATTCTACCACAGTAGGGGCTGGTAATGAGCATTTAACTCATTTTATAGACTGAAGGAGAAAGAAAAATAAGGGGCCAAATAAGGGACCTTGTAATATCAGGAATTTACTATAAACAAATCCTTGCTATTTTTTTTTTCTTTAGCTAAAATGAACTTTTAATCACCAGGGGTGAGTGGGTATGAGATTTTTTCCCTCCAAGAATACTAAGAAGTAACATGTGATATGTGTGTTAGTTTTTATTTCAGCATTGCACTTCAATGCTCATAGTATTATTTTTAAGGATAATGTGGCAAGTATGATTTGAATTCTATTTTACAGAGGGGACTATTGAAACACAGAAATGGGCTAAGAAAATTTTACAAGATGATTTGGCAAGTCAGCAGCCCATCAAATAATAGATACTAACGTTTCTCTGTAACAGTTTAGCCAAGACCCTTCTACCTCCTACTCACCAGTTTCCTGATCCCTAAGAAATAAAATAACAAATAACTGATTAGAGAATTGGTCTTTTCTTTTTCCTTCCACGATTCTAATATTTTATGCTGATTAGTTCAGTTTCCCCCTGTTTTACTCTACTCTTTGCTCCCAAAATGTGTCAGGGACCCAAGAAAGTGCTTTCAATTCCAGACTCTTCTGGTCTCAGCTGAGTAACAAGCTCTCCACCAAGACATTGATACCAGCAAGACTTCACTGGTGTATTTCAGCTCGTCCAGTTTCTCCTATAACTGTGGCTTCAGTTTCAATCTCTTCTAGGTTCAGACACCTGCCACACCTACCTGCATTTACCACCCAGAGAAAATGGAGAGGCTGCCACATGCTGGAAACTGTGCCAAGTCCTCGCTGAGGGTTAGGGGTCAGGAGAGACAGTCCAGTTGTGTTGTTCCTTTCCTGTGCCCAGGGGAATGTTTTCATTTCCCTTTCATCCTGTAACACCTGTCCTTTTCTCCACCTTCCATCAAGTCCCTGCTTGGAAGTCGCCCTGGCTTTGTACATTCTACATCTGAAATCTGAGCTGTACCCTGGCAAATCAGCAGTCAGTCTACACACCTCCTTTTTCTCTCTGCTTGCTTTTGGTCTCCTTCATGTCTCTCTTTATTACTGAAGTCAGATTTTCCTTTTACAAAGTTAAACTTCAGTGCCCTTCTCCACTGCAAATGGAGACACCAATCAATATGGGATTATGTCATTCTCTTCTAGGAATGCCTAAAATTGACTATCATTCCCAGAGAAAGATGTTCCGGAAGTATTGTTTTAGATTATATTGGCTTCTAGACCTTTTTTTTAAGTCTTTTTTTCCTGATGTAAGAAATAAACATTCTTTTTTTTACTAATATTTAAGAAAATGTTTGTAAACATTTAAGAAAACACATACAGTAGAGAGGAGAAAATAGAAATCAGAGTCCCATCTTCCAGAGTTCCTGTTAATATTCACATCCATTTCTTTCAAGACCTTATCCTATGCATATATGGTTGTACACAAAATACATATGTTTGCTGAAGAGGGATAATTTGGGATACACATTTTTTGTGTCTCTTTTTGTTGAGCATGGTGTTGTGACATATTCCCACATAATTAAACATTCTTTTAAACACATTATTTTTAAAGTCTGCCTTTGAATTGCTTTCAGATGTTTCCCCTCATTTATTAACTAGGGGAAAAAATCATCCCCATAATTATGGCCATTCCTAAAGTGTGAAAATTATAACTCTACACTTTGAATTTTGGGATCACAGGAATTAAACTTGAAAAATAAATTTGTGGGGAAAGTTAATACTGTTACAGATTTTAAGGTAAACCAAAAATTTATATGTTTAATTTAATGGAGAGCAGTGGTGCTACCCATCATGGATTCCAAAATGCAGCTAAAAATAACAACTATAGTTGAGTAAGACTCAGAAGATATTCTAAGAACAGGTGAGGAAACATGATAGCACATTCCTCTGTAGTTTGCAAATAGACTTGTGTGCTCTGTTGGAAAAGTCTGGGTCTTCTGTCCAGCTAGGGAATAATATTCAAGGTTTAATTTCAATCTGGTCTTTGTGGATTACTGATTAGGGAAGTGGTCAGAATTGGTCATATGAATATAGTAACCATAAATGAATATTTCTTTGATGATTGTTATATATAGAAAAAAATCTTGAGAATTGATCAAGATTTGGTCAATACTCTGATCAAGAGGCTTAGAAATTTACTGTTGATCAAGAGGCTTAGAAATTTATTTGCTTTGATAAAAGCATCCATTTATTTATCAAGAAATACAAAATCTGGCTAGATCTGCAGGAAGCCAGAGGTTCAGGTAAAGATATCTCAAGACCTTGGTTAAATAGAAAAAGCACCGAACTGGAATTAGAAAACCTGAGAGTTAATCCTATCTTTGTCACTAACCATCCGAGTGAGTTCAGCAAGTTATTCCACTTATCTACAGCTAAGATTTTTCTTCCTGAAAAAAACAAAACAAAGCAAAACAAATGTAATACACATGATAAAAGTTTTAAGCAATATTTAAGTATGTAAAATGTAAAGTGTGTAAAATGTACTTTGCCTCACTCTAAGTCTACCTCATGATGTAACCTCTGTTACAAATTTGTTAGATATCACTCTATGCATTTCTCTATAAGCATTTGAATATTTTTGTTAAAATGGGATCAAACTCTATATATTGTCCTATAACTTGCTTTTTCTACTCATGGACAGTCTTTCCTATTGCAGTCTTATATTTCACAGCACAGAGTACTTTAATTTATTTAACAATTCGCATTACTGATGGACATTTAGATTGACCCTGAATTTTCACCATCTAAAAATCCTGCAACAGGCACATCTGTATATATATCCTCATGCATATGTATTAGGATTATTCAGGATAGCTTTCTAAAAGTGGAATTGCTAAGTCAAAGGCTACATGTATTTATTTTATTTTATTTTTTTTCCTTTATCAACCAACTAAGATAGACCCTAACACATGTATCTTAAATTTGTATAGGTAGTGCCAAACTGCCCTCCAAAAATGTATGCCTTGATGTTTTTCCCCAATGGGATATGAAAATCCTCCCTTTTTACACCTTTACCAACATTGACTATCATAAATCTTTTTTATACTCTGGCAATTTGATTGGCGAAAATGGAATTATATTGAAACCTATAAAATGAAGAGTTGGATTGCATGATCTCTAAGGACATTTTGAATTCTAAAATGCTCCAACTCTGTAGAGCTGTGGAAAACATAATTGCTTCACCTAAAAACATAAATGCCTGGCATCCTAAGGGACTTTTCTGGGCCCTTCCTGACCCACCTGCAAAGCTATTATACATTGTGCACTGAGAGTTTCCACTGAGAGTTCCAGAAAAGGTGGGGCATCTAGGTAGAAGATATGTAGACAATGGGACCTATCAATCTCATCTGAAGTGATAGCAGAAAAATGTTGCTATTCCCAGAAATTTCAACTAAAAGAGAGAAAGCATAACACCAAAAACAAAAATCAGAAGTCTAAAAATATTTAATGCTTCAACACTACATATTATAAAGCAAGGACAAAGCTTCATATTTTATACAAAAAGATCTGGCTTTGCAAGATCTAACATTTGGCAGGGACTCAATAACGAATGATAATAATTGTACTGCTGAAGCCATCTCAACTAATGTCTTCTTTCTGGCTAAATATTGGAGATGTAGATATTATGCTAATGCTAATCAAACTTTCAGTTAGCCCTAAGAGGAAAAAAAAGATTATGACAGAGCAATGGAAAATCTTCCCTACCAGGGGAAGGTTAGTTTGATTGATGTGCCCTTCTGGCTGGAGCACTCAGTTCTTCCATTTAGACTTAAAGTGTCTTTTGAGTGGCAGTTTGGAAGCCTTCGCCTAGATTTAAGACACTAGCAAGCTGCCCCTAAGAGCTCCGTAAAGGCCAACTTCATAGTTACCATTAGCTTTTGTGTAATGCCTTCCTTTCTGGTTGTTCTTTTTATTTCTTAAAATCCTTGTGCAGTTTAGAAACAGTTAAAGCTTTTAATTTATTTAATTTATAAGAATGGAGGAAATCATTTTTAAATGGCATCTGTAGGGAAATTTATTAAAATGTTTATTTATTTATTTTTTTTTTTTGAGACAGAGTCTCACTCTATTGCCCAGGCTAGAGTGCCATGGCATCAGCCTAGCTCACAGCAACCTCAAACTCCTGGGCTCAAGCGATCCTCCTGCCTCAGCCTCCCGAGTAGCTGGGACTACAGGCATGTGCCACCATGCCCGCTTAATTTTTCTATATATATATTTTTTTTTTTTAGCTGTCCATATAATTTCTTTCTATTTTTAGTAGAGACGGGGTCTTGTTCTTGCTCAGGCTGGTCTCGAACTCCTGAGCTCAAACAATCCTCTCGCCTCGGCCTCCCAGAGTGCTGGGATTACAGGTGTGAGCCACCGCGCCTGGCCTATTAAAATGTTTAACATAACCCTGGGACTAAACTATTGCAGCCACCACCTTAGTGGTGTCTCTGTCACCAGCCTTCACTCCTCTGGTTTGATTGCCACTCCTCGGCCAAAGTCAACCACCTCCAACTTAGAACATCTTCCATAGCTGACCTCCATCTCCTGCTCCAACCGCTTCCTCGATTTTTCCTTCTAGCACACTCAGTCTAGTCTAACCAGACTGGCAGTTCCTCGAACGCTCTGCTTCGTGTCTCTGTGACTTTTGCAAGTCGATACACTACCTGGAATGATTTGTCCCCTGGCATATCATCACCCCCTGTTTGTTTCTAGTCAACCTTTCAAGGTGAAGTTCAAATGTCACCTTCTCTGGGAAGATGAACTCCCAGAGAAGGTTGGCCCCTCTGTGACCTCAATCTCTATTATCCTGAGGGTTAAACAGATTGGTGTGGGGTATGTTACGTGGCTGCTTTCTGTGCCAGACTCTGCTGAGGCTGACCACAGGCCCTGTGTTTTGGTAATCTTTCCATCATTTATCAAAGTGCCCGGCATGTTAGGGGTGTAGCTGATGTTAATTGAATTGAATTGAATGACATAGTGATGAATCTGAAATTACTCAAAGACTCATTTCAGGGGTGATCTTGGCATACATTTCTGCAAAGTATTGCTCGGTCGAATAAGCTACACTTAAAAATTATGCAAACTACTAACAAATCATGTCTCTGGGAAAACGTCAATGGACACAGTGATCCCAAACTCCTTATTAATGGAAGAACAAGGTATGAGAAAGATTTCACTGTAATTTTTATAGTCTTCTTTGCTATGCAGCTTGCACAATAGCCATGGTTCCCTAAAGAGTCTAAGACCTTTTGAAACGTCTAAAAGCACATTCAATGAAAACACAAAACTAATGACGTGTAAAGTATAATAGGACTCGCTTTGATAGTGCTCACCCAACCCTCAAAATGTTCAAATAGTTTTGACCTGTCCAATTTTGGACTTTTTAATGGGATGGATCCCCCCTTTATCTTTCTGACAGTAGAAAATAACAACTGCCTTATATATTATATGCATTACTCTTACATACTTTCCCCTTTCATTTAAAGCCTTAAATTCTTTAATGTCTGCAACTGCACTTGTAGATTAAAATGTTTACATGTACAATGACTTTTGCAGAAAGATCCTCTAAGATGCGTAATGAAAAATTTCCCAATGTCTTTATAAGTATATTTAAAGGAGTAAATTCATTCCATTACTCCTTCTGGTTATAAACCTGAGACCCAGAACTGAACGTCTTCTTCAAAGTATGCTCCTTGTTCCCATTTTCTCAACAAAAGTCTTTAAACTAGCATAACCCAACATGTGCATTGGTATTTAGGTAGTGGTTAACATATTGTCTCTAGTAAGTTACTTATATGGAGTCATTTATGGGGAAAATGTTAACTATAAAGTTTAAATATTAGAGAC
This sequence comes from Lemur catta, assembly GCF_020740605.2. NCBI lineage: Eukaryota > Metazoa > Chordata > Mammalia > Primates > Lemuridae > Lemur > Lemur catta. The sequence continues at coordinate 9,865,245 of NC_059152.1, read as the reverse complement.
TGATTTAAAATGGAAAATGACATCTTGTAAAAATCGTTGGTATGAATAGATAAATTAGAAAAAGGTCTTTGATTATTTTTGTTGAAAACTATCAAACCATAGTTTTTAAAAGTTTGTATTTAAATACATACTTGTATTAATTGTTTTTACACTTAACTATATATAACTATATTTTTCAAAATCCACCATCCCACACAATAAAGTGATAACAGTCTGTTTATAGCTGTGGAATGCTGGATGGTTAAAGACGTCCAGAAATGGAATTAGTGAGTTAATGGGTATGAACATATTTTGAGTTCCTGATGTATGTTTCCAAGTTGTTTCTGAAAGCATGACGCTACTTTATAATATCATTGGTAATGCATGAAAATATGAATTAAAATATGCCTTTGCCAGGAATAAATATTACTTTAGGTAATATTACTATATATTAAATTATTATTAAATAATAAATAACATGACTTTACAAAACTTTATTACAGGCAGTCCCCAGGTTATGGACAAGATACATTCCTGAGAACATCTTTAGGTTGGATTTGTATGTAACTCGGATTCCTGATGAACAGTGCATATATGGTACCAATAATAATATAGTGGCTCATATATGGTATTAATAATAACAATACAGTGTACTACTGTAATAATAATAGCTCTCCTCTACTGTAATAATAAGTTACAGAAATCATTATGCTCTTTTAATTCAAATAAAAAAGTTTATACAAAAAGTTTAGAAAGGAGTTAGGAGAAATTTCAAAGAATCTTAAAGGTTAACACTTACCTAATGTTGCATCACTGTCTTGCTTACTGGAAGGGGCACTTTTGAGGCAAAAAGGTAGCTGACATTAGTTGGAAGATGATGATGGAGATGGTGTTGGAGAGGATGGGGTGGGTGCTGGAGAATCAGGGTCTGATTCTGTTGCAGGAGGAGGGGAGCTCACCACTGATGTCAGTTTCTAGAGAAATGTACCTAGGGTTGTTTGCACAGCCTTTTTTTTTCCCCATCATAACTGACCTGTAGCAGCTGATGTTCTCACTAACTGCACAGTAAACTTTTGTAAACCACTCAATGTTAGGATCTTGCTCCTCAAGCTTAGCAAATCTTGCTTCAGTGAAATGAAAGGCTTCAGCTAATTTTTTTGTTTTATAAAAAAAATATGGAACGCTTCACAGATTTGTGTGTTATCCTTGTGCTGGGGCCATTCTTATCTTCTCCTTATTGTTTCAATTCTAGTGCACGTGCTGCCGAAGCAAGCACCAGCTAATTCTTTTGTCTTTAACTTTTCTTGGCTCTGAATCTTCTGACTCTTTGTGTTCTTGTGTTTCTATCAGCTGCTTCTCTGTGTAGGAGACTAGCCGCTAGTGGAAAGATGCTGCGTCCATGAACCACTTATGCCATGCGGAGTTCTTTACATGCACAGAAGAAACTAGTTCCCAAATTATTAATTTAATTACTTAATTATAAATTATCCTCATAGGGAGCCCTGGGAGCCCGTTCATAAATATGGAACGCCATACATCAGGTCATCCGTAACCTAGGGACTGCCTGCATTAAAAAAAAAAATTGTTGGCCGGGCGTGGTGGCTCACGCCTGTAATGCTAGCACTCTGCGAGGCCGAGGCGGGTGGATCGCTCAAGGTCAGGAGTTCGAGACCAGCCTGAGCGAGACCTCGTCTCTACTAAAAATAGAAATATAAATTATCTGGACAACTAAAAATATATATAGAAAAAAAATTAGCCGGGCATGGTGGCGCATGCCTGTAGTCCCAGCTACTCGGGAGGCTGAGGCAGTAGGATCGCTTAAGCCCAGGAGTTTGAGGTTGCTGTGAGCTAGGCTGACGCCAGGGCACTCACTCTAGCCTGGGCAACAAAGTGAGACTCTGTCTCAAAAAAAAAAAAAAAAAAAATTGTTAATTTAGTAGGTATAAGGTGTATTATTCTAATCTACAGATTATTTTTTACAATATTCTTTCTAACAGAGTTGAACATTTTCCCATAAATTTAATAATTGGATTTGTTGTGTGTGAATCTATTTATTTAGTTATGGTGTTTGGCTGTTTATTGATTGAAATCTTAGTGTTTTTCTAATGATTATTATGGGATATGTATTACATACATGTATAATGCTATCCTTTTATCTTGTATATTTGTTTTTTCCTCTGTTGCTTATCTTTTAAATTTATTTATTTATTTATTTATTTTGAGACAGAGTCTCACTCTGTTGCCCGGGCTAAAGTGAGTGCTGTGGCGTCAGCCCAGCTCACAGCAACCTCAAACTCCTGGGCTCAAGTGATCCTCCTGCCTCAGCCTCCCGAGTAGCTGGGACTACAGGCATGCGCCACCATGCCCGCCTCATTTTTTTTTCTCTATATATTTTTAGTTGTCCAGATAATTTATTTCTATTTTTAGTAAAGACGGGGTCTCGCTCAGGCTGGTCTCGAACTCCTGACCTCGAGCGATCCACCCGCCTCAGCCTCCCAGAGGGGTAGGATTACAGGTGTGAGCCACCGCGCCCGGCCAATGTAGGTCCTTTAAAAAAAATTTTCCATGTCTGTATTTAACTTTCTAAACATATGGAATATAATTATAATTGTTTGTTGCCTTGCTAATTCTAATATCTATGTCAATTCTGGGTTAGTTTCAATTGATATGTCTCCTGATTGTGTGTTATATTTTCTTACCTTTTTGGTATGCTTTGTAATTTTTTATTGGATGCTAGACATTGTGAAATTTACCTTGTTAGATATTGGATATTTTTGTTTATCCTATAGATATTCTTGAGCTTTGTTCTGGAATGTGGTTAGGTAACTTGAAAACAGTTGTTATCTTTCAAGTCTTGCTTTTGAGATGTGTTAGGTGGGACCACAGCAGTGCTCAATCTAGAGCCAATCGTTCCTGACTTCTGAGGCAAGACCTCTATGCACTCTGCCCAACCCTGTCAATCATGAGATTTTCAACCGCACTGGTAGAACAGGCTGTATTCCCAACCCTGTGTGAATTCAAGCATTGTTTCTTCTGATCTTTTCTAAAGATGGTTGTTTCCGCAGCTTTAGGTAGTTTCCTCATAAGGAAGTCCTGAGCAGTACTCTGCTGACCGCTCAAGAGGGGCCCTTTGCAGTCTCCAGAACTCCCTCTCTTTGCGGTGCAGACTCTAGCCACCTTGTGCTCCCTATACTCCGAGCTCCATTTCTTCAACTCAGAGAGGCCAGGGTGCTCTGCCTGGGCTCTCCCAGTGTGGACTGTGGCCTGTAAACTCTCCCAAGGCAGTCCACTGGGACACTTGGAGGGCTCATCTCATTCAATTCATGTCTCTCTATGATCACCAGTAACTTCGTTGCCAGCTGTCTTAAAACTGTTGTTTCATATATTTTGTCCATTTTTAGTCCCTCTTACTCTAGCTTGTTCAAGACCATAATTTCTTTAGGTACTCTGGAATCTGTTCTTGTGTACAGATTGAGATGAATATCTATTTTTATTTTTTTATTCCACCAAAAGTACTTAGTCCCGCATTAATTAGTGAATATTTTCCTCCCTGAATATTTTTTGTATTCCCCTTGTACTACATTAAATACTTAAATATATTGGAGTCTATTTCTGGATTAGCTATTTGGTACTGGGGATATATTTGTCTGGTTTTGCCCCAGAGCTACACTTTTACCTGTAGTTGCTTTGCCATACATTTTTAATATCTGATAATGCTAATCTACCCTATTATATTTTTTCATTAAATATCCCTCTGAGAATTTTAAAAATGTGTTCTAGTATACCTATTCTTTCATATATACTTTGGAAACATTTTGCCAAATTAAAAAAATCATTCTGAGATTTTTCTAAAGACTGAATTAAATATCTAAATTAACTTAGGGATAGCAAATAGACATTTTATGTAATATTTGTTTTCTTATCTAGAAACATAATATAGCTATCCATCTTCTCTACTCATTCAAATCTTTTAATTTTCCATAAGGTTTTATAGTTTTATTCACAAAGATCTTTTAAGTAAGTTTTCTTTCTCAAGTACTTTGTGTGTGTGTGTGTGTGTGTGTGTGTGTGTGTTGCTATTGGGAATTGGCTCTTTTTTGTCAGTTTATTCTCCTACAGTTATAAATATGTGTTTGTCATTAACACCACATGTATATCTGTGTGTGTGTGTATATTCTTGCACCTGCCTAGTTTCCTATGTTCCATACCATTTCCAGCTATTTTTAGAATGGAATCCTTGGTTTTTCTAAGTATATAATCATGTCACTAGGAAATAATGATATTTTTGTCTCTCTCTTTATAATACTTAAATAACCTACATAAAACTAGACTGGCTTACTGAGTCTTGAACCCAGCCATGGCATAGAGTTTCACTATAAGAAATAGGTCTGACTCTCAAATAGAACTAAAAATAAATTGAAATCTTTTAAGAATACCTAAGGAAGAATCCAAATGTAGCACAAAGCAAAACTGCTTATTTTTTTCTCTCCACTTCCTCTCAGTCTAACATTTAGTATTACCTCACACAGGGAACTGCCGTTCTCTCCAACCTCCTCCCCAAACCCCTCTCTCAACCCCAAGTTTCCCTTCGAATTCATTTCACATGCAGCCAAATCCTCCTGGCTCCCCCAAACTGTCCTGGCTAATTCTTTGCCATTTTGTTTATACTAGTCTCATCTTCTGGCTTCACCATCCCCAGTGGCAAATATTCAGTAGAAACCAACTTGGAATGAGGTGGGGCTGGGAGAGGAAAGGGATTCAGGCTACTCACACCTACACTTTAATGTATTTATTAAACAATGACTTTGAATGATTCTCATTAGGCAAGAATATTTAAACATTTTTAAGCCCTGTAGTTCTCTAAATGATGTTTCAAAGCATTATTTTCATTTCCTTTTACAACATGTGGAAGCTTTAATGAACCAATTTTTAGGTAATTGTATATAATTTTCAAATTTAAAAAATCTGAAAATTTCTGCTTTCAAAAGGCCACTGGGGATATCACCCAACTCCCTCTGGGGTCAGGAAAATGCTTTGGTGCCACCTGCTGGTTTCTAAAGACATTCCAGGCACTTGTTCTTCATTTCCAAATCATTTTTTCTTCAACTCCCAGCACCCCACCAGCACATTTCAAAATAACCAGAAAAATAATTGTAATTTTTAGTAACAAGACCACAAGTGTTCAAATTCATAATAATGCAAATAACTTTGTTTTAGACACAATATGAAGAAACATACTCCTCAATCATCTAACTAGCCATATATTTGTTAGCACTTGGCCAAAATGTAGATTTCATATGTTGAATTTACATTACCAATTATATACATCCTATTTATTTTCTCATCAATAGATATATTTTCAAGTTGATGGAATCCCATCAGTTGTGATATATGATGCAAATAATCTACTAATAATAAAATTCTGAAGTTTCTGAAAAATTTACGTTTATTATAGTTAGAAGAATTCTAAACTATTGCTATAATAATGCTATTCTCATTTACTTGCATTCTGCTACACATTTCTTGAACAGACAGGAGATACAGATTCAGCTTATGTACATTTAAATTCATTCATTCATTTGTGCAGTCAATACATACATATTGTTAACCACATCCTGGGCACTTAATTGGTAGTGAGGATTCAGTGGTAAACATGAGAAAGCCCTTTTCTTCAACACTGTCCTTGGACCATGGTACGACCCTGATCTCTGCATTTCACAAATACATGAAAAATAAATTTGTTTAAGCTTCTGGGAAACAGGTCCCTTGCCCCATGTCCTCAAAATAAAAGACAACCTTGTTTGAATACTCTGAAAGTTTGTGAATCATACTGTTTCTGGACACTGTTTAAGAGTGCAGGGATTATCCAAATGCACCAAAGATGCAAAAAAAAAAAAAAAAACAGTGCAGGGAGAATTTGAATACAGAAGTGCTTAGGTAAGAGAAAAGACAAATTCATTTGTCGCACTCTTCCTTTTGGACTATATGAACATAACAGATTTTTCCAAAATATAAGTATTATATCCAAGTAGTTCCAAACATGTAATTTCTTATTTCCTTTTGTTTTCCAATTTATGGTTCTGAATATACTCAGGAATTAGTAAGGAATACATCAACAATTAGATGTGACAGTTGAGGAACATTTCACAATGTTAAATAATTCATATGATTCTTAAATTTGAAAATAGGCAGATACAGATGTAACGTGAATGAAGGGTGATACCAATTCCTTACACTGGCGACTAGATGAATGATAAACTTGTGAGCAATTTATTTTTATGAAAAATGTCATAGGGTAATAATATTTACCAAAAAAATCAAGAAAACTTTTAGATTTATTTAAATAATTTTATTTAAAATTTTGCTACTATTCACATCTATATTTGGGTTCTTAGAAGAAAGATAACTCAAAAATGAGTGAAAAATAAACTTAAGGTATTGCTTTTCATTTAATTTATATTTTTATACAAACATTCAAATTTTGTAAATTTTGAATATAATTAAATTTTAATTTTTAATCTTTTTGATCATTATTGTTGATAGAACACAATTACATGAAAGTCATAAATGGTGATTTTGCTGAAAGGAAGGCAAAATTTTATGGGCTAAATATACAGGAAATGTATTAACTATAGATGTCTTTGCTACTCATCCGAAATCATCAGCCAATCAACAGGACACCCAGACAATAATAATTAAATGCAGTCATCATCTTTTAGATTTTGCATATTTTCAGCCATATAGAAACATTTTTATTTTGTCATTATAAATGTTTACTTATCAATGTTGGAGGTTATAGTGGATCCTAGTTAACAGTATGTTAAGTTGATTAATAACTTTAAAATATTGAGACCTACAGTAGTGATTTCATTTGTACTCTTGCTCAGGCTCCACAAACCTTAGGGACTGGCTTCATTCCAACCTGCTGAAGCCAGTATTGTAGTAAGGGGATACAAGAAATAAACAGGTAAACAAACAGACAAATCAGATTATTTTAGGCAGTGATAATGACTATGAAGAAAATACCAGTTTGGTATATTTGATGGACAGAAAGGATCCTTACTGTGATTGGAGTGGAGTAAATTCCAAGATCAATCCTCTGTGGGATGATCTCCGTTTTTTCAAGACTTATTCAGGTCTCAGCTTAAATATCCCCTCCTGAGAGTCTTCTCCAACAAGTCAAACTAAGGACACCCTCTAATCACCCCTATCATATGGCTTTGTATCATTGTCATCAGAGCACTTATCATATCACCTGATTGTTTTCTGGTTTATCTATTTGCCTGTTATCTATCTCCTCCTGCTGGAATGCAAGTTGTACAAGAGCAAAGACCTCAGTCTTGTTCACCACCCTATCTCCAGCCTGGCATAAAGACACTTGGAATGCATCGAAGTATCTGCATTCTGGATTAAAAGGGGTGGGGTGGGAGTGGGAGAATCGGCTTTAAAAATAACTAATTCATTCAAATCACTCTTACAAATTTGCTTTTTTTAAGGTAGAGTCTTTGCCGTGAACAGCGATAAAATGAGTAGAATTCATCACTCTATCATACAGACTTCCCCCAATAAGACTGAAAGAATGTATGGTTAAAATGCCATGTCTGAAAACAATGTTTTTCCTTGCATCAATAAATATACATCAATTATAGCTAAAATTATGGATTTAAGGAATGTAAAATAGCAAAAGCCATGAAAAGGATTATTGGATAGGAGAAATGCAGAACTACAATATATAACATAACCAATATTTTAAATTCAAAAACAACTGAGAAAGTAAGTTTGCTCTGGTCCTCAATTAAATAATCTGTGAGACAGGCATATAATCACAAAATCCAAGGAGATGATAATCAGAAAACAATCAGGAACAAATCCAAAGAATTATTTTAAAATGGAGCTGACATAGAAAGGATTGAACCAAATATCTGTAGGACATTTTTAGTTTCACTTTGATAAAGCTTTTGAAAAAATATAGAGGATTTTTTAAACAAAAAAATCAAATATACTTTTGGTGTATTTGATAGACAGAAAGGATCCATCAAATTTTTGTCTTGTGGATAAAATAGGCCTGGTTTTTATTTCTTAGTAAATACCAAAAGATGATTGCTTTTGTAAAGATAAAGTTCCTGTGATACCGTAGAAAGAAAAAAAAATCCTTTGCGAGATCTGTTCCTAAGAATGAAATAGGTACCACCAGAATTTTCATGTTGTTCTCTGCAAGACAATCAATACCACATGAAAAAGATTATTAACTATCTGTAGAAACAACTGAAGACATTTTTTGGTTGTTTTAAATGCTGTCAAAGCAAACCAATAACAAAAGATTCTGTTCATGAAAGGGAGAGAATCTGCATAAAGTATAGAAAACAAGAGCCTTCAAATTTGTAGCTGGGTTTCGCACATTCTCCAGGGAAGAGAGTTGGGGAAACAACCCTGCACTCAGTGAGAGAAATGAATGCATCTGGAAAAGACAGGGCATCGATCTCACTCCTCCGTGCTGTGCAGATTCTGAGAGGTCAGTTCACCCTATTTCTAGCACAAACCAGACTGCTTTGGAAACAGCTTTGGTGTGGCCACACATAGGACTAACCTACGGTGATGCCAAGACTAGCGGTTGCCTAGGGCCAGGAGTGGGGGTGGGAATCTTCGCAAAGAGGCAAGAGGGAACTTTTAGGGGGGCGATGGAAACTTTCTGCGATTTTGACTGGGGAGATAACTACACCTACATATGCATTTTCTAAAACTCATCGAACTGTTTCCACTTAAGTGGGTGCATTTATCGTTTGCAAATTATAACTCAACAGGGTCCGTTTTAAAAGAAAAAAATATATAACTACATGCCTTCCAGGAATGCAAAGAGGAATGACAAGGTCGCCTCCAAGCTCCGGGGCAGTGACGTCCAGCATTGACAGATCGGTTCGCACTAGGATCAGTACCTCATCTGGGTAAGTTCTCGTCCTGTTGCCACTCGTGCAGCGGAAGGAACAAACTCAGCGCGGGGTGAAGTCATTCCGCCGAGCTCACCCGGCCGACAGGCGCCGGCGCCGGGATTTGAACCTGGGCTGCGTGACTTCACCAACCAGAGTTTAACCACCACGCGACGCCGGTGGTACCTAGAAAAGGCTGGATAAGCATATATCGAATGAATGATTCTGGTTCCAGACCCTTAAAGCTCACAAAAGGCCGAGAGACCGAAACCTTCAGCCATCAGCCGGAGGGCAGACGGCTAGACCGGAGATGCGGAGAGGAAACCGGCATTTGGGCCCGAGCCCAGAGGGCGGGGGGCGGAGCCCAGAGGGCGGGGGCGGAGCCCAGAAGGCGGGGGGCGGAGCTAGCGCGTTGCGTTTCTCGCAAGCTTGTGCCTCTCCGCTTGCCGTAGCGCCTCAAACCGGAAGTTCCTCTGAGGCTGGCTCTAGGTTTCCGGGCGAGAGCTGGACTCCTTGGTACCATGTGGGAGTCGCTGTGAAGGGTTGTCGGCTTCCAAGCGACTGCAGGTGAGGACGGAAAACAGAGCCGCTCGGCGTGGCTGCGGGTCGGGGCCGTGTATCGAAGGGTGGGTAAGGCGTCCGCAAGTTTCCTGGGTATTTTCGGAGTCGGGCTTGAAGAAAGCCTTGGTGCGGCCCCCGGCGAGGTCATTAGTTGTTAACGCTGTTGAGGTTGTGGTTGCATCTCGGGGGTCCGCGAGTGCCCGGACAGATACGTTATGTGTCCGCGACGGAGCTAAGTGCAAAGGAAGATGGGGAGGCATTTGCTGCCTACGGTTAAGCCCCCGTATGGTTTCGTCGAGACTTCTCACAGTGGTTGTTTCTTGGCCTGCGTTGCTAGAACCCCGCCGGTGTGAAAGATGACGTCCCTAGCCCAGCAGCTCCAACGACTCGCCCTCCCTCAAACCGATCCCAGTCTCTTGTCTAGAGATGCAGTTGCCTCTTTGTTGTTTGACCCCAAGGAAGCGGCCACCATCGACAGGGACACCGCCTTTGCCATTGGTGAGTCACCCTTTAATTTTGAAAAGCTCTTTGAAGCGTTTGTTTTCTGGGTGTTGCTGTGTTTTCTTGTCTTCTGTTCTGTCTTGTTCTCTTCATAGCGGTCTCTAACGTGGTGATTTATGTTATTAAGGGAATGAGACTATAACAACCATGTGCTTGGTGCTCGAAATGTATATGGTTAGTGGTAGATGGAGTTTACAGACAAAGAAACAAGGTTAGAGAAGTCAACTGATATGTAAAAAGAAAACAGCTAAAAGGGGATGGAGGCAGTGGGAGGAGTCGTCTTCCCAGAGGACTGGCCTAGTTAATGTAGGGGATATCAAAAAAAAGGAGGCCAGGCATGGTAGCTCACGCCTGTAATCCTAGCACTCTGGGAGGCCGAGGCGGGAGGATTGCTCGAGGTCAGGAGGCGAGCAAGAGTGAGACCCCGTCTCTACTAAAAATAGGAATTATATGGACAACTAAAATATATATATGGAAGAAATTAGCCGGGCATGGTGGTGCATGCCTGTAGTCCCAGCTACTTGGGAGGCTCAGGCAGGAGGATTGGTTGAGCCCAGGAGTTTGAGGTTGGTGTGAGCTAGGCTGACGCCACGGCACTCTAGTCTGGGCAACAGAGCAAGACTCTGTATCAAAAAAAATAAAATAAAAAAGTTAAAAAAAAAAAAAAAGAAAAGGAAATGGATCCTGTCATGAAGTACTTTCTGTTCTTCTAGTAGATGAGATAGGGTTTATTATATACACTGAAAACTAGAACTCTGTGTTTGGGACTGTATTATACAGTATACATGCTAAAAGAATTCAGAGACTTTTAGGGGTAAGTAAAACTGTACCAGAGGAATAGGATGATTTTGCTTCTAAAGAATTGTTAAGTGAACTGGCTTTTCTTTTAGGATGCACTGGCCTGGAAGAGCTACTTGGAATTGATCCTTCCTTTGAGCAGTTTGAAGCACCGTTGTTCAGCCAGCTAGCAAAAACCTTGGAGCGCAGCATTCAGACCAAAGAAGTGAACAAACAGTTGGATGAAAACATTTCGTTATTCCTTATTCACTTGTCCCCTTACTTCCTGCTTAAGCCAGCACAGAAGTGTCTGGAATGGTTGATTCGCAGGTAGCTAATGGAATTACAGAAAAATTAAATAGTTGAGAACACTTATAAATTTAAAGTTGAAAAATTAGGTGTATTAAGAGAGTAATACAATGTGTATTGCGTGAGATAGGCATGCTCTTCTGTTTTTAAACTCATTTTTGTTGATACTGAAAAATAGAACTGATGATCTTGCATAAATAGTCTAACCTTGTTGGTTCTGAGGAGCTCTTTGTCACTTTTGCCATATAGATTACTCCTGCACACTTGGGGCAAAGGGTATTAAACTTTCATGCCAAAATAACAAACTGGTTTGGGAAAAGGGTAACAATATCCTCTAACATACCATTACTTAAGAAAAACAGTAATAGCTAATGTGTTTTGAGCATTTACACACTGGGCCCTGTGGTAAGCACTTTACCTGCATTATCTCACTTAATCTTCTAGCCTTCTGATGGGTAGATACTTATATTATCCCCGTCTTACAGTTGAGAAAATTGAGGCTTAGAGGGGTTAAGTTGCCTGAGTCACACAGTAGTAAGTGGCAGAGCTGGGGTACAACTGAAGTTTGTTTCCAAGGTCTTATCTTTTATCTGCTTTGGGAATTGTCTCAGTAAATTTTCCCAGTTTATTTTCCCACTTTTTGATATTATGTCACAGCGTACACATTTTTTTTAATTCTCTCATTATATGTGTTTTAAAAGTAGATTTCAGTTTCATTAACTGGCGATATGGGGATGAAGTGAGTCAGGAAGCAAGTGAGTCATTGCGAGAACATAATTTAAACTTGGGTCTTCTGATTATCAGAACATTAGATTCATCAGGCAAGAAAGAATGTTTAAACATCTGTAAAATTTCCCTCTGTTTTCTAGCATTTAATTTTCCCCAAATAGATTTTCAGTGTAAAGAGTGCTTTTTGCAGTTGCTTTTTCATTTGTTTCTTCAGGTAACTTATTTATCCAGCAAACCATTAAGTTCGATACATGGCTAAGTAGGTTGCACTTCATTACTGTTTTGAGATAAATGCCATAATAAAGATTTAGGCAAAGTATAGGCATGTAGGTCTGCCTAGAGTAATTGAGGAAGCTTCATGGAAAAAGGAACATCTTGACTAGTATTAAACCCATATGTAAAACTAATAAAAGGCAGGTTGATATGGTACTATAAGAAAAGTACATGTAAAAGGATAAGAGAGTTTAGGCAGATATAGAGGGATCACTTGGCTTGGAGAATTAGAAAAACCATCTTGAAGAAGGAGGTATTTGAGCTAGGTCTTGAAAACTGGGAAGGATTCCATGTATCTGACAGAATTAATAAATCTATATTACTATTAGGGTAGAGGAACTGATAGAAAGTTTTGTGAAGTTCATTGACTTCACATATATGTGAAGGTTGTCATTTGATAATTTTTTTTTTTTTTTTTTTTTTTTTTTGAGACAGAGTCTTATTCTGTTGCCCGGGCTAGAGTGCTGTGGCGTCAGCCTAGCTCACAGCAGCCTTAAACTCCTGGGTTCAAGTGATCCTCCTGCCTCAGCCTCCCGAGTAGCTGGGAATACAGGCATGCGCCACCATGCCCGGCTAATTTTTTATATATATTTTTTTAGTTGTCCAGATAATTTCTTTCTATTTTTAGTAGAGACGGGGTCTCGCTCTTGCTCAGGCTGGTCTTGAACTCCTGACCTTGAGCAATCCCCCCGCCTTGGCCTCCCAGAGTGCTAGGATTACATGCGTGAGCCACCGTGCCTAGCCTCATTTGATAATTTTTAATATGATTTTTAAATAATTTTTATATATGGTTGTCATTTGATAATTTTTTTCATCCAAAGAAATTAATGTGATTTTCTTTTAAGTAGTCTTTTGGGTTTAGAAGTATGCTAGTTAGGAAGGCTGTGGAAGGTGACTGGAGCATGGAGAGAAGCTGAGCTTTACTGTCTAGTTGACCAATTTGTTTAAAAAAAAATGAGAAAGTGAATAGGATGTAAATTTTGATTTGAATGTTCAAATATATAAGAATTGGCAGGACCATGTTGAGCCATACTTGAATGCAAAATAGTTTCAGTGCTTTGTGTCTTGTTTATCATTATGTGGTTGCTTTCACTGATACTCATTCTAGGTAGTTTTAGCTCATTGATGTACAATTTGGACATGTAAGGAAGTAGGTGCTTATTAAGTTTTGTGTCAATTTGAATTGTTTGCTTTTTTCCCCAGGTTCCATATCCATCTTTATAACCAAGATAGCCTTATTGGTTGTGTTCTGCCATACCATGAGACAAGAATATTTGTACGGGTTATACAGCTTCTAAAAATTAATAATCCAAAGCACAAATGGTTCTGGTTGTTGCCAGTTAAGGTATGATTGCTAAACGACACATATCTATAATCATTACAAATCTTGGTTAAGGAATATAATTTGGAAAAAATACAGTCAGTCCTCCTGGGGATAGTACAGATACTATTTTAATTAACCTCCATTACTTTTATTTCCTAACTTGCAGTTAAAACAATTATTAATAATATTTAGCTGTTATTTAGTACCTGCCAGCAGACTAAGCAATTTACGTATTATGTTGGATTCTCACAAAACCCCATTTTTATAGGGGAGGACAGGCTCAGAAAATTAAGTTACTTACCATATACAGTTCATATAAGTGGCAGAGTTGTGATTTCAATCCCCATCTGATTCCAAAGCCTGTGTCTTTCTACCATACGAGGCACTTTGGCATTTTAAATTTTGGAACTGAAGAGCTTAAAAAAAGTTGGAGATGAAGAAAGGTAGAAGATACTTATAAAATTAAAAGGATATGGATAAATTGAAGGGCTTCAGGAAATTAGTAAAGTTGTGAAGAAGGTGCTAGGAATTAATTTCCAAATGAATAAAAGAATGCTTGCCTCACAGGAAGGGTCTAGGTAAAATCAGATAAAATGCTATTGTAGTAAAGCCAACCGACTTACTGTTGTTAGCACCTTGTTTGCAGCATATGGTAGAGGAAAGTAGACGTGTGTTGTTGGCTGGAACTTACTGCCTGTTGAACAATGTGGTCCAGGTTAGGAGGGGGACAGATGGAGACAAAAGTAGTCTCGCAGACTGTGGAGCTGTGCAGACTTGGTGGGTGATGATAGTGAGGTCAGTGGACAGAATTAGTAAGAGGGAAGGAATGGGGACTTTTTAATTAGGAGGATTTAAGAATCTGGTTGTAAAGCACTTGAACTAAAGAATGTACAAGAAGGCCAACCTATGATAATGCTTATCAAACAGCCCTTCCCAGCATTCACTCTGCTCATAGTACCGTAATCATTTTTCCCCTCATCTATCCCCAGACCCTGTTGCTCCCTCTTACTCTAGGTATCCAAACCCTATTCACCTATGAAAGTTCACTTAATTCTCCTTTCATGGATTTAGTCAGTATTGAGCACCTAATACATTCCATGTACAATGCTAGGTGATAGGAATAGCAGTGTAAGTTGGCCAGGTTCCTGGTCTGTTTCTGGTATTGGTGTTAATTGTAAAGCAGTGACAAAACCATATCACATTGACTCAAAAACCAAATCTAATCAGGAGAATTACTAAGAATCTAGAGAATTTAGATTTAGATAAATATGTATCAAAATGTAACATATGAAAGCATTTTCCCACTAAGTATCTCCACCCTCATTGCTGCCCCTCTGTTTTGAATTTCTAAAGTTTGCACAATTATGTTAATCTCATCACCACTAGTTATAAGAAGAGCTTATATTTTGTACTTATGAGCTGTAGCAGTATAAAGACTTTGCTAGGGTAGGTACTTTAGTGATCGGTTGATAAATAACCTCAATAGTTGGTTCTTTCTGTCAATAACAGCAATCTGGAGTGCCCTTAGCTAAAGGAACTTTGATTACCCACTGCTATAAAGATCTTGGATTTATGGATTTCATTTGTAATCTGGTGACAAAATCTGTGAAGGTAAGTAGCATGTTGTTTCACGAATGTATAATTCCGTGAAAAGACTGCGCACTCTCATTGAAGAAAATGTACTAAAGTCTTCCCTAATAAAAATGGTGCTTTGAAGAAATTCCTTTTGTTAAATGATCTGGTGTTTTGAAGCATGAGCAGTTTGAGAATCAGTCTTTTTTCATTCTTATCATGTGTATGTTTTCAATGTTGCATATGGTAAGAATTAAAATGTCAAAGCCTGAAGTAGTTCAGGGGAGCTGTAAATATTTTTGTAGTTTTATCTTATTGGCCTTTCCGTCTTAAATGTGTTTTGTTTGTGTTCCTTGTGCCAGGTTTTTGCCGAGTACCCAAGCAGCTCAGCTCAGTTGAGGGTGCTGTTGGCCTTTTATGCCTCTACTATTGTGTCTGCGCTAGTGAATGCTGAGGACATATCAGACAATATCATCGCCAAACTATTTCCATATATCCAAAAGGTTGGCCCTGCTGATGTGTAAAGTAGATTACTTTGTACTTAAAGGAATTTTCTTGGTTTTGAAAATTTCATTTAGATGTGTTTTCAAATGGACAGTTTATTTCAGATGGTTGATGAGATTTAATCTTTAGATAAAAAATATGACTTTTTTGGTTTTAAAAACTCCCCAAGGTGGAACCCTAATTAGGACTCTTAAGAATAAATATTGGCTATCTAACCCTGCCACTATCTCCCAGATCTATTTTCTTAGCAGTCATTTTACCTTACTGGAAAGAAAATCGAGTAGGCAATCTCTTCAAGACATAGGCAGTCTCGCATTCTTTTTGCATTGGCTTCTGCTTCTCAATATTTCTCCTTCCCAAGTGCCTTGTTGCCTGATGCCTTCCCACATGCCCCATGGAGGTACTGCTTTTTGCCTCCCACCAGTGTCCCAACTTATCTTTAATCAGATACTTTTTTCTTCTTCTGTTACTGATCTGATTGAAGTCTCCCTTCTACAGGAAGGTGTTTGCACATAAAAGAAGAGCTGGCTGGCTCCTATTAGGATGTGTGGTGGATGTCTGAGTTGGGAGACTTTCTGAAATACCTTCTCTCATCCAACAGACTTGTATCATCTCTGTATCCACTTGGGAAAAGGGGTCAACACCTTGATTGTTCACTTCTGAAGAGTGATTGACTCTCTGTGCATTAGGTTGTATTAACTTCTAACTTAAGACATTTCTAATTTGTAAGAGTACGTAACATTTTAAGTAGAAGAAAATAATGTTTATCATTTTTTCTTATTTAAAAAAATATTTAGGGATTGAAATCATCTTTACCAGATTATAGAGCTGCAACATACATGATAATATGTCAGATTTCTGTGAAAGTGACAATGGAAGATACCTTTGTGAATTCATTGGCGTCACAGATCATCAAAACATTGACCAAGATTCCCTCTTCGATCAAGGATGGGTTAGGTTGCTTGATAGTGCTCCTGCAGAGACAGAAGCCAGAGAGCCTTGGGAAAAAGTATGTACAATTGAATTGAGAATGGATGCTAGTCAGAAGTGAATGAATGATTTTGGATAATTTTTTTTGTAAGATAAGTGATATATATATATATTTTTATATTGTCATTCATTGTCTAGCTTGTAAAGTCAACATCATATATACTTGTTTCCTCCAAGGGCATTCCCTCACTTGTGTAATGTTCCTGACCTTATTACAATACTTCATGGGATTTCTGAAACTTACGATGTCAGTCCTCTTCTGCGTTACATGCTTCCCCATCTGGTTGTCTCCATCATTCATCATGTTACTGGTATGTGGTTTTATATTTTGTGCCTAGAAACTTACTTTCTAAGATTTAATCCTCTTAAATTAGGAACCATATCCTAGTCAATAGCTTTTGAAATATTTAAAATTTCTCTCATCCAATTGTTTTTGCATAACTTGTTTATTTTTCTTAAGCAAGAAACATTTAGGGTAGGAAGTGGGTTAGTTGAAGAGAGATCCTGGTTAATTGAATGGTTTCTCAGAATTCTCTTTTTTAGATCTGTATTCTTAAATAGTCTTTACATGGAAAAAAACTATGGAATTATTTTAAAATGCATTACTGAGTAAACCTTTGCCTTCTCACTTAATGAACTTTAGTGATGCATTTACGATAAATATCTCATCCAGTTGCCAAAAAAGTTTTTCTCCCTGTAGTCATTGAAAATGTAAGACCAAGAAAATTTCATACATAAAAATCCTGATTACAAAATGGCCAAAAAATGAGTTAGAAAGTTATTATTTGTATTATTTGTTTTTTACCTTTCAATACATACGTAAAGACAAAGAAGAAACACTTGGTCTTACTGCTACTCGGAGAATGCTAAGAAAGACATCTCTAAAATTATGTTAGTCGATCAGAAAATAAGGTTATCACAACCAAATCTTGGTTTAAAAATGCATTTCAGAAAAATGACTAGCATAAATGAAAGTATATTCTTCCTGTTCTATTGCTGATGAGTAATGTGGTCCCAGTCTTTGAAGGCAGGGGCCAACATCAGCTTTGCATATTTATAGTAAATCTGGATGGTTCACTTAGGAGGTATGGATTGAAACAAAAACCTGTTCTTAGAGGTAGTTTATTGAGATTTACCCAACTTCACCACTAACTTGTAATGTGACTTAGGGAAAGAATATGTAATTTTTGGACTTTTGTTTTATTGTTGTTATAGACGTGATAATACTTGTTAAAAATATAGATGTTCAGGTGAAGGACAAATGAGGGTAATGTATACAAAAACGCTTTGAAAAATATAAATGCCTACACAGGTGAAATACACTTTTGAAAATAGGTGAAAAGCTGGATATCAATATATATGTTCTAAAATTATTCTTAGAAAGATTTTCTATTGTAAGTAAATTTAATAGTGCTAGCATGCAAAAAAATTTTCCCCAACTCAGTTTTAATGTGTTACATATTAAGGAGAAGAAACCGAAGGGATGGATGGTCAAATCTACAAGAGACACTTAGAAGCTATACTTAAAAAAATAGCACTGAAGAACAACTTAGACCACTTGTTGGCTAGGTAAGCTGTTATTTTTGACATGCTTTTGATTTACATTTTTGTGGCTCAATATACTTTTCAGGGCTGGTTAGAAGTTTTCCGGTATTCCTTTTTAATGTACATCTTGCTTTGTCTGTATCATTTTGTTAACTTTATATACTAATCTAATAACTGGCAGCATAAACAGCAAAAGTAGGCCAGGGACGGTGGCTTGTACCTGTAATCCTAGCACTCTGGGAGGCCCAGGCGGGAGAATGGCTCAAGGTCAGGAGTTTGAGACCAGCCTGAGCAAGAGCGAGACCCTGTCTCTATTAAAAATAGAAATTAAAAACATATAGAAAACTAAAAATATATAGAAAAAATTAACCAGGCATGGTGGTGCATGCCTATAGTGCCAGCTGCTCTGGAGGCTGAGGCAGAAGGATTGCTTAAGCCCAGGAGTTTGAGGTTGTTGTGAGCTAGGCTGACGCCACGGCACTGTAGCCTGGGCAGCAGAGCGAGACTGTCTCCAAAAACAAATAAAATAAAATAAAAAGCAAAAATAGTGTTTCTTGATTGTCTTTAGTGCTTATAGATGAAAACAGAAAGTTAATGGTTAAGCTAAATTTGGGTTATAACTGAATACAATTTGCGGCTGTTTGAAGTTTTCTATTAATAAATGGACCATTATGCCTGCAACAATACATTACAGTTAATAGTAAGTATCAATTAGAAGCTTAATACTGAGAGTAGTAAAGATTATTTCTTCCTTAAAAATAATTCAGTCTTCCTTTTTCCTTTTTTTTTTTTTTAATTAAAGAACAACTTGATACAGTGAAAAGGATGTAGGCATTGCAGTCAGATGAGGTTTGAATCCTACTTTATGCCACTTCCAGTAGAGTAGTAGATATGGAGGTAAGATTGGATCTGGTTTGCCTTTGTGTAGCATCAGGCTTATAGCTGTCTGCTGGTGGGCATCATTCGTGCCCCTTGCTCAGAGGGTTGGTTTATGAATTAAAGGAGAACATACCGGTGAAGTAGCATTGAGAGCTGAGGCCCTGGAATCAGACTGGGCTTTTTTTTTTTTTGAAACAGGGTCTCATTCTGTTGCTGGGGCTAGAGGGCAGTGGTGTCATCATAGCTAACTGCAACCTTAAACTCCTGGGCTCAAGCGATCCTCCTGCCTCAGCCTCCTGAATAGCAGGGACTACAGATGTATGCCACCACGCCTGGCTAATTTTTCTGTTTTTTTGTAGAGACGGGGTCTCGCTGTGTTGCTCAGGCTGGTCTTGACCTCTTGGCCTCAAGCGATTCTCCCATCTTGGCTTAGCAAAGTGTTGGGATTGCCAGACTAGGCTTTAAAATTAAAAAACCCACTCTGGTTTTTATGGCACAGAAGAGCTTACTAAATGTTGGCTTTTGTTGCTGTTCTCGTTTAACCTCAGGTAAATTGGAAGACTTCTTACCCTAGTTTATCTATAAAATAAATACTGTAATTTCTACTTTGCAGAGGTATGACAGCTAGAGATAACATTCCTAAAGCACCTAAAACATAGTAGGTACTCAATAAATAATAACGCGTGTACTGATATTTCTCTTTTGCAGCCTTCTTTTTGAAGAGTATATCTCATATAGCTCACAGGATGAAATTGATCCTAATAAAGTAACTTTGCTTAATGAACAATTTCTTCCACTCATCAGACTTTTAGAAAGCAAGTAAGTTGTGTGTATGTTTGTGCTTTTCTTTAATGTGTACCTCCTGCTCTATAAAGATATGATTTACAAGTCACATCTTAATATAGTAAATTTTAATAAAACTATCCTTTTCTTACTTTTTCCTCTTTAGAAACAAACACATATAGGAATTAAAAATATTTGAAATATAAGAGGAAATAGGGGTTATGTTAGGACTGTGGAGAGTAGAATTTTTTAATACAGAGACTGTATTTGTTATTGGAGTAGTCATATAACAAACTTGACCAATGTCACTTTGTTTTACACATACCATTTATTAGAATTTAAGTGTTAATCTTAGGAATTTTTTAAAATTTTATGTCTTTCCTTTATACATGTATGGTGTGTGTATAGTTAATAACTTTATTAAGAATAATGAGTTAATTCTTTAATTTCTTCCCAGATATCCCAGAACGTTAGATATTGTATTAGAGGAGCACCTAAAGGAAATTACAGATCTGAAAAAACAAGAGCATTTTCACCAATTTATTTCTCTTTCTACAAGTGGAGGAAAATATCAGGTATGTTGCTCTTCTCCAGAGGAATTATGACAATTAGGGGTATATTCGTGGTTATCTGAAGAGCTTCAAAAGGAAATTTGCCACTTTATGCCTCTCTGCGAAAAATTGTGGCAAATTTCCTAGAGAAATGAGACTTTGTACCGTTTGCCTAGTTATTTGAAGTAAGGCTCTGAGGCAGGAATTGAATAATTGGAGAAAGGTACAATAATTTTTAAATAACTGTGAACGTGATACTCACTTCACGAAAAGTATTATGTGGGAATTTTGTATATAATATTCCTTAACAGTTACCAAAGGGTGGTTTCACATAGATTTGTGGCGTTCCTTATTTTTCTCCTAGGTCTGTACTTTCCAGTGTCCTAGCCACATATTGCTATTTGGATCATTGATTAGAAAAGGGAAGGTGGGCTCTATTTCATGATCATGTTAAAACTTCAGGAATATTCTGGTGATTCAACTCTAAAATCGTTATATTAGAAGTTAGACATTTAAGCAGAAGTTTTTATAATTAGCCTTGAAAACAGATATTATGAAGGGAAATATAATTGTTTTAGTTTTGCTCTTCTGTAATTAGACTTTCATCTTTAACAGTGTTGGATTTCCAAATCTTAGGTTGATAGATAGACTTCCTTTTTAGTCTAATTACGTAAGTGAGCTAAGTTGTCACTTACTCTTGAGCATCACTATTTGTTATATCATTTAGATGAGTTGCATTCTCTCTTCACTGAGGTGCTAATATAGTGATTTATTTTAGATGCTTTTTACTTTGGAATCAGATATGTAAAGAATAGAGATTTACTTCATAGAATTACTTCACTAAATTAGACCTACACATAGACACACGGTATACACAAAATCAGACCATTAACAATACAGATTTTGGCTGGGCGTGGTGGCTCACGCCTCTAATCCTAGCACTCTGGGAAGCTGAGGTGGGCGGATCGTTTGAGCTCAGGAGTTCGAGACCAGCCTGAGCAAGAGCAAGAGACCCCGTCTCTACTAAAAAAAAAAAAAAAAAAAAGAAAGAAATTAGCTGGACAACTAAAAATATATATATAAAAAATTGGCCAGGCATGGTGGCACATGCCTGTAGTCCCAGCTACTTGGGAGGCTGAGGCAGCAGGATTGCTTGAGCCTAGGAGTTTGAGGTTGTTGTGAGCTAGGCTGACCCCACAGCACTCTAGCCTGGGCAACAGAGTGAGATTCTGTCTTAAAAAAAAAAAAAAATACAATATGGATTTTTTCACCTGTTGTAACTCATACCATGTTCTAGAGGCAAGGATTTTGCTTCACTTTTTGGTTTCTGTCATTAGATAGTTGTTACAGAATATGTTGGGCAGTTTAGGGTGGTTTTTTTTCTGGTTTTTGTTCTTGATCACATGCCACTTATATTAACTCAAATCATTTGATAATTGTGTCAAACCCTGTAGTTTTTAGCAGATTCTGATACCTCTCTGATGCTCAGTCTGAATCATCCACTTGCTCCTGTGAGACTTCTGGCCATTAATCATCTGAAAAATATCATGAAAACATCAAAGGTTTGTGTCAAACAGCTTTCCTTTGTGATTTGTTTTCCTTGTGATGAACAGTAATTCTAGAATAAGAAATTGAAGTTACCATCTAGAATTGATACTGTTTAATTTCTGATAAGAGTACTTGGGACTAAGATTTAGGACTACATATGCCAGTAGTCCCCATTTTAACAACAACCTAATAATGCCCTCTTTCATATGTTTCCACATTGCAAATTACTAGTTTAGCTTTGGTTCAGTGTTTTTCGAGCTGGAATTTATAGACCAATTCAAAAAGGTTTATAAATTATCTGAAAAATTTTTAGTTTTGAAATTTCATATTGATAGTCTTTATTTTATGGTAAGGCATATTTTGGGACATCTGAATGATAACTTTTGAACACTATCCTATGATTTCAGTGCCAGCAGTGGCATTTGTATTTAAAATTTTGGTGGCTCCTAATAATAGGTATGAGGCTGACTTAATTTGTAAATAACTTGTTATAATTTGTTTTTATACCCAAAGGCACTGGTATGAAGATTTTGCAGTGATTCCAATAGAACAGTATTTTCCATACTTCAATCATTCAAGCAGTACCTGCATAATTTTTGCTAAATTAACTTACCACTGATATTATTTTCTTAAAATTTGTCTTTTAACTTATTTCAAATAGACTCATTATTTTTTTTTACTCAGCCTTCAAACTGTGAATGTGAAGTATATAATTGTATACACATTTTACTGTAATTACTATGAAAATAGGAATGTTCCATCTGTGTAATATCTAAAGTTATATACCGTGATTTGAAAAATTCCAGGAATAAAGTGGTACAAGTACAGTTCAATTTCAGCTAATTGTACTTATCACATTAAATTTATTTTAATTTGAATTTTATTATCTTTATTTGGTATTTTATATTTGCCCTGTAGATTTTTAAAATATTTTTTACTTTTTATATCTTCTATATTTTAAGGTGTTATACTTAATCTTCAAATTGATATATAAGTAATAAGTAATTAACAGCAACATTGAGATCCATGAGATTGTTTCTTTAAAAGTGGTAAAAGTGGTTGATGTAATATTCAGTTTTGAGAAATGTTGATTTATTTGATTCATTTCTAATCTGGCGTGAATTATGCTTTCACAAACTGTTAATAAGTTTATCTTACTGACTAGTTAAGTAATTAGCTAATTGAATACTGGTCTTTGTTCTGATAGGAAGATTTTGATGTCCAGAGTAAAAAGGATTTCTGAAATCTTCTAATGTTTCTGAAACTGTTCTTACCCTTTATTCATTTACTCTTAATCCCTTAATTCCCTGTTCTCTGGATTTGGTTAGTTTTTCAATGAAGGACACTATATACATTCAACTTACAGGCTTAAATATTGTAATTGTGATTAATGTCTTTGCATGTCAGATTTCATTTTCCCTTCTCTATTGATGGTAGGACATAGGTGCTATTCTAAATTCCAGATTGAGATATATGGCTGCTTATTAGCTCTTGAGGACATTTTGGTGGCGTTTGATACTCAAAACTTTGACTTAATTTTATTTAGTTGTTTTTTCCCTGCCATGTACAGGTAGGGATATATTCAGGTTGATGTGCAGTCTTTTTTTTTTTTTGGACTCAGAGTCTCACTCTGATGCCATGTGCCATGGCATCAGCCTAGCTCACAGCAACCTCAAACTCCTGGGCTCAGGCGATCCTCCTGCCTCAGCCTCCCGAGTAGCTGGGACTATAGGCATGCTCCACCATGCCTGGCTAATTTTTTCTATGTATTTTTAGTTGTCTAGCTAATTTCTTTGTATTTTTAGTAGAGACGGGGTCTTGCTGTTGCTGAGGCTGGTCTTGAACTCCTGATATCAAGCGATCCTCCCGCCTCGGACTCCCAGAGTGCTGGGATTACAGGCATGAGCCACTGTGCCCACCCCAATCTTATTTTTCTATTACTGTGAATGAGGATATACTTAGTTTTCTTTTGTTTCATTTATTGAAATACTTATTTTTAAAAATAGGATTTCTATTTTTGGCAGACTGGCTTTGCAGTATATGTCCTTAACCTTGTGAAAATCTAGGTCACAACAGTAGCTAACTTTTAACAGTGCTTATTATGTATAAAGCACTGTTCTACAGACTGACATATATTTTTTTAATCCTCTAACAACCCTTTGAGGTAGGTAGTACTACTATTATCAGACTTACTTTACTAATGAGAAGAGTGAGGCCCAGAAACATTAAGTAACTTGCCTAAGGTCACACAGCTAGTAGGTGGTAGAGCTAGGATTTAAACCTAGACATTCTTGTTCTTTAGTCTATGCACTGTCAATATCTGGGTTCTCATTTTAACAAGTTGAACTTCTTAATTGCAAAAATAATATTTGGATTATACATATTTTATTATATTTCCAGAAACTGGAAAAAGTTTTTATAAAAACAATTATTAATCAATCTCAAAAGGCCTTTTAAAGATTATCCAGTTCTAGAGCATTTGCGTTCTCATCCGGAGCAGAGCCTATGTTTTTTGACTGGTATTCAGGAGTACTTTTTACAAAACCATGCTTCCTTTCTAGCATACAGTCTTATGAGGTTTCTCGCAACAGCTAAATTAATTTTTTTTCTATTGCTCAGGAGGGTATTGATGAGTCTTTCATAAAAGAAGCTGTTTTAACCCGATTAGGTGATGATAACATAGATGTTGTTTTGTCGGCCATAAGCGCTTTTGAGGTGAGTGAATTTGTTGTTCATTAAGGTGTACAATTATGTTTGTAAATCTTTTCTTGCCCTTCATGTGATTCTCTGCTCGAGGCTGGAATATATTTGGAAATTATTTTTCCATTGGAAATTTGTTCTCTTAAGAGCACAGATTTAAGTCTGGTTAGGAGAAGCTTATAGGACTAATTAGACTGTGCAATTTGATATATATGGAAGTTTTTCAGAAAGAGAAAGTGCTTTGTAAATTTTCATATTGTTTTTAATATATTTTTATCAATAGCATTTACCTTGGGACCATGGAAGATTGTCTCATGAATGCCGCTTTTGAGAAATTGATCTCATAAAACTTTTAATTTACACCAGGCTACTTGGGAGAAATTCCTTAGAATTCATTATGTTTTAAATTTATAAAAAAAAGCACCATACATATTTGAAGCAAGTAAAAATTTACTCATGGATATTTATATTTTTTTCTCTCTAGATTTTCAAACAAAATTTTAGTTCAGAAGAGACTGTTTCAAATCTTCTGCATCTCTTTCAAAGAGCAGAACTTTCAAAGAATAGAGAGTGGTATGTATTCATTTCTCATACTATTTTGAATTGATGAAGTTCATTTTTTAATTTCTTTTTTTATGTTTTTTGCAACATATAATTTGGTTACATGACCCTTTGGTCGTGGTAGTAAAACAAATACTAATGTAATACTCTCTTGCATTATAAAACTAATAATTTGGGTTTGTGGGTGTTCATTATACTGTTCTCTACATTTAAAATTTTAATAAAATGTAAAGGGAAATATATAGTGTATTAAATTCTGGGAAGTAGAATGGGAAGGATTTTTTAATTTTCTACTCTATATAATTCTATATAATTTTTACTTTATAATTAAAAATACATACAAATATATTAAATGAATTGAAAAATAAGTTCAGAGGCACATGATATTTTCTTTATAGGTATTTAATGAGGTCGGGTTGTTTCATTTGGGGCACCAAAAAATGTTACAAGAAAAAGTAACTAAACTCCTTAGAGGATAAGAGCGTATCTTACATATTTTCATATTTATAGTATGGGTAGATAACTATCACATAGGATGTGCTCAGTTAATTTTTTTGAATGCCTGAGTGAATCTCTCATTTCCAGTGGAGTTGAGACATCTAATGTATGTTTTATGTTATAGTTAATCTCTAGGGATTTCTCCTTCCCCCACTCCCCTCAAAAAAGACTTGACAGGGTGAGCAGTTTAAAATTACTGTCACAGATAACTCCTTCATTGGCATGGATTTTAAGTGATGTCTTGGTTTCTCTGAATATTATTTTTGGTCAGGAGACCAGGATATTGTCAGTTGAGCTGAAACAAAGTAATGATGAATTTTATGCTGAATTGCAGCCTCTAATGTGTCTCTCAAGCAAATATGCTTACATATCTTTTAGGTACAAGGTACTTGAAATAGCAGCAGACATAATAATTAAAGAAGAGGTACTGAAGGAAAACGATCAGTTGTCAAATCAGGTGGTTGTACATTTGCTGCCGTTTATGGTCATCACTACTGATGATATGGAATCTGCTGACATGAAAATTGCTATATATTTATCAAAATCAGGAATTTGCTCTTTGCACCCGCTATTAAGAGGCTGGAAAGAAGGTAAGAAATTCAGTTGTTTTTTTGAAAAGGTCAACACATTACACTTTAAAAAGAAGATAGGTACAATTAAAAATTGGCTATATTTGTTGTTTGAAATTGTTTGTCATGTCATATTCCGGCAAGAAAATTTTTGCTAAGATAAAAAGCATATAATGGGCCGGGCCCGGTGGCTCACGCCTGTAATCCTAGCACTCTGGGAGGCCGAGGCAGGTGGATTGTTGAGCTCAAGAGTTCGAGACCAGCCTGAGCAAGAGCAAGAGACCCCGTCTCTACTAAAAAAAAATAGAAAGAAATTATATGGACCGCTAAATATATATATAGAAAAAATTAGCCGGGCATGGTGGCACATGCCTGTAGTCCCAGCTACTCGGAAGGCTGAGGCAGTAGGATTGCTTGAGCCCAGGAGTTTGAGGTTGCTGTGAGCTAGGCTGATGCCACGGCACTCTACCCCAGGTAACAGAGTGAGACTCTGTCTCAAAAAAAAAAAAAGCATATAATGAATAGGAAGCTGACTCACACACACATTCAGAATTGAATAAAAAGAAAAATAAAAAGCAAACTTTCATAGAGAAGTAATAAAATGTTTGCCTAAATTCCTTACTATACCTGACTCTTTATGTGAGTGTTGGTGGCATAAAGGCTGTCTGTATTCAATTTTTTTACAGCTCTTGAAACTCTAATTAAAAGCACAAAGTCAGGAAAACTAATTGGTATAGCAAATCAGAAGATGATTCAGTTGTTGGCTGACAATATAAATTCAGGAGATCCTTCTTCCATGTTACAGACGGTATGTATGCTATCAGAGTTCACTTTAAATGTAAAACACGTAATACCTAGATAGGCAAAAAATTGTTTTATGACAATCAAGAGCTACTGCTAATGGAGTATGTTTCTTTTTTAAGGTGGAGGATTTAATAAGCATTGGTGAAAAGGAGTCCTACAACCTGAAGCAGAAAGTGACGTTTCACGTGGTCATGTCTGTGCTTGTCTCTTGCTGTTCATCTTTAGAAGGAACTCACTTTCCATTTGCAATAAGAGTCTTCAGTTTGTTGCAGAAAAAAATAAAGAAGCTCGAAAGTGTCGTTACTGCAGTGGTAAGGAGTACAAAATCTCTAGAAAGTTGGATGTTGAGTAAAGTAACAAACTGGCCTATTAACCACAGCAAAACTGAAAATTAGAAGTGGAAATGTTGAGTCTGTGGATACTAGCTGGATGAAATGTGAAGTAGCGTTGCGTGGCAGTAGGGTAGCGAATTAGGCTCTCTCTTCCTTTGCAGAAAATGTCATTGAATTACAGAATTTTAACATTGTAATGTTTTGTATCTGGTGGCCGACTCTCCCCTTTATTGTCTTTATTGGGTAATTACCCAAGCTACACTTAACTACCTTTAGTGATGAAGGATTCACTTGGTATATTAGTGCTTGAGCAAAGTGCTATTTCATTCTATTGCTTGCTGAAAATGGATCTTTTATATTTTTAAATTTTAATACTACATTAGATTTGGATCTCTCCAGCCTATTACTGTCTTTGACAGTATTACTAAGGGGCATATTTGAGCTGTTTATATTTTTACCTACCTAGTACCACATCTTGAGGTAACAAGATTATTTCTTTTAATATCTGCCATATGTAATAGTATTTTGTTTTTAATTTGTCCTCCCAACTTCAGAGGGCTCCTCATTATAGGATTTGCTAAATGAATTACATCTTCTTAACATTTACATAGACCCTCAGGATTGTTACAAGTTCTGGTCATAGCCAATGTTAGCTAAAGTTTATAAACTTTAAAAAGAGTGAATCTTCACATTTTAAAAAGCAGTCCATATGGGCCCTTAACTTCTGACTTCTTTGTGTCTTTTGTGAGGTACGATTATGTGAACTATATGGGTTCTCAGTGTTAAAGGTGTGGACAAATTGAGCGTTTTGTATCTAAGTAGAAATGGGTTGTTTTATATTGCTTTTAGTGCCTTTTCTGAGGGTCATGACATATTTTCAGTTGTAGCAGCATATTGAGGTGATAAAATTCCTCACTGAAGATATTATTTTGTCAGTCTGGCTTTGGATTGTTTTCCTTCCAAGTTATTACTCTGTATTGGCAGTATGAAGCCTCATTTGTCATTTTCCTACACTTGTTCTGTATTTTTTTTTTTGGCTTTAGCAGTATAAATTCTAAACACCTTAGTATTTTGCTACTTGTTTAAAATCCACCTGCAAGTTTGAAGATTTTACCATGTCCCTTCAGATTAGCAGTAAAACTGAAATGAGGAGTCCTTTAACAATCTCTTGGAAATCCAACTCCTTATCTTTCTGTTTTGAAACATGCCACTTTATTACTACCCTTTATTTGATAAACAGTTTATATGAGTAAAGCTTATTTTTAGAGATAGTGTTTTAAGGTAAAATGTAGATAAAACCATATTTCACTTATCTGTATTTTTTCTTGTGAATAGTGATAGTTACCCTTCTTTAAAAATCTGATGAAAGCTATTAATCTTTTCCCCACCAAAATGCACATATAGAAAAAAATTTGCATATTACTTACCCAAAGGAACTTGTACATCCATCACAGCTCACTCATGTAACTCATGTTCAGAACCCCTTTAAGTTTGTATTAGTTTTTATTTGCTTTAATATTTCAGGAAATCCCCTCAGAATGGCACTTGGAACTGATGGTAGACAGAGGGATACCAATGGAGCTGTGGGCACATTACATAGAACAGCTCAACGGTGCCCAGAGGGTTGCTGTGGAAGACTCAGTTTTACTTGTATTTTCCCTGAAAATTTTCATTTATGCACTAAAGGCTCCTAAATCTTTTCCTAAAGGTAAGACATAAGTTGTGAATCTTTTAAATGTGATACTCTGCAAAATTGAATTATTGGCTTCATGATTATTCTTTGTCTTGAATGCAAAGCTCCCAGCATGTTCACGTAGGTTGTGCATCGTTTCTCTTTCCACGTCCATGTAGATAATATATGGTGGAATCCTGAACAACTGGAAGAAGATAGCAGAGAGTATCTGCGCTTGCTCGTTGGACTCTTTGAGATGATACTCAGTGGTGCTGATGCCGTTCATTTCAGGGTTCTGATGAAACTTTTCATAAAGGTACTAGGCTCATCCCTTCCAGGCATCTTCCTTATAAGAAGACATTGTGGGCTGGGCGAGGTGGCTCATGCCTATAATCCTAGCACTCTGGGAGGCTGAGACAGAAGGATTACTTGAACTCAGGATTTCGAGACCAGCCTGAGCAAGAGTGAGACCCCATGTCTGCTATTCATAAAAATAGAAAAATTAGCCGGCTGTTATGGTATATACCTATAGCCCCAGCTACTCGGGAGGCTGAGGCAAGAGGATCACGTGAACCCAGGAGTTGGAGGTTGTAGTGAGCTATGATGACACCACTGTACTCTACCCAGGGTGACAGAGCAAGACTCTATCTCAACAACACAAAAGAAGACGATGTTGTAGGTTATTTTATTAGTAACTGTGACCATTTACAATGAAAATGAAAGTAAACTTTTAAACAGTGAAGAGTATGTGATAGTAAACACAGGCTTTGTAAGGCAGTACTGTAATCAAACGCCAATCAGTAGGTTGAACAGACTATCATTGTTGCACCCCTGCTAGTTATTATTTATATGTAAGAATCACAACAGCCCAGTCTTTGGCTGGTTAATAGTATTTACAAATGAGAAAACTGATGTTCAGAGAGGTTATTTAGCACATGTGAAGTCACTCCGTTGGGAAATTTCATCCCAGGTACCAGTGACCTCTATGTTGCTAGGCCTAGTGGTCAGTTCTTGTTCTTGTCTGACTTGCTGTCTCCACAGCATTTGACACAGTTGGCATTACTCACATCATCTTCAAGGTACTTTCTTAATCAGGCTTCCCCATACACCTCTTGTCTAGGTTTTCTACTTAGCATCCTCTTTTTTGGTAAGTGTTTTCAAGTGCAGAGTTACAGTGAGGGTTCTGAATATCACTCTTCATTGACATCCTTCCCAATTGGTTTAAAATAGAAAGTATGAAGTAATTTTAAGTGATTAGATGGAGTAAAACATTGCATTAAATTGTTCATTTTATATAATTGTATACTAATGGAAAGAGGATTAGAACCCACTTATTTGAGTAAGAATTCAACTTCACTGTCTTTTTCTTTAATTAGGTACATCTAGAAGATGTTTTTGAGTTATTCAAGTTCTTTTCTGTTGTATGGACCTGTGGTTCTAGCCTTTCAAATCCACTTAACTGCAGTGTGAAAACAGCACTGCAGACTCAAGCTCTTTATGTAGGCTGTGCCATGCTTTCTTCTCAGAAGACACAGTGTAAACACCAGCTGGCATCCACATCTTCTCCAGGTATTGAAAGTAGCATTGTTATCTTCTGTCATCACCAACTGTTCATGCTTTTCCACTAGTATTGCTGCTAGACAGGCTCCCTGCCTACCCCTGAAGTACTTTTGCATTTATGGTAGTAGACCTGTCATAGTACTCCTGAACATAGGAGAAATGCACTGTGTTATACTTGGAAGCTCAAAGACAGGACACTAGAGTCACGGAGGGCATGGAGTAGAAGGCCACTTAGTCATTGCATCTGTCCTCAGGGCTGTCCGCTTTGGGTCCACAGTGAGCTTCTAGCCATATCTTGTCTGTGAGGAGTCTAGAAGTGTTGGCTGGTATCTATTTTAATATATTTACAAAAATGTTACAAAGTTCAAAAGTAAAAGGTACTATGATTATAATGTAATATAATATTATATATAAATATATGTTATAATTATTAATATAGTCATTGAAATGTTATGTTCAAAGATAATAGGTACTAATATTATAATGTAATATAAATATACAGTATTAAAATTATAATAACATATTCATTAAATGTTCAAAAGTAAAAGGTATAGCAATATAACATTGTTTACTAAAATAGACAATATTACAATTATATAATACATACATAATGATAATGTAATACAATATTATATGAATTAAGTTTCTGTTATTGGCTTGGGAATCTAAACACTAGTTATAACTTTCTACGCAGGTACATACTCTAACTCAGAGTCTTGCAAATAGCAAGTCTTTGCTGAATGAATAAATAAAATTTGTTCTACTATCACTTGTAAGATGGGGTGCCTTTTATTTGTTTGTTATGCCTAATCTCAGTATAGTAATTTATTTGCATGATTTAAAGCGAACTTCAAATATTTTTCCAATTTTTATGTAAAATATGCATTTTAAATCTGAATAAAATTAGTTGGGAAAATGAAATTACATAGATTTTAAATGGAAGAACATTCCTAAAAGCTGAGTGCTTAAATAATGTAGTTTTGATTTATGTTAGGTTTCAGTACCTTATTTGAACATGATAACCTTAGCAGTTAGTGCTTTGAATTTATCTTTGAATTTGGATTTTTTTTTTTTTTTTTTTTGGAAGCTCAGCTCTACCATATAGGGAATGTTAGCAAACAGATGTTTTGGTCTGAAGCTGTCCCTTGTGTGAATTCAATTTGCCAGCTATTCATTTCTAATTTTATTTCATAACTTAACTTTTTATGAGGACTAGAAAGAATTTCCAACTTTCTTAGGGTGATACAGGTTGATTGTCCCTTATCCGAAATGCTTGGGACTAGAAGTTAGAGTTTTTCAGATTTTGGAATATTTGCATATACATAATGAAATATCCTGGGGATGGGACCCAGATCTAAACACAGAACTCATTTATGTTCCATATACACCTTTAACACATAGACTGAAGGTAATTTTAGACAATATTTTTAATAATTTTGTGCACGAAACAAAGTTTGTGTACATTGAACCATTTTATTACCCTTTGTGGGTGTGCTTGCTTATAGGGATCAGGGTGGGCACAGAAAAGATATATCTCAGCTGAAGGGGGCCGGGAGGATCTTTTTTCCCTTGGGATTGCTGAATAAGCTGTTATGTGCCTGCGTTTTGACTGCAACCCATCACATAAGGTCAGGTGTGGAATTTTCCATTTGTGGTGTCATGTTGGCACTCAAAAAGTTTCAGATTTTGGAGGATTGGGATTTTGTTTGGATTTTTGGATCAGGGGTGCTCAACCCACATGAACTTCTCTGGCCTGAAAGCTTGTCAAGTTCTTTTTTAGTATTTCAGAGGTCGATAGATCATTTCTAGCAAAATGTAAATCATTAAAGTTTGTGTCAATAGAAATAAAGCCTAAATAACTAATTACCTTGAAAGGAATTTAGGTATCTTTTTGTCCCAGAGACATTTTTTTAAATACCCCAGTGCAGTTGGTCTCACACAGTCTTACTACATCCTCAGAGCAGGTTTTTTGTACGTTGTTGAACGGGTGGGGTGTAGAAAGACAAGGGAAGTTTCCAGGTTCTCAGTCTAAAACAAGCATAACATTGAAAATTGACAACGCTTACAGACAATAACAAAACTATAGACCATGTGGCCTGTATTCTAAATAAAATATTTGGAAATAAGATCTAACAGTGTATTTACAAAAATAATCATTTACCCAGATAGAGTTCATGCTAGGAATATAAATTGGTTCAGTATAAGGAACTATGTTAATATAATTGACTGTATTAATGTCAAAGAAGAAAACCCATATGATCACATCCAAAGATCTGAAAAGACATTAGCTAAAAATTAGTAATTATTCCTAATTGACAGCAAAATAGAAGTAACATGATAAAAATATTCTTCAAATCAGACGCTTGCATTTTCACTTCATAATTGGGGGGAAATAAAGCATTCCTGTTAAATTCATCACCTACCATTGAACATAGTCCTAGAAGTACTAGCTGGCAGAAATAGACAAGTTTCAAATACTTATGGAGTGTATGAATATAATAAAGCTGAAATCCAAGATCTGTGGGATGCTTATGTGAATTGTTAAATGGGACATTTGGCTAACCATTGGAAACATTTGAAAGTTAGACTCCACCCTCATTCCTTACACAAAAATTTCATGTGCACTAAAGATTTAACAAAAAAAACCTTAGCTCTGTTGTTAGAAGAAAATATGGAGTACAGATGATCTTTCTAAATAGAGAGTTTCTAAATTCACTTAAGAGTGGGGAGGGCCTTCCTGAGCAACAGAAAAAACTAGAAGAAAAATTGGACTAAAATTTCTCCATCAAAAAGTGAATTCAAAACACATCAAGCTGGGACAAAATATTTGCAAAGCACAATGTGCAAATGGATCATTTCCTGCACACACTTCTGTGAGGATGTATGTATATTGGGGTGTTTGTTGCAGCATTGTTGTGATGCCAAAAGACTAGAAACAGGCCGGACGCAGTGGCTCACGCCTGTAATCCTAGCACTCTGGGAGGCCGAGGCGGGTGGATCACTCGAGGTCAGGAGTTCAAGACCAGCCTGAGCAAGAGCGAGACCCCGTCTCTACTAAAAATAGAAAGAAATTATCTGGCCAACTAAAAATATATATATAGAAAAAATTAGCCGGGCATGGTGGCGCATCCCTGTAGTCCCAGCTACTCCGGGAGGCTGAGGCAGTAGGATCGCTGAGCCCAGGAGTTTGAGGTTGCTGTGAGCTAGGCTGACGCCACGGCACTCACTCTAGCCGGGCAACAGACTCTGTCTCAAAAAAAAAAAAAAAAAAAAAGACTAGAAACAACCCAAACTTCACCAGTAAGGTACTGGACTAAAAAATATGGAAAATACAATGGAGTACTTTACAACTAGAATGATTTAATTTAGATATGTATGCACTTATGGAAAATATTTCCAAATACACTGAGATGTGATAACAGTTGGTGCAGAACAGCGTATATAATATGCTCTAATTTGGGTATTTTCAAAAGAATACACAAGATAATATATGCCTAACATTTTTCTGGAGAAGTAAACAAATAATTAAACAATGAATTGTGTTCAGAGAAGGAGTTTGAGTTGAGAACGAAACTTTTTATATATACCTTTGGTAATATGTAAATTTTATACTGTTCCAGTTTTAAAAGTTGTTACTTAATTTTTCCCCTTTGGTTTTAGTGGTGATATCTCTACTCATTAATCTGGGAAGCCCCATAAAAGAAGTCCGAAGGGCTGCCATTCAGTGTCTTCACACCCTCAGCAAAGTAGCGTCCCCGTTTCATTTGGTAATAGATCATTTGGTTCCCAAAGCAGAGGAGATCACCTCAGATGCCACCTATGTTGTTCAGGTAAACTCATTAGCAAAGAAGATAAGAGTGTGTACATACCTGTGTATACCCATGAACAACTTTCTCCATTGACATTTTACTTTGTTAGGATTTCAGTGGACTAAGTCATTGACTTTAGAAACTGATATGTCAATATCCGTCCATCTTTTCCCCCTTATTTTTAAAAGATGGCAATATCGTATTTCAATCCTGTATCTTTTCATTGGATAAAAGACCAGTGTGTGGCTTTTCCTGATAAGCTAACTGAAAGGGGAAATGGAAAATTAGAAGCAATGTCACATCATTTGGGTAGAGTCTTCCATAATTAGTACATTTAGCCTTTGTAGTTACTTAACTGTTTTCTGTCTAATTTTCTTTTTTGTGTCCTAGGATTTGGCTACTTTATTTGAGGACCTGCAGAGAGAAAAGAAACTAAAATCTTATCAGAAGTTGGCTGAAACTTTGAAAAACCTACTTAATTGTGTATATAGTTGCCCATCTTATATTGCAAAAGATTTGATGAAAGTACTTCAGGAAGTCAACAGTGAGGTATGTGTAATTTAAGTGGGTCGTAGATTTTATTTGATGTTGCTGAAGAATTTTTGTACCTATTCATGTATAAGGAAGACATTTCCAAGAGTTAAATGCATGTACTCAGAAGTGATAGTTGTCATAAAATTTGGAGGGGGGAGAGTTGAGGTACAGAGAAAAAGATACAGGATATAAAAACAAGTATTGGTGAGTTTCTTTTCATTTTAAAATCAGTTGTGTTGTCTGTGTCTAATCATTAAGTTGGCCTTATGGGGCTGCGCTGCTGAAGAACTGTTGGTTTGTGTCTGTTTTTCAAGTGAAAATTCTCCACAAGGGAATGTATTTGGACATAAAAGTCTGTGAGATTCCAAAATCATTTGCTCATTCATTAAATTTATGTTTTTGTACGTTTTTCTGGGGG
Organism: Lemur catta; assembly: GCF_020740605.2. NCBI lineage: Eukaryota > Metazoa > Chordata > Mammalia > Primates > Lemuridae > Lemur > Lemur catta. Next base: position 9,830,039 of record NC_059152.1, on the reverse strand, counting down.
AAAATTCATAGCTTTCTTTATGTTCTCAAGGAAGCTTGTGATACCAGAGAAAGTGGTTGTGAAGCACTTGTTTCTGTGATGGTATGTGCTGATCAGCAGAGAAAAAGTTCTTTCATCCCCATGTTCCAAAAATGCCTGTGTGCTTCATCAGTCTTGCACTGACTGGAGTCTTAAGAGAACTAAAACGGGTAAAATGGAATGAGGACTATTTGATTATATTTTCTTGGTAGAAGCAAACAAATCACATTTATCAGGTCTAAGTCATCCTTGGTATAGTTTGAAGTAGGAGTTGACAAACTTCTTGTGTAAAGGACCAAGATAGTAAATATTTTAGGCTCTGTGGGTCATACAGTCTCCGTTGCAACTGCTGGTCTTGGCCGTTGTATCAGGAAAGCACCATAGACAGTGTGTAAACAAATGAACGTGGCTGTTTCAATAAAATTTATAAGAACAGTCCAATGAGTTTGGCTCACAAGCCATAGTTTGGCTCCTGCTTTAGTTATTAAAGACTGAGTGCCTTAGTATAGATTAATAGCTGCCTCCATGTCTAAGTGGTCATCATTGTTGGTTTTTTTTCTCTTGGCTAAACTCCCAGTCTTCCAACAGGATATCTTTGGATGTCTTCGTAGAGTGATCAAAAACATATCAGTGTTGGTAACTATTTACTAACAAGTTTTCCAATCTTTAGATGGTGCTTTCTCAGCTGTTGCCTGTGATTGAACAACTACTAGAAAAGATTGAGAAGACCACTGCTGTCCTGAAAGATGAGGCCATTGTTCTGCATCACACTCTGGGAAAATATAATGAATATTCAGCTTCCCTTTTACATAAGGACCCAAAGAGTCTAGATATATTTATAAAAGCTGTGCACACAACAAAGGAACTCTATACAGGAATGCCAACCATTCAGATCACAGCCCTTGAAAAGGTCAGTGACTTCTTTCAGAAACTAAAACATACTCAAGCACTTAAAAATCTGTCCTGTTTTATTTGGAGAAGATAATTATTGGTGGGCTGGGCATGTTTTAAAGATTTGTGATGTATTTGGCCCATTTTGCAAAACTGAATGTTGTACATGGGTCATTAAAAAGAATTGCATTTTAACTGACAGAATGGGAAACAATTTTATATTGTGAGAGAGACTGAGGTAAAAACCATTTTTGGAGCTCAGAGTACTTGTTCATTAAACTTAATTGCCTTTTTTCTACTTCCTCTAGATCACAAAACCATTTTTCGCAGCTATATCAGATGAAAAAGTTCAGCAGAAACTTTTGCAAATGTTGTTTGATTTATTGGTGAACTGTAAAAACTCACATTGTGCTCAGACTGTTAGCAGTGTTTTTAAAGGGGTAAGTTGCAAACTTCCTGTAATTTGTTTGTTAATGTTTAGTGTCTTTCGAGGGACACCATGTTTACGTGTTCTGCACTTCACAGTGCTGATAAGAGGTCATATGTTACCATTAATAAGAATCATGAAAAAGTAGGTCATAGAGAGGCACAAAATCAAAATTTTAAGTCTTTACCATTATTTTTCTTGTATGAAGTATTGATAGTTTTAACCAGGTGGGGTGTGTGTGTGTGTGTTAGTTTAGTTTTTGCTCACATTAGGTAGGATCTACCTGTTTTATGCAAGGAATAGGAATGAGTGAGCAGCTTGTTGTTAAACTAGGTGACAGATGATTCTACTTAATTTAAACAGTTGTTTAATGACATATACGATGGAATTGAGAATCTGCTTATTGGTTTTATATGCATATTAAAGCCTAGCTATACCTCAGAGTAACCACCTGGTTATTCTGTTTTTTGTTTTGTTTTGTTTCTAGGAAAAAAACACATTTACAAATATATAGAAGTGAAGTCCCAGTAGCCAGACTCAGCAGTTCTTAGAATTTTAACATATTTACTTAATTTTTTTCTTTCTTTTTCTTTGCTGAAGTATTTTAAAATAACTTGCAAAACATCATGCACTTTTGAATCCCTACATACTTCAGTAAGCATCTTTTAAAAAGTGGATATTTTCTTATATGACTACAATGTCATTGTCACACCTGAAAAAAATAGTAATTCCTTGGTATCATCTAATTACCCATTCCATAAGCATACATCCATGGTTTTCTCAAAAGTAGTTTTTATAGTTATTTTCCTTTAGTCAGAATGCAAACGTTTAGTTGTGATGTTGGGACCTTTAAAAAAGAGATTTCTGGATCCCACTCCATGTGTACAGAATCTCTGGGGCTGTTTGATTCCTTACCAGTTGATTAGGATATACATACCTGGTTTAGCATGTGGAGCCAATCATTGTGGGTGATTCTGTGTCTAGTTACTAGTTTTCCACTCTGAGGGGTGAACCTGAAATTGAGTGACTCTGGGATGGAGAAATGATGCCCTGTCATAATGAGGGCAAGCACAAGGCTGTAATTCGAGAGCCGAGACAAAGCACATAGAAACCAAGTGCATGGTAGTAGGAGAGCTCAGTTCAAATGAAAAGCTGAAGTTGAATTTATGTTGGGTAGCGCTAGATTGGTTTTGGTTTACACCTCCCTCCCTACTTTCCTTGCTTCTCATTCTGATTTTTCAAGAGGTCTGTAACAAGGTAGTCGCATCAAATGGTGGGAGGAAGCAGATGCTTTTCCAGGAAGTCATTCTTCACTCATAGTTAAGTAAGCGCTTCTTAGGGGATAATGTCTAATTCTAGTCTTAATATTTTTAAAGGAATGTGGGGAAAAATTAGAATCACAAAGGTAACACATATTTAACAGGCTTTGAATATAGTGCTTAATTAAGTGCTGGTTGAATTGAGCTAAGATTTAGTCCAAGGGGGAGCATCTTAAAGCATTTAAAGGATTATTAAAAGGAAAGTGTTAACTGAAATTCCTCTATCTTCTGTCTCAGTGGACAGCCGACTGACTAGAGGGCAGATGAGATATTTGCTAGACATGCCGTATCAGCCAAAGATAAGACTGACCTTAAATGTAAAGCAGCTGTACTTTTCACTGTTAAAATTATTTTGATTACCAAAATGCACTCTAGTATATGAAACACTTTCTTGTGCTTTGTGACAATAAATATGTATGTATCATATGATGAAATAACTATGTACTGATATGAGTAGATTTCCAAGATACAAGTGAAACAAATCAAGAAACAAAGCAATGTGTGTATGTGTTCCTGTTTATGTGTTTTTTTAGTCTTTACATAGCTGTTGGTATATGGAAAAATTTCCCAAGGGGCGCACAAAAAATTTGTCAGTGGTGTTTGCCTGTGGGGATTTGGCTGGGCTATAGACTGGTATGGAGACATAAAAGTGGACATAAATGCTTTTGTCATTTGTCTTTTAGTCAATGTTTATTGCTCTAATTTTATCCCAGTGAATTATATTATCAACCATTCTTCTTCAATGTTTCAGATTTCTGTTAATGCAGAACAAATCAGAATAGAACTGGAGCCACCAGATAAAGCTAAATCCTTGGGCACAATTCAGCAAACAAGAAGGCAAAAAATGCAGCAGAAGTAAGAGCTATGAATGCATTGAGAACATGCTGTTGTCCCTCAGGCTCTGAGTGTTATGAAACCATTGAGATTTTTTGATACCCATCAATACGGCATCGTTCGGCACAGTAGTTTTTACGTAGCAATGATAGTGTTTAGTTTCCTAACTTTTTGTTTTCTGTTTCCCAGAAAATCACAAGATCTGGAATCTGTTCAGGAAGTTGGAGGTTCCTACTGGCAAAGAGTAACCCTCATCCTGGAATTACTGCAGCACAAAAAGAAACTCAAAAGTCCTCAGATACTGATGCCAACCCTTTTTAACTTGCTATCAAGGTAATGACACTTGGTTTTCATCTGTGGGAGAATAAGATTCTAATTGTTGCTCATCATATTTTATTTAACATTCTCTTTTCAACATACTGTCTTCTTATTTAGATAGTCTGTAACATAAAGCAAGTACTATAGTTGAAAGATTAAAAGAATGGTTTGAGGTACACATTGCCAGTACCCCAAACTGACCTTCATCGTGTATTATGCAGTAAATGATTACTCACCTTGCAGCCTACTTGCCTTCTGAATTTTCACTCTCACGCCCAGGACATCATTACTTGGATTTAAAGATATAATGTGGTACCTGCCGTATTTTTTAGGTATAAATTATTAAATAGATAGCTATAGAGTATGTCACTGAATTGTAGAGTATGCTTTCATGTGAAAAGCAAAATAATTCTCAAGGTTGTCCTCTAAGATTTCAAATAGGCTAATGGAAAGTACAATAGAGAGGAATGGTAGTTTGATGTAAGCACCTGTGTGAGAAAAAATTAAGAGTTAAAAATCTTTCATCTTGTTTATAGACTGTTTGCTGATAGCATTTTAGTTAGTCCTTATTTAATATAAGTTTTGAACAATAGTCATTAATGCGGCAATGAATTGTCCAACTTTTACCTCTCCCATCATTTCTCTTCTGGGCATCCTGAAGGTGTTTAGAACCTTTGCCACCAGAGCAGGGAAATATGGAATACACCAAACAATTAATTCTTGGTTGTCTCCTCAACATCTGCCAAAAACTCTCTCCAGATGGTGGCAGAATACCCAAAGGTATGTACTTGTTGAAAGAGTAGAGAAATTATCTACTTTGCTTGTGAGTGTACCTGCCACTTAGATTTTTTTTCTTTCTTACCACTTCAGATGTTGTAGATGAGGAGAAGTTCAATGTGGAATTGATAGTTCAGTGCATCCGCCTTTCAGAAATGCCCCAAACCCATCACCATGCCCTTTTACTTTTGGGCACTGTTGCTGGAATATTTCCGGTAAGTGTTAATGATTTAAGATTATAGCAGATATTTCAGATATATTTCTTTCATGGACATCCATTAACACCTACTGATTTGAATTCATTTAGTCTTTGGGATCTTCTAGCACGTGGGATTCTTAGCCCTGCCTCTTAGTAGCTGGGACATTGTGGGCAGATTGATCTTGCTCGTGGGACTCTTAGCCCTGCCTCTTAGTAGCTGGGACAGTGTGGGCAGATTGATCTTGCTGAGCTTCACTTACCCTTTTTATAAAGTGGGAATGAATAATAGTAACCTTCTTCATAGGATTGTTGTGAGAATTTAATTGGATAATTTATGGCTAGCATTTAGTACAGTACCTGACACACTGTCACTATCCAATGAGACAGTGAGTGTTAGTGTTATTTGGAAAAAATTAATATCCCATTAATCCTCAAATAATATATAAACAGCTTTTGACCAGTGATGGCAGAAAATTAATTTGATTATAAACTACCTCATTTAAATAAATCATGTCTAATATAAAATATGTTACTTAAGAATTTTTGAAGAGATTGTAACTAATTTCATATTAGGGATTTAGGTCAGAGGTTCTTAACCTGGGGTTCCCTGTGAGCTTTAGGGGGTCTTAATCTACTGAAATCATGTGCAATATTTTATGTATATGGGATTTTTTTTCTCTGAGAGTCTGTAGCTCTCAAAGGGGTTGGTAATCTAGAAACAATTAAGAATCATTGATATTTTTCCTTTGTTTTTATTGAAATGTAGTTCATGTGCCATAAAATTCACCCATTTAAAATGTATGATTAAGTGGTTTTAGCGTATTCACAAAGTTATGTAATCATCACCACAATCTAGTTCTAGAACACTTTTATTACCCCAAATAGAAACCCAATACCCATTAGCAGTCACTCTTTCTTCCCCAACCCCGCAAAGCCTCCTACTCCCTCACCAGCACTTCCTGGCCCTATGGCAACCACTAATCTACTTTTTGTCTCTATGGATTTGCCTATTCCAGACATTTTATATACATGGAATCATATAGCATGTGGCCTTCTATGTCTGGCTTCTTTCACATAGCGTAATGCTTTTGAAGTTCATCCATGTTGAAGCTTGAGTCAGCATTCCTTTTTATGGCTGAATAATATTCCATTGTATGTATATACCACATTTGGTTTATGTGTTCATCTGTTGATGGACATTTGGGGGCATTTCTTCTTTTGGGCTATTATTAATTATGTTGCTAAGACCATTATTATATAAGGTTTTGTGTTGGACATGTTTTCATTTCTCTTGGGGATATATACCTAGAAGTAGAATTGCTGGGTCATAGGGTAACTCTGTGTTTAACTTTTTGAGTAACTTGTCAGAGTGTTTTCCAATGTGGCTGCACCTTTTGCCTCCACCAGCAGTCTGTGAGGGTTTCAATATATTCACATCCTTGCCTATACTAATTATTGTCTGTCTTTTTATTATGGCCATCTTAATGGGTATGAAAGTGTTATCTTGTGATTTCGACTTTGTAATTCCATAGTAATGATGTTGAACATTTTTTCATATGCTTATATGCCTTCACTGTTTGTGTATTCCTTTTTTTTTTTTAGAGACAGGGTCTTGCTTTATTGTCCAGGCGCTGGAGTGCAGTGGCTTGCTGCAGCCTCGAACTCCTGGGTTCAAGCAATCTTCCTGCCTCAGCCTCCTAAGTAGCTGGGACTACAGGCGACAGCCACCATGCCTGGTGGCTAATTTTTTTATTTTTTGTAGAAATGGGGTCTTGTCATGTTGTCCAGGATAGATTCAAACTCCTGACCTTGAGCGATCCTCCCAAAGTACTGGTATTACAGGTGTGAACCACCACAGCCTGGCCTGCTATTTGGATATTTTCTTTGGAGAAATGTCTTTTCAAATTTTTTGCCCATTTTTAAATCGTTTGTTTCTCTTTTTATTGGTGAGTTATAGTGAATCATTGATATTTGATGTGTTTGAAATAGAAAATATTGACAGTTGTATTTTCTTTCAGGATAAAGTTTTACACAATATCATGTCTATTTTCACATTTATGGGAGCCAATGTCATGCGCCTTGATGATGCTTATAGTTTTCAAGTTATTAACAAGACAGTGAAAATGGTTATTCCAGCACTTATTCAGGTAAGCTGTCATCATTAGTATTTTCTTTTAATTTTGCATATAAATGACATTAAAAGCCTTTCTGAAATGCACAAGTGCTTGTGCCTCTTAAATTTTAGGATGGTGAAGCTAAGAAGCAGTGTTGGAAATAATGTCTTTCCCAAGCATCTGAACAAACATAGCTGGTTCTGCTGTGCTGCGAGGGTGTATCTGTAAAAGTGTCTTTACATTCTGATAGGATGAATTTACATCTATTGTCTATTTCAGGACATCACTTCAGTTTGATGAGACCCTTTTGTAGGTTTAGGAGGGTAGGAACTTTTAGAGCTGCAGTGGCAAATTGATTAACATGCAATTCAGCAAATGTTTACCAGGCATTCTATCAGAGCCAAGTACTCAGAAGTGAGATGTTATCTCTGCCAGTAAGGAATGAACAATTTGAAGGTAAAAAAAAAAAGTAGCCTCAAAGATGAAAGAGCTTGGTTGTCTACTTGAGTTTTCTGTTTACGCCCCCTACTTGTTAAATAATGTCTTTTCTCACACTGCTGACCATTCTAGGGATGATGGTATTCAGCGCCTTTTCCTTTTAGTCTTAGTGTCAGATTGGTGTTGTCAGTGTCCAATAAGTTGGCAATTACAGGACATATACACAAAAAGAATAATAACTATATGTATTAATATGATATACGCCAATGGAATAAACAAATGCTGAAGGCTTTAGAATAGGGAGAAGTCCGTATGGGCCAGGATAATCAGAAAATGTCATAAGAAATAGAATTTGAGCTGGTGTGAAAAAAGTGAAGCATTTCTCAGTGAAATGGCAGAGCCAATAGCATGAGAAAGGGCATGGTCTAGGAACGTGCACAATGTGTGTGGAGAATGTAATGTGGGTCAATTTCATGGAGGACAGAGGGTTGGAACAGGTAGGCATTGGTTTATTGATTCATTCAAGTGTTTGTTTATCCTGTCATTCATTCTGTCATTCATTCAACAGCGATATTTTGATCACCAGTACCAGAGTAAAATGGTTGGAACTTGATTCTGAGAGCAGCAGGGAGTTAGTGGTCTTTTCTGTGCTCTGCTTCTCTAGATTATACCCATTCTTCTCAAGGCACAACCCAAGTCCTGTGTGGTTTGTGTCTGAGCAGACTTGCCATCGTGCCACATCTTTGGCATCTGCTCTTTACTGCTTCCTGTTATCTTTTCACATGGGTGTCTTGTTTCATGGAGATTATAAATATTCTTTGGGGCAGGGCTCACATCTTACACTTTGTATTTCCCTCAGGGCTAAATAGTGCCTGGGACATGATAGATACTCACTGACTATTTGTTAGGTCTTTGATTATGAAAATTCTTTTGATAACTTTTTGGGGCACATTTGAAAGCCTTATCTTATCCACTTAAAGCTCGTTTTGTGGAGGGTTATTTGCTCCCACTCATTGTCCCTGCTTGCTGTTCTGCAGTCTGATAGTGGAGACTCCAGAGAAGTCACAAGAAACATTGAAGAAATCGTGGTGAAAATCATTCATGTGTTTGTGGACGCACTGCCACATGTTCCAGAGCACCGGCGCCTGCCCATCCTCGTTCAACTCATTGATACACTAGGGGCAGAAAAATTCCTCTGGGTTCTCCTCGTCTTGCTCTTTGAGCAGTATGTCACAAAAACAGTGCTGGTGGCTGCCTATGGAGAAAAGGTCAGAACATAGGATGGGGGGTGATGAGGACAAAGGTTACGTTTCAGATTTTGTAACATTGTCCAGTTTAAACTTGGGGCTGCTGATGCTTAATGTGTGTTATTTAACAGTGCTTGCTGAGAACCTTTTTCAAAAAATGATTTTGGCATTTTAAAAAATTGCTCTCAGAGCCTGAAGCACTCTGAATATCCTCAGTAGCAGCAAAACATCTTCTGAGGGCCATTTGTTTTCTCTAGGAAACAGATGGTGCCATGCTGGTGGGTCTGTTTTAAGGCCAATGGAATATGGCTGTAAAGTAATGAAACAGCATCATTTGAAAGTGGTTTTGAAGGCATTTTGTGGGGAAATGGAGGAGCATCCATGTCTCTGGAATTAGTAAGATGCAGACAAAGGCAATTGTTTGGAAAAGTGCAATTTTGGATAGACGAGGGTAGAACTTACGAGGGGTGCTACTCCTATAGTAGTAGTAGGAAAATAGTATATTCGGTTCTGCTAGAAAGCATCATGCAAATTAGCCTGGAATTATGCCTTCACGATTCGCATAAGAGGGCTTCTTTATAGAAGGAACTCAACTAACTTATTCATCCAGTGATGACTATAATGAACAATATATAATGAATTTGCATGCTAAGGAATATTTCTTAAACATGCTCTCTTACTTGTATTTATTAATTAAAATATGATAGGTACAGGTTTGTTACCTTTTTTCTTTCTCTTTATACAGGATGCTATTTTAGAGGCAGACACTGAATTTTGGGTTTCAGTCTGTTGTGAATTTAGTGTCCAGCACCAGATACAAAGCTTGATGAATATCCTCCAGTACTTAATAAAGCTGCCAGAGGAAAAAGAAGGTAAGCGTAAATCAGGTGTTATTTATTATTTAATCTGAAAACTAAAGAGAAGCAGAAAAGAATGCAGGTTATCCTTAGTACATCTTTATAATTTTTTTTCCCCATTTCTGTATTAGGAAGAGAAACTTAGTACATCTTTAGAAGGATATTTTTTAAGTAAATTAATAATTATTGAGTATATGATTGTGTTCTTTCTTGAATCCTTATGGAAAATAGTCAGTAGGATTTCTACTTGCCATTTCACACACATAGTACCTCTGTGCCTTGCACTGATGTCTTGGCTGTGGAATGTTACCAGTATTCAAGATAAATTATGTTCAAATGGCATAAGTTAGCAGGAAGTTATTAGCTATCTCTTAGCTTCCCATCAAAATATCTGAAGAGATTGACAAGAAAAGAAAAAGAAATAGATACCACATCAGCGGTAACTAAATATTAGAATTGCACTATATAGCAGAGAATTGAAGAAAATTCCATTAATTGCAGCAGCACTGAGGCTGGTTTAAGAAAGGATAGACATGTTGAAAGTTCTTAGTTCTCTACCCTTCAAAGCAGAACAGGTACATTAGAAAGAGGGTACTAAGGACTCCACAGGGACTGTTTTATGTGTGGCTACCTGTCTGTTGGCCCTGTCACCCCTGTTTGGCCAGGCAGTAACTTGTCTCATCCTGCAGTTGGCTTAGGTTTGGTAGGGACAGACCAGGGAGGTGCCTAGAGAGCTGTATGTGGTGACATGGTTAAGGAAGAGTCTACATTGAGTCATTCTCGAGGGCAGTGGTTTCTAAGTGATTCACCATGGACTTCTGACCGCTGCACCCTCAGCCCCATTCATATTACATACCTTTGATAAGGAAATCTACGTTTGAAGTTTGAAGTTCAAAGACTCCTTGTATAATATCCTTTTCTTCCATTTGATTGTCTCAGTTGCTCTGTTTTGTTTTGTTTTTCGTCTTACGCACCCTCTTAGGGCTGTTGGGTACTTTCTTGATAAATACACTCACATTTTTCACTAATTTGGAAGAGAAAAAAACCCATGGTCATGTCCCATTAACATGCTATCCTTTAAAGCTCATTATATCTATATCTATATTAAGGATTCAGGTTGAAAATGTTTTGTTGCTATGTTTCAGAAACCATTCCCAAAGCAGTATCTAATAAGAGTGAGTCACAAGAAGAAATGCTACAGATTTTTAATGTAGACACTCACACTAGCAAGCAACTGCGGCATTTTAAATTTTTGTCAGTGTCCTTTATGTCTCAGCTCCTGGCTTCTAATAGTTTTCTCAAAAAGGTAATGTGGTCTTTAAATGTGTTTATGATAAAATGATTTTGCTTTTTCTAAAGGAACTGTGTAATAGCTTGGTAAACGTGTTATTAAAATAGGCGCAGCATGCTTTTAGAGATAATAGGAAAAAAAAAGTACACTTCACCACAAAAAACCATTTGGCATGCTCTGTTAAGGTTGACTTAAGAGAAACCCTATGACTCAGTAATTTCATTCTTAAGTGGTATATACCCAACCAAAGTGTATGAACATGCACGCCAAAAAACATCTATACGAATGTTTATGATAGCATTATTCAGGGTAACTGCAACTGGGAACAACTCTAGTGTGTCTCAGCAGAGTGGATAAATTGTCTGTGGTCATAAATGACATACGTGAACCTCAGGTCACCAGTGTGACACAGCCATCTGATGAACAAACAGTATTGAAAGAAAGAAGCCAGACACCAAAGAGTACATACTACGGCTCTAGTTATGTAAAGTTTAAAAATTAAAAACAGGCAAAACAAATCTATGGTTTTAGAAGTCAGGACAGTGCTTATCTCTGGAGAGGAAGGCAGGGGTAGTAATGGTGGCAAGTGTGGGCGGGCTTCTGGGGTGCTGATCATGTGCTCTTTCGTTACCTGGAGACAGTGAGCTTTGCCTGTGTGATTTGTGTGTTAAACTTCAGTTTAAACAGTAAGAGGGAAAGAAAGGAATAGCAAGACCAGGAATACAAAAATGGTTTAACATTAGAACATCTTTAAAGCATTAGAACATACTATAAAGCATTAACAGATCAACAGGGGGAACCATGTGATCACTGTGAATTTTACAGAGAAATAATTCAGTAGATTCAGTACTCATTTCTGATATAAGAAAAAAGTTCTCTTAGCAATGCAGAGTATGTTGGACTTACTTTGTCCTGAAAGCCTGTGGTTTATTTTATATCACACCTAATGATGAAACATTAATAGTGTGCCTGCTAAAGTCAGGAATGCCCTCCCTCGTTTCTGTTCAGGAAAAAAGAGAGTCAACAAACAGTTAATAGAGATCAGTGTAGAAAGTGATCCATATCCAGCCAGCTGGCTGAGCTAGTCTTACCCACCGCTGTACTTTAATAGAAAATAGAATAGAAAAAAGGATTTCATGTACAATAAAAACATAAACTTAAAAGGTACTAAGAATAAGCCCAGCAAAAACGTGTGAAGGGAGATTATGGAGGAATGTCCAGGATACTAAAGGACACAAGACTTGAAGAAATGGAAAGAGATACTGTGTTCGTGCGCAGGAAAGCTCACAATTTAAAGATGTCAGCTCTCCCCAGATTAATCTATAAATTCAATGCACTTCTTCAATTACATCATTTTTTAAAATGATACTGACAAATTGATACCAAAATGTGAGGGGTCCAGGATAGCGGTGGTGCGAAAGTAATCAGATGGATCGATGTGGCTGAACAGTAAGCTCAGAAACACACCTACGAGTAGGTGAGAAGGTGGCAGGTGACTTTACAAAGCAGTGGGGAAAGAGAACTGTCTAAGGACTAGCCCTGGCATGATTTGTTTTCCATTTGGGGAAGAGTCTGATCTTACATCATACACAAAAGACAATTTTAGGTAAAGTAAAAACTTCAGTTACATCATACGCAAAAGACAATTTTAGGTAAAGTAAAAACTTCAGTGTGAAAAGCAACACTTAGAACTTTTAGGAAAAAAATCAAGGAGAACATTGTTGTGACCAGAGAATAGAGAAAAATTTCTTTAAAATTTTTGTTCAACAAAAAGTCACCATAAACAAAGTGAAAAGAGAGCCACAGACTAAGAGAAGGCTATCGCTCTGCCTAAGTCAATAAGCATGTTTCCGTTAGAACACTGGCAAAGGATATGAATTCACTAAAGAGGATCACAAATGACCACTTAATATGTGACACAATTCAGTCCCTAGTAAGCAGGGACTACAAGATTAAATGAGATGTCTCTGTGATGTTCATCAAATTGGCAAAAATGTCAAAGTTGTTAATACCAAGGAGTGGCAAGGATGTGGGGAACATAGTTGCAGGCAGTGTGAGTTGTTCCAACTACTTTCGGAAGCACTTGGCAGGATCCCAAGAGGTTTAAGATGTTTGTAATTCTTGTTACTTAGTAATTCCCTTCTTTAGGCGTATACTCTATAAAAACTTGGTTAGGTGCTCACAAGACATAAATATGTTCTTTATTCTTTAGCATTATGAGTAAAAGAAAAAAATGGAAATAAACTAAATGTCTAGCAACAGAAGCGAATGGATAACTAAGTTGTGGTCTCTATAGAGGAATATTATGTGCAGTAGAATGAACCAGAACAACATGAATTGCCATGCATAGATCTCACTAATCTAATGTTACCAAAAAAACTTATTGTTCAATGATATGTACCATTTGAAAACATCAGGATGGTGCTTGTCTCTGTGGGACGGTGGGAAAATGGGATGAGGGAGCCGGACGTAGGGGCTACAGCTGTGTCCATCATGTTTAACTTCTTAACAAATGATATATGAGCTCACAAGATCAGCATTTTGTAGAATTGTTAGTTGATTGCAATATTTTTCTGAGTCTTGGTCATACTTTACAGATATTACAAATAGAATGTGATTAGAATAAATTAAGAGAAATAGAGTTACAATAGTATAACAAAGATGATCTGAACCTGATTAAATTGTAATGTCAGAAAACAGTTGCTGGCTGGGCGTGGTGGCTCATGCCTGTAATCCTAGCACTTTGGGAGGCCAAAGCTGGAGGGTTGATTGCTTGAGGCCAGGAGTTCAAAACCAGCCCAAGCAACGTAGTGAGACCCCATCTCTACAAAAAAATTAAAAAATTAGCTGAGCATAGTGGTGTGTGCTTGTGGTCCCAGCTACTTGGGAGGCTGAGGCAGGAGGATCACTTGAGCCCAGGAGTTTGAGGTTGCAGTGAGCTATGGTCACACCACTGCACTCCAGCCTTAGTGACAGAGCGAGACCTTGTCTAAAAACAAAAAAAGAAAAGAAAAGAAGATGGTTGCTATGGGAGATTTGAGTGAATAGTCTGAATTTTATTGAACCAACTTCAGATGACTTTTTACTATCTGCTTCCATACTATTCTAATGATGTCTTCTTCGCAAATTAGGTACTTGAAAGTGGTGGTCCTCAGATCTTAAAGGGCCTTGAAGAGAGGTACGTTTACTTTTGTTTGGAAATGATTTCATGCTTAGAGAAAAACCAGAAGAATAGTACCCCCGACTCTCATATACTCTGTACAGCCAGGCTCACCAATTGTTAATAGTTTTTGCCACATTTGCTTTGTCATTCTCTCTACATATATATTTTTTTCCTCTGAGCCATTTGAAAGTAAGCTGCATGCATTATGCCTCCACGAATAAGAGATATTCTTATAAAACTACAGTATATTCATCAAATTCAGAAAATTTAACATTGATACAATACTGTGATCTAATCTACAGTTCTTACTCCAGTCTCCCTAATTATCCCAACAATGTCCTTTATACCACATTTTTTTCTGGGTCACAGTCCATTCTAGGATTGTATCATGTATTTAATTGTCATATCTGTTTAGTGTCTTTTAATCTGGCCCAGTTCTGTATGGGCTCGTGGAATGCTTACTTTATTCCGTGAACTATAACCCATATGCTGCCATTGTGTATCTGGATGCAGACATTCTTTCCCTTCACTATGTAGTGCGCATGACTTACTTTCAAATGGCTCAGAGGAAAAAATATATATGTAGAGAGAATGAGAAAGCAAATGTGGCCAAAAGCTCCCAGCCTTGCTCTGTACCTCCTTCCCGGAAGCATGGCCTTCCCAGGGCTACGGTCCTGCCCCATGTCCAGGATTGTGAGCTGCCAAGGGCCAGTCCTGGCCAGGCTTTTAGCACTATGTGTAGGACTTTCCATCTCAGGGGTGGTCTTGTCTGTGTCCTCTACTCCCCTCCTCTGCTGTGCAGTGTCACGTTCTGTCTCTCCTGTCCCTTCCACCTCCCCACATTCAGGCTGGCAGCAGTGGGGGAGCCCCACTGGTAGTTGTGTTGGAATTTGGTGTGTACTTTTCTAACTACGGGTTATTTGAAGTTTGTAGTCTTTTTCTGTCTCCTAGTAATGTTGGAGACATGGGTTATGTCTTGTGTTCCTCTTTGGTCTGAACGTGTGTGGGGGCAAGGGCAGCTGCCATTAACTGAGGGCTGTAACTCCCTGAACACCCCACGTGGACAGCACAGTCAGACTCACAGAGCCTAAGCGAGGAATGTCCTTCTGGACAGGGGCACCTGTTTACTTCTTGGTGATGTTTCTCCACAGTAGTAATCCTTTTCTTTCCACATAGTTTTTGAAGTAATGTTATACAACATTATTTAATTGGTCTTCCTATATGAAACATTCAGCATAAGATAGACATGAGTGAGTTCTTTAAATGCTCTCTGCTCCTGTTTGCTGAACGAGTCTCTTGTGTTTTAGGTTGCTGGAAACTGTTCTCGGGTATATTAACACCATAGCACAGTCTGTGGAAAAAAACGCAGATAAATTAACTGTGAAGTTTTGGCGAGCGCTCCTTAGTAAGGCTTACGACATGTTAGATAAGGTAGGTTTTCATTTCTCCCCATAATTGTTGTGTTTTTTTGTTGTTTTTCATGTTATTGTGAAATTGTTTGAAGTTTTACTTTAAAAAGAAACTTAGTAATACCTTTTCTGAATATAGTGAAGTCCTGATTTTTCTTAGACAAGAATCTCTTGATGATTAGAAGCAAATTTGTCTGGAAAAAAATTGTTTTCCTACCAATTATAAGAACTTGTACCTCAAATATATTTTAAATAATCAGTCATATACTATATAATGTTCTACTTTATTTAAGTGGAATAAAATAAAAATATTTTAAGTATATTAGGTAGATACATATCACTGGCCTTGAAATTAGGAACACTATTCAAATCCAGCTATTATTCAGCTCATGGCCTTGACACTTACTCCTAACATCAAGTTTTTGTTTTGTTTAATAATGTGTGGTTAATGCCTACCTGAAAGATTATTGTAAGAATTAAATAAGAAAATGTGTATGAAAATGCCTGGTACCCAGAGGTGTGTAGTGGACAGAAGTCTATCTTAATCATTGTTGATTTTCTTTTCTTTTCATGTTAAATATAAAACTTCTTTATAGGTCAATGCCTTGCTGCCCACGGAAACATTCATCCCTGTGATTAGAGGACTGGTGGGCAATCCCCTCCCGTCCGTTCGCCGGAAAGCGTTGGATCTTTTGAATAACAAGCTACAGCAGAACATATCCTGGAATAAGAAAATAGTGAGTGAAGAACATAAAGCAGAGCCATTTACTGTTCTTTGCTTTGTCAGAGAGCTACATTGAACTCCCTTAAGTTTCTCTAGTGGAACAATTTAAAATTGAAGTATATTATTATTATCTGAGTGTAATACCATGACACACATGTTTAAAAATGTGATGTTCATTCTGATAAGAGTATGTATGTGTTGTAAGAGCTCCTAGAGTGGAATCTCAGCCTAATGGAATTCTTACTGATACGGACCGTACCTTGCCTTAGCTTTAATGTAATTCTGAGCCCCTTTTACTCTAGACCAGTAGGTTGCTCCGTGTAAATCAGAAATTGGTCAACAAGCACATGCGGTCGCTTAGTGGTAAATAAAGCAGATGGAGAAACAACTGCTGTGCATAACTGTGTGGCTTAGGACCCCTCATTCTGATTTTCATTTAGGCAGTCTCAGGCCGTGACAGTGGGAAAACAGACCAGCAGTTTTTGCAGCTTTCATTATTTGGGGGCTTGGCTCTCCTCTTCAGATTCACCGTTTCCTGAAACTGGTTCCAGTCCTTGTAGCCATGGTGCAGCATAAGAAAAAGGAGGGGGAAGAAGAACAAGCGATAAACAGACAGACGGCTTTATATACTCTCAAGCTTTTATGCAAGAATTTTGGTGCAGAAAATCCAGAGCCTTTTGTCCCAGTGTTGGACGCTGCAGTGAAACTGATTGCTCCAGAGAGGAAGGAGGAGAAGAATGTCTTGGGAAGTGCCCTGCTTTGCATAGCAGAGGTGGCCTCCACCCTGGACGCGCTGGCCATCCCCCAGCTTCCCAGGTACGCTGCTGGACACTCGCAGTAGGAGCCGTTACAGTCGGTACAGATCGGAAAATACTACCTTAGTGACTTTTTTTCTCCTCTCACGTAAAATTAGATTTGTTAAAGAATTGATCTCTTCAAACTGAAAAACACAACGTCACCATTTTCTGTCAGATGTCCTCTTTGTGGTGTTAATTGTTCCCCAATTCTTCCTTCCTTTGACTTGTTGTAATGAGAAAGCAGTGGGTAAAGCTCCTCGGTGGAGGGGTCCATCCTAGTTGGGCAAAGCTAAAGCTGCCTCCTGCTGCCACATTGGGAAGTTAGACACTCCTGGCTGCATCTTTGCCCTGACAGTGGCTGGCTGAGTGGTCATGGGTACCTACCACGTGGGATTCCCGTAGGGCAGTGTTTGCAAACATGTGCGTGACACACAGCAAGTGTTAAGCAATTCAAAGACATTGTTATTTGTTAAAATTACTGTTGGGTCAGTACTATTGGCACTGGGAAATTTCTTGCACTTGGTCACATAAAATGTGTAGATGACATTTTTTAGGCTATGAGATATACCATGATGTAACAGGCACAGTTCGTTTAGATTTTTTCCCTAATGACCTCTACTCCATTCCCCAGTCTCTGTTTCTTCTTAAAGTTCCTGTAAAACTCTTGCTCTTTACTTTTAGCCTGATGCCTTCGTTGCTGACAGCGATGAAGAACACCAGCGACCTGGTCTCTAGCGAGGTCTACCTGCTCAGTGCCCTGGCCGCCCTGCAGAAGGTTGTCGAGACTCTCCCGCACTTTATCAGCCCCTACCTAGAAGGTGTTCTGTCCCAGGTGAGCCACGACAATGCAGCATGCCACATGGGTGGCAGGGGAAAGTGAAAGTCAACGAATACGATTTATTTTTTCTGTGTTAGTTTTCATTTGACAGAAAGGATTCTTATTTCTGAAAAGATGTACTTGTTTTTAAAAAACCATGTTGCTTTTTCTCATCATCCCTTCTGCTTATCATGAAATTGACATGGGGGTCACTTTTTAGGGAGGCTCTTCTTTCTCTCTTTTTTAACTATGCAGAATGTATTTTATTGCTGTGTTTGCCTCTGCGAGATCTTTGGAGTTGGGCTGGTAGAACTGTCTTTTATTCCTTCTTGTGGAAACTGGTGTGCCCTGTTTGTTTCTAATATGAAAGGTTTCTTAATCCTAAAGCATCTTGCAGAATTCCTGTGTTGCAGGTCAGTGGTGACCTGCCGATACACGAGGGCAAGTGGCATAAAATGCTCAAGAATGTTCAGCTCTTGTTCCTCTGGTTGTCACTGCTCTGCTGTGTTGATCATTTGCCTTTGTGAGGTTAGGAGCCTAAACTACCACAGGGCAAATGATTTAACCAATTCCCGTATTCTACAGCCAGGGCTTCAAAGTAGCCTTCTCACAGAAAGGAACCTATGCTCTGAGGAGCTTTTTAGGTTTTTTATCAAGGAAGAACTTGACTCTTGTTGTGGTCCCTGGATGCCTGTCCTCTAAGAACATCATCAGTCTGGGTGCTCTGTATGCTTCTGCATCACTTGCCTCTACCCCTGTCAGTTGGGAAAGAGGCATTTGCCTGGTTTTATCTATAAACGTTTAGAGTTAGCTTTACAAGGAATTCTGTGTAGCTAAAATGTGCTAAGTGTTTCCCAAACACGAGCCTTTGGTTGACTTCCTGTCATCACTAGGTTCATATTGACCTGTTTTTTATATTCCAATAGGTGATTCATTTGGAAAAAATTACTAGTGAGATGGGTCCCACCTCACAGGCTAATATTCGTCTCACGTCTCTTAAAAAGACACTGGCTACCACACTTGCACCCCGAGTCTTACTGCCGACCATCAACAAAACTTACAAGCAGATTAAGAAGAACTGGAAGGTTAGATCATATTGGGTATTAGCCTTTGGAGGAGGGCGAGGTGGTACTAAGATTTTTAAATTTTCACTGAAAGAAGAATATGATTATTTAATTCGTTTGCAAATGCATTACTGAACTCTAGGAATAATAAAGAATAGCACGTCTCTTTACTGTGTTATTGGTAGAATCACATGGGTCCCTTTATGAGCATCTTGCAAGAGCACATCGGGGTGATGAGAAAGGAAGAGCTCACCTCCCACCAGTCCCAGCTAACCACGTTTTTCTTGGAGGCCCTGGACTTCCGAGCACAGCACTCTGAGGTAAGCTTATTTTCACTCTCCCAAATTCTAAAGTTGTTAACTACCTATTTAAAAGCCAGAGGAAAATCTAGCTGTGTAACAGTTGTGCTTGGCAAAATAATTTAGAGAAGATATCAGTACTTTGGCTGAGAATAAATCATCTCTTCTATTTTCAGAATGATCTGGAGGAAGTTGGAAAGACGGAAAGTTGTATCATTGGCTGTCTAGTAGCCATGGTTGTAAAGCTTTCTGAGGTCACATTCAGACCCCTGTTCTTCAAGGTGAGGCTTTCTTCCTCCCCATCTCCTTGTGCTCAGATGTCAGTGACAGCATGTGTAGAAGAAACTAATATTATGTTACCTTTTAGCTGTTCGATTGGGCTAAAACAGAAGATGCCCCGAAGGACAGACTGTTGACATTTTACAACCTGGCAGATTGCATTGCTGAAAAACTGAAAGGGCTTTTTACTCTGTTTGCTGGCCACTTGGTGAAGCCTTTTGCCGACACCTTGAACCAGTTGAACATCTCCAAAACAGGTTGGTGACTGTCTTCAGTTCAGCTGACACCCTTGCTCTGTGCACCTTACGTAAGGTACAATAAGTATAAGATACAAACTAGTGCTCATAGACAAGATTTTGAAGGTTCTTGAGTCCTAGGCTAAGGAGGGTGAATATTTACATTGTTGTTGTCAGACATTGAAGTTTTTGTTTTAGCATGATGAAAAAGTGTTAAATAAGTTGACTGACTTGGGAGAAAGAATAAAGTAAATGGGCATTATTCTCAATTATTAGAAGTGACTTTAAAACATAAAAATTAAGATTGGTTTATTCTCTAGTGCTAATAAGTGGCCCACGTGACAGTTCAGGGTAATGTAAACTTGACAGACTGAGCATTAGAATCTTAACAACTCAAAAAGAAGGAATCACTTATTCAAGAGACCATCCATTTTATTTGTGTTCTACCTTCATCCTGATTATGATTTCTGGATTTTAGAAATACCATTCTAATTATAGTTATTTTAATAGTGATCTGAACTTAAACATTGGAGATTAAATTGTGAAATTGTTTTGTTTTGTTTCATTTTTGCTCTTCCCCATCTACAGATGAAGCATTTTTTGATTCTGAAAACGACCCTGAAAAGTGCTGCTTGCTGTTGCAGTTTATTTTGAACTGTTTATATAAAATCTTCCTTTTTGATACCCAACATTTTATAAGTAAGGAGAGAGCAGAAGCCTTGATGATGCCTCTGGTGGATCAGGTAACCACATAGTCAGCTTCTGCTATCGAGGGAGCTGTTGCTGTTCAGTCTTCGCAGGTTTTATATCTACTACAATGACTGCTTTCTAGGGTTGTTGTTTTTTTTAAGGGTTGTTTTGTTTTTTTTTTCTTTTTAATAAAATTTTTATTTGAAAATTGACTTTTCATGAGTATAACATATCTGCATCGTGGAGTTTGAATTTTTTTTAATTTCTCAAAGGCATGATACAAAGTTTCATGGTGAATTTATTAAAGTTTTTTAACTGGGCTTTGTTGAGAATGTTTCTGAATGTGGCTGTCCTGGGGGAAAGAACTCCAGGGTGTTCTGCTGGAGAGAAAAGGATAATCCCAAGGGGGTCTGAGATTCCATTTGAGTTCCAGAAGGCAGTAAATTTGCTCTAGAGAGAGTATTAGAATAGTACTTAGTTTTTGAGCCTGCTAATGCCATGAAGGATAGTAAAATGTTATTTATACATTTGGTGTTTTTTAAAACAGAAGGAAAAATGAGACCTGTTGCTCAAAGTCCTTGTCTTACTCTTCATAGCTGGAAAACAGGCTTGGAGGAGAAGAGAGGTTCCAGGAACGGGTGACGAAGCACCTGATACCGTGCATCGCACAGTTTTCAGTGGCCATGGCCGACGACTCTCTCTGGAAACCACTCAACTACCAGATCCTGCTAAAGATGAGGGACTCCTCACCTAAGGTCAGGAACCGGGGTGGCAAGCACTGAAGCTGTGTGTTTTCACCACATAGTCTAAACAGCCTGCAAGTGGTCCCGGATGTAGATCCTGCTACTTCTCAGTCAGTACTGCAGGTCTGGTCTTCTGTGTCAGGTGGAAATTTGAGCCCAAGAAAATTTGGGGTTTTACTTACAGACTATTTATAAATAATAGCAATTCCCTTCTCCCCCAACCCCGCTGGTCTGTTGTACACAAGTCCTAAAATACTTTCTAAATACTTTCAAATCTTAAATAGCAAAGACTTGAGGTGATTCCTTGTGTTTTTTAAGTGCCATTGAAATGTCGCTGTGCTCCAGAGATGCTTTTAGTTTGTCCACAGAACAGTCTTTCCAGTTAGATCAATATATTATCTTTTTATATACTAGGCTTATTATCTTGTGTTATAAGTGGTGGCAATAGAAATGCAATGTTGTGGGTAGGTTGATTGGAAGTTAAAATTACATACCTGAGTGTCAAAGTTTTCAAACTGTTTCAGCAATCAATCACCGTTTCTCAAACTAATTATTGTATTGGAACTTCCCTGGATGTATAACAGACCAAAGCAGAATTTTATTAATACAATTTATTAATTCAAATTACCTATTAGGATATGAGTAGAATGAGGCTATTTGATGGACTCCCCAAATTTTAAACTGTAGATTCTTTCACAATTTGCAGCATCAAATTTATTTTAATATTTTATTTTGGTTGCACAATATCAAGGAAATCCTGATTGAATATAGGTATTTATGAATGGGTTTTTTAATAACTCATTTTGTGGAATCCAAATATTATTTAATTAAAATATCCAAAACCAGAAAGAGGACCGGTAGGGCTTTTGTTTCAAAATGAATTCATAA
Organism: Lemur catta; assembly: GCF_020740605.2. Classification (NCBI taxonomy): domain Eukaryota; kingdom Metazoa; phylum Chordata; class Mammalia; order Primates; family Lemuridae; genus Lemur; species Lemur catta. The sequence goes on along the minus strand of NC_059152.1, from coordinate 9,808,200 downwards.
CAGTGCCTAACAACTGCTTGCATTCCTTGTCATGGACAAGCCATGTGAGAAACACCCATTTTTTTTGTTGTTTAAAGTTCCCTAACTAGGACATCATGACACAGAGTGTGTTGAGTTGAGAGCATAACCCACTCAGATGTCCTGGCCCCTCTTACAGTGGTGACCGCTGTCACCGCTGTCAGGGACTGTGGGTGGGGAGTCCTGCCGGAGATGGCCGGAGACGCCTACTGCCAGTTTGGTGCCATCTTGGGCAGCCTGGCGAACTGGTGAGCTCCAGTGCAGTTAAATTTGGTGACATGCTTGAGTTTACATGTGGCATTTTTATTGTATTGGGTTTTTTTAAAGGAAAATGTAAAAAGACATTCACATGAAAGATCTGCAGTGCCGGAACACAGTTTTGAAGACACAGATTTATAAGGTTGCCCATATAAACAGATCCCAAATGGTTAAACAAACCGGTAGTCTAAGAGGAAAATTGGACACGACAAAGTAAAACAAACGCATATGAAATAACATTAGTTTTCAAAGTAGAACTTGTCTCAACTCAGTACAGATCTTACGATAATAAATACAGCAATACTACTTTTTTATTCTTGACTCTTTTATCCCTTTCAGGTTCGATTTGCTGCTTTGATTACTGTATTAGCACTGGCTGAAAAACTAAGGGAGAATTATATTGTCTTGCTACCAGAATCTATTCCTTTCTTAGCAGAATTGATGGAAGGTAATTCCTAAACTATTAAGAAATAGTTATAGTAAAATTCTGTGAAAGTGTGCCCAATGATGATGCATATTTGGACATGAGGGGATTAGCAGCTGATCAGTCTTCTGCCCTGCTGCTCCCAGTCTCAGATACACGCAAGCTCAGTTCCTGTTCTGAGTAGAGGGAGGAAGTGGTGAGTTAAGAAGTGACCATCTTGTGATCATTTGAGAAGCTGTTTACAGTGTAATCGTCACTATCTTTACTTTTGGTTTTTTCCCTTGTGATCATACAGATTACAATAATGTTTTAAATTAACTTCATACATTTATATGACTGAATATTTTGGTTCCCACATGTGGGGCTATTGTACAGAAATGTCTAGTGCTATTAAGGATGCAGTAGGATGTCCACTGTGAATGATGTATACTTGATGTTAGGTGATGACGGATTATCTCATTTAATCCTCACAACAGGGTATATGCCATTATACCTGTTTTACAAAGGAAGAAACTAGAGGCCTAAAAGGTCTCAATTACTTGGTAAAGGTGATGGAACTAGTAAGGGTAACAGAGGAGTGGTGGTCTCGACAGCCAGGTTTGTACAGTTCTGGAACATATACTTTTAAGCATCATATCACCACCAGGTGGCCCAAGAAATAACCGTAAATGTAATATAGGCAGGGACGGTGGGGCAGGTGGACCAGCACTTTGATATTGATGATTCACTGCTTGTCTAAACCTAAGAAGCACATTCTCCTTTGTTTCTCACCTCCTGGAGAGGGGCTGTGTAAGCTACCGAAGGAGTGGCATCTCTAAGGATTTTGAATTGTGACCACTGTTTTGGGGGTTTTTATCTCATTCTGCTTCTAAGTCTAAGCCTGTAAGGAGGGAGTGAAGGCGGAAGGAGGACTGAGGACTGCAGAGGAGTATTCCGTGGTGCTCGGCCTCATGGCACTCTGTTGATTGGATGACTGCCAGAGAGTGCGAGACATTAAGAATTAGGTTAATGATAACTGAGGCAGGAAGATTGACTCAGATTTTAATTTTGATTTTTTTTTTTTTTTTTAGATGAATGTGAAGAAGTAGAACATCAGTGCCAAAAGACTATTCAGCAGCTGGAAGCTATACTGGGGGAGCCACTCCAGAGCTACTTCTGAAACTTTTTGATCTTTGATACTCTGCTCAGAGTTCAGATTTATTTTTCATACTTTTACTTTTGGGTGTTTGGTGCCATGTTACTTTTGGTGCCTTAACGCCTACATTTCCTCACTTCTTTACAAAATTCCCACCTGGTTTGTGCTACCACATAAGCCTCTCCTGCCAGTTGTATAGTTGCAAAAACAGTAAATTATACATGGTGTTTTTATACAGACTGCTGTGTTTGTTTAAACATTTATAATAGTGTTTCTGATTGATATTAATGATAGACATGTTTGATTTTAGCACCCAAAGCTGATACCTCCTTTGGACTGTAAAGCCTTAACTCTTGCATGTAGCAATGGCTTATTATGTACATGGTATCCATGTTGGAGATTTCACTCGGCGTAACACTCTACTTCAAGTACATAATGTTATTTGGCATTCAACAGGAATACTTTTGACTGCGAAGCCATTTGGGATTTTTACTTTTCGTTTTGAGTGGAAGACACTTGAGCTTTGATTTCTTTGTGCGTGCCCATGACGGGAAGCAGTTCTGGAATGCAGTTTTCAGTTGGGACTATGATTGACTCCCTTACCCTTTAATCTCGGGGCGGGGGCGAGTACGCTGCTTAGAAAACTACCCACACCTGGCTGATCACACAACAGAAAGGGCCCAGAAACGCTAGGTGGCATGAGGGAGCCCCTCCAGGATTACAAATGAGCATAATTTCACTGGTGGTTACCTAAGAATTACTTGTATAAGAAAGTAAGTATCAGATTTTTCCCAATACTTTGAAGTGCTCGAATCTCTAGGTCTGTGTCATGGGGAAGCTGGCGAGGCCTCAAATAAAAATAAACAAATCTGCCTTTATTTTTAAAGGCATCTAAGAACAGTCCCATAGAATGTTCACACTGAGTTTGAAAGCCTTTGATCTAATTTAATACAGAAATTTGGTGTGGGATTGTGACAAGCAAAAAGCCAACTTGCAGTTTAGAAATGTACCTTGTTAGAACTGATTATTTCTCTTTAAGAAATATCTCAACAAAAATTTTAAGATTTTCCATTTATTCTGTCAAAGAATCAGTCTTAATAGCACCGTGTAAAACAAAAAATGAAAATGAACCTTTTAAGATTTAGAGAAACAATGTGAGTGGGCTTTTTTTTTTTCTAAATGCCCTACAGTCTCCAAGATCTCAGCCATGCAGGCACTCTGATGTTCTTTCTGAAGAGAAAATAACTGGAGGGGATTCTAGAGCCTTCTTGCCTCTATAACTTACGCTGCCTCCCCTGCCCCCCATGTTTTTTGGAGTTGGCAAGACTGCAGAATAAATTAATGTGAAAATCTGGAAAAGAATTAAGGGCTAACAGTTTCTACACTGAGAACTTTTTAAAAAATAAGATTAATAATAGTATTCTTTTCAATATATGGATAGCAATAATATCTAACCAAAATCTGTTATGGAAATATTTCTAATCCTGACACAATTCTGCCCAGCAGTTTAATGTGATGAATGATCTGATTTAGCTTTTTTTAAAATTTTTTTTGGAGATAGAATCTCAGTCTTTTGCCCAGGCTATAGTGCCATGGCATCAGCCTAGCTCACTGCAACCTCAAACTCCTGGGCTCAAGCAATCCTGCCTCAGCCTCCCGAGTAGCTAGGACACGCCTGGCTAATTTTTTCTAATTTTTTAGTTGGCGGGGAGTCTCAAGCTATCCTCCTGCCTCAGCCTCTCAGAGTGCTAGGATTATAGGTGTGAGCAACTGTGCCCGGCCTCATTTAGCTTTTCTCTTCCCACTCCCAGACCTTTGAAATTTTCTGTGACAAGATGCGATTTGTAAAGATTCTACATAGAACTTCTGGTAACTCCCTTCAAATAATAGAAAAATTACAATAATGCAACAATTTAACTTGTTGAGACAGGTTGGATTTTAATCACTTAAAACATAACAATGTTTGATCTCAGTTGCTAATGATGACGGACTAATCTTTAAAGGAGCAGCGACAAACGGTGGGTTACACTTGAAGAACAGATTTTTAGCTTACCTCCCTACCTACCTCATGGGTCTCTCAGTGGTATGTGTTACTTTCTGATAGTGCCTATTTTGTGAATTCCTTAATTCTAATCTTGACATTACTATGTTACCCACAAATGTCTTACACATTACATGCATCTTGCCTCTACCTTAAACTTTCTGTAGGAGTCGCTATAGACCTCTGACTCACCCTAAGTTCAACTACACAGACATCACCTGCCTAGAACTTGACATCAGGTTAATTTCAACACCGTTTGTTTTTTGTTTTGTTTTGGTTTTTTGCCTTCATTTCTGTGCTGTGTTCAGATGTCATGTTAATTATTTGTTAAAGCTTACAGCTGGTAGGTCTAGATCTGTTTATCATGCTAAAGAAAATTAATTGCAGGTATAAGTCAACATTAGTCTATCAATTATGGGATGTGACAGAGCGCTGGGTATGAAAGCAATCAGTGGGGAAGTAGTGTCTTGTACAGATCAGTGTCTAGGTGGTTCAATAGCTGCGTAACTCTTCAATCCCAAAGGACGCCTGATGAGCTTATACGATGCCTGCAGGAAAACAGTGCCCAGTGGCAGGGCACAGAAGAGTCTCAGCTCAAGAGAATACGGAACAGACTGGTTTTCAGCACCAGTGTGTATGTATCCCAGCTCCTAGCACAGTGCCAACCGAAAGGATGTGCTCAATCTGTGTTAGCTACTATATTATAGTAGGTACTTCATAAATACTTGTTGAATGTGATTTTAAAAAGAAGAGGCCAAATCAGGTGAAAGCAGAGTGACCTCACATTTCCTCATTCAGTGCCAGACGTAGCCACACTGCATGGCAAAGACTGAGAACACCCAGGAGGACTCGATGTTTTGCAATCTCATTTTAACAATATAGAGACAGATGCATTTGGGCAGGGCCAGTACCACAGAAGCCATTTGTATTTCGGATTTTGTACCGGTCAGTTCAGCTACCAGCTCCTCACTTCCAGTAAGTGGATATCCCCGTTAATTTCCAGCGTGTCAATACTGCTGAGCTCTTTAAACCTGTGCTTGTATTCCAGGCTGTGTACACCATTTATCGCAACCTTGAATTCTCTAACATCACAATAAATTATCATCTGAAAGGAAAGGAAACATACCATTAGTCGTTCCCCTTAGTTTAAAAATCGTTGTTTGTTGCACACTAACAGTGTGTCAGAGTAAACCCTTTGGTTTGCTTTATACACAGAGAAGCTCTCTTGGCCTGCTGCTGTTGACTTCCCTTCTGTGATTTCTAAGACCCCAGTGGCACCTTCTGCCTTGTCTCACTCAGGTAAGTTACTCTAACGAGTGCTTGAAGCCTCGCACCCTCCCTTCCTCGGCACACCCCCCTCCCTCAGCCCCATCCCTTAAGGTAGGAAGCAGCATCCTGCTACTATCTTGACCGGCATTCACTGAGATTCTGATTCCAACGAGCAGATTGGGAACCAAGTGACTTGGATCCTGACTTTTCCGCCTCAAACTTGAGGGTCTTGGGTAAATCAGACAACTAATATGAAATTTCAGAAGCTTAAGGCGCTTGCTAGGGGTTGCACAGCTGCTTGGTGGTCCTGATTCCATCCCAGCTCAGCACGTCTTGGCCTCAGTCTGTTTCTCCAAAGCTCTTCGAAGCTGAGCATCCTACGAGTCTAAGGAGTGATTTCTTAGCATGCTGCCAGATCCTGGCCAGGTTCATCACTAGTGTTAGCCCTTCAGAGCTGTCTCTGCTCAAAACTCAAGACAAACAAAAACCTGCTATGCTTTCACATCACCTTCACACCTACACTTCACCGTGGTGATACCAAGCTCCCAGGGCCAGGCTGGGTTTCCACCCATCCTGCGAAGGCCAGTCTGGTGGCCCTGCACTGTGCCCTCCCTGCCCCTCGCCCCTGTGAAGGCTCCAGAAGAAAGCAGAGGGGCAGCACAGAGCAGAAAGGATTAGCAGCTTTGCTAACCCCCTCCATCCCCAGAGGCCAGACCGAGGCACGAAATCTTAATCTGCAAAGAAGCAAATTGAGGGTCTTTATTCTTTTGATAGGAGCCGTGGAAATGGCTGCCAAGGAAAATCGGGAACAGGGGGACATTGTGTGGATCATACAAAATGAAGGCTCTGGGTCTACCGAGAGAATCGGGTAAGTATCCGTAACCTGACACTATATCCCCAGGAGAAGGGTGGAAATCCCAGTTTTGACCCGGTGGAAGGGACCTTGTGTAATGTACATTTAGCAAAATCCCAAGAAAACACAAACAGCCTCATGCAATAGCTCAGAAGGAAAAACAAGTTGGCACCAGAGGGAGTCAATTAGTTACCTATACTGAATCAGAGCAAGCACAGAGCCGACGAATTACAGACAGGTGGAAAAGACGTGACACATACCCAGGTGAGCACACTACTGCCACACAAGAAGGTACATCACGTACAAAAACCCCTAGAAGAAAACATGGAACAACAGAACACCTCACAACCATCTGATCTTATAGAACAGCTGGTAAGAAAATAAACTTCATTAAAAAGAGGGACTCGCAGATGAAATGACAATACTGAATGAGATTTTTTTAAAGACTAGGTATAACTAATAAGTAAATTTGAAACAGCAAGAAGATACGTTTAAAATGAAAACAGTGGCATAATGGAAATATCTGAGATAATCTCAATGAAGGCATATTAAAAAGGCAAGAGTTGGAAGCATCTATCACTATGGAAAATTAACAACACTGGTCAACAGGAAGATAATTACTGAAGTCGAAAACTAACAAACGGAAAAGATGATTGTTGAAAAGATACATCTATTCATCCCTTCAGCCAGCCATCCTTTTCACTGCGTCTCTACAGAAAAATGTCTGCAATGTGGTTCACCTAATCTTAATGGTATTGTTTGAATTAAGAAGTTGAGGATATTTTAATTTTCATCTTAATATTTTTCAGTATTATTTGAATTTATTATTATCATCCTTTTTAATCTTAATAGATCCAAGCTTAGGGCCCAAATAGGTCAAAAACAAGTTACATCACTGGCTTCCTGTCACCAGCCACAGGGATCAGCTTCCTTCTGGAACACTCACCTCTGTTTCCCTCCAGTGGACCCAAGTCACCCTTTATGCCCTGACTCCTGCCAAGCCAACAGTCCTGTGCTGCCCTTCCCACACCCAGTGACTTGTTCAAATCATGCCCTAAATCTGGAGAACCAACCTTCAGCCTTCTCTAGCCTTCCTAGCATTCTGAATTCCAAACCAATATCCACAGCTTCCGGGGAACCTTCTATGATTTGCCCACATCTGTCTAAACTCCACATACCAGGGCACTGCACTAGACTGGAGCTAAGCAATAAATATTAATGTCAAATCACCATCTTCTACTCAGCCTTGATGTTTATGCTTTTAACAAATAGCATGATAAGTCCTTGTGAACTCCAATGGTCCAGAGGATGTGGCAGTTTAAAATATTATAAAAGTATGACTGAAATCAGTGGCCCTAAGTGACCAGGGAGGCAGAGAGTCACCTAAGCTAGTGAGTGAGCCTAGCCAACCACCCAGCACCCACATCTCAAGGTATCCAGCTCTGTTCAGCATCACGCACACGTATTTTGGGATGTATTACCATAATATTCACATATTAGGGGACTAAGGACTACATGCCTTTTAGTTCCAAGGAACTAATGGATTTGTCCTTGAATACAAGCAAACAGGACTGACTCCTTGGAAGAAAGGACTGTCACCTGAAACTGTCTACCACGACTGGAGATGACATGCTATGCAAATAAGCAGTTTTAGGGTCCCTACATCCTCAAGTCCATTTAAGATTAAACATGTGACTCCCGGTACTGAGACAGGTTTCTGTTAAATCTTACCAAGCAATGGGCTTGCTTAAAAAAAAAAAAAAGTTCCCATTCATCAATGACAAATGTCAAATAATCCCAATGCAAATGATACGGTACTCTACTGGCTCTTCCATTTGTAACGATGGCCTCAAATTACAATCTCCAAGTAAACAAACAAACAACCCACACACAGTCTCCACGTGTTCAGTGAGGCCTTGATTTAAATGTGCCACTTATCCTGCCCCTGCTCCCAGGGTTCTTTTTCCTGTCCCATCCTCAAATACTGTACTCTCACCTCAAAGTACATCCCAGGACTAAATGGGAAACAGGTAATATTTCTCTCTTCTTCTCCCCAGGACTCCTGAAGAAAAGAATTTCTTACAAATGCTTTGGTATTCAGGCGTGGGTTCAAGTGTAGAGCAATATCCTTTGATTTTCCTGCTAGTAGATCAACGTTAAAGCTTTTGAGAGAAAACAGAAAACACTTTAACCAAGTAGGAGAGCATCGTGGCAGTTTCTGCAATTTTAATAACCAGACTTGAACTCTGATTATAACTACATGAAACAAACACATGCACGTGGGAATACAGATAAGGTGGAAGTATTCCACTAATATTTGCAAAATAAAAACCCAAAAAAAAAAAAACTTTAAAATCAATGTTGGGATCTGGGATCTGGTTGGGCAGAAATTAAAGGCTTAGCACTAGTAAACTGAATAATTACTACAGGCTACAGGAATCTGGATCCTTTCAGGCAGGTATTCTCTTTAAATCATTTACATGTGTTCTTTAGTTCTTGCAAGTATGCTGCTTTCTAGGAAAAAGCTCTAACTTCAAGCTGTCAGAAGTCTGGACATTTCTGGAAAAGGTTTTTAAAGCAGAAATTTTCCAAGTCATACGAAAAAAGGGGCCCTAAAAATGCTGCTGTCTTGCCTGGCCAGAAAAAGCCTAGGTCGGAATACTGAACTTTAGCCTTGGCTCTGCCACCCACTAGTCGTCAGCAGTGTAACCTCTTGCATTAATATTTTCACCTTGCAAATGAGGATGATGACACTAGCCTGACTTTCAGCTCATGAGAAGGTTACAGGTGTGAGGCCGCAACAGGCACATGCGGAAAGTATTTCACACTGTTTCTGGCAACTTCAGGATACTGACCCTCTGGCAGTTGCGTTCACTTCTGCTTTGACGACGACAGTTCGTCCGGGGCCCATGGGGGAGTTCAACCTCGCGATGAATGGCAGGGTCTGAAAAGAAGCCACGGTCAGGACTAGGAGGCCTGCAGAAAGGGAACTTGTGCGGAAACTCGTGTGCAAAGAACACGGGGCATGTTTAAGAGTAATGACCCTGTAGACCCCACTGAAGGGACAAATGAAGTCTGCCTTGGTCCCAGCTGGGTCCCCTGCAGCAGCATGGTGCCTGGCTCATGTCAAACACTCAAGGACTGCATGTTAGATGACAAAATGCATGGACATGGGGTGGGACCTGATACCCTCTGTGTGAGTGAAAGTCACTCTGGGAAAGCCACCTGTCCTGGGGGCTGACGCAGGGCTGTGTTCTGCTGGAAGGGGAGGCAGCCACGCTGGGGGAGTTGAGGAAATACACATGAACGGCTCACGGACACATGCCTGGTTCACTCTCGGATCTGTCCAGGAACAGCGAACAAATGCAGAGTGGGAGTGGCCGCTCTGGGCTTACTGGGGTCAGAAGTTACACAACAGCTCATAATAACTTAATTTTTATACAGAGTTAAGAAAATTTGGGGCTCTTCAAACCTTTGACAAAGAGTTGGTAGGTAGTATTTTGGTGCAAGTCAAAGTGTGATTGACAGTCGAATCTTTGTTCTTGGTGCAGACAGTTCTGGGTACGATTTTAGAAAAGTCTCCTTCTCTAATACTAGGCTGTAGGGGAAACAGTTCTACAGTAAGGGAGGGAAGGAATGACGCTGCCTGCCGAGGTCTAAACTGTTCATTTTCTAGGCAATTTTATAAAATATTCCACATGTAATAACCCAGACAAAAATACTCAAAAATTGTGACATATCAGCTGTTGTACCCATTGGAAGAGAAAGAAAATATGAGACTGTTCAGAAGGGAAGAATTACGTTTTATAATACGAGCAATTTGACCTTGTGGCTGTGCTGAGCTGAGCCCAGCCAGAGCGTGGGATGTTGGTGCCCGCTCCGCCCTGGGTGTGACGTGCAGGCAGCCAGTGCTTTAAGACAGGGCCGGGTGGGCTTGTAAAGGGCTATTCCGGTTGAGAATAGAGGCTGATTGCCCTGTCACTTAAATCCTTTATCCTCCACCATAAACCAGTCATTTTTCACAGGATGACATATGACCTCCAAACACATCTTACTTGTCCTTTCCAGGGGAGCCCCAGAGTGCTGAGATTATATTCTACCTGTGAATATGAACGTGCTGAGATCAGTACGTCTTCACTTTCTCCATTAGGAATAACAAATATGCAGTTTGTAAACGGCCCTTCTTCCCACAGGGGGAGCAGATACACGTGGAAGTTGATTTGCCAACGCACTGACTGATGTTCAGTGTCTACAAATACTTGCTGACAGCACTAGTCACCAGGTGAGAGCGAGACAGTTCATTTACACAAGAACGGTGAGTAGTGGTGGCAGAAACTGACAGGTTAAGCAGCAGCAAAAACTTATCAAGTGCCGGGTACCAGAAGAAGTATATGCCTCAATTTTTAAATGATTACTTCCGTCCTAGCCTCACAGTAAAAACATAATTTTTTATAAACCAGCCTTCCTGCCACCTGACCTACATGGCAGCCAAGAGAACATTTTAAAACTGGTGGTTTATTAAAAGATTGAATATTTACATTTTCTTTACTTATCTCTGTCAGTTCCACAGTAGATGGTTGGGTATTTTGTAAATCCTGAAGAAAAGATAATAAAGATTAATTTTTAACATCCACCAGAACATCTTTTCTAAATATAACCTACTTGACATATCAAAAAATTATAAGTGGTACTAAACATGAAAATATGCTTGAAAATTATGATCCAAAAATACACTAATTATGATCCAAATATACTCCCTAGCAAATGGGCAAACAGGCCAGGCGCGGTGGCTCACACCTGTAATCCTAGCACTCTGGGAGGCTGAGGCAGGAAGATCACTCAAGCTCTGGAGTTCGAGACCAGCCTCAGCAAGAGTGAGACCCCATCTCTACTAAAAACAGAAATTAGCTGGACAACTAAAAATATATAGAAAAAATTAGCCGGGCATGGTGGCGCATGCCTGTAGTCCCAGCTACTCAGGAGGCTGAGGCAGTAGGATCGCTTAAGCCCAGGAGTTTGAGGTTGCTGGGAGCTAGGCTGATGCCACGGCACTCTAGCCCGGGCAACAGAGCGAGACTCTGTCTCAAAAAAAAACAAAATGGGCAAACATTAAAGACAATAAGCTCTAATGACAACAAGAAAGTGACCGGGCAGGCACAGGTGTTGACAGTGCAAATTGTTTTCATCTTTTTGGAGGGCAAGTTAGCAGTATCTGTCAAAACTTAAAATGCAAAACAGTCGAGCATTGTCTCACAAAAGGGATACATTCTGAGAAATGCATCGTCAGGCGATTTCACTGTTGTACGCACATCGTAGAGCTACTTGCACAACCTACACAGTATAGCCCATTGCTCCTAGGCCACAAACCTATACAGCAGGTTACAGTACTGAATACTGTGGGCAATCGTAACACAATGGTAAGGATTAGTGTATCTAAACATATCTAAACATAGAAGAGGTACAGTGAAAATACGGTATTACAATCTCATGGAACCACTGTCCTATATGACTGGAAACGTCATTATTCGGCATATGACTGTACTCTTTGATGCAGACATTCCACATCTAGAAACTATCTTACAAAAACACTCCATTGTACTCCCACGTAAATGGAATAACCACTACCTAGCTAATAATTATGTTTGTTTGTTTGTTTGTTTTGCTAGAACCATACTAAATTTGAGATCCTATAGACAGTAAAACCCTGGTTTGATAAATAACATCCTACTAGTCCAAAAAATTCACTTCCAAGAAATTAATAGTCTACTGAGGGAGATATTTGCATTGTTTTTATCCCAAAATTCGTGTTCATTAAAGATGTTTTCTACCAATTCATGAGAAAACATCATCAAAAAGACCCCCAGGTGTGGACGGACACTCACCGAGCTGAAGTTAAAACCAACTGAGTGAACATTGACTTTGCCATAAATGCCCAGAGTGTCTATTTTCTCCAGGCCGATCCTGTGGGCATAGAGCAGAGTGTGTTTTCCATTTACAGCCACCTACATGGACACAGAAAACAGCCACCCGCCAGAAACAGTTAATAAATGAACTTATCCACATGGAAATGTTTCGTTGGGTTTAATTTTATGCCTTTTCCCACAGGTCTCCACACATGTGACCAAACTGTGACTGAGAGCACTGCAACACTAGTAGTGTTTCTCAACTTCTTGTGAATTCCTGATTGGATTAAGCGCCATGGACTGTCTCCTTCTGGACAAACATGTATTCACAAATACATGTATGTATGCATGTGTGCACTGTGCATACAAGTGACACAACCCCAGGCTCAAAGCCCCGCCCTGCCCCTCACAGCCCCTGCACAGGTGCCCTGGAAGCTGCGAAGCCAGGTCAAAGGCCTGCCCAACAGAACCTCCACCACATTGTCCTTGGGGACCATACCACGTAGGTGGCAGACACTCAGTAACTATTTGTTGAATTTGCTAAACGAATGAACATGGGCAAGTTATCCAACTTATCTGAGGTTCCTTTTTCTTATTTGTAAGTAAGTACAATCTCTCCCTCAATGGGCTACGGTGATGAGATGACAATAAAGTAGCTTCTGCGAGTCCTCAGCACAGTGCCTGACACCCAGGAGCTCAGTATACGTGACGCCTTTTCCCTGCCTCCCAAATGCTGGGCTGGGTTGTATGTAGGAAACACAAGCAGCACACAACACGGTCTGTGACTCAAGGAACTTAAAGTCCCACTTGGGCGGAGCAGAATAAACGCATGATCAAACGAAAGCACAACGGTATAGGAACAACTGTTAAAAAGAAAGATATAGACACAAGAGCTCAGAAGACCAGAGAAGGGAGAGCCGAATGGAGTTCAGGAGATTTAGGGGAGACTTTCTGGTGGGAACAGTGTCCTCAAAGACAGAAAGGATTGGCCCCAGAGATAGGAGCGTCTTCCTCCGCATCAGTACGAGTCTAGGACGGTGCCAGGGGCCAGAGAGACGGCAGGTGTGAGAGCCTCCAAGGCCACACCCTACCTCGCACCCATGCACTAGGTATAAAACATTCCTTGAAGCCAGTGATAGAATTTGCTGCACAAAGGACTGCTAAGATCCCCTCTGGCTCTAAAATCTCATGATCCTTGTGGCAAGGAGCTGCCTTGTGGCAAGACTTAAATTTACAAAACTCTTCGGATTTCTGCACTAGGATTCCCCACCTGTCTGTCAGTTCCAGATTTCCCCACACTTTGGGTGGTGATGGTTATAATTTACTCTCCATAATTAACATAATACTGTGTCAGTTCAGAACTCAGCGCTGCCAGGAGAAATATGATCTAATAAAAAGATCTGTTCACACTGGACCTGTATTTCTGCAGAGCAACAACTGGCTGGAGAGAGTAGCTGTGACCTCCCTTCACATTTAGGTACCTGCCTGCTCCTATTTTAGAGAAAAAAATTACAAAGCCAAACTATTTCTTGAATTTAGGAAATATAAAGTGAGTCACACAAATGTAAAAAGCTCCCCTGTGCACTCATCCTCACTAATGAGGATTCAACTTGTCATTCTCCAAAACCCACCTGGAATTTGTCCTTCAGGACCATAATCACGATTTCAAAAGATTTTTCCTTTTGGAAAGGCGTGTCATAGGTGATCTCTTCCCATCCCCATTTCTCGTTTTTCAGAGTGTTGCAAACAATGCAGTTGGACCTTTTGAAACGAGGGTTGAGATGAAAGGCCACATCAGCTCGAGGCTTCACGCTGCTGCCACACTGTAAGTCCACCTGGAATCTGTGTGTGAGAAGAAACAGGGCCCCTTGAGCACTCAGGAAGGAAGGACGCAAGGAAAGATCCAGCAAGCACTACCCTGCAGGCCGCGTGACGTATGACTGATAATCCCTTGTTCATTCACCCATGTGGCCTAACAGAGCTAGTTGCCTAATCTTCCTTAGTAACAGAGCCCCTGAGTTTGAGCTGGGTCCAGACCTGCCTGGAATAAGAACCTGTCTTTCCCAGCCTCCCTTGCAGCTAGGCCTGCTCATGTGGTTAAAGTGCTGCCAATGAAGTGGAAGTGAAGTGCTCAGGAAAACTACCGGAAACTGCCTTAACAGTTAGCAGGCACCTGCCTTTCGTCCACCCCCAAACACCACACGTACCCATCCAGCCACTCAAACCAAGGCTGTGAGGGCTGGAGATGAAGCTTCCAAGGATCATGACAAAGAAGACCTTAGCTCACCCCGGGGTTAGCAAAGAGCTGAGCTGGAAAAAAGCCTACGTCTCTAATGACTTGATGGAGTTGACTGAAAAGGTCTAGGCTGTCCCCTAGAGACTTCATATGTCACTTAAAATGCTGCTGTGTGGGTGTCGGCGGCACGGAGCTGAGCCCAGTGCTAACTGATGTACCTCAGTCCAGAGTCTGAACCCAAAGCAAGCGCCTAGTAAAACAATCTGAAATAGATCCTAACAGATGTGGAAATGTTAGACTATAACTGGGCTGTCCCTGTCATCTGACTGCTATTCCCTTCTTTAATGACATAGCTAATTCATTATATTGAAATCAGACATATAGCAATGAAATAAAAATGTCCGATAGCTTTTGTTCAGTCCTTCATTCCAATATCCTGAGCACCCTGGCCAGGGCTGCTGATGAAAGTAAATCAGGCCTCAAAATATCAAAATGGTCTGTCCCTCATTGTTTTTTGTTGTTCTACAATCACAGCAAGACAGCTCGCTCTTTCCCCAGCACAATGACTGTACCTGTCCGAGTCGCTAGGAACATGCCCACGTATTACAATCAAAGTTCCAGGCTCCAGCTGCTCGGGAATAGTGCCGACATAGGGGATCGCCTGAGGGAACAATGTTAACAAACATGCAGTTACACAAACGAAAGTATGGACTAAGCAATTATACCCAAATCTCATTACTGATAGGGAAAGACGACATGTTTAAAGGCTGCACATAAATCTGCTCAGAATCTAGCACTTTCCACGTCATCTTCACTCTTCAAACAGCTACAAGGGAACAATGTGGCTAGGATATTTGTGGTACCTGCAAACTACTCTGAGTTCCTTGGAAAATGTCACAAGATAATACTATTCACAATATTTTTTATTTGGCTGAGGGTTTTGTAACATAGCACTTCTACTTCCACTCGAATATGATAATTCTGATAATAGAAAAAACAACAACGTCATGCAACTGTTAAGATAACTGAGGAAGTTCTAAATGAACTGACATCTCCAAAATGTGGGAAAAGCAGAGTTCTAGAAAACTGTTTATGTAGCATGATATATGCATGTAAAAAAACAGATATGTACAAGGTGATACATACATAGCACATGTTTTTACAATATACCTCAGGAAGGATATACAAAGAGCTGCTAAGAGAACTGAGTACCAGCGTAGAAGGAAAATTTATGTTTCACTAAAACCCTCAAATACTGCTTGGATTTTTAAAAATGAATTGCACGTATTATCTTTAAATGTTCAAAATGAGAGTTAAAAAAAAAAGGACAAGCCACTGGTTTTGACATAAATGTAGTTTTAAATTTTGAAGACAGATAATCTTCGAACTGCTGGGTGCTAGGTAACATGGGAGGAGGCAGAAGTTGAGTGTCAGAGGGACACTGACAGAAACGGAAAACTGCAGAAGGGGAGCTGGTTGGGGAAGGACGATTGGAGTTCAGGTTTGAACTCCTGGTCTTGCAGGGCTGACTGGAGATTCACGCTAGGTGGAAGGCCAGGCTGGAGCTGTGCACGTGTTCAGCAGATCTACAGGTGATTGGTAAAGGCATGAAAGAAAGACGTTAAAGACAAGATTCTACTAGTAAAGCCAACCAAGAAATTAGCAAAAACTGAGAGGGCAGAGCCTTGATGAGGAAATCAAGGCAGCACAGATCAACTCCCACTCAGGCAGGCTGGCAACAAAGGGAGAAAATGGCCCAAAGGCTGGAAGGGACCTTACAGGTTACAAAGGAACAATTTTATTGTTTTGTGTTGTGAGATAGAAAGGGGAGGTACTTAGAATACCAAGGTGAGAAGGACAAAGTGGAAGCGAGGCTCCTCAACAAATTCAAATGACCAGCTTTTCAGCAGCAGGTGGGATTGATGTTGACAAGTGGTTTATTAACTTGGGGTAACAACCAATTCTGTTTAATTTCTTAATAACTTCCTAGCCAGCTTGCATTCATCACATCTTAGGAACTATTAACAACAACAGTAATAAAAACACATAGGTAGATAATGAAAAACAGAATTCACTGACGGCATTCCTGGCATAAAGTGAAGATACTGTCTTCCAAATTATTCACTCAGTTTGGATGGAAAGAAAAGGGAAGCTGACTTTTAAAAATCGTAGAATTCTATCAGCTGAACTACTCAAAGAAATATTCTAAATAAGAAAGAAAAATAGGCCAGTTACAATATTTATCTTTTCCAAGAAGCGTTAATATGGACAGTCTACTACCAATCTGGACCAACTTTTAGAAACATAAATGAAACAAAAATTAAAATGTGGCAGTTCTATGTCTTTATATGCCCAATAAAGAATATGATAGGCACTCAATAAACACTTATTTGAACTGATCACTAACAGAATAAAATAACCACGATGTAGGAAAACCATTTTTCTAAGTCTAGCTTAGATACCTTTATTGATTAACTTAAAATAGCTAAGTTATTTTTGTCTTTTGAACATTGGAACGGCAACTAGCTACAAACGGGAGAAGAACGGCAGTGAAATATGGGCCCCTAACACTCGGAATATTTAACAGCAGTGAAATTTAAAGACGGAGAAAAATGTTTTGCCACTCGGTTCAGTCTTTCTACCTCTATCTAACCTTTTCTACACTTTTGTGAGAATTGATCATAAAACAAAGAAACTAAAACAAAAAAGCTATTTGCCAAAAAGAATATTTGCCTTGGAAACGCTTCATCGTGAACTATCTCAGAACGGCAACCAGGCCATTCCAGAGGCCCGAAGGCACTCGTGTTCTCAAGCAGAACTACTTCTCTGGACCCGCTTCCTCAAGAAATCACTAATGTCTCATTTTTGTTCCAGCTCTACAGCTGAGGGTGCGCACACCAGAAATTACAGGAGTCATCGGTATGCCAGTGTAACCGAAGAAACCAGCCTGATCTGGTTCAAGTTTGCATAATAAAAGGGTAAGTTGTTCAGTTGCCGCGGACTCCCAGGCTGCAAGTTATAGAACATGAATGTGCCCAGATGAGCCCAAGCCTGCAACCGCGGGCAGAGCCTAAGTGCTCAGACCAAGGAGTAAGACCGAATTAAGAAGTGGACACCACATGGCATGACCCATGATCCAATCAGATTGAGCTGTGGCATCACCCCGTGGCAGGATCCAGTCGGATCATGCCTCCCGGCATCACCTCTTTGCAAAATCCAATCAGATCATGCCTCATTACCCTCTGCCTATAAAACCTGCTCCAGCCCCCAGCTCTGGAGACAGATTTGAACCTGACTCCCTGTCCCCTTGCTCAGCAGCCTTGCAACAAACTTTTCTCCACAAACGAACCAGTGCTTGGGTGTTCGGTCTTCCACCATGCGGGGGCAAATGGACCCAGTAAAGTTTGGTAACACTAGAACCAAGATATGCAAGGATTTTAATCTATAAAGTTATTTTCTAAATGACATTTAAATACGGCATGTTTGTGTGTGGCGGGCAAAACAGTGTAACCCGACCATCTGTTCCATCCTACCAGCTTGAGCCAAGGTGACACTAGTCACCCTTAGGAGGCAGCCTGTTTGGTTTTTTTTTAATTTTTGCAGAAAGTCAGTCTACAACCTTGAGATGTTTTTAACTCTAACATGCACAAAATCATTTTAAATGTCTCAGTGGCTTCAAATTCAGTAAGTTTTTTCCTTTTGAAACCTACTATGGCTGAAAGGCTATTTCTTCTAAAACTGAGTTTGCTTGATACTGTGGTTGCACCTCATTCCTACGCAATGACATTAAAAGTTAGGCAAAAAAAGAATTACAGCTACAAAGGAAACAATAAAACTTGAATCCACACACACTAATGAGACTGGTTTAGGGCCTTACGTCAAGGACCCTCACACTCCTTGTGGCCCCAAATTTGGGGTTTACCAAAAAGAAAAGCAGCTGTCCTATCTCAGACCTCAGTTCAGGGTTCAGCTTCAGATAAGTGGAAATCAGACATTCCTGAAGATTCTCACCACTACATAAAACTAAAGTTCTTTACTGCTCAGGACATACATGGCAACTTCCAGCAACTACAGTCACTCGGGGGTTCCTGGACCAGCCAGGACCCTTACTTCTCCCCATTCTCGATCTCACCACTGGCTTTTGATATCTTCCCTGCTCAAGTACCAAGCACTGTTTGAAAAGCTGAGACATTAACTTCTCGTGGATAGTTCTAATTTAAAAAGAAAATGAAAAACTCATAGAGTAAGGAATCCAGTTTCCCTTAAAAATTATGTTTTCTGATTATCTGAGCCCCCTCCCTTCCCCCCCAAAAATTGGCATTCCCTTCGCTGTACTCCCACGTTCTCTGTTCATCACATGGTTCTCACCACCTTGTATTGTCATTGTGACCTCTTTCTCCGCAAGACAAGAGCCACATTTATTTTTTAGTCCACACCCACCACAGTCCCTACAACATAGTAGGTGCCTTATATATGTTTATAGAATTTTATTCCTGCCGCATCTCCCAATGGATAATTACTATTCAATCGGATTTGCTCTCAAACCTGCCATAGGTAAAAAGCGATTTTACAAAAATCAGTTACCGGGTTCTGGATGATGGTGCGTAGGTTATTTAAGGACAACATCATTCTTTTCCACCTGATGGCTGATTTTCTTGACTGGTGTCTCTCTTCCGTGTATGATTTAAGATTTTTAAGCAAGTTTCATTTAAAGGTTACCTAGATTGAAACTGAGGAACTCGCCCTGTGTAAAGTCAAAATAGAGAGAAAGAAAAATAAGCATGCATCATTTTTCTTCATAACTTTTTAAGTTTAAATTATACATTATTTTACTGATATTTACCAAATAACAGGATGTTATTACAATCAAAGATCTGACTCCCATTCTTACCAGTGTACTTATGTTACCGAAAGTGGCCAGTTGTCCTCAACGCTGCATCAGAAGAACAAGAACAAATGTTTTGAGGAGAAGGAAAGAGAAATTTTATTTGCCGGCAAAGAAGGAGGATGGAGACTCCTGTCTGAAAAGCCATCGTCCTCCTAATGAAGCAGAAATACAGAGCTTTTAAAGGATGGGTTCTCAGCTTCAGGCAATTACTGTTCAGCTAAAGTTGATGATTCTGATCCATCTCCACTGAAGACAATCCCCTGACGCTAGGACCTCCCTTTACCAGGTCTGGGCTGGGCCATCTTCTTTAGGGCAAATAAGACTTATCCTGCCCCTGCCCCAACCTCTGGCCTGAGGCAGGGATGCAGGTTTTAGTTCTCAAAAAGGAGTGGACAATGTTTTAAAGAGACAGGCCATTCCCTCTGTTACACTTATACACTCAATAATTTTGGATTATGAGTGCAGGAAATACTGATTTAGAAAATAAATCAGTACAAAATTTCTAACATGTAATTGATTATTGCAAATACTAAAATAAAATACTGGCAGATACTAATGGAACAGTCCTGTACAATTATCAGAGGTATACATTTAACTTTTCTTGTCTGTAAAATGAGAATAATAATAGTATTCACAACATAGGTTTGTTCTAAGGATTAAATGAGTTAAAACATCCTAACAGTGTTAGGCATTAGCTATCATTATTATTATTACTATTAACAGAAGAGATTGCTCTACCTCCTCCAAATTCAATCAAAAGGGGAAAAAGTCCAATCCTTTTAATACTAATAGTTTTCTGTTGTTAAAAAGGCACAGAGTAGGCTGGGCGCGGTGGCTCACGCCTGTAATCCTAGCACTCTGGGAGGCCGAGGCGGGAGGATTGTTTGAGCTCAGGAGTTCCAGACCAGCCTGAGCAAGAGTGAGACCCCGTCTCTACTAAAAATAGAAAGAAATTATATGGACAGCTAAAAGTATATATAGAAAAAATGAGCCGGGCATGGTGGCACATGCCTGTAGTCCCAGCTACTCGGGAGGCTGAGGCAGGAGGATCGCTTGAGTCCAGGAGTTTGAGGTTGCTGTGAGCTGGGCTGACGCCATGGCACTCTAGGCAACAGAGTGAGACTCTGTCTCAAAAAAAAAAAAGGCACAGAGTGGGAGAGCTGGAAAGCATCAGCCACATTTTTACAGATAAATGTACCCATCCACACTACATTTAATAGCTCTAGGGAAAATTGATGACTAATCAGAACTAAAAGAGAATCGAAACTAGAGCTTCCTACATTTTACTTCCAGCAATTCTGTACAGCAATCCCCACTGTAGATAGATAAAAAAAATCTATTATTTTTTATTTATTGAGGAAAATACTGCATTTCTCTTGATTTACCACCTAAATAGAACCCCAGTCTGTGTCATTAACTCACACGTTAGTCAAAACCTCAAAACTCTTTGGCTCCGTGAAATTCAGGAAGCACAAACAAGAAGGGCAAAAGGAATAGATAGAGAGTTGCAATTGCCACATTCATAATTTACACCGTGACCAGAGAGTGACCCAATTAAGCCAGAGGCTTCATGAAACCAATCAGTCCTCGAAGTATCCACAGGGACAGGCCCCGCCGTCAGGAATATTTCTCATACTTCCCAAGAAGCCAGCGCTTGTGTTTTAGGGACGGTCAAAGGCAGGCGGGTGACTTGCGTTTTCTAAGGTTCAATACTGCCGTCAGGCGACTCGGCGTCTCAGAGTGCGTGTCGAGTCAGGGAGGGCAGTGAGGTCTGCGCTAAACTGTCATCAAAAACACCCGACAGGAGACTTCCCCGGGTTCCCCCGCTA
This sequence comes from Lemur catta, assembly GCF_020740605.2. NCBI lineage: Eukaryota > Metazoa > Chordata > Mammalia > Primates > Lemuridae > Lemur > Lemur catta. Next base: position 9,787,346 of record NC_059152.1, on the reverse strand, counting down.
GGAGGTGGCGCTCGGCCTTGGGCGGGGAGGGAGCAGGGGAGAGCAGCCCGGGTGATGTGGTTTTGCAGCGAGGGGACACCCCAGTGCCAACGGCCTGACCCCAGCCAGGGACGTCCAAGAAAGGCCACGACCCGCGACAATGCCTCATCCCGCGGAGCCAGCGGAGGCGGCTCCCTCGCCACCCGGCCCGGCTCTGCCGCGGTGGGGCTGGACTGGACAGTGTCCCACGCAACTCTGACTTAGGGACAGCGACGTCCGAATCCCCTCCTCGGCTGGCGCGACCATCAGACCAGCCGCGCCACGGGCGAGGCCGGTGGGTCGCAGACTTACCCAGACAGCGGCGTAGCAGGAGGGTGTTTGTCCCCCGCGAAGCGCCGTCCGGGCTCCCGGCCCCGGCGTCCGCGGGCGGCTACGGGAAGCGACAGGAGTCAATCCTCGTCCATTCCCCGGTTCGCGCGCCCTGGCGCCGCCGTGGGCCCCGCTGGGGCGTCCGGGGCGTCCTCGCGGCCCTGCCGCTGATCGCCGCCCGGCCAGGCCGCCTACACAGTCTCCGGGGACCTGCGACGCGACCGCCTCGCTGCAGGACGAGCAGAGAGGGACGAGGCCGGAGCGTGTCCTGGGCGGACCCGGCCGCCTTGGCCCCGGCGGCGGGGGCGGGGAGAAAGGGCACGGAAAGGGGCCGGAGCTTCTCCCCGGCAGCAAGTCGCTTCCGCCCAGCCACGGTCCCCGATCCCGACCGGGTCTCGGAGGGCGGCGCCCAGGGCTGCACCCGCAGGGCCGCCGTCCACACCGCGCAGGCCCCGCCTTGGCCCCGCCGCACCCGGCGGGCCTGCCCGGGGCGGGGTCGGCGCCGGCTTGTTCCGCGGTGTTTGCTGCCCCGTCCGCCGCGGATCGGAGCCCGGACGGCCAGGAGGGAGAACCCGGCTCGCAGGCGCGCCCGGTGCCCGTGTAGACGGGGACGCGCGCGGTGACCCGGCGGGGACAGGGGGCCGCGGGCTGCGGGGCGCTGGTCGCCAGGTGTCCGTGTCCCGACTGGGGAGCGTTTGAGAAACGTGACGTGAAGAAGTGGCCGAGACAGTGACTATCAGTATTTCAAAATATTTCGCTATGAAGAGGAACAGAGAAACAGCGTCGCGGTGGAGGAAGCGGCGGGGGAAAGGGAAGATTGTGGTTTTCTTGTTTTGTTTCTAGAAAGGAAAGACAGCTACAGCGGTGGCTTTTAGACTTTTTTTTTTTTTTTAATAACTCGCTCTGTTGCCCGGCAGGAGCGCGGTGGCGCCGTCCCAGCCCACCGCAACCTCAAACTCAGGAGCTCAAGCCATCCATCCTCCTGCCCGGGCCTTCGACTTTTTTCCCAGTGACCCGCAATAAGAACTACGTTTAAGAATACTCTTGTTAGGTGTAAAGCAATCTACTTTTTCATTAAAAAAAAAAAATACTGCTTATAACCCACTAAAATGTTTGCAAGACCCGCTAATGAATTGTGACTTGAAGTTTGAAAAACTTTCAATACTGGCTCATACTGTGGCAGCCAATTTCACCCATCGCTTCCGTGTTGACACCTTGACATTGGCCAGGATGTATGGAAATTAGGCAACTGCTATTACTGAAGACCTTTTTCCCCCACAGAGAGCCAGATGTTAAACATTGACCAGCACACTACTGACTACTCATGTGAATGACCCAGAGGAGAGAGAGTTACAGGAGCAGTTCTTAAAATAGTTTTGCCCAAAAAACACAGGAATAAAAGTTTTGAATATCAGTTCAAAACAATAGCGTAGATGTGACAAATTATTTGCCACAGTTGTCTTAGAGTTACAAAGATAAAAGGATCAGCTCTGGTAGAAACCATTTCTTTTTCATCTTTTATCGTCCTCTTTCCTTACTAAAGGAATTTATATAGTATAATGTGGTCACAAATTTAGAAATAGCATGATATAAAAATATTAAGTTTTATAAGCAAAATGTTAAATAATATGTTGCCCAGAATTTTTTAAAACTTGTAAACAATCACATGATTTAAGACGTGTGAATTGTCCACTGTATCTGCTTTCGCCACTTGGCAGGATGAACTGATTAAACAGAAAGACCTGCCATGTTCTGTCAGTGATGCGAATTATACTGTTTCAAGCTGAGAAACACTCTGGCAGTGATTTTGCTTATGAGTGCGTTGCTGTGTTATTTTTGTTGTTAATATAATTTTCAAACTTTTTGACACCCCTCCTCAACCGTCTATTAAATAGCGACGTCAGTGCTGGGAAAATATTCCCAAATGAATGATTTTGGAACACAGGTTAGTTATAAAACAGTGTGCAGAACTTTCAGCAACCGCCTTGATATGCTATGAATTTAGAAGCCACAACTCTAGAATCCATGACAATCATAATACATAAAAAACAATATTCAAACAAAACTTTGTCATTAATGGTCATAGACCTGTGAGTCCTGAGAATACGTACCGTTTTCCATTTATTCCCATGAGAAAATTAGTCAAAATAGGTAGGTTTTCAGTTATGCAGACTCAGGACTGCATTCTTTACACAACTACAAGTCTCTTTTGCATAAGTCTACTTCCCTGGGAAATTTCATGGTTGGTATCATCTACCTCTCTGATTCTCTTCTTCAATCTAAATGGATTCATCCTCTTGCCTTGGCCTACTCCGTCCCACTCCCCAATCCTGGCACCATCCATGAGCACTTCAGCCTCTTTTTTCAGCCCCCCCAAGCCCCCTGTGTTGAGATGCACCAGGCTTACCTCTTACTTTCTACAGGATCATGTGCCAAATCTTAGTCTTTTCAAGTGTGAGAATCAGGCTTCTAGAACTATGGTTTTGTCATAAAATAGAATCTTAGTGATGGGAGAGATCTTAAGAGGAGTGTAAATTAAATTAATACATCTCAATGGCTCAAAGGATGAGATGTAATTTTTTAAATGCTTTTTTTGAATGGCTTACAGACTACGGTCTGTTAATACTAGAGAATGCTGAATTATGATTTGACATAAAAATTTATCTGAAATCATGTAAAATTTAAAGGCAAAACAATACTAAAATGCATAAATAGCATATATATGTATATATATATACACACACTATGTAAAATAGTATATCCCAAAAATAACTGTGGGATATCTCCAATATACTAGGCAATATGTTAGGCACTAGAGATCAGTGGTAAAAAATATAGCTCCCCTGGAGCTTAAAATCTAGTCAAGGCATCAAACATTAATTAATTATTAAATACACGTATGTATTTAGTAAAGTGCTAAAAAATGATATTAGTAACTGCTAATGCTCACGTGATCTTTGTTCCTGCAAAGTTATGGGATTCATTAAAAGGCTTCCCTCAGCGAGCCAGTCTCAATGTTTAACCAACCCTTCTTGCACATAGCTAGTCTTCCAGCTTATGTTTACACAGCCCGTTATAACATAAAGTGGCAAGTGAAAACTCAAGAGAACAATTCCTATGACAGGTTAGAGCAAGCAAGAAATTGGGGTGGTTCAGTAAATAGAAAAATGCTATTAAGTCCAGGTAATTAAAAAAAAAAAAAAACACTTTCAGTATTTAAAACATACACAAGGCCAGGCGTGGTGGCTCACACCTGTAATCCTAGCACTCTGGGAGGCCGAGGCGGGTGGATCGTTTGAGCTCAGGAGTTCGAGACCAGCCTGAGCAAGAGTGAGACCCCGTCTCTACTAAAAATAGGAAGAAATTATATGGACAGCTAAAAATATATATAGAAAAATTAGACGGGCATGGTGGCGCATACCTGTAGTCCCAGCTACTCGGGAGGCTGAGGCAGGAGGATCGCTTGAGCCCAGGAGTTTGAGGTTGCTGTGAGCTGGGCTGACACACGGCACTCTAGCCCGGGCAACAGAGTGAGACTGTGTCTCAAAAAAAAAAAAAATTTAAAAACATACACAAAAGAGAGGTGGTGTGATGGACCCCCTGCTCTCATCGTCCAGCCCCAGCCCTTACCAACATGGCCAATCTTATCTTGTCTACACCTCACCTGCTGCCTCCCACCACTGGCTCATTTCGAAGCAAATCTCCAACTTCATTTAATCTGTAAAAGCTTCGAAACTGGTTCTTAGACTTAAAAGTTTGATCCACCCTGGTTTATTTTTTGGCCTAAAGACTTGATAGGTGATATGTACTTCCAGTGACTCATCAGGAAACACAAAATGTCTGGTGTTTTTTTTTTGTTTTTTTTTTGACGTCAAAACTGGTCAGTGGTTTCAGGTGTTGTTAGTCTAATCTGTCTGTTACAAAGTTCCCATCGGTTTTTAATCAGATGATTCTAGCATCTAGTTATTGATGGCCATTGTCTAGATGCATTATTTCATCAGGAATTGAAAAATGGTGATATTTCAATTCTATTCTTCCTCCTGCATTTATTTTTTTATTTTATTTATTTATTATTATTTTTTTTGAGACAGAGTCTGCCTGGGCTAGAGTGAGTGCCGTGGCGTCAGCCTAGCTCACAGCAACCTCAAACTCCTGGGCTCAAGCGATCCTCCTGCCTCAGCCTCCCGAGTAGCTGGGACTACAGGCATGTGCCACCATGCCTGGCTAATTTTTTCTATATATATTTTTAGTTGTCCATATAATTTTTTTCTATTTTTTTAGTAGAGACGAGGTCTTGCTCTTGCTCAGGCCGGTCTCAAACTCCTGACCTCAAGCGATCCACCCGCCACCCGCCTCGGCCTCCCAGAGTGCTAGGATTACAGGCGTGAGCCACCGCGCCCGGCCTTCCTCCTACATTTATTAGTAGGAACTCTTCTATCAGGAAATACTGTTGTCTTCACCTACTATTTAGTGACTGCAATGTGAAATTTATACCAGAACAGCAAGGTAAGTGCTTGATTCCTTGCCTTTGCTTACGGGTTTTCAGAATAACTAGCTGGTTTCCCCAGCCTCTGTCAAAGGTAACCAGGGAGTCATTAGACAATTTTGTCATTGTGCGAACATGGTAGAGTGCATTTTCACAAACCTGTATGGTACAGCCTACCACACACCTAGGCTATGTGGTATCGCCTTTTGCTCCTGGGCTACAAACCTGTATAAACATTGCTGTATTGAACACTGTAGGCAATTATAACACAATGGTAAGTATTTATGTATCTAAACATACCTCAGTATAGAAAAGGTATAGTAAAAATATGGTATTATAATCTTATGGGATCACTGTTGTATATAGATGGTCCATCATTGATCAAAATGTTATGGGGCACGCAACTGTATATTCATGTTCCTACCTTCGGTAAAGGATAGCATACTACACGCAGGTGTGCGCTTTACTCTTTTTACTTACCATGTAAACTGAAGATCACTCTATAGTAGTACTCAAATACTCCTCACTTCTTTTTACAGCTGCATGTTACTTACTCCACTGTGTGGAGATACCCTAGTTTATTCAATCTTTAAACTGCCAAAACACAAACTTTCAACAAATTTAGTGTACAGCTCTAATTGGCCTTCATTTGCAATTCTGGAATCAAGCAACACTTCATTCTATGAAACAGAATGAGTGTTCTCATGAGTGTCCTCAAGCAGAGGAGCTTGGCTTTATAGACAGAAAAGGGCTGGAGAAAGCAGAAACAGAGAACACAAGGTAGGTCATCGGTCATTTCAAAGTTTACTTAGCTCATGGAGCTAAATGGACTTCCTTATTACACGGACTCAGGTTGGCTGGAAACTGCTGGTTTTTGGAAAACTGGCCCATTTCAAAGTTCAGCTTGATTACGTGGCATTTGGCATAAGCGACTCCCTCCTGGGCTGGCCTGGTCGGCTGGGGCCTAGTGCAGGAGGCTGGTCCAAAACAACGTCCTCCCATAAACTTTGTTAAATAGGACATGTGGGTGGTCTCTCATCTTCTGCTGTAATAAATAATGCTGCAGTGAATAGCTTTTTGCACATATCTTCTTGTATGTGTGCCACCGTGTATCTTTGGATAAATTCCTGGAAGTGGCATTTTTGTATCAGACGTTAAATGCCACGTAACTTTGCTAGCTATGAATCCAAGCACTTTTTGAGAATTGGTTTAAATCCTATCTGCGTTCCACCTTAGGGGGCGGGCCAGGCTCCTCTGGTGGGAAAGGGGCATTGTGGGGGAGGCCCACGAGACTTCAGCGGGAAAACCTCTCACCTGAGCCCACAGGAGAACCAAAACCAAAGGAGTGGCAGGGGCAGGACCATGTGGAACGCCAAAGTTAAGAAGCCAGGAAGGGAATCTAGGGCATTTCAGATAGGAGCCAGGAGGATATATGGAAGCTTCCATCCAGGAGCAGAAGTGTGGGAATAATGAATGCAAAGAGGCTTGGAACAAACTGGGAAGGGTGCAAGGTAATTACTCCTAACAGCTGCTGCTCTTTTACATGTTTTTCTTGGCTGGCTAGAACATAATGAAAAGTCACAAGGTCGTTGCTTATGTTTATATTGTGCCCAAGGACAACTAGCTGGACTTGGTATCTGAAACCCAGTCTGCACTTCAGCCGAACTGGCATGGTCCTTGCTGTACACCCCTGCAAGGGGATGGGGGTAGGGTGAGGACCAGCTTTTTCTAATTTGCACAAAGGCGCGTTTGCCCTAACCCATGGCTGTATCCAATGAACAAGAATCATCCAAAATCTCCTTCCATTTTTGCAGCTATATCCATATTTTTCTCTATAATTTAGCTATAATATTGCACTTTTGAACTCTTGTGTATAATAGGAAGGTGAGGCTAAATTTTATAGTCCTTTGCACCTGAGCTGTAAGTAAAGACTTGTTTATTTTAGAAAAATGGTCTCTGGGTCAAAACGTAACTGCTGAAAGCTTAAGGTTGTGTGAGGTGAGGCGTGTTGATATTTTAGTTTATTTGGAGATGGGAGAGGCAGGAAAAAATGCAAACGGTGCAGTAACTGGAAATGATATGGATCTTTGCATTTAAGATCTCGAGCTTTGGAATGAAGAGAGGTGGGGAATGGAATCCTGGCCCTAGCATACCTGCGAGCACAGGTAAGTGATCTTTACATATTGCTGCTTACATACCTCGAACAGAATTTTTAAAAAATTATGTAATCTTTCACACTTTTTACATGGATGTTTAGGTTTAATTAGTTGGAGATGATATAATTTCTAGACCGTTGCACATATTGACATTTTAAATAAAATTACTACATTACTCTTTTAAATGTATTAAGTGAAATATTAAAAATACACTAGCAAGCTTTTCTTTAACAGTTTTCTTTTTTCTTTTTTTTTTTTTTTTTTTTTTTGAGCCGGAGTCTCACTCTGTTGCCCGGGCTAGAGTGCGGAGGCATCAACCTAGCTCACAGCAACCTCAAACTCCTGGGCTCAAGCGATCCTCCTGCCTCAGCCTCCTGAGTAGCTGGGACTACAGGCATGCACCACCATGCCCGGCTAATTTTTTCTATATATATTTTTAGCTGTCCATAAAATTCCTTTCTATTTTTAGTAGAGATGGGGTCTCGCTTTTGCTCAGGCTGGTCTTGAACTCCTGAGCTCAAACAATCCACCCACCTCGGCCTCCTAGAATGCTAGGATTACAGGCGTGAGCCACCGTGCTCAGCCTAACAGTTTCCTTACGTTGTTTTTTTCTCTTTCAAAATTATATTTCTATTCCATTTCCTCCAAAGAATTTTGTCTAGCATAATCTATTTTTAATGCTTAAAAGCCTTTTACTGATGATCCATTATGTCTCTGCAACAAAAATATTTATTAAAATTGATATTTCATAAATTCTTATGGTCCTAAGTCTCTAAATATTAAAAAAAACAATTTCCTTGAATTTAGTTATTTTTACAGGTCTTTTTATTGTTACCATAATCAGTACACAATCAAAATAACATAAATGAATTTTGCCATTTTGTAAATAATTATTAAAGTTTTATTGGAGGTTATCTTTATAATGAGATGGTTGCAGAGCCTTTACTAAAGGAAGCTCTGCAGGCATCGGTTTGAACTTCCTCTACTTGACAATATGAGTGTTTTTAATACCCAGGGCAATGCACGATATTAAAATATAGGAAGGTCAGCCTGAACAAGAGTGAGACCCTGACTCTACAAAAAACAGAAAAATCAGCCAGGCATGGTGGTGCGCACCTGTAGTCCCAGCTACTCGGGAGGCTCAGGCAAGAGGATCGCTTGAGCCCAGGAGTTGGAGGTTGCAGTGAGCTATGATGATGTCGCTGTACCCTAGCCCGGGAACTGAATGAGACCCCGTCTTAAATAAAAAAATAACATATATATATATAAGATGGGTGATAGGTTTTGGTAAAGTGGGAGAAGGGCCATTGTGAAATGGGAAGTAGTAAAAAAGCCAGCCTAATATGCCAGTTGCAGGCACTCTCTGTCTCAGACAGATCAGTGTGCAGAGAAGAGGACAAATGCAGGTGGAAGATTCACACCTGTGGACCCCAGGCACAGTCTTCACTGGCCCACGTGATATCAGGTTAGATTCTGTGTCTATAACATGGAGACTAATAACGCCGACCTTGCAGAACTATAAGGACTAAGCAAGGTAATCTGTGTCCACAGGCTTCCACATACCATGTTATGTAAACACACAGCAAGTGGACATTGCCTTCCATGTGGGGCGTTCACTGTTACTGCTGATACTGGTGGTGGTAAACGTGTCGCGGATAATTAAAAGATGGAGAGTGTTTGTGGCAAGTTCTCAACAGACCTTTATCATAAGTTATCCCACCGAGTTGCAATTGCCTACTTTCTCGTCTGTCTTTGTTCCTGGACTTGTTGGCTCCCTGGGTTTTAAATGTCTGTTGAGAGAATTAATGTGATTTCTCCTGTTCGTGTCCATTTGACATTAAAACTAGAAACGGAAGTCATCTAAAAGAGGTAGAAAGCATTAGTCCAAAGCTGTCCCTCCAGAAAAATAGCTCCCTTTTGATCTGGTTGTTTTCAGAACCAGACACTGAGAGAAGGAAGCAGTTCCCGCCATTTACTTCTCTTTGTCAAAGGAAAATGGGCCTAATAGCTGTTTTTATTTGCACTGTTGCCAACATGGGCCATTGCAAAGCTCAGGTTGAGAGTTTACGTGGACCTAAGGTATACTGGAGCCTGGGGGACCCCATAGAGTCATGTTCTTGTCTTGAAAAAAAGAAAGAAAGAAAGAGAAAATTAGTGAGTGAAGGAAGACTTCTTTTAAAAAAAAATGTTTTAGAGTTAAAACTCTCAGGTGTAACTATGCTTATATTAAATGTAGAGCGTATTGTAGTGAATTGAATTGAAACTGAAGCTGTTCTAAGTTTCTGCATCTGTGAATTCTGACTCCCGATGAACTCCAGAGTCCCCTCGAGTTCTGCAATTACGTCCTGCACATCACATGCATACCATAGTGACCAGCTTCTACTAGACTGCCGGAGTGTCACCAGTTCTTTGCTTATTCAAACATTGCTTTTGCAATGATGTCACTAATGGCAGTGCATGAAAAGCCAAAACAATATTTTCAGTTGGTTGAAACATTTACTTCATTCCAAGTTCATTTCTCTTATGTTCAGCCCAATTTCTTTTAGGGCTTTTCTTCTGTGGATGTCTTTTTCTTAGCCATAAATACAAAATCTATACAAGAGAAGTTTCCCTTTAGCTTCCATTTCACTGGAACTTTAACTGATTTGACCTAAGAGTGATGGCGAAGGGCTGCAAAGACCTTGTCTTCCCAGTTAGGTGGGAGCTTCCTGGCAGCAGAAATGAACTTTTAAATCTGCACAAACAGTGTGATTTAGCTGTTGAGAAAACTGCTGTGAGACCCTTGAGGGTGGAGCTTTTAGTCAAATGAATTGTGAAGAAGTCACCCAGGTTAACACGAGTGTGAAATTGGAGAGCGCCGGCTCTTCTCACTTGCAGTTCTTCCTTACATGTCACTGAACATCCAGCCAACATTTACTACCCATTTTGTAGGTGCTGGGGACAGAGGCGTGCTAAGAAATACAATCACCACGCAGAATCAGAGCCATTCGGTGTGTGAACATTGCCAAAACTTTGGTCCTAAAGCTACCCCTCCTGGTAGAGATTCGGAGATCCACCCTGGCCGTAGGTGAGCAGGGAGCCCGGCTGTTTCTGGGAACAAAGCCACTGGCTTGTGCAGGATCTAGAGTAAGGTCTTAAGTCCAGTTTGACCTTCAGCACTTCAGATGGTTAATGTGTCAGTTTTTACTCTTAATGGTCAGACAATTCAAGATTGTGTGTGTGTGTGTGTGTGTGTGTGTGTGTGTATTCAGTGAGCCAGCCCAGTTCTTCAAGGATGAACCCCAAAGATTCAGGAAATGGAAGTGTGCATGGCTACCAGTTCAGACATTTAAAGCTGGATTCATCTAGAAACTAAACATTGCGAAAGAGGCGAAGGCAATGAACTGTGAAATCTAATATAATCCCAAATGCCCAAATACCTTCCTGTCAATTGCTGCCATCCCTCAGTGACAAACTCTAGGAGAAAGGGACATGCAGAGTGGTTTTATCATACAACCCTTGAGGGTGGGGCCGACTGCCTGCCCGAGTTGGCTCCGGCCAGCAGGATGGAGGGTCCCAGCTGAAGTTCAGACACAAAGAGGACATTTATCCCCGTTCTCTGGGGCTGGGCCCAGCAGCAGGGTCCTCCTGTGTGTTAGTGCAGTGAGCACTGGATTAACTGTTCGGACATTTTCCTGGGTTACCTGTCTGAGTACCACAGAGGTGAAAAGAACTCGGGCTCCCCCAGCCACCTCCCCAGGTCCCACCCCATGAAGTCACACTCTTCTTTCCAGCACACTCTGCCACCCTGCGGCGGAGTAACATGTTGCTTTGAAAGGCAGAAGCTTAAACTCAGCTAATGCTTCAAATCTGTGCGTCATCCCAACTTCATTGGGGAGTGCTTAGCTTTCAAGTTAAGACACATTTGTTTGAGATCTTAGCCCTTTGGAGATGGTTAGTATTTGGAGATGTTTAGGTAAAAATTATCATTTTGGGTTTTTTTTTTAAGATACCTAATGTCCATTTCTGCTAGAATTACAAAGCTGCACGGCTCATAAAATCAATCAAGGAATTCATCCTCTGTAGGTAAACTAGTTGTCCCAAGGTGGTCTAGTGTGTGTTTCTGATAGCTACATATCACTTCTTTTTGGTCTATCTAGGCATGTCGGCAAGATTATACGATAAATGTGTATGTGTAGTAAAATGATCACCCAGTCCTAGAACCAGGTACTATGGTTATGTAGGCTTAACGACCGGGTAGGTATTCATTTAATTCTCACAGCAGACCCATGCTCCAGCCAATCTGTTAGAGAGGATGCCATGTCCAAATATTTCAGATCATTTCTGGCTGTTTATTTTTGTTTAGAATCCTTGGCTTTGCCAGCTGAGCACCCTGCCAAGAAATATAGCAAGCCTCGCAAAATGCCTGGCTCCACCCCACGCACGAGTATGGGCAGAAAGTTCCATGGCTTCCCTAAAAGGCCCTCGATGCCTCCTCCGTTCTTATTCATCTCTGCCAGCCTTCAAGTGTCGTGTTTTATTTCATCAAAGGAAGAGTCAGCACCTGGCCTGAGGATCTGCCCGATTTATGTCTTGGTTTCTGTCTGGCTTGTGCCTCCTCCCCCTCCCTTTAATTGGGTACCACGAGCCTGTGGCCTCTCTGTTCATGAACGTGCTGCTTGCTTACGGAATTTGGTCGCATGCCACCGATGCAAAGACATTTCACTGCAATTGAACATTTAATTGGAGGTACACTTCTTGTTCTGCCTGCGAGGCCGGAACGAGCCTTTACACATTTCTAATCTGGGATAAGCTTCTTGTTTCATTCAAGGAGGAAATCAATGGCTGCTTTCTATTGAAAGGGAGTTTTTGTAGTTACTGCTTTTTTTTTTTTTTTTTTTTTTTTTGAGACAGAGTCTCACTCTGTTGCCCAGGCTAGAGTGCCATGGCATCAGCCTAGCTCACAGCAACCTCAAACTCCTGGGCTCAAGCGATCCTCCTGCCTCAGCCTCCCAAGTAGCTGGGACTACAGGCATGCGCCACCATGCCTGGCCAATTTTTTCTATATATATTTTTAGCTGTCCATATAATTTCTTTCTATTTTTAGTAGAGACGGGGTCTCGCTCTTGCTCAGGCTAGTCTGGAACTCCTGAGCTCAAAAAATCCGCCCGCCTCGGCCTCCCAGACTGCTTTGTTTTTAATGAAATCATCTTTCGTGTGCATTTTTAATACAAAGCCTATGCGTATGTTCATTATAGAAACAAAATGCAAGCAGAAGGAACACTAAAGGGTATCAATAGTCCCTCTTATCCAGGGCAACCACAAAGAATGAACATCTTTAAATGTTAATAAAAATACTGTCCTGAATATCATTTCTAATGTGCAGAATTTTATGAATGAATCCAATTTGGGCAGAGTTTTTAGAAAATCATCATCTTTTCTAATAATCTAGGTCTTGTCAATATTTAATCTGAACTTTTCGATATGGGTGACATAGGACTAATCTAGTTTTAGAAAAATCAGGTAACCATGGGAGTAGAGTATTTTCAGGGTCCCTAAAAGTGTCTCGAGACATCCTCTGCAAAGATCCTGCACCCCGAATTGGTGAAGGTGGGGGTGAAAGATATGTGATTGTTGTTTGAAATTTATGTTTCAACTGAAAATTTGTAACTGCATTGTTTAGAAACAACTACTTTCTTCAAAACAACTGTATTAAATCAAGTAGCCATTTTAATATTTCAGGCCAGGCGTGGTGGCTCACGCCTGTAATCCTAGCACTCTGGGAGGCCGAGGTGGGCGGATCACTCGAGGTCAGGAGTTCGAGACCAGCCTGAGCAAGAGTGAGACCCTGTCTCTACTAAAAATAGAAAGAAATTATATGGACAGCTAAAAATATATATAAAAAAAAATAGCCGGGCATGGTGGCGCATGCCTGTAGTCCCAGCTACTTGGGAGGCTGAGGCAGGAGGATCGCTTAAGCCCAGGAGTTTGAGGTTGCTGTGAGCTAGGCTGACGCCACGGCACTCACTCTAGCCTGGGCAACAAAGCGAGACTTTGTCTCAAAAAAAAAAAAAAGAACTTTTAATATTTCAGACAGTGGAACAAAAGTTTCCGACCACATCCGTGGACCATTCTAGCTTCTGAAGGTCCCTGTCATTTCAGACATCTTCTTCCCTACGTGACTGTCGTGTTGGCATTTTGCTGTTGCGGCTCTGGGGTTTTGCTGTGTTGTAGGAGCGCGGGGGCTGGGTCAGGGGCTGGCCCCCCCACCCCCATCAAAACAAATATTCCTTTGACTTGAAGATCATGCGTAAAGCAGCTGGCTAAAGTGACCTCAGGAGACAGGGATGGCAGAGTTCAAGTGTGCATCTGGGAAGTCAGAGTGTGGCCTCTGTGGGGAGCCAGGGCACACCGGTCGCCTCTTTTTTCTTCCTCAAAGCCCCAAAGGCTGAGCCCGTTTGCTTTGCTTTCCCAAGTCTGTCATCTGTGTTGCCACCCACGGTCCTCAGTGGAATGCACCCCCCAGGGCCCCCTCCGGCTTTCCTGCCCACCCCACACTCCCACCCACGGCCAGGACAAACACAGGGGTGCTTGTGTCTTTGTTTCTTCCCTCCTTCCCTCTCTCCCTCCTTTCTTCTTTCTCTCTCTTTTCCCTCCCTCCCCCCTCTTGCTTTCTGATTTTACTGAATTCACTCTATGGAAACAGACAGGGCTTTTGAAAAAATAACAAGCAGAGGTGAAACTATATAGACATTCCTGAGATCTTATGGTATCCTCCTGGCCACCATTTCGGAATGTGTGTTCTTCGTAAACATTCACCGGACTTCTGGGTTGCCATCCTGGCTCTGCCACCTATTAGCAGCATAATCCTAGATGAGCAACTTAACCTTTCTGTGCCTCAGTCTTCCCACCTATAAAGTGGGGATAAGAAGAGTACTTAGCTCATAGGCCAATGAGGTCTAAATGAGTTAACATGCGGGACATATGTAAACATGTGCAGTGAAAGAGAGAGCGAGGGTTGATGTTTCATGAAGTATTCCAGGTTCAGACATGTTGACATGCATTTTTGAGCAGCCTCTTGGTTGGCTGTGAAGGGGAATACCTGGCCAGGTAGGTAGGAAGCTGCTCCATACAGTGTTTAGGGGGAGACAGGAGCTGGAGTGGGGGTGCAGTGCTGGCATGGGCCGCCCAGGACGGGAGGCCACGCTGTTCTCCCAAGTGGACGCTGGGCACGCTGGGCAGGGGACAGGGCCATATTGGACTGGTTCCCCAGGGCCCTGCGCAGTGCCCGCCCTCCACCATCATTCGTTGAATGAATGAAGCTTTTGGAAACTTCCCAGTGAATCTGCCCCACTCCGCCATCCGCCATCTTTCTAATTAAATCTGTAAGTGTTAACTTGAACCTCAACATGATCTCCATGGCTACCCTGCGTGTTAAAGCTAAGTTGTCTTTGCCAGGAACAGGTAAAACAATGTCCATTATGTGTTTTCCTGTTGTGTAGCATGTCAAAGAACTTTCTGTTCTCGTGACTGGAAGTCAAAAGAGATTCATCGGGGACCTGAACAGAATTTTGCCTCTAGCTACCGAGAGTGTGTTTGACTTGGACTGAATTTTTGAACTGTTTTTAAATTGAGTTGAAAAATTGCAGTTAGGCTACAGTGACAATGAGGCTTCATCACCGTGACTTGAGTAAAGCCATGATGTATGTTTTCAGGACAAACATACATCATATCCCTGGAAAGAGTTAAAAAAAAAAAAAAGTGTCCTTCACTTATAGGGACAGTTGTGTTATTTGGCTGGGTGGGCAAGTTGGGGAACACGGGAGGTGAGTTGCTGCCCCGATGGCTTTGGCCTCTTCGGTGTCTTGCGCCGTCCTGGGACAGGAAAGGGCCACAGGGCGGCAGGGGGAGGGTGGCCGGATGGCGGGTGGGGTTGCAGCCAGACCCCAGCCCTCCGTGAGGGGCAGGATCTCCAGCCCTGGGTCAAGCCAAGAAGAGAGCAGAGGAGCGCAGGGCTCGGGAGGGCTCTGGTCACATTAGCTGTCACTAAGGCAGCGGAATGACCAGTGGCCTGGCTGGGCCCACGAGAGCACAGTCCTCCCTGGCTGCAGCACCTGCTTCTTCCTCGCCTTCCCCTTCCTCCTCCTCCGGGTCCCCTCCAGCCAGACTATCGTCTCTGAGCTCAGAGCAGCTGTTTCTACCATTGTGGGGAAGCTTTGACTTCTTTTTAAGCCTTTGATTTTTTTTTTATCAATTGGGATATAATTCACATAACGCGAAATTCACCATGTTAACAATTTTGAGTTGTACAACCCAGTGGCTTTCGGTGCATTCACAGTGCTGTGCACCCATCACCACTGCCTGATTCCAGAACATCTTTTGCTTTGATCTCTCAAGCCCAGGAGATGAATGGAGGGGTTGGACCCCGTCAAAACAGATGCACGTTCCCCGTGTGCCAGAGGCATCCCGGTTTGCTAAGCAAATCCCCTCATTTCGTAGTTTCTATTTATAACATTTTTTTCCTCCTCAAGGACCACCACATTGCAAAGAGGTTTTACTTTGTTGAGAGCCTTTGCCTTATGCATCCATTCATTCCACTTCATTCATTCCCGAGCCTCGGCCTCTCTCCCAGGCCAGGCACTGGTTGGTGCTGACTCCACAGAGGTGAATGAGCAAACGAGGCCCCATCTTCTGGGACTCGCAGCCCAGCAGGGGTGACAACTAGTAATTAAGCAAGTGGGATTGTGGCAAGTGCTGTGGGGATAGGTCACTGGGAGACAAGGAGGTCTGGGGGTCAAGTGCAAGGTCTCCGAGGAAATGGCGTTGAGGGTGGGAGGATTAGCTAGTGGACAACGGTACCACCTGTGAGTGTGGCTGGGGGAGAGGGACAGAGAGAGAGGGCGGTGGGGATCCTCCAACAACACGGAGACCAGCAGGGCACAAGGGCTGCTGCGTGGGTTGGGACAGTGGCCACGAGGCTGGACAGGATGGAAGGGATTTAGGAGACGTCTGGGAGGTGGAATAGACAGGGCGGGAGAGGGCGGTCTTATGATGACCTGAGTAACTAGGCGGATGGCAAGATGGGGGACTCTGGTGAGAAACAAGTTGGGAAGGAAAGATCGCGGGTTCAGCAGGCTGAGTGGGGGGTGCCTGGGAGGCGTCCTCGTGAAAATGCCAAGTCCAGGGTCACACAGGGACGTCCGGCAGCTCAGAGTCAAGCCTGGGCCGAGCATCTGAGGCCGGGAGACACAGATAGGACAGCGCCCGAAACCCTCTATCGGATTGTTAATTACCTGCCTTTCCCCCTGGCTTTATTTTGTTCCACCCATTCCTGGCCCACCTGTGCATCGTGCGCTTTAGTGACTTCTCTCATCGTCCCCCGCGGTTCTCCCTGGGCTCTAGGCTCCTTGAGGGGAGGCGTGTGCTGCTCACCTTTGCATCCCAGCGCCAGGACGTGTTTTAGAAACCCACTAAGTACGCAGATGGGGGCTGACCGGCCCAACGGGACACCTGAGTCAATGGTCGTGTTGGGATCTACAGACGAGCGACAATTAGAGAGAATGATTGACATCTGTCTTTAATTTTGTAGCACCCATCATTAGAGTTCAAAATAATCTTTGCTTATTTATAAGAAAAGCAAAAAAAAAAAAAAATCACACAGGCGATCAAGACGAAGGCAGCTTAGAAAGCACAGCACACGGATATGCAAACAGCATCGCAAAGATCCGGTAGTTCGCCTTCATCGGCTGAAGAAACGTCCTCCACGAAGCTTCGTGCCACAGAGGAACACGGTCACTGGGCTGTCGCGTGAAACAGAAGGGCACCGCCCGGCTCAGGAAGTCACGAGAAGCTATCCACAAACATATTACCTTTCCGCAAGCGCTGAGAAACTCAGTCATTTCATTGCAAGTGGCACCGAGGACTGCTTTGATCTCTTCAGTTCACCTGTGGCGTTGATGTCGTGGGTCCCCAGGTGAACAGGTCACCAGACCCATGGCCCCCCGCAGCCACAGGAAGAAAGAAAGATGCCCCCAGGTGCAGCATCCACAGCCCTGGGGCACCCGTAGACCCCGCATGTAGCCCGGCATCTCTGCAACCCGCTCTAAACACAGAAAAAGCAAGACCCAGCCTCATCCATTTACAAACAGGTGCGTGCGCAGGGGCTGAAGGTGGAGTTTGAACTCCCAGGTAGGACCTCAGAGAACAAAGCGGGAGAGCGTTGATCAGTTACCACTTTGGGCACCGTGTAGATTTGTGTGTTTTGTCAGAAGGGTAGAAAAGCAGTTTTATTTTAATATTAGGCCCAATGTGTTATTAAAGATGAAAGACAATCCAACATGAACAGTAAGGCAAAAAGGAAGCCCAGGTTAGCCGGTGGCTTGGAAGGGGGAGGCCACAGTATAGAGGAAACCTGATTTGAGAAACGGTCAATGGCTCTAAAGCAACACACAGAGCAACAGCGAGGACCCAAGGGAGAGGAAACTTACAAAACAAGGAGGGTAGAAGTGGGAAAAAGTATTATAAGAAGGATAGTCTTTGCTCAGAACTAAATGAAATCATTCGTCTAAAAAGGAAAGGAAGTTGGGAGAAAATTTGCTAGACTTTACTTTTAATATTATACTTAAACAAAGAACATATTTTGGGGCTGGGCGCGGTGGCTCACACCTGTAACCCCAGCACTTTGGGAGGCCAAGGTGAGAGAATCGCTTGAGGTCAGGAATTGGAGACCAGCTTGAGCAAGAGCAAGACCCTGTCTCTATGAACAATAGAAAAATTAGCCAGGCATGGTGGTGCCCACCTGTAGTGCCAGCTACTCGGGAGGCTGAGGCAGGAGGATCGCCTGAGCCCAGGAGTTCAAGGCTGCAGTGAGCTATGATCATGCTAGTGCACTCCAGCCTGGGTGACAGAAGGAGACCCTGTCTCTACAAAGAAAAAACCAACAACAACAAGATATTTTTGTATTGTGTATTATAGAGGAACGGCAGGGATAGCACTCTAGGTCGATGTTTGCTATAACTAAGGGACATCAGTCCCTCTGCCATTTAACTTTACAGCCACTGTTGGTCGGCTCTGCCTCCTCCCATGTTAAACTGAAAGGCAAAGAGACCAAAAATCCACAGATGGCTAGTTAACCCTAAATCTACACAGAGGAAAAGGGAAAAGTCCTACTGAGTGTTTAAAAATAATTCCTATGCGATGCTGTGTGTGGAAACAAAGTAAAAATACAAATTCCCACTGTATGGAACCGTTATGGGAGCTGGCTGGTCACACATTTGATCTGAATGACGGGGTGACAAATGACAGGGCACATCCACGGCTGGAACCCTTGTCTCGAGGATGCTGGCCTCATTCTGCTTATAGCTGCCAATCTGTAAAACCACCACACTCTCTCTATCTTTTGTCGGGGCTGCTGTAAGGATTCTAACATGCAACCAAGAAATCATAAAAAGGCTGGCAGCCCAGCCCGAGGGGCTGTGTATAGCTCGTGGTCTCCAGCAGAGGGCGCTGCCACACAACAATTAAGGAAAAACCAGGGTGCAACATTTTTTGTCTATTACCACAAATTTTCTACGCTGCTGAATAATTATTATTTAGTGCCACAAAAATTGGTGACTTATCTTTCGAGTATCGGTGGGAAATCCTAGAGTGATGTAAGCCCTAACAGTGTAAAACCTTACAATTTTAAATACCATGTGCTTTGTTTAGAGACCCCCTGCTCCTATGTCTGTCTGTGTGGGTGCAAGTGGTTTCTAATGCAGCTTGGCCTTCGTTTCCCCGTGCGCAGGAATCTGCTTTTGGAACTGAATAAAATGCATATTACGTACAGCCTCAGCAAGCGCCATCACAGATGGGAGTTTTGTTTAAGAGCAGATATCCCATAATTTAGCTAAAGGAATTTAATTATTCTACTAGCAAAAGAACCTCCTTATAAGCAGTTTAGTCTACAGTGTGGCTAACTTAACATGGATCTCTATAGACAGAATTATGAGCCAAGCTCTTAAGTATTAATGAACTTACATTTTTTTTCTTTTTTTTTTGAGAAAGAGTCTCGCTCTGTTGCCTGGGCTAGAGTGCCGTGGCATCAGCCTAGCTCACAGCAACCTCAAACTCCTGGGCTCAAGCGATCCTCCTGCCTCAGCCTCCCGAGTAGCTGGGACTACAGGCATGCGCCACCATGCCCGGCTAATTTTTTCTGTATATATTTTAGTTGGCCAGATAATTTCTATTTTTTTAGTAGAGATGGGGTCTCGCTCTTGCTCAGGCTGATCTCGAACTCCTGACCTCGAGCGATCCACCCGCCTCGGCCTCCCAGAGTGCTAGGATTACAGGCATGAGCCACCTCGCCCAGCCAATGAACTTAAATTTTAATAATTATTTGATCAATTAGTCATCATGTTAACTGTCTTCCTTTCCACTCTCGCCTTTGTCAAGCATCAGCATGTTTATGCTATTGTAGTACTTATTTGCTGTAAATCAACTTTGTTTATTTATTTATTTTATTTTTTTTTATTTTTGGGACAGAGTCTCATTCTGTCACCCTGGCTAGAGTGCCGTGGCATCAGCCTAGCTCACAGCAACCTCAAACTCCTGGGCTCAAGCGATCCTCCTGCCTCAGCCTCCAGAGTAGCTGGGACTACAGGCATGTGCCACCATGCCCGGCTAATTTTTCTATTTTTAGTAGAGACAGGGTCTCACTCTTGCTGAGGCTGGTCTTGAACTCCTAACCTCAAGCGATCCTCCTGCCTCGGCCTCCCAGAGTGCTAGGATTACAGGCGTGAGCCACCATGCCCAGCAGCCCTGTGGCTCTGAGTAGAGCAGGGCTTCCCCTGAGCTGAGGTCTTGTGTGAAGACCAGGAAAGGACAGGGGTGGCAGGGGAGGGAGGGCAGGGTGGTGGGGGCGAGTGCTGTTTCAATCCCCTCCTGCCCCAGCGCGTCCTTTCTCCCCGCTGGGCCTCTGCCCTTGGTCAGTCTGAGGTGGAGGAAGGAGTCTCTGGAAATAAGGGAACCTTCCCCTCTTCCCTCCATGCGGAGTGGGATGGCTGGAGGCGGGGGGCGGAGGTCCCACCTGCTCTTCCTTCTTTTCTGTCTCTGGGGGAGGTGGAGGCCCAGAGATGAGAGGAGGAAAGGGACATTAAGGGCTGTTCCCTGCCACTCTCCTGCCCTTTCCCCTCTACTGCTGCCTCGATGGTGGTCACAGGCTGTGCTGGCTGGTGTTGAGGTGACACTTGGGTGGAGATGAGAGGAGGAAGGGGCTTTCTGGAGGCACCTGGCCAGGCAGCCTCGCATGGGACATTTGTCAGCCTGGGATCCACTGACACTCCCCGGGGGTGGCAGGACAGAATGAGTGATGCCCATTGATCTGCTGAAGGTCTGGTACAAACAACGCTAAATAATCACAGCTGTGTTAGTGCCACTTCCCTAAAATGTCAAAAATCAATGCCAAAGTCCAGGTGCAATGGTTCCCACCTGTAATCCTAGCACTCTGGGAGGCCAAGGGGGGAGGATCGCTTGAGGCCAGGAGTTCAAGACCAGCCTGAGAAGAGAGAGAGAGAGAGAGAGAGAGAGAGAGAGAGAGAGAGACCCTGTCTTAACAAAAAATAAAAAAAATTAGCCAGGTGTGGTGGTGCATGCCTGTAGTCCCAGCTACTGGGGAGGCTGAGGCAGGAGGATCGTTTGAGGTTGCAGTGAGCTATGATGACCATTGGCGAGACGGAGCAAGACCTTGTCTCAAAAAAAAAAAAAACAACAACAACGAAATGTCAAAATCCCTCTTCCATTTTGCCACAGTAAATTCTGGGTTAATAAGTGAGAATGTGTGTCATATGTAGCTTCATGAGAATGCAACACAACAAATCAAATTCGTAGAAGACTAGAACTCTCCCTAACAAGCCCTGGCTGACAATAAATATTTAACAGTGGCCTCGTTGGACACCAATCTGCCAAAGAATCTGTTTTTCCAGATCTCTACATTTTGTCACTGGCTGTTACTTTCAATATAGCTGGCGAGAAATCTGCCAAGGCAAGAGGAGCTAGGTAAGATCAGCAATGACTCAGAAGTGATGAGTAAGCCCCTGCGGTAGATTTTGCTAGTGTAGAGTTTACATCCGATGAGGAAGCTGACTCCATGTATCAGCAACCTACTGAAAACCACCATAATTGTTGGTGGCAAAAAATGGTAGTTTAGAAAGTAGCTTTGAGTTCACCCTAATCCTTCTGTTGTACTTAATCAGCGTTATTCATCATTTTTGCTTATTTTAATCAGGGACTTATTATACAGAATCCCCCCAAATTGAACAAAGTGCCTTAATTTTCTAAGCCCATAGTCAAAATCAAACAGAACTTGTACAGAAATGATCAACTAAGCCAAGGCTTTGCCTTTGATCTCTTTTTTTCCCCAAAAGACCTTTCCAATAACAAACCCTCCCGTCTCCCCCATGTTCCCTTCCCCCATACCATCAAATGAGAACATTAGATAGTCTTTGAAACAAAATTTTCATTTGGTTTAAAATCCTTTTAAAATTTGGATTTGACCCTCCCAGCAACAACAGAACGAATCCTCCTTCTTGGCTAAACTGCTGCGTAGTGTCACAAGGTTTCTGTCGGAAGCTGGGACAGTAGGTGCCAGAGCTGGTACATTTCACCAATGGGCCATGGGATTTTTATTTATTTCTTAACTGAATTTCATTTCAGGGGTGAAGCACTCAGTACTAAATTGATTTTTTTTTTAAAGTCCCGGGTAACAAAAGGGCGTTTTGAGTAATTCTCTTGGTCAAACACCACTCCCATGGCTGTATCACCCCACTAGTTCCTGACTCTGTTCCCCCCATAACCATCCATTTTTGTATTTCTTTTCAAAATACCCGAGCAAATGACATTGTTGGTAGTCTACAGATTATAACAAGGATTTGAATAAAAAAGGCAGCGCATATGTTCTGGAAGGTATCGTCACGTAATACCAGCATCTTATTAATTCACCGAAGCACTTTATAACAAAAAAAAGTAACAAACCAACAAAACAGGGTAATTTCTCCTTGTCGTTTCCTTCTAAGCCATGGGAATGCCACTGATCACGAAGGATCTGACA
Organism: Lemur catta; assembly: GCF_020740605.2. Taxonomy (NCBI): domain Eukaryota; kingdom Metazoa; phylum Chordata; class Mammalia; order Primates; family Lemuridae; genus Lemur; species Lemur catta. Next base: position 9,765,292 of record NC_059152.1, on the reverse strand, counting down.
TAGGACGATGCATGTATGTCCGGGGCCATGAATAGTCCCAGGTCCCACTGACGTCCTCAGCAGGATTCAAGGGAGAGGATAATTTTATTTTGATCATGGCACGAATCCACTCTGATTGTAGGCCTCGGCCCCTCTATGAGCCTACAAATTTTTTTTTTTTTTTGCCAACTCCAGATTCAAATATTAAATTAAAACAGATGTGCAAAAATAAACAAATATCCGCCACCAAAACAAACCCGACCCCTCCACAGAACCACCAGCTTTGGGGAAAACCAATGTCCACCGTTCCACGTCCTTGTCCTAAACTCTTAGGACAGATCCACACTCCTCCTTGACCTGCGGTGGGTTCGATGTCCCGAGAGGCTACAGAAGGGAGGCGCAGAGCTCTAGAAGTGCCTGGGGTGGTCTCCACACCCCCTCTTGGGCCACTCCTCCTCCACCCACCTGCGCAGAACCTTCTCCACGTCGGCCCTGTGGTAGAGCCTGCAGAGCTCCATCAGCTGGCCCACTGTCCGCTGGCTGTTCCGCAGCAGGAACTCCAAGGTGGGGCTCTGCGGCCTCTGCTCCAAGAAACACAGCTCGTCGTAGGGCATGCCCCACTTGCTTGCAAAATTCCTCCAGTTCTTCACCGTGGGGTGACACGGGTCCAGCTTTATCCTGATCACATCCAGTAAGTCCTGATCATTGAGCAAGTCACTGATGGTGGGAGCCCGGAGCGAGCAGGAGGAACAAGTGCAGTTTTCTTTGCAGGACTTGTCCTTGCTGGTATCTACAGGGAGAAACAACATGGTGCACACGTCAACAAGAGGCTCAACATACGTGTTCGTTTCTCACGTCCTTGATTTTCCTGCTGATTGTCAACGGCATTCGGTCTGAGTATGACATAGCCTCTCTTACAGAGGGCTTTTTCAGAATACTCATTTCTAATAACGTGTTATTCTTTATAGCCAAGGATGGGTTGCTTTGCCAGAAGCAGTCGCAAGATTTTATAAAGCCAGTTTCCCTTTCTCTCCGAGTCTCTGTGTCTTACAGCGTGCATTTGGGACACTGCTGGCCAGAATGAGGACAGGAGCCCTGTCTGTGAGCGGATCATCAGTCCTGCAGGGGTCACAGTCCCCCGTGCCCGCGAGTCACCCGCCTACGCTTGCAGCATGCCTTTTGCAAGTTACCAGTCAGCCCTGACAGCTTCTTAACGCCACACACAGCACGGTAGGGTGTCAGGGATTGCACAATGCTTGCAAAGGTCTTTTTAAAAAACACACACGCACAAAAATGAAAACTGGAATATCCACTCCCTCTACATATTTGAAAAGGAGTGATCCTTGATAGTGCCAGAAAATGTACTGTTGAAATTTATGGCCCCCTTATCATTCCTGTGTGTCTTTATCTTTCTTCACCCCCAGGGCTCCCTTTGAAGTGGAGCCAGCACCCTGGGGCATGTGCAGTGACAGAGAAACAGGCAGGGAAGGCAGCAGGCATTTCAGCCTGGCCTCCTCGTGAGGAGCACACTCCCAGCCCAGCCATCCCTCTTGCTGAGTCTTAAAGATCCAGGCGTCTTGAGCCTCATTTTCTTACTTGTTAGTAGGAGGATGAAGTCAGTAGGGAAGAGGTGTTGGCAAGGCACTTAAAGTATTAAGCGACATCTACACAACACGGCAAATTAAACAGCTTAAATTCTGCAACAACACCGAGTCTCGTGAGTCCTCTGAATTTGGATTTTAACAGCCAAAGGCTACTCTAGAGATCACCGGCTTGGAAAATTCTGGGGGAAGTGATGATGACTTTTATTTAGTACATTGTGATATTACATTGAGTTGTGGCCTTCTCAATTTAGGAAAGGATTTGGACAGAGGGAGTCACTTTGGTGTTCCTAAAGTTGAGAACCAGCAAGTTCAAATTAAAAGGTCACAAAACAAGAGCCACGAAAATTATCCTCCTACTCTTTTACCTGCTAATGTGACTTCTGGGAAGCCGCCTAAGGAGATAATCCAAAATATATATATATATACATGAATATTTTTATTACAGTGTTTATTTACATTATCAGGTTTTTTTTTTTAGAGATGGGGTCTTGCTATATTGCCCAGGCTGGTCTCAAACTTCTATCCTCAAGCAATCCTCCTGTCTCAGCTTCCCAAGGAGCTGGAAGTTCAGGCATGAGCCAGGATGCCGGGTTTACAGTATCTGTTTTTTAAAAACAACTTAAATGCCTAAAGTTAGGGGGACTAGTGAAACAAATTATTGTACTACTTGAGGGAATATTATTTAAGTAATTATGAAGACTATATAGCAACCTAGAAAATGTGATGTTAAGTGAAAAATGCAAGATAGAATGTATGTATTCTATGATTACAATCATGTGAAAATGCAAGTTAGTATTACTATGGGGGGAAATGGATAAATAATAATAACTACTTATCAATAGAGCATCCTTCCTCTTTTCCAAGATGTGATTATACTTCTGAGTCTACCCCTTCCTATCTTCTCCGTGATGTGTTTCATCAAATGGCTCCTTTCTTCCCTCTCACCTTCAGCCGCCCATCTGTACCGATTCCCTCTCCTTTATCTACAAATAGGTATAGGTATCCTCTATCCTAAAAAATAAGAACCTCAAACTACCCTCTTCTGGCTTTAGAACTCACTTGCTGAAGCCACTTTCTCTTTCTCCTCTGTAATTCACCATTAAACTTCTGGAATGAGAATCAAAACCTGCTGCCTCCATGCCTCACCCTGCTCTTCATCTTCATCTTCCTTGGCTTCCAGCAGCATCTGACCCAGCCCAGTTCCCACCCAAACTTGGGGAGACTGGACCCGGTTCTCTGTACCCCAACCGCTGGCTGGAGTCCAGTTCTGATTGGGCAGAAAAAGTCCCTCTCCCAGGAGCCCTCTCTCCGATTGCCACACGGCTGGCTTCTTTGCATTGTTCAGGTCTCGGTGCCCCTCTTAGCTAAAGTGGCACCTTCCCCCTGCCAGCCCCAACCCCAGCCCCCGTGCTTGCTATCCTCGAGGCACCTCCCACCCCATGAAAGGACTTGTTTTGTGTTTATTGTCTGTCTGTCCCAACTGGAATAGAAGCTCCAAGAGGAAAATGACTTTAATCTCTGATGTCACCGCTGTATGCCGGAGACACAACTGGTACTCAAGAAATATTTGTTGAATAAGTCAAATGAATGAAGAGTGTGATATAAACAAATAGTCAAATTAGAAACCTCTGGGCAGCCCATGAAGAGCTATCTAGAAATTTTCAAACCAACTGACACTTTTTTTTTTAAGAGAGAGGATCTCACTCTGTCACCCAGGCTGGAGTGCAGTGGCATCATCATAGCTCACTGCAGCCTTGAACTGCTGGGTGCAAGCGATTCTCCCACCTCAGCCTCCCGAGTAGCTGGGACTACAGGCATGAGTCACCAAGCTGGGCTAAATTTTAAAATTTTTTTAAGAGATGGGGTCTCATACCCCCAGCCTCAAGAGATCCTCCCGCCTGAGCCTCCCAAAGCGCTGGGATTACAGCATGAGCCACCGCACCTGGCCCCAACTGACACTTTTTGTTCAGTGCTAACTGAGCATATACACACAGGGCTGATGAAAGATTACTGGTTGCTATGGAGAAGGAGTGTGCTGTGTACCCTGGAGATTAACAGCATGAGCTTTCGAGGCGGCTAACCCCTTGCAGATGTGCGACTTGGACAGGTTACTGAGCTTGCTAAGCCCGCGTCTCACTCTCTGAACAGGGATAATGACACCTCTCTCACAAAGTGGCTGTGAGGATTAAATGACATAATCCCTCAAAGCTCCCTCCTAGCACATGGTAAGCAGGCACTAACGAACGGAATAGCCGTGGGTGAGTGTTAATAACCAACAGCCTTTTGAAAAGCAGCAGTTCTCAACCTGGGCAGCAGGATGAAAACCCACCCCCACCTGGGGGGAAATCTGCAAAACCCCGACGTCTGGTCCCACCCTCGGAGATCCTTATTTCATTAGTCTGGGGTGCAGGCAGGACGTGGGGATTTTTTTAAAGGCTCCCCCGGGACTTCTAATGTGCAGCCAGGATTGAAAACCACTGCCTGCCTTAAAGACATTCGACAGAATAAGTACTAAGTACTTAGTCGGGACGGCCTGCCAAAGGTAGATTTTGGAATTACAACCACTTCTCTTTGGGAGATAGTGTGGCTGTTGGGTGATTAAGCATTCTAGGATACACCATGTTTCCCTACACTCACAAGCAGATGAGTGGGTTTTGCTACGGGGCATTTTCTCTCCCTCTCTCCTTCCTCTTCATCCTTTCTTACAGATACATTTTTGCAGGGGTAGAGACAGGATCTCACTATGTTGCCCAGGCTGGTCTCGAACTCCTGGCCTCAAGCGATCCTCTGGCCTTGGGGTCCCAGAGTGCTGGGATTACAGGCATGAGCCATAGTACGTGGTCAACACCATACATTATAACTTTAAAGAAGAGTTCAGCAATCAAGCATGCTCGTTGATGTCATTTAAAACAATTGCAGGTCAGGCCAGGTAATGCTAGCACTTTGGGGCGGCTGAGGTGGGATGATTGCTTGTGGCTAGGAGTTTGAGACCAGCCTGAGCAACATAGCGAGACCCCATCTCTTCAAAAAATAGAACACTTAGCTGGGCGTGGTGGTGCATGCCTGTAGTCCCAGCTACTCGAAAGGGTGAGGCAGGAGGATCGCTTGAGCCCAAGCGTTTGAGGTTGCAGTGAGCTCTGATGATGCCACTGCGCTCTATCTACCCCAGGCAACAGAGTCAGACCCAGTCTCAAAAAAAAAAAAAGTAAGAGGGTTAATGTCCAGTGGTGCCATGTCTAGCTCTTAAGCATGGGGCTGGCAGGTTATAAAATACCGGTCAATTAACAGTTAATTGTGAACTGGAACAAGATTCAGAATTCACCAAGGTCATGATTAGTTGAGCCTAGAAATGGCTCCAGCCAGGATGTTGGCAGTGGATCACAGGTTGACTTAATGTGTCTCCCTGCAGGGGAGGTGGCCTTTCATCTCGCGCACTCTGGCTTTGGGGGAGCTATTACCATCGGAGTGTTTCCTTCCAGTGTGTTCCAGGACCACAGTTGGCTCTCAGATCATTTACCCGTGTTCCCCAGGATAACGAGGTCTTGCGTTAATTCAAGACAATTAGGGAGTAAACATTTTATATTGGCATCTTTCGAGACAGCATAGTATTGTGGTTCTGAAATAAACTAACATGATCCCAGGTGTCTGCACGTTGTTAGATTTGAAGCCTGCAAAATACCAACAAGTGTCAAAGTAGAGTCCCATCATGAGTTGTGCTTATTATGGGGATACCTTCATGCTTTTTTTTTTTCTGTGTGTGGTTTGCAATGTGGTTGGGAAAAAAAAACATATTGAAAATGTCAGTTACTGGCTTTGATAAAAACCATTGCATTGCCACGCACACATGCTCCAGGATTCATCAGAGGTAAATTCTATGCTAGGAGCTGGAAAGACATGAAGAACTATTTTTATCTACTAAGAAACTGACCCAAGGGCTTTTGGTGGGCGTTTGATCTCTTAAGCAAAGGGGAAAACAACACGATTGCATTCTCTCTCTCTGAGACACCCTTTTAAGGAGGAGACATCAAGTTGGCAGCAGCACTGGGGAGTCTAACTGACAAACTGGGTGGGTCCCGGCAAGGAAATCACACTGCGCCTCAATTTTGTCATCCAACAAGATGGGAGTGTAGAAGACACATAAAAAAGCAGCAAACGCTCCCATAGGAAAGGGGTTAAAACCCAGGTTAAAATTCAGCAAAGAATTTTATGCGAATTTGAATCATGTGGCTCTGAAACGATGTCACCGAAACATATTAACCAAGTGTCACTTCATGGACCTAATTTGAAAAAAGAGAAAATCCTATCTCCCTTTCACGTCTATGGGAAAGTTAGATTATCAGGCAAGTGCTGAATTATGCAACGTCACCAGAAAATCATCCTAGAAACACTTGCAGCGGGTGTGACAGTGTCAGGGGACATGTCATACCACTGCCACCAGAAAGGAGTACCGGAACCAGGGTTTTTCTTCAATTCCTTCTTCAGCTTTTAAATATAAAAATGATGCTTCAGTTTATTGGGCACAGTGGGGAAATAAAAATCTTCCAATTTGGGGGATCTTTACAATTATTACGTATATTACTGAGTCTTATTCCTTTAATGCCCAAATGTTTTCATTTGGAAGATTGGTATAAAAACATAGTCAGACTTTAATGTCTCCTCTAACAGGGTAAACTGGACAGAATTTGTTGTTGTTTTAACCCAGTGGCAAAGTCTTTGACTTTCTTGTGCTCTGCCCGGGCGCTGATGGATCTATGTTCGGTGGAGCCCAGCGGGACCACATTCTGGATTGTGCTCTTTCCCTTTCCTTGGTTACAAACTGTCAGCTGTCCTTCCTCTCTCCTGTCCAGGGTCCTTCCCCATGTGGCTTATTTTAACCAGCCACAGACTGGATCTCCGATAGCGAAGGTTTTCCAATGATAAGAGTTAAATACAAGCTGGGCTCTGAGTGAAGGCCCCAGGGTCCCATCCAGGGACAGGAGCAAGCTTTTGTGAAAGGCGTTTTGGCAGCCCAGAGATGGACTTTAGCTCTGTCTAAATTTCACCCTCCTGGAGCTCGCTCAGCCTTCAGCATCTGCAGGGAGGTAGAGGCAGCCCGGTGGGATCGCTGGGAGCCGGCTCAGGACCAGGCCCAGGCCTCGAATCCCACTTCCTCCTGTGTGACCGAGCACTATGTCACTACATCTCTGCGGTGAAGAGAGAACAGGGCCATCCCGAGCTTTACATCTGCCAAGTGTTCAGAGAGTGCCCGGTACCCGGTCTGTGCCAAATTAGTGTTTGTAAAGAAAAAAAATACAAAACTAGAAACATTAGCCAGGCGTGGTGGTGTACGCTTATAGTCCCAGCTACTCGGGAGGCTGAGGCAGGAGGATCGCTTGAGCCCAGGAGTTGGAGGTTGCAGTGAGCTGTGATGACGCCATGGCACTCTAGCCCGGGGAACAGAGTGAGACTTTGTCTCAAAAAACAAACAAACAAATACAATTCTGATGATTCAGATCATTAAAAATATGTGTTTTAAACGATGTGTAAAATATTGGTGGGGTTTTGGAGTTTTTAAAAAATTATTCCTTTGCTAACTTGTCTTAATGCTCACATTATATCTTCCTTGTGATTAATTAATAAGAAATCTAAACACCGTCAAGGTTTCTGTCTTGTAATAAAAAAAAAAATGGGGAGGGAGGAGAAATAAACTTTAGTGTTTCTTTGGTTAAACACACTAACCAAAAGGAGTGCAGAATAACATGTGACCGAATGTCAGGCAGGTCCCTTTGGCTTGCAAGGGCCAGAGAGAGATGGCCCAGCTGACCCTCGTCTGCCTGAAGTCCCAGGGCGGCCCCTCTCTCCCACCAGGCAAGAAACAGCAATGACAAGCCCACCAGGAGAGGAAGGGGGTGCTCAGTCCCGACTGTGCCTCTGGCCTAAACCTGCCCAGTTCGGCCCCTTCTGTGCCCCTGACAAGCAAAGAAGGGTGAGCTCAGACAAAATATTAAATATTCCTTGAAGGCTTCTGTGAAATTTTATAAGCTATAACTTCCCTTGCGGTTTGCCCTAGCGTGAAGTGTGCAAAGTTGCTCTCATCTGCAATACAGACTTTCAAAGTGAACAATAAACACAGTCTCGAATATTATCTGTGACGCAGCCACACTAAGCTGTCACTGCAGCCCAGGTATCCTTAGAGTCGATCATTTACCTGAAAGGGGGTCTCCAGTGCTGTCTGGAAAGCCATTTTCTTCTCCCTAAAAACCAAAAAAAGCAACCATCATTAAAATTATACCCCAAAATGAATGCGATCAACATTCCAACCTAGTTAAATTTCCACCGAAACCTGGGCGGAGGGTGGATCATAAGAATCATATTTTAATGGGCGGTGACACATGGCTCCCTCTGTAATACAAGCCCCCTGTGCTGTGTCCCAGCGCCCAGACCTCTGCCAGCCACACCGCAGACACTCGAGAAATATTTGTGAAATGCAGCGGAGTTGCTATTTTAAACGGTGGATCAATGCACGCAGCAATGCACCAGGGTTTTATTTTTATGTTACATTATGTGTTATTTTCCTTAGTTTATTTCTTACCTGCTCTTTGTTGGGCTTGCTTGTTAGTCTAAGGTACAATTCTTTCTCTTATCTATTATACTTATTTATTTACGTATATATTGCAAAGCAGCTAAAACTGGGAAAAGGTGGTGTCCAAATCTCTGCAGAGAGAATAGTGTTTCTGCCCCTCTGATTGGAGTTCTGGTTTTACAACCAAGGCCGTGCTACGGTATATGGCGAGAGGGATTCACTCTGATCTTTTTGGAGGAGTGTGTGTGTGTGTGTGTGTGTGAGAGAGAGAGAGAGAGAGAGAGAGAGGGAGGGAGGGAGAGAGAGAGAGTTTTCCATGAAGCCAGCAGAGGAGAACAGTCCCAATACACCTTTGTTTATGTTATCCCTATCTTTATACAATTAAAATCTCTCTCATCAGCTAATGTCAGCCCTTCCATCCATGGAGCTGCAGAAGAAACACAAGAGTTGAATCAAAAGCCTCAGGTTTTGTACCCTCAGGCCCTGCCCGTCCCAGTCTGGCCTGGGGTCCCTCATTTGTGTACCCAGACGGCTGCTGGCCTAGCCTGGCTCAGAGCCCTGTGCTCTCAGCTCTCTGAGAGTGTCACCCCTAAAGATGTGCTAACTCCACGCCGTTAGGTGCTTTCAGCATTTTCAACAGCCTTTCTCTCTTAACCTTCTAAGAAGCCTTTCTCCTCACCCCAAGCTCACCAATCCCCAATCTCAGCAGCGTATATACATCTGCCTAATCTCAAGTCTAATTTTTGTTTCCACACAAGAGCATTGCCATGTTTCCCCACCTAGATTTCCCCCCTAAGTAATCGAAATATGCCTTGCTTCTGGTCGGGTCACCTTCCTCACCTCTGTATTTTTTTTCTTTTTTTTTTTTTTGAGACAGAATCTCACCCTGTTGCCTAGGCTAGAGTGCTGTGGCATCAGCCTAGTTCACAGCAACCTCAAACTCCTGGACTCAAGCGATCCTCCTGCCTCAGCCTCCCAAGTAGCTGGGACTACAGGCTCGCACCACCATACCTGGCTAATTTTTTCTATATATTTTTAGTCGTCCAGCTAATTTCTTTCTATTTTTTTAGTAGAGACGGGGTCTCGCTCTTGCTCAGGCTGGTCTCGAACTCCTGACCTCGACCGATCCTCCCACCTCGGCCTCCCAGAGAGCTAGGATTACAGGCGTGAGCCACCGCGCCCGGCCTATGCCACTGTCTTTACTGGAACAAAAATGCAAGCTGCTTACCATGGTTCATATGATTTTTTTTTTTCATGAAGTTGTACTTTCTTCTCACATTTCCCTAATTCAGTGAGGAATGTGTATGCACCTGTGTGTGTGTCAGACAGAGAGAGAGAGCGAATGTGTGTATAAGAGTTACAGGAAGTCTCTGAAGGCACAGAAGTCTCTCTCTAGGCAGAGTTTTGCTTTCACAAGGCGAAACCCGACGCCCAGGACGGCAGGGCCACCACATGCTGCTGCACGGGGCGTGCAGAGACCTGCCTTGCCTCGTGTGCACAGCCTGGCAGGACAGGGCAGGTGTGCACGATCCTTGATCGGCACAGTCACGGTTCTGCTCTCCAAGCTGGAAACCTGGGCTGAGGAGACACCTCCCAGAGGTGTCGAGATGACACACAGATGTTAGAACTTGACGGATTCTTTGTGGTACTTGAGGTCCCTGCTGAAACCCGAACTTTTCTGTGAGTAGAAACTACCTCTCGTGGCATGGCTGAGTCGAGTGAGAAAATGTTACCAAGGTACCAGGTCTGGCCAAAATTATCCGCCTGCTGCAGGCAGGCACCATGACTCAGAATCACCTTAATGGCTGACAAGGACAGAATTTAGAGACATATCTACGATCTGTGTTCCTGGCTCTGATTGGCAGGTTGTGCTACTTTGTACGTTAGTTTTCTAAGAGTGAAATCGGAAAAGACTTATTTTTGTAAGTTTTCTGGTCTTACGGAAACCACACTCATGCCTTTGGTCAACTCCTGTTTATTGAGCAGTTACTATGTACAAGCCCCCTTATTGGAGCCTGTGTACAAAGATAAAAGGACCCGAGCCCTTGACCTCAAGACGCTACGCTGGGGACAGGGAGAGCACCCAGATGACCAAAATGTGAGGCAGAAGAGGGTCGGGTCCAACAGGCGGGTTCAGGTGAAGTCAGAGAGGAGAGGTTTCTTTCGACAAAAAAAGTGAGAGGTGGTTTCTTGGAGACAAAGATGTTTGAGATCGGCCCTGCTGAGTGGGGACTTGGAAGAAAGAGACATTTGGTTTTAAGCCAAGGCAACGAGAGGGACAAGAGGGACGTGGGAAGGAAACAGACTGAGGCTTGTCCCGGGAGCTGGATGTCATTTCACAGACAACGGGGAGTCACCGAGGGGCTCTCATCAGAAGCAGGGCATCCTCCGGGGTGTCTGGGATCAGGCTGCAGCGTGTGGGACACACGGGGATAAGGGACAGTGTGGAGGCCAGGTGACAGGGACAGGGGAGGCAAGGATTCATGAGACCCCCACACACTCCGGGACAGGAGGGGGATGGAGCAAGAGCCATGCAGAGGTGCAATCACTAAGGGCTGAGCAAAAGGAGGTGAAATGAAGAGCAAGTTTTGAAGAGGTGATGGCTAAGACGGTGTGGCCAGGCTCCGTCACAGCGACCTTGAGTTGAAAACATGGTCCTGGTCCCCGGGAGAGACCAGGGCAGGAGATGGAATTACGGATGTGAAAGTGATTCTGGAAGGAATGACCGGCAGTGGAGGCCAAGCTGGGAGGTCACAGCCAGGCCCTGAACGCCTACATTTCAGTGGCGGAGAATGGACATCAGAGACGGGGGAAGAAAAGCAGGAGGAGGCGACAGCATGAGAAGTTGCAGAAATGTCACGGGCTCTGAGGGCAGAGGGAAGACAGGATTTGCTAGGCGGAGAGGAGCAGTTCTAGTGGAGGGGTGGAAGAGACACCAGCTAAAGCCAGGTGGGCCGTGAGACCCTGGAAATGGCTGGAAAACCATGCATCGGCCTGCAAGGCCACCCTCCTCGGCCTTTCCTCGGCTTCGTGTCCCTTCTCTGCAAGGCCTCAGCTCAGACATCGCTTCCTCTGGGATGCTCTCTCCAAAGCCCCGGTCTGGGTTCTGTGCCCTGGGTCCCCTCCCAGCGCCCTGTCCACGCCAGCCCGCTGGGTGCTCGTTCCACGGGTCTGGAATCTCCCTCTGCGGCTCTAGACTGCAGACTGGACGCCAAGGATCTTGTCTGTGCTGCACCCTGGGGATTAGCACGTGGGAGACAGAGTTAACAGCACGTGTCTGTGGGAGGAAGGAAGGAAGGAAAGAGGACTCGAATCCAGACCAGGGCACGGGCTGCGATGTTCATGATGTTCTCTGCACCCCTCCCTCATCCCCCAAACCCCCTCTTGGCCTCTCCTGTACTCCTGCCTGCTTAGCCTTTGCCAAGTGCCTGGGTGCTGGATTCGTCCACCAGCTAGGCCCAGGGCAATCTTTAGTTCTGCGTGAACCCCACTCCACGGGGGGATTCCTGGGCCTTGAGGCATGTACACGTCTCCCCTGTTCTAAGCCAACCTCCGAGACCAAGCCCCCACCCTGCCCCCCTCCTCACCACCCCCCATTCCCTCTGGGCATCTCAGTGACTGACAGCTGGGCACACACGCCACGTGCCAGGTACATGATTCCAACTGGGTTAGTTCCCCTCATCCTCCAGATTCCGAGGGGCTGAGGACCACCAGGTACCAGTGATGACCCGCTGGAGATTTGTGTTTGGACACCTTGTTTTCATTCAGAGGGAAGTTCCAGTATGAAGTGCTGGTTTTGTAAAAGGGAACAGTTGCTCAGCGAGGTTGGCTGTGTATGCCGAAGACAAAGGTGTATGTAAGAAATCAGTTTATAAAAACCATGCATGCTAAGTGAGTAAAGGAATTAAAAATTCCGTTTATACAAAATCTTGCAAAACAGAAGGGTGGGAAACTTGGAGCAACTTTTTTTTTTGTTAGAGATGGGGTCTTGCTATGTTGCTCAGTCTGGTATCAAACTCCCGGCCTCAAGCGATCCTCCCGCTTCAGCCTCCCAAAGTGCTGGGAATACAGACGTGAGCCACCGTGCCCGAACCCATGGAACAACTTCTAAAGTGGCTTAAAATCCTTCAGTTTAAGAGGGGAAAAGGAACCAGGGCATTTTAAGCTAATCAGCAGCATCAAGCTGCTATTTTACTATCCTTTCTTTCCTTTTTAAACTTCTACTCCAATTACCATTTTTGCCTGAATATAAGTTATGAAGTTTAAAAACTTATCCTTGAGGAAAGAGGCAATTTCCTTAAAATCCAAGTTCTTTTAGACTGTCTCCCTTCATGGGGCATACTTGGACGTATCATTACTTTGAACAGAGTTACTGTTTGTGGAAAACACGCATGTGAACTTTACTAAACTGGGGGAAAAAGGAGGCAAAACAATTTAACACAGATTTAGCAATTTTTCCTGGGGGGGGTGTGACTTCAAAATAGCAATACAATAAAGTGGTTACACTGTGGAAATTACAAATACATTCCCCCGGGATAAATTTTTAAAACAAAAACAAAGCATAATGCTGTATAAATGGCTTAGGATAGAATTTCTGGAACCAGCATCACCTGCTGGTTCAAAAGTGCTCTTCTCACTAGCTCACGTGCACCACGATGCCTATCAAAAACCAAAACCAAAAGCAAACAAAACCCAGCAAATAACAAGTGTTGGTGAGGACGTGAGGACATTGGAAACTGCTGATGGGAATGTCAAATGGTACAGCGACTATCAGATGGTGGTTCCTCAAAATACTAAGAATGGAACTGCCCTATCACCCAACAATTCCACTTCTGAGTATATGCCCAGAAGAATTCAGAGCAGGGTCTCGAAAAGATATTTGCATACCCGTGTTTGTGGCAGCATTATTCACAAAAACTAAAAGGTGGAAACAAGCCCAGGGTCCATCAATGGATGGATGGATTAAAAAATGTGGTATGTACATAAAATGGAATGTTATACAGCCTTAAAGAAAACATGCTACAGCATGAATGAATCTAGAGGACATTATGCTAAGTGACCCAAGGCAGTCCCAGGACACATATTGTTGACTCCACTCATATGCGGTGCTTAGAGGAGTCGGATTCATAGAAACATGAAGTAGGATGGTGGGTGCCAGGGATTGGGGGAGGGGGAATAGGGAGTTATTGATTGCTCATTGGATACAGAATTCCAGTTAGGGAAGATGACAAAGTTCTGAAGATGTATGATGGTGACAGTTGTACAACAATGTCAGTGTACTTAATGCCAATGAACCGTATAATTAAAAATTATTAAAATGGTAATTTTTATGTTATGTGTATTTTACCATAATAAGAAAAAAAAGTGCTCTCTCTCTCTCAACACGGGCAGCAGGGAAGAGCTCTGCCGAGCTGTGTGCCTGGGTGAAATGATGCCCGCAGTACGCCAAGGACATCAGAGAATGACACTTACGAAATGGGAGAGGAGAAAAATGCAGCACCTCTGAATTAGACTCATCTGTGATTTGAAATGTGTGTAAATTAATTTAGTGACTTAAATCATATAGGTATGCATTTGGATAGTTTATCTACCTCCCTAAAACCTGATGTTAATGTTTCTCAACCCTGGCTGGGAAGAGATTCTCATTTAATTGGTATGGTGTGGCACGTAGACGGGGTTGTTTTTAAATATCTCCTTAGGGAATATTAAGGTCCCCCGGGGTTGAACACCAATATAAAATTCAAGTAGGCTAAAAAAAAAAAAAAAAAAAACCTCATTTTGTAAAATCTTCTCATTGTGAATACAAGGGAATTACCTTATATTTGGGGAAAATGTGTTAGCTGCTGCCAAGAATTCTTTGAGCAGAGAGAAAGTTGGCTAAATTACATGAGTTTTGCACTTTGGTTAGTTTGTCACCGATAGGTCCCATTTCTGCTCAAGTTGCTGCAAGCTCTGGGTACTAAGGAACAGTCTCCTCTAAAGACCTACACCTGGGACTTCATGCCAGGCTCCAAGTAGGAGAAACCCCAGGGCCCAGAGCACACCCTGGGGAAAGCTCTCAACTCAAGAGCTGAGTGTGTCGTCCACGTGGGGCTGGGCTGATGTGGCCAGGGACATTGACAGATTGATGGGGAAGTCCTGTCAAATAAAAATTATGGGTGGCCATTGGTTTGGACTGAGCTTCTGCACTGGGCCCAACAGACTAGACCAACATGGAGTCACTCGTGCTAAAGTTCCATTTCACCAACTTGAAACCTAAGCTGTTTACTTATAAGATGTTTTTGACTTACACATTTGAGGTACCAGTTGCTAAGGATTCCCAAGACAGATTCAGTATTTGTGAATATATATTTTTCTCAATATATTTATCATTGATGCACATCTAAATATTAGCACTAGACTATGACTCTCCTGTTGGGTTTTCCTAAAAAGCCAATCTTAGGCCGGGCATGGCAGCTCACACCTGTGATCCCAGTACTTTGGGAGGCCAAGGAGGGAGGATCACTTGAGGCTAGGAGTTGGAGACCAGCCTGGGCAACATAGCAAGACCCTATCTCTGTAAAAAAATAAAAAATTAGCTGGGTGTGGTGGTGCACACCTGCAGTCCTTGCTACTCGGGAGACCGAAGAAGGAGGATCGCTTGAGCCCAGGAATTTGAGGTTACAGTGAGCTATTATTGTGCCTCTGCACTCTTTCTAGCCTGGGTGACAGACAGAGACCATGTCTCAAAGAAAAAAAGAGTCCAGTCTAGGCCCTAGAATACAGAGACATAAACCTGTATAAATAAACCTCAAGATTATAATCCAGTAATGGAACAAAGACCTGTGTATAAATATTGAAATCACAAGGAGTTGCGTGTTAAAAAGGCACAGACAGAATGCCAGGGATGCACACAAAGGTGGGCGAGAATTCGAGTAAGACCCCAGGGGACAGGGAACGTTCCACTGAGGATGAAAGAACTCAGTAAGGAAGAGTGAAAACTTGAAATAAACGCTACGGTGCTTTGCCAGGATGCAAGCGAACCTGTGTGTAAATCTAGGTCTTTCTTCTCTTCAATGAGTTTTCTGTCCAATTACGAGGAAGACCTGCTACTTCTGGGGTTGAAGCGGGGGTCAAAGACCGCAGCAACTGCTCTGTGACTTTGAGGCCGGGCAAGCGCAGGTGTAATTTCAGACCCTGGCTATGGTTTGGAAGATGAAAGGGAAGGGGTTTTCCCCTTGGGTATGAAGCACGGTGCGTTACTGTTCAGAAATATCACAGCATTTCACAGGAGATTATGGTTTGTACGTGCAAACACAAGCAGACCGCTGCGATGGGGATATTACAGAGAGGCAGGGAGTTTTCGCTGCTGTCAATTTCATTCACAAATCCCAGGCTGTGCGACACAAGGGACGCTACAGCACAGGGTGATCGAAGGCTGCATGATGAGGAACTGCATTCCCGAAGGGCTCAGGTCAGCCTACGACGTTCCCGTGGTGGATAACTAAACCCTAGCTGCAGAGAGACTGTTTGGTTTCAAGGGTTAGCCTATGAAATGCTTCCCGCGCCTAAATACTACCTACATTTTTGGATAATTTATTCTAGTAATTCTTTCTTTAATTTGAAACAATACCAGAAACATACAAAAAGTAAAGATTACTCAAAATCAAGCTTTAAGAAAAGAAAAAGCAAAAAGAGATGCAAAAACCATTTTCTCTCAATCCATTATCCCATCTCTCAATCCCATCTTGCTCCCCCAAAATTATTAATTATAATCTGGGCACATCCTCCCTGATTTCTTGGTCATGGCCATACTCACAACCTATATATAGAGAGAGTTTTTTAGCCCCAAGTGGGTCTACAACTTGCTTTATCCATTTAACAATATATCATGGATATTTTTGCAGGGTAGTGGTCTCTCTTCTTTTTAATAGTTCAATAATGTTACACAGTGTCACTGGACCATAATTTATTTAACTAGTTCCTACAAAGGGGCGTGGTAGTTACCTGAAACATTGCTCTATTTCAAATGCCACACTGTGTATCTTACACTCTGTTATGATTTCTGAAGGATCTAGTCCTTACAGCGAGATTGCCAGATCGATGAGTCGTTGATGCCACCAAATAATTTTCTATAAAGTCATATCAACTTACGCTCTCAGCTGTGTGTGAGGACGGCTGCACCCTGACATCCACACCCGCCAAACGTGAAATGCTAACCCACTTGTGAAATTACAGTCAGCAGAGCACAGACTGGTAATGAGAAGAGAAGCCATTAAGTCAAACAATTAGAGCTGATGAAATAACTGTCCAGTGGAATTATTAATAAGCAAACTTCTCTTACAGTGAGATTGCCAGATCGATGAGTCATTGATGCCACCAAATAATTTTCCATAAAGTTGTATCAACTTACACTCTCAACTGTGTGTGAGGACGGCTGCATCTTGACAGCCATACCCACCAAAAGTGAAATTCTAACCCACTTGTGAAATTACAGTGCTAGAAAATGCTAGAAAGTGCTAGAAAGTGCTAGAAAGCAGGTGTTTTTGGCCTTTGGCTTGGATGTGTCTTACTGCAAGTATTTTATTCTGACCCAGTCCCAAAGCAGAAATAAGTCAAAGCCATGAGTATTAATAGACCACATCAAATCAGAACACTATGATTTTTTTCTTTCAAGATTTCATCTCTGGGATACTTCATTATAGAAAAAAAGTACTTGAGGCCCTGAAATGACGACTGAGCCTGGGCAGCGTGAATTTGTAGTGGGAACAACAAGAATAACCGTTTACATGTCAGGATTTTCTCTGGCAATCAAAAATAGAGAATGCACGGCAAGGCGCGGTGCTCACACCTATAATCCCAGCTCTTTGGGAGGCTGAGGTGGGAAGATCACTTGAGGCCAGGAGTTCAAGACCAGCCTGAGCAACAGAGTGAGACCCAGTCTCTAAAAAAAAAAAAAAAAAAAATAGAAAAATTAGCCAGGTGCAGTGGTGCACTCCTGTAGTCCCAGCTCCTTGGGAGGCTGAGGCAGGAGGATGGCTTGAGCCCAGGAGTTGGAGGTTGCAGTGAGCTATGATGATGCCACTGCACTCTAGCTTGGGTGACAGAGTGAGACCCTACCTCTAAAAAAAAAAAAAAAAAAAAAAGATTCCTTCTTCCTTCTCTAACTGCCTGGACAGCTGTGTGCCAGGAACACCTCTGTGGCCCATTTCCCAAGGGTACCACCTGTGTAGACAGGTAGACGGCAGCTGGAAGGCTGAGCTGAATCCGTCTCATCGGAGTCAAAAATACCAAGTATGTGCTCTAGGCAGAGTTTTATAGTCTTACCCAGTAGCACTGGTTCCTATCGAGGATGAAATAAGGAATTTCTAGGCAAACCAGAACTATCTGATCTTCCCTTAGAGAAAAAAGCCAAAGGACTCCCCAGTCTGCTACACAGATCCTGTTGGAGCTCGCAAGCCCGGCTGCGTAGCCAGAGGTGCAGGCAGGGGCCTGCCGGGCTGACTCGTGCCAGACACCATCTCCAGCCAGCGCTGCTGGGTCCCCTCCCTGTTGTTACAATGCACGTAATGACTCGGGTTTGCAGACAGTCCGGAGGGCCGGTTGCTCTGCCAAGGGGATGCGGCTGTCGGGTGGGATTTTGCCCACAGCCTCTCAATCCGATTTAAAGAAGGGAGCAGCCCCTTCATCTACCAACTTTGTTCTAGTAGCTTCTCCCTGTGCTAGTCTGCCAGGCCAGTATCATTGAACCGTGGGGCGGGAGGGAGAAAGTAAAACCTCCCTAGATTTAGGCAAGGCAAGAGGCCTCGCAGCAAGTGGTAAGGCCAGCTGCTGCCAACTCCGAAATGCTGGGCATCTGGCCGGCGGGGTGGGGTTGGCAGCGGACCAGGCCAGCTCTGCCACTCGTCACCTGCCCCAGCCTCCCTCTTCTGTAAAGCCAGGGAGCTGGACAATGTGACTTCTAAGGTTTCCTTCAGCTTTAACGTGCAAAATTGCCACACCGGACATCTGGGCCCCAGGCTCACTTTTTAAATTGTCGAGATTAGTGCCACCGAGACAACCCCCTGCTTTAGGACTGGGTGGCACCGAGCTTAGGAGATAAGGCACGACAGACGGGGCTCTGGCCTCTGAGTGGCCGGGCACGCGTGGGAGCTGGGAGGAAGAACAAATCTAAAATAGCCCAAACTTTTTACTCAGGAAATACATTACACCAACATATCCAGACATGGGTTCCTTGGCCTAAGAGACAGAGAAAGCGTTTGGGGGCTCAAAGAATATTCTCTCTCGTTCTTCCCCAGCAGCTGGGGCTGTCCTCCAGGATTAGCCCCACCCCGGCTGCCCAATTCCACTTCAGCTCAGAGGGTCACACCTGGCAGTAGGTGGGCAGAGCCCACGTACATGCCAAATGCAGGGTTAATGCACTGAGCATGCCTGCATTCCTCTACCCAGTGGGTGCATGGTCTAACCCAGCCTTCCTCGCCCTGGCTGCGCTGCAAAATCCCTGGGATATTTAAGAAATGTCAGTGCTTGGAGCCTACCCAAGACCACTTAAGCCAGAATCTCTGGGGCCTGGGGCCCAGGCACTGGCATTTTATAAAAGTTCCCCAAGTGACTCCAACGTGCAGGCAGGGTCCGGAGTCTTGGGTTTGAGCAGATCATAGATGGGTACTAGTAAGTTTTAGAAAGAAAATCCAGATCTGTTTTCTCTGGGCCACTAATAGGTCCTTTCCATGATTTTTCAAATCTGTCCTTAAGGATTCTCATTCCTGCCTATAATGCTAGTCACAGGGTGGCCACTGAGACATGCTGGACCCCACCTGTCACTTGGGGCCAATGTTTGGAGCACTTTCTGTGTGCAAAGTGAGGTACCAGGCTCATGGATTATCCAAAAATGGCTGGGGAGGGTAGGGTGGTGAGATGATATGCAAATGAAGCTACGAGGGACATTTGTGACTAATCTCGCCATCACTGCGCCTGTACATTTATGTTAACATACACTGAAATCATGCACCTATCGACCCTGCGGTGGAATAGGTGAATGTCACCCATGGCCAGACATGTATCTATCCTGTTCAGTGATTTTATTTTGGGGAAGGGAGTGGGGCACATCAAAATCATCTATGAGGCTTTTTAAAAAACTATTCCCTCCCTGAGAATGTTAGCCGGGGAGGGGGGAGGGCAGGGAGGAGGGAGAAAACAGGAAGGCTGAGAAACCTGCTCTTGCAGCTCTGGGAGTGCCGAGCTCCTGCAGCCTGGCCCTGCTTTCCTCCCTGTACCTCGTGCCTGCCTCTGGCGTCAAGGACAACAGCGACGTGGTCTAGCTAACGCCTTCTACTCTCCACCCTTTGCCCTCGTGGAGCGTCCTGGAAAACCCTTCAGAGCCCCCGTCTTGGGGCACATGCGCCTGGGCCAGCCCCGGCCGTCGGTGCCTTGAGCAGCGTCTGTTCCCGTGCACGTGTCCTGCCAGCTCAGCTCCACTGTGGGCTTCTGGAGGGAGGAACTTGGCCTTGTGCATCCTCTGCAAACCACCGCTCACACCACTGCCCGTGCAGCGGAAGAGGCAGGGCTGCTCGAACTTGAGTCAGCACAAGCCTCTTGATTTCGGGGGACTCTCCACGTCTGCTGCTTTTGCTGTCTTTCTTGAACACCTTCCAAAATACAGCGTTTGCTCTGGCCCCTTCAACACACCACAGTTGGTTTCCTATTCCCTATTCAAATGCCTCTCCTATTCTCCCCTGCTTTTCTTTTCTCTGCAACACCTACTGCTGGTAGAATTGCTCTATATTGTACAAATCTGATCATGGTTAGTCTTATTATTTTTTTTTTATTTTTATTTTCCTTAGGAAGGAAGAGACTAGTTTTATTTATTTGTTATATACCCATAAGACATTTATGATGTGCTGCATAATATTTCAAGAGTTTAAAAAATATTAACATGCTCCATCATCACCTCCCTATGAGGTAGGTACTAGTGTCAGGTCCTGTCTTTACTACCCTGTTATTTTGCATATGGGGAAACAGAGGCACTAAGAGGTTTGAGTAGCCTGCCCAGGGTCACAGAGGTTCCTCCATAGGAACTGGTGACTTGCATCGTCCCACTGTGCCGCCTCCTCGCCCACTAGAATGTCAGCCCCTGACAGCAGGGATCCTGTCTTTTGTTCACCACCATGTCCCCAACACTTTGAGCGGTACCTGGGACAACCCGACCCACTGTCTGAACAAATTATCATCCACACTTTACAGCGAGTGCACGCCCCAAACACGACATGGGGGCGGGGAGCAAAGACAAATGGGGCAGCCTCTCTGCCCCTAAAGAGCGCACAGCCTAGTGCAGGGCTTTTCCAGCTTTTTGGACCACAACCAACAGAAAAGAAAGATGTCACACCATTTTCCATAAATGAATGTGCTTTAAAAACTGTACAGTGGAAATCAAAAATTTACAAAAATAATTCTATTGCATGCACAGCATTTTGACACATTTTCTATTTTATTCTATGGCATTCTACTCCTTTCATTGGTGGAAATGCTCGTCGAGACCTAAGGCATTGTTATGACTTTCTAACCTATCTCATCACCTGAAGTTTGGAAAATGCTGAACTGTAGGCAGACTGCGAGTAAGAGAGGTCTACATAAAAGAAGGGGACAGGGAAAGACCCTTGGGGGACAGGAGACCTCTGACTCTTTGTTTAAAAATGGCAGCAGGAAGATGGCCCATTCTTCTATTAGGGTAAAAAGGAGCTTTCATTCTTCATATGAAGCAATTCTATTTATAATATCTCAAAATGTAAGTGTGGGCCAGGTGGGGCGGCTCACTCTTGTAATCCCAGTGCTTTGGGAGGCCAAGCTGGGAGGATCACTTGAGCCCAGGAGTTCAAGGTTACGGAGAGCTATGATCATACCATTGCACTCCAGCCTGGGTGATAGAGTAAGACCCCTGTCTCAAAAAACATAAAAAATAAAAAGAGAATGGAAAAGGATATTCCATCAAAATAATAAGCAAAAGAGAGCTAAGGTGGTTATCCTAACATTACACAAAATAAACTTTTTTTAAAAAAAAAAGTCAGTGCCATACCCTGCAAATTTCAATAATGAATCGTGATTGCTCACTCTCCGGCAGTTTACACTTGGGAACTTGGACTTGTCAATCCTGCAAGCACTCCGGGTGTTGGAGCTCTCAACCATCCATCCCAACATGGGTGGAACTGCTGAGAGAAGGGAGAGGCTCAAGGTTGCTGAGCAGGGAGTCTGGAGACAGAGGACCTGGGGTCCCATCTTGGCTCTCCTGGAACATGCACAGATAGCTTAACTCTTCTGCGTTTCTTCCTCTATGAAGTGGAGGTAATGCTTTACCTCCCAAGACTGCTGGAGCCATCAAAACTGGGCACCACATTGGCCCCTAACAAGAGAGTGAGTCTGTCCCTTGAAGGGAGGCATTGACTTCTCCTCTCCATCTAGGAAAGTTCTAGATGGCACCTTCTTCCAATAGAGAGCTGTTTCATCTACATTAAAAATCTGTTGTTTAGTGTAGGCAACTTCATCAGTGATTTTAGCTAGATTTGGGTAACCTGCTGTAGCTTCTCCATCAGCACTTGCTGCTTCCCTTGCACTTTATGTTATGAAGATGGTTTCTTTCCTTAAACCTCACGAACCAACCTCTGCTAGCTTCAGACTTTCCTTCTGCAGCTTACTCACCTCTCTCAGCCTCCATAAAATTAAGGAGGGTTAGGCTCTTGCTCTGGATTAGGCTTTGGCTTAAGGGAATGTTGTGGCTGGTTTGATCTTCTATCCAGACCAATAAAACTTTCACCAAGTCAGCAATAAGACATGATAAGAATCCGATAAGAGTAATTGCTTTCTTATCATCCGTGTGTTCCCTGGAGTAGCACTTTTAATTTCCTTCAAGAACTTTTCCTTCTTCGCATTCATAACTTGGCTAACTGGTGCGAGAGACCTAGTTTTCAGCCTCTCTTGGCTTTGAACATGCCTTCCTCATTAGGCTTAATTATTTCTGGCTTTTGATTTAAAGTGAGACACGTGTGCTTCTTCCTTTCACTTGAACACTTAATGGCCACTGTAGGGTTATGAATGGCCTAATTTCAATATTGTTGCATTTCAGGGCTGGGGAGGCCTGAGGACAGGGAGAGAGACGGGGAGGGGGCACTGTCTGTCGGTGGAGCAGTCAGAGCACAAACATTTATCAAGTTCCCATCTTATGTGGGTGCGGTTCGCGGCACCTCAAAACAATTACAATAGTAACATCAAAGATCACTGATCACAGACCACCATAACAGATATAATAATAATGGGAGAAGTTTGAAATATTGGGAGAATGACCAAAAATGTAACACAGAGACAAAGTAAGCACATGCTGTTGGAAAAAATGGCACCAACAGACTTTCTGGATACAAGATTGCCAAAACCTTCAATTTGTAAAAAAATATGTATCTGCAGAGCACAATTAAGTGACCCACAGTAAAATAAGGCATGCCCGTAAATGGACAGACATTCCTTGATCGTGGGTAGGAAGGCTCAGTGTTGCCAAGATATCATTTTTTCCCAGTTGATCTATAGATTTAATGCAATCCCAATCAAAATCCCAGCAAGTTATTTTGTGGATATCAACAAACTGATTCTAGAGTTTATATGGAGAGGCAGAAGACCCAGGATAGCAAGAGACACGGTATTGAAGGAAAAAAACAAAGTCAGAGGACGGACACTACCCAACCACAAGGCTTACTATAAAGCTACAGCAATCGAAACAGCGTGGTATTGGCAAGGAACAAACAGATGAATAAAACAGAGGAGAGAACCCAGAGATAGAACCACATAAATGTAGTCAATTGATTTTTGACATAGGAACAAAGGCAATTCAATGGAGAAAAGATAGTTTTTTTCAACAATTGGTGGTAGAACAATACCAAAAAAAATGAGTCTAGACACACCCCTTATACTCTTCACAAAAATTAACTCAAAATGGATCACAGATGTAAATGTAAACTGCAAAACCATAAATATCCTAGATAATAACGAAGAAGAAAATCTAGATGACCTTGGGTTTGATGATGACTTTTTGGATACAACCCTAAAGTAACCATTCATGAAGGAAAGAACTGACAAGCTGGACTTCATTAAAATTAGATGTTTCTGCTACATGAAAGACACTGTCAAAAGCATGAAAAGACAAGCCACAGAGTGGGAGAAAATAGGCCGGGCGCGGTGGCTCACGCCTGTAATCCCAGCCCTCTGGGAGGCCAAGGCGGGTGGATCACTCAAGGTCAGGAGTTCGAGACCAGCCTGAGCGAGACCCCGTCTCTACTAAAAATAGAAATAAAAATTATCTGGACAACTAAAAATATATATAGAAAAAATTAGCCGGGCACGGTGGTGCATGCCTGTAGTCCCAGCTACTCGGGAGGCTGAGGCAGAAGGATCGCTTAAGCCCAGGAGTTTGAGGTTGCTGTGAGCTAGGCTGATGCCACGGCACTCACTCTAGCCTGGGCAACAAAGTGAGACTCTGTCTCAAAAAAAAAAAAAAAAAAAACAGAGTGGGAGAAAATATTTGCAAGACATACAACAGATATGAAGGACTGTTATCTAAAATATACCAAAAAAACCTCTTAAAACTCAACAATAAGAACACAAACAACTTGATTAAAAAATGGCCAAAGATGTTAAGAAGCAACTCACCAAAGATGATACACAAATGGCAAATAAGCTATGAAAAGACATCAGACATCATCAGGGAATGCAAATTGAAACAACAGTCAGATACCACTCCGTATCAATTAGCATGGCTAAAATCCAGAACATTGACACCACCAAATGCTGGCAAGGATGCAGAGCAGCAGGAAATCTCGTTCATTGCCCATGGGAATGTAAAATGATATGGCCACTTTGCAAGAGAGTTTGGCGGTTTCTTAGAAACCTAAACATCCTCTTACCATACAATCCAGCAATTGTGCTCTTTGGGATTTATCCAAAGGAGCTGAAAACTTACAGCCACACAAAAACCTGCACATGGATGTTTATAGCAGCTTTGCTCATAATTGCCAAAACTTGCAAGCAACCAAGGTGTCCTTCAGTAGAGGAATGGATAAATAAACTGTGGTATATCCAGACAATGGAATATTATTATTTTTAAAATTTTTCAATCACGTGAGACGGACTCAATTTTTTATTCTATTTTTTCCTATTTGATTTTTTTCTCTGGCTTTATTAGCCAAAGGTATGACTGACAAATAAAAACTGCATATATATAGGGTATACAACATGATGTTTTGGTATATGTGTACATTGTGAAATTTTTTGTGTGTGTGGTGAAAACCTTTGAGATCTATTCACTTTGCAAATTTCAAATATGCAATACATTTTTAAAAAATTATGGGTATATAATAGTTATATAGATTTTTAGGGTACACATCATGTTTTGATACAGATGTACAATGGGTATGAATCAAAGCAGGGTAACTGGGGTATCCAACACCTCAGGCATTTATTATTTCTTTGTGTTAGGAATATTTCAACTCCACTCTTTCAGTTGTTTTATAGTATACCCTAACTTCTTGTTGATTGTAGTCACTTTCTGGAGCTATCAAATATTGTTCATTCTATCTAACTACCTAACTATGTTTTTGCACCTATTAACCATCTTCATTTTACACCCCACCCCCCACCACCATTCCCAGTCTCTGGTAATCAACATTCTACTCTCTGTCTCCATGAGATCAATTATTTTAATATTTAGTTTCCACATATGAGTAAGAACATGCAAGATTTGTCTTTCTGTTCTTGGCTTAGTTCATTTAACCTAATGTTCTCCAGTTTTATCCATGTTGTTGCAAATGGCAGGATTTCATTCTTTCTTATGGCTGTATAATATTCCAACAATGGAATATTATTAAGCACTAAAAAGAAATGAGTTATTAAACTGAGAAAAGACATGCAGAAAACTTAAATGCATATTACTAACTGGAAGAACCCAATATGAAAGGCTTATGTATTATATAATGTATGATTCCAACTCTGTGACATTCTGGAAAAGGCAAAACTATGAGGAGAGCAAAAGGATCAGTGGTTGCCTGGGATTGGGGGAGGGAGAGATGAGCACATGGAGCGCAAAGAATCTGTAAGGCAGTGAAACTAGTCTGTTAGACACTATAAAGGTGGATATGTGTCATTATACGTTTGTCCAAACCTACAGAATGCACAACACCATGCATATATCTTATCTTCCCTGCCAGATTGCAAATTCCTTTAGGGAAATCCATGTGCTGTGTGTTCTCCACAAAATTCCTAACTATGTTATTAACAAATATTTGCTGAGAAAATTAACCCCACCTTCTATAGAGAAAACAAATCCCATTAATTATCCTTCTTCTATGAATCTATCCACTCCTGTAGATTCCTCCTCATCTTTGTATCAGTAGATTCCTTACCTTTGTATTAGTCAATTCCTTATGTTTCCCATCCTAAAAGAAAGGAAGCTTTTTCTGTACTTTTTAACACCCTCAAATAACAGCTTAATATATCTCTGCTACCGTATGAATGTCTTGAGAGAGCTGCATAAACTTTCTCATACTCCTTAACTCTCGCAAGTGGGTTTGTGTCCACATGACTGATTCCCTTCCTGAAGGGTCCCAGTGACATGTGAATGGACAGATCCAAAGGTGTCTCTGTAGTCCTCACCCTCGATCACACTGTACCTCCTGAGGGTGGTGACCATTCCTTCCCCGGCACGCCAGGCAATGTCCTCCCTGGCTTTTTTCTCTCTTTATTCAATACATATTTATTGAGACCTACTACGTACCAGACAGTGAAGATACAATTATGAGCAAGAAGACACAGGGTCTCTGCCTTCAGGGGCACAGTCTAACCAGTGGAAGGGACAATGAGACAATCAGCAAACATATAATTAGGAACAAGCGCAAGTGCCACGAAGTGCCTTGACCATAGTTGGCTTTCTCTTCGCCGGCTATTCCTCTGGCTACTTCTGAGCTCTTGTCTCCCTCTGGCCTGCAAAATTAGGTGTTCTTCAAGGTTCCATCTTGGTCCTCCTCTTTGCTTTCCCACAAAGACTGTCTTCCTTGCCAATCTTATCCACTCCTAGGACTTCAACTATAACCTCCCAATGCATGAATCCTAAGCCAATACCTATTGCTGCATTTTCTACCACCTACGGGGCATTTTCATAAACTGTCTCCCTGGTATGACAAGTCTCACATACCCCAAACTCCACAAACCTTTATCTCCTCTTTCTTAACCAACCAACCAACCAACCAACCAACCAACCAACCAACCAACAAAACTCAATTCTAACAACATACAAATCTGATCGTCTTCCTGAATCCTCTACTGATATTGTTAATAGCAACCATCTCCAAGGGACAGGCTTAACACCTAGTCTCATCTTCCTTCTAGTCCCCTTGGGGTCCCAGATATGGTCATGGGGCTATCACTTCAGTTCCCCCGTTATCTTCTACCAACCCGTGTCTGACATTCAATGCTCTGGGGTTCTGACCCCAACTTACCTTCCCACCTCAACACCTAAGATCTCCCAGTAAAGTTCACTCTGTCGCAGACTCTGTCTATACCATTCCGTCTATTGGGAGGGCTTTCACCTTGGCCCTCAAACTCACATCCCAGAATCTGATACCAGCTGCACCTGGAATCCCAAGGTTGATGTGAACACCTCAGTTCTCGCCTTCTCAAGATTGAAGAATGAAAGTGAGCAACAAAGAACGTGTCGCAAGCAGAGAGAGCGTTTATGGAAACAAAACCGCATTCTTGAGGGTTAAGAGGGGGTGCATGTCCCAGCAGATCATGGCCCCGGGGTTTCTGTGTCATCCATCCCTTTTTCTCCTCTCTGGCCTCTCCTCCTTTGTGACATTGTCCCTTCCACCTTTTTTTAACCAATGGGCAGGGGAGTTTTTCATCTTATATGGTTAGGCCTGGATGTGTCGTGGCACCCAAAGCCCACTTGGGCAGAGGGGGCAAGTGATAATGTCGTATGATGTGCCTTGTGTTGTTCCTGTTGTGTTTCTTGTGACACGGTTATTTTGTTACTGTTACAGTATGTTTCTTACTCAGCATTGTTCACACTGCCCGTTGCGTACTTCCTCTGCTCACCTCTTACTACCTACGCCAACAGAATCTGTTTCTGTGTCAGAGATGTTCATGTCATATTGCCCTTGACCATGACAGCAGCGTGACCATGGAGCAGACTGTGTAAAATGTTTCTGGGAAATCAAATAACAAAAGTATGATATAAAATAATTTGCAGTTTTTACAATTACGTGTATGAAAATATATAAAAGAATGCATCAAAGTGACAAAAACAGTTGCATTAGAGTGGTGGAATCGTGGATGAGTGTTTTCACTGATCTAGAATCGAAATTCTATTTAGTGTGCTTTTTCAAGCAAACTTTTTATTTTAGAATAGTTTTAGATATATACAAAATTTGAGAAGATAGCATAAAGAATTCCTATATGCCATGCACCCAGTTTCTCTTATTATTATTATTATTTATTTTTTTTTTTTTTGAGACAGAGTCTCGCTTTGTTACCCGGGCTAGAGTGCCATGGCGTCAGCCTAACTCCCAGCAACCTTAAACTCCTGGGCTCAAGCGATCCTACTGCCTCAGCCTCCCGAGTAGCTGGGACTACAGGCATGCGCCACCATGCCCAGCTAATTTTTTCTATATATTTTTAGTTGTCCAGATAATTTCCTTCTATTTTTAGTAGAGACGGGGTCTCGCTCTTGCTTAGGCTGGTCTCAAACTCCTGACCTCGAGCGATCTACCCGCCTCAGCCTCCCAGAGTGCTAGGATTACAGGCGTGAGCTACCGCACCCAGCCCCAGTTTCTCTTACTATTAACATACTACATTAGTATAATAGTTTTGTCACAACTAAACAACCCAATGACTTAATGTAGTTTTTAAAACTTAAAACCAAATAAACAACAGAGGAAAAATGTCATTCTTTCCATTACCTCTAACTCCAACTTAGCATCCTAGTATTCATTATTTTCCTTTTTTTTATTTTATGACTTCAGATTCCTTTTGGAATGGATTCTTGGCTACAAACTGGAACACATCTTTGCTTTACCATCATTTGCCATACGCTTGATATACAAGTAAAGTGGCTAAAACTTTATTGATTGATAAAGGTCTCAGGAAATGTTTATGGTTTAAATATCTGAGCTTTACTCCCATCCTAGGATCTAACTGTGTGCACACTGCCTCTCCAACACGTCTGTAAGCTCTGCCCAGGGTTTTCTCTCTCTCCTCCTCCTCCTGCCTTTTTATAATGTCCAAGAATTCCCAGTCCAGATCTGTTCTCAGAGTATATGCTCAATAAATACCAGTTGTAATTCGTTGTAGGAGTAGAACAGTTCTAGTAGATGGAGTATGGATTTTAAATGACTAGAAGGGTTAGTAGAAGTGGAATTTTAGTTCTTAAAGTATAAAAATCACTACAAGGGCAGTTAATAAATATTCTAAAGACCCTATTTCCACCTTGCTCTTAACATTTGAACTATAGAAAATGGAGTGTGGGTCGTTTTTTCTTCTAAACGATTCTTCCCTAGTGAGTTTTCTTTGTTCTAACTGCCAAGTTGGTTTCAAAGAATCTTTCTGAGTATTAGCAGTTAAAACAAATCCTATAGATTATACAAAGAACAAAACCAACTGAAGTAGCTAGCTTATAGTCCTACTTTTTATAAGAATAGAAGACATTCTGTTTTAAAATAGAACTTAAAAAAATCTTAACTAGATCTTTCCCATCCTTTTTTAGTTGATAAATATATTTTCATCTTTTAGGATAGTCTTTACTTAATATAGCCAGAATTATAACACCAAAATTAGGAAAAATGCCGAACAGTGTGCTAATGTGTATTCTCTACCTAATCTTAAGTGGTTTTGGAAAATCCCTAAGAGAAAACTCAATGAACAGTGCACCATTCTTTTATCTTCAAGGGAGTCTACATGTTGCAAAAACTGTCAGGAGCAAAATTTTGTTAAAGACATTAGAATTACAAGAAAAGAAAAATGTATACTTTCAGTTTACTAAAACGGTTCAAATTCAGTCAGTGCAGAAGCCAATCATTAGACTATAATTCCAAGGAAAAAGAGTTAAGAGTTTGATATTCACAGTCCATGACTCAAGATTCCCCCAAATAAATTTAAAAGTAGCACTACTGACAATTTTCAAGAGTTATGTGTCATAATTAAAATGGTTTATTTTATCAACTATTGGGTTACTTTGCTTTGTTACAGAGGTGATTTGACAACCCAGAGGTATTACGTTAAAGTTTTATTACAGATTGATGTTTTTAAAGCAAGATTAAACAAAACTTTGTTAAAAATTAACTTGGTGTTATAGAAGGAGGAGAACCAAACCAGCCTCTCTTGAGGCAAGACATGCTTTTTGAGACGTTTAACATGTTAAATAGAGTTTAGCACACGTGAGGTGTTGTGCAGTTTTGCTAATGAGCTTTGAGTGAGTGAACAGAGGTGGACTGGTCAGTACAAGAAGTAACTGAAGCACATGGTGACCCAGGGAAGCCTCTGGAAGGAAGTCCATGAAAAGGTGAACAGTGGAATGACAGGCAATTCTCACTATATTTTTTGCACTTTTTTTGCACAATCTGAACTTTACAATAATAAACATTCTTTTATAACCATAACACAATAAACACATCTGCTCTTTTAAAAAAGACAATATAAATAATATATCAAAGTTTGATGTGTGTTATACAAAAAAGAATATAAAGGCTTCAAAAACCATTGCAAAAATGTTATTAGAGTATCTAGTTTTGTTGTGTCTTAAAAAAATTTTTTAACCATCCATAGCATACCAACTGCAAGGGAAAGAAAGCAACTCTCCTTTCTAACTCACTAGCATTGGCCTTCTAGTCTTAACATGTAGGTAAATATTTATTTCAAAGAATGCACTAAAGATACCATGGCTATTAGAAATAACAAAAGTTCTATAGATATGCTACCTGACTGGGATGCTTAGAGATCATTTTCAAACTTCTTATCTGGAAATATTGTCCTTCATTCTTTATTTTTAAAGCTCTATAAGACACTTCCAAAATTCTAGGTGGATTATCACGTGCCTAAGGGTAAAAATAGAGTTGAAATTATTCTTACCTGATGTTGCATATCAGAATTTGGTGGGCAGGTCAAAGTAATTGTATCACACTCCTCAGCTGGGGGGGAAAAAAAGAAAAGACACAAAGCTTGATAAAGAAATCACACCCCCTGTGGTGTAAAACCTAAAATTAAGGCGCCGTATCAGGTGTTGCCCTGATATCTAGTAAAATCAGTAGGACCTAAACTGCAAGTTTCTCCACCACCTGTGCTCCCAAGGATAAAGTCCCCGGCTGAACAATGCTCCTTGTCAAGGGATTAGGCACAATTCCTACTTATCTTAGAGTAGCAGGTTTCAGTTTCCTGCCGGCCATGGAATTATTCAAACAGGCCAATCACGTCCTCCAGGGGGAACAGGGGGCCACCTCATCCTTTTGATACTACAATGCTGGCCTCACCTGGCCCAAAGCTGGCTGTTCACTCCGTCCCCAAGTACACCACCGTGTGGCCCTGCGTGGCATGTAGTGTCCTCCTCCTGACTATATCTGTGTGACTCAGAACCTGCTGTCGACCTCAGCCACTCAGCGTCTGGCTCTCTCTGTCATCCGAGCACAGGACCCTTCCGTTACCAACGGGGTGAGGAGGAGGTGATCAGAACTGGGCGACCCCACCAGGATCGGGGACATTAATTTCACCGATGGCGGCGTGGGCCGCCTGGGATGGAGCCGCCAGCTGCCCCGGACTCGCACTTCGGCCGGGGCGGTGGCGTTTGCTAGCTCTTCCCACCTCTCAACCCGCGATGAAAACCGCTGTGACTTATAACCATGACTCAAGCATTATAGAAGTGATCCATGTGACCTAAAATATTTGTGGCCCCAGCGTGGTGCGCTGTCGCGTTCGGCCCGTGTCGGGCCGGAGGCGCCCCCTGCTGGCAGGGCGGTGGCAGCGCAGCGCCTAAGTGGCCGCGGCTCAAGTCCCTGAGCGCCGCATCTAGCCTGGTGACATCGCTGGCCACAAGGGGCAGACATACAGACATTTGCGGGAGTGTGCACCCCCAGGACAGGCGTGGGGACGGCGCTCTGTGAAATCTGCAGAAGGGAAGGAGATCACCACCCCGGGGGGGATTCTGCCCTGGTTGCCAGTGTTCAGGCTGGGGCGGTGGCCCTGCCTGTCCCCTAAGCCGCCGCTTCCCTTGCCGCTGCCCCTGTGCTCTCCTGACCCCCCAGGGGGGGAAGTGCGGAGCCCTGGCAGGTGGTGGCCCCAGGCTCTGACGAAGAAAGAAAAGCGAAAGAGGCGTTAGGTGCACCTGGGCTTTGCTTAGCAGGGCTGCTCTCCCACAGGGCAAAGGGCAGATGTCATCACTGTGGGGTCAGTGGCCGCCTCCCCCCCGCCCCCAGGCTACAGACAAAACCACCTGACTGGCTGTGGACCCCGACCCCAGGGAGGCCCATCGATCCTGATTCCCTGGAGGAGGAAGCAGCCACCTAAGAGGTGAGCCACAGGGACCCCAAGACTTTCCCGGTAACCACCCAGAAGGTCCCCATCATGGATGATCACATGGGACACAAACTGAAAGCCACAACTTTATGTGGCTAAATAAGCCAAAAGATCTGGAGAGAATTTGTACAGGAATGGACAAAATCCATAAAATAATTAATTACTAATTTTTTTAAAAATCTGTGTGGCAGAAAAGACAGGGCCATGGCGGAGCTTGGTTTCAGTCCATGGACCTCTGGGGTCAGGGGCCCAGCACCCTGCCGCTGACGCCCGGGCTGCAACAAAGACCCCGATCCTGGGAGTTACAGGGAAAGTTCCAGAGCCCTGGGGCACAGTAAAGGGCTTAATGCAAACGCGATGAAAGCCCAGGTCCTTAAACCCCACGAGAGCGTGTGAGCTAGCATAGGGAAGGGTCCCGACCCTGGTGGCCCTGATCCAAGGCTCTCTGGAGAAGGAAATGTACAAATACGAGCGCAGTAGAGAAGACTGCCTCCGCCTTCCCATATATATCCAGGGACAAAAAAAAAATAGGGAATGAAAATAAGAGAGAAAGAAACCTGGACACAGGAGAGGAGATAAAAGAAAAAAAAAAAACGAACTGAAACAGAGCTCCACAATATGACCTATTTGGAAATCAAAATTCACTAAAATAAATAGCAAAAAGATACAAGAGTGCAGACTGGCTTTGTGTCCTACAACATAGATTTTGAATTCACTTCAACAACTGCTAAAATGTACCAACTGACAAGCCTTCATGGACTCAATCAGTACACCGGCTTGAATTACAGTTCTATCTGGAGATGCTACTAAATGTAAACATGGTACCCCCTATAATCTTAGGGGAGGTATTGGATATAAAATAGAGGACAAATAGATATGCCTCACTCTAACCATCAGAACTATTGTTTTTCCTATATTTCCCATGGTCATAGCACCCATTGTCCTAAAATATCTTATTGTGGGCCTGGGTGCTCTGACCTCATTAAATTAAATTTTTGGCAATTACAAGTTGGCTTAACTAAATGAGACCTTATAGATCCCCAAGTTAAAATAATTGATATGGATACCCTAATGTAAATTAAAACAGGGCCTTCAAAGATCAAAAGGTATTGTGCAAGATCTAATTAGCAGGCCTGGAGTGGTGGTTCATGCCTGTCATCCTAGCACTTTGAGAGGCCATGGCAGGAGGGTCGTTGAGGCCAGGAGTTTGAAACCAGCCCAAGCCAGGGTGAGACCCCATCTCTACAAAAAAATAAAAAAATTAGTCTGGTGTGATGGCATGCACCTGTAGTCCCAGCTACTCGGGAGGCTGAGGCAGGAGGATCACTTGAGCCCAGGAGTTTGAGGTTGCTGTGAGCTGCAATGATGCTACTGCACTCTCACCTGGGCAACAGAGTGAGACCCTGTCTCAAAAAAAAAAAAAATGACCCAATGAGCGAAGGGGTGGTTATCTCAACTGCTTCTCCATTTAGCAGCCTAATTGGGCCTATTCTTAAACTTGGGAAAAAAATGAACGGTACGTCATGGTGGATTGCTGCAGCCTTACTGCTGTGGTCCCATCCCTGAAGGCTCCCATACCCAATGGCCAATACGACTGAAATTATTGACTGCGTCCAATCAGCAACTACTAACTATTTTGCTATTATAGATTTGGTTGATATGTTCTGTTTGGTGCCTATTTCAACAGCCTCTCAGTAGAAGTCCTCCTCCTTCGCCAAAAAAAACCCACAATGCATCTTTACAAGGCTGAGACACTTCAACAGCCTAGTCATCACACACAAGCTCTGCAGGCAGGATCTAACTGCATGCGACATTCTCAGGACCGTTGAATGACATCACATGGATGATATCCTCCTCTGAAGACATTCATTCAACACACTCATCCAGGCCATGCAAATCCAGTCCTCACAAAAACACTCACGGAGCCTTGCTACTGCAAACGCTCTTCCTACTACAAAGCCTTCCTGGCACAGTCCCTGGGTGTTTGCTCTGTTCCCAAGTGCAAGCCCATGTGGCGTTCCATGGTATGCAGTATCCTCCTCCTCTGGGCTGTGGATGTACGTGACTCATAAGCTGCTCCCATCTCATCTACCCTGTGCCCAGTGTCATGTGTTTGGCCATCCCCATAACCCTAAGATGGGATCCCTTCCCTACCAATGGAGCGAAGAGAACGCAATCAAAACACATTCTCCCGTGATTAACAGTACATCAAATTCCACCATGTTCATTCATTGGTCTGACATGGTACTAAGCCTTTCAGACAGCAGAGTGGGATTATGTTCATCCTGATAGCTCACCCCACCTAAAGGTCAAACCCAAACCATTTCAGTTCTATTATTCAAGTTCAGGTTTAACAAGGTTTAAACTGATGTCAGTGAAAGGCAAAGGAACTTGAAATGCACGCTAAATGTTGAACATCTTTCAAAACGAACTGTTCGGACAGAATTCCATTCTTGGGTGGTTTTACACATGTATTAACTTCACAGTTTCCCCACTTGTGGTACAGATTGTACAAAATGTGTTAAAAAACTCATTTTGTTCCATCAGATTCTAATCTTTAGTCGCAGAATTCAAAGCCATTCTCAAAACTTGAAAGTTCATAAACATACAGCATGTTTTAAAAGAGATTTTTAGCATCACGTAAATTTTTAGAGTTAGAAAGCTTTACACAGAACTGTTTAACTCAGGGTTCAAAAGCCAGGGTAAAGTGAGGGATTGAATGATTCATTTATTTATTTTTTATATCCATTAACATTCATTTGCCTATTACTGAGCTGGGCTACTAGATTTGTTCAAATAAGGGACTATGTATACTCAGTGCCTCACACAATTCTGGAGGAAAGGACTTTTTTTCTTAATAATATTATCTAAGAGGCTAGGCACGGTGGCTCACGCCTATAATCCTAGCACTCTGGGAGGCCGAGGCGGGAGGATCACTCGAGGTCAGGAGTTCGAGACCAGCCTCAGCAAGAGTGAGACCCCGTCTCTACTAAAAATACAAAGAAATTATGTGGACAGCTAACAATATGTAGAAAAAATTAGCCGGGCATGGTGGCGCATGCCTGTAGTCCCAGCTATTCGGGAGGCTGAGGCAGGAGGATCGCTTGAGCCCAGGAGTTTGAGGTTGCTGTGAGCTAGGCTGACGCCACGGCACTCTAGCCCGGGCAACAGAGTGAGACTCTTGTCTCAAAAATAATAATAATAATAATAATACTATTATCTAAGAACTGTAAACTAAAAGCATAGTCTTTTACTGAGGTTCTGTATGGTATCTTTCTAAAGCTTGAGTGGTGGTCATCTGGCCTAAGCTTGTGTTTCTCCCAATGCAGCCCTCAGCTCTTCTGCATCCCCACCACTTGAGCCGCTGGTCAGCAATGCAGATCCCTGGGCTCCATCCCAGGCCCCCTAGACTGGAATTTCAGGGATCCCAGCAATCTGTATTGTTAACATGCACCCCATGTAATTCTTGTGTTTGGAAACAGGGATCTCACTACATTGCCCAGGCTGGGCTCAAACACACAATCCTCCCAGGTAGGAGGGACTTACAGGTGTACTCCATAATTCTGATACACACTAAAGTATGGGTCTTCACAGCAAAAAGTGAAGGGCATGTGATTTCAGCACCAAACTAATTCTCACAATGTCATCATTGTTGACCCAGTTTGTTTTAAAGCGTTTTTTTTTTTTTTTTACCCCCAATACAAGAACTTGAATTTAATAGCCATTTTTCTTATATGGTACTCCAAATGCCCCTGTGGTCCTATCCCTCTCTCTCTCCTTTGCTCTCCTATCCACAAAAGAAAAAAAAATTTTGGAGAATAGTCCCCTTCATATTCTTGTCATAATTCGGGGGCGGGGCGGTGATGTTTGGTTTATTGTAACAGAAGATTCCCAAGAGGGTCTCTGTCAAGAGGTTGGAAGTGTATTTATGGAACAAACAGGATGAGGACATACAGCGTGAATAATGCAGGTGGGAGGGATGGTTAGTTTCTTGCTAGAACAGGGACACTGTTTAACAAGACATCACTGGCAATCTGCCAGGTGGGAAATCACATAAAATACAGCGTATTGGCTTGCTAGTTCTAGGGGAGACACTTTTACTTTTGAATTATTTAGTGATTTCCTTAGTACTTGTTTATTTCCCCTCCACATGTTCAAACTAAAGTACTACTTCTCACATGTAATTAACAAATTGTTCTAAAAGGCCCCCAAAATAGCATCTATGCTTAAGTTCCAACTCCTCAAGATTCTTACCAGTAGAATTAGTCTACTTTATTTCTCTTTAACTTTTAAATTCACTACACCACTGTTTTGAACAATAACAGAAAAGAGCAGGCATGCTGGAGAAAATGAAGATGCTCAAATCTTGATTGATCGGTGTGAGTCCTTGTCTATATGCAATTTTTTCCCACTAGGAACAGTGGCTTAAAAATCAAAATTCTTTTTCCAAACACAGTTTTCTGTTAAAACGGGGAGAGTCACATTCCCTTAAGAATACTCACTCGAGCAGCTTCTATAACATATCGGGAATTATGTGACGTAAAACACACCCCAGTCTCATGTTAGTCCTGACTCTAGTATCTGCAGACTCAGGACGGCTCTCAGAAAAGAGGCCCCACTAATGAACCCCCTGAACTCTCTAAATTCGGGGGTGGCTGACTCAGATGGAAGCTATGCATTTGTCCCCATGAGAAAACAGGGATAACATTAACACACTGCACCTCAAAAAAAGATGCTTATCACTGAAAATGACACTACATTTCCTCAGCTGATTATTAAAACCACATTATTCAAAACCACTCGAGTTTGGCCCATGTTAAAAAGTATAGCTTTATATGCTCCATGAACAAAGTAGGAATATAGTAGCAGTACAAAAAAGATTTTGTAAAATATATTTAATCTGCTTAAGAAAATAGATTTTTGAGGACTTTTTAACCATACAGAAATTAACATTAATTACAAATGATTCGTCTATTAAATAAAGTTGAGCCCCCTAAAACTCACTTAAATGTTAGGGTCCTAAATTTGTACTTAGTCTCTTCGCTAATTTATGTGGATTTTCTTTCCCCAAAAAAACAACTTTAACGAGTAAATTACCATAAATGTCTAATGATGGCACTGGCCCTATTAGTGATGTTAAAGAAAAATGCTAGCAGACATTAAATTGTTATATTATTAAATGCAAATGTTGCAGTAAGTTTTTAAACTTCTAGCCATGGTTCATTTACATATAAAATGATGTATTTATTCAGAGGTAGGAAATTATGCGCTTAATAATACTGTTCAGTCCAGCCTGTCCCTTGATCTAAGAAAAAAAACACTGTTCACCATGACTAAGCACAAAGAAATAGTCTAGGGTACGGTTTTTACAGTCAGTCATGTGACTTGCAAACTCATAACAGTTTTAATTAAGGTTTTGTAGAACTCAAAATTCTAGGGGAAACTTGAACTGTAAGTTACTCTACGATCAGATTGCTAAGCAACAATCTTTTTCGTTCAAAACAGGAAATCATATTCAAGGGTGATTAAAAAACGAAAATCTCGAGCCAGATTGCACCATGATTTTTCCCAATTCTTTGGCCAGATTTCCCTCCACCCCTGCCTGGGGCTCATGTGTGCCAGGCAACATTCTAGACTTCATTTCAGCAAATTCTCACCAGCACCCTGGGAGGTAGATGCTCACCTTGTCCTCCCACTGTGCTGATGAGAAAAGTGAGACCCTGAGACCTGAAGTCACTTGCTGAGGCCACTCAGAGCCAGGCAGTTGAGCTGCTCTTGCCTTCAAGCTCCCTAGGCAGGTTCTCAAAGTGCGGTCTCCATGAGTTAAAAGGCAGAGTCTTGGGCCTAATCCCAGATCAACCAAATCATGATTGGGGGGGGCGGCAAGGGGGCCCAGGATCTGCATTTTAAACATGTTCCCATGATGATGCTTCTTCACACTGAAGTTAAGGACCACTGCCCAAGACTGCCTCTGATCTGTCCCTGTGACCTTCTGCTTTCCTGCTGAAATGGGGAGTCCCAGAGTGGCGGATGCAGGGGACTTAGAGGTCATTCGTGGCAAGGGCAAAGGGAAGGGGGAGGTTGCCAGAAGCCTCCCCTAGCACAGCCAGGATTTGGACTCAATCCAGCCTCCTTTCCCTACACAACTACCACTCCAGGGACAGGCATAGGACAGGAAAGGAATGAGTCTCTAATGGTGTGATTTCAGAGAGCAGGGAGTAGAGTCCAGGGTAGGGAGGAGGGAGGAGGAGAGCTTCGGTCAAACCCTGGACTTACCCACAGGTGGGCCATGGCGGGGAGCTCCCTGCGATTACCCGCTACCACAGAAACCACGGGGGAAACACGTGTCCGCGTGTGCTGGGCAGGCCTACCCGTGACAGTGACCAGGAAGCCGGATGCCCCTGCCCTCTCCGATGCTCGTCAGATCTGACTGTTGTCTCCACCCTCACCCCACCCCCACCCCTCATCTCTGGGCCGTCACTCGAATACAAGGTAGATGCCCCCCTGCGACAACCAGCAGCTTGGCATTCACAATGGAACACAGCCTTGCACCACCACGCCAGGCTAATTTTTCTATTTTTTTGTAGAGACACAGTCTAGTTCTTGCTCAGGCAAGTCTTGAACTCCTGACCTCAAGCGATCCTCCTGCCTCAGCCTCCCAGAGTGCTAGGATTACAGGAGTGAGCCACTGCACCCGCCCCCTCTTAGGAACTTAATGTATGATGTGTCATGAAATAATTTGCAGATTTTACTAAGAAAGTTCATTGCTAAGATAGTCATGTAACAAATCATGAGTTAAATTATCGGCGTGTTTCTGTTTTAGAATTTTAATGAAAAATTACTTTGACTAGTGCTTTGTTCAAGTTATTAAAATAATCACAAGTTCAAGTAGTTATATTACCTGTACGTACCTTTGGGGAGTCCCGTATCTTGAATGGGATATTTGTCTGACTGTTGAAAGCAACAAAAGAGAAGAGTTATTTTTAAATGCCATAGTCAATTCTAAGATCAAAGTGAAAAGAAAGCTTTGTCTTGGGAAAGTCATGATTTCATTGAAAAACCCTGGAAATGTTTAGCCTCAAACTTATCCAGTTGGCATGATCCATTGATTGTTTCTATTCTCAACTGATAATCGAGAAATCAAGGTCTACAGGAAGCTAATGCTGGAAGATGAAATAGAATAATCCTTCCAGATTTCCTCAGCTCTAACCACTAAACCACACTTCTGCTCTTTTCTGCAGTGCTGGTCTCCTGCAGTTTAAAATTGAGAAGAATTTGTTTTCTTAAATTAGAAGGATAGACTCATTTCTTCTCATCATTTCTGTGACAGTCCTTTGGGTCAATAAGCCCGTGTTCCGGGCAATACTTGCTAATACAGAGCTCTGTCCCGAGTTGAGTAGGATGGGACTCAAAAGATTACTGTCTTGTTGATTGCACACAGATCTAAAAATCAGTTAGCAATTCTGCACAGTTATGAACAGTTCCTCAATGCATTAGTTGAGGGTAATACTGTCACAGGGAATTCAAATTAACAAACGCTCTTACAATCACACATATTTTAATTTGTTCTTACTTATATGCGGGTTTCTAATCTTCTGGAAACTTATTTCAGAGTAAACAATGTAGCCATTCTCTGAAGACATTGATGCGAGGCGTGAGAATGTGCCCAGTTTCCCAAGCCTGTCCCCTAAGTCCTGCTTGGCTCCGACTCCACACTCGGCCCCTGCCCTCCAGCCTGAACAAAGTCATATCTTGCATATTTCCAGTAGGTTTCATCCATGTCTTCCTTTGACAGAGGAGAAAAATAAACAAATTCGGACGGTTTTGTATAAAATGCCTTTTCCTTGGAGTTTCTTTGGAGCAGGGCGGTGAAGTTTCAGAAACTCTAAAAGCCTCCAACCACTTCCCAGTGAAAATAAATAAGTAAATAAAAATCAATCAACACAGAAAACTTCATAGTCAAGCAGTTCTATCCCAGACTGAAATTAGTTCTTCTCATCGCTCTACTCCCAAGAGGAGGGAACACATACCTGTACTATAACACTTATCGGTCTGTTTTTAAAAGTACTTGTCTATTTCCTCAGCTATCCTGTGAGTTTTTCCAGAGATGAGACCATGATCTTTGCATCTCTGGATTTTGATGCAGTGTTAAATAAACATCCACTGGAAGTGTGCCTGGGCTTCTAGAGCCACTGATGCTTGAGCTAAGCCTAGAGGATGCCCTCGATTTGGAAGAACCAAGAGGAAGGAGCGAGCTGGTTGCAGATGGGGGACACAGCAGCAGCAGGGGAGGCCAGGTGGCTGGAGGAGTTGCAGGTATAAAAGACCCATCAGCCTGAAGCAGAGATGTCTGTTGGAAGAGGACAGAGGAAGGCAGGGTTGGATAAGAAATGACGGAAGCAGTTTCCAAGAAAGACCATGAAAGTTGGCAAAGGGATGGGATGCTGTTCTAGGTTCTTGGGATGCTTGGTTCATCAAGCATCTGCTGCTACCTGCCTTGTGCCCGGCCCTGCACATTGGAAGACGGCCAACACAGTCTCGTGGGAAGTTGGACAAGCAGACAGTTTCAATTCAGTGCAATGACAAGTTGAGATTTGGCTATGAAGAAGGGACCAGCTGAAGGTCCCAAGGCAAAGAAGGCTTCACAGATCAGGGGACACTCGAGCTGAAATGGGAGGATGCATAGAGGCTCACCGGGTGAGGAAGCAGGGAGACCGTCCTCGACGGCGGAACGGCACTACTGATATCCTGGGAAGGTGAGAGGACATGGAGTGTTTAAGAAGCAACAAACAGCTACACAACCGGCTCATCAGGTGAGCAGTAGATACTGAGACAAGGTCATGGAGGGCCTCATGGGCCACGTCAAGGAGTAGGTACTTGATCCTGCACACAGCAGGAATGCTAGGGTTGAATTCAGGCTCCCAAAAAAGACATGTTGGAGTCCTAACCCCCAATGCTTCAGAATGTGACCTTACTTGGAAATAGGGTCTTATAGATGTAATGACGAATAGTTCAGTTACGATGACATCATGCTGGAGTCAGGGAGGCCCTTAACCCCACATGACTCAGAGGAAGGGGAGAGATACAGACGCCCAGGGCGAAGATGGCCACGTGCCGACGAAGGGAGGGAATGGAGGGACGCAGCTACAAGCCAAGGGACGCCCAGGACTGCCGGCAACCACCAGAAGCGACAAGAGACAGGGACAGGGATTCTTCCCTCTGGAGGAAGCACAGCCCTGTCAACACCTTGACTTCTTCAGAAGCTTCCCACTTCCAGAAGAACCAGGAGAGAGTACATTTCTGTCGCTTAAGCCACAAAAGCTGGGGTATTTGTTATGACAGCCCTAAGAAACTAATAAGAGGGAAGCTTTGGAAAGATCACTTTGTCCCCAGCGTGGAGACATGATTAGAGGTAGCCCAGACCCAAGGTGAGCAGTAAGGAGAATGGCCCCCAGGGAAGGAGAGGATGCTACCGGGAGACCTGGACAGTCACCATGGGGACAGTAGGAAGGGAAAGAAAGGGCCACCTGAGTAACACTTTATGGAAACCAAAGAAAGGCTTCAGTAACAGACCACCCCTGAGCAACCATTAGCCACGGCCACAGGGCTGTTCATTCCATTTGGATGACAGTGAAGAGGCAGAGAATTTTTTGATATTAATTCCCTCTGTGCGTCAACGCTTGGTCCCCTAAGCCATCCATACTTACCGGACTGCCCAGTGGTAATTAAAGGACA
This sequence comes from Lemur catta, assembly GCF_020740605.2. Lineage (NCBI taxonomy): Eukaryota > Metazoa > Chordata > Mammalia > Primates > Lemuridae > Lemur > Lemur catta. The sequence goes on along the minus strand of NC_059152.1, from coordinate 9,723,844 downwards.
GGAAAACGAACATGGCTGGTCCTCAAGACACTCCAGATTTGAAGACATTTAATTTAATTATATGGAATGTATTTTATGTCACTTTAAATTAGTTAACCAGAACTTTCCACGACTCCGTAGAGCCTGTCCTCCAAACATCTGGAACAAAAGGGATGTGCCTTACGCTCTCTGCGTGGTGACACACACAGCGCTGTCCAGGGCACTGATCTGGTCCCCTGCAAGAAGCAGGGCTGTGCAGGAAGGAAGCTAGTCCGTCCCCTCTAGGGGACTGTGTGCACATCCGTGAACAGCCATTTCCTCCCCAGTAAAAGAGGGAGAAAAATACCTGCCTCACTATCTCACAGGATCTCTGGAGGTTGCAAAGCAGCTTGTATGTGAAATCTTTGGTAAACCTTAAAGCAGTGGACACATCACAGAGTGGTTATGGGTGGGGTAGGGCCGGGGCTCAGAAGCCAGCTTCTGAGGTTAACTGCAATCACAGAGTAATCAAGTCATGTGTGTGTCCCTCGGGCAGAGAGGCCACTCGGTGAGTATAGACCAACGGTGTTAAAAGTAGGCAAGTAGACAAAGAGCTCACATCATCCAAGATCACTTCCAGGGTGTGCAAAAAAAGAACAGAATCTAAGACCCTTTTTAACCCGGAGAAACCTAGAGTTTATTATCATCACAGACAATGCCAAGATAAAGCAGTTTATCCTAGAAGAATCTTACTTTGGGGTTTCTGAGCCTCATGTAAATACTGAGTAATAAAAACATAAAGAAATAACAAAGGAAAAGAAAAGGAAAACGGGAGTTATCACCGTTAGCGTCAAATTTGCAACCTACCATGTTAAAGGATAAAGTGCTAGGGTCTGTGTCTTCCACTGGCTCCTTTGCCATGTGATCTGTAAAAAAACAAAACAGAAACCCAAATGCAGAGTATCTGCTTTAATTTGAAAGCACAAATGAGTCCTCCTGTAGACACAAGCCACTTTAGTAAGGTCGGAGAAAACCTTACTTGCAATTATTAGTGGAGACAAAATGAGGAACACGTTCAGATTACATCAAGAAAGAGATTAAGAAAAAGACACCTTGTAAAAACAAAAACACCACGTTTTAGAAGGGGCTGCCTATAAATTTCTACAAACAGAGTGGCAAATAACCACAACTCGTGCAGGCATGAACTAACCACGCTTTTGCATAATGAATTTGACATAACTTTGGGCAGGAATCATTTAATTCCGAATCTGTTTCTTTCCTGATCTCCTAACTCTTCTGCAACTCATTTTTATTAAGCTTCTGGACGTAGCTCACGTGGATTAATAAGGTCAACAGCATCGCACAGCATTTTTATCAAGCAAAAAGTGATCTGGATTTCTCAATATTTTGTTTCTCATGCTTTACTACTTGTTGCATGCAAGGAATTTAATGAGGAAATACAGAAAACAGTACAAGCCTCGGGGAAGGCCTAAATCATATGAATTTTTACAAATTAGAAAAAAGTTCCCTCTCTCCAAAATGCTTTACAAGACATCTGCCAGAAAGCTGTCTCAGTAAATAATCAAATCTGTTTGAGTGGGATCCTCTAGATTTGTGCAGTGCACAACCTGCAAAACCCTAAGTGGCAGCCATGAGCCAACTAAGATTCAACATTTACTTTTTATCCACATCCTCAAGTACATGCTACATACTGTGAACCAGGCTCTAGGTCCTGCGAATGCCCCTGAGGCTCCAAAGCATGGCAGGACAACTTATTGGGATAATGATTTGTGTTTGTTCTCCCTGCTGAGTGTGTCCGGGATTTCCATATTTCTTTGTCCCATGGGTGTTGACAATGCCCAAAGGAGAAGCTGCTTGAAGACAACATCTCATTGTTTTAGGAGAGGCTACAGTCACTGAAAAGAAGTGGGGACAAATGGAGTCCCCCCATTGCCAGTGTCCTCCCAGGAGCAGGGCATAGACGTCTGTAGCTCCCAGGAGCAGGGACTGTGCCCCAGTCCCTGGCAGAGCACAGACAACACTGGAGACAGCATGGAACGGGCTAACTAATCCCTGGGACCCAGGATCCGACCCCAGCAAAGATATTTGTGCTTTGTGTCTGGCACAGAAACGGACACAGACGGCTGCTGGGTCTCAGAGGACTTCTCAGGCTTAGACAATGAGACGTCATCGCCCTACCCGATGCACTAAAAATTCAAGATCATTTCCTAGTTTTCCCAACACCACGTAAGCCTCTCAGATTCCTGTGTGGCCCTAAGGAGGCAGGGAGGGGTCCGATCTGATTGAAATGGAATTTCCAGCCAACCCAGTGGAATACAGACTCAGATCTGGATATAAATTGATGGAAAGAAACTAAAAGACCAACTGTGTTGCGAACACCACCCTGAGCTACAGGTAGTTACATGCAGAGTCCTCAGTGTCAAGGCCGTGGAAGTGCAGAATGGCACGGAAACAGAGGATGAGCACATACCCGGCCTGGGGTGCACTCTGGGGAGGGGGGCAGGGGCTGCAGAAGCGCCCGCAGAGGAATTGATATCTGAGTCTGGAGGATGAGTTGAAGACAGCCAGGAGGAGGGGTCGGGGAGGGAAAAGCATTCTAAGCAGAGGGAACAGCATAGGCAAAGGCCTCAAGATGACAAAGAACGTGATGCATTAACGTACAGTCTGTATACAACGGTGGCCCCATAAGACTGTAATACCCTATTTTCACTGTACCTTTTCTATGTTTAGATCTGTTGGGATACACGAATACTTACCATTATGTTACAGTTGCCTACAGTATTCAGTACTGTCGCATGCTGTACAGGCTCGTAGCCTAGGAGCAATGGGCTATCTGCCATAGCCTAGGTGTGCAGTGGGCTATATCCCATCTAGGTTTGTGCAAATACACTCTGTGATGTTTGCACGACAATGCAATCGCCTAACAACGCCTTCCTCTGAACGTATCCCTGTCGTTAGTGATGCACGACCACGCTTCATAGCCAGACACACCTGCATTCAGTGCTCTAGTTTTTCTTTCTGTCCTCACATTCTGGCTCTTGCTTGGGGAGGGGGTAGTAGAAGGCCACCACAAAATAGTCTCAAGTCTCTTCTTCCCTCCCACCAAAGCCTAGTCTCAAATATTTCACTGAAGTGTGCCTGGATGACAACACTTTAAAAGGTTATCCCATCAGGGGTGCGGCATGGTAACAGGTATCCACACGTGGAATTTCAGGCAAATGGGCTGCCAGAGATTTGGAGCGCTGGGCTGGGGGTGGGGTGGGGTGAGGCTGGCGGTTTCTAAATGCCCCTGACAGCATCCCGTGCACACACCGCCCGCTGTGTCTATGACAAGTTCATCCTGCTTCCTCCAGAAAAATTAGTATGAGCAGAAGGAAAAAGAAAAAGACCTAAAAGAGGAGGAAATTGCAGGAGAGGGCTGAGAAAGGCAGGATCACACCCAAAAGCAGCAGTGAGGAGGCAAACAGGGCAGTGAAAAGGAAGATAGCACTCCGAGCTAGCAGCTTGACCTTGAACGAGTCTGGTGCTGTGACCTTGGAAGAGTCAAGGAAGCTTTCCAAGCCTCGGGCTATCCCTCTGCACAAGGAGGCCTCACAGCTCCCTGGTTCCCACGCTCAGCTAAGCACCTGGGTGGCTGGATGCATTTCTACCGCCCCCATAACCGGCAGGTCCTGGGGCGCTAGGAGGCTAACAGGAAGATCCAGGCAGAAGACAAACACCTGGAGGCAGCAAGTCTCGCTTTGCTCTGACATTTCTGAGAATAAGTGGAATTTAAGAAGCGAAGAATGTAGAATTTAGGGTTTTTGTTTGTTTGTTTCCTGAAGCGCAACAACGAGGTGAGAGTCTTTAGAACTAGTATTAGAGGCATTTTCAGATCTTTTATTATTTTCATGCTAATGGTTCCGTGGCGGCCTTTGCCTTGTATCAATCAAGCTGTGGATTAAGTTCATTGCCAAGTGAGCTCAGAGACCCAGGCGCCCCGCACGCTGGATCTGCTACTGCGCCTTAGCCCTGGCGTTTGTTTCAGATCGTGCCAAACGGCTTTTGTTCTCACAGGCCCGGATTTTTGCGTGCCAAGGAAGTTATGTGCAGGAGGGCTGATCCTGGTTATCTGAGACTGATCGAGAAGTAGAAAGTTGTCCTGAAGTCTCTCGCAGAGCCCTTGGAGTTGCACCTTTACAATCCTATTAAGTATGAAATCAAACAGTTTTTATTTAGAAGCTTTAAAATGTTTGTTTTTACAAGTCCCTGGGAACAGCAGGCCGAGCCCCCAGGCAAGGCTCTGGTATCTGATGGGAGGAGGGGCACAAAGGAGCCCCAAACAGAATGGGGGGCCGTGTGAGCCCAGAGGAGCAGGCCCAGCGGCTCCTCCAGCGCAGGTGGGGGTCCTGCCCCTGCTCCTGGCCGCCACCAGATGGGTGACTCTACCCCAAATTAGCTGGAAACTGACTAATAGGAATCTCCTTGATGGCAGTGAGAATGATATTTAATTCCTAGGAGCATCTTCTAGAGAGTTCCACAAAAGGCATGAGAGATGATGCAGCAGGGACCCTGGCCAGGGCAACCCGCCTGGCTCTCAGACTCCTCAGGTGAAAGCTCCGTCGCTTTGTTTCGGTGGGCCCTGAGTCCCCAACCTGTAATATTAGGGGGTGAACAGAGAGCCTCTATGTCCCCTTCCTGCTGTAAAAGTCCATGAATGGTGAGTAGCAGTAGCCATACAGGTCAAAGAGCATCTCCAGGCTGAAAGTTCAGGGCACTTGGACCTTAACACATTGACAGTCACACTAGGAAAAAAAAAAAAGCCAAATTTCCCTGGGGCCAAGGTGTTTTATTAAAACAAAACGATCCTTTCTAATTTGTTATTTTTTATTGTTTTCTGTGCCTGAGTTACATGCAACCCAATCCACATTTCTAGAATTAAATTGTCAATATTAATGGTAACAATAAGAACATCCACAAGATTTTCACGAATCGAGTGCAGGGTTTTGCTTCACGAGGCCCCGGGCTCAAAACTAGCCTGAGTTAAATACGACTCCCATGGCAGTGAGCATGTTGAATAACAGCTCGACCTCCCGCTTTCTTGGGGTCTGCTCTGTGCTGTATGGTTAAGATGCAGTCTTGGGTAAGCCTGACACTAACCCTGAGAAAGTTATTAAGTACCCCTCTTTATTGAGTGCTCAAACTCACAGGGTTAAGTGAAAAGGCCAGAATTTGTATGTGGAAATTTCTGGCTCCAGAATCTGTTTTCCAGACCATCAACTTCTAGAAGTGGCTCATGCACTGACCACCTGGCAGACTCTTTGCGGGTATCTCTGTGTCCAAATTTCCCCCTTTTTATATGGACACCAGCCAATGGATTAGCACCTACTCATTGTACTAATTGACTTGTTTTTGACTCAATTATCTCCCTAAAGACTCTGTGTCCAAATCAGGTCACTTTCTGAGGTATTGTGGGCTAGGACTCCAACATCTCTATTTGGGAGGACACAAATCAACCCATAACGATCCCCTCTCTGGCCCCCCCAAAATTCATGTCCTTCCCACATGCAGAATCCATTTGCCCCATGCCAACACTCCAGAAGCCTTCATCATTCCAGCATCCACTCTAAATCCAAAATCTCATCTACTTGTCCTGAACTCAAAGCCCCAAATCTCATCATTTACCGAATCAGAACCTCTTCAGGAGCGGCAGGGAACCAGGTACTGCCTCCAGTGGCTTCTCCAGAAGGAATCTTCTGGATTCCAGAAGATCTTTCTGGCACAGTGCCAGAAACAGACACTGGTGGGTGCCCAAGGACTGCATGTCACGTTCTGCCAGCTCCCTTTATTAGTCACATCAGACAGAGGTCAACAGTTCCCAGAGACAGTCTCTCAGAGGAAGTTCAAACATCTTCTCTAAAGATTCCTTTCAGAGAGGACAAAGAAGGAAGCGTGGCAGGGATTTTTGGCATTCCCAACCTTTGTGCTTGCTGGTGGCGAACCCAAGGCAATTCTTTGAACGTGTGATTGCACAGTTAATTTATTTTTCATTTGTCATTTGTTGTGGTGGTGGCAGCACAGCTTTTCTTTTGACCCCCCACCGCTGTCATTGCTGGTTAGAAGGAAGCCCTGGCGTCCCAGCCACACTCAGGGTTACAACAGGCTCAGAGCCCCAGGAATGCGGGGAGGTGGTGCCGACATGCTGTCTCCTTTGGCTTCCTCTCTGTCTTTCGCAGCAGCCCACTCTGCCACCCTCAGACCTGGGAGCAGGGGCTGAACAAGCTGGGAGATGGGCAGGGACCAAGGAAGTACATTCCTACAGCAACTTCTCTGCAGGGCGGCGGAGCATGAAGCCAGCCCACCGGGGGCACAAGAGGAGGGATTATAAGGAAGGAAGAGAAATGAAGGGAGCATTGGAAAAACCCACAGGGAGGGGAAGGCCAGAAGAAAGGAGGAAGGGAGAAGGGAAAGCCTCAGCTGCCACCCCTCTCTTTGGTCACTTGCAGAATGGCTGGCGCAGCTTTGCAAACACTGCTGCTCCTGGAAGTGGTTCACCCTGTCGTCCTGGGTGCTGCCCCCCGGTGCCACTGCAGGGCAGGTTGCCACCTTGGACCCATCTATGCCCACAGGAGGGGCAGGAGAGGGTGAGATGCCACCACAGGGGGCATCCGAGCAGGTGGCCACAACTCCCAGGAAACAGCCCTGCTGTGTGATGCCAACAAGATCCCAGAACAAAAGAAGAGCAAGCTCTGCTGTGCTCTGTGGCCACAGGCACTTAGTTCATTGCCACAAAGCAACCAATTGCACCACCTTTAACCTTGACCTTCAATGCCTCATTCTTTGTTTCTGTCTTTGTTATCCTTACGAACACAAATTTGATTCTGGCTCATTCAGTGCTAGATTGCTTCTCAGTGGGAGAGCTAGAGCGTGCTACACCGTAATCAGTGTGACTGTTTTCCTTCCACGTGACCTCAACAGTCTTGTGAATTTTCTCATTGTCAAAAGTTGCTTTTTAAATTAACTCATAATATAATAGCATATATGCCTTTGTTATATGCATGTGGATATGCTAACTTTTTTTTTTTAACTTTATAAGGTAGACTTAGTTTATGCACCTAACTTGATGACTAAGTTCCTAAGATGCCTAAATGGGAAGAGCTCTTTTTCCGCCCCCCCAGTTTGAAGCACATGTGGTTACATTTTATATCCTTCATTCATTCACTGAAGTGATAAGTGTTTATCCAGGGCTAATCGTGTGCCGAGTACCGTGCTAGGTGTTAGAGACAAACTGTTGTGCAAAACAGACATGGCCTCTATCCAGGAGCTTACCGTCTAATGGGGAGGAGGTGACTATTGGCCAAATAATCACAACTAGAAACTGTGAAATGTACCAGAAAGGAAAGGTACAGGATGTGCTGAGAGTACAAAACATGGGGCTGGATCTGGGTCACCTTTGAGTTGAAATCTGAGGACAAGGAGGAGGTAACAGGGAGGGCAGGAGATGGGCTTGGGGCAGAGTGGAGGGACCTTCCAGTAGCAGGAACAGCCTGTGCAAAGGCCAGGAGGTAGGAGGGTACAAGGGCTTTCAAGGAGATGAGAGCAGGCGCCAAACCAGGCACCACGGTGAGGTGGTTGAAGGAACAGGTAGGGACTGGTCACACACAGTGTGGAAACCACATAAGGACTGAGGACTGCTGGGAAGTGCTGCAAAGCCAGCACAGGGTTCAAAGCAGAGGAGTGACTGGATCTGATCGATTTTTTTTTTTTTTTTTTTTTTTTGAGACAGTCTCACCCTGTTGCCTGGGCTAGAGTGCTGTGGCGTCAGCCTAGCTCACAGCAACCTCAAACTCCTGGGCTCAAGTGATCCTCCTGCCTCAGCCTCCCGAATAGCTGGGACTACAGGCATGCATCACCATGCCCAGCTAATTTTTTCTATATATTTTTAGTTGTCCAGCTAATTTCTTTCTATTTTTAGTAGAGACGGGGTCTCGTTCTTGCTCAGGCTGGTCTCAAACTCCTGAGCTCAAACGATCCTCCCGCCTCGGCCTCCCAGAGTGCTACGATTACATGCGTGAGCCACCGCACCCGGCCCTAATTGATTTTTAAAAGATCACCCTGGCCACCCTTTGGAGAAGAGGTTGCCAGAAGGCAAGAGTGGGTGTGAAAACACCAGTTGGGAGGTGAGTGCAGGAGATCAGGCGAGAGAATATGGTAACTCGGTCTGCTGTGAAGTGAACATTCCATTTAAGAAGTTCCAGATATTGGCACCATCTGCGCTTTCGTTACAGAAATGGAAGGAATAGGTGGGTGTGTGCTATGGGTTGAGAAATGAAATGAAATGTTAGAAAAGGGTAAATTACAGTGTGAGTGTGTGTGTGTGTGTGTGTGTGTGTGTGTGTGTGTGTGTGTGTGTTTAAATGGAGGAATCCTCGTTTTATTGATAGACTCCCCGAGTAGGAATGGACACTTGAACCATTTTTCAGATGACTGTGTTCTTCAGCATCCTCTGTCGAGTGGCAGGGAGCTCTCAACCTCAGGAGTCCTCCCTCCTCTTTGTGGGAAGCCCAAATCCATCCCCCTCTAAAGATCGCACCTACAAGGCCGGGCGCGGTGGCTCACGCCTGTAATCCTAACACTCTGGGAGGCCGAGGCGGGTGGATCGCTCGAGGTTAGGAGTTCGAGACCAGCCTGAGCGAGACCTCGTCTCTACTAAAAATAGAAATAAATTATCTGGCCAACTAAAAAATATATATGCAAAAAAATTAGCCGGGCATGGTGGCACATGCCTTGTAGTCCCAGCTACTCGGGAGGCTGAGGCAGGAGGATCGCTTGAGCCCGGGAGTTTGAGGTTGCTGTGAGCTAGGCTGACGCCATGGCACTCACTCTAGCCCGGGCAACAGAGTGAGACTCTGTCTCAAAAAAAAAAAAAAAAAGATCGCACCTACAGGTTTGGGTTCTACCTCTTAAAGTCTGAGAGAGACGGATTCTTTGGATTCTTTCCATATCACACCCTCTTGTCCTCAAATCCTCTGTCCTCTCCTCATTCCACACGTGCTGGGATGTCGAGGTCCCTTTGTTTCAGGTTGCCCATTCATTGCAGGTTGTGCACATCCGTTTTGGTGGGGCCAAGCCGAGGGAGAGTACCGTCACTGGGATTCTGGATCCTACACTGCTATTACTGTCACCTAAGACCATAGCAGCCCCCCTGGTGGCCTCGTCACCCGGTTGACTCACTGAGGCTTCTTATACACTGATGTCATGGCTAAACTGTTTCCCAGCCCCCACCTTCTCTGCCGCTATTGATTGCAGCGGGATCCCTCTCCCGCAACTATCATCATGCAATGAGACCTGAGGCCACTGTTAGTGAAATCTAGCCTGAAACACCTCTTGGCACCTTGTTAATCAGGTTCTCTGAAAAGGAGGTGCAGGGGAGTGGGGGTGCAAAGGTGAAGTAGGAGAGTTTCTCCCTTTATTTCCTCTTCTGTTTTTCTAAACCGTAGGTCTGGGGGGAGGGGAAGGATAGCCAGACAATTCATTCTCCATCTCCAACTGATACAAAATTTATAATCCCCCCACGTAAAGAAGAATTTAGATCTTTTCTTTGAAGTCTCCAGGAAACTGCCCCAAACCCAGCACATCACAACGCCAACTCGGTTGAAGGGGTCGTCTGACCACCTCCAGACACGCTGTCTGCTTCTAACCGCTCAAGCCACAGATTAAGGATGGAACATTCTAGATCTCTCCCTGCCCAGCTCCAGAAATGGAATAGGAAACACGTTTATCTAAGCAATTATGTCAGATTCTGTGTAAATGTCTTCAGCACTTCCAACCTCAGCAATACCAAACAAAGCCCCCAGGTACTCTGGGGGGATGTATCATTCATTCATCCATGCGTTCATTCATTTCGTTCACGAAACATCCACTGAGGTTAAGGCCTAGGTGATGGGCGAGCAGAGAAAGAGAAATCCTTGGAAAGCGGACTCTGAGGACTTTCAGTTCAGGTGAGAGAATAAAGAAAAATCTAGATGCCGGCCGCGGGTACAAACCCGCAGTGTTTTAAAGTAAGGGCGGAACTGGAGGCCATTCTGATGCGAGGCGGGGTCGCACCGGTGGGGTCGGCCTCGTGGTTCTGCGGACACAAGCTCGGGCCACTCTTTATGAAGCCAGAACCCTGCGATCGCAGGGAAAGGAGAGAGAGGAGGAGGAGGAGAGGGGCGCGTGAGCAGGAGAAAACCCAGTCCGGCCCCCTGCGCCCTTCCCTGCCAGAAGTCTGCGGGGCTCGTCTCAACCTGGCATCGCGGGTCCAGAACAAAAGCGCCGGGGCCGCAGCGTGGGCGGAGGGACGGCGCGGCCCAGGCACGCGTGGCGGCGACAGGGACAGGGCCGGGGGCGCCGCGGGAGGCGAGCGCGCCGAGCCGTGACCGGCAGCCGCCCGCGGGGGTGCAGCTGGGGGCCCCGCGCGGCCCCGGGTCTGGCGCTGGGGTCCGGGCTGGTCCCCCGGGCGCCCCTCGGGCACCTCCGAGGCCCGGCCGCGACAGCCCTGCCGCCGCCACGGGCACCTCCAGGGCTCCCGGCCCGCGCACGCGCGCGCGGTCCCCGCTCCAGGTGCGGGCGCGGCGCGGCGTCACCTTACCTGCGCCCAGAGGGTCATCTGGTGAAGCCATGGGGGCGGGGTGGCAGCAGACCGGCGCCAAGGCACGGCGGGGCGGCCTCCGGGACCGGGGAGGACAGGGGGACCGCTGGGACGAGTCCTGCCGTCCCGACGCGCCCCCGCTCTTCCTCCTCCTCCTCCTCCTCCTCCTCCCCCCGGGTCCCCGGCGCGGCTCCCTCGCGCTCACTTCCTGCTCTGGCAACGGGCAAAGCCCCTTCGCCGCGCGTCCCCGCGTCCCTCCCTCCAGAGGCGCGAGGCGGGCCGAGGTGCTGCGGCCCCGGGCTGGGGCGCTGGGGGGAGACCGAGTGTCCCGGCGTCGCCAGCACCCGGAGCGCGCGTGGTCCCCGCGAGCCCACGTCCTCCCGCACGGGTCCCACCGCGGGGCTCTCGCGACTGCAGCCCCGGACGGACAGCCGGGGAACGACTGGCCTTTACAAACAGCAGCAGCCGCGGGCGGGTCGCCTCCCCGGCTCCCCGATCGCGCCCTCCGCCGGGACACCAGAACTGCGCACGCAGGTCTGGGCTGGGATGCCTGCCGGCGACCTGACGCGCAAACAATCTCCTGATCTGTGAGCAGCCCGCGCCGCTGCATGATGGCACACGCAGACGCTCTCTAGTTGGCTTTTTCTTTGGCGTTTCTTGTTGCATGACCTCAAGGGCGAGGGCTACACCGGGGGAGTGAAAAAAGACACACAGCCTCTCCCGGAAAAACGGCTTCGGGTTCTCCCCGAAAGGCCCAGTTGGTCCTTTAAAAGATTCAGGTTTAACTTAAACAACCTTTTTATACCAGTTATTTAAGTGAGCACAGATTGGAATCGGTTAAGAATATACTTAAGGTGACTGTGCCTATCATTAACCACAGGTGTATTATAGGAAGGTTGCAGGCAATTTAAATTGATTTATTTTCTATTTTTTAGAGATGGGGTCTCACTCTGTTGTCCAGGCTGGAGTGCAGTGGCACAATCATAGCTCCCTGTAACCTTGAACTTCTGACCTCATGCAGTCCTCTGGCCTCAGCCTCCCAAAGTGCTGGGATTACAGGTATGAGCCACCCGGCCAGGCCCAATTTAAATGTAATAGGAATCTCTGAAGAGTTTTAAATAATCTATATCTGCCTTCACACCTAAGAACAGAAAGGTAAAAACTGGATTGAAAGAGACAGTAATAATATTTCGTGTACAATATATCAGCAAATTATCATAAGCAATCTCTTGGTAAAAGCTCAGCTCTGAGCAATGCGTGAAAAAGGCAAATGTCTACATACCCACTTGGTGACCAGGAGGTTGCTGTGCGCCTCTCCCTATCTGATTGGTGGTCCTGAGGCCCATAGCAATCTTGACCTTGGCTTTTATTCTCTGGAATATGCCATGGAAGAAATAAGAGGTTCAGAGAAGAAGACGATTGCTGTGTGTCTAACCAGAGTGAAACCCTCTATATGAAAGGTCTGTGGGAAATTTGTGGGTGGGAAGACAAACTTCCTGTTGGTCTGCCTTTCCATAGGAAGGGAAATTTTTTAAAGGGTATTTTCTCTTAAGAGTCCGTTCTGAGGTTTGGTTTGTGGTTCTTTCTGTGCTTCGCATGCAGGTGGAATTATCTGTGACGTGGGCTGTCAGGAACCACATAGAGAGTTAGGCTATCCTGTTACTAGCCCAACCTCAAGCATTGCCCTACAGTTCGTTTGCTTTTCAAAACTCTGAACTGTAATTCATCTTTTTATCACCATTCTTCATCACATCAAATAGGAGCTGGGTGGTAGAAACACATTTTAAGATTAATTTCTTTAAAGGAAGATGAACTAGGTATTATACATAGGTTATTATTTTATTTTCTCATTTTGTTTCTTTGTGCCCCCCTTCCCTATAAATTGTGTCCACCCCCGTCATTATCTTTATTTTTCCCGTGTGCTCTGTGAACTCTAAAGTAGGATCCAAATGGGACTTTTTTCTTTTTTCTTTTTACTGCAATTTACAAAAAAAAAAGTAATTTAAAAATGATTCTCATTCATCAGAGTTCCCAAAGGGTTCCTGTACAATTAATTTGCTGTCACATTATGTCCTTTGGTTTTACTCTATTGCTGCCCAAAGAGTGTTTCAAACCACTCTTGAAATATTTTCTATGAGTATATAGTGCCTATATACTCATGAATCTCCGAGTTATGTGTAAAATTTCCCATTTCCGTTGTTTCACTGCTCTTTGAGTGATCTTCGATTTTTGCTTTTCCCACTCATGAGGATAGTGGACTTGGTAATCACGGAGTCACACATGCTGGATTTGACTCATTCTGTCACCTTGAGGTTGTGTTACTGAAAGCAAGAAACCAAAACCGAGTCAGTGTTTGCGGGATTGTGAAAATACACTGAAATCATGTATATATAAAAATACTTAAACCAATGCTTGTCACATAGTAGGTACAAATAAGCCCACTACCTTCAGGCTGTCTTCAGGCCTTCATTCTTTCCCAGGAATTTAGTCTATTGAGAGAAGCCCCTCTTGCCTTTGTTACAAAAAATGAACCAATATTTATTATAGTGGTTGTACACAGCATGGAGCAATGGATTGATTTGTAGCATTCATTAACGCAATTTTGTAACTCACCTCTTCCCCATATACCAAACAAAGTGCCAAATCCTGGGGAAAACAAAACGAGCAGTCCCTGACTCCTAGAAGTTTATGATCAAGAGGGAGCTGCAAACATTGTTTTGCTGTAGAACTAGAGAAGTGAAAAAGTTTAAACCAGGAAGGGGGTGTGTGTGGATGGAAGGCACTGAATAGGTATGGAAGCAAAGTGGCTTTACGGTGACTATCTCTGCCAACCACGGAAGTGTGAGGCATATTCTGAGACCTTGATTAATGGCTTCGAGGCTGTGGCCTTTAAGTGTGGGAAAAACTGTTGGACTCATGTCTTCACAAACAGGTAATGGTCAGAAAGATGATCTTTATATGGAGAAAATAGCAACTCAAAATTATTTGATCCATCATAGAATATGTTGCTGTTGTTCATTTTACATCATTTGTGGTGTTACAGTAAAGATTTTGTAATTTAAGACAAAAGTTATATTATCGAACCACATAGTTTCTTATTTCCAGGGGTATGTATGTACATTGTGTACAGCTAAAACCAGCAACCTGGACTGCCTACAAGGGTCTGATCTGTACCAAAGTGCCTAGGACTGCAATGGTAGGATATGGATTTAGAAACATAGGAGACGCCCTGTGCCTCAGAATGGACAGTCCCTGCAGCTAAATTTGCTTGCTGTCCCTTGATGGAATCGTGTGTGATGGAAGACACCCCAGCAAGAGTTATTCACTTCGTGTGTCTCCACATTTTGGGAACAGATATTTGTTAAATTGTGTCCAGAATGCTTTAAGGCAATTGTAGTGGATCTCTGTTGTTTTGCCATCTAACTTCTCATAATAGTGCCCCCGTTTCCTTCTGGAGAATCATTGTTTCCACTCTCAGTCCATGTGATTGGGGGGTAGCAACGTCACCCCTGACTCCTGACTCCAGTGGTTGGTATATGACTCAGGAACAGCCCTTCAGGGCATTGCTATAGTGAGCCAGTGGGTGGAGGAGATGCATGGAACCTCTACTGCGATTGGAAGGGCATTGCTACAGTGAGCCAATGGGTGGAGGAGATGCATGGAACCTCTACTGCGATTGGAAGGGCATTGCTACAGTGAGCCAATGGGTGGAGGAGATGCATGGAACCTCTACTGTGATTGGAAGGGCATTGCTACAGTGAGCCAATGGGTGGAGGAGATGCATCAGCCTCTACTGTGATTGGAAGGGCATTGCTATAGTGAGCCAGTGGGTGGAGGAGATGCATGGAACCTCTACTGCGATTGGAAGGGCATTGCTACAGTGAGCCAATGGGTGGAGGAGATGCATCAGCCTCTACTGTGATTGGAAGGGCATTGCTATAGTGAGCCAATGGGTGGAGGAGATGCATGGAGCCTCTACTGTGATTGGAAGGGCATTGCTACAGTGAGCCAATGGGTGGAGGAGATGCATGGAGCCTCTACTGTGATTGGAAGGGCATTGCTACAGTGAGCCAATGGGTGGAGGAGATGCATGGAACCTCTGCTGTGATTGGAAGGGCATTGCTACAGTGAGCCAATGGGTGGAGGAGATGCATCAGCCTCTACTGTGATTGGAAGGGCATTGCTGTAGTGAGCCAATGGGTGGAGGAGATGCATGGAACCTCTGCTGTGATTGGAAGGGCATTGCTGTAGTGAGCCAATGGGTGGAGGAGATGCATGGAACCTCTACTGTGATTGGAGGGTGGGTCTTTAAATAACTAGCCCAAGAGCACACAGCTGGTGGGTGGTAGAAGAAATGAAGGGGAGTGAACATTTAGGAGGGTCTACAGGATATGGAGAGTCTTGAGTACCAGACAAAAGCATTTGAAACTAGTTTTAGATAACAGGAAGCCAGGAAGCTAGTTTTTGAAAAGTGGCAGGAGAAAATTGGTGTTTTGGGAGGATTAGGCTGGCAGCTGTGTGTAGGATGGAACAGAACAAGGACAGAATGCAGGCAGCAAGAATGTTTAGTCTTCACAATACGCTGTAATTTATTAGAGTTGAGTTCACATCCTCATCCAGATGTGGGAGAAATTCATATCAGAAATGTTTCAGATGTTCTTTTGTTACGTGAAGCATTCATTATTATACATGAGTTGATTGCTTTGTCGATTTGCATATATGCGTTAAATGATCTGGAAAGGTATAGTCCAAACTGTTAACAGAGGGACTAAAAGCTTAAATAAGTAAAGTATTGCCTTTTTTCTGTTTTGTTCCCTGTGTTTCAGAGGTGCAATATTCCAGTGCATAGATTTAAGCACGAATAATTCTTAAAGGATCTTCTCCTCGAGTATCCAATGCCCTTGCCTGTACAGGAGATTAAATCTCTCTTGCCTAATCATATTTTACTTTGAATTGTTTACTCATTAGAAGCATGAGCTATGTGTGGTTTCCTACAGAGAATGGCAAAGTGTGGGTGATTCTTAGTATGTTGTGTTGTACTTAGAATGCCCTGGGTGGGGAGTGGGAGGTGCAGGGAGGAGAGGAGAGGCAGGAGGGGCCGGAAAAGTATCTGTGTGGCTGTGCAGGGAGCACTTTTATCCTCCTACAGCCTCAGGAGGCTCACTCACCACCTTGCAGGTGTTCCTGGGTACCTTGATCACTGCCAGCTTTCTTAGTGAGTGCCTTCATATACAGCAATTTATTTCTTGCTCCTGATTATGAGAGAAAATCTGTTAAAAGAAATGAACTTTATACATTAATACCTGAAACCCAATTAACTAAAGTCAGGGAGAGGAGACTTTATTTTGTGTTTGCTTTTGTTATTTCTGTTAGGAGAAAAGGACAAATGGGGAAAAAAAAAAAACTACCATTATCAGCAACCATAGTTGACACATAAAAGCTCAGTTTCCCATACTTTGTACCCCCAGAATGTAGAGCACAAGTTTGAGTTGATGACTCAGGAATCTATAAAATCATCAATCATTAAAAAAATCATATAATAAATTTTCATTTAGAACTTATTCTGAGTTAAGACGAAAAGGTGGACTTGCATCTAAGTGAGTCAGCTGAGAAACTATTAGAACAAATAAGTGAATATACGTTTGTGGGGAGATTCAAATGCCAATAGCTTTCTTACATACCAACAATACCCAACTGGGGGGTGGGGGAAGGTCCCATTTACAGCAGCAAATAAAACTATAAAGGAACTAGGAATAAATTTAATAAAACTGTGTAAGAGCATTATTGCAAAAACTACAAAGCTTTGCTGAAAAATGTAGAAAGAAATCTGACTAAATAGCGAGCTATACCATGTTAATAGACAAAAAGCCTTAATATTGTAAAGATAGTCATGATTCCTTAATTAATTTATAGATTCAATGCAAGTGCAACAAAACTAATAAGATTTTTTGGGACATAAAACTGATTGCAAAATTCATATGGAAGAGTAAATTCAAGATAATTTTGAAAAAGAATAACAAAGAGAACGGATTTGCCCTACAAGATAGTAAGATATTATTATATAAAACAACAGTAATTAAAACACTGAGAATTGGTACAAGAAAAGTGAAAAAAAGATTAATGGAACAGAACAAAACTTCAAGACACAGACTGATGTATCCTTTTGGAATTTTTTAAATGATAAAGACATTTAAATGGTGAAAAGTTAGTTCAAAACATGGTATTGGGACCTTTTGCTATGTCTATAAACAATGCAATTCATATCTCTACTTCACCCTGCTTCCTTGAAAAAAATTAAAGTAATAATTGATTTTTCCCCTCATTTTATAAAGTTGTGGGTAGCATATTTGGAGTGATTTGAGACTTTTCCTCTCTGAGCTTACACCTTTACCATTTCCTTTCTTTGTGTCACACTATGTTAATTCTTTAAAAAATGTAAATAGTCTTATGCTATTGTCAATAATTTTAATCTGAACAGGTTTTCCCTAGGGAACATGGGAGCATTATGGAGGAAGGAAATGATGAAAAGAACAAGGAGATGGAGGCACACCGAGAGGGAGGGTAGGAGCACCAAAGGCAAACAATAGTCAGGGGACCTGCGCATGAACCACCTCAAACCAGCACTGCTGTTGTGTTACCAATATCTGTAACGTAGCAGTTTTCATGGAGGAAACTCATACTCTTCTTTTATAATCAAGTTACACTTGGCACCTTTAGCATGGAGAGAAATTTAGTCCAGTTGAAATGGAGGGGAAATATGAATTGCACATTGTAGAATATAATGTTTCATAGAGGCCGGGTGCGGTGGCTCACGCCTGTAATCCTAGCACTCTGGGAGGCCGAGGTGGGCAGATTGTTTGAGCTCAGGAGTTCGAGACCACCCTGAGCAAGAGCGAGACCCGTCTCTACTAAAAATAGAAAGAAATTATATGGACAGCTAAAATATATATATAGAAAAATTAGCCGGGCATGGTGGCGCATGTCTGTTGTCCCAGCTACTGGGGAGGCTGAGGCAGGAGGATCGCTTGAGCCCAGGAGTTTGAGGTTGCTGTGAGCTAGGCTGACGCCACAGCACTCTAGTCTGGGCAATAGAGTGACTGTCTCAAAATAAAATAAAATAAAATAAAATAATAATGTCTCATAGGTTAACAGAAATCAATTGATCTTTCTCTTGTGATCATTAAGAATTTGCATTTAAGAAATGCCCATCACCAGTATTTCAGTAGAAGCTCTCTTAGTTTCAAGATTTGGAGAGAGAGAGGATTGTGACTTTAGTTGTTTAAACAGATAACTTCCAATGCTGAGTTTTTCTCAGAAATTTTCCATGTCAATCAGTTTCAAAAACTAATAGCTGTGGAAAGAAGAGTCCCTATCCCTCTCCTCCTACCTGCCTCTCCCCATCTAGTGAGCCAATCAATTGTGGATATCATAGTATTTCTGTTTTGATAGAGTTTAGGATTGAGGATTATAGATCTGAATTTTAAATATAAAAAGGAAGAACTCCAAAAGAGAATAATTTTAAGGCACAAAGATGATCATTTCAGCTGAATTATAGATACAAAATAAATAAGGAAAAAGTGTTAGTATCTGAAAGTCCAGTCATAATAGAGTGAATTATGGTACAATAATGATGACAACAAAAGTATATCCATACAATAAAATATTTATTTTGCTCTCAACCACTTAAAAGTTTATACTGGCCAGCATGTAGGGAGCTCAGAATTCATCACACTGTCCTAACAACAAGCAAAAACACAAAAAACTGAAAGAAACAATAGGTCTTAGATTCATCAGAGAAGTATGGGCACAAGGCAAAACGCTGCCCCCAGAATTGGAGACACAAATAGGTGCATATAAAGAAGCACAACTTATGGGAGAGAAACCTGGGAACCCCTTCTGGAGTAGGAAAACCTGACCTGTAATTGAAGAATTGCTGAATTGCCAGAGGCTCAGTGTGGGCAAGTCTGAGTAATAAAAACTTCATGGGCTCCCCCTATAGTTTTGTGAGTTTTACCTCCAGAAACTCAACCAGGTTCACACAGTGAATATTGGAGAAAAATCCCCTTGTGCTTCTAGCAGATGGAGGGGGATAGGAACCATTTTGAAGTATACCAGAGCATTCTGTTCTTCTTAACAAGGCCCGTCCTTAAAAGAAACTATTGTACAACGGCCTAAACTATTGGGGTTTTTGTCTAAGCCTAACTGATCTGGAGGAAGGAAAAAAAAAAACAAAAAACAACCAACTCCAGCCAGCTCTAGCCTTCACGTGGGAGAAGGGAAATACCCACCTCTAAGCCACTGTAGCCATCCTGTCCCACCTAAACAGGAGTGGGTAGAAACCGAGAAACACTTGTGATATTCACAAAAAGACTAAGACCTAATCCTAGGACTATAGAAAGGGTCCCTCCCCCCACATTTTAACACCCCGTTACTAAATGCCTATTTATATGAGTTCCTTTTACCCAGTATCCAGCTAGTTAAGAAAAAATTACAAGGCATACTAAAAGGCAAAAAACATACTTTGAAGAGACAGAGCAAGCATCAGAATCAGAATCAGATATGGCAGATATGTTGGAATTATCAGACTGGGAATTTAAACAACTATGATTTATATGCTAATGGCTCTGATGGATAGAGTAGACAGCATGGAAGGACTGATTGGAAGTGTAAGCAGAGAGAAGGAAATTCTAAGGAGGAATCAAAAAGAAATGCTAGTGATAAAAAATACTGTAACAGAAATGAAGAATGCCTTTCATGGCCTCATTAGGAGACTGGACATGGCTGAGAAAAGACTCTATGAGGTTGAGGATATGTCAATAGAAACTTCCAAAATGGAAAAGCAAAGAGAAGAAAGGCTGAAGAAAGCTAGACTAAATATCCAAGAACTGTGGAACTACAAAAGGTTTAACGTACACATTTCGAGAATACCAGAAAGAGAAGAAAGAGAAAAAGGAACAGAAGAAATGTTTGAGGTAATAATGACTGAGAATTTCCCCAAATTAATGTCAGAAACCAAACCACAGATCCAGGAAGCTCAGAATACACCAAACAGGATAAATGCCACAAAATTACACTTAGACCTATTATATTCAAACTGTAGGAAATCAAAGAAAAAACATCACAAAGGTAGGAATTAGATCCAACTTCTCTTCAGAAATCATGCAAGCAAGAAGAGAGTGGAGTGGAATATTTTTTAAGTATTGAGAGAGAGAGAAAATAAAAATCCCACCAGGCTAGAATTCTATACCCTGTGAAATTACCCTTCAAAAGTAAAAGAGAAATAAAGATTTTTCTCAGATAAACAAAAATTGAGGGAATTTTTCACCAATAGACATGCTTGGAAGAAATGTTAAAAGAAATTCTTCAGAGAAAAGGAAAATTATACAGGCCATGAACTCCAATCTGTATAAAGAAAGGAAGAGCATTGGAGAAGAAATAAGTAAAGGTAAAAGAAAAACTTATTTTCCTTATTCTTAATTGATCTAACAGATAACAGTTTGTTCAAAATGATAATAGCAAAAATGTACTTGATTATGTGTGATTATATACATCTATACATATATTTCTGTATGCTTCTGTATTAGTGAAATGAATGATAACAATGATACAAGAAATAAGAGGGAGGAATTAGGATTATTTTGTTATTTTAGATACCTATACTACCCATGTAGTGGTAAAGTGTTATTTTAAAGTAAAGTTGTATTAGTTGTAAATGTATATTGCAAACTCTAGGACAACTACTTTAAAAAAGGAAAATAAAAAAAAAGTAGTATAACTGTAACTGATATGCTAAGAAAGGAGAAAAAATTGAATCATATAAAATACTTAATTAAATGCAAATTAAAACAATGAGATACCACTACACACCTAATTATTAGAGTGGCCAAAATTCAAAGCACTGGCAGCGTCCAATGCTGGTGATGATGGGGAGCAAAAGGAACTCTCATTCCTTGCTGGTGGGGATGGAAAATGGAATAGCCACTTTGGAAGACAGTTTGACAGTTTCTTACAAAAGTAAACACACTCACCAGGTGATCCAACATTCACACGGGTTGGTATTTACCCAAGTGAATTAAAAACGTATGTCCACACAAACCTGCACAAGGATGTTTATAGCAGCTTTATTCATAATTGCCAAACGTTGGAAGCAATCGGATGTCCTTCAGTAGGTGAATGGGTAAGCAAACGGTGGTACGCCCAGACAATAAAACATTATTCAGCACTAAAAAGAAATGAGCTATCAAGCCTTGAATAGATCTGTAAGAACCTAAGCCAATCTGAAAAGGCTATATACTGTAAGACTCGAACTAGATGACATGCTGGAAAAGGCAAAACTATGGAGACAGTAAAAGGATCAGTGGTCCCCAGGGTTTAGGAGGGAGGGAGACATGAGGGGGTGGGGGATCTGTGGACTTTTGATTTCAAGATTGTTCTTTTTTAAGCACCAAGGGAAGCAAGAAAAGCTTCATCTTTCTCTGCTGCACCCCTTTTAATAGAAGGATTTGTTCTGTAATATTTGGATTCTGTCAAAAGGCCACACTCAAAGATTCAGAAGGCTACAGGTTCCCCACCCCTAGGTGGGGAAGTGTGGGCCAGGGATAAATGGGAAATTGGTGTGCCTTCCTCTCAATTTTGCTGTGAACCTAAAACTGCCATAAAAATAAAGTTTACTTTTAAAAAAAAACTTTACAGTGTAAGACAATAAAAAACATGAATACATATCAAGAGAAAATTAATGCTACAAATAAATAGGGACAAAAAGCTCAAGTAAGGTATATCTAGGGATTTGGAGTTGTACATTTGTAGAAAGTTCACACTGTCATTAGCAGTTGTTTATCTGTTTAAAGCAAGTGCACAAATAAATAAATGATGATGAAAATTCAAAAACATAACATCTAAAATGAAAATACTGCTGAGCATGGTGGCACATGCCTGTGGTTCCAGCTACTTCAGGAGGATCGCTTGAGGCCGGGAGTTCAAGACCAACCTGGGCAAGAAGAAAGATCCCATCTCTGAAAAGAAAAAAGAAAAAGGAAAGAAAATGAAAATGTCCTCTATGGGCTCTTAAGAAATGGAGCAAGAATTGTTTTTCATCCAGTGCTTTTGGATTTGGAAAGTCTGTGTGGAATGAAGGGACAGGGTTTACATTCAGCTTTATGATCTTTCAAAAGGTCACAAAATATGTGCTTTTACAAAGAAGTTGTCCCTGAGTAATGAGGAAATGTGTATGGTGGTAGGAGATGGAAAATGCTACTTGTCCCCTCAGCTCATCCTTTCTGAAGCCCTGGTGCTTTGCAGTTAGCAGAGACCCAGTAACTATTGAAGAGAGGCAAGTGGTACTCTTGTAGATTCCTGGGATTTTTCAGTAAGGAGTCTTGATATTCCAATAATAGATGAAGTCTGTGAACTGATTATCTAAGTACGAGAAAGATGTTTACACTGCAAATATATGCAAATAACCACTTGAAGCTTTTTTTTTTTTTTTTTTTAGAGACAGGATCTTGCTGTGCTGTCCAGGCTGCTGGAGTGCAGTGGCCTGATCATAGCTCACTGTAACCTCGAACTCCCAGGCTCAAGCAATCCCCCCACCTCAGCCTCCTGAGTAGCTCGGACAATAGGCCTGCACCACTGGACTTGAAGCTTTTGGAAAAAAAATTTTTTTTTAAATTTATTTCAAAGTATTAAGGGGGTACAAATGTTTTTGGTTACATGGATCGCTTTTGTAATGCTTGAGTCAGGGTGAAAAGTGTGTCCGTCACCCAGACAGTGTTCATTGTACCCGTTAGGTAGGTTTTCGCCCATCACCTCCTCCTCCCTCCCCCCTGCTTGATTTCCTTTGAGATCAGCAGAGAGTGTCAAACTGACAAAAGTTTCAGGACTGGAGCAACTTCATGTGTGACTATATAGGATTTTTTAAATGATTTAATCACTTTAAAAGGTAGTTGACTGTTTAAACAAAAATGAGAATTCACTCAGAGAAGCACAGCATCGTTTATTTAGGTGGAAGGTGCGTGGGAGCCCATTCTGCAGATGAGGAAATGGGAGTCACTAAAAGACCCCATGCCTTGCTCAGCGAGTGGCTACAGGGCAGGCGTGAAGATGACATCTACTCTTGAAGACCAGACCCTTCCCTGGAATAAAGAAAACGACTTTGTTGTGGTTTCCCAAATGTAACTTAGCTCATGCTACGCTGCTTTCTCACTGGCCAGGAAGCGTCTGTCTGGTTAAGAGCACATTAGCAAAGAGGTGTGTAAATACCTGAAACTTGGAATAACTAACTATCAGTGTCTTAAAACACCTTGTAAACTGCCTTTTTTGATGACCCTCAATTCCACCCTGCAGTTAGAGAAATCGATTATTTAAACACCTCTACTGAATGTCTCGTTGCTGTTACAAACTTCACCATAGTGGGGAACAGTCATCCAGGTGTCCAGAAGGGGGCACCGCTGACAGCAGTGACAGTTCCTGGACCCAGAGGAGAGTTGAGGTAGAAACAGATGAAAGCAGTCAGGTAAGACAGAGTCAAGTGCCCGAGGGATTTTTAAAAAGTGACCAAGAATTTAAGTTTGCTATTAAAGCTATGCCATGGTTCTAAAAAAAAGGAAGAGATTGACATGATGAAAGTTATATTCGAAGAAGATAGAACTATTGGATGCAGGAAATCCATATAGACTAGGAATTACTAGGTGTACACTACATAGAGGATATTTGCCTACATTTTCTTCTAGAATGTTTATGGTCTCATGCCTTACATTTAAGTCTTTCGTCCATCTTGAATTAATTTTTGTATATGGCAAGAGAGAGGAGTCCTGTTTCATTCTTTGCGTGTAGCTATCCAGTTTTCCCAGCACCATTTACTGAATAGGGCATCCTTTCCCCAGTGTATGCTTTTGTCTGCTTTGTCAAAGATCAGACATTGGCCTAGGCAAAGAATTTGTGACCAAGACCCCAAAGGCAAATATAGCAACAACAAAAATAAATAAAGGGGACTTAATTAAATTAAAAAGCTTCTGCACAGCAAAGGAAATAATTAAGAGTAAATAGACAACCTACAGAATGAGAGAAAATATTTGTCAACTATACATCCAACAAAGGACTAATATCCAGAGTCTATGAAGAATTCAAACAAATTAGCAAGAAAAAAACAAACAGCCTCAACAAAAAGTGGGCAAAAGACATGAACATAATTTGTTCAAAAGAAGATAGACAAATGGCCAACAAACATATGAAAAAATGTTCAACATCACTAATCATCAGGGAAATGCAAATTAAAACCACAGTGAGATACTACCTATCCCTGACAGAATGGCCATTATCAAAAAGTCAAAAAACAATATGGATGCAGAGAAAAAGGAATGCTTATACACTGCTGGTGGGACTGCAAATTAGTACAACCTCTCTGGAAAATAGTATGGAGATTCTGCAAAGAAATAAAAGTAGACCTACCTCTGATCCAGCAATTCCACTACTGGGTATCTACCCAAAGGAAAGGAAGTCATTTTATCAAAAAGACACCTGGATATGAATGTTTATTGCAGCACAATTCACAATTGTGAAGATATGGAATCAGCCTAAGTTCCCAATACTTCATGAGTGGATAAAGAAAATATGGTAGCTAGAGAGTGAGGGGGAGATGACATTAGAAAAGCAATCCATGTGTGTGTGTGTGTGTGTGTGTGTGTGTGTGCATGTGTGTATTGGAGTACTACTCCATGGAGTACTACTCAGCCAGAAAAAGGAATGAAATAATGTCTTTTGCAGTAACTTGCATGGAACTGGAAACCATTATCCTAAGTGAAGTATCTCAGGAATGGAAAAACAAATACATGTTCTCACTAATAAGTGGAAGCTAAACAATGGGTACATGTGGGCATGAAGAGATGTAAAGGTCATTGGAAACCAAGAAGGGAGTCAGGGAAGGGAAGGAGGTATAAAACCTTACCTATCAGGTACAGTGAACACTATTCTAGTGATGGGCACACCAAAAGCTCTGACTTCAGCATTGTACAGTGTATCCATGTAACAAAAACATTTATACTCTCTTAATATTTTATTTTATTTTATTTTATTTGAGACAGAGTCTTGCTCTGTTGCCGGGGCTAGAGTGCCGTGGTGTCAGCCTAGCTCACAGCAACCTCAAACTCCTGGGTTCAAGCAATCCTTCTGCCTCAGCCTCCCGAGTAGCTGGGACTACAGGCATGTGCCACCATGCCTGGCTAATTTTTTTCTATATATATTTTTAGCTGTCCAGATCATTTCTTTCTATTTTTAGTAGAGATGGGGTCTCGCTCTTGCTGAGGCTGGTCTCGAACTCCTGATCTCGAGCGATCCTCCCGCCTTGGCCTCCCAGAGTACTAGGATTACAGGCGTGAGCCACCACGCCCGGCCCTCCCTTAATATTTTAAAATAAGAAAAAGAATATATAGAGGATACAGGAAGGAAATCGTTTCACCATCTGATCAGAAAGTGGTTGAGGCTTAGATAAAAGTAATATAGAAAGAGGAGCAATCTGGGAAATACAAGTGGAAAAATCCCTAGAATTTAGCAACAACAGTAATAGTTACTATTTATCAATCCAGATCCTGTGCTAAGTCAACTTATTAATAAACTGCCTGTGATGGGCAAAGGAAAAGAGCAGCCATGGAGCTGGGGGATAACTAGTAAGTTCATTCCGGATCTAGTATTCAAAATTCGCTGGGAGCCCAGCATGGGGCTCAGCCCTGGAGCTGAAAATGTGCGTGGGCCTCACGGGCTTCAGACATTATGGGGGAAGACAAAATATGTCCACAGTGCAGTGGGACACACTCTATATTAGAGGGAGAAATCCATCTGTATTTGGGGGAAGATGTTAGCGGTTGTCTTAGTCCATTTGTGTTGCTGTAACAAAATACTGCAGACTGGGCAATTTATAAAGAATAGAATTTTATTTCTTGTAGTTCTAAAGGCTGGGAAGTCCAAGACTAAAGTGCCGGCAGGTTCGGCTGTCCAGCGAGGATCCAGTCTCTGCTTCCCAGATGGTGCCTTCAACACTGTGTCCTCACATGGCAGAAAGTGAAAGGCAAAAAGGGATCAAGCCCTTTTATAATGACATTGATCTACCTATTAGATTAATGAATATTCTATTCATTAGAATTATTCGTCATAATGGCTCTGCCCTCATGACCTAAACACCTCCCAAAAGGTGCCACCTCCTAGCACTGTTGCTTTGGGGATTATATTTGCAACACATGCATTTTGGGGACACACTCAGACTGTAGCAGTGGTTAAATAAAACAGTGTGTAGCCAGTAGGCAACTAAGTAGCTAGAGAGTGAGGGTGAGATGACATTAGGAAAGAAATTCTAGTAGGATGGAAAGATTCCAAAGAGGCAGTGGTGAATTTGAAGATCAAGTTTGCCTTCTTCACAACGGTGCTCAGAATCATGTATTTATTCATTTAAAAATATAAATTCCTTGCGTGTTGTCAAAAGACAAAATGACAATAAACTTAGTTTAAAGATCTCAGTTGGTGTTATCGCAATTCTAGAATTGGGCAGTGCTTCATTCCGTAACATAGAATAAGTGCTCCAATGAGTTGAGCAGAAGGGGTTGGTTTTATAAACAGAAAGGGCTGAAGACAGAAGAAGCAAAGAATAGAAAGCAGACTGGTCATTTCAAAGTTACTTTCTTTGTAAGGTGGGGACAGGGAGACAGAACAATAAAAAGATAACTAATTGGTTAGCATCAGGTTACTGCAGGTTAAAAACTGTGGAATTATAATAAAATCCTAAGCCTCCAGCTAACTGAATAGACCCCCTGAGCCAAGAAAACTAAGTTTTGCAGCCATGACAAGAGACTGGTCACACCTTAGTATACCCCCCTTCCTCACTAACTGATACCACATTTTTCCTAAGAGTTAAACAGAAATCAGCCCTGGAAAAATAAAGAATGGAAGGCTCACTTATTCACTGACTTCAACCAACCACCCAGTAGGGGGGCCAGACTCCCCTCTCTTTTTGTGGCTTCAACATGACAGAGGACCATTTTCACAACGCACTGTTTTCTAATAAATGATCACTGACCATGGACCGGCTGGTTTACGGAGGCTGTGCACAAAGTGCCTTTTGATATAAAAAGCCTAATTTTCCTGCATTTTAATGTTAAATATCCACCCTGGAGTGAACATGAGATGGATGTAACCTGTATGTTTGATTCCCACACATGTGCATGACTCTGCCCCTCCATGAATATTCTTAGCTCCTCCTATAATCTGTTCAATATCTAGCCAACCTGCGTGCCATAAATTCCTGTTACATCCTTCCTTCCTAAAGTGCCTGCTTTCATTCTCAGCCAGAGGTTCTGCTTCTCAGCCTGCAGGTTGCAATCCATTATAAGAAATAAAGCTCGCCTTTCCAAACTTACTGATCTCATGATTTTTAAGTTGACAGGATTAAAACAGAGGGAACATCATTCTCATGCCTTTGAAGATTGAAACTGGCCTGTTTGGGAGATTGACTGTTAACTCTCTCCTCTGATTTCTTGGAAGGTCAGATAAAAACTTAGTTTTGGTTCGGTGGAACTTTAGCATGAGTGACTCCATTTTGAAATTTAGTCTGGTGTGTTGGGACCTAAGTGCAGGAGCTTTGTCCAAAACAATGGCCTCCTATAATTTTAATTTAACAGTGTTAACATAAATAATATACTTTATGAAAAACAACCACTTTTTCTAAAACAAAAGGAGTAATAAATGTAGCATGCATACTTGCATATTAAATATATAGCACATTATGTGGTGTAGCATTTTTTTACATTCCTGCAAATCTCTTTGTGCACAGTTGAAGAGAAGACAGCTGGACTCTCATATCTGCCTCTGCATTTTCTAAAACAAAAGGAGTAATAAATGTAGCATGCATACTTGCATATTAAATATATAGCACATTATGTGGTGTAGCATTTTTTTACATTCCTGCAAATCTCTTTGTGCACAGTAGAAGAGAAGACAGCTGGACTCTCATATCTGCCTCTGCATTTAAGCTGTTGTGATATGTTGTTTTATGGTA
Source organism: Lemur catta (assembly GCF_020740605.2). Classification (NCBI taxonomy): domain Eukaryota; kingdom Metazoa; phylum Chordata; class Mammalia; order Primates; family Lemuridae; genus Lemur; species Lemur catta. Next base: position 9,696,215 of record NC_059152.1, on the reverse strand, counting down.
TATGAAGACAAGCTTATGTAGATATATGGTAGGAAAAGGGGTGGTTATTTTAATAACTTTTTCAAACAGTTGTAAATATTGTTCTTGATAAGTTGTGGTTTCTTAAAGGTTAGTTACACTGTGAAATATGAAACCAAATCAATAAACCTTTTGTGCTATGCTACATTAAAATCCATTAGTCTATGTTGCATTTTGAAACAGTTTTACCCAGGCATGACTTTGTAACATTGTGCACTGATCATTTAGAAAATATTGGATTGCTGACTTATGCAGATCTTCCAAATATTGATACATTTCATCAGGACAATATCAAAACCCTCACATTTGTTAATATCACTACCAATCTCATTAGAAAAGTCTTTTTGAGGATTGGGAAACCGGCAGGCCCACAGAGGCAGATACAAGTTCTTCCAAGATTCTAATTTTTGCTCGTAAGCTCCAATTTTATCATTAGTTACAAGTATTTTCAGTGGTTTTCCCTGAAACAATAGGTTTACTTTATTCCTTTTTGAGAAAAAGTCTGCTGAATACCCGAGCCTGAATAACTTTAGTTTGTCTGCCAGTTGTTCTTTGAAGTTAATTTGGTATTTCATGGAAAAGCCTGCTAATTCGGCTCACAACCAAATCAGGCAAGTGCTTTTTTTTCTTGAGATACCCAGTGTACCTAGACATGCAGCAGAAGTGCTTTATGTGTACTTCTTATTTTGTGACACAGAATATCGGAAAGATATGTATTCAGGGACTAAGATTTAATAAAATCAATCCAGATGAGATGGTGTGCAACTGTAGTCCTAGGTACTTGGGAGACTAAGGCGGGAGGATCACTTGAAGCCAGGAGTTCAAGGCTGCAGTGTGTGATGACTGTACCTGTGAATAGCCACTGCACTCCAGCCTAGGCAGCATAGTGAGACCCTGTATCTAACAAAAGAAGATTTAATAAAATTAATCCTTTTTTTAATATAATGCCACCTTGGGTAAAAATCAATCATTTTTATTGTTCCATCAAGAATATTCTTAAGCAAAACTGGCATTTTTTTAAAGGGAGTGTAAAGTACATGGTAGTGGAAAACATGAACGCTTGTGTCATTTGAAGTCACCATCTTCATTCTTGCCATAGCTCACCATTTTACCCACCAGTTTTACCCATCATCATTTTTACACCATAGTGCAAATGTCAACATGGTTAAAAAGACAAATAATATCTTGGTATACTAAAAAGTAGTTTTCAACTTCACAGACCCTCTGAAGAAAAGCCTCGGTACCCCTCAGGGGTCCATAGATCCCAGTTTGAGAATCATTGCTCTCAGTGATAGGCCAGAGTGCCCAGTAAACATAATTGCTCCAGACAATGGCATAAATGGCTATCTTGTTCTTATCACGTACCTTCTCTGGGAGGCAGCTACTTTGATTGCTCACAGGGAACCTCTACTGTTTCCAAGAATATCCACCTCCTTCCCTACCCACACAATCTTCATCCAGAATTCACATGTCAGAGTCTGAGTTGAAAAGATTAGGGAGAGGCTACTACTGGTATCCTGACATGAGGTGGCTAAGCTCTCAAAAGCCATAAAACAACAGCTAAGTTTTTTTTCTCCTTCCCCTCTTCTCTTTGCTGGTCTGTCCAGTGATCTTCCCAAATTTTGGAAGATCTGAAAGCCAGGCTCAGAAGTCTGACGAGGTGCTTGTAGGCACAATGAGTCTTTTATCAGCATAAAACAAACCCTGTTATTTCGAAGAGTTTGGCATCACAAAAGTCCATGGACAGGAGCCTTAGAACTTTTCATTGGATTTGATGTGATGAAGGCAGGAACAATATGCTTATGAGGTCAAGAAGAAGATAAGTGAATGAGAAATGTAAGCATAAGTGCAGAGAACGCACTGGATGCATTGGCAAAACATCTAAGAAGAGAGATTGGAGAGGGCTAACATAGTCTAACACATGAATACATATTTTTGAAGCTAGTGATGTCTGAGCATGTCTTAATCTAGAATAAAAGAGTGGCAGAAAGGAAAAGTGTTGAACCTAAGAAATACTGATTTATAGAAATGCCCCCTGTATTTTTAGAGACAGATATGATTTCAGAAGTCAAGCAAGGCTTTGCCTTAAAGGAAAATGTAAACGTGTTAGTTTGCATATCAAAAGCTGCCTCGCCTCAGGAGGGGTCTCAGTGGTCAGTAGCAGCTGCTTTCCAAAGCGAAACTGCAATCTGGTTTATGGCTCTCACCTGTTCTGAAAGACAAAGCCGGTCTTGCCTAGAGCCATAGGTTGCCAGAGCTGATCAACAAAGGCCGCCAGAGATGCGAGCTGATCAAATAGATATGTTAAGGGCTGATCAAACAGATATGCTGCTGCCCAACCCGGCCCAGATGGAACCATGCGGTTAAAGTAATTAGCATAAAGCACAGCTCATGTTGACTTCTAAAATCTCTGTTCTATACACAATGACCAGAGCCAAGATGTCTCTGTTTTTGCTAAAGTAATAGCCTTATCATAAAACTTAGAAGTTTGCCCTAAGAAGATTTTGTAACTCATTGTTCACCTAGATAGAGTTAGTTAAAGGATCTGTAGTAGCCTTTTAGAAGACTTTGACCCTAAACCAAACTACCTGTCATTATGTAAATCCCGTTACCCTTGGCAACCAAGAACCTGTATCTGCCCTATAAGTACCTGGGTAAAAGTTCAGTCTTGGTTGCATCTCTGCGGGAAGGGATGTAAACCTTCCAGGCACCCTCCTTTGTCTATCTTCATAAATCTTTACATTATCAACTGTATCTTTGGCTCTGCGTATTATTTTTTATTTCTATTTCCCACTATTTTTTTCATTGTTTGTGACAACCCCTGCTTGAGAGACCCGACAACCCCTTGCGGGGAGCGTAGCTAACTCCCCGCAGAAAAGAAGCGATAGAATGTGTGAAAGTGCTTTGAACAATATACAAGTTGATGACAACAATAGTAATGAAGTAATAATAATGGTAATAACAGCTACTTAGCAGTAATTATGGGCCATCTACTTCACTAAATTCAGATACGCTAAATGTATTAATATATCATATTGTATCGTTTCTCACTTAGTCCTTACAATAAATCTACGAGATATGTCATCCAAAAGACCACGAGGATGGCTAAATAGTAGAAAAGAGAGCTTTATTGGTGATAATCAATTTGCAAATTGGGAAGAGACAGTCTTTGGTGTGTACCAAAGCTGCTCACTCTCCAAAGGATAGGAGAGGTTGATTTGTATCCCTCACAGGGTCTGTATTGCACAACAGATTTAGCAGGGTTAGGGGGAAAGCTCTGCATATTCATGAAAGGGGTCAACCGCATGTGCAGTGAGTAAACATGTATGGAACATACATCCCATGTTCACTTGTGGCAGGGGTTTAGCACTGAAATGAGGTGGAATTTGGCTGTTTACATCAAAGGTGAACTATAGGGCACAAAGACAGTTTCTGTACAGTCTCTGGTTGAAACTGGCTTGAGATGTGCAGTTGCTGATCAGGAAAGAACGTTTGTAAGGCCAGTCCTCTGTTCAATCAGAGTTGTAGTGACCTGGGTTGTAAATAAGAGTAAGTAATGGTCTAACAACTTGCCTGATAGGTCCTATTCTTAGGGAGTTTAGCAAGAGTGTGTTTTTCTTATAGCTGTAAGAATTTAGCTGAGCCTGGAACCTTTAACTTGTAGGTGACTTTGGTTTCCTTAACCTTAAGGTCCCCCTATCTTAGTTGGTAAAGGGGCATCTATTTTGGTCTCTTAGATCACAGATATTATTATCATTTTATGAATGGGAAACTGAGGCTCAGAGAGGTTAATTAATTTGTCCAAGGTCACACAGCCAAAAAGTGAGGATGTTGGGATTTGAACCCATGTGCATCTGACCTCCTATATTCTAGCCTTTTCCCTCATTATGATGTTTTCTCTTAAAAACTCTTGGGTTTATCCTGGCACTTTAATGTGTATGAGCCATTTGTGCAGAATCCAGGGTTTGTTTCCTGGGTAAGTGCTGCAATACCTACTTAGTACTTGAGGTCAGTACATTATAGGAATAAATTGTGCTGTGTCTAGGCTTTTAAGTATCTAAATGATTGAGAGTTAGTCTTCAAAGGGGAAAATAACAGCCTTATAAAACAGGATTAAAAAAGACAAAAGTTAGTGTCTTAGAATTTCTAAGACTCACAACCCAGAAAAAAGAAGAGAAAAAATGTCTCCAGCTATGAGAGAACTAAGGAATTTTAAAGGAAAGAGCAGGAGTCACACTTTCCTGTGAACTCCCACACATACATGAATACAAATCTGTCTTTTCTCTTGCAAAAAAAAAATTTTTTTTTAAACATAAAGGAAAGAGACTGTGATTTTGCTAAGCCACACCAAAAGCTGATTATCTGGCGCCAGCTTGGGGTAAAAGGCAGAAAAGCCAAATGATGAAAAGATGCTACCTCATTTAACAGACAGCTAAAATATTATCCCACAGTTAAGTAACTTTACCAAGTAGGATCCATTTTAAACGTCCACCTTAGTCCAGCGTATTAATCTAACAACCCTTTGCGTGAGCAAGTGTCGCACATACCGCAAGTGCTCAGTAGTCCTGCAATCTCAGAGCTAGAATGGCTTTTACCACCACTTAGCACAGCTGTGTGCGGATACAGATAAGGGAAGCCAGGAGAGGACACGAGCTTGCCCCAAGGTCACAGAGCTGTCTTCTGCAGAGCTGAAACAAATCCCAGGTCTGTGGGGAGACAGAGGACAGGGGTGTGTAAGAGGTAACAGCTCTGGCCTCTGAGGTTAGACTGCCTCCGTTCAAAGCTGGACTCTAACATTTTGTAACCATAATTGATCACTTCCGTTTCAGAGGATTATTGCCAAGAGTCCTGTGACAATCGAAATAAAGAACAGGCCATGAGGCACCTGGTGTGATCTCCCCGAATTGGCTGCTCTTAGTACCGTGATTACTGTTGAATAACATTTAGGAGAGGCCGTTGGTTTGGACTGAGCTCCTGCACTTGGTCCCACAGCCCTAACCAAAATGGAGTCACCCGTGCTGAAGTTCCACGTGACCAAGCCCAAATTAAGTTGTTTACTTCGCCTTCCATGAAATCAGAAGGATAACAGCCAAATTCCCAAAAAGGCCAGTTTTAGCCGGCATAATAAGGAAGCCCCCTCTCCTTTAACCTTTATGAGGAAAGTGACTTTGAAAGGACCAGTGCACTTTCTGTTCTATTTCTGCTTTCCGCAGCCCTTTCCCGTCTGTAAACCCACCTCTGCTCAGCTTCTGGAACACTCGTCCTATTTTAGAAGAACGAGATGTTGCCTGATTCCCAAATGAACAGACCTTTAAACCGAATTTGTAGCTTTGTCTTTTGACGTTACCGGCCACATTCCCTGTGCCTCTCTACCACGGCGGCCTGCCGCTCCTTCACGAACGTCTAAGGATAATGAACTCTTTCCTGGGCTGACGCAGGACAAATGTCTGGACCCTGCTGGCAGCCACCAGCCCACTTCAGCAGAAAGCCACAGGCAACCAGCACTTGGGATTGGCATATTTTACCACAACTTAAATTTGAAATGGGTTCCTTCAGGGATTCTTCATTGTGATCAGGCACGACGACTCAAGGGAAGGACTGGAGAGAAGGGGGGCGCCTTCCTCAGGGGGTCACGTGTTCCAGCTTCACGGGGCCAGACGCGGGAACCAGGTGACAGCTGGCAGGTAGGGCTTGCTGTTTGGGTTTGCAACCGCGGAGCACGCCCCGCCCCTCCCGGTGTTTTGGAGGCCCGCGTGGTCGCGCCTCATTGGCCGCCGTGGAGTCCGAAGCCCCGCCCCGGGGAGGCGGAGCCGCCTCCCCAGTTGTAGTTCCGGGGATTGCTCGGCCGCCGGCTCCGCCTTCCGGCCGCGGCGCTCGGGCGGCCGCGCGGGACCACAACTCCCACAAGGCCCCGCGCTCGGGGGCGTGGCGTTGGCGGATGGGCGGGGCCTCCACGCAGATGACATCTTAGAGCCCAGCATCTCCCTGCGCGCGCCGACCCTCGCTCACCGTCGGTCACTTCACTCATCGTCCGGGAACGTTGCCTCTGCCGGGTGATCTATGAGCTCCGTGTGCCGGAATGTTGGCTGGGGAGGCGCAGCGCTGGGGCCGGGGTTGCACTGAGGCTGCAGGTGGTCCTGGGCGTCCCGGGCGGCCTGCGTGAGGCCCGGGAAGTCGCGGCGCTGGTAGGGGCGCCCTCGGGGGAATCCCGGCCCGAACCAGCTCCTGCGAGCGCCAGGCGGAGGCCGCTGCGGCTCTGGGAAAACGCCCACCAACGCGGGCGCTTTGATCGTCGACAGCCAGATCGATGCGATGTCTGCGGGCTATGCGGGAACTTTGAATCCGCCCTCCACAATTCCTGACCTGTCTCTCTTCACCTTTATCTTTTTATCTCTTAGGCTACCTTCTGGGAGAATTCCTTGGCTTGATATTCCAGCTGTACGGTTTGCTTTTCGGCAGTGCCCATTCTGCTGTTCAGCCCATCTTTGACGGTTTCTTTTTATTTCAGGTGTTGTTTGTGTTTCCAAGATCTCTGGTTAATTCTTCTAGTAACTGCCTGCTCTTGTTTCATGGTGTCATGTTCTTACTTATTTCTATGAGTATTGTAATTATACTGATTTTAATGTCCTGATAACTTTTTTTTAAAGAGATGGGGTCTGGCTGTGCTGCCCCGGCTGAGCTGGAACTGCTGGGCTCAAGTGATCCTCCCACCTGAGCCTCCTACGTAGCTGGGACTATAGGCAGGCACCACCACACCCGGCTAATTTTTTCTATTTTTAGTAGAGACGGGGTCTCACTCTTGCTCAGCCTGGTCTCCAACTCTTGAGGCTCAAGCAATCCTCCCGCTTGGGCCTCCCAGAGTGCTAGGATTACAGGAATGAGCCACCATGCCCAGCCCCTATGGTGGTTCTGAATATCTATCAGAGCCTTAATACTGCACAGAATTAAGAATTTCAGGTTAGAAAAGTGCTGCTCCCAAAGCCTGAGAAGTTTGTGACTATAATGTAAATTAAAGAGTACCGTCCTAGGAGTTAGGAAACCTGGGGTCTCTTCTTTGTTGTACTGCTAACCAGATGTTAGACCTCGGACAATGCCTGAACCGCCTAAATTCTACCATCATGTGATGGTGGCATGTGTCCCAACAGTGAGTTCGTTTTATCCATAACTAGACCCAGGTCCTTTGGTTTCCAGTCTGTTAACTGGGCTGATCATCACAATATGTAAGGTTGCAAGATAGATACTTTTCATTTCCCCTTGAGAAGGGTGGACAAGCTCTAAGAGAGGGCAGACAAGTAAGGGAAGCCCTGCAAGCCCCTGGGATGGGATGCCTGGGGCAGGGTGTGCTGATAGGGGACTTGCAGGGAGAGAGCAGAAGGTGCCTCCACTGGTTCTGCCTCAGTTACACAGGTGGTCGGGGGTGCAGGTAGGGAGAGTGTGGAGATGGAGCAGCAACAGGCATAGAGCATGACTTTGTGCAGCGATCAGAATGGGAAATGCTTGATGACTGCTTTTAATTTTGCAACTGTGTGCATGTGTATGTGCGTGTGACAGAGAGAGAGGGAGGGAGAATGCACTCAATTTTTAAATAAGGGAAATCAGTATTATTTGCTTTTTTTCTGATGAGACTTTTTCTGTGATATTAATATATTCAATGAGATTCTAAAGGGCCAGTGCTGGACTCCCGACATAGGTCCAAAGATTTGGAGAGGGAGATCTGAAGAGCTATCCTCTTAAGAGAGGTAAACACCTAGCCATTGGCAAGATCACAAATCCTGCAGTGCAATATGGCTGATGTACTGTAGGACGCAGCTTGTCTGACTATCTCTAACAGAACGAGTCTTCATTGCATTAAGTCCAACAGGCCTTGCTGCAGCTAGGTGTGAGGAAGTCGGGACAGCCACGCACCTTGGGTCCTTTGTGCAAGGTCACCTGCTGGCCTCCACCTCAGGCCCTTTTGTGCCTAAAGCAGTCCAAATAGCAATGGTTATCAGTTATGGTGCTTACTAGACTCTGTTCCAGGCACTGTGCCATGACCTGGGTTTATACCGGTGAGCTAAAAATAGGAAAATAGAAATAAAAAGAGATGTGGGCTCTGTTCCCATGAAACTGAAACGCGTCTGTTCTCTTTTTCCATCCCACTCCCATTTCTGTGTTCTCCAGGCACTGTGCGACCCCACTGAGTGCCTACAGGGTTGAAAGTGTCCGATTCTGTAAAATGACCGCCGTGTCCTCAGTGGGCTCCTAAGGTTGGCTTCACCTTGAATGGTGGAAGAAGAGACAGAGCATTTCTTTTTTTTCCATTCGCTGGCTATTTTGTTATCTGGTAGTGATTTCTGGTTGCTGAAAGTTGATATAATTATCTGCAATGGCCAAGGTGTTGTTTGTGACAGAAGATGGAGGATCACGGAAGAAGAAGTCCTTAGTGATCCTTCTCCCTCTTGGGGGACAAGCAGATTCCAAGAATATGGCTAGTTCCAGAAGAATAAAGGCGTGGCCTGTAGAGTAGTTTGGAGTTATTAATAAAAACAGAGCCCAGTTCTGTTAACTGACTTTCTGACACTCTGCAATTCCGTGAAGGATCTCATGCTGAAGATGTTCTGTGGAACAAAGGGGCAGAATGATGGAACAAGGTTTACCAGTCATTGAATTTATTACACTTTCCACCACAAGCACAGCACTCCTTAACCTCTAGCCCAGTCAGTATGTTGGTTATAAAAATGAGCTTTCTTCAAATGACAGTTCTCATTCTGTAGCCTCTTCTAGAAATGCAAATCATTCTAACTTTATCTCAAACTTATCTAATCCTGTCTAGCAAAGAAAACTTGAAAGTTTTATAGCTCTATAAATATTTAAGCCAAACAATGGACTCATACTAGTTGCTTTTTATCCTGTGTACTCGTCGGAGAAAGGAGAAAGTAAATAGCAGAAATCTTATCACCAAGTACAAATTGCAATTTATGCCTAAGTCAAGATGTAATTCAGTACATAAATCATCAGCTTCTTCGGAAGCCTTACTCCTTGTAATATGTCTATTACACCATCTAAATAAAAGCTGGTACCAAACCCCAGCTGGTTCATTAGTTACAATTCAGCTTACTCCTGGAAGTACAGATAAATTGTTTGTTACATTTTTATACCGTTACCTTGACACTAATATAGAATTAGCTTAATTCATGAGCTGATTCCTAAATCAGGAACCCACAAAATTTTAATAGCAACAATATCCTTGATTGTATCATGGAAATGGAAGTGCCCAGAGCCATTTTCTTAATGTGTGCAATTGTTAACCACTACAGTGAAAGAATCAAGGCATTGTCAAGCCTCTGTCAAGGAGAGTCATTAACTAGAGGAATTTCCCATTGCTTTTCGGGATGGTAACCCCTGAGCTGACAGGTTCCATTAGTTGGCTACACACGTCTAGCGGCCTCGTGGACTTTTTGACAGCTGAACTGGCAGACCTATGTTAAGGCATTGTAATCCTTTTTCTTGATGCAAGAATGCCAGTTTTGTCACCTTTCATGTTGCTGCCCATTTCAGGAAAGTTCCTGTTGCAGAAGGTATGAACCAGCCCTTCAAGGACAGTAAGCCTATGCACTGCATGAGAGTGAGATCTTTTGCCTGTTTCATTCACTGCTGAGTCGCCAGCACCTACGACAACACCCAGCACACTGTAGCCACTGGAAATCAAGTAGTTTTGAACGAATCCCTTTGGCCTTTGATAGTGAGGTGGTTAGCTTATGATCCTCCGGCGAGGGGTGAGATTTATGTTGGGTTTTGAGGATGGGAGTAGCCAAACAGCACGATTGAGAGGCTGAGCCATGAAAGGACACACTTTGATGGATTGGGGTAGGTCCTGGCTTGGCATTCAAAAAAAACATTCCCTAATATTAAGATAACTTAGTACCCACTACTGATTGCCTTTTTGTCAAGAGCTCATTAAAGCAGAATTGTCCTATGGAGAACTGGCATCTGAAATCTGCACGGTGAGAAATCAGCACCTGGAAGGTTTTTCTTGGCTGTCCATCATGATTAGAAGGTGGCAAAACAGGCTTTAGAAAAGCAGTTGACCCCTTCATGAGCCAGTCTATCAGGAACTTTCTAAGAGGTGTTAAAGACTTATCTTCCACAGATCTGTGGAAGCCTGTTAAAATCAGATTTATTAACTCAGTATAGTGAAAGAGACATTCTGTAGAATGCTCTTCAGCACGAGGGAGAACAAAAGCATCTTTTGCAAGGTTTGGGCTCCCATTGAAGGAGCCTGAGGCAGGGCTAAGGGAAGCAGAGATCAGTTCTGGATCGATTGCTGTGTCTGAGGTGGGGTTCGTAGAAGCAGGGAGGAATCAGGACTTGGGTGCTGTCACAAGGACAGGGCGTCTTGCCAATTGAGTATCCCCAGAAATAGACAGGATCAGCAAAGCAGGTCTGGGGTGACATTGGTGAGAAAACAGTGGTCACTCAAAGAGATGGTCCTCATGGCATTCAAACTGCAGTATGACCCTACAGAAACGATGATTCCTGTGATTTTTGCAGCTGACCTTCTCAGTGCCTGTCCTCCCAGCCTGAATCACAACAGGGCTGCCTTTTTTCTTTTCCAGTTCACATTGATTTCCACTCTTTTAGTCCTGACAGATTGTTACTCTTTCAGAGTTAGTATGTTGTCCACCAGAATTTGGCCTGTTTCTTTGCACCATTGTGGAAACTGCCAAAGGTCAAGGTTAGCAGATCTCTGAACCCAGCCTCTGTTGGTATTCACAAGTTAGGGAGGGAACTCCAGTCTTGTTCACACCCTGGGCTGCTGCCAAAGGGTTCCCGTACATTGGCTTGCTGTTTATTTTTAAAACTTTATTTTTTGAGACAAGGTCTCTCTGTTGCCCCGGCTGGAATGCAGTGGCATCATCATAGCTCACTGCAGCCTCCAACTCCTGGGCTCAAGCAATCCTCCTGCCTCAGCCTCTCCAGTAACTGGCACGCACCAGGTTGCCCAGCTATTTTTTCTATTTTTGGTAGAGACAGGGTCTTGCTCTTGCTCAGGCTGGTCTTGAACTCCTGGCCTCAAGTGATCCTCCCAGCTCGGCCTCCCAAAGTGCTGGGATTATAAGTATGAGCCTCCGTGCCTGGCTGTGTTCATACTTCTTGAGTAGAACTTCTCAGCATTTTTCAGGTAGATAGCCAAGGGCACACAGAATTCTCCAGAGCACAAATTTAGTCTTATGGAAAAGTGTGATGTGAAGATGGTATATAAAACTTGAACTAACAGAATTAGAATCTTACATTCCTATTTTATATTACTGAACTTCAGATGGATTAATGTTTTCTTTTGTAATATCCCCAGGATTGTAGTGAGCTTATTTCGAGGATAGTCTATGACAGGATCAGACCTCACCAAGATTTTAAAACATAATATTTTTGTTTTTCAAAAGTCCCATTTTCCTCTTTTGTTCCAACAAGGGGAAATTCTATAAAACTAGACAAAATATATTAGGCAATGGTTTCCAGGTACAGGACAAAAGCAACATAGATTGAAGTCCCGGAGAGAGGGAAACTCAGGGGATGACCCCTACAATTAATTGCCCAGCACTCTGTCTAGGAACAATTTCCTGATTGCAGTGCAGGAACCTGGAACCCAAGCATGGCGAGGTGGTCCCATAGAGCTGAGGAAGAAGACTCGAGAGTTTGGGGCTACTGTGATGGCTGAATTCTGCAACGAAGGACACCAGAGAGGAGGGAACTGCATAGACAGCAAAGGAAGAATTGCATGGGGGAGTTCCCTGAAAATCTGTGGCAGGCAGAAATCTGAATGGGGTTTTCTGCAAGTCATTGGCAGAGAGATGAGCTCTATATACTCATCAAGGATTATCAGAGAGTGGCCGCTATGGGGCTGATAATGGAACAGAGATATTAGAGGTTAAGCATTGCTGGAAGATGAAGTTCTGGCCCCATTAGTTAGTGACTTTTTATTTTTATTTTTAAGAGACAGGGTCTTGAAATGTCACCCAGGCTGGAGTGCATTGGCATCATTGCCCCCTAAGCCTGCGCAGGAAATACTGGTCTCTTCATGGGGGCAGCCCCTGAAGGGCCTAGCCTTTGAAGAAGAAGATCCTCCAACTTCAGTTCCTCCAAGGACCTGACCCTTGGAGAATAAGCAGCCCAAAGCAAAAGGGAACAAGCAGATGGAATCAATAAATGTGCTTTTGTATGGGCCAAGGGAAAAGGCATTGAACTTGAGGAGTTCCAGGCTAGTGCAGAAACCCAATTTTATGAGGTTCTCAGTGACTTGGGTACAGGCTTTCAGGAGAGAAGAACTCAATGCCAAACACAACCACTTCCACAAGGTCTCTGTCTGCACAACCTTGTCCCATGTTACTCTCCGTGGTGTTCAGTTCACACTGTCTAAACATTAGTGGTGGTAGTCCTCACTGTGATTGTCCCAGGATCCTGGCCAGTGGCCTAGAGTAGGAAAGTTGCTAGGGGCTAAGGAAGGGTTAATAATATGCTAATATGCTCATTCTGTTCCATTCCTCTCTGTTTTCTTTTACTCTTACTAAGATTTGCATTATAGAAGATAATGTGTAAAGAAATAAGGCAGAATTAGGTCGTGGATTTTACATGCATATATATGTGTGTGTGTGTATATATGTTTTAGAGATAGGGTCTCACTATGTTGCCCAAGCTGGACTTAAACTCATGGGCTCAAGCAATCCTCCTGGCTCAGTCCCCGAGTAGCTAGAACTACAGGCTTACCCATTTTTTGAATATTAGAGTCTGCTAAACATGTCTCTAGCCTAGCACACTATATTGGTTATTTTAAAAAGATCTTTCTCAGCTGGGCGGGATGGTTCATGCCTGTAATCCTAACACTCTGGGAGGCCGAGGGGGGAGGATCCTTTGAGGTTAGGGGTTTGAGACCAGCCTGAGACCCGTCTGTACTAAAAATAGAAAAAATTAGCTGGGCATGTGGCATGAGTCTGTAGTCCCAAGCCTGTAGTCCCAGCTACTCAGGAGACTGAGGTAGGAGGATCACTTGAGCCCAGGAGTTTGAGGTTGCAGTGAGCTATGATGATGGCACTACTCTCGGGCTGAGGTAACAGATCAAGACTCTGTCTCAAAAAAAAAAAAGATCTTTCTCCACCCAACATTTCTCATTACTTAAAGTTTTTAATGATTTAGAATTATTTCATGTTTTTCTGTGTTGCATAGTAAAGAGAAGAAAGTTTTCTCTTTAAAAAGAGAAAAGGATGTATCACTAGGTAAATGTAAAATTGGACAAAAGGGTCTTTTTCACTTTGGTAATTTTTTATTCCTATTACTTTTCAAAAGAAAGAGGCATCTTCAGAGAAGGCCAGAAGATGTAACGTCAAGCAAAAATTCACTCAAAGAAGTCACAGATATAAATCCAAGAAACAAATCACTAGTCTCCGCAGTGGAATAGTCCAGTCTTTGAAAGCACCAATATCCATCTAGTTCATTAATACACATTCATCTTGCTATTAAAATGCAAATTATGTTATTACATTTTCATTCTAACACCTTTACATTGAAACAGAACTATTCACCAACTGTTTCCTCATTCATTAAAATGACAAGTCAACCAAAACACAGTCATGGTAGAATGGCAATGCATTTGCTAGCGTCATGGAAATGCAAATATTCAGTGCAATTTAAGTTACACGCTCTCTTAAGCATTGTATTATAGTAATCTAACAAGCAGCTCTGAAACCTTTGTTATAAAAAAAATCATTAGCCATTTAAAATAGTGCTTCAGAAAAAAACCTTGAGCTAACAGGATCCCATACATTTGGTACTGTTGTGTGGGATAAACCTGAAGACATTTTGACTATGACCATTTTGGAAGGAGCTATAATATCCTTTGTTAATGAAAGATCACTTCCATCTTGTTACCTTTTCCAGAAATGTCATATTTAAGTTACCTAAAAAAATAGGATATTGTAGAAACAAAATTCACATTTTACTTACAAGGAAGTCCGTTAAAATAATAAAAATGCATTTTTTTCTGAAACGGGTGTGAGGAAGACTGTAAAGACAAAGTGTCTTAGTACCTTCTGTTAATAGAAAGTGAATTTATGCTACGTACGTACTGGTGAAGTTATAGAACAAGGTTATAAGGTCATAGATGGTGAACTGATCATTACAGTGACGAACTACAGTCATCCCTGGGTATTTGTGGGGGATTGGTTTCAGGACCCCCACAGAAACCAAAACCCGAGTTGCTCAAGTCCCTTACAAAAAAAAAGGCATAGTATTTGCATATAACTTATGGTCACCTTCCCACATACTTTAAATCACCTTGAGATTGCTTACAATACCTAACACAATGGCAATGCGGTGTAAATATTTGTTATTCTGTACTGTTTAGGGAATAATGGCAATAGAAAAAAATCTGTACGTGTTCAGTATGGACACAACCATCTATTTTTTTTCCCAAATATTTTTGATCTGAGGATGGGTGAATCTGAAGATTTAGAATCCTGGGATACAGAGGGCCGATTATATACAGTAAAGCTTAGGTAAGTTAAAAATTTTTACCATAAATGAATTTTAAAATTGTATTTCCCTATAATGAGCACATAATAAATACAGTATCCTGCAATATATTTGTAATCTTAGACTCAAAGTTAAGGGTTAAATTCCACAGGAGCAGGCAAAGAATTTTTGCACTTAAAAATAGATTATTATAAGAGATTGTTCTGTCCTTCATTAAAAAAAAGTAGCCAGAAACTCAACTTCATGATGCTAAGAGTCAGAATATGTTCAGACCTTTACCCCACTTGGCTGATGCTCGTTTCTTTTTGTTTTGTTATGGTTACTGATAAGTAAATATTTTCCAGCCTTCTCTCTTTTCTCTGTCCAAGTGTAACAACAAGTTCAGTGTTGCCTTCTCAAAACTGCTTGCATCATTGATCTTCTTACCCTCTTAAGGAAATACTGTCCTGATTTTATTTCTCCCTACGGCTTCAAATTTAATAAGAGCTAAGTCAAAGTCTAGGGTTTATAACCATCTCTTTACACAAAGGGCACCAATTCTAGGATGATCATCTGAGGTAGCCTTTGGGATCAAATGGAAAATTTAAACAATATGAATGATTCAGTCAACAAATGTTTATTGGCAACTGTGTATAAAAGATGTGATCAATAGTCAGGATATTAGTAGCTGCTAAATAGCTATTACATGAGGAACGACTTCTCTCTTCAAGGATGTTACAGTCTGGGTAGGCTCTGATACAAACACACCCATAAAACACAACTCACAATACAGAGCAGCTAATGGTGAGTAGTAAAGGAATGTGATGATGTCATTGAACTTCAAAGGAGAGAGGTTGCTTTGGCCCGTGGTAGTCAGGTTGGCTACACCTCAGGGTGAAGATAAGAAACCCCTTGGCATGGTATATAGAGCAGTGGTTCTCAGGCAGTTGGGCAGTGTCTACTGACAGTGACTGTCACAACTGGGGAGGTGCTACAGTCTTCAAGTGGGTATAGGCCAGAGGTGATGCCAAACATCCTGCAATGCCCCCAAAGGATGACAGTGCCAAGGCTGAGAAACTCTGACATAGAGGAAGGAATGCCAAGACTTGGAACTATAGAAATACTGGCTTCGAGCCATAGGTATGTCACGCTCATTCATGCCCCCTCATTATGTCCCCAACAAGGCCAAGAAGATTATTTATATCTCAATGTAGAGGAAGTTTTTAATGAAGGAGGCAAGACAACCTGAGGTCTAGCTGTTAATCTCCTTTTTCCCTTGCCAACCCACTGTGCTAATGAATAAATACATCATTCTTGGTGGTAAGGCTTCAAATTATGTGAAAGCAAAGTAATATGGACTTCCTATCACCAAAGCTGCCGCTGCTGAATGCCTAATTTTCCTGATTTTCTGGCCACCATAATTCGTACCGAATCCCCAGTCTGGCACCCTATCTCACGGTGACTAGCCTGGTGGTATGCCAGTGACTTTGGACTCCTTTCTTCTTGGAAAGGGCAGCAATTTTTCCTTCATCAGGACAGACCCTTCCTACATTTGGATTTGCCTTCTCTGTCTGCCCTGCCTCTGCCAGCGTCTTTATCTGTGGATTCTTTTTTTGCAACAGGAAATGACCAAGAAGGAAGCCATGACACTACAAGTCATTGAGGGCTGTGAAACACAGTAGAACAGATCGGAAAGAATGATCAAACGATTTTTAGAGACCCTAAATCTGATACAAAATCATTTTGGGCCAGTTGAAACTTGGTTACTTATGGAAAGAGAAATAATATGAAATTGCAAGACATCTGTTACATTGCTTACAAGGGTGTTTGATTAGCAGTTGAAATGTCATGTAAGAAGTTTCTAACTTTCTTTTTGGTAATTTGGAAAGACAGAATTCTGCTTTCATCAGTGTGCTTTTAAAATACATTAGAAACGATTTGGTTAAAAATAGGAATAAGGATCTGATAGCCCTGATTAAATATTTAAGCAGTGTTGTAGAGAAGACTGCCTTCCCTTTAGGTCACAAGATGGCTGCTAGTAGCTTATAGGACAAGACATTTCTTCACTTACCAATATCCCACTCATAGAATGAAAGCCCTTTCTCATAAGTACCACTGGACCAACTTTGGTCACTTATCCCACCCCTAAACCAATAATAGTTGCCAGGGGTTGTCACATGGACAACTTGGAGATGGGTTTAAAGAAATGTAAAATTGAGATTGCAATCCACATAGATTTGCAGATGTGATATTATGAATTGAAATGATACTGACATACAAGAGAGTGAAGATTGTGTTGGTAGCACCATGTGTCAGCAACAGCTGTGACTTCAGAGATTGTCAGAGCCTAGTGATATCTAGAGTGGCAGAGAGCTTTGCAGCTGCAATTTCAGAGACTGTCAAAGCCTAGTGATGTTGAGTGGCAGAGAGCTGTGGGTGTCCTATAAGATAGAGTCAGTAGATGCCTGCCTTCTTTTTGGGATACTGTGGTTAAAATGTTTTCTGAAAATTAAAGGTAAACCAAAACTATGAGTTGTCTTATGAATATTTTAAAAGGCAGCAAATAATTTTAATTGTGTCATAGGTCAACAAGGACTAGGATTGCAAATATAAGACTTCAAACTACTATGTGCACTTCTTGTTCTTTCTGGAGAGCACACCTGCTTGTCAGCAATGCTTTCTCAGTCTTAGTTGAGAACTGATGAATTGTGATGCTTTTTATACTGTACAGTATACACTACAGTATATACTATAGAGTACACACTCTAAGTGATGCTAAATATAACATAAATCTGTAATTACTGATCACTTATGGGAGAGGCAATACTCTGAATTATGGCTTTGATGATACTGCTACCTCGGTTCATATCCACTTAAATCTGAATAGACTTTCACTATGTAGGAGACTGTAGTTCTAGATTTTCCTGAGATCTTGATTAAATATGGTTTAACTATTATAAAAAATAATGAGATGTGAAGCATAACTAAAAGGAATCCAGAGTAAGAATCAAATCAGGGGAAAAAAGATCTCGGACCACAATTTGGAGGCTGAAAATTTTCTCATGAAGAATTACCATCCAGAAAATTCTCTCTGTGAAAGATTCTGTCTTATTCACTTATGCACACGCTATTTCAGGAGTTTTTAAGAAACAATCCCTTAATAAGTCAGCAGTAAGTTGATCATCATTATAGCTTTTTGCAGGCATGACTTTTGGAGTATATTATCGGTATAATTCTGGCATCCTGACTTACTCATTGCTCCAAAGAGTCATTTGTGAAATGAAAACTTTAAAAGAAACACTATAGCTTAAAATGTATATATTTTAATGATCTGAAGATGACTTATTATCCAGCAAGACCTGCCAAACGGCCGTTTGATAACATGGGTCTTCTGGGTGCCTGAAATCCTCACGGTAACACAATTCCCTCCATGGCTTCTAAGAAGATGTTTGCATTTTAGCAAGGCTAAGTTTTATTTTGTTTGTTTTTTTAAACCTGGAAATAGTCTCTAATTGAGTAAATGAAGTGGACAGGCTTCAACCAGAGAAAGTGCCAGGCATCTGGTGAGAAGGGCTGATGTCAGAAAAAGGCCCTGAAAGGCCGGAATCGAGATGTCCACTTCAGTTGCTATCAGGAGCCAGGAGGGGTATGGACATTAGTCAAATGGGCTGGGGGGTGTGTGTGGGAGGGGGTCGTGGAGCAGTGGTGCACACGCCCTTTCCGGTAGCAGTGGCATCTGCTAAGCTCCAGATGGTGATTTACAAGTGACACTGTTGTCAGACCTTCAGATTTTTCAATAGGCCAGCAGCTTGAATATAAATGTGAACTGCCCTTATTACTAAATGTTAATACCTAACTGAATTTTTTAAAAGTCTGTAGGTCAACACTGTGCAAGCCAAACAGGATAGTTCTGTGAGTTGTATGAGGCCACAGACCACCCGTGTGAAGCACTAAGGGTAGAACAATTCCCAAAGGAAGTTGAAGAATCTTGAGCACAGAAGTTGCCCTCTTTTCAGTGGAACCGAGAGCTAATGGCACAAGGCATACTCACCTCTGCTCTTTGTGGACTATCTGTGATTAAGCTTTGCGCAAGAAATGTTTCCGTGAGCTAGACCAGCTCCCTCCCTGAAGGTGGAGTTCAAAGCCAATATTCAACTCTCTCAACATTTTTAGAACAAGCAAAAGTCCTGTCTTGCCCAGAAGTCACAAGTTAATCTTCTGAGTTGAATAAAATCACCAGGAATGTTGCTGCTATTTCTGCCAGGGATTTAAGAGCATAAAAGTTATGAGAGAGTTACCTTACTCTGCTTTCCTCCCATATATTGATTAGTATGGCACTTGGCTTCCTCAGTGACAAATTCCTGGGAGCTTGGCCTGTGAAAGTCAAGACAGGGAGTTGGGAGTTTGTGTTGTATACACTGCTAAGTCAATGAAGTTTCTGCTATGGTTAAGAGCATAAGCTCTGGAGCCAAATGCTGTGTTCAAATTCTGACTCTACCACTTATGTAGTAACTGTCTGAGCTTAGGCAAGTTGCTTAACCCACCGACAAAATGGAGATAATAAAATATCGAATTATTTATTTGCTGTGGGGAATTTTTTTTTTTTCTTTGGAGACAGGGTCTTTTTCTGTTGGCCAGGCTAGAGTGTAGTGGAATGATCATAGCTCACTGCAGCCTCCAACTCCTGGTCTCAAGCAGTCCTCCTGCCTCAGCCTCCTGAGGAACCGGGGCTACAGGCACGTGCCACCAAATCTGGCTAATTTTTCTTATTTTTAGTAGAGAATGGGATCTTGCTAGGTTGTCTAGGCTGGTCTCAAACTCCTGGCCTCAAGGGATCGTCCCATTTTGGCCTCCCAAAGTGCTGGGATTATAGGCACGAGCCACCGGGACTGGCCTGGCCTATTGTGAGGCTTACATAGGTTAATACTTAGAACAGAGCACCACATAGTTGTTTGCTATTACGGGGAAAATATTATTTTGAAAATTTGAGGAAACTGGTGCTCAAGCTGATTGGCTTGTTCAAGGTCACACTACCAAAAAAAATAGTAGGTGCTGGCATTTGAACTCCAGTTTGTTGAATCCCAAATATAGTATTATAGTATCGTGGTTCTTTAACCCCACCCCAGATTTTCTCATGATGATGTTGGGTTTGTTTTATTGTTTAATATAAGTGATATGAATTTAGTATATTATGGAAATCAATGGAGGTAACTCTAGACAAATAGCCTTCTAAATGATTGAGATTGAATTCTCCAAAGAGCAAAGTGGGTTTGAGGCAGTAGGTGAAGATTAATGAGGCAAAGCTGGTATGAGCTCTACAACCCAGAGGGCAGGGGAGAAAAGAGGCTCTCCAGAGACAGTGAACTCTATTAATAAAAAGATTTGTCCTTTTAGCGTAGAAAACTAAAAATTTTTCACTTGGTGCTTGTTTGGGATGTGGTAGGATAAATTCAAGGTTGATTAGTAAACCAGTCAGTAAAGCTCAGAGATCAAAAGAGGCCTCCCGAACTAAAGGCCTTGCAATATCCCAGAAAGTTCTCTCAAAAACATGCACAGTAGATCGACATCTCTTTATCAGCAAAGGTCTTAGAAATAGCAGGTGCTCAAATAATAGTCATAAACCCTCAGCTCGAAACTAGCTCAGGGATCATTTACTTACAGATAAGGAAACCAAGGGTGGGACAAATGAATGACTTAGACAAGGTCTCCTAGGGAGTTGGTGGCAGGATTAAAATTAGACTCCACGGATCGTTTGAACTCAGGAGTTCGAGACCAGCCTGAGCAAAAGCGAGACCCCGTCTCTACTAAAAATAGAAAGAAATTAGCCAAACAACTAAAAATAGAAAAAATTAGCCGGGCATGGTGGCACATGCCTGTAGTCCCAGCTACTCGGGAGGCTGAGGCAGGAGGATCGCTTGAGCCCAGGAGTTTGAGGTTGCTGTGAGCTAGGCTGACGCCACAGCACTCTAGCCCGGGCAACAGAGTGAGACTCTGTCTCAAAAAATAAATAAATAAATAAATAAATAAATAAATAAAAATAAAAATTAGACCCCAGATCCGTATATGTCAGCGTTGAGGCCCATGACCCTGGAGTCAGATTCCTCGGAGCCAAATCCTACATTGCCTCTTGTTTCCTCATTAGTTTGAGGAATTATAAACTATTTTGGAGCTTCAGTTTCCTCATTCCTAAGATAGGAGGAAGAGCAGCCTTATTGCACGGTTGTTCTGAGCGTGAGATGCGTGCAAAGCGTTGGCCACGAGGCCTGGCACACAGCAAGCACTCGGATGTTAGCTGTTCCTGCGACCGACCGCTGGCGCTGTGCGCATTCAACTGCATGATCCTGTACGAGTCATTTAATAAATAAATGAGCAAAATAGAATTAAAGGATTGTTTTATTGGGCTGATGCAGAGAGGTACTTCCAGGCCAGTTTACCATCCCCTGCCCCCATAACCCCACCAGCTCAAAGCATTGAACACCCCAGACACCCCGCGCTTAACAGGCATGGGACTAGACTTCTCAAGAAACAGGTGGACTCAGGCATCCGGAGCCATCTATAATGGGTGACAAATGGGGTGTCAGTGAGGGGAGTCAGCCTCCGTGGACGGTAAATCTGGGCACGTTTGGGTTAGCAGGCTGTGACTCCTTTCACAGGCTGAGGGGAGAAAACCCAGCCAAGAGTAGCATCGGGCCTGCCGCTGTCTCTGGCTTTGAAGGTCCCTTGGTTCTCACCCTTTGCATGTCCCAGGTCCCGGCTCCCCTGGACGCTGAGTGCCTGCTTCTGTTTACTATCCACGGCTGCTTCCTCTGGTCACTGTATCACATCCCTACTCCACTGGGGGACCTGGAGACCCCAGAACGAGGCTGCCAGTACCACACATACACGACATGTCCCTGCAGAGGCCTGGCCAAGGGAGAAGGAGCAGGCTTGGGTGTGAAGGAGGAAGGGAGGGTGCTGGGCTTTGGGGCCTTCGACTGGGGCTGCTGGAAGCTGGAGGGGGATTTTTCAGGCCCTTTGGAGTGATCAAACTGCTCATTCTGCAGTCTCTCATCTTCTGAGATCTGGGCTCGTAGAAGGGGACAGCCCGAGCCCTGCAGGTGTCCACCTCCAGGGAGGCGCATTGCTGGGGACTGCAGAGGTTGCCGAATGGCTGCTGGTGGCTCTGGGCTTCCCAGGACGCCCCTCGGAGGCACCGGGAGGCACAGGTGAGGCTCCAGCCCAGGCCCCTAGCCGCTGGGCTGGGTGCTATTGTGGGGTGGGGAAGGGAGACGGAATTCTTCAGGCCCCCCAGGGTGATTTCTTTGGTGGAAAAGTTCATGAGGAATGATGACAATAAAATTAATGAAATGCACGTGGACCCATATTAGGACTTTCAGATGTGTCTGTTATGCTTCTTTGGGTGAAATTCTTCATCGGTGGCTATTCTCATTCTCACTGTAACCCAAAGTGATTTTTTTTTTATCGTGGTAAAATATGCAAAACATAAAATTTACCATTTTAACCATTTTTAAGTGTACAATTCAATGGCATTACATACATTCGTAACGTTGTGCATCACCACTATTCATTTCCAGAACCTTGTCATCATGTCACAGAGACCCTGCAACCACTAAACAGTAACTCCCCGTTTCCTGCCCTGCCCAGACCCTGCTAACCTCTGTTATACATTCCGTCTCCACGTATTTGCCTATTCTAGGACCTCGTATAAGTGGAATCACACAATAATGTCCTTTTCTGTCTGGCTCCTCTAACTTAGTATAATGTCCCCAAGGTTCATTCATATTGCAGCTATACACCAGAATTTCCTTGCTTTTTGAGGCTGAAAAATATTTCATTGTATGTCTATACTACATTTAGTTTATCTGTTCATCTGTTGATGGCCTCAAATGACTTTTAAGCAACTAGATACTTCATTTCCAAGATCCCTGTGGTGTTACGATGTGTGTGTGTGTGTGTGTATATGTGTGTTTGTCCACAGTTCCTGGCCCCAAACTGCCATAGCCCTGGTTACAGTCTTTTGTTACAATGTTGAGTATGTTGGGCTGCAGGAAAAGGCCTCAGGAAATAGAATCTCTCTGGCCTTCATCTGTCCCAAAGGCAGGGCTCTATTTTGATTGTGGGTCAAAAGACCCTCATTCCAGAGAGGATCCTGCCCCAAACCCTGGAGGCTAATCACATTTGAACATGGTTGTCCATGGAAACCCAAGAGGACTGGGTTTGGGAAGCTTCCGGAGAGCTGAACACATGGAGGCTCCTGGAGGGTGGTGTGCCCATCCCCAACACCTCGCCCCACGCATCTCTGTCTGTATCCTTGGCAATATACCCTTTATAATAAACCAGTGTGTTCTGTGAGCCGCCCCAGCAAATTAATCAAACCCAAAGAGTGCGTTGTGGGAAGCCCAAGTTGAAGCCGGTGGGTCAAAAGTTCTGGAGGTCTGGACTTGCGACTGGCGTCTGAAAGGGGGGGCAGTTTTGGGGACTGAGCCCTCACCCCGTGGGATCTGACACTATCTCCAGGCAGAGAGTGTCGCATGGAATTAGAGGACACCCAGCTGGTGTCAGCGGCCGGTGTGTGCGGAAAATCCCCCACATTTGGTCACGGAAAGTCTTCTGTGTTGATGATTGTTGTGTGACAGTGGAAGGAAAACCACGGTTTGAGTGTTCTTCCAAAACCATCCCTAAGTGTTTTTTTAAATACCTAACAGCCTTTCATGTATGTGATCTCGTCTCTTAAATTTGGAGATGTTAATTACACTTTTAATGCGGTGCCTTGTTTGCTCGCTAACTTTGCTTTTTCCCAAGTGGGTAATTCCCTTTATGTTCTCTTCTCCGTAGAGTCGGCTTGCCGCGGGTATTTGGCAGGTTTAGACCACGGGCTGATCCTTCTAGACGAGCCTCCCTATAGATCGTCCTTTATTTGTACAGTTTCTTGGGAGAGGGGGAGTGAGAGTCCAGGCGGGCATCAGAGACCTGTGTCCTGGCAGAAAGAAGGAGGAAGCAGATGTGCTGCCCACCCTTGAACTCCAGCCTAGAGGCAGAGCCCCCTACCTGCTCATCAGTCCAGGCCCAGAGGTCGGAAAGGGCAGAAGGCGGTGGCTGGGCTTCCTTTGCTTCGTTTCCCAAGTAATCAGCGTGGCATCATCCCAGGGCCTTTATTTACCCCATGTGGGTAAAAATGGGTACAAATTTAGGAAGAATGCTTCTAATACATTAACATTAAATCCTTACTTTCTTTTCTTCAGTATTTCCATTAAAGAGAATCTTTTTTGGAATGTCAATAATGGATAACTAATTCTTCTGTGCACATTATGTATACATGTGTGATTTTCAATAATGTCATATATTAATAAAAAGCAATGGCAATTTTTATTTTTTAGAAACAGGATCTTGGCCGGGCAAGGTGGCTCACGCCTGTAATCCTAGCACTCTGGGAGGCCGAAGCGGGAGGATCGCTCAAGGTCAGGAGTTCAAGACCGGGCTGAGCAAGAACGAGACCCTGTCTCTACTAAAAATAGAAAGAAATGATCTGGAGAGCTAAAAATATATAGAAAAAATTAGCCGAGCATGTTGGCACATGCCTGTAGTCCCAGCTACTCGGGAGGCTGAGGCAGAAGGATTGCTTGAGCCCAGGAGTTTGAGGTTGCTGTGAGCTAGGCTGACGCCATGGCACTCTAGCTCGGGCAATAGAGTGAGACTCTGTCTCAAAAAAAAAAAAAAAAAACAGGAACAGAGTCTCGCTCTGTCACCCAGGCTGGAGTGCAGTGGTGCAATCATAGCTCACTGCAGCCTCCAACTCATAGGCTCAAGCAATCCTCCTATCTCTGCCTCCGAAAGTGTTGGGATTACAGGCATGAGCCACTCACTGTGCCCGACCCAGGGATGGTGATTTTTAAATTATGTTTTAAATGGGACATTATTTGGATGTATTTATTTGGAAGATGAGGCATTAGAAAATAGTTCTGTAGTGCCAGCCACTGAGGGTTCATATTGCAACTTAAACTCACAATAAAATGATGATCCCTTTCTTTTCAGATAAAAAAAAGTTCTCTTAAAGGTGTATAAATAAGTTAATACTGGCTACTTAAACAAATATAGAACATTGGTCCAATATAATTATTAAATTAGTTCTTACCTGGGGCAATAATTATAATTTAAATATTGAACCAATATTTTTGACAGAAAACAACTTTGTGGATGAAGATTTAATCCTCAGCAAATATTGGTTAGGCAGAAAAGACAAATGAAATTTCCAAACCTCATAGATAGACTTATGAAAAATAAAATAAATGATGATGAAGTAGAAGACTTCAAACTAACAGGTTTCTTGTATTGTACTCCTATTTTAAATTATCATAATTTTTGATTGAATAAATTGTTGCAAGCATCATAAAATCTGGCTGTCTAAGGCTGGGCATGGTGGTTCACACCTGTAATCCCAGCACTTTGGGAGGCTGAGGTAGGAGGATTGCTTGAGGACAGGAGTTTGAGACCAGCCTGGGCAACACAGCAAGACCCCATGTCTACAAAAAAATTAAAAAAAAATCAGCCAGTCATGGTAACATGCAGCTATAGTCCTAGCTGCTAGGGAGGCTGAGGTGAGAGGATCTCATGAACCCAGGAGTTCAAGGCTGCAGTGAGCTGTGATCCTGCCACTATACTCCAGCCTGGGTGTCAGAGGGAGACTTTGTCTCTGAAAAAAAATAAAATAAAATCTGGCTTTCTATAAGCCTGCATTCAAGACAGCAGCAGGTACTATAGTTCCTAGGCTTTCTGGCCAGGCTCAGCTCAGTACAGCCAATGCCAAGATCAGATTTTGTTCAAATTATAAAATACGATTGTTCTCATTTCTCTTACCTATTTTTCCCTTTCACACAGAGGAAATGTTTGATTCAAGGATACTAAGTATTTTTGTCTGGTTCCTGACAGAGAGAGAACTTTTTACAAAATGACCCAGAAGTGAAAAATTTTACATCATTTTAAGGAGGCTCATTCAGTCCATCCTTTATTAAAGAACTGTGTGCCTTTTAAAGAGAAAGAACAGTCACAAGGACCTGTAAGCAGAACCGAATGAACCATGAACAAAAATCCACCCAGCAAACACTTTAACTTGCACCAAACCACTTGTCTACTAAGTACCTATAAGGTTTGAAGAGCCAATGATTTTCTTTACTCTATATAACACATCAAGTAATATATTGCTATTTTATATAATCTCTACTCACATTGTTCATATCTATATTTATGCAATATGTAGGCTTCAAAGTGAACATAGAATACTGCTTAAGCAAGCAAGTAGAGAGCAATTAGTATATATTTTCCAGATTCTTCCCTGTTAGGCTGTCTTCCCCATCAGGTAGAATATTGAGCACTGCATTCAGATCCTAAGTATGGGTTACTTCATTGGAGTTAATTTCTCCATATAGATAACCAGGATGATGAATCTTCATCTCCATTTAACGAATACCTGTAGGATGACTCTGGTGTCTTAGTCTGTTGGCCTGGGGCTAAGCATTCAGTTGTGGTCAACACAAGCCCTGCCTGCTGATCTGATAGGAGGTGGAACTCAGGCAGTGACGTGACCCATGGGGAGCGGCTGTAAATACGGATGAAGCTTCTCACCACTCAACTGCTGTGCAACCAGGTTCCCAACAGGCCATGGACTGGGACCAGTATCGGTCCACAGCCTGGGGATGGGGACCGCAGGTCTAGTCTACTTCAAAAGCTGGTAAAATATGGCGACCGATTGCTGCATTCACTCAACTTGCAATTTATAGCTGCCTTCCATTTCGTTGTATTAAAATGTGGGAACACAGGACACTGGGCCACTTACTGAGTTGCTGACATTGATGTTCATAGTGAAATGGAAAGGAATAATTCTAAAATGTTTAATGTATATTAGAAAAAGATTTTCTAATTGGTTGATTGGTTGAAAAAAGGCCCCAGTACAGCTCTCTGTTTTTTAGGTGGAATCACTGAAAGTTGAGATTGAAAAACTCTTAAAAGTCACGTGGCCCAATCATTCATTTGATGCTTAAACACCCCATAATATCCCTGCTAAGTGATTGTCCACCCTTTACTTACCTCTAGTGGCAGGAAAGTGACTGCTTTACCTCTCCACGTCATAGAAATTAATGAACAAGAACATGTTAGTAGGTTTCCCCTAAAAATGATTAAGAATTATATGCGATGTTTTAGGACAGTCAAGATATCTTTCAGTTGTCACTCAAAAAATGTTTATCAGAGCTGTGCTTTTTACACAAATAAAAAATGGGGAAATGCAGGTGACATAGAAACCTTGTGCAGCAGGCTGAGGTGCAGAGAATCCCAAGCTAATTCTGGTCTGAAGCACTAGGCACTTCATAGGTGAGGGCAGAGAATGTGTGGGAAGTCTCAGTTGTAGGGTGCTATTCCAAAGCTACCTAAGGAAAGTCACTGTCTGAGTCTGTCTGGGTTGCTATAACAAAAATAGCATGGACTAGATGGCCCAAACAACGCATATTTACTTCTTACAGTTCTGGAGGCTGGACAGTCCAAGATTAAGGTGCCAGCAGATTTGGTGTCTGGGGAAGGCCTGCTTCCTGGTTCATAGACTGCCATCTTCTTACTGTGTCCTCACATGGTAGAAGAGATGGGGGAGCTCTCAGGAAGCCCTTTTATAAAAGCACTAATCTCATTCATGTGGACTTGACTCTCATGACCTAATCACTTCCCAAAGGCCCCATATATAAATATTAGGGTAAATAAATTTGGGGGGGACACAAACATTCAGTCTATAGTAGTTACCATATCTTACTTTTCTTCCATAATCTTGACAGTGCTATGGACACTTATCTCTAATTTAGCTCAAAGTACCTGGATTGCTGCAAGATTTAAAATCTCATTTTCCTGGTTCATAATTTTAGTCAGAAGATGGAGTCAATAACCATTAATGTTTAATAAGATAGCTGGACACAACTACTCATCAGTTTTTTTTTTTCTCTTGAAAGTACATCATGCAGATAGAATGAAGAGAAACCATTTCAGGCTAAACAATTTGATGTTTTCCTTTGTTTTAAGTTTACATGGTTAGAATTAATTCCAGCTGATTGGGACTTTTCCAGTTGTGACATAAACCTCAGAGTAGGAAACTTAATTAAATAATTATTTCCCTGGGGGAGAGAGGAGTGAATAGGTAGAGCGCAGGGGGTTTGGGGGGCAGCGAACCTATTCTTTATGATTCTTACAATGGTAGATACATGTTATTAAACATTTGTCAAAACCCACAGAATGCACCATACAAAGAGTGAACCCTAAGGTAAACTATGAGCTTGGGTTGATGATGACGTATCAATGTTGGTTAATTGATTGTAACAAACATGCCACCTTGGTGGTGATGTTGACACTAGCAGGACGGTGCCTGTGTGCAGATGGGGACAGAGAAAGGTCATGTGGGAACTGTTTGTACTTTCCACTTAATTTTGCTGTGAGCCTAAAACTGCTCTGAAAGATAAAGTCTATTAAAATTGATTTCACAAAGCTTTCAGATATAAACATATGTTTTCAATAAACACGCCTTCTCATTTTCAAAATGTTCTTTTTGTCATTAAAAATCTTAGTCATTTTTTTGATAAATTAGTAACTTTGCATACATGATAATTAAAAATAGTACAATGAAGTCATTTGATAAGAGAACCTCTTTGGTAAATTACTTTGTACAGTGAAGAATCACTCTAGCATGGTTGTAGGATAAATCCAGGAATGCCTTAAAAAGTGACCATACATCAGGAACAATAGATTTTAAGACATCATTAAAACAGAACCTGAAAATTGGGAGAACATACTTTCAAGTCATTATAATCTCTGAAATAACTGAACATGTTTTCTGATTGTTTTTTAATCTGGTGGCAGTTGCAGACTGGTGAAAATTTTCTAAGACATAGAATTTTCTAAGAAATAGCCAGATGATTTTATTAGATAGCAGAACAGAAAGCGAATCCCTGGAATCTTGGAAGAAAGGAGAGGCATAAAAGGCTTGTTTCATTCTTGGGGGGCCAGAAAATTCCCTAAAATATAGTTTACTATGGTGGCTCATCCCGCTCCTGTGAGTGAGACTGTATTAGTCACAAATAACGAGAATTCCATTGGGGTTCCAACCCTGGGAGGTATTAGGTAAGAGGCACTTTTAAGTGCCTTGGAGCGTACATGCTAAATCTTGTCTTCTTTCCAGAAAAGAGCACAGGGTTTTTATGTAACATTCTAAATGCAAGATTGTCATCCTGCTCAAGTAGAAGGAGACAATCCTTGAAGAATGTATATGAGAAATCATCAAAAAAGTCCCTAAATAGAACAACAGAACAATGGAAATCATACAAAATGGAAACCAGCAAGTAGGTGATTCTGTTAAGGCCAAATGGAATCCAACTCTGAGTTAAAAGATGTTGGTAAACGAGAAAGAATGATACACTGGAGGTCAGGATCCTGCCCAACTGGGGCTGCACAATAAAATCCAGATTCTACGGGTGGGGGGGGGAGTAGGGGAGGAGGATAGTAAGGCAGTGGGGGTAGGAGAGGGGAGTAGGAATGTGATCCTCTGAAAGCAGCAGCCTGGAATCAATGTATTTAATACATACTCAACTGAACTCAGGAAAAAGCAACTGCATTTAGAAAAAATAAACTTCTGGAGGCTCCCAATGACTTGGGGTGCAGATTGATAGGAGGGAAGAACTTAGTGCCCCAATAGAACCACCCCCCTGGCCACCATGACCCCCGGCTGTGCCATCACCCTTTCTCTGTCTGCAGTCACTATCGCCATGACCTTGTCCCTTTCTACTTCCTGTGATGTTCATTCCCACACTGTAGACACTTTCACTGTGTTAGCCTCGCTGTGATGTGCCGCAGGCCCTAAGGGGAATGGAATGGAGGGAGGGAGGCAGGAGAAGTCAAACAGTCCCAATGTGCAGGTAGTGACATACAATTTTGTGATTTTGTGAAGACTTTTGCATTATAGCAGTTATACAGGAGGTGGAAATTGGCAGAATTATGATTCTAGTTTTCCAAGTTATTTAGATTTTCTCCATCACATCATATATTAACTTCTAGCATAGTACCACAATACGTTCGTTATGTAAAAGACGGTTTTTATCCAAACTACATATATCACCATGTAAACTCCTTTAGAAGTGCAAATAATTCCATTTAGAATATTTAGACATGGATAACTGATTCAAGTTTATCAGCTTTAATGCTATTAAGTGAAAATACTTCAGAGTGTCACAGCTGAGTAAATATTAGAGAAAAACAAAGGAATACTTTAAGTAGAATAACTAATAACAAGCTGTAGGCTGGCCAAGTTCTTTGATTTAAATTACTTTTAATCCCTATTACTTGTCAAAAGACAAAGGGAAGAAATCCCCTGAGTAAAATTCAGAAATCTGATCACCAAGCAAAAATTCCCCTATAACTAAGTCACAGATGGAAATCGAGTTTGCTTCAAAAAATTGATGTGGTCAGTTGCTAACACATCAGTGCTATGTACAAACACAGTTGTTTAAACACGACAGATTGCCATTACTCAGCAGGTTCATTAATCACAATTCCGCTTGCTATTAGGAGAGAAAATTACTGGTGTTATTAAATTTCCACCCCATTACCTTGACTTTTATTTAGAGCCATTCATCAATGACTTCCTCCTTTATTAGAAGTCACAAGCTAACTAAGCCATAAAGTCATCAGAGAAACACAATATACTTGATGATATCTTGGAGATGTAAAAGCATAGTGCAATTTTGTTAATTCACAAAGTTTCTTGATCTATTCAAGACAATTCTCAAGCCTTTGCTTCAGAAACCATTAGCTATAGACATTTGAAATAGTGCTTGAGGCAAACTCTTGAAGTAATGGTTTCTAGTAATTGGCATCCACCAGTCTGAGGAGTCTGTTACTCTCTCAGTCTGTTTCACAGTCCCCAAGTAGCCCTCTGTTTAAGGAACTGCAATCCCTTGCCTTAATGGAAGACTGCTAGTTGCCTTTTACTGCATTCTCCAGAAATACTCCTTTCCAACAAAGCCACTTCCTAGCCCTCCACAGGAAACGTTCAGTGGCCCCACGTTCAGGGTTGGTTCTGAGATAGCTTATCTTCCAAGGGAAACTGAGATCATAAACAATATTAACCAATCAACAAATATTTATTGACTACTGTTGATAGGGACAGTAGCCACTAAAGAGAATCTAGTACAAAAAGAGTCTTCTAAAACTTTACACTCTGGAGGGCTATAACACACATGTACACGGGACAAGCTAACTCTAACACAGAGTGGCACACTGTTAGCACTGAATGAATGTTGCGGGTGGGAACTGCCATGGGACTCTGATGACTCTCTCTGGACTACAGGGGTTAGATGATTGGGCCATCCTCCCCGAGAAGAGGGGGATGTGGAGTGGGAAGGAAGGGAGGGGAAACAAAGCGGGAAGAGGGATGGGGGAGTCTTTTGTATTTGAGAGCCAGAGTGAATCTGTAATAAATTCAAACTTATTTTTGTGCATGGTGTCAACATGACTGCATTTCTAATATGAATAAGACTAACAATGACTTAAGCACATTTGACACTATCCATGTGGAAAGGTGAAGCACACTGAGGTCATCCATGGTTGATTCTTTTTTTTTCTTATAATAAATGAATATTTATTAATAATTTTATAAGAAACTGCCAAACTGTTTTCCAGATATTCCCAACAACAGCGTATGAGTATTCCATGTACCCCACATCCTCACCATCATTTGATATTGCCATTTAAAATTTTTTTTATCTGTTCTAATAGTGTATCTGTGACATCTTTTTTTTCTTTCTGTCAAAATATCTTTTGTTTTTACTTTTATAATTAAAATAATTTATTTATTTCTTTTCCTTTTTTTATTTCAGCATATTATGGGGGTACAAAAGTTTACGTTACGTATATTGCCCTCACCCCCCCAATCAGAGCTTCAAGCGTGTCCATCCCCTAGACGTTGCGCATCACACCCATTATGTATGTATACACCCATCCCCTCCCCTTGCCCCCGACATCTGCCCGACACCCGATTAATGTTATTCCTAAGTGTGCTCTTAGGTGATGATCAGTGAAACCAATTTGATGGTGAGTACAT
The DNA here is from genome assembly GCF_020740605.2 of Lemur catta. NCBI lineage: Eukaryota > Metazoa > Chordata > Mammalia > Primates > Lemuridae > Lemur > Lemur catta. The sequence continues at coordinate 9,664,594 of NC_059152.1, read as the reverse complement.
GTGGTGCTTATTTTTCCGTTCTTGGGATACTTCACTTAGTAGAATGGGTTCCAGCTGTATCCAGGAAAATACAAGAGGTGCTATATCACCATTGTTTCTCATAGCTGAGTAGTACTCCATGGTATACATATACCACATTTTATTAATCCACTCATGTATTGATGGGCACTTGGGTTGTTTCCACATCTTTGCAATTGTGAATTGTGCTACACATGGTTGATTCTGTTTGGCTCCACTGAGAATCACAGGAAATAGAGTCATGGTGGCTCTAGTGAATTACCATCTGTGCTAAGGGTTGTTCCACCCCCGCCCATAATCTGATTCAACCAGATCAATTCTAAATGATCACTGCGTACAGTAAGTGAGTTGTACTGATTGACATGGCTGGTCCTGACCCTTCTCAGATTAATAGATCTGGAGTCTCATAAATTCTTCCATTCAAAAAATATGGTCAGTTTTTCTGTACCCTTAGTTCCAGGTAATTAGATTCATATAACCTGGGTGGTGTTAGTAAATCATAAATGACATAAGCAACAATAGGTCTATTGTTGCTATTTCTGGTCAGCCAGTGTCCTGATGTGTGCTTTTTTGGTTCTGCAGCCAGGATCTGTGATACTTTAATGAATATGTTAATACAAGCTGGGATAAAGAAAATGAATTCGAATTTGTGCAGCTACCTCTCGCACATTCCTTGTAGTCTTGTGGGATAGTGAATCAAGGTGCTTGCTTCCTCTAAACTCTGGAAGGAATGTGAGTTTTGATAGGAGGGACAAATGACTAAAAGTGATTGGAATTGATCAGTACAAAGGCAATGCCCTGGAAGAGACTGTCCATTGGTACCTGCTCCTTAGAGTCCCTCTTTGAATTCTATCCTGATGGACTTCCCTTTTCAGAGACATGAGTGGTGAAATCTTCCTCAGTAACATAAGCAATTCCACATTTTTCATTTGCTACTTTTTTTTTTAACATTTAGCGTATCTGATTTTTGTGGCTTGCAATCACCAAAGGGGTTTAGTGTATGCACTTTTCCTCCTGTTTCAACTTCCAACCACAGCGTTAGGGATGGGAAGGTTCACACTGAGCATCCTCTGCAAGAAGCACGGGTGATATCACATCATCGTTACCTCTCACATGCTGGTTTCAGGGTAGTCGATTTTAGAGAAAGCAGAGGTAAACAGTCCAGGGAAGAGAACAAAGAGGAACAATCCCCTCAAACCACTCATATCGATGAACACTAAAATAGATCGCAACATCATGACAAACACCTGCTATTTCCAATTGCACTCACCAAGAAAAACCTGTTTGTCCCTAGAAGTCATGTGTTAGGCTTCTGAGCTGAAAACAAACAAATATGGAGAGCATTGTTACCATTAGTTTCTGGATTAGGTAACTAAGAAGACAAAAGCTATCTGCCTCCGGCTTTAGCATTGCCTGTCTGCTTTCCTCCTTTGTCCTTCAATGGCAAATCTTTCAGGGCTCTGAACTGCAGGCTATGGATTCTGTCCTACTTATCAAAGGCACTAGAGAGCCATTAAAGGACCTGAAACTTTATAATAAGAAAACTTATAACCCACATTTTTAAAGTTTAGTACAACAAAATCCCAGGAAGTGTTAACATCAAATGCAGCACAGATAAGGAATCTTGAGGAAAGTTCACCGGATTTGATAAGAAGCTTTCTCTTATCAAAGCACATTCATACCAGGGGAAGAGGGGAAATACATTCACACCAGGTGCATAGGAAGTACAGGTGTGGCAGAGAAAAGAAAAGGAGACTGGAAAAGAAGCTGGAAAAAAATCAAGCAACAATTCTTTCTGTTTTTCAGCTAGGGAAGATCTGGACATGTTTGGAGGCAGAAGAGAAAGAGTTGCTGAAGAGAAAAAGGGACAGACAGGGCTGGCTTCATGGGCACGTGACCTGTATAGTCACCCAGGGCCCTGCATTTGACTTGATGCTCTGCTATCACTGTCTTGAAATTCTTGAACCAGGGCCCTGTGTTTTCATTTTGCAGTAGGCCCTGAAAACTATGCAGCAAGTCCTGAGGAACAATACCAGGGTAGTCCGGAAAGAATCCAGCCATGTAATATGAAAAATAGAGACATTTATGGAAGAGGATAAAAGGTACAAGAAACATTGTACATAGGACAATGAAGCTGCAGTCCCCTTCAAAGTAGGCACCTTGGGGCCTCCCACAGTTGTCCCAGCATCTCTTAACCTAACCCATAGAGGTTCAACATTCTCAGGTGTTCTGCTTGTTGCAGGCCTTCCAGAACGTGGATCACTTTCAGTAGATTCTTGACCATCTTTGAAGCGTTTGTGCCACACTTTTATTCACACTGCACTCGTTTCATTGTCCTCAAAAGCCTTCTGAATCATCCGGATAGATTCCGCAGAGGAATATTCAAGCTTAGTGCAAAATTTGACACAGATTTGTGGCTCTACTCACTCAGTCATTTTGAATGCAAGGGCCACACAATGCACGTGCTCACTCAATGGCTTCTAGTGCCCCACTGACTAGTACAGTGAGGGCATCATCGTTCACCCATGCGTATCCTGGTCCACTCTCCTTGGCTGCCAGATTACAACGATGTCATGCAAGCCATTCTCATCATTTTTTTTTTTTTTTGAGACAGAGTCTCACTTTGTTGCCCGGGCTAGAGTGAGTGCCGTGGCGTCAGCCTAGCTCACAGCTACCTCAAACTCCTGGGCTCAAGCAATCCTCCTGCCTCAGCCTCCCGAGTAGCTGGGACTACAGGCATGCGCCACCATGCCCGGCTAATTTTTTCTATATATATTTTTAGTTGTCCAGATAATTTTTATCTCTATTCTTAGTAGAGACGGGGTCTCACTCAGGCTGGTCTTGAACTCCTGACCTCGAGCGATCCACCTGCCTCGGCCTCCCAGAGGGCTAGGATCCATTCTCATCATATTAACAATGGCTGGATACTTTCTGGACAGCCTTCATATGTGAACTTGCTCTGAAAGGTATAAAGCACTATGTGGCAGGTTGATTAGTGGCCCTCCGTAAATGTCCACTTCCTAATCTCTAGAACCTGTGAATATCTCTGGAACCAAGGTGACAAAAGGGACTTTGCAGGTGTGATTAAATTAAGGATTTTGAGATGGTGTGTTATCTGGGTGGGCCCAATGTAATCACAAGGGTCCTTATTTGAAGGAAGCAATAGAGTTAGGGTCATAAAAGAAGGCATGTGACAAGGGAAGCAGAGGGAGTGAAGATGTGACCATGTGATGCAAGGTCAGGGACCAAGGAATGCAGGTGGCCTCTAGAAGCTTGGAAAAGGCAAGGAAACATATTGTCCCCTAGAGTGTCCAGAAGGAATGCAGCCCTATGGATTCATTTTGGACTTCTGGCCTCCAGAACTGTAAAATAATAAATTTGTTTTGTTACAAGCCACTAAATTTGTGGTAATTTGTCACAGCAGCGATGAGAAATGAACATACATACTACATACATGTAAGATGACCTATTGCTATTTCTGCAGAAATCAAGAATATTAATAAAACTAATAGCAGTTACCTTTTATTGAGCACTTCCTATATGCAAGGCACTATCCTAGAGCCCTTTCGGTATGTAATCCTACAACAATATTCGAGGTGGGAATTAAGGCCACATAACTAGAATGTTTTAGAGCTAAAATCTGAGCCCAATCTATCTATGTCACCTCAAGCTTTTCTGTGCGTTTATCCTCATTCCCATATTTCCTCATAAACTTTGGGCTTCTCTTCAAGCTTTAAAGTGCATTATATTTGCACGTGTCAACATAGGAGTGGGGGCAGGAACGGGCAGCAGGCGACATCCACGCCTGGGGCTTGTAAAATAAAAGAGGAGCTGAAGCCACCTCTGTACGTTGCAGGTGACGCTGAAGCTACAGATAAATAGATGAGACAAAGCAAGCGCTTCAGGTCGAAAGTCAAAGATGCCGAGCTGCTGGTTCCTGACTTGCGTTCGTACTGGGCGAGACCCTGGAGCCTGGAGGCCGAGGTGTCCGGGAGCCACAGCGCGCTCGGGGACCGCACAGTCACCGCAGAGAGGCTCCTAGCCCGGTTTCCCCGAGCAACCGCCCGGGGCGCGGCGACAGCTGGCCAGATCGGGGAAGAGGGCGCCCCGGTTCCCCGCCCGCCCCTCCCGGTGTTTTGGAGGCCCGCGTGGTCCGGCCTCATTGGCCGCCGAGGGCCCCGGGGAGGCGGAGCGGCCCCCTCAGCTGTAGTCCCCGGGATTGCTCGGCCGCCGGCTCCGCCTTCCGGCCGCGGCGCTCGGGCGGCCGCCCGGGACCACAACTCCCACAAGGCCCCGCGCTCGGGGGCGTGGCCGCGGGGCCGAGGCGGTCGGGGGCGGGGCCGCCTGGGGGATGAAGCGGGGGCGCTCGGCTTTCCGGCTTCACTTGCAGCTGCCGGGCGTCTGGGAGCGCGTCCTGCTGCCTCCCGGCCGGCGTGCGGACCTCTGACCCTGGAGTCGCTCGGCCGGCGGGAACCGTCCCCTCGCGTCGTCGCCTGGGCCGCCCGCCGTTCCCCGGCCCCGAGGGCCCCGGCCGGCCGCGGCTGCGGGAGGGGCCAGCATGAGCCCGGGGGTCCGCCGGGAGGGCGCGCAGGGGGCGGCGGCCGCGGTGCCGCTGCTGGTGGCGCTGAGCTTCCTCCTGAGCGCGGTCGGGGCCCAGGTGAGCCCGAGCGATGGCGGGCGGGGAACCCCGGCCGGACGCCGGCGGCCGCTGCGAACGGGCAAGCGGCGGGGGCGCGGAGAGGGCCGGGCCGGGCCGGGCCGGACCTGAGGTGGTTTTTCCGACGATCGGAGAATCTGGGGGGGCGGGCAGAGACCTGACGGTCGGTCAACGGCAGGGAACGTCTGCGACCCGCCTGCGGTGTGCGGGGACGGCGACGCGCGGGGGTAATGGCAGTCTTGAGGGGAAGATGGTGACGGTCCCGGGAGCTGTTTTCGTTTTTCTGATGTTTTCAGCGGCCGGGAGTGTGGCGGGAGAGGGGACCGGGCTGAAAACCCGGCGGTCCTGCGAAGAGAGCGCGGGTGCAAACGGGGACGTCCCTCCCTGCAAGAGTTAACGCGGGGGGGGGGGGAGGCCGGGGGGGGGTGGCCTTCTCTGCAGACCCCCAGGCCCCGCCGCAGCCGAGTGGGTTGAGGGGGGACAAGGCTCAACTTCCTTGAACTTCGGGACTTAGGGATTCCTGGGCTTGTGCAGCTTCCCCAGGTAGGAGGGCCGGGGTCTGCGTGTCGCCTCCTGGCCAGGGGGTGGAAGCTCTGGCTCTGCCAGTAGTGAGGTGCTGGCTGAGTTTGGGGGTGTCTTTGGGAAGCGCATGTTACAGAAGTGTTTTCAACATGCTGGAAATCCGAGGGTTAGCTGACCGGAGCCTTTTGCCTTAGGAGAAGCGTTTGCTGCTTTTTTTGTTAAATAGAATCGGAGCATTTGAACAGATCGCCAGGTGCTGCTGCGTCGTGTCTGCACCTGCTGCTAAGTGGCAGCCCTGGTAAGACACACGCACGTGTCTCAGGTGGCCTGATAATGAGGGGAGGTGTCATCTGAAGCAGTTAATGCTCATCTAAGAAAAATCGAAGGGAACTGTGAGTGTAATCGCGTAAACATGTTTTCTTGAATTTATTGAGACGCTTTTTTCATGGTTTTATGGCGCCCTCCGCTAAATCCCCAAAGGCCTGAGTATTCCGTTTGTAACCATGTTTGAATATGTTTAAATGAATGATTTCATAAAAATAAAAGAGGAAAACGTTTGATACTGGAGAACATATTAAAATGCAGATTTCTCTGGCCCCACCTCCTGATGTACTGATTGAGTGCACCTGGAAAGTGAGCCAGGAGTCAGCATTTTGGTTTTGTTTTTTTTTTTTTTCCCCCCAAGACAGAGTCTCACTCTGTTGCCTGGGCTAGAGTGAGTGTCGTGGCGTCAGCCTAGCTCACAGCAACCTCAAAGTCCTGGGCTCAAGCCATCCTCCTGCCTCAGCCTCCCGAGTAGCTGGGACTACAGACATGTGTCACCATGCCTGGCTAATTTTTTCTCTCTGTATTTTTAGCTGTCCAGGTCATTTCTTTCTATTTTTAGTAGAGACGGGGTCTCACTCTTGCTCAGGCTGGTCTCAAACTCCAGAGTTCAAACAATCCTCCCGCCTCGGCCTCCCAGAGTGCTGGGATTGCAGGCGTGAGCCACCGCGCCCGGCCAGGAGTCAGCGTTTTAAACAGGTCTTGAAAGTCAGTGACTGTAATGCTGTTATCCTTGGGACTACCTCTTGGACCCCACTTGGATAACACTGAAATAAATAGTGGAAATCTGGACAAACTTGCAAAAAGTAAATTTTCTAAATTGTCTTTGGCAAAATTATTTTCTAATTACTAGTTGGGTGTTTGTTTTTGAGTGGAATTTATGTTTAGATATTTTTCTAAAATGGGACTTCTCATTTTCCCTTTTTATGTAGCATATGTTAATTGTATACTTTATCACCAATCTAGAAGGTTAATTTTAGATTTCTTCATCTACCACTAATTATGTGTAATTAATGTTTTATAATTGCATCTGTACTTTTAATTTCATTATATTCAAATGAATATATATAGTTCAACAGTTAAAGATTCGTGCATATTGAAAGTAGCATTGTGCCAAACCGTCTTCAAAAGTGAATATATTTGGGCCAGGTGCGGTAGCTCACACCTGTAATCAATCCTAGCACTTTGGGAGGCCGAGGCGGGTGGATCGAGCTCAGGAGTTCGAGACCAGCCTGAGCAAGAGCGAGACCCCATCTCTACTTAAAAAAAAAAAAAAAAAAAAGGAAGAAATTATCTGGACAACTAAAAATATATAGAAAAAATTAGCCAAGCATGGTGGCGCATGCCTGTAGTCCCAACTACTTGGGAGGCTGAGGCAGGAGGATAGCTTGAGCCCAGGAGTTTGAGGTTGCTGTGAGCTAGGCTGATGCCACCGCACTCTAGCCTGGGCAACAGAGCGAGACTGCCACAAAAAACCAAAAAAAAGTCAATATATTTGGTTTTTGTTTTCAGTGGTACTTTTTGCTACAGTGTTTGATCATTTTTTAGATAGTGCTTTAATCTGCAACCTGTGTAAATATACGGTATCTCATTTTATTTGATACATCTCTTAGAAGTGGGGTCATTGAGGTAACTGTTCAGAAAGCTTAAATGACTTGTTAAGTGAGTGACATTAAACTGGAGACTTAATATGGTCCCCTTCTGGTCTATAGGGTATGTTAGTATATTTGTTTGTCTGTAGTATAGCAAAGCAGAAGGATACCAGGAAAAGCAAAAATGGAACTCAGCCAGTTCTTTCACTTCTTACATATAATAAATTGGTAGAAAAACAGTAAAGAGAAAGGGGAGAATTATAATTTTTGGAAAATATCTCTATTCACAAGAAATCAAAGTCATTTAAAACAGGTGTTTTGAATATATGTTGTAAGAAAAGCAGAAAAATATTTTTGAGCGCATAAAATGATATGCATTTCTATGTCTCATGCCCCATTTTCTTATGAATGAAGTGAGAATATGCTTTGTAGTTGGGTGAAGGTCTAGGAACTTTAGGCATAGTGCATACAGGTGATATAACAATCTTCCTATAAAAACTAATTTTAGTCAGCTATATATTAAATTCTTCTAAATGCATTTGTGAGGTGGCATGAAATCAAGTAATACACAGATCCCCCCAACAAATGAAAAGCCAGAAAGTTGGGACTCTAATAGTGCTGTGCCAGTCCGTTACTGAAGACCTTAAGTTTCTGCTTTAACACCTGCATGGGGTGGAGTGGGCAAGAAATAACGTCTGTTTCTGTGCAACAGGGGGAAACTAATAGGAGATATTACCATAAAGCCTGAACTCCAAACAGCTAGATCCTCAATGTGAGAGTAAGTGGGATATGAATCCCACTGTGAGTAAGGGGAATATAAGGAAACTTGCTAGGAGAGGGAGGGGGGAAAAAAAAACTCCCTTGGGAATTTGTAACCATGAGCCAGCCCTTACATAGGGCTGTGAATTTTGCAAGCCAAATTCACACTACTCGTGCTGGAAAAATTTAATTTATAGCAGTTCCAGATTTCTATGCCCCAGGTTACTGGTAAAAGCAAGTATCCATTCCCTCTGGAGGAATTTATTTTTAAGTCAAAGGTTAAAGAATTCTCAAAGATAGGCCGGGCGCGGTGGCTCACGCCTGTAATCCTAGCACTCTGGGAGGCCAATGCGGGTGGATTGTTTGAGCTCAGGAGTTCGAAACCAGCCTGAGCAAGAGCGAGACCCCATCTCTACTAAAAATAGAAAGAAATTATCTGGCCAACTAAAAAATATATATAGAAAAAATTAGCCGGGCATGGTGGTGCATGTCTGTAGTCCCAGCTACTCGGGAGGCTGAGGCAGGAGGATCGCTTGAGCCCAGGAGTTTGAGGTTGCTGTGAGCTAGGCTGACGCCATGGCACTCACTCTAGCCTGGGCAACAAAGTGAGACTCTGTCTCAAAAAAAAAAAAAAGAATTCTCAAAGATAAAGTGCCAAGAATAATAAACAGCTAGCAGTAAAACATCACAAGACACCCAAGGAAACAGGACACCATGAATCAGATATTAGAAACAGACATGTAATGACTTCAGATTCTGAAATTATCAGATAGATAATATTATGTTTAATGTGTTTAAAAAAGAGAAACTTGAAAGTATGAAAAGGGAACAAGAAATTTTAAAGAATGGCCAAAAGTATTAAAAAATAATGAAACAGAAGTTCTGGAAATGAAATTAAAAACTCAATGGAGATAAAATAGCTGATTATATACAGCTTAATAAATGATTATTAGACAACCATTTCATGTCTGAAATTTTTCTTTCTCCTTAATCACCATCACCGCCTCTTCTATCCTCACTCTCAGATTCGTTCCTCGCTACCAAAATTGGAGAAATCAGAAGAGAAGTTCCATAGAATAATTCACATCTGTCCGTTCACTAGTGTCTGTACCGACATATTTTGCCTTGGTTACCGTAGATGACCTGTTTGTATTCTTATCAAAGGCAACTCCCTCCGCTTGTATATTAGGTCCCATTCCTTCTTTCCCACTCAAGGCCATAGCTCCAGCAATGTTCTCTTTCTCTCTTGGATCATCAGTTTTTCCTTCTCCAGTGGACTTTCCTGTCATGATAAAACATGCTGTTAATTCTGCTATTTTAAGATTCTTTCTTGACCCACACATTCCTTTTGTCTCTGCCCCATTTTTGCTGTTCCTTCTCTAGAAAAACTACTCAAAAGAATTATATTTATTCTCTGTTCAGCCTATTCCAATCAGACTTTTGCCCCTACTATTCCTCTGCAACTGTTCTTGCAAGGTCACTCATGTCCTGGTTAGTTCCTTTTTTTTTTTTTTTTTTCTGGAGACAGTCTCACTCTGTTGCCCTGGGTAGAATACAATGGTACAGTGGTGTCATTGTAGCTCACTGCAACCTCAGACTCCTGGGCTCAAGCAATCCTCCTGCCTCAGCCTCCCAAGTAGCTGGGATTACAGGTGTGTGCCATGATGCCCATCTAATTTTTCTATTTTTAGTATAGATGGGGAGTGGGGGGATGTCTCACTCTTGCTCGGGCTGGTCTCCCAGTGGTTATTTCTTAAACCTTAGCTTTACCTATTGGCAGCATTTTTTCCCAGCTCATCACTCACTCTCCTTGAAGTACTTTTTTATTTTGACTTCCAGGATAACTAAACTACTCTGGTTTTCTTCCTATTTGTTGGGCCAGTCTTTCTTAGTATCCTTTGTTCATCCTCTACCCTTAATTGCTAATCATTTGAGCCTCAGGGTTCAAATCTTGTTCTCTTTTCTCTCTCTATCTTGGTTATTTCAATCTATTCTCTTGGCTTTAAATACCACCTATACAGCTGACTCTCAGTCTGAGTCTCCAGACTGGGGTTCTTAGCTCTAGATCCATGTATCCAACTTTTTCCCCAACGTTTCTACTTTGGTGATTCTTAGGTATCTCAAACTTTATATATCAGAAACCAAATTTTTGATCTCCCCCTCCCCCAATCTGCTTTTCCCATGATCTTTTCTCCCTTATACAAATGCTAGCCAAACTGGCCTCCCTGTTGTTCTCAAACATGGCAGATACATTCCTCAGGCCTTTGTAATAGCTGACCAGAAGAATGAGTGGCCCAAAACTTAAGATTGGCGTCTGAAGTTGGGGCCATCTTGTGGTTCTCAGCCCTTGTGAGTGTACGCTAATTCTGGATAGTGTCAGAATTGAATTGTTGGATACCCATTTGGTCTCTGAGAGTTGGAGAATTGGTTGGTGTGAGAAAACATCCCAGATTTAGTAAAAGCTAAAATCTTACTACGGTCTTCTAATTCTTTCCTTCTTGCCTATTGCATAGGGCAAACTTACTGCCTCACTAATGCCTGGAATGCTTTTCCCCCAGATATCCACATGTCTTGCTACTTTTTCTCCTTCAAGGTTTGCTAAAATTTCAGTGAGAGCTTCCAGAACTATCCCATTTTAAATGGTAGCAGCCCCAATTCTGCAATCTGTTTCCATTCCCTAGCTTTCTTCTATATCGCTTTATTACCATCTAACACTTTATACTTTGTCCGTTCATTTTTTCCCTCCCTTTTCCTTATGAGAACATAAACTCTTTGAGGGCAGAGATTTTTCTTTTTTTCTTCTCATTCTACATTTCCATCATTTAGAACAGTGCAAAGCTCATGTTAGGCCTCAATAAATATTTTGAATGAATGGAAGATAAGTGCAAATAAATTATTCAGAATTAAATCTAAAAAGACAACAGGATAATAAATATTAACGAGAACTTAAGATACATGGAGAATGGAATAAGAAGGTCTAATGTCTAATTGGAGTTGTAGAAGACTATAACAGAATAAGGAGGAAACAGTATTAATTTCTACAGATTAGTATGAAAAAGATAATCCAGTAGAAAAATGAACAAAAGATACAGTTCACACAAGAAATACAAATGTCTTATGAAACATGTGAACATTGTACCTTATTAATGCAATAAAAAAAATGAGATATCCTTTCATGCTTACTAGATTGGCAAAAATGAAAGCATAGATTAATATTAAATATTAATAAGAATATGGCTTGACAGTAACTCTCATCCATTGTTGGTAGGATAGTAAATTGGTACAAATGTTTTGGAAATTAGCCTGCCATTCCCTAATGAAGCTGAACATGTACTTATAGCAATTCCATTCCTAAGCATATAACCTGGAGAAACTCTTGTACATGTATATCGGGATATATGTACAAAAATGTTTGTGTAGCATTGTTGTTTAGCCAAATCTGAAAACAATCTAAATATGGATTGTATTAATATCCCATTGCTGCTATAATAAGTTACCACAAACTTAGTGACATAAAAGAACATAGATTTATTACCTTGGAGTTCTAGGAGTCAGAAGTCTGAAAATGGGTTTTACAGAGTAAAAATCAAGGTATCAGCAAGGTTCCATTTTCTCTGGAGTCTCCTTTTTCCAAGCTTTTTCCAAGCTTCTAGAGTTTTCCATGATCTTTGGCTTGCGGTATCTTTCTGCATCTTCAAAGCCAACAGTATACCATCTTCCAGTCTTTGTCTCTGACTCTGACCCTCCTGTCTCCCTCTTACGGGGAACATTGTAACTACATTTGTCCCACCTGCGTAATCCAGTATTGTCATCCCATCTCAAGATCCTTAATTTAACCACATCTTTCAAGTCCCTTTTGCCATGTAAAAATAATGTATTCACAGGCTTCAGGGATTGGGGTATGGACAACTTTGGGGGTGGTATTCTGCCTGCTGTATGGATCAACAATAAAATGAATAAACTGTGATATTTTTATATCATGAAATATAACAGGGAAAATGAATGAACTACTGCAAACCTCATCATAGATGCCAAAATAAAGTGTTAGCAAAAGAAGTACATTATAGAAGAATTCACACATTACATTTAATTTATATTAAAGTTCAAAAACGGGGAAAACTCTTAAGTATATTGTTTAGGGATGCATTACAAAGACAAGTAAAATTAATAACTAAAATAAAATTTGTTTTTACCTGTAGGGAGAAGGAGATAGATGTAATTAAGGAGGGATTTAAAGGATACTGGCAGTATATTTTTAAAATTTTGGTGATAAACAGATTTTTGTTTTGGTAGTCTTTTAAAAGTTACAAATATGCACATGGTAATTTTGTGTACCTTAACCCATCCCATACCACAATTAAAATATTTTAAAGTAATAAAACATGGTGGTTTATAAACTAAAAGTCATAAGAAAGAGCAATCTTTTAAATTACTTTTAAAAAAAACCTAGAAAGTTTTTCGGTTTGTATTTTTTTCCTCTATTCTTATTTAGGGGGCTAGAATTTGAAGTCTTGTAGGTAGTGAGAACAATGGGATGAAATTTGGGAGTTAGTCATGGGATCCTGGTAAGTGAGACAGCAAAGCATGTAGAATTCCAGAGCTAGAATTCTTGATAATGATTCCCTCTTCTTTTTTTTTTTTTTTTTTTTTGAGACAGAGTCTCGCTTATGTTGCCCAGGCTAGAGTGAGTGCTGTGGCGGCAGCCTAGCTCACAGCAGCCTCAAACTCCTGGCCTTAAGCGATCCTTCTGCCTCAGCCTCCCGAGTAGCTGGGACTACAGGCATGTGCCACCATGCCCAGCTAATTTTTTAATATATATTTTTAGTTGTCCAGATAATTTATTTCTATTTTTAGTAGAGACAGGATCTCACTCTTGCTCAGGCTGGTCTCGAACTCCTGACCTCGAGCCATCCACCCGCCTCGGCCTCCCAGAGTGCTAAGTTTACAGGCATGAGCCACCGTGCCCGGCTGATTCCCTCTTCTTTATCTCAGGGTAATATAGCTCAAACTCTATGTTGTAGGGAGTTTGAGGACACATTTATAATTCTAGGGAGAAAGAACGAGAAAGAAATAGCTGGTAAAGACTGGTTTCCATTTTCTGATCATTGCTTGCATATATTTCTCCTATGGACTACATGGATAACCTTTAACAGGCTCAGCCCCGTTTTTGTTTTTAGTTAAAAATTTAAATTGGGATAGTTGTAGCTTCATATGCAGTTGCAAGAAATAATACAGAGAAATCGCCCATGTACCTTTTATTTATCCCAATGTGTAACATCTTGTAAACAAACATACAGTGTAGTATTATAACTAGGATATTGACATTGATAGAATCTACTGATCTTATTCAGGTTCTGCCAGTTTATTTGTTTCATTTGTGTGTGTACGTATTAGTTCTGTACAATTTTATAACGTGTAGGTTCACATATTCACCACCAGAGTTAAGATACTGTACAGTTTCATCACACCACAAGGATCCCTACTGTTGCCCTTTTATAATCACACTACCTCCTTCCTACCACCCTTTCCCACTCCAGCTCCCATCCCCTATCCTAGTCTAATCCCTGGCAATCAGTAATCTGTTCTCCATTTCTAAAATATTTTCATTGAAAACTCACAACTAATGGACGCGGTCAGCATTGTATGGGGAAAGGGCACACCTCCAATCCTGGCTTGGGTGAGGCAAAGTCATAACATGTAACCAAAATGTTTGTACCCCCATAATATCCTGAAGTTAAAAAAAAAAGTTCTATAAATGTAATCAGATAGTATGTAACCTTTTGGGATTGGCTTTTTTCACTCAGAGTAATTCCTGGAAGATAAATCCAAGTTACACATATCAGTCAATGAGTCCCGTTTGTAATTTAGCCGAGGAATGTTTTATGGAATCTTTGGACTCTGAATTTACTTTGTAAATATCAATTTCTCTTCTTGAATTAATGTATACCCTGAGTACTGGATAATAGCATGGATTTGAAAGTCTGATTTGGGAATAAGTTCCATTTCTATTTTGGAAAAATTATTTTAAGGTTGCTAAACCTTAATTTGCTTATATGTAATATAAAGATAATAATACCTTATTCAAAGAATACTTTTAAAGAGTAACTGAGATAACATAAAAATCTTAGCACCACACCCATCGCATAAGTGTTCCATGAATGACAGCCTAAAGGAAATATGAAAGGTATGGGTTACTACAGCAATGAGTGTATTGTTACAGTCTGTGACTTCAGGGTTAGTTTGGGAACAGATTGCTTGAATGTTCCATTGTTTCCTTGGATTTCATTTATGTGGAGCAGAGGAAAGAACTGATTATATTTCTTTTTGAACACTAAACAAGAAAGTTTAGTTATTCAGAATGAGTATATCTGATCTTTCTATTTTGTATTTCATTGACCATAGTGAAAAGTAAGTGACTGTTTTAATGTTATATATCTTAATCAGCAAACACTTGGTTAACTTGAATGAATAAATTATCTTTTTATCTAATAGATTTGTTAAGGTTGAAACATCAGTAATTTACACATTTCAAATTTTATACATGCATTCTAGGTTGCTGGAGTTCTGGATGATTGCTTGTGTGATATTGACAGCATCGACAACTTCAATACCTACAAAATCTTCCCCAAAATAAAAAAATTGCAAGAGCGGGACTATTTCCGTTATTACAAGGTAAGGTTATAATTTTTTATTCTGTTACAGAAAAGATTTCTATGTAGCTGTCTGCAGATGTGACTTTTATCATCCTTTTGAAAACCCATTTCAACTCCTCTCAGCACAGTATGTATAGCTTTTATCATTTGAATGTATTAAGTATTGTAATGAAAACCTGCTAGTCTTTTTAAACACTAAGAATATGAACTCCTTCCTATGTTAGAATTCCTCATCTTTCAGTTTGGGTTTTGAGACAGAGACTCCTCCCCATATAGAACCTGAAAATGCCAGGGACTTATTTTGTCAGCCGTGTATAGTAGGTTCTGCCATCTGGACACACCCAACCAGGCTTCGAGTTGTGCTGCTGGCAGTGTGCTAGCATTATTAGCAGTACACAGTACCACAGCAGCAGACATTTGTTTAGTAGCTCTCTGCGAGGGCTAGCAAACCAGGCTGAGGCTCCAAGTGGAACACTACCTATAGTAATATTGCAGAATTGGTTATTAAATCTAATAATAGTCTACCTTAGACCTTTACAAAATAACCACTGATAGTTTAAAGGTAGCAGTAGTCTTTAAATATGACAATAAGGCAATATTCAAAATAACAATATTTAAAATTTTAGAACAGCATTTTAAAAGCTGCTTTGCCTGTGTTCTTGCTCTCAGTATTTAATTGCTTTATAATTTCTTAGATTTTAATGTTTACTTTATTATAAAAATTGAGCATGATTTTCTTTTATCCTGATTCTGTACAGGCTATCTTAGTTCTTTAAATATTTTTGAGAATAAAAAAATCTGGTATCTTAGCAGTTTTAAGTTGTGCAGAAAGATAACAGATGAGAGAATTAAAGATTTGGGAACTCATCCCCTTTTCCCATCAGCACCAAGAATATTCAAAAAGTGAATATTTCTTCTCTACACAGAATCTTTTAGGAATGCATATTTCATGAATTTATTTCAAAGAGTAATCTATACCTAAACAAACTACTGAGGATATATTATTTTAGGCATTTTATATACAAAAAAGACAAATGCTTCTTTAAATTCCCACCACTAAATCTATAAATCTTGTATGCACGTGTAGCTGCTTTCTCCTTCCTTTCTACTATTACAGGGTGTCCCAAAAGTCTCCATACAAAGGAAATTTTGTAAAATTTTGTGATATTTTGTAAGTAAAGATACATTTAGCTACAATTTCCCATTTTTCCTATGTATGGTAACTTTTGGGACATCTCAATTCAATATTTTCATGGCTCCCAACTCTTTCACTCCTTTCTTCTGGGATTGTATCTTCTATTTCTATATCTACAAGGCCTAGTCAATAGAAGTACTCAGATATTTGCATGAATTTCTCATTTAATCTTCACATCAAAGTTTTGTCAGGATTATCCACATCTTTCAAGTGAAGAAATAATGGTTTAAGTATCCTAGGTAAGGCATTTTATTTTTTTAAGAGATGGGGTCTCACTCTGTTGCCCAGGCTGGAGTACAGTGGTGCAGTGATAGCTCACCGCAGCCTTAAACTCCTGGGCTCAAGTGATCTTCCTGCCTCAGCCTCCTGAGTAATTGGGACTACAGGTGTGCACCACCAGGCCCAGCTAGGTAGGGAACTTTTGTTGGCTAACAAAGAAAACAGAAGTTTTATTAAGAAAAGATATAGAATAGCTCACAAAATTGAAAGATAACCTGAGGAAGCATACTTCAGAAAAGAAACTAGAGCTGGAACCTAATGGCCATTCTTTTTAAGGCACCACCAAAATTTTGGATCAAATTAACCATTTCCCTATATTTTTATAACAGTTTATACAAGAGTCAGATTTCTGGAGGAGAGGGTCTTACTAGTTCTAGGTAGTGTCGTGTGATCCCTTGACAAAAGAGGGAATGACACCTTGGTAGACAGTCCCATTTTCATGAATAAAAGTGGAGTCCTTGCTTCTCAAAAGGAAATTAAGGGACTGTTACAGAAGAAGGAAAAACGGAAGTTGGATAGACAAAAATAATAATGTGGCCCTTGGCTACTCAACATAGAATTTTTGCTTCCTCTTATGTTAATACATGCAGTTTTAAAATGTTCTAACCAACACAGTGAAATTATTCCATATGTACCCAAAACAGACTCATATCTTTCCCTGAGGAAGATAATCCCATGATCTAGTTAATGCATTTAGCTCCAAGTCCAGGATATTTGGGTGATATGTCTTCTTCTTTTAGTTCCTTTAGTCAACCTATAAAATAAATAAGAAGGAAATTTTATCACTCCCAGTATACATAGAATAGTGGCAAAAAAAGAAAGCTAAGAGAAGAGGTTAATTTTAAACACACACATACGTACTCATGATTCAGGAAGCAAGGAAATATAGATAGAAGCAGTAGTCTGCTCTTGTGCAGCTGGACAGTTGGTTGCTGAAGCTGGTATTTGTAACTTCTCTTTTGTACTATCCATTCTATTCCTTTATTCACCAAGTATTTATTGAATAGATCACTGTGTGCCAGATACTAGTCTAGGTACTGTGGATACAGTAGTGAATATGATGAAGAAAGCTTTTATTTTGATTAGGGACACATTAAACAAGTAAACAACAAAGGTAAATTCTATAGGGAAAAATATCAAAGTAGGAGATAAGGAGTAATGGGGGTTGGGGGTAGGAGAAGGAGGTACCCCTATTTTAAAGCAAGAAAGAGAGGTATTTATACTAATGTGACATTTGAGCAAAAACCTACCTAATGTGAAAGAATGGCCATTACAAGATTTGGGAAAAGAACATTCCAGGGAAGGGAGTAGAACAGCAAGTATAAAGAAAGGTCTCACACAGGGAATAAGCTTAGCATGTTTGAGGAGTAGGCAGAAAGCTAGTGTAGCTGGAAGAAAGTGAATGAAAGGGAGAGTTGGAGAGATAGGTAGGGGCCAGATTTTCAAAAATAGGGCTTTATTGAGGATGTTAGATTTTATGCTAAGCACAATAAGAAACTTTTTTTTTTTTTTTTTTTTTGAGACAGAGTCTCACTCTGTTGCCTGGGCTAGAGTGCCATGGCATCAGCCTAGCTCACAGCAACCTCAAACTCCTGGGCTCAAGCAATCCTCCTGCCTCAGCCTCCCAAGTAGCTGGGACTATAGGCATGCGCCACCATGCCTGGCTAATTTTTTTTTAATATATATATTTTTAGTTGTCCAACTGATTTCTATTTTTTAGTAGAGGCAGAGTCTCGCTCTTGCTCAGGCTGGTCTCAAACTCCTGAGCTCAAAGGATCCACCCACCTGGGCCTCCCAGAGGGCTAGGATTATAGGCATGAGCCACCGCGCCCGGCCAGGAAACTATTTTTTTATTTTCTACCTAATTTATTATGATGTTAATAAACGACATTAAGTAAAACATTCATTTTCATCACTTGCTTCTGTTCATCTGTTTTCTTGAACAGTCTTCCTTCCTTCTTCCAAAATGTTGCATGCCACACTTGAGGCGAGAAGTAGTACTTTTAAAAACCACACCTGAAGGACATTCATCTGCAACCTGTATGCTCAATACATGTGGTGGTCCTAGTTTTTTCCCTGCCATCTTCTATAAGTTTTTGGAAAACATTTGTCACAGTGACCTTTATACACCTTCAAAACTCATAGGCTTTGCTGCACCTCCAAGAGCCCAGCTACAGGTGGGTGCACAGGCTCAGCTGCTGTCCTACTGGCATAACTGACGGGTTTTTGCGAACCTTCCTCTCTCCCAACAGCAGCGTGGGGGGCCGGGGTGGGGGCGGGGGTGGTGGTGGTGGTGGAAAAAAAGCACGATAAGAACTATTGAAGGGATTTTTGTGCAAAATAGACTGTAAGGGTATGAGACAGGAAATAGAGAAACCATTTAGAAGGCTATTGCAGCAGTTCAGATAAAGATGATACTGATTTGGAATAGAGTGCTAGAATTGGATGAGGTGAAAAATGATCAAATTGTGATTATATACAAAAGGTAACACCAACAAGCTTTTCTGATGGATTGAGTGTAAAGTGTGAGAGTAGAAGTGAAATCAAGGATGATGCCTAAATTTTGAGCATATTAAAAAAATATATATCATGACCAAGTAGATTTTATTTCAGGAATACAAGGGTGATTCTTTTAGATCTTCAACAAAATTCAACATACACTCTTGATTTTTAAACAATTCAATAAATAAGAATGATGTATACTTTCCTAGCATGATGATTTCTATCTTAACATCACCATAGCCGGCATCTTACATATGGGGAAACACTAAAGGAATTCTCAGGTTAGGAACCAAGACAAGGATACCCAATATCTCAGTGACTATTGACTATGTTAGCCAGTGCAGTCATATAAGGAAAACCAGTAGAGGCATAAAAATTTAAAAATAATAAGGAAAATTATTTCTGTTTATAAATTAAAAGAGCATACCTAAACTCAAAAGAATCAATAATAAAATGAACATAAACAATAAAATATGCATTAAGAAAGCAGGCTATAAACTTAATATGCAAAACATAAATATCTTCATTAATGCAAATAAGAACCAGCTAGAAGATATAATGGAAAAGAAAAGCCCATTTACTTTAGCAATGAAAAAGATAAAATGTATAGGAATAAATGTATCAAGAAATATGTAAAACCTGAAGGAGGAAAGCTTCAAAACACTCCTGAAAGATACAAAAGTAGACTTGAGCAAATGGAAAGATACCATTTGTAGCATAAAGATGTTAATTCTCACCAACTTAATACATTATTTGATGTGATCCTAATAAAAATACCAACATGTTTTTGTCTTTTTCCTGGATAAGCTGTCACAGGTTAGGTTCCCTGGGAAGCAGATTCTGAGATAGTGATTAGTGTGCAGGAGCTTAATTAGAGACTACACTTGGGACCAACAATTTGGGGAAGGAAAAAGAAAGGAAATCATGATTGGGCAGAGGGAGAAGTCAAGCTGTGATGCAGCCTCAGTGGAAACCTCAGGTGACCCTGTGGGGAATTCCTAAGATGGAATAACCCTTCAGAGTTAGTTGTTCCCATTTGGGGTAGAGCTGTAGGCCTTTATATCCTTACATCAATTAGACATTGGGTAAAAGCTACCATAGGAAAGGGGAGGTACAATCTCGGGTAAGATGGCTTTCTTCAGCTGAGGTAGTCTGCCTGCAACATTTCCAAAGCTGGAGTAATTATAGCCCCTTCATTCCCGAAGGGTGATCTGAGCAGCATGTTACAGTGTACCACAGTCCACTGCTTATAGCATGTATTAGTTATTTATTGTTGCGTAACAAATTAGCTTAAAATTTAGCTGCTTAAAACAGCGAACTGAGAAGGTACCATTTGATGAAGACCTAAAGCAGGTGAGAAAGCAAGCTATGTGGATATCTGGGGAAAGAGCATTCTAGACAGAAGGAACAGCAAGGACAAAGGCCCTGAGATTATAGTGTGCTCATGTACTTGAGGAACAACAAAGAGGTCAGTGAACGAGGGGAGGAGGGCAGGGGGACCAGATCATGTAAGGCATTATTAGCCATCATGAGATGAGCGAGAGGATTTTGAGCATTTTTAAAAGGATCACTCTGGTGGTCATGTTGAAAATAAACTGTATGAGGCCAGGTGCGGTGGTCCACACCTGTAATCCTAGAACTCTGGGAGGCCGAGGTGGGAGGATCACTTGATGTCAGGAATTCGAGACCAGCCTGAGCAAGAGCGAGAGACCCTGTCTCTACTAAAAATAGAAAAAAAAAATTAACCAGTCAAGTAAAAATAGAAACAAACAGTTAGCTGGTTATGGTGGCTTGTGCCTGTAGTCCCAGGTGCTCAGGAGGCTGAGGCAGGAGGATCGCTTGAACCCAGGAGTTTGCAGTTGCTGTGAGCTAGGCTGACGCCACTGCACTCACTCTAGCCCGGGCAACAAAGTGAGTATCTGTCTCAAAAAAAAAAAAAAGAAGAAGAAAAAGAAACTGTATGGGTGTAAGGGCTAGGTAGGGAAACTATTAAAAGGCAATGAGAATAATCTAAGAGAGAGAAGCTGATGGCTTGGACCACAGTGGTAACAATGGAACTGGTGAAGTATTAAATTCTGAATATTTTCTTTTTTTAAGAAAAATGTATATGTTTATGGGATGTTTTGATCTATGTTTACATTGTAGAAAGATTTACTCAAGTGAATTAACATATCCACCAACTTTATCATTTTTTGTGGTGATAACATTAAAAAACTTTTAGCAATTTTGAAATATACAATACATTTTTATTAACTGTGGTCACCACGCTGTGAAATAGATCACCAAAACTTATTCCTTCAGTCTAACTGTGACATTGTACCCTTTGATCAACATCTTCTCTTTCCCCACCCCAGCCGTTGATAACCACTTTTCTGCTGTTGCTGTGAGACAGACTTTTTAGATTCCACGTATAAGTGAAACCATACAGTATTTCTTTCTGTGCCTAGCTGATTTCATTTAGCATAATGTGCTTCAGTTCCATCCATGTTGCAGATGACAGAATTTCTTTTTTAAGGCTCTATAGTATTACATTATGTATATATATCACATTTTTTTTATCTTTTCATCTGCTGCTGGACACTTAGGTTGCTTCCATATCTTGGCTATTGTGAATAATGCTGAAATGAACATGGGAACACAGATATTTTTTCACCATACTGACTTCAATTCCTTTGGATACCCAGAAATGGGATTGCTGGATCATAAGGCAATTCTATTTTTAGTTTTTTGGGGAACCTTCATACTTTTTTCAAAATTGGCTATACTAATTTACATTCTCACCAACAGTTTACAAGGGGTTTCCTTTCTCCACATCCTAGCCAACACTTGTTATCATCCATCTTTTTGATAATAGCCATTTTAACAGGTGTGAGGTGATACTTCATTGTGGTTTTAATTTGCATTTTGCTGATGATTAGAGATGCTGACCAGTTTTTCATATACCTGTTGGTCATTCTTCTTTCTTTTGAGAAATGTCTGTTCAGATCCTTTGCCCATTTTTAAATCAGGTTATTTGTTTTATTGCTATTGAGTTGAGTTCTTTATATATTTTGGATATTAGCGCCTTATCAGATGTAAGGTTTGCAAATATTTTTTCCCAGTCCATGGATTGTCTCTTTACTCCTTTGATTGTTTCCTTTACTGTGCAGAAGCTTTTTGGTTGGATGCAATCCCATGTGTCTATTTTTGCTGTTGGTGTTTGTGCTTTTGGAGTCCTATACAAGAAATCATTGCCGAAACCAATGTCATGTAGCTTTTCCTCTGTGTTTTCTTCTAGTAGCTTTATAATTTCAGGCCTTACATTTAAGTCTGTAATCCATTTTGAGTTGATTTTGTATCTGGTCCTTTCCCCATTGTGTATTCTTGGCACTTTTGACAAAAATCAATTGACCTTAAATACTTGGGTTTACGCCTGGGCTTCCTATCTTGTTCCATTGGCTGGTGTTTGTTTTTATGCCAGTTCTATGCTGTTTGGATTACAATAGCTTTGTAAATATTTTGAAATCAGGGAGTGTGATACCTTCAGTTTTGTTCTTTTTGCCATTCAGGGTCTTTTCTGGTTCCATGGGAATTTTAGGATGTTTTAAAATTTCTGTTAAAAATGACATTGTAATTTCGATAGGAATTACATTGAATCTGTAGATTGCTTTGGGTAGTATGATATTTTAATAATATTAATTCTTCTAATTCCTGAACATGGGGTATCTTTACCGTTGTGTGTTCTTCAATTTTTTTCAGCAGTGTTTAGTCTACAGATCTTTCACCTCTTTGGTTAAGTTTATTCCTAAGTATTTTATTTTTTTGGATGCTGCTGTAAATATGATTTTTCTTCATTCCTTTTTCAGATAGTTCTTTGTTAGTGTATAAAAATGCTACTGATTTTTATATGTTGATTTTGTAACTTGCAACTTTACTGAATTTGTTTATCGGTTCTAATAGTTTTTTGATGGAATCTTTAGGGTTTTCTATATATAATGTAAGATCATGTCAGCAATAGAGACAATTTCACTTCTTTTCCTGTATGGATGCCTTTTCTTTCTTAATTACTCTGACTAGGACTTCAGTACTATGTTGAATAGAAATGACGAGAGTGGCATCTTTGTCTTTCTGTTTTTTTTTTTTATTTCAGCATATTATGCGGGTACAAAAGTTTAGGTTACATATATTGCCCTTGCCATCCACCCCCAGAGTCAGAGCTTCAAGCATGTCCATCCCCTATACGGTGCGCATCACACTCATTATGTATGTATCCACCTATGCCCTCTGTGCCCCACATCTGCCTAATACCCGATTAATGTTATTCCTAATTGTGCTCTTAGATGATGATCAGTGAAACCAGTTTGATGGTGAGTACATGTAATGCTTATTTTTCCATTCTTGGGATACTTCACTTAGTAGAATGGGTTACAGCTGTATCCAGGAAAATACAAGAGGTGCCATATCACCCTTGTTTCTTATAGCTGAGTAGTAAAGCTTTTGGTGTTGAATAGAAGTGGCGAGAGTGGCATCCTTGTCTTTCTGATCTTAGAGGAAAAGCTTTTAACTTTTGCCTCTGAGTATGACATTAGCTGTGGGTTTGTTGTGTATAACCTTTATTGTGTTGAGTTACATTCCTTTTTATGCCCATTTCGGGGGAGTTTTTTTAAAATCATGAGTGGATGTTGAATTTTGTCAAATGCTTTTGCTATATCTGTTGAGATGATCATGGCTTTTATCCTTTATTTTATTAATATGGTATGTCATATTTATTGATTTACATATGTTGAACCATCTTTGCATCCCTTGATAAACTCCATTCGATCATGGTGAATGATCTTTTTAAATATGTTGTTAAATTTGGTTTGTGGGTATTTTGTTTGTTGAGGATTTTTGTGTCTGTTCATCAGGGATATTGGCCTGTAGTTTCTTTTCTTTTTTTTTTTGTAGTGAAGTTGTCTAGTTTGGGTATTGGGGTAATGCAGGCCTTATAAAATGAGTTTGGAAGTATTTCCTCTTCAATTTTTTGAAAGAGTTTGAGAAGGATTGGTATTAGTTCTTTACATGTTCAGTAGAATTCAGCAGTGAAGCTATCAGGTCCTGGTCTTTTCTTTGATGGGAGACTTTTTATTACTGATTCATTCTCCTTGCTTTTTATTGGTCTATTCAGACTTTCAATTTCTTCCTGATTCAGGCTTGTTAGGTTGCATGTTTCTAGGAACTCATTTTTTTCTCTAAGTTATCCAATTTGTTGGTGCATACTTGTTCTTAGTAGTCTCTTATGATCCTTTGTATTTGTTTGGTATCAGTTGTAATATCTCCTCTTTTATTTCTGATTTTGTTTCAATCTTTTTTTCTTTGTTAGTGTGCACTTAAGGTTTGTTGATTTTGTTTTTCTTTTAAAAAACTTTTCATTGATCTTTTTTATTTTTGTGTCTTTATTTTGTTTATTTCTGCTTTAATCTTTGTTATTTCCTTCCTTCTGCCTTTTTCTAGTTCATGGAGGTTTACAATTAGGTTGATTGAGATCTTTCTTTTTTGATGTAGGTGTTTACTGCTATAAACTTCTCTTTCAGTACTGCTTTTGCTGCATCCCATAAGTTTTGGTATGTTGTGTTTCCATTTTCATTAGTCTGGAGATATTTTTAAATTCCTATTTTAATTTCTTCTTTGACCCCTTGTTGAGGAGCATGGTGTTTAATTTCCACATATTTATGAGTTTTCCAAGATTCTGTTGGTTGTTATTGATTTCTAGTTCCATGCTATTGTGGTCAGAAAAGATACTTGATATGATTTCAGTGTTTTTAAATTTGTTAAGACTTGTTTTGTGGCCTAACATATGATCTGTCTTGCAGAATGTTCCATGTGTACTTGAGAAGAATATGTTGCCATTGTATAGAATATTCTGTAAATATCTGTTAGGTCCATTTGGTCTAAAGTGTAGTTCAAGTCCAATGTTTCCTCATTGGTTTTTCTGTGTAGATGATCTAATGTTGAAAGTGGGGTATTAATGTCTCCTACTATTATTGTATTGCGGTCTTATCTCTCCTTTCAAATCTATTCATATTTGCTTTATATATTAATATTTAGGTGCTACGAAGTTGCTTACATATATATTTGTAGTTTCTAACTTCTAAATGAATTGACCCCTTTATCATTACAAAATGATCTTTTATCTCTTTTTGCATTTTTTGACTAAAAGTCTACTTTGTCTGATGTAAGTACAGCTACCCCTGCTCTTTTTTTAGTTTCCATTTATGTGGAATATCTTTTCATCCCTTCCCTTTCAGTCTATGTGTGTACTTTAGAGGTGAAGCTAGTCTCTTATAGGTAGCGTATAGTTAGGTCTTGTTTTTTAATCCATTTAGCCACCTGATGTCTTTTGATTAGAGAATTTAATCCATTTACATTTAAAATAATTATTGATTGGTAAGGACTCTTGCCATTTTGTTAATTGTTTACTGGTTAATTTGTAATTCTTTTGCTCTTCTCTTCCTCTCTTGCTATCTTCCTTTGTGGTACTATCTTCCTTTGATGATTTTCTATAGTGCTATGCTTTGAATCATTTCTTTTCCTTTTTTGTGTATCTACTAAGGGTTTTCAATTTGTGGTTACTGTGAAATGCACATAAAATATCTTATACTAGTAACAGACTATTTTAAGCTGATAATGACTTAACTTTGATAATGTGCACGAACTTTATTCTTTTACTCCCCTCCCCCTGCAATTTTGTTTTGATGACATGTTTTGTATCTTTTATAGTTTGTGTCTCTTTACAAATTATTGTAGTTATAGTTTTTAATAATTTTGTCTTTTAAACTTTCATACTAGTGATGTAATTGACATTTATACTATCATTACAGTATTAGTAGTGTTCTGAGTTTGACTGTGTACTTGCTTTTACTAGTGAGTTTTATATTTTCATGTTGCTAGTTACCAACCTTTTCCTTAAGCTTGAACAATTCATTTTAGTATTTCTTGTAAGGCAAGTCTAGTGATAAATCTCCTCAGCATGTTTGGCTGAGAAAGTTTTTATTTCCCCTTCATTTTTGAAGGACAGGATGGCTGGCATATAGTATTCTTGTTTGGCAGTTTTTTTCTTTCAGATTTTTAAATATATCATCTCATTCCCTTCTGGCTGTGGGATTGAAAAATCCACCTATAGTCTAAGGGAAGCCCCTTGTATTATGTAACAAGTCGCTTTTCCCTTGTAGCTTTCAATATTATCTTTTTGTCACTAACTTTTGAAAACTGGAGTATAATGACTCTTGGTGTGAGTCTGTTTGTATTCATTCTGTTAGGTTTCCCTTGAGTTTCCTGGGTCTGGATTTTTGTTTCCTTCCCCAAACTTGGGAAGTTTCTGCCATTATTTCTTTGAATATGTTTCTTTGCCCCTTTCTTTCTCTCTTCTCCTTCTGGTACTCCGGTAATAAATAAATATGTGCATTATTCCATTTGATGGCGTCTTATATGTTTCTCAGGCTGTCTTCACTCTTTTTTTTTTTTGCTCCTCAAGATGATTTCCAATGACCTGTCTTCAAGTTTGCTAATCCTTTCTTCTGCTTGATCTAGTCTGCTTTTGAACCCCTCTAGTGAATTTTTGAGTTCAGTTATTGTTTCTTCAGTTCAGTGATTTCTGTTTGGTACTTTTTAATATTTTCTATCTCTTTGTTGAAGTTCTCAGTTTGTTCATGCATTGCCCTCTTTACCTCCGTGAGCATCTCTTTATGACTGTCCGTTTGAATACCCTGGCAGGTAAATCACATATCCCCATTTCATAAGGGTTGGCTTCTGGAGATTTATCTTGTTCTTTTCTTTGGGGAACTTGTTGTTTTGTCATTTTCCTCAACTTTCTGTTTCTGCATATTAAAGAACCACCTTCCCTAGTCTTGTTAGACTAGTCTTGTGTAGGAGATGTTTCTCTCCAATCAGCTTGGTCAGGATTCTAGGTGCGTTTAAACTCTTTGTGCTTGTCTAACTCGCTGTCTTTGTTCTTATTGGCCCCTAAGAAATTAGTGTCAAGTCATGCTATTGCCTTGAGAGAGGCAGGATAGAAGCCAGTCCCTTGGGATGCAACTAGAGAGATTGGAGTGATACCTGTGTATTCTAGTTTCTTCTTTCCTTGCAGAGAAGCTGAGAGCCAGAGTTTATCTCCCATTTGTTCTGCCCTACACCAGGGAGAGGTCTGAGGCAGATACCTGTACTCTGGATTTGACTTCTGACTTTTAACCTGGGGGTGATAACTGCTGAACATCTGTAAGTTTAAAAGTCACCTTTTTGTTCTCTGTGCTCTAGGAGACTCAGGAGTGCAGAGCTCCATCAACTCCCAGAGGTAGTTGATTTAGAAACCAGTCCCTTGGGTGAAGGCTATACAAGTTGGGGTGCTTGATGTGCTCAACAATTTCCAGGAAGAATCTGCAGATCTGTAATTATTGCTGGAGCCCGCAGGGAAGAAGGCGTGGGGAGTACCCACTCTCCTAGTCTCACCCATTTCTAGCAGGGGAAGACTTCTGGTCTGGAGTCGTCACTGCAGCAAGGCAGGAGGAAGGCGCAGGGAGTGCCCACTTTCCCTTTTAGGCATGGAGAGGTCCCCCACTTCCTTCCAGTGAGAGATTGTAGGAATTTATCTAGAGCAAGCTAAGGAAGAAGGCGTGGGGAGAGCAGTCCCTTCTGTTCTTGCTAGCAGAGGACCCTGGCCTCTTTCCAGGGAGAGACTTCAGGGCTGGGATTATTGCTGGAACAAGCCAGGCAAGGAGGTACAGGGAGTGCCCACTCTCTTGTTCAAGCAAGAAGTCTCAGATGCTCCTTGCTGGGGGAGTCTTCTGGTCTAAAGTTACATTGAGGCCAGGGAAGAAGTCACAGGGAGTGCCCCGTACCCTGTCCAGTCACAGAGAGTTCTCCCTGCCTTCTTCGAATGACAGATGCAGAAATTTAGCTCAGGAGCTAGCCAGGAAAGAGAGCGTGGGAATGCCATCCCTGCTGTTCTTGCTGGCAAAGGCCTCCAGTGTCTTTCCGTGGAGAGAGTGCGTGGCCGGGATTATCGCTAGAGCAGGCCAGGGGAAGAGGCGTGTGGAGTGCTGTCCCTCCCATTTAGGCTGGAGTAGGTTTATTCTTTATTGCTTCATAGGCTCCCAGGTAATGGCTTGACTGGGAGCTGCAACAAGCCTGTGGCCAAACCCTTTCCAGGGAGAAGGTGGAAGCTGGGCTAATCCCGGAGGCCACAGCTACTGGGAGTGCTTGCATGGTTCAGAATCCCGTTTGTTTTTATTCTTAAGGGAAATTCTCTGATTCCAATGTCCTGTTCCTGCCCTTCCTCAAACACTGTGATTTAAGAGCCAAACTCTTAAATCAAGTTCAGCACTAATATATGTGGTATAATCCCCTCCCTTACCCCTTGGGAAGAAGCTGGGAGTTGGTGTTTCCTTCTCTATAGTAAGGCCATCCTAAGGCCCTGTACTTAGGGTGGGATTGGTGTGAATGTATCTGTACTTTTTTTTAAAGACACAAGGTCTCACTATCATCCAGGCTGGAGTACAGTGGCATGATCAGAGATCACTGCAGCCTCAAATGCTTGAGCTTGAATGATCCTCCTGCCTCAGTCTCCCCAGTAGCTAGGACTACAGACACACACCACCATGCCTAGCTAATTTTTAAAAAAATTTTTTGTAGACACAGGGTCTTGCTACGTTCCCCCCAGGCTGGTTTCAAACTCCTGGCCACAGCAATCCTCCCGCCTTGGCCTCCCACAGTGCTGGGATTACACATCTGAGCCGCTGCACCCAGCCTTTCTCCTCTTTTTCTACCACTTTTGATGTGGATATTTTCTCAGACATTGAGTGTGTGGGAGTCTTTCAATTGGATTCTGCCTTTCTCTTGGAGAGAATTGATCCATGTGTAGGTGTTTACTTGGTGTGGCTGTGGGAGGAAGGATAGTTACAAGCCTATTCTGCCATGTTGCTGACATCACTCTGCATTCTGAGTATTTTCTGAAGATAGAACTGACCAGATTTTCAGAGGTGTTGTATGTGGGGTGAGAAAAAGAGGCGTCAAGGATTTTGTCACTAGGAACTAGAATAATGGAGTTGCTGTTTGCTAAGATGGTGAGAATGACTAGGAGGAGGAGCACAGCTTTGGAAATACTAAATTTGAGGTGCCTTTAAATGCCCCATGGAAATGTCTAGGAGACAGTTGGATATATAGGTCACATGCTTAAGGGAGGTGTCCAGGCTGAGAACTTGTAGTCCCCAAACATGCCATGCTTGGGGACTACAAGTTGGGGACTATTTTAAGTTTGTCTTTGAATATCCTGCCCCCTCTGTCTAGAAGTCTTTCTCTAAAACACTTCTAGTCATATATATTTTACTTATTACCAAAGTCAGAGCTGATAACCTCTCTGTGTTGCCAATTCTCTCTACCTATTTTTGCTTCTTCCTCTATAATGTAGATACTGTTTGCTTCACATAATGCATACTCATTGAGGTGTCTGCTGTGTATCCTGGGCACTCTTCTAGGCACTGGGGATTCTGGCAAAATTCCAGTCCTTACAATGGAGGGTGCAGACAATAAATAAGTAAATGATATTCATGTAGTGATAAGTACCGTAAAAGAATGTAAAACAGTATACTGGGGTAGAGATTGCATACTGAGCGCTACTCTAGAGAGCCTGGTCAGACGGTTCTCTCTGCTGAGGTGGTGTATGAGAGAGAGCTGAGTGAGGGGAAGGACTGAGCCCTCAGAAGGTCTGGAGGAGCAACAGGACGAGCAAAGAGAGCAGCCAGTGTAACGGCCTTGACACACAGGGAGCGTGGTGTGCTCCCAGCAGGAAGGCCAGCGCGGCTGGAGGAGCGTGGGAGAGGAGGTCAGAGAGGGGGCAAGAGGCCAGGTTGTGAAGGGCCTTGTGGAATTTGGATTTACTCTAATGGTAACGGGAAGCCACAGGAAGGTTTTGAGCAGGGATTGATATGATCTTATTTGTTTTAAGGAGATAACTGTGGTTGCTGTGTTAGGAATAGACAGTAGAGACAGTTGCAGTAGTTCAGGCAAGAGATAAGTGGTGACAATGGAGGGCTGGGAGAAGTGGACAATGAATTGTTTGAAGAGGAATAGGAAAAAGGAAGAAACAGAATAAAACCCTGATTTTTGGCATGGGCAATCCATCTGCAACTCCTATTGAATCGCTGTCTTCCCGTAATGTTTAGAATATGAAATTCCATTTTACCTTGGTTAAAATGTCCCACATGATCTGTCCCTTGCCTACCTATACCCTCATTCCTTGCCACCCTCCCCTTTCTATACTAAACATCAGCCAGACTGGTGTTTTTCAGTTCCCAGAACTGTCCAGGCTCTTTCTAAATGCACACTTCCTCCAACTTTCATCCATCCTAAAATATTACCTCTTCAGAGGCCTCCATTCTACCAGCCTAACTATTACAAAACTGGATTTTTCTGTATAGTAGTTAGCACACTTGTAAGTAAATAAGCATACAAATATTTAATTTCTGCTTCCTCCAATAGATTGTAAATTCTGGGAGGTAAGGAGGGAGCTCTTTTTCTGCCTCTTTATTCCCCTGGAGAATTCCCCTAGCACAGTGCCTGACACCTAGTGGATGCTCAGTATATACTTGTTATGTGAATGGATACATGAGTGAACACGGATTGATGAGGTAATATTCGGGGGTTGGAAGACATTAAAGTAGTTCTAAAATGCTTTCCAGTGTTCTTCAGATGAGCAGTGAGCTTAAACTTTCTTTTTTCAAGTGTCAGAGGACTAATAGCCATTATTTTAAAAATTAATATTATATGTGGGTGTCTAAAAAGCTGCAGTCATCTTAAATTCTGAACTGTATAGGTGCCACAAGGATAGGAAACTTTTCCTTCTTATTTACCACCATGTCGCTGGTGCTCTGTACAGTGACACTTTGAAAGCATTCTATAACTATAATACATGTTTACTAACATTAATTTATTCTTTCTCTCAAGGTTAATCTGAAGCGGCCATGCCCTTTCTGGGCAGAAGATGGCCACTGTTCAATAAAAGACTGTCACGTGGAGCCCTGTCCAGAGGTATAAATAAATAAATAAAAGGGAAAAGCTTGCTTTCTCTTGTACTTTCAGATAAGCATAACCTCTTTTATTTTAGGTTAATGTCAATGGATTTGGACTTGACAACAAATTCATATGCTCTCAGCCCTCCCCTTTATAACCAGGTTCTTGAGGAATCTATACTTGCCATCAAAATGGGTTTGAAGACACTTGTATCCAGCAATGTTGGTGATTGGATGTGGAAAGATAGTCTGATTCTAAAAAGAAAGAAAAATCAGAGGCCTGGATCTACACTGGACTTTTATGTCATGCTTTACTGAATCTGCATCTTGTTTCATAGGCAAAAAAAAAACAAAAACAAAAAGCTACTGGACCTAAACTTTAAATTCAGAGTGGGAATTAGAGTGAGTAAAGTGGGCAAATGTCAGGCTTGGAATTAGATTTTCACTTGGCCTTGTTACATTTACATTTTAAAAAAGAATGTGCCTATTACCAAGAGAATGCTACATTTTAGACTTTGATTTTTGACATCTAGCATAATTAATTATATTCTTCTCAATAGTAATTGGTTGTAAGCTATGTTTTCATTTTACTTCTTTTTTTACCAAATCTGTTTGTCTAGTTTTCTGCCCTTAAAAATAGGAAAACAACATCTGGACCAGTGTCCCTCCTAAAGGGAAAATTCTTTAAAAATTTATTATCTTTATTTTCCTTTAAGAGTAAAAATATATTTTTGTTTAAAGTTATATTTGATCAATTGTAATAATTCAGATTTGTTTATTAAACCCTAGCACTAATTATTGGTTTTATGGAAAAGAACATCAGACCTATGCACAGTTCTTTCTTTGGTAAACCCTAGGTTAATCATATGGGCCAAAAATTTGACTCTTGCCTTCTAGTAATCTAAAATTTTCTAAACTCTAAATGTCATCTGAGAGCAAAAATTAAAATTATGCATAATATTTTTCAAATAATTTTGAGCTTTTAAAAGCTTTCTTTTCTGTGGTAAGAAAGTTTATGGAAAAAGTGATTGTCAGTTTTTCTAACCTAAAAATTATTATAAACTATAAAGAAATACTGTGTGGAGAGTTACTAGAGCTGATTTTGGCTCTCTGACTTTGTATATGTCATTCAGTTTTCTATACTTTGATTTACAAGTCTGTATATTGGGATAACTCTTTACTTTTACCTCATGAGACAATGTGAAAATGGAATTTGAATGGATGTGTATATGTTCCTCCTAGAATAAAATACTCAGTGAATTAGAGCAGTGCATTACTCATTTGTGAAGAAATCTCAAAAATAAAGATCACTTTTTAAATTATTTTTTTTGTTCCTTTAAGAGTAAAATTCCAGTTGGAATAAAAGCTGGGCATTCTAATAAGGTGAGTCCCTTTCCTTCCTTGACTATTTGTGCTTCACATAATCAAACTTACCATTTACTGATTGACAGTGGTTGTGATGGAGAACCATAATACAGTTGGTTAGTTGGGAATGGAGACCTTTTGCCTCAAAATTCCAAATCCCTGGTGCTTGCATCAAACACAGAGATTATGTATTCCTCAGCTTCTTTTGAAATTACTTCAGTTCTGTTTTTGGAATCTCTAGAAGAACTATTAAAATGTAACTACAGTGTCAGATTACCTACTCAACAGGTGTTTTATCATGTAGATATTTTTAGTCTTCTGTTTCAATTAGTCAACCTGGCAGATGCAGGATTATATTGTATAGAGAAAATAATTATCGAGATATTTTTGAGCTGAGTACTTTCAAATGGTATTAAAATTCTCCTTTATTAATGATTGCCCTTTTCCTCTTCTGAGCATGCCATAATTTATTTTGCCATTCATATATTTTAGATAACTGTTTACTTTTAGTTTTTCACTATTGTATTTAATATTATACATACGTAGTAAAGATCATCATATCCTCTCTCTGCCTCCTTCTTGTGCACCCATCCTCTCTCCGTTTTCTTCTTGCTTGCTCTCATATGTAGTCTTTTGTTTGTGTTTATTTTCTCATATTTACTTTTGTTTCAGATCTGTAATAAATAAATAGTATAAAGGCAGTTGAAACCCCCTGAACTCCTTCCCAGTCCCATTCTACTTCCTCCCTCCCCAGAGTTAGCCCTTTTTCTGAAGTGTCGTTTATTGCATGTGTACCTACAGGTAATATACTGCATGTGTATCCACAAGTGTAGAATCTTTTAAATTTTTAAATAACATTTTGTATTTATTCAGGTTAAAAACATTTCTTTAGTTTGTGGTTTTACTCATTCTTAAGCTTTTGAAATTTTTTTCTTTGTTTTTGTATGTGGATTTTGTTCATTCCTCTTAATAGCTATATAGTAGTCAGTTATATTACTGTAACACAGATTAGGTGCTCCTCTATTGATAGACATTTCAGTTATTTCCAGTTTTTTTTCTATTTTAGAAAGCCATGCACTAGCAGTTTTGTCCTTTGTCTCAATGTGCACACATGTGCACACGTAAGAGTTTCTCTAGGTCTATAATTAAAAGTAGGATTGCTGGACCATAGGGTGTGCCTATCTCAACATTACAAATAATATCAAATAAGATGGTTGTGCTTTGCTTTTAAATTGTTGCCTTGGGATATGGTCTCACTGGTAGGACTGCTAGATCAAGGGTTTTTGTATTTTTACAGCTCTAGGTATATTTTGTCAAATTTCTTTCCCAAGAGGGTTTTTTCAGTTTATATCATCACCAACACATCATTGCTACTTGTTAAACTTTAATGTGTTGGCTTATTTAGTTGGTGGAAATTTGTACCTCATTTTCATTTGTATTTCTTACATACGATAGGGATTTTTATAATAGAATGTACCTATATTTAGTGTATCATCATTGACAAATTGATTGTTCTGCTGGGGGAGGCTGAAATAAAAAGAAAGGTAATAATTATTACTAAACTTATAAACTTCTTTGCAGTACTTGAAAGTGGCAAACAATACCAAAGAATTAGAAGACTGTGAGCAAGCTAATAAACTGGGAGCAATTAATAGCACATTAAGGCAAGTTTTATTTTAGTAATATTAAGAAAATATTCTCTAGTTTATTTAAATCAATAATCTATTTTTCTTGTGATTTTCCTAAAACATTTTTGGTAACCATTAAAGTTTCAACTAATAAATTTTTAAAAGGAAGAAAAAGTTATTCTTTATCCTAAATTCCGCATAGCTTGCCTCTTCTTGGTTGATTTATCCTTAAATTTCTAGAATATATGATTAGTACCAAATCTATTAAAAAGCAGAAATTTAGAAGAATGGACCCTAGCAGGACTATGGGGCCATTCTTCCTGATTATTATGGGAAACAGGGCTTGAACCTCTAAGTCTTTTATAAGTATATCAATAGTATATATATAAGTATTTTAATATATGTTACATTTTGAATGATAAAAGTTGCTATTAGCATAACTGTTAAGTTTCATATATCTTTTATTCTGTTACCTTTTCCTTATTTGCTTTAAGCAGAAACTTATGAAGGCCAACACGACTAATTTACAAATGGCCTCAGATTATGCAGTGTACAATAACTGGATATGATCTATAGCTAGGAATGGAATATTGCAGAAATTCTTTTTAATTTCTGTTGAGATTTATATTTTTATGTTCTGTAATTGTTAATGACTCATAATAAAGTTAGCAGTCTTATTTACTGAAGAAAATCATAGTAAAGAAAAGTAAAGGAGAGAATATAATAAACACCCACATATCCTCTATTTCAAATGAATAAGTGCTAGCATTTTCTACCATTTCTACCAAGAAACAAGAAACATCACAGATAAATTTAAAATCCGCTATGTTCTATTCCCTAATCTTGTTTTCTTTTCTTTGTCCTTAGAAGTAACTACTATCATGAATTGGTGTGTAACCAGTCTGTTTTTGGTTTCATCATGTATATATTCATATGTATAAATAATATACAGTTTTATTTTGTATATTTGGTTTTATTTTTCCTTCA
Source organism: Lemur catta (assembly GCF_020740605.2). Classification (NCBI taxonomy): domain Eukaryota; kingdom Metazoa; phylum Chordata; class Mammalia; order Primates; family Lemuridae; genus Lemur; species Lemur catta. The sequence goes on along the minus strand of NC_059152.1, from coordinate 9,630,093 downwards.
TATAAATGATATAATACTGTATTTAACATTCTGCTACAGTTTTTCATTGTACATAATTGCTTTTTAGATCTATCCATGTTGAAACATATGGAGATTTGTCTCATTCTTTTAACTGATGAATAGTTTTCATTGTATAAATACACAATATTTTATTTATCGATTCTGTCAATGGACATTTAGGCTGTTTCCAATTTTTTACTTTTAAACATGGTACCTTGAACATTCCTGAATATGTTGTTTGTTGTGCACTAGAAGTAAAATTGCTGAATTTTAGGATTGTCCTTTTGCAACTATTCTTGATATTGCCTAATAGCACTCCAAAGTACTTGATGTGAATGTGTACTGACTCCAGTGCTGAGAGCTTGTTTTGTTCTCCACATCCTTGCCAAAAGGTGATAATGTTTGGTGAGTGTGAAATAGTATCTCATTTTTGTTTGATTTATACTTTGTGATTATTAGTGAGCATTTTTTATCTGTTTATTGGACATCTGAGTTTCTTATTTCTTCAACAAATGAATACGTACAATGTGCCAAGCACTGTTCTAGGGTACTAGAAATACAGTAGTGTACATGATAAACAAAATTTCTGCCCTCATATAGCTTAATCCTCATTGGAGGAGATAACACAATAAATAAGTAAGATATATGAGTAAAAGTAAAATGATGATGAGTGCTAGAGAAAAAAATAAAGCAGGGAAAAAGAAAGGAGAGGGCTAAGAGTGAGGAGGGTAGCACTGTTTTAACCTGGGTGATCAGGGAAGACCTAAGTGATACTAGGACATTTGGGCCCATTACTGAAGAAGGTGAAGGTGTGAGTCATAATATGGCTGCCTGGGCGCTGAGTATTCCAGGTATATACAAGTGTTAGTGAAAAGGCCCTGTGGCAGGGTCATGCCTAGACTATCTGAGGAACCACACAAGAAGGCCAGTGTAACTGGAGTACGGTGATCAAGGGCAAAGTAGAACACAAGGTCCAAAGATGCTAGGGATGGGGCCAGGGGGGTAAGTGGTGGATGGAGATCTTATAGAGCCCTGCAGGCAATTATAATAAAAATTGCTTTTCAACTGAGTAAAATGCAAAGTCATTGGAGGATTTTAAGCAGGGGCCTGTGATAAGGGAGCCTGATGTTCTATTGTGGAAAACTGGTTATGTGATTATTGGAATACAAACAAGACACAGTGATCAGACCAGGGTGATAGCAGTAGACGTGATGAGAACTGGTCAGGTTCTGGATATATTTTGAAGATTGAGCTGATGAGATTTGCCAAAGGATTGGATATGGGGTATGAAAAAGATGAGCTTTATGGATATAACTATAAGGTTTGAAACTATAAAAATGAAGTTGCCATTTTACTGAACTGTGGACATCTGCAGGAGGAGCAAGTATGATGGAAAATTATAGTTCAGCTCTGACTTGCTAAGTTTAAGCTGCCTGTGAGACATCCAGTTGGAGATATTAATTAGGCAGTTGGATATCTAAGTCTGATTTAGGGGATAGGTCTGGGAGTTAATCAATTAATATATGGTAATTAGTAGCCCTTAACCTGAATGAGATCACCAAAGAGAGTGTAAATAGAGAAATGATCTAGGGACTAGGCTTAAGTCATTACCAAGGTTTTGAGGTAAACTGCCTGTTCATATCCCTTGTCATTGTTTCTCCACTGGGGGGTTGGGATTTTTAAATTATTAATATTATTGATTTCTAAGCATCCTTTATATAATCTGGTGATAATCTTTTGTGGGCTATTTGGGTTGCATAGTGCTTGTCTTTTAATTTTGCTCATAGTTTTTTTGTTGAACAGAAATTATTAATTTTTCAAACTTTTAAATTTAAATATGTTAATACATACAGTAAAATATAAAAACCTTAAGTGTAAAGGTTAATTTAATTTTACAAAGTAAACCCAACTCTGTAGCCACCATCCAGAGCAATATACTTGCTACCCAAAAGATTACCGTGTGAAATTTCCTAGTCACTGTCATCTTCCAAAGTTAACACTTAATACACTTTTTGGCATATGGTATTCTATAGTAAGAATGTGCCATGTTTCCATCCTACTGTTGATAGCTGGATGTTTTACACGTTGGTGCCATTTCAAAAATATTTCATTGGATACATGTATGCATTCACGTGGAGAATATATATCTAGGAGTAGAATTATTTATAGACGCTGCTGAATGGTTTTCCAAAATTTCTACCAAGTTATATGGCAACTAGCAGTATATGAGAGTTCCTTGTTCCAGACTTCTCCAACAACTGGTACTGTAATTTTTTTTTTTTTTTTTTTTTTTGGAGACAGAGTCTTGCTCTGTTGCCTGGGCTAGAGTGAGTGCCGTGGCTTCAGCCTCACTTACAGCAACCTCAAACTCCTGGGCTCAAGCAATCCTCCTGCCTCAGCCTCCCGAGTTGCTGGGACTACAGGCATGCACCACCATGCCCAGCTAATTTTTTCTATATATATTTTTAGTTGGCCAGATAATTTGTTTCTATTTTTAGTAGAGACGGAGTCTCGCTCTTGCTCAGGCTGGTCTCGAACTCCTGAGCTCCAGCGATCCGCCCGCCTCGGCCTCCCAGAGTGCTAGGATTACAGGCGTGAGCCACCACGCCCGGCCATGGTACTATAATTTTTAAACAGCTTTATATTGAGGTAATAATGACATAAAATTCACAGCACATATTTAAAGTGCACTATTTGATATTTCAATATACGTGCACATCTGCAAAACATCACAGTTAAGACAGTTATCATCTCTATTATCCCCAGAAGGTTTCTCATGCCCCTTGGTGATCTCTCCATCCAGTCTCCTCTCATTGCTTGTGTCCCAGGTTGAAGACTACTCCTTTAACCTCACAGCACCATCTTGACAGGGAGCACTGGGTTAAGCCCAAGAAATTCTTATGTAAATATTAGGTCATTAAGTATGAAATGTCCTATATCCTTAAGTACTAAGTTTGACAGTTGGTATTTCTGACTTTTCACTTTGACGCTACTTTTTTTTTTCCCTATTGTGAAAGTACATCCTTAGTCTTTCAAATGCACATTTTGGCTTGTGATTATCTTTCACATTTTTTTTAAGAGCGATTTTTGTGAAACCATGGATAAGTCAAAAATTCGTGTTATTTTTGAATACGAGTTCCATCATGGAACCAATGCAGTGCAGACATCTCGAAATACCACTGAAGTGTTTGGGAAGGATGTGGCTAATGAACACACAGGACGTCGACGGTTTGAGAATTTCCATTCTGGTGATTTTAATTTTGAAAGTGAGCCATGTGGGTAACTTGAGACCAAGGTAGATAATGATGTGCTGAAAGCTGTAGCAGAAGCAAATTCATCTCAACCTATGAGTGAATTAGGAGCAAGGTTACTATTCCAACAATGTTGGACCATTTGAAACAAATTGACAAGGTAGAGAATCTGGACAGATGGGTACCGCATGAATTAAATGAGCATCAGAAGACAAATTATCTCAAAGCTTGCCTTTAAGCCTTTCTTTGCTATTATGACATAAAGGCAGACCATTTCTACACCATACTGTTATGTGTGATGAAAGTAAATTCTTTTTGGCAATTGCAAGCATTCAGCACAATGATTGGATAAAGATGAAGTGCCAAAGCACACTCCAAAACCAAATATTCATCAAAAATAGCTAATGGGTGTCTATTTGGTGGTCCAGCCCTGGTATTATCAGCTATAGCTTCATGTAACCTGGTCAGTCCATTACAGTGGACCTTTACTGCAACGAATTGGACAAAATGATGAGGATGCTTGTGATTAAGCAGCTGAGATTGGTCAATAGATATAGGCTTATGCTCTTACAAGACCACATGTTGCAAAAATAACGCTGCTCAAACTGCAGAGACTGGACTTGGAAACTCTCTGTCATCCACTATATTCACCAAACCTTGCACCAACTGACGACCACTTCTTTCAGGCTTTGGACCACTTCTTGCAAGGAAAAATATTCAATTCTCAACAAGCTGTGGAAAATGCCTTTTGTGATTTCATCACCACTGGCTCTCAAGGCTTCGTTGCTGCTGGTATAAACAAGCTTACCCTTAAGATGGCAAAACTGTGCCAATAGTTTAGGCATGTACTTTGATTAACTGTACGGCTTCTTGTTTGAAATACAATAAACTGAACTTTTGATTGGAAATTGGACATTTCATATTTAATGGCCTATACCTTTGTGTCCATCCCCAAACTGACTTTTGGAAAAGCTAGACTAGATGACCTCCAAAGTCCCTTCTAACTCATTTATAAACCAGACGGGGCCAGCTCTATTAGCATTAGATGCACATTCAATATCTTTTCCCCTACCATGGCTTTAGGCAGGAGTTAGACTCCGAAATAATCAACAAAACCTTTTCAAATGAGGATGCGCAAAGAAAAATGTGCCTTGAGTCATATTATAAACAAGAAAATAGGAATTTATATCACAGTTGATTTGTTCTTCACTATTTTCAACATAAGCTGTATCTTATTAAACACAACTGTAGTGATGTCACTTTAGCTTTAACTAGATCTTAGGCATTCTTGTTTATGGCGTCTTATATTTCAACTGAGTCAACTGATAGAAATTTTTCCATTAACTTTTTTTTTTTTTTTTTGAGACAGAGTCTCGCTTTGTTGCCCGGGCTAGAGTGAGTGCCGTGGCGTCAGCCTAGCTCACAGCAACCTCAGACTCTCCTGGGCTTCAGTGATCCTGCTGACTCAGCCTCCCGGGTAGCTGGGACTACAGGCATGTGCCACCATGCCTGGCTAATTTTTTTTATATATATTTTAGTTGGCCAGATAATTTCTTTCTATTTTTTTAGTAGAGATGGGGTCTCGAACTCCTGACCTCTAGCAATCCATCCGCCTCGGCCTCCCAGAGTGCTAGGATTACAGGCATGAGCCACCACGCCCGGCCTTTCCATTAACTTTTACTGTTTAAGTTAGTTATATGTTACCATTGGGAAAAAATTTCAAAGAAAGTTGAATTGGGAAAATGCATTGATGAAGTTGATGTAGAGCAGCATCCAGCCTTATACACTTCTTTGTAGTGCTTATGTTATATAGCAGTATTTCAAATACCAAATAAATTCTTAACTGTGGCAGTACTGCATTTAGGAATTACCTGGTTTGTACTTGGTACACAAGCATTTTTTTGTGTCTTATTTTTTCCTTTTGTGTAATAAATAAAGGTAGGAAAATGATGCTTCCCTGATAGATGCTGCCATCATATATCAAGACAGAGAAGGCCTGAATATAGGTTAAAGTGCATGTAGATCAAAGTTTATTTGAATAAATGTTGTTTCTTAACAGTTATTCAAGTTAGAAATCTTGGTCACAGATTTTGTTAAATGTGAGGTGTAGGATGTAAGTGGCATGGGTGTAACGAATGAATACCACATTGGATGGGAGATAATAGAAATGCAATTCTCGGTATTTTGGATCCTGGAAGTGTAGGAGCAATTTAAATTACAAGAATTCTAGAAGTAAATTTAATTCCTGCTTCAAAAAGAAATATAAACATTGTTACAACTTCTAAGTCAATTGAAAAGGCCATCTTGTTTTTTGTGTTACATGTTACATGTATTTGTAAATTTCTAGTCAAAATAATTATTATTGGACTAGGGCTAATAATAATTTTAGTGTAGTTAAGGAATATAAATCATTCATGGAAGTTAATACATGCTTTTCATATAACTTGTTTTTGTCATTCCTTCATGTAATCACTAATAACGGAATTTGTGATATCATCTAATAAAGAAGTGACCTCAGATTATCTATTTTAATTATACTAGAATACAATGTTAAAAGTTTCAGCTCCAAATTTAATCATTTTTCTTTTTTATTTCTCCTTCCCATAGTAATCAAAGCAAAGAAGCTTTCATTGACTGGGCAAGATATGATGATTCACAGGATCACTTTTGTGAACTTGATGGTAATAAAATCAAACTATTATAATTAAATTATTTTAACTTCAACCCTTTTATAAGACATTTAAATCAATGAAAATATAATCTGAGTCAATAGCGTTAATACTGGGTTTTTGCTGTGCAGGTTTTATTCTTCATAGTGGCATTTATTGAGAACCTGTGTCCCAGGCCCTGTGTTAGGTGCCTTAAATACATGGTTTCTAATCTTTGCCAGCTACCTTAATAGGTGTGTATTATTTCATATGTGAGAAAACTGAGTCTCAAAAAGACTGACTTGCCCGAGATTACACAAGACCTTCTACTGAAGCTACTTAGTTATAGGTCTGTGAACATATTATAAAAATGTTTACACTGGAATTTGCTGTAGGTCTTAACAAGCTCACATGAAGATGCCTGCCGATACTGGAGAGGACTCTTAATTCTACTTCCCCACAGCCTTCTTTCCAAGAGTCCCCTGGAATGGTACAAAGACTGGACACTTTCTACCAGAGTAACTACAACTTCTCTTAGCAGAAGATAATTGCAGTGATTCAGAATTTTTATCTTATAGGATAATATTCCCAGAGGATTGTGCTGAGTAGGCTGAAATCATTCATTTGGCCTCTCTTTACCTTTTACCTTGGTATTATATTTTTGGTGGTGGAAAAAACAATTTGGGATTCCAAGCATGCCTAGTTGGAAACAGACAGCAGTTCTTCTGAACTCCTCATGTATCTAGAGTGATCATACTGCTTTCTAAAGGTTTAAAAAATGATTCATAGGTAGAATTGTGCTATTAATCCAGACTATAATGGAATAAGTTACAGTGAGCTTCTACTATAATATGGTAAATTGAGAAGAATGTCAGAAGATGGAAGGTTTATATGGTTTTAGCAAGGAAATTTTTAAGAAATATGAGCAAGAATATACTACTGGGCAATTAATGATATAGCCACCTTATGATATTTAGAATTGCCAAAGGTTTTATCGAAGCAGGCCATTGTACGTCTGCTCACTCCTTCATTTGCTCTTTGGTTTTCATTCCAGTTATATTTGAGTACTTAACACTCATAATCACTTGTTTCCAATTTCTCATTATACCTCTTTTATTAAAGTAAAAAAAAATTCATAGTGCCTATTTAACAGGTTTTTAGATTAATAAGTCATTTCTGTAATATTTTAATGTTATAGTAAATAGATATTTAATAAAAATATTCCTCAATTGCAGAGATTGTTATAAATAAAATGATGTGCTATATAACTATAAATAGGGTTAACTATTTTTTAAAACATAAGTTTCTTAAATTGTAAAAATGGGAGTGTTGTCATGTAAAAGTTTATATAAAATCATCCTTTAAGTTTTTAGAATTATATTTAAAATAATCAGTAATTTTTCTCTTTAAGGTAATTCTTACACATATAAAACCATGGTGCTTACTAATTGGATTACCGCTACTCTTCTTAGTTCCATTGATTTATACCTGTAATATTTTTTTTTATCACTGTCACGGTAGCTATAGAGTCATTGTTTAGTTATTCCTGTTATCTAAATTCAGTAGATTTTAAAAAAATCTAAAGAATATCCACCCCAGTGCATTACAGAATATATCTTTATACCCCTGCTCCCTATTGTTTTGTTGTTGGTATTATCTTTATTTGAATGAAAGATGATCCCTGTAGAATAATTTAGCTGTTTGGTATCCTTTAAGGTAAGCTGCCTTCCTCACCCTACCCTATTTTTTGTTACTGTCTTTATGCATGGCTTGCTTCTTCCTTTGGTGCATATTTCTGCTCAGATGTCACCACATCAGGAAAGCCTGCTCTCATCTTCCTATATAAAATAGTAACCACCATCACTCTCTGTCCCTTTGCACGGCAGGTTTCCACCCCACCCCACCCCCTGCGCTCCTCCTTCAGCACTAACAGCTGCCTGACAGCAGTGTGTGGTATATTAGCTTATCGGTTTGTTGTCTGTCTTCTCCAGGTAGACTGTGAGGTACTTGAGGGCAAGGTAGTATCTCTTTGTGTCCTTACTGTATCCCTAGTGCCTAAACAGTGCCTGGACAATGGTAGGTATTTAATTAATATTTGCTGAATGAAGTAGTTGGTTCATAAATAGCCTAAATAGTATGATAGATTTTTACTTTTATTTTGTCCCTTTAAACATGTTCATTAATAATTTAAAATGTTTGAAACAGCAATTTCTAAATTTGGCTGTGTATCAAAATTACTTGAGAGCTTTATAAACTGTAGATTCTCCTCAACTGTGTAAATCATATTTTAACAGTATTAGTGGCAATTTGGGATAGGGTTAGTGATGGAGGGTTATATGTTAAATCCTGAGTCCATAATATTAATACAATACTTTTTATCTGTGACCATAAGCAAAAAGCCTGCATAGTAAGTTGGCCCATGTTACCATTATGTTTTAAGGGATGTATAGGGTTAGGAGGCAGGGAGGAATGTGTAGCATCCTGGAAAATGTGGTGTGACCTCATAAACCCTACTATTAGGACTGTGAAAAGAAAATTTGGTTTGGAAAAATGGTATACTTGAGGAGGAGGAAAATAACTTTAGTTCCACTTGATGAATTCCCAGAATTTAGATTCATTGGAATCTGGGAATTTGGATTCAATGGGAATTGTTTGAATCCTTAGGTAACAGTTAGCATGGTCAAATGGAAAGACAGCTTTGGAGCAGCTTCGTTGAGGGAGGAAGAAGAGAAAACTTTTGGTGGGAGGAAATAGGAGGCGTCCAGAGAGAATTATCTGGATGAATGATGCCGCTGTACAAATGGAAAGAAGTTATAAGTTAGGAACAAATTAAAATCAGTGTCACAGGTGACGGGGTAAGGATGGGCACCAGCACTAGTGTGTTTGCAGGGAACTCAACCTGTATGTGCTTTCTCCCACACACGTTGCTCATTCTGGATGCCTGGAAATCAGTGTAGATCAGCGCTTGACAAGCTTTTTCAGTAAATGGACAAATAGTAAATAATTTAGGCTTCGTGGACTATACAGTTTCTGTTGCAGCTACTCAACTCTGCCATTATAGTGTGAATGCAGTAATAAGCAAATGAACATGGCTGTGTTCCAAGAAAACTTTATTTAGAAATACAGGCAGTGGGCCAAATTTGGTCCATGAGCTATAGTTTATAAACTATATAGGTTTGTATAGGTTAACAAAACCCACCCTTTTTGTGATTTGAAAAAGTATTAAAAGATTTTTAAAAACTAACTCGATTTGAATTAAAGATATAAACGTTAAGAATACTGAAAATATGAGTTTTGCCTAAGGAAAGTTGTCATGAAAACCAGCATCACTGAGCCAGGTGCGGTGGTGCATCTCTGTAGTTCCAGCTATTAAAACAATGATTGGCCGGGCACAGTGGCTCACGCCTGTAATCTTAGCACTCTGGGAGGCCGAGGCGGGTGGATTGCTCGAGGTCAGGAGTTCGAGACCAGCCTCAACAAGAGCGAGACCCCGTCTCTACTAAAAACAGAAAGAAATTATCTGGCCAACTAAAATATATATATAGAAAAAAAAATTAGCCGGGCATGGTGGCGCATGCCTGTAGTCCCAGCTACTCAGGAGGCTGAGGCAGGAGGATCGCTTAAGCCCAGGAGTTTGAGGTTGCTGTGAGCTAGGCTGATGCCACGGCACTCACTCTAGCCCGGGCAACACAGCGAGACTCTGTCTCAAAAAAAAAAAAAAGCATAATGATTTAAAATATATATTAAGGGAGCTAACAATTATGATAGTAAAATCAATTATATCAGGATTTTTTTTGTTTTAAGAGGCAAGGGTCTTGCTATGTTATTCAAGCTGGATTCCAACTCCTGACCTCGAGCAATCCACCCGCCTCGGCCTCCCAGAGTGCTAAGATTACAGGTGTGAGCCACTGCGCCCGGCCAATCATTATGTTTTAATAGCTGAATTATTTCTTTCTTTTTTTTTTTTTTTTTTTTTGAGACAGAGTGTCACTTTGTTGCCCGGGCTAGAGTGAGTGCCGTGGCGTCAGCCTCGCTCACAGCAACCTCAAACTCCTGGGTTTAAGCAATCCTACTGCCTCAGCCTCCCGAGTAGCTGGGACTACAGGCATGTGCCACCATGCCCGGCTAATTTTTTCTATATATATTTTTAGTTGTCCAGATAGTTTATTTCTATTTTTAGTAGAGACGGGGTCTCGCTCAGGCTGGTCTTGAACTCCTGACCTTGAGCGATCCACCCGCCTCGGCCTCCCAGAGGGCTAGGATTACAGGCGTGAGCCACCGCGCCCGGCCTATTTCTTTCTTTATTGGTTATTTAGTTGGTTTTAGAGTCCAGTCTGCCTATTCATAGGTGACCCTACACATATATACACACAAATTATTTATATATGTGTACATACATATATATGCATCAGAAATATATATTTATGTGATATTTAATGTTTGTTTAGTTTATATAATTGAATCAGTTTTGCAAATGAATTTATTCAAAAACAGCTCAAAGAAATTAAAAAAACAAATAATGAATTTTAACTTTTTTTTTTTTTTTTTTTTGAGACAGAGTCTCACTTTGTTGCCCGGGCCAGAGTGAGTGCCGTGGCGTCAGCCTAGCTCACAGCAACCTCAAACTCCTGGGCTTAAGCGATCCTACTGCCTCAGCCTCCCCAGTAGCTGGGACTACAGGCATGCGCCACCATGCCCAGCTAATTTTTTCTATATATATTTTTAGTTGTCCAGATAATTTTTATTTGTATTTTTAGTAGAGACGGGGTCTTGCTCAGGCTGGTCTCGAACTCCTGACCTCCAGCGATCCACTCGCCTTGGCCTCGCAGAGGGCTAGGATTACAGGCGTGAGCCACCGTGCCCGGCCGAATTTTAACTTTTTATTGTGTTTTTACTAAAAGCCATACTTTTAATAACTTCATACTTTGAATTTTTATTTTTAAATCAGAGTTTTAAAAATTATTGTTTTAGTCCTGAATCAGTATGTGTTCTTGGACAGTTTTTGTTTACCCATCTGTAAATTGTTTTCTTTGCCTTATTTTGTATAGTGGAATATCTTTATAATTTTAGGGCTAGAAATAGAGCTGATATTCTTAAAGTCTGCAAAATCATGTTTCCATTTTCTGTAAGTTGTATACAACCCATGTAATAATAGCAAATTGTTAATTATCTTTGTACTCTTCGTACATCATGAAAGTACCAGGTAATTCTTGGAAAGCATGAATTGAGATGCCATTTTCCCTTTATTACTATGGATAATCCCAATCTGTGATCATTGAATGTCCAGTGAATATTGTTCACGGACAGGAGTACATACCATCAGGTAATGAAAGGAAGAGGGACATTTAATAATCATATTTGTACCCTTGTTTAATCCAGGTGCCTATGTACTATTGATTTAATCTCATGACAACAAAAGGTAGTAAGCAAATAAGTTAAGGAATACATCTGTGCCAACATACAGAGCACTTGAGCTTATATGTATTATGATCATACATTTGTGAATCAGTCATTATAATTTTTCTTTTGTTATGAAAGCATGTTTTTCCCATTTCTACCTAGAATGTGCAGAAAAATAATTAAGAGCATTTTTCTTTATCTTTTGTATTCCTCAAAGATCTCTATTAAAATGTCCAAATAGTAGAGATCTAGTAAATACTCATTTGAGTTTCAACGTGCAAAAGTTGTTTAAATTTTAAATATTTCAACAAGTTTTTGAAAGTTGTGCCAACTATATTAGTTTGAGAGTGAAAAAAACACTTCAATATGTTAACATTGGTGAAAATAAGTAATATGTATTTTTTTAAACTGGAGCATTGTGTAGCTTTATGAATAATCAGATTTGAATCACAAAGTTATAGAGCCATTTACTTCATAAATCCAAGTAAAGAGAAGCAAGGAAATCTCTATTTTTAATACAATATATGTTACCAAAATGTTCGCAAGCATGTGGTTAGGGAGGTAGGTATATGCTTAGAGAGGAAATTGCATAAAATATTAAAGCAGGTTATGATTCTATTTGGTCTTTTCAATCGTGGGTGGTTAAAAATTAAGAAATGATTAATGTCTTTAATAAGGTGAGGGATGTTACATTACTTAAAAGAGCACTGAGTTTCCCATGGAAAGGGAATAGTTGTGTTTTTGTCTCTCTGAAGTAATTTTTCCAAGTTACTATAAATCCTGGGCCAAGTACATTTACAAGTATGCTAACCACTCTACATTTAAGTTGGAGATTACTTGAAAAAACATAGTATTTCTTTAACCTAGACCTATAGTTTCAGATAAATGGTGAAATATGGATGGTTTTTATGAATTGTTTCTTGTTCAGATGAGAGATCTCCAGCTGCTCAGTACGTAGACCTGTTGCTGAACCCGGAGCGCTACACTGGCTACAAAGGGACCCCTGCGTGGAGAGTGTGGAACAGCATCTATGACGAAAACTGTTTCAAGTAACGAGGGGGTGGGCAGGAGGAGTAAAGGGAGGGTGGAGGAAGGGAGCATTTTTGTTGGAAAAATAATTATATAGAAAAATCAAACCATTTTACATTTTGGTGTTGTGCTTTCTTTTTCAGGCCCCGATCTGTTTATCGTCCTTTAAATCCTCTGGCGCCCAGCCGAGGTAGGTGCTTTACACATACATTTTCATGCTTTTTAGATATTGTTTGTAAAATATCTTCGCAACTAAACTTTACACTGAAAAAATTGTCAGCTATTTTATATTTTTTCTTAATTTGATCAACAGAAGAATAAGATTCCTAGTCAAATCTCAAGATTTCTTTACATGTTTTATATAACTGCTGTCATTTATCAAGTACCTGCTATATGCCAAACTAGAAGCTTTTTTTTTTTTCGTAAAGGGCTTCTTATTGGCCTTACAAAGTCAACCTGATTCCTCAATGCAGTCCAGGAATATTTGAAAATATGCCATTTCAGTCAAAGCCTTGGTAAAATACCCAGCATCTTTAATTCTGTCCCGAGTTTCTCCCAGTGAGGTTGGGGAGACAACTGAGCTGTCAGGGGCTTGTGCTGACGGCAGCGTGTTGACCTCCCATCACAACAGGGGTTCTCCATGGGTCTCTTCATGGTGGCCATTTGTTAACACTTCCCAGCTTCTGTGGTGTCCTGGCATCCTCTCTGTGGATCTTTCAGTCAGTACCTGCAAGTCACAGGGCCACAGAGGCTGTGGCAGTCACCTCGGCCTCCCAGAGCAAAAGAGAAAGAGCAGTAGAGATGACCGAACTTGGCGGGCTGGTGGGAGATACAAAGTCCCAGGTTGTGGGAGCCCCACCCTCCTGCTGCGGTGCCTAATTGGACAGTTGCTATCCCAGGGCCCCTGATTGCCTAAACTAGAAGCTTTATGTAAAATAAACATGTGAGTAATCCATATATATCAGAGATTTCCTGGGGACCTCTTAAGAATCTGGATGCTCAGGCCCTGCCCATATAATTAAGTCAGAATCCTCGGGATAAGAACCCAGGCACTGGTATGTTTTGAACTCTTTAGATGGTTTCAGTGTGCAGCCAAGTTGGAGAACCAATGGCTTATACCAGTGCTTCTCAAACTTCAGTGTGTATACAAATCACTTAGAAGACTTAATAACATACAGGTTCTGATTCTGTAGGTCTTGGGGGAGGCCCAAGATTCCGACAAGCTCTGGGTGCTACCTCGGATGCTGACCCGTGTGCCACACTTTGAGTAGAAAGAATGTGGAGAAGTCTCAGAAACTTAGGCTGCCTTCAGCAGTACTGTGCAGGGCTCTGTCCAGTAAAGTGGGCAGTCACCACATGGGGCTGCCGAGCACATGAAATGTGGCTAATGTGAAACTGATTTTTAAATTTTATTTAATTTTAGTTCATTTAAATTTAAAAACCAAAGCAGTGTAAAATATTATTGCCACTAATCAGATCTTTATGGTTTTGGTAAGATTAACCCTTGCATCATGTAACATTATTGTTGTGTTGTAGGATGTGTATACATTTTACTTTTAATGATGTGGCTATTAGAAAAATTTTGAATTGCCTATGTGGCTGGCATCATATTCCAATGGGACAGCATTGCTGTAGTCAGTTGGGCACATCCTCAATCTAGTCTCGGTGAGGAACTGAACCCTGGGAATAACTCTGTAATTGACCTACCATTCCAGTGTTTTTTTTAGACCAGGATTGATTTAAGAAATTGAATTTCCTGGTCTAAATTTGTATCTTTAGGCCTTCTGAGGACACAATAGACTTGGAAGGGTTGATCGCATGGACTACTGTTACGTGCTCACTCTATTACAATGTGGCAAATATTCTTCTTCCCTAAACTCATTTTGAAACTGCCCGGAGAAGGGAATTGGATCATGAAAAAGACGTGTGGCTTCTTATCCTTTGTCTCTTTTACTGGGGGTGGGGGGGTGGGGGGTGGTGTGTGTGTGTGTGTGTGTGTGTTTTAAGAGACAGCGTCTTGCTCTGTAGCCCAGGCTGGAGTGCAGTGGTTTGATCATACCTGGCCCCATGTCTTAACTGTGTTTCTTCAATGCAATTCCTAAATTATAACAGTTAGGCTTCTACAACTATTTTTCCAACAGTTTTTGAGCAACAGAACCTTTTTTCCGAAAATGAAATCTTACATCGGAATCCCACATACAAAGCTGACACAGGTGGAGCTGCTGTGGAGCCCTAAAGCCCAACCTTCTAGCATGTTCCATACCTCCCGGCAGCCCTGGAGCAGCACCGCAGTGAGGGTTCATTGATTACAGTTTAGGGAAGTACTCTTACTATCTGTGCTGAAGAGCAGTAATTGAAAAGAGAAAAGTATTCCAGCATGGAAACAGAAATGTTCATAGCGTGTTGTGTACATGAAGATTAAAGGAGCGACTTTGGCTGGGCGCAGTGGCTCATGCCTGTAATCCTAGCACTGGGAGGCTGAGGCGGGAGGATCGCTGGAGGTCAGGAGTTAGAGACCAGCTTGAGCAAGAACGAGACCCCGTCTCTACTAAAAATAGAAATGATTTGGACAGATAAAAATATATACAGAAAAAAAAAATTAGGCGGGCATGATGGCGCAAGCTTGTAGTCCTAACTACTCGGGAGGCTGAGGCAGAAGGTTTGCTGAAGCCCAGGAGTTTGAGGTTGCTGTGAGCTAGGCTAACGCCATGGCACTCTAGCCCGGGCAACAGAGCAAGACTCTGTTTCAAAAAGAAAAAAAAGGAGCGACTTTGTATATTTGCTAATTTTTGAAACTACTGGTTTTTATGATTATTTTTAGTTGCTTTCCGATATTATTTATTGCATCAAACATACGTGCAAATCTTATACTGTTACTTTAAGAGGCCTCATTTCCAGGATGACTACGCACTGACCAAGGTTCATGATATAATTGTTAGTTTAACAGTTTTAATCCCATATTAAAATATATAAGTTGGAATCTGAGCTATGTAAAACATTTTCTAAAATCATTTCTATTTTCTCTTTTAGGCGAAGATAATGGTGAGTTGAAACTCTTACGTTTGTGCTTTCTTTAAATGTAGAGGAAATGTTTACAATGATCAAAATTTGGTATTTCCTTACGTTTGTGCTTTCTTTAAATGTAGAGGAAATGTTTAAAACGATCAAAATTTGATATTTCCTCTATGTAATTCAAAAGAAAGTGTTTATCCGGAAGATAACTACCAACAAATGGTGACAAAAACAGATTATTTTTTATAGTACAAAGTTGTATGTTTAAAAAAGTGTAAAGACCACTTTACCTAAATGTGTAGTTTGGAAACCAAGTTCACATTCCAAATTCCCCATTTTCTGTATTAAAATCTACTTGAGTATGTTCTGGGAAAATGGAGAGAAGTTAAGATACTTTTATCAGATAATTTGTCTTGCTCCCTCTTTATTTTCTTAGTGACTTTGAAATTTATAACCTATATATCAATATAATACTTAATCTGATGATGAACAACTTATCAACAATTGGTTACTTCAGGTTACTGAATGAGTATCAGTCATTAGGTACCCTCAGAACAGCCAGAATAATTTATTTCCACTGGGTGTTTACTATCTTTGTTCAAGGGCACTGTGATCTATTGTATTGTGCAAAGTAGGATGTATAAAACATGATGCCTTCCCTCTAGGAGCTGACAATACGTAGTATAGTAGGAAGGAGAAGCACTATAGATAAACAATGGTAATGAAGTAAAAAAATATTCCTTAATGGTATAGGCAGTAGGTGATATAGCTCCTTGGAGGTAAAACAAATCATACCTCACTGGAGTGATTTGGGAAAGCTTACTAGAGGAGGTGGCATTTGAGATGAATTTTGAATGATGGTACAAATTTGGGCCAGTAGAATTAGATAGTACGTGCTAGTTGGTGGAAATAGCATGAACCTAGGAGTTGAGAAAGGAAGAGTTAAGCATGTTTGGGGAGATAGTAAGGACTGCAGTCCCCGTTCCCCAACCCCCGGGTGCTGATGGCTGACTGGGCTGCAGAGCTCCACCACCCCTACCCTCACCCCATGGAAAAATTATGTTCCTTGAAACTTGGGAAAGGGGTAGGGGCGCCACACAGCAGGAGATGAGCAGCAGCTAGCAAGTGAAGCTTCATCTGTATTTACAGCCGCTCCATTCCCCATCCTGCATCACAGCCTGAGCTCCGCCTCCCCCTGCCCCTCACTGGCATGGAAAAATTGTCTTCCATAAAACTGGTCCCTGGTGCCATAAAGGTAGGGGACCGCTGGTATGGAGACTCTTACCAGTAGGAGAGACTGTATCGTGGTAGTTTAAGTTAGAAAGATGGGTAGAGATCAAATTATTGAGGACTTTGGGAGTTAGACTTTTCCTATTGGCACTTGAGGTTTTTTGAATACACAAGTGAGATAATGATGAATGATCCTTAGTTAGGTGTATGTTGAATGAATGAATCTGTAGAAAGATGTTTGTTTTTTTTGCAAAGGTGGCAAAGTAATTCCCCATCATCTAATTTATCCCACAGACTCCTTACTGAGGTCATCTCTGTGCTGGGTTTTCTATAATTTCTATCACTCCCAATTTAAAAATAATAAGAAAAGGATCAGTAACTTAGGAGGTACATTAAACAATTTTGGTCTTTATTGACTGCCATCTTTTTCTTTCTTTCTTTTTTTTTTTTCAACACTCAGAAGAAGAGTATTGGGCCAGGAATAGTTCTTTTTTAAAAATTGACAAAAATTATTTATCTTTATTATGTCCAACATGATGTTTTGAAATATGTATACATTGTGGAATGGCTAAATTGAGCTAATTAATACATACATTACCTCACAGACTTATCATTTTTGTGAAAAGACTTAAAATCTCTCAGCAATTTCAAGAAATAATAAATTGTTATTAACTATAGTCACCATGTTGTACAGTAGATTTCTTGAACTTATTCCTCCTATCTATCTGAAATTTCGTATCCTTTGACCACATCTCCCCAGCAATAGGAATGGTTCTTACGGCATTAGCACATTGATAGGTCAAGCCCTTCCATATTCTATTCATTAACTTTTCTGAAGAATTATATTGAAAATTAAGGGCATTTTTATTGTCCCTTGAGAGTTAATACTGTTAGGTAATTAAGGAAATATACCTAACTTTATTGTCTTAGTAAAAATGGAATAAATAATAATTTGATGTTTATATTATAATGTACTTTTTTCCTCAAATTAAAAAAAAATAGTATGGTTGTTATTGTGAAAAGCAAATTTAAGATTGTTAGACTATTTACCCCCATGCTTTTGGATATTTAAACCTTTGATGAATAAGATTTGTGTAATATTTTAAATGAAATGTTTTCTCAAAAATTTTAATAGTCAAAATACTACTTGTAAGAACATTATCTTAAAGTTACTTAAATTACTTGTGGGCTTTATTTCCTAGAATCATATGCCTATTTTTCCATTTCACCTGAAGCAGTAGACATCTCTAGAGATATTACTTAAATCTGTCATAATATTTTATAGACTTAACTTATTCTATAAATGATCATATAAAATATTTTAACCCAATTTTATGTGCCTCTCTTTTTAGGAGAATCATTCTATACATGGCTAGAAGGTAAACTTAAAGTCTGTGTTTTAAATACATTGGCTTTTTGTAAAAATGTATTTTATTGAGCATAGTTTACATACCATATTTTCTAAGTTTTAGAATTTTATTACCTAGACAACTAGTTTTGACGGTATTTGAAAGAAAATAACATTTGTTTTCAGTTGTTATATTTTGGGATAAAATGGTATAAAAAGTTTGAGGATATTGGTCAGCCAAAAACTAGTGTTATATAAATACACAGGCCAGATACTGTCATCACTTGTTCACAGTGGGTTCCCTGGTCTTATTTCCGTTCTGTATGTAATGCTCATCCAAACTACTTTTCTAGTAACCAGTATGCAAATCTATTTTTAAAGCAGAGATGTTCCTTTTGGAAGGAAGTACATTTTGTAGAAAAAACTGAGGGAAGATAAATTTGAATTTAAAAGGTGTTTGCATGAGTTAATATAGTCTGAACGTGTCTAATTAAAAGATAAAGCAACATAGATCCCAATGTTTTAGGTGCTTTTGCATTCTTATATTTCCAGTGTTGAAAGTAGAAAATGTTATTAATGGAAAGCTGAAGTGTTCTAGGATTTTAACAAATTTAGGTTAATAACTGAATATATGGTGCTTTAAAAAATTTACTTTACCAAATCACCATTAGTTTATGAAACTAAAAGTTAAAATGTATTAATGAAAGATGAGCAGGTTGAATGATAAAGGAAAATTGATATTTCATAGCCATAACCTTATAGGAACTCTACAGAGTTAAACTAAATTGTTAATTCTGTTTTATCTTTGTTAATTGGTCATGTTATCTTATGAACATGATTTTTCTTTGTTTTTAATGAACTATGTACATATATTGGCCATTATTAAAGTGAACATTATTGATGTGCAAATACTGTTGAGAGTAATATTGAAAAATGGCTTATGTAGAAGATGCATAGCTTTGTTTAATTATTAAGCTCTACTCTAAAGATACAAATTGTGGATAGTAATATTTAGGTTACAGGAGGTAGTTGGAGCTTTGTTTTGCCTACTGTCCCTTCTCTAGTCTTCAGCCATTTTATTGGGCAAAAGTCCTGCTTATAGAGATGTACACTGGAAAGAAAAGAAAGGAAACTTCAAATCTGATTATTTTGCTACTTGATAGAAGATTTGATGAACAGTTTTACTAGAGAAGCTAGTACTTAATGTTTTATTAAATTTGTTCATATTGTTTGTATCTCTTAATATTGTAAAAATTAAGAATTAGCCATATACTTTTAGGAGGAAGGTACAAAATAGAATTTAATTTCTATCTTTTGGCCCCCATCCATGACAGTTTGAATATTCTAGCAAGAATTCTGAATTAGGGATTGAGATCTCAAAAGAATTATTTTTTCTTATTAGAGGCTACTTATTTCAAAGCCATCTCTAGTAGGACATAAAAAGAGAGTAAATTGATCTAAAAGACCTTGAACCCATGCAAAGTAAGCCACATAAATAATCTTACATTTAAAAAAATCCCCTCAGCATATAAATGACACAGTATCTTACTTTCCACTATTGAAGCCTATTTCCCCCCCATGGAGAGTGTTAAAAAACAAACAAAAAAAACTGTTGGGTGGTGAAAAAAGGAAAAAGCTAATTGTTCTGTATCCGGTGACTTCTTAAAACTTAGTTTTCTGCATTTTTATTTATTTTAAAATTTCCCACAAAGAATATTTTTCTAAAAAATTTTTTTTATTGTGGTAAACACAAAATTGACCATCTTAATTATTTTTAAGTTTACCATGTAGTGATATTAAGTATATTCACAATCCGTGTTAGTATTATAAGAGAAAATTTTTTTAAATGGAGGCAGGGGTAGGATAGGATGGTGGGATTATCTTGACCTCTGTCGTACGTTTTGAGCAAAAGCCTGTGTGGGTTAAGAAGGCTGTGTAAAATAATTTCCCTTCATATATCCTGAACTCCATCTCATATGATGCTACTGAAATAATATTAATAGTCCACATACATTTTTTATTAGTTGAAATTCCTAGATGTCTGTTTACCAACTTTCAGCTCCTTGCAAGTGGAATATATAGGTAAATGAAATTAAGAGAATTCCAGGGCAGAAAGTTAGTAAGACCCTTCTTTCTCCACTGTCAAGTAGGTTCAACAAAAGAACACATATAGAGAAGGGAAAGGAAGAAACAGCTATTGTTAAGTCAAAGCACTGACTTTATAATTGTCTGCTTTAATAAATTTTTAGCCTAAATCACAAAAATAGCTGTGCTGTAGCCTTCTGGGTTCCATGGGAACTTGCCAACTGTATTCATAGTGTTTGGACTTCCAGTAGCCCAAACTTTTCTGTCTTGGTCTGCATTAAGTTCTCATTATATTCAGTTAACTCCATTCTAAAGCCAGAATCCTATTTTGTCTTCTAGTAAGAGAATCTTGATCTAATTGTTTTCATGTTATTCCTTTTTTCATTTTTAATATCTTTGAATCTTAACTTTGAAAATAAGCCTATCTACTGCATCTCCTTGTTTCAATATTTCTGTTGTCGAAATGGGTGTGATTTATTTTTCAATATTTTTCTGATTCAGGTTTGTGTCTGGAGAAAAGAGTCTTCTATAAGCTTATATCGGGACTTCATGCCAGTATCAATTTACATCTATGTGCAAATTATCTTTTGGAAGGTAACCAGATTTTTAAGTGGAAGTTTTGCCTTCTAATAGTGTAAAAATTATTGGGAGGAAACTCGTATCTCTAAAGCAAAAAAATATCCTGTTTACTAAAAAACATAATGTATTCTGTTTCTCTTTAGAAACCTGGGGTAAACCTAGTTGGGGACCTAACATCAAAGAATTTAAGCGCCGCTTTGACCCTGTGGAAACCAAGGGAGAAGGTCCAAGAAGGCTAAAGAACCTGTACTTTTTATACTTGATTGAGCTTCGAGCTTTGTCAAAGGTGGCCCCATATTTTGAGCGCTCGATTGTCGATCTTTACACTGGAAATGGAGAAGAAGATGCTGACACAAAAACCCTTTTACTGAACATCTTTCAAGATACAAAGTAAGAATTGACTATGTCAGGGATCTGAAGTTCTCCACTCTGTATTCAAATGAGGTAGCACTTAAAGTACAACAAAAACTTACTCCTAAAAGTTAGGAAAAGGGAGAATTAAAACTAAGAAGGAAAATGATTAATAGAAATCAGGTACTTAAAAATATTTCTTAGCCGGGTACAGTGGATCACACCTGTAATCCTAGCACTCTGGGAGGCCGAGGCAGGTGGATCGCTCGAGGTCAGGAGTTCGAGACCAGCCTGAGCAAGAGCGAGACCTCGTCTCTACTTAATTTCTATTTTTTTTTTTTTTAATCTGGACAACTAAAATATATAGAAAAAATGAGCTGGGCATGGTGGCACATGCCTGTATTGTATCCCAGCTACTTGGGAGGCTGAGGCAGAAGGATCGCTTAAGCCCAGGAGTTTGAGGTTGCTGTGAGCTAGGCTGATGCCACGGCACTCTAGGCTGGGGCAACAGAGCAAGACTCTGTCTCAAAAAAAAAAAAAAAAATTTCTTAAAATGTCAACTAAAAAGCATCTATAGAGTTTTGTTGCAGAAACTTTCACACTTGAGAATAGACTATATTTTAAAATATCACAAAATTTTATGTAGTATGAAAATTCAATATTACTTTTTCTTTCTATCAATTATATTATTCCAGTTACAAGATTTAAATTTAGATGATATTATGTTAACATTGAGATGAATATGTAAGGGAACATTAGCCATACCTTCTAGAATATAACCTTAAAAAAAATTAATAAAGTACCAAAAAAAAAAAATGCTTGGTCTATAAAACTTGGTTTACTGGTTGTTAAAATGAGCATGGAGAAAAGTTAGATTAAGAAGTGTTTAAAGTAAATTATGTATTAAATTTTAAAAGAATGTTAAAAGAGTTGCCTGGTTTTCACGTAAGTTGTTTTCAGTTAAATGTTTAGATTGTTTTATCACGTAATTTCTATTTCTTTTTTTGTCTGTGCTCTAGCACTTTTTAAATTTTTTATTTTTTTATCATGCAATTTCTTTAAAACATTACAGTTTTATAAATTACAAAACTATCTGTATCTTGCTTTAGTCTTTTATTAAATAGTTTTTATGTGAACTGTTTGTCACCTTCCTACTAAACCTTACCTATGAGTAAATAATGAATTTTAAACATTTATAGGGATAGAAAATTCTACCAGATTTCTAATACAAAGTACTTGGATTTTTCGTCTGTAACATGTAACTCTCATTTTTGTCAGGTCCTTTCCTATGCACTTTGATGAGAAATCCATGTTTGCGGGAGACAAAAAAGGGGCCAAATCATTAAAGGTAAAAAGTTCTTTATTAGCGGACAGGGTTGGGAGCAGTTCACCGGTTGTGTTGTCATCCCATTCATCTAAATTCTTTTCTTTCCTAGTTCTCCAACTTGTTGAAGTTGGTCTGACTGGATTTTACTATAAGTGGTACAAAAAGGCCTCTCCATTATTTCCTTCTTAATTCCTTTCTCTTTTCTGGTTTAACCAACTGCTTAGTGAATCCTCAGTTGTTATTATGTCCAATAAGTATTACACCTTTATGAATGTCTTTCTGAAAGATTTTTTGAGAGAAAATTTTCTTAGTTTACAATCAGTGTATATTATTGTTTTGATGCAGCTATCAAAATAGATTTTAGCCACTTTGAGGGCAATAAATAGTATATTTATCTAAAGTTTATTTTATGGAATGTTAGTTTTTTGAACTATTATGTTTTTGTCCTTTTTGGTTACCTAAAAGGTAAAACTTACCTGTTAACCTGTAATATCAGACAGAGAATATATTTTAGGAACATCATCAAACTTACTAGGCATTCTTTGTTTTGATTTGTGTAAAGTACATTAAGAAACAAATTGTACCCTTGAAATGTTCATAAAAGTATTTGAAATTGACTGGCAAATATTCTTCTAGTACAGCTTCACAATCTTTTATATGCAGTTCTGAAATCCAAAAGGCTCCAAAAATGGTAACATTTTCTCATGTTTGGTGCAAGGTATTTGTTAGCAAAACCCAACCTGACTGATGTAAGAATACAATAGGTACTCATAGTATTTGTTTTTTTTTTTTTTTTAAGAATTCTGCTTTGTATGAATATTCTTATATTTTGCTGCAGAACCATTAATGTGTTTGACTACAGGGTGTTGCCTCACACTCTGATGAGGAATTTCATGATATATAGTGTATGTACTGTATTTCTAAAATTTAAACAATTCTGAATTCTAAAACACATTGGACCCCAATGTATTTTAGATATAGATATACTACAAGAACCAGTAAATTAATACTGAGTGATTCTCCATTGGTGAGAGTTCCTTGCTATTTCTATAAGTAATTTAGCTCTGACTATACTTTAATGTTGGAGGGTTGTTTGGCTTCACAGTTGTTTTAGAGGTATATTGCTATTGTGGTATTTAATGTTATTTCATTTTCATAGTGCTTCTTTTCTAAGTATTCACACAAATATTCTACTTTTTATCTTCAGGATGCTGTTGTGTAACAGACAGGGCAACTGTAATTATGTATATTTTTGTAGATGAGGAAAGTGAGACTAAGCAAGGTCTAAGGTCTCACAACAAGCTTTCAACTACGAAATGCTGGCATTTTGTTAGCTATTTTTCAAGGGCGTATAAAGGAGTACCTAAGTCCATTTTCCATCTGCTCCACAGAACGTGCATTACATGAGAATGGCCAGCAAAGGAGTTTTTGTGTTCTGCTTATATTATCTTTCTTTTGCCAAGGTATTGATTCCTTTCAACCCTTTGGGCAGCTGGGCAGGGCTTTGTGGTGGCCATAGTTTTCAGGCTACTTGCCTCCAGCTTCATGCAGTAAAATGTTTCCCTCAGTGTAATAAAGTAGTTTCTGCTTTTCACAGTTGCCATGTGAAACAGATGAGGAGACTTTGTCTTAACCAATGTTCCTCAGATAAGGTGAGACTACTCTTAGAGGCATTTCACACACACATGCTTACAGGCAGAAGAGTTGCTCCTATGTAGGAAACTACTTCCACAAAATAAGGGACCTGGTAAAGTGTCTGTAGAATCTGCATTAGCAGACATGGGAGACTGTGGGACCATACACTTCGTAGACGCCTGTCATTACTGATGTTAATTGAGCAACCATGACAAACATAGTATAGTATTAAGGAGTGATAATAAAAATATCATTATTTTAGGACTAGCTTTCTGATACAGGATCACACAAAGCAAAGCATCAAAAATAAACACAGCCAGGCGCGGTGGCTCATGCCTGTAATCCTAGCACTCTGGGAGGCCGAGGCGGGAGGATCACTCAAGGGCAGGAATTCGAGACCAGCCTGAGCAAGAGCGAGACCCCGTCTCTACTAAAAATAGAAAGAAATTATCAGGACAACTAAAAATACATGCAAAAAATTAGCTGGGCCTGATGGCGCATGCCTGTAGTCCCAGCTACTCGGGAGGCTGAGGCAGGAGGATCGCTTAAGCCCAGGAGTTTGAGGTTGCTGTGAGCTGGGCTGACACCACGGCACTCTAGCCCAGGCAACAAAGTGAGACTCTGTCTCAAAAAATGAAAAATAAAAATAAAAACAAATGAAACAGAATAGCTATATTTATTACTGGTTGTGTGTAGATATCAAATGGAAGCAGCAGTTAAGTTCCTTAAAAGTAAAGACCATGTATTACTTACTTTTGTGTCTCCCATAGTGCACATTTTGTTGTTTTGCATAAAAACACCCCTCAGTAAAAAGTTTGTTGAAGTAACATATAGAATGAATTTTATTAACATCATTTGTTTTATGTGCTATGTTACGCTATACAAATTCAAATGTTTTTCTTCAGTGTTGAAAAACAACTCATTAATAAACTTCAAAAACTTATAGTTCAGCCAAATGCAATTTAATTTTAAAAGTCTGATTACACTGAAATTATTTTTGAATGCTAGGAGGAATTCCGATTACATTTCAAGAATATCTCCCGTATAATGGACTGTGTTGGATGTGACAAATGCAGATTATGGGGGAAATTACAGGTCTGTGTGTTGTCTTCTCTTTTGAAACTATTAATAATCTAAAGTTTTTCCACTGAGGAGTTTAAAACTTTATTAAAATATCCTCATTGTTGATTGAACAGAATTAAGAAATAGGCAGATCCACAGTGTGTTTTTTGTTTTATTGATGAAAATTAATATTATTAAACTGTGTGTATATGTGTATGTGTAAAGATGTTTTTGTATTAGTCTATGTAATGATTTTAGTTTTATTTTATCTATGTTTCTCTTGGCACAATCTCAAGATTCATTTCTGAAGTTGGTAGTTATGAACAGAGTATACAGAAGGTAAAATATAATTATATAAAAAGACTTAAATATCAAACTTGGTTATTGAATTTGTTTCAATGATCAAAATAAGACTACCTAGTCACAAAATAGGAAGACTGCAAGGCAGGCCCATTACCGTATATATTCAGCGTAAAACAGACTGGTATTTTCTCTTATTTTTGTTACAAAGATGATTATTTATAGAAAATCAAGAGACAGAATTATAATAATGGAGGCCACACTGAAATCAAATTTTTCTTTTTCTCTAGTGCTAATCAATTGAGAAATTAAGGGTAGGCATCACTAATCTCTGAGTTTTTAATTGCTAAAGGTTATAGAAAATACTTTTAGGGTTACAAATAGAACATTGTAATCCTAATGTGATATTTTCAAGGTTAAAAAAAGGCATTTTAGTAATTTGGAGGATCGTATGGTATGTATCCAGTAAGTGTTAGACTATTCAGGTTTCCTTAACAGCTTAGATAAATTTATCATATACATAACCTGTGTGGAAGTAGAAACGGTAGTTTAACATTTTGGTGAAAAGCCCAGTTCATATGAATTTCCCAAGTGTTGTGACAGTGGCTGTTAAGTATTCCTTTAAACTTTTATAGTAGTTACTATTATGTAAAGTTGATAGTAAGTTTTTTGGTATTTTCTTTAGACTCAGGGTTTAGGAACTGCCCTGAAGATATTATTCTCCGAAAAAGAAATCCAAAAGCTTCCAGAGAACAGTCCTTCTAAAGGATTCCAACTCACGCGACAGGAAATAGTTGCTCTTTTAAATGCTTTTGGAAGGTAAGAACCATTTTTACAGTGAAAGACTTTTGATTCCTCTTTGGGTTTCAACAAACTGAGAAGATCAGCTTCTCTGCTAAAGTTGGGCTTGTTTTGTTGACAAAAAGATAAAATTATATTATACCTGTACTCATAGTGGCTTTAATGCTGACCAGTCAGTTTCCCTACAGGTCATAGGAAAAATTAATAGTTTCTATTAAATTTATATTAAAAGTAATAGAAATTGCCAATATTTCTCAGTTTGCCACCTCAATTTTGTGGGGAAAGTGTAACATTCTGCTAATAGTCTCTTTAGCTTAGCTCCAACATATTCAAACACAACAGCAGGAGTAAGGAGGAAAGCTTGTTTGAGGCGATAAAAGAAAAAGAGATTAAATCCTTTATCTGCTCTTTATTTTGTAAGCTGAGGAGTCATTTTTCTTTCACTCATTTCTACCCCATTTTTTTCTGTATACAGACATACAGTTTGCTTGCTTGTTCACATCACCAGTGGTTTAAAAAATAATTTGAATTTGTCTTCATAGATACATGTACTACCAAGTGGGGACTACAGAAGGAAAAGAATCATAGAAAATAATACTATACTGCCTTGGAAAAAAGGGCAAAAAGTGAAATGAAGGAAGAATTTTTTTTTTTAAACAGGGACCCAAGTGATACAGAGATTATTCCTTAATATGCATCTTAAGTTAAAAGGAAACAATTAAATTAGAAATAGATTGTACATTTCCTGTCTTAATAGCAAAGATTTCACCTATTGCTCCCCTATATTTAAAGATGACCATGTAGGTTGAGATCCCAAACATAAGATAGACATAGAATGTCCATTGTTAATTGGTATTGATATTTCATGAAAAATTCAGTCCACCCACTCATGAGGCCTGTGGAAAGATAACACAGGAGAAACTGAATGAAATTTAAATTATTTAAAATGAAATTGAAATGAAAAGGATTTTAAAGAATTTAAACATTTTAAGTCCAAATAAAATTAAATTGAGAAAGATGAAAAAAATTGGATTTCATCAGAATTTCCCTGATTCTCAAAAAGAATATTCATAAATATAACCCTTCCTGCTCTAGAGAGTACTAAAGTTCTGGAATCCGGGTTGCCTTTTAGGAGTAGTGTAAGCTCAAGCATATCACTGTTCTATATTAGCTTGTTTCCTCTCTCTATAAAATGAGGACGATAAAACTTTTCTCACTGATCAGAATCCACCTACTAGCCACATAACTCTGGGTAAGTTACTTGATTTGAGCCTCAGTTTTCCTAAAATGTAAAACCAGGGTTAATTATGTCTACCTATAGTATTTTTAATGTTAAGATCATAAATATGATGGGCTCACAGCATTGCCTGACATTAAGCTCTCAATAAATGCTAACTTTTCATCCATCAAGTACTTAAGAGTAAAGAGCCAAAGACTGCATACTACATCACCCTAAGTTATAAGAAACAAAGAAAAACATGAGATTTTTCTTGTATCAACCCCGAATTGTACATAAGGATAATAGAGCTTATAAAATTATTTTTTTGTGATTCCCATTCCAGAGTCTTACTGTTGGGTCTGGGCTGAGAAACAGTTCATTCATTCATTCAGTCAGTCAGTAATCATTTATTGAACACTGTAAGCATTGATGGGTACAGGGCACAGGGACAGAAGACTCAGTGGGAGAGTCTTTACCCTCTGGGAGCTAACAACATAAAATAAATTAGTGTGTTTGGGGAGCAACGATAAAGGAGTGGTCATTTGGAGAGGAATGTGCAAAATGAATTTATAAAACCAAATGTAAATGATTTTTGAGGTTCTTATTCATATCCTGTTCCCATATTAATGTCATATCAGTTGATAATATGAAGTATCTGCTTTCCTTTGCCCCCTCTAAACCAAGACCTAAGAATCACAGCTCCATGTTGTGTCAATTTTTAATAAGAAATTATAGCATACTAATTTAAAAGTAGAAGCTTCGATGTTTTTTCTTTTAGATTTTGCTTTCAAATTATAGCCCATGTAACAGTATCAGTCATTTGAAATATGTATGTTTCATGTACGCAGTATCATGCTGTACTAATGTGCTTTTTTTCCTCTTCATAGGCTTTCTACAAGTATAAGAGAGTTACAGAATTTTAAAGTCTTATTACAACACAGTAGGTAATAAAGGCTTTTATATGTCTAACTAGAGACATAAAATGACTGTGTAAAGCCTTTTAATCTTGGACTTTCAGCAGAAAGAGACTAATCTTCCAAGATTTCAAGAATTCTGAACTCTTAAAGAAAAAATTCAAATGCTCACTTGAATATTTATGATTCTTCATAGATTATCAACTAGAAATATTTATAAATTAAGTATATACTTTTAAAATATGTAAGTTATACTAATTCTGTTTAATTTCATGTGTTTTCATCTGTTGAATATTCTATTTTATTTGCTTAGAATTGCTTTTGTTTTTATTCTATTATCCTTTATATTTCCAGTTGTCAAACTTTAAATGACTATGTCTCCATTCTAATAACACAGTTTACAGTGTGTTATGGAAAAGGAGAATTAGGGAACAAACGTTGCTTAGGGCTGGTATCAGTGACAAAAATTTATCAGTGATTTTTTTTTTTAATGTGTTTTTAGCCTTGCCTAGCTCTGTGTGTCACTTTCTATAATATGGAACTGTCACCGTGATGAATGGCCCTTTCATAAAAATTC
Source organism: Lemur catta (assembly GCF_020740605.2). Lineage (NCBI taxonomy): Eukaryota > Metazoa > Chordata > Mammalia > Primates > Lemuridae > Lemur > Lemur catta. The sequence continues at coordinate 9,601,325 of NC_059152.1, read as the reverse complement.
CTTAAGATTTTCCATGACTTCAACTTCAGTGGTTTTTATTTAAGATTTTTAGTAGTTGTTGCTGTGCTGTTTTCTGTCTAAACGGCCTGCTCTGGTAAGGTGAATAGGTACTCGCCCCTATGCTACCCAGCCAGATTTAGTGGGCTGGCTCAAGAGTATTTTGCTTAGAACCTTCTTTTGATTTTGCTTTTCTTTGTTCCTAGAAGCTTTAGAGACAGAGAAATTTTAGAAATTTTCAGTTTCTTTTAGAAAAAAAAAATTGAATAAATATTTAACAGATTACTTCTTGATAAAATTTGAATGGGACTATATGAATTTATAATGCCAATTAAAAGCATTATATATACAAAATTTGCTATTTTAAATTAAAGCATTTTTATAGGTTTTAATTCTAGAATGCAATCTATGCAATCCTCTCTGTGATTTTCTTTGGTAGGATATGTAAGCAGTTAATAGATTAAGTCCAGCCTCCTTTAAGCCCCGCCCCTGCTTTTCTTTTCATTTTGTATATAAATGGTACTTTGTGTGATTTGTACCAACACATGGCTAATAAGTCCTAAACTGGCAGTTTCTAAACCTGGGATTTAAAATCTTGATTCTTTTAAAGGTGTCAGTAAATAGAATATGATTAATTTGGAAGGTTGCATCTGTGTAGAAGTAATGCGGATACAAAATCTAGTTTCTCCTTAGACGCTGCAGTCTTTTCTGAAGTAAATAATAAGTGCTCTTAAACCCTGTCTTATCCTACCAAAGTCTGAAATGTGTTCATTGATGATTTTAAATTGTGTTTAGTTGGCTCACCCCTCTTTTAAAAATACTTAGCCATCCCTTGGAGGGAGTAAGGTCTCACAAGTTACTTTCTCACTAATGTCTAATCTTTATAAACCTGGAGTCTTGTTGATGGTGGTGGTGGTGGTTTTTAAGCTGAATAAAAAAGACTGGCTTGATTGGAACCTCTGCCACTTTTTCTTTTCAGAGTTGCAAGTATTGTAGGGGAGAGGGAGGGACCTTAAGGAAAAATGTCTTAAAAGTGACTAATCTTGATAGTAAATTAATGAGAATTATTAATTTAGTGTTCATTCGGAGTTTAAGAAAATGTGAAAATTTTGCACTTTGTCTATTACTGCAAATTTAAAGATACTTCTGGTAGTGTTACTCTACTGTTCCCTCAGTTAAAGATAAAGGCTATTATTTAAACTATTTACTTAAGAAAACGCTTGGTCATTTCCATTTATTGCCTTTTCTGTAAGTGTGATTTGTTTTAATCTTTGGAAAAATAGTATATTAGTGTGTGTTCTAGGAAATTAAAAGATCTGGTTGGGATTAAGAGTTCTTTTTAAGGGTTTTAACAAATGTTTTTATGACTAAGAAAATAAACGAGGTATTCTTAACCTGAAATTCATTTATGGATTAATTTTATCTTATCATAAATTAGATTGTAGGGGGCAGCCTACATTTTTTCTTTTTAACTCACCACTACACTTAACAAGGGGGCAGCCTACATTTTTGTGTATGTGTGTATTTCTTAAATTGACAGTATGAGCGTGGTGACACTTTTATGGTCCTTGTGATATGAACTATTTTTCCAATTCACATACCTTTTGTTGTAAAGTGATACTAATGTTTGCATTGTGAAAATGCTTAGCTGGTGAATATCTCTTGGCATTTTGTTTTTAATCTCACCACTTAATTTAAAAATCCAGCACTTGATAATATAATTGACAGAAATGATTGTACCAGCTGATGATGTAATGAAAATGAAGAAAAGGAATATATTCCTTCCTTCAATGGCATGAGTTTATTTTCCTCTTAAGTGGCATCTATGTAAATCAGACAAATTATATATTAAAATTGGTAAATTTTGAATATTTCTCCTGTTTTGATTCTTACATTTTGAGGAGGATCAGACAGAATAGTAATAGGTTTCACAGTTTTGAAATTTGATAAGTCAATGTTTTGACATTTTAACATTGTGATTCAAAGTTTGTAATCTATGTATATGAAACACTGTGCCATGTTTTTCAACTTTGCCTAGGTGCCATTGTATGTAAGAAAGGACAGCTATTTTGATCTTCATCAGCATTGCCTTCAGCTGGAAATTTGGGAACAGTTCACAGTAAACCTCTCAGCAGTTTACAAACTGAATGAAGTGCCTGCAGAAACCATAGCTATTCACCAAAATACACAGATTAGGTGCATGGTATCATGGAAATTATTTGGTAAAAAAAAAAAACAACACATAAATCTATGTGTACTCTATTTTAAGTGACATCTACAGGTGCAGCTTTGATTTTTGAACAGAATTCCAAATAATTTACTGTTGTACCCACCAGAACCTAGAAAAGTGAATTAAAGTACATGTTTCTGCGATCTTTTCTGTCTTGTCTTCCCCCTCTATTTGAAGTGTTTCTTTTATGGCATGAGGATTTGGTTATAATTTGTAGAGAAGGAAAAAAACATAAGTAATCTGAGGTTATTACTTCTTATAATCATAATGGCACACAATGGCAGGCACTGTCTTAGGCCTTTACATGCATCATTTAATCTTCACAGCTGCACTAATCGCTAGGTATAATTACTTCTCCATTTTATAAATGAGAAAACAGGACAGAGAGAAGAGGCTAAGCAACTTGTCCATAGTTACAGATTCTAATCTAGGTTGTAGAGCTAGAATTTAAGTCATAATGTGGTCTATTTGTATAATTTCATAAGCTGGCTTATTACCACTCATCTCAAAAGTAGGGACTTTTCACATCTTTTGATTTGTATTGAAGCATAACACTTTTAAAATATGCTTATTTTATTTAGGTTTTTGAATAGGTAATACATTCACATGGTTAAAAACCAAATAATCTAAAAAGTTATTCAGTGAATGTCTTCCTTCTACCCTTGGCCCAACTTCCTGCACTACACACATACCTCCCACAGTAAATTTCCCCCACTTAATTTTTCTTGGCAGTCTTCACATATCGCTGGATAGCTTTCTCATTTTTTTTAGTAGCTGCTTGGTATTTTGTAATATGGATGTGCCTTTGTTGAATTAACCAGTCTCCTATTAATGGGCAGTTGGGCTGTTTCCAGACCTTGTATATGTCATTTCACATTTTTGTGTGTGTGACCTCTTCTTTATGGAACATTTCACATTTATGTAAGTATGTCTGAATTTCCAAAAATGGAATTGTGGGTTCAAAGACTATGTGCATTAGGAATTTTGAAAGATACTGTCATATTGTCCTCCATAGGGGGCAGTTACCAATTCATACATCTGAAATTTATGACAGTACCTGTTCACCCACAACCTCACTAACATAGACAGTACTAACATGTTGCATTTTGGCCATTCTGATATATGAAATATACATCAATGTGAAAATTCTTATAAGGTTGACCACATTTTAATATTTTAAGAGCCATCTGTATTTCCTGTTGTGTTTATATCTTGCCTATTTTTCTGTCATATTGTTGGTAGTTTTCTTATCAATTTCTAGGGGTATTTTATTTGTTTAGGGATATTAACCCTTTGAATGCAACGAGCTGCAAATATTTTTTTTCTAATTTGTTATCTGTCTTTGGCTTTGCTAATGATGGTTTTGCCCATGTTCATTTTAAAAAATTTTTATGTAGTCTAGTCTGATTTATCAATTTTTTAGTGGTTTCTGGATTTTGAGTCATAGTTAAGAATGCTTTCCTCAACCCAGAGCAATAGAATAATTTGTCTATATTTTCTTACAGAATATTTATGATTTTATTATTTTACATCTAAATATTGAACCCTTGGAGTATCCTGGCATAAGATGTAAGTTATGGATTCAACCTAACTTTTTTCCCAGATGATTAACCCAGTTCTAATACCATTTACGGAAACGTTCATTTTTTTCCTCACTAGTTTGAGAGGCTACATTTATCATTTCTAAAATCTCGTATGTATTTAGCTCTATGTCTGGGTTCTGTTCCCATTTCATTGGTCTATTTAGTCACGTACCAGTACCACACTGTTTTTGTTAGGCTTTATTTTTAATATCTGGTACACTGGTCCTCTCTCATTCCTACCTTTTATTCTTGTTACAGGTTTCCTAGCTGTTCTTACTTATTTTCCCATATGAGCTTTAAAAATGCTTAATTAACATATGGAACATGCTAAAACTCTCTCCAGCTCAGGTTCTCTCAAGAGTTATACTTTTAACCACTTAACTGTGTCACTCTTCTTTCGCTAGTTTACCTGATAAAGACATACTTTTTACTACTTTTTAATTACGTCAGTATTCTATTTGCCAGTGCCCAAACAGGTAAAGGCAAATAGAGGCAGCACACATTGCCTGTGTGGACAGAATTTCATCTGTGTTTCTGTTTTAAGGCTTAGTCTCCAGAAGTGATTTCAGGACTGTTTTCATATAAAATCCTCTTTCCTTTTTTATTCCGTTATGAATTGTTTGTCCAAAAGTTGGATATGTGTCAAAGATTCGTATGATAAGAGGGAAGGGCGCTTACATCTAAAGTACTTCAATTAATGCTTTCAAGGAACACCATGACTTGGGACTGCAGAAAGGCCAGAGGGACTGTCATAGGTTAGTGAGATTCTTGGGAAAATGTCATAGCAACAGGAATCAGTAGAAAAAGGGAGGCATTCTGGGGAGCTTATAGGTTAAAGAGACGCAAGTCACAGATCTAGCTCAAGAAGTAAGTTTTTAAACTTTACAGCCCTTGATGAGAAGAATTCTATTTTAGCCTGATCCTTTCCAACAGCTCCTCCATCTGGAAGTCTTAAGTAGCATTATGCACAGTTAGAAATGTTTTTTCATAAAATTCTCACATACGATAAAAAATGAGAATGAATACTAGGCATGTCTCTGATCAGACCCATACCAGTCTATTTTTTATCATGCAGCAATCTAAAATGAAAGAAGGGTACTTTTTAAATAAAATTTTAGTTGGAAATCTTGATAAAGTTTCAAATACTTACACACAATTCTAATGTAAGCTCACGTGTACTGTTAAAAAATAAAAGCAATATTCTAGTAATATCCACTCTATAAATATAAATGAGAACCTTTTTCTGACAGTGCTACTCAAGCTCTAGGGTTGTATTTTTTTTCCTCTTAAGGGGGGTATGGGGGTTAAGTGTACAACTAAGTGTCGGCCCAACACTAAAGCCAACAAAGAGCAATTGTCTTGGGTTTTGGTGAAAGAAAATCTGGGGTGTATTCCTGTCTAAGCAGCTAAACGTAATCACAGCTATTAAGAATGTTCTTGATACATTCAAGAGAATTGGCGTAACTAAATGTGATTAAAGTGTATATTGTAATAGTCAAGACTTCTGACAGCCCACAACTCTTGTATGTAACATACTCCAGATGTTTTAATCATCAGCTCAATTAAACAGGTTAATTGTAAAATGGAAAAAGAGCCAATGAAAGATAACTATACAAATCAGTTGGCATTCTTAGTTAGCTGCAGAGGTGGACATAAAATATTTTCAGAAGTTACAAACATTCACCTGCAGCCTTTTAGTGTTGCATCAGACTTAGATAAATGATACAAATTTTCAGTGATGGTGCCTTTTCCCTATATACTCTTTAACTTTCAAATTATCAAAGTTTTAACGTCATTGTGTTGCTTTAAAACAAGAGGACATATGGCTATTTTAGAACCAGTAATCAACATTCCTTTTCCTCTCTTTGCATTTAATATTCCACGTAAGAATTTTTTTCAGTGTACCTAGCAGAACAAGTAAATTAGGAAGGTAAAAGGAATTTTAATTTTCCTTCCCTTACCATTCCTGCAATATTTCACAGGGTATACATACATGATCATTTACTATGAGAGAAAGATAGTTTGATATAATCGATCATAGTCTTTAATATTCTGTGTTTACAATGCTCCTAAAAGTTTTAGCATTACTTTTTTTAAAGGGGGGAAGAAAAAAGAGGTAGTACTTAGAACATTTTTATCCTTTCCAACAAAAAGTTTAAATAAATATTAGTAACTGTATCAGAAAGTAGACTATGACTTTTATCAGTTAATGCTGAGTATTTCAATTTTTCTGCCAGTAACAGAATTATGTTTTACATATATGATTATAATCAATTTTAGTGATTCTTATCATTGTATTTTTTAAAAATATATCTGCCCTTAACTGATCTAATATTGAAGGGGTTTTAAGCATATGCTGAGTCTGCCTTTAAATTCTTCCAAGAATTAGTAATATAGACAGTGTGACCCCAATACGGTTTCTTAAAGTTATTTAGAATAACAATTTATTTTAAGGCGATCTGAATACCAGTGCGGGGTTTGCTTCAGTGTAGAATTTCCCCTAACAAGTAACTATTTTATGGGGTATGTGACCTAAGTTTATCCATGTACTGAAAGGCAAGAATGTTGTTATGTGGGATTATGCAGGCTAAAAGTATTCCATAAAAATAAAAAAACCCAGTCAGTCATGACCCATTTGAAACCTGCTATCCCAATTTTAAATACCACCAAAACAGAGAAGTAGACTTGATCTCTGTGAAATCAGTGCCCAGAGATCAATTATTCCTGAAGACCAAAATGGTAAGAGTCATCTGAAATGAGTTACATCAGATAGGCAGGACTTATTAATATAAGTTCCTCTTCATTTGCCCTTTCCTCTGTCTCAAGGTGAGATTTCCTAGGCAGAGCAGAAAGATACTTTCTCTCTGGTAACAGTACTTCCTCTAGAACCTTATCTCTGTTTTGTAGAAAATCGGAACATTTAACCACCTGACAGGCAGAGTTTTATGGCTCCAGAATGTATATAGTGGAGGTTTTAGAAGGGCACTTCTGGTCGGGGAGGTAGTGTTTCATCACATGAAACTCAGGACTTGTAAGCAATTGTGTGGAATATGCCCCTTACATGGCTAAGAGACACAATGCTGCTGCCATTTTAATTGTGCAGTTTCCAAAAGGCTGTTTATAGAGCTATTTAAAAATAAAGGACATTATTTTAAATATGGTTGAAGATTACAGAAAAAATTATTAGTATTCCACACAGTCTTAGCTCAAGGGCTTGGGATATTTATTATTAATGCCCGTTTTGGAACCTCTTATTTTCTCCTTGACTATAATGAAGGTTCGTCGAGTTGGGAAAGGTATAGTCTTGCTGTCCTCCTGAGGTAATCGATATTAGATTTCACTGGGCTGAAAAAACTGTGCAAAATCTCTGAATAGAGCAGAGGAGGTTTAATAGTATCAGTCACTGACATTTTTAACATCATTGTATTGTATACATTAGTGCCCTACTGAAAGGAAGTACCAGACTTTTGGCACAATTTAAGAGATTCTTTGAGGCACCAACCATTTGGACCTTAAACTCTAAAGAGCCAGTTCCCTCCCAGTCTGTTGATACTCCTTTTCCTTTTTAACTTTCAACACTGGAGTTGCAATTAGCTTTCTAGATGTTAGGAGTCTACCACTGTGGAGCTCAGGATCTGAGTGACCTGAAGAGGTAAGGATTTGAGGAATACTTTAGTCCAAAAGCCTTAAAAAACTATTAGACCATATATTCTATACTTGTAAAGTGAATTATGCATAAATTCTGTGCAAACTGCAACATATATTGCAATAACATTCTCAAGAAAAAACCCCTAGTATACTTTAGCATTATTATTTAAGTTATATAAAATATGTCTTTATAAAAGTACAGATTTTCTTTAAAAAGTTTAAATTATACCCACTGAAATAGCCAGGCTCACTTTTTAGTACTAAAATAAGAGTTTATCAAATCTAAATTATTGCTTAGTCCTATGGAGCCATTAGAAACTTGTAACAAATAAAAATCAAGTCCTATTTCTTAAGGAAAAGTGTCCTTAAAAATTCAGCTGTCAGTAAGTTTGTCTTTCTGAAGCTTTTCAACTGAGGAATCGTCCATAAAACTGTTAACCGATGCTACCCATGGCTTGGTTTGTCAGGATCCAACGTTGAGTCTCGTTGCAAAGTTCCTGCTTGTGCCAGGAAGCTGTTAGTTTGTTGTCCCCAATCATAGTAGTCTGGAGCAAAACTTAAAAAGAAAAAAAAAATTTCAGTGACTTGAAACATTATACTGTGTGTGACATGTCTAGTTTAGAGTTGGGATTTTGTGTAAATTACAGACAATGACAAAATTCTTTGAAGTAGCTTCTTGAAGCCTCTTTTCCCACAAAACAGTGCTATGCCCAGTGATAGAAACCCACTCACTAAACTCTACTGAAACTCTTTAAAGCCCAGAAATACAGTATTACTAAAACCTTAAACCACTCATTATGTATGAGAGATTTTTTTGTTTGTTTTTTACAACAAACTGTATCTGAATCCTAACATGGAGTATACTTCATAACCTCTATATCTTTGGACAAGTAACTTCTGTGCCTCAGTTTCCTCATCTGTAGAATGGGAGTAACAATAACTATGTTTTTGGGCTATTGTAGAGGCTAAGTCAGTTACTGCCTATAAATGGCTTAGAACAATATCTATTAATAACATATAGTCCGTACTCAATACATGTTGTTTTCATTATTATTATTATTTTTCCTGTATAGTAGAAAGGAGATTCTTTTCTTCCCCCATATAGGTAGTAAGGACTCCCTCAGCTCTAAGTCATTTCTGGCCAGTGAGGGTTGGGGTTATTCCGGCAGAGTGTGGGTTTAAAGGGGCAAAAATAATTGACAGGAAATGCAATGGGGTAACTGGATAAGAGAAGAGTTCCAGGGACGAGGTGAAGGTCAGCATCTGAGTGGCCTGAAGGACAACTCTGGACCTCAAACGGTCCTTCTTGTACCTTGGCTCACTTCCAGATTATGTTCTTCACCTCTGCGGACCCTAGGGATTGGTCTGCTTTCTTCTTTTTTCTCAGCCACCATCTTTTATTCTCTCCAACCAGGATCTCTCTCCTCCCTGATCTACTGAGAAAACAAGGTATTCTCACAGCTTTTCTTCACTTCTCCTGTCCCTAAAGCAAGGGCCCTTTTAAGGTTTTCTAAGGACTTTTTTACAGTTAGTAATAAGGAATAAAAAAGTAAGTATCATTTCACCCCATAGGGGAAAAAAATGTTACAATGTTAGTGATGAGTCTTTAATTCACCAAGGATTGCTTAAGGTAAGTTTTCACTTCTAAGAAGCTCCCCTTTCCCAGGACAGGGGAAGTGGAGAGGGGTTTGGCAAGCACCCGGTCAGCCCTGGCTCCTCTAACCCCTGTGACCTTGCTGGCCTTACAGTCCCAGATTCACAGACTGAAGTGGGGGCCATGATGGTCATCGGGCAGTGGGGTGTGGCTGAGGCACAGCAGGCTAAGCAAATGGGAAGGGACTCACCATAGTTACTACCCCTCCTGTGTGCAGACTGGGCCGCCCTGGGCAGGTAAGCAGACCTGCGAGTCCGGGGGTGGGCGTCTGCTGTGGGTGCAGCTAGTCTCCCGTACTCACTGGGTGCTTCCCAACTTCGCTGAGAATTAGGTGATAGCAGCTCATTTATTGTCTTACCCCCTCTACGTATACTGGTTTCAATTTATTAATGAATTGCCCTCTCCAAAATATTCTAAGCCAAATCTCCAAGTGGATATTGAAGAAAGGAGACTCTTCCTATTAAAACTCACAAGATAACATAACATAAGCATAGGTAAAACCAGGAGACAGGGTACTGAGATATATACAAACTCTTCATCTAGAGCACACATTTGAACAAGATTGCCTGAGCTGGAATCCCAGCCTAACCACTTACTAGCTGTGTGACCTTGGACTAGTCACCTAACACTAACATGCCTGTTTCATCTGTAGTATGAAGTTAGTAACAGTACTGACTTCACAGAACTGTTATGAAGACTAAATGAGTTGACACTTGTGAAGCTCTCAGAACAGTATCTGATACTTATTTAATAAACACGTAGTCGCTACTACGTATTTGTCCTAGCACTCTGGGAGGCCGAGGCGAGGTGGGAGGATTGCTCAAGGTCAGGAGTTCGAGACCACCCTGAGCGGAGACTCTGGCTAATTCTCTTCATATTTTTAGTGGAGACAAACAACTAAAAATAGAAAAAATTAGCTGGGCCTGGTGGCGTGTGGCACATGCCTGTAGTCCCAGCTACTTGGAAGGCTGAGGCAGGATTGCTTGAGCCCAAGGAGTTTGAGGTTGCTGTGAGCTAGGCTGACGCCACGGCACTCGAGCCCAGGCAACAGAGTGAGACTCTTGTCTCCAAAAAGAAAAAAAAAAGTATTTGTCTAAATTAAGACCAAAATAAATATCCTTCATTTAAATGAAATTTTCAATTAAGAATTTATATCATTCAAATTTGAAAATTTGGCCCTTATAAGGTATAATTTATCTTAATACCTGAGTATTATTCAATTTACTTTCTGGCTTTAGAACATGTGATTAAAGAAATCTGCCTGGATATCCCAAATCATGTTCTACTGAGTGATTCCATGGTCAAGGGCAGTATTTCCTTCTTGGAGCTTCAGAGTGCACATTAGCATATCATAGGCTCTGAAAAATCCTGCAGTTTTTTAAAAAGCTGATTTTCTTTTTAAACCATCATTTCACTCTGGGAGGCTGAGGCGGGCAGATTGAGCTCAGGAGTTCGAGACCAGCCTGAGCAAGAGTGAGACCCTATCTCTACTAAAAATAGAAACTGTATGGACAGCTAAAAATGTATATAGAAAAATTAGCTGGGCATGGTGGCGCATGCCTGTAGTCCCAGCTACTCGGGAGGCTGAGGCAGGAGGATCGCTTGAGCCCAGGACTTTGAGGTTGCTGTGAGCTAGGTGATGCCATGGCACTCACTCTAGCCCGGGTGACAGAGTGAGACTCTGTCTCAAAAAAACAAAAACAAACAAAAAACCCATCATTTCCATTTGCACAGCATAGCTATTAAGGGAATTGTGTTCCATGAAATATTCTTTAGGAAACAGTGCTGTATATGATAATGCTATGAGGCTTTGAAAGTTTTGATGTCAGTCCTTTCTCAGTCCTCAATGTTTCACATAAGTAAAATGATCTACTACTACTGCTACCCCATCCTACACTACCTCCAACTGCACGGTTTTTATGTAGGTATTTTCTTTTAGTTTGAATCCATTTCATTGGTTCAAATGAGGTCTCTCTGACATAAACCGGGGTCTTACCTTCCCTGAAGTCCCTGAGGGGCAATATTCCAAGCAAGATCATCATCACTGTCATATCTTCGAGGGTTGTCAAAGAAATAAGATCTGGGACTGAATCCGTGGCTGGGAACCATTCCAGGGTTGGTCTAGAAGATAAGTAGTCATTCAGCGTAATTCCAGACACTGTGCGTTGCACTAGACATAGATAAATAAGATCTCTTTCTTGACAGATATGGTGGCTCATGCCTGTAATCCCAGCGACTCAGAGGGCAGAGGCAGGAGGATGGCTTGTTTGAGACCAGCCTAGGTAACAGAGAGAGATCCCATCTCTTCAGAAAATATTAGTAAGAAAAAAATGAACCAGATTTGGTGGCACACGCCTCTAGTCCCAGCTATTTGGGAGGCTGAGGCAGGAGGGTCACTTGACTCCAGGAATTCACTGCTGTAGTGAGCTGTGATCGCACCCCAAGCCTGGTCAACAGAGCGATGTCCCGTCTCTTTAAAAAACAAAGCAAAAAACTCTTTCTTGCAGGAGACTAGAAATGTTCTACTCATCTGAACAGAGGCTGCACCTGTTCGGCTGGAGTGTTCATTTCAGTTGTTTTTATGTTTAAGAGGGATTAACTTTTCCTTTTATCAGCATGGACAAAATCTTCTATCACAGTCTCACATGCAACAATGAATCCTCATTGTTTCAAATCCCTAACTGAAAAACTAGACAATGCCCAAATTAGCCAGAACAATTTGGATATCAATCTGTATAATCATGTGAGCTGTTACTAATAAGAAATATTAATGATTAAATCATTTGGGAGGATTTCTCGTCCCATTTCCATATCCTGCCTCTGTAAATCATTTCATCCTGTTTCTGTCCCAAAGCTGAGTTCACCTCAAAAAATTTCAAATGACCAGTTTCAAGTAGATCCTAGAGGTAACTGCCAATTTTTAAGATCATACTTGCCCTGGGGTAACTGCTGTGGTTTGAAAAGCCTTCTCTACCACCAACTCCTAAAAAAGTAAAGTCCTCTTTGTCAGGAAAGATCTCCATAGTTAAAGAGACAATCAGGACTAGATTACATGGCAGACCAAATCTGGCCTATGGTTTGAAATCCTTGTACATACCATTAGTAGACTATTTAAAGGTTAATCAATAGAATATGCAATGAAGTGGTCACATGATGGATATATATTTGTGAATTCCTGCTTTTCTCAGACTACTCTAGCCCTAAGGAGCAAAGTAGAGCTTATACAAGTCACGATGTCTTAAAATTTACTGTTTTTAACAGTTCAAGACTGCCTATGAGCCACATGCACAAGAATGAAGTTGGACCTTTAAGTTAGACCATATACAAAAAATAACTCAAAATGGATCAAAGACCTTAAATGTAAGAACAAAAACTATAATATTCTTAGAAGAAAATAGAGGGGCAAGTTTTCAGGGGTAAACACAGATGCTCCTTGACTTACAATGGGGTTACATCCGATAAACTCACTGTAAGTTGAAAATGCATACTTTAGAGCTGTAGTCCCCAACCCCCTCATCCCGCCCGCCACCCACCTGTCACCAGCGGACTGTACCAGGTCCCAGGGCCTGTTAGGGACCTGGCTAAAGAGCTCTGCCCCCTGGTCTCTGGAAAAACTGTCTCCCATGAAAGTTAGGAATGGGGGACTGCGGGCAGGGGAGTGTATTTACAGCATCACCACCTGAGCTCCGCCTCCCCTCCCCACCTCCCATCCATGGAAAAATTGTCTTCTATGAAACCGGTCCCTGGTGCCAAGAAGGTTGGGGACTGCTGCTTTAGCATATCGGTCGCTCACCCCTGTGACTACAGGGCTGGCTGGGAGCTGTCGCCACTGCCCAGGCATAAGTGGAAAGCCAGTCATAAAACCACATACTATCGGATTCTCTTCTAGAACAGGGAAATCTAAGCCTAGGGGGGGAGGCTGGGGCAGACAGGGAATGGGGAGTCATAGGTAAGAGGATGGGGTTTCTTTCTGAGATGATGAAAATGTTCTACAAGTGGCTGTGGTGAGGGCTGCACATACCTGAATATACCAAAAACCACTGAGTTACATGTATGAACTGGGTGAATCATACAGTGTATGAATTATATCTCAGTCAAGTTGTTGAAGAAAAAGAATACGGTATCAACAGAGATCCCCAAACTTTACAGCACATACAGCTTCCTGAGAGTGCTTATTCAAACCGTGGGCTCCCAGAACCTGCGCCAGAGATTCTGATCTGGGTCTCGATCGTGACCTAAGAATCTGTACTTGCACCCAGCGCCCGGGGAACTCTGCTACAGATGGCGGAGAGCCGTGCTCTGAGCAGACTGTCACAGGCTCTGAAGTTTGGCTCTAATGAGGCCACCTTCAGAGACTTACTGTACCAAATCAATTCTGGATACAAATGGTAGATAACACTTAAAGAAATGTTTTACATCTGCAGTGTGCTCTTTTAAAGTAGATTAAGTATAAATTAAATTATCTATTTCCCCCAAAAGAATATTACACTGTTTTTTCTCCAAGCAATTACAGAAGTTATATAGATAGTAGCAGGATTATTAAATCATCCAAATTAGGAATTTAATTTCCTCTCAAAACCTTACGACGCCAAGGAAAGACACAGTGTAGCACAGTGAATAAAAATCACAGACTCTGGAGCCAGGCTGCTTGGTTTGAAGCCTGGCTTTGTCTCTCGCTAGCCATGTGAACTTGAGCCTCCATTTCCTCATCTAAGAAAGAGTACAGTAACAGTTTCTACCATGCCTAGCACATGTAAGTGCTATATAATTGTTAGCCGTGTTTAATCAAATTCTATATGTAACCATGGCATTAGCTCTGGTAGTCTTGGCCAAGACTATTTTATGAACACACCAGTGCTTCAATCCAAATTTGCCCACTCAAATTACCTGCTAATGAGTTACTTCATGAGTGCAACACAAAAATGGAAAAATGTTTTTTCTGTTTATGATTATGCATCCTTCATACTGAATATACACCATCATGATAAATTAGGAGATAATGTCATAATCGTTTTAATTCACTAATACATTACTGTAGATGAACAGTTATCAATGTGGTCAACTGGACCCCTGGAGGTCCCTGCGATCCTTTCGAGTCATAACAGTTTTCATAACCAGTAAGTTGTTATTTGCTTTTCCTATGGTGGCGACATTTGCAGGAATGGTGCAAAAGCAGTGAGCGAAACTGCTGCTCAGCACGTGTGCATGGAAGCAGGGGCACCAGCTGCACGAGCAGTTACGTTCCTCACCACCACGTGCTCACACTTTAAGGAAAACTGTTTCACTTAATATGCTTGATGAAGTAGTAAAAATTACTAATTTTATTAAGTCTCAATCCTTGAGCACATCTTTTTAATATTCTGTGCCACAAAATGGGAAGTATGCATAAATCACTTCTGCTGTACAACGGTTGTCTTGAGGAAAAGAGCTTCTACAACTGTTCAAGTTTTAGCTACTTTTTTCATGCAACTTCGTTTTTAGTTGACAAACAACTCAGACAAACCAAGGTTATTCAGACTTGGGTATCTGGCAGACACTGTCTCGAAAGTGAATAAAGTGAGCTGTCACTTCAAGGAAAGCAACTGGCAGTATTTGTCATCACAAGAAAATATGAGCTTTGAGAAAAAATTAAAGATTTGGAAAAATTGTATTCCCAACCTTGACAGCTTCCCAATACTTAAAAGACTTTTCTGAGATCAGTGTTGATGTTAATGAATGAGATTTTGGTTTTGGGTTTTACATAATGAAAACTGTTAGTAGGCCGGGCACGGTGGCTCACGCCTGTAATCCTAGCACTCTGGGAGGCCGAGGCAGGCAGATCGCTCGAGGTCAGGAGTTCGAGACCAGCCTGAGCAAGAGCGAGACCCCGTCTCTACTAAAAATAGAAACAAATTATCTGGCCAACTAAAAATCTATATAGAAAAAATTAGCTGGGCATGGTGGCACATGCCTATAGTCCCAGCTACTCGGGAGGCTGAGGCAGGAGGATCACTTAAGCCGAGAAGTCTGAGGTTGCTGTGAGCTAGGCTGATGCCACGGCACTCACTCTAGCCTGGGCAACAAAGCGAGACTCTGTCTCAAAAAAAAGAAAAAGAAAAAAAAGAAAACTGTTAGTAAACCAGTATTTTCCAAATGACCAGTGCGTGATATTCCAAAACGATGCAGGGGGTAAAAGATCCAAAGCGCAGGACAAACCAATGGATTTTAACATAGCAAACAATCTGCAGGGTTCATTGAGATGGTGGTAGATTCCATACCACAACTAACTTTTAAGCCACACTTACTGAGTTTGAGTATAGTGTCAAAGAGTATTCGCAAATATGTGAAAAGGCTATTAAAATACTCTTTTTTGCAACTATATGGAGAAAATCAAGCCTCACAGAGATATAATTAATAATATCCACACCAACACTCACAGCAAACTGAATGCAGAAGCAGATGGGAGAATCCAGCCCTTTTCTCTTAGGCCAAACATTAAAAAGATTTACAAAATTTTAAAACAATGTTACTCTTCTCATTTAGTTTGGTTTAGAAAATGTAGTTATTTTTCATAAAAATTTTTACTCTAATATACAGCGAGTTTACTATTTTTAATTGATGAATATTTTTTAAATTTCTGTTTTAACTTCTAATGTGATACTACTACACCCACACATCCTCCAAACGAAAGCTTTCTGGGGTAGGTCCTCAATAATTTAAGAGTGTGAAGTGTCCTAAGACCAGAAACTTTGAGAACCACTGCTCTCAATAATACCCCAAAGAGAAGATACTTTTGAACAGAATACCCTGTATTTATGAAGAGTGTATTAAGGATGACATGTTTCTCTGGATAATGAGATCTGAGAGTACAGATTAGACTGTCAATATTATTCTATATTCGTTTAATAAAATAATACTTTGAGCAACATCACATTAGCCTTTCACCCCTCAGGATTCAGATATATTAATATAATCTCTCCTTCAGACTGCCTTGGTTTAGGGCATGTAGTTCCTAAGAACACTGGAATAATGAAACACTAGATGATGAAAACCAGGAATGATAACGATGACAACGAAAAGCACATGGGGAGCCCAGGTGAAGCCTCAGCAAGCACTGCGAGTTTTGCATAGGAGACTCCTCACCTTTCTCTTGTTCAAACAACATTCCCAGATAACGTCTGTCATCTTCAGAGAAGGAAGAACAACAAGGCAACTGGAGTCAACCTACAACCCACTTCCTACCTCTTTCACGAGTGTCTTTGCCCATGAGGAGGTGGTTTTTAGGGCCTGACTTTGCAGAAGCCTCCAGGGGGTCCCAGTGCAAGCAGAGGTCAGATAAACTACAGACCCACTGTAAAGAGGGCAACCTGATCCTGCTGTCTAGAGAACGTGCTAGATTTCATCCTGGCCGTAGCCTGAGCCACTGCCATGCAAGGGCCCACTGGTGCTTCACCCCTCCTCCCAACGCTGTTTCACTGTTTTCCACGCCCGCCTGGCTCATTAGCGACCATCCGGAGATGAGTAAGAAAAAGCAAAACACAATTCAGTTATCGTCCGGGTATGAAATAAGAACTGTGAATTATTTGTGGAAGTCACTGGTCTGTGCTTTCCTTACCACCTAATTCTTTGCTCACATCGCCTCAAATCGACTTGCAATACTCTTTTCTGGGTTTCATAGATCAGCGAATCAAAAACCTACCGCTAATTTGTGTGGCTGGAATAATTTCTGGAGCAGGGCTGCCAGGAGCTTTCTCACTCTACCCGGTTTTGCATTTTCTGTCCTGTCCCCATAAAGACATTTATATAAGGTTGGTTGAACAGAAATGTGACCAAACTGGGGGAGTGGCTTTAGGATTCTTCACAATAATGTTTTTATTTCCCTCTCCTTCCATTCCCTAATCACCATCTGGCACACTATAGAGGTGACATCGGCATTGCCACTCCCTATTTTCCTTTGCTAAAAGAAAAGCTCACACATTGGGTTCACAGCAAGTCAAGGATCCAATACAAGCAAGGCTGTGTCGCATGAAGCAGTTAATCATGTTCCCCAGGCCCCGAGATGCAACTTACCTGCATTTCTTTGTAAAATAAAGCTAAACTGAAAAAACACATTCTCCCTCTTTCAAAAGAGAATTACAGGGCAGTCTCAATGAAATAGCCAAAGGATCTTTTTATGTCACTTTCATATATGGAAGAGGCTTTCTCCTCTATTGAAAAGCTAAGAAAAAGTCTTAATTGCAGGTTTCACAATCAGAATTAGGAGACATTTTCTGAAAATATAAAATGGTTTACTTACAAGGTCCTTTGCGGGGTTTCGAACTCGGAAGAAGTACACTACTAAGGTGGTAGGTAAGAGTTCCCAAACAAAAAGCACCACTCCAAATAGCACATAGCCGGCATCTCCCAGCTGATTCTTCAAATCTGCCTGTTGGAGGGAGAACGGGAGAGTCACTATGCCTAGGGCAGAGGAAAGAAATTTGATAGATTCTTTCTAGTGTGAACAGAGAATCATCCCAATACCGTAGTATAATTCCCTTCCCCTGAAATGTGCATACTGAAATCGGGTAACAGTGACAGTCCAAACCTGGCAGGGGCGCTATTTAAACCATAAGGGATAGATGACCATCTTCAAAGTATTCAAAGACAGAAATTCCCAATCTCTGATGTTTTAAAACTTCATCATTCGAAACGGTTCCTTATGTCCAAATGAACTCTCCCTTAAATCTAAGCTGATTCTCAACAATCGAACAGTGACAACATCACATTGCTACCCTCTAAATTCTTTTTTTTTTTTTTCTATTTTTTTTCCTAAAATGCTACCCTCTAAATTCTTGAGAGCAGCATGTAACTTTTACCCCTTCGTCTCATCTCTGGGATAAACATGTCAGTTTTCAAACTTTTCTTCACATAAACCATACCCTGCTCTTTACCCTTTAAAGCTTTTTGCAGGCTGGCTGGTCTGGAAAACAAATCCCCAGAGTCCAGCGTTTGGCTTCTGGCCCAGGGAGATGGCCGAACGGGCTTAGTGAGGCAGTGGTCGCCTTCTCCCTTCGGAACAGATAAAAGCCACGCGAGGAAAGTGCACAGTGGAGTCTGACAGCCCTATCGGAAAGGCCAGCACTTCCAAGAAAGATAATGCACCAAAATCAAGCCATAAGGGGCCAATTACCCAAATTTAATCCTTCTGCCTTCTCTGTTAGAACATATTTAAAGTACAGTAACCTAAACTACTCATGCTACTCTTCAGAAAGACTACTGTCCAACTTTGCATCTATTTCATCTACACCACGTGTCTCGGTAGCATGTTCTTTTTCCACTGTACACGAATAACATGTGCAACTGTGGTCATTTGTTTTGCTTGCTCCGAAGTCATTTCAAAGGCAACACACAGGTCTAGACAGCCATAAATAAATATCTCCTAAAAAGAATTTAAAAAATTGTGATCATATTTTAAATCCATCGTAACTGTAAGTTCTTCATTGAAAGAAAAATTGAAATAATTATTGTGTTAACACCGAATCTTTGCCGTTTAAGGAACACATTAAACAAATGGGTGTTTCAGTGTCAGAAGATGAAAAAGTCCTAGATGGTCGTCACGGTGGCAGAACAGCGACTACATTTAATGCCACTGAACTGTACACCTAAAGATGGTTAAAATACTAAATGTTATATATGTTTTACTACAATAAAAAACCAAATCCTCTGTGTATTATGAGTCTCTAATGGATCACTGTGTAAAGTTTAGATTTTTATGTATTTGATTTTCAAAAAACCTGGCACACCCTTAGCAGTGCCTTGCTCCCAGCTTTCCCCCATCCTGTATGTGGGGTGTTGGTTTGGGTGAGGGGTTCCTGTTGTTATTGTTGCTGTGCTAATCCTTTCTAACTGTGACACCTTACCTGTGCCTCTTGTGAATGTCACCCTGTCCTCACAGGGTTAGCCAATCGTGGTCATTTTAGTCTTTCTTGCACTGTCTTAATTCAGCTCAGGTTTTGAGCACTGTGGAGATTTTAGAAGTGGATGTATTTGCAGTTGGTATTCAGTATTTTTCCAAGAAAATAAGGAACCTTTGCAAGTCAATCCAACAGGGATCCGATCCTATTAGGAAAGTCATGTTTCTTCACTACAGTGGCTTGTCCGCACGTCTCCTTTCTGCAGCAGACCGTAAACTCCACTGGGCAGGGAACGAAATCTGTTCATTTTTGTATCCCCAGCAATTTGCACAGTGCCTGAGACAAAAAACCTGGTATCTGTCAAATGAGTGAATGCTAGCTCACCCTCATTCATTTTTCTTCTGAACTTTTGTGAGCATGACATTCCTCTACCTTGGTTTATTTGCTTTTCAATTTATGAATTTATATAATGTATTTTTAAAAAATAAAGAGTGCCATATTGAGGCCACTGGTATGAGCTTTTACTAAAACCAGAATATCCTTAGTCACTTTTGTCTATATTTTCTCAAAGGCTATGTACATGCTCCATTTAAAAAAAAAAAAAAACTCTGACAACTTCGTAGTTCTATGTATTTTCTGAAACCTAAATACAATTTGGTTAACCTTTGCAAATTTCACTCTTTAATCATGCTATCTTACATTTACATGCAAGCACTTTAAAAAAAAAATTTAAGTTCTGCTTGACAAGAGCCCAAGAGGTGGAAAGAAGTGTGTATGTGTACGTATGTGTATGTGTGTCCACACACACGTAATCTCCCAGTTTTCTCAGAAGACAGGTGAACAGGAACGAGGGAGACGCTATGATCCCATTTACCAGATGAGGATGCAGATGCCACGCAGGGCAGTGACTGTCCAGGTTGCCCAGCTGTCCAGCAGCACAAACACGGAGCTTAGCCGTCTGCCACACGGAATGTTGAACATCAAGTACACCCGGCCCTCCACACCCTCAGGTTCCTCATGCACAGATTCAACTACCCGTTGATCGAAAATACTCAAAAAACACTTACAAAAGAGCAATATGACAAATAAAAAATAATACAAATAAAAAATGCCCTATAACAACTATTTACATAGCATTCATGTTGTATTAGGTATTATAAAGAATCTTGAGGTGATTTAAAGTATATGGGAGGATGTGCGTAGGTTACATGCAAATACTGCACCATTCTATATCAGGGGCTTGAGCACGTGCAGATTCTGGTGTCCCCGGGGGTCCTGGAACCAATGCCCGGGGGACACTGAGGGACAACTGTAGTCCCTGTTCTGGAAATTCCCACCCAGGGCCCCTCCACTGACCTGGTCTGACACATTGTACCAGTCGTAATCAAAGGAATGGACGTTCTTGTTCTGAGAGAACGATAAGATGAACAGGTTGTAGCAGGCCCGGGAGGTGTACAGCAGTATCACGGTGACACCGATGGCGGTCACTTGACACACGGAGGAGCCCTGGAAAAGAGGGAGCAGGAGGGGTGGCCGCTCCAGGTGCAGGACAGCAGCCCCTGCCCCAGACCCTGCCTGGTGTCGGCCCAGTAAGCCTCCGGCCGTCAGTAGTTCATGCCCTGCTACCAATTTCCAAAGTCAGTTCAAAGACCCCTAGAGCTCGAAACAATAAACATGACCGAAAATCTCAGAGGCTCTGCCGTCTCGTCGGGTCTCCTGCGACAGCCTCCACCCTTGGGCCTCAAACCCCACCCCAAACCTTGCCTCATCCATGCTCCTGCCTACAATTTCAAGTCACCTTCATACAGACCTTGGAACTTGGTTTAGAGATGCTTTTAACAAAGGGTTAAAATACGGGCCGTTTGCCCAAGGCCTGGATTGTAAGTGCAAGAAAGCCAGATGGATTATTTTGTTAAGCCTCTAACTGCCCCTGCTCAGCTCCCAGAGGATCCTCTCGGGTCAAGGGGGACAAGTAAACAATCTCAGAGGGACAGTGCTGTGGGCAGGGAGCACAGCCTCAAAACCCAGAGTCTTTGAGGCTGAGAATACAGGAGTCCCGGTGTGACACTGGGCTTGGAATCACCCGGCAGTCAGTACTTCATGCCCTGCTTTAGGAATCTACCAATTTCCAAAGTCAGTTCAGAGACCCCTAGCTCGAAACAATAAACACGACCAGAAATCTCAAACGGATTTTTGAGTTTTGCCTTCGGAAGTCAGTCATTAACTAAATCCAGCATATTATTTTATTTTGCCAGTAGTGCTCTGTTAGCTTGTGCATGTAACCCGGGGGTGAGCTCAATGGTATTTGGACAATCTATGATTTAACCCCTTCCTGTTAAAAGCTGCAGTTCTGTTGCTAAAGGCTTTGAATATCCCCTGTACGGGAGACAATGAAACAGATAAAGTTGGGGCAACATCAAGTTGAAAATTCACCAACATTTATAAACAACAAAAAAAAACTATTCTAGTGCACTAACTTTAGGGATTTCCAAGAGTCTGGCTAAATCACAGGATATCCTGATTGAGGCTTTATATTTTTGAAGTTAGAGGACCAGACTTTAATTCCTGATCCTACTAAAGACACAAGATTGAGGGAGACAGAGCTGCCCACAGTCTTCAGACCAAAAATATATTATGGCCAGATGGGACTCCCGGCAAAGAAGGTGGCCACGGAGCTGTGTCACAGGCTGAATTCTGGAAGCAGAGGAGCTGGAGAAATCACTCGACCCCTCCACAAGTGACAGAAGCAAGGCCCGGAGAGGCGAGGTGTCCGGGCAGGGGTCAGGTCCCCAACCCCCCTGCTTAGGAGGCTCCTGGGCTCAGGTTCAGAGTCTGTCAATGAAGGGAAGTCAGGGGACAGGGCCAATCGGAAGCACTTTGGCCCCGCGGCGTATTCGCATAGTTGCCCTTCTTCATGCCTCTGGGGAAATGGAGATTCCAGGCGGCCACGCACAGAGTGAAGGAAAATGGGCCAGAAGTTTCCATCCCACGTCCTGTCTGGCTCCGTCTCTGGACGATCACCAGGAGGGGAGTGCTGTCCCGAGCGAGAAGCTGCTCGTGGGCACAGCCAGTCCGGGCACGAGCCTGAATCAGCCTCCGCAGCTGCTGCTGGGTGTGAACCTCAGCTTCGCACCTACTAGCTGTGTGACGTGGGGCAAGCCACTTGACTTCTCTGTGCCTCAGTTTCCTTATCTATAAAGTGGGGATTAAAATACTACCTACTCCCAGAGAGTTGTGAGGATCACATCGGTTTATACTCAAAATTAGTCAAGTGCTTATAGAAGTGCCCGGGGCCCGGTGTGGTGGCTCACACTTCTAACCCTAGCATTTTGGGAGGCCAAGGCAGGAGAATCACTTGAGGACAGGAGTTCAAGACCAGCCTGGGGCAACATAGCAAGACCCCATCTCTACAAAAAATTAAAACATTAGCTGGGCGTGATGGCACATGCCTGTAGTCCCAGCTACTCGGGAGGCTGAGACAGGAAGATCGCTTGAGCCCAGGAGTTTGAGGTTGCTGTGAGCTATGATCACACTCATTGCGCTCTAGTCTGAGTGACAGAGCAAGAACCTGCCTCCAAAAACAAAACAAAAAAGTGTCTGGAACACAGTCCACACTAGATAGGTGTCTGCTATTAATGTTATTAGTACAATCAATGCCACTCACTCCTTAAAATGCAGCTTAAATCACTGTATGTGTAAATCAGAGACTCAGCTCCCTGCTGCGCACACCAACGCACTCTAAGCCATCAGGAATGGAACTCTCTGGCACGCCAAGTTCAGCGGGCTACATTCCACCGTGTCGTGGCCGCCACAGCATGGCTGATCACCGGCAGGACGTCGGGTGCGAAAGCGCTTTGCCGTGTCCTGTTTGCAAACCAGCCAACTACTGTCAGAACAAGTGTCACGGGAGGGATCGCGACCACGTTTCTGCCCTACCTTGGATTCCAAGTAGATGTTGGCCAAGGACATCTTGGAGATTTTGTAGAGACAGACGGAGAGAGAGACGGCGCACAGCACGAAGAGCGTGTCGTTAATGGCCACTCGCACGGAGACGATGACTTTCCTCTCCCAATTGCCCGTCTTCACCAGCACGGCACAGGTTAAATTCACCAACAGGAACACGAGGCTGATGAAGAGCGAGGCCAGGTAGAGCGGCAACCTGGGAAGGACGAGAGGGAGTCAGGGGCCGTGCCCTGCACGCCCGCCGCGCTTCCTCGTTAACCTAGGACACTGCGACAGCTTTTGAACAACTGCCACCAGCAGACACGTGTCACCAAAGGTAACAAGATTTAAGAGCCTGGCCCTTGGCAGGAGACGTTCCCGGATTTGAACTACAAACTGGCCCCAAATCGTGCCTCTGGAAGGTCCTTTACCTCTCTGAACCCCTCTTTGGTGGCCTATGGGACTGAGAACTCGCACGTGTTGGCCGGCGTGAGCACCCCATGGGTGTCCCCTGCTCACAGGGACACGCAGGAGTGCAGAGCGCCAGCCCGGAGTCGGGGCTGCACGTGCGTCTCACGGTCCTGCACTGTCACAGCGAGACTGGGACAACATGCAGCCTCTTTGAGCCTTAGTCTCGTCACCTGGAAATAAGAGTAAATAACACCTACCTCGAAGGTTGTTGGCGAGACATCTATTTGCACAGGGAGATAACATATATGTTTAGTGTATTTTATACCCAAAAAGTCACTACTGGAGTCCAGGAGCGTTCACCATCGGGTGGAGCTGGCACTGTGATTAAAACCTGCTGCAGCGACTGCCCACTTCCCCGGCCACTTTTTGTTGTTGTTGTTGAGACAGAGTCTCACTCTGTCGCCCGGGCTAGAGTGCCGTGGCGTCAGCCTCACTCACAGCAACCTCAAACTCCTGGGCTCAAGCAATCCTCCTGCCTCAGCCTCCCGAGTAGCTGGGACTACAGGCATGCGCCACCATGCCCGGCTAATTTTTCTATATATATAATTTTAGCTGTCCATATAATTTCTTTCTATTTTTAGTAGAGACCGGGTCTCGCTCTTGCTCAGGCTGGTCTCGAACTCCTAACCTCGAGCGATCCTCCCACCTCGGCCTCCCAGAGTGCTAGGATGACAGGCGTGAGCCACCGCGCCCGGCCCTAAGACACATTCTTTGCTTCACATTTCATGTCTCTACGGTCAGGATCATCCGGCAACGTGGAACACGGTGCACTTAAGGCAGGGGTCTGTCTGCCCTTCCTGAAACCTGCTGTGATGCCCACAGCGTGCCTGGGCTGCTGGGAGGTCAGGACCAGGAAACTATGACGTTTGCTGGTGACCCTGGTTGAGTCCCCTGACCAGGCTAAGCCCCCGCGTCCTCCTCTCTAGAGCTCCAGGTGATCTGGGCCCTGGGCCTCCGAGAGACGCCCGCGGAGCACCGAGTGCCGGGCTGATCGGAAGTCGTTCTGGGTCTCACAGATGCCCGGCCATGTCCTCACAGTGGTCGGCAATCGGGGGCCATGCAGAGAGAAGAGACAAAGGCAGGGCCATCTGGGAGTCACCAAAAATCTGTATTCTGGTTCCTCAAAAGCTCTGTTTTTCTTGTTTTATTGTTATCTGCCATGCTTTTGTGCGGAGCACAAGTTGGAAACATCCAGAACCTGCTGGCGCAGCCCTCCTGTCTCTGGCCCCTCGGCAGTGTGCACGCGCATTCCGCACGGTGACAGCAGCTGGCCTCTGGAGAGGCACAGTGTGGCCACTTGTCTTTTCCAGCCGCTTCCTTGTGGGTGTTGCTTGAAACCCAGCTGACCCTCGACCAACACGGTTTGAACTGTGGGCTCCACGGATACGAGGACTTTCTCCTGCCCCTGCCGCCCGGAGACAGCAAGACCGACCCCCCTCCTCCTCAGCCACTCAACGTGAGGACGACGAGGCCGAAGACCTTTTTATGATGATCCACCTCCACTCAACGAGCAGGAAATACATTTTCTCTTCCTGAAGTTTTTCTTAATGACATTTCCTTTTCTCCAGCTTGCTTTATTGTAAGAATACGGCATGTAATTCATAAAACACACAAAGTAAGTAATGGACTATTTATGTTCCTGGGAACGCTTCTGGTCAACAGTAGGCTATGAGGAAAGTTCTGGGGGACTCAAAAGTCAAACTTAAGGCCGGGCGTGGTGGCTCACACCTGTAATCCTAACATTTGGGAGGCCGAGGCGGGAGGTTTGCTCGAGGTCAGGAGTTTGAGACCAGCCTGAGCAAGAGTGAGACCCCGTCTCTACCAAAAAAAAAAAATAGAAAGAAATTAGCTGGACAATTAAAAATATACAGAAAAAGTTAGCCGGGCATGGTGGTGCCTGCCTGTAGTCCCAGCTACTTGGGAGGCTGAGGCAGGAGGATCGCTTGAGCCCAGGAGTTTGAGGTTGCTGTGAGCTAGGCTGACGCCACAGCACTCTAGCCCCAACCCCTGTGTTGTTTGGGGGGTCAACTATATAATGAAATTGCGGATGTAAATTCTTACTCTTCTTT
Source organism: Lemur catta (assembly GCF_020740605.2). Lineage (NCBI taxonomy): Eukaryota > Metazoa > Chordata > Mammalia > Primates > Lemuridae > Lemur > Lemur catta. The sequence continues at coordinate 9,575,859 of NC_059152.1, read as the reverse complement.
CTTCATTATGGAAGCAATGCAAGACCGCCAGTGGACACTGGGAAAGTACCAAAAGGATAAAGGCAAGGAAACCTGCCATAACACCCCATTCAGTGTGGCACTGCTGCTGGCAGTGGGGTGTGGCTCCCTGCTCTCCTTCTTCCCTCTTGGCTTCTGCAGCATGTCATCAGCCTCCACTCCATCCTCTTCCTTCCCTCGCCTGCCCAGCGTGACACAGAGGGTGTGAGATGCAGGGAGAGCTGCGACATCATGAGTGCCTGTGGGCCACTCTGAACTGCAGTCTCCTCATCTCTCCAGTAGAGATGTGACTCTGTTCTTGCCTCAAAGAGTTCTTGGGAGAATTCAAGGGGACCCAAACCTTCCTTCTCTGCTTTCTTTTCTCTCTTGTCCTCAACCTTCAGTGCCTCCATGTTTCACCCTAGCCCCTCCTTTCTTCAACAACTTCTAGAAAAAGCCTTCACCTCCCCTCATCACCACGCACAGCCCTCATGAATGGGCTCCGCTCATCCCCCTGCTGACCCTGTGTCCTCCCAGGCCCCACCACCTCCTCACTGGCCTCAAAGGGCCTCTCTTGGCCTCCGTCCTTCCCAATCTCCCTGGGGCCCACCGCCTTGTCCCCAAATGGCCCCGGTTCCTCTTCCTCCTCCTCTTTCTCCAAAAGAAGGACGTCCTGGGCTCTCTGCTCCACACTCTCTTCCTTGGGAAATAGGCTCCCTCCTCCAGCTTCTCCCACGACTTTCGTACAGCCAAGTTCTGAGATCTCTGGTCCAAAGCCACCGCACCCCGCCCCGAGCCCCGGACTCAGTTCCCAACGTCCCCCCTCGAACATGTCTCTAAGTCCTCCTATTTCTGTTAAAGGCACCATCACTTTTCACAGACTCCTGAAAGTCGTCTTTGATCCCACCCTGACCCCATCCGTCAAAGTCAACAGATTCTTCACTCCCACTCTCCCGTCTGGGCCTCCCACGACAGCCTCACGACACCACCTCGTGCCTCTGGCCAGAACTAATGTACAGTCCCTGATTCACCTCCACCCCGAACCCCGGCCTCGCACCCTCCAATCCACAGGCGGATGCGTCTATGGACCCCCCACGTGCTAATTAAGCCAGCCTACCCCAGGTCCCCAGACCCACCCATGCGTCCCCAGTGCCCTGTCTCCCCAGCGCCCTGTCTCACGCAAGCTGACTTTTCTGCCTGAAACCTTCCTCCTCCTTTGATTTCTTTCAAATCCTATTCTCTGAGCCTTTAGGAGGCTTCGCTTAGCCTCCCAAACGGAAGTCTGTGACTATCTTAAATAACCAGGCTCTGCTGGGAGATTGGAGACAACATGGAAAAAAAATATGAATGATCTAACATTAACTTAAAAAGTCAAGATGCAGAATTGTACCTAAACCTCAACTTTGTCCTAGGAAATGTATATAAAACCTGCAATGGAATACATCTTCCAATCTCCTTAGGGCTGAAGGGGATTTATATCGGGAGGAAGAGGAGTTCAGTAGATTTATTTTTTTTCACATATCTATAGTACCAAAATTTCAAGTTCCATTTTATAATTTTTTTCCCAAATAAGCCTGCAACCCTTTCATAAACTGAAATTACCCTTCCAAGTCTAACCTTTTCCCCACAGACCTTCAGCTGCGGTAGAAGGGGAGAGATCTGGAGGTGTCGAGAGTGAGTTTTAAAGAGGGGGCCAGAGTAGACGGTACCCAAAAAGTATGTTGCCATAGGAACAGAGTTTTGTACGTTGCCCCAAAACTACCTCTGTTCAACCCAAGCCATAGGCTCAGGACAAACAGCTCATCCTGGCATGACGACAGGAAAGACAAAAGGAAAAGAAAATCGCATGACCCAGCGTCTGGGAAGGACACAGGGCTTGTGAGACTGGAGGGTCAGCGTCCTGGTCACCAAGTGCAGAGACAATGAGTGTTCAAAGCAGCCCGCAGAGACGGGATGCGGGACATGCATGCTGCCCGTTCCCCAACACCAGAGTACTTTGGTGCCTATTGTAAAGGTTAAGTTTCTTAAAGAAAGGGAATAGCAAATCCTGGCTTATGATATGTTTTTTGTTTATTAAAAAAAGTCAAAGATGGAGGGCAAACAGTTGAAAATGTTTAAAACCAAAGTCCTCTCGAGCACTCGCATGCCCAGTGTTCACATTTCCCAAACCAAAGAGATGGAAACACATAGACTGCAGGAGGAGAAAAACACGAACCAACCTGGGACCCACCCCAGCAAAACTGCCAGCTAGCTGGTGTGGGAGGGGAAGGGGGGGCTTTAAGTGAAAAAAATAAAGGGATTCTTGGCTGGGCCGGATAGAAATTATATCCAAAAACAATGCATTGCTACAGGAATAGCTTGGGGTGGGAAGTTTCAACTAGTTCTACACTAATGGCTCGGGTTGCATTTCAAATGAGTCATGATTACATTGGGGATGTCAGTCTATTTAGAAGCCAACATTGCCAAGACATCTCAAGGGATACATCGTGGCCTGCAATGTTTCTAAGTGGCATCTGGTTTAAGAGAAACAGGTAGTTAAACAGATGAGATTAAAGATGTGCCTACACATGAATAAATTCCTAGCATTTCTTTCTACTCGGCAATGAAATTATCAGGTCTGAGTTAACAGGTTTTTCCCTTTGAAACGTCTACCCCCCTCCTTCAAGGAACCTTCTACCCTCTCTGGTCCAAACATCTCACTTTTTTTTTTTCTTCTTCCCAGCCTCCAGAACTGTGAGAAACATCAAGCTTTTAACATCTGGACCCACCTGTAGTTCTCCCCATCGTCTGCCTTCATCTCTGCAAATCCCCTCCCAATAAAAACAGCCCCATCAGCACCGCCTGTCTCCGGGGTGTGTTCTGCTTCAAAGATCAAGCAGGGACAGTCTCCATGCATACGTTTTCTCACCTGGAGACCCCACCCAGTGCTCGGGGGCTGAAAACTTTTTAAACCATTTTCTTTCTGACCAGAGCTCTCACATTCCACTTCTAGAAGATACCTAATGACCCCAGCCCTCAACCAATTTCAAGATGACATCAGTTCCACGATCCCATCAGCGTGTTCTCCCATCACCCCAATCTTCACTCATACTTTGACCTGCGTTCTGGCTGAGGGGTTGGGAGGCAAAGATTACGGATGCAGAGGGAAGGCTAGCTGGTTTGCTACCCGAGAAGACAGGGAATTGTCTACGTGGATTTACCACAGGTTGAAAATCCCAAATCTGAAATGCTCTAAAGTCTGCAACTTTTTGAGCATCAACATGATGCCATGATTGGAAGAGTCCACACCTGAAATGTATGGGATGGGCCACAGTCAAAACTTTGTTTCGGCCGGGCGCGGTGGCTCATGCCTGTAATCCTAGCACTCTGGGAGGCCAAGGCAGGTGGATCACTCAAGGTCAAGAGTTCGAGACCAGCCTGAGCAAGAGTGAGACCCCGTCTCTACTAAAAATAGAAAGAAATTATATGGCCAACTGAAAAATATATATAGAAAAAATTAGCCAGGCATGGTGGCGCATGCCTGTAGTCCCAGCTACTCGGGAGGCTGAGGCAGTAGGATCGCTTAAGCCCAGGAGTTTGAGGTTGCTGTGAGCTAGGCTGACACCATGGCACTCACTCTAGCCTGGGCAACAAAGTGAGACTCTGTCTCAAAAAAAAAAAAAAACCTTTGTTTCATGCACAAAATTATTTAAAGTATTATAAAACATCACCTTCAAGCCAGGTGTATAAGATGTATATGAAACATAAATAAATTTTGTATTTAACCTTGGGTCCCATCCCCAAAATATCTCACTGTGTATATGTTAATATTCCAAAAATCAGAAAAAAAAATCTGAAATCTGAAACACTTCTGATTTAGGATTAGAGATACTCAACCTGTACTTTACATTGCCTTCCTTAGGATCAGCATCATTTCACAGTCGACGCCGAAGTTCTATCACATAGTCCGGTGGAAACGAGAACTGAACAACCCAAAAAGTAGGGAAGGGAGGTAGCAAGATTGGGCGAAAAACAAAACAAAGCACAGGACGAGGAATCTCAGGACTTGCATCCGGGCCCGAGCACCGTCGCTTAACTTTCTGAACTTCAGAGCAGCTTTCTGAATTTGTTTCCTTGGCTATAAACTGGGGATTAAAATATTGCACTTTCAGAATTGTAAACAAAAAGTCTTTTATAAATTTTCATGTGTACATATTACAGATTTTAAAGTCACATGATTTTTTCATTTTGACCCAAGAAGGTAACTGGCCAGAGTTGCCTTTCCAGAAACGTCTGCCCGCGGCCGTGGTATTCTCCTGGGCAGGCAGGCCAGAGTGCCCAGACTCACGCTGCGCCCCCTCGCCCCTTCCGGAGGCCTTTTCCCCTTCCCTGCTCCAGGCAAATGTGACCATTGGCGAAGCCACTGGTTCTAGGCTTTTGGGACATCACAGACCTCGTTGAAAATCTGGGGAAAACTATGACCCCCCTCCATAGAAAAAGCACAAAAATGCACCTCTTCACACAAATTTGGCACAGAGCTTGAGAGGTTCCCTCCAGATTACAAGCCTCTCCTGTACACCCCACCTGGCATGAGACCCTCTTCTTCCACGAAATGCCCACGACTCCCTGAGCCCGCAGTGGCCCTGGCAGAGCTGGTCCATGCTGTCAGCATGTTGCACATGCTGCTCTGCCTGATTCTGGAAGCTTCGGTGTTGAGACATCTTTACAAACAGAGTGTGTGTGTCCCAACGATGCGTCTTCCTTGTGGTGCCCAATTACCGAATGGTCACAACTCCAGATGGACACCCGGCAAGCGGCTGGGTAGCAAGTCACGGCCACTGTACAGCGGGTGCAGGAGTTCTAGAAAACAGGGAGCCTCCCAGCCGTCAGCAACCGGCGACAAGGGGGCTCAGGCCACCAGGAGGGGAGCCAGGTACTCCCAGAGCTGCACCTGCAGCCAGAGCGGGGGATGGGGAGGGAGGAGCACCCGGCATCTTCAGGGCACCCTGCTTCCTTCTGCTGAGGCCCTTCGCTTCTCAAGTGCCTCGGAAAGGTCTAGAAGCAACACAGCACACATCTACTCTATTCCTGACTATTTCCTCTGGGGTTAGGAGAGGCACCAGGCTCTTGTTTCTCAACAGGGTAAGCAGGCTGCGGGAGCCAGGGAGCCCTGCCAGGGAGCCAAGTCCCACGGGCGACGGATGCGACATCTGTGGGCAGTGAGCAAGCAGGACCGCACCTAGTGGCTCGCAGAGGAGCAGCGTGTGCAAAGCCCAAGTGCAGTGACAGGTTCCACGTCTGCATGCTTTGACCTGCGATCACGGAGAGGAACACCCCGGGTACTTACCGGTACTTGAGTAATTCTGGAGAATACTTTGACTTGGCTTTGAAAATCACCTGCAAAGACAGAAAAACACGGCAGGTTGGGGGTGTGGCACGCTGACACCCACCAGCGGATACCATCCCTTGGGGTTCTCCTCTTTCCCTTTATACCCAGGTGCTGGGGCTCGTCGTCTGAAAGCGAGGTCTAGGTTTTGTGACAATGTTTGTCACGCCAAATGCTTTCTTATGCCGTGCACACAATTTTAAAAGGAAAGATATGTAAAAAACGGTTAAAATGGTTAAAAAGGAAAACAGAAATAAAGCTGTTACTCGTCTACTCCTGCCAGCTGCTTCCTCTTATTTTAAGATTCCTATTTAAGATAAACAGGCCACCCTCTTTATTAGAATGTTTGGTGGCACCAAATCAACATTGTTGAAAGTAAGTGTCGCAGGCCTCAAACTCTGCAGTATGTTTAAGATTATAAAACGTCTTTGGACCATGGAAGTACCCAACTGGGCTGTTTTCTATGAGAGAAACATTGCAGACTGGAATTGCTCAGGCTCTTCAGAACCCGCACAACTGCTGAAATTCCCACGCACAGCGAGCGCGGAGCCTGGCCTCTGAGAAGGCAGAGAGGAGACAGAAAGCAGGTTGTCGGCCAGGTGCGGTGGCTCACGCCTGCAATCCCGGTGCTCTGGGAGGTCAAGGCGGGAGGATCGCTTGAGGCCAGGAGTTTGAGGCCAGCCTGGGCAGCACAGCAAGATCCCATCTCTACAAAATATTCTAAAATTAGCTGGCCACGGTGGCGCACGCCTATAGTCCCAGCTACTCAGGAAGCTGAGCCAGGAGGATCGATCGCTTGAGCCCGAGAGTCCGAGGCTGCAGTGAGCTAGGATGGAGTCACCACACTCCAGCCTGGGCCAGAGAGCAAGGCCTTATCTCAATCAATCAATCAATAATAATGTAGGGGGGAGGACAGCACTGGAGAAGAAAAGAAAGGGTGAGGGAGACCGGAAGGAAGAAGGTATCTTTTCAGAGATGATCTGCCGAGTATCAGAACCCCGTATTCCAACAGGTTTGGACCCTTGGAGTGACATCCAGCCCACCCACCTCCAGCCCCTGACAACCACCATTCCACGCTCCGTTTCTGCGAGTTCAACTTGCTTAGATCCCACTTGTAAGTGAGCACACGGTATTCGCCTTCCTGTGCCGGGCTCACTTCACTAGGCCTAGTGTCCTCCGGGTTTGTGCACGGTGAGCAAGTCCTGGGATCGACCCTCCACGCACGGCGACCCCCGTGAGCAATAACTGTACTTGCAACTTGCCCAGGGAGCGGATCCTAAGTGTTCTCACCACTAAAACAAGGTGGGGGTGATGGGCGTGGCGGGGACGTTCACCAGCCTCGTTGTGGGAATCGTCCCACTGTGTGTACGTATGTCAGGGCAGCACACTGCACAATGTGAACATACACAATTTTTATTTGTCAATTACCCCTCCACAAAGCTGGGGGGAAAGTAAGGCACATTCCTTACGTCCCAAGCCAACAGTTCCCTGTGGAGCGCCTACATGCCCCTGACCTCCAGGCCTTTCTTCCTGCGGCCCTGGGCCTGTGCCCCCTGAAGCCCACCCCGTCCAACACACATCCCTCCTGGGCCCCTCGCCCTCGTGAGCGCCCCTGTCACGTTGGCTTGTCCCCTCTTCTCAGCTCTCTCTGCACACGGCACTGCTCTGGGGATCTGCCCAAGGGACAGAAACCTATCTCCTGAGGGGGAATCAACCGAGTGCCAAGCGGGGACTGGTCGGGGGAGAGGGGACAGGCAGCTCTGAGACCCATGGGGACACTCGAGGGGTTAGATACAGTTGCCCCCTCGTCTAAGGAGAAAGCAGGAGGAGACCCGTTTGCTGGACGGGAGGGAGATTTGAAAGTAACCCCAGGAAATCTGTCAGCAGATGTCACAAGGCGGGGACCCACGCGTGACTCTGCGGGCCAGTTCCCAGAATACCCAGGCAATGGGAGGAGCCATTTCCCCTCGGGAACCTTCTAGAAGGCATTCTTCTGAGGACCTTCTGTGGTCGTTCTTGGACTTACATGTGCATAAGAATCACCTGGGGAACTTGTGAAAAACACAAATCCCATTCCCCGCCCCAGTACAGAGATTCCAATCCGGCAGGTCCAGGGTGGGGCCCAGGAATCTGCATCGTAAAAGCCTCCCCCCCCCATTTAGGAAGTCCCCCCAGGACTAGTGCTTGAGAAATACTGATCTAAAGAGAACAAAACTGCCTGACCTAATATTCTTGAATAGCTTTGCAATCATTCGTCTAAAACATACTGAAGCAGGAGTTCACAATAACCAGATGGCATATGAATCAGAGCTGGCATGTGGGGGTCAGAACACGGGTCAGAGAAACACGGAGTCCGCAGATGGCCCCACCTCCAACTTCCAACACGTGCCGCCAACAGAGCCGCTTCTCCAGACATCGAAGGGAGAAGAAACCACAGTATTAAAAAATTATTTGGCCTCGTCGAGGGAAGATGTGACTTGTGCTTTCATATTTTGCCACCCTTCTCGGGGCTTACTCGGGGGTAAGTAACTCAGCCCAACTCGCTTGGACTATCTTACCTGAGGCATGGCTTCTCAAGGTGTTCTAGCAGAACTGGAAATTAGTAATAAACGTCACTGGAAATAAACGCTGTGTGATCAAATTTAGAAACTGCTAGGAAAGCAGCATTTTTCTTCCCTTGCAGGAATTCTCAGAGCCTTTAAATGGCTAACGTTGTCAATCTTCAGGGGAAACATACGGGATTACAGCAGTTTTCCAAATGTATTTGACCACTCACAGTCTTCCTAACGAGTGTTCCAGGGAACAGAGTTTGGGAAACACTGCCCTGCGGAACTAAGTACGGATGGAATGTTCACTGCAGCCTTAATAACAGCAGTAACAACAACAAACGAGAAGCAGCACGAACTTGAAGACGATGTTTAGCCTCTATCCCGTGAACATGAATGCACATCAAGCAATGGACTGAGTACGAGAGGCCCGCGGGGGTCTTCAGTCCCGCAATGGAAGAGTGACTTATGCAGTCGCAGAGGGGGACACTCACAGATCCAGACTCATTTCATCGTAAAGGCCACACCCCTGCTTGGAAGGAAAAAATCATCAGCAGGGAAAGGGACAACCTGAGATTCAATAAGTCATTTTGATCCTCCCAAGCTCAACGCCACGGTGCTAACAACAACATCAAAATCAAAGCCTTGACCGTGGTTTTTAATTTTTTTGTTTGTTTGTTTTCGGAGACAGAGTTTCACTCTGTCACCCGGGCTAGAGTGCCGTGGCGTCAGCCTCGGCAACCTCAAACTCCTGGGCTTAAGCGATCCTCCTGCCTCAGCCTCCCGAGTAGCTGGGACTACAGGCATGCGCCACCATACCCGGCTAATTTTTTCTATATAGATTTTTTTAGTTGGCCAGCTAATTTCTTCCTATTTTTAGTAGACACGGGGTCTCGCTCTTGCTCAGGCTGGTCTCGAACTCCTGACCTCGAGCGATCCTCCTGCCTCGGCCTCCCAGAGTGCTAGGATTACAGGCGTGAGCCACCGCGCCCGGCCTTGACCGTGGTTTTTAAAAGCTCTCTCCATTCTTTATAATTTGTGGCAATTGCCTCTTGAATCCAACTGGGCCTCTTCAAGCTGTGCTCAGAAATGTTTCCTAATCCTCCAGGTTAATCTGTAAACTTAAGTTCCTTACAGTTATATTTGCATTCCTGGCATTTGCAACTGGAATGGTATATATGTGCTGGTACTATCTACGTGTATAACTGACTATATAGATAATATCAGTACACATAGAGATATGATTTCAGCACAATTGTTGCCTTCATTAATTAAAGGGCATAAATGTCTGAACCAAGTTTTAAAAAAAATAGATCCCCACTCTGCTACCCTCTCCTGTCTGTGTTCCAAGGGGCTTCAGGAAAGACGGATTCGTGTCCAGAGCTTGAGCCAAACCTCCCGGCCACTCCCGCTCAGGCCACCGGAGTCCCTACCCGGCTGCAGGTCTCCGCCAGCCTGTCCCGGCGACCAGCGACCTCGGCAGGAGCTGGAGGGGACGAGGCGGAGGCTCCCGAGGGGAGGCAGAAAAAGATTAACGTCGCTGTCATGTTCTGCAGCGCGGCCACTCTCTGCCCGGTGCAAAAGCAGGGGACAAACACGTAAAGGAGGAAGATGGTGAACGTGACAGGGGCTAAAGGATAAATGAGGCCAAAGACTCAAATTGTCCCAACTTTCAGACTGGTGTTCAAGCCGGATCAACCGACAACGAGCACCGAGTCTGCACCAGACACCAGGCCAAGTGCTGGGCCCAAGACTGTGAGAAGTAAGAGCGGGACCCTGTCCTGGGGACACACACGGCCACGCGGGTCAGCAAGCAGGCCACAGCGGTGCGAGGGGGGATAACTGTGAGAGGTGTGAGGAGGTGTGGGAAGTGTGAGGAAGTGTGACCAGGTGTCAGGAGGTGTGACAAGGTGTGGGGAGGTGTGAGGACCTTGAGGAGGGGTGAGGGGCTGAGCAGGGAAGGTGGCCCAGGGAGCTGGGCCGGGCTGTGGACCAGGCCAGGAGGCGACAGTCTGAAGCCAGTCAAGGCGCCCCTTCCCTGGTCAGGGCACCACGGAGGCTTTCAGGACAGAGACCCAGGGCTGTGCCACAAGACAGGGGCCCGGGGTGTGGGCCAGAAGCCAAGGCCTGGGCTTGGGTGGACACAGCAGGTGAGAAGGCAGGTGTGTGTTTAAAGGCAACTCACAGACATAGCACGGAGCAGTGGATGCCTGGGTCTGGGGACAGCGGGGGAGAAACGGGGACTGACTGCTACTGGGCACAGGCTTTCTTTTTGGGGTGATAAAAAAGTCCCAAAAGGGACCGTGGTGACGGCTACACAAGTCTGAACACAGTACACTTTTGAATGGGGGAATCGTATGGAACATGAATCTTAATAAAGCTGTCATGGGCCGGGCGCAGTGACTCACACCCGTAGTCCCAGCACTTTGGGAGGCCAAGGTGAGAGGACTGCTTGAGGTCAGGAGTTTGAGACCAACCTGGGCAGCACAGCAAGACCCCATTTCTACCAAAAAATTTAAAACATTAGCCAGGCGTGGTGCTGCATACTTGTAGTCCCAGCTTCTCAGGAGGCTGAGGCAGGAGGATCGCCTGAGCCCAACAGCTGGAGGTTGCAGTGAGCTGTGACAGAGCCACTGCTCTCTAGCTTTGGCAACAAAGTGAGACCCTGTCTCAAAAAAGATTTTTTTAAAACGCTGTTATAAAACCAAAAAAGAGTAGGGAGGAGGTCAAGGAGCGGCCCCTTCGGTAGCCAGGGCCTCAAAGCATGCAGGGCTCGAGGCCGGGGCGGCATCCAATGCTGGCGAGCAGACAGGATCGAGGTGGAGGAGGAGGGCCCTGGAGGGGGAAGTGGGCAGACGCTGGCAGGAGGAAGTGGCAGCGGTGAGTCAACTCTAGAGCATGAACTGCTCTTCAAAGACGGCGTGCCTGGGAAATGCGAGACAGAGCCTCCTCAAGGCTGCAAGGACCCTGCTTTAAGACAGGGAGACGCGAGCACGCTTGTGGGCAGAGCACGGAGAGGCAGGAGGGCAGGGGCACAGCGGAGGGTGGGGAAACTGAGGCAGCAGCGGGGGGGGGGCACGGGGAACGTGGGGAACAACGGTGGGAGAAGGGTGGGGGAGCCCCAGCTGCTTCTTGGGGGAACTTGATCAGGAACCGAACAGTGAGTGCAGGAGGGTCCCTCCTCCTCCCCCGCCCCTGCCTTGGGCGTCTACGCGGTCTCTGAAAACACCAGGGTTTTTCAGGGCTTCCGCCACGGCGGTGAAAGGGCTGCGAGGACAGGGGCAGCAGGACCAGGCTTGAAGGAGAAACAGGAAACAGCAGCAGCTGTCGTCAGAAACCCTAAAGTCCGTCATCTCATGAAAATAAAGCATTTTCCCCCCAAAGGCAAATTCCTTTCGGTTTTCGCATCACTTCTGCTTTTGCAAGGCCTACCTAGGACACGTCAGCGGGTGACGCTGTGAGTGACCCTGGCCCCCCCTGGTGACGGCTGCAGGACTGAGCCCAGCTGCAAGATGCCCCCAGCTGGAGGCCGGGCAAGGTTTCTCTCCCACAAGGGGCCACGGCCCCCTCACCCCCTCGGGAACCCCAGGCTTTCACCCGACCCTTTCAGACACAGGAGGACCCCGAGCTCGGCGAGTGTCACAGCAGCAGAGAAGCTTCCGAGGCGGCGGCTGAACCCTGCCCGCCCCCCTAATAAATCACCCTGGTCACGCGTCACACTGGTTTGTTCCCCAGCTTTGAACCCGACTGCCTATTTTTTCAACTGCTAACCCAAGTTGGCATTTGCTCTCGATCGGTTTTACTAGCGTCACGCTGGTGTTTGTGGCAGAAATGTCCCCTGCTACTGTCTGTGGCTATGACTGTCCCTTGTGCCATCAGCGAAACTCGAAAGAGGTACCCTCTGCGGTCCTCTAACTTGCAGTTGCTTCAGAAGTTTTCTATGCACCATTCTGCTTTACAAATCCCCCCAGAACACGACCCATGTCTTGGAGTCTCCACTTCTCTGACACCCCTCTGGGGACACGCCACAATCCTCCCACCCTTAAGCAGCTCTGCGTCCTGCCCCCGGGTGACTGTGCACCGCCACTCGGTTCCAGCCTTAACACGTCTCCACGTTTGCTCCAGCTGTGTCTGGCTTTTAACAGATCAAAATGACACAGCTGAAGCCCCCAGGCCCCCCCTCCCTGGTTCTGTCCTCCCCCAGGACGGTAAGCGCTATCCCGAATTTGATGTTTTCATACCCAGGCAAGATTACACGTTTGCTACATCCCTGTGTATTCACAGAGTGCCGTCTTGCAGGCCTTTGTACTTCATATAAATGTGGCAATACCTTCCACAGCCTTCTGCCGCTTTCTCTTCCCCCACGATTACGTCTGGAACGTGTCTATGTCGAAACACACGGCTCTAGTTCACGCATTTTCGCTAACGCACCCGACAGCTGGCCTTCAGCAGCAGGGGCTTAACTGCACGGGTCCACTTGTACTCGGATTTTTTCAACCCAATGCGATGGAAACCACGGTATTTGCAGCGTGTGAAACCTGAGTATGCAGGGACTGAGGCAGCTCGGGGGTGCTGGAACCAATCCCCCACGGATACACAGGGACAACTGTGTCTGCCACTGCATGAACAGGACACGGCTGTGCGTCCGTCTCCAGCAGAGGGAAACCTAAAGGAGGTTAAGACCATGAACTCCGGAGCTGGCTGACCTGGGCTTGAATCCTGGCTCTACCAACTATCAGCTGTGTGATCTTGGAAAAGTCACTTGACCTCTCTGGGCCTCAAATGCCGCATGTGTTAAATGAGACTAATAACAGTAGCCATCTTACAGGTTTCTGTGAGGATCGGGCGAATGCATACACACAGAGCACTGAGACAAATGCCTGCCACCCCGTAAGTGCTACGTAGCGTGCGCTGCCCCTCGGCTGCTGCTCTTCTTGGTCCTTACGTGTGTTTCCCAACCACGATTCTAAATGCACAACTACTGAGCTGCGATCGCAGGGGCTTTCTCGACCATAAAGGGAACTGTCATACTCAGAAAGGTTACGAGCCACTGACACATTCGGTATTCGCTCCCGTGGTCTCTCTGCGCTGCCACTTCCTGATATATTGGGGAAATGATGCCAACCCCGAGGCCCCGGTCTCCCCGGGCAATAGCCATTAGTCAGCTGTTCCAGTCTGTGTTTCTACGTGCACCAGAGCAGGGTGACAGGACAGTCACCGTCCTGCAATCCAGACACAGGCTCTCTCCCCTTCTGCAGGGTCCCCTGGAAAAATACCAGGTGGCTGTAGGGAGATCTGCACTTGAGGTCGACTGGCCAAGACGACAAGAGCAAGGGCAAGGGCAAGGGCAGGGCCGCTGTGTTTGCGGTGAGGGTTTTTCCTTTTCTTCCACAGCTGCAGGGACTCAGGACCAGGGTGATGACCGCGGCCCCACTCCCAGTCCTGCAGCCACGGTGGTGGACGGAGAAAATCGAGCACGCTGACTACGCCGGGTAATTCCGGCTGGGGGTAGCCCGAAGCCAAGGTACGCCCAGGCCGCGTCCCAGGCTGGCCAGGGTGAGGGGCCCCCAGGGAGGTGACTGGGTTCCAGGGTCAGGGCTTTACTGTGTCACTCCCCACCTTTGAACTTGGCAAGTACGTGGCCCAAGGAGCGTGCCTCCTATCCGAAAGCTCCCAAGGGTCGACCTAAGGACGTGCTAAAGGCTGTCTCTCTGTGTCTCTGTTTCTCTGTGCTGTCTCTTGTCACCTGAGTGTCTGGCTTCAGGGACAAGGCTGGTCTGACCACCAGGAAGCTGCTTTGCTGGCCCCTGATTAACTCTGTTTACCTTTCTCGGCCTCAGGGTCTACCCGTAAGATAAAAAGTTAGTAGTCATTCATCAAGGTGCCTTGTCCTTAGAAAGCTCCATGACATGAGGTGCTGTCCCAGAGGGCAGCCTGCGAGCTCCGCCCTGCGAAGCCCCACAGGTGGCCCCAGCGCAAGGGCCAGCTTCAGTCACAGAGGTGCACTGTCCTGCCCTCCTGCCCTCCTGCCCTCCTGACCCCGGCCTGGGCAGAGGCTGTCGAGCAAGCAGGTCCCCGCTGCCGGGCACAGAGGTGGAGACAGGTCATCCCACCTGCCAGGATTCTCTCTCTGCAGCCTCGTGGACGACAAGGGCTGTGCCCGGGGCACTCTGATCATGACGGTGTTTGTTAAGTTCTCTGCCACAAACTGCAGTGCACAGTTTACCAGCCAGGGACCTGCCCATAATTGTCCCAAACGTACTTAAATACAACGACACATTAGAAGCATGGAGGACGCGATTCTCACCGTGGGAAGAACTAGCCAGCCGGGCCCAAAGTGAAGGAAGGTCCCATGCGGCGTGGCACAATCCCTGCTGGCAAACCATGCAAAAACTACACAAGAAGTTGGCAGGTAAAATGCCCCAGTTTTTTTTCACTCACTCACTCACGAATATTCCGCTTCAGAAGGGACGAGGATCTAAGGCTCTAGACTCTCCTGGGGACTCCTGCCCTCGTGGGCACGTTTGGTATTAGACGACACTCCCCGGGTCCTGCCACGGGCAGAAGGCCACCGGGACCTCCTCAAGGGGAAGCAACGTGGCATGACCGAGAGTGGCTCTCCCTGGGAGTGAGACCTCGGCACTGTCCCCAGCTCACCGTGGGACCCCGGGTTGGGACTTCAGGAACAGGGACCAGGATGGCGAGGGACAAACCTGTGATCGATCGGTAGTAACGAGAGGAACTGAGATTGGCTGACCCTAAGCAGAGAGGACTTGGGGAGACACAACAGACGCCGTCAGATCTGTGCCAGGCTGGCTGTCCCGGGAGGAGGGATTCCGCGCACTGTGGATGGCCCCCAGGGGTGAGAAGGGGAGTTGACCAGCACCACCTTCCACGCCAATGTCGGGCCAGACCCAGGGTCCGCCGAGAACGAACCCAGGCAGGCCACACGGTCCAGCCTACCCTGGAGCAGGACTGTGACGCTGGCTCCCCACGCACAACCCAAGACCAGCCAGGGAAATAGCCGGATCGCCCCAGAATCCAGCTGTGGTCAGAAGACACCCCGTGTCAACCGACGTCTAAACCTTCACCCCCGACGGCATCCAAGAAATGGGCTCTCGCCGCAGGACTGGGCAAACACGGGTGGAAATCCAACCACAGGCAGCAGCTTCAACCAAGAACTCTTCCCTCCACCATAGCACTGGCAGCTCTTCAAAGCGAACGCTTGGCTTTGGGAAATAGTTTTATTTCACGGCAGTAAGATTTATTTTGATTATAACAAGGTTTACTGCAAACGGATTATGACTTACACTTAAATAGCAGCAAAAGCCACTAGATCTTTTCCAAAGCACATATGCTAGAGGGAGAATCACAGAGATGAAGGAATGAAGGAAGCTCCCAACTTTCCTTTGCAAACATCTCACACTTTGTGTCACCACCAGAAGGACTCTCACTAAGTAACATGGGCCCATCAATCCCACAGTGGGGAAATTATTTACGTAAAGTCT
This sequence comes from Lemur catta, assembly GCF_020740605.2. Classification (NCBI taxonomy): domain Eukaryota; kingdom Metazoa; phylum Chordata; class Mammalia; order Primates; family Lemuridae; genus Lemur; species Lemur catta. The sequence goes on along the minus strand of NC_059152.1, from coordinate 9,560,443 downwards.
GTTTTCCCTGCTCCATGCTAAGTTCCACGAAGGGAAGAACAATACTTGACCTTAACCAGATTCTACAGAGTGTCTGGCGTGCAGCAGGCAGTCAAAAGTGTACGACAGAACCACCTAAATGCCCATCGATGGATGAATGGATAAACAAAATGTCTATCCCCACAGTGCAATAATCTTCAGCCACCCGGAGGAACAATGTTCTGATACACGCGACAATGTGGATGAACCTCAAAACGCTATGCTAAGTGAAAGCAGCCAGACTGAAAGGATACATATCGCACGACTCCTTTGAAACGAAATATCTGGAATACAGAAATCCACAGAGACGGAAAACAGACGGGTGGCTGCCAGGGGCTTGAGGTGACACGGATGGCGAGTGACTGTTTAATGGTTATACTTTCTGGGGTGATGAAAATGTTCTGGGACTAGCTAGAGGTGACAGTTGCAGAATATTGTGAATGTACTCGATGCCACTAAATGGCACGTATTAAATGGTTTTAATTTTATGTCATGTCAATTTCACCCCAGTGGAAGATTTTTTTTTTTTTAATTAAAAAAAAAATACTTGTTGAATGAATGAAATGAGTCCTTGTGTTGCTCTGTGGAAGCTGGGAGGACAAGGACCTCTGGCCGGGACAGATGTGTGCTGTTTCCCGGGAAAGGAGTGTGGTCCTGAGGGGGCCTGGCCCACGGTGAGCCAGAGTTGTCACACCCTGCCCACTTCTCTCCTTACCTGCCACCAGTCATGCATCGCAACGGACCGTCACAACACTCTCATGGGACAATGTGACCTCGGACAGCTATGAGGTCCAGGACGCCAGGGAAAGTAGCATGTGAAGTAGGGGACAGCCCAGGAAGCCGATTCCATCGTGTGTGTGGATTTTCACCCTGTGTTTTGCAGACTGTGTGACCCAGCAGGTGTATGTGCCATTTAAAAATGGGGGGGGGAGGGAGCAGATGACAAAATCACATGACATCAAGATCATGTCCCCAGGCCAGGCAGTGGGTCCCTGCTGTGAGCCCTGGGTGCAGGTGGCCCACTGCACTCTCATTTCTGCTTATGTCTGTCCTTCCCGATAGACCATGGCCCTTTGGGGCCAAAGTCCCAACTTGGTATCTCTGATCCCAGACACCTGTGTGTAGGTGATCACTGTTGGTTTATGCACCGAATGGGTGACACTCTGTGAATCATGAGAGAAGTCAAAGCCTATTCCTGACTTCCCTGAAGGACCTGCCCCAGCAAAACTAACAGAACAAAAGCGGTAGTGGAGGGAGGGTCTCGGTGACAATCACTGGGTGTGTCCTAACCCGGCGGTTGGCAAACGACAGCCCACAGGCTGAGTCGTCTACCCCACAGGCTGTGAGCTCAGAATGGTTTTTCACCATTTTAAAGGGTTGTTTAAAAAGAAAACGGGAGATGCGACAGAGACCACTTGTGGTTCTCAGGCCTAAAATCTAGCCCGCCGGACTTCCTCTCTAGCAGCCTTTTGTCGGGCGAGCTTGAGGACATCAACCCACGTGCAGAGCAGCACTATTTGGGCTTCCTCTGTCCTCACAGGTTAACTGACTCTACACTTCAGCCACAGGATCAATAAAAAGTGAAATATTTAAGAGCCTTTGCAGACCGCAGGGAATGCCTGTGGTCCCAGGTACTGTCTGAACCGTCTGCGGAAGCTGTTTGTGTCCCGAGAGAACTGGCCGCCGGCATGTCAGGACAGGGGCAGGCCGCGAGCCAGGAAGCGGCTGTCCTCCTCTCACGGGGAAGGCAGGAACAGCCTGACCAGAGCAGCTCTTGGACTCACATGACTTTGCTGTTTGCAAAACCCTAAGGAGCTCGCAGTGAGATTCTGCTGAGGAACCTTCCATCCTGTTGCTGTTTTTCTCTGGGCAGCCCTCCCCTCCCTGAGCCCACCCCTGCCCTGGGGGCTCAGAGTGGGGACATGGTGGCAGCCCTCGGGTGGGGGACGGCTGCCGTCAGACACAGCCATGGGTGGGCTCTACAACTCACCCGGGAACCTGCACCGGCCTTAGGATGGTGCCCTGTCCCTGCTGGTCCCTGCTTGTCCGACCCTGGAAAGGCAGATGAGCAAAATGACGCAGCAAAGCCTGCAAGCGCTGCAGTGCATGGTGCCAACAGCGGGGGGAGGGGGGGGCCTGATGGGGACAGGGGCGGCGGTGGCAGCCTCAGCCCAGCCTCTGCGGTGGGGCTGGATTTCAGACGTGCTGAGTGCTGAGGATGCTAACCTCAGTCTGGGTCCCCTCAGGTGGTCTGAGACACTAAAGCAGGACGGCAGGGACAATAAAGAGCTCAGGAAACTGAGCTGTAAAATCAGGCGGCGGCCTCCTGGGAGGTGCTGGGGGGAGGGGGACAGCAGACCGAATGCCAATGAGGAAACCCTGCCACCCCCTCACACACACAGGTGCACACCCTGCCCTGGGTGGCCGGGAGTCCACAAGTGACCACAGGGAGCCGGTGCCAGGGGCCAAGACCACAGGTGCGGGGACACAGGCCAGGCTCAGCATGTCCCCGCCCCTGGACCGCCCTGTTTCCTAAGCGTCTGTCTCACTTCTTCACCACCACCAGGAGGCCTAGACGCTTCCCTCCGCACAACTCCTAGATCACAGCCTGGCACGTGACAGGGATGTGATCAACACTTCTTGGCTAAAGAGCTGCCTCCGCATGCCGAGCTGGGTGACCAGGGACAAGACCCCTGACTTCTCTAGACGTTGGCCAGCTCACGTGCAAAACAAGAGGCTGGGCTGCTGGACCTTCCAGGGCCTTCCGCTGTCGTTTCGGACGCTGCAGTTAGGCACGGTTGACTGGCCGTACTCTCCCTGTGTCAAGAGTCACTGCCACTTTACAAACACAAACGTTCTAACTTGGTAGCAAAAGTCATTTTGATGGCACCGTGCGTTGGTAAAGGACAGGGCCAGCCCCGGGACCTGACCTTCAGGACAGTGGCTGGGTGTCTAAGCAAGAGCCTGGGTTCAGGGCTGCTGGGAGATGCAGAGTGAGAGCCTTGATTTAGGTAGGACAGAAGAGGAGCAAAGGGATTCCGTGTAGACTGCGTCTCCTTCACCCCCCGCCAACCCGCGGGAGGAGCATTACAGTTTCTGCACAGAGAGATCAGTAACGGGTCACGGGACCCACATTAGGGGCAAAGGCAGGATCTGAACCAGCTCTGCGCCCCCTCCTCCCACCGCCAGTTCCCCAGCCTTTGCTGGCCCGGTGCCCGCGATGAGCCCCGGTCCCCTCCGTGACCCTCCAGCCCCAGCCATGAGCTGGCACCACCCCCCCCAGCAGCACGTGACTGACAAACCGTCCCTGCTGCAGCTGAGTGCGGGGACGTGGCAGTCCCTAGCCGGGTTCCAGAACAGACCAGACCCGACAAATGCCAGCTCCCCGTCTGCCCTCTAAGGCGCGGCGAGTTCTCAGTTCCCGGGGCAGCGCCTGTCCCCCATCGGGAGGACTGACTTCTCCATTTCCTTCCGAGAACCACCGGCTGACACGGCAGGAGTTTGTCACAGGGCTCGGGATGAGGCTGGACCAGCCTGTTCCATTCAAACAAGTGCAGGAACCTCGAGTCTGAGTTCCAGGCTGATCATCGGGACGGGGAACGGCTGGGACAGGTGGCCGCCCAGGTGTCGCCGAGCCCCTGCCACACCACCCTGTGCACAGGCCCGCTCCACCCAGGGGCTGCCGCCTGCACCCTAAAACCTGGAGTCGGAGGGCACCATAGCACCTCGTGAGCAGACACCCCCGCAGGCCTTGGGTTTCAGGGTCCTGCACCCCTCCCCCACCCTCAGCCCCATGAAAAAGGCAATTGACATGGTGCTTAGAGCAGGACCTGGGTCCTTCCACTTCCGGGTGCAGCAGGGAGCTGAGTGGGAGCCCAGCTGTACCCGAGTTGGCACAAGGAACCACAGCTGCCAACAACAGGTGCACAACACTCTGTGTTCCGAAAAGTCCCAAGGATCTGGGGCCAAACAGGTAGACAGGGATACAGAGGGCGCTTGGGGTTAGCAGAACCTGTCCCCCAGCTGCCTCCCCACCTTCCCGGGCGACACCAGGAGGAGGAGGAGAGCGGAGACGGACAGCAAGAGCCAGTGGCCGGCCGGCAGGAGACCACCTCCGCCCAGGTCACTGGGGACAAAGCCACACGGGAACCACTCACGGGGGTTAGGAAGAAAGGCGCCGGGCGGAGGCTTGCCAGGCTGGGGACGTGCAGGGCCAGCGGGTCCAGCTACCAGAGCAAAGCAGGTTTGGAGACGGAGCCCCGGTGGGTGCCGACCTGCGCCCTGGAGGGTGGTGTGTGCTTCCACCTGGGGTCTCTGCAGGGGAGGGCCCCTCGGCAGGCAGGGAGTGCAAGGGGCCAGGGGGGCGGGCCCAGAAGATACTGGGTGGGCACCCAGCCGATCACTGGTGTGGCCACGTGGGAGTGGGGGGCTTCCATGATGCTGGGCTTCAAGAGAAAAGGAACAGAGTCAGAAACGGGGCCTAAAGCCGTGTGGCCGCCCCACTCGAAGAAGGGACTGCGACAGAAGGGAGACGGCAGAGGGGGCCAGGAGGAATGTGGAGCCCACCATGTAAACACAGCCACATGGCAGAGTCACCCACAGAGGCAGAGCCGGGAGAGACCAGAGGCTGACATGCTGGGAGCCATGGGACGACGTGTCACTCCCCTGGCCAGCCGGGAAGACGGAGGGGCAGAGGCCAAGAGCACAGGGCAGGACACACCCTTGAAGCCAGGCCCCGGGACGTGAAGCCTGGCTTGCCCAGGACGGGGTCAGGAGACGAGCTTTAAATTGGACAGGAAGATTTAATAACCGAGTATGACTAGAAAGCTGTAAGATCCGTCTGAGAGGTCACTGGGAGTGGAAAGAGCGACTTAGCCTAGCAGAACTTAAAAAGCAGTGATTTGGAAAGAAAGTGGATCAAACTGAGGCAGGCTCAGGTCACCTGAGATGTGTGCATTAGGGGGGCAGGGCTGGAGGGAGGCGTCAGCCGGGGGCAATGGGACTGAGGGGGACAGGACCGACCCACGGCCACCTCACAGAGTGAGGGGCCACAGGGCACTGTGTGACAAGTGTCCTTATCTCTCGGAGCCTCAGTGGGGAGAGTAACAGCACCCTCCTTATGGGTCCTCAGGGCGGCTGAGTACGTAAGTCCTAGGCACAGCGCCTGGCATGAAGGACCCGACAAGGACAGAAAAAAGCTTCCTCCACCTGCTGGACCTCCGGCCTTCCAGTTCACTCCCAATTTCAAACCTCTGTCCTGCTGCTGTCTTCCCACCGCCCTCTCCTCCTTCCCACCTAGCCCTGGGACCCACTTCCTCTCTGAGGACATAGGTCGCACTTGTGACTTAACTGTGTCGCATACTTTGTATGTCTCCAACTCAATCTTAAGCTCCTGGAGCACAAGGTGTTACATGCAGAGAGTTATGCCCTCGTAAGAGATTTCCAATACTCTACCATAGAGGACAAGCCTCACACTGACAAGCCACAGATGTGGGTGTGAATCCTGGCTCCACCATACACAGCCAGTGTGACCTTGAGCAAGTCCTTCATAACCTCTCTGAGCCTCAGTTTCCTTCTCTGCAAAATGGGAACAACAGCAGGACTTTCTTTGGAGGGTTGTTGTGAAAGTAAATGATACAAATTGCTTACAACTGTGCCCAGCAACAGTATGTACTTCTTAATCGTTAACTGCTACCCGCCCCCTAAATTGGATTTACTTGGTCTGAGACGGGGGCCCCGACAGCAGCAATTCTAAAGCTCCCCACTTTAGGCAATTGCAATGGCTGAGAATCTGGGTAAGGGAATGAGTGAGAAGAGAGAGGAGATTGGAGGCAGGGGGTGGGCTGGGGTCAAAGGGCAGACCCCTTTTCTAACTCCCCGGAAGCATCACAGTTTTTGTCAGGAAGCCAGGAATGACTCTGTCCTGCCAGGGTCTGAGATGCCAGCACTTTCCGTGCCACCTTCTCCTGCCAGCCACTGTGTGCCCTCAGGCGAAACGCCCTCGGCTGTGGTGCCCACTGACCTGGGAGGTGTAAAGGAGACAGCACCGTGACTTTGGGCCTCCCGGCCAGAGTGGCTCTGTCCGCCTGGTCACTTTTTCCCTTGCTCAGCATTTGCTCACCAGCCAGCCCATGGTGCAGAAAATGCGCGGCCCTGCCCCTAATCCGGCTCTAAGTTCAGAATGTGCATGTGATTTCCAGAGCGCCACGGCAGTTCCCTACACTCTCCTTTTTGTTTTTCTCTCAGAAAGAGTTGAGAATAAAGATCTCAATGTGCAATATTACCAGTGCCACAGTCTTGGGGTTACACCAACTTAGCGTGACTTTTGCATCTCGCTGGAACCACCCCGTTTGGATTCAGTGACAAAGCCCCAGTGTCTGTCTGCAATGCAGCCAACTGCCTGAACTGGTTTGCAGGTTCAAAAGCAGCATTTGGAGAGACAATACACATTACTCTCAGACTGGAAAATATGCTGATACGCCGGACTTAATGAGAAGGCTCTGACTTGTAAGGCCCATTTTTACAAGATTATAATATCAACTAAATATTACACATGCTAATTTTTAGCCAAAAGTGTCTGCTCCAAATTTTCAATCCATTGCTCCCACTATACCAGGGCAATTCTTTTTCTACCTTTCTTTCTTTCTTTCTTTTTTTTTTTTTTTTTGAGACAGAGTCTCACTCTGTTGCCCGGGCTAGAGTGCCGTGGCGTCAGCCTAGCTCACAGCAACCTCAAACTCCTGGGCTCAAGCGATCCACCAGCCTCGGCCTCCCAGAGTGCTGGGGTTACAGGTGTGAGCCACTGCACCCGGCCTTTTTTTCTTTCTTTTAATCAATGACGGTTTCTTTTGAGAACTAGAGACATTGTTATAAAAAATAAGATGCCTGGTTGCCTGGCGCCTCTGCTCATCAGACAGCTCTTAAATTACCCTCACCAGGTGACACAGTTGGCACCTGCCCCTTGGGCAGAGTTCTAGTGATAATGGACATCTTAGTGCTCAGAAAGCTAATGGGAATCGGAGATGACCACGATGAGAACACCGTGTTACTAAACCTCCGTGCAATGCTTTCCAAAGTATTTGCAAAGCGCTTTTACAATTACTGTGTTCTCACTAAGCCAACCACCACCGACCGGTAAAGAAGCGGCCAAGTCACTTCACACGCTCTCCCCTGCTCTCATTAATAACATGCCTCGTAAAACCATTTTTGTGTGTCTGTAAAAAAGTCCCGGTCAACTTTTATGGCTTTTTCCTAGGGCCTGTGAGATGAGCTCAGACAGTACCGCCCGATCTCCGGTTGCCGCAGCTCGGGGCTGGGTGTTACCCTAGAATGCTGTTCAGCAATCCGGAGGAGTGAATTAGCAAGTCGCAGTTCAGCTGAGATCCTAAGCCAGAGCTTCAAAACATCTCATCCAAATCAGGACAGTTCCACCCTGCCATCACTCAGAAAAAAAGGGGGGAGGCCTGGCCTGGCCCAAACCTGGAGGCCACCAGGCAGATGGCCTGCCCAGGCCAGGGAGTAGGTGACATGGGACAGAGGGGAAATGCTAGCGTTGGGGCCTCCCTGGTGGGCACGGCTTCCAGCAGTCCCGGCCCCAGGGGTGTGCAGACGCTGCCGCGTCGCCCCGCGCCCAGGGAGGCGCCCGGTGCCCACTGGACGGTGCGAGTGACCGGTGGCCTCCCTCCTCCGGGAACGGGAGGGGGTCACCTAAGACAAAGGCCCGCCGGCAGGACCCGGTCACACGAGCCCGGAGCCAGGGCCTCGTCCTCCTCTCTCGGGCCCCGCGATGAGCCCTCCGGCGCCCGCGACTCACCTGCGCGAAGTACAAGTTCATCAGCGTGAGCGTGAAGAACTGCAGGCACACCGGGAAGCAGTAGAGCAGCCAGAAGACGAAGGGGCTGAGCGAATTGGCCGCCACGAAGTCCTTGAAGTAGAAGGAGAAGAGGACGGTGCGCAGGGAGGCCCAGGAGAGGCAGAGGAAGAGGAAGACGCTCTGGTAGCTGAGCCGCTTGTGCCGGTAGCGCAGCACCAGCCAGAGCTGCACGTAGATGAACGCGAAGAGCAGCGCGTAGAACACGGTGTAGACGACCGTGAGGCCGAGCTTCACGTAGGGGGGCACGGCGGGGGTCAGCGTGGGCTGCAGGGAGTCATTGCGGACCGGGACCCACGCCGGGGCCTCCATCGGGCCCGGGACGCCGCCGCGCGGCCGGGGTCGCTCCGGCGTCACCGGGGCTCGCGGCCACCGCCGCCCCCGCGGGGGTCTCCGCGCATCGCGCTCCGCCTGCAGCCGGGAGACTGGAGGGAAGAAAACAAGCCGCACTTCCTCCCCGGCACCACATGATTCACTGGGGCGGCCTCCGTCTGCGATTGGCGGCGCCGCGCCCGCCGCCCCCGCGCGCCCCCCGCCCCGCCCCGCCGGCTGCGGCCCGCCCCGCCCCGCGCGCCCCCGCCCCCGGCCTGCGCGCCCCCCGCGCGCCCCCCGGCCCACCCCGGCGCCACGCCGCGCGCTCCCGCACCGCGCGCCCCCGCCCGGCGCGTTCTCCGCACCGACTCCCGCACTGCGCGCCCCAGGACCGCCCACCCAACCCCCACCCGGCACCGACCCCCGCACTGCGCGCCCCGTGACCGCCCACCCAACCCCCACCCGGGGACCGACCCCCGCACTGCGCACCCTGGGACCGCCCACCCAACCCCCACCCTAGGACCGACCCCCGCACTGCGCACCCCGGGACCGCCCACCCAACCCCCACCCTAGGACCGACCCCCGCACCGCGCGCCCCGGGACCGCCCACCCAACCCCCACCCGGGGACCGACCCCCGCACCGCGCGCCCCGGGACCGCCCACCCAACCCCCACCCTAGGACCGACCCCCGCACTGCGCACCCCGGGACCGCCCACCCAACCCCCACCCGGGGACCGACGCCCGCACTGCGCGCCCCGGCACTGCCCACCCAACCCCCACCCTAGGACCGACCCCCGCACCGCGCACCCCGGGACCGCCCACCCAACCCCCACCCTAGGACCGACCCCCGCAATGCGCACCCCGGGACCGCCCACCCAACCCCCACCCGGGGACCGACCCCCGCACCGCGCGCCCCGGGACCGCCCACCCAACCCCCACCCGGGGACCGACCCCCGCACCGCGCGTCCCGGGACCGCCCACCCAACCCCCACCCGGGGACCGACCCCCGCACCGCGCGCCCCGGGACCGCCCACCCAACCCCCACCCTAGGACCGACCCCCGCACCGCGCGCCAGAGGACTGCCCGCCCCGTCCCCGCGCCGCCCTGGGGACCGTGTTCCCAGCCTCGCTCGTTCTGCTGATGACTTGTTTTGCAGAAGTTAATTCTTTAAAAAAAAGAACAACAATACAGACATTGCAAGTTCCTCCCCCCCTTAAAAATAAAACTTGACGGCTCTGTGGCCACGCACTGCCCGGCGTCTGGACTGATGCTTATTTCTAAATCCAGAAACGCCAAAGACAGGGTTTGCGTTTTTGAGCTCAGGTTTCTATGCTCACAGTAAGCAAGCGGACGGTCCCCGCGACTGCGCCCGGGTCTCGGGGTAGGCGGCACGGCTTTGGCCCGAGGTCCCCGCCGTGCGCCCAGCGACGCGGCGGTGCCGGGACGCGCGCGGGCGGCGGGTCCGCGGATGGAGCCCCCCGGGCTGGAGAGGAGAGCGAAGCGGGCCGGGGACGGCGCGCCCCGTCGGTGGTCTCTCCGCGCGCCCGGGAGCCCTTGTCCTTCGCCGTTCCGAGCGGGTCACGGCCGCTCCCGGAGGCGGTGAAGTTGGGTTGGTTTTTGCCCCGGGGCACCACGCTGCGCTTGCGCTGGGACTTGGGACGCGTTGGGCAGAGAGGAAGCCAGGCTGCCTTCTGGAAGCATTGCTAGCCAAGCAGTTTGGGTAAAGGGAAGAAACTGGAATTTCCAAGGCTCCAGTACTTTCTTGTGATTTCTTTTCTCATCTTAAATTAATACTCCACTTTGTGCCTAACTGTGTGTTCTTTTTCCTGAAGAGGATCTGGAGGAGCCTGAATCCACGCTGGCCTTTCCTCGGAATTCGTGTTTACGCCACTCCCAATATATTCCAGGTGATTCCTCGGGGCCCAGCGTGCCTTTAGTGTCCAGCGCCTGTTCTAGTTTTTCTAATCCTTTCCCTCTCTCCCCGTTGCTATTCAAGAGCAAATACTCAATTGGCTCGATCAGTTCTGCTCAGAGCAGCTGGGATGATCTTTCTAGAGAATCCGTCTGACCCAGTAACAGCCATGCTTACTTCCCTTCACTTGCTACTCACTGTTCTGAGGGTAAAGTCCAAAGTCCTACCCAGGTTTACTTCCCTGACCTAGCTCTTAAGAGGTGTTAGGCAGTGTCATTTAACACCTCTCAACTCCCCTAGGCCAACAACTTCCTCCAAAAACTGGCCAAATCCACTTGCTCTGTAAGGGTGTTATTTCCTGCAGAGACCCCTTCCAGACCACACCGGCCACCACACTCAGGGTCAGGCTAGGTGCTTCACCTGTGTGCATACTTGTTGGTCACCCCCACTTGTTAATACGTTTCCTTAAGGTAGAAACTATGCCTTGTTTGTTGGTGTCTTTTCTGACACGTTGAAAAAAAAAATCTATATACATTTTATTACACTGAAGGAATATAGTTTGTTATCAGAGATCCAAGCTCTGATGTTTCTCCTCCACTGTGCGTGGGCTCTGTTCCATCCTCATGATGGAAGGTGGCTGCGGACTCTCCCACCATTGTGTCCGCATCCCAGGCTGGCATTAGGAGGAACAACGGAGGAATAAAAGGCACTTATCCTCTTCGGTTTCTGGAACCTTCCCAGAAGTATCACGTGCTGTATCCACGGTTAGCTCGTTGGTAGAACTTAATTACCTTAGTCAGCTAGTTATAAGAAAGACTGGGAAAGGTAGTTTTATTTCCACATGGCATTGCGCACAGCTAAAAGTCATGATTCTGTAATTAGAGCAGGTGATCTTTACGCACCTTCAAAGCAGCTGGAAAGAATGCCAAATGTCTGCAACAGTCCGCCCGTTTGGCTACCCGGTGTCAAACATGCTCCTTCCCATCCTCACAATTCTGAAAACAAAGGCAATATACAGTAAAGATGCTTCCACTTAATAAAATGCAATATCCCTCGTACAGAACACATTCCCTCCTTCCCCCAAAAGGACGTCATTTTCTGTGTTGAGCTCCAAGCTCAGGACCTCTGGGTGACAGTCATCCCTCTCATTCTGTCCGATCTCAGTGTTCTGTGTCTCATGGACTAAATGATTGAGTTATCCATCACTGTATAAAACAGAGGAAAAGGAATGGCAAGAAAAGGGCAATTAGTTGACATGTAACATGCGCACATAAGCTACTGCAAGGAAGAAAATGTAAGTAGAAGTTAGAGTTCTTGTTTTTGCAGCTGGTCATACAGCTATAATTGATGTTTGTGACTCATTAATGCATGTCACAAAATCCCCCTTTCCCTACATCAGGCATCTCAACTAATCGGGGGTCACCCTCATTTCTGCAGGATCTGAGTTTTTAATGTTTGACATTAGACACGCCAGTAGCTAGAGGCGTGACCGTGACTGGATTTTACCTACTCGCCTCCTTTTGATCATCACGTAACCGCAACCCATTTTCCCTTTGGTTGTCTCTGTCATCCCAGCCGACACTATAATACTTTTTGCAGTTCACCCACTGGCATGAGGCGTCTGAAATAGCCAGGGTCTCAGTTTCCACTTCAATGGAATCCATGCTTGAATCCCCAGGTGGAAGAATTTCTCCTTGGGTACTAAGACCTTCAAACTAGCAGAGCCCAGAGGGGAAGGAACAGAAAGACAAGAATTGCAAGTAAATCGTTGGCTGTACTAGTGAGAGGCGCTGTTCTCTTGGTTCCCATTGTCATGTATTCTGACTGCAGGACAGAGAGCGCCATGCATCAGCTTTGGGATCAGAAGAGATTCTATATACTGTAGGACAGTGACACTGCATTTCCAGGCACTGTCTTCCTGCAGGCACGTAACTAAGTCTGCAATTGGTGCTCTCACCATTCTATAAGGCCAGCTGCTACTGAGGGACAGAAATTGGGCCACTTCATTTCTCCTTTCAGTGTAAAGTGAGGTCCTTAGTCAAAAGCAATATCGTGTGGGACGCCGGGATGATGAACAAGGCATTTGGAAAGCCCAAGGATGACAGCGCAGCCGGCGTGGTGGGCAAGGAAGGTCAATCCAAGTTCAGAAGCGTTGTCTGTTCCAGTGAAGACAAATTGCTGATATCCGCCATGATTAGAGAGGTCCATGTAATCTACTTGCAGGTGGCTCTCGGGACCTCCCACGAGTTTGGTACTTTTAGGGAGGCTCAGAGTTGGCGGGTGACGGGAGGGGAAGTCCAGATTGTTAAAAACGTGTGGTCTCTGTGTCCACGAGCCCATTGAACAAGCAGCGGGCCAGCTGGGGACAGATGGGACTCACATCCACAGGGCGCATTGACTCACCCGCCGGAATGCTGAGAATCCCCAGTGCAGCTGGATCTTTGGTGAACCGGATTTGGTGGCTTGATGGATCCAGATAACATCTGGCCCAAGACAGGCAGCTCAGAGTGCACGGTACTTGCATCTCCTTGATCGGGCCCTCGGTCTTTTCTGGAGCCCAGTAGCAAGCCACGTCTTTTTCTCAAAACGAACGTAGTTATTTGACAAAGAACTCTTACAGTTGTGCCTGTGCGTTCCATGGTGAGAAGGTCTATGCAAACCTACCCCCAGAGCCTGAGGAAGCCAGGGGGGCAAAGAAAGAGGCCGACACATCCCCTTTCTCAGAAAGAAACATTTATTAGGCACTTAGGAACCGAAGCCATGTCTCAGTGGGTCCAGATGGTGGATCCCCACGCCATTATCCGCCAGACCTGCGTCTTGTATACTGTAGAGAAGGAAGGCGTAGGGCAAGTGAGGTCAACCCCTCAGGGAAAGACAAGAATTTGCCTAAGGGAAGGATCTATGGTAAGTGGGGAAAGTGGAAATCTTAGAGGCATTCCCCAAACTGAGGTTAATCAGAAGTCAGCATGGTGGAGGAGCATCCAAGATGGAGTTGCTTTATCCTCCCCATGTGATTCTTCTAGCAGGGCTTGTCACAGATGCCATACAAGGTACCACACATTGGAGCTACCCTCTAAGATGCCATTGACACTTTGAGCACCGTTAGACCCACCGAGTCATAGACAACAGAACAGACTGCATTGCAGCCTGAACCAGGCCGGGCACCTCCTCCGCCTCTGGGCCCCTTCTCAAAATGAGCACCCGTTTGAGTTACCCCCTAAGTGGGGCAGAGAAGCACAGCCTAATGTGACAAATGTCACTTCCCTAAAGACCTCCAAGCATTGCGCCCCTCTTTCCTTTAGGAGGTGGTGTAAGGAGCAACAACTCATTCTTCACTTTGTAGGAGATAGCTCAGCCTAGAGCGCTAGACCTCCTCCAGTGCTTCCTTAAGGTCACAGGCCCCTGTAGATTCATGAGATTTATTTCCCACGCTGTAATTTGAGTGTTTCTTACATAGCTCGAATAACGGCCATGCCTGCCCCGTAGGTCTTCATGGCATGGAGTCATCAATGTGGCAATCACTGTGATGTCCCGAAGAACATGGAGGTGATTGAGATCGCTGAAAACCAAACTGTGGCATAGAGCCAGAGTTGGCCTTACTCTGAAACGAGATGGGAGGATGTCCTTACCAAATGAGACAAAGCAGCTTTGGGAGGTCTTTGCTTATTGGCAATGAGGAAAAAAAAAAGCATTTTCCTCCAGGGGCTGTGTGAGCTTGCGGTATTGAAGCCACCCCTGTAGTTAGGAACCCCCAGACTGCCATGTGCATTGTATTTAACTCAGGCTACTTTTGAGCCTGGGGCCTCGTGAACCAAAACCCTGCAGCTGGTTCATGAAAATCTTACTTGTGGATGTTCTTATTGTTACAAGTAATATTGACAATTTAATTCTAAAACGTGGATTGCGTGGCATATAACTCACACACAGTAATCAATAAAAAATAACAAATTAGAAAGGATCGTTTTGTTTTAATCAAACACCATAGCCCCCGGGAAAAATATTTTTTCTAGTGTGGCAATCAGTGTGTTAAGCTTAGGATAATCTTGTTTGCATTCTCCGAGATCCGTCTGTCTCCTATGCCAACTGAACGGCTCAATGGAGAAGTGATAGGAATTTTACCACTGTGGGAATTTTACACCACAGGAATTTCTGTAGCATTCGAGTCTGAGAGACGGGTGTGGGTATAACACTCTCTGTTGTGATGGCTTAAGCCAGACCTCGAGGGTTTTTGTTTTGCTTCTGGCCTATAGATTAAGTGGGGCCACAGAGGGCTGCCTATTTTTGTCCTATGGGATCATGATCAGTTAGTTTCTGCCAAAGATCTCTGATGTGCGGCAATTCCGATTCCCAGACTGCCGCTGGCTAGGAACAGTCATGGGCGTCCTGCCTTCTGCTGAGATAACCTCTCCCTCACTGGTGGCTGGGACACCATTGGCCTCTGGACCCAAGATCCCAGCAACCCGGAGAGAGTCCACCAACTCCAGCAGGTCCAAACAGCAGCCCTGGTGTCCATAAAATTGTCATGACAGTGCTTCTGCGAGGTCGGGGGACTTCTCTCCCCAATATATTTCTTGGCGCCTTGACAAAGCCCCCAGTTAGGGGATTGGTGAGCGGGCCACTGCATAATACATAGACACCAGCGTTCCTATTTCCTTGCATCCTACTTCTACGTGATGCCAGAGAATGTCAGGCATCTCAAGTCCTCTTGAATGGTGTGTGCGGCCAGCAAGTCCAGGTTTCATTCAACCAACAAACCAAGCAAACAGTCAGAACCACTCGCTCTGCTCCAGGAAGCACATTGAAATGGAATCTCTCGGTCAACAAATGTTCTTGGCCTCCTTCCCTGGTTGAGCACCCTCAGAATCCATTCTCACATGTATTCCCAAGACGTTGTACAATATAAGGAGCAAAATCTTGCAGTCATTGTGGTGTGTAAGTCTCCTTCCAAGTTTGGCTTTGTGACACGAAGGGTATGTTGGTATCTAGTTCTGTTTTTGTCTAAAGAGCAGTAGGGGGGTACAAGGGGACTTGACTTCTCCCTGCGAAGTGACTTTCTCAGGCAAAAACCTCATGGTTTTTCAATCAAGGAAGGAGCAGCCTGTTCATACAGGGAGAAGGGGCTACTTCCTGTGACTAAAGAAGCTTTGTACACTCTGCATTCTCAGTTCCTTTTGTCCCCGTTTCCAGTCTCCCCATTCCCGCTCTTGCCAATCTGTCCCCTAACTAGCACAGAAGAGACAAGAGGAGGCTGAGCATTGAACAGATGCCGAAATCAGAAACCCCTAGGCTCTCCCTTTTGGTTTGGTTGTGGTTGCAAAAGATTAGATATTCTTTCAGCATAGTCACTGAACGTCCTTGGTTTTCAGTCTGTGCCCTGAACTAGAATTTAAGTCTTTGCTATTCACTTCTTGAGCTATCCAGCCACTAGAATCGACCACTTCCCCCCACAGTTCTTGAATTCTCTGTACCCTTCATGCTGTTGTCTGGCAGCATCCACTCTGTTTCTGAAAGCTTTAACTTCAGTAGGATCTTCATTGCACCGTGAGACCTCTACTGCAGGTGAACACAAATGAGAATTTGTGCCATGAGCTATCTTAACACTCCCTGAATTTTCATTGTCCTCTGTCCCAACCAGACCGGATAATCAATCTCAAATTCTCCTCATTCTCTGAGAGTACGTTGCTGCCCTGGTGTCAATTTCTTTATTTCCCAGAGTTCTTGGTTGCAAGCAACAGAAATGAGATTTGGTTAATTTAAGCAGGAAAAGAATTCATTAAAAGGCGTATTATGTCGCTCACAACATCTTCGGGAGTGCTGGAGGAGCTTGGAGGCTAAGAAGGAGGAAGACACCCACAGCTATGCTGCAGAACTGGTTCTATAATAATATCGCTGCCACTACTCCGACGCTGAAAGTTTGCACCACAGACAATACCAGAGCTGGATACTGGAAACTGCCTGTATCAGTTAGGCAAGCAGATAGTTTCAAGTAACAGAAATCTGGCCAATAATAAGTTAATAGTAAATGTTTATTTTTCTTAACATATCTAGATGTCAGTTGTTGTAAGCATTGATTCAATTGTCCCCCCAAAAAAATCTGCCAGGGACCCTGGCTCTTTCTGTCTTTCTTCTTTACGAACCTTAGTGTATTGGCTTTAATCCTCAGTATTGTCCTCTCATGGTTGCAAAATGGCTGCTACAGCTCCAGCCCTTACACTTGTATTCAAGGCAGAAATTAAGACGGAAGGAATGGCTTCTATCTCAGGAAGGCAAAAGTTTACCAAAAAATCCCAAGCCAGATCTCCACTTATATCTCCCTGGCCAGAAGTCTTCCGTAAGCTATCAAAAGATACAACAGAAGCCAAGAAAGCACTCATTTGGCTTGGCCATCTCTATCATAGGGATAGGCAAAGGAAAGGGATCGTAAAGGGTGATGGCTGAGCAAATCCCTCTCTAGAATAGATTATGCAGTTCATGCTTCTTGGAGTCACAAGCTTCTAATTCAAAGTGTGGGGCAGGGACATTTGATTAGCACAGCCTAGACCATGTACCCGCATCTTAGCAGCAAGAGTGGCTGGGAACATGACAATCTGGTGACAACCCAAAATAAGTGACTGAGGCAAAGATCTCAAGCAATAGAGGTTTATTAAGCAAAGTTTGAGGATGCACCGGGGAAAAACACAAACCACAGACTAGATCTGTGACTGTTTCTCCAAAGGGTAATTTGAGAACGTCAGTATCTCAGGGGGATACGATATACAGAAAGAAAAAAGGAGCAGGGGATGGGCGGTGAGGCAAATGGCTCTTTCTTGTGAGGCCCAGGAAACCTACATTTTACACAGGATAAGGCGATTGTTAGAAGAGATAAAGGGAGTGGAGGAAGCATCGATTATGTAGATGGCCCCGGGCAGGTGGAAGAATGATTGGTCTTGTCTTGTCTCTGTTCTGCACCCGGGAAGATAAACTTACAATTCATTATTAGTGTGGAATCGAACAGACTTTAGTTTTAGGAGCCAGACTTCGCCTGCAGACCTAAAGTTACCTTTTGTATGTCGTTGCTATGAGAAGCCAGCAAAGAATTTCTCTATGAATGATCTGTGGGGACAGTCCTTCTCAGATGCCAGAGGCCACTTCTCTTTCCATGGGCTTCTGGCTGATGCATGAAGTTAGTAAGAGCTATTCATTTGGAAGTGGTTGTTGCATGACTCAGCCTCCGGGCTCGACCTTCCCTTTTCCATAAGAAATGGGGGTGGGTCTTGAGGTTCTTCTTTTCCTTTACCCTGGCGTCTGCAGCTTCCATGGTGGGAGCTTCTACTTCGTGAAGTAGGAAATTCCCCAAATGTAAGAAGAGAGTCCCCAGGCTGGGAGGCCAGCGTGGTGACAAATACCTTTCCATATTGTTAGAGATCTTCCCAGATTACTTTTTGCATGTATAAAGTTGAAGAGATTCACTTTTTGGAAAATGGATATGACATTTGCATGAAATGATCTTTTTTCTTATCTGTCCTCAGGAATTCTTTTATGCTTCCTTTTAAATATTTAAGGAAAGGAAGGCTAAAGAAGGGATTCCTGTCTTGCCTTTTGACTGGTCTCGGACATCCAGCTACCTATGGGCGTCTGTCACAGCCCCGAACTTCCTACCCCGACTGTAAGGTTTTTGGATGGTCGGTGCTAGAGAAAGAAAGACGAGCAGAGTAGAAAGGGGTAAGCAACGAGGCTTTATTTGAGCGCTCCCAGGCGAGGGTAAGGGGTCCCAAGAGAGGGGTCCAGGCGAGGGTAATGGGTCCCAAGAGAGGGGCCCGAGAAGTTGCACCACCCAGAAGTTTTGTGTGAGCTTATATATGTTTTAGAGCTGGGGATGGGGGTTTTTCGGTTCCGTTATGGTTTTAGGGTGGGTATTGAGAACTATGAGGGGCTGGTGGCATGTATGGATTCCAGGAACTGAGACCCTTATCGGGGTAACCATCCAGGTGTGGCTATTCTTTAACTTAGCTGGGCCCTGCAGGCATTGTTTTCGGCAGGTCTCTTGTTTTTTTCATTAGGGAGGGGAGGGGTCCCCGCCACCAGCCTTACCCTATCGCTCAGGTACCCAGGAACCCCCAATGTGAAGCTGCCCCAGGCCTATGACCACAGCACGGGGGTCCCCCAGACCTTTGCCACGCCCCTACCCGTGCTTCCTCCCCAGTAAAATGTATTTGTCTATCTATGTTCCACTTCAGAGGACTGAATTTCTAAGGTGGTAAGTAGCTCATTTCAATAAACAAATCCATGCTGATCTTTTCCTGGGAAAGAACACTTTGTACTGTTTGGTACTGCTGATTCTAGCCCGAGACGAATTATCGTTAGGAACCACGTAACCAACCACAGCCTGCTCAATCTAGAAGGAACACGCTAACCAGAAGGAATATCAGTCCACTAAGGGGGACAGGACCCTTAAAAACTGGAAACCTTTACCTAACAGTAGAGGATCACCAGAATGTGCTTGTTTATATTCATAGATGTGAGTTGTTAAACTATCTCAGCAGTAACAGCGGCCAGAGAATTAATACTTTTTGTACATTTTTAAAATTCAGGCCTTGAAAGCTTAGTGTCACGTGGCTCTCAGACTCCAGATTCCACCCATAAAAGACTTTTTGTTTGCTCTAGGCAATGACAAGCCCGGCGTTACCAAACCTAAAGTGCTAGAAACGCACGGAGATCTCCGCATGTCCAGGATCAGCACGTATTAGGTATTGGATTCGTTATCAGATGAACAACTGGTTGATTGTTCTTGGCCACTCAGGATAAAGTCAACATTTCTTGTGGGTATTTCCGTCTAAATCACAATCTTAAAATTGAATGCTAAGAGTGTCAAAGGTTTCAGGAATGCTGAGATTCAAGGAATAGGTGAGATGGCATAAGCGATAAGAAAGGTTTTGCAAGCTGAGATTATTTTTGTGTAAAGGCCAGAAGTTCTTCTTCTTTTTATAAAGTTCCTATTTTAATGAATAAATTTATTTTTTGTAAAATAGGAATGAATTGTACACCTATTTTTTTGTTGTTGTTCTCATGCTTGTAATCCCTAAATGGAAAGACCCATTCATTAACCATATTGTAACAGCAAATGGCAAAAGATGTTTTCTGTCTCTTTAAAATTTCCCCCACTCTTTTTTGGAACTGAGAACTGCATCCCTGCCCCAGGCAAGTGGCCAGGGAGGGGCAGAGGAATGTCTTCTTTCTGTTCCTTGTGCTCCAAAAGACAGCTCAGCTAAACTGTCTGCTCCATCCCAGGTCCAGGCCTGGCAGAGGGCTAGGTGGGCTGCCCAGGTGGGCTGAGGTCACAGCTTAGTCTTCGACAGAGATGGGATGATTTCAGAATCATTAACTGTAGTTAAAGACAATAGCCTGCAACAACTGAGGCCCCTCCCTTTAAAAGCTCTGTATTTCTGCTTATGGAGAAGAATTTGGATTTTGAGATGATAGCATTTTCCTCCTTTGCCGGCAAAGTAATAAATTTCTCTTTCCTTCTCCTCAAACCACTTGTCCCATTCTCCTGATGAGGCCTCGTGGAAAAATACTGAACTTTCGGTAACAATATCAAATTTTAAAAAAAATTTTATTGAATCAAAATTCATTCATTTCAAGTGGATCATTTAGTCACTTCACCACGTGGTGCAACTATCACCATAAATCTGTGTTAGACTGTTTTCACCCCCCCAATAATAAGTATATCAGATTTTAATTTAAGTGGGATTCTTTATAATAAACTCCAAATCTAGGACGATCCTTAACTAATATCTATGCAAACAGGCAGATGGTACGGCCCTCCTAGGATTACTCAGAAATGCTCTTTTAATGATTCAATAATTTTATTAAAACTTCGATATTAAGTGGATCTGGGGGGGGGAGGAAAGGGAATTTGGTATAAGCTGGGACCCACAGAGGTCAAGAGCATGGAATATATCCGGTTTGCCTGAAAACCGAAGGAAATTTTTGCTACAAATGAATCCCAAGAAGTACATTAACATCATACTGTGCCCCAGGGAGGTCATTATAAGTGGTTTGCTCAAGTTTCAAGGGGAGAAAACTAGATCCAGTTCTTACCAGAAATTCTTGGAAAGGCATTCAAGCTGCCTGGTAATGTTCAACGTTCTTCTTAATTGGGTTCCCATTTTCGTCTCCAGGAAAGGTAGCGTTTCGTGTAGCCCATGCAGGAAGAGACAGCTCCTGCACCCACGGAACTTCATTATGTCTAAGGCCCTGAGAACTGTTCACATCTTATTTGCAGGGGTGTAAGATGCATGCACTGCAGGGAAAATGAGCTATTCTGATTGCACCCCGGGGTCTCTGGGGGCACACGAGGCATGCATTTAGCCCCTGATAGTGGCTGGAGTCTCCAAGCTGAGCTCAACTATGCAGGGCAGCCTTGCCTACAGCCCCAGGGCAGGGCAGAAGGAATAAAGGTGAGGGACTTGCGGAAAGTCATTCTGAGAAAGCAATTCAAGAATTCCAGCCAGATCCAGTTTTGTGTGGTCCTAAGCTTATTGAATATCAGAGATTTTCTTTAAGGAAAGAAAAAACAAAATTACAAATACAGACTTAGATACTAAAGTGAATATTTATTTAGAAAGAGAAAGTTGTTTAGAACAACTTGCAAAGTTTAAGAAGCTGACCGATACTACAAACATCACAAAATCCAGAAAAATCATGCAATGTTTTTGCTTAGTAACTGCCTGAGGCATCCCTAGATACCCTTTCCCTACATTTTTGTGGCTGCATACTCCTTTTCATATAAGAATATGCTGCAATATAATTTTCTATGGAGAGAACAGAAAGATAATTCTTTTCTCCCACGCAATGGATTAGATTTTTTTTATGATTATTTTTAAAGTTCAGGAGAGTTTCTTTTGGCTTCACAACTCATTATGGTTAGTCATGTAGATTCTTTAGGGTTGCTTTTGAAGTTTGGGGACATTTCAATGAAGCTTTCTTTCCTTTATGATCCATAAGTGTTTAGGGCATTTCAAGTTTTCTTATGCAGTGATTAATCTTAAATAGTCTTTGAATTAATGACATTCGTTACCCAATTTGTTGTGATGTCCATGTCCTGGCTTATTATGAGTTTTAAGTCATCTTCATATTTCAGGCCCAGCCTGCTGAATGGAAAAAACAAAGGCCACCCCAGAAAGAATGCAGGCCAGCACTTGGGGCCCCCGAGGACTCACCACACCCAGAGCACCATTTGCATTTTTCCTGTGCAAGGCCGAGCACAGTGACTGCTTTGTGCTGACAACGGGAAGACTGACCTCCCTGCCCACAGCGTCAGCAAATGTCCTCTTGGGGCAAGAACCATCCTGCATCCTCTCGTCTGGAGACCCATGAAAGGGGGAGAAATAGGAGGCAGGAAGGCAAATGGCTGGGGGGGGGCTGCAAGTGGGAGATCTGGGCTCCAGGGAATCAGCGATGGGCTGGGAGGATTTGACTGGCAGAGGCCTCAATTCACATAGATGACCTGGGAGTGAACTGACCCTTCTATAATAGATGGAGAACTTAAACGGGGTCCAAGAGCATCTAGAAGCGGATTCTAAACACAGTGCTTGCTAGGTTATGCTCTCAAAATGGGAAAACAGCACCAGGGATAGGAATTCCAAAAGGAGTAACGCTTGATCTCTTGCATGGAGAAATTAACTAAAAGGAGTTAGCAGAACGGGGAAGGGAGAGGCTGGGAAATCGCAGGGCTTTGCCCAGAGGAAGTGGAGTTGCAGGGGTTACGAGGCAATTGGGAAGTCAGTGGGTAAGTCAGCGGCTGCAGCAGCTGTGGCCTGACCAGTCTGTGCTGCCGCAGCACGTCCAGGGTGCAGGGACATTGTCACCCTTCTGCTCCGACAGCCTCCGCAAGCAACCTCAGAGCAGTCATCCACGACAGGCGAGTGAGAGCCCACCAGTGTGTCCCGGTCCCCCGTCAGCGAGCTGAGTAGACGTGCTGAGCTGGGCAGGTTTCTGGAGCAGGTTGGGGCCCCGGAGAAGGAGGCAGGCCACTGGCACGCTGGTGCCAGGCAAAAAGTGGGTCACCGTGGGCTTTGCTGGGATGCACCAGTGCTGGCTTCGCTGGTTCACCGTAAGCACCGCCTTGCTGATAACCACCACTTGCTGTCCAGAGCAGGCGATCGACCTCAGAGAGCTGTTGTGAAAATGAAATAAAATAATGCAGGGAAGTGCTCAGCCCTGAATCTGGAACGTAAGAGCCCAGCAGGTGGGAGTGATGAATGGTGCCGATGCCGGCGAGGGAGGGCCCTGAGCCATCCTTAAGCTAGTGGGGATGGTATATGCCGATCTGTCGCCTCCTCTTATGCCACATCCCCATTGCTGCAAAAGCGACTCAGCTACACACGGCCCTGAAATGAGCAGTCACTCGGTAGGTGCACAATCCCCCAGCTCCAGGACCAAAAGTCACAGGATTAAGATGGAGAGACAAGGAAGTGTGGAATTCGGAAGGGCTCAAAGGACAAGTAGGAACTGGCACTGGGAAAAGAAAAAGAAAGATTTGGAGCATGGAAGAGGAGGGGGTCAGACAGCATAGGCTACGTGAGCTGTGAGGAGGGACAGCAAGCAGGTTTGGGAGCATCCTAAGGAGGTCAGAACACTAGAGGTAGGGGGTGAGGAGGGCCAGGCACTGGAATGAAACAGGCATGAGGAAAACCAAACAAGCAAACAAACCCAAACCAACCATTTTGAAGGTGTTAGAACTGAACACTTCAACACACAGTATTTCATTCATCCCTAAACATATCTCCGTTAATTTATTATTTGTTTATTTTTTGAGACAGGGTCTCACTCTGTCACCCAGACTGGAGTGCTGTGGCGTCAGCCCAGCTCACAGCAACCTCAAACTCCTGGGCTCAAGCGATCCTCCTGCCTCAGCCTCCCAAGTAGCTGGGACTATAGGCATGTGCTACCATGCCCGGCTAATTTTTTTTCTGTATATATTTTTAGTTGTCCATATAATTTCTTTCTATTTTTAGTAGAGATGGGGGTCTCGCTCTTGCTCAGGCTGGTCTCGAACTCCTGAGCTCAAACAATCCGCCCGCCTCGGCCTCCCAGAGTGCTAGGATTACAGGCGTGAGCCACCGCGCCCGGCCTTGTGACTGCAAATATTAAATGAAGTAAGACATAGGTAGGATTTTGGAGAATGAAATACCTGTGGCCCACAGCCATCTAGGATATGGGGTGGCTTATCTTGCAGGGACAGAGTTGAATGAATTTCCAGTGTCGGCTGCTGCCACCAGCTCAGCCTCCCAGTTAATAACATCTTCGGGGCTACAGACAGCAATCCACATCCCTGCCCCCTAATTAAGAGTCCTAACTGAATGCTAAGTGGGTTTGGTGGAAACCACACACAGCCGCTAAGGAAACCATCTGAGTTTCTAGAAGGCAATCAACCCTTTCTCCTCCCCCTTCCCCTTCCTTCTCGGCAGTGACCTAGGGCCAGACCTCATTCAGGATAGCCCAGCTTCCGAAGAACTCTGGGCAGAATCTCTCTCTCACGGATTCATCAACTCTAAGACAATTTACTTTAACTCATACCTGTGAAAATAGTTGAAACTAAGAGTGAAACTAAAGTTATTTCCTGCAGAGAAGCACCTCGAATAACTTGGATATTTATACAAGCAACAATAATCTAGAAGCAGGTCATTGTCAAGGGCGAGGGGAGGGGCGGAGTCTGTGATCACTAGCACCATCAGGGAGTTTAACCATTTCTCTGATACCTTGGGTGGGTATCAGAGACCCCAAAATGTGGGTCAATATAACCTGAAAAGTGTTGCACAATCTTTAAACACAGATGTTCCCTCTTGCTAAATTTTGGAGTTGAAAGAGATGGAGGCCATCCCTTCATTTTCGGCATGAAGATGGTCACTTGGCATTCTGAGATCACACAGCCCAGCGGCAGAGCTAGAAAAAAATAGGACTCGGCCGGGCGCGGTGGCTCACGCCTGTCATCCTAGCACTCTGGGAGGCCAAGGCGGGAGGATCGCTCAAGGTCAGGAGTTCGAGACCAGCCTGAGCAAGAGCAAGACTCGTCTCTACTAAAAATAGAAATTATCTGGACAACTAAAAATATATAGAAAACACTACCTGGGTATGGTGGCACATGCCTGTAGTCCCAGCTACTCGGGAGGCTGAGGCAGGAGGATCGCTTGAGCCCAGGAGTCTGAGGTTGCTGTGAGCTAGGCTGACGCCACGGCACTCACTCTAGCCCGGGCAACAGAGTGAGACTCTGTCTCAAGAAAAAAAAGAAAAGAAAAGAAAAGCAAAAAACGGGACTCAAGTATCCTGATGTAGACAAGATGTCCTTCAGTGACCCCTCTCTGTCTCTCCGTCTTGTGTGAGCTCACATGAACCCGCAAGCTCTTGGAGACTGTGATCTGGATAAAATGCCTTCTGGCGACAAGTCTTTCTACCCCAGTCCAGGATCACAGCACTTTGTTTCCTGTATTTTCCCAGGACCGTGCGGGGACTGTATCCATTTCCTCCCAGACTTTGTTGTCCCTCAGGAGAAAGGATGCTCACATAGTGAAAAGGGCCGGATGTTGATCTCTTTTCTAGAGCTGCTCACATTATTTATTTATTGTCCAACTGTCAGGTCTACTAAGTACTGAGATACAAAGAGGCCAAGAGAGACCTGCCCCTCTGCAGCTTGCCCTCCTGTGGGAGACAGACAAGCACAAGTGACTGTACTGTAAGTTTTAGCACAGAGCAACTGCAGGTGCAGAGAGTGGGCCATGAGGCAGCCTGGTTTTCTAACACTGGGACTACAGAGGGTTCTATACTGCAGACTGTAAAGAGGTGAGGGTGAGGATGCTGTTAGAGGTCAGCAGGGGTCAGATTACAAGGAGCATTCTATATCTAACGAAGGAGGTTAGATTTTATCCTGTGTGCTCAGGCCACACTTGTAGACTTGGGGGCAGGATCAGATTTCCCTGTTGGAAAGATCACATGGGTCTAATCGGCAAGGCCAGAGGCAGGGAAACCAGCCAGGGGGTTCTTGCAACAGTCAGGGAAGGGGGACGAGTTCCTGAGCCAGGAGGAGGAAGAGCCTGAAGAAAAGACCCAGGAGGTGGGAGGAAACGCAGGGTAACTATGTTTCACAGAAGAGGCTTCATCAAAAAGAGGAGTCAAAAGCACCCGGGCGTAGGAGGGGGTGGAGGACGGGAGGTTGCTTGTGGGTACAGCGTGTGTCGCTGCAGGTGCACGGAAGGCCTTGACTTTACCACAGTGCAATATATCAATGTAGCAAAATTCCACTTGCACCCCATGAATATATACAAATAAAAAATAAATGGGAAAACTCGCTCTCTCTGATGTTGGCTCTGCCTCTCTGGACTCTCCCCGGTGCAGCCCGGTGCTCCACCTCCGGGAAGGTGGCTTTGGTGCTTTGGCTTCTGTCACAATCCTGGGCGCCAGGTCCCTTCGCTCACGTGCAAACTAAGTCACGTCACGTGCAGTCAGATATCTGGGCTGTTGAGCCAGAAAGGGCTGCAGATTTTCCAAGATGTTTTCAATAAGAAACAGTCGCCCTGTGAGTTGGGAAAACGTCCACTTGGCAGATGGAAACGCTGAGGCCAGCTGGCCGAAGGCTTTGTATTAAATCATGCTGTACGCAAGCACGGAAAGCTCTGACTTCAGTCCACAGCAAACACAGAAAAATCAGTTTTCTGATTCTGGAAATGATGGCTTGGAGGAATTATGATTCACCCTTGGAAAGTGCTGAGAAATTAGTTGGTAGAGACCAAAGACAGATGTGAGAAGAATATAATCGAAGAGAGGCCACTGATTTGGATAAAATGCTTATTTACCTCAAACATCTTTCAAAGAGAAAAGAAAAAGAAACCAAGTAGTCAGTTGAGCATTAAAATTTTGTTTTCAGAGAGAAAAGGAAAAAAAAAAAAAAAAAAAGAAAACACCCAAGCAGTCAGTTGAACATTAAAAAAAAAGGCAAAAAAAAAAAAAATGACCATATTAGAATAAGTAGATACATCAAAAAGTCAGAAAGATAATTAAAGATGAGAATCTAATTACAGAGCATATAGGTTTAGACTAATAGTCAAAAGCTCTGCAAACACATTTGGAAAAAGAAAGATAATGCCAGACTTAGAGAAAGAGCCCCAACTTGTTTAGTGACTTCATCGCCACTTCCCTGGGGCTTGGTTTTCTCATTTTATGCCACCAGATCATCTCTAAGGCTCCTTTCCAATCCAAATTTGTGATTCTATAAAATAAATAGCTGAATGAAGATCTTTTATTTCCTTGCTTTTACCTCCAAAATTTCATTAGTCATTTTTGTAGAAAAAGTGAAAGTGACCTGGGAGCAAGAAAGAATGATTAAAATCCTCAATCTTACCACCGCGATGAGTATTTTAATGTTCTTCCAGATTCACATATACGTAAATAATATTGTACAAATTTTGTTATCTTTTTTTCAGTCAACAAAGCAGTGCCACGATGTTTTCTTGTCTTAGTTTGGTTTCCACACGGTGACAGCTGCCCTATAGCGTTGCCTAAACAAAAGCATCGGGTGTGATATTAGGTGCAGGGCGTGTGATAGTGCAAATGCGAGTGTGTCAGATTGGAAGAGATGAAGGAAATTGAGGAAAACAGTATCTTTCCTTGAGTGATGCCTTCTACTTTACAAAAGACCTATTGCAGAAAAGCTTGTATTCTGCTATTGCACCCACCTAGCACAGCGTCTAGCATATAGGAAAATCAACAAATGTGATTAAATACATGGAAAAATAAACAAAGATGCATTATTTTATATATTCCTTATAAAACTTGGATTAGGTAGGCCTCCTCATCACAAGTTTATGGATTTAACACGCTGCTTCTGTTCCCTTGGTAAAATCCATTATAATTTGAGTAGGATTTGCACAAACCGATCTCATTGGAGCCTCTCAACTATTCTGGAACTAAGTAGGGTGGATAGCATTAGTCCCATTAAAGAGAGGTGGAAGCTGAGGCTGAAATGGGAACAGATGGTCAATCAGTGGAAGAGCTTGATCTTGAACCCAAACCCATGACACATTATTGCTTCCCAACTGTGACAACGTCCTACCCCACCTTCCTTTAAGCAGTTTGCAAGATGGTGGGATGGAATCACCAAGGTGCTGGTAAATGCTTCACATTCAGCTCTGGGCTTGGGGGAAAGCCCTGGTGTGTAGAGTTTGCAGATTTCCTTAGTGTGAATACTCCCACCACGGCCAATCTGATACCACCAACATTGATGTCACTGAACGTAGAAATATGCACAATCGTCACAGGTGTCAACTGGCTCCAAGATACCCCTGGATGGAATAAACTTTCTTTCCAGCTAATCATGAATTCCTGGAGGCCAGGGACCACATCTCTGTTCAGTTTTCATAATGCCATGCACGTAGAAAGCAATACATAGGTGTCCAGGCTTGGCATAAGCGTTTAACCAGGGTTTGCTATTTAGTTTCTCTGTCTCTTTGGTTTCCTCACCAGTCAGCCTTCTTCCCCTGGACTTGGGGGAGTCCTTGGAGACAATCTGGTCACTTTGATCATTGCACTTTCCTTCCTCTCTGTTTGTGTCCTGGTCACAGTCTGGGCCTAATCAGAGAACAGAGGGCTTGGGGACCTTAGGGTCTCATGCTTTCTAGTCTTTTAAGATCAACCTTAGAGCCTTCCTCCTGTCCCAAGGCCCCGGCACCTGACTGCTTCCCAAAACGCCTGGGCAGTTGCTTCCAGGGGGTGGCAGGAGGGACAGAGGCAGCAGATGGAAACTGGGCCTGACCCTCAGGTCTGTGGGGCCATTTCTTCAAAACTGAACTGGCACAAAATCCATAAACTATTTGGAAACAGGGAAATCTGGCTGCTGGTTCCACCGACCGGGGCTACCAACCCTGGAGCTACCTTGTTTTCTCCTAAACATCTTACCGGGATTTCCTGCTGCAGGTCTTAACTAGTGTTGGTCTGCGCTGATTAAGAAACTGCATTTTCTTGAGGGCGGCATGTGCCGACCTCCGAACAGTGCCGAGCTAGGAGAAAAGTTGAGAAAAGACGGGCTTTGGCCCCATCTGCTGGAAACTTCTGTTTTTGCATGCAGTGGATGAATTTAATAAAACTGGCAGAAATTTTATATTCTGTTCTTTGATACTTGGTCGATTTTGAAATTCTCGTGTAAGAAGAAATATCGCAAACATACATTTAATGAATCATAACTTAAATATTAACTTCTCCTCTACTAAAACACGTATGGAATCTGCTTTCAGGCAAACATGGTTGCATTTTCATTCTACTTACTTTTCCTCTCCAACCTCCCCTCCCTTACAAATACCGTACTAACATCCAATAAAATAGTCACAAACTAGAGAAGGGATAACAGGAAAAACAAAAGCTGTCAAAGTCCCCTGGCCTGAAAATCAGGCCCAGAGAAACAGAGAGGTGATTCTCTATGCAAAGCCCACCCAGGGCAAGTGAGGACGGGGTGGACATGTCCTTCCAGAAATTTCTAAAATCAAGTGACTGCAAGAAAAATGGAAACAAGAAAAGTTATGCCAGCTGCACCTGCCAACAAGCCCCTGCTTAGCTGCAATTTTACAGGAGGGTGTCTCCCCATTGCCAAGCCTAGGACCTCCGGTGACCTGCCCGGGTTGGCAGAGCCTTCACCGGGCAAGTTCCACCTGCGGAGCCTGATCTACGAATGCCAAGCCCCACGGCTTCGTCTCCACACCAAGGAGCACAGACAACCGCGGGTTCTCTTCTCCCTCTTTTGAGTTTTAGTTCATGCAGATTCATTTTCAGTGACTTATTTGCAGGATGCTGATAAATAATTTTTTCTCACACCCAAAACACTAGACCTGTTCTTACAGTGCTATTGCCTGCTGTTTGCTGTCACTTGGTGCTTTTCCAAAGCTGCCATTGCTATGTCTCACACCACCCTGCTGCTCTTAGTGCCACAGATGAGAAACTGAGGCCCAGAGAAGGCTGCATGTCCAGACCACGGACCGGCCCCTCCGACTCCCAGGCTGGCTTCTCAGTGTCTCTGAGTGCCCTGTAGGGGCCGATGGGCCACAGGACCACAGTCTGCAGGGAGCTGCTGTCCCCACCCACCCCAGGCCACCTGGGCAGGTGCTCTGTGGGGCTGAAAGAGAAATGTAGGGAAGAGAAAACACTCCAAGGACACACTGACGAACACCTAAAGCTGAGTGTTGGGTCGATTCATGAGTTCACCAAGTATTTGTTGAGCACCTACTATGTGCCGGTAGCTGTGGGAAGATAAAACCCCACTGGGTCCTGTGTTGGCCTCAGGGGTTTTCAGTTAGAAGGGGCAGGTGAGACAGGTATAAATAAGCACAGTACAAAGCAGGAAATGGTCACTGCGGCAAGACAGACTGTGACAGGAGACCACAGAGAGGAGCTTCCCTTCTGCTGGGGGGGGGAGGGGACGGGAGAGTGCCCTGGTGGCCTTTGACTCTGCATGGGAGATGGGTGTGAAGAATGGCTGGATGGCTGGGCGAGGTGGCTCACGCCTGTAATCCTAGCACTCTGGGAGGCCGAGGCGGGTGGATCGTTTGAGCTCAGGAGTTCGAGACCAGCCTGAGCAAGAGCGAGACCCCGTCTCTACTAAAAATAGAAAGAAATGATCTGGCCAACTAAAATATATATATACAAAAAATTAGCCGGGCATGCTGGCGCATGCCTGTAGTCCCAGCTACTTGGGAGGCTGAGGCAGGAGGATCACTTAAGCCCAGGAGTTTGAGGTTGCTGTGAGCGAGGCTGACGCCATGGCACTCACTTTAGCCCGGGCAACAAAGCAAGACTCTGTCTCAAAAAAAAAAAAAAAGAGTGGCTGGATATCAGACAACTGTCGTGTGTGACAGTCACACTCGCTCACACCCAACAACACGCACATACACTCACGCTCATATATTCACACAAACATACACATGCACACACTCACACCCACATACACATATTCACATATGTGCACATTCACATACACACCCACATTCACACACATAGTCACATAACACACTTTCCCACACATACACACACACATACTCACATGCACACACCCACAAACTCACAGTTACACACTCAGGCACACACACATACTCACACCCACACGACACACGCTCCCACGCACATTAGCAAAAGCCACTCCCAGGCTCTCTCCAGCACATCAGAACCAAGCAAGTAATTTCAGGGCTTCAGAAATGAGTTCCAGGTCTCAATTTGATCCTAAATGCTTCACTGAAGTTAATAATATTTTCTGTGTGTAGGAGCAAGCAAAGTCCAATGCTTTCATGGCCTGGAAAGTTCCATCCATTGGCATCATGATCATGCAATGATTTAATCTGGGCCTCAAGCCAGGAGCCCCTAAATAGATCACAGGGTTCCCATCACTGCCAGGGGAGTGCTGGTTCCAAAGGGTGTTTTGGGGTTTCCTTGGAATTCTCTGTGGATGTTAGTTGGGGAGCAGGAAGTCAGGCTCTGAATAGAGATTTTATCCTTATTCCTCACTTGTCTTATTTCCAATCCATGAACTGGATCAGAAGTAGAATTCAGATTCATTCACTCATTTGACAAACATTTATTAAATACTGGCCCTGAGCCATGCCTTATATTAAGCACTGGAAATACATATACGATTAGAACCTGGTCCCTGTCCTCTCAGATAAGCTATGTAATAATAAAAGCATATTTAACATGAGCTCAGAGATCCTCAGTCCCTGACTTACTACCTATCCACCCCTTGTGCTTAGCAGTGTCTGAGATTTACGTGATGGAGTTTCGTAAGAGATTGTTGAATGAATCAACGGCCAATGATTAAGAATCTACCTGCAACAACAAGAATGGGTCCACTTTAGAAGAGAAATGGCAACAGTATGTCATCAACAAGGACTACGGCAACATGCAAATGCAGGACACATTGCTACTGCTTATTAAAGAAATAAAATACAAATAACATAGGCACCAGGGAGAACTGGGATGCCAAGAAGCACTGGGATGTCTTCATTGGAAGTAACCATCTGAGCTCAGTTTTAAGGGACAAGTAGAATTCATGGATGGATAAAGTAGGAAGGCCAGTCCCAGGGCGGGAACGATGTGGGCAGAGGCTCTAAGAAGTGACAGATCACAACCCGTCGTGTTGTAGGTGGAAATTCAGGATGAGTGTGGACAAGTAGGGAGACGGTGCCAAAAATCTGGCCGAAGAAATTTGTTTTCCTTTGGCCATGGTTAGGGGTTCGGACTTCCTCCCACAGGCGATGCCAAACCTCTGATAGGTTTTTGAACTCACTGTGTTAGTGACGTGGAAAGACCTGGAGGAGGTGTGGGTGGCTGCAGGAGACACTAACACAGGGTGACAGGGGTATACGGGAGACATGATGCATGTACGTACAAAAGAGATCGGCCATGGCCAGGCATGGTGGCTCATGCACTTTGGGAGGCTGAAGTGGGAGGATCACTTGAAGCCAGGAGTTTACAACCAGGCTGGGCAACATAGTGAGAACCCATCTTTACAAAAAATGGAAAAATTAGCCAGGTGTGGTGGTGCACGCCTGTAGTCCCAGCTGCTCAGGAGGCTGAGGCAGGAGGATCGCTTGAGCCCAGGAGTTGGAGGTTGCAGGGAGCTGTGATCACACCACTGTGCTCCAGCCTGGGCAACAGAGCAAGACCCTATCTCAAAAAAAAAAAAAAAGAAAGAAAGAAAGAAGAAAAGGGTCGGCCTGGAAGGTGTGCCAAAGTGAAAGATGTTTAGAGCATATGGCTGAGGTGCCAAGGTCTCAAGCTCTAGAATCAAACAGATCCAAGTCTCAGTCCTGATATCTATTTATTATCTACCAAGACCTCCAGCAAGCTCTCTGTGTCTCACTTTCCTTAGCTATAGAAGGCTGCTAATTATAATACCTACCTCATATAGTTGGTATAGCAAATGAAAATGCTAGGGATTAGCATGCTGTCTGCACTCAGTAAATATTAGCTATGAGATCACTCTCGATCAGGCATGAGGGGGAGAGGGAAGTCAGAGAAGACTCAGGCTTTTAGACAGAGCTGGAAGGGGAGAGATGGTATCCTGGCTCTGGATGGGGAACCCAGGTGCAAAAACGCATCTGGGGAGACCCACGAGTTCCAGTTTTGTTACTTTATTATTTTTTGAGACAGAGTCTCACTCTGTTGCCCGGGCTACATACAGTGCCGTGGTGTCAGCCTAGCTCACAGCAACCTCAAACTCCTGGGCTTAAGCGATCCTCCTGCCTCAGCCTCCCGAGTAGCTGGGACTACAGGCATGCGCCACCATGCCCGGCTAATTTTTTCTATATATTTTTAGTTGGCCAGATAATTTCTATTTTTAGTAGAGACGGGGTCTCGCTCTTGCTCAGGCTGGTCTCGAACTCCTGACCTCGAGTTATCCTCCCACCTCGGCCTCCCAGAGTGCTAGGATTGCAGGCGTGAGCCACCGCGCCCGGCCCCCAGTTTTGGAAATGCCAAATTTAAGAGGCCTGGGGGACATCCATGGAAGGGACTATCAGGCGTTCAGAAGAGGGATCAGGGCTGGAGTTGGAGACGGGAGGAATGCACAGCATGTAAGAGGAAACTGGAGCCGGCAGAGGACGCGAAGTCATTTGGACAGAGAGCTTAGAGTAGGAAGAGGAGAGAACCCAGAGCCCCCGGCACGCAGCGGTGGCAGGAAGAAGGAAGCCGGGCAGGGATGCTGCAGGGACTGCGGCAGCTGGAGGAGCGTGGCCATCCAGAACGGACCCTGCCGGGGAGAGCAGACCGCAGCCGGCGCCCGCTGGGTGCTGCACTTCCGGTTGAGCAATTCACAAAGGTAGGCAAGAGGCCCGCTTGGCCTCACGAAACTTACAAGACTCCGGGAGCTCCAGAAATCCCATTTCAGCGGCTGCAATTCTGCTTCATGGCCTCGTTTCTTTCTTCGCTCTTTCTTATAAATACTCTTCCATCTTTGCCTATAGGGTCGGGGCTGTGGCCCAGAGGCTCAGCCCTCCGTGCAGGGGGGCAGGTCTGCTGAACGCATTACGTGGGTGGGCCGGAAGTTGCCTTCTAGATCCTTGGAGCTTCCTCCCAGGAGCCACACCGCCCCCGACAGGCAAGTAGTTTGAGAAGAGAATGAAACGCTCTGTCTGGAAGGGCAGGAAATGTTGGAGGTCTCTAGGAATGAAATGCAGCATCCTCGGGCTAGCAAAAGATACATGCATTTCCAATTCACTTTAAAGGAAGTCTAGTTTTGCAACAAAGCCGCACGTGTCTGTATTTGTGCAAGTCGAATGATGAAATGTAAACACAGGTTAGAAGGAGCCTCACCGAGTGGGAACTGACGTGCTCACACCCTCAGCAGGTTGGTGGGGAGAGCTGTACCGCCCCCACCCCAATGCCTGTCAGATTCTCCCCCAGGGCGATTGAAAGGCCACCCCAGTTCCAATCTGTAAACGATGCTTCCTGTATCCACCTTTATGTTGCAATCAACTAACTGTCCGGCTGCAACCTGGGCCTCCTATTTCCCCTAGGTCGGTTCTTGCTCCTACTCTGATGAGGGCACGTGGACTGCATGATTCGAACAGTTATTTCAGTACTGCGCCAGGAAACCTTGCAATACCAGTGAAATCCAGTTTGGTTAACTTATAGGCCCATAACGATGATGAGGAGGAAGGGGATCAAAAAGATGAACAAATGGGTCTCTCTGCTTAAAGGGCCAGGACTTGTTTTAAGTCTTTACATGCAATTACTTGATCCTCACGACAACCATCACAAATGAGGAAACTGGGACAGAGAGGTTAAGTCACTTGCCCACGAGTGCACAGTGACAGAGTGGTAGAGGCAGGGTTTGAAGCCAGGCAGCCTGCCTGCCGGGGAGCTGTCCCTTCAGACACTGTGGTGGCTGCATCTCTCTGGATGATCTCATGTGACTTGATTAGCTTAACGCACCTTTCTGGGCTCAGGGGTACCTAGTTCCTTCTCTCAAAAGTTCCCTCTTCTGGCAGGTAACTGCTAACTGCCCCCTTTGGAGACCACTTCCATCTCTGTCCGTGTGAGGCGGGCTGTGTCCAAGACCATCCACCGGAAGAAAAGGCAGAGAAGCCACACTTGCTGGGTCTCAGGGGGAGTCGAGGACATGAGGACCAGTCGGGAAGCCACTGAAACGGGCTGAGACCTGCATTTTGGTTTGGGAGACCATGGACAAGGTAGAGGTGAAGGACTGTTCTCAGTGGGCCAGTCTTCCAACTTTGGAGAACATTCTGGGTCTCAGCTGCCTTCCCAGTCCTCAGGTTCTACTGGCTGCTTTTCTTTCTTGTTGGTACTGGTTTTCTTTAAGATCTGCCGCCCTATCCCCTCCTCTGTACCTAATTCACGGTGGGCGCCACACCTTTCTAGATCCTGATCCCAAAGCGCCTTGGACAGCCTGTGACTCATAAACCAAGAGCTATAGGGTGGCAATCTTCTGCCTGCCACTCGGTTGCAGACGCAGAATCTCCTTTCCAAAAGAAGAAATGGGACAAATTGTAAATTATGCACCTAACAACAGAGCTTCAAAATATACACAGCAGAAACTAATAGACCGTAAGGAAAAAATAGAAAAACACACAAACTTGGAGATTTACACACTTCTCTCTCAGTAGTTGAAAGAATAAGTAAACAATCAGTAGGAATAAAGAAGATTTGCACAACAATATTGACCAACATCATTTATGGAACGTGCCTCCCAGCTACAGTATAATACACGTCTTTTCACGCGCACACAGAGCATTCACCAAAGTAGACCATATTCTAGGTCATGAATAAACTTTTGATGAATACTGAAGTAGCTCATTTTCTAGGTTATAAATAAAGTTTCAGTGAGC
Organism: Lemur catta; assembly: GCF_020740605.2. Taxonomy (NCBI): domain Eukaryota; kingdom Metazoa; phylum Chordata; class Mammalia; order Primates; family Lemuridae; genus Lemur; species Lemur catta. Next base: position 9,525,474 of record NC_059152.1, on the reverse strand, counting down.
TTAAGAGGATTGACATCATACAAAGTATGTTTGCTGACTGCAATGGGATTAAACTAGAAACCAATAACAGAAAGATACTGGGATATATTTGCAAATTTAACAACACATTTCTAAATAACTCAAAATATTCAGAAATTAAACAAAATACTTCTAAATAACTTATGTGCCAAAAAGAATCAGAAAGGAAATTAGAAAATATTTTTAACTGATTGAAAATGAAAAGGCAGCATATCAAAATTTGGGAGACGCAGCTAAAGCAGTAGAGTACAGATAGCAATAGATGCTTCTGTTAGAAAAGAGGAAAAGTCTCAAATAAATTCTCTAAGCTTCCTCCTTAAGAATCTAGAAGAAGAAGGGCACACTAAGCCCAAAGTAAGCAGAAGGGAATAAAATAATGAAGATAAGAGCAGAACTCAAAGAAATAGAATCAGAAAAATAATAGAAAAAAAATTGGTGAAATGAAAATCTGGTTCTTTGAAACACCAATAAAATTGATCAACTTCTAGCCAAACCGATCACGAAAAAAGGAGAGAAAGCATAAAGTATCAGTATTAGGGATGAAAGATGGGGCCAGGCGCGGTGGCTCACACCTGTAATCCTAGCACTCTGGGAGGCCGAGGCGGGTGGATCGCTCGAGGTCAGCAGTTCAAGACCAGCCTGAGCAAGAGTGAGACCCCGTCTCTACCAAAAATAGAAAGAAATGATTTGGACAGCTAAAAATCTATATAGAAAAAATTAGCTGGGCATGGTGGCCCATGCCTGTAGTCCCAGCTACTCGGGAGGCTGAGGCAGGAGGATCGCTTGAGCCCAGGAGTTTGAGGTTGCTGTGAGCTAGGCTGATGCCACGGCACTCACTCTAGCCCGGGCAACAAAGCGAGACTCTGTCTCAAAAAAAAAAAAAAAAAGATGGGTGATCACTACAGATCGAAGGGGTCACATCCTTCAAAAGGTGGTTAGTTGTCATTCATGTCCTCTGTCCCCTTGCTGTGGCTGGACCTCAGACTTGATGCTTTGATGCAGACAAAAGTCACCTGCTAGGGGATGAGACTTCATGGAACAGAGACAACTGCCTGTCTTGTCCCATTTCTCCAACTGCTTCTAGAAGCTGAAATAAACTTCTTTCTTGTTTGCACTATCGTAATTTGAGGTCTCTGTTATAGTAGCAAGTCCTCTATAGTATTTTAATAATATGGTGTGTATTTATAGTATTACCACTGCTAATAATGATAATTAACATACATCTAGTACTTATTATGTGCCGAGCACTATTAACTAACTCGTTAAAGCCCCACAACAGCCCTAGGAGGTCAGTACCAAAATTGTGCCCATTTTACAGATGAGAAAACTGAGGCACAAGGAGGACAAGTAATGTGACCAAGGTCACACTGCTAGGAGAGTGGCAGAGCTGGGACAAGAACCCAGGCAGTCTGACTCAGGAGTCTGTGTTCCTAACCATCACATTCATAGAAAACAATTCTGGAAGGATAAATTCGAAATTACATCTGGAGTATGGAATATAGGGAAGGGGGAGGGGACACTTTTCTTTTTACTTTATGCTTTTCTGAATGTTTGACTTTTTTTTTATAGCGGTCATGCATCATTTTTATAACTTATAAAAGGAAAATTTAAAAAAAGTCTAGAGATTGTACTGAAAAATAAATGCAACGGAGCATGGTTACATTTAGCTTAAAATACAATTAAAGAAAAAAAATCTGCTTCTCAGGCCTAGTTGCTCACCTGGCCCTGCAGAGCAGCAGAGTGCTCCGTGGTCAGCCCCGATTCTCCGAGGGGACAGAGTGAAGGATGGATTTGTCACGAAGCCCAGTGGCGTGGGGCTAAACGTGCTTTGCAGATGGGCCAGCCCAGCAGGCTGATGCTATGGTTGTCCAAACAACCGGCTGAATACAGTTCTCATTTCTCATCCTTTGTTTTGCCATAATATATTTTCAGTGTAAACCCAGAGAGAGAGAGACAAAAATCCTCAGTCGACCACTCGTCCCTTGAGAGGGTCTCGGGCACGCAGCCTCTCTTACATTTGTAAATATTTAGCACTCTGGTTCCTGGAAGAAGATAAGTCCTTGTCCCTCATAAACCTTCCTGTGCATGCAGCTCCACGGGGCGTGTGCTCCGAGCCAGAGCTTAGCACCATATTTGGGCCGAAATGAATGGGCGGCTGATTGTTTTAGTTTTATATCTTCTAACTGGAACGAAGGGCATTTGGTTCCCACAGTTGCAGGGTCTGCAAGAGTAAATGGACTCGGGGGTTTCTGTCCATTTCTGAAGCTGCAGTTTCACCGCCGAGGGGGGCGGCGTGTGCATCACACAGAACCGCGTGCGAGCCCTGGGCTGGCATGTTTTAAGCCAAAAGGACATTTTGGACTCGAGCTAGACTGCTTACAGAAAATAGGATTTGAACAAGTCTTAAGTTTAAAACAAAAGTCCACCCACAATACAATGTATTCCCTTTTTAAAAAAAATGATATAATAATCACTGTTTTTCATTTTAAGTTTCAAATATATAATTTAGATTTTTTAAAAATTTGCTTTTTATAAAAAATAACGTAATAATCGGTTTTCTCCTTGACAGTGTGGAATAATGCTGTCTGGGCAAAGGAAGACTCCCCATTTTGTGGGCAGTAATTTTAAATTATCTTTGCTTTAAACACATCCCGACAGACACCATTTCTGTCTCAGGACCTTTCTGAGCACTGAGACCAATGACTTGATCATTAATGTGGTACATTTTGTTTGTTTGTTTTATAAAGATAGGGGTCTCTCTATGTTGCCCAGGCTGGTCTTGAACTCCTGGTCTTAAGGGATCCTCCCTTCTCGACCTCTCAAAGTGCTGGGATTACAGGCAGGAGCTGCTGCGCCCAGCCCCCAACATAGTACTTGATCTTAACACCACAAGAAGGTTGTTTTGTTATCTGTTGGCTCCTGTTTGAGTGAGTCATTCTCATTAAGTAAACTTTGCTTTGAACAAGATGATTTCTGTTCAAAATATGTTCAGTTTGGTAAGCATTTAATGAGCAACTACTATGTGCTTACGCCTGAGATGGAACCTACAGTAAACAAGGAACACAAAGTCGAGTGAGGAAGGAGATATTTTTTAAATCAACACAATGATGAAAATATACAGGTGATACCATTTGCTGTGGTCTGAACGTGTCCCCTAAAATTCATGTGTTGAAACTTAATCCTCAACACAACAGTGCTGGGAGGTGGGGCCTCATGGGAGGTGTTGAGGCCATGAGGGTTCTGTCCTCGTGAATGGATTAATGCTGCTATGCAAGGTGCTCACGGGAGTAGGTGGGCTCTCTTCTGCACTTCTGCCATGTGAGGTTGTAGCAAGAAAGCCCACACCAGATGCTGGTGCCTTGATCTTGGACTTCCCAGCCTCCAGAGCTGTGAGACAATAAATTTGTGTTCTTTGTAAATTACCCAGTCTCAGGTATTCTGTGATAGCAGCACGACATGGACTAAGACTCCATTCTAAGGCATAAGCCATCACGTCCATCTTCTTAGGCTAAGGGAAAAACAAAGAAAACTTGAGACAGAAGGCAACAGTTGAGCAGGGTTTTGAGAGATGAGTCGGAGAGCACACAAGGCTGAGGAGGACAAGGGCATCCAGGCAGAAGGGACAGGCCAGGACGGGGAGGCGTGGGACAGCACAGGCTTGGGGACCTGTGAGTTGTGTGGAATGGCCAGAATGGGAGTGAGGGGCTGGGCAGGGCCCTGCCCTCCCCAGTAAGGAGCTTGGATCTTCCCCTGGGCCGAAGGCCCCTGGTAAGCACAGTCCTAGGGCCATTGTGGTCTGTGACAAAGTTTTCATTGAGTCTGCAGTGAAATTGTTAAAGATTACATTTGTTATAATTACATATTATTATATAATATAATTACATAGTCTACATATCATTACACATTACATATGTAATTTTAAACATATATAACTTATATAAAGTGAATTTTTCTTAGAGCTAACCATATTTAATTAGAAGGACTCTCTTTTATTCTGATTCTATGGCATTCCTGTATTTTGGTGTTCAAATGCCCTGTCAGTAATCAAATAATGGTGACAAAAAGTTAGCCATTCAGTCCTCTCAGTTTTTGCTTAAACTTTCATAGGCCCAGAGATTCCAAAATTCTGGGCTTCACTAAGACAGGGTTATTGAAGGGAGCTGGTAAGATCAGATTTGTATTTCTGAACCACCCCCGGCCCAGCGGTAGGGGGTCGGGGACTGGGCGGGCAGACTGGAAACAACTGAGGATCAGGAGGACAAGAGTTAACGGGCCCAGCTCCCGATGTCACTTTCTGTTTGTATTTCAGCATAGACAGCAGCCTCTTCGCCTGAATTCAGACAACCCAAGTCACAGCTGGCCTGGAGTCGGCGGCTGGAATGTTCTGGAACAGAGAGGAGCCATCTGCATCCTCTTCCTACTGATGGACGTTGATGGGGGTGGACGGAGGTGTCTCTCCCTTCCCGGGAAGTTGTCAATTTTCCCTCCTCCACTACAGATCCTGAAAAACAACTACCCGAAGCATCTAACCCTTTCCCACGTGGTTCTTTCAAAGCCAGAAGCTTTCATTTTGAATGGGAAATCCTTCATTTCCTCCCCCCTTATTTCAAGTCAGAGAGGTTGCCTGAATGTTCGAATGGAGCTTTAAACTCTCCCATAAAACGAGACCCTGCTCATCAGCTTGTGTTCCCGCCTCTGGCTCTTCCCTGCTGACCGGGAGTGGGCGCAGCCTGGGTTAAGTCATGGCCCAGACCTGACTGAGTCAGACACGATGACCTTGGCCCCGCACTGATACCAGATCCTTTCTGGTGTAAGAAGAGGGAGGCGCAGGACGGAATCAGGCTCAGGACGTGGGAGGAAGTTCAGGGGCCGGGTGGTGCCAGGAATATCCTCTTCCAACAGCCACACCTCTGCCCACTCCCCAAATACCACGTAAGCACACACATGCAATACGCCATGCACACCACACACACACCATGTATGCACACCTGAATGCACACCATGCCTGCACACACACCAAACATGCATGTACCACTCACGTGTGCACACACACACACACCGCACACCACACATGCATGCACCACGCACATGTACATCAGCACATGCATACACATATCCACACCACACACATATACACACACTACTTACATGCACACACATATACATTCACATGCATACACCACACACACACTGTACACACATATACCACATACATACACATGTCACTTACATGTACATACACATTTGCATGCCATGCCATACATATGTCACATGTGCACACACATCCACACCCACCACATATGCACATACATACCACACACATGCATGCAGCACACACATACATCACATGCATGCACATACCACACTCACATGAACACACCTCTACCACATGCATGCATACACCACACATGCATGCATACACCACACATGCATGAGCAGACACACTGAAAGAGGTCAGTCAGTCACATTTGCAGGGGAAAACCACAGCAGTACCTCAGGGAGGGTGAAGTCTTCCTGGCATCTAATTTGATGAACATCTGAGAGCTCTGGGTGATACCGTAAGCAATGTCCCCAACATCCTCCCGGAGGGTGTCGCTTCCAGAATCCCCTTTGGTGAGCCCAGAACAACTTTATATGAGCCAAGGAACGACACCATGAGTAGACCTTACTCGGGGACAAATAACCTGGTCAAGAATGTTCTACGCTCATCAGAAGGATGAGTGAGACTGAATGTTTCAAACAACTCGCCTTAAAACCTTGACTTTGAACCAGGCTTTCGCTGTTAGCTGGCAAAGCGATCTTTAGAGAAGACTGTGATCAGGCCCCAAGTGCTACTGGCGAAGGCCGGGGCCACATTCTTGCAGATGCAGGAAAAACCTACGGGTGGAGGGTCAGCATCTGGAACTTTTAGGATGTTTTTTTGCCTAAAAGTAGCTAAAACTCCTACTCCAAATGACTTGAGCCAAAAAGTCATTTATATTATCTTATAACCAGAAATCCAGAGGGAAGCTGGGTGGCCCCACAATGTGTTAAACTGTGGGGGCCTAAGACTTTCAGGCAATTGTCGGACACTAACTAAACCACCCTCAACAAATTAGTGAAAACCAACCAGCGGTAGCCTTTCCAAATTACTTATATTTATTATATATTCATTGTTGTTCAGCATAACAGTGATCTATATAGAATTAGTCTACCTGGACTAAATGTTTCTATCAATATGCATACCACATATATAATATTCCTTTTGTGCACAGATTAAAGGTTACCTGAACTTCCCAGTCTAAGCCACCAAAAGCCGTGATGCTCTGTGGATTGTCACCAGGGCTCAGGGAGGCAAGGGCAGAACTAGAGAGCATGTGTGTTTGGAAACTTTTAAAGCAGTTTGGGGCCGGGCATGGTGGCTCACACCTGTAATCCTAGCACTCTGGGAAGCCGAGGCGGGAGGATCGCTCGAGCTCAGGAGTTGGAGACCAGCCTGAGCAAGAATGAGACCCCGTCTCTACTAAAAATAGAAAGAAATTATATGGACAACTAAAAATATATACAGAAAAAAAATTAGCCAGGCATGGTGGCACATGCCTATAGTCCCAGCTACTTGGGAGGCTGAGGCAGGAGGATCGCTTGAGCCCAGGAGTTTGAGGTTGCTGTGAGCTAGGAAAAAGCCACGGCACTCTATCCCGGGCAACAGAATGAGACTCTGTCTCAAAAAAAAAAAAAAATGTAGGATGTCTGTCCATTTAAAGTTTTCCTTTTAATTGTATTGTGGGGGTGAGGGAAACTTCCTCTTCATCCCCGAAGTTTCACGGAAAGATCAACTCATAATAAGGCAGATTAATAAGAGAAAAAGATTTATTTACCATGCTTGAGGGGAGAGTCACAGAGTGACTACCCAACATCCCAGTGGGGTCCAGAAGTTTCTATACCCTCATTTTAGAGGGGAGGAGGAGACGACGAATATAGGTAATTCTTTTTAGGGGCAATAAGTGGTTACTAAGGAGGATATATCCTTGGGAGAATGAATGGATGGGGGGAACTAATGGACTTGTAAATGATTATCTTTGGAAATTACTAATAAATTAACCTGAGAGACAGGTATTATATTTGAAATTACACGGGCCAGGGCTGGTTGCTTTCTTGATCTTCTTTCCTGCACTATAGTGAGATAACAGGGAGGGGAAGGAAAAGCAATTGCTCATTTTGATGGGTTCGTCTGGTTTTATTCAGACAGAGGGACAGCCCTGCCAACGGTTCATCTCTAAGGGCCTATAATTCAAAGTACTCTTCATACCAAGGAGTCATATTTTGGGGTGAAAATTCCTGAAATCCTTCATTATCTTACAAAAGTATCATCAGGCTACAACAGATTGGACACCTTAAAACTGGTCCTTCGCCAGGGGTAGGCTGAAAAGCTCCCTTCCAGGGGGACATCTGCGTCTGTCCCTCCTCAGTCATGGTGCGGGTGTAGCTGTGCCCCCCCTCAGAGGCTGTCCCCGCCCTCACTCTGGAACAGGTCCTGTGCCAGGGCTCTCGTCAGAGCAAAGTCCAGATTTTACCATCAAGCACTGGAAAAGTGGAGACTCGGCACGCACACCGCAGGGGCAGCTTCTGCCATCAGCTATGAGAAGTTGGTTCTTCTTCTCTGTACAGGGAGACTCCCTATCTGTGATTTGTCCCCTCAAGGTATTGAGCTTGGTCCATCACTACGATCCCTCTCTCATCTAGTAAGTCTGGATGTCAGCAGCTAGGCAGTGGGGACAGCTCCATGCAGTCCTTGGGGACCCTGCAGCTCACCACAGCACCCTCCTTGGGTGTACCTCATGATTCAAGTTGACTGCCGGAGCTCCAGCTACCACACCAGCATCCCAGGCAGCAGAGGAAGAACAGGACTTCCCAGAAGTCCCCCACTAGGTAAATATTAAGGACACTCTAGGCGTATCTTTTAACAAACTGTTCATGTCACAGCATCTGATGGTTTTCAAGTTTGTTGGCACGGTTTCTAAAGCCAGGTCTTTTCCCACCTGGCCATTCAGGCACGAGTAGGACATAGCTCAAGGTGCTGTATGATTCTTCCCAGCGTTAGAATGAAGACAGGGTTGAAGGCCCTTCCTTTATCAGTTTCCATTGTCTGGATTTAAATTTTCTTTATTCTCCTACCTTTGTTCCTATGTAAGTCATGGCTAGTTTGTAATCATGAAATGGGCCGAATACAGGAAGTCTCACTGTGATGGGAGTGACCCTGCCAGGAACCAGGAAAGAAGGCCCCGTCCTGACCTCCAGCAGACCTTCAGCTTCCATCTGTGATTCTCCATCTCGGGTGCTTATCAGTCTCTTTCCAGCTCCACCTGCACTTGCTCCCTCACCCCGTGCCCAGATCTCCTGGCACACCCAGGCTTATCAGCATCTGGGAAAGGTGATTCTCACTCAATATGCTTCTCTCTCTCCTCCCTGCTTCCCCACCTGTCAGCCCACTCTGCTGAGACCGACTGTCCTAGAGGACAGCTCGATGGACTCTCTTGTCCCTTGTGCGGTTGCTGGATAGCTGAAGAGGCTCCTGACCAGGCGGAGAAGTCAGCCCTGTGGCTAAAGCCAACGTCTCCAACTCTGGGAGCAGCAACCTTTTCAGACAAAGACAAAGCAAGTTCATTGTTGAAATGAGTCACCCTTTTATAGCTTTGTAATGGAAAGAAGCCTGTGTTGGAAGACCCGGCATTGCCTCTAGCTAACTGGATGTCCTTGGGCAAAGCATTTACTCTGAGTTTCAGCATCCTCCTCTGTACAGTGGCAATAAAAATACTCCTGCAGATTAAATGAGATTGTAGGTATACTTTGTGCACTAAAGACTTCTCAGACAAGATGAGGTGTTATGACAATCATTGGTATAACAGGGTGTAGGCAAGGCAGAGATGAATCTTACTGGAGGAGACGTTTGGGAAGGATTTTTGCAGAAGGTGGATTTGAGTTGGATCGGTAGGAAGGTTAAATTAAGGTAAGAATTAGGAAAGAATAAGAGGAAACTAATGCTATCTATACTTGCAGGGTGTCTTTAAAGCTTATAAATATCTGTGTTTAGTATTTCTCTTTTTTTTTTTTTGAGACAGAGTCTCACTCTGTTGCCCGGGCTAGAGTGCCGTGGCGTCAGCCTAGCTCACAGCAACCTCAAACTCCTGGGCTCAAGCGATCCTACTGCCTCAGCCTCCCGAGTAGCTGGGACTACAGGCATGCGCCACCATGCCCAGCTAATTTTTTCTATATACATTTTTAGTTGTCCATATAATTTCTTTCTATTTTTAGTAGAGACGGGGGTCTTGCTCTTGCTCAGGTTGGTCTCGAACTCCTGAGCTCAAACAATCCCCCTGCCTCGGCCTCTCAGAGTGCTAGGATTACAGGCATGAGCCACCGCACCCAGCCGTAATCTGGTATTTTCTTTTGCTATTTAAGGACGCTATTTTGACATATGGTGAACTCTGAATAAGATCTGTAAGTTAGGTTACAGCATGATATCAATGTTAATTTCCTTAGCTTGGCAGTTGATAGTGGCTATGTAAGAGAATATTCCAGTTTTAAAGAAGCATACAGTATTCAGAGGTAAAAGGGTATCATGTTTGCAATGTACCCTCAAATGGTCCAGATGAAATATATATATGAATATATAATATGTATTTGTGTGTGGAGAAAGAGAGAGAGAAATAAAGCAAATGTGGCAAAATGTTAACACTGGGGGAAATTTGGGTGAAGCATATATGGGAATTTTTTGTATTATTTTTGCAACTTTTATGTAAGTCTGAAAATTACATCAATCAAGAGTAAAAATTAGGCCGGGCGCGGTGGCTCACGCCTGTAATCCTAGCACTCTGGGAGGCCAAGGCAGGTGGATTGCTCGAGGTCAGGAGTTCGAGACCAGCCTGAGCAAGAGCGAGACCCCCGTCTCTACTAAAAATAGAAAGAAATTACCTGGCCAACTAAAATATATATATACAAAAAATTAGCCGGGCATGGTGGCGCATGCCTGTAGTCCCAGCTACTGGGGAGGCTGAGGCAGGAGGATCGCTTGAGCCCAGGAGTTTGAGGTTGCTGTGAGCTAGGCTGACGCCACGGCACTCACTCTAGCCCGGGCAACAGAGCGAAATTCTGTCTCAAAAAAAAAAAAAAAAAAAAGAGTAAAAATTAAAACAACACAAAAGGCAAGTGGAACTCCAGTAGCTGGAGGTCTGATGATAATGAATAGGAAAACATCCACAGGAAAACAGGATGTAGAAATAGAGGGATGAAACTTGACCCCGAAAAGCTTGGCATCTTCCAAATCAAACACGTCGACGGACAGACTTGTGCTTCCCCGAAGTATGTTTCACCCAAATCTGCTTTGAACATACAACAAACTGAGCACCAAGACTGGCTTAATTGTCATCTGTTGTCAGGGTGTGTTCATTTAGTTTATGTCATCTTTACCTGAGATCACAATTGAGCTTAGGTTGTTTACAATATTCATGAACTAGGTGAAGTCCCCTGGAATTGGACACTAACACATTTAACTCTACACGACGTCTGGAAAATAAAGGAAACTTCCATGGCCATATGTGGTCAGTGGCCAGAGCTCACAGGAGAGTGAGATTGGAATGGACGCCTTCTTCCGAGACATGGCCAATTGGGCTGTTTCCCCACTCAGCTGCCTGGACTTTAGTCTGTAGAACCAGATAGAAAAGTTACCTTGGGTTCTCATAGACACAGCCTGAGACTTGCTTCCTAAATTTTGTCTTCTGGTCTCGTTGGGATGACAGCAGTCAAAGGAATACAAGTCTCAAAACAGCAGGGTTTTGCTTTTTTTAAAAAATAAAGCTGATATATTATGGAATTATGGGTGTAGTTGCTACTGCAGATATCAAATGATTCTCGAAAGTATTATTGAGTGCTGAAATGGTTAACTTTTATTAATGTGCACACAGCATTGGGCTAGGCTCTGTGAATTTAGGCAAACAAATAAAACACATGGTCCTTGCCCCAAAGAGTTTACGTGTGGGAAAAATACATGAAACTAGAGAAAGAGACAAAATTTTTATATGCACTTAGAAAATGTCCAGAGCATGATATGAAATGAAGTATTCTATGACGAAAATTATGATTGTGCACCAAGTGTATTTGGAAGTGCAAATTCTAAAAAGAGTGACAGGGACATAGCCCACACTGTTCTAGGAGGAGACATAGAATCAATGTCATGTCCCCTAAGGATTGTGCAATGTGATGTAAGTGTAGGGCTATAAATAGTAAATGACAAGAGTTTACAGTATATACTAGAATTACTCAGGCCAGACGATACTTATGAAAAACGGGAACGCAAACATGCATAAATCGAGCATGGATGTTACATAAACAATCGAGAAAATATATCTTGTGGGTGGAAACAGGGACAAACCGCTCCTTCCATAGAAAGGCAAGATGGTGTGGCAGAAAGGACATTAGCTTTAGCTCTGCAAACCTCATTTTCCCCCTGCCTACCATGGGGCTACTAGCTCGTGCCATTGTTACTGGTATTAAATTCAATGCTACATAAAGCATCTAGCAGAAGCAGGCATTCAACAAGTGGTAACCCTTGCTGTTCTTTGGGTATCTGTAAACACATTGACCGCCACACAAAAAAGCCCAGAAACTTCTCCTTGGGGCCACAGTGTTTTATTATGAAAACAGAATAGAAACATTGAATGTAATTTAAAGGTGAACATAAATAGAAAAACAAAAATTTATTGACTTCTGTTTATATAATCTACATTTTTAGAATTAAATCGTCAATATTAATTGTAGCAATAAGAACACCAACAAGTGAGGGTTTATATATGCTTCACGGAGCCCTGGGGTCAAAACTAAGGTGAGTTAAATACAACTCTCAGGGCAGTTAATGTGTCAAAGCATCGTACCGTGTTATGGTGTCTGTCTCCCCAACAGATTGTGAACTTCTCACAGAAGGGCTTGTGCCTTCATGGTTTTGGTATCATGAATCCCTAGCACAGTGGTACTCATGGTAGATTCTCAGTAAATGTTGACATACTAAGAATGAAAACGGTACCTTTAGGCAATGATGATAGCTTACTATTAACTGAATACTTCCTGCCCAGCTAGAAGCATTTCATGGATCACCTTAGCTAATTCTCACAACAGTGCTTTGATACTAGGTATGAACATCCCATACAAATGACAAAGACACCGAGGCTTGGAAACCTGCCCACGCTTATACAGCAAACGGGGAGCCCAGGCCCCAGCCCGGGTGACTCTGGGGGGGGGGGCGGGAAATCTGTACTGTGCTGAGCCAGCAAAGCAGAGAACTGCTCTCCTCCCGGATTCGCCCAGGAAAATTCCATGGACCAATGGGAGTTTCAGAAGCTGTCTGTGTACCAAAAAGGGAGAGAATTTGTGAGAGGAGCAAAAGCATTCCCGGCAGGAACAGCAGCTTCAGAGACAGCCTCGAGGTGTGACACAGAGGAGGGTGGGGTGGGGGTTTGGAACGAGGACAGTCTGCTGTGCGCAGGTGAACTTGGAGCAGAAGAGCCTCCCCGTGGAGCTCTTGGCAGCAGTTGGAACAGCCAGTGCGGGAAAAGTGAAGCCAATAAAGGCCATTTAATGTAGTAGTTAAAAGTGGGGGTCCCTGCAGGTTCCCAGCCGTGTGACTTTAGCAAAATGATTTAACTTCTCTGGGTCTCTGTGCTTCTTCTCCTTTGCAAAATAGTGGTCTCTTGTCTCCTAGCGTTATTGTGAGTGCAAAATGAACGAATACGTGTAGCACGCTGGGTGCCCAGCAAGCGCTTGGCAAAATGTTATCTCTGATAACTAATGAATTTAAAAGAAAAAGAAAAGGTGTCATGAGTAGATCAAAAACAGTATGCTTAGAAGGTGAGTTTCGTTTCCTTTTTCTTCACGTTTTCTGCTGGTTGTGGACTCACGCCCCCCTAAATGTTATATAGAATTTGCTGTTTACTGGGAGAATTATTCCAAACTAGGTTCAAGGTCCTTCATTTTAAGCTGCTGATGGGAAAGCGGAATGGCCTGGTGACCCCTGCCAGTTAACAGGTCTGACATCAAACACATCCATTTCTGGCTGTCCCAGGTCCTTTTCCCTGAGGTCAAAAGGCTGCCTTGTTTTCCAATCCTCTAGGTGCAAAACCTTGAACCCAATTCTAGCTTCATTTCTTCTCCTCCTCAACGCCAGATTTATAATCGGGTCTTGTTCCTCCTTTCATTGCAATGTCTCTTAGATTCATTTCTTCTGGATTTCGACCTCTACCTTTCTCACCCTGTTTCTCTCCTCTTTCAATGGTCCTCTCCTGACCTACCTGCTTCTACTTTCTGCCAAATTAATGATCAACGGTTTTTAGGATAACACTCAAATCGCTTATCTCCCTTTGTTAAGCACTTTCAATAGTTCTTCTCCGAGTGCTGGAGTGAATTCAAATATCTGCATTTGTTATTCAAGGCTCTACTTCAAACGGCCCCTCCCCAGATTCCCGGCCGGGGGGTGGTGCCTTGAACCCAGCGGGCTCAAGCCCTGCACCTCCGGGGGGACGTCCCTTGTCGGGCGCCACCTGGTAGAATCCCATTCCTTCGGGAAGGCCCGCTTGGATTCCTACCGTCCCACACGAACGCATTCCTGCCCTAATAACGTCTCTTATCACTTGGGGTCCCCATCCACCCTAACACTGAACTGTGTCAGACACTCGTGACTTTGTCTCGGACGGCGGGACCCCATTTCTTGCCGAACTCCCACATTAGGGAGCACAGGGTCAGGGTCTCGAAAACTGTCCCGGGCCCGGTCCCTTTGCTAACCCCCCGCTCCCACCCGTCTGCCTACCGCAGGCGAGTCTGTCCCGGACGCCGCCCAGCCGCATTTCCACGTCGCCTGAACCCTGATCAGAGGACAATAGTGCAGAGTCGCAGCTTTGCTCCCACCTCCCGGAGGGGCCGTTCGGCGGGAACCGGGTTGGTTCCGGGAATCGCGGGCACCAGCGCCCACTACCCCGCGGGGGGCGAGGGGACCGCTGCCGGCGCGGCCCGGGAACGCGGTGTCGCCCTCGCCCTCCCCCTCGCGGCCACTGGGCCGCTCCGGCTGGACGGGGCGGGGCCCGGCCCACCTCCCCTCGCCTCCCCTCCCCTAGTTCCCGGGGTGGGAACGCCGGGACGGAGGCGGGAGGCGAAGGGGGCTGCGGGGGGGCGTCCGGTTACGTCTCCGCCTTCTGCGGCAGCTCCCGCCGCCGAGCCGCTCGGGTTGCGGGACCGCAGTTCGGCAACATGCTGGCCGCGAGCAGCCGGAGCGGGGCCGCGTGGACGCGGGCGCTGCTGCTGCCGCTGCTGCTGGCGGGGCCCGGGGGCTGCCTGAGCCGCCAGGGGCTCTTCCCCTTTGGCCCCGGACATGGGGACCTGGAGCTGGAGGCCGGAGACGACCGCGTCTCCCCTGCCCTGGAGCTGAGCTGGGCGCTGCGCTTCTACGACCAATCCGACATCAACTCCGTCTATGTGAGTGCGGCCCGGGACGCGAGGTCGGGCGGCGGGAGGGACGGTCGCGGCGGGGCCGGACGGACGTGGGCGTCGCGGGCGGCGACCGAGCCCCGGGGGCCCCCTGGGGACCTGGCGCGGCGCTGGGTCTCGCGCCGAGGGGCGGCCCCAGCCTCTACCCTGCCGCCGGGGTGTCCCCACCGCCCAGCCACTGTCACACGAGGAGCGCGCGGGTCCCGGGGCGGCGCGGCTTTCCGGCGTGGGGCTCTGCTCGCGCCCTGCGGCGACCGGGGACCCGGGGACCCCGGGCGGAGTTTCCCCCTCGCGGCTGCGGGCTGCGTCGCCGCCGGGAAGTGCGTCCGCGGCTCCGCATCGTCCTGGGCCTTTGCGGGGCCTGGCACTCCCGTGGGTGCCGGCGCGGGGGGGACGATAGCCAGACCCGGCTCTCCGCCCCGGGGACCCGCGTTCGTGCGTGTGGACTCCGGATGTGTGTTGCAGTGATCCGCTCTCTAGTCCGGGGTTCAGGGCTGGGAACGCAGGGCGCCCGGCGATCCAATTTCCTGTGGCCGAGCCTTGTCACCGCGGGGGTCCCCCCATGGGGAGCGAGACCAGATGTCCCGGAGCTCTCTGGAGCCTCCGCAGCACGGGCCGGGCCTGGGGGGCGCTGTCAACTCGGCACAGTCCTCTCGTGCCGCCGCCTTTCCCAGCCGCCCACCATGTGGGTTTCATATAAAGCCCGAGCGCATTCCAGGAGCGGGGGCGGCCACACGCGGGGCTGGAGCCTGTCCCGCCCGGGAGATGGCTGTGCCCCCGGTCCGCCGGGGCAGACTAAGCCTGGGACGGCGCCCACGTGGAGCTCGTCGGCTTGGCCTGAAAAGAACGAGTCCTCAGGGTCCCGATCCGAGTCCTCAAGGTCCCGATCCGAGTCCTCAAGGTCCCGATCCGAGCCCTCAGGGTCCCGATCCGCAGAGAGGCCTCGCCCTCGTTGGGGGACAGCCCCCGGCCCTTGTGCAGAGTCTGGTGAAGCCTCTGCGACCCCTTTTCAGTGTAATGCTTTGAAACGCAGAAAATAAAACCCACGAGGTCACTAAGGAAACCAACTGTTTTGAAATATAGATCAAAATGTTTTTAAATGCACATTTTATGCAGTAGTGTACGTGCTTACTTTTAACCACGTTAAATAACAAGCTGCAGCAGCAGCGGGGCCAGTGGAAGGTCAGGAAACTATTGAACTTCAAAGCTTGTGAGGACGGTAAACAGTATTCAGACACCTGCAGCAACTACAGGATGTCCCAAAAGTCACAATACATAGGGAAAATGGGAAATTGTAACTAAATGTACTGTTATGTACAAAATATTCATTACACAACTTTACAAATTTTTTTCCTTTGTATGGGGACTTTTGGGACACCCTGTATAATGTGATATGAAAATATTTGTGACTTATAATAGTGGCAGAGTCACTAAGTGCTACTAGTACTGTGCTTTGTTGCCTACGTTCATTATAGAAGGAAATGCTAAATATCAGCAGTTATCGAAAATAAAAATGAAATTTCTTTTTCTCATCTAAATTAACAGACCCACTGAATTCTACTCAGGAATCTCTGTGGGAGTCATTGGACCCCAGGTTAAGAACCTCTTTGTTAAATTTGGGACCATCCTTTACCTGTGGCATCAGACTAACCACACTACATTCAAAGACCTAGAAAAATCTATTCCTACAAAAAGATCCCTGCCTGGCTGGTTGTGGTGGCTCATGCCTGTAATCCCACCATTTTGGGAGGCCGAGGAGGAGGATCATTTGAAGCCAGGGGTTCAAAACCAGCCTGAGGAACACAGCAACATAGCGAGACCCTGCCTTCCCCCCCCAAAAAAAAGATCTCTGTCAAAGTATTCAGGTCTATTTGGATTTACTCTGCATTTCAAGGAGAAAGAATCCCACAGGTCTCTTTGGGTCTGTGCTGTAGGTTGCATTCTCCAGGAAGCTGACTTTGACCATGATGGAGGCTAAACAGGCAGGTTATTTTATTAGGGTGCTGTCGGATCCACACCTGTGGAAGGGAGGGAACTGAAGGAGAATTGAGCAGAGGGAGAAGCCCAGCTTCAGTGAAGTCTCAGCCAGCACCTGGAGAGCTCTGAAGCTGGCATGGCCTTTCAGAGCTGTCTCAATGAAGTCACATGGCTGGGCCCAAAGTGCATAGGTGAGGTGAACCATGGTGACAGCAGGCATGGGTACTGGGAGAGGGGAAGAGCTGGGGCCAAATGATGCAATATACTCCGTGTAGCGTCATGAAAGATGGATAGAAGGTCGGTGGTTGGTGGGTTAAACTATCTGCAGCTGGTCACAAGGCGTGCTTGTCATTAGTAACATAAGCCCAGCAATCGTTTGCAAAACGGCATGGACAAATGGACCAGGGAGAATTTGGAAGCAGGGAAACCAGTCCTATACGCTGCTGGGTGATCCAGACACTTGGCAATGAGCCCTACAGAAAAGGGGACGAGGAGAGAAGAGGGTGGATCTGAGAGGTGGTGTGAGATGCATCAACAGGATTTCTGGCCAACTGGTTACATATGGGACATGAGGTAGACGGCAGACAGTGGTGGGGTGGCTGGAGGGGCTGACTTGAGTGAAAGGGCATTAGCCTAGGTTTGACTCTGGGGTGTTGGGACCAACAAGGGGACCAGAATGTGGATGCCCTGTAGCCAGTACACCTGAAAGTGAGCAGTCAGGCTGGGGGGGGTGTGGAATGGGCCAGTGGAGACTGGTTTACAAGGGGAAATAGGATAGTAAGAAAAAAGCTGAGAGCTGGAGTCAGAGCCCTGGGAAATGATCCTACTACTGGTGATGCTCTAACATGGCAGTTTTCAAAGTGTCCAGGGATCGCTGGGTGTCCTGAAGACTTTTGCAAGGAATAGGCAAGGTCAAACTCTTTTCCTAATAATACTAAGATGTTATTTGATTTCTACACGCACACTCTCCATGTGTACAGCAGAGGCTACATGTGTGATAGCTACTACAACAGCTGGAATGCAGAAGCAGATACGAGAATCCAGCTGTCTTCCACGAAGCCAGACGTCAAGTTGATTTGCAAAAATGTAAAACAGTGACAATTCTCTCCTTAAATATTTTTGGTTTGGAAAATATAGTTATTTTCATGAAAGATAATGTTATTTATGTTAACATGTAACTAGTTCATAATTTAAATATTGAAATGTTCCTCAGTTTTCATTTCTCACTTGATAAATATTGATTGAGATAACCTATAGAAAAACAAGTTCTTGGGGATCTCACTAGTTTTTAAGTCTTTTAAGGGGTCCTGAGACCAAAATGTTGGAGAACTGCTGATGTAATGCTATCCCGACATCACATGCCTCAGCCTCAATGTGACAGATGTTCAAAGGCAGAAGGGTGTTGCTGGGGAAATACTCCATGGCAGGGTGAGGCGCCATATTGCTTGCCAGACTAACTCCTGCGGGCCACGGCAGACTCCCGATATGATAAGGTCTAATTGTCCCCATGGAATAGCCTATTATCTTTGGATAGGAAACCAGCATAGTCCCACTGATGACCCAGCCATTCTTTGGACCCCATCCTGGGTCTAATCGGCCAGCCAACTAAGCCAGTGGACATTTTACACAAGTTCTGCTGCCTTGGCCAATGAACTTTGAACTCCTTGGGTGAGAGTTCTTCAAAATTGTAATGAGGTTGTGCAGACGATAAAAACCGCTTTCTTCCTTTGCCTGGAATTTTATCATCTTAGTTTACTAATGTCAGTTATCTCATGCTGATTGGAAGCTCTGATAGGGTGTGTAGATCAATAGAAAAATTTCTGGAACATGATTTTATTGCCTATTAAATGATTTTTCTTTGATTCCTAAAAATGGAGAAATGGTTGAGTTATTATTTAATATGTTCAGTTTGTTTTGGAGATAAAATCTTTCATGCCAGAGAAAAATAATAAAAGGATATCTTTGGTAGCAAAAAGATTGTATACCTCTTTCCTGACTCATCCTAACTCTACTTTCCATTCTCTCTCTCTCTCTCTCTCTCTCTCTCTCTCTCTCACACACACACACACACACACACACCCACACACACCCCTCTAGTTGTTCACTTGTGGAACTGCCACACTTAGGAGCACATAGGAGGTTTATGAATTTGTTGGTCCAGCCCAGGGCTAACACCTATGGCTCTGCTGTTCACAGGACAAGGGCTCCGGCCCAGGGGACAAGGTGGGATTGGAATCTAGCCCACACTCCACTCACCAAGCCCTGAGCTTCAGCGTGGGGCTCAGGCCACCCAAAGGAAGGGTCACCTTCTTCTGATTTGCCCAGAGTTGCCTTATGGTCCAGCAGTGACCCTGGATGAATCACAGAATAGTGATCCTAGCACTCTGGGAGGCTGAGGCAGGAGGATTGCTTGAGCTCAGGAGTTCGAGATCAGCCTGAGGAAGATCGAGACCCCGTCTCTACTAAAAATAAAAAAATTAGCCAGGCGTGGTGGTGTGTGCCTGTAGTCCCAGCTACCCGAGAGGCTGAGGCAGGAGGATTGCTTGAGCCCAGGAGTATGAGGTTGCTGTGAGCTAAGATGACGCCACTGCACTCTACTCAGGGCAACAGAGCAAGACTGTCTCAAAAATAATAGAAAACCCAACAAAGTCTCTCATTACTCATTAACTGGATTAAGTTGAGCACGTTGACTCATCTCTGTTACCCTTAGATTGTCCCTAATCTCTATTTGCTAATTCTTTTGTTTCTATTTCTAATTCTGTGGGGTTAATGGAAAACATTTGCAATTTGGACTTGGAGTTTTGTGCTGGCACTTCTGGTGTATGATCTTAGGCGAGTTATATAAACTGAAACTCATTTTTTTCCCCTCAAATAAAGAATGAAAACGATATTAATCTTTACCAGGTTTAATGAGATAACTAGAGAAAAAATGCTTTCCTAACTGTAAAGTGCCTTGCAGATGGATTAGGCATGAGGCCCAAGGTCCACCTCTGGGCTCTAGGCTGAAAGTAATCAATCTCTATCTTGATTGTGTCCTGGACTTTGCTATTTTCTAGATTTCTTTTTCAAGTTTTTCTTTTCTGGGGCCCTTTTAGTTTTCCAACTCTTCTAGCTGCACAATCACTAACCATAAACCCACCCCAAGAAAATTTGCAACTTCCATGACTTCTGCCCCCGATTTCTCTAAACTGGGCTGCCAACTGAAACAGCCTGAGTCCTGGCTAAGTTCTCCAGCAGACGTGGGTTCCGATCTCAGTTCTATCACTTGCTGGCTGTGTGATATTAAGCTAAATTTAGTCTCTTGTCATTTCTTTGTCTGTTTCATGCATGTGAAAAGAGGGATCAGGTTGCATTAAATGCTTGGCGTATGAAATTTGTAAAAATGCAAACATTCTTAGTAAAGGACCTCAAAATTAGCAGACATTCAGTAACTGTTACTTTTCCATTCTTTATTCTAAATTATTTTACCTTAAATTCCCACTGCCTTTGGCCCATGGGGTTTGAATTTCATTGTCTTCTCAGGACAGCTAGTTGCGTTTCTAAAACGACCCTGTTTGTTTCTCATTTGTGCCTACCTCAGGCATTCTCCAACCACACGTGTTTTGAAGAACTCTTTCCCCTACTATTGCAGGCTGCTTTCTGCCCCCGGGGGCTGCTGCTACCAGGCTCACTGAAGGCAAAAAAGATGGCTGTTTCACTTTTTCAGCCTGCATTTGGACATGAGAAATCTAACACAAAATTGAAACGTATTGGGCATCTGCATTTAGACTTTTTCTAGTGATTCATGCTGCCTGTAAGTTCACATTAAAGATGAAAATGAGATAAAAAGTGCTTTTTAAAATGGGAAAAGTCTCCCATTGTAAGTTAGTCTCTGTCCATCCCCTTCTTGTCAGTTGAGTTGAAACAATTGTATGTAAGTGGTTCCAGCTGTTAACCATGTGGTTCTTGGCATTTTTCACCCTGGGGTTTTTGTGACATACTTGACACGTTCTGCCCTGTGGCAGCTGGGTGAAAAGCCATATTGTTTGCTGTGGAACCTTGGGGTGAGCGGATAGACATGTTCAGTAAAGGGACATTAAGTTGTACTAGTATCTTAGTGAGCCGGAGTTTAGCTTTCCTAAGGGAACCTTTTTCCGGTGTGAACTGATTTGTAAGCAAGATTTCAGGGCAATATTTGCATTGGTCAACATGCTGGAAGTAGCTGTTTTTCAATAAAAAAGTGTTTATTCCTTAATGCAAATCCACTAAGAACTCATCTAGGCAATATTTGGTTGGTTTGAGTCACCTTAAGACAATAATATAATGTTATTATTGTTAGCAGCTCTCTCAATAATTCACATGGGCTGTCTCAAGAGTGCGTTGAATCTACAAGGGTTTTGCAGTGTGATCTATATAGGTAGCAAGGAACATGCTGGTGCTTTTGGGAGTCAGGGCTCTAAGATGCTAATTGCAAAGTTAGAGAGGGGGCAGACAGAAAGCAACAGTGGTAAACTCTGCTGGGGAGGTCAGGGAGGCTTCACAAGGAAAATGAGACTTTGGGGAGCACACACGCTGAGGTTTTTGGAGGAGGTTTTTCAAGGAGGTTTCCAAGAAGGAGCAGATCATAGATGCAAAAGCACGTGGTGTTCAGTAGGTGGCACGCCATGGTGAGTTTGGAGGATTGTAAGCAATCGCAACATTTTTTTCCAGCACGTTTCTACTCCAGCCTTTTACTCACCAACATTCATATCAAAACTAAAGTCTGGTCCCATAATCCACATAATTTTTTAACGAGCACAAACGTGGTGAACAGAAAGTAATGTTGGTGACTGCTGTGCAGTACTTACGTTTAGTAATAATAATAATAATTGTTCCTTTCTGGACCCAGGGCACTGCATGGGGTCCCTAAAGGCTCTGTAGATTTTGATTAACTTTAACGACTAAATCTGCTTTTGCCAGCACCGTCTGCTCATGAATGCGACTAACACTCCTAAATCCCTGGGAGGGGAGGGACAGGGAAGGGAAGTCTGGGGAGGGAAGGAATTCAAAGCCAATGATGGATGGAGGTAGAGAGTAGAATGATGGTTACCAGTGGCTGGGAAGGGTGGGGTGGGGGATGAAGAGAGGCTGGTTAATGGGTACAAACACACAGTTACAGAGAAGGAATGAGGTCTAGTGTTCCATAGCACTGTACGGTGACTATAGTTAACAACAATCTATTGTACATTTCAAAATAGCTAGAAGAGAAGATGTGAAATCTTCCCAACACAAAGAAAAGATAAATGTTTGAGGTGACGGATATACTAATTATTCTGATTTGTCATTACACATTGTATGCATGTCTCAAAATATCACATGTACCCCATAAATATACCCAATTATCGTGTATCAAAAAAAGGACAGTGATGGAGTCCTACTTATTTATTTTTGCTTTTGTTGCTTGTGCTTTCTGTGTCATGTCCAGAACATCATTGCCAAGACCAATGTCAAGGAGCTTTTTCGTTATGTTCTCCTCTACGAGTTTGAGGTCTTACATCTAAGTCTTTAATCCATTTTGAGTTAATTTTTGTGAGTGCTATAAAATAGGGGTCCATGTTCATTCTTTTGTATATGGATAGCCAGCTTTCCCAACACTTTACTGAAGGGACTCTTCCTGCCCCGTGGTGTGTTCTTGGTGCCCTTGTCAAATATGAGTTGATTGAAAATGTGTGGGTTTGTTTCTGGGCTCTCGTTTCCGTCCTGTTGGTGTATGTGTCTGTGATAGCTCTGCTAAGTAACTTGATTGTGGTACTCATTTCACAACACGTATCTATATCAAATCACGTGGTATACTTTACATTTATATACCTTTGTCTATTTTATCTCAGTAAAGCTGGAAAAACAAAACAAAACAAAAGACAATGAGCCACAGGCCCTAGTCCTGACCGAGAACGTTAGTGTTGACTTATCTGTTAAAGCCATTTGCCCTTCTTTTTTATTTTTTATTTTTATTTTTTTGAGACAGAGTCTTGCTCTGTTGCCTGGGCTAGAGTGCCATGGCGTCAGCCTAGCTCACAGCAACCTCAAACTGCTGGGCTCAAGCGATCCTCCTGCCTCAGCCTCCCGAGTAGCTGGGACTACCGGCATGTGCCACCATGCCCGGCTAATTTTTCTATATATATTTTAGTTGTCCATATAATTTCTTTCTATTTTAGTAGAGATGGGGTCTCGCTCTTGCTCAGGCTGGTCTCAAACTCCTGACCTCGAGTGATCCTCCCGCCTCAGCCTCCCAGAGTGCTAGGATTACAGGTGTGAGCCACCTTGCCTGGCCCAAACTGGATTATTTTTAAGCAAATCCCAGACATTTTATTTCATTGTAAAGACTTCAGAATGTACCTCAAAAAAAGACTCTTTTCAAAAACAAAACAGTAAAATCATGATCACACCTTAAAAATGTTAATAATTCCTTACTATCATTCAATATCCGAATAGTTTCATGAAATGTTGTTATTTTGCTTTTCAGTTGATTGGTTTAAATTACGGTCCAGACACGGCCAACACATTGCATTTGGCGGATATGTCTCTTAGGACTTTTAAATCTACAGATTCCTCCCATCCCTTTTTTTCCTTGAAATTTATTTATTAAAGAATCTGGGTATTTGTCTGCTCATTTGGCCCATATTTTGGATCTTGCTGATTGCATCCCCACGGTGTCATTTAATATGTTCTTCTGTCCCCTGTATTTCCTGTAGATTGGTGGTTAGATGTGGAGACTTGGCCGGATTTAAGTTGTCGATTCCTGTCGATGCACTCTGGTTTAGTAACTGGTGTTGCACTGCAGGAAACCATAATTCTGCAGTTCTTTCTTGTGCTGCCCAGCTGAGCTCGCCCTCAGGCATGATTTCTAAAACGACCTAGGTGTACAGGTCTTATCCCGTATTGAACCTGCCTGCCCCGTGTGTTGGAGGAAGTCAGGAAGGGAGGGAACTCTTGTGGATCAGGTGCACGTCAGCTCTGGAGCTACAGTGGGGACCAAGGTTGATGGTCTCTGATCCCGAGGAACTGACCACGTAGTGGGGAGAGCAGCCAGATCTGCAAACAGGTAGGAAGGAAACAAGCAGGAGGCAGAGATATAAGTCAGGAGGTGAGGTGGGGTGAGAGTCGAGTGGGCGGAGCTTGCACTGCAGTGGGGAGGCTCTCTGAGAAGGTGCTATTGCAGTGAGGCCTCAAGGACAAGGAAGAGCCAGCCATGGGCATGAACGAGTCAGGGAGAGGGTGCTGGCAGTAGAAGGGACGGAGAAAGTGCCATGTGCAGTGAGTCCTCACTTAATGTCACGCATAGGTTCTTGGAAACTGCAATGACTTTAAGCAAAACGTTGTTCAATGAAACCAATTTTACCATGGGCTAATTGCTATAAATAAGAGCTAACTTCCTTCTACATATTTCTGGTCACAAGCACATCACCAAACTCCTAAGTAAAGGTCAAAACACTTCTAATATTAAACATTGAAATGTACGTGAGCTATACATGCATTTAAGAAAGAATAGTAGAAACAAGTAAGATAATTATTTACCCAATTTTTGTTGAATCAGTGAGTGACAGCAGTCATGGTCATGGTGGGTTCAACCAAGAGATAAATGTTTGCAAAGCAAAAATTGTCAGGAGCACCTCCAACCTCCACACAGGTCAAAAACTAAAGATAACCAACGTGGGGCTCGCTGAGCGCTTTCGTCCTGCATCATTTATTGTTGTGCGCTTGTATGATTATTGTATACTGGACAGATTTTTGTCTTACAATAATTTTCATTCATTCATTCATTCATTCATCCATTTTCCAACCCTCTTATTCCAGTTCAGGGTCATGGGGTGGCCGGGGTCTCTCCCAGCAGCTAGGGCACCAGGTGGGTACCCACCCTGGCCAGGGCGCCATCCCATGGCAGGGCACTCACGCACACCCGTAGGCACCCTGCGACCATGTAGACACGCCAGGGCTCCCCAGTCCAGTTTCCTTGGGGTCTGTGCCTCCTGCCTCCTAAGTGCCTCTGGCCTGTCCTCTTGTCCTGCCTGTCCTTCTGCTGTTGAATTGCCTTATGGCACCTTCAGAAAATGGAGAAAAGGAACAAGGCAGGTAGGAGCATCACGCACTTGACAGACTTTGCAAAATGAGACTCGCACCCACGTGTAAAGGAATATTGCTTATCAGGTTTGCTATTAATTACTATCTCTGCAAGAAAAAAAAAAGTTTCCAGGGGAGAAGTTTAAAGCTAAGAATCTAATGAAACTTCTGGCTTTTCTGCATGGTACATTTACCTTTGAAGTCATCTTTCTTCATTATCATGGAGGGTTGAGTTGAATGTGCAGTAAAACCAGCAGAAAAATAATTTTCCAAGAATAATACTAACGAGGGCTGTATGATCTTTGTTCACAGCATTTGCGGTGCTTCAGATACGTGTCTAAAAACCTGATTCCTAAAGCATTCCTTGTAAAAATAGAAACATTCCTGTGCCCAGATTCCAAATAATAAAAGACGCCGGGAGTGTTTTCAAAATTGTTGGACTGATTTAAATTTCACTGGAAAACAGCTCTCTAAAATGAAGCTGTCTATATGGGGCCTCCGTGTGATCATTTCCCACTAGCAGATGGTCGCTGCCAACTTCTGGCCGCTTGAGAAAGTGAGCTGTTTCCCACGCTCCCACACACCAGCGCACTGGGACGTGTGGCTGGGAGATGTCGGAATCTCTGGGAGGGAAGACAGGAGAGAACAGCTGGGTGAAGCTCCTCGCCCGACTCCCTTCTCTGCAGCCTGTCATTATATTCCAGAGAGCCTTGCTGCTGCCAGGTAATGACAGAAAACATGTCACCTAAAGAGTTAATAGCCCATGAAGTTTGGTAGAAAGAGAGGGTTGTGTTAAGTCCACATTTAACTCCCAGAGCTCTAGTTCTTTTCCTGGGGCCAAATCATCTGTGCACATTGAACCTCTTTAGCAGGGTTTTGGCATGTTGCAAGTGTTGGGTGTTAAGTTCCTCTCTTTTTCCCACCTTTCTGCCCCCATCCTCTGGTAATGAGGTAAGAAGTGACTGAAGGATAAGGCTGTGGGAGGAGGAGGAAGGGGGAAAGAAGTGAGCTGGAAAATCCACTGGCCTTGTAATCAACTCTTGAGTAACTGAGAGTCGCTATTTTAGATTCGTGTTTTTCCAATCTGCGGCCGGGTGCCATTTGGAAAATCTCTCCCAAGTGATTAGGGAATTTTTTTCTTTTAATTCACAGATTCTCTGAGTAAAATGATTGCTGGCGTGTTCCTCCAGTGGGTCAACACTAATAAGGAAGTGAAGGGTGTCAGACCTCATTGGTTAGCCCAAGCGCCACCAACACCAGGGGACTGCTGGCCACAGTATCTCAGCGGCCTTTTCCCACGTTCCCAAGGACTGTGGGTTTTGCTGAGCAAGAAGAGTGATATAGTTTTTAGAGACGGTTATAACTGATTTCAAGAAGGCTGTACATGTGATTAAAAGGGCCAATTTTGGAGTCAGCACCATGGGTTCATATCCCAGTGTTGCCACTTCTTGCTTGGTGACTTTGGACACACTGATGAATTTACCTAATTTCCCCATCCGAAAAATATGGGTATCAGTAGTATTTAGTCTTATGGGCTTTTTCCGAGGATTGGATGTTGGTAAGATGCCTGGAACTTGATAAACATTCAATAAACGTTAGCCATTATCCTAACACGTTAAACTATTCAAAATAATTGGTGATACCGGAGTGTCCCATTCAGATTTACTTATTGACACTTTATTGTGTCTTTGCCTGTTTGTGTCAGTCTTTCCCCTCCTGGATTGCGGATTCCGGGAAGGCAAGGGCTGGACTCTACCCATTCTGGTCCCGCAGCACGTAGCCCAGTCCTGGAATGATTACTCAGTTTGCTGAGTAAATTCATTAAGGCTTTAATGATGATGCCTGTGCTTCTGCCACCAGCCCATCTTGCCTGGAAAAAGAATACCGGGGTTTGCAATTCAGGCGCGTGTCCTTGTCAGATTCTGTTGTATTTTACGTAGCATCGGTACCTGCGGTGGCATTCTGGGTCCTACTGAGGAGGAAGGTCATTTCTGCATTCTTTTTAACCACGCTTGGTTTTGTACAGGTCACCACAAATGGCATCATTGCCGTGAGTGAACCCCCGGCCAAAGAATCCCATCCTGGGCTCTTCCCACCAAGCTTTGGCGCGATCGCGCCTTTCCTGGCGGACTTAGACACCACAGATGACCTCGGAAAGGTTTATTATCGAGAAGACGTATCCCCCGCCGTCACTCGGCTGGCAGCGGAGTGTGTCCAGAGAGGGTTCCCGGAGGTCTCTTTCCAGCCCAGGAGTGTGGTGGTCGTCACTTGGGAGTCTATGGCCCCCTACCAAGGGCCCAGCGGGGACCCTGCCCAGGCAGGCAAGGTAAGTGCTCCCCCAGGTCCAAGTGCAAATAGTCTGACACGCTGGCTTTGAACTCTTCAGTCGTGGGGTCTGTGCTGCTCTGATCTATGTCATTGATAAAGATAGAAAATCCAAAGCAAAATCTAGTAGGCTGGTGATTGCAGGCCCAAAACTCACAAGATCTTATCTGCAGGGCTATATAAATCTGTGTTTCAATGGTGATTAGATATAAACAAAGACATTTCCTGAGAAGACTGCCGTGTGGCAAGAGTAGGCTTGATACATGGCATCCCCTGGCTGTTCTTCCTTCAGGTGGCAGATAGTGGAAGGAAAGTTTCTAATTAAATGGAGAAGTTATTGATGTACAATAATAGGTTCAGATAACCAAGTACTCCTGAGGGATGTGAAGATACAAAGACGGGGCCCAGACTCTAGTTGGGGAGACAAGAACCATTTGGACCATGTGAGCGGTTTAGAACCCGTGTTATCATAACCCAGGGTGGGAGTCTTTGTGGGTGAAGGCTTTAAGGACCAGGCTTGGACTTGCCCGGGAGGGAAGGAGAGTATTGCAGTAGATCGAGAGGCCACTGCTAGACCTGGAGTGACTTTTTAGGACAGGCCTCAATTTTTCCTTGGAAAAATAAGTTCTCTCTACCATGACTTAATTTTTTATAGGATAACGGGGTAGAGAGAAACTTGAAAGGTCGCAGAGCATCCGTGTAAATGGGAGGTGTTCCAGGCTGGTAGTTCCCAAAGTATGTTCCACAAAACACCAGTCCGGTGAGATAGTCCTTGGGAAAAGGTAGCCGCCCCCGGCCAGGTTAGTTTGGGGAATGCTAAAACTGTATCTCCCCGTTTTGGAGACTCACTCTGAAAAGTCCTGCAGTAGAGAAACCTGCTTAATATTGTTTAACTGAGCAGTTCCCAAACCTTTTGGCCATACCTCCCTCCCAGTAACTCCCCAAACAGGACACATCACATCCCACGGAACACATTTGGGGAGAGTCTGTTAGGGGCCTGGGTGACACGTTTTGCCTGCCAGCTGTTATCTGTCTGAGTGCCACACTGGGGAACTGCTCCAATCTTGAATCTTGCATTTCTCAGACGCCTCCCTTTCACTTGGGTGAGAAAGGCCCAACCCCCAGCCCCTTGGTACCACGCCCTCCTCTGGCTCGTGGGCCTAATCTGTCACACCTCCACTCCCCTGTGTGGGAGCTGTGCCAAGTGACTTGGAACTTCCTGATCCTGCCTTCTTTTTTCACCTACATTATCTTGCACAGGTTGTCCTCTCTATTTGGGACGTCCCGACCCCCTACAGGAGCAAACGCCTCCTGCTTGTTCATTGAAATTTGTCCCTTCCATTGCGGCCCGGATGAACCTCCTCTGCTCCTGCCACTCCCGGCAGGGGACACTTCCTCCTACAGCTCCTACGGTGCTTTATTCATATCTCTGCCATAGAATCCATCCCCCGGTTTTGTAATATTTTGTTCGCACATCAGTCTTCCCATCTAGATGGTAAATTCTCCAGTGCAGGGACCATGCATTTTTACTCTTCATATCCACAGAGCTCAGGGCAATATCTGGCATGTAGGAAAGCTACTAATGTTCGAGGAATCCTTTCTCTGTGCCTGGCCCTTCATATGTTATCTCGAGTAGTCTTCCTCATGTATCTGTGAAGTAGATGGTTTTTATCTTCGTTTCATAGATGCAGACTTTGAGGCTTAGAGAGCTTCAGTACCATGCCCAAGGTCACACAACCAATAACGCGTAGAGCAAAGATTTGGATCCAGGTCTGTTTTTTCCCAAACCTTGTGTTATTTTCTACCGCGTGGTGCTTGGGCTCAATAAATATTTGTTAAATGGTGAATGTGGTTGAATATGTTTAATGGCCGTGGAAATAAATTCTGTGGGCAAGAATTTCCTAAGTTGCATGAGCTGCAGGCCACCATCTGCAGGTACCGTCTATATAATTTTTGGTTAACTTTAGGGTCACATTTATGCAGAAGGTATTTATTAATTACTCAGAAAATTTCATGTTGACATAGCCTTAGGGATATGTCAGTGGAGCCATCCTGGAATACTTGGTCCTCGCTGCAGAAGTATGTCTTTTAGAATAAGGTGAGAATATTGCCATCTCTTCGCAGTACTGTCCTTTTTACATATGGTCTGGTGAATGACACGTTTTGCGGTCTGTGGATATCTTCCCGAGTAACTGAGTTGTAACTCGTCTTCACAGAGAAACACGTTCCAGGCTGTTCTGGCCTCCTCTGATTCCAGCTCCTACGCCATTTTCCTTTACCCTGAGGACGGTCTGCAGTTCCATACGACGTTCTCCAAGAAGGACGGGGACCAGGTCCCTGCTGTGGTCGCGTTCAGTCAAGGTCTAGTGGGGACGCTGTGGAAGAGCGATGGCGCTTATAACATATTTGCAAATGACAGAGAATCGATTGAGAATCTGGCCAAGTATGCTTCCTTTGTTTCTTCAATGCATTCTCCCCTTCATGTTGTTGTCTTATTAAGAATCATGTGCTGGGTATTAGAGATCATACCTAAAAATGTTCCTGTGGATTTAAGTTTTGTATGTCATTTTTATATTATGAAATGCTGTTTTTCTGATGAGTTTAAGGGAATATACTCTTCGAATGAACAGGTAGCCTATTTTTTATAGATATCATCCTCATTTAAAAGTTTCTATCATTTTATCTGTAAGTAGAAAGTTAGAAATAAAGACCTGCCCAAGATCCCACAGCCAGTGGAGCTGGGATTTCAGATAAACCACGTCTCCACTGTTATCACCCACAGCACTGCTGACATCAAATATGCGGGTTTTTCCCCCCCTCACACCACCCAGTTCTCCAATTTGGGGACACCTGTGGGCGTCCTCAAGTCATTTCGATTCTGGGGCTGGAGTTGGTGCAGCCCCACAGGTGACGGGCTCAGTCCCACAAGACGGCCCCCCGCTTCAGATGCCAGTTGCGAGTCCCGTGTCCCCATGTGTACTTCTGAGCAACCAGCTATAAATCCGGGGTTTCCGTGACCCCTCCTTAGGTTTGATAATTTGCTAGAATGGCTCGTAGAACTCAGCAAAGTGCTCTACTCACTATTGTTAGTTTATCATAAAGGATACAACTTAGGAACAGCCAAATGGAGGAGGTACTAGGGGGGCAGAGCTTGCATGCCCTCTCTGGCCGTACCAGCCTTCCAGCACCTTGATGTGTTCACGGACACAAAAGCTCTTCGACATCTGTCATTTAGGGGATTTTACGGAGGCCTCATTGCACAGGCGCGGTTTACTGGCCATTGGTGGCCGACTCCAGCTCCAGCCCATCTGCCCTCCCCGGACGTGGGCGCAGGGGAGAGGGGCTGAACATTCCCACCCTTTAATCCTGCCTTGGTCTTACTGGCCACCAGCCCCCATCCTGAAGCCCTCTGGGAGCCCCCAGCCACCAGTCAACTCGTTAGCATACAAAAAGGCACTCTTATCACTCCAGAAATTCCAAGGGTTTTAGGAGGTCTTGTGCCAGGATTCAGGGACAAAGGCCAAATATATATTTCTATCATGTCACACCATGCCATGGAGAGACATAGTGGAGAAAATGAATGACATAAGTCATAGAGCCACTTTCAGTCACATGAGCTGCCTTAGCTCATAGGGTACATTCCCAGGAATGAGTATGAGTAAGTTGAATTTTAAGTCCCAGGGACGTCCCTGCCTCAGGAATGGCAGAGGGTGAGCCTTTGTTAGTGTCATGCCCGTGTGGACACAGGCTCAGCAAACAGCCCTGGACTGTCTCAGCTCTGTGACAAACAGAGAGGACAGCTACTGCTCTTCCGGGGAGGGGCTTCAGATGTGCACGAATCCCCGGGACTCCCGCGTGCTTAGCGGGGGCTCTTCGTGGGTTGCTGGCCCGTTTCCAAGAAGCCTGTCCCTCCCCCTAGGAGCAGCAACTCTGGACAGCAGGGCGTCTGGGTCTTTGAGATCGGGAGTCCGGTCACGGCCAGTGGCGTGGTGCCCGCGGATGTGACCCTCGGACCTGACGATGGAGCAGTGTACGACGATGAGGAGGATGAAGATTATGACCTGGCGACCACCCGTCTGGGCCTGGAGGACGCGGCCACCACACTTTTCCCCTACGGGAATCCTAGAAGGGGAGATGCCAGCACATACGACCTCCCCAGTGTCCTCTCCCCGCGCCAGGCGGCCACCGAGAGATCCTTTGGACCTGCCACCGAGAGGACCAGGTCTCTCCAGTTGCCGGCCGAGAAGTTTCCCCGGCAGCACGGGCAGGTCATAGACGTGGACGAAGTTGAGGAAACAGGAGTTGGTAAGAACATTAACGTCGCAGTGGGTGACATTCTTGGACACTTGGGCTTCCGGACAAGAGGACTGCTGGAGGGGTGTCACTTGTGCACGTTATGTGGGGGTGTGTAAGGATCGGAGCTTGGGGAAGGGGGTGCTGAACGCCCACAGTCATAGAGCTTTGGTGTCACATGCCTGATGGCTTCAAAGCCCAGTGATCTTTCGGGATTAGGACTGTGGTGACAGAGACCATTGAGTTTGTCTTCTTTTAAGTTTCCTAGTATTCCATTCTGTCTGTTTTAAAGAGAAACATGCTTTAGAATTATTTTGAAAGTCAGGTTTTCTTATTTGTGACTTCTGAGGTCAGAAATGTATGCGACCCACCTGAAAAAACATTTCAGAAGTTCTTTTGGCTATTTACGCAGCTTATCGTGTACACATTTGTTTCCTCTTGGTTTCCTAATTAGAATGGTTGATTAGTTTTCCTTCCAGGCCCTGTCAGTTTCAGAGTTGGTCCCTGAAAATGAAAAAAATACAAAATAAGTAGATCCCCTTTTAAAAAAAAAAATAGTGTTTAGTATACTATCTTCCAGTCAACCATGTTATATCAGATTTTTGCTACATTTTGAGGGAAAATGATTTGAACTCCAGCATGCTTTTATTTGTCTTATAAGAGATGTTCAGATTAAACTATGCTCATTATTTTCTTTTCTTTATTTTTTCTTTTGTGACAGAGTCTTGCTCTGTCGCCCAGGCTAGAGTATAGTGGCGTCATCATAACTCACTGCAACCTCAAACTCCTGGGCTCAAGCTGTCTTCCTGCCTCAGCGTCCCAAGTAGCTGGGACTACAGGCGTGAACCACCACACCCAGCTAATTTTTCTATTTTTGGTAGAGACAGGGTCTCGCCCTTGCTTAGAGCTGGTCTCGAACTCCTGACCTTGAGCGATCCTCCCACCTCGGCCTCCCAGAGTGCTAGGATTACAGGCATGAGCCACTGTGCCCAGCTATTGTGTTCTCTTTAGATTGACATATAATTCATGAAGGTTCCTATAAATGGGATAGTCTAAGCTTTTGAATATGTTTACTGTGACTCTTTACTGCATCTGCTAAGAAGTTATCATAAGACCTTCCGAAAAGTAGTCCATTCCATATTATTCTCTTATTTTTAAACCTTTAAAAAGAGATGAGGTCTCACTATGTTGCCCAGGCTGGTCTCAAACAATCCTCCACCTCAGCCTCCCGAGTAGCTGGGATTACAGTCTCCAGCCATAGCGCCCAGCCTCTTATTTTCATTTCTCCTTACTTGTTCTGATGTGTCTCATTGCCATAGTCATAAATGTTTGTTTTTACTGAGTATCCTAAACCACAGGCAAAATGGGGTACTTACCGAATAGTTTGCTCACTTACTTCTAAGGCACAGAAATGGAGAAGGTGCAGTTGGTGGCAGGATGAGGACATGGGTTCATGCCTCAGGGGTCCCCGACACACACTGCACCCTGGATTCCCGGGGTGATGCTGACACCTCCCAGCCCGTGGCATTCTGCCCTGTGTTTCAGAGTCACCTCCCCCAGATGTGTTGGGTGTGTTTACTTGCAGATGTTGCATTTGGAGTCTTATCCTGTCTCCACCCTTTCTAGGTATCTCTGAAATGCTTATTTGTGCAGCTGTCACTTTTAAATGCGACCATATCTCGCCCCAACAACTTGATACTGAAAAAAGCCTAGATTTGAACCCAGAATGTATCCAACACGGATGTTTTTCTGTCTCTCTATCCCAGCTGTTTCCCTACATTTATTAGAAAGGTCAGTTTCTTGCAGCCAGCAGTGCGTTCCTGGTGTTAGCTGAGTAGTCGTCTACACATACGCAGGCCATCCTGGCCCCCAGCTGCAGCTTAAGCACTCAGTAGTGTCACGTGTTCACTTCAGGGCCTGAGTGTTCTCTGCTCCCAATGCCATCTTTATACACGCTTGACATTTCCTTCCAAGTATGTAGGACTAGTAGAATCTACCTGCATTTAAACTGTACTTTCATCTTCCCTCTGAACAGTCAATTATAAATGGGATCATTCTCCTCTCTAAAAGTTCACCCCTCTTGTGCTTCTGAAGTTCATTTCCAAATTAATTTGCTCTGGCTTATTAAATTTAATGAGCTAGTTTATGATTCTAATGAAATGAACTTGGGAGATGGAATTTAAAAATAGAAGGAGTAATTCTTTTTGTTTCTTGGGTCAAAAGCTTCTACCAGGTGTGACCAAGGCATTATTTCTGATCAGCTTTGGTATAAGTGAATTACTCCCTGGGGAAAAAGGTGTGGGGTAGGGGGGATGGTTTAAAATTTTTTTAAAAATATAAGCCAGGGCACTGTGGCACATGCCTGCAGTCCCAGCTACGTGGAGACTGAGGTGAGAGGATCCCTTGAGCCTAGGAGTTTGAGACCAGCCTGGGCAACACAGTGAGACCATGTCTCAAAACAAAACAAAACAAAACATATATATATATATATGGTAAGGGGGTTAAAATGGCAAATTTTATGTTTCTAATATATATGTGTATATATATCTTACCATAATAAAAAAAAAAGTAAAAAAAATATTTTAAGGTCCCCCCAAATGTGAAGCTGATCCTTCTGATTGCATTAGACGGATCCCATCCTAAAATTGACATTGGATGGCAGTAACCTATCGTTGATTCAGTGCACTGGATTACAGCAGTTTTGAGTCACCCACCCTTGTGATTTCTCAACTCCCTTTAGACCTGTTTGCCTCCGTGGTTTGAGTAACGGAACCACACGACTATGCTATTTAAGTCGCTACCTGTAGTGGATTTTAATCTTCTCTCTCTTTTTTTTTTTTTTTTTTTAAAAAAAGGGTCTCACTCTGTTGCCCAGGCTAGAGTGCCATGGCGTCAGCCTCGCTCACAGCAACCTCAAACTCCTGGGCTCAAGCGATCCTCCTGGCTCAGCCTCCCCAGTAGCTGGGACTCCAGGCATGTGCCACCATGCCCGGCTAATTTTCTTTTTCTATATATTTTTAGCTGTCCAGATAATTTCTTTCTATTTTTAGTAGAGACGGGGTCTCGCTCTTGCTCAGGCTGGCCTCCAACTCCTGACCTCGAGCGATCCTCCCGCCTCGGCCTCCCCGAGGGCTGGGGTTGCGGGCGGGAGCCCCCGCGCCCGGTCTCCGGAGTTGCCCAGGCAGACGCGGGTCCCCGCGGGGACCGAGGGGCGCGGGGAGGAGGAGCCCCGGGCCGGAGCCGGGCGCCATGCTGACACGCGTGCCCTTGTTCTTCCCGAGCAGTTTTCAGCTACAACACGGACTCCCGCCAGACGTGCGCCAACAGCAGACACCAGTGCTCGGTGCACGCCGAGTGCAGGGACTTCGCCACCGGCTTCTGCTGCCGCTGCGTCGCCGGCTACACGGGCAACGGCCGGCAGTGCGTCGCGGAAGGTGACTGACTGGCGTCTACGCGGTCCGCGTGTGGGGGAGCGGGCACCGGGCTGGGGTGTTTGCTTTGGGGCTTGTTTCTCGGGGTCGCCTTCACGTAGATCTCCGGAGGCGCGGTGCTTTGTGCAATGACGTGGCGGCGACAGATGTCGCAGTCCCCGGGGAGGGCGCGCGTGTCTCTCATGGCGCAGCCTCTTCCCTGCCTGGGCTGCGTCTCCCTCCCGGGGGGCCCCGTCTCCACAGCCGCCCCGAGCCTGCGACAGAGGCCGAAGGGTTGGCAAAATTCCTCTGTCAGCACCAGGAATTTTTCACGCCCCGCGTTTTCCGCAGCTTCTTCCAAGTTCAAGTTTCTCCGGTGCCTTTTTTCTCAGAGTCTCTCCGGTTTCCCGCGCGTTTGTCGCAGCCCCCGCCGGCTTCATGGCTGATGGGGCCGGGCGGGGCGGCAGGGGGACGGCTGAGGCCGAGTTTACAGCGGGCGAAGTTTGTGCCAGTCCCCCTCCCTCTTCCGTTCCTCTCCCCCCGGCGCCCCCCGAAATCCCAGCGTGGTGATGGGGGGAGCCCCAGGGGTGCCAACCCCGCTGTGGGGTCACCGCCCCTGTCAAAGGGACCAGCTGGCCTTGATGGTCCCGGCTGGCCAGAAAGACCCTTCCTGAGCGTGCCCAGGGGGCCCTGGGGACAGTTGACCCAGTGCGACTTCTGGGAGGCGGGGGCCACGCACCACAGTGAAAACAGAAACGACAAAAATCTCCGCTGCGTTGACTCTTTGTCCCTTTAGATGTTGTCTTCATCAGTTGCTTATGACCAAACCCCTGAAATGGAGTAATTTATAAAGAAATGAAGTTTATGTCTTATAGCTATGGAGGCTGGGGACTCCAACGCGAGGGGCTGCCTCTGGGGAGGGCCTTCTTGCCGGCGGGGACCCCACAGAGTCCCCAGGTAGTGCAGGGCGTCACATTGTGCGGGTACCGAGCGTGCTGGCTCAGGTCTCTCTTCCTCTTCCTGTAAAACCACCAGTCCCATTCCTGCGATGACCCATTAATCCATGAATGGGTTAATCCGATCTTGAGCCCTCACGACCCAGTCACCTCTTAAGGGTCCCACCTCTCAGTAAGGCCACATGGGGGGATTGAGTTTCAACATGAATTTTGGAGGGGACACACATTCAAACCATGGCGGGTGCCAACAGGTTACCTCACTTGTCACAGGTCATTTCCTTTGTGTGTTTAACGGGGGACTTCAATTGCTTTGCAGAAGTCGACTAAATAAAACTCAGTTGGAGGAGTGTTTTTTGTTTTCCAGATCCCCCTGCCGTAGCTCTAGTTAAGTCAGTTATTTTAATTTGCTAAAGACAAAAAAAAGTATTTCCTTCTGTATCACAATTACAGTGAGGCTTTTTAAAAACATTGCCTTCAGCACTGAAAGAAAATTTAGTGTACTTTTTATATTAATTTTGGAAGATGTTTTTAACTTCTTTAAAGTGTTTTCTATTTTCTTCTAAATCCCATCACCCCAGGGATGTCGTGACTTTGCTTCTCTGTTTCAGGCTTGGCTTTTTTTTTTTTTATCATCCCCACCCAAGAGAAGCTTCCAGAATCCACAATAAAAGCTTAAACTTAAAGAGCAACCCCACTGGCCCCTCCCCACCCCAAATATCAGAGCTTGAAACACTGAGCAGTTTGTGTTTGGCAGCAAGCTCAGATATGACAGATCATTCAGCTACATATTTTGACGTTATATATGCACCCGGTAATAGTTTTCTGGTTTAAATATTTGTTGGATTCTTGCTACTTTAAACAATGTTTCTAGCTCAAAGTTTGCCGGAAAAAATTTTGTTTGGTTTCTTTAACTTGGCTTTCTTGCTTGTTTCTGGAACTGGTCTTGGAATGCATTTTTTTGCTATTAGCCTGCTAACTTCACGGCATTCCCCAGTGTAATGACACATCTTGTGTACGGAATTACTGCATGTGTTGAAAATGCCCTGGTGCAGTCTGGGCACATTGAACACAGCAAAAGGTCATCAGAACACAGATAACCCCTAGGTGCAAGCCTGTCTGTCTAGGGTTATTCAACAAAATTTACTGAGTGCTTATTATGCAAAGAAAACTCTGCCAAGAATGAGGGAGCTGGTTTTGAAAGTCCTGTCCCTAGTAATTTATAATCTAGGAAGAGAAATAAGATATGTACAATCAATAACTGATAGAATTTAATTATACATCAAACCTAAACAATCCAAGGTGACTTTTGTTTTAACTTGTCCCTCAGGTTTTTTATTTTTTGGTTTTGTTTTGTTTGAGACAGGGTCTCGCTCTGTTGCCCAGGCTAGAGTGCAGTGGCCTCATCATAGCTCACTGCAACCTCAAACTCCTGGGCTCAAGCGATCCTACTGCCTCAGCCTCCCGAGTAGCTGGGACTACAGGCATGCGCCACCATGCCCGGCTCATTTTTCTATATATATTTTTAGCTGTCCGTATGATCTCTTTCTATTTTTAGTAGAGATGGGGTCTCGCTCTTGCTCAGGCTGGTCTCGAACTCCTGACCTCGAGCTATCCACCTGCCTCGGCCTCCCAGAGTGCTAGGATTACAGGCGTGAGCCACCGCGCCTGGCTGTGTACAAGTTTTTGTGTGGATATATGTGTTCCATTCTCTTTGGAAGTCATATGGTAACCTTCAGTTTTCTTATTCAAATACAAGAGCAACTTAATTTTCTTAGTTCGTATTTTTTCTGATTAAACAATAATAAAGTTATAAATAGGCAAACATTATAGAGATATGTAGTGTAGAAAATGAATGTTCACCACATTGCCATCAGTTAAGCACTGTTAGCAATTTTCCCCCAGGTACATGCTGACATTTATTATTAATGTAATTTTAAAAACAAAAATGGTATCCTATATATACTGTTCATCAATGTATTAAGAAAGCTTTTAGATTCGCCATAGTAGGTCTCAATCCCTCACTCTCAATTGTCTAAACGGATCAATCAACAACAACAGACAGGCCAGGCTGGTTCTGGTCCAGAGGGCGTATGTGTGTGGTCTGTGACGTCCACCCTGCCCACGCTGCCCCGGATGAGGCTGCAGGACTTAGACTGTCCATCCTGACCCTGGGCAGTGAGAATGTATTTGAGCCCAGGATGTTTGTTAAGGTGCGTGATCGATCAGGCAGCCAAATGACCAGATTCCCAGGGCTACTCAGTTAGCCCTGCTGTCCCAGGGAAATAACCAGTTTAGCCCCTTTTACTTTCAGAAGTGATCACTTCTGTGGTCACCTTAGTTCTAGATCACCATTGATACTGTTCTTCTCCGGAAATTACTTTATCTGCTCCTGCAGTTACTCGATCACACAGTGGCTCCTGTGGAGCCCTTTCTTGCTAGCCACGATCAGTAACATGGAAGAGAGGCAGGGGCGTTGGAATTTTGAAGGTTCATGGCACTCTGTCGCGGGTGCTCTTCAGAAGAACAAGTAGCTTCGCGTACGCCAAAGCCACAGGTCCTACCACACACATTTATGTTTGAAAGCCTGGCTTGGAAGTGATCTCTACCTCCTTTCTTTGTTTTCTGCTTAGGTTCCCCCCAGCGAGTCAATGGCAAAGTGAAAGGAAGGATCTTTGTGGGGACCAGCCAGGTCCCCATTGCCTTTGAGAACACTGACCTCCACTCTTACGTGGTCATGAACCACGGACGCTCCTACACGGCCATCAGCACCATTCCCGAGACTGTCGGGTACTCTCTGCTTCCTCTGGCTCCGATTGGAGGCATCATCGGATGGATGTTTGCAGTGGAGCAGGACGGATTCAGGAATGGCTTCAGCATCACCGGTAACTTACGCCTGACATTGAAATTAATGGGCCACACATCGGTGCCTGGGGGCAGGCCTGGGAATGAATGGAAAGGGAACTGTCTGCAGTCAACTTACCGATAAGCTTTCTGTGGCTTCTTTTTGTCTGTACACAGAGCAGCTTGTAGTTCTGCCCTGAAAATGAGATGATGAGGTGAAATTAACATATAAGATTTCCATTAATATGTATTAACTGAGACTGCCTAGAATTGGGTTATGATCAAGGAGCAATTTCACGGTGGAGATTAGAAGTCTCCGCAGAACAAGCTCATATATCCACACAACCAAAAGCCTGCCTGCAAATTCCAAACCAACCTGAAGTTGATCCTTGACATTTCCTAAGTATCTGCTGAGAGAAAAAGAACCTGTCATTTCTAGCTGGTAAATTAAGCCCAATAAACAGAATCCTCACGAGTCTTAGGAAACCTGAATGTCCCTGGAGTTTCTTAGAGAATGTGGAAAGTTCAGTCTTTAGTGGATGTGTGGGCAGATTGTTTGGGGGATGTTTCCTTGGTGTAGTGGTGGCCTGTCCCTTTCTCTGCCAAGGCCAGCCACCTGTGCAAGCTGGAGGCCCGTTCCTGGGGACAGCTGAGGTGGAGGAGTCTGTGTCCTTCATTGTTGGTCACTTCCAGGACCTGGAACCTGTTGTGCCAGGGCACAGGTACAAAGCCACCACCTCCGACTAGACTACCTAGGCCTGCCTTCTCCCAACCAGGTTGGCCTGAACCAACACGGAGCCCCAGGCAAGGCTGTGTTAGTGGAAACACTGCTGGGAGTGGGATCTCCCTCTAGGCTTTGCACTGGGAACCCTTCCAGAAGTTATAGCTTATAAATACATAACTTCCTGAAGTGTGGCCATTTTAAGAAAGGGAGAGGGGCAGATAGATAGATAGATAAGAAAAGGCGTGAACCTAGTCATAAGATTTGCTAATTTTTGGCCTAATGTTTTTTTCCCTCTATTCCACAGGCATGTATATTCTGAGTATTATGAGAATATTCACGCTCTCATGCAAACAAGACGCCCTTTTCTTTGCAAACATAGTTGAGCTGCAGTCAGACTCACACACCCTATTCCTTCCCTGCACAGCTTTTCACGTTGGTGTTGCTTTGTCTGTGG
Source organism: Lemur catta (assembly GCF_020740605.2). Classification (NCBI taxonomy): domain Eukaryota; kingdom Metazoa; phylum Chordata; class Mammalia; order Primates; family Lemuridae; genus Lemur; species Lemur catta. The sequence goes on along the minus strand of NC_059152.1, from coordinate 9,485,895 downwards.
ATTCATTTACATCAGTGATACTTTGTAATATACATTGACTTCAGCGGGGCTGAGGGAGTTTTTGCAAATTCCCTGCAACAGCAAATCTTTGTTACTACAATGATCCTTCTGAACTTCCCGGGGACCTGTGTTATCAGTTGGACATCTGCCTGGAACTTAGGCCACTATAAAGCGGGGATTGTCAGACTTTTTCTGCAAAGACCCAGACAGTAAATACTTTAAGCTTCGCCTAAATATTTTAATCCGTATGTCTCTGCTGTAGCTGCTTAACTCTGTCATTGTGGAGTGAACAGCAACCATAGGCGATATGTAAATGGACGAGCATGACTGTGCTCTAATAAAACTATATTAATGGGCACTGATTTCAATTTCAGACAATTTTTACATATCGTGAAATATTATTCTTTCAATTTTTAAAAACCATTTAAAAATGTAAAGACCTGTCTTGGCTCAAGGGCTGTATAAAAACAAGCTTCCAGCCAGATTTAGTCCGAGGGGACTCCCCGAGTCAACACCGAAGCACGTAATCCTAAGGCGGTTTCTGGTACGGGTGATGGTTTGCCCTGAGCAACTCGCCCGTCCCGACCAGGACTTAGCTATTTCAATAATTATCACCATAACTGACATCATGGTGCCCTTGACAAATTGCGGAACACTTTTTGAACAGACTTTATCTCATCTAATTTCCACAAGATAGATTGGATCCCTTTTTTATCATCAGGAAATGGAGGCTTACAGGGGTGAAGCAACTTATTCAAGTTCACCCAGCCAGAACCTGGCACAGTGGGAGCCAGACCCGGGTCCCCTGCTCTTTCCGGCACAACCCTTGAGCCAGCCCGTCTCAGATGCTGGTGTGTGGCTGGGAGGCAGCTTCTCTCCTCCGTGCGTGGCTCAGTCGGGCCACGCGGTTGTCCGGGCTCTGTCCTCCGTGTCCCCAGCCCCGTGTTCTACCAGCCCAACTAAAGCACCTGCAGAGGATGTTGGCGCAGCCCGGCTCTGCGTGGCTCTGTACTGCCAGTGTCTGGTGGGTGGGAGGGTGTGCCGGCCAGACGGCAAAGTGACAGGCCGATCTTGCATTCCAGGGGGCGAGTTCACCCGCCAGGCTGAGGTGACCTTCGTGGGACACCCTGGCAAGCTGGTCATGAAGCAGCGGTTCAGCGGCATCGACGAGCACGGGCACCTGACCATCGACACGGAGCTGGACGGCCGCGTGCCGCAGATCCCGTTCGGCGCGGCCGTGCACATCGAGCCCTACACGGAGCTGTACCACTACTCCAGCTCGGGTGAGCCCAGGGCCTGCGGCGGGGACAGACAACACCGGGCCTCACCCTATGACAGTCACCTTCCCCCTGAGTGCGGGCTCAGGACACGCTTGTAGGGAATTTAGTACAAAAAAAAAAATAAGCATAACTTAGAATCATAAAACCTGAACATAATTATCATTAAATTGAATTATATTTCCTTTCAGTCTTTTCTCCAGCATCTATCTATATCAACTATTCCAACATATAATTTCAAGATAAAATAGTATAATTTTATTTTACCATATATTATTATACCATACCATATATCATTTAAATGTATAGTATTTTATTTATAAAATTTATAATTTTATAAATATAGTATAGTATAATTTATTATACTATACATTTAAAAACTACATTTGTTCTCCATTTGGTAGGTGGTTTTAAATAATTTCATTCTTACAGAAAAGTGGAAAATAGCACAAAGAATTTCCACATACCATCTACCCAGCTTCGCCAGTTGCTAACATTTTGCCACATTTATGTTATCATTCTCCTGCTTTCTCTTTTTATACATATGCGTATATGTATAGTTTTTTTCCTGGCCATTTGAGAGTAAGTTGTACGCGTCATGATAGTTTATCCCCTAAACACTTCATGTGTTTTTCCTAAGAGCAAGGGTGTTCTCCCATGGCCACAGTGTAATTATCAAAATCAGGAAATTTAACGTGGATACTATAATATTATGTAAACTACAGTCAGGTGTATAGTTTTTATTTAAATAAAATTGCAGTCCTATCACAGTGTTATATCTTCAGCTTTTTTTTTTTTTTTCCTGAGACAGAGTCCCACTCTGTTGCTCGGGCTAGAGTGCTGTGGTGTCAGCCTAGCTCACAGCAACCTCAAACTCCTGGGCTTAAGCAATCCTTCTGCCTCAGCCTCCCGAGTAGCTGAGACTACAGGCATGCGCCACCATGCCCAGCTAATTTTTTTTCTATATATATTTTTTTAGCTGTCCGGATAATTTCTTTCTATTTTTTTTAGTAGAGACGGGATCTCGCTCTTGGTCAGGGTGGCCTTGAACTCCTGACCTCTAGCAATCCTCCTGCCTCGGCCTCCCGGAGTGCTAGGATTACAGGCGTGAGCCACCACGCCCGGCCCAGCTTTTTCATTAATATCAAATTACAAATATTTAATAGTTTCATTACACAGTCCTTGAATACGCTTTTTAAAGGAAGCTGTATGATTCTATTGGATGCCTGTTAACTTCAACCCTCCTCCTATTTTCTAAAGCTGAGGTCGTTTCCAGTTTTCCCCTCCCATAATGAGTTGAAACGTCCATCTTTATCATAAATCTTGGCCAAATTTCTAATTCTTTTCTAAGACTCTTTTGCCAGACATAGAAATATAGAAATTCTGAGTCAAAGGGTAGAAACTTTTGAAAGGCTCTTACGAAATTGCTGTCCAGAGAGGTTGTAGCAATTACTAGGGCTTTGTGGCCTGGTGGAATCTTCTCCAGGGCTCAGCGCCAGCGAAGAGGAGGTGAGGGGCCGCAGGCTGCAGTGTGCTTGCAGCCAGATGGCCCTCCTGGCAGGCCAGCACGTGGGAGCTGGACGGGAGATAGCTTACACTGATCTTTTATTTATCCTTCGGCTTCTATGCTTCTATTATGGAGCAAACTGCAGCAGAGCACGAAAATATAAAGAGTCTTTTATACTTTTTTTTTAAATGGGAAGTTGAGGGTTTTGTGGCATGGGAGAACAGTAGGCTCTCTTCTGAGCAGGGAAGACTGTCTCTCCTCTCCTCTGCTGAGGTTTGCTTCACTGTGCTGTAGTAAGTTTTCCAAAATTGGCCACTGAAACCCATTCAATGTCTTATTTTTCAGTATCATAGAACTGTTGAATCTAGAGTGGTATGTAGCAACCACTATTTATTGAATCCGAATTGAGAAAAAGTATATAAAGCAGTCAGTACATTGCAAGTCATTTAGTTAATGCTCAATAAATGGTAGTTTATCTTAGTAATAGTAAGAGTCTGATTCCAGAAATTTTCCAAACATTACCTCTTGTAATCCTCACCTCGACTCATTTTGTAAAACAAACTGGGGCTAAAGATGTGAGTAACCGGCCCATGGCCACAGCGTGCGGGTGGTAGGAGGCGTGAATTCAGGTGTATTTGCTTCCAAGCGTGTGCTCTTCCCACCAGACATTAATCGCTAGTTCTGGAAGTCTCAGGAACTTGTAGAGAAGCACTTGATGAGAAAAATAGCAAATATTAATAATGCAAATAATACCAGTGATCGTGTGGGAAATCTAGGTAGTGGAATGAGTCTCAACACAAATAAATTGTCTAAGCTGTTCCATTCATCTGTCATCTGGTAGCATTGTGGTCAGGGAATGCCACTGGTGGTTTGAAAGCCCTTGCCTCAGCTTCTTGTGTCCCTGCCTTTCCTCCTGCACCCCAGTGATCACGTCGTCCTCCACCCGGGAGTACACGGTGACCGAGCCCGAGCGAGACGGAGCTGCCCCTTCACGCACCTACACTTACCAGTGGCGCCAGACCATCACCTTCCAGGAGTGTGTCCACGACGACTCCCGGCCGGCCCTGCCCAGCACCCAGCAGCTGTCAGTGGACAGCGTGTTCGTGCTGTACAACCAGGAGGAGAGGATCTTGCGCTACGCTCTCAGCAACTCCATCGGGCCCGTGAGGGGTAAGGCGGGCGCAGCTCTTGCTGGGCATCGTATGTGTGCCATGCACACTTCTGCGCTCATCATTGCAAACCATGCTCTTTGATATGTTGTTTTTCGTCTCTTACTCTCCGTCTGTAGGAGAAGAAAATTATGCTGAGATAGCTTGTGACAGAAACAAAATGTCTTGGCATCTGTGATTTTTGGAAAACCTACCTGTCTCTGTTCTTTTAACCGAAGGCCTGTCCGGGATCCCAGTGGGGTAGAGGGCGGGATGTTGCCCCGGTGAGGCACCTTGCAGACTGCACCATCCTAAGGCCACTGCTGGCTTTGGCAGGGCTTTTGAAACACTCCACTGCTCGGCCTTGAAAGGAATTGTGTGCTTAGAGCCTGAGGGACTTAGATAAAGTCAGGCACGGAGCCTAAAGTAGACTCTCACCCTGTGACTGCACGTGGCTGGGGCTGGGATTTGGTCTGTGGGTGCTTCCGGCCGCGTGGAAGGAGCTGATGTTTAGGGAGGTTTCGTGACATCTCAGTGTTAGATTTCACGTTGTCCAAAGCTTAGAGCCCTGGAGGTGCTGCACAATTGGGGTCTTTCCCTTTTTTTCATTTGTTTTTGGCTCTCCCTCCATTCCCATGTTACTTCTCCAGCTGCTCAACTTGTCCTTACTTTAACTCTGTAAGGCAGAAGGAAGGTAGCTGTTCTGCCACCTTTGACAACTGTGGCTCTAGGTATCAGGGGTCAGTACATTTTTCCTCGAAGGACCAAAGAGTAAATATTTTAGGCTTTGCCAGCCATGCGATCTCTATCGCGACATGTCAGTTTTGTCATGCTAGCACAACAGCAGCTATAGACCACATGTAGGTGAATGGATGTGGCTGGTTGCCAATAAAACTTTATTTAAAAAAAACAGGGAGGGGGCCAGAGGGGCATAGTTTGCAGGTCCTGCCCCAGGGTGACACGAGACGGCTGGTTTCTCATTCCTCTCTGCTCTCCTGTGATCACCTTCTTGGTCACCGGTTGTCGTTTACTTGCTGTGGAAGGAGGAGACCTACAAGAGTTCCTGAAGACTCACGTGGTCCCCATGTCTCTGCCTTCACAGACGGCTCTCCCGATGCCCTTCAGAACCCTTGCTACATCGGCACCCATGGGTGTGACACCAACGCAGCCTGTCGCCCGGGTCCTGGGACACAGTTCACCTGTGACTGCTCCATTGGCTTCCGAGGAGACGGGCGGGCCTGCTACGGTACAGCCTTCGATTTGCCTTTTGGGGGGCTGGGGAAATCAGGCTAGGAGGACGCATCCAGATTCTGTAAACCAGAGGGCTGGGCGCAGCGAGGAAAGGTGGGTGAGTTACATACCGGTGGACGTGCCCTGCCTGCATCGTTTACGGCATGCGCTCACTCTTCCCCTGGGTAAAGGGAGTTAGTTCTGCCCCATTCATTCATCCGACCTAGTGTGCCGACTCCGAGTGGCAGAGGAGAATTCCTAAGGCCTCGCTCCACTCTAACTTCAGAGTGCAGAGATCTCGACAGAATCAAAAGTCAGAGCTGTTCATGATGACACTAGTGACATACCTACAGCTGTGATTTCCCCGGGCACTGTTTGCCTTAAGTGCTTCACAAACATTGTCTCATTTAATTCTCCAACAGCTCTAATGAGATGGAGTCTTTCGTTCCTGTTTTTTAAAAAATTATATTTAATTGTGGTAAAATGCACATGACATAAAAGTTACCATTTTAACAATTTTTAAGCGTACAGTCAAGTGGCACTAAAGACATTCACATTGTTATGCGGCCATCACCACTATCCGTCTTCAGAACTCTTTTCATCTTGCAAAACAAACTCTGTACCCAAAAAACAGCTCTCCATTTCCCCCTCCCCAGCCCCTGGCCACCGCTGTTCTACTTTCTATCTCTGTGAATTTGACTGTTCTAGGGACTGCATGTCAGTGGAGTCATACAGTATTTGTCCTTTTTGTGGCTGGCTTGTTCTCTTAGCACTAAGTCCTCAAGGCTCACCCATGTTGTAGCATGTGTCGGAATTTTCTTTCCTTTTTAAGCTTGAATACTGTTTCGTTGTGTGTACATTCCACATTTTGTTTATCCATTCATCGATGGACACATGGGTTGCTTCCGCCTTTTGGCCATTGCAAATAATGCTGCTATAAACATGGATTTGCAAATATCTGTTGAAATCCCTGCTTTTAATGTTTTCGAGTATATACCCAAAAGTGGGATAGATTGCTGAACTTTCTGGTAATTTGAGGAACCACCATACTGTTTTCTACAGTGGCTGCACCATTTTACATTCCCACCTACAGGGCACAAGGGTTCCAATTTCTCCATCTCCTTAACAACACTTGTTATTTCTGGTTTTTTTTATAGTGGCCATCCTAATGGGTGTGAGGTTCATTCCTCTTTTTGTAGATGAGAAAACAGGCTCATTAGAGTGGGGTGTGACAAACAGTATTTGATCTCAAGTCTCTGACTCCAGCGTCTGTATTACTTTGTCTTCTTATTGCAGTTATTTTGTTATTTATAATTTAACTGCAAGTACTTTCAAGTAGACAGCCTGATATTTATTTATGTGTTTGTTACTAAATTTTAATATACTACCAAGGATAGTCCACTACCAAGGTCAAGAATATCAGGCACTTCAACCAGCGCTCCCTAAATCTGCAGTTAGTGAGAGGACTCACTACTGAGCCTACGGAATGCTAGAAGTCCGCTTCCCTGGTGGAATGAGTAGTGTAGTCACACAGCGTTGGCCAGAAAGATGGCAGCTCCTGCCACCCTTTCTGCGCCGGGCCAGAAGAATCCGGCAAACATGGCAGCCTCGGAATTTGGGAGTAATGCTCAGGTCTGGAATCCAGCACCCCCAGGGAATGGCGGGTTTGGTGTACTGGTTTAATGTGCAGGTTAGCAGATCCTGCTGTCAGGGTGCTGTGGCATTTGCTTAGAAATGAACCTTTCATGCTCACTGGGATGCATGAAATACTGGAGAGCGGGGACGTGTGCTTGCAGAAACAGCTTGTGTGGTGGTTTGGCCAGCTTGCTGATAACTTTGTATAGGTGGTCGAGTGCAGCCTGAGACTCACCTTCCTGGTAACATACCACTGGGGAGGGGACATCGTGCCTACTTACCTGTAACCGTCCATTTCCTAATATTTCCCAAAAGAGCCCGACAGCCTTGGATGGCAGAATCGGTTCAGGCCAGCTGGAATTCCACCTGAGTTACAGGCTGTGTGTATGCGTGGACCCCTCCCAGGCTGTGCAAACAGACCCCACTCAGGGGTGCGTTCCCTTCACGTGCCCCACCTCCGTGGTGTTGATGCAGCCCTGATTCAATGCCATAAGCCACCTGAATAGTAATACAGTGTAGAGATAGCCCAACCTGCTGCTGCTGAACCGCGACCTCCTGGCTGCTCCTGCTCCGGGTGCCCCATCTTGTCACCGTGGGAATGCATCACTTCAGAAGGCACGACCAGCCACGCGTTATGTGATCTGTACTATCCTAGCAAATCCTCGGCTGCTCTCGTCCAGGAAGACAGGGGGTCCCTATAGACGTGCTTTTGTGCTGCGGTTGCCTGTTGTGCCGGCGTATTACCTCTGCGGAATGTGGGTCTGTTCCCAGTCAGGCCACTTATTGTTCTGGGTCACTAGGACATGCCTCAAAGCGATAATGCAGGGAGACGTGAGGCTTTTGACAGGAAATTGCATTAAGCAGATGTGTTATTCATGTGTGATTTTTTACCTGGGAAGTGCCACGGAGGAGGACGAGGACGAGGCTTTGTGATTCAGTGTGTGGAGCGTGGATACGATGATATGTGACACCCGTGACAAGGCTGGTTGCTGGTTAGACGTCACACAGAGGGAGGATTTCCAGTGGAGGCACAGAGCTCTGCGGCTCACTCTGGGGCACGAGCGATCGTTTTTGGCTGATCGCTCATTGAGTGATCGTCCAGTGTGTGGAAGGCATTTAACAAATCCACACTGAGACCCTTCTTAAGAGCCTGACCTTTATAAAAGGGAAAAATTGGAGAAACTTAAGAGTCATTGAAAATATGTGCAAAGAAGCAACTCTGAAAAAAGTCCAAAAGGAAGCAGTAATTACAATAATCGAGGATTTTCCTATTGAGTTAGAAAGTGATTATGTGAAAGGAAATCTCTTTCCAGAGAAGAGATTGAGTAGATGTTGAATAATAAAGTAATCATCTTCAAGTGGATACTGTGGTATGTTATGAGAGAGTTATTACTGTTAGATAGTTCATGGTTTCCACTGAAGAAAGGGTGGAGGTCCTGGCCTCAATTTACAGAAAAAAGGATTTAAATTACACATCGGGAAGAATTTCCAAACTGCAAGGACTATGGAATATTAGCTGGGAAATTGCTAAGGTCTTGTCTCTAGAGAGTATCGTGCAGCCTGGCTTGTGTGTGTAGACCTGCATGGAGGTGGAGGTGGTGCCGGGGGACCGTCCCTTCCCACATCCCACCAGCCCCGAGATCCTGTCGGTCAGCGGTTCTCCAGGTCAGGCACGAGAGGAGAGCTTGATCACATGGGAGCTCTTTGAAACACACACATCCCCTTGCATAAATAAATGTTCCCAGGAAGGAACGGAGCTTGGAAACGTTCCCCTGGTGCTTTTGCTCTGTCTTGTTGATGGAAAACTGCTGCTCTGTGCTCTTGTGCTTTGGCAGTTGAGTCTCAGTCACTGAGTCCTGCAGTTCGTACAGTGCATCCAGCGGGGAATGTCCTCTGAGAGTTGTGATGCAGAGATAGCAGACGCAGGAAGGATCTTTTTTCTTTCCATGTGGTTAGAGCAGCGGCTGGTAGATGGAGCTGTGACATCCGCACTTGCTGAATTCCTCCCCACAACCCCCACCATCCATGCCCACTTCCACCCGCTCCAGCTTGTGCAAGAGCCTGCTTTGGGAGCGGCTTTGTTCTGGAACCTTCCAGCTGTGTCTGCTGCAGTCCTGTTGTGTGTCTTAAACACTTCACAGAAACACACAGTTCAGTGGAGTCTCAAAAAGTCGAGCACTGTTTGGTTCGGGTTTTGCCTGGCTATAGGACAGTCCACGGGGCTGATGTGGCAAGAATGTTTGTCGTGTGCAGTGTTGTCCAATAAGCCAGACGGGCTTTGTCCACCACATGTGAAAGAGCCACATTGAAACAATGGGGAGGAGATGGGGGAAGGGGAATGGAGCCGTGTGGTCTCAGCCATTGTGAAATCGTCTCCACACACATCTCAGAGTTTTAGAAATGCCAGTGTACTCTGAATATGCGTTTGGCGTGAGAAGGACCTAATGTAACTGTTCATTCCAACCCACCAGTGGACAAGTAACCAGGGTGATGACACGTTAGCTCAATTTCTTGTTGGGGCCAACCAGCCTTAACACTAGTGGTAGCCACAGACTGACCCCAAAGCAAGTGGCCTTCTGAGGGACATATTCCCAGAATCAGCCAAATCTATCACCATGGTTAGGGGTGTTACGTGAATCGCTAATAATCACAATAACTGCTGTGTGTCTTGAGCATGCTAGATCCTTCTTTGGCCTATGCCCGTTTCCCGTAATTCTCAGAAGAACCCTCAGGATGAGTATTATTATGCTTATTTGCCAATAAGGAAACTGAGGCAGAGTAGTTAGGTAACTTGCAAGGAGATAGGAGTAGAACCTGGCTATGTCCAGCCCCAAAGCACATGCTTTTTGCTCTAGTTGCCCCATGATGGTGGCTGTAGTATTATCGTGTGAAAGGACATCACCCTACTAGCTGAGAAATCCACAATTAGGCTTTAATGAGTTCAGCATTTTGTTATAACTGTAATTGGAGAAAGGTAATATTTTTGAATGGTAGCACAGTTAAATGTGCTCTTGAGTTTAGGAAACCTTTTTTTTTTTTTTTTTGAGACAGAGTCTCGCTCTGTTGCCTGGGCTAGAGTGCCATGGTGTCAGCCTAGCTCACTGCAACCTCAAACTCCTGGGCTCAAGCGATCCTCCTGCCTCAGCCTTCCGAGTAGCTGGGACTACAGGCACGCGCCACCATGCACGGCTAATTTTTTCTATATATTTTTAGTTGTCCAGATAATTTCTTTCTATTTTTTAGAAAGAAATAGAGCGGGGTCTCACTCTTGCTCAGGCTGGTCTCAAACTCCTGAGCTCAAACGATCCTCCCGCCTCGGCCTCCCAGAGTGCTGGGATTACAGGCGTGAGCCACTGAGCCCGGCCAGGAACCCTTTTCAGAGTCCAGACACTTGTCTCTGTGTCCTTCTGGAATGCATTTGCCAATATGATGTGAGTGACACGTGTGCAGGGTCCCTAGACTCAGCAGCTGACTCCCGGAGGGGCGGGGGAAGCCCATTGACTTAGGAGAAAGGCCTGGGGCTCACTCTCTAAAGTTATGCACAGAAAAAAAATCGTATGTAGCACTGCTTTTAGAATATAGGAAAATCTGTTTTAAAACGGATCCATTCTTAGGTGAACGTGCTTACTATTTTATTGTATTCAGTGAGGTCTGAAGGGGTTGGTAAATGTCTGCATTTTAAAAAACTTGGCTGCAGATATCGATGAATGTTCGGAACAGCCCTCGGTGTGCGGGAACCACGCGGTCTGCAATAATCACCCAGGCACCTTCCGCTGTGAGTGCGTGGAGGGCTACCGGTTCTCAGACCAGGGAACGTGTGTAGGTAAGTTCTCCAGGTGACTTTGCAATATGGCGTATGTTAGCTCCGGTGTAAAAGGCATCATCCCGGGTTGATCCCGGCCAAGCGGGAGGGTGCCAGGTTCTGGCGCTGGGAAGGGCAGTTTACAAAGACAATCACACTTGGCCTCTCCCCTCTGACTCCCTGGAGAGTCACAAGTGCAAATTGTCTCCACCAGCAATACCCTCACCTCACCTGTTGCAAACTTTTGCATTACATTCGCTTCCTTTCATTTTCGTGATACTTTGAATAGCTATGAAAGCTGTTAGACTTGTTTCTCCAGTAATTAGTAGTCTTGGGATTCACACTGAGCAACCACTTTTGTGTCATCTCCCGTCTTAGATTGAATTCCACCTGAGTTACATCTAAAATTCCATCCGGGGCCATTCCGTTTATGGATTTTTTTTAACTTCACGAACCACAAGTAGCAGTGTACCTTTCTAGCTCGATTGAAGGAAGGAACTTGCTGCTGTGAATTAGGCGGATTTATGGCCTTGGTCAATGATGATTTTGGTGGTGATACACCAACCACAAACAGGCAGGTTGTTTAAATTTTTCCTGCTGCTGCACTTTGACCTGTTGGTTCCAAGAATTTTAAGCTGAAGATTCTTGAACGAGAATGGCCAGCGTGTTTCCAGGTCGGGAGGGCAACGTGTCCTCCCAATTTAAAACAGATTCCTCTCGTACTGCATCAGCGAACCTTCTCCTTGCCCCTTCCTCGCTGTTCGCTACACCCTAGAGTGTTTTCTCTTTGCTCTGCCTCAAAGCCTGGGTGAGGCCGCTGAGGGCACAGGGTGAAGTTGTGTCCCGAGGGTGGGAGGGAACAGGCAGTTCTCATATTTTGAGTGTGACCCAAACAGCTGTGAGCTCAGGGAGGCCAGTTCCCTTTGCACAGAGTTGAGATTTCAGCTCTGCTAAAGTTACTTTTTTTTTTCCTCTCAATAGAGAACATCCATTTCTTTGTGTTCTGCCTGACTTCCTTCTCTGCTTTTGAGGTTAAGAAAATTTCCAAGTTTACTTTTAATGGCCACACCATTCAAGTTACATTTTGGCTCGCACTTGGTAGTGGGTACTTCACCCCTCGGGTGGTGGTGTGCACAGTCACTGAGTTCCGTTCTGGGACACATGTGTGTGAGGCACGGTGACCTAGGTATCTGGATCCAACCATTCCTGATGGCCCCACACTCACCAGAGGGGCAGGGTGGGGTGCAAGACAGGGGAACCGGCCATGGGAGACCACCCTGTCGACCCCAGCTCTTGCCTTCCATCTTGAGGCAGCAGCACGGGATGGGGTATTATCAGGGGGCCTCTGTGTCCCTCCCCTACTTCCTCAGCCCTCACTGCCTGAGTTCTGTCAGCAGGACCCTGCAGAAAATAAGTCCCATATCCTGGCCTCCCTTGTGCTTAGCAGCTGGAAGTAATTCCTGTCCTTCAGAGGAAGAACGCAAGGCTCTAAGTTATACAATTTATCCGAGTTCCTTGATTGACTCGTGTACCTGGTGTAAACCCAGGGCTGCCTACCCCAGAGGCCCACCGTCTTCTGACCATACCTCTCTCGGTGCCTTGGAAACATTTATTTCTCCTTCCTTGGTGGCAAGTGGGTGGCTTTGACGTGGGCATTGGTAGTGAGCATTCTGCCTGCCCGGGGTGGACTAGGGCTGAAGATCGAGCTCCTTCGCTCTAATGCTCCCCTGACGGCTGCCATTGGAACTGCGGCATCTGCAGATGTTCCGCCTGCAGATGCAGATGAAGGGAAAACTGGGGTCTGGGGACTGGCTATGGGGACCTGGTAAGGACAGTGGCCTGAGACAGAGCCCTGGGGTGAAACTAGGGTTGGAAGCCAGGCTGAGTGACCTACCGTGGTGCCAGTCCGCGAAAACTAGCCAGAGGCAGAACACAGGTGGCAGGAAATGGAACGAAAGCAGTGGTACCAGCCCGGTGGGGAGCAGGGGTGAACCCTGAAGAGGTGCCTGGAGATCTGGGGTCCAGGTGTGGTCCCTGTTTATAGAGGCCCGCTGGATTGAACCCTCGGTGCCAAGGGAGCTTGGAAGGGCAGAGGGCCGCTCAAGGGATGTTCTTGCAAATTCTGTGCACCAACCTTGTCCTGCAGCTGTCGTGGACCAGCGCCCCATCGACTACTGCACCACTGGCCTGCATGACTGCGACATCCCCCAGCGGGCCCAGTGCGTCTACACGGGGGGCTCCTCCTACACCTGCTCCTGTCTGCCGGGCTTCTCCGGGGACGGCCGAGCCTGCCAAGGTGCGTGGGCGCTCTCGCTTTTCCCTCTGCGTTACCTGGTGGCACTTACTGCGTGCTAATCACCCACCCACTCCAGAATATACTAAAGAATTATTCTCTCAGCTCCACTGGGTACATGGGCTGCTTTTTGTATCTGTCTAGGAGTTTGGACTACGCATTTTCTTTAGGGGGGCTGTTGTCATTGGTGAAGATACTTGGCTCACCCCAACTATTTTGTTCTATATGACTTACTCATTCAGGCAACAATTAGACACCTGCTGTCTGCTAGAAACTGAGGATATTTTTTATCTTTCACAAAGAGACAGACAGTCCTTGCATGCATGGAGCTTAAAGTCCATTCTTTTATTTAATAAGATATATATAGTCATTCAACTGGCCTGCTCTAATCTTCTCCAAAAAAACAAAGTTCCCTTACTGAATAAATGATTGTAGAGTCAGAACAAATGACTCCCCAGAATTCTTTCAGACTTGAGCTCAGCCCGTTGTTGGCTGCCAGGGCGTTCGTAAGGGTAATTTTAGGCAAAATAAGCCATGACAAGTGTACCGTGGGTCACTTGGTTTGCAAAATTACTTAACATTATATCTTAGAGTATTTCTTAAGAGTCCAAACTTTCTAAGATAGATAATAATCTCTGAGATACCTTCTCTTCATTACTGAACATGTGGATTTTTCCTTACCTCTGGGGTTTTTCTGTCAAGCAGTTAATAATCTGTCTTCAAACACTCAGACATTTTTGAAGCTCTCATGTATGACAGGAGGGATCATTGTATAATGCAGATGATCCTCTGCATTTTTTTCCCTTTTGCAAGCTTGATGAAAACATTTTCCATGAAAACAGTACCATCAAAGTGAAGCACATTTGCACATGCAGCAGATAGAAATTGGGGCGTTAGTGTCTTGATAATTAATGTTGAGTGAGTTGCGAATCACTGTTCCCAGATCAAGTTCCCATAGATTTGAGCATGATGCTTAAATTATGGTGTAAACTACAAGTTCAGAAGAAATAATCTCATTGTCCCTGGGCCTGGTGGCTGTTTTGCAGATGTGGATGAATGCCAGACGAGCCGATGTCACCCCGACGCCTTCTGCTACAACACTCCGGGCTCCTTCACCTGCCAGTGCAAACCCGGTTACCAGGGAGATGGCTTCCGTTGCGTGCCTGGAGGTGAGGTGATGGCGCGTTTGGAGTTGGTGGCCCATCCTTGAATTCTGAGTACTTGGCCCTGGGGGAGAAGGTGAGGTGGGGAAGTGGGAGGCTCCACGGACAGCTCTAAGGGTTGTCAAGGTGGGAGATCAGAGCATGGACCGCAACGTAGAGCCGTGCAGGTTGCACACTGCACAACTCTAGGGGGTACCCCACACGTGGACCATTACTGTGCTGGCAGCCTGGAATCTGATCACCCTTGTGACCTGAGCAAGCAGTGCAGGATAAGGACTGGTATGTGTTTGTCAGGGTTCTCCAGAGAAAAAAAAGCAAGAGGACACACACACACACACACACACACACACACACACAGAAGAAGAGAGATTTATTATAAGGAATTGACTCACGTGACAAGTCCCCAGATCTACACTCAGCAAGCAGGAGACCCGAGGAAGCCCATGGTTTAGTTCCAGCCCAAGTTCAAAGGCCCCAGAGGCAGGAGAGCTGAGGGCCTGGTTGTAGCCTGAAGGCCAGCAGTCTCCAGACCCAGGAAGAGCTGATGTTTCAGTTCAGTTCAAGTCCAGTAGTGGGAAAAAAAAATGATGTTCCAGTTCTAAGGCCACCAGGCAGGAAGAAGTGTCTCTTTTACCTGGGGGAGGGTCAGGCTTTGTGTTCTACCCAGGCCTTCACCTGATTGGACGTGGCCCACCCACACTGGGGATGACCATCTGCTTTTCTCAGTCTTTGGATTTAAATGTTAACCTCATCAAAAATATCCTCACAAAACCACCCAGAATCACATTTGACCAAGTATTTGGGCACCTTGTGGCGCAGTCAAGTTGACACATAAAATTACCCAGTGCAGGTTTCTAAGAGTCGCAGGGGATGGAGTGGGGGTGGGGGTGGGGGTGGGAGGACGGGGGTGAAAGGCCTGTCCCACCGGACCTGAGCCACCCAGCTTCTAGAGCTGTTGCCGACCTGGGACTTGAGTGGCATCTCATTAGAGCCTGAGGATCATGGCAGGTCCACGCCGGTAGCTGGAATGAGTCTGGGAAGGTGGGAGGCACTTGACAAATGCTGGTAGATGAATGAGTCTAGTCGGCCGCCGTTTGTGCAGAACCCACTACGTGTTCGGTGCTCCCCAAACACTGTCTCGCTGTTTCAGTGCTCATGATCGTCTTTTCAAGGTAAGTGCTATGACTGTCTCCGTTTGCACAGAGGACGCTGAGACTGAAAAAGAGAAAGGCGCGGTCAGGGTCGCCCAGCTCACAAACCCTAGAGCTGGGACTCAAACCCAGTCTACGCGATGGACTCCAGATCCGGCTTCGGTCTTCTGCGCCACGTGGTGTCCTGACATGAGATTAAGAATGTATTTGACAGCTCACACTGGGGTTAGCCAGTTGTGTGTTTCATTTTTAATTACTGCCGATGCTGTTGGTTAGATATATTCGTGCTGTGACAAATGTTTTCAATAAGGAATAAGTGGAAATTTATATCTCGCCACGTTTTAAGCCGTTAATAACTGCTTAAATGTCCGTCTTCTTCCCTGGCCTGTGAGCACACTGAGGACCAGGTGCCGTGTGGACTTGACTTTTATGTGTCCAGTACCCAGTGGAGTATGTGGTCCATGCTGGGGCCCACAGCTATCTGCAGTTGTTGAAAAGAATAAATGAATGTCCCAGCTTCCATTCCTACCAGCAGCATTTGGAAGTATGTGTTTATCCACACACTTCACTACAACTGGTTTTTAGAATAGTTGTCAATCTAAAAGGGGAAACTGTCAGGTGAAAGTTTAAATGTCGATGTATAATACAACCTGTTGCTGGTCTAAATTGTCTTCTTCTGCTTAGAACAAGGGTTGGCAAATGATGGCCCTTGGGCCAGATGTGGCCCACTGCCTCTTTTTGTAAATAAAGTTTTGTTGGAACATAGCCATGCTCGCTAGTTTATGTATAGTCTGTGGCTGCTTTTGTGCTATAAAGGCAAAGTTCAGTGGTCATGACAGAGATTGGAAGGCCCACGAAGCCTAAAAATCCTAACTAGCCCACCCTTGGCAGAAAAAGCTTGCCAAGCCCTGGCTTAGATGAACCCAGGCAGGGGAACCGTTTGTTCCTGAAGTTATGGGTGAAGACGGCAGCGCTGCCCATAGATCTTAACCGGCAGGTTCCATAGAGGAGTTCGAGGAGTCCGTGATCATTTAAGACACCGCAGCTGCTGTTGCAAATGACTGTCATCCGTGATTTCCTTGGGCTTGCTCCCATCTCCAGTTCAAAGAGAAGCAGATGTTTCATTTTTTGTTTTTTGTTGTTTTAACCTGACTCTTTGCCCCTCTTGCGGGCTGTGTTGACTAAACAGAAACAAATCCAGACCTGTAGGCTGGGATAGAAAGATGGGACAAGGATAAAACCAATTCGAGCTGTTTGCCAGGATTGTTTATGTATTTGATCCTGTTCGCTTAAGAAAATTACCATCTAGTTATATACCCAAGAGAGAATGTGCACTAGGAATGTATAAGAATGTTCACTGAGTATTGTTTGTAGTAGGAAAAAGTCCAAATGACTGTAAACAGGAGAAATGGACAAATGACTTGGTACGATTCACACAATAACGGAACATAAAGCAGTTAAAATGAATGAACTAGAGTTAATGGATAAGTGTCAACAACATAATGTTTAGCAAAAATAATTATAAAATGATATATACCGTATGACCCCGTGTATATAAAATGTAAACCTATATGAAAATCAACCTACATGTGTGTATACATAATAAGAAAACTGTAGGCTGGGCATAGTGGCTCACACCTGTAATCCTAGCACTCAGAGGCCGAGGTGGGAGGATTGCTTGATGTCAGGAGTTCAAGACCAGCTGAGCAAGAGCAAGACCCACTCTGTACTAAAAATAGAAAAATTAGCCAGGTGTCATGGCATGTGCCTGTAGTCCCAGCTACTCAGGAGGCTGAGGGAGAAGGATTGCTTGGGCCCAGGAGTTTGAGGTTGCAATGAGCTGTGATGACACCACTACCCAGGTGACAGAGGGGGACTCTGTCTCAAAAAACAAAACAAAACAAAAAAACAACCTATACCATGCATGCATGGGAATGAGAAACAGAAGCTTCAGGATAGACGTTACCCCTGTGGTGGGAGAGAGGAAATTGGGATTGGGGAAGGGGACACAGGGTGTCGCAGTCTGTTCAGGGCACTATAACAGAATTCCATAGACTGGGTGGCTTATAAACAACAGAAATTCACTCCCTACAGTTCTGAAGGCTGGGAAGTCCAAGATCAAGGTGCTGGCAAACTGAGTGTCTGATGAGGGCCCGTTTCCTGGTTCACAGAGGGCCAGACATCATTTTGTCATGTCCTCATGTGGTGGAGAGGGCAAGGGTCCCTCTGGGGGCTCTGTTATAAGGACGTTAATCCCATTCGTGGGGGATCCACCTTCATGATCTAATCACTCCCCAAAGGCCCCACCTCCTAATGTCATCACTTTGGGGGTTAGAATTTCACTATATGGATTTGGGGGGGGGGACACAAGCATTCAGATCATAGCACAAGGGCTACATTTGTATTTCTGACGTTTTATTTTTGCAGCCAGAATATGAATACAGTGGTTTTCATCATATCCTAAATTTCGTATCACTAAAGTACTCTATGCAACATTGCAGAGAGAAAAATAATGTGTGGTGACATCTGAACTCTTGCTGCCAAACGTAACGAAGGGCAGGATCAACCAGTCGGCACTTATTTGGCGCTTGCTGTATATAGACGGGCCAGTTGCGAAAGCAAAGCTTACTTGGCTTTGAGGGTGAGCCAGTCAAGGTCACGGCTACCACAGTGTCAACCTGTCAACCGATGACAGACAAAATAGAAGAAATTACGATTGGTTTCCCTCTGTCCCGCTCTCTTCCCCACAACCCATGTATGGATTGTGATGTCAGTTTAGTCAATCGCTATTGTCATTTTTTAAAAAATGGAATGAATGAAATAGAAGGCAATAATCTAGAAAATATTAGAGTTCATAGAGTATTATATAGTAGGAATAAATATTGTTTCATGAAACAATACTTGCATGTATGCGTGTGCATGTACGTGTGTGTGTGTGTGTGTGTGTGTGTGTGTGTGTGTGTGTGTCTAAGGGTGCATGTGTGTACTGGGTTGCTGAGGAAATTGTATTTCTTTCTGTGGGTCGTGGTTAGAAAGTTTAAAAGCCACCATGTTAGGTCTCTGTTGTTACATCACAAATTACCCCCATAGTTAGTTACTTTAGATAATAAAATCTATTATCTCCCAGCTTCTGTAGGTCAAGAACTCAGGAGGCACTTACCTGGGAGGTCCTGGTTCGGGGTCCCTCGAGAGGTTGTTGTCACGACATCAGCCGGGGCTGTGGTCTTCCCTGCGGAGGGACCCATGTGGCTGTGGGCGGGCCTCAGTTCCTCACAACATGGGTCTCTCCCCAGGGCTGACTAAGCATATTCAAGGCCTGGCAGCTGGCTCCCTCCAGAGCAAATGATGAGAGAGAGAGAGAGAGAGAGAGACAGAGAGAGGGGTGCCAAGATGGAAGCCACAGTCTGTTGTAACCTAATCTTGGAGGTGACATACTGTCACTTCACTGACACTATCAGTCTAAGGCCAACCCTCTCACAGTGAGAGAGGGGACTACCCAAGTGTGTGGGGACCGGGAGGTGGGGAGGATGGGGGCCATCCTGGAGGCCGGCTGCCACAGCCGCTCTCCTTGCCTGGACAACACCCGAGAGAATGCAGCTGGCTAGATTTTCATAACATAGGGGAGCTTATTGGAGTATCAAAGAGGGGCGTGTGAAGTCTGGTCCTTAAGGGCGAATGGCAGGCCTGCGGATAGTGGGTCACTTCTCTGCACACTCGGCACGGCTGGGTTTACCAGCATTCTGCATCCGGGGATGCACCACACATCTCAGAGAGAAAGCAAACGACAGAGTTCAGAATGCAGGGCTACCTAGAGGGTACAGCTTAAAGGAAAGAAAGCTGAGAAACAATCTCATGCGTGCTTTCTGTTCGTCAGGCTTCTGTTGTTTATGTTATAGGTTACGCTATGTTTTAAGCAAACCCAATGTGAGAAAACTGGAATTTCCTAGTTAGACTTGGAAGGGGCTCTAGATGGTCTCTAATCCACCCTCTTTGTTTTATAAATAAGAAACATGAGGCCTGAATAATTTCTTAGTTTACAAAAGGGGTTTCTTGAATTCTTTCTATAAAAGAATTTTCTATGGCAGTTTTTCCTCAAAATTGAGCATTATGTAGACCCTTTTAAAAGAAAACAATTCTTAAGGCCTCTGATGTTGGCTTAGATGGTTTTTATTAGGGGTAAAGCTAGGTATCGACTTCTTTTCTAACTGTAAGATCAGAACAGATCTGTAAATTAAATACAATCACAAATCGTAAGTTTCTAATCAACATTAGTTTCGTGTGCTGATGGTTGTTTGAGATGAACTTTGCCATTCCTGCTGCCAGCTCCCCGGTGCTGGGTGGGCTCCGTTTCCGTCTCTAGTGGATAGTTCCAGTCAGTTTACAAAGCACTTGTGATATTTCTCCCCTAAAAGACAATTTAAAGTGACTTCTTCCCTCGATTCTACACCCCTGTCTTGCTGCCATTTTGTGTCCCTGCATTGCTGCGTCCACTTCCTCTTCTTCCATTCTCTCTTTTTTCCTGCCTTTCATTGTAAAATAAATCATAGACACAGAAAGTCACGTAAAACCAATGTGTAGTCCAAGGGGTGATGCTAAGGTGAGGCTTCTAGTTGCTGCCACCCAGGTCCAGACGTCAGACTTGAGCACGGGCCCCAGAAGCCCCTCCGGGTGCTGCGTCCCAATCACAGCCTCTTCCCTCTCCCCAAAAGCAGCCTCTAATCTGACTTTTGCAATAATCCCTTTCTTGCATTTCTTTATAGTTTTATCACACTCGTGTGCATTCCTAGACACTGTAGGTTTAGTGCGGCTCATTTTTTTAATCTCTAGTTTTCTCCTCTGTTTTTTCTTTTCCTTGTAATTGTTCTGTTGAAGAACTCACAGCTTTTGAACTGTGGCATTTCCCACTCATGGTGTAGTGTGACATGCTCCTCTGTCCTCTAAATCTGCAGTCCTCAACCCCTGGGCCACCAGCTGGTACTGGTCTGTGGCCTGTTAGGAACCAGGCTGTACTGCAGGGAGTGGGCAGCAGGCCAGCGAAGCCTCGTCTGTATTTACAGCCGCTCCCCATCACTCACATCACTGCATAAGCTCCGCCTGCTGTCAGATCAGCAATGGCATTAGGTGCTCATAGGAGCTCGAACCCTACTGTAAACTGCGCATGCGAGGGATCTAAGTTGCGAGGTTCTTATGAGAAGCTAACGCCTGATGATCCAAGATGGAGCTGAGGCGGTGATGCTAGTGCTGGGGAGTGGCTGCAAGTACAGATTATCATTAGCAGAGAGGTTTGACTGCACAGTAAATGTAATGCGCTTGAATCATACTGAAACCATCCCAGGATCCATACCACCCCTACCCCAGGATCCATGGAAAAATTGTCTTCCATGGAACTGGTCCCTGGTGCCAAAAATGTTGGGGATCGCTGCTGTAAATTGCCTGCAACCCGACTGAGGCTTGATTAGACTCAGGTGCAATCCTTTTGGCACGACAGTAGGTGGTGGTGTGATCTTCCATCAGAAGCACATGATGTCTGCTTGTCTCATTTTTTGTGATGATTATTGCCTAGATGCGTTAATTCCTGGGGCGTGACAAATGGTGATATTCTAATTTTATCATTTCTATCACATTTGTTAGTTAGCATTGATGCTCATTGTCTAGGTCCATTAATTTCTAAAGAGGGGGTGGGAGTGGTGATAGTCTAGTTGTGTTATTATGGTTTTTATTTATTAGGCTTTATTTTCACATTGGACATTTCTTTTCTTTTCTTTTTTTTTTGAGACAGAGTCTCACTTTGTTGCTCGGGCTAGAGTGCCGTGGCGTCAGCCTAGCTCACAGCAACTGCAGACTCCTGGGCTTAAGCGATCCTCCTGCCTCAGCCTCCCGAGTAGCTGGGACTACAGGCATGCGCCACCATGCCCGGCTAATTTTTTCTATATATACTTTTAGTTGGTCAGATAATTTCTTTCTATTTTTAGTAGAGACGAGGTCTCGCTCAGGCTGGTCTTGAACTCCTGACCTCGAGCGATCCACCCGCCTCGGCCTCCCAGAGGGCTAGGATTACAGGCGTGAGCCACCGCGCCCGGCCTGGACATTTATTTTCATTGCTTATACTTTCATAGAGAAATGCCTCCCCCCATCTACTCTTGGGTTGCCCAGTGGTCATTTCCCAAAGGAAAGGCAGGATAACTTCTTGGATCTTCCTCTTATTTATTAGTTGTCAAGATAATAAATAGATTCCTTGTCAACCACAAATTAGCTTTTAGTGTTTAAATATCATTACAAACTCATGGGTATCCATTGGTTTTAACTGTTACTCTCACTGTAGCTCAGAGGTCCATCTTTGGCCCCTGGGAACCTTTGTAAGTTGGCTCCTGGTCCTTTTGACACAAGCCTGGTAGTCACTGGTAGCTGCCCTTGTATGGCAAGAAGTTCCAAGTTCATGTCTATTTCCTGCCTCAGAACGAGAACCAGCCATTTCTTTGTGAATCCCTGGCTTCTTTCAGTGGGCAATGCCCTTGCCAGGACCGCAATCTAAGTACTGGGGAGGCTCACACAGAGCCTCATGAGTCCATACTGGTATTTCCAATTCAAATTCGTGACTGCAGGACTTTTCCTGACCCTCTTTTACATCATATCTGTGTCCCCTTCCTTCCACACGGAGGACCCTGGATCTCAAGGGCACAATGGATAAGAATTAGAATGAAGCACAATCACTCCCTCACTTCATCCCACGTCACACACAGCAGTCTCAGAATAACGATACTAACACTATCCTCACCGACATAATTTCTGAGAAGTTTTTAAAAAAATGTTTCCATTTGCTTGCTACATTCGCCCACTCAGGTTTATAGTTGCATCTGCCTTGCCTGAGCACGCGACCATCCCAGACCGCACCATCTCCTTTAACCCCGTCTACACTGTCTTCAACACGTAACTCTACACTTGCTGTTCGCTCTCAGTGTCTCTCAAAGTTATTTGGTTGTCAGAAGCTTGTGTTCTAGAAGATTCCTCAGGAAGGGCTCATGGAACCAATATTCCATTTTCATATGTATTTTCCCTTGACTATCTCAAATATTCTTCTGACATAAGCACGTCTGTCCAAAATTCTAAGGGTGCTCTGAAGATAATTCCTCCTTTTTACCTAGATGCCCAAAGGACTTTTTCTTTCTCTTTAAAGTCCAATAATTTTACTAGACTATGGCTTGGTGTTGGTTGTTCTGGGTCAGTATCGTTAGTTACACAGTGTGCTTTTTGAATTTATCATTTCAATTTTTTTTTTTAAATTTTAGGAAGTTTTCTTGAATTATAGTGTTTAGTATTTGCTTTCCTTCCTTGCTTTGGCGTATTCCTTCGGGGACTCCTATTTTACATGTTAAGTCTTCTTTGCCTGTCTCCAGTACTGTCCCTTCCTCTCAAATCCCTTTTTTTTTTTTTTTTAATTTTTTTATTTTGAGACAGGGTCTTGCTCTGTCACCTGCACTAGAGTGCAGTGGCATCAGCATCACTCACAGCAACCTCAAGGAAAAAGGAACACTTGAAACTATTAATAGCAGTGAGTCTGTAAGTGATAAAAAGATCCAGGTGGCTAGAAAAGTTAGTAAGTTAGGGAAAGTGTGAGAAAAAGGAAGGTTGTTTTTTTTTTTTTCATTTGTTTTTGAGACAGAGTCTCGCTCTGTTGCCTGGGCTAGTAAGCAGTGGCTTGTCATAGCTCACAGCAGCCTCAAACTCCTACGCTCAAGCCATCTTCCTGCCTCAGCCTCCCGAGTAGCTGGGACTACAGGCGTGAGCCACCACGCCCAGCTAATTTTTTCTATTTTTAGTAGAGATGGGGTCTCGCTCTTGCTCAGGCTGGTCTTAAACTCCTGGGCTCAAGCAATCCTCCCGCCTTGGCCTCCCAAGGAGGATTACAGGCATGAGCCACCGCGCCCAGCCAAGAAGGAGGATATTTACTTGGCCTTGAAGGATGGGTGGGATTTGCACAGGAGATGGAGAGGAATAATGAGGGGAGATGCAAGGCAGGTAGGGGGAGGCCAGGTTGTGGAGGATCCAAACCAGGCCTCCCCGAGGCCTGAGAACTTTCGTGGTTTTGATGCCTGTGTGCCCTCTGACCACACCACCACCTTCCCTCCCTCATAGCCCTCACGTGGCCGTGTTTCCAAATCAGCAGAGTCATCTGGGTGGCTTGTGGCAACTGTGTCCCTTCTTTTTCTTGAAGTCCTCTCTGACCTAAAGCCCAGGGAGCATCACGTCAACCACCCTCACCGACACCCTGAATTTGTTGGCCCCTGTCCCTTCTCCATTAATAGGCTGAAAACCTGTGGTTTGTCAGTTCAGGCCGCTGGGCTGAACCACGCGGCCATGCGTGTTGGGGACACTGCAGATTCGTTGCTCTCAGTGCCAGCCGAGCCCTGGACTGAGGCAGGCCAGCTGCTCATCCTCTCTGCTCCCACGACAGCCTGTTCAGACCCCTGCTGGCCACTTCTCCAACTGCCAGCCCCTGCGGGATCCTCACTTTCCCTTCTAGCCTGAGGACTCTGAGGACTGTCCTGTTTAGCTTTGTCCCTGTGCTTGCAGGGCCCCTGGCTCATCACATCTTTCAGGAAATGCTTGTAACACAAGGAAGTAAGTGATTTGGGGGCCCGTGGGGTTCTTGACCTGAGGGCTCTGCGGAACACAGTGGCTGTCGCAGCCGACAGCGGTAGCGTTTCAGGAGAGGACGGGAGCAGGAGCCGGTCCAGGAGACAGGTGCGTGAGGAAAACTCAACGATGCAGTTTCACATGGTGACAGAAGGGACAGCACACAGACTAGAGCTGCAGGTTCTTTTTCTCTTGTTGTTCAGTGACCTTTCTGCTCTCCCCTCATTGTTGCCTTTTCTAATTGCTGGTTCCCTGCTCCTTCCTCGCCACTCCTGTGACGATTGGGGGTGAGACAGTTCTTAAGTAAAGATATCTGTCATTATTATTATTACTACTAATATTCTTATCAGTGGTGACGTAGATAAAGACCATGTCAGGTTGATATTGTCCCCTTTACTTATAAATTCCCACTCTTGGCCAGGCGTGGTGGCTCACGCCTGTCATCCTAGCACTCTGGGAGGCCGAGGTGGGAGGATCGCTCGAGGTCAGGAGTTCGAGACCAGCCTGAGCAAGAGCAAGACTCCGTCTCTACTAAAAATAGAAATTATCTGGCCAACTAAAAATTATATAGAAAAAATTAGCTGGGCATGGTGGCACATGCCTGTAGTCCCAGCTACCTGGGAGGCTGAGGCAGGAGGATCGCTTAAGCCCAGGAGTTTGAGGTTGCTGTGAGCTAGGCTGACGCCATGGCATTCTAGCCCGGGCAACAGCGCGAGACTCTGTCTCAAAGTAAATAAATTCCCACTCTTGGAAATTTGGCAATCTTGGACTAACAAGTGTCCATTCGGCAGCTAATGAGATGAGGCTACGAACCAGCAAAGTCTCAAAGGCAGCAGAGAGCAGGCATCGTGCACGGCCCCTGTGTGACCATGTCCAGAGACGTGCATCGTGGAAGTGTGTGCTCGGAGCCTGCACAGCCCCTGGGGACAGCCACCCTTACTGGGGGACTTGGACTGTGAGCAGGAAGGGGCTGAATAAACGGCGCCTCCTCAAACAAGTTCCATTCTAAGTAGCCCCAGGTTCTCCTGTGGCTGTATGTCCTCTCTTCCCAAGGAGGCTTGACATTTTGGGGGCACCTTCCCTCCCTCCACTCCACTGCGTATGTGCGAGGTGACAGTGGTCGTTGATTTGAGTGAACACAGAGAAACAAATTTAACCAGGCAAGGGAATGGAATGCAAATCCGAAGATGAAGAATATGCTTTCTTCTTACTTCCTTCTCTGTTTCACTTTCCTCTCATGCTCTTCATCCCCCACCTCGAGAAAAGTCACCCAGACTTCCTGCTGTTCCTCAGATAATATCAGGCCTGGCCTGCTTCCTTCCTGCAGATCCAAGTACAGGAGTAAGAAGCAGCTTGCCTGAGTTATTTTATCAGCCAGCAACAAGCTCAGGAAATGTGTCTTTCTCACTCCTGATCCCCCCACCCCACCCGCCAGGCCTTAATGGAAAATTCCCCATGGAGGCCTCGGGGCCTCGGCAGGGGGGGGTCCCACTGGAACCATCCCAGGAAACCCCCTGAGACCACAGCTTTCCATAAACACACTTGAGATGCCATTTCCTGAGTACGGTTGAGGTTTCCCCCTCCTTGTTAGAAGTTCAAGATACAGCACTTGAAAGTTCCGCTGTAAACTCTAGATCACTTGAGATTTTATATGTTGGCCAAACGCTGTGTTGACACAGAACTCTGTCAGCCACGTAAAATGGAACAGTCTTTCCTCCCTTTAAAATGTTACGTGGTTGACAATACACAGAACAGCAGTTCTGTTTTTGACCTAGAGAAGCACCACAGTGTCCCTATACCGAGGGCAGGTAAAGGGGTCTGTGGGTTCACAGGTAATTCCAGTGGCCGTATTAAGGCACTGTGTGTATGTCACCGTTGGCATGACACGTTCCCTGTGTGTGAGCCACCCAGGCACTGGGGATGTGGATTCGAGATGCCAGGCCAGGAGGGGGAGGGACGTGGACCGGAAACCCAAAAACCCAGATTCTCGTTTGAGCCGAGCCACCTACCAGTGCTGTGGCTTGGGGAAGTCCCTTAACCTCTCTGAGCTTAGTTTTCTCATTTGGTGTAAAAACCACCATTGCCCATCACCTGGGATTGTGCTGAGAATTAAATGAAATATATACATGAATGGGGACGGGTTATGTGGAAACTCTAACACCCTGTAAAATTTCCAGGAAGTAAACAAGTTTGACATCCAAGAGTGAACAAAACCCGACATTTATTCTAACCAGATGGCTCATTTCATGTCTTTGTTGGGCGCTTCCTACATCAAATGTTTTGTTTTGGTTTTTGTATTTGCCTCTGGGACAGAAGAAAAGCATGCGTGGTTTTCCCTTGCCAGGTTCAACAAACACTTTTCTGGCATGATAGCTGCTTTTAATCAGCCACCTTCAAGCCAGCCAACAGGAGAACTGGCAACACAGACAAAAGGTACTTTAGACATTCATTGGCAACATACCCACTGAATGTCACTGCGTTTGCTTTGTGTAGATACGGTTGCAAATGAACATTTGAGTGCAGAGCCTAAAATTCCCTCTGTGTGCACTGTCTGGTCCTAGCCCAGTTACTCCTCAAAACAATACTGGGAGATTAGTGATTCCTTCCGTCTCCCTTCTACAGCTGCAGGGGCTCGGCCTAATCAGCATTGTTGCCACGCCCAAGGCAACACCGGAAGCAGAGGAACTGAGAATCAAAAAACATTTTCAGCCACATTTTGCATCTTAGAAATAAATATTATATTCCGTGTGACTTCAATATATTTTTATTTTTAATTAATATATGATAATATGTATTAATTAGTACGCACATATGTATAATTTCCCCCTAACCAGTAATGCCCCAGAGCAGGGTTGGCAACTGCAGCCCCCAGAGGCCAAATCTTTTTATGGGTAAAGTTTTATTGGCACAGCACACTCATATTCATTTAACTATTAAGTGTGGTTGCTCTCACGCCACAGCCACAGAGCTGGGTGGTTGGGACAGAGACTCTGTGGCTCACAAAGCGGACAATATTTACTCTCTGCCCCTTAACGGGAAAAGCTGATGGAGCCCCGCCCTAGGCCCTAGGGTTATTCAGCCTCAGTCTTCTAATCATCAAAAAGCGCACAGGCCCTCCTTGCCCTCCCTGCCTGTGGCAGAAGGTCCCCTCTGTGCATCTGCTGTATCCTGGGCCCCTCCGTCAAGACATGACCCTCCCTGAACCGTGCTTGTGTGTTGATGTGGCCACTTCCCCCCAGGCCGTGAGCTCCTGGAGGGAGGAGGCCTGTGGGTTGTTCCCGTGGACAGTTGCAGCTGCAGCCCGGCAGGTGCTTCTCAACTGCAGGTTAAGGAGACTCAGTCACTGTCCTCTCAGAGCCTCGCGTCCGCTCAGGGACACAGATTCCTTAGAGTCATTGAGACGAGAGCTAGAGTGCGGGCAAGCCACAGCGCCCTGGGAGCTCACAGAGGGGCGCTGGGCCCAGCCTTGGGGGCCCGAAGGAAGTAAATAGGAAATAAACGCCTAAGCTGATTTTTTTTTTTTTAGGACAGAGTCTCGCTCTGTTGCCGGGGCTAGAGTGCCGTGGCGTCAGCCTAGCTCACAGCAACCTCAAACTCCTGGGCCCAAACGATCCTCCTGCCTCAGCCTCCCAAGTAGTTGGGACTACAGGCATGTACCACCATGCCTGGCTAATATTTTTTCTATATATATTTTTAGCTGTCCAGATAATTTCTTTCCATTTTTAGTAGAGGCGAGGTCTCACTCTTGCTCAGGCTGGTCTTGAACCCTTGACCTTGAGTGATCCTCCTGCCTCAGCCTCCCAGATTGCTAGGATTACAGGCGTGAGCCACCTCGCCCGGCTCTAAACTGATTCTTGAAGGATTACCAGGGGATGAGCAGGGGCACAAAAAGGACGCCACATGGAAAGGCATTTAAGGGAGAGGCTGCACGGTGTGGGTAAAGTAGAGCTCTCAGCAGTCAGCGGCGTGGGGAAGGGCACTTCCTACCCGTGTCTGGACGTTGCTTTGGGTGGTCCACACTGCAGTGGTGACCATGCGGGTCTGGCCCGAGTGGTGGCTTGTGTGGAACCACCTACGATTCTGTGTATTTCAGAGTTGTTTATTGCAGGCCATGGCTTCTTATCAGCAATTCCACAGATAGAGAAGTACATCTGTCCCTTGGTATCCTCAGGGCATTGGTTCCAGGACCCCCTGAGGATGCCAGAATCCACAGATGCTCAAGTCCTTGATATAAAATGATATAGTGTTTTCATATAACCTATGCACATCCTCCTGTGTACTTTAAATCACCTCTGGATTACTTATAATACCTAATACAATGTAAATGTTATATAAATAGTTGTTATACTCTATTGTTTAGGGAATAATGGCGAAGACAAAATCTGTGCATGCTCAGTGCAGATGCAGTTGTTCATTCTTCTTCCGAATATTTTTGAACCACGATTGGTTGACTCCACGGATGCAGAAGCCGTGGGCACGGAGGCCCACTGTACTTACCTGTTTGGGATCTGTGCCGCACAGCTTAGAGGCCCAGCTGCGTGCCGAGCGGTAGGACATGATTAAAGGGAAACACACAGACGTTGGCAGATGCTCTCAGTTGTGTCTGGTACCCAACATCTTTAGCCTTGACTCAACGTGGGTCATCAGGAAGCTTGAGCCGGCCCGAGTGTGGTGGGGTTTACAACTCATGGATCACAACCAGTTACAGATTCCTTTGTTCCTTCTCCACTCCCACTGCTTCACTTGACCAGCCTAAGAAAAAGAATCTTTAGATGGCAGAAGGACACATTTAGGAAAAACATACAATTCCTTAAAAGAAAACCCAGTAATGTCCATCAATGGATGAATGGATAAGCAAACTGTAACCTGTTGAAACAGTGTGATACTATTCAGCTATAAACAGGAAGGAATTACTGATCCATGCCATCATTTGGATGAGCCTTGAAGACATTCTGCTGAGTGAAAGCAGCCAGTCGCAAAAGGCCACATGTTGTACGAGTCCGTTTATGTGAAATGCCCAGGACAGATACATTCATAGAGCCAGAGTGCAGATCCGTGCTGGCCAGGGGCTGGGGGAAGGGGAAACGGGGAGCCACTGCTTAATGCACGTGGGGTTTTCCTTTTGGGGTGATGAAAACGCTTTGGAACTAGAGAGAGATGGTGGTCGCACAGCGTTATAAGTGTTGTAAATGGCACTCAATTGTTTATTTTAAAATGGTTTATTTTTGGCTGGGCACGGTGGCTCACGCCTGTAATCCTAGCACTCTGGGAGGCCGAGGCGGGTGGATCGTTTGAGCTCAGAAGTTCAAGACCAGCCTGAACAAGAGCAAGACCCCATCTCTACTAAAAATAGAAAGAAATTATATGGACAACTAAAAATATATATAGAAAAAATTAGCCGGGCATGGTGGCGCATGTCTGTAGTCCCAGCTACTTGGGAGGCTGAGGCAGGAGGATCACTTGAGCCCAGGAGTTTGAGGTTGCTGTGAGCTAGGCTGACGCCACGGCACTCTAGCCTGGGCAACAGAGTGAGACTCTGTCTCAAAAAAAAATAATAATAATTAAAATGGTTTATTTTATGTTATGCCAATTTGCTTCAATTTTTTTTGCCTCAATTTTTAAAAATTAAAAAAAAAACTACCTAGGAATAAAAAGAAAATGTACACGTAATCTTCTTGGCAATTAAATTCACCCAATAATCATGATGTTTTAAATTTTGAAAAATCGATGAAACGAAACTCGGTGATGGACAGGCAGCCCTCGTGGTTCCGAGCGAGGCATGGGGACCCGGCAGTCTTGCCAGTGAGCGCCGAGGGACAGTGCTCCTGACTGCTGTCTTGTGCTTGTCTCCCATCAGAGGTGGAGAAAACCCGGTGCCAGCTGGAGCAAGAACACATTCTCGGGGCAGCGGGGGTGGCGGACCCACAGCAGCCCAGGCCGCCGGGGCTGTTTGTCCCCGAGTGTGACGAGCATGGACACTATGTGCCCACCCAGTGCCACGGCACCACTGGCTACTGTTGGTGCGTGGATCGCGACGGCCGCGAGGTGGAGGGCACCAGGACCAGACCCGGGATGAGGCCCCCGTGTAAGTAGCGGGTGGGCTGCGCTCGGGCTTGGCCGGAGAAGGGCCTCGGGCCAGATTTGCTGAGCACGCTCTTGGGCTCCCTGCCTGCCCTCCATCTTGAACTGCTCCATGGGGTCCCAGCCCTCTCCCTCCCCTTTGCACCCCTCTTCTCTACCCTCTCCTCCCCCATCCTTGTCCTCTCCATCCCCTCTCCCCTACCCACCCTCTCTGTCCGCCTACGCTCTCCTCTTCCTTTTCTGTGCACACGTGTGTTCCATGTGAACACCCAGGGGCCTGCTGTGTAGACACGGCAGTGGTAGCAGAGGGCTGCGTGTGCTCTGAGTCCCCAGGTGAGCTCTCTGCAGAGGGAGGCCCAGCAGCGGGACCTGCTCTCATCCTTGCAACACTTGCCTCCTTCAATCACGCCCTAAGGCCTATAGGGACGTGGGTCAATTTTCAAATCCAAGGAGCAAAGGGCCTCAAGGGTTTCTGCAGGAGCTGGTTCTGCTGGGGCCGGGCGTCCTATGTGAGTGACTGCCCGGCTGTGTGACTCTGGACAGTCACCCTCCCCAGCCTCAGTTTCCCCAGCCTCAACCTAAGCGATGAGCACAATAATCCCGAGCACGTTGCCCAGCTCTAAAATTCTGCTTCTGTCACAAAGGTAGAAATTGGTCGTTGTCATGAATTACCAAAAGCTTATGTAACTCATCCTTGAATGTCCATTCTCAATTTAGCTAATACTCATACATGGATCCCCTACCAGATATTTCCTCAAAGCTGCTAAGAAACAGGAAAGTGATTGCTCGCAAACGTCATTAATTCACTCAGCCACATTAACTGAGCGTCTGATGCTGTGGTGGGTGCTGGAGACGCCCAGAGAAAAGTCACAGCGCCAGGCCCCCAAGCCCCTCAAGGGAGGGGTGTGCAGATGGGAGCAGTGGAAGGAGATGAGCTTTAGGAGACAGTGGACGGGGCCCAGGGGCCCAGGAGGGGCCTGGCTTGTGTTGGGTGGTGGGCTGATGGGGGCGCACTTTCCAGAAGCAATGCCAGGTGAGCCACGTTTTTAAGCAGGACCAAGGCTGAGTGGCAGGGGACGTTGGGCTGGTGCTGAGGCCGTTGCTTTAGGAGGCAGAGCGGGGGGTAGGAAGGAACCTGCAGGGGGTCAGTGCGGTGTGTGGGGGTGTGGGGGAGCCTGAGTGTGGGACCCTGAGGGCAATGAGGAGCCGTGGAAGGGTTTGGAAGGGTTTTGAGCAGGTGCCCGTGCGAAGCAGGTTTGGTGTTAGAAATATCACTGGCTGAGCGGGAGTCCCTGCAGGGGGAGGCGGAGGCTGTCGCAATGTTTAGGGTTGATCCGGGTGAGAAATGGGTGAGGTCAACCAGATTGGTTTATGGCTCTGATTGGGTGTAATATTAAGGCAAGATAGGCAAGAGGATGACTGAAAACGACCTCGGTGACAACCTCGTCTAGCTGTCCTCCTTCAGAGAGCAGGACACGACACCAGGAAGGTGCATGGTCCCTGCACACAGCGAGCGAGTGAGCGAGTGGCGGGGCTGGGGCAGCGCCCAGGTCTCCTGCCCTGACCATCATTTTGTTCTGGAAAGCCCAGAAAGGGCATGTGTCTGCTTATCGGGTCCCAGACTGTGCCAGCCCCATGGCATGGGGACAGGGCACACTGGACAGGGCAAGCTCGTCATGATGGGCTCCTCTGGCATTAAAACACTCAGCAGCTTCCACTAGGACGGGACCCCGTGGGCAGGGATTTCGGGGGTGGGGGCTGTTGTCATACTGTTTGCTGCTGCTGTTGTTCTCGCCCCAGTGTCTACCGCAGAGCATGGACAGCCAAGTTATTGCTATTAAAAACAGCCAAGCCATTTTGTCACTTGACCTTTAACGTTACACTCGGGCCCGGCATTATCTTCCTCACCAGTGGCCTTTGGCTGACTGAGGGTTTCTGCTTCTGGAGCTTTCAGATATAAACTGGGCATTGTGTGGCTGTGCGGTGTGCCCTGGCGTGTGCATGTGTGTGTGCACGCGCGCGAGCACGCGCATGTGACATGTGTTCCTGTGCACACAGGCGTCACTCACTGACCTTTCCTGCCACCCAGGTCTGAGCACAGTGGCTCCCCCTGTTCACCAGGGGCCCTCGGTGCCTACCGCAGCCATCCCCCTGCCCCCGGGGACCCACTTACTGTTTGCCCAGACTGGGAAGATCGAGCGGCTGCCCCTGGAGGGAAACAACATGAAGAAGACGGAAGCCAAGGCCTTCCTCCACGTGCCGGTGAGTGCTGGCTGGTTGCTGGTCGTGCCTGGTGACAGCTCCTGCATGAGTGACCTGGGGAAACAAGCAGGACACGGTCAGACGGGGACCCCGGGGCACTCATTCCACGTGGCCATAGGTGACCATCCCTAGATGGGTCACTGCACTCCTGGGCTGCCCGTGAGGCTCCTGGAGGGACGGAGCGGCTGTGGGAAAGGCTGTCAGAGACCCCCTAGGCGAGCGCTTCTCGAGAATTCGGCACCTTGTCCGTGTGCGTCTGGGCTGCTCGATCTTTCCGTTCTTTCTGTGTTCACAGTGACTCATCTTTCAGCCTCAGCTCGGGATCCTCATGCCTGCCCCGAGGCAGTAACAAGCTTTGGCTCAGAGGCTTTCAAAGCTTCAAAGGTGCAATTTGCGAGTCGGGGATTTTGGGATCCTACTGAAATGCCATTCTGTTTTATCTGAGGTCCTGACCTCTGCCAAGAACCCAAACTTGGGGCCTGGAGCCTTCTGCTGCAGGGCGGGGTCAGAGTTGCCAGAGAAGTGGGAGGGGTGCAGGTGGTCTGTAAGTGCAGGCGGGGCAGGGGTCATCCGCTCTTGTGAATGGAAGTCTGCGGAAAGCCCTGTCATTCCTCTGGGGCTGGAGACCCTGCTTGAAAATTCCTGGCCAAGATGCTCCTTGTGCCGTGCTGTCTGCCATGGGCCGGCTTCCACCTTTTCTCCTCTTCCTCTTTTCTCTACGCCGTGTGTTTCCTGCTTTCCCTATTTTCTTGTCCTGCATGCCACCACATCCCTTCTTCTTTTACACCAGGGAGGCAACATCAGCAAAAAAATATCCAAAATAAAAACACTTTTCAAAAGCCTCTTGCATAGCAGCCTTGATCAGATTCATGTCTTTGCCTGGCACAAAATCCTCAAATGAGTTCCTCTTCACTCCGAATCAAATCCACTCCTTTCTGTGGTCCCCAAAGCCTTATGGGATCTGGATACGTCTTCCACTCCGTTCCCCACTGTTAGGGTCGTCTGTCCGGATGTCCCCAGGTCCCTGGGTTCCCAGTGTCAAGAATGAGTACTGGCATGGAGTCAAGCCGATGGCGGAGTGATCACAGACACAGTAATTTTATACAGTTTATCACATAAAAGAAAGAATGAAAGGAAGGAAGGAAGCTACACAAAGTGAAAATATGTTCCAGAGAGAGTGGGATGGGTCAGTCTCCAGGAACGGAGAAAGACACTGGAGGCTGAGCACGAGCTGCCGAAAAGGGGGTGCCCATAGGTGGGGCCTGAGCACTTGGCCGTGGCGGTTTGAGAGAATGTGTCTGCCCTGTAGGTGCACACAGTTGTCTTGGCATTTGCAGAGGCACCTGGTTAGTTAATAGCTATATTTATTATTATTATATAAATTTAAATATAAATTTGATTTATTATGTAAATATAAGTTAATGTAAATTTACAATAAATTTATATTTATACTATAGTATAATAAATTTAATAGCACAGTTTTATGATCTGAAATTCTTTGCAGAGTTACCATTGTTTGTTATAAAAACTTGGCCTGACAGGTGAGTTTATTTAGGAGAATGTGAAGATTTTTTTTTTTATGATTTCTTCTAGAAGCTTTATAGTTTCAGCTTTTAATTTTTGCCTTTAGTGTAAGGTTAGATTGAGATTCTTCCCCCCTCTCCACACCATGTTTATCCAGATATTCTAGCGCCATTTGTTAAAAATGCTCTATTTCCCCATTGGTACCTTGGTGCCTTTGTTAAAAAATAATTTACTGCTTATGTGAGGGTCTATTTCTGGATTCTTTGTTCTGTTGCATGGATCTATTCACCTAATCAGGCAGGGTGTTTGGGTGTTCCAAATTTGTTCTTTTTTTAAGATTTGTTTTGACAATTTCAGAAAAAATAAGCTACATACTGAGAAGAAATATACATATGCATATTCTCCTACACATAGGAGGGCTGTCCGGAAAGTGTCCAGTCATTCTTGATACAAGAATGGTTACACAGCTGGATACTCTCCAGACAGCCCTGGTATATATGTGCACATACACACATATGTATACGACAAGAGTTTTATCTGAAATAATGAATAACTCTTACAACTCAATAACACAAAATTTTAAATGGATGAAAGACTGGAAGTCACTCATTAAAAAAGATGTCCCAATGCTCGGAAGCACATGGAAAGATTCTCACTAACAGTAGTTACTCAGATGCTTGTGGATGGACCGCTCTCACCACTGGTCTTCCCTTTCCAGGCTAAAGTCATCATTGGACTGGCCTTCGACTGCGTGGACAAGATGGTTTACTGGACAGACATCAGTGAGCCTTCCATTGGAAGAGCCAGTCTACATGGCGGAGAGCCAACCACCATCGTTCGGCAAGGTAGGCTGACAAATATCATTTTTCTGTTTTGGTTTTGCATCTAGCAGCCCCAGTGGCTCTTGGCAGAAGGCAGAGTTTGGAGCATGTGGTTGCTCACAGGATGGTGCTTTGAGAGGGGCCAGGTCCCCTGCCTCAAAGCGCCACCCTTTCCAGCTCCTCTGAAGGGTCCTCCGAGAGCTTATCATTAATCATGAACACCTTAGTTGAGATTTATTTTGGAGAATAAAATCGAAACAGAGCATGTGCCCATGCCTCTCTCTGAAAGCTCATGTAGTCAGTTTCCGTGAACAATAAAGGCCAAACCCACCATCCAGTTTTTTTGCTTTTTGTTTTTGAGACAGGGTTTTGCTCTGTCATCCAGGCTGGAGTGTAGTGGCATGACCATAGCTCACTGCAACCTCAAACTCCTGGGCTCAAGTGATCCTCCTGCCTCAAGCCTCCCTACTGGTGTGCACCACCATGCCCAGTTAAATTTGTAATTTTTTGTAGAGTTGGGGTCTCATTATGTTGCCTGGGCTGGTCTCGGCCATCCAGTTTTAATACACATTTCTGCCTCTGGTCGTTGAGTCTAGAATTGATTCTCAGAGTGTCTGTCCGACGATGTGCTCCATTAGGGGTTTCCCAAAGGCAACAGGTGTTGAATCATAAAGTCGGGAGGGCTGCAAGCATATTGCCAAATACTGACCCTGAGAGTCGAGGTATTCCCAAATCAGTTGTCGAGTTAAAGGGTTGTCATTTCAACCCGTAACGCCGTGGAGTGAGGGGTGGTTTCTCTTCTTCTCTACCTCGTCCCCACGGTGCTTGCTCCGATGGCCTGTGCCAGAGCAGCACAGCAAAGCGGGATGAACTTCCACAGACATTTCTCAGTTTTTGTCGCATGACTATGATAAAGTGCACAGAGCTTTGGCGCGGCCTAACTTCAACATTTGACCTGAATTCCTTAACTTAAGAATGCAAATTTAAGCCAAAGACACTAAGCATTATTTTAATGCCTACATTCAACAAATCAAGACTATTTTACATGAGCATGTTTTATCCAGACTAAAGACCATTGTTACAGAAATCCAAGGACCTGTAGAAATTCCCCTGGACCAAAAAGGTCAAGTATTACATGTTGCTCAAGTCAGTGACTCATCCGCTGACTTGAAGGTGATATTCTCACTCAGAAGACATTGTCACGCTGATGACATTGGTTGCGTGAAGTCATCTTGCTTCCTCTGCAAAATATTCAAATCAGAGATACATTTTTAAAATGGAGGAGCCTCATTTTGTATTTCTTTTTACTTGGGACTGAACGTAGCTTTTTCAGTTTCTAATTTAACAGTTCCCTAACATTCTAGAAGGGTCCCTGTGCCTGTGGAACAACCCCTGGGGCATTTTTTTCCTTCTTTGTTGGCCTTCACTAGAGATGATGCAGCAGGACTTGAGCTGCAGTTGGACTAAATATATCTGGCTTTGGCCATAGACCCTTTTCTGGAAGCTGAGAGGCTATTTAAATAATGTCTGCTACTTTTCCTGCTCTGGTTGAATGAACAGAAGTTTGCAAATGCCTTTTTGCATCTTATCTCTCTCGGTTAAAAATGTTGTTACTTTTATCTACAATTTGATTTCAAAACTTGGTGGAAGCGGGGAGTAGGTCATCGTCTGCTATTTCCTGTTGCCTGGGAGCTGACAGTCACCCCAGAAAGCTTTAGGCACAGTAAGAAACATTCCAAGCAAAAGCCTACTGACTGTGAAAACACGGAATTAAACCCAAATGTGATCTTTGTAGAGGAAAGATCACCAGGAAGAAAAATTTTTTTGTAAGAGAGAAAGAAGCTTCCAGTTAACTCCTTAGCATGGTACAGGTTGGTGCTTCCCTCGTGAGTTAAAGCGGCAGTGGGTACCAATTTCTTTTCTAACTTATTTCACAAGAGTCTGAATCCTGGCTGGGCTTTCTTTGCTTGAGTAAAAGTCCCAACCAAACATCTTTAATAAGTGTTGCTTTTTGACATAGGCAGACAGACTGCATCCTCTTGCTGTCTCTCCTTCCTCCTTGGACTGGATGGTAAAGGGCGAGATTTTCCAGGCCTTTCCTTTGGAAGAGTAGCCCACAACGAAATATTTTTCCTGCTGGGGAAAAGGGGGCATGGTTGCTCTTGGCTTTGAGATCAGGACAAGGGCCGTTTAGAAGGAGACAGCACGACACGGAGCTCCCTCCAGGGTTCCCCTGGGTGTCTCGTAACGATGTGCTCACGGGACGGCCTTGGCCCTCTTGTCTCTGTGCGTGTCTGCGTAGCTCACATCTCACACAGGATGTGCTCGTTCCAGACCCACCCCGCAGTGGTTCGTTCTGGTTCCGTCTGGAAGCCAGAAGGGGCCTGTGGAGGTCAGTCTCACTGTCCCTTTGCCTCTAGGGACATGGGAAATTTTTTTTTGTTTGTTTTTTGAGACAGTCTCACTCTGTTGCTCAAGCTAGAGTGCTGTGGCATCAGCCCAGCTCACTGCAACCTCAAACTCCTGGGCTCAAGCGATCCTCCTGCCTCAGCCTCCCCAGTAGCTGGGACTACAGGCATGCGCCACCATGCCTGGCTGATTTTTTTCTGTATTTTTCTATATTCTTAGCTGTCCATCTAATTTCTTTCTATTTTTAGTAGAGACGGGGTCTCGCTCTTGCTCAGGCTGGTCTCAAACTCCTGAGCTCAAACAATCCGCCCGCCTCGGCCTCCCAGAGTGCCAGAGCCACCGCGCCCGGCCGAGGGAAATATTTTAATACTTTATAAAATCTGTCCTTTGGGTTTGAAGAATAGAGACCTTGTTCCAGTGTGGTTTCTAATTCTTAGTAAACTCCCTCTGGCGGGGCTTCTTTCTGGGGGCTCTGATCATCTTAGGGGCCCAGCGAGTCTGACACAAAGGGGGCTCGGGGTCGGAATTGCTTGTATATTGACCAGAAAACACAGTGTGGGGACGATTTCCTCATACCCCAGATCCCGCAGGTAGGGTGGCCTCTTCCCCTAACTGCTCACCCTTCAGCTATACTAAAGGACCTTCAATCCTCTCCTTGGTGCAGGGGAAAGAATCCTAAGTGATATCAATAAAATCCAAACTGTCAATTTTTAAAATATATATATAGATATAGTCAGAAAACCATTGCAGTTTTGAACTTCCAGTATAGTTAGATGGATACTGAGGGGTCACATTGAAGGCTCATGTCAACCAACGGCGACCTTTGGTTTGAAACCCAGTGGCTATAACCCAGTAAAGACTTACGGCGGTTTTTTGGGTTTTTTTTTTTTATCGGTAATCACTGACACCTGTTCTTTGTGCCTCTTACACTTGTATAAAAGAAATAACAGCCATGATTTCATGAAAAATATTATTTCTCTGAAATGACCTTTCTCCCCTTAATTAACGAATAAGATCTATTTGTCCCATTCTCCATCTTAAGATCTTTCTCTGCCTCCCCTCTGCCTATGCAGTGAGCTCTAAGCTTGTTAACGTGGCATCCTAACCTCCTCTCTGGCCACTCCCTCACCCTCATGGGCTCCAGCCATATAAACTTACATACGGGTCACTTCAAGCCACGTCCAGTCTCCCTTTTACCTGTGTGCTGGTCCTGCCCCCTGTGACACCCTGATCCGGGATCCTTGCCCGACAAACTGCAGTGGGTCCCTCAGAAGCCAGCTGGGAGAGGCGTCACGGCCCCAGGAGTCCTTCCCTGGCCTCCCCGGGCTGGGTCCAACGTCCCTCTCCAGCTCCCGCAGAACCTGGGACCCAGTGTGGATTGTGAGTGATCGTGGGCTCCTTGGAGGCTGGGGCCACAGCTTGGTCACCGTTGCTGTGCTGGTTCCCAATGCAGCGCACGGTGAGGGAGTGAATGAGGGGCATTTTCAGATGTGTCACTTTGAAGTTGCTTATCTTAAAAACAACAAGCATTTCACATTCCCATTTGGTTTCTCAAAGTGTAAGGATTGGGAAATAGCACTGAGGAATCAGAAAAACCTCATGTCACCTGCTTAGAGGGACAAAAAAATCAGAGGGGCTGTGTGTTTGGTTCTAGATCTTGGAAGTCCGGAAGGCATCGCCCTCGACCACCTCGGCCGCAACATCTTCTGGACGGATTCCTACCTGGATCGAATAGAAGTCGCAAAGCTGGACGGCACCCTGCGCCGGGTGCTCTTCGAGACGGATTTGGTGAATCCCAGGGGCATCGTCACGGACTCCATGAGAGGGTATCTCCGCGTGAATATGCGTGTGCATCTATTCTGTGTGCATCTGCCCTTTTAGATATGCCCAGAGATGAGGCTCTGACTCCGGTGTTGCTCTCCCACAAGGAATGAGTCCAGGATGGGCGAGTCTACACTTGGGGATCCACGTAGACATCCACGGCGAAATGCCAGCACATTTATTAGAATGTGGACTTGATACCACGTTCCACTTTCAAACCTCTTACCAAGAGGCTTTGTAAGTTGACAGCTCAGAAATTGGGTATTTTCCACGTGGGTTGAATGTGGATCAACACTCGAGTTGTGTCGACTCCAGAAGAGCATCAGGGTGGCCTAATCGTACCCCTGGGAGTCCTTCCCGGGGCAGACCCAGCTCGAACATTCTGGAGACTTCCCCCTGTGGGTTTCTCAGCACATCAGTGCTTTCACTTCCCCTCTCCTTGCTGCAAGCTCTGAATCTCACGCACCAGGCCCTCGGCTCCTGGGTGCTTGGATTCCTTCTCTTTGGGCCCACGTCCCTGGTTCTGTGGCCACTCAGCCCCCTCCCTCATGACAGGTGCTTTGACCTCTGCCTCTGCCAGCATCTTTGTCTGGCCTTAGTCCTGTCCCCTGGGTCTGCTGTGCCCTGTTTGGTGGCAGCATGTGGGGATTTCTCACCTGCTTATGTCAGTTGTGGCGTTTTGTTTTGTTAGCAGCTTTATTGAGATTTAATGTGTCAGTCACGTTAAAGGGAACTGAATTTGTTAATAACAGAATAACCAGATTCAAGTGAGGAACCAAATCCAAGTGTCCTTGCAGAAGAACACGTGTCCTATCCCCTCCAGACCCTTTGTAGCTGTTCTGTGTTTTCCTGTCTCCTAGTCTCTTTTCAAGTGTTTTTCATAAACTTTTTCTCAGGCATCTTTAATACACCTCTTCCTCTTTCCCCTCCTTTTCCTCCTCCAGGAACCTTTATTGGACAGACTGGAACAGAGATAATCCCAAAATCGAAACTTCCTACATGGACGGCACGAACCGCAGGATCCTGGTGCAGGAGGACCTGGGCTTGCCCAACGGGCTGACCTTCGACGCGTTCTCGTCTCAGCTCTGCTGGGTGGATGCAGGTGACAGAAAGCTTGGTGCTGGCCAGGGAAGGTTGTCAGTCTGCTGAGTCACAGTTGACAACCTGTAGTCCTCGGGCCAAATCTAACCGGCCACCTGTTTTTGTATAACCCGGAAACTATGAACAGTTTTTACATTTTTCAATGTTACAGTTTAACTAGTTATATAAATAACCTGCATTTGGTCCTTGGTTTTGCCTCCCGGCCCATGAAACCTAAAATACTTACCATCTGGCCCTTTCAGAAAAAGTTGGCTGACCCCCTGTTCTAAGTGGTACCGCACAGAGCCTGCAGTCGCCCCGATACCTATTAAGCAGTTCACAGCTTGCATCCCCATAGCTTCCTCTTGTCCCCAAGGCCTTAGGCGGGACTTGGAGCCAAGGAAGAGAAAGTAAGAGCAGCCCACATGCAGTCCCTGAGGTGTGCCCCTGCCTCGGCGGATGTGGGGTGTCCCTCAAGCTGGGGATGTGGGCAGGAGGCTCGGCCAGGAAGGAACATGAGTTCTGTACCAGACGTGACGTCAGGTACCACGGGGGACGCAGAGACTCTGAGATGTGGTCCCTGTCTAGTTAAAACAAGGCGCAGGACCTAAATCCTTGGATGAATACACAAGCCCTGAGTGGCAGTCAGCACGCAGGCGTGGTCCGGGCTGTGTGCAGCTGCTAACCAGGGGTGCAGTTTAGCAATTGTTACGGGCTCCGGATTCAGGAGGGAGGCTCCGGAGAGGCTTCCCGGGGGAGGGGCTCGGGCAAGAGCTGGCAGATGGCATCGTTCTTGCTAAGGGAAAGGAGGCCTGGGGAACAGAGCAGGCCAGACACCTGCTGCTCCAAGAACGGCTGACACAAGGTGCGGTTCCTCTGTCCTGGCTCATGTCTCCCCAGCAGCACCAGGACGAGGAAGGGACACCTTGCCAGTATTTAAGAGTGAGCCCCCTGCTTACTAGGATTTGTCATTGTAAAGCTGAAATTCTCCCCACTCTTGCCCTCGTTACTCATTTTTTGATACAAAGGGGCCATTCCTTGCATGAACAATGAACATCTTGTTTTCGCTTCACACAGGCACCAACCGGGCGGAGTGCCTGAACC
The DNA here is from genome assembly GCF_020740605.2 of Lemur catta. Taxonomy (NCBI): domain Eukaryota; kingdom Metazoa; phylum Chordata; class Mammalia; order Primates; family Lemuridae; genus Lemur; species Lemur catta. The sequence goes on along the minus strand of NC_059152.1, from coordinate 9,444,953 downwards.
CCGGCCAGCCCAGCAGACGCAAGGTTCTTGAAGGGCTGCAGTACCCTTTCGCTGTGACGAGCTATGGGAAGAATCTGTACTACACAGACTGGAAGACGTATGTCAGCTGCGGCCACCGCTGGGCCGGCTGGCCTGTCCTCCCACTCTGCCTCTGGGAGGCCGGGCCCTTCCCATCTGGCCTCTTGGCTTGGCCTTCAAGCCTCCAGAAATGTCCACTGTCCCTCACCCTGCTGGTTGTCAGGAGATGAGAGAGGAGGGTGAAGAAGAAAGGAGAGTGAGGCCCCTCGGGGAGCAGAGGAGGTGCCATTTGTCATCTGGACGCTCCTGTCTGGGCAGTTTTGAGTCTGTAAACCTGGACTTGCTGAGCGTGTCTGCTCTTTCCCTGGGAGCTGGCCCAGGGTCACTTGGCTGGTGGGCTCTGTGCCCACTTTATGCCTCTGCTTCATTATACACTAGTTCTTTTTTTTTTTTTTTTTTGAGACAGAGTCTTGCTCTATTGCCCAGGCTAGAGTGCCATGGTGTCACCCTAGCTCGCAGCAACCTCAAACTCCTGGGCTCAAGCAATCCTCCTGCCTCAGCCTCCCGAGTAGATGGGACTACTGGCATGCGCCACCATGCCTGGCTAATTTTTTCTATATATTTTTAGTTGTCCATATAATTTCTTTCTATTTTTTTAGTAGAGACGGGATCTTGCTCTTGCTCAGGCTGGTCTCGAACTCCTGACCTCGAGCGATCCTCCTGCCTCGGCCTCCCAGAGTGCTAGGATTACAGGCGTGAGCCACCGTGCCCGGCCCATACACTAGTTCTTAAACTGCAGTATTCCCACATCCCCTTCGTAACAACCCCTTCCTGCAAAAGGAGGGGTTAAACCAAAGAGGCAGCTGGCCAGGGGTGTCTGTACCGAAAGCCCATTTCCTGCCTGGAATTTAGAGTGGGACGGCAGAGCTAGTTCATCTTTATCCTTTTATAAAAAGCTGGAGAAACGCAGGCTGGAGGAGAAGGGAGAGATGTCTAGGAAGCAAGGCCACTGTGTCTGTGTATGACCTCCAGTTTACCCCACATGAGGCTGTCCTGGTTCAAGCCATCAGAGATATTTTACCTTCTGCCCTTCGGTGCTTTGTAGGAATTCCGTGGTTGCTGTGGATCTCGCTATTTCCAAAGAGACGGATGCCTTCCACCCCCACAAGCAGACCCGGCTGTATGGCATCGCCACAGCTCTGTCTCAGTGTCCTCAAGGTAACTCACCTGTGCTCTTACTGTTAGGGGACGTGGGGCACCCTGAGGCCCAGAGCCCACACTCTGGCTTCTACCTGTGTGGCCACCGGCAGCCCTGATCACATTCTAGGAGGGATGCAGTCCCTTCCATCAAGGGTCTTCTTTAGTGGGTGAACCAGATAAACAAACAGAAAGTGTTAGGTCATGAAATGGACAAGTGAGGAAAAGCACTGAGTCTTGGGCTGGGTCTAGAAGTATACGGTCTTCAGGTTCCAAATAGGAATATTAATGTTAGGATCACTGCTCCTTTGAAAAGTCCATCCGTTTTGCCTAACAGCAACAACAGTAATAAATAATAAGAATTTCAAACGTATGTATGGTACTTACTGTGAGCCAGGAACGTTACACATATCAACTCACTTAGAGTTCTAAGCGCTTTGTATTCATCAGCTTATTTCATCCTCATAGCAGCCCCATGAGGAAGGGGCTATAATTGTGTCCATTTTATAAATAAAGCAACTGAAGCAACTTGTTCAAGGTCAGCGTAGCTCACAGGGTGGAGTCCAGGCAGCCTGGCTCCAGAGTCTGTGCTGTGCTGCCTCTCAAAGTCCTTTCCCCCACCCCTTTCCTTCTCAGCTTGCCTCCTCTCCCCCAGTCAGTGTTAGGCCAAGTGTGCAAGCTAGATAGGACTTTGTACTTTAAAATTCCAACTCCGTGTTATGACCAGAGCTGGAGAAACCTCCCTGAGATCTGTTAAATAGCTTTAGTGGTAAAGCTGCAGAGCCCCTAGATCAGGTGTCAGTGTTTTTGCCTGTCTGGTTTAATGATGAGGAAACAAACAATAGATCGGCTTAGCTGATTGCCTAGTTTTTCCTGTTTCCCTGGAGCCCTTGTGAGCTTGGCTTCATGGAAACCAAAAAGGGGGTCACACAATAGGAGGCCACTCTTGGATGGCTGTGGAGTCGGGTCTGAAAGGAGGCTATTGAATTGATTTCTGCCTTTTCCAGGTCACAACTACTGCTCAGTGAACAATGGTGGCTGTACCCACCTCTGCTTGGCCACTCCAGGGAGCAGGACCTGCCGTTGCCCTGACAACACCCTAGGAGTTGACTGTATCGAACGGAAATGAAGACAACAGTGCCTTGTTCCCTTTCCAAGTATTTCACAGCAATACCCTACTTGAAACTACCTGGTCTAGACTGAAAATTGTCCTCTGGCTTAGTGGCCACTAGGTCCAAGTCTAGCCCAGCCTGAGCCCCAACAACTTTTCCCTCACTGTTCCCCAATATGTGCACCCTGGACTTCTGGGATGGAAAAGTCTCTACCACTACAATAGGACAGAACCCCCCACCCCAAACCCCAAGTGTCAGACAAGATTATTCAGCCCTGGGTGAGGATTATGTGCCCTGGGCCTTTTTCCAATCCTAGCCCCCAGTGGTAAGCAGAACCTCCAGGTCTGAGTTGCCCCCTTCCCTGTGGCCTTATGAGCTCAGCCTCCCTCTGAGGCACCCACCATCCTGTCAGCTCCTTGACATACCAGCCAGGGCCTGAGCAGGCAAGGTTGGGAGTGAAGGAGGGTGTTAGCCTTCCTACACTTTTTCTCTTGGTGCTCTGATTTCCCTCTTTATACTCCCATTGTTTTACTCCCCAGTTCTTCATCACCTTCATCCTGTCCAAGATCCCCATTATAGTGATCAAGTTCTGCCTTTTGATCTAAACCTCCCGCATCCTAGGGATATGTAAGTATTTGGTGGATGATAAGGAGCAGCCCCTCCCAGATAGGATATTTGTTTTTGAGCTGTAGGCATTGGCATTTGGTAGTCAAAGGCTTAAGTCAAAGGAGTGTCCATTGGTAGGAACTTCAAGATATAGAGTCAGAAATGTGAGGATAGGGAATTACTATGATGTGCCTTAAGTTTTTCCAAAGATTATCAAATTATTCCTCTTTGCCCACAACACCTGTATACCAGCTTCTGGTCTCTGATGTTGTGCTGGTCTTCAGTCCCACTGCTGGCACCAATGTCCAGCTTCCTCATAGAGACCCATTTGAGACAGCGGCTGGGGCTGATACCAAGGTGATGATCCACCACAATCCCTCACCTCACCTCTGGCCTCCACTCCTGAGAACCAATTTACATTCAACCATGAATTCACGCCTCCTTTGTTTCTCCCTCTATCTGTGCCCTTTGCTGGGTGTATTCTCATTGTTTCGAAAACATCTCCTCACTATGTCAGTAGGTAGTGTTATCTTTTTATAAACTGCTTCCCAGAGTCCTAAAATTTTGGATTGGAAGTTGAGAAAAAGGACTTTGAGTCAATAAAGGATGGGTAAGGGAATACAGAAGACTCAATGAAAAGTATCACAAAGAGATTGATCAAGAACAGGAATAGAAAACCCAAGAGGAAGAGGTAAGGAAGGGGATTTAAGAACAGCAATAAGAAAAACTTAAGTAACTGCAAAGAGAAAATGGTACATTTTGCCAAAGAACACTTATACTTGAGGACATGGAAAAATTTTTTGATACTCTCCTTAAGGAAGAGATCCCTCCTTTTTTCATCAAACCCCAGTGCACTCAGCCCCTCCACTCTGCCCCCTTCTGTCTTTGTTCTCACCTTGCTTCTGCAGTAGATTGGAGCCTGAATTGGGAGAGAGTTTTTTTAATAATTGGAGTTTGTCCCGAGAGGCAGTTTTGGCCCGAAGAATTACAAGATTTGGGGATCATTTAGGTCTCTTATACAGCCTAACCCCATAAATTAGTCTCACTTTCTTTTTGTATTTATCATTCCATATCAAGCCCTCTATATCAAATGTTCAACATGACTATATAATTTTTATAATTATTTTATTCATTTTATTAGATTTATTCTAAAATTTTAGAAATAATAAATTCTTAAACTGTGGAAACCACTGAAGGTGCTTATTAACTGTTCTCCCAGATTTGTACAAGTATCGGAGGAGTCTTTGGGTTTACAGCTGTACAAATATTAGTGTGGAAAATAAAATTTTTTTTGTTAAAAAGAAAATCTTCCTCTCTCTTTTTTGAATGAAGAGATTTAACATTGGGATGATATCATGATGGAAAGATGGCAGCCATTTAATCTGTAAAACCTATGGAACCAAGAGACTGTTATGCTAATATTATGAAGAATAGTGTGTTTTTCATGCCCATCCACAAAAGACTCAGAAGCTTATAATTGACTTAAAAATAAATATGTCATAGATCCCAAATCACCCCTTTGGACACTGTTTTTATTTTTCAGAAAAATCTATTCTATCTACAGGCAATAGGAAATGGTTTCTGATTCAGCCCTAAAGATGAGTTGTGTTTTTTCCTCTCTTCACTTCCAGAAGGAAGAAAGACACTTTCCCGACACTAGCCATGGGGTGAGACCCCTGATGTGTTCTAAGCTGCCACTGGGAGGCAGTGCCACTCATGCTGGCCCCTGGGGGATGAAAATGGCCTCTAACTTGGACAGAGTGAAGGGGGCTCAGAGGTTGCAGGATGAGGTGCTCAGAGCTCATTGCAGAGAAGGGAATTGGCACCATCAGTGGAAGCGATGTGCAGCCCACCAACATGAATTTCTTGAAAGGGACAACTTATTTACATTCAGGCCAATACTTCCAGTATTTTCTTCTGGCCATAAAGCCTAGTTACCTAAAGATGACATCAGGGAAGATGGTGGAAGTAGGAAACTCCAGGAATCCATCCCTCCATCATAGCAGTTGAACTGTCAGCTGTCTGAAGCAAGAAAATAGTTGCTGGGTGTTGAAGAACACTTGCAGCACCCAGGAGAGAGCTTGATGGCGAGGCTAGTCAATTTTGGTCAATTTCGGCTTTCACGTAGCAGTGACTACCATCCCATCACTCAGCCCCATGACAGGCAGCTGTGAGGACTAGAGCCACGTTGGTCAATAAGGACCTAGTTTTTCAACAACCAGGATTGTGGGTTCTGATCACTGTGATTTTGATAATTGAAGGGCCAGCACATAGGGAACGATGTTCATGACATTGGATTTGGCAATGATTTCTTGAACATGACATAAAAAGTATAAGCAACAAAAGAAAAAAAGAGAAACTGGACTTCATCAAAATTAAGAACATTTGTGCATCAAAGAATACTATCAAGAGAGCGAAAGGGTAGCCCATGAAATGGAAGAAAATATATGCTATATCTGATAAGGAATTAATATCCAGAATATATAAAGAACTACAGCTCAACAACAACCAAAAAACCCATTTCAAAAATGAGTAAAGGATTTGAATTCACATTCCTGCAAAGAAGATATACCAACGGTCAATAAGCACACGAAAAGATGCTTAACATTTCTACTCATCAGGGAAATGGAAATCAAAACCACAATTGATAAAACTTCACACTCATTAGGATGGTTGTTATCAAAAAACAAACAAATGTTGGAGAGAATGTGGGAAATTGGAACCTTTGTCCATTGCTGGTGGGAATGTAAAGTGGCGTGTCACTGAGCAGTGGCCTTACTGCCTGACACACATAGAAGCCAATGCGATGGCACTAGCTTTTGAGAAAAGAAAAAGCTTTATTGTAAGGTTGACCAGCAAGGAGACAAGAGGCAATGCTCAAATATGTCTCCCTGAGCTGGGGTCTAGGGGCAGATTTTATAGGAAGAGAATAACTATGAAGGAGATAGGAAAATGCAACAGGGCATGGTTTGATTGGGTTATACAGAGAGGCAGTGCAGGGTCCTTGGATCCTAAGTTCATATGCAAAATGACAGGGCACCCCTTGCTTCTTAATTTGGTCAGTGCTCCTCGGTCTGGGTGTTGAGGTTCTGTGTATGCATGTGGTTGACTTTTGCATTCCCACCGGCTCCAGGGTCACTAACTGGGCACACTGGTTCATCTGCACATGCTCAGGTTTACGTGACTTGCAACGTGGGGGTCTGTTGCGACTGAAAAACAACTAACTCGTCATCCTGCTATTGACAAAGTTGAACCAGTTGGAACTGGTTCTGTGGGTACCGATGCACATTCCGTGGAAGACAGTTTGGTGGTTCCTCAAAAAGTTGAATATATAATGGAATTACCGTGTGATCCAGCGATTCCACTGATAATGTACCCAAAAAGAATTGAAAGCAGCGGCTGCAGATACTTGTGTGCTAATGTTCATTGCAGCGTTATTCACTGTAGTCAAAAGGTGGAAATGACATAAATGTCCACCAACAGATGAATGGATAAACAAAATGTGATAGGTACATGCAGTGGACTATTATTTAGCCTAAAAAGGAATGAAGTCCTGACACATGCTACAACATGGACGAACCCTGAGGACACGATGCTATGTGAAGTAAGGCAGATACAAAGGAAAAAATACAAGATCCCACTTCTGTGAGGCATCAAGAATAGACCAGTTCACAGAAATTGAAAGGTGATTGGAGGTTACTAGAGGCCGTGGGAAAGCGAAGTGGAGAGTTATTGCTCAGTAGTTACAGAGCTATTGTTTGGGGTAATGAAAAGTTTTGGAAATAGTGGTGATGGTTGTACAATATAATATTGTGAATGTAATTAATACCACTGAATTGTGCACTTAAAAATGGCTAACATGGCAAATTTCATGTTATATATATTCTACCACAATTTTAAAAATCAATAATGTACTATACCAAAAACCATTGCATGTACACTCTGGGTAAATTGTATGGCATGTGAATTATAAATATAGCTCAATAAAGCTGGGTTTTAAAAAAATCAGTATAATTAAAAAAGAAACCAAAACCCGTAGTTACCTAAGCTTGGCAAAATGTTGATCATTATTCGACACAGCTGGCTGAATCCTCAAGATTTCAAGGTTCCAGTTTAGGTGCTGCTATGAAGGAGCTTTGCAGATGGAATTAAGATTGCTAATTAGCCGACCTTAAAACAGGGAGATTATCTTGGATTATCAAAGTGGGCCCTTAAACACAGACGAAGAAGTTAGGAGAATGAGAGACAGGCAAAGATGGAAGCAGAGGGATGAGGAGGAAGCTAAGAGGGACCCCACCCGCCTGGCTGGCTTCAGAGACGGAGGAAGGGAGTCCTGAGACAAGGGAAAAGGTACCTTCTGGAAGCCGAGAACAACTCCCAGCTGACAACCTACACATAGGGACCTCAGTCCTACACCTGCCAGGAACTGGGTTCTGCCACGACCTGACTGTGGGCCTGGAAGCGGATTTACCCCCAGAGCGTCCAGAAGGAAATGTAGCCCGGCTGCCACCTGGATTTCGGCCCTGTGAGACTGTAATCAGAACACCCAGGTGAGCCACACTGTGCTGGGCTTCTGACCTACAGAACCGTGACATCATAATGGGTGTTGGTTTAAGTCGCTAAATTGCTGGTGAGTTGCTACTCAGCGGTAGAGAACTAACACCCTTGTTGCAGCTGGTGTTGGTTGCAGGGATTACGCTGGAAAGCTTCCGTGTGTCTGTCTGCCCTCCCCACCCCGATCTGGGCCCCAGGAGGATGACATCTGTGGCCTCCTTGTCCCCTGGCTTCCTAGCAAGAGGTGGAGGCAGAGAGGAGAGTGAGACCTGTTGTCCTTTGACCAGCTCGCCCCGAGGTCACAGCCCCACTTGAGGTGTCCCTCTGTGCACACACTCTACCAGTGTTGCAGGCACCACGCCCTGCCCTGGTCTCCGGGCCTTAGGGAGGTGACAGGGCCCTAGTGCCCTCTAGGGCTGCTCCATTCCTTTCAAGCTCCGCACACCCCCGCCCCCAGCCACAGCTAAGCCTCCCTGGAATCATCCGAATTTGAGTTCATCTGGTTTTTGTCGAGACCCTGAGACAGGAGTTGGTAACTACGATCTCTACTTTTGTGTCTGTTTGGTAAAAATTCGTACCGTTTAGTTTCCAAATACACTAAAAAGCTATCTCACAATCACATCTCATGTGTATCAGCACACGCGTTAGTTACCGTGTAACTCACAGGTGTGGATTACACAGGTGTACCAAAAAGGTACCCAAAAGTCACACCAAGAAAGTGTTTATTTTGTTAGCTCATTTTGATTTTCAGACTTGGAGCCACAATGGCAGACAAGTGCATCCGCTCACTCTGGGGCATTTCTGGGTCAATACGGTGCTTTCTCAGTCACTTAGCTGTGTTCAGCAGGGCCATTTGCCCTGTCCCTCCTCGGGGTCCCCCAGAGCTCACAGCCCTAAGCTAGCTGCTTCTGGCCGGCCTGAAACTGATCTGTCACTCCAAGTGTTCCCCAAGGGAGATCTTGAGCTTGGGGGCTCTGTGAGCACCAGGGTCCCCTTCCACGGGTCTCGCAGTCCTCCGTCTCCTGATCCTCACCGGTCACCCTGCAGCCTCCTCATCCTCATCGCCTGGCCCAAGCGAATGGCAGAGGCTCCTTCAGCCTTTCCCAAAGGGCCAGCTGTCCTGCCTCCCCCGAGGGAGAGGGACGGTCAGCGAGCCGCCCTTTCTCCAGGGCTGCCCCAGCAGGGCTCCCCGCCCGCAGGCTGTACCCCCCAGCAAGCGCCCCAGTACCGCCGGGTCTTCCTTCCTCCCTGGCTCCCTCCTCCTCTGCCCTGACCTCTCCCAGGGGCAGGTTTGCTGTCGTTCCAACATCAGCCCTCCTGGGGCAAACGGGGGCCCCAGGGCTGCCCTCCCCAAGGCAGAGCAAGGGTTAGGGTGGAGAGGGAAAGGGTAGCCCTTAGATTGATGCCTCACATGATTAATTTATGCAACACACACACACACACACACACACACACACACACACACACACACACGAGTTTGAATCCACTAAAGGAATAATAACAGCATGACTGATCCAAAGACAGACACTCAGTGCAAATACACTTGCTTCCATCCTGGGTCCTAAGCCAAATGAGCCTCCTTCCCGCCTACAGATGCCATTTTACTTTAATACTTAGAGCAACTATGTTTTCACTTGAAAAATAAAGGTTTGGGGGTCTGATTTCTAATGCCAGCAGGGCTTCCACTCTTTGCTTCCTCCACTCACAGCTTCAGTTTTTAAAAAAACAATCCCACACGCGTATCTGCTGGTGCACATATGGCCGGGCCTCGGGTACCATCCGTGCTGCATTCGGAATCTCTGCCACGCCGAGAGGCACAAAATGAACAGTCTCGTCACCTCCCACTCTGAGGATGGGAGGGTCTGATGAAGCCCGGGTGAATCCGGCACGGTGACTGTGCACACAGTAGGTGGGAGAACGGGAAGCGATGTTGGGGATGACGGAGCCATCTGCATTTTAGGGACGAGAGAAGTTCACCCACACCCGCTCGGGAACTGGGCACCGCCGGGTGCCTGGCATGGGGCTGGGGAAGGGCTGGGGAAGAGCTGGCACCTTCCCTGCTTCTGGCATTTTCCATGGGGGGAGGGAGGGTGTCCTATGGCTGTGCCAAGTTGTCCACCGGCTACTGGGCCTGTGGTCTGTGTTCCTCACTGCTCCACAGGGGCCTCCAGTGTGCTTGGTGCTGGTGCCCACAGGAATGCTGTGGCCCCCGGGGCCCAGTGCTGCCATCTGCCTCCTCAGGGACTTCCAAGGAGAGGGCAGAGCACAGGACAGGCCTCACCCCTGAGGCCCTCCGTGTCCCTCCATGGCACCGCCCCAGGCCCTGTCTACGAGTGCAAGAGGCTTCTGAAGGCTTGCACAGCTGGCAGGGGAACTGAGAACAGCAGCAAAGAATCCCCCACGAGGGCAGCCCCACGTGTTCCCCTGTCCTGGCTCCTCTGCCCTCAGGCTTCCCTGCCCTACCGTCTACACCACCTGCTGTCTACACCACCTGCCATCTACACCACCTGCCGTCTACACCACCTGACCAGCCACCCTGCCCTTCCCCAGGGGGTTCCTCACTCACTCCAGGATCCTTCCCCTCAAGTCTAGGTTGCTCAGTGCAGGGTGATCAATAATGACTTTCAAGGACAAAAATATACCAGGTCACAGCAGCATTTTACGGAGAAAGCAAACACAAGTACAAAGAGAGGAAGGAGCAGGAAAGCGCTGACCCGCCTCCCCTTTCAGCAGATGATGACAACAATGAAATCACTATGAGACCCGGATCCCGCCGGACACAGTGGTAAGAGCACTGTGACATTCTTCTTATATGCCAGTCTCTACGATACTCTGGAAGTTGCATCTCTCTGCAACTGAGCACACCTATGATGAAAAAATGTTTCCAAAACAATAAAAATATATGGGGAAATAGGGTTTTGCACAAATTCTTTTAGGGGGTACTTGAGCAAGCACGTTTGGAGACCAGGGGTCTGGAAAAAGGAGGCCATGGGGCCCTGGTCCTCCCCAGCAGAAGTGTTGCTGCCCAGCTCTGGTTCTGAAGCCCGGGGCACTGGCTGCTCCCTGTTCCCTTTCTTTCCAGGATTTAAAATTCCTCACAATGGAGAAGGACCCCGACCAGGGGCCCTTGTTAACACAACACTGAATCAAGACATGGAAGGGCCAAGAAGGCTTGAGAAATAGGCTCTAAGCAGTGGCTTCCTGGTTGCTGGCAGCTTTGGTGGGGACAGACAAGTTTAAATGACAGCCTCCCTGAGCGCCCCCAGCCCCTGGGATTCCAAGTTTAAATCTGGGGCGCGTCTTCCCACAGGCAGTTCCAGAAGTGGCCACGCGAGGGCAGTAAGAACCCCCGATGCCAGCTCTTGGTGGCATCGGGAGCGAAGGGGGCGAGGGACACACCCCGAGCCTGTCCACCAGGTGACTTCCCGGAAAGAAGCTGTGCTCTGGCTTTCCCGTCATCGTCCTGGTCAAGAACCTGTCTAGTATTTGGTCGGTTGCCTAACCTGCTGCCAAAGGGAGTCCCCAGCGATGGGGTCAAGCCTCTGCGTTTTCATTCGGATTCCCCCACGAATAGCCTGGCACTTTCCCTCCCAAGTCCTCTCTTCGCCCAGGAAACACTTACAGACGTCGTCACTCTGCACCATTCCCAAGTATAGTCTGTGTCCACGCAAGTGCACGCATGTCTTGGTGGACCAGGTCCTGAGCGAGTCTAAGTGGAGAATGACACAGAGTAGCAGGCTGATTCCAGAAAATGCAAGAGGCAGTCCTCACCCAGTGACCCTGCATCTGGCCACTGAGCTACTAATACCAGGCGGTGCTCAATGATTGGTTCAAACTGCTTCAAGGTGAGGAGTTAAAGAGATTAGAGACGGGAGAGGCCCAGTAGGGATGGCAGAGCCAGGAGGTTTCATTGGCTGAGCATAGATGGAGAATGGGAGACTCACGATGACCTTCCGGGGTAGGGTTTATTGTGCCCAGTGAGTGAGTCAGGAAACTGGGGCTCAAGGAAGTGAAGTGACTGGCAAGTGTCAGAGCAGAGTCCAACTCCAGATTGGGTTTGTGCTAAACATCCTTCCCCACCCCAACCCTTTTTACAAAACACTTTAAATAAATATTTATTTTTACTTTATTATTTATTTGTGTTTAACCCATTTCCATGTAGAAAGATACAGTACAAGAAAAAGAAATCATAGCAATCTCATTATTCAGCGATAGCCCCATCGATACATTGATATCTTATCCCAGAAATGTTGTTAATATGCACATACATAATCTTGTTATATATATTTCATAAAATATATGTAAGAAAAAATGGAATGCAGTTATGCTTTTTAATATTTTTGGTTTCCATTTAACTAAATGTGCATATGAATCTTACTTTTAATGACTACATAATAGTAGTATATTCTATTATATGAATGGACAATAAACTCTCATCAGCTCATTTATTGATGAACATTTAGGGTGTTTCTATTTTTTGCTGTGGTAAATAATAATAAACACCTTGTACTTATATAAGTGTCCTTATTAATATCTCCGGGATAAGTTCCAACTCACTATTATCGAAAATTTTAAGAGTTTTAATACATACTGCCCAACTGCCTGCAGAAAGTTTGTACCTATTTATACTCCCCCCAGTGGGAGTGTTTGAGAGTGTCCATTTCCTTATGTTTTTACCTTTGGATAGTTAATTTTTTTCATCTGTGTCAATCAAAGAGGTAAACATGGAGGGGGAGTGGTATTTGTTTATTAAAATTTATATTCTTTTAGAATATAAATTGTGAGGTTGAGAACCACTGAAAAAATTCTGGGGAAAAAAAAAAAAGCCTGCTGGGATTTCCATCGGGATTATGTTGCATCTACAGATCACTTTGGGGAGAATTGTTGTCTTAATAACATTGAGGCTTCCTTCCAATCCATGAATGTGAAATGTTTCTGCATTTATTTAAGAAGGACTATAATTCCTGAGAAACTATTACAGTCTGGCCCTTAGCTTGGCTCATGTATAATCTGCATTTTACTGGTGTGGCTTCTGAGCCCAGAGACAATAAGACCCCTGTGAAGATGATATGTAGCTAGCACGCTGGGATTCCAGGTACCTGTCCAACGCTGTTGCCACTTCATTCTGCTGCCTCTTGTCACTAGTAAGGTGGCCGACAGCACCTAAGCCAGCTCTAGTTTAGGGCATTTCATTGGCATAATCAGTTGCCTTCAGAAGGAGAAGAGAGATTGATTAAAAACAAAAGGGATTTTGTGGCATAGAAACAAGCAAAGGCATGGTGTGTTTGCACTCAGGGAAGGCCTGGAAGGAGACCCAGGAAATTCTTAACTGGGGTTCTCTCTGGGGAGGGTAACGGTGGTGGTAGAAGGATTAGTGAGGACCTTGACTTTTCTTTTTTTTTTTCGTTTTGAGACAAAGTCTCACTGTGTTGCGCGGGCTAGAGTGCTGTGGCATCAGCCTAGCTCACAGCAACCTCAAACTCCTGGGCTGAAGCGATCCTCCTGCCTCAGCCTCCTGGGTAGCTGGGACTACAGGCACGCACCACTGTGCTCAGCTAATGTTTTCTATTTTTAATTGTTTGGCTAATTTCATTCTATTTTTTTTAGTAGAGACGGGGTCTCACTCTTGCTCAGGCTGGTCTCGAACTCCTGAGCTCAAGTGATCCTTCCACCTCGGCCTCCCAAAGTGCTAGGATTACAGGCGGGAGCCACTGCGCCCAGCCAGGACCTTGACTTTTCATCTTCAACTGTCCTGCACTGTCATCAGAAACTTCTAGCATCTTTCCTTTACCATCAAAAGACTCTCTAGTCAAGAGAGTGATGAGGAAAGATCTTCCCAATGTTGCCAATTGCAGAACTTGAAAATGGGAAGTTGCCGGGTTCCCTCCACAACTGTAGGGGCTGTGGAGTGACCATGCTCCTCGGGAGGCATCTTGCAGGGGTGGGGGCGGGGGAGGAAGATGCACACAGACCTACATGTCCCCCTGAGGGAACAAACCTATACCTGTCACTCCCCAGGGTCCTCTGCTAAGCGGAATGTAGCTGCTGCCCCGAGGTCAGCTCCAAGTTGTTCCTCTAGGGTGCACGGGCGGGCCACTTACCCCAACTCCAGAGCCGCTTCACCCACGGCTGCTGTGGGCCTTGCAGCAATTCCTGTTTGGGGACAAAGGTACCATGTGAAACTGACAAAGAGGAAGCTGTGGCTATGTCAGTGAGCGGGGTACAGAGAGGGCCCTCCGCCCTTTGCCCTCTGGGAATGGGATGCTCCTGAGCAGCCATGCATGTGGCTCAGCAGGACAGGGAACACCCCCAGTGCTGCCGTGGGGCTCCCTGGAGACCATGGAGTAGGTGGAACCTTCGCGATGATTCTCCTTCTCCTTCTGTCATTGCCCCCCACCCCACAGCCTTCTCCACCCCCACGGCATCCCACCCTTTCCTCCCTTCCAGCCTTCCCTCCTTCTCACGCTGCACTGATCTTTGCTGTCCTCATGCCTAGACTCATACAGGGGACACGGTTGCACCCCACAAATGTCAGATGGCTGGATGGATGGAAGGACGGAGCTAATGCAGTGGACGCTGACATGTTAAATATTTCCACCGAAAATCTACGTTCCTCCAGCCCCAACTCTCTCCCACTGCCTGGATGTGGCCCCTATGCAGCCCGCTGCCCTGGGAGTGGGACACACTGGTGTCTGCACTCCTGAGTGTCTGAAGAGAGAATGGCTTATGAGAACAGGAAGCCAAGCCACAGGCCATGAGAAAATGTTTGCAAAACAAATACCTGATAAAAGACTGGTATCTAAAATATACAAATAGGCTGGGCGCGGTGGCTCACGCCTGTAATCCTAGCACTCTGGGAGGCCGAGGTGGGAGGATCCCTCGACGTCAGGTGTTCGAGACCAGCCTGAGCAAGAGTGAGACCCTGTGTCTACTAAAAATAGAAAGAAATTATCTGGACAACTAAAAATATATATAGAAAAAATTAGCCAGGCATGGTGGTGCATGCCTGTAGTCCCAGCTACTCGGGAGGCTGAGGCAGGAGGATCGCTAGAGCCCAGGAGTATGAGGTTGCTGTGAGCTGGGCTGACGCCACAGCACTCTAGCCGGGGCAACAGAGCGAGACTCTGTCTTAAAAAAATAAAATAAAATAAAATGAAATATACAAATAATTCTTATACTGGATAACAAGAAACAGCCCAATTAAAAAGTGGGCAAAAGATCTGAACAGACACTGCACCAAAGAAGATATGTAGATGGCAAGTAAGCATGGGAAGGAGACTCAATGTCATGTGTTGTTAGGGAATTATGAACTAGAACAGCAATGAGATACCACTGCATACCTATCAGGATGGCTACAATTCAAACAGCGAGAACACCACACATGCTGAGAGCCTGAGACCGCGCTGGGAAGGGTTGGGAGCAACAGGAACTCTCACTCCCTGCCGATGGGAATGCAGCGTGGTGCAGCCGCTTTGGAGGGAGCGTGATAGTTTCCTACAAAGCTAAATGGAATCGTGCCATCAGATCCATCCATCAAGCTCTTTGGTGTCTATTCCAACAAATTAAAAACTGATGTCCACACAGAAACCTACACACAGACATTGACAGCAGCCTTATCCATAGTTGTCCAAGCCAGGAAGCAACCACGATGGCCTTCAGCAGGTGGATGGATAGACACACCGTGGTACGTCCAGACAGTGGGATATTACCCAGGGCTAAGGGGAAGGAGCTGTCACGCCGTGCAAAGACAAGAAGGAAATTTACATACATATTACTATGCAAGAAGCCAATCCCAAAAGGCTGCATATTATATAATTTCACTACATGACACTCCGAAAAAGCAAAACTATGAAGACAACAAAAAATAAATCTGTGGTTTTGGAGGGGTGAGGAGGAGGGAGGGATGTCTAGGCAGAGCACGGAGAATTTTTAGGGCAGTGAAAGTACTCTATATGCTACTACAGCGGTGGACACATGGCCTCATACATTTGTCAAACCCATAGAACATGCAACACCAACTGGACTCATGTAAACTATGGACTTCAGTTAAGAATAATGTCTGGATATGGGCTCATCAATCTGAGCAAATACATCACACTAATGCAAGATAATAATGGAGAAATGGGAGCAGGGGTAAAGGAGGGTCTGTATGGTCTCTTCAATATTTTCTGTCAGCATAAAACAGTTCCAAAAAATAAAGTTATTAGAGAGAGAGAGAGAGCACACACAAGCATGAAGCTCTTGCCAACTAATAATTTGCCATGTGGGAATCCCAGCAAGGGTTTAGTGAGTAGACTCCCTTTGCCATATTGTTTTATTTCTTTACTACTCAAAGATCCACCTAGTGCTTACATGGGACCGATAAATCCTTACGGTTGTTAAATTCCCAGTAAAATGTATTGTTAGCTTTACAGGAATACGAGAAGGTACCCACAAGGCCTGGCTATGCTGAGTAGGGTGAACTCGGCGGCTGTCATTTCTCTCTCTGCAGGTTTACAAGGTGCCACTTAGCGGGGAGCTCAGCCCCGCACAGGTGCACAGGGTTTATAACGATCACATGACTCTGCCAGCGCCGAGAAATATCCATCGCTGGGACAATTTCACTTCTCCACGATTGAATTCCAGGCAGGCAGTTTATCCAGCAACTGGACATTGTCATTTATGACAGGCTTTCTGGAATCGTAAAGGGAGCGCGGGTTTGAGCCCTGGCTTTCCATCCTGACCGGTTGTGTCCCTTTCTACGTGTCAGCCTCCTCCTCTGTAAATGGCAAACCACAGCCCTGACAGTTCTCATGGGAAAGCAGCGAGTAGAGTGTGGGGCCTCAACTGTGTGACCTCAATAAATGTCACTTGTCAGCCTCATGCTTGAGGTTATCACAGAGGAGCTGATGGACTGCCTGCCTTAATGGAGGGTTTTTTGTCTGCGATGCCCCCGCCTGGGAGCTGTGCTCAGTAACCGTGACCTGGTTCTAGAGGGCAGTAGTGACACACCCATTCAAAACTGCAGGCAGTCTAAAATTACCAGACTCAAGGTCCGGCCCATTCAGAAGAATATAGCTGGCAGCATAGAAATAGAAGACAAGCCGAGATCACTCTGCTAACTGCTGGTCGCAAAATTACCAGATGATGTCTTGAAACGAGGATCAAACCCAGGCAAACAGGAGGAGCTTGGAGTAGGAGAATTCAGTCCTCGCCTGGTGACAGAAGGCGGGGAGTCCCCAGCCTGGTTGTGGTGCAATGACACCTTGTGCAAGGCACACTGTGTGGAACATTATGCAAAACGCTTCCTCTAAACAAAATGTGACGACAGAAAGTGGAACTAAAATAAACCTAGTTTCACTTAGGGTGAAAGAAAGTCCACTCCGCAAAAACCCGCTTTGGTTCACTTCTGGACGCTACCAAATTAGCCCTGTCCACAAGGCAACCCCACAACTGGGTCTGAGAACAGAGTCACAAGCAGGTTCTGGGGCCCGGGGCCATCTTTGTCCAGGACAGTTCCCTTTCTGCACTCAACTCGAACAACAGTTTTTGTAAGCAGACTCCTCCACGGTTAGAAAGCCATCCATTACCAGGCCTCAGGCCAGGCCTCCAACGTATGATGCTTTTCCTTTAGCATCAGCACGGTTTCTTTTTACAGGCCTCAACTGTGAGAGGATCCCTCTTCACCACCCCCCAATTCCTCCTCGCTTTGCTCTTGCACCATCACCTGCCTCTGCCCAGAACGCGCTGTCCCTACCTCCTTACTGTCTCTGCGTTCTCTCCTCTGCCAGCCCAGAGCGTGAGTACATGTGTGTGAGTGTGTGTGTGTAAGCATGAAAGTGTGTGTGTGTGTGTGTGTGTGTGTGTGTGTGTGTGTGAAGCTGCCCGAGGCAGAATCTGGTAGTGGGACAAACGTTCATTCATTCCGTCAACAAACATGGGTCAGGCACTGACAATAGGGGAGGACTCGGGACACAAGAGCAAGGGGGCGATGGCCCAGTGAGGCGCTGCTACGCAGGCTCTAGGGCACCTCCCCAAAACCAGAGGGAGGTGAGCGTGCCTCTGGGTGGTCCCACTTCCCCCCTCACACCCCAGACCTGCAGAGGGCTGCCCCCCCATGCCTTTTACTAAAAGGGGTGCAGCAGAGAAAGCCTTTCTGGCATCCTTTGGTGCTCAGAAAAGAACAATCTTGAAATCAGAAGGCCGTGGTCTCCCTACCCCTGGAAGAGGCTGGAAGCCCGAGATCATAGTGTTGAAATGGTTAAGATGGTAAATTATATATGCATATTTCAAACCTCAAGAAAAAAATAAATAATTTTTTTAAAAAAAGATCACAGCGTTGGCAAGTCTGGTTTCTCCCACCGAGGCCTCTGTCCTGGGCTTGCAGACGGCCACGGTCTCCCTGTGTGCGCCCGGGTCCTGATCTCGTCTTGTCAGAACATTGGATTAGGGCTCGCCCTCGCAACCTCATTTTAATTTAATTACCCCTTTAAGACACTATCTCCAAAGAAGGGCACCTGCCGAGGGACTAGGGGTTAGGGCTTCAGCAAATGAATTTGGGAAGGGGACACACAATTCAGCCCATCACAGTGTTTGTGCACGCGCATGCGTGTGCCTGGGCGTGCGTGTGCGCATGCGCGCGCGCGTGCGTGGTGGGCCAGGGAGCAAAAAAAAAAAAAAAAAAACCCTGCACTTCATGGAAAGCCCAGCGATTATGGCTGCTAACCCGAATGGGCCTTCACCGTGAGAGTCTGGCAGGTGAGAAACCGACTTTCCTCCGGCCTCGTCCTGGCTTTGTGAGTTTGTGAAGGAGCGGAGAGCGCCGTCGTTTCGCAGGCTAGCGTGGTTCTTTAGGCCTCAGCATTTGACATGAATGTCTCCCAGGTCCCCGCGGCTTTTAGCTTCCCCTCGAGCGACTCCCGCCTCCGAGCACCTCCGGTGACAACGCTGCCTTCCCCGGCCCACCCTGGCTGACATTCCCTGAAGCGGAAGAGAAGCAACTGGGAAACTTCGGCTTCCCTCCAAGGCCAAGGCCAGGGCCAGTGTTGACCCCTCGCCCCCCCCCAACCGCCCCTCCCCCCCCAACCGCCCCCCAATCGTCCCCTCCCCCCCAATCGCCCCCCCCAACCGCCGCGTGACCCCGCTCCTCTGAGCTTTCCTCGTGCGGTTAGTCTCCCCTAAGTGTCCCTGAGGCGAGATTCCCCGCTTTTTTAAGCTAGAAAAGACATTTTTGAGACTGTAGTTAGTTAAGTTGTTTCATAGTGAAAGAACTGTTTGTGGGCTTGAAGGGGGATGTGGCAATAGGTTCCTTCGGGCCTTTCAAAAGGCCTGTTTTCCATTTGGGATGCGAGTGTTACCTAACAGGCTGTCCTTTATAGGAACTGAACAAAGACTTGCTGACACAATCGCAACCGTTGCCTGTTCTCGGAATAGTGGACAAGTATTTTGCTTCTGGGTGCAGCAAACACAAAAGAAGGGGCCAAGGCACATAGGCTTTAGTGTGAGCTGGGAAGGCCCGAGGGGCAAAAGCGCAGGGGTCTCCAGGGGGCTGTGGGGTCTCCAGGGGGCTGTGGGGCTGCGGGGCTGCAGGGGTCACACCAGGGCAGACGCTGCGCCAGGCTGACAGCCTGCAAATGCCACAAGGCCGTAAATGCAGGACCCAGCCCAGAACATAAGCAGTAATTTGCACTTGCTAAATGTTTGTTGATCGAATGACTGATTGAAGTGAATGAAAAATAGTACCTAAAGGAAGGCAAACTCATGTGCCAGGCAGGAAAGAGAGGGCCAGAAGTGATGGAGAGATGTTATTACTGGCTCCCTTCTCACTGCAGCGGCAACGTCACCTTTGAGAAAAACTTTCAGTCAGGAGACGTGTCAGTTTGCCTAAAATCATGTATTAAGCACCCCTTGTATGTCAAACACTGGGAAGCCAATAAGATTCTTCTGGAGAATTTCCATTTCCTGTTTATACATTATATGAAACAAAACATAATTACAACTATAGGCATAAGGAAAAAGACTGGAAGGGAAATAGAAAAATAATAGTAATTGTCTTGGGGTCGTGGGATTATGGCTACATTTATTTTCTCTTCCTGACTTTCTATAATGTTGTTTTTTAGCTTTTAAGATCGGTATTCAAAGGAGTCATAATCCTCTGCTGTTTTGGCCAGTGCAGTCAACTCAGGACAGGTATGCCTTGTCTGGAAGCATAACCCCAGCTTCAGAAGATGGGGCTGTCAGTATCAGTGGGGGAAAGGCCCCAGCAAGGGCAAACCTGAGCTGTTGGGAGGCAGAGTTGGCCTCTCTGCAGAGCCACATCTGCACATGGTGTGCTCTGCTTAATTTGCTCCAATAACCTGAAAACCTAGCTTCTTTTCCCCCTCCTTTTTATCCTCTTTCACTCATTCATTCATTCATCAAACATTCATTCGACTCCTGTCTATGAACAATGAACCCCATCAAGCTCTGCAAATACACAGATTATGCATTAGGCCCTGGGCTCTGCACTTGCACGGGGAACATATTTAAATACATGAAGACAGAACAGGAATAATGGAACAGCCAATAGGCTCTCAGGGCCAGGAGCCTGAGCATCAAGGAAGGGAGGCTTCCTGGAGGAGGTGATGTGTTTGAAGGGAGTCTCTAAGGAAAGGTGGGAAGATAAATAGGAAAAGACTTTCTGCGAAGAAAGAACCACGCAAAGGTATGGAGCCAGGAAGGCATGGAGGGTCAGGCATATTGTTCTTAGAAGGAGCTGTGAGCACATTCACCTGGAGCCAAGGGTGCAAGAGGGGAAGAGGACATGAGTAGGTGTGGCCAGACCTCCTCCTGCAAAGGAGTCTAGACTTATCCTACGGTCACGGGGTTGTGGAGTCTTAAAGCAGAGGGAAGACACAGTAACACTAGCTTTTCAGCAAGAGAACTCTAGTGGCCCTGAGAAGAGTAGGAACATGGGACCAAGGGCCAGAAGGGCAGTGAGAAGGCCGATGGGGCAGTGGGGTGATGAAAGCCTGACCTGAGGACCCAGCAGCAGGTGTCAACATGATGTCACATTGCTGTGCTTGCAGTTGGGAGGAAGGTGAGGGTAGAGAAACCAATGGGTCCAATCTCTTCCCTCTGCCAGCGCCAAGTTCTGGTGCCCATCCACTCTCTGGCCCTGGTCTTTGCCATCTCATGTACCCAGCACCTCCCAGCCACACTAACCTTCCCCCGTCCTTGGGTTACCGTCCCCATTCTCCCCCCACCGCCTTGTTGGGCATGATCGTATCAAGGTTAAATCCCCGTTCAACAGCTACATTCTAGGCCTGCTTTCAGCCTTCCCTCTCCATGTTTCCTAGTGTGAACATGTCTCCACCCCAGCATACCCACCTATGTCCTCAAAGACCCCTCCATCTCTGCAGCTGACACTTTGTCCTCATAGTGTCCCCAGGGGCTGCCGGCCTCTGTTGGTGTGGATGGAATAAATCCTCCAAGGCTGACCTCCCCTGCAAAACCTTCCCCACACCCCAAGGTTCCTCACAGAGAACTCTCCCTCTTCTGATGGCTATGGCATTTTTTCTGATAACGTACCACATTTGTTTTGCACTGTTATTTATGTGTTTTGATAATGTGTCATGGCTCATAGTACAGCGTAAGCTCTTTGTGGGAGAGAAGACTTGACTTAAATCTTTTTGACTCCCTCACAGAAGCCAGCACAGTGCTGCCTACATAGAGAGTCAGTAAATGCTGATTGATTGGTTGATTAGTTGTCAATCTGTTTATCAAGAAGCTTATCACTCTGCTGTCATCAGTGTCATCGGTGTGCTGTACAAAGGACAGGCCCTGGACTTGAAGTCAGAAACCTTGGCCATGTGTCATAATCTCATGAGCTCAAGCCAATGGCTTAACCTGCCTGGCTCTTCATTTCCTCATCAGCAAGATGGCAAAGTTAGGCTATTCAATGGTTGTCATCTCCTTTTCACCTTTTGTTGACCATAGAACATCCTTTCAAATTTGGAACTGCTTATGTGCAACACATGACAGTGAAACTACTAGGAACCCAACCTTTCTCCCCCCTCCTCCTCCTCCTCCTTTCCTTCAATACACTGTAGACTTTGGAAAAAAAATTGAAAACCCTCAGATTGATTGGTTCCTTCAAGGGCAAACTTCTAAGACTCAATGCCTCCACAGTTACAGGATGGCACAGATGAGCAGTTCAATGGTTCTAGGTCTGTGCACTGCTGTGTCTACACAGGACTATGGCAGGGGCTAGGTCAAGTCCATGCTCACTAAATACAGAGAAGCAGTTACTGCAAAATTTCCTGAGGAAAACAAAGCTAGGGTTTGGTTTCCACTTAGATTGAGCAACTTCCTTCCAGGGCACTCAGCCTTCTCAGCAAAGCATTCTCTTTCAATACAAGCAGTCCAATAACACACAAGAGTTGTGATTGTGCATTTGACCATAAATACATAAGTGCACCTTCAGTAGGAAGCTGGACCCGTGGCTAATTCATTCTGGTGGGGTTGTTTACGTGAGTTTGTCCACGTTAACAATCTTAAGAATCTACAGTAGGTTGAGGTCACAGTTCGTGGGCAATGTGCATGGGACAGCTAAGGATATACTGTTAGATTTAAACTAATTTGTGTTATCTCAAATCCCGGAGGACATTTCACATTTCACTGATGGCCACTTAAAAATAATTTAAATGCACACTAAGGGACCCACGGCTTTCACTGCCTGAGTCCTCTTTGTCAAAGTTGTGTCTCCTCTTTGGCGTCTCTGAGTCCCTCTCCTGCCTCACCCAGAAAGCTGAGTAGGAAGCTCAGTGCCTTCATCTTAGCCAGTCTCTGAAGAGAAACTGGGAACATTCCCACTTAACTGAGCCGGTTGCTCCAAAAAGGCCCAGATTCCTGGGTCACGTTCCTCTGGCCTGTTCCTAGTCATGCTTGCACTGGTTTGGCTGGATGGGCTTGCAAAAGCTGTTTCAGGTTTTCCAGCCATCTCTCCTTTTTGTGAACACCTTGACCTCAATTTCCCACCCACTGCCTGTTGGTCGTCACTCCACAGATAATTTCCAGTTTCAGTTTTGTATATCCCTAAAGGAACAGCTGTGGTCAAAGATAGCCCATTGGACCTATCTGCCTTTAAACATAGGAATTCCTGTTCTCTCCTCGGGAGTGATTGTCACACGAACTAGTGGGAACTGGATCCTTCTCAGCAGAACAGCTACTCAGCGTAGTGGGTGGTTATCGGGGCCAGGCAGAGGTCTGTGCTGTTGTGGTGATGCCTATGGGGGAATTCAGACAGAGAGAGAGCACGTGAGCCAAAGCACTCTTACCATTACCAGGGACCTTTGGTAGTGTGGACAGGAGTGGGCTATTTTGTTTATTAGATAATTGCGAACTTTGAGATTCCATGTAGGTGACTACTCTGGGTATGAAATTTACTAGGTAATCCAGGAAAGGACTTAGAAATTGCAGAAAGTTAGAAGAACAGCAGAGTGTAGTGTAGCAGGTTCTAGTCTTCCTATAGAAAGTCTGTCCTGCTATATGTAGGTTTTGCCCAAGAGGACTTTTCTCTCATGAAGCTGTCTTGGGGCAGCACAGCCTGCAGCCGTGCCACTGCCAGGGAGCAGCAGGGGCGATCATGGTGGCAAGAGAAGGCGGGCCGGCACGAGGTGGGCAGCCCCTCCTGCTTGGCCACACAGCTCTGCTCCACATTCCAGCTCCATTACCTCCTCCATATGTGACCCCTGGGCAGGTTGCTTTCTCTCTCTAAAGCTCAGCTTCCCCATCTGGGAAGAGGGAGTGAGAACAGTAACCATTTCACAGGGTGGTTGTGGGGATTCCGTGAGCGAGTGCATGGGAAGCCCTCAAGTCTCTTGGAAATCCGCAGTTATTAGCGGTCTTCTCTTTTGCTCCCATAAAACAGTTGTCAAACGAACTTAGTCCCAGAACATTCTGCATGTTCAGTATGTGGCTGAGTAAGCTATAGGCACACTACTGGCAACCTCTGCTCAGTGACACCTGGGGCTTTCACTTTTTAAACACAGCAAACCTGACCCTTCATTGTTAGTTCCCAGGGTCTAAGCCTGGAGGAGGCTCTAGTACCAACCTCACCTGGGCATGTTCTCACAGTGCAAGAACAAGAGGAAACCCAACACTGCCCTGTTGATCTCTTCCCCGGGGAGCTATTGAATTGCCTGTGTTTATGTACTGCGTTCAGGTCAGCTTCCTTTTTGTAGAAATTTGACATAGAATCACATAAGTGATTGAGTCAAAACACCAGGAAGAGGGTATGTGTGCTCACGTGTGTGTGTGCGATTGTGAGTGCATTTGTGTGCGATTGTGTGTGTGTGTTATCTTATTCTAGGTGGCTGCTGAGTTTCCATCTCCAGGATTCTTTTTTTTTTTTTCCTGAAGGGCTCTGGACACTGGGCAACATAGCCTTTCTTCATATTCAAATCATCTTTACATACAAAATGCTACAAAATGATAAGTGAAAGTTATAATTGCATTAAGCTTTAATTCAAGCAACAGTATAATCACATAAGTAACAGCAGGAACGTAAACTGAAATGAGAGATAGTCAAAATTCCTTGTGAAGGGAGCAAAAATACTGTCAGGCTTTTTGTCGTAATTCTGGAGGTTCATTAATAGGCTTGTTTGAAGGTGGCATCAACCCTAAGGAGAAGTCATTTCTACTTTGAGAATGTAGGGGTGTGGAGAAAAATGCAGGTCTTGGCGGAATATAAGGAAGAGACTGCCTCGGTGAATAGATGTTTCTCATTGCCGGTGGAAGACGTAGTGGGCCGGGAAAGCTCTTGGTGGAAAATAATGTCGAGGAGCTCCGTACGTGGAGGAGGGGGAGGAAACCGAGGCTGCCTTCTCACGAATGGGCCCCTCACATCCAGTGGAAACAGTGGTCCTGTCTTCGCAGGAAGGGGTGCAGGAGCAAAGCCAGGGCCAGTTGCTCTCCTGTTGGCAGGAAGAGGTGAATTGGGGACATTTAAATGACCAAGATCATCTTTGGTATCACTTCTACTGGATTCCATCTCTAAAGACACTGGCTCGTCCATTTTATCCAAAGAAGACAGGTTAAAACTTCTGACTTCTGCTAGTGCAGACTGTCGACCAAAATGAGAATAAAGTGTGTCTTGCCTTTGGGGAGGAAGAGCTGGATGGGGAGGAATCCCCCTCCTACCGGCCTGTTCCCATGGAGGTGACAGGAGGTGCCCAGTGGCAGAAGGTGCCCTGTGAGGCTCAGTTAACCTCTCACAGTTGGATTCTCGTGTCTCCTTGGTAATCTGATGGTCCAGAGGATTGATTCCCTGGGCCTCTTGAGTCTCCTCCTCCTCCTCCTCAAGCACAGGTGAGAGTGTGCGTGGGCCCCGCCACCGAGTTGGAGGAGAAACAAAAGCTCTCCTTGCAGAGGAAGGCTGGCCCCATGGTGAGGGACCACGGGGGGCATGCTGTCTGCCAAATGCCCTATTTGGAACATGGAGTGCACGAGGATCTTTTCGTAGAAGTGCAGATTGAAACTCTGTTTCAGCTAATTTTTGTCGGTGGTGAGAATTTTCTTTCCTGAAATCATTGAGTTTTCTTTCAGCCGCCTGAGCTGCCAACCAATTATCACGTGCTTTTTTCTCATAGGAGAGAATCTTCCACTGATAAAAATGAACGATTCTCTCCGAGTGTTCTTCAAGATCTGCCACTCATTGTCTGGAGGTCTCCAACTCTTCAGCTGCACGGCTGAGCTCTCCATCTACTTTGGACAGTTTCTCTTCTTTCTCTAACCGGTCATTCTCCTCTGCTGTTAATTTCCTGTGGAGTTTCCGTGTGTTTTCTTGATACAGTTCAGTCATTCTTTCAAGCCTCTGTTGAAGTTTTTGCTTCTCACTTTCCAACTGTGTATTTTCTGCCTCCAAAGATGCTTGTTCAGTCCAAAGCTTTTTAGCACGCTCTGCAAGTGCTTCCTTTGTTTTATCTACTTCAGATAACTGAGTGTAAATGCGGCTTCTTTCCCTTTCTAGGGCTCTGAAAGAAGCAGTCAACTCGGCAGCACGAAGCAGTTTCTTCAGAGCTCCTCTTGGCTGACGATGGAAGTGGGCATCCTTGTCCGATTCGCTCTCCCTCCCTGACTCCAAGTTCTCACCCTCCACGGTGTCTTCCCCGAGCACAGCAGCCCAGTCTTTCAGCTTCAGCAAGCGATCACACAGAGACTTGATGTGATTTTCTTTCTCATTGAGAACTTGGCGTGCACGACCTTCGGAGTCCTCCAGTGTGACTTTCCGTTTCTTAAGTTCATTCACTCGTTCTTTCCACGCTTCAGCTTCTTGTAAAAGCTGTTTCTGGTGTTCTTGAAGCCGGGAATTTTCATGCGAAGTGACTTTTATGGCCATCTTAAGCAGTTCCGCATTCATTTGAAAGATGTGGACAGTTGTTTTGGCTCCAGCTACTTGTGACTTGAGAGATTTCGATTCTTCTCCAAGGGACCGTAATCTCTTGGTAATATCCGCTAGCAAGTCATCTTGTTGAACATGTTTGGATTTCTCTTCTTTGATCTCTTTTGCTAGATGGCGAATTGCATCCTCCAGTTCAGATTGGGACCTGTTCAGCTTTTCGTATGTGATCTCCAAACTTTGTGCTTGTGTGGACTGCTTCCCCAAGCTGGCATCCGGGAAGGATGACTCGAAGTCTTCAGACTCTTCCTGAAAGAGGCTAAGTTTTTCAAGTATTTGACCTTTTTCTTCAGCGAGTTCACAAAGCATCATAGCCAGGTTAGTCTGTCTTCGCACAGAAAGCCGGCTTCTGGCCCATGGAAACCTTCTCCACACAAAAAACAGAGCAGCCAAAAATCCCACAGCTGCACATCCCACCAATTCCCATGGAAAACCATAAGGATTAGGACCTGGTTTCCTGTCTTCAGGCATTGTGGCCACAGTCCTGAGCAGCTCTCCCAGAGCAGCACCAAGAGCAGCTGAGGGGCAGCCCTGGAGCCTTCCATGGCAACAAGGCTGCTTTGGCTGTCACAGCCACAGCCAAGGCCTGGCGGGCCACAAGGAGGGGCCCAAAACACGAAGCATTGGGTGTGGAAGCCGAATCCCGCACCAGCGAGCACAGCGGACCACAGAGGAGCAGAGCTGGCCGCAGGGCAAGTGAGGGCCACAGGTGCCCAGGGGCCTCCCAGTCCCCACTGCTGCCCCCGCCCCCCTCTGTGAGGTTTCAGGCCCCTAGCAACGGGCAGGTGCCTTCGGGTCAGCCTGCACGTGGGGCCCCCTCTCCTCGCCAGCCCGCCCTTCCCCTCGGGTTGGGTGGGGGCGGGGCCTTGGCGGGGAGGGGAGGCCAGGCCAGGCGGGGAGACCAGAGGCAGCAGGTGCCAGTTGGTTGCCGGCATCCTTTGACACTCAGTCGGGTGTTTTCTAGTCTTTGCTTGCACCCACAGAAGCTTAGAAAGGGGACAGAGCAGGAGGCAGATAATGTGGGTGGGGTTTAGGGCAAAGGGAAGGTGTCACCCACAGCAGCCCTGGTCCCGAGGACTCGAGATCCCTTGTCCTCACTGGCTTCCACTGGCAGTCACGTCCTGGCCTTGCAGTTGGGTGGAGCACGGGACTGCATTCTCGCTCTCTGATGAACCTCCCTCTTTAAGGGGGCTTGGTCAAGAAGGTGACCCCGAGCTGGAACCCTAAGGCTCCAGGGTGGCCCACTCGTGTCTGCAAGTGCCGTCCAGTCTCCAGAGCGGAGAGCAGCAAACTTGCTCTCAGAGGGCCGCAGAGTAAATATTTCTGGCTTTGCAGGCCAGACTGTCTGGGTGGCTGTTACTCAGCTCTGTCATTGTAGCTGAAAAGCAGCCCTAGACGGTCCCTAAATGAATGGGAGTGCCACGTGCCAGTGAAAATTATGGAAGGGCACTGACGTTTCACTTTCGTTTCTTTTCACGTGTCATGAAATAGTATTCTTCTCTTGATTTTTTTTCAACCAGTTGGACATGTGAAAACTATTCTTAGCTCACAGGTCACACGGAAACAGGCCTGGGGCTACATTGGTCCCTAGGGCCATACTTTGCCAACTTCTACAGATCCCTCTTCCAGCGTGAAGGAACTCCTTTTGACAGTGTCTCATGGTGTAGAGCGATGCAGTGGTGTGCACCCGTGGGTACTCAGGGTGCTGAAACAGGAGGGTTATTTGAGCTCAAGTGTTCGAGGCTGCATGCAAGTGAGCAAAGACCACGCCCCCGTCTCTAAAAAAAAAAAATGAAAAAGCAAAAGAGAGTCTACTCGTTGTTATTTATGTTTTATTCTCATTTGCTGTCAGACTTAACGCTAGCCTTATAGGCTAACCATCTTCTACTGCCAGTGACTTCTCCTTGAGTAGGTCTAATTTTGACCATGACATTTGTATGTCTGTGAGCTATGGTATTGACTCATGTCATAATGTACTTTGGCCACTGTGATCTTTTTATTCTCTTTTGATTTCCATTTCTACATCAGTGTCTGGTGGACATTCATTAATGTATCTTTTATTATGGTAACATACACATGAGATAAAAGTAACCATGGTACCATTTTAAAGTATAGAATTCAGGGGCATTAGGTACATCCACAGTGCTGTACTACCATCAGCACTATCTAGTTCCAGCTTTGCATCACCCATCGTTCATTTATTTTCCCATTTCTTTGGAGGTTAGCTGTGTTACAATGCCAAACTCTTAGAGGACAGGGCAGCATCGGGCAAGCAACAGTCCACACTGGATCCACATTGAAACGACCTGCCTTCATGGAGTCAGAGTTAAATGCAAAAATTAATACAGCTAGACTGGTTTTTTTGGGAAAAAGCAACAAATAATTGTGTTTCATTTATCTTAGTATTTTCTGTGTTGATTTTTTATTCTGTTGACATTTTAAACATGTGGTTATACATGTCCTGACTTTATAGGTTTTGTTTTTCAAGACTATTCCAAAAAATGAATGATTTCCTTGTAAAATGGCTATAACTTCAGTTCCTCTTTCTTGGTGAAGTTGGTACCGCTAGACTGTGACCGACAGGAAGCAAACCAAAAGATGCCCAGTTTGCATGAAAAAGTAAAGTAAATGTGTGTACAGTTTTCTCATTCTTTTTTTATACACCTATACATCTTTGATATTTCATTAAAGTAAAATAATAAATATTTTTTATTTGAAATATTACTTATGATATATCACTAAAAATCATTAATCTTGCTATATGTAAAGGATCCCTCTGTTTAATATAAGTCAAAAGACCTAGCAGATCTCTCTCACTCTCTCCAACTGTTTGTGTCAATGTGTGAGACTACACGTCTAACCCGGCCTTGTCAGACTCATGCAGAAAATGGACTTTAAAGATACCCTGATCCTTACTTGGAAGTCAAAATCCCATTGGCTTGTGTATAATTTGGGGCTGTAGCTCTTTCAGTGCAGAGCTTCAATACAGCCTGGTGTCAAAAGCCCCCTTTCCGGTGGTTTTTCATCAATAGAGGCTTTCAGCTGCCAATTTAAACTCATCAGGGAGAATGTGCTAGAAGGTCATGCTCCTAACATGCCTGCTTTGTGGTCTGCTAGGTAACCTCCCAGTTCCTCTACTTACTTGCATGAGAGAGAAACGTGCTTCGTGGATCTTGTGACTTGGTGAGTCTGGGGGAGGGGAGTGAGCTGACTTAGGTGATTTAGACCCTTGGTCACAGCGGCTGCCACGTGGAGATCATTATCCCCCATATAAGTTATAGTCTTCTCAGAACTGGGTGTATAGCATGCATTTCATGCATTATTTTTCCTCAAAGCGAATATTTACTGACTGAAGTTGTCTTCACAGCGTGGAAACTCTTGTTAGTATTTTATATACATACATATGTGTGTATATATTGATATATACATATGCATGCATACATGTACTTGTTTGTGAGTGTGTGCATACAAGTAGCAAAAAGACTGTGTGAACCCTAAGCTATACCTGTCGGCTACTAAGCTCAACATTTCAGATCACCTTTTTTTTTTTTCTCCAGAAGGAAAAAGAATAGCAAACTGCTTAGATTCTTGAGTGTAATTGAATAATGTGTCCCTCCTGCCATCTGTTTCCAGGCAGAAGTGTTACAACATCAGGGAGTGAATTCAACTCCCAAGTTGCTGTTCTTGTCCTCATTTGTCTACATGGCTATATGGGACAGAAAGGAAATAGGCCCTTCAAGAAAGACAAGAGGCCTGTGATCTCTGGCACCCAGAATGTATTGGAAACCTTAGAAAAGCAATGAATGTCCCCCTGCGCCCCGCTTGCCCTGGACTATTCGCGCTACTTGTTGCTACTGTGTTTGCTCCCCTGTTTAAATTACAGCAGAACAATAGTCTTTCACTGGGGCTGGCTGTGGAATTTGATCCTGAGGTCAGGAGGAGGAGTCTCTGTAATGGGGTTGTTAAACATGAGCCTTGAGGGACCTTTGCTCTATGTTTTTGGCTGGCTTGGTCTGACCATGTTACACCAGCTACAAAATCTCCAGGGGTTTTTAGCTGGTAAAATGAAAGAATCTTAGCGCTGGAATGGCTTTAGTGGGCATGCACTGGGCTGTTTTGCCCAGTGGCCAGCAGCTTCTCCTCCAACATATACAGCAGGGAGCTCACTGCCTTTCCTCCCTACTGGCCAGAACAAGGCCAGCCTCCTGGGCAAGCGACCTGTACAGTTGCACAGGACGCGCACTCAGAAGGGTCCCACTCTTGGTTTACTGTTCTGCTGCTACTGTCTTGAAATTCTCAATAATTCTTGGGCAAGGGGGCCCGGCAGTTTCATTTTGCACTGGGCTCCACAAATTAGGAAGCCGGTCCTGCCGGCATGTTTAAGCTACCCTCGCCCTCTGCTCGCATGCAGCCTGGATGAACAAGTGTGTGGCTGTCTCCTGCACTCTTGCCGCCTGCTCTGCTCCGGGAGCTGACTTTCAACCCTGTTCTTTCACACCTGGTTCCAGCCCCTTGGACTTAACCTGCCTTGACCCTTGAGCTTGGAAGTCTGAGCCTGGCCTCCCTGGTTTCACCCTTGCAGGTCAGATGCCCCAGAGGGTGTGGGCTGTAGTCTTGGTTTTTCTCACTTGCCACTAGTAAGGATAAATTCACTGCCCAGCTCAGCTCTGATCTCCAGACTCCTAACCGAGACAGGCCTCAGCCCTAGGAGACGAGTCAGCTGATTCTATTTCTAGAGAGTTATTTTGGACTTTTGTTAAGAGTTCTGTCTGTTGAGCCAAACATCTGCTTCCCTACAACTCCTACACATTACCTGGTAAATGTGACAGCTTGCTCATTGTTGAGTCAGTGTGTAAAATGTGCAAAAATAAACATACTGAAATGAAGCATGTGTGTTAAAGATGACAATACTAAACCACCCCCCTCCCCAGTTAAACCATCCTTCACACATCTCCACACAACCAGCCCAGCCTCAGGCTCCCAGTCACCTCCCTCCATCAGACTGTCCCAAATGTCACCCACCGCTCCATCTGCGCCCCGCCCCCAGCTCCCACTTGGGCAGGCCTGCTCACGGCTCTTTAGCAGACCCTCTTCTCTGTCCCCACGACTCCTCCCATGTAGCCACCGGGCCTGGCATGCCATTTCATGGTGACAAAAGTCTTCCTAAATATCTTCTGTCTCTGGGTTCTGCATTCATACCCCTCCCGTGGCAGCATCCCCCGTAGCCTGAATTTTGGCAGGCTCCTGCACAGCAGTGTTTCTTTTGACTAATGCTCTGACTGTGCCACCTCAGTTACAGTCCCTGCCCCAGACATAAACCTGATAAATGCACTGTATGTAGGCATTGGCACATTACCCTGCAGTAAGGTGG
Organism: Lemur catta; assembly: GCF_020740605.2. Taxonomy (NCBI): domain Eukaryota; kingdom Metazoa; phylum Chordata; class Mammalia; order Primates; family Lemuridae; genus Lemur; species Lemur catta. Next base: position 9,413,677 of record NC_059152.1, on the reverse strand, counting down.
GGGGGCATTGTTATCCCAATTTCAGAGCTGAAATAACCAAGGCCGTGGAAGGCTATATGGCATGTCCAAGGCACAGAATGCGGCCAGGACTCTGTGCACTTGCCTCCCAGGGCCTGCTCTTTCCACTGTCCGTGGGACTGCCATGCCATGGGTACGGCCAGATCTATGACTCCTCCTGTCTTGCTGTGCTGCGTCCTAGACCACAACCCTGGAGCCGACTGGAGGACAAGGGCACATCCAGACACTGTCTGCTCGAGGCCATCTCTGAAACCCCCTGGCCCCATAACCCTGCCTACTGTGCCTGCGCTGCACAGACCTGTCACGGAACTGTTGGGTGGGCATTCACTCACACGTCCGTCCCCCATTGCAGTCAGGGCTCCCTGAGATGGCTGGGGGGCTGTGGGGTGTGCATGGGACTCAGATATGGACAGATCTGGGTTTGACTCTCAGTCTGGCCTGTGTACAAGTCTGCTAGAGCCGCCATAACAAAAGATCGTAGACTGCGTGGCTTTAACTACAGGAACTTGTCTCACAGTTCTGGAGGTCAAAACTGCAAGATCAAGGTGTTGGCAGGGTTGGCTTCTTCTGAGAGCGGTGAGGGAGACTCTGTTCCATGCCCCTCTCCTGGCTTCTGTGACTTGCTGGCAACCCTCAGGGTCCCTTGGCTTGTGGAGCATCACCCTGATTTCGTCCTTCATCATTACGTGGCATTCTCCCCGTGTGCGTGTCTGTGTCCAGATTTCCCCCTTTGATAAGGACGCCAGTCACAGTGGATGAGGGCCCACCGTGATGACCTCATTTCCCCCTTTGATAAGGACGCCAGTCACAGTGGATGAGGGCCCACCGTGGTGACCTCATTTTAACTTGATTACTTCTGTAAAGACCCATCTCCAAAGAAGGTCACGTTCTGCAGTACTGGGAGTTAGGGCTTCAACATATCTTTTTGGGGGATATGATTAAACCCATAACAGAGCATAACTGGTTTGGTGACTCAGAGCAAGTAATTGAACCTCATAGAATCAGTTTCTTCATCCGTGAAATAGGGATTTAAAAAATACCTGCTGTGCAGGCTTTTCTCTTAATAATTATTATCAGATTAGATAAGGCACATGATTTTTTTTTTCTTTTTGAGACAGAGTCTCGCTCTGTCACCCCCCGCTAGAGTGCAGTGGCGTCAATGTAGCTCAGAGCAGCCTCAAACTCCTGAGCTCAAGCCATCCTCCTGCTTCAGCCTCCTGAGTGGCTGGGACTACAAGTGTGCACCATGATGCCTGGCTAATTTTTCTATTTTTAGTAGAGACAGGGTCTTGCTCTTGCTTAGGCTGGTCTCGAACTCCTGAGCTCAAGCAGTCTTCCCATCTTCTCGGCCTCCCGGAGTGCTAGGATTACAGGAATGAGCCACTGCACCGAGCCTGACTTTTTTTTTGAAGCAAGGTATAGAGTAGTGAGGTTAGTTGCTACAATCTGGGTTAAAAGAGGTGGGGCATTAACCGTGCCGCCCTCCCCACCCCCTGCGATGTGGGAAATGTGTGTGTGTGTGTGTGTGTGTAAGTATACCACAGACTGTGACTGTTCAAATCATCAGATCTTTAGAGCCTAAGGCTCTGATAGAAACCACACATCAAACAAACATGGTTATACCCGAATGCTGACTTCAAATTTCCACTCAAATGAAGGAGATATCAGCACTAAAATCAAGAACTAGGCACCTTTCTTGCTGTTCAATTGGCCTTATCATTTTGCTCGGTTAGTGGCATGTTTACTAAATTTTTCTGATCAGACACTTTAGAAGCCCAGATTCCCTCGCCAAAGATTCAGGTTCGTTTTGTCTGGGCAGGGGCCGAGACAAGCTGGTCAGGTGCATCTGGAACACGGCTGCTCTGATCACAGTGGGACCTGAGTTCTCACCTTGGTCTCTTGTGCTGTTGACTGGCCAGGTTTAAGCCACTGAACCAGGTGGGGGTGGGGAGAGGAGATGGGGGGGTTCAGTTCTGTGAACTTTAACCTTGTGCCTAACTTTGCGTCTTGAGACCTCCAAGTCCTTTCCAGCCGCCAAAATGTGATCCCTTTGCTTGTTGGTTCAGAATTGTCTGCATCACAATAAGATCCTTGAACTACCTCTGACATCTTTTGCCATGTTGCCCTGGAGAGTTGGGGCCTCTGTACTCAGCAGGTGTCCAGGCAAGCTGACCTGCTGACTGACCAGATTAGCGCGGTCAAGAGCAGCTGCCCGGGGAGCCAGCGCAGGAGCAGAACGACTTCAGTGCAGTCTTTTCCCTCTAAAGCAGGGGAGGGACTGTCTTGCTCCTGCCCTCCAGGGTAAGGCTGCAGACCAGCTGGGCATGTTTGGTGCATGCTCACCTTTTAGCACGGCCACTTTGCCAGTCACTGCTGTGAAACAATGATTGGTCATTGAATGCCCTTGGCAGACTCAGTGGTTTTAGCATGAACAAATTGTTTTGTTGGTTCTATTCTGTTTGGCTGTGTAAAAAGGAGAAAGACCCTCATACATTTTTGGTGGAATTGCAAAATGGTACAGCTAATACGGAAAACAGTCTAGCAGTTCCACAAAATATTAAACAAGGAGTTACACTATGACCAATTCTACTTCTAGGTACATACCCAAGAGGAATGAAAGCATGGGTCTGTGTGGAAACCTGTGCACTAACGCTTATAGCAGCATTATTCACGATAGCCAAGGGTGGAAACAACCCAAATGCCCATCAACAGATCAATGAATAAACAAATTGTGGTTCATCCACACAATGGAATATCATTCAGCCATAAGAAGGAATGAAGTACGGATACATGCTGTGAACCTCGAAAACATGCAAAGTGAAAGAAGCCAGACACAAAAGGTCACATGTTGTATTATTCCTTTTGTATTAAATATCCAGAATAGGCAAATATAGAGAGGTAGAAAGCAGACGAGTGGTTGCCAGGGGCTGCGGGGTGGGGAGAGGGAAGTGACAGCTTGATGGGTACTGCGCATTCTTCTGGGGTGATGAAAAAGTTTTGAAACCAGAGAGAGGTGGTGATTGCGAAACGTCGTGAATGCACCAAATGCACTGAATTGCACACTGTCAAAGGGTTCATTGTATGTTATGTGAATTTCACATCAATACAAAGAGAGAGAGCGGGATAAAGGAGGGAACGGGAGAGGGAAGGGAGGAGGGATGGGAGAGAGGGAGGCGATATTTCTATGCTGGCATGTGAAGGTTTCCCGGGTAACGTGACCACTGCGTCCCTGAGATAGAACAGAGCACTGTTCTGATTACTGCCCACTGCCCTCCTCTGAGGGGTGGAAGCCCCATCGTTTCCTTTTCACCCGAGCCGTCTTTGACACTGCAAGTCACAAGATGTGGCACCAGCTTGTATAACTTTGGGTTGCCTGGGGAGGTCCCTCCAGCAGTCTCTCCACCAAGTGTCTCCACCTCGGAGGACCCTGCTCTGAGACTGAGCCATGCAGGGCTCTTTCAGCCTTGGGGGCTGGCCGACCACTCTGGGGCTCAGTGGGCCTGTGGGGTACACAGGGAAATAGGAGCTCATCTGGGCTGTAGATCCACTGGCCCATGGGGATGGACACCTTTTCGTTAGCTCTCAGGTGTACAAATCACATCTTTCCCGGTGCTTGGCAGGGTAAAGTCTTGGATTTACAAAACACAAACAGGCCAGGCACGGTGGCTCACGCCTGTAATCCTAGCACTCTGGGAGGCCGAGGCGGGTGGATCGTTTGAACTCAGGAGTTCGAGACCAGCCTGAGCAAGAGCGAGACCCCGTCTCTACTAAAAATAGAAAGAAATTATACGGACAGCTAAAAATATATATAGAAAAATTAGCCAGGCATGGTGGCGCATGCCTGTAGTCCCAGCTACTCGGGAGGCTGAGGCAGAAGGATCGCTTGAGCCCAGGAGTTTGAGGTTGCTGTGAGCTAGGCTGATGCCACGGCACTCTAGCCAGGGTGACAGAGTAAGACTCTGTCTCAAAAAAAAAAAAAAAAAAAAAACCACAAACAAACTGATGGAGATTCGAGGTGAACAACAGAGAAAACACATCAGTTGGCCAGTCTAGAGATGCATTTGCACAGGTTTCAACGCAAGTCCTTTGCCACTGAGGTTTGCAGCCCTCGAGTCAGGTGCCCTTCAGACTGGTCTGGACGCAGGTCTCAGGCAGCCTTGACCGCCTAATGCAGTCAGTTCGGGAGGAGAATGGAGTTCTGTAGAATTCATTAAGTCTCAGGTCAGACACCCACATGTACTCTCCGAATGACTGATTTTGGATGCTCGCCCAGACTGCCACCTCTGGGACCACCCTGCTGGCGCTTTGGTGTCCACTTGTGGGCTCCAGCCACCAACCGCAACATCACCCTTCTCCGATGGCTGTTTCCCAGATCTCTGCCTAAACCTGTGTCCCCTCCTGGGCACTCCGCACCAATGCTGACCCTTCCTGAATGCGGGCAGGGTCTGGGTCCACAGTCACTGTGGGTCGTCGGACGAGAAGCTATTGGAAGAGAGGCCACTGTAACTTCTAGCATGGGCTTTGCCACAGCCAGAGTTGAGGGTCTTGCAGCGCGCGTTCCAGACTCCCCAGTATGCAGATGCTCCCTTGGATGCCTCTGGAAGCTTCCACGGCTGTGCAATTTGCCTGTCCCCGGGCACACCTAGATGGCTGCCGATCAGCACAGGGCTCCGGTGTCGCCACGGCAGCCGGTCAGCTCCCTGCAGCAGTTCAACCAGGGCCTTGTGTTTCAAGGCGGACACTGAGTAGGTCACTTTCTTAGCTCTGCAGCCACCTGGTGGATCCCTGCTGGATCCTCTTCCTCAGGGTTGAGGCGGGTGTGGTCTTTGAAGGGACTCTGTCTAGAGCCCTCTTTTGAAGTCCCCATTGCACCGAGCTGTGCTGATGCAAAACTCACAGTCCCCTTAGATTCCTGTTATTATTGCCGTTCTCTTCTTATCTGAGTATTTTTCGCAAAGGACTGCATTGTTCTCCAGCCGAAGACTTTCAGTCAAGCACACGGTCTGTTAATCTGATAATTAAAATGAAATGAACATTTTTGTTTTCTTTTAAAAATTTAAATTTCATTGAAAATTAAATGAAAACTGAATAGCATTTATTTAAAAAAAAAAAAAAGTGCAGCATGGTTGTGAGCCTTGAGTCCTGCTCTCCCCCACGCCCCACCCCCGGAAGTGGTAATCCTGCCCGAACACCGTTTGCCCATCCAAGGGAATCTGTGCCAGGCTCTGTCTCCAGGGCTGGAGTCTACAGCTCACCATCACATGGTGTGGCAACTCATGCTTCTTAATCAGAGCATCAAATGATTTTGTCAATGCGGTCTTGCTTTTATTTTTACAAAGCGTCTCCCCGGCGAGGCCTGCTCTGAGCTTCAGGGCCTTCCCTTGGCTCCCCTCCAACAACTTGAGTAATTTCCTGTGTTGAGGGCCCTTGTGCTGGGACTTCTTATTAGGTGAACCACCAGGTTAGAGCCTGGACCTATTTCAGAGTGTTCATTCCAGGTGCTTTGGAAGGAGGTCCAAGCCCCGGAACAGCAGACTGAACTCCTGGCTTCAATTCTGCCTTTGCCCCTGCATGGCTGTGTGACACTGCACAAGTTAATTAACTTCTCTGGGCTTCCATTTGTACATCTGTAAAACAGGAATCACAAACACGATGCCAGCGGAGGAAGGAGCTCAGACCTCAGAGTCAGACAGACTTATATTCAAATCCCAGCTCTGCTGCTTGGGGGCTTTGGGACTTGGCAGTCCCCTCACCTCCCAGAGCCTCTAAAGTTCTTGTAGAAATTAAAAGAGATGATGTCTGTACCATACCTGGCACGTGGTTAGTTGCTGAAGAAATATTTTTGTTGACCATAAAATAACACACTACATTATCTACCTCTGTGGATTTTGCAAAGGATCAAAGTAATAAATGTAAACATGCACTGTAAACTATAAGGTAATATAAAATTTCATTATCATTTTTGAAATCTTTTTTTTTTCCTCTCAATTTTCCCCCCAACTTTTCATTTAAAAATTTCAAAAGTGGAAAAATTTGGAAAAATAATACCATAAATGTCTGAACATCCTTTCCCTGGATTCAACAATTATTAATAGCTGCCTCATTTGTTCACTCTCTCTATATCTATCCCTATCCCTATTTTTATGCATCTATATACCATCTATCTGTAATTGGTTGAGCCATTTGAAAGTAAGTCGCATATATGATGACTCTACACCTAAGTACCTTAGCACGTGTCTCCTAAGAATAACAGCATTCTCCTCTATAACTAGTATTAACTATTGTTGCTGTGTTAGTCCGCTGCTATAACAAAATGCCATAGGCTAGGTGGCTTAAACAACACACATTTATTTCTCGCAGTTCTGGAGGACGGAAGTACAAGATCAAGGTGTCAGCTGATTCCATTCTTGCAGAGAGCCCTCTTCCTGGCTTGCAGATGGCCGCTTTCTCTCTGTGTCTTCACGTGGTAGAAAAAGAGAGAGAGAAAGCTCTGGCATCTCTTCCTCTTCTTATAAAGATATAAATGTCATCACGGGGGCCTCACACTCAGGACCTCATCTAAACCTATTTCCCTCCCAAAGATCTCACCTCCAAACAACACTGGGTGTTAGGACTTCGACATATGAATTTGGAGGACACACAAACATTCAATTACCAAAGACTTTAACATGGATACAATGATATTATCTAACACATGGTCTACATTCAAATTTCCTCAATAATCCCCACAATCTCCCTTATAGCTATTTTTTCCAATATAGATTACACATTTCACTTGGTTTTATGTCTCTGTAGTCTTCTTTAATCTAGAACTATGCTATCCAATACAGCACAGTACATTAATTCTTTATATTGATTGTGTATTCAAATGGAAATATATTGACTATATTGGGCTAAATGCATTACTGAAAATTAATTTCACCTGTCTTGTTACTTTTTAATGTGACTATTGAAAAATTAAAATTCCATATTTTGCTCACATTATATTTCCACTGGACATCACTGTTCTAGAATATTCCTTTCTGCCTTTTTCCTTGTTGTTTGTGATATGAACATTTTTGAAGAGGCCACGCCAATTATTTTGTAGAATGCCCTACAATATGGGTTTGTCTATTTCCTTTTGATTAGACTTTATTTAAATCTTTCTGACAAGAATATAGTCTGGCTGGGTGCAGTGCTCATGCCTGTAATCCTAGCACTCTGGGAGGCGGAGGTGGGAGGATTGCTTGAGGTGAGGAGTTCAAGACCAGCCTGAGGAAGAGTGAGACCCTATCTTTACATAAAATAGAAAAAATGAGCTGGCGTGGTGGCTTGCACCTGTAGTCCCAACTACCTGGGAAGCTGAGGCAGGAGGATCACTTGAGCCCAGGAATTGGAGTTTGCAGTGAGCTGTGATGACACCAATGCACACTAACTGTGCCTTTGTCTCAAAAGCAAAAAAAAAAAAAAAAAAAAAAAAAAGAATACAATCCAAGTGATGTTGATACTTTGCCTCAGGAGGCTCATTGTGTGAGTTTGTCCCACTGTTGGGGATGCAAAGTTGGATCACTTGGTTGAAGCGGCATCTGCAGATCCCTCAACGTAAAGGGCGCTTGGGGTTTAGCATCTAATGAAAATCGTTGCTGTATCAATTATACATTAGTGGTGTCAAAAATCACAGGTGTCTTACCTTTTCATTTTAACTCAGTGGATTGACTAATTCTCTAGTCAAGTCTTTTCTACTAATGCACAATGTGAACAATTCACACCTGAGTGTCCTTATTTTACTGGTTGCATTCCATTGTGTAGAATGTAGAATACAACATAGTTTATTTAAACTCTCATGATGATTATTTGGGTCATTTCTAATCTTTTGCTATTAAAAACATTGATTCCATGAACATCCTTGTACACTGTCCATCCAGTCATCTCCTTCTTTGAGATACATTCCTAGAAGTGGCATTACTGAGTATGTGCAGTTAAATTTTGGGCATGTAGAATCAGATTGCACTCCAGAAGTATCACAGAGTTCACACTTCCAGCGAATCAGCGAGGATGCTTGCAGCTGCAAAGGAACAACAATCTCAACACAAATGGGCTTAAATAATAAAGACATTTATTTTCTGATATAAGCCAGAAGTCCAGATGAAGGGTGCTATACACTCTATTTTCTCATCAATTTCATTTTTTTTAAGAAAAGCACTCGTTGTAACCCACCAAAGGGACTTCATGACTCACCAGTGGATCGTGACCTACAGTTTGAAAGATACTGGTTTAAAATACTCTAATTCCTCTCTAAAGTTGGGGACAGAGTAGCCACCTGAGCAAACCCTGACTTCTGTTAGGAACGGAGGGATGGATGTTCATCGCCATTGTCTGCATGGGGTAGTATAGTGACCCTTTCCCAGACCCCACCCACCCTGGCCATCTGGCTTCTCAATCTTTGCCACTCTAATAAAAAAATAAGCCATCTCTCTTTTTAAAACTTTATTTGTACAACAGTGAGATTTCATAGGCAGACACTTAAGGCTCTAGTGAGAGACCTGCCTGGATTCATAATCTGGAAACTCCACTTGTCAGCTGTGTGACTTAGAGCAAGTTACCCAGCCACTCTGTGCCTCTGGTTCCTCATCTCTGCAATGAGAATAATAATATCTACCTCACAGATTTGTTATGAGAATTAAGAGTTAATTCATGTAAAGTGCTTAGCATACTTTCTGAAAATGCATTCCGGAAAACAACTGATTTTGCCTTTATAGATTTCTGTGGCTCTATTGGGGTGCGCACCTGTAGTCCCAGCTACTCGGGAGGCTGAGGCCGGAGGATCCCTGGAGCCCAGGAGTTTGAGGTTGCAGATACGTCTGAGCTTGTAACTCTGACATCCTGTAGTTGTGATTCCACCATACCAGGGGAAAGAAGTCAACAGGGACTGGAACTCTGCTTGAACGACCGCATCCTGGTTCCGCAGGCCTTGTACAGCTCGTGGTAAGTGGACAGCAAAGGGAAGGACTGCTCACGGGCATGGCATGGACAAAGCCCTGGAGCTCTGTGAGAGCAAGAAAGAAGAGGACGTGGAATCTGTCTTGCAGGAGCTTAAATAGGAAGAGAAGCCAAACAAACACAACACAAAATGCACCCTGCTCAAACACGTTTTTACTAATAGCACATACACTTCCTTTCTCTCAGCTGGCCCCTTGGTCACAGAGTCCCTGCAGCCACCACACTGAGTGTGATGTCTGTCTTCCTACAGATGCTCCGTGAGGTCTGAGGTCCTTGAGCCTAGGTCCCTGTCTTTCCAGCTTTGGACAGGGATATCTTTTCTCACACGTTGTGAGCACCGAATAAATAGTGACTGACTAAACAAATGCAATTTGCAACTATGTAGTAGAAGATGCTAGAGTAACGAGAATGCATTTTTTCCTTGGATTTTCTGTGTTCCCTCTGGGGTCCATGGTGGTTCATGTACAAAATCTCACGGTCAGAGTCTCTTTAGTGAGGGAGGAGCGTAAATATTTAGGGAAAATGGGAAGTAGCTAAAGAATTAAGAAAAAGGAAAAAGTGCTGAGTGTTCTTATGAAAGAACAGACACTGCAGAGAGAAAATCTTTGCAACTATCATGACTGAACTGCAAAAGAGCCTATAAAATCTTCCTGGGGTCTATTTGCAAAGCAAGGCCAGGTGGTCTCAGCTTGCTCAAGGTCAAGACCCTTGACATTGCTGTCTTAGGAATGTGTGCAGATAGATTTCAATTGAGATTACTTAGACAAAGGTAGCTCACCCCTAATTGAAAGTGAACAAATGTCAAGAGCAGATAAATCACAGAGGAAACATAAATGCTCCCAGAAGAGGCAGAATACTAGGTTGACACCAATCAGCCAGTATCGTAACTGACACCATCAGGTTTGTGACAACTGAACAAGATTGTTTGAAATTGTAATAACAATAATACTTAACATTTAAAGTGTTGTTTGTCCCTGTCGACTTCTTTCCCTGGTGCGACTTTATCCCATTAGAACAACAGAACTCCATAAACGAAAAAAATTGATTTCTGAAATGCATTTACTGTGCTAAGCATTTCACGTGAATTTTCTCTTTTAATCCTCATAACAAATCTACAAGGCAAATGTTATTATCCCCACTTTAGAGATGAGAAGCCAGATGCAGAGAGAGGTTTAGTAACTTGCTCGAAGTCACACAGCCAAGTCATGGTGGCAGAATATGAATTCAGGCAGGTCTCCCACGAGAGACTGCACTATACAGTATTGCTTGCCCGTGAAAACGCACTATTCTTCCCGTGAAACACAAAGGCAGTTGCGTTCTGAAATGCAAGCACGTTCTGCAGTGTTAACTCAAAGTCTAGAGATGTCCCTCAGATTGGTGGCACCAGTTGCAGAATAACAGTGATGCCGAAAAGTCCAGAGACCTTAGAAAAAAACACTTGAGAGTTAGCAGAGCCGCTTCTGCAACCTCCCTTGTGGGAAATAATCAGATCTAAGTCATCTCCACTCTGACTAATACCCGTGTCCAGGGCTGTTCCATTATGCCGCAGGAGTCACGGTCATGACTAAGCCATCAAGACAGATCCTTTTTCTAATAACATGTGCTGCATAGGACTAAATTCTATTAAGCCAGCCTCCGAGTCTGCAGCTGGAGGGAGAGTGTATGACTGTCTTTCAAATCTGGGCTAAAAGGGGCAGTGTCTATTAAGATGGTGAAGCCTGGGTTCCCCTCCTGCCACGATGCCTGGCCCCTCCAGCCCATTCGCATCCCTTCCTTAGTGAAGCGGCTTCTACTTGAGCAGGGGGTGTCGGGCTGGGCCAGGCCCGGGGCCCTCTCAGTGCCCACCCGGGCATAGAGCCTCCACCCTGCGTTGTTTTACAGTCTCTCAGGAGCCACAGAAGGTGGAGGGCGCTAAATTAGAGCAGCAAACCAGAAAACAAGCAGGGACCCACCACTTCCTAGCAGACACCGTCTGAGGTGGTAACTCTGCCATCCTGCAATCATGATCCCAATAACCATTTATTTAGACAACAGTACACAAATCAGTTGGTGGCTTCCTGTGTCACTTATAAACTGCAAAGGTCAGAGGTAAAGAGTGGGTACGATTATCTTGTCACTAACTGAAATTGTTTTTGAGTTTCCAACTGAAATGCTGACCTTTTTCTCGGCTGATGAGAGTAGAGGGTATCTCTGCGCCCGTCACCTGCTTGCAATTCGCCGGTGGCTTTCCTCACTCTCAGGATAAAACCCAACCCTCTTATCACGGTCTTTCATGACCCATCCCTCCCGTACCTCTTCAATGCAATCTTTTATTATTATCTTTAAATTGACAGATAAAATTGTATGTATTTATCGTGCACAACATGATTTTTTTTTGTTTTGTTTTGTTTTGAGACAGACTCTCACTCTGTTGCCCGGGCTAGAGTGCAGTGGCATCAGCCTAGCTCACAGCAACCTCAAGCTCCTGGGCTTAAGCGATCCTCCTGCCTCAGCCTCCCAAGTAGCTGGGACTACAGGCATGTGCCACCATGCCCGGCTAATTTTTCTATATATATTTTTAGCTGTCCATATAATTTCTTTCTATTTTTAATAGAGATGGGGTCTCGCTCTTGCTCAGGCTGGTCTCGAACTCCTGAGCTCAAACGATCCGCCCGCCTCGGCCTCCCAGAGTGCTAGGATTACAGGCGTGAGCGATGTTTTGAAATATACCTTTCAACATGCCTCCCCTCTGCCCCCAGCTAAGTCTGAGCCAAATGGCACCAACCCACCAAGCGCTCATCCCTCCTGGGCCTTCCCTTGGCCTTGAAACACCCCTCCTTACCCCTCCCTCTCCACCTTATCTGGCTGACTCCTGTGTCTGGCTCAGCTAGAACGTCATTTCCTCCTAGAAGCTTCCCCTCCTTTCTCCCGATGCCCACACATGTGGCTGCCACTTCTGTAAATGCCCACAGAGGAACTCAGCAGCCATCAGTGTTCCTATGGTAACGGCCCCTGGACTCACCTGTCTTGTTCACTAGCCACACATCCCCGAGATCAACGGCCGTGATATCCTCCCTGCTGTGTCCCCAATACCCCCCATGTTGTCTGGCACATAGTAGATGCTCGAGAAATATCTGCGGTTGAATGTTATTCATGCCCATACGATTTTTTAAATATTTCTTGCTACTGAGAATATAGTTCTTTTTATACTCTCTGCCACTTTCCTGAAAACAACCAACTGACTCATAGTTTCTCCCCCCCCAAGCTGACGCCTACTCATGCCGTGTAGAGGACGGTCCCCCCTGCTTGGCCCCCAGTGTGTACTCTGAGCCACGCCTCCATCATAGCACGTGGGAACTTGAACCTTACGTTGAAGAATTGGCTTGTACTCAACAAGAAAGGGGAGTTAGTGGAAGCTTGTTCAGGACCAGGGAGTGTGCGATTACAGCTATATGCCAAGGAAATTGTGTGAGGCCCAGGGTGGATCAACAGTAAGAAAACCTTGAGAGTGAGGGACATTGGTTAGGGAACCATGACAATAAACCGGGTAAATTAAACTAGTGGGGATGGGCAGAGAGAGGAGGGGTCAGACTTGAACTGAGAGGCAGAATTGACAATCGACTAGATGTAGGGGCAGAAAAAAGAGGCTCAAAGTTGATTTCAGACTCTTGGCTCTGGAAACGGGAAGACAAGTGACATCACTAACAGGAACAGATCATTAGAGGTACTGTGAGAGGTGTTTGGTTTGGTTTATTTGGAGAGGAGAGGTCTGTATTGGATATGCTAACAGAGTATCCAAGTTCTACAACTCAATTATTCAAATAAAATTAGAGATAGCATTTCTTAAGTGATTACTATGAGCCAATCACTTTACAAAATTAATTTCTTTTTTTTCTTTTTTTTTTTTGAGACAGAGTCTCACTCTGTTGCCTGGGCTAGAGTGCCATGGCGTCAGCCTAGCTCACAGCAACCTCAAACTCCTGGGCTCAACTGATCCTCCTGCCTCAGCCTCCCGAGTAGCTGGCACTACAGGCGTGCACCACCATGCCCAGCTAATTTTTCTATATATATATTTTTTAGCTGTCTGCATAATTTCTATTTTTAGTAGAGATGGGGTCTCACTCTTGCTCAGGCTGGTCTCGAACTCCTGAGCTCAAACAATCTGCCCGCCTCGGCCTCCCAGAGTACTAGGATTACAGGCATGAGCCACCTCACCCGGCTGACAAAATTAATTTCTTAAATGCTTATTACAACACTATGAGGTAGATTCCATTATTCTCCCCATTTTTTAGATAAGGAAACTGAGGCTCAAGTCACTTGTCCACATTCACACAGCTGTTCTGAGTGGCAGAGAGAGGACTCAGCCTGCCCCCTGTGACCCAGTGCCTTTAGTGTGTGGGGCCGGGGCTCGAGAGAGGGCCTGGAGCTCTGTGCAGACTTCTGAGCAGTTCACATTAGGATGTTAATCGAAGCACCAAGACTGGACAAGTTTGTGGAGGGAGATAACTTGCAGAGGAAAGAGCTGAGAAAAGACTGAGAGTGAGCAGGAAAAGGGAAGACAAGAAGCCAGAGGTGGAGACCAACCAAGAGCCACCAAGCAGGGGAAGTGGGTAAAGCATCCAAGAATAAGGTGGAAACATTCTAGGGGAGCCATGAGTGTCACCTGCTGTACAGAGAGGTCAAGAAGGAAAGGCACTTTAAAGCCATGAGAATGTTTATTATTTATTATTAGCTGATTGGTCAGGCTAATGATCAATATGTTTGCCTTAGAGTCCCTACAGTGCAGAAAGCAGAGGGAGAAATGCAGAGAAAACAATTTGGGTAACATCAGCAGTATGATAGAGGGAAATTTATTTATCTTTTTTGGAGACAGAGTCTCGCTCTGTCACCCGGGTAGAGTGCAGTTCCGTCATCATAGCTCACAGCAACCTCAAACTCCTGGGCTCAAGCGATCCTCCTGCCTCAGCCTCCCGAGTAGCTGGGACTACAGGTACATGCCACCATGCCCGGCTAATTTTTTCTATTTTTGGTAGAGATTGGGGTGGGGGGGTGTCTCACTCTTGCTCAGGCTGGTCTCGAACTCCTGACCTCAAGTGATCTTCCTGTCTCCCTCGGCCTCCCAGAGTGCTAGGATTATAGGCGTGAGCCACCGCACCCGGCCCCGTAGAGGGAAATTTGTGCTGTGGTTTCCACACTTTGAAAATGCGAACCTGAGACGTGCCAAGAATAATCATTAAGGCTGCTTGAAAGCCGCAGCATACCACTCCAGCACAGCTAAAGCCTCAATATCGCTTTTGGTTTGAAAACAATCTGAGATAGCCTTGACTCTAGTGTACTGTGGCCCTAAGATCATTTGCCAGCCATCCAGGTCGTATTTCAAGCTCTTCTTTCAGGCTCCAGCACCAGATGACACGGAGTAAGGCCATCTCCAGAACTAGCCAGAACGATTTTTCATCTGGAACCATTCAAATAACACCCTACACACAAGGACAGAATTTACAAACTCAGATCATTTTCTCCAACTTTGCCAGTTGCTAAGCAATCTTTCAGCTTGATCTGCAGGGGTCCTGGAGCCCAGGGAATTTAAGATTATCTCTGCTAACACTGGCCCCTTTGGAAGAGGAGAGGTTTCTTTCCTTTTTCCTTGGCTAAATAATAAATGAACTGGCATCCGAGTTGCTAACACTGAACTTCCATTAGGGGCTTAAATAGCCTCAAAGTACGTGTGCTAGGGAAGAGGGATGGGGCAACTATAGAAAAGTTGAAACTAAAAGAACGTCAAAAAATCATGTAGCTCAAGCCCGCATTTTGCAGATGAACAAAATGAGGCCCAGAAAGGTGAAAGAGTTTGCTCAAGTCTCAGAGCTGGGTAGAACCAGTACTAGGACTAGAACCTAAGTCTCTTAACATTGAATCCAGTCCTCTTTCCACTATAGCATTCAGAAAACAAATAATTCATCCACCTGCGGATGTTTGTCCTCTAGCCGTCCAGCATTTTAGCAACTAGTGCCACTTACTGTCTCCGTGAGCACGTATTTGTGCCTTAGGCAGGGCTCATAGACAGCTCTTCAAAATATACCGTATAAAGACCCAAGGACTTTTTAAAGAGGTAACATTACCTTTGGGGAAAGACCACGTAGGCTTTGGAATTACTCACTCTTGGTTTTAATCCTAACTTCCCCGTTGTCTACCTTGTGACATTGGGCAAGTTATTACTTAAACTCTATATTCATTTCGTATTGCTGCTGTAACAAATTACCACAGACCTAGTGGTTTAAAACAACACAACTTATTCTTACAGTTCTGGAAGAAGTCCCAAATGTGTCTTATGGGCTACACCAAGGTGTTAGCAGGACAGGCTCCTTCAGGTGGTTCTAGGGAAGAATCCATGTTCGTGCCTTTCCCAGCTTCTAGAGGTCACCTGCATTCCTTGGCTCACAGCCCCTTCCTGTCATCCCTCCAACCTCCTGCCTCTGTCACCGTATCTCTCACTACTGATTTTGACCCCTGGATTCCCTCTTATAAGGGATTACATGTGATGACACTAGGCTCTCCCAGATAATCCAAGATAATCTCTGCATCTCAAGATGTTTGACTTGATCACATCAGCAAAGATCTTTTTTGCCATGTAAGGTACCATATTCACAGGCTCTGGAGATTAGGATGTGGACATCTTTGGGGGCTGTTATTCCACAAACTCTGGGAGGCTCAGAGATAATTCTGGGGATAATAATTCCCATCTAATCGTGCTTAGACTTCACTTCCTACAAAGGACTTCCTTGGGATCCCCAAATTAGTGTAGGGTCCCCTGCTATGTGCTCCCATCACCATCTTTATCACACTGCATTGTAGTTACTTGGTCGTGATTATGTCCTCCACACTAGACTCTGTGACTCTGGAGAGCAGGGACTGTGTCCTATTTCTTTTTTTATCTCCTGTCTCCAACATGGCGTCAGGCACTTGGTAGTTGCTTAGTAAATAATTGGTGTCGTGAAGATTAAAAGAGATGATGCAAAGTGCCCAATGGTTCCTGGCTCAAATAAGCATTTGATCTATGGTGGATCCTTCTGCTAACACCCATTATGACCAAGAAAGTGAGGAAAGTTCTATGGATGAGAAGTAAAACGTCTCCATCCCTAACGGGGAAAAATGCAAGATTGCATGTCTTCTGGCTTAGAAACAGAAACGCTTTGGGGCAGTCAGAGGCAATGCCATAGTTTACCTTTTCTGCTTTTATTAGAACATTGTTTCGCCCTGAACCCATTGCAGACCTGCTGAGGAAAACATGCTGGCTGGCTGCCAGGGGCAAACGGGGTAGGAGCAGGTGAGAAGGGAGAAATCTGCTCATATGCTTCTCCCCTCCAGTTGGGCAGAACAGAGATGAAACCTAGATCTGCCTTTACCTTCCCAAGTGCTGTTGAACACTCGGCTTGCATCGCATTTCCTCCCAATGGGCTGCAATTGCGTTTCTCTAGCGATGTTCACACCTGGTGCAGCGCAGGGACGCGAGGGTGGCAGCAGGCCAGGTAGATCTGAGCCTCCCTGTGGCGTTGGATGCACGGTATCATTGGACTCACTGTCTGGCTAGAGACAAGTCATTCCTCTTTCAATTTCTGCATCTATAAAATGCATGACTCATCTCCCAGATGCCAAGAAATTCAAAGTGTTCCTGTCATTAAACGGGAAGGGTTTAAAAAAAAAAAAACTGCTGTAGATGTACCTGTCAGGCTATTATTAGCCCAAAGCCAAAGCCAAGGCCAAGCAAGCTTTGATTTCATTTCAAAGCCAGGATTAGGGAATTTTGTGTCAGAACTTTAAAGGGGCATGCTGTTTAAAGTGAGACTTCCCATCCTACAATTTGGATTCAAATTCAAACACATCCCGCAGTGGGGAAATCCTGGTTCTTCCACAGGTGCAGGCTGTAGGGCTTAAACCAGGCACCTGGCCTTTCTCACCAAGCCCACCCCACCCCACCTCTGCCTGTTTCACACTCGCCTCTTTCTGCCACCTCTCCATTCCTCCCCTGCAGCCAGACAGGACTCCAGTCTGTGCCTTGAACACACACCAAGCTCCTTCATTCGTTTGTCCTTTCTAACGGAAATATCCCCCACCTTTGAAATGGTGTCGGCATCCTCTAAGGTAGGGGTGAAGGCGCAGGGGTGGGAGGTGGGAGAGCAAGGTGGGGCAGGAGGAGGGGACCCGCGGTTCTGTCTGAAGTGCCTGTTAGGCGACAAGCCAGTGGACCTAGACTGAAACTGCCTTCTGGTTTCAACAACAGACTCAGATTGTAGGCAGCCTGTTCGAGAAGCTACCCTGGCAATAAAGCTGTAGCTGGAGGGGAGTGTAGGATCAAAGACATTTTTTAAGATAGCAAGTTAACTAATTTCTATGTGGGCAAGACTGACAGAGGGAGAAATGGATGATGGGGAAGGAAGGGGTTAATTGAGGGAGGAAAGTCCTTAAGAAAACTAGGGGCTTCTCAGAGGGAGTAGGGTCCTTCATCCCATGTGACAAGGAAAAAGGCTAAGTGTGAGGGTGGAGAGAAGCCGATGTTAAATTCAGTTTAGTTTCATTTTTTGTCCTCCCATAATTGGACAAAATTTGTGCAAAGGAGATTTTTAAAAAAGACTAAAATATTAAATTAATATTAAATGTAGAGCCCAGGAAAAATAGTGTGTTGGTGGGGGTTGGAGAATGGGGGATGGAATGGGATGGGAGGGTGGAAGAGTGTGTGTGTGTGTGTGTGTGTAGGGGGGGAATTTGTGAATTTCCTGATCTGCAATTGTGAAATTGTCATTTAAGGGAAGAGACAAAAAGATCATTGCTGCCACTGCTGGCCACACCACAGGGGGTGCTAGGACTGGAATGTTGCTAGTAGTCCCAGGGGCCAGGGCTCTTCTTCCTCCTCCTCCCCCCAACCAGCCTTGACTCTAGGTGACTCAGGGAGCTGCCCCTGCTGCTGGCTTTCTGACTAACTCTGCCCAGGAAGGTCGAGGCAATGCCACGTGTTGAAAATAGTCTCTGTGGTCGTTCAAAATCTGTCATACTTAATTTGCAGGAGGTAAATAGATGCCTTTCCCCTTTCCCTGCCTCTCCAACCTAAGGCTGGGTTCCTGCCCAGAAAGAAAGGACTCCTGGGGGTTCAGTATGAGCAGGACGTTACCTCCTAGTAGCTGTTGACCTTGGACCAATTAATAATAATAATAACAATAACAATCAATCATAGCAAACACTATTTATTGAGTGCTTGCTTTGCCCAGGCACTGAGCTGAGTACTTCAAGTACATTATCATATTTATTCCTCGTGTAGACCTATGAGGTATAGAGAATTAGCATCCACATTGTCCTCACAGGGAGCTGGAGGCTCAGGGTGGTTCAGTAACTTGCCAAGGTCACAGGAAGTACCACAGAGGCACTTTGAAGCCAGCCTTGTCTCCAGAGGCTGCGTTTACTTCTTAACTTCTCTCGGACTCAGTTTCCTCATCATAAAGGGGAACTCAAATCACCTCCCCCACGGATTACAGGACACAATGTATAAAGTAGGTGCTCAACAAAGTTAGCTAGTATTCATAAATTTCTGCTATTATTACAGTGCCAGAAATATTTACTTTTTAATAAGGGACCATAGGGGAGAATGTGACTGTGTTTGTATGACTGCTTATATCATGTGCATGAGAGAGAGAGAAAAAACAATAACGATCATGAAACTCATAAATGAGAATGGTGACATTTTGTGTAGGGTGGCTTCCCTTAGTGCCTAAAGTCATGTGCTATAAAATATTAAATAGCTCTTCAGGGCAGTTTCCATTCTCTGGGCAGGGCCTAGGGGAGTAGATGAGATTAGCCTCTGGTGCAACATTTAAGGAGGCCCAAAGAACTCAGTCATCAAGAGAAGTAACATTTTATGCAGTTACAAAATAAAACTGGCAAATTACCACCTGTGGCCAGCCACCTGTTTTTGTGAACAACATTTTCGTTTCTAACTTAAAACAGAACTTCTCGTTACACACTTGTTATGGTTGGAATGTCCCCTTTAAAACTGTTGAAATTTAATCCCCAATGTGGCAGTGTGGAGAGGCGGGGCGTTTAAGGGGTAATTGATTGGGTCAGGAGGATTCTACCCTGGTGAATAGATGAATCCATCCATGGGTTAATGGATTAATGAGTCATCGTGGGAGTGGGACTGATGGTTTTATAAGAGGAGGAAGAGAGGCCTGAGCTAGCACGTTCGCACACTCAGCCTCATGCCATGTGATGCCTTGCACTGCCTGGGGACTCTGCAGTGTCCCCACCAGCAAGAAGGGCCTCACTGCAGGTGGCCCTTTGACCTGGGACATCACAGCCTCCATAACTACATAAGAAATGCATTCCTTTTTCTTTATTATTATTTTTAAAATTGCTAATCTTCTCTGAATCGTTCCAATTTTAGTATATGTGCTGCTGAAGCGAGCACAAGAAGTGCATTCCTTTTGCTTATAAATTACCCAGCTCAGGGTGAGGGATGGGAGAGATCAGAAATGGCCTGGGGGAGGCTCAGATCAAGAAGAGAGCAGCCCAGACAGACAGGTTTCAAAGAACTGACAGCTGCCTCGCGGTGTCACAATGCTATGGGTTGACACACCACCAAACCAGAGGAAAAAGGAAATAGTGATTCATTTATTCAACAAATATTTATTGAGCATCTACTAATGAGGCAGGCACAAGGTTCAGTGCTGGGGGATATAGCAATGAACCAAAAGGCCTTATCTCTGCTGTCATTAGACTTGCCAGGGGGTGGGGAGACAAAACACCAAAGTATACAAAGAAGTGTAGCATTACACACAGCAATGAGACCCGGAAGGGACTACACAGGATGCTGGGAGAGAAAATAGCAGGGAGGGCAGGGAAGATCTCTTTTAGGATGTGGTTTTAAGCTGAAGTCAGCAAGGACAGGAAGCAGAGGAAGGAGGAGCAGCCCAAGACATGGGCCTGGGGGACTTCCTATTTGAGGAACTCAGAGAGACCAGTGCAGCCTCAAAAAGCTCTAGCAGTGGCCGGGTGGAGTGGCTCGTGCCTGTAATCCTAGCACTCTGGGAGGCCGAGGCGGGAGGATTGCTTGAGGTCAGGAGATCAAGACCAGCCTGAGCAAGAGGAACACCCTGTCTATACCAAAAATAGAAAAAAATGGGCCGGGCTTGGTGGCACGCACCTGTAGTCCCAGCTACTCGAGAGGCTGTGGCAGGAGGATCACTTGGGTCCAGGAGTTTGAGGTTGCAGTGAACTGTGTTGACACCAGTGCACTCTCATTGGGGTGACAGAATGAGACCTTGTCTCAAAAATAAAGAAATAAATAAAAATAAAAAGCTAGGCAGAGAGCGAGGCCTGGGGAAAAGCACTGGCTGACCAGGTGGACTCAGGTCAGCCAGGTTAAGTAAGAGAGTTCGATTTTGTTCTAAGTATGGCCGGCCGAGGAAGAGTTTTAAGACACGGAGTGGTGGGTGTGATTTACATTCATACAGGAATACCCAGGCTGCTGGGCGGACAAAACTGGAAAGGAGTTTGGGCAAAAGGGGGAACAGTCAGGAGTGGTTCAGACTAGCATTAAGCTAGTTAACTTTTTCTCTTTAGGAAAGATTATTATTTACCCAATTTTGTAGCTGAAGAAACTGAGCTTCAGAGCTGGGATGAGGACCCAAGTCATTTCCATCCCTGAGTTAGAATCTAAACTACTGCCGCCTCTTCTGTAATTCTTATGCTCAGTTGCACGTAACTTCCAGATTGGCAAAGATTGGAAAGAGTGGTAATATCCATTTTTAGCAAGGAAGCAGGGGAAAGGGGAATCCTCATCCACTGCAGATGGGAATGTAAATTGGTACTGTCTTTCCAGGGGGAAACCCAATGCCTCAAAGATGTGTATCCTCCTAGAGTTCCCAATTCCAGTTTTAGGAATCCTAAAAAAATAAATAAACATATACTGAGGAAAGATGTTTGAATGAATCTAGCTTACCAGTATTTGTAAGACTGAAATAGGACCCAGTGAGAAAATTGGGTTAACAAAAGATGTAGCATGATCCATTTTATAAAACATATGTTTATGTGTATAGAAAAAAATCTGGAAGGATCTTCGCCAAAATCTTAAGAGGGTTTATCTCCATAAGATGGGATATCTGGAGTTTTTTTTGGTTGATGCTGCTGTTTTTTTTAATCCCTGATGTCTAATGATTCTAAATAAGAAGTATTAACTTTTTATTGAAGTGTAACATACATACATAGAAAAGAGGCTCACATTCTATGTTCACAACTTGTTATGTGATCACAAACTGAACATACACATAAACAACACAGTGATCAAGAAATAGAACGTTACCAGTCTCCTAGAACCCTCCTTTGTAGAATCACACAGAATCTACTTTTTATGTCTGACTTCTTTCACTCAAGATTATGTTTATATATGATTCTTCCATGTGGCTGCATTTACTTGTAGTAAATTAATTTTTTTTTTGAGATGGAGTCTTGCTCTGTCACCTGGGCTAGAGTGCCATGGCATCAGCCTAGCTCACAGCAACCTCAGACTCCTGGGCTGAAGCGATTCCCCAGCCTCAGCCTCCCAAGTACCTGGGATTACAGGTGTGTGCCACCATGCCTGGATAATTTTTCTATTTTTAATAGAGATGGGGGTCTCACTCTAGCTCAGGCGATCCTGAGCTCAAGCGATCCTCCCACCTCGGCCTCCCAGAGTGCTAGAATTACAGGCGTGAGCCACCATGCCCGGCCAATCAATTGTTTAAAATCTTAGAATGTTTATACTTTGCCTTTTACGAATATGACATTGTAGAATTTGTGATAATCATTAGCACTTTTGTCATCTTATAAAGCACTTTTCAGGTATCCTAGCTCTAAACATTGTTATTGTCCTCGTTTGATAGACAAAGGGCCTGGAGCTCAGAAAGGAATTTGCCCTGTACAAAGCTAGTAGGCGGCCAAGCCAGGGCTGGTTCTTATCTAAATCTGTGCCCTTTCTGCCACATGCAGTTGGATTAAGAGCAAAGGTGGCAGTGGATTAAATGAAAGGAATAATTGCTCACCATTAGGTGCTTTAGACGCTGAGACAAATTACCAGGGGAATTTGTTTCGACTCCTTTCTTGAAAATCATTCGGAACAGAACACAGAAACCCTTTTAATTGGGAAGGCAAATGTCCCATAATTATTCAACCACTTTCAATATTAATCATTAATCAAAGAGAATTTCTTCTGCTAATAATCTGTGATGTCAACATTTCTCATTTAATACTATTAATCATAATGTGATTATGATTAATTAATACTATTAATCATAACGTGATTACATTGTATATGTTATCTAGAAATACTTATCATGTAGATTTTACATTTGCATATGCCCACTTTCCTCTCCAGCTTGATGAATATCATTGATTACAGCCTCTTAGTTATCATGCAAAGCAGTGTCACTTCGCATCCACAGATGAGGACATTGAAGCCCACTGTCACCTAGAGGGTTACAGCAGGCCTGGGGCAAAATCCAGGTCTTCTGGCTTCTCGCCCACAGTGCTTTGCACCTCACCTCACTGCATACAGTGAGAAACTTTTTTTCCACTTGGAACATGAACAAGGATGATCCTAATTGTTATTAAAACTGTGAAAGGTTGTTTTGTTTTGTCTCAAGAAAGTAGATCTGCATGACTTGGCTTTATGTTACTATAAAATCATGCTATTGTACTTTAGGGTCCATAATGATTCTTCACTAAAACATTATGATTCGGCGTCTGTTAGGAGACTCATTTCACAATCCAGTACACTTCATAGAAATGTCAAAAGAAATTAGGTGAGTTAGTACAGAACGAGAACTTATCACCTCAAATATTTCCTTAAGCATTCACAGGAGTATCCTTGCCTTATAGGTTAGAGTTGTGGAATTTCAAAAGTTGAAATGAGGTAACAGAAGACCTTTGTCTAAACTCTTCTCCTTCCTCCCTGTTCCTACTTCCTCTCCTGTGGCTATTCCTTTTTGGGTAATTTTAGAAAAGCACATTTTACTAATCCACTCATGTATTGATGGGCATTTGGGTTGCTTCCACATTTTTGCAATTGTGAATTGTGCTGCTATAAACACAAAGTAGTTTGCATTTGGAGTCTTTCTACCTCTGGATCTAGCATTCACGGAACTGAGACCATTTCCGCCTGGAAGACGGAAGTCGGGCTTTGCTTTTTCCCCTGGTCACCTGTCAGGAATCCCAAAACTGGAGGGTCTGCTTTTCCCTACAAAAGAACAGCACCTGGAGGTCCAAGGATGACAGATAAGCCTGTTTATTTTCGCAGAGACCTTGGCCAGACCCTTCCTCTTCTCTGGCTTTGCATTGGGTCTAGGGTCTGCCTCAGGTCATGGCCTTGCATGGCCTTGACTGGGTCCCAGGTCTCCCGCTTCACGCCCCCGTGGACTTTCTATGCCTCCTCTTTGAGCTCCTCTGTGAACTTCTATCCTCACAGTTACCTTTATAAACAGACAATGGGGGAAACAAATATTTATATACACAGATGAATAAGATCTCAGAGCTGTCACCATTCTAATGACCTTTAGACACTGGGAAGTACCTGGAGCCCCAGAGCTCTGGACCATCCCCTGTCCCAGGGCTGGGCCCTGTTGGGTAGGGCTGTGGCCTGGGTACACAGCTCCAGTGCTGAGTAAACAGAGAGCCTTCCCGGCTTTCGGTGGGAGCTCCACCTCTTAGAGCATATGATATGGCATGAGTATTCTCTCTTCTACAGAAATCGGCCAAGCCCAGGGACTCTTGTCTGCTGACCTAGACTGTAACAAAGACTGACAACTGGCAGAGGTCTTCTTTTGTCTTCAGATGGGTGGGCATCACACAGTTCAGGGAAGGTTGGGTGAAAGGGGCTGCAGTGAGGGCCTGGCCTCCTTCGTGGGGTCAATAGTCATCCCAAGCCTGGGGGCTGCGTGGCTGGTGAGAGTGAAAGTGGATTGCTTGGGGGAGGGGCTCATAGCCGTGCCCCTGCCGGAAAGAGGGGCAGGGTCTTTAGGAAGACCCACACTCCTGACCTTTCCCTGAGGTCTAAAGGGCTTAAGAGGTGCCTAAAGGCCAGGATAATAATTGCCTCTAGGGAGGGGCCCCTGATAAGGTTTCATACCCACAGTGCTGTTGTTTTGGTTTTTTTTTTTTTTTTTTTTAAAAGAGATAGAGTCTCCGCTCTGTTACCCAGGTCAGAGTATAGTGGCTATTCACAGGCAGGATCATCGCACACTACAGTCTTGAACTCCTGGGCTCAGACATTCCCCCTGCCTCAACCTCCTGAGCAACTGGAACTACAGGCATGTGCCACCATGCCCAGCCCTGTTTAATAAATGTCTTATTTTGCAATGATTTCGGATTTACAGAAAAATTGCAAATACAGTCCTGAGAGTTCCCATGTCCCTTCAGCCAGTTTCCCCTAATGTTGACATATTCCATAGCCAGAGCACATCTATCAAAACAGAGAAATTATTTGGTAGAACTAAGCATTAGACTTTATTCAGACTTCATTAGTTTTTCCACAAATGCCCTGTTTTTTGTTTCAGGATTCAATCCAGGACACCACGCTGCATTTAGAACAGCTATGCTGTTTTATACTTTCAAAAAGTCTGAAGAAATGATGGCAATTATTACAGTTCGGTGAACATTTCTGGCCAGAACAGAAAGCTCATCATGTTACTTTCTGGCCATTATAGGAGAGAACTTACACTGCAGCAATTATGAAGGAGGCTCCGGAGACAAGTCAAGCAACCCAGATTCAAATTCTGGCTGGAGCACTCCCCAGCTGTGTGCTTCATCTCTTGAGCCTAACTTTCATCTCAAAAATAGGCATAATAACAATACCTACCTCCTGGGTTTACTCTGAGGCTTACGTGGATTAAGTCATGTAAAGCAACTGGAATAGTGCTCAATAAATGTTAGCTATTTTATTAATTGCATATATAGTATTTCACAACATAGAATTTTAAAAAATAGCTCCTTTGGGCTTGTCTGGTTCCCATCTTAACAAGATATCACAATCTTCTTTGTATATTTGTTACCTGTATTACAGAACTTGCCACGCTGTATTGTAACAATTGTTTCCATATCTGTCTCCAACAATGGACTCCACTTCGCACAGCCTAGAACGTACAGGATGAAAGTGCGTTCAGTATGGAGGAAGAAACAAAACAAGCTGAGTGGATGGGCAGCTCCCCCAGCAGCTCTGAGGATGGGGAGGGGGCGGTCAGGGTGAGAGCATTTGTTCAGATGGAGGGAGCTACATTTTTCAGGGCACAGATTTAGCAGGGATGAGAAGATGGAATAACAGCACAGGACCTCTGAGCACAGAGCCCAGGAGCAGTGATGTGTTGGTCAAAATGCAAAGAGAGAGCTCTCTGTCTAGCTCTTTCCCGAGAGCGTGCGCAGTACAGGGGCCTGGAAGAACTTTCCATTCCCATGGCTGAACCGAACACTCAATGCTCCACTCTGTTTACTGGCCAGAGCTCAGCTGAGCCAATGGCTGCAGTCAGCTTTCATCCTTGGACACTGAGTAACAAGCAACCTCTCCCCCACCCCACCTTTTAAAAACTTTAACCATTTTAAGTGTACAGGTCAATGGCCTTTTTTTTTTTTTTTTGAGACAGAGTCTTACTCTTTTTGCCCGGGCTAGAGTGCCATGGCATCAGCCTAGCTCACAGCAACCTCAAACTCCTGGACTCAAGCAATCCTCCTGCCTCAGCCTCCTGAGTAGCTGGGACTACAGGCATGTACCACCATGCCTGGCTAATTTTTTCTATATATTTTTAGTTGTCCATATAATTTCTTTCTATTTTTTTAGTAGAGACGGGGTCTTGCTCTTGCTCAGGCTGGTGTCGAACTCCTGACCTCGAGCAATCCTCCCGCCTCGGCCTCCCAAAGTGTTAGGATTACAGGCGTGAGCCACTGGGCCTGGCTAATTTTTTTCTCTATATATTTTTAGTTGTCCATATAATTTCTTTCTATTTTTAGTAGAGATGGGGGTCTCACTGTTGCTCAGGCTGGTCTCGAACTCCTGAGCTCAAACGATCCACCCGCGTAGGCCTCCCAGAGTGCTGGGATTACAGGCGTGAGCCACCACGCCCGGCTGGGAATTACAATTTTTAAGGGAAAAAAAAACCATTCCAAATTATGTTTCTGTTACAGAAAATACACTTGAACAATGACAGAAACACTTAAGGCTAAGTAGTATTAGACCTTTTCCTCCATCTCTATAGAAATAATCAAAGTACATTTTTGTCACAAAGACAGAAGGCTGATTCTGGAAAAGAAGAAACAACAGGATATATAGTGTGTTCTATCAGAAGACTAATGTATGTTTAA
Source organism: Lemur catta (assembly GCF_020740605.2). Taxonomy (NCBI): domain Eukaryota; kingdom Metazoa; phylum Chordata; class Mammalia; order Primates; family Lemuridae; genus Lemur; species Lemur catta. The sequence continues at coordinate 9,387,334 of NC_059152.1, read as the reverse complement.
AAATAGAACCTCATCAAGGGTTCTGAATAAGAAATATAACAACGCTGCCATCAATGGCCTTAAGTACATTCACGATGTTGCACAGCCATCCCCACCATCCATCTCCAGAACTTTTTCATCTGCCCAAACCGAAACCCTGAACCCATTAAACAACAACTCCTCATTCTCCCTGCCCCATTTCCTGGGCACCACCATTCTACTTTTTCTGTCTACAAATTTGACTCTTCTAGGTACCTTGTATAGTGGGATCATACAGTATTTGTCCTTTTGTGACTGGCTTATTTCACTTAGCATCCTGTCTTTGAGATTCATCCATGTTGTAGCACGTGTCAGAATTTCCTTCCTTTGTAAGGTTGGATGATATTCCATTGCATGGATCTACCACATTCTCCATGTCTGTTCGTCTGTCCATGGACACTTGAGTCGCTGCTACCTTGTGACTATTGTGAATCATGCTGCTGTGAACAGTAGCGTACACATCTGTTTGAGATCCTGTTTCCAATTCTTTTGGGCATACACCCACAACTGGAATCGCTGCATCCTATTGTAATGCTATGTTTAACTTTTTAATGAACAACCAAACGGGTCCCCCTTTTTTATAGCAAGAAACGATTCTGGGGCATGGGAGGTGGGTAGGCAGGAGGGATGGTAGTTCCAAGAATCAAGATTACTTAGAAAGACATTCGTTAGAACCTCAAGGTTAGTAGGTTGCTGGAATCTGGAAGTTCATCCAGCACAACTACCCTTGACACCTGCAGCCCGTGTGTTAGCAATGTGTGCCTTTTCTCCCCTTGCTAAAACACCCCCAAGACGGTCTCCCTGCGTTGGATTTACCTCTGCGGCCAATCAGATAACCTGAATTCCTCTGCTTTGTCACAGCCCCGACACCTCGGAAGACAGCTTTCTTGTCTCCCTCCAACTTTTTGTCTTCTAGGGAAAGCTTTCTGCCTTTTTTTTTTTTTTTTCAAGCTGTTCCTTCTATGACCCAGTTTTAAGACTCCTTATATCCTGTGCATTCTCTGAGTTTGTTTCTGTACAATACTGAAAGAGTGGTGTCCTAACCGGATTGAAACACCTCCGGTAAAACGCAAGCAGCACGGCCTAGAGAGAGTCTACAGCCTCCTTTATTCTAAATCAAGATGCCAAATGACTGCTTGGGCAGAGCCAGGAACAGGCATGTGTGAGTCAGGGCCCTGGGAGACAGCTGGGACTGGGATAAAGCCAGGGGTTAAGTGGAAAGTGCGTTTCCTTGCAGAGGTGCTCACTTGACAACAACAGCCCCAACCACCACAGAGGGTTTGCCCCAAGGATAAACCAACCAACCCGTTGTTTCTTCTGCTTTTTGACAGGTAGGAAAAGAGTGGGTGAAAGGCTGCGACAATCACAGTGTGGCTTCCTCTTGAGCCTGCTTTTGACTGAAACCCTGAACAGTTTTTCTTACAAGTGCTGCAAAACATCTTTCTTCTATTCTTTTTTTTTTTTGAAACAAAGTCTCACTCTGTTGCCCGGGCTAGAGTGCCGTGGCATCAGCCTAGCTCACAGCAACCTCAAACTCCTGGGCTCAAGCAATCCTCCTGTCTCAGCCTCCCGAATAGCTGGGACTACAGGCATGTGCCACCATGCCCAGCTAATTTTTCTATATATATTTTTAGCTATCCATATAATTTCTTTCTATTTTTAGTAGAGACAGAGTTTTGCTCTTGCTCAGGCTGATCTCAAACTCCTAGGCTCAAACAATCCACCCACCTTGGCCTCCCAGAGTGCTAGGATTACAGGTGTGAGCCACTGAGCCTGCCTTCTTTCTCCAATTCTTGACTCAAACTATTGACTTCCTGGACTCAACTACAGGGCCCGACATAGATATCTACTGGACGTTATGTTGTTAGACTCATCCCATCTCTTTAACCCCTCAGGATTGTTCTGGGTCCTGTGTATTCTGTCTCCCAACTCCAATCTCAGCTTGTCAATGTTCCTTAGAAATGATCGAGGGATTTTTAAGAGATTGAGGTTTTCAGTCCTCTCTGTAAATGAGGGCAGTGCAGTACATAGGACCTCAGCTGGGCTCTAACTCCTTTCTTCCATATTCCACCGATTTCTCAACTCTGCCAAACAGCCTGGACAAACAGCGAAGCCTTAGGAAGGGTAGCCACTTGCAGTTTTAGCCGTACTTCACCCCTCCCTGTAACTTCTGTCCTATTTTTAATTTGCCATTCTCTCTTCTTTAATAAGAATAGCAGAGAATCTATAGATAAGCTATAATATTCAATGAGTTATTATGTTTTCCTGTTGATAGTTTTAAAGGAATACAGTGACTCTTTAGGAGGCAAATGGCTTATTCCTCCTTGAATTTAATGCCAGGTAATATTTGGATAAATTTGACTGTTTCTTTATCAGATAAAAGATCAAAACATGTTCTTGAGCAGGGAGTCCAACCTCTACTATCCATCTTATTTTTCTTTTTGCCTTGAGTACCAGCAATTTAGGCCAAATTCAGAGCCCAACTATTATAATCAGCTCATGTCAAGCAACGGGTTATATTTGTCCCATTTACAGAGCCCTTACTATATATAGATATATATATATATATATACACATATATTTTTTTTTTGAGACAGAGTCTCACTCTGTTGCCTGGGCTATAGTGCCGTGGCATCAGCCTAGCTCACAGCAACCTCAAACTCCTGGGCTTAAGCGGTCCTCCTGCCTCAGCCTCCTGAGTAGCTGGGACTACAGGCATGTGCCACCATGCCCGGCTAATTTTTTTCTATATATATATTTTTTAGCTGTCCAAATCATTTCTTTCCATTTTTAGTAGAGACGAGGGTCTCACTCTTGCTCAGGCTGGTCTCGAACTCCTGACCTCGAGCGATCCTCCTGCCTCGGCCTCCCAGAGTGCTAGAATTACAGGCGTGAGCCACCGCGCCCGGCTCACTTACTATATTTTTAATCTTAAATTGCCCTATTTTTGTAATCTGCATCAACTTTTTCAAGCCAGTTGGGATCACGGTGTGCATCAGATGGATGTTTAGCTAAATAACAGCAACCCATAAAAATATTCTGTCTTCCCAATGAATCATTTGCATCCTACTCAGTAACAAGGGCTTTGAAGTTCATAATAGGGCCGAGATGTATTTTCTTCTAAAAAGCCTTCAGGAAGAAAGTATTACTATAATTCAGTACATGAAGTTGTGCCAGGTGACCTGACGTCGGTAGGATTAAGCGAGGCAGGAAGTGGCGTGACACATGCAAGTAACACTTAGAGGGGTGAGGCCTTCACAGCTACTCTAAACACTGCAGGGGGTTTTGTTACAGTGTGAACCAGAGCTAACAAACAGTTCAAAGTGAAGAAGGCTTTTTTATTCCTCCCAAAGGTACATATTGACAGTGACTTTATTATCCACAGCGTTCAGCCAGTTTTCATGCTGGATGGATAAAAGAACTTTCTCTCAGTTCCTTTGACCTTATGTCTCTGTTGGGTGTGTGCCACTGAGTTCAACAAGAGCTGATAGCAGGATGGTAAATACAGGCAAACCCACATTTGTTTCATGGAGTGCAGCTGGGGAAGTTCATGGACGTGGCCCAAACATGGCAGACAGGATTGCAGTAACTGTTTATTGAGGGCCTAATACCTACATGGCACATAATATACTAGAATACATTTACAAGTATTTGCTGAGAAACTAATTGTAAAGACTTGCCAGGTGCCTTAGGGTTCCGCCAGGCATAGAAAGTGAGAACGGTAAATAATGCGGTAATAGCTATTATAAGCATCCACTTTAATGGTCGTAGTTCTAGGTTCCACCATGATGTTATGATGTGAATCTTTTTAGCTATAATCTGTGTCCAGAATATATTATGATCAGCATCAGTTTTATGGTACTAACCCTGATAGTTCTGAGCAAATACAAAAATATAGGCAAATACAAATGTTTATTGTATGCCTACTGTGTAGTCTGTATATATAGGTATGCATATATATACACACACATGTATGCATGGAACACACACACACACAAAGAGCAGTCTAGTTAGGTATGTTAGAAGCATGGAATTGAAAGTTAAACGGGCCTGGGTTAGAGCACTGGAAACACCATTTAAAAGCAGTGAGACATGATGAGTCAAATCTCAGATTCCTCATCTGAAAAATGGGACTAAAAATACCCACAGTAGACAGGATTGATGGTTGCAAGGATTAAATACAAGCTGTTGGTAAAGTGCTAGCCCAGGACCTGACATAACTGCTCAGTAAAAGATATCGATTTGTTGCTTTTATACATAGATGTGTATGTGCCAGAATTTATAAATAAAAATATTAATTCAGAAATCCATAATAGGCATGAGATTAAACAGATGACAGTAGTTTTAATCAAAAAATTTTAAAGGGCCGGGCAGTGGCTCAGGACTGTAATCCTAGCACTCTGGGAGGCCGAGGTGGGAGGATTGTTTGAGCTCAGGAGTTCTAGACCAGCCTGAGCAAGAGCGAGACCCCATCTCTACTAAAAATAGAAAGAAATTATCTGGCCAACTAAAAAAATATGTATAGAAAAAATTAGCCGAGCATGGTGGCGCATGCCTGTAGTCCCAGCTACTCAGGAGGCTGAGGCAGGAGGATTGCTTGAGCCCAGGAGTTTGAGGTTGCTGTGAGCTAGGCTGATGCCACGGCACTCTAGCCCGGGCAACAGAGCGAGACTCTGTCTCAAAAAAAAAAAAAAAAAAATTTTAAAGGTAACAATAGCAGGGGAAAAAAGTGAGAGAGGCAGATTTTAGGGCAAAGGAAAGACAAAAAAAAAAAACGGACACCCTGAATTTGGTGAAAGGTTGCCACCAGATGGCTAGGAGCAGTGATGAGAGTCGGGACTCACATTCTGTGTCCTGGAAGGACTGCAGACTTCTCAAACCAAGAGTAATGATAATCCTCCCAGGGACAAACGTAGGCCCGCCCCCCTCTGCAGAAGAATCAGGCAGCTGTGACTCATAGGAGCCACCACGAAGTCACTAACTGGAAATCCTTGCTGCAGCTACACTGCAAAAGAATTGGACTTGATTTGCCAAATTCCCCATGTGATCCAAGCATGGCCACCTGCCAAAGAGCCAGAGCAGAGAGGGCCACTCGCCTTCCCAGTGACACAGAGATTTCCTAGCCCAGTCATTGAATGAAAAAGCAGGATAAGGGCTTAACAAGAAAGCATTCCCGAAGAGTATTTGGCTTTGAGAAGAACAGTTGTTGTGCCAGGGTATTTGGTGCATTGGCCTCTTCAGGCAGCTCGTCCAGTCTTGCACAGGGAAGTTGCATTCTGAGGTTCATGCAGTGCACGACGCTGTTGCCTTCACCACCTGCTCCTGTGTTTTCCTCCGGTGACATCAGAGAGTGCAGCAGTATTTGTCCTTGCCATCTCGTGGGGTTTCCAGCTGCTTGACTCAACTGTGCGTATTCTCACAATGCCAGGGGAATGATCCTGCCCTAAGTCAGCTGAACAGAAGCCAGACTTCAACTGCAAACAAAAGACCCAGTTTGCTTAACAGCATGGAGGAGACCAGCCTCGCTGCAGCTAACTGGGTAGACGGCTGCTAATTAGGCTGCAGTGAAGACGTCCACAGAGTGACCACCAAAGGGAAGAGTTCCTGGCTCACCTGAAGAAGGTGCAGGTAGGTTACAGTGTTTTTGAGACTTCCCAGTGCCAGCCACGAGCACGGGCAGCCGAGGTGGACAGGCTGGGTTCGGGCTGAGGGCTTCAGTGCCACAGAGAAAGGTGACTAGTGGGTGGGTTCCTGGCAGCCCCGGTGCCCTCAGGAGCTGGCTCCTGCAGGCTGCTCGCTCAGAGAGTGGCCAAGCGCTGCGGAGGAACCTTTGGGGAGGGTATCTGTGGAAGGAGACTAGAGATACTCTTCAAAGTGGAGTAGCCAGAGACCTTCATTGCAGAGATTCCAGCTCTGATTCTCGGGTGCCGGTAAATTGCGACTGTCTAGGGCAGGATGCAGCTGTAAAGACTCACTCAGTAAATGGGAGCAGATGGGCTCACGTGGGATGCAGTCAGAGGGGGCACATTAAACCGAGCATGCCCAGCATGTGCTCGCTCTTTCTCCCCTCCTCACTCCCCACTGCTGGCCCCTAACCCTCAGCCTCCATCATACTGCTGATCCGAGCTAAGGATGTCGCCAACCCCTCCCTCCCCACATCTTGCAAACTAGAGACTAGCCCATGGGGAAGAGGGAGGCAGAACAGAACTAAGGATTGGAGTGGGGAACCATGAAGGGATAAATGAGGAATTCCATGGCTCGAGAAGTAGAGGGATACACTGAGAGTGAAATTCAAGGGGAAGCTAGGAGGAGCTGGCATGCCCGCCGCATAGGATAGCGTGGAGGGCAGGAGTTTAGCCATTGGGAGGCAAGAACAAGCTCAAGAAGGGCCAAGATTGCGAGGGGTCTTGAGCAATTGTTCTGTGAGCAGCTGGAAACCTGGGGAGCATGTAGGGTGGGGGCGGGGCAGGAGTGGATGAACAGACAACTCCACCCACTGGGAAGCCAAGCCAGTAGCCTGGGAGCTGTCTTCCATTCCCCTCCTCTCATGGGTTCCTGCATCCTCCTAAACACACCTCTCTGTTCCCCCACCCTCTCAGCTCCCGTCCTCGTCATCTCCCTCTCTTGGGCTGTTGCAGGGGTCTCCCCACCACTGTCTCTTCCTCTAGTCCCTCTTCCCTGCAATCCATCCTTCATGCAACTCCCCACGTTACCTTTCTAAAATGCAAGCGTGGTCCGATGTCCAGCTTAAAGGACTCCAACGGCTGCCCCCAGCCTGAGGAATAAAGCCCCAAACTTCTCACGTGGCACACAGGAGCCTGCACGGTCTGCTCCCTCTGCCACTGCAGCTTCCTCTCCTGTCGCTCACTTGCACGGGTCCAGGGCTGTATTCACCCCAACTGCTTGCTGTTCCCTTATTATGACCTTGGAATTGTCTCCTTACTTCCTTTTCTTTCTTTCTTTCTTTCTTCTTTTCTTTTCTTTTCATTTTTTTTTTTTTTTGAGACAGAGTCTCGCTCTTTTGCCCTGGCTAGAGTGCTGTGGCGTCAGCCTAGCTCACAGCAACCTCAAACTCCTGGGCTCAAGCAATCCTCCTGCCTCAGCCTCCCGAGTCGCTGGGACTACAGGCATGCGCCACCATGCCCAGCTAATTTTTTTTCTATATATATTTTTAGTTGTCCATATAATTTCTTTCTATTTTTTAGTAAAGATGGGATCTCACTCTTGCTCAGGCTGGTCTCGAACTCCTGACCTCGAGCGATCCTCCCACCTTGGCCTCCCAGAGTGCTAGGATTACAGGCGTGAGCCACCGCGCCCGGCCTGTCTCCTTACTTCCTTGTGCTCTTCCCCCAGCCCAGAATATCTTTTTCTCTTGTCCTGCCTGCCAAACCCTTCCTCATCGTTCAAGGCAAAGCTGCCTCCTCTGTGAAGCCTTCCCCATCCTCCTCCCTCCAGAGCTGGGTTAATTGTTCTGCCTCCTATTCTTGTGCATGTATGTGTGTATGTGTGTAGGTGGGTGTTAAATATACAATAACATAAAATTTACCATTTTGACCATTTTTAAGTGTACAGTTCAGTGGCATTAAGTACATTCACAGTGTTGTGCAAACATCGCCTCTGTTCATTTCCAGCACTTTGTTAACTTCCCCAACCGAAACCCGTCATTTGCCCCCTTCCTGCGGCCCCCTGGCAACCAGCTTCTATTTTCTGTGTCTGTGAATTTGACTACTCTGGATACCTCATATAAGTGAAATCATGTAGCATTTTGCCTTTTGTGATAAGCTTTTTTCACTTAGTAGATTGTCCTCAAGTTTCATCCATGTTGTAGCATATGTCAGAATTTCTTTCTTTTTTATGGCTGAATAACGTTCCATTGTACATATATAACACATGTTCCTTACCCATTTATCCACCGGTGGGCACTTGGGTTGTTTCCACCTTTGGCCATTGTGAATAATGCTGCAAATATCCCTTTGAGATCCTGCCGTCACTGCTTTTGGTATGTACCCGGAAGTGGAATTGCAGGATCGCATGGGAATTCTAACTCCTAATTCTTTTTCCTCAAGGCTAACTGTGCATGTTAAATGTGCATCTTCAATGTGGTAATGTAGCTATACACAAATTCCCTTTGAGTAATTCTAGATAATTAAAGGATAACAAAGACTCTGCAAAGAACATTTGACTCTTCCCTGGAGTAAAAAGTATGTTTTTCATGCAGAAGTTGCAAACCTGTTGAAACGTGACAAGTGCAAATAACACTTGAAATCTAAAATTAGACTCTGGCAAAATGCTTCCAAGAAGAAAATCCTTTCAAGAAATGCAGTTAGTGAATTTGGTAGCTATCACCTTGTTATGACTTGCTTGGGAATTTGGAAACAGGAAACTCTAGTTCCAGCTCTGCCCTGCCCCTCACTTATAGTGAGTTACTTAACTCTCTAGGCTAATTTTATCCTCAGCAAAACAACAAGCCCCACTTTACATTCGTGATAATGAAGCAATCCAAATCAAAGCATTCTGATGGCCTCAAAAAAAAGGAGTCATCTGAATTATCGTAATGGCCAGCACCACACGCAATGCTGGGGTGCTTTTATAGCATACCTGGATGCCAGTAAATTGGCCTCATAGTCCTCTCTCAAAGGAACCTAAATGGAATTCTTTGAAGGACAAAATGTAGTGATACTTGCTCATTCCCATTTGAATATGAAGAATCTTTGAGGAGGGCCTGTAATCCCAGCACTTGGGGAGGCCAAGGCAGGAGGATCACTTGAGGCCAAGAGTTTGAGACCAGCCTGGGCAATATAGCAAGACCTCATCTCTTACAAAAAAATGAGAAAAATTAGCTAAGTGTAGTGGTGCATGCTTGTAGTCCTAGCTATTTGGGAGGCTGAGGCAGGAGGATCGCTTGAGCCCAAGAGTTTGAGGCTGCAGTGAGCTATCATCAGGCCACTGTACTCCAGCCTGGGCAACAGAGTGAGACCGTATCTCTAAAAAAGAAAGAAAAAAAAAAAGTCTTTGATGTGGCCGGGTGCAGTGGCTCACACCTGTAATCCTAGCACTCTGGGAGGCCGAGGCGGGCAGATTGTTTGAGCTCAGGAGTTCGAGACCAGCCTGAGCAAGAGCGAGACTCCGTCTCTACTAAAAAAAATGGAAAGAAATTATATGGACAGCTAAAAATATATATAGAAAAATTAGCTGGGCATGGTGGCACATGCCTATAGTCCCAGCTACTTGGGAGGCTGAGGCAGGAGGATCGCTTGAGCCCAGGAGTTTGAGGTTGCTGTGAGGTAGGCTGATGCCACAGCACTGTAGCCCGGGCAACAGAGTGAGACTCTGTCTCAAACAAACAAACAAAAAAATCTTCGACAAGAAAGTAGAATTCCGGGGACATTTAAGGGTGATAAGCATGGTGCTGTTGGGATTTAAAACATGGCATTTGAGGAGACAGTTTTCCATCAATAAGGAATAGACACAGAAGGAAAGCTCTGGTCCAAGAGTATTAACAGAAAACATACTCTTGGTGAAAACAGTACATGGTATTTGGTATGTGTATATTCCCTCCAAACAGTATTGGTTAGAGCAGTGGTCCCCCACCTTTTTGGCACCAGGGACCGGTTTCATGGAAGACAATTTTTCCATGGATGGGGAGAGGGGGTGTCGTGGGGTGGGGGTGTGGTGCGGAGCTTGGGCAGTGCTGTACGTTTCCTAACAGACCACGGACCCGTAAAGGGCCACTGCCCAGGGTTTGGGGACCACAGGGGTAGAGTATCAGAATAAACACTCCAACCGATTTCCCATGGTTATTTCTGGCTTGCAGTACACATTAGGTATGGCATAGAGGTGGTCATAGTCACTGTTACGATGCTGTCAAATTATGACACTTTTACTGAGTAATAAATCAACACAGCTTTCTTGACTTAGAAGAACTGGCCAATTAACTGACTTGTAGATCTTACAACCTACCTTTTTCTCTTCCATGTTTTCAGCATGTCGACGCTATTGATTCTCCACAGGGGAAGACAGTATAAGACAAGCCTACTGATTTTTTTTTCACGTAAACAGATAAATTGATATTGAATGGGATATAGGCTTTCTTCTTCATTCCTCTCTCTTTACCCACTGAAATGGAGGAAGTGGTCAGTCAAAAGAAAACATGTTTGGAATAATTACAGAATTCAGGTGATCTAACCCACCCCTTATAAATATGAGCTATCGAAGGCAGAGAGCTCTGCACGTAGTTAAATCTAAGAAAAAATGAGACAACAGTTTCTTCTTCTGAAAAACTTAGATGCATTTTCAGGGGTATCAGTTTGCGGATCTATATTTCTCTATTCTTGAGAGCCCAGAAACAACCTGAAAAATAGGAATTTTGTATGCAACGCAGATGGTATGGTATTTCTAATTAGAGGGCAGAAAGATGAGCATCATGAATGGTGTTAAAAGAATAGATTATCTCTTTGGAGGGAAATGTTTTTTCCCTGTTTTCTTCCCCTTTAAATGGCGTCTCCCACATGTATTGTCGGGCATCTGGTTAGGGAGTCTATAAACACAGGTAGCAGCTGGGGTGCCACACAGCAGCGCTTGCGGTGACCATTGTTGGCATTCAACCATTCCTGCCACGTGGTCCTCCTTTTGCAAAATCAGTCCCCAGTGGTCAAAGATTTCTTTTATTTTCAGATGTCTATTGTATGTATGTATGTATGTATGTCTTGAATTGATCAGATTTCATTCACAGCACCCCTGCAAATGCATCCTCCCCAGTGATGAATGCGCTAATGTCATTTCTCTGTATTAAGAATCAGTCATGGGTGGGTAGGATTCTCACCTCCTAGTTGCTGTGCGTGTGTGAAGAACTCCGTTCACTGAATCGCCTGAGCCTGATGTGATGGGTGGCAAGGACAGGGTTAAAAGCCAGGTTTCCAGCAATTAGCAGGGCCCAGCTGCCCGTAAATACGGTGTTGTCTGCATCCCACCAGGAAACCCCTGCTCTCCTATTAGACCTAATTATCAGTCAGCAGCTGAGTTCCAGAAATGTCCTTACAGGTTCAGCAGGAAACAAATCTGGGGAGGTTATCCTGCAGGGTGAGAGGTTCTCTGATGGTGTTTACGATACGTTTCCTGGTCATCTATTACTGTGATTTGGTGACCTCAAATGCTTGGCTGATGCTTTTAATGTCTGGAGGAGAAACATGCTCAGCAGGAGCCGCTATGGTGGAAGCAGGGCTGTCATCGCTGGTTTTATTTCAGGTTGCTGGGATCCGACGATTAGGGAGAGTGTGTCCGTTGGGGTTGGGGGGATTGGGAAGGATGGACTAGAAGGAAGCGTATCTTCCCCAAACCACTTAGAATTCAGGAGAAGCTGAGTTCAGTGGCAGCTTGCACACTGGCCAAAAGTCCACCCACAGGGCCAGTCACTCTGCCATAAGCCACTCCCTGCTTGCCCAGGGCAGGAATGCATTTTGCCAAGGCTGCCTTCTGGCCAGGAGTCCTCATGCAGCCGAAGGCTGAGCTTACCTGCTCCTGGGATGTTGCCTTGGAGCTTTGCGGACTAAACTACCCTGCCTCGCTGACATGTGTGAAGTGACATGATGATTTTTTAAGCCCCTCCATGTAGTGGAGCTGGGCCACACTCTTTTCTCTGGTGCGACTACTTGGTTATGTGGATACCAAGTCAGTGCTGCCTGGGACCAGGGATCCTATGGACATTTTAGTGAAAATAGCCCTTTCAGTTTTAAATCTCAGATGCTTTTGTCCTGTTTGATTCCAAGTAAATGACAGTCCTATGCCTCTCAAATTAGCTTACATAGTGAGCTAGGGAAATGATTATGTAACTTTTACAGGTTTGATTTCTCTTTGCATGAAACAGTACTTTACTTCCAGGCACAGTGGTACATACCTATAGTCCTAGCTATTCATGAGGCTGAGGCAGGAGGATCACTTTAGCCCAAGAGTTAGAGGATAGCCTGGGCAACAGAGCAAGACCCTGTCTCTAAAAAAAAAAAAAAAAAAAAACACATGCATGCACACACACACACACACACACACACACACACATACACTCCAGCACTTTATTTTATTTTTATTTATTTTTTATTTTTTGAGACAGAGTCTTGCTCTGTTGCCTGGGCTAGAGTGCCGTGGTGTCAGCCTAGTTCACAGCAACCTCAAACTCCTGGGCTCAAGCGATCCTCCTGCCTCAGCCTCCTGAGTAGCTGGGACTATAGGCCTTTGTCACCACACCTGGCTAATTTTTTCTATTTTTAGTAGAGACGGGTCTCACTGTTGCTGAGGCTGGTCTCGAACTCCTGACCTCAAGCGATCCTCCTGCCTTGGCCTCCCAGAGTGCTAGGATTACAGCCAATCCAGCACTTTACTAACAAACAGGATACTACATCATACTACACATGGATATCAAATATTCTGATCAGCCAGACACAAAAATCAGAATTTAAACAAAATTTCCCAAAGCATGAGAAAACACATAATCTCCCACAAATTTTGGCCATGTGACTATAGGTCATAGAGAATTCATTCAGCTATTTGTATTCATCTGCATCATCATCTTCCTCCTCTATTTAAAAATGAATTGAGCAGCTACTATCTCAGGCACTTGGGAACACAATAAGCCAAAATACAGTTCCTACAACTTAATAAACTCAAAGTGTATTTGAGAAGACAAACATTTTTGGAACTTAACAATAGCAATATTGTAAGCAGCAGGGAAGGAGGTCTGTATAAGATTGTGTTTAGCTTGTCTGCCACAGTTACTTGGGATTTTCTTCCTTTTCAGGAGATAAAAGAGAAAATGCATATTTTAATTTAAATCCTAACTTATAAATACAAAAGGGGAAGACTGCCTTTTGTACATTTAGCACAGTTCTTATGCCGGTGTGAGATGAAGACTAACTGAGACCACCAGGCAGTTGTGTGGGACAGGGCCCCCTCCATCAGTGTGACGTAAGGGCCCCCTGGCTTAGGGAAAGCCTTTGTCCTTCGGTGTCTGGTCCTTATTCAAACAGACTCCCAACCGGCCACTCTGGAGAGTCAGAGTGCCCTGTTATTATGGTTATGAAATGCTTAATCAGCATCTCACTAATTGCCACACAGCAGGCCCAAGATATTTATCCCAAGGTATTTAACATGTGCTTTGAGGTTTTTCAATACGTAGGCATTGTAAGCAATACAGAAAATGGCTTCGTTGAAAATGAGCAGGTTTAACTATGGAGCAGTTATCTATCCAGCTACAGCTGGAGCAGAGAGAAAATACGAATCATCCCCGTCCTCCCTCCCGCCTGCCTTCCTGGCATCGTTCTCACCCTCCCTGAACTGTGGCCCCGACTCCCTCTGCTTTGCGAAGGATGTTCAAACCACCGCGATCTCTCCCACCAGCCTTTACACCCGCTGTTCTCTCTCCTAGAATAGTGCTTCTTAAACTTTAATGTGCTTGCAAATGACCCAGGGATCTTGTAAACATGCCAAGTCTGACTCAGGAAGTCTGGGGCATGGCCGGAGAGTCTGTATTTCTCACAAGCTCCCAGTAATCCTGACGCTGCTGGTCCGAGGAGGAGCCTGGGTCTAGAACACTCTTGCTGCCCATCCTGGCCCAGCTGTCAGTGGCTTCAGGACACATAGATTTCAGGACACATACACACACACTAACAACCGTACCAACAATACCAAGAAAACAACAAACACTTTCAGGGACCAATCAGGCTGCCAACCAACTCGGTATTCCCAATTGATTGGTCAAGAAAGGACATTAAAGATATGCCAAACTGTTATTTCTGCATCATAAAAGGAAAGTTATTTAAATCTGCGGTCCTCAACCCCCAGGGTCACGGAGCAGCACCAGTCTGTGGCCTATTAGGAACCAGCTGTGTAGCGGGAGGTGAGTGGTGGGCCAGCCAGCGATGCTTCATCTGTATTTACAGCCGCTCCCCATCGCTCACATCACTGCATAAGCTCCGCCTCCTGACAGATCAGCGGGGGCATTAGATTCTCCTAGGAGCACAAAGCCTACAGTAAACTGTGCATGTGAGGGATCTAGGTTTCGTGCTTCTTATGAGAATCCAATGCCTGATGACCTGAGGTGGAGCTGAGGTGGTGATGCTAGTGCTGGGGAGCAGCTGCAAATACAGATTATCATTAGCAGAGAGGTTGGACTTCACAATAAATGTGATGCCCTTGAATCATACTGAAACCAACCCCCCACCCCCATCCATGGAAAAATTGTCTTCCATAAAACTGGTCCCTGGTGCCAAAAAGGTTGAGGACCACTGAATTACCAAAAAGTAGAAAGGGCATAGTTTCAAAATAAAGGGCAATCTTTATATAAAATTGGCTTCGTGTAAAACTCACTGTATTGATCTTGTTTTTAAAATTTTATCCTAGAGTAGGGGTGCTTAAAGCATTTAGGAAAAATTGGCCTGCCCCAGCCTACTAAGTCTTTAAGTCTCAAGTCTAGAGTTAGCCTTTCCAAAAAGCCTTTTCTGATCCTGGGATGGGGGTTGGATGTCCCCACAACGCTGCTCCGGAGAACCCCATGCACGATGCTGCCTTAACTCTCATTCCGCTCCACTGGAATTGCTTGTTTGCCTGTCTGGAGTCCCAGCAGACCTGGAATGTCGTTCAGCTACCTTTGGATTTCAAAGCCTTGAACAGCACATGCACACAGAAAATAGCCAATAATGGAACGAAAGCCTGAAATAATGGCTCAGTCTTGCAACCTTACTCCTGTAGTGGATTGTGTGTGGGGTGTGGTATTAGGTAGAGTTTGAGACATTTTTGAAATGGTTCAAAATTATGGTGAATATACAATGATAAAGAAAGTGCGCATATTAAGAATCTTTTTATATAGTACAGGTTTTTTTAGTAGGCAGCAAAACACAAATAACTCTTTACCTGTTCCTTTAAATCTGCCTAGCCCTTTCTGTTGCTTTGAACCGGTCAAGTGCTATTTCGTTCTGTGAATCTGCTGATAACTTGGACTATCTCTGTGTTTTTCTAGTTTCCTTCTGAATAAGCTTCCGTGAGCTTTAGTGATTTCTTGTCATTTTTAATGGACTCTGATCACCTGGACTCTTGGCTGTATAAATAGGAATGGATAGGAAACCTGCATTTCTAATGATAATGTTTCTTAATTTCCTTACACTTCTTAGCCTGTGTCCATTGTGTTGGACAGACTTAGTTTGTGCTTCCAAGATAAACAGCTCATGCAGATTACAGCTGAAAGTTAACCAGAAACTTGTTGGCCACAGGAATATATTGGGAATTAAGATGGACAAATATTGGCTATCTGTGTAATGTTTGAATTTATTACTATAGCATATATTTTCTGTTGTAAGTAGAAAAATAGGTCAACATTTTAAGAAGAAAAAACTGTCATGAAAATTAATGATACTATTGCCCACGAGTACAGTCTTTCCTGCATATGAAAGTAGGACACTAAGACCCGATCATCATGAGGTTTCCACAGGAAAGAAAGGAAATTGCAGTTGTTTTAACACTTTTAGTTGATTGAAAAGGTCCTCTCATAAAATATTTTTTGACCTTTTAAACTTACTTATTTATTTAATTTTTTTTGAGACAGAGTCTTGCTCTGTTGCCCAGTCTAGAGTGCCATGGCATCAGCCTAGCTCACAGCAACCTCAAACTCCTGGGCTTAAGCAATCCTCCTGCCTCAGCCTCCTGTGTAGCTGGGACAACAGGTGCGTGCCACCATGCCAGCTGATTTTTTCTATTTTTAATAGAAATGGGGTCTCGCTGTTGCTGAGGCTGGTCTCGAACTCCTGACCTCAAGCGATCCTCCTGTCTTGGCCTCCCAGAGTGCTAGGATTACAGGCATGAGCCACCACGCTCCGCCATTGACGTTTTTTATGTTGGGACTCAGAACACGATACCCCTAAGTATGGTGCCTTGGCATGCTAAGTACTTTGAAGCGAAGGCAACTGAAAGGGCCTCAGAAGCAAGATCTATCTGCCCTTCTCCCACCCTCCTTTCTCCTGCTCCTCTTTCTCCCACAAGGCAGGCCATAGAAACTCAAGTTCCACTTCCCCAGGGCAAACCATAGGAAGTAGAATGCCTCTTCTTCAAAGCAAGCCAAAAAACCTAGACATATTACTCTAACTTCCTCTTCCCAACCTCCTGGGTAGAAGCTGACCATAAAGAAATTCTCTGACCTCCCCTGTCTGAGAGTAGGTCATGAAACCCTCATTCCGGAAGGGTCCTGTCCTATACTGGGGAAAAAGGAATACTACACAGAGAGGCCAAAAAAGAATTTGAACAGGCAGGCCTTGCTGGGTTCCTCCCCACGTCCAGTGTAACCATTAGGTGATACTCTTTTGTCCAATCACATTTCTGCGTGGCTGTCCATTCTTCATCCAACCTAAGCATAAAAATGGACAGTTTTCCCTGGGCCTCTGGGTCTTCATTTCCAAAGGCTTCTGTGTCACATGATTAAATAAATTTGTATGTTTTCTCCTGCTAATCTGTCTTTATTAGTTTTATTTCAGACCCAGCCAGGAACCCTAGAAGAGTTGAGGAAACTTTTCCTCGCCTACATTTATAAATTTTCTTTGAATCTAATGACTTAGGAGTTTTTCATTACAGATACTTCGGGGGATTTAAAATGCTATCCATGATGCAGTAGAGAAAATTACGTAAAAGAATCTTACTAAAACCCAATTTGGTAAGTTTTGCAAAAAGGAGAAGTTGCTGACAACTTAATGAAGACATTAATTATGAACTGACCTCGTCAATAAAGTTTCCAGGTGCCTATTAAGAAGCACATTCTTAAAAGATTCATATACATCCTAATACATTAAGCACTTCAAAATTAAATTTGTATGTCTATAATTTTTAAATGTAGTAATTGCTCGGTCTTTAGTCAAATGAGTAATTTTAGTCATCTGTATGATTTTGACCACGTTACTGTTACTGAAATTGCAGTCTCGTATTCCTCCACCACTTTACAGATCCATTTCTGTTCCAGTGCATTAAAGTTGTCCGGCTTCAATTCAAAATTATGATTAACTTACTCTTTGGATATTTATTTGAATTTTAAACAGAATTTCTTAATTAATGAATACATTCATCCTAGTACTCTGGGAGGCTGAGGCGGGAGGATCGCTTGAGGTTGGGAGTTCGAGACCAGCCTCAGCAAGACTGAGACCCCGTTTCTACTAAAAATAGAAGAAATTAGCTGGGCTTGGTGGCACATGCCTGTAGTCCCAGCTACTCAGGAGGCTGAGGCAGGAGGATCGCTTGAGCCCAGGAGTTTGAGGTTGCTGTGAGCTAGGCTGACTCCATGGCACCCTACCCCTGGCAACAGAGTGAGAGTCTGTCTTAAAAAAAAAAAAAATCATCCAAATATTCACTGAGACCCTACTAAGTGCCACTGTTCTGGCACTTGGGATACATCATAAATAGAATGAAGATTGCTGCCCTTGTGGAACCTATAGTCTAAATGGGAGTGACAATAAAAATAAGCAGAATAAATAGGTAAACTATGTAGTGTGCTAGAAGATGACAGGTGCTATGAAAGAGAGGATGTTTAGAGTTACAGGTTACACTATGTCAGCTCTCAGCACCAGATCCCAAGTGACAGAGAACCGATGTGTTTTTAAATAAAATTATTTTAGGTGACATTTGTGATATCAGGGACATTTAAGTGTGGGGTGCAGAGCACAGGCCCCTCTTGCCTAGGTTTAAGTGCAGTGTTAAGGGAGGACCTCACTGAGAGGTGGACTCCTAGCAAAGACATGAAGGAGACAAGGGAGGTAGAGCTGTGGGCATCTGGAGAAAAAGAATTTTAAGCAGAGGGACCAGCCAGTGCAAAGGCAGAAATGTGTTTGGCGTATTTGGTAAACAAGAAAAAAATAATAATAATTTTTAAAGTATTTTGGGTAATAATTAAATGTGATATTATGCACATTTTTAGTAACTGAATGTTTTTAAACTTTGATGTTGTAATATCATTTTAGAATCTAATTTTGGAGTCAAATTATCTGGACATTTCCCACTTAGGAAGTTTTCCAGTGTGTGATAGATACATAAGTAAGGTTTCCTTCTACACATTTTTTCTTTTTTCTTTACTTTTTCCTCTTTTGCATGTTTTTGGTTACACATTTTTTGTGTTCTTCTTGTTAAGTTAAAAAAAAAAATGAAGGTTTATGCTTTGGAAAAAGGAGAGCTTTATTTCTCACGAAGGGTAGCAA
Organism: Lemur catta; assembly: GCF_020740605.2. NCBI lineage: Eukaryota > Metazoa > Chordata > Mammalia > Primates > Lemuridae > Lemur > Lemur catta. Next base: position 9,369,104 of record NC_059152.1, on the reverse strand, counting down.
CATGCTGGGCAGCCATTCCAACAGGTTGGGAAGCAGAGTTGGGGCCAAAAGCCAGACATGTGTGCATCAAAGAAGAGATAAAAGGCAATGGGATTTTATACCCAGCAGTGTGGTCAAATATACATATTTAACTCCTATAGGAGGAGTCACGAATATTTATGAAGGGAAATTATAACCTGTGATTGTGCTTTATCTCTCCCATCCCATCATGACTGGGAACTCAGTTTTAAGGTGTTTCTGGGGCCTTCTTGGCTGAGAGGGGTCCATTCAGTTAGCTTAGGACTTTATTTTAGTTCACACTCTGAAATCTTTTAAACTAAGTTTTATTTAATATGTATACTTAATATTGATGTTCTCAGATACAATTGAACAAAATCAATACTGCAGTAGCTTGGTTAAAATACTGGTTAAAATACTTCCTGACTCAAGTATACAGAGAAAAGAACAGTCACAGATGACATTACTTTGTGCCTTTTATAAATAATACTCTGAGGGCCAATTGTGTACCATTGTCATTTAAAGTCTGTCTCTTTCTCTGTTGCTTTAATGAAATCATGATCATCCTTTATCTTCTACTCAAAGTTAACAGAAACTGCCTTGTTATTTGACATTTTTGTGACTTCTTTCATCCATTTAAAAAACCCGTGGGTGTTTTTAAGATTAGTGGATGAAAGTTAATGTATAAGGAAGAGCAGGTTCAGTTTAGGTAAAATTGTAAAACACGTCGTTGGGCTTCCTCTTCCTCTTTTGAGTCCAGGTAGGAAAGGATCTCCAGCACCTAGCACAGCACCTAGCACATAGTGAGTGCCCATTATATATTTGTTAAATGAGTGATGATTTCCCTGAGGCATCTTTTTCATTAACTTGTTAGGGACTTGCCCGTCCCCAGAATATTTGCCTTTTAAAAGGCTGCCTGCCAGAGGAAGTGGGCAACCTTGCCTAAAGGTATGAAGATATGAATGGTTAAACATCAGACATCAAAGAGCAGACGCTTTGAAGTGGGGAATTTTCCCCAAGAGCCCCTATAAAGCACATCAAAAGGCAGCTATTTACTTTGCTCGACATTGGGTCAGATGGGACTTTGAGGAATTGAGAGTTACATTTGGCATATAGCCTTGGGACATAATTTCCTGAATTATTTCTGTTTGATGATTCTATGTGAAAAATTACTTGAGAGTTGATTCTACAGCCATTCCTGTCAATTTGTAGACTATTTGCTTACAGTTTGTATTGTTTGGTAGGACTTGTAAACTACTGAACAATACACACTGTATTTGCATAGTTCAGGCTCTTTCCCAGTATGACATTTCGGGCACAGAGACTAGGAGGTGAGGGGGGGGGCCTTGAAATGCCAAACCGCCGGCTGCCAGTCAGCTGCGTGCTGGGCCCGGCAGTGTGATGCATCCTCCTATTTAACCGAAGACATCCTCCTATTTAACCTACGGCTCCCACTTTCTGGAGGGACTGGTATATTCAGGCATACAGCGCTGACAGTGTGCACTGTACACAAATGTGCTTGAACAGAAATATGTTGGAAATTACACCTCTGCACTGAATTTAACTCTACAGCAGCTTTGCAAACCTCTTTTCGGTTCTTGAGAGAAGCCTACGGTAACCCTTACAATATGGCTTTTTCCATGTCCTGGAGGAAGGCTAGGGGTTCCTCGTGGATAAACCCTTTCTGCCTCTCCAGACTCCTTCCCATATTTCTCTCTCTCTCTCTCTCTCTTTTGAGATAGAGTCTGGCTCTGTTGCCCGGGCTAGAGTGAGTGCTGCCGCGTCAGCCCAGCTCACAGCAACCTCAAACTCCTGGGCTCAAGCGATCCTCCTGCCTCAGCCTCCCGAGTAGCTGGGACTACAGGCATGCGCCACCATGCTAGGCTAATTTTTTCCTATATATATTTTTAGATGTCCTGATCATTTCTTTCTATTTTTAGTGGAGACGGGGGTCTCCCTCTTGCTCAGGCTGGTCTCGAATTCCTGACCTTGAGCAATCCTCCTGCCTCGGCCTCCCAGAGTGCTAGGATGACAGGCGTGAGCCACCGCGCCCGGCCCTTCCCATATTTCTTGTATCCTCATCCTCTGGACCTACACAACCGGACAGGATGACATTCTGTGTTGAATGGAGGAAGCTGCGCATGTGCTAGAGGCTTCTCAAACGGTGCTAGCTCTCCCCGGGCCAGACGCAGCGCACTACGCAGAGCACAGAGACGAGGCGCGGGAGCCGGGCAGGCCTCCCCTGCGCTGAGGAACCCCCACCTCCCCGAAGCCGCGGCCCCGAGGATCGGCCCGCCCCTCTCCTTTCCCCATTGGCTCGCCGGCTTCAGACGTCACGCCTGCGACTCTGGCGTTGCCCTCCCAGAGGTGGGCGGGGCTAGGGACGGGCGAGGCGGGGCCAAGTGCGCACGCGCGGGAGAGTGGCTCTGAGTCCGGACTGGAGCGAGGGAGGGGGTGGTGTTCCCGGTTTCCTGGGTTACCTGAGGGGGCGGGGGTGGGGAATTCGCGGCGGCGGCGGCGGCTGCAGCAGCAGCGTCGACTCGGGATTCTCCGTGGGAGCGGAGTGCGCGGCGGCGGCGGCGGCTACAGACCAGGTAAAGGCGGCTGCTGCGCGCCGACCGTGCCGGAGAGGGCTCAGGGTAGCGGACCCTGTGCGTGGCCTGGAGGGAGGGCGGCCTGGGGGTGGGGCAGTCAGTCCCGGCTGGGGGTCGCCGCTGCCGGGCTGAGGGAGCCGGAGGACTCGGCCTGACGCGCCGGCCTGGGGCGTCCTCTCCCGCGTCGGGGCCCGGGCGTCTCTCCGGGCGCCGGGCCGCCTCTGCCACGGCTCGGCCGGGCCCCTCCAGGCCATTGCGGCGGCCGCGCGGCCGCCCGGCGCTAACTTTATTTCCCGGCGCGCGAGGGGCGAGGGCGAGCAGGCTGGCGGCGATCCGCTGCCACCTCGACGGTGTTTGTCAGTCCTGTGCGCGGCACTGCCGCAGCCCAGCCGGGCCCAGCCTGGCGGGGGGACGACGGCAATTGATAGTTTCCGCGCCTCCACCCTGCCCCGCCGCACTCGCCCACCTGTCATCTTCGCCGCGCGACTTGGTCTGCTGCTTTTATCCTGCCCGTGTGACATCCTTTGCCCGGGCGAGAACCTTTCTCCAGGGCGTCCCCTGAGACATCTGCTGTCTGTCTCGGGCATCGCTGGAGCCTGGCTGAGGAGCCCCTTTGCCCCTGATGGGTTAAACTGTATGGGAAATAGCCCAGTTAGACCCCGGGTTGTTTAGTGGTGGAGGGGATACAGAGGCTTTAGGAAACGCCTCCTTAGCCCTGATTCTGATCGGGTTAAACAAAACGTAGCAAAACATCCCCTATTTGCTCAGCAGAGCATACATGCCCAGTGACAACACTGGATAGTTTATGGGCTTTCTTTTAAGCAGATAGAAAATTTTAGGGGGATTGAATCTTGTGTTGAATATGTTAGTGTTGCATTTGGGCCAGTGTTTCCTTGAAAATCAAATTCAGCTTGCATATTCCCTAGGGTTTGTGTAACAGATTGGGTAGGACAAACTGAATAGGGCTTTTCTTCTGTTGATTCTTGGCTCTTCTGCTCTATTACTTTAACCTTCCGCACCTAGAAACCTTATGCTAATAAAGATTTTGGCTCTTTAAGGCTTCATTTTATAAATGTAGTTAATTTATATGGGTATCTGTTTTAAAGAGCTTTGCAAGTAGCCAGCAACTCTTTTTCTGATAGCTCTTTGCTGTCATCCATATTGGTTACTGCAAAGATTGGAGCATTTAGAGAAGAGAGGGCATAAGAAGAAAATGAGATACTATAATTTAATTCTCATGAAAACACTGTAAACTATAAAATTATGTATATATTTAGTAAATATTTACTGAGCACTTGCTGTGTGCCAGACACCTTTCTAACCAGGTAAATATACTCTCCTTTATGGAGCTTATATTCTAGTGAAGACCTTAGATAATAGACAAAATATGTGCTATGTCAGATGCTATTAAGGGCTATAGAGAAAAAGTAGAGAGGAGGGAGGACAGGGAAGTGGGAGAAGGTTGCAATTTCAACTAGAGGTAGCCGTGGAAGGCTTCTTGTAGATGATGTTTGAGCCAAGACCGGAAGGAAGTGAGGGATAATCCATGCACCCCTCGGGGGAGGAGTGTGCTAGTAGAGGGAAAAGCACTTGCAAAAGCCCTGAGGCAAGAGTATGCTGGGCATGTTTGAGGACAGCAGAGGGAAGCTGATTTGGCTGTGGTGGAGTGAGCAAACAGTAGTAGAAAGAAAGTCAGAGAGAGAGAGGTTAGTGTGGTGGGAGATTAGATTGTGTAAGGCCTTGTAGGCCTTTGAAGGACTTGGGTTTTTACTCTGGGTGAGAAGGGGAGTCCTCTCTTTGGATTAAGAAAGGATATAATCTGACTTACCTTTTAAAATGGTCCTTCTGGTGGCTGGATAGAGAAGACTTTTTTGTGGGGGAGAGGTTGAGCAGGAGCAGAAACAGGGGTACCAGTACAGGGACTGTTGCCACAATCCAGGCCAGAGATAACGTAGCTTGGACAAGAGTGGAATTGGTAGAGGTGGTGAGAGGTCATTGATTTCAGGATAAATTGAGGGTAGAGATGTAAAGGATGTCAAAATTTTTTCCTGAGGAAGGAGGAAGATGGGATAGCTATGTACTGAGATGAGGTTTATGAGAGGAGTAGGTTTGGTGGGGAGAAGGTTAGGAGTTGGTTAGAAGACATTAAAATTAGACATCCAAGTTTTTAAAGAAAAAAATTATTCAGTGAATGCTAAGGAAGACTATTCAGGACCATTGTGATGGGTATAGGGACCACCGCAACAGGGTCTGCAGTGGGGGAGAGATATTGGGCTCAACCCCAAATACAGCATGGACAAGTGGGAATTCATAGCTAAGGAGCAGTGTGAGGGTCAGTGCAAAGAAAATTCCTAAGAGGAAACATCAGGGGTAAGGGGGATTCTGCCTAAACTGACCTAACAGGATTCTTGCCAAAGATGGGCCAGGGTGATCAGACATGACCTGGGACTGGTGGAAGATGAGGAACTTGAACAGATATTGAGGATGATCAGTTATCCAGGATGTGTATGCTAAACAGACTTAGCAGAGTTCTTTGCTAAAACTGGATTTTATAAAGAAGTGTACCGATGGGCCTAGCAGAAGATTCAGAAGGCTAACTGAAGTTTTGCCAAGCAAAGAATCTTTGTCAAAGTGGAGATTATTAGTAGTAAATTCTAGTGACTTTGTTTTGAAGAAACTTTACATTACCTTGATTGTACAGGGGGTTAAAATTTTCACCCATAAACTGCCAACTAGTATTTCATGCTTGTTTTCTTTTTAGCTCTTTTGGACTACCCTAGTCATTCTTTTCCCAAATGTCTGTTTTGTTTTTGTTTGCTCGAACTCACAGAATGTGTTTGTTAGTTTCAGTTGTAGTGAAATCCATATAATTGAGGATTTCAGAGTACCTTTTTAGTCTCTTGCTGCATTTAACTTGAACTCCTTCATCTAATTAATCTTTTTCTGCATTCTCATTAGATGCCTGGCTTAAGTGTAGGATTTTTTAAGCCCTGGAAATGTTGTTGTTTCACTTGATCATTTGTGAAATTACACTGGGAATTACCTGTATTTTTAATACTTTAACCATGTCAAAAGACAAAATTGCAACAAATTAAGTTTAAAGGTCTTTTTTCTTTTTAGACACAGTCTTGCTCTGTCACCCAGGCTGCATTGCAGTGGCATAGTCATAGCTCACTGCAGCCTTGAACTCCTGGGCTCAAGTGATCTACCTATCTCAGCTCCCCAAGTAGCTGGAACTCTAGGTGCATGCCACCATGCCCAGCTAATTTTTTTTAAATTAGTTTTTTTTTTTTTACAGACAAGGGCTTGCTGTGTTGCCCAGGCTGATCTCAAACTCTTGAGGTCAAGCAGTCCTCCCACTCCAGCCTCTTGAGCATTACAGGCACGAGCCACCATGCACTGTGGCACATGCCTGTAGTCTCAGCTACTTGGGAGACCGAGGCAGGAGGATTGCTTGAGCCCAGGAGTTTGAGTCCAGCCTGGGAAACATAGTAAGACCCTCATCTCTTAAAAACAAAACAAAACATATATATATATATCTCCTGGAATTTAAGGACTATCCTTTACATTAAGAACTAGGAAATAAGCTAATATCTCAAAGTGCATTTTCAACCTAAATATATCTTGATAACATATAAAAATCTGTCAAATAATAATTAATTATAAACTGATCTTAGAGTTGATGAGGACACCATATTCTCTTTGATACTACTTTCTTTAGCTGCTGCTTCTCACTAGTGCTTTTTGTTGTACTTTTTAACTTCGCTGGCCTTGTTTATAGTAATTGAGAGAGGTCTGATACATTTGGAAATTTTGGGAATAACCTGTGGAAATTTCCAGGTCTAATTGCTGGGAGAAAAAAAAAATAGAGAAAAATCTTACCTGATAACATGAAAGAGTAAGGCTGAAAACTGATCATCAGGCTGGGCATGGTGGCTCATGCCTGTAATCCCAGCACTTTGGGAGTCTGAGAAAGGAGGATAGCTTGAGACTAGCCTGAGCAACACAGCGAAACCCTGTCTCTACAAAAAATTTTAAAAAAATTAGCTGGGAGTGGTGGTGTGTGCCTATAGTTCCAGCCACTTGGGAGGCTGAGGCAGGAGGATCACTTGAGCCCAGGAGTTTGAGGTTGTAGTGAGCTGTGATCACACCACTGCACTCTAGCCCAGATGACAGAGCAAGACCCTGCGTAAAAAAAAAAAAAAAAAAAAAAAAAATGAAAGAAAGGGTTCCAATAATGTTTCAAAAGATGAGTCATTTTTTCATTCAAATGTGATTCTTTGAAATTAAAACCCCAAATGGACAGGGAAATAAGAGAGCTTCTAGCTATTTTTTTAACTGAATGGAAGAAATAGATGAACAATAGGGTAGATTACTATGTATACTTATACATGTTTGTAAAAGTACCGCCACTGCTTTTTTAAAAAGTAATGTTTATACAACAGATTACTATGCAGCAGTAAAAAGGATTGAACTATAGATCACACAACATGGATACATCTCACAGTAATTACACAGCATGAAAAATGCTAGACCAAAAAGCAAAAAAAGAAAAAGAAAAAAGAAAAGAGTACATACTGCTGTATTGTTCCAGGTATAAAATTCTTGAAAATGCATACCTACGTATAGTGGGAGAAAGCAGATCCCTGGTGGCCTGGAGAAGAGGTAGACAGGGGAGGTGCAGGGGAGAGAGAGAGAGAGAGAGGGAGCAGCACCAGGAAACTTAGGGGGTGCTAGATGTGTTCACTATCTTGATTGTGATGATGGTTTCATAGGTGTACACATGTTGAAACTTATCAAATTATGCACTTTAAGTATGTGCAGTTTGTTACCTGTCACACCTTAGTAAAGTGGTATTTAAAAGTGGCTTGACCATAAAACGACATAGAGGAATTTTAAATATATATTACTAAGTGAAAAAAGCCAACCTGAAAAGGCTACGTACTATATGAGTACAATTGTATGACATTCTGAAAAAGGCAAAACTATGGAGCCAATAAAGAGATCAGTGGTTGCCAGGGGTTGGAGAGAGAGAGGGATAAATAGATAAATAGGCAGAGAGAACACAGAGGATTTTTAGGGCAGTGAAACTATTTTGTAAGATACTACAGTGGTGGATACGTGTCATTATACATTTGTCAAAACGCATAGAATGTACAACAGTAAGAATGAACCCTAATGTAAATCATGGACTCTGGGTGATAATGACCTATCAGTGTAGGTTCATGGATTGTAACGAATGTACCAGTCTAGTGGGGCATGTCTGTAGTGGCGGAGGTTGTGCGTGTGTGAGGATAGGCTATAAATGAGAACTATGTACTGTCCACTTGATTTTGCTGTAAACTTAAACTCCTCTAAAATACAGTCTATTTTTTTTTTAAAGTAAGAGAATAGAAGATTTTTTCCAGAAGACCGAAGAACTGCTTATTTTACATATAAAAATGGGGAAAGGGAAGGTCAAGCCCAGAAACTATATATTGAAAATCTTGACACTGACTGATTCCTAGAAAAATTTTAGACCAGACTGCCAAAGGCTCTGTGATTTGTAATGAGAAAAGAAAGCACCGATTACTCAGAACCAGAATTTGTTTTTAAGAACAAGTCCTGTAAAGCTAACCTCATCTTACTTTGCCAAAAATATAATATTTGTATAATCATCTTTATATAGCCCTTCACAACTTACAGAGTGTATTCCCTTTTATTATTTCATTTAACCCGCACGACATCCCTTTGAATTAGTGTCACATGAGGAAGGCCTCAACAGTAGCAACGCTGGGAAGGCATGAAGGGGACAGATGTGAGAGATTTTAGAAACAGCTTGCTTAGATACCGGGTAAAGGAGAGGGAGGAATCAAAATAGGCTTTGATTCTAGATTGTGTGACAGGGTGGATGATGATGCTGATAATTGTTCTTAATTTTTAAAATACAAGTGGAGGAGTAGATTTGGAGATGTGAAAATTGTCAGTTTTCTTCAGTTTGGTGGAATTAGCTGTTTTATTTCCTTTGTTGGAATTGAGTCAGATATCATTAAATTGGGGGGAGAAAAGGTCTGGAGGTTGGGAGAGAAGTCTGAACGAAATACAACAATCTTCATTCATTCAGTAAATATATTCTTTCAAATACTTTTGGTAATGAAGGGAGGACAGTGAATGGAAGCTTGAGCAGTGAGATGTGATCAGTGAAAGGTTTGGGTTTTTTAAGAATGGAGAAGTAAAGGACACTTTAGTGGACTGAGCAAAAGGGACCACTGAAGAGGAAGAAAATTGAAGTCACAAGAGAAAGGAGATAATTGATCAACTGTAACCCCAGAGGAAATAGAGGGGTTGGGACTAGGGGCACAGGTGAAAGGGTTACCCTGAAGAAGAGCAATGATACATCTTCCTATTTAAAAAGGAAAGGAAATAAGGAGTAGAGATAGATGAGTGTCCAGGATGGCATCTCTTCTCTCTGTGAAGCGAGATTATCTGCTGAGATTGAGAAGGGAGAACATGGGCTGGGTATGCTTAAGGGCAAAAGAGACGTTACCATTGAGACTGGGAAAGGGACTTAACTAGGGACAAGTGATCTAACTGCTGAATAGTGATAAATACCCTCCCAAGGCTTGAAATCACAAATGTACAAAGGGACCTATCAGAATGGTCAAGCAGTTTCTCCTGCAGCCTACTTCCTCTTCCCCTCCTCAAATAATGCATAAAGCAAATAGACTGAACCTGGTTGGGGATTGGAAGGGAAGATGTGATGGAGAACTTGGGTAGGGGAATGGTGGTTGAGGTCAAGGAATTAAGGGTAGTAATGAGGTTGCTAATGAAAGGGCTAAACCATAGGAATCCTACTTGGTTAAGGAAGAAAGTCAAGCCAAGATGGGGGTCATAAATGTGGAGAATGATGAGGATGAAGAATCTCAATGAGTAAGGGACTAATGGAAGTAAGAGTCCCAGAGATGGAAAAATAGACACATGTGATGTGAGAGTCCAAAATGTAAGATTCTGGAGTTGGAGCGATTTCAGGTGGGGATAAGGGTAAGAATGACGGATGACGGTGGGTAGCCAAGATTAATAGTGCTAATTACAATAATATTAATAAAAGTTACTGTTTATTGACCTATGTGTAATAGTCACTATGCTAAATACTTTCCATAGGTTTTCATGCTTACGTTTCACAACAATCCTTTGAGGCACATACTAGCATCAACATTTTACAGGTTAAGAAAGTGAGGCTCAGTGAGGTTAAGTAGCTTTCCTCAAGGCACAAGCTAGGAAGTACCTGAGTCTTTCTAATTGTGAAACGATTATGCCCTATTACTAAACCATGGTGACCTTCTACAAAGTAGGGGTCATTGAAGAAAAGAAAGGCAAAGAGCTTTAAATCTAGTGTGTTGAAATTAATTGTTCTTATGGGTAGTGAGGTCCCTGGAATACCAGCTCTTGTGTAGAGACGAAGATAATCATATGACAGAGTTCTCAGTAAATGGAGATTACTGACTTGAAGGTCAGAAGGTGACAACTATAAATATAGCTCTAATATAACCTTAAAAATGGATAAAATGGGATAATAATGATTTGCAAGTCGACTTGGGAAACCAGGAGAATACTGACTTGCCTTCCTGGCCTGGGATTTGGGTGTATATAGTGATTTGTTAAGAAGAGGAGGCGAAGTGATTCTGTGGTGTGAAGGTAGAGGACGTAGGGAAGTTTCTTAGCAACAGAGCTAGGGTTCCTAAAGGTAGGGAGTAAAGAATCCAGGGAGGAAGGAAGATTTATCTAGTTGTGTGTGAAAAATCAGAAAGCATGGGTAGGTGGGCAAGGTAATCATGTAACTCATTGACCAAACAGGTGCTATTTTGTGAGTGAAAAGGTTAATAGTTACTCTGGAACACTAGGCATAAACCAGGACTGTCTTAGGCGCATCAAGATATTTGATCATACCAGTTATAAGTAACCAGAAAAGTTGTCACCTTGGAAAGGGGGTGTGGATGTTGAGAATAAATGAATTAGAGCCCTAAACTAGAGGGGCATGAATGGAGTTTACTAGCGTAAGACTATTTTCTCTAGCCCCATGATATTGCCCTGAAATGTTCTGGATACATCTTATATAAGGATCTGAGGATTTGAAGAAAGTTCTAGATTCATGTCTAGATGAACATTTGGAAGTCATTAACATATAGGTGGTACATGCAACCTTAGAAGTGGATCAGATTATCGAAGGAGAGTGCAAAGAAAGAGAAGTGAGGAGGAGGAGGAGGAGGAGGAGGAGAAGGAGAGAATCCAGAGTCTTACCAACATGAAGGATCTGGCAAAGAAGAATCCAGCCAAGGAGACTGAGAAGGAGTGGTCGGAGGAGTGGGAGGAAAACCAGAAAAAGAGTTGTATTTGTGTGTGTGTGTGTGTATTTTTATTATCTCACAAGTTAAGAGGGAAGGGAGATTTAAGAAATGAATGGTTAATAGTCTCATATACTTTATGTTCCCATGAAGAGAGGTCAAATAAGATAAGGACTGGAATATGTCCATTGGAGTGGATTTTGGCAGTTAGAAGGTTGTTGTTGATCTTGGCCTGAGTAGTTTTAGTAGAGTAGTGTGAACAAAAGTCTGACAGCCTCGCAGAGAGGTGAGGTCAAGTGAGAAGACCACTTTCAGTATAGAATATTGAGTGATCTTGAAAGAGGAGGTGTCAACAGGATTTTTTTTTTTCTTTTAAAATGTAGGCAGTGAATAAGCTAATGGAGAAGAGGGGTTAAAAACTAACAGGGTACTGGAAGTTGAACTAATGCCTGCTAGTAATATTTAGTCAGTAATTTTGTTGTCATCAAAAGGATGAAAGTAAGAGGAAGATACATTTTAAATCAAGTGAGACAAATTTCATAATGACTAAAATTTATCAAAAACTGGAATGGGTAAGGAGTGTTTATTGAAGAGATAGAATTCCTAATTTGAATGAAATACTGGAAAATTTGCATCTAGAGTGTGGACTAACTCTAGGATTCTATTTTTTTCTACCTTTAAGACTGTTTTTTAAGAATGGTCTAACCATGTCCCACCTCCAAGATTATTGGGATAGGTTTGCTATTTTCTAGGAATTTATTCTTGTGTTCATCTATCTCTTTTTATAAAGTTGACGTGTCTGTAACATTGGAAATATTTTCTGGTTAAGTCTATTTAAATTTTTTGTTGTGGTGGCATTTGATTCTTAGCTGAATTCAGTGTTTGGTAATTTCTGTTTATTTAACCTAAATGAAATCAAACCTATATACTCTTTTTAGTATTATAAACTTTTAAAGAGCCCTAATAGTATATTAATTTTTTTCCTTTCTCTTCTCTCTTTAAAATTGATCTGATCAAGGTTGGGCATGGTGTCTCATGCTTTGTAATCCTAGCACTTTGGGAGACCAAAGTGGGAGGATCGTTTGAGGCTAGGAGTTTGAGACCAGCCTAAGCAATAGAGGGAGACCCCCATCTCTACAAAAAAATTAAAAAACTAGCCTGGTGTGGTGGCGCATGCCTATAGTCCTAGCTACTTAAGAGGCTGAGATAGGAGGATCGCTTCAGCCCAGGGGTTTGAGGTTGCAGTGAGCTATGATGATACTACTGCACTGCAGCCTGGGTAACAGAGTGAGAAAAAAAAACAAAAAGCAAAACAACAAAAAAATAAAATTGATCTGATCAAAATGTGATTTGCTACAATTCTTACTAGTTCTATGGTTTGCTTATCTTATTTCCTTAGATAGAAGAATATTATGACACTGAGTTTGGATGAGTGTGAAATTAAAACAATGGTAAGAATGATTTCCTCGTTTATCATAACAATGTGGCTTATTTGAAAGGGCAACAAAACAACATTTATCAGTTCGTAAAATGCATTCATTGTTATTGCTTCTGTATATTCGTTCATTGAAGTATTAATACAAAATTCAGTGTATCCTGGCCAATGACAAAAGAAGGGTTTTTTTTTTTTTTTTTTTTTTTGAGATAAAGTCTTGCTTTGTTGCCTGGGCTAGAGTGCCGTGGCTTCAGCCTAGCTCCCAGCAACCTCAAACTCCTGGGCTCAAGCAATCCTCCTGCCTCAGCTTCCCAAGTAGCTGGGACTACAGGCCTGCCCCACCACACCTGGCTAATTTTTTCTATTTTTATTAAAGATGGGATCTCACTGTTGCTGAGGCTAGTCTTGAACTCCTGATTTCAAGCTATCTTCCCACCTGGGCCTCCCAAAATGCTAGGATTACAGATGTGAGCCACCGTGCCTGGCCCCAAAGGTTTTATTGGTGTAACTTGTAGGACAGCTGCTTATTTCCATTAGCTTGCTCTTATCCGACTTTTTATATTTGCTTATCTAGACCTTGTTGGACCTTTACTGCATTATTACTTAGAGTTTGTTAAAGATTTAAATTCTTTGCCATTTTCTGAACTTCCTCTTAATGAAGCTTCCAAAGATAGTAATACTGATAGTTATTCTTGAAGTTTTTTTTCTCTGTTAACCTTATTTAAAGACTTTGGAGAATATTTCTAAAATTATTTGTTACACATTACTGAAATATATTTATTTTCTCCATATCTTATTTTTTAAAAAATAGAACCCAGTAAGGTAGTTTTGACAAAACCCAGTTATTTATACTTAAACACATTGACTGCCAAACTAGAAAAAAAAATATTTTTTCTCTGGGGCCATGGATTTTTATTAAAACAAAGCAATCGTTTCTAATTTGTTATTTTTTGTTGTTTTCTGTGTGTGAGTTATATGCAACGCAATCCTTGTTTTTAGAATTAATTTGTCAATATTAATTGTAACAATAAGAACATCATCAACAAGTAAGATTTTCAGGAACCAGCTGCAGAGTTTTGCTTCATGAGGCGCTGGGCTGAAAACTAGCCTGAGTTAAATACAGTTTTTAGGTATTTCTGTAGCACTTTCCTTAATACTTTAAATACTTGCTGTGAAATAAAGACTTTTAGAAATCTGCCTATTTATTTCTCAGAGCCTTAGCTGTGGGAAGATTTCCTAAAGGTATCTGAATATTAAAATGTTTTCTATCAAAGTTAGTATTCAATGAATTGATATTTATTTACTGAGCGCTTACTGTTTATGGTGCTGTGTTAGGCACTAATGATTTTTTTGAACAAATAAGACCTGGTTTCCCTTGTTAAGTATAATCTAGTTTGAAACGAGATGGTAAAATCCCATAGTATAGTCTGATGAGTGCTAAGATAGAGGCATATAGAAAAGTAATTGAGAATTAATGGGAATTTCCATAGCAAAAGCAACATGATAAAATTAGTGAGATAATGTTGAGAAAGTATAAACCTTTGAAGGAATTGTGGGGTAGTACAGTGTATTATGAGATGTGTTGGGAGATTGGAAAGCCTAAATTGTGGTGGTATTGCATACCCTAATAGTGAAGAGTTGGGATCTTATTCCCTATGAATTGGAGTGTCATTTGTGATTCCAAGGAATCTGAGTGACATTTTTAGCAGGTATACATTTGGATTGGATGGAAAACACACCAGAGGCAGGGTGACCAAGTAGGAGGTTGTTGGTATTGCAAGTAAGAGAGGAGATGAGAGCCTAAGAATGCTTAGGTATAAGATCAGAGGGGAAGGGAAGGACCAGATTCAAGATGATGATGATAATAACTTATAATTATTGATCTTCCTCCAATCTGCCAGGCACTGTGCTATGAATTTGACATGAGTTATCTCATTTAATTTTAATATTCACTACTGTAGGTACTCTTATGAACTCAGTTGTATAGATAAGGAACTGAGGCTTAGAAAGAGGAAGTCAAGGACCCAGGGTCATAGAGCTAGTGAATAGCAGATGCAGATGTGAACCAGCAGGCTGTCAAGAGGGAGAGTTGACTAGGCCCCAGATGAAGCACTATTGTGGTTTCTCACCTGAGTGACTGGGTGGAGGTCATGAACTGAAATAGGAATGAGGAAGGAAGAGTTGGTTTGTTAGAGGGAGAAGTCATTGTTTGCTTTGGAAAATGGAAATTTGTATGCAGAATACAGAGAGATTGCCTGAGTCTGAATCATGGCCCTGACACTTAGTAGCTCTGTGACCTTGACCAATTACCTAATCTTACTGTGCTTCAGTTTCCAATATGTGACATAGGAATAATAATGGTACTTACGAGATTGTTACGAAGATTAAACCAGCTACTCTATGTTCCTAGAGTGCTTGTAGTAGCACTACAGTAGTGATGCATAGTAATCAATCGCTGTAGGTGTTAGCTAAATCATCGTTATTATTATTCTATAAAAATCCAAAGGTCTATTTTGAGGGTGGATGAGGTAGTCAGTTTAAAACTCCCAGCACATTCCTTCCAGCAGGAATGTAAAGCCAGGGGGGATGATTTACCTGGATGGGCCTTTATAGTTGCTTTTAATGCAGCCTCAGTATAACCACAATGTCTCAGAATTTCCATCCTTTCAGGGTCAGACACAGGTTCTTACCTTAGATATCTCGTTTGTTTTAGGAAAAATGAACTACTTGTTGAAAGGCTTAAGTTTGATATATTTTGTTAGGGTGGAAAGCCTAGTAGGTGCTCATGGCGCGGGTGGAGAGACCGAAGCAGAAAAGTGAGATCCTCTTAGAGAGGTAGGGAAATGACTCAGTTTCCCCATTACTTGACTTCCCCTTTGTGGGCCACCAAATGTTAGGGTGGAAAGCCTAGTAGGTGCTCACAGCATGGGTAGAGAAAGATTTCTTATGCGGAGATTAAGATATGAAAGTAAAACAGTTTATTTTGTCTTTTTAGAAGGATAGAAAGAATGAGAGAGTGAACGAAGGAAAGGGGGGGGGAAGAGAGCAGGGAGATGGCATGGCATCCCAAAGAAAGAAAAGGGGGTACCAGCAGCGAGGCCAGGTGGCTCACTGATTTTAATGGGGATGAAGAGAAAAAGAATAGTGATGGCTTTTAGTGGAGAACAAAAGCGGCAGCAGGTAGATAACAAAAACTGCAAGGATGTCAAAGTCCAAGACTTGGTTTCCTGCCTTTCCTTGGAGAAAGGATTATCACAGGAGATGTGACTGTGTCCTGGAGATGTGGTTGAGGCTGTAGCTCTTCTCCTGGTGTTTACTCAGGAACTCTGTAAAAGGCAGATTCTCAAAAAACAATTTTGAAAGAGAGAGATTTACATTTCTTTTTCATCCATTCAGCTCTTTTCAGAAGTTGTGCAAAACAGAACTCCCGCAGGGTTCCTGTTAGTGAGAGAACTCACAGAATTGATCTTTAACTGTTACTGGGGAAATTGCGGGATTAGGTTATTTTCCTGTTATTTTTGCAAGGCCACCCCTTTCAATTTTGGTGTGACTACCTCTGAATTTTTGTTAAAAGTTTGCCTTGCTACCCTGTGCGTGGGTTTCCTTTATTTCCTGGGCAGCTTTTTCATACATGCAGCCAGAGTAACCCCTCTTCCCTGGGCAGCTGCAGGTTTCAGGGCAGGTAAAATGGGGAGTTAACCAAGGGGGCTTGGGGAGAGGCGATGGGAACAGGCGGTGTTGTTTGTTGACACCCTGAAATATGGAAAAAAAAAAAAAAAGTAGTGAGTACAGTTTTGGTGCCATTGCTTTCTTAGATTTCTACCCTCCTCCCCAAACTACTGCTCTTTTACATTTTTTGAGTTTTCTTTATTTCAGCAGCCCAAACAATTCTACATAAATTGAAAATATTTCGTTGAACACATTTTTCTACTTTGACTTAGCCTAAATTCATAAAACAGAATAAACGTAGGAACAGTGTATAATCATTTATTTCCATAATCACTGATTAAGGATTATTATAGTCTCCCATTATTAATATGGAACATCTAGGTCAGAGCCAACTTTACCCCTGTAATACTGAAATTCTAATTAGAGCTGAAGGTGTTACTTCTTGTTAAAATGTAAATACTTCTCTCTTGGAGGAGCAGCATTTTTTTTTTCCAGGTCATTTACTTCTTGGTATAAATTAACAATGTGGAAACGTATGGGAAAAGGTAACATGAAGCTGTAGAACACTTTGGGAAGTTTAGGGCAGCACGAAGGTTGTGGTGCTTGAAGGGGTGAAAACTGCGTAAGACATAGAGGCAGGGTCTCTGCCTGATTATAGTTGTAGTTAGTGCCAGACCTAATCGCTAAAATGCTCTGACAGGTAGCATTCTGAAAGACATAGTTTGGCTGTTAGAAGTCTGAAAAATTTCATGCAATATTAGGAAAAACATTGGATAGGAATCTGTAGACCTAGCTGTTAAGTCCTCTAACTTTTGGGAAATCTCTTAACCTCCATCTGCCTTAGTGTTATTATCTATAAAATATTGAGGGAGATAAATGGGAGATTAATAACCCAGAGGACATTTAACTCTCTGAATGTTGATTATGGAGTAGATTCTCATTTTAAAATAATTTTTTTTTCTTTTGAGACAGAGTCTTGCTCTGTCACCCAGGCTGGAGTGCAGTGGCATCATCATAGCTCACTGCAACCTCAAACTCCTGGGCTCAAGTGATCCTCCTGCCTCAGCTTCCCAAGTAGCTGAGACTACAGGTGTGTACCACCATACACTGCTAATGTTTTCTATTATTAGTAGAGACGGAGTCTCAGGGTGGTCTTGAGCGCCTGACCTCAAGCAATCCTCCCACCTTGGCCTCCCAGAGTGCTAGGATTACAGGTGTGAGCCACCATGACTGGCCTAAAATAATTTATTAAATGCAAATTCTGGCAGTTTTCTTTTATCGGCAGTCAACTTGTTACCTCAGTGTTAGTTGAAAAAGTTTGTTTGTTGCAGTTACTGCTCTTTTTTTTGAGACATAGTCTCGCTCTGTTGCCCGGGCTAGAGTGAGTGCCCTGGCGTCAGCCTAGCTCACAGCAACCTCAAACTCCTGGGCTCAAGCAAATCTTCTGCCTCAGCCTCCCGAGTAGCTGGGACTACAGGCATGTGCCACCATGCCCGGCTAATTTTTTCCTGTGTATTTTTAGTTGTCCAGCTAATTTGTTTCTGTTTGTTCAGTAGAGACGGGGTCTCGTTCTTGCTCAGGCTGATCTCAAACTCCTGAGCTCAAATGATCCACCCGCCTCTGCCTCCCAGAGTGCTAGGATTACAGGCGTGAGCCACTGCACCCAGCCTGCAGTTACTTCTTATCAATGATTGTGTTCCAAATGCTTATTTCTAAGATGGTTGTTTAGAATGCAGATTGCCCTTACAGTGTTTTTTATACATATATATACACACACACACATATAATATATACATATATATAACACTACATATGTACATATATTATTATATATATGTGAGAGTGTGTGTGTGTGTGTGTGTATAGTGTTTAAATCCTTAGGACTTGTCTTCTCCAGGTCATTTAAACTACAGTATACCTAAGTGTGGCATTGAGAGAGAGGACCCTGGGAAGAAGGCCTGAGATTACCTCATCAAATTTAACTGGCCTACTGTTTGCATCACTTACTGCTACCCTACTTTTGGAGCTCTTTCCCCAGGTCATCGGAGCCACTGCCAATGACTTGGAGGTGCAGGAATCTCCTCTCCCTCGCCTGGCAGGCAGGGTACTGGGGGAGAGTGGGGCAAAATATGTTAATAGCAATTCAAGTTGGAACTCTCAATTCATTTTCCCATGGAGGCATGGGTTGTCACTCAAACTAGTATCTGTAGTCCAAAGCCTTAACATTTCCTTCCTGAAGCTGTGCTCAGTGTTAGCATCTAAGGAGCTGGAGACCACAATCCCTAACTTCATGAGAATGTATGACATCCTGACTTGCTGTCAGAGGCTCTTTAATGCACAATTCGGAGAATCAGGTTCAGTATTTGTCAAGAAGGGCTTGGGCTGTAAACAACTGCTGTCATTTCTTTTGAAGTTAATTGGTTCAATGCACGTTGAATATGCTCCCAAATATGATGAATTGTCAGTAATTATGGGATTGTGATTTGTCTTACATAAGATTTCAGTTTGTGAAACCATTTACCATATTGCTAAAGTGGTTTTTATGAATTCTCTTGTTCAGTTATTTAATTTAGAAGTTTGTGAAGGTATTATATCCTTTCTTTACCTGCATTTTAAATTCCAAGAGGAATTTTATAACACAAAGCCCATTAAAATATATTTTAATTTTTCATATGCAGTGCCTACCAAATTTGGCTTCAAATTTCTCAAGAGTGTATTTATTATCCACTATGAAATAGACTATAAAGGTGCTTAAATTAATAAATATATGGTGTGTAAATAATATTCCTAGTGAGCTTTTTGTTTGAAATCTTTAGTTGGGAATCATTCTGATGTTTATTGCTTAACACATCTAGTATTGACCAAAAGGTTGCATGGTAAAACTTAGATTAACAGATATTCCCTTGGTTAAAAATTATATAATTTAATTGAACTGATATACTTTAGCTTATTCTTTAAAGAGAATTCTGTTAATCTGAGCAAGGTCGGTTCCTCCCTCCCACCCCCGCCCCTTTTCCACACTCCAAGTTTCCTACATTTCAGACGTATAGCTCTATACTGTAGTTACAAAAGTTTGTAGAGAGAGATTTTAAAAATCTTGTTTCCAAGTGTACAGATTGCAATCTAGTGGATTTGAGTAAAGGCTCTAGATAACATTTAGGGTAGTATTTAGTGTTAAGGAAGCTCCTTTGCCCATTGTCTAATTTTTAATTAACCTGACAGAAGAAGAAAGGCCATGTCTAAACTTGGTTATCTTAGTTCTAGTTAATTAGATCCAAAAATACATAACTCCGAGACAACTGGGATGGGAATCTAGAGACCTAAGCAGTTCTCTGACTTTGGACCTGTGAGCCTCAGTTATTGTCATCTGTAGGATGTGGGTTTAGAGAATGTGTTATCTAAACTTTCTGCCACTGTGAAAATGTATGATTCTAAGTCGTTAATGTTCATTCTCTTATTCATGTGATTTATAAAATGGTATAAATGGTGTTAATACTACTATCCTTTTTTCCTACTAAAGTTTTTGATTTTTACTGATGCATTATAAAGAATATATGAGATCTTTGAGAAAGTTGTTAATCAGTCTATCATCAATATATATTGAACTCTGGAGAGATGGGATTTAGCATAGTTCAGTCCATGTCAACCAACACTTATTTTCAAGAAGGCTGCTTCAATCATGGCAGATTTTGATTCAACAAAATTTATTGAGCGCTTATTATTCTATACATTATTTTGTTTAATTGTCATAATAACTGATTTATTGTGGTCTTCTCTTTGGCACTTAATAACATTTCTGGAAAATATTCTTTCCAGTGGTAATTTCTCTAATACTATCATAATTGAGAAAATTAGGCAAGCACATAGTGTTACTTTAAAAGGGAATTTATCAGCATTTTTGGCATTTGGTGAAAGATTAGGAACTGAGTCTTTCAGGTATTAGTATTTGATGAGGAAAAATTATGCTTTCTTATCAGGCTATAAGAATAAAGTTCATTATTATAACCTTTTTATTGTCTTTTCCTTTTACTTCTTTTTTTCTGTGGAAACCACAAGGCAGGAAAAAAGCAGAAAATGTGGATACTCTCTACTTTTATTTTCGATGCTTCCTTGAAAACTGCATTATAAAGCATGACAGCTTTCTTCGTGCTGTTCTGGAGAAAGGTTGCCATGATCTTTTTTTCCTGCAGATGGCACTCTCTGTTGTAATGTGCTCAGCTAGTGCTGAGCATTTAAATAGAACTATAAAATTTGCCAGCAGTTTATTGACATTATGTAATCTCTTACAATTCACATAGCAACTCTGTGGGGTAGACATTTTATGGAAGAGGAAGCCAAACATCACGCAGCTCTATGTGACTGGCTAGTAATTGCTGGATTCCCGATCTGCTGCCTCTGGGTCCCTCGATTTCCTCACCGTCATGATGCCTACTCTGTGTATATTCAACTATTCAGAACAGATTCAGAAACTAGCAAAAATAGAATGAGTAAGCATACTAATACATACTTATTGAATTGTTTATTTAATAAATAATGGATATTGGTTGAATTAATGAATTCATGAAAAAGGGAAAGGTGGCACAATGGATGCCTTTCCCTTCTTATCACTGTGGCCACGGGCTATTTGGTATTTCTTGAGGTAGAAACTCGGCAACCTAGGGACCACTTCTTGCCCTGGTGTTAAGCTTGAGATTTTATTTTCAATGGTAAGTATAATGTCTTTGGTAGCACTGACTAGAATGCAGAAGTGACGGCACATTTAAAAATGCCATTGAGCCAGGCATGGCATGTGTGCCTGCTGAGAGGCTGAGGTGGGAGGCCTGCTGAGAGGCTGAGGTGGGAGGATCGCTTGAGCCCAGGAGTTCAAGGCTGCAGTGAGCTATGATTGTGCCACTGCATTCCTGCCTGGGTGATAGAGCGAGACCCTATCTTTAAAAAAAAAATGCTGTTGTATGAGAGGCAGCCCTGCAAGTGAAGAATATATGTGGTTATGACTTGGTGTGAGGGGCAGGTTTGGTAGTTCTATAAATCAAAAAGATAAATGTGTAAAAGTCCACAAGATTGAGGGTGATAGCTTAATTCTGTGATCTTTTAGGTGGATAATAGATTGTGGAAATTAATCACAGAACCAGAACAGAGCTAGTCAAAGTCATCTATCCAAATGTCTGCAGGAAGCCTTAATAAAAGCAGAGCCACTGTTGACTGACTTCATTGACTATTTCATATCCAGAAGGTAAAGGAAATAATCATGGGAGCCAATACCGTGAGCCCAACTTTTACCTAATTTTGACTGTGATGGCTCGATTAGACAAGTTAATGTATTAAAATTAATAATAGGAATCCTGAGAGAAAGGCCATGCCATTCATTCAACAAATGAGTTAAACTGAATGCCTTCTGTGTGCCAGGTACGGCACTAACATGCTGGAGATTTAGCAGTAAATACAACAGACAAAATCTCTGTCATTAAGGAGCTTTCATTTTTAAGAGCTTACAATGATCTGTTGTCCAGAAAAACTAGCCTTGTACTTCCTTAGCTGCAATGACCTTAACGTTCACTTTAGACATCTACTTGCGAGACCACACTCTGGATATTGCCATCTGGAATTGCTTGTTTCGGAAATCTAGAAGTTATGACATCCTTCATTCCCACATTGTCTATTCTTTAATCTTATAGAGATCCATGCTTCCT
This sequence comes from Lemur catta, assembly GCF_020740605.2. NCBI lineage: Eukaryota > Metazoa > Chordata > Mammalia > Primates > Lemuridae > Lemur > Lemur catta. The sequence goes on along the minus strand of NC_059152.1, from coordinate 9,347,398 downwards.
TGATTACCTGAATTTTTTCCTTGTTTGTCAGTATTTGCCTGGCCTTGTTCTTTTTCCTACCCAGTCTGTATAGTATTTTTTAACCATAATTTTGACTGTTCACTTGTACCCGTGGGTCCCTTTCACTTATGATTCTGCTGCCTCCACCCACCAAAACTCGCGTTTCTAAATCAGTCGTACAATCTACATTGTCTACTATTAGACCCAAGCAGCTGAATCCTGCTGGAGAATCTCAAATATCTGAGAAAGTTGATATCACCGGAAATTCATGGTTTTCAGCCTCTGCGGAGCTCTCAGCCCACCAGTAAATTCTTTTATTTGTCCTAAGTCACTACTTTATCCCATTTGGCTATTCTAGCAATAATTATTCTAAATAACTTAGCCCTCACCCCTAATCCCTAGACCCCTCTCTCAGCAGACAATCTTGACTGTTACTTGAGTAAAAAAATTGAGGCTGTCATTCTTGAGCTCCCTGTTTCTGGCCACCCATGTGTTAAGTTTTCTATATCTTCAATTAACCTTGCCTCCTTTCCCTCAGCTGCAGAGAATGATGTGTCCCCTACTGCTTACCCTGCTCCCAGCCTAACCTCTTTACCTATACCCTCAATCCAGTCTTCACTTATATCCTCTGAGAACTTTGTCCTTCTCTCATTCCTTCTCTTGCCCCTGTCTTCAATGTCTTCTCCTGTGCTGGCTGCAGTGGTATGCCAGAAAATTGGCTCTCTTGGGGAAAGAAACAAAAAAGACCCTGATGTGTATAGCATTTGCCCATTTCCATCGTGTAAATACTGCCCCTGTGACTGATTTTTAGCTCCCAGATGCCTCTGATTTTGGGAAGAAGTGCACATAATCAGAACTAATAGGAGTTGGGTGGCCACACCACCAGCCAGCTCCTTTCTTATAGCCTTAAAAACATGCCCAGGTTATCCCAATTCTAAAACAAACCAACCAATCAAAAACAAATAATTATAAAAAAAAACAAACCCTTCTTTGACCTATGGCCTCTTTTTCTAGGTCCTATTTTCTCTTTTTCTTTTCTAATCTTACCGTGTCAGGGGAGTCTATACTTGCATATTTCCTTTTTCCATCTGGCATTGGAAACCATGGGGTGGGGCTGAGGATGATTGTTAAGAAGGTTTACATTTTGAGCACTGCTGAGATTAGAATGAAGGGCATAGTGGATTTAGTCTCAGTAGTCACAGCAAAGAAGTTGGTCACTGCCTAACGGACAGAGGACTCAGCTCACCTGACACGGGGTGGTTTTGTCCTGACAGCAGACTCTGCACACATACCTTGGCTCTTTTCCTGGTATGTACTTCCCAGGTGGCAGTACCATGTATCCAGTTAACCAAGCTAATATTCAAAGAGTTGTCCTGATACCCCTTCCTCTCATTTCCCATTCTAAGTCATCACCAAAATTGCACTCATTTTAACTCCTGGATAGTTATTAAAATTGTACCATTCTTGCTCTAGAAAAAGATCTTCTCACCTTTTGCTTGGGGTATAACACCGGTTCCAAATTGGTTTTCCTACAGCTAGATTTTCTTCCTAAAATCTGTCTTCCATATTGCCAATGGAATAATCTATCTGCTCAATTTTGACCATTCCACTCACATGTTTAAAATAACTCATGGGCTTCCTATCACCTGTAGCAATGGTTCTCATCCCTGATTTTTTGTCAGAATCACCTATAAAGCTTGTTAAAAATGCTGATGTTTGGATCCCACTACAGGTTTAGTGGATTAGAGTCTGTATATGGTGGGGACCAGACAAATTCTATAGATGATTCTGAGGAGCCCATATATTAAGGGCCAAGGTTCCTAGCATAGTGTACAAAGCCTTTCACCCTCTGGTCTTTGCCTACCACTCCCTCCATCCTCGTTTTTCCTGTTTCTCATTTTGCAGTTGTGATACCAAACTTATTGTAATTTCCTCAGTGACTTAACTTGAACTGCTCTTTCTGTCTGTAATGCTTTTCTCCCCTCCTTTTCTCCTTTGCCTGTACAACTTCTACTTCATGAAGCTTCTTTGACCTCTCGAATTGGGTTAAGTACCCGCCTTAGCAGTACATGGTACTGTGTGTGTTGGTTTGCCTTTGCCACCATAGTGTGATCTTCTTGAGGGCAGAGACTGAAATTACTTTTGCATTTTGTATTTTTAGTGTCTAGTACAAAGTGAGCGTTTCGTAAATGACAGCTAAATGAATAAATAATAAACAGGAAGAAGAATATGGAGCAAAGCCAGAATGTAGAGTATTGGAATACAGAATTCCTAAAGTTCAAAGGAAAGATAGATAAGATGCTGTGGGATACAGTCTCTTCAAGGGAAAGTGGTTGTAAGGTGATCAAAGACAGAATCTTTACTGAACAATTGCAAATAACATGTGAAGAAAAGGCAGAGGTAAAGTGACCATATGAACTGGTTTTAAAATAACACATGCAGAAGAAAAGATATGGAACATACACACACACACACATACACACATATAAAATAGGAACACAATCCTAGTAGAATAATGAGCTGCCATTTTGAAAAAGGTTGAGGCTAACCTTTTATATTTTGTATGTATAGAATGAAAATGACAAATAAATAGTAGATTCTTATTAACAAACTGATCCAATAATCAGACATAGAGAATCAATGAAAACTCCTCAGCTTTTGTTTTGTTTCTGTCTTCTTTGACATGAAAAGTGATCTTACACACAGACTAACAAAAGTGGAGGTAATAAAAATTGTGTGAGAATATTGAAGTCCAAGACTGGGGAGGAGATTGTACCAAAACCTCTAGATGTTCTGAATTAGTTCACATCTCAAGATCAGATTCTGAGAAGATTTGTTAATGTCATTGCCAAACTAGTAATCTTTGAGTTATTATGATGAAATGTGAAAACTTGTAGAAGACTGTGGAGGAATGAAGTTCTAAAATTTAAAAAAATTAGAATGTAGATTCTGTAGATTTTAGTAAACTTGATTTTACCTCTGCAAAGTACTCTAGAGATCATTTAAAAAGATTTACAGATACTTACAGAAGGAAAAGATGAGCAATAAAGGTTATGTAGGTTCTCTAAGAAGATTTCATTCCAGGTAACCCAGTTTCAACTTTTGACAGTGTACTAGCTGCAGTGTATCTAGACTTCCATAGGGAATTTGACAGTCTACCATTCTATCCTTGGGAACACCAGGGAGAATTGGATTATATTATGGGCACGATTGTTGAACAGTGCAATTCAATTTTAGTTTATTTACTCATTGGCAGCCTAGTGGGAAGTCTCTTATGGGCTGCTGGTTTTGACCCTAGTACACTCATCAGTTTAACACCTTCTCCCTGGTTTTCACACTCAGCTAGTAAATAAACTTGCTGTTTATTTCACCAAGAAAATAGGAGCACCTGAAAAGAACTTCTTGGTCCTCCCACTGCCAAATATACTAATCTTCCTACATCTGTACTCATATACTCTGACATCCTTCTTATTTCATTAGATGAACTGTCACTTTCCCTCCACATGTACATTTGATCTCTTCATTTTGACTACACATTGTTCTTGGGATTATCTCTTCTCATTTTAGTTTTTCATCAATCTTTCTTTCTCTATTGGAGAAACGTGCTCTATTTCAGCTTACAAGCATGCTATTATATTATTGTATAGTATCAATCGTTATTTTTTAAAACCTCACTTATCTCATGTCCACCTCAAGCTCTACTACCCTTTCTTGCATGCCTTATTGCAGAACTTGTCAAAAGCGCTGTCTAAATTGCTTGCCTTCATTTCCTTACCACTCTTTCCCACTCCACTAAGACCATTCTTCGAAAAGGTTGTCAGTAACTTCCGTGTTGCTAAATCCAGTGGTCAATTCCAAGTCTTCATCTTACTCAACCTCTCAGCAATATTTGATAACCATTGATCATTCTTTCCTGTTTGAAGCTTTCTTCACCTGATTTCTGGGTGACACCACTCTCCTGATTTTTCTCCTACCTCACTTGCTGTCCCTTCCCAGTCTCCTATGCTGGGTATTCCTCTTCTCCCTGCCTCAGTCATGCTAAGCCCAGGGTTCAGTCCTAGAACCTCTTCTCTGCTCCCTTTACATTCATTATCTAGGTCCCCACTGTTCATTATGGTAGCCACTAGCCTCCTGTGGCTTTGTCTGCTGTATTGGATAGCAGAAATTATGGAATAGTCCCACCATCTCCGAAAACCCTGTTGGACAGCACTGCTGTGGGTTATTTCATCCGTCTAGTCCCATGGCTTTAAAAATATATCTACATGCTAATGATTCCCAGATTGATTCACCAGTTACAGTTGCCTCGCCTGAATCAACTGCCTAGTTAATATCTTTTACTTGATTTCTAACAGACCTGTCACACGTAGCATAGCTCAGAATGAACCTTATTCCGCCCCCCCCAACCTGCTGCTCTGTCAGTCTTCAGTCAGTAAACAGTACTATTCTCCACACAGAATAAAAACCCTGTAGTCGTGTTTTTTGGAGCAGGGGTCAGGGAGGAATGAGAGAAGGACCTCCATTCCTGGGGAGAAACAGTTCCAGGGGAACATTTCTATTTCCTCTTTCCACACCTTACTTTAGTTCCTGAGATGTAGGAGTGAGTGACTTTTCTCAGTCTTTCTTTGTAGTCGTTTTTGACTTCCCTTTTTCTCTTTTACTCAGTGTCTACTGCATCAAGCATGCGTTTATCTCAGTGCCACGGAACACGCTTTGCCAGATGCCCACAAGGCCCATTTATTTATTCCATTCAAGTTTTGCTCAAGTATTACCTTTTCCAGCCTTCCTTGTCCACCCTATCTAAAGTAACATTCCTATCACTCTGTACCCTTATTCTGTTTTACTTTTTTCATAGCACTTAACACTACTTAACGTTATAATATGTTTGGTTTTTTATCTGTCTCTATCCCACCAAAATCCATGAGGGTAGGGATTTTGTTTTTATTCTATACCCAGTGGCTAAAATACTAGCTGGTGTATAGTAAATATGCAATAAATATTTGTCAAATTAAATGGCATATTGAAATTTCTGATGATATAAAACTAGGAGGTATAGCTAATACATTAAATTGGGGTCTTTTGGTGTATATATTTCTTTTATTTTTGACTGTTCATATTTTACATTTTACCAGTCACTTTTTGAGAGAAAGTGAAACCTATTATTTTTCTGAGAAGGTCATTTATATGATTATAAGCATTTGTTACTATGTTTTTCACTTACGGTAAGTGTTAAGAATATAAAAATTCTAGGTAGGCTGACGCCACAGCACTCTAGCTCGGCTAACAAAGTGAGACTCTGTCTCAAAAAAAAAAAAAATTCTAAGACTATATTTGGGGCAAGTTTTATTGCAACATTGTAACAATTGTTATATTAGAAATTAACAGTATAGTAATAATTTTGAATTTAAAATTTGGGATTATAGCTATAAAAGGCAAAAAGTAATAAGACAGGGTCCCTGACCTTAAGGAATTTGAGGCCGGGCCCAGTGGCTCACGCCTGTAATCCTAGCACTCTGGGAGGCCAAGGCGGGTGGATCGCTCAAGGTCAGGAGTTCGAGACCAGCCTGAGCAAGAGCGAGACCCTGTCTCTATGAAAAATAGAAAGAAATGATTTGGACAACTAAAAATATATATAGAAAAAATTAGCCAGGCATGGTGGCACATGCCTGTAGTCCCAGCTACTCGGGAGGCTGAGGCAGGAGGATCACTTGCACCCAGGAGTTTGAGGTTGCTGTGAGCTAGGCAGACACCACAGCACTCTACCTCGGGCAACAGAGTGAGACTCTGTCTCAAAAAAAAAAAAAAAAGGAATTTGAGACCTGAGGGGTAAGGCAGTCACATAGGTAAGTAACCCTAGGGTGCATCTATGTACTTTGGAAACAGAGGCAGTGATAGAGATACATGTGTATGTGTGTGTATCTATAAATAATGTCATAAGGTCATCTTTATTAAAAATATATCTATATTTCCAGACGTTCTGGATACTTAGTATAACCTAGGGTGATAAAGAAAATAGATGTGTAAGTGGTGATGGCAGAGTCAAGGAGGGCACGGATGACTGTGCTGGCTGTTAGAATTGTGATCTTGGATAAAATGAAACTCCATGGATATCTAAGCCAGACTTTGGAGAATACAGAGATAAAGAAGCCATGCCAGTTTAAGAGCATTAGAGAAATCCCTCGGCTTGGCCTAGAAAATGTCCTTCCATAAGAGTGAGAAACAAACAGATCTAGTTGACTGTCAGCTCGCACTTGTAATGGCCACACTGAGTTAGCTGGACTCATTTTAGCATTGCAGGGTAGGTGGCTCTACCTTGTGGTAGTCCAAGCTATAGGGTGCTAGTAGTCAGAGCAATTAATGCCATCTTTAAGCTTGTAATTTGACTGATAATTTCTCCTTCCATAATTTTAGAGTTAGAAAATACATGCATGATTTCAGTTAGTTCAGGAGGCAGCAGGAACGTGTGTTAACGCTCCATTCCAGGGCTGTTCCATTTGGTTGAGCAGTTGGTGCACTGGTTACTAGTGCTCTGCCAGTGGAGTGAGTGGTAAGACTGAAATCTAGGCTGCGCTTTGATAGCGGTGAACCCCGATGTGGAGCTGCACCCACCAGAAAAGGATGCTTTTTTCCCCTAATTCTTGCAAAGCCCTGTGTAGTCCAACACAGCCTGTCCCTTTCCCTGCTTGGTTTATCCTCAAGTGCCTAAAATAATACATGGTATAAGAACTGTTTGCCAAGCTGAAAGGAACTCAAGACAGTTCTCCAGAGATGAGCATTCTGAAGCAATTAAGGACACTCTGATTTAAAAACTTGTGATGCCAAATAAACCCTCATGTTTGCCTCTATGGTAAAGAAAAATTTTTCATGTTTCTTCCTGATAAAAGCTACAGAGAAAAGGAGAACAGATAACTATAGAGGAGCATCTTGTTGTTATCCACCAAGTAGCAATTTGTCCCTTAGTATTCTAGAAGTAGCCTTCATTGTATTGTATACAAAAGATTAATTCATTTAAAAGATTCAATAAGGGTATGAGATTTGGTAGTAATTAACAAATCATTGTTTGGTTTTAGTATTTTCAGAATTCTCATATATACTCAAATACCTTTTACCCTGACAGGAGAGTAAAAACTTTATTTTACCTAGGAACTTTGACTTGAAGACCTTTTTTCTTGGTAGTATATAGATGATATTCCACTGTCTCCTACATTGGCAGTTGCCAACCTTTTTGGCACCGGCAGCTGGTTTCATGGAAGACAGTTTTTCCACGGACAGGGAGGGTGCTGGGGTTTCAGGATGACTCAAGTGGATTACGTTTATTGTGCAGTCAAGCCTCTCTGCTAATGATAGTCTGAATTTGCAGCTGCTCCCCAGTGCTAGCATCACCGCCTCAGCTCCACCTCAGATCATCAGGCATTAGATTCTCATAAGGAGCTCGCAACCTAGACCCCTCGCTGCGCAGTTTACAGTAGGGTCCGTGCTCCTATGAGCATCTAATGCCCTGGCTGATCTGACAGGAGGTGGAGCTTATGGGGTGATGGAAGTGATGCGGAGTGGCTGTAAATACAGATGAAGTGTAGCTCACTTGCCAGCTGCTCACCTCGCTGGTACTGGTCCACAGCCCTGGGGGTTGGGGACAACAGGCCTAGATTTCAGTGTTAAGAAGATTGATATTGTTATGATTCTCCTTTGCACTTAACTTATGATTTACCTGGAGGTTGTAAGTTAGGAGTTGGGACAGGAAGGGTAGAGAGCTATGATTAAGTTGCTTTGTTTGGATCACTATGTTCCTTCCAAGACTCTCTCTCTCAGGACTCAATTCTTGAAGGTAGGCATTCTTTTTAGTGTGCTCTTGAGATTTTAAAAAGTTTGTTGCCTGTTTCATACATCACGTATGAAGACAGGCCATGATTTTTATGTCAGAACTTTATGTTAAAATTATTTGTGGTTTACTATTGTCATTAATATGTTTTTCTTTTTTTTTTTTTTAATAGGTGAAGCTTTTCTTCTAAGAATGTTTGTTTCATCTAGTTTATAAGCCCAAATTATATAGACTCTAAATGTTACAGGAGTGTTGAAAGACTGGTAAGTATGTAATGTGATAAATATTAGCAGTCAAAATGCTTGATTCAGTTAAAGGCTTTAAAAACTACATAGTAATGTGACATTAATTAAACCCCAAAGTAAAAACAGCTAACTTTTTCTTAGTAGATGTGGATGTATGTAGACTGTGGTTTATTCATACAATAGTATATCGCACAGTAGTTTAAAGGAATGGTCATAACCTTGAGAGGGAAAGGCAAAGTTATAAAAGGATACATACAGTATACTATTTATATAAATTTTTAAAATTGTTAAAATAATACTGAATTTTTTTATAGATATAAACATGTGAGAAATATAAAAATGGGAATGAAAAACACCAGCTAGGGAATGGTAAGAGGTGTGGGTGTGGCTTTCATGTAGTATAAGCTTTGATTTCTTTCTTTTTCGTTTTTTTGAGACAGAGTCTCACTCTGTTGCCCTGGCTAGAGTGCTGTGGCGTCAGCCTACCTCACTGCAACCTCAGACTCCTGGGCTCAAGTGATCCTCCTGCCTCAGCCTGCCGAGTCACTGGGACTACAGGCGCATGCCACCATCCCCAGCTAATTTTTCTATTTTCAGTAGAGACAGGGTCTCATGCTGGTCTCGAACTCCTGAGCTCAAGCAATCCTCCCACCTCGGCCTCCCAGAGTGCTAGGATTACAGGCATGAGCCACTGCACCTGGCCAAGGTTTGATTTCTTTACACACACACACACACACACACACACACGCGCGCACACACACACACACACACTTTCTCTGTCTCTCTGACCTGAATGTACCATAATGTTAATACTTGCTAGATCTGGGTGTTATAACCTCATGTTATATATTCCTTGTTTCCGGGTATTTGAAATATTAGAAAAAATTTAAAGAAATTACCATGTAATCATCTTTTCAGTTGGCATTCAAAATGGCTGAAAGGCACTCAACTAAATTCACCATTCCTGTTAGGAAGAAATGAATACTTCTAATGTGCCCCCTGCACCCCAATTAGTGTCGTTCTATTACTGCTAACTAATGTAGTTAGAGGAATGGAAATTGTATGTATATTGGATAGGAGAATTTAGAATTTTTGTTATTTGTAGATTATAGGGTATTATATCTGGGAAATAAAAAAACCCAAGAAAGTTCAGTAAGAAGTTTAGATATATGATTGCTATATCAAAATAAATCCATTTCCTATATGTCTGCTACATACCAGTTTTATATCTTAATTAGAATATATAGCCAGTTGTGCTGGCTCACGCCTGTAATCTTAGCACTTTGGGAGGCCAAGGCAGGAGGATCACTGCTTGAGGCCAGGAGTTGGATACCACCCTGAGCAAGAGCGAGACCCCAGCTCTACAAACAGTAGAAAAATTAGCCAAGGGTGGTGGTGGGCACCTGTAGTCCCAGCTACTCAGGAGGCTGAGGCAGTAGGATTGCTTGAGCCCAGGAGGTTGAGGTTGCAATGATCTGTGATGACACCATTGCACTCTAGCCCATGTGACAGTGGGAGACCTGTCTCAAAAAAAAAAAATTAAAGTATATAATGGAAAATAAAATCCTGTTCAGAATAAATGGCAAAAAGTATAAAACATGTTGGAATAAACCTAATAAGAAATGTGTAAAAACTACTCTATGAAGTAACAGCAATTTCTACTTCAATTAAACAATGAGGTAAATGTGCAAGTAGCGTAAGGGTGTTCCTTGCAGCTTTGTTTATAATAATGAAAAGCTAGAAGTAATCTAAATATTCAATAATAAGAGATTGGCTATGCAGTTATGTACATCTATACTAAAATGAAATATATGTAATATATACATGTAGTAGAATGCTCTGCAGCATTAAAGAGTAAGAGCTTATGGGAAAAGTTTTTCAAAATATTGAAATGAATCAAACAAGTAATAGATTATATATAACATCCTTTTCATGTAAACAAGTATGTATTTTTTTGTACCTTTTTAAATTGGGAAGAACATAATTTCCGTATATATTATAATGCTTTTTACTGATTTGGCATCTTGTGCTTTTAGAAAGTGGGATGGAAATATTTCTTCATTAATTGCCTAAAACTTCATGTTCATTTCCATTATCTTAATTTCTAGAAGATAGGCTCTAATTATAACCATAATTTTTTGATTTTTCACATTTTTACTATTTCTGAAACTTCAGCATGTCTTGTAATGGATGGCTCTGTCAGGAGGTGGCACCTGTGAAGTAGTTGGCCTTGCCCGCTCCTAAGTGAACCAGATTGTAGATGTTCACATTGTTAGCATTTCAGTTGACTTCTGTGCATTGCTGGTACTATACCTGCTAAGGTTTCAATGTTTTCCTGGTTGTTTTCTGAAATTTTTTTTGCCAATCTCATTTGGAAAGACCAAGGAAGCACCAGCATAAAAACTTACAGAATGATGTTAGCAGTTTTGGAAGAAAATCTCAGGAATGATAGTGCAGTTCTCTTAAGAAATGCTACATTGTGGATGGTCTTGATGGTCAGAAGGTGATATTGTAGGGAAATTCTATGTGATAAGAAAGCATTATGTCATAGTTTAATTGGCAGTGTTTTTTTCTTTTTTAGTGCTGTACTAAATAATTATGTATCCTAAAATCAGTAACAGGGTAGGTGACATGTTAAAGTTGGATAAATATAAATTAGGTTATTTGATTTATTGAATAACTTTACTTTATGAAAGCTCATAAAGAACCCATATTATATATAACAGGTTATTGCTGCATTTCAGAATAATGAGGGATGTACTTTTTTATACTTTTTTGTCTTTTTCTTAGTGGTCAAAAATATTAAAAATAAATGATATTTGTTATACTAAGAGGGAACTGTTATTGTAATACTACCTAGAATTCTGGTGGGAATGCAGGAATTAAACTATCAGGCCCTAGAATGAGAAGGAACCAAGGTAGTATTAGGAATTCTCTGGTTTTTCCCTTTCACGTTTATCTGCTTCTTTTTGCATCCTATTGGTTCATTTTTACCCAGTTGGCTGCTTCTGAGCTTCACCTACTTCCTTTATAAAGACCACCACAGGCCCATCTCCATATAAGCTTTCAGCACATCAGCTGTGTCCCTTTAGTTTAAATTCCTGAGAGAGAGAAAGGAAACCTGATTGGTTCAATTCCTCTTTGCAAGCTGTACTAATACCAGTCACATCTGTGACCAGCATGTATTGTGGCTGCTTCTGAACCAGATGTGTTTCAATTCATCAAGGCCCAGAGCCTGACTCTGGCCCCTTGGCAGGAGGAATATGGCTTACTGCCTTGTTAGCAGGGACTGTGGGGAGCGCTTCCCCCTGAAGGGGGTTGAAGGAAGAGGAGGCAATATACATGTGTTTAATTTAACATCTCTAGGCTACGCAATTTTTAAAGGTTACTAAATGTCTGAAAGTTTCATCTTTTAGCCCAAAGATGAAACTATTTTGAAACTGTTGAGGGATTTTGCTGTTTGTGATTTTTCATTTCTGAAATTTGTACATTTGTCTCTGTATTTGTTTTCCTTCCTCTTCTGCTTATTTTACCTTATTATTTTCCTTAATCTTAAAATGTCACATTGCCCTGTATTTGATTCAAATGTATAGTAAGAAGTAAAGTGGCATACCTTTGGCTGATAGAATTCTTCAATTTTTATTCCTCTAATGGGAAATCCTTTTTTTTCCTTGCATTAACTGAACTCTGGTGTTGTGGGAGGGTAGGTCAGTGACTGTGGGCTCTGTCAAGTAAAAAAACAGTTTATATTTTTAAAATATCCTTTTATCTGTTTTAAAACATACAAAACAAGAACATTTTTTAAGTAATGGGTTTATTTTTATTCTATTTAAGAGAGAAAGTTTCTTCTATCTAGGTGCTGTCACTTACCCATTCTTGGCTATGCTCAGGTATTTGAAACCCAGGACTCGTTTCTGCCATGGCAGGTGTTATTTAAGGAGCATCTGACTAGATCAGAACTATGACTGAAAATGTTACAGGATTAAGTACCAATACCCAGTAAAGTCAGTCTTCAGTTAAAAATGAACAACAAAAACACATAGTTTTAAAAGTAAATTTGTATTCTTTTGTCTAATCTTTTTCGTAATATTTATTTTATAGCTCGGTCATGAGCACTGACAGTAACTCACTGGCACGTCAATTTCTGACTGATGTCAACCGGCTTTGCAATGCAGTGGTCCAAAGGGTGGAGGCCAGGGAGGAGGAAGAGGAGGAGACACACATGGCAACCCTTGGACAGTACCTTGTCCATGGTCGAGGATTTCTGTTACTTACCAAGCTAAATTCTATCATTGATCAGGTAATATTTTCATATCAAATCATTTTTTTATAAGTATGTTGTAGTTTATTATAGATACATCATTTCTGGGTTACAGATTTTCTAAATTCTGTTTGAGATAACGTCCTATCCCTCTTATCACTCCAACAAAAAAGTAGCCCTATTTGTGAACATATTATTTGTATACTTTCCAAAAAGTCTGAAATATCTTAGAATTATAAATGGCCTTTCTTCTGAAATGGTATCATATATACCATGCTTTTTATCCTAATATCAGTGTGATAACTATGATTATTAGTAGAGATACAAGATTATAATTCAGGAACATGATGCATTTGCACTTTTAATAAACATCAAATATATTTTTGAAAAGTTTTGTATAAATTATATTTAGGGAGTCGGCTAATTCTGGGGTGAAAGCAGAGAATCCTTTTGTGTAAACTAATAATTACTGAGTCCTTTAGCTTGTGTACATCTGGTTTTTCATACATTATTGTTCTTGCCTTTTCCTTATTATAGTTTTAAAGCCAGTTGGGACTAGAGAGATGTTTTCATCTAACTTTCTTTTTCAGATGAGAAAACTGAGATTCAGAAACATTAAGTAACTTACACAAGGTTTACTTGAAGGCCAAATATGATTTATATCTTTATTTGATTTTATTAGAAAACAAGTATTTTATGAAAAAAGAACTCTACAATCTGCTTTCAAGGGACTAATTAATGTAGTTAGATAATATTTTAATTACCTTGAATTGAAAAGATAATAAAATCTCTGTAGCACAAATATGACTGATATTTTTTAACATGTTCAATGTTATCAGCTTTAGATGAAACTTAGCCATCGTTAAATAAAATTTCTTGCTACGAAGGCATTTTGCTAGTAAATACATATATTGAAAAAATATAGAGACCAAAATGAAGCAACGACTGTTTTCATTGGGAACTTTCCACTTGGATGACGTGAGGGAACGCCTCATTTTTCTGGATACTGTGACTATTGTGTATATCTAGGACCTTGGGAGGTTAAACTAGAGCATGGCTTGAAATGCAGGGCCGCAAGTTCTAGTTTGCTGGGTGCCTACAAATAGGAGAAAAAGACTTTGTGACTTCTAAAAGAACAGAATTACATATGTGGTTTCTTTGAGACTAGAAAGGGTAAATAAATCTGGAAATATACAATACATAAAAAAGTTATAGGTCCAGAGGATTAAAGAGAGATGCCCCAGTAATGAATTGTATTAGAAATTATGGTAATGGAATGTAAAGCAAAGACTTGTTTTGCCACTGCTGTGTTGGGCAGCAGGACGGTATCCTCTTCGGGACTGCAATTCCAGCAGAGAGGACAAAACCCAAAAACCTGTGTTTGCTTCAGTCTCATTCTGTCGGAAGGCCCATGATTTCCAAGAACTAATCCACTTGGTGAAATGCGGGCAGCAGACATGAGGTCCCTGAGGGGGAGAACAGTAATGTTGGGTTGGTGCAGGAGGAGAAGCTTCACAGAAGAGATATTGCTGGGGCTGGGCCTTGACGGAGGTAGGGAGCGCTTAGCTAAGTGGGAAGGCACGAGGGCTGTTCCAGACTGTGTGTTTGTTACGCAGAGGCCAGGAGACCGGAATGTCTGTTCACACAGCAGTGTTGATTTGCCAGGGTACTGTTGTGGAGCAAGGGCTAAGTTATTAGGATAGCACGTCTTGTGCTTCTTCACAGACACCCTGTGGGTTTCTACAAGTTCCATTAGAATGCTAAAGATACGAAGACTCAGATTAGCAGGACTTTACAGGGAAAAAAAAATTTTTTTGAGATCATGTTAACTGGCATCTTAAAAAATGTTGACATGCCTGGGTTATATATGAGCTATACATTGAAATGTTATTCAGTCATCTTTAGTCTTACTAATTTTAAAGTAAAGCACACGGAAATGGGACCCTTTGATATGAGTTTTACTTTGCTTCCAGAATTTAAAATCATTCATGCAGTGAATGTTTATTGAATACCCAACTATGTATTAGACATTGGGTGGCAGAAAAAGGGTGGTTGCTGAAGATAAGGGACTGAACCCTGAGAGAGGACTGGGAAGTATGTTTGGGAAAGTTTCCTATCATATTTAGAGATAAATCCTAACTCCTTTGCATGGCCCACAAGACTCCATCAACCTACATCCTCCAACTTTGTCTCCTTAGACTTTCCCCATTGCTATGCTCCAGCCACACTGGCCTTCTTGCTTTCTATGAAAAAGCCAAACCCATTCCCAACCTTTCATATACTTGCTGGGAGTCCTTTTCCTCCAAATCTTTGCATGGATGCCTTCTTCTCATCAATTAAGTATCTGCTCATGTGGCCCATCCTGAAGAGTCTACCTAAAATATCCCCCTTTTCATCACACTCTGGTAATTCCTGCTCTGGTTAATTTCCTTCATGGCACCACTTACTATCTGAAATTTTCTTATTTGTACCTATTATTTTCTGTCTCCTCTGCTAGAGTGTTGGCTTCATGAGGATGTGAATGTTGTCTTTCTTGTTCACCACTGCATCTGAAGTGCCTAGCACATAAGTAGTGGGCTCAGTAAATATTTGTTGAGTGAATACAAGAAGAAAACGGGCATTGAGACATTAACAGCAGCAACTGTTGGTTGCTGGAATGGAAGCAAATCCAAAGAGAGAAGGTAGGGTGTTCAAGAAGTCTCCCCACAGAGGAACTAAAACCTGATGAATGAGTTGGAATTTGGCAGATGGGAGGATGGGGATAGGAAAATGCAGGAGCAGTGTATGTGTGGAAGATATTGGGGAGTCCAAAGACCAGTGATGTTCAGGGGCAATCCTTACCAGCTGGATGTGTGGGGAGGGCTCAGGTATGGTGGGAGCTAAAGCTGGACAGGTCAACACGAATCATGCCACAAAGGGTCTTCTGAGCCTGAAAAAGAATTTAGATTTTACTTTTGAAGAATTTTGAGCCTTTTCATAACTGGGACACTAGAAGAAATAGTCTAAATGCCCCGTCTCTGCTTTCTCACTTCCTTTGACTCTTCAGCCTATTGTAATTGACTAGAACCCTAATCACACCATTAAAACTGCATTTGTTAGGCTCACCAGGGCCCCTGTAGTTGCTAAATGCTTTTCAGCCTTCATTTTATACAGTCAAAGAACAACAGCTTTGGCCCTGTTGACTTTCCTTTCTTTCCAGATCTGCTCTCTTTCTCGTTTTCTCTGGTTCTAGTTCTTTTTCAGGGGGCCACTTCTCGTCTCCTTTGCAGCCTTCTCCCCAGCATTGCCCATCCTTAATTCTCCAGAGCTCCATTCCCCACAGTCTTCTCTTGTCATTCTGTGTTCTCTCCCTGGGAAATTTCACATATGTCCTTGGCTTCTGCTGCGATGACTCCCAAATCTTTTTTTTATTTCACATTTTTTTCTTTAGGCGCAGATCTTTATGTTCACTGTCTACTGAAAAAAAGCTCTTTTCATTTGGATATCTCGCAGGCATATCAGATTCAATATGTCTAAGAAGTGAATCCATCATCTTTACCCCAGCCTAATACTACTCCTAAAATTCCTGTCTTGGTGAATACATTATCAGCTACTTAGTTGCCTAAACCAGAAACCTGTGAGTCCTTTTAGATATTTTTTTTCTCCCTTATGCCCCATAGATAATCAACTGCAAGTCATTTCGGTTCTACTTTACAGTTTCTCAAATATGTCTCCTTTTCACTTCTGTTGTTAGAGTACTTTAGATATCATCTCTCTCATCCAGATTATTGTTTCCCTGCCCCTAACTCTGACTGCTACCCCTTTCCCCTAATTCTGTCCAGCAAATCTGATTGTGTCACCCTGACCCTTCCCTAGAGATTGGTGTGAGGAAGAAATCCCAAACTTAATTTGTCACTAAATCCTTGCCCACCCGTGTCCCAGTGATTGTTCCTTCTTCTGAACTCCTGAACTAAATACCCATACCAGCCCTGGGTACCTACTTATACTACATGCATTCTGTTGTTCTTTAACTGTTTGTGTGTCTGTATTTTACGGACCAAATGAGGGGACCTTCTCCAGGGCTTGGACCGTGTCCTCCAGAAAGGGTAAGACAGCAGTCCTGTGGATGTAGTGTGCAGTCAGTAAGTGTTTATTAGGCTACCTTCACTAATAAGTCTTTCTCTCTTTATGTATATTATTTATTAATACTGTCACTTTCTTTTTTTAAAATTGTTTTCTGAGTTTTATATTTAACTGCATGAAGACTACATTTTTCTAGTAACTTTGTGTTATGAGTTTGCTAATTAATAGGGGTTAACTTTTCATTTCCACCTAGTAAATCTGTTTTTTCATAGGTGAGGAATTCTTGCAATGCGCATGGCAGTAATAGCAGCTATTTTTGGAAATATCAGCAAGAATGTGCTAAATATCATCAAATACTCTTACATTCTTCTGTCACTGGAAAGGCTTATAAATTGAAAAGTATCACAGCTTTAATTGGATTTAAAATAGGTTAATTTGATTCTTCTTAAATGCAACCTTTCAAGGAAAAGAGTTTTTTGGTTCCATTTAAGATAAGATATTAAGAATTAATGTGTCTCATCCTCTTAGAACATGGACTTTCTTGTTTCTGACACAGGCATTGACATGTAGAGAAGAACTCCTGACTCTCCTCCTATCACTCCTTCCGCTGGTATGGAAGATACCTGTTCAAGAAGAAAAAGCAACAGGTATGTTTTTCCCTTACCATATCAATCACTTGTGTTACCAAAATTGCACTGGGAAAAAAGTTTCATTGAGAGGTTAATTCTGCCTGAATGATTTGGTACAGCTTTAGGTTCAGAACTCTATATGTTCTTGCAATTTATTATATACTAAATATGAAAAATTCTTTAGGCAAGCTCATTTTTATTCCTTTTAATAATACAAAAACCATGGTGTTTCTTAGGGGATTACTTGACTGTACTGATGATTAGAAAATATGTGAAGAAGCAGAACACTGATCAAAACAAGTAAATTTAGGTATGCATTGGAAAAATGGATAGTGAAAAGTTTGAAGAAAGAAATTAAAATTTCTTTGCTTATTTTAAAGACTGCTTTCTGTTACTGGTACTCTATAAATGACTTTTGTAGTATTTCTTTTAGCTTTAGTTTTTTTAATGTTGCCTTTAAAGGATAAATTTGAAGTAATATTTTGTTTCAAGGCTGGGTAGAATTATCACCCCTAAGGTCAATAGATATTTTTAATTTCTGATTTTGAAAAAATTATGTATATATATATATATATATATATATATAGAAAGAATATATGAAACTTTAAATGTTTAATGGAGAGATTACAGTTTTTCCCTTGACCATTTCTGGGATATGTGAATTGTGAGATGTTTAAAGATCTCTCAGGTTAAAAAAATCCTTCTGTATTGTATTTTAATGCTATATATGTATTTTTAGTAAATTTCTGACATGGGGCTCTTTTTAGGGAGGTGTCTAAATAAGGTCTTATTATGTTTTCCCATGTATTTGTTGATTCATGAACTGTCTGCTTCTATTTTCTTCTGAATTTGTAGAGTTCACAGATTTTTAATCACTTAAGAAATGTGATTAATGCTTTTTTGGGGAAGTTGCCTTCATTGCCTGCATATTTTGCTTGGGTGGAATTTGTCAAATTCGTTTTCATTTCCCCTCTCCTCATCAAGTTTGTTTTCCCTCTCTTAGTTAAAGCTAGGAAAGCACAATTTTTTTTTTTTTTTGAGACAGAGTCTCACTCTGTTGCCCTGGCTAGAGTGCAGTGGTGTCATCATAGCTCACTGCAATCTTAGGCTCCTAGGCTCAAATGATCTTCCTGCCTCAGCCTCCTGAGTGGCTGGGACTATAGGCGCATGCCACCATGCCTGGCTAATTTTTCTATTTTTTGTAGAAACGGGGTTTACTTTTGCTCAGTCTGGTCTCGAACTCCTGGGCTCAAGCTATCTTCCTTCTTTGGCCTCCCATAGTGCTAGGATTATAGGTGTGAGCCACCATGCCCAGTCCACAAATCTTTTATTTAACAGATTTTTATTTATTCATTCTAAATTGCAACTGTATTTTTGTATAGATCTTATTACATATTATTGCAAAGGGAAAGACCAATTCAATTCTTTTTAGTTAGTAAGGAAAATTTGATTATTTCTTCAAGAAATAGTTATTCTGTGTTGACCACATGCCGGGTCTAGGCACTGAGGATGCCTGTAGGCACTGAGGATGAAACAGTGACATCTATTCTCAAGTGACACACTTGAGAAATAATTTGAATGAAGAATTCTTTTAACCTTGGTTTTGGAGAACATTTGGTATATAGTGTATGATTTTAAAATAATTTTGAAAAATCTTATAGTTCCTAAGTTATATCAGGGCTATAAACTAAATGGTATTTTTGATAATATAATATGCACCTGTATCTTAATTACTGGCACAATTGGAAGAGATTTGTAAAATGATGTGAACAGCAGCACTACATACCAGATAATCTAAAGAGTTTCTTATGTTGAAGTTGGAATGTAATATATGGTTTTAAGTCAGATTTACTTTCTTAATTCTGTTCTGCTTTGCTGTTTTTAAAATCACTTTGTATCCTTTGAACTAATGCCAACTGGTGTTTAGAGTGAGGATAAGTGTGGGAGGAAGTAACCCAGAGGCATAACGTAAGGAAATCAGCCCTGCAGCAGAAGCATACTGAAGATAAACTCCTAAAGTGGATGATAAATGAGAAGGTTGTCACCTCTATACAAATTGAGTTTTAAAACATATTGATGTATTCTAAGTCTTCTTTCTTCCATTAGATTTTAATCTGCCGTTCTCAACTGATATAATCCTGACCAAAGAAAAGAACACAACTTCACAAAGATCCACTCAGGAAAAATTACATTTAGAAGGGAGTGCCCCGTCTGGTCAGGTTTCTGCAAAAGCAAGCACTTTTCGAAAAAGCAGACGACAGCGTAAAATTACCCATCGCTATTCTGTAAGAGATGCAAGAAAAACACAGCTCTCCACTTCAGATTCAGAAGCCAATTCAGATGAAAAAAGCATAGCAATGAATAAGCATAGAAGGCCCCATCTGCTGCAGCACTTTGTAACACAGTCTCCTAAAGAAGACCACCTTGCAGTTAAACTTGACCACTTAGCAACCAAAGAACAGACTCCTCCTGATACCATGGCTTTGGCACATTCCAGAGAGATTCTTCCAAGACAGGAGTCAAACACTGACATTTTAAGTGAGCCAGCTGCCTTGTCTGTTATCAGTAACATGAACAATTCTCCATTTGACTTATGTCATGTTTTGTTATCTCTATTAGAAAAAGTTTGTAAATTTGACATGAGCTTAAATCATACCTCTGCTCTAGCAGCTAGTGTAGTGCCCACACTGACTGAATTCCTGGCAGGCTTTGGAGACTGCTGCAATCTAAGCGACAGCTTCGAGAGTCAAGTGGTTTCTGCAGGTTGGACTGAAGAACCAGTGGCTTTGATTCAGCGAATGCTCTTTCGAACAGTGTTGCATCTTATGTCAGTAGATGTTAGTACTGCAGTGATGATGCCAGAAAGTCTTAGAAAAAATTTAACTGAATTGCTTAGGGCAGCTTTAAAAATTAGAACTTGTCTAGAAAAGCAGCCTGACCCTTTTGCACCCAGGCAAAAGAAAACATTACAGGAGATTCAGGAAGATTTTGTGTTTTCAAAGTATCGTCATAGAGCCCTTCTTTTACCTGAGCTTCTGGAAGGAGTTCTGCAGATCCTCATCTGTTGTCTTCAAAGTGCAGCTTCCAATCCCTTCTACTTCAGTCAAGCCATGGATTTGGTTCAAGAATTCATTCAGCATTGTGGATTTAATTTATTTGAAACAGCGGTCCTTCAAATGGAATGGCTGGTTTTAAGAGATGGAGTTCCTCCTGAGGCCTCAGAACATTTGAAATCCCTCATAAATAGTGTGATGAAAATAATGAGCACCGTCAAAAAAGTAAAATCCGAGCAACTTCATCATTCAATGTGTACAAGAAAAAGGCACAGACGCTGTGAATATTCTCACTTTATGCATCACCACCGAGATCTCTCAGGTCTTCTGGTTTCAGCTTTTAAAAACCAGGTCTCCAAAAACCCATTTGAAGAGACTGCAGATGGGGATGTGTATTACCCTGAGCGCTGCTGTTGCATCGCAGTGTGCGCGCATCAGTGCTTGCGCTTGCTCCAGCAGGCTTCCTCGAGCAGCACTTGTGTCCAGATTCTTTCAGGTGTCCATAACGTTGGAATATGCTGCTGTATGGATCCCAAATCTGTGATCCTTCCTTTGCTCCATGCGTTTAAGTTGCCAGCACTGAGAATTTTTCAGCAGCATATATTGAATATCCTTAACAAACTTATTTTGGATCAGTTAGGAGGAGCAGAGATATCAGAAAAAATTAAACAAGCAGCTTGCAATATTTGTACCGTTGACTCTGACCAACTAGCCAAATTGGAAGAGACGCTGCAGGGAAACTCGTGTGATGCCGAATCCTCGTCCAGTTTATCTAGTCCTTCTAATAGATTTCAGGGGATCCTGCCTAGCAGTGGATTTGAAGACTTGTTGTGGAAATGGGATGCCTTAAAGGCTTATCAGAACTTTGTTTTTGAAGAAGACAGATTACAGAGTATACAGATTGCAAATCATATTTGCAATTTAATTCAGAAAGGCAATGTAATTGTTCAGTGGAAACTGTATAATTACATATTTAATCCTGTGCTCCAAAGAGGAGTTGAATTAGCACATCATTGTCAACACCTAAGCACTACTTCAGCTCGAACTCATGCGTGTAGCCATCATAAGCAATGTTTGCCTCAGGAAGTGCTTCAGATTTATTTAAAAACTCTACCTATCCTGCTTAAATCCAGGTTTGTATATGTGTGTGTGTCTGTGTAGATTTTTTTTCTCATTTTATACTTTTGAATGAGTGATAAAGTATATGCATTTGAACTTCTAACTCTGATATTTCCAGGGCTTCATCTGTAGTATAATTGTATTTATTCTTTTCTAGGATTTAATTTGAGTTTGTCAGCAAAAAAAGTTGCCATCCCATGTGTGATTTGTTTTAACCATTTATTTGTGTGTGTATGTATGTATGTGTTTTTACTGGGGTGGTTATAGAGAAGAGGATAGAGCCATTGATTTTACTGTCTTAGTGAAAAAGTAAAGTTTTAAATATACTTCTGAGAAAAATGGATGCAATACAGATATCTAAAAGCAGGGCAAGTTTAAATTAATTTTATATTTACTTGATAGAATATAGTTAGTCATTAAAATGTTTACAGAGGTCATGTTGTAACACGAGAAAAAGCTTATACTATTTTATGGGTAAAATATACAAAATTAAAATAGTATTCACTTATTTACAGCTATGTAAAATATGCATATACATAAATGATAATTATGTATTGAGACGGTGATGTTAATGGGATTATTTTTTAAATAGCATATTTACATTTATTACCTAAGTAATATATGTAGAAAAATTAGAAAATACAGATAAGCAAAAAGAAGAAAACTAAAATTACTTTTCACTCCACCAGTAAGTTTTCCAGATTTTGTGATTGTCAAGACTGGTACATTTAAAAAATAATTTTATAACTAAAGTTGCTTCTGCTAGGTAGACTGACTTTTCAAATTCATGCATATATAATTTTAAAAACTTATAAAAAATATAACCACTCATTATTATCTTCATTTGTGGCTTTTTTGGTCCATCTTAGTACAACTACTTTAAAACTAATACTGATGTTGTCATTGCCTTACCATTATTTTTTAAAATTTCTGACATTCTGGCATTGTTTAAGTAGAATTGACTTTGATTTGAAAGTTTTGTAACTCCTTGGCTTATTTGTGCACAAACTGGATCTTTGTAAAGTAAGGGCTGAGAATCACTGAGCTGATTTATATTAAAGTTATTGCTAGAATTCTCATGATTGAGACATGTGAGTCTCACCTAAGACAGGGCTGAAATCTTTCTTTAATATTTATATAATCGACTCAGATTAACTAGCCAGATCAGAAGAGGCACTACAGGGAAACTCATGTGATACTGAACAACCTTCAGATTTTCGGCTCTGTAGTTTGGTTTTTTCTCTTTATGAGGTGCAGATTTAAAGCAAACAGAAAGTCATAAATGAACCGTCAGACAGACAAATGAACAAACAATGCCTGCCTGCCCTCATGGTGTCTACCTCAAGTGTGGTGGTAGTTGTGGTATTTAGAATTTATATAAAATTTGCCATTTGGAGAAAAATATTCTTACCTAAATTACTTCATTTAATTTGGGACACATATAACCTTTCCTTTTTAAATACTGCAGGAGGTATATGTGCATTGTTTGCAGAAGGGTGTAAGAATAATTAGAAAGTAACTTGAGGTCCTGGTCATACCTAAGAACTTTAGCCAGATAACTGATGAATCAAATTAGGTAGTATTTAGTATGTACCACATGCAGCATTGGCATATTACATACTATATGTAACTATTTATAAATGTTTCTATATGTAAAATCTTTTATATGTTTTTTTTCCCCACAGGGTAATAAGAGATTTGTTTTTAAGTTGTAATGGAGTAAATCAAATAATCGAATTAAATTACTTAAATGGTGTTCGAAATCATTCCCTAAAAGCATTTGAAACTCTGATAATCAGCCTAGGGGAACAACAGAAAGATGCTTCAGTTCCAGGTATTGATGGGATAGACATTGAACAGAAGGAGTTGTCCTCTGTAAATGTAGGCACTGCTTTTCATAACCAGCAAGCTTATTCAGATTCTTCTCAGAGCCTCAGCAAATTTTATGCCAACCTCAAAGAAGCTTATCCTAAGAGACGGAAGACTGTTAACCAGGATGTTCACATCAACACAATAAACCTATTCCTCTGTGTGGCATTTTTATGCGTAAGTAAAGAAGCAGAGTCTGACAGGGAGCTGGCCAATGATTCAGAAGACACTTCTGGCTATGACAGCACAGCCAGTGAGTCTTTAAGTCATATGCTTCCGTGTTTATCTCTTGAGAGCCTTGTCTTGCCTTCTCCTGAACATATGCACCAAGCAGCAGACATCTGGTCTATGTGTCGTTGGATCTACATGTTGAGTTCAGTCTTCCAGAAACAGTTTTACAGGCTTGGTGGTTTCCAAGTATGCCATAAATTAATATTTATGATAATACAGAGCCTCTTCAGAAGTCCTGAAGGGGAGCAAGGAAAAAAGGAGGCAGATACAAATGTAAATGAAAACCAAGATTTAAACAGAACTTCTCAACCTGAGGTAACTATGAAGGAAGATTTATTACCTTTGACTGTAAAAAGTGACCCTACACCATCAGAAATGGGTACTCTAAAAAAGAGTGCTGACAGTTTAGGTACATTAGAGTCACAGTATATTTCTTCCATAAATGTGGAACAAATTTCTGCTGCTGAAGCTGCTCCCGAGGAAGCAAAGATTACAAGTCAAGAAAGTGAGACCTCACTTCAGAGTATACGACTTTTAGAAGCCCTGCTGGCCATTTGTCTTCACAGCGCCAGAACTACTCAACAGAAGGTGGAATTGGAGTTACCTAATCAGGTAATCGCTTGTCCTTAGTCCAGCTCTTGTGTAATATATAAATATGTATACACATACACACACACACACACACATATATATATTTAAAGTTCTAAGTTAATACTATTCTAGTTTTGTTTTTCCAAAGATTTTACATTTTGAGATGGTCCTATATGCTTAACACAGTACCAGGTACTATGGAGGATACAAAGGAGCATGTGACCCAGTTCTCACCCTAAAGTAACTTAGGATTTAGTTTGGAATGCAAAACCCCTTGTGAAACAGTGTATGCATTAAGTGTCAGATGAATAATAATGGACACTGTATTTCAAAGTTCAAAGTTCTCAATTTTGGTGTGATGCTGTTGGGTGCCCTGTCCAGATCCGCTTTACCAAACTGACCTGCCCATTGCCATCTGCTCATCAGCTTCTGTCTTCAAAGGATTGCTCTTGGCTGGCAGGAGGCGGCTTGCTGGAGTTGCCTGGGAAGGGTGCTCATAGCTAGTGGCTAATGGACATGACTCTGGGGGTGAGGACAGTCTCTGGGGTACAGTTCAGGCTCCAGAGCTTCCCAGGAAACTAGGCTGGGACCAGACTTCTCCTGAACCCAAATCTTTGTCCAGATTTTCCCCTGACCTCTTCGGCTTCCCTCACACCCTTAAAAATTTTCTCCTGAGAGGACTTCTTAACCCAAAAAGAATCTAGGGACCTTGGAAAGTGACAGACCTCTTTCTTCTTGTGCTTAGTAACTCACCCCTAACTGCTCTGCCAGCCAGCCT
This sequence comes from Lemur catta, assembly GCF_020740605.2. NCBI lineage: Eukaryota > Metazoa > Chordata > Mammalia > Primates > Lemuridae > Lemur > Lemur catta. The sequence goes on along the minus strand of NC_059152.1, from coordinate 9,322,744 downwards.
GCTCTTCCCACTCCAGTTCCAACCTCTGTATTGCCTCGTATCTAAAAGCTCTCGATGCTTCTGAATTGCTCAGAGTCTACCCTCTTTACCATAGCATTCAGAACCCTTCACAGTCTTGCTTTTATTTCTTTGCTTAGCCTCATTTCTTGCCATTCCTCACCATACTGTAATCAAAACCAAACAAAACCAGTGAAGTGCTTGATAAATAAAAATGTTATTAATTTTAATGGTAGGATGTTTATATAAGAGATAGATATTTATACGGTCATTTTACTTTTATATCAATTATAAATAGACTAGCTTTCTACTTGTTAAGTAAATATTAATTTGTCATTTGTCTTCTTACCATTTAGTTTTTTTAAAAACATGTTGTTAATATTCTTACTCTCTTTTATTTTACCTTAGAACTTATCTGTGGAAAATATATTGTTTGAAATGAGGGACCTCCTTTCCCAGTCAAAGGTGATTGAAACAGAACTGGCAAAGCCTTTATTTGATGCCCTGCTTCGAGTTGCCCTGGGAAGTCATTCAGCAGATTTTGAATGTAATGATGCTGTGACTGAGAAGGTATGAATAATATACAGTTGTGTTATCTGGGTATGACTAGCAGAGGCAGAAGTGTGGGATGGGACACTGATGAACGTGGCTAGAACATATGGACCAGGATTTGATCAGGTGACTTTGATGGGTCGTATTTTCATCATCTGGGATGGACAGTATTTCATCACTACCCTATCTCATAAAAAACAGGAGGGCACTATGATAGGCTTTTCTTTACATAATCTGGAAATTTACTGAGAATTACTCCCAGTTAAGGTAGAAATGTATTATTTGATTTGATAAGTCTTATGTATATCTGATAGTTTATTAAATGATAATTCAGGGATGGTGCTGATTTAGCTATCCTATCTGGTCCTATGTTGTTGGTACAGCTAATATTTCCAGAACTTTCTACTCACTTTAATTTAATTTTTTTTTTTTTGAGACAGAGTCTCGCTTTGTTGCCCGGGCTAGAATGAGTGCAGTGGCATCAGCCTAGCTCACAGCAACCTCAAATTCCTGGGCTCAAGCAATTGTTCTGCCTCAACCTCCCGAGTAGCTGGGACTACAGGCATGCGCCACCATGCCCGGCTAATTTTTTTTTTCTATATATATTTTAGTTGGCCAGATAGTTTCTTTCTATTTTAAGTAGAGACGGGGTCTCGCTCTTGCTCAGGCTGGTCTCGAACTCCTGAGCTCAAACGATCCGCCCGCCTCGGCCTCCCAGAGTGCTGGGATTACAGGCATGAGCCACTACGCCCGGCCTCTTAAATAGATTTATTTTTCAATAAAACTGAAATGACCTATAGCTTTCTCTGTCAGAAACTTTCTTTTTTGAGGTAAGTTGTCTGAGTTTCTGGGAAATTTTGCTGAGTGAATTTCATAATTTATAATGATTAATATTGATTACTATGGTTTTTTTCTCAATATTGAAGCTGTCCTTACTATGACTTTGAGTAATAAATATTCTATTACTGAGAATGAATAAATGTTACAGCTTTTACCTTTGAATTGCATTGATCTTATAGAGTCATCAATCTGAGGAAGAACTGTCGTCCCAGCCTGGTGATTTTTCAGAAGAAGCTGAAGATTCTCAGTGTTGTAGTTTTAAACTTTTAGTTGAAGAAGAAGGTTATGAAGCAGATAGTGAAAGCAATCCCGAGGGTGGCGAAACCTGGGATGATGGTAAAATATCACTGAAGAGCTTATGACTGCATCTGCAAGTCACATTGTTAAATAGCAAAGTGGTTCATAATAATACTACTTTAGGATTTTGTATTGCCTTAGAATTAAAAAAGTGTGTTACATTATCTTGTTTGATCTTTGAAACAAATTCCAGCATTTGTATATGTAATTATGCGATATATTTTGTTACCATGAATGTTTTCTGAATGCCTAAGAACATGGGGTAAAAGAAAAATTCCCCACTTTAATATGTATTCTAGTGTGAAAGATAAACAATAAATACCAGAAATAAATAGTCTGAAGTAAATAAAACCAGGTGACATAATAGTAATAGTGATTGGGTGGTGAGCAAAGTCTTTTCTGAAGAGGCAATATTTACATTGAGGCCTGAATAAAAACAAGCTAGCCAGATGAACACTGGCAGGAAGAGCATTTCAGGCAGTTTGTTGTAAAGACTAAGTAACATGGGGAATGCAGAACATCTTTCTGTGACATCCAAGGATGCTGCAGCATAGATTTCTTCTTAGTTTACCACAGCCCATCTTGACCTTAGGATGGAACTGCATTGCATGGGATCCTTTCTTTGTCTCCGGGTTTAAAACTTGAGTAGAACGGAAAAGATGGGTTGATTAGAGCCAAGATATTTCTGGGAAGGCTCCATCTTATTATATGCTGGTCTTATGAATGTCCCAGTACTATTAGTCTTTATTGAGTTTACAGTAGTTTTTCTTACAGTTGATTTTCTCTTTCCCAACCAGTAAATGGGAATAATCACTGATATCTTACTTAAAGGGCTTGATGGACCCAGGGCTGTTGCTTTTTGAAAAGCTATTGGCCTAATGGTGGTTTTCTTATAGTACAATTTTATCATAGTACAGATTTAATTTTATAATTGTGGGTTTCTTTTTTATGTTCTATGTTTGCTAAGGGATCTCAAGAAATTTATAAATTTCTTAACTATATGAACTTCTTTTAAGAGTATAGCAGTCTTAAAAGATCATATTAGTCAAGTTTTCCAAAATGCAACATTCAGTAAAACAGGGTCTGTTTCTCACTTATGAAGAAGATAAAGTTGAGAATTCATCCAACCAATAGCCAAGCTTAATGTTTTCAAGCAGTATGGACAGGCACATTGAACAACACTGTGATTTAGGTATTTTTGGGTCAGAAAGTTTGGGACAGTTTTTTCCCCAGTCACTTCAGGAGGGATGTGTTAAATTTGTATCCCACGTCTATAAAAATTATTGTTGCTAATATTTGTAGTTCTGTTGAAGATCAAAATTACTTTTAAGGCTACTTATTAATCTTCAAAATATCCATAAGGCTTGATTATTCAGTCTACGTATTGTTATCAGACGTCATGTTGTTGGAAAAGCTTTTGTGAGCATCTTGTAGATAGCACTTTGCCACTAGATCTTCTAAAATGATGAATAAAGTATGAAATATTCAGTGTTTAGGGAATAAAAATAATTTTTTCTTTTTCCCTTTCCAGGGGTAGATGTAAAGTGTGAAACAGAAGGTTTTAGTGCGTCAAGCAGTCCAAATGTCTTACCTGAAAACCTCACTCAAGGAGAAATGATATATCCTGAGATTTGTATTCTGGAATTAAATTTGCTTTCTGCTAGTAAAGCCAAACTTGATGTGCTTGCCCATGTATTTGAGAGTTTTTTGAAAATTATTAGGCAGAAAGAAAAGAATATTTTTCTGCTCATGCAACAGGTAAAAAATGTATTTAGTTAAATGTGATCCATATTTATCAGACTCATACCCTAAAAACACATCTCCTTATGTATAACCCAACTTGTCTGAAAATTGAGATGATTGACTACTGATCTTTTATAGTACTTTAAGTGTGTTTTTACCTACAAATGGTATTCCAAAATCTTTTAATTCCATAGTTCCCTAAAGTAGCATAAAAAATTAATGTTGTCATTGGCTAGCCAGTAATGAATTCTCATATGTTTCTGAGAATGGGTAATATTTTTAAAATTGCATGTAATTTTATTATGTGCCTATTGTTTTGGAAAATCAGAAACAGTATAAAAAGAAAATGAAAATTATGTATAATCCTACACAGTATTCTTTCCAGTTACTTTAAAATACATAAATATTTATACAGTAGACCCCCCCCATCAGAAAATTTATTATGACGTTACAATTCCTTCATGCTTCTGTGAGGGTAAGAAATTTAATTTCTTATGTTTTGTTTTTTAATCTTCAGGGAACTGTGAAAAATCTTTTAGGAGGGTTCTTGAGTATTTTATCACAGACTGATTCTGATTTTCAAGGTGAGTCAAAACTGTTAGTTTTAAACAATAGTTTTGGCCAGGCGCGGTGGCTCACACCTGTATGTAATCCTAGCACTTGGGAGGCCGAGGCGGGTGGATCGTTTGAGCTCAGGAGTTCGACACCAGTCTGAGCAAGAGCGAGACCACGTCTCTACTAAAAAAATAGAACGAAATTAGCTGGACAACTAAAAATATATAGAAAAAAATTAGCCGGGCATGGTGGCACATGCCTGTAGTCCCAGCTACTCGGGAGGCTGAGGCAGAACGATTGCTTGAGCCCAGGAGTTTGAGGTTGCTGTGGGTTAGGCTGACGCCACGGCACTCTAGCCTGGGCAACAGAGCGAGACTCTGTCTCCAAAAAATAAATCAAAATAAAAAATAAAATAAACAATAGTTTTGCAATTATTTTATGTGAAGAGTTGATTATAATGGTTTCCATTGGCATGGTGCCCTGTGATTTCAAAAGTATTTTTGTATGTAATCATCTCATTTGTTTCTTAGATCCACCCAATGAAATAGACATGGTGTAAGCATCTTTATAGAGAGGAAAATCTAGATTCCAAGGGATTGAGTTGTTCAGGGCCATATACATAGCAGTGGCATTGCAGGGACTGTAACCCAGTCTAAACACTGTGTTGGTGCCGTATCTGATGTTGATTGTCTGCTCTCTACTTAGTACTTCCTCAGACATTTGATAAATTCATAATAAATATGTAATATGCTTTCTAACCACAACAAACCTAAATTCTAGTTAGAGAATTAAGGCTAACATACATGATGCACTGATTTGGGTTTTTCCGATGTTTCTCTGTGATTAAATTCAGGCTATATTAGTACATTTTTGGTAGTAATATTCAAAAGTGATATTGGGTCCTTCTGAGTGCATCATATCAAAGGGTTTATGATATCTAGATCTTATTACTGGTGATGTTAACTTTGATCACATGATTAAGATGGTGTCTGCCAGGTTTCTCCATTTTAAAGTTACTATTTTCCCTTTATAATTAATAAGTATCACGTGGGGACATAACTTGAGACTATGTAAATATCCTTTTTCTTGTCATACTTTAACTCACTAATTTTAACATCCATCCATTGATGATTCTTGACTGAAACAGTTCATACTGTGATATTTATCAGATAGTGATTTTATGTTTTCTTCATTCCTTCTGTGTTTATTAATTGAGATTGTACTGTGTGGATGTGCCAGTGGATGATTAGGGGTCTTCCCAAATACCCTAATGAAGAGAGCTTTACTTTGGGGGACCATTAGGACCACTATTAGCCCATGTGGCACTTTGCATACATTAGAAAAATACATCTTCCACGTGTAGAGCTTGGCTAGCAAATAGTATCTTTGTACTAAGAAAAAGGTATTCCTTTCTTTACCCAGGCAACACAGCCCAACACCAGGATGCATGGCTTGATGAACAGCATTCAGGCTTTATTTCAGTCTGGATTTTTCCCTTTGATTAGACACTTGACCAGTTTGCAGCCTGTATAGTTATGCTCAGCAGCTCTGATGCTAACATCCCACTATATGTCTGAGCTTTTGCCTGGCAATCCATTCCATTTCTTTAGAGAAGAGTTACCATGTTTTCAGCCTAAAAATGAAAGCTGAGCTATCTGTACTTTCTACTGAGAAACAGGGAGCAAGGTGGATATTCACAGATAGATCTTTCATTAATCCCTGTGTTGTCGGCCACACTCTCACTTCTTCTCCAGACCTTAGGTGGATAGATTGGCTCCCCACTGCTCTGGGACTCTTTGTAATTCAAAGGAATTCTAGACTGCAGTTTTCTTTTTTATCCACCTACTTTTCATCTTCAAGAAATATTTTTAAATCTCTTATCCAATATGCCCTACTGCTCCCTCCCCCACCCCTTTTTTCATCCTGTTATGGGTTTCTTTTTATAAAAATTCTGTACTTTAGTGCAGTGAGTTTTTAGTAGTACACAGAAGCAAGTATATGTATTCATTCCCCTATTTTGAACTGGAACCTGTCAGTTTTGAACTGGAAAAAAAAAAACCCAAGCACATGCATTTTTTACTTTGATTGTATTACTTTCCTACTCAGAAATCTTTCATGGATTCATATTACTTACAGGACTCATGCTGTTTTATAGTCTTATTGCAAGTAGTCTTTTCAGATATACCTGTTATATTACTGCATCAGCTCTTTGCTTCTATAAAATATGTTACTTAAACATGGCTTCTATTCTTTAACCTTCAGGTCTTCCCAAACTACCAGTGTTTTAAGATACATCTCAAGTTTTATATCAGGATTATTTTCGTCATGTATAAAGTGAAGATAATGTTGAATTTGTAGGGTTTTTCTGTGAGAGTCAGCTGAGATAATGCATGTAAAAATACTTTGAACACTATAATGTGCTCTACAAATATTAATTATTATTTTACTTTAAATAATTCTATGAATTTATGTACTACCATTTTATGTTTTATGCTAAACCCATGGTGGAATAAAGAAAATGTTCAAATTAAACAGTTTGTGATATTTAAGCATGCAAATAGTCATTAATGTTCCCACTTTTATTTCCTGTGATCTAATTTTATATTTAGAAAATGATAGTTATACTTTAAACATTTTCAAGATGAGAAGATAACAGACTATTTTGTGGTATGGGAGTTGTATCAATTTAACAAATACTGTGGGTTTTTTTTTTTTTTTATTTTATGAGACAGAGTCTCGCTCTGTTGCCTGGGCTAGAGTGCCATGGCATCAAGCTCACAGCAACCTCAAACTCCTGGGCTCAAGCAATCCTTCTGCCTCAGCCTCCTGAGTAGCTGGGACTACAGGCATGCGCCACTATGCCCGGCTAATTTTTTTTTCTACATATATTTTTAGCTGTCCATATAATTTCTTTCTATTTTTAGTAGAGACGGGGTCTTGCTCTTGCTCAGGCTGGTGTTGAACTCCTGAGCTCAAACGATCCGCCTGCCTCGGCCTCCCAGAGTGCTAGGATAACAAATACTGTATTGATTTATGCTTCTTTAAGGAATGCCCTTAGTTTACTTGTAGCCAACCAATCTTTAAGAAAAGGGGTTTTGTTGTTTTTGACGGTTAGTTGGTTGGTTCGCATTTAGTTACATTGCTATTTCCTCAGCAAATTTTGTGATTACTGTACTAGATTTTTTATAATCCATTCAAGATGTTACAGTAGTGTTTGCTTTCAATGAAATTGCTTACTCATTTCCTTTAATCAAATGTACACTAGTTTTAATTTTTTTCCTCTTTCTTTAATTTAGCATGCCAGAGAGTATTGGTGGATCTTTTGGTATCTTTGATGAGTTCAAGAACATGTTCAGAAGAGCTAACCCTTCTTTTGAGAATATTTCTGGAGAAATCTCCTTGTACAGTAAATATGCTATAATTTTTACATTTTTCACTGGTACCTTAATAGAATGTATTTTTAATTATTTGGAAATGTCTAAGCTCTTTCTTTTGATGTGGCAGTTGTATAGTCAGTTTTCTATTATTATGTGTGAAGCTCTCAGTTATTTTATTATTAGCACATATTTCAACCATTTCACTTTGATTTTGACTAACCAGACATATCACTGGGACCATAGTCCCTTTAACACACTGTATCCCTAATTTTGTGCTTAAGAAATGCCAAGTAATTTTAATTACTAAAGAGAACTTTAATTATGAATAATTATAACCATCTTAAGGGTTGTGCTTTTCTAAAAAATCATTATCCACTCTTCATTCATCTTCTGTATTTCTTTCCATTGGTACAGCTTAGTGGCTTTTTAGACTGTTCTTTGCTGGGAAACCCATTTTTATAATGAAATCTTGGCTAGAAGCATAAGCAAATAAAACAGAAAACTTTGGAGCTGTTTTGTTTGAAGCAGGAAAGGACGTTCCAGAGCTCTGCCTACTTTACACCCCTCTCCAGTACCGAGGACCCTGAGGGAGTTCTGTGGAGCACAAGTTAAAATCTGCTAGTGTAGATCATCGAATGCTGTTTGTTTATGGAATACTTGTATTACTTCTTTTGAATGTATTTCTCATTATTGTAAAATTAACGTCAGATGTTATGCATGCGTAAGACATTGTACTAGGTTAATCTTTTCTACTTTTTTCCTTATCTCTCCTAACCTTTGTTCTACTCTTTAATTAAATGCTCATTTCTTCATATCTTTTCTATAAATTCTACATTTCAGTTTAACCAAAAACTTATAATTTAAAATAAAACCCTAAAACCTTATTTCAATTGCCAAACACCGATGAAAGAAAATTTATTTGATTATTAAAGAAGCATGTGAAATAAGCTGGAAAGTAATTGAGCACTCAATTTTATAAAGTCTGGAATGCTATAGTATCATTCAGAAATCTGGAGAATTTGTAAGGTCTCTGGCTATATCCCTGATTTTAAAATAATTGAGAGAAGAACCATAGTTTACTTGGAAGTAAGCATCCTTCTTTGGAAGAAATCATTACTGATATAAATATTGTATTTAATTTGTAATACTTAAAACCAACTCATAAATATTAGATTTGTACCATAAAAACATCTGAACATGAAACAAATTAAACATAAGAGATTATGTATTTTAAGAATGAAATCTGTTTGATATTTTATCTCAGCTACACAGAAATGAAAATTTTAAAGATCTGGTAGATAGGAAGGTATTTAAATAGGAATGCTGATATGTGTGGGTATGTTTGTATTTGCATTTATAACCTGAATTTCAAGATTATCATGTCTCTTTCGACGTGCTTTTAAAGTTTTATTTGTTTTTCTTTTTCTCTAGAAAATTATTCTTCTGGGTATTCTGAAAATTATTGAAAGTGATAATACTATGAGCCCTTTGCAGTACCTAACCTTCCCTTTACTGCATACCCCAAATTTAAGCAATGGTGTTTCATCGCAAAGGTGTCCTGGAATTCTGAACAGTAAGGCCATGGGTTTACTGAGAAGAGCACGAGTTTCACGGAGCAAGAAAGAGGCTGATAGAGAAAGTTTTCCCCATCGGCTGCTTTCCTCTTGGCACATAGCTCCAGTCCACTTGCCACTGCTGGGGCAAAACTGCTGGCCACACCTGTCAGAAGGTTTCAGTGTTTCACTGTGGTTTAATGTGGAGTGTATCCATGAAGCTGAGGGTACCGCAGAGAAAGGAAAGAAGATAAAGAAAAGAAACAAATCATTAATTTTACAAGATAGCAGTTTTGATGGCACAGGTATGACGACAGGGTTATCAGATTTGTACACAAAGATTTCCCAGACAGCAATTTTGGTTGAGCAATAAGAATATATAGCAATGTTCTAACTTGCTCTGAACACACTCTTCACCTTAAATGCCTTACTTACTGGTTGTAGGTCCTCACTTCCAAAGCCTGTGTTGTCAGATAACCTTGACTCTCCTTTTTCTTCTCTACTTTTGTCTTTTATGAAGGCGGGGGTGGGGGGTCACCGCATGTTCAACTTCTGCTGGGGTCATCAGCCCCATTTCCGGCCTCTTTTCTGGTCTCGTTACTGGATGCAGGTGGCTCCTGAGGTTAGAAAAGGAAAGGATAAAGCCCTGCAGCCGCTTTTCCTTCTACTACCTGTTTCCCAATCCATATTAGTCAGCTCCCATTTCATCTTTCTTGTATTTCAAGCTCTTCCTCTCATGCTGTGTCTTACCTCAGTGGCCCTTTCCTCGTTCCTGTTATAGAATGTTTAAATGCATCAGCCATTCTCCAAAGTTAGAATAAATGTTATTCCAGTTCTTTCTATAACCAAAGAATTGCTATTATACTGCTAGGAAACTAAATCTTGTTATTCCTATGACTAGGACAGAAAGAAACTATTCATTAAAAAGCAGTTTATGGTGGTGGGCTAATTTTTTCTATATATATTTTAGTTGGCCAGCTAATTTCTTTCTATTTTTAGTAGAGACGGGGTCTCGCTCTTGCTCAGGCAGGACTTCAAGCGATCCACCCGCCTCGGCCTCCCAGAGTGCTAGGATTACAGGGCCCGGCCCACATTTCCTTTTTAATCTCAGCAGATAATTTGTGATGTTTCAAGTAGTAATAGAATTTTCTTTCGTGAATTGAATTTTACCACCTAAGAAGTGATAGCCCTGCATGTGACAGCATTGATAATGATGGTATCTAATATACATCGAGCACTTTCTGTATGTGAGCATTTTAATTTCAACAAGTCAGTAGGTGCTCATACTATCTGTATTTTTAGATGAAGTTAAAGCAGCCTGACCAACTTATATAGCTATTAGTAGTAAGCAATGGAAAGGGATTTAAATCCGGCTTTATTTAATTCCAGAGCTTTTAAACATCAGGCGCAAACTATAACCTATGCAGATTGCTTTCTCATATTTTAATGGGGGCAATCACAATGTAAACAGTCTCTTATAAAATGAACAAATATATGCAGTGACCTGAGAAAAGTAAATATTGGAAACTTTTTAATATTTTATTTTAAAGATGTATTAGAAAACTTATTTTAGAAATGATTTTGCATAAACACTAAAACATGTAAAAATAGTAGACATATATACCAATTTTTGAAGAGAGATGAAGAAAATATTGCAGTGATATCACATCTTTTGCCAATAGACTGTATACCTTTGAGCAAGTTTTCTAACCTCTCAGGATCTCAATTCTATCACCCCATAATATTTTCCTAGTCAGATTTTTGTGAGCATTAAGTTAAGAAATATTTGTAATGTCCCTATAGTTCTTAGGTACATGCTGGTTTTTGTCCTAGTCCTTTATTTGTACAAATTCAGATTTGGTATATAGACATTTTTTAAATGTCACATCAGATGCACATTCTCTCTATATATTATATCTTGGGCAGTAGTCCTCAAAATAATAGGTGACTTTAACTCTTCTTTTTTAGGGCTATTGTTATTGCTAGGGGGAGTAGTTTTAAAAATTGATGGTAGTTTTACCTGTTGAAAAATGGCAACTAATGATATATGTATGCAATCTAGTAACTAGTAATGTTCATCTTCTCTAAAAATCTGAGCCTTTGGACATGCATTTTGTATTGTATATCATAACAGCTTGCCATAAAGTCACATGCATTGTAATAACAGGTAGCTCATCATACATCCTCAGGTAGTGCTGGGTTTTAAATGGTGAGGAAGAAGGGTCAGCATGACCAGATAGCCCAAAGCCTATAAGCACTTATCTTTGCTTGCCTTAAAGAAGCATTAATGTAGTGTTTCAGAATCATTTAGCAATTATATTCAGGGATCACTTGCCAGGAAATCTAAATAACGAATATATTCAAACACTACATTTTTCTGAAAAGATTTTTAATATGATCAATTTCAAAAAATTGTACCACTGTGATCATTACAGAAAGACTTTTGGTAATATGAGGCATTGACAATGGTGTGTGCTTCCTGGACCCGGGTCAGTGGTGTCATAGTGGCCTAATCCAACTGATGAAAGAAGCTTGGTACAGATTGTAATAGGTAATCACAGTGACATTATAGTCTGGTCATGCTCACAGTTGCCCTCAGTTATTATACATTTCAAAACATTTAGTAACTTCTTTTTTAGGAGATAGGATCTTGCTCTGTCGCCCAGGCTGGGGTGCAATGGTGCAATCATAGCTCACTGTAGCTGTGAACTCCTGGGCTCAAGCAATCCTCCCACCTCAACTTCCCATGTAGCTAGAACTACAGGCACATATCACTACAACTGGCTAATTTTTTTTTTTTTTTTTGTAGAGACAGGTGTCTTGCCATGTTGCCCCAGCTGGTCTCAAACTCCTGGGCTCAAGCGATCTTCCCACCTGGGCTTCCCAAAGTGCTGGGATTATAGGTGTGAGCCACCATACCTGGCCCATTTAATAACTTCTAAAATATTCAATTACTGTTTTTCACCTGTTATGCTTTTTTAGAATTAACTTCTATACTTTGGAAATACTGCTGTTTGCAACCGGTCAGAGTTAGACATTCTGGGTAAATAATCTACTACAAATGAACAACCATGCTTGGTATTCTTCTAAATTCACTTTTCCACTTAATTTTTATGGACTGTTCTGCTGATCATTTTAACATCTTTTTCTTGTAGAGAATGACAGACCAAAAGGTGCAGAATACATAAATCCTGGTGAGAGACTCATAGAAGAAGGATGTATTCATATAATTTCCCTAGGATCCAAAGCATTGATGATGCAAGTGTGGGCTGATCCTCATAATGGCACTTTTATCTTTCGGTATTGATTATTTTTGACTCCCCCTGAATAAATCATGTATTTAAACAATTTATGTAAGAAACATTAATGTGAAATCTGCTAATAAAAATCATTACAGCAAAAGAAAAAACAGTATTAAAAAAGAAAATACATTCTAACAGTTATTAATAATATTTTATAACAGATTTTTTCTATCCAAAAATCTATAAAGTCTAAAATAGATTATGTTAATTCTCTTTAGGTTTTAGATCAAATACTTTAATCTTATTCTATGGAAATATTCTATCAAATTGCAATGGTCTTAGTGTTATTAACAGACAGATGTTTTCCACATAGATAATTGATAGCCAATATCTAATAACCTGGGGTTTTCCTTGCTACCTTGTCTTTTTTTCCCTATCTCCTTTATTAAGTGGTCTAGATACAAGTCTTCTATTTGTATTAAGTAAATAAGAATAATATGATATTGTCTCGTGTAAAACTTAAATCTAAACAAATCAATATGTTATTTAGGCACATATGCTTTGTAAACATTATAAATATTACTAGGTGGTTTTATATACATTATTTCATTCTTTTAGTAATCCCTCAAAGTAGGTTAGACCTCCAATACCTCTGGAATTTAGACATTTATGTATAATTTGTATTAATTTTTCTATGAACCAAATATTACATTGTATTAATAATTTCTAAAAGGGCAATGACTATGTAAATAGTAATAATAAATTTTTTTTTGCAAACTGAATTCTGAAAATTATTGCCTAAATTATAAACACCAGCCAATGAGCCTAATCTATTTTCTTCATGAATGGAGGTAATGATACAATAAAATAACTAAGTAGATTATGGTGTAAAACAAAGATATATTGACTTTTCAAGTAATTTTTAAAAAAATAGAACTGATTTTTTAATCTCACTTAAATATTTACAATTGTAGCTGCTATACATGTGTTAAATACTGAGCTCAGAATTTTCATGTTTTGAGCCTATGCCTTTTCTCTTTTTCTGTAGGGTGTGCATGGATTCAAATGATGACATGAAAGCTGTTTTACTAGCACAGGTTGAATCACAGGAGAATATTTTCCTCCCAAGCAAATGGCAACATTTAGTACTTACCTACTTACAGCAGCCCCAAGGGAAAAAGAATATTCATGGGAAAATCTCCATATGGGTTTCTGGACAGAGGTATGAAGCGTTTTGAGAAAATGCATGTTAATCTCAGTTACAATTTTAAATTTAATTAGTCTGTTATAGCTTCTGAAACACTTAGAGAAAATTGTAGGTAAAATTTACTATGTATTAACATAAGAATCCATGTTAGAGTTGGATATTTTTTTCCTATTTATCATTTTCCTACCAAATAAACCTCCCTTAGAAGTAACTGCTGAAAATTAATATTTGGGTTTGGGGAGCATGCAGAAACCTGGAGATTTAGACACTTGTATCAATTATATTAGAGAGAGACAGAATCTATAATTTTGTCCCTCAAGCCCATATGCTATAAAAGTGAATCCACAGAGAATTATTTAAATTAAGTGGCAATAAGGATAATACCTAACTTAAATTAGGCTTTCAAAAGAAATTAGAATGACCAGAGAGAAGTATATCAGGTGATAGATTCAGATAGGGTCCTAGAAATAGGTGATAGATTCAGGTAGAGTACTGAGTGATTTTTACTGCACAGGAGAATTGTGGGCCAAGTTAATAAGAAACATTTTGTGGAATATCTTAATGTAAAATTTAACCCTGCATGAACTATAAAGTATCTTGGATTTGTAAGAGTTGGGAAGTATTTTAATGAATGAAGTAACATGGAAGAAGATACAGAATTCAAAACCAGTATAGCATGGAAGAGGATCAAGCTGACTCGAAGAGTCTAAGTTGAATAATGAGAAAGAAAAATGAACGGGCATGGTGAAGCTACCTGCCAGGAGGCTTTGAATGCCAAGATAAGTCTAGATTTGGTCAAATGGAGCATAATAGGTTGCATACTTATTATGTCACAGACTTTCTGCTAGGTGTTTTATATACATTACCTCCTAATTTTCTCAAAAATCCCTCAAAGTAGATTAGACCACAGAAATAACAGATTGATCTATTTTCATTCATTCATTTGTTCATTCTTCACATTTATTGAGGAACTGCTGTGTCTGAGCACTTGGCTATGTTAGACCTGGAGGACAGTGGCAAGCGAGACAGACACCTTCCTCGCCTTCTTGGAACTCACAGTCTAACGAGGAAGCAGAAAACAAGCAAACACAATTAAATGAGTATTTACAAATTACGACTAATATTGTGAAGGTAACACGTTCTGCGAGAGAAAACATCAGGTTTAATACTTAAGATAGGTAGATCAGCAAAGGCCCATCTAAGAACAGGGTATTAAAGCTGAGACCGGAAGGAGGAAATGCAGCTTGCCCTGAGCAGGTGGGAGGAGTGTTCCAGGTAGAGAAAAAGGCCTGTGGAAACGCAGTGCAGACCGTCTGCTGCGCAGGCCTGCAGATGTCGGTTGTTTACAGCCCTCCAGCCTCACTCATGGAGGAAGGCAGGGAGCAGGGGCTTGTGAGCGGCTTTAGGGCAGCCAGTCCTCAGTGTTTGCCACAGGAAAGAACAAGCTTTGGAGGAAAAACCAAGAGTTCACTTTTGTTTTATTCATTAAAAAAAAGTGAAAATACATAATTAAAGCCTAATTTCCATATTCTAAATAAAATGCCATCTGGCCTGAATCTTCACACCTGCCTAAGCCAGAATGGCAGCTACAGCCAATCATTAAATTGGTTTCCAGAACCTGTAGTTAAATCAGCTGGCGATGGGGCTGGAGCTGTATGTAGAGAGCCCCTTTTTCCTCTCTCCTTTTAATTTCTTCAGCTCTCAACTTTACTCAGAGTATCTCATTTAATTCTTCCAACAACACTGTGAAGTAGGTATATTATTATTTCTATTTTACATATGAGGCAACTGAGACCCAGAGTGACTTGGCCAAAGTCATGCCATAAGCAAGCGCTAGGGCTGAAACTTGAACCTAGATTCTGACGCCTGATAAGAGCCCATGCTGTGAAACTCTGTGCTATGCTGCCCCTACAGCCTTTTTCTTAATCAGGTGAACTGACAGGTGTAGGAACCATAAAGTAATTATTAGCCATGTTCAGAATGAGAGATTACATTTTCGTCATGGCCAGGTCTGAAGTTAGTGAGCATAGTCACTCGAGTCACATATTCTTTTCCTTTTTTACCCACCCACTTATTTCTGCATTCCTTTGAGGGACTTGTTTGCCACTCTGTTCAAGTTAATGATTCCATTAGTTAACAGAGCAGTGAGCAAGTGACCAAGGACAAAGATATTGTTCTGTTGACTTAAATTTGATGCTGTCTTCATCAGTTGAGCTATAGAATAATTTCTAAAGGAATACGTTTCAAGAGGCCATTTTGAATAATACATAAGGCACTGAAAATGACTTATTAATACTTTCTATTAATTGTTATTTGATGAACAGCATATAAATATGGCAGAAATATATGGCACAGAGTAGATACTTAATATTTGTCGAATTAATTTTGCATTCAGCCTGTAATACTTTTCTTTTACCCTTAAAAATACTATTTG
The DNA here is from genome assembly GCF_020740605.2 of Lemur catta. Classification (NCBI taxonomy): domain Eukaryota; kingdom Metazoa; phylum Chordata; class Mammalia; order Primates; family Lemuridae; genus Lemur; species Lemur catta. Next base: position 9,306,947 of record NC_059152.1, on the reverse strand, counting down.
AAAAAATAAATAATTTTTAAAATACTATTAATATTTTAAGTCATAATGCCACTAGGTGGCAATAGTGGTTCAGTCACAGCCATTTATTTGGTCCATGCGGAAGCATGTCATTGAAGGTATCTCACATCTTTCTTTTATTGAAAAATTTCCTGTTAAAATAGTTACTTTTATATGTTAAATATGAAACAGAGAGCCTTAGGGAAAAGTTTTAAAATAAATATATACAAAGTTGAATTTATTATTAAGAGCTAACCATGTTAGCTTATTATAAGTCTTCATCTTATTCACAAATTTTATTTAGACTTTGCCTTTATAGGTTACCGTTACTGTCTTACCAATGGAGTTTAAAACATTCCTAAACTAGAGATAGAGGCTTGGCACTCTGAAGTTTCACTAGTTGATGTAGTCCTCCTGGCTTTTGTGTCTCTCTGTGAGAAAGCCTTTCTTTACCGTTTCAAGTCCTCTGTAGATAGATATTCCTGTAACCTTTATTTATGAAGAAAAAGAAACTAATCAAAAGCTCTGTAATCACTTAGCACTGAAGAAAATGCAAAAAGCATTGGCATTTCAGTGGCTAGACAGAGGAAAATTTGGAGAAGTGATATTGTTTTTCTAATTAGTCTTCAAAGCCGTCATAGAGGACATAAAATTTTTGAAAACATGTGCCAAGATGGGAGACTTCTTTGTAAAATTAGGGGGAGGTAAGAAGGTGGTTGGTTTGTACCTGTAAACCAGTAAGGTAGACATGCAGAAGTCACGTGGCAAAGAAAACGGGCAGCAAATGTCCAGTCACACTTCCCACGGCCTGCTATGGGCTCATCAGGTATCTCTGTTCTGCTCCCACTCCTGTGGCTTGTGGACTGCCAGCACCTCTGCCCAAAAGACAACAGAATCAGCCCCTTTCCCTCCTCATCACCAGTCATCTGACACTGAACCAACAAAATTATTCAAGAATTTCCCATTGTTAAACATTCATACTTTAAAAATACCTGAAGTATTTTTAAAAATACTAGTACTCCCTGAAGTCATTGATTTAACTTTGTTTTTAACATAGGAAGCCTGATGTTACTTTGGATTTTATGCTTCCAAGAAAAACAAGTTTGTCATCTGATAGCAATAAAACATTTTGTATGATCGGCCATTGTTTATCATCCCAAGAAGAGTTTTTGCAATTGGCTGGAAAATGGGACCTGGGAAATTTGCTCCTCTTCAATGGTATATTTTCCCCTTTGAAGCATTTCCATTTTGTTTTTTATTTCAGTTAACAAGTATTAAACTAAGTGAAATAACCTAGCTAAAATGTTGATCTCTGTTCCTACATCTGTGTTATAAGAAGTACAGTATTTCTAAGATAGACTTTTTAAATATTTTAACATTTTTATAATCTAGATATGTCTTACAACTGATATATCCATTTAATATAGAAATGTATTCCTTTGTCTCTCCCCTCTCCAAAAAAAAGAGAAACTTATATTAAATCAACATTATTTTACAATCTTGAAAAATTCAGTATCATGACTAGTAAGTTTATTGTCTCTTTTATTTGTAATTTTAGTATATCCTACACAAATATCAAATTGTAGGGGAAAAATGAAATACATGATTTTTAAAAATACTTCATCAAACCTGATACATAATAGCATTTCAGGCAGTGTTTATTGAATAGATAGGAAGGAATAAAGATATTAATTCAAATTTTATTTTAAAGATATAGTTTCCATTGATTAAAAAAATCAAAACAAAACAAAAAACCTGTTTTCTGGCTTCAGGAGAAAATAGAAATTTTATAATTTTATTTTATCAAGAGCTTCACAATTACCTTTATATACATTAATTCATCTTCCATAATAGTTGACATAGCTTATTTTCTCATGACACCAATTTGGAAATTGCATTTTTATCAATTTTATAAAATATAGTGAACAACTGAAAGAATCTGGCAAAAATAATAACTTTTGGTTTCTTGCTTCTTATGAAAAATTCTGGTCAGAGTGTTTTAAATAACTACCATTATTTTTATGCTATTCAGGAGCTAAGATTGGTTCACAAGAAGCCTTTTATCTATATGCTTGTGGACCCAACCACACATCTATAATGCCATGTAAATATGGCCAGCCAGTCAATGACTACTCCAAATACATCAATAAGGAAATTCTGCAGTGTGAACAAATCAGAGAACTTTTTATGACCAAGAAAGATGTGGACATTGGTCTCTTAATTGTAAGTTTTAGTTTTATAAATTTTAATTTTATAGTAACTGTCTGTAGATATATTTGTTGAAATGTGTAATTAGTTATAAATTAGATTTCTAAAGTTTTTCATTTTGTTCCTTAACATTTTCTTTTCTTAGAATGTTTTTTTCTGAAAAAATTTAGAGCTCTGACTTCCTTCAAAATATACTTCAGGTTTTATACTTACATCCTCTTTTCCTTGAAATTATATTTCTGTAGTAAGTTTATTGGTTTAGTTTATTTTATACCTACATCTTATGAGAAGTACAATTACAGGTCAGGGATATTTCTTACTTGAAGGAGACTGCTGTTTTGGAATGTATTTTTTTCTTGTTCTTGTTGAGCTGCAGCAGGGGGATCTGGTTGTCAATTGTTACTGGGTGAGGGCCAGGCACGCTAAGTGCTCTATAGTACAAGAGCACTATTACATAACAAAGGATGATCCCATCCCAAATGTGTCACCATTAGGAAAACATGCTTTGGAAGTCAGGCATGGTAGCATGTGTCTGTAATCCCAGGTACTCAGGAGGCTTCGGCGAGATCACTTGAATCCAGGAGTTCAAGACCAGTCTGGGCAACATAGTGAGACTCTGCTTCAATTAAACAAAAACAAAACAAACAAACCCACAAAACATGTTTAAGGAGTGTTTCTCACACCTGATTGTGCATCAGAATCACCTAGAGGGCTTGTTAAAATACGAGTCATTGGGCCAGCACTTCTGATTCAGTAGGTCTAAAGTGTGGCCCTGGGATTTACATTTTTAATAAGTTCCTAGGTGACGCTGACGCTGCTGATTGGGGACCACACTTTTGAGAACCTCTGCTTTAAGGAAACAGGAGCTCACACAATTGTTTCATAAAAAAGGTTCCCCTAATTCTTTTATTTTTCCTGAAAGAGTATAGTATAGGTCATGTAAGTCGTAAAACTCAACAGAAATTATCACAAATAAAAATTCTAAGGGTTATATGTGAAAACTCTTTTTAGAAAGCAAATTCTTTAAGTCTGATTTAGTAATTTGGAGGTTATGAGGTCATGAAAGAGTGGTCAGAGAGAGGTGGTGCCCTCATGTCAAGATATGGTGTCAGGTTTCTGACTAAAACTACTGTAGGCTTGAAACTTTATTTTCCAACCTAATCATATATAACAGCCTGTATAATTGGTTTAGTGTGCAGATATGCTGGGTGGTATGTCTGACTGCTGTGAGTCATAAATGATCAAAGCCCAAGGCCCCCACCAACATCTGTAAGAAGACACTGAATGTATATGACTTCCCTGAGCCTCGGCTTGGCAGCAGCTGCCACTGAAACCACTTCAAAGTACATTATGCATTTAAAATTTACCTTGGCTGGGCACAGTGGCTCATGCCTGTAACCCTAGCACTTTGGGAGGCCAGCCTGGGCAACATAGCAAAACCTCCGTATCAATCAATCAATAAACAAACAAACAAACCTACCTTAATTTTTAAAGTAGTTTAGAGAATCTTGACAGGAAGGCAAAAGCTGATTGCAGCTATCCTTTACATGGGAGAGATATTGAAAGTTCTATTTAATTTTCGTTAGGTGTGCTGACAGTCTAGAATTTTATTCTATTAGAAAGAAAGATCTAGTTTAGAGTCACTTTTAAATGAGTAGCCAACCCATAAGCAAATCCAAAGCAAAAATTTCAGGTAAATTGGCCCAGAGTTCTCAGTATTTATAAGTGCTTAGAACAGTGCCTGGTATGTAATGAATGCGGTATAAGGCTTAGCTGTTAATTCGTATTAAGTCTAATTTCATGTTTATTCTAAACAAGTGTTCAAAGCTGGAATCCTCCTCAACTTTGTTGTGGTTTATACTATTGATCACTGCTAAATGAAACTGCTTTGTCAGAAGCAGCCTTGCTTTTCATGTTCATCTTTGTTTAGTGTAGTAGCTGTCTTTTTTTTAAAAAATAAAAAGATTAGTTGGTTGTCTTTTCACTTTGAAATATGTTTGCTAGTTGATAACATTTTAACTTGTTTAGTTACTGAAGGAAATTATTTGTGTTTCAGGAAAGTCTTTCAGTTGTTTATACAACCTACTGTCCTGCTCAGTATACCATCTATGAGCCAGTGATTAGACTTAAAGGTCAGATGAAAACTCAGCTCTCTCAAAGACCCTTCAGCTCAAAAGAAGTTCAGAGCATCTTATTAGAACCCCATCATCTAAAGAATCTCCAGCCTACTGAATGTAAAACTATGCAAGGCATTTTGCACGAGATTGGTGGAACTGGTATCTTTGTTTTTCTTTTTGCTAGGGTAAGAATCACTGATTATGGTTTTGTCTAAAGAGAACTGGTTATTTATTATTGATAAATTTAACAGTTTCTTTTGGATTACCAGAAAAAGCTACACTCAACTGTCTTAAACCTTTAAGATAAGACAATTATCTATTAAAGATGTCATCAAGCTTTCTGCCACAGATTGTTAAGGTTTCTTCTAACTTATGAAGATTTTACAAGTTTTCTATTAACCAGAAATGTAATTAGAACAATTAAATGTTAAATGTACAAGATGTAAAATTGTTTTTGGAAAGAAAAATCTATGCCATAGTAATATGAAAGAAATGCACTTTTAAAATAAGGTTTGTGGGGTTTTTATCCCTTAAAGCTTTCCAATGCTTGGAAAAAACCAAAGGTCAACAAATAAGTTAAAAAAAAAAAAACCCTTTAATTTATTTGAGTTGTGAGTTTTTTTAAAGAGCAGAAATATAGAAAGTTTGACTTGGGCCATGAGTACCATTTGAGAACGATCATTTTAATTATCTATTCTATTTAGTTGTTTGAAAGCAGGGACAGACTATCTCTTCTGATGCAGAATAGGCAATGGATAATTGTAGATTGATTATTTTAGGGATTGCTGAAATCTATAATAAAGGGTACAAATAGTCTCACTTTGGTACAAATCATTTCTACTTCCTCAGGGTCCATATCCATGTTTAATGAAAGCAGCTTGATCTTCCTTCACCCTCAGAATACCTTCTTCATTTTATCCCTAACTTCTGCAACATTATCAAATTTCCACTGTCTCTCTAACTGGCTTTCTTTCTTTAGTGGACCACCTTTGATTAATTTTGCAATAATCAGCATTTGTTGTTGTTAGTGTTCTTATAAATATCTTGTTAGTATTTGGCCCACCATATTCTGTAAGCTATCTTTCCTTCTCCACCTCTTTCTTTTTCATCCTTTTTTTTTGCATCTAGTATCTAGTTAAATAGATTGTCCTCTAGTGTTTTAAAAATTAACAGTTCTTCATTTAACTCCTCATCAACATTCTGTGACCTCCTTTTATATACCATTGTATAATTTCAAAATGAATGTCCTTTTTTCCTTTTTCCTCAATGTATTGAATATAATTTGTTATGATTATTGTTACACAGGGAATGCATCCTAGAGATAAAGGTTAAATTTTTATCTTCATACATTCAGGATATTGCCAATAAGACTTTTAAAGTATATTTCCACGTTTAAAACTTAGAAACTTTGTTTAGTATTCTTCCTCCTCCCTTACAAAAATAAAATTCAGTCTCTTTAAAATCCTTACATGCATAGCCTGCCTTTTTAGCCTAATCTCCACAATCCAGCCAAAGAGGCAACCTGCAGCCTTGCAGGTGTACCATGAACTTTCAGTTTAGGCCTTTACCTCTCTTCTGGCTGTGCCCGGCCTGTAGCCACCCCTTTATTCCTGCTTTCCAGGATTTGGCTCTCCTTCTAGGCCATTTGCTCTCTGTATATCTCTCCCTAAACCAAGCAGAGAGGGGTCGGAGTGGTTTCTGTGCTCTCCTGGCACACCTACTGTTTTGTCTTCTTTGCCTTCTTTATCATGATAGTAGGTGTGTGTTGTCAGAAAGCCTTGGTTGAATTGAAGTACAAGACACAATATGTGGTTTTTATATGTGCATCTTATCTCTTTGATTAGACAGTAAGTCCCACTGGGGGCAGTTATCATGTCTTTTACTTCTTTTTATCTTCCACAGCACATAACTCAGAGCCTCTTTGTTGATTGACTAATTTATCAAAAACTTGAGGCATTTTGCTGACACTTCAGATCACTGATTATAAAGTGCTTCTGACCTCTAAGGTTGTTAATGTTATTTTAATTCATTTATAGTATATGTAAGAGATTAAAGAACATGGAATTGATGCCTTTCTCTCAGTTTTGTTTATCTTCAATTCTTAAATAAGTACAATATGAGCATTAAAAAATAAACTTTCATAGAAACTGGTGGATTGATATTACATAATGGATGATAATCATACATGTTACTTTTTTATTCTCAACAAATTAGTAATAAAATATATTCACTTTTTTTTAGGTTGTTGAACTCAGTAGCTGTGAAGAAACTCAAGCATTAGCACTGCAAGTTATACTCTCATTAATTAAATACAACCAACAAAGAGCACATGAATTAGAAAATTGTAATGGACTTTCCATGATTCATCAGGTGTTGATCAAACAAAAATGCATTGTTGGCTTTCACATTTTGAAGGTATGACCTCATACAGTGTATTCTTATGTTTTCATATGCAGTGATACTCATCTCTTCATCAAAGTCTTTCAGTAATAGTTTTGTGTTTCAATTATTCCTGAAGAAAATGAAGGAAACTCAGTATATATTTAATTAAACAGGTTACTCTTCTGGTTCTTTTCATCATTTAAATAATTACACTTTTGTTTTCATTATATAGCATTTTAGAAAAGTAAAAAAAAAAAATAAATTCATAACACTTTAGATCTCAATGGACCACAGATGTCTCCTGGGCCATTTCCTCATTCTGTAGATTGATGGATTTGTTTGTTTCAGCTCCCATCAACTATGGAATGCAACCTAGTGTTCCAGACAGCTAGAGACACACCATTCCATTAGGCAATGCTGCTACAGAGTTAGCTTTTAAAGTCACTGGTATCGGTGTTAGTTTTAATACGCTCTCACTGTCATCATGTATTTAAATACCTTTCTAGCTAAAAGCATTTGTGACACTGTGAAAATATGTTTCTCTGAAGGTATTGATACCAAGGCAAAAGATGATTCCCCTACCCTTGCTTCCACCCACACCTCTTTAAACTATCAAGATCCATACATTTATGCCATAAATCCTTACTACTTTTTTGAAAAGGTTTTAAAGCCTAATGGAAGATTAATTCAATTTAAAAAGTAAAAATAGAATGTGGTTTGTTTTACCCCATGTTGGAAACCTAGTAATTACTTAGAAATATTTGAAAATTTGGGATTTTTCTATTCATCTGAATTGTTTTACAAAACAAGTTAAAGATATTTTGTGAAATGTTGAATTATTTTTATTTTCCTTTGAATTTAATGTTATGATTGCTAAGATTAAAAACTTAATGTTTCTGTTGAATTTTTTGATTAATCAATTATTAATGCAGCTTGTATTAATACTAATTTTGTATAGACTCTTCTCGAAGGTTGCTGTGGTGAAGATATTATTCACATCAATGAGAACGGAGAGTTTAAATTGGATGTGGAGTCTCATGCTATAATCCAAGATGTTAAACTGTTAGAGGAGCTATTGCTTGACTGGAAGATATGGAATAAAGCAGAGGCATGTAATATGTAATTTTTTCTATTTTTTTTTATTGTGGTAAAATACATGTAACACAAAATTTACTATCTTAACAGTTTTTAAGTGTACAGTTCAGTGGCATTAAGTACATTCACAGTGTTGTGCAACTCTCGCCACCATTCATCTCCATAACTCTTTTTGTTTTATAAAACCAAAACTCTGTACCCTTTAAACAGTAATAAACAATACTCTTTACCCCCTTCTCCCCACTCCCTAGCAACCACCATTCTACTTTTGAGTCTATGATTTTGACTATCTAATATAAGTGAAATCATATAGTATTTGTCTTTTTGTGATTAGGATATTTCATTTAGCATAATGTTTTCAAGGTTCATCCATGTTGTAGCATCTGTCAGAATTGCCTTCCTTTTTAAGGCTGAATAATATTCCATTCTGTTTATATACCGTATTTTACGTATCCGTTCATCAATTGAGAGACTCTGGATTGCTTCCACATTTTAGCTATTGTGAATAGAAGCATATACTTTTAAATATTTATCTAATTTTTCTTCTGAAGAAAAGAATGAATTTATTGCTTCAGTGTAATGTTAATCATAAATAGAAATCTGGGGGTTATTTCCCATGCAAAGGTTTGAACAGCCCTGGGTAATGCTGAGCTGGAGGGCAAGGATCAGAGCTGGGGCTGGCTGAGAAGACTGCACTCAGGCAGGGGCACATAGGCTCATCTGGATCAGTTGAAGGCTTACACTTACGAAAACTCTGAAAGGGGGGCATGCTAAAGTCAGGGTAGTCAGATCCGGAAAACAGACACATTTCTGAGTAGGAGAGCCACACTGGCCAGGAGTTGGGATGATGGTGTGTAGGGTAAGGTTTCATCATAAGCATAAAGTAAGCAACATAGATAGATCTTAAGTCTAGGCACTACATCTCGACACGTGTAATGAATGGGCTGAACCCAGGCAAGGAATAAGTATAGAGCTGTTTTCTTTCTGCCCTGGTTTTAAACAGTCTGAATTGTATAGGCTTGTAGGCTCCTTAGTTCTAGTGTAGACTGCTCCTTCCATGTGTGGCAGGGTTCTAACAGGTATTCATGGTAGGTATTGGGGATTTTTGCAAAAAACTAGATTGTATATAGTTAATTAGAGTATCATTATCATCAAACATAATTATTTAAAGAGCAATTCAGAGTATATATACCCTTAGAATTTTAAAAAATTGGTTATTCCCAAATTTAGCAATAGTCCCTAAAAATTTACACATTACCAATAACAAGTTGTGAAGCTGGAAAAAACTTTTCTAATCTATTATTAATAAAAATAAACACAGGTCAAACATGCTAGAGGAAAGAGAATTATTTTTCTAGTCTTTCTATAGAAAATTACATTACCAAACTGTTATTTGAAGAGGCAATCAAAGAATATGCAGCCACAAAACATAAAAGTATTAAGAAGGCATGTCAAGCAGCTAACTAAACTATTACTGTTTTTCTGAATTTTGTGGTATTTATGGTATTTTTCTATTTTGTATGTCTTCGAAAAAGCAGGCAGCATGTTTTTCAGTAACTGTGCTTATTGGTGTGTGTTTATTTTCTCAGCAAGGTGTTTGGGAAACTCTGCTAGCTGCTCTCGAAGTCCTCATCAGAGCAGATCACCACCAGCAGATGTTTAATATTAAGCAGTTATTGAAAGCTCAAGTGGTTCATCACTTTCTACTGACTTGTCAGGTTTTGCAGGTATTTTTCATTCAACTTTACTTTTGGAGAGATATTTTCTACAGTTGTTTCTGTGTAATAATTCAGTACTGTAGACAGCAAATTTCTGTGGGACTTTCAATGGGATTTTTTTCTCTTTTCCATCTTCTCTGCTATCCAGTTTCTCCTCTTTCAACAAATAGCATGGGAGTTTTTCAACTCCTGCCTCTTATAGCTTGATCTTCACACTGTTACCATTTCTAACTCAACTACAAAAGAACAACTACTGAATTTCTGAGATTTTTTTTATGTTGGGATATAATAATAATTGTGTGATGTCTTAAACATCATAGTTGATTAATTTTTTAAAATTTCAGAGTATTATGATGGTACAAACGTTTTGGTTACGTGAATTGCTTTTGTGCCATTTGAGTCAAAGTTATAAGTGTGCCCATCACCAAGATAGCATGCATTGTACCCATTAGGTGTGAATTTACCTGTCCCCTTCGCCCCCCTCCCACCTGCTTGGTTTCTGCTGAGTTTTACTATCATATTGTATTCACTAGTTGATTAATTTTAACTTGTTCCATATTCTTTAAATAAAAACTTACAAGTACGCATTGTTTAAATAAGTATAAATTTACTAGAAGAATTAGCATCTTAAAAATGTATCCAGAAATTATATTAAAAAGTGGCACTAATTTCACCAGTTACATTATAATGTATGTGCTGTGGCCTGGCTTCTAGTTAAATTTTTTTCTCTGCATTTACAGATGTTCTTTTATCTGCAGACTATTTTCCAAGGTTTTACAAAATGTCTAAGGCATCTATTGGAATTTTGTCAAGTTAAATAAGTACAGATATTCCATGGGATCAGTAATATTTTATACTTTTAGTGCCTTTGCTTCAGTGGCACTAGGGGCTTCTCATTGTAGTTGGGCTAAAATCCAAAATCTGTGACAATTATAATAAGGCGTATATGGTCTGGCAACCACTCCAGCCTCATCTTTTGCTACTCAGCCTCCCTGGCTTTCTTTCCTGTCCTTAAACAAGTGAGGCTTTCTCCCACATCAGGGAACATAGTGTTCTTTTTGCATTAAAAGTTATTGATCTCATCCATTTCATCTGGCCAACTCTTGCTTATCCTTTTTGCAGCAACTTTAAACTTACTTCCTGAGAGATGCCTTCCCTGCCCTTTCCATCTAAATTAACCCCTTCCCCTTTATACCCCTGCCCTCTGTGTATATACAATTTGTTAGTTTTATGGTTTTTTATGAGATTATGATTTATTTCCCTCTGTGTGCCTCCTGAGGGTAGCAGGATATGTTTTTTGTTGATCACACTGTAACCTCAGTACTTGACACACACAGGCACCTGGTAAATATTTGTTAAATGAGTGAATTCTGAAAAAAAAATTTTTTTTTGCCTTTCTTGACCCTTATGGTAAATTAGACTATTGTGGTCAGGAATACAATACAGTAATCTCTCAGGCCCCTTGCTTACTGAATGTTTTATGCATCATTTATGCTTCAGTTTTCCTCTAAATTTTTGCCTTTGTATATCCATTTTGAAATTTATTGGCCAATTTTCAATGAGTTCATATGGCAGTGTGATATTCTTGGAGTTCACATATTCTGTAGCTGAGGTTACAGTGGGATGTTCAGGGACAATGACTGCTGGGCACTTTTAATAGTGAAGCCATGGGGCTAGGTAAGCACCACCAGATAGACAAATGCAGTGAGAGAACCATAGAACGCTGAGGGTTGCACTTCAGGAAATATCCATTTTCATGGTGTGAAACAGGAAAAAGGGGCTATTGAAAGACAGGTAGAAAGAGTAATCGAAGAGGTAAGAGAAGAAGCAGGAAACTGAGTAAAGTGAAAACCAGGGGTGGACAGAGGGGAAGAACATACACAGGAGGGGGTGGTACCTTGAGCCAAATGATGTAGAAAGTTCAGAGAAAATGTAGACAGATAAAGGGCCATTGGCTTGGAAATTCTTAATGACTTGCAAGATTTTGGTAGTTGTGGAGAAGGCAAGAACCAGATTTCAGGCAGCATGTGTGGTGGACCATTGGAGATAGTGAGATAATAAATGTTTATTAAGAAGTCCAGCAGCAAAAGCAAAAAGAGAAACAGAATGTTAACAAAAGGTCAAATTATGGGATTTTTTTCCCCCAATAAAATAGGATACTGGTAACTATTTGTATGAAGTTAGTGGAGAGTGCAAGATTCAAGAAACTTGGGCTAGCATGGACTTAGCAATGATTAACTGATGTTGCAACCAGGAAAGTTAAGAATATACAAGGGGTACGATTTAAAAGAAAGGCCAATGATTGTAGCAGAAATAGCTCTATACTGGAAGTCAGGAGATCTACGTTCCTGTCTTAGATCACCACTTGACAGTTGTGAGATCTTGGCAAAGGGGTTTTGTGTTTTCTCTGTCTGTAGAATTAATGTTCTCTTCTTAAATCTGGGGGAGTTAGACTAAATTGTTTTAAAATTAACATGTACATTTTAAGTACTTCAATTCAGCAATACACAAGAGTAAATGAAGAAGAGTAGATGTAGAGGAATATATTTGGACATAGGGAGAGGGAAGATGAGGAAGTTTACCTCCCATACCCTTGATCAAGAGGCCAGCTGCTATCCATTGGGGAGGTGGAATTGGAGGATATAAATAATTTATTTATATCATCTTTATTTTTAGTAATTACTTGGCATTCTACCGAGTCTCATTATTCCAGGCAGTAGATGATGTAGTGGAAGGAGTTCAGTGGCCTGTGTTTGAGTTATAATTGTACCACGTACATACTTTCCGTGTGGTATATGCTAGTCAAATATGAGCCTCATACTCTAGAAATGGGGGATAAAACCTCACACATAGCTGTTGTGGGAAAGAGCTTTGTAAACTGAAGCACATTGTATTAATGTGACTAATTTTGTCTGTCAGAAATTTTCCCTCCTGATCCCATAGTAGTAGCAGTAGTAGGAATAGAAGAAGAAGTAGTAGTAGCAGTAGTATTAGTAGTAATAGTAATAGTAGTGATGGTAATACTAACAGTGGCTAATATTTACATGGAACTTACTATATGTAAGGCACTATTCAAAGAATTTGTGTTTTTTAATCCTTGGAACAACCCTATGCAGTAGCACTGGTAATATTCCCATATTATAGACAAAGCAATTGAGGCATGGAAATGTTACGTAACATACCTGAGACCACACAGCTAGTAAGTGGAGGAGCCAGAAAGCAAACTTAGGTAGTCTGGCTTCTGAGTCCATACTTGTGGGTGCTATAATACAACTTTGCCTCTGTTAATTAAGGTAAATGGGCTAGAATTAAGTTGCCATCAATTTTAATGAATGTTTAATAACAAGATTGCTTAAGAAATAGCAACTCAATTTAATGAAAAATATGGTCAGACTCAGGTTGTAAACCAACAGAAATCTATCTTAAAGAGAGTATCTTGCCTAAATGAAAAATCTTAGTTAAATTGACAGTTCTTTAAATCTAATGAGAGTTTGATTTTTATTTTTTCAGGAACACAAAGAGGGGCATCTTACATCCATGCCCCGAGAGGTTTGTAGATCATTTGTGAAAATTATAGCAGAAGTCCTTGGATCTCCTCCAGATTTGGAGTTATTGACAATTATCTTCAATTTCCTTTTAGCAGTTCACCCTCCCACTAATACTTACGTTTGTCACAACCCCACAAACTTCTACTTTTCTTTGCACATAGGTAAGTATAATCATTTTTTATTAGATCTTGGCTATCTCCACTTTTGTTTTGCTCTTTCCACTTGATCCACGTTTGTTTGTTATTTGAATGGCCTCTCTGTACTAGAAACTGCCCTAATTACATGCTGGGATTGGGACAGGCAGAGAGTTGTAGAATGAACCGGGTATGGCCTCTGCCTTCAGGGAGCCTAAACAGCAAGAGAAGAGAGGAGGTATACACTCAAATAGCTACAATAAAAAACAATATTTGCGAAGTACATAATAGATAAAAAAAGAAGAACTAATGAGATTTAAGAGGAGAAAGGGTTTCATCAGACCACTGTGGAGGGAGAATATTTAATAGGTTACATGATACCTGACATGAGCATGGGTAGAATTTGGGTAGAATTTGATAGGTAGATTAGAGAATTAGCATTTCAGGCAAAGAGAATGTCTTTAAAGGGAGGAAAAATGGAAAGAGAAAATAAGGAGTAATGAATTTTACCTAGATATAGAGGACCTATAAAGAAGTGAGAAATAATGCCATAAATATAGTTTATGACATCATTTATTTATTTTTCCCCTAAGGTCATATTAAAATGGATCCTTAAATGTAAGGCCAGAGAATTTGAACTTATATTCTAGTTAGAGGTCACTGAAAGGGTTTTTTGTTTTGAGCAAAGGGATATAATGTAAGCAAATTATTGCAGTACGATTCAGGAATAAGAAAGTACAGATAGTAAGACCAATTATAGTAGTCTATAAGAGACAAAATAATAGAATCTGGGCATAGTAGCAGAGGAACTGGAAAGGAGAGATAAATGGAGAAATGAGAAGGTTAGGGTGTAATGACTTGACTCTGGGGATGTTAAGGAAAGAGAATAATGCTTTGCTTTTATAAAACATGTATTTGAGGTACCCTGTAGTTATTCATGGTACGAATTGTCTAGCAAACAGTTGGAAGTAAGGATTATGAAATGGGGGAGGCTGTAAGGAGCTACCCACGTGGAAGTGAGTTGAAGCTCTGAGAATAGATAAGACCACTGAAGAAAAGTATGTGGAGAAAGAAGGAAAGAGGAAGCTAAGGGTAGAACTACTATAATAATACTATTTAGAGAGTGGGATAAGAAAGAGGAATGAATATAAGAGAAAGATGGAATATTTAGAGTTTTTGAAAAACTAGGGAAATATAATGTAAGAGAGAAAGAAAGACTGTACCTATGAGAAAGCTAGGTGGTAAATTTGGTGTAGAAAACTGGTTATACAACATCCATTTTAAGAAATGAAATAAATGAATATAGTGATTGAGCAGGCCGGGCGCAGTTGCTCACACCTGTAATCCTTGTACTTTGGGAGGCCAAGGCCAGGGGATCACTTGAGGCCAGGAGTTCGAGACCAGTAACACAGCAAGATCCCGTCTCTACAAAAAGTAAAAAAAATTAGCCAGGTGTGGTGATGTGTGCCTGTAGTCCCAGCTACTCAGGAGGCTGAGGCAGGAGGATCGCTTGAGCCCAGGAGTTTGAGGTTGCTGTGAGCTACGATGACACCACTGTACTCTAGCCCTGGCAGCAGAGTGAGACCCTGTCTCCAAAAAAATCAAATTAAATAGCATGACTTTGTGTTAGGATCAGCACATTTAGTAGATAAAGGACAGTGGATAAAGATTCTGGAAGCAGTGTAGTTACAAAGATGAGTAAAATACAGTATCCTCCCTTGAGAAACGTACAGCCTGGTTGAGAGGAGAGAGGCATAAACAGATACTTACACTATGCCATGTAGAAAGCACAGTGATACAGAAGTCAACAACATTTTGTTTTCTGCTAGCACAGAGCATGTGAGAGCTGAGGGGGCAGTTCCTAGAGGAGGCGATGCCTGCTCTGAGTCATAAAAGATGAGTAGGAATCAAAGGGAAGGGCCTTCCAGGCAAAGGAAGCAGCTTAACAGGGAGTTGTAAGAAGTTTGTGCTGTTGAAATGTAATGTAGGAAACAAGGCTAGAGAGGGGCCTGGGGCCAAATAGTGGAGAATCTCGTAGACTAGAAGTTTGGACTTTATCCAAGGTGGTAGAGGCAACAGAAAGCCACTGGAAGGTTTTAAGTTAGGAGTTGACATTTGAGAGAATTCTGGTAGCTCTGAGGATATGAGGGTGACAAGATGTCTGTCAAGGATACCATTTAGAAATCTGTGACAGTAATCGGGTGAGAGATAATTACTGTGAGAGATTACTGTGAGAGTAATCTCTCCATCAGTAGAGATGAGGACACTTCAAGAAATAAGGAATAAAGTCGGTTGTTTCTGGTGACTCACTTGCCATGGATAAAGGAAAGGTCGTGATCAATGGTGGCTCCAGGTTCCCACACGTGAGTACTGGATACTTCTGCCAAGCTAACCAAAGAGCAAAACAAGAGGAGTGAATTTAGGGCAAAAAAATGATTCTGATTTAGATTTGTTGCATTTGTGGTTCATTCAAGAAGTCAAGCAGTTGAGTTTACAAGTATGAAGCTCAGAAGAGGAAGAGCAAGCTAGCAGTATTAGGTTAGGAGTCATGGACACTGAAAGGGATATATAAAAATATGAGACATAGTTCTTTCCTCAAGGAGTGAACAGATGAATAGTCTCCTTGGAGAGACCATAACATATACAAAGTGAACAGTTAAATGTTAAACCACATATATAACTATAAATACAGTTGGAATTCAAAGAAAATAGAAGTTAATGTAGCCAGAAATAATCAACAAAAAAAAATAAAAAATTGTTGAGTATAAATACGTATGTGCATTAGTATAAAATATGGCATATTTTTTTCTCTGAACATCTTTTTGTTCAGAATTTGTATTTAATGATCTGCCTTTAAAGTTTTTATTTATCCTTTTTTAAAAGTTTGCTGTCTCAAAAATTTTTTTTTGATTCTAGATGGCAAGATCTTTCAGGAGAAAGTACAGTCGATCATGTACCTGAGGCATTCTAGCAGCGGAGGAAGGTCCCTTACGAGCCCTGGATTTATGGTAATAAGCCCATCGGGTTTTACTGCTTCACCAAATGAAGGTAAAAATAGCAATAATAAAATCATGACCCTTCCCATTTTAGTTCTGAATATTCTTAGATAAGTAAATAGTACATGTTTTAGTAGTATGTATCATACAACCTGATATTCAGACTAAATAAATAGAAAATTAAACTTAAAAATTATAGAATATATTTAGGGAATCCGTTTTCACAACTTTCCAGTATCAGTAACTTACACTTAATCTAACAAGAGATAAGCAGCACAGGGCCTCAGGAGAACTTAGAAAATGGATTTGGCTCGTGCTATCTTGCTCTGGCATTCTCTGCCCTCACTTATCACAGTCATTTGTCCTTCTAAGCTTCTGATTTATTTTCCATTTTCTTCAAAAGCTTTTTCTGTCTTACTCTCTTCTTTCTACCTAAACCCATCATTTTAGAAAACTTCACTTGCCAGATGAATGGCCATCTAGTACTCCAGCTTCATGTTCCTCGATTCAGGACATCTTTTCCTCTACTTTATCT
This sequence comes from Lemur catta, assembly GCF_020740605.2. Taxonomy (NCBI): domain Eukaryota; kingdom Metazoa; phylum Chordata; class Mammalia; order Primates; family Lemuridae; genus Lemur; species Lemur catta. The sequence goes on along the minus strand of NC_059152.1, from coordinate 9,290,217 downwards.
GCCAATCTGCATGGATCTGTCTTGGACTTTGGCATCAAGAATGCTTGCAAGCACCTCTGAAACTCCAGAATCCCACTCTCTATCTATATGATCTTTTTAAAAATCACTCTGAAACATTTCCAAATACTTTACAATCATGCTCCCAATTTTTTCCAGGTCTTTTGAACAGAATCTTTTGGCACCTGTATTCCTCCAGCCAAAATCCAGAAATAACTAGAAAAAAACTTGTGAGCTGTGGTGCTATTTTATTACCACAAAGCCTATGCTCTAAAGCAGTTCATTTACTGCCTGTTTATATCAGTGCTTCTCACATTTGCAACATGCAAAAATATCACCTGGAGAGCTTATTAAAACACAGATTCCTGGGCCCCTCCCTCATACATTCTGTTTCAGTAGATAGAGGCTAGAGCATGAGACTGTGACTTTCTAACAATTCCACAGGTGGTGCTGATGCCCATGCTGCTGGTCCACACCTTGAGTAGCATGTACTTACATCCCATATATTTACCATGGGAGCAATTTTTCTGATCTCCTGCTACATGTAATATTAGAAGCAGTAAATTGGAGAGCCATAGCAAGAAGAGAGAAAACTAGTACTTCTCACTAATAGCAGCAAGAAGTGACTGTAGAAATGGAGGAGAGAGAGAACTGTTTAAGACCATTTAGTCCAGTAATAACAAGAAGTACTACCATTTATTGAGCACCTATTATATGCCAGGTGCCATGTTAGGTGCCTGACAAATATAATCTCACTTAATCCTTAAAGCTACCCTGCAAAGTAGATATTAAAAACCCTCATTTTACATTTGCAGAAACTAACGCTCATGTGGTACAATTAAGTGATTTACCTAAGGCCACTTAACTAAAAGAACTATCGTTTAAATCCAGTTATATCTAGTTACAAAACCCACACTGTTTCTGCTGTATCAAATTGCATCCAGGTGACTGCTAGCCTGAGATAAACTAAGTTTCACTTAACTCACTTAATGTCTCTACAGTAGAACCATTAATCCTAATGGCTTTGAATCATTTAGTCAATATTGTATTTTGTTAGGGACATGTGAAAAGGCATATGTTTTTGCATGATAATTGTAGGTTTTTCATAAATGCCATTGATTAAATTGAGGGGAAAAAAAGACATGTTTTTGGAAGATTCTAATAAAAAGAGGTTAAAATAAAAGTTTTGGCATTAAAGAATTTTATATATTAGTTACTAGGAAAATTAACCTGTATGGATTCTTTAACAGTGCTAGATAAATGGGCTATTGCTATGGTTGTGATTTATAGTGAGGAGAAGTGGTCTCACTTAACAGATTTTTAAGTAGTATGTTTTTATCTACTCTTCCCAGGAAACAATTCCTCCAATGTTATTCCACAGCAAATGGGTGCTCACATGCTGCGTTCTAGAAGTCTACCAGCATTTCCTACTTCTTCACCAGGAATACAACCACGAAAATTGACTGCAAGTTTGGGTTGCAGTATTGACAAGTTACAAAATATTGCAGATACTTATGTTGCTACCCAACCAGGGAAAGAAAATCCTTTGGGGAGTTCTGACACACTGAAAAAAGGCAAAGAGGATGCATTCATCAGTAGCTGCGAGTCTGCAAAAACTGTTTGTGAAATGGAAGCTGTCTTCTCAGCCCCAGCCTCTGTCAGTGATGTCCCAAAAGGAACATTTGGATTTCCAGCGGTCAGAGTAGATAACAAGGAATTGGGGGCAGAACCCAGACCAGAGAACGACAGTCCTGGAGACGAGTCCTGCCCACGCCGCCCTGATTACCTAAAGGGACTGGCCTCATTCCAGCAAAGCCACAGCACTATTGCAAGCCTTGGGCTAGCTTTTCCTTCACAGAATGGATCTGCAGCCATTGGCCGTTGGCCAAGTCTTGTTGATAGGAACACTGATGATTGGGAAAACTTTGCCTTTTCTCTTGGTTATGAGTCAAACTACAGCCGAACTGCAAGTGCTCAGAGGTACTCATGTATTTTTGTGTACCCTCCCCTTGTTTTTACTGTTCTTTGAAGAATCTCTACATTTCTAGAAATGTCTTCATTGTGTCATTTCTTATAATACAACAGATCTGTTAATAACAAACAGAAAGGTGCTTTTCTCCTTATTTTAATACTAGATAAAGTTAAACCATAAATATCTCTCAAAGAAAAGAATATCTTGTCGTTAATTTAATTCCTTATAGTTATTAGAGAAAAATTGTTCAGTTCAGAGAATTGATAAGGTTTATTATTTCCAATAACATTTAAGTAGCACTGTCCAGTGAAACTTTCTGTAATGATGGGCGTGTTTAATCTGTGCTGTCCAGTACAATCAGCGGTAGCCACATATGCCTATTGAGCACTTGAAATATTGCTAGTGCAACTGAGGAACTGAATTTTCAATCTAATTTTAAATAGTGTAAATAGCACAAGTGGCAGTGACCACTGTATTAGACATCATAGATGTAGAATAGAATAGTATTTAGTATTTAGTAGTAGAGTATATATGTCTAAAAAAATCAGTGATAAATAGTGATGGTAAATTTGTTAATTACGGTTAAACTAGGAATCGTTTCTTAAATGTTGTGAATATTTGTTTCACAGGGTAAAATTATTACTGCTCTTCACAGTTCCTAAGGTAATCATCATGTACTTTTCTCCCTGATAACTGTGTTAGTAAGACTTTTTTGGTCTCTGTTTTAGTATAACCGAAGACTGTTTGGTACCTATATGCTGTGGATTATATGAACTCTTACGTGGAGTTCTTCTCATCCTACCTGATATGATGCTTGAGAATGTGATGGACAAGCTTATTCAAGCAGACTTACTTTTGGTCCTTGTTAACCACCCCTCACCAGCTATACAGCAAGGAGTGATAAAAGTAAGGGCAAATACTGGATATGTTGTTTTAGTTCTGAAAAATAAATATATGTGTAATTTTAAAATTTGAAAATATATGTTAAAGTAGATGTAAAGCTTTATTTTGTACTTAGGAATAATGAATTAATATAGTTTGTTACTTCTTACTCATATTTTTGCATTATCATCCAATTTTAAATCCTTCTCCATATATTGATTCATATCAATATGTTTCTAAAATGTACCAACAAATCCACATATCCACTTAGTCCATTTTTGCAAAAATGACAGGGAATACTTGATTCATTGGAAATCTCTTCTGCAGTGTAATATCAAATTTTAGACATTTACTTCACGTCTAGTTCAGATGTCGCCTTTCCAGAGAGTCCTTCCCTGATTACCTTATCAAAATTGCTTCCCTCTAGCCCTGTTCTTTATTTATTCTATCATATATCCTATTTATGTCTTCTAATTATCTTTTAAATTTATCTGTGTACTTGTTTTTTTAATCTCCCACAAATATAAACTTCATGATGGTAGGCATCTTGTATCTAGCATATACTAGATACTGAGTATATTGTTGAATGAATGAATGTTTTATATGAATGGTTTCTATTAGAACACAACCTAATACTGGAATGGTCTTTTAAAGATTCTCATTTTCTTTCGTTTGGTTGTAGATATTGTTTAATCACTTGCAGTTCAACCCAGTATTTATTAAGGTCCAATTTTATATGTAAAACACTGGGCTAGTTGCAGTGTGATGTATAAAGGGAAATAATATAAGCTCCCACATTCAAGGAGTTATAGTCTAGTAGGGGAGAGAGTCATATGCCCAACCAAGTAAAATGCAAGGAATTTTGTGATGAGTGCTGCTATGGCAGTAATTAATAAAGAAGAATTGAGCATGGGGGAACGGAGAAAGATTCCTGCAGAAGGTGTACTTTTTATTATACTGTAAACTTAGGAAGCTTTTTAAGTAGGACAGTAAATGGATGTGTTTTTGGGGATGAGTGGTCCTTCACCACTGTGAGGGAGTGATTGAAGGGGAGAGAGAGGTGGGAGTATTCTGTTAGCAGGCTAGCTCAGTAGTCCCGGGCAGAAAAGATGAGTTCCTGGTCTGAGGTAGTGGGAAGTCAAAGGACAGGCAGATTTGAAAAACATTCACTAGAGTGGAAGAGGGGTACCTTCATAATTGCGTGTGGGGAATCAGGAATAGAAAAGCCAAAAGTGAGTTAAGCCTTGACGTCTAGGAGGATGGGACCACCTTCCTCTAAGATCGGAACCATGGAAGAAGTAGATTTGGAAGGAAAAGTAGTTAATTTGGGTTACAAACATTGCATTTAAGAAGCTAGAGAGGGTGGAAGTTCAGGTTTATATTCAGGATAAATAATCTGTCAAGACATACAGAAATAGACGTCTAGTCTACGTACATATATGTAGGTTTGCAGAAAGAGCATAGTGTACAGATTTTTTTCCTTTAGAATTAGCCACAGATATTCTACTTATACTCGGCTAAGGTCACCATTCTACTAGATGTTCATGCTCAGCTAAAAACACCATTTTCCCTACCATAGAAATATTAAGATCCCCACAATAGAGTCATCATTAGCATGCCACAGTAGTCAGAGACAAGTTCATTTTTTTTTTTTTTTTTTGCTATGGAGGTGGCATTTTTTTTTTTGAGATTTCTATGTTCTTCTATACATATGAACTTAATAACTTAACAAATGCAAGTGTGATTCCTGTCTGATCTGTGTATATTAAATGTTAATATATTATCTAAATGATCTTAAATTTTTACTTTAGTTATTAGATGCATATTTTAATAGAGCATCTAAGGAACAAAAAGATAAATTTCTGAAGAATCGTGGATTTTCCTTGCTAGCCAACCAATTGTATCTTCATCGGGGAACTCAGGAATTGTTAGAATGCTTCATCGAAATGTTCTTTGGTCGACATATTGGCCTTGATGAAGAGTAAGTGGGTTCTTACTTCCCCCATAATTAGGGATCTTTTGTCTTAAATGTAAAATTTAGTGAACTCACTCTTAACAAAATTATTTGGTCATCTTTAGGAAAAATCTACTAAAAGTAATTTTCCAGGTGAATCAATTTATTATTTGCTATATGATGTTCTTTCTTTTAATAATATAGCTTCTTTCTTCATGGTTCATTCACTAGCTAGAAACTAGAAACAAATAAATATTGCATCAAATGAAAAAAGTGATAGCTAGGATTTGGTGTATTGTATTAACATGAGAAGGTTAACTGAAAAGAAAGATGGCTTGCATATTCTCAGTGACAGATTACACGAATGACCCATAGAGGACTCTCCTCAGAGCCCTCACATTATCTGGGAAAAGAGTAAATCCCTCATCTGGAATTCCTGGATTTACTGATTGCTGAGATTTGACCCTGGTGTAATGCTGATGGATTAGCAAATAAATACAAAAATAAAAGAATATTTTTCTCCCAAACCAACAGTTTGGCAGAAAAGTCAAACTATTATTTCCGTTTATGATAGAGTAGAGAGAAATGTGTCTTCTTATTGTGATAGATAAATTCAGACATTGAGGAATTTACTTATTTATTATGGTAATTTCAGTAGTACTTTTCCTTTGCATATAGCTTTTGGCTTTCAAAAAGCAAATTTTTTTTTTTTTTTTTTTTTTTTTTTTTTTTTTTTTGAGAAAGGGTCTTGCTGACAACAGGGCTAGAGTGCAGTGGCTTGATCATAGCTCACTGGAACCTCAGACTCCTGGGCTCAAGCGATCCTCCTGCCTCAGCCTCCAGAGTAGCTGGGATTACAGGCACGTGCCATCACACCTGGCTAATTTTTCTATTTTTTGTAGAGACAGATCTTGCTCCTGCTCAGGCTGGCAATTCTGTATTATCTTATTTGGTTCTCACAACAGCTTTGAGAAGAAAGGAGGGCATATGTTATCTCACATATGTCATAGATAAGGAAAATGAGGCACAAAATACTTAAATAATTTTGTTCAATCACAGAGACAAGCAGTATTGGGACAAGAACTCAAAGATTCCTTACTTTTTGCTCAACCTCTTTTTACTAGCTGTCTCTCAAATACTATGTAAAATAATAATAATAATTTTCCTGTGGAATTGTTATATAGCCCCCAACACAGTGTTTCTTTGGACATAAGGGGCCCATGCGTGAATTGAGGTGAATCAATTAAAACCATGAAATTGTATGCATGTTTTATCTGAATGTTTGTGTATTTATCTTCGGATGGACTTCTAGCACTGGCTTTTGTCTTTCTAGTGGAGGGGGTCTATAATCTAAAAAACAAGTTAGAATCCTTACTCCACAAACTTATTTTTTTTAACTTCAAAATCAACTTAACAAAGTAGCCCGTAGTTTCCTTATTTTGTGACTAATTGCTTCTAATGTTCTCTTAACCATATATTGTTTGTTATAGATTTGATCTGGAAGATGTGAAAAACATGGGACTTTTTCAGAAGTGGTCTGTCATTCCTATTCTGGGACTCATAGAGACCTCTCTCTATGACAACATACTCTTGCATAATGCTCTTTTACTGCTTCTCCAAATTTTAAATTCTTGTTCTAAGGTAGCAGATATGTTGCTGGATAATGGTCTACTCTATGTGTTATGTAATACAATAGCCGCCCTGAATGGATTAGAAAAGAAGTAAGTTTTAAATTATTATTTCAAATTATATCTGATAAATATTTTAGAAAGGGAAAACTTTAGTAACAAGTTACTTTAAAGCATCTGATTTTTCATGATACTTTCAAACAATTTTTCCCACACAATTTATTTTAGATTAAGTTAATTTGGAGAGGTATGTTTTTCATCACTTTCAACAAAGTTTGGTTAAGAAGAGAGTATTTATATGACCTATTTTTAGGTATTTATAACCTGAAGACAAGTAGAATAAATTTCACTGCCCCCAAATATATTTACCAACCTTTCACCATAGACCATAAAAATTATTATCACCATCAGGAATAGGAAATTGAGGTTTAGAGAGATACAGTAACTCATTGAGGGCCACACAGCAAGTAAATGGAATTGAGACTGAATCTTACTTCAAAAGCCTATATTTTGAACTTGCTCTGCTGTCCTGTTATTAGCATACTATATAACTATCTACTACCATAAATTAGTTTCTAATAGCCAAAAGCACATTGGCAAACGGCTGCCGACCCAATAGATTAAGAGCTTTAAAAAATATATTGGGAAATTAGATTTTTATTTAGATTTTGTACGTTTAGTATTTGCATTTGTGATAATACAGTATAATATTTGTATTAGAATAATATTAACATATCAATCTCCAGAAGCACCATCTTGTTGTACATTTTTTTTTCTGGAATAATCAGGAAGAACTTTTTGCACATTAAAGCATTAAATGTTATCTATACTTTTATGGAAAGAACAGAGCTTATCTTCAGTGATTCTCTAGGCCAAAGAGAGACTCTTTATACTCAACTGAGTTCAACTTTTATTGGGTACCTGTTATATTTAGAGTCTGTGTGCTTGGCATATGGGAAATGCAAAGAAATACAAAGTATTTTATTTTCACAAAACACTTAGCCTTGATTATAATACAGTGTATGAAATTGGTAGAATTTGGGAAGTGTGCCTGCAGACTTATTCTAGAATTAGTTTTTTGTTTATTTTAAAATAAATTATACTTAATGAATGTCCCTGTATGCCACTGTATTAATTGGCCTGAGACAGGCACTATTTCTAACCCTTGCTTGACTGGGAAAACATAAATGGAAAGAAGTGTTTGGATCTAATATCACACACTGAGGTAGATTATCAAGATTAAAATTGAGGGGCAGAAGTAACTAATTCATATTTATTGGTTATTTATAAGTGATTAATATATGTTCAAATCTATTACCTCTTTTAGTCCTTAAAATAACTATAATTTATACAAGTGAGATTCAGAGAGGTTAATTAATTTAGTCAAATTCACCTTCTCTGAGAAACCTTCTCAGAATGATCCTATTCCTACCCATATAATCTCCACCCTTAGTGTGAGCTAGGAGCCTGCTTATGTATTCCCACAGTATCTTGTGTTAAGCTCTGTTGTTACACTTACTGCTGTTTACTGTTTATAGTGGTGTCTCTGTCTGGTACTCTGAAAAACTGTATTTTTGACAGGAGTAAAAGTGTATCTCTTATTTCTACTTCTAGCATGTAATACATGTTACTTGCCATAGAGTAAGCAGGAATAAATACTGAATGACTGCATGAATGAATACACACTGGTAAAATAGGAATTTAAAACAGTTGTCTTTCTCTTAAATTATTTATTCTTTTTCTTATGAATGTTCTGTTCTTTTTTTTGTTGTTATTTTTAGCATTCCTTTGAGTGAATACAGATTGCTTGCTTGTGATATACAGCAGCTTTTCATAGCAGTTACAATTCATGCTTGCAGTTCCTCAGGGTCACAATATTTTAGGGTTATTGAAGACCTGATTGTACTACTTGGATATCTTCAAAATAGTAAAAACAAGAGGACACAAAGTAAGATTTAATTTTTATGGATTTTTGCGGGGAGTTGTATAGTGGTCAAACATGTTATTTGAGCCTAATCTCTTTCTTCTTAAAAGCTCTTTTACTGAACATTTAACATTAATTTTGTGATAATATCTATCAGTTTTAAAAAGAAGCCTTTTTGAGTGGCAAATGTAGAAAAAAATGATGCCTTGATGTAGTTAGGAGCTGGCAACACATCACTGAAAGAAGCCACTGATTTTTCTTACCACGTAGAATTTAAAAGTTTATGTGGAATAGAAATGCCCGTTAGTTTTCTTTAATGGCAAATGTTAAAGTGAATATGAAACAGAAAAATGTGAGACTTCCTGGTTTAACTTTTTGCCTTGTGTGCAAAAAGTCTGTTCTTTGAAACAATTATATATAATGAAATAAATTTGTCAACTAATATTTTTTCCAGTGAAAGTTTTATAGTGGCCATTTGGAAATTTGCTTTAAAATATGTTTTAAAGACAGTTGAAAAATGTTTACTACCATCAAGAACCCGTGTTAATCAAAATTTTTAAATTTATGTCTAATAAAATATTGGCAGTTTAGATTTTTAACATTGAAATCAGTTCAATAAAAAAATTAACAACTACATAGCTTAAAAACATTCTAGTATCTTCTGTTTTTAGATATGGCTGTTGCACTACAACTTAGAGTTCTCCAGGCTGCAATGGAATTTATAAGGACCACCGCAAATCATGACTCTGAAAACCTTACAGGTTCACCCCGGTCACCTTCTGCTCCCCATCATCCAGTATTACAGAAGCGAAAAAGCATTGCTGGTGAGTATTGAAATAATATTTTAATAATGATAAATTAAAGGTAGCTATGTTCTTATAAATATTTCTTAGTTTAAAGTTAACTTTAAGAAAGTTTTTTTCCCCAGAGGAAACTATTCTGCTGCTTTCTTTTCAGTGTTGTTCTCATTCAGTTATTTCTTGAGCATCTATTATGTGCCAGGCACTATACTGAATGTTGGAGGTACAATGATGAAAAAGCAGACACAGAGTCTGCCCTTGCAGAGATTGTGAAACAGTAGGGAAATGTAGAGGGTAGGAATAGAGATGATAGAGATGATAATATGACATCCTGATTTACACCAGGAGTTAGGGAGATCTGAGGAAATGAGATAGCAATATAGACATAAAGGAGTTAGCAAGGTAGAGTCAGAGGAAAAGTGTTACAAGCAGAGCACGTGGCTTATGTGAAGGTTCCCAGGCAGGGAAAAGCTGAGCTTGTTCTGAGAACTGAAAGCCGTTTAGCTAGAATGTGGCACTTGATGGCAGAGTGATGCCAGGTGAGGCTGCACAGCACAGCATGCGCCAGTTCATACATAGTCATACAAGACATGTCAAGGAGTTTAGATTTTATCCTAATGGGAAGTTTTAACTAGGTGACATGATGTAATCAGCCTTCTATTTTATAAAGGTCACTCTGTCTTCTATGTAGAGAGGGGATTAGAGGAGAACAAGAGAGGTAGTGGGGAGCCCAGGGAGGAGTAGTCAAGACAGATAATGGTGGCTTACACATGATTAACACATTGACTGCCACACTAAAAAAAAATTTTTTTTCCTTAGGGCCACAGTGTTTTATTATGAAGATAGAATAAAAACTTCAAAAACAAAACAATCCTAATTTAATGAAAAATTTGTCATTTTTATTGGTTTTTATGCACGAGTTATATGGCAACTTGAAAAATAGTTCACATGGCTCCCAAGGTGAAGAGACATGTGAGTTATGTATGCTTTAGGAAGCCCCAGGTTCAAAACTAGCATGAGTTAAATACAACTCACATGGCAGTTAATGTGTTAAAATGCACATGACATTAGGGCTTGCTGTGAGTTAGTACATGTCATCAATAAGTGTTAATATTGTTAGACTTCCTTATTTTTTCTACAAAATCTACTATGACCTTTATATAAACACAACCCAGAAAGTTAAATACTACACATACAGGATATACATACCCACACACCACACATACACATATATACATATCTCCCTAGTACTTAGTAAATTGTTTGAAGTTTAACCACCCTTACTGTCTTAAAGGCTTTTACATCGAAATCTTTCTTTCATTCATTGTGTTCAATGCTATGCAAAATTTTTAAACTCTGTGAAAAATTCACCTGTAAAGAAAAGCTACTAAATACATTGTTTTGCAATAGTATAAATTTAAATTATGTTAAATAAAACTTATGTAAATAAAACTTGTAAAACATCCATGTAACTAAATTATTGACTGCAGTCTCTCTTCTTGAGCTGCCTTCGCTGTTGTACCTCTCTTTCGTCCTAGGTAGAATTCTGTTCTTTACCAAGTCTAGCAGTAATGCTCAGCTTCCTACATGCCAAATGATGACTTTTGGACAACTTTCCTTAGCTGGATTCCTTATATGGTCAGTGACTGTTTAGGTGGAATTCACCCTCTGTTGGTATCAGAAAGTATACCTTTACTACTCCTACTGTTTCTTTTTTGTTGATACTTATTCTCATATCCATTCCTCCTCTGCTTCCATCCCTAAATCCCTGGTTTTAGTTAATGATCAACTTGTGCCTGAGCTAACACAATAGTCCTCTGCTATTTTCTAGTTGGTCTATGATTTGTCTAATAGTCCGTCATCTCTCTCTTTAGATACTAACATTTTTGTCACTTTGAGCCTTGGAGCCCTGCATAGCTCCAGGTTTGTTATTGTTTGTTTTTAGTTTGAATCATTTTAAAACAGATAATGGACTTTTAGTCTTTTCACTAGACCACCACTCTCCTTTATTTTTCCTGACTCTTGCAGTCCCTTATAATGCTTGGGCTTATATTTTTCACTCTAAGTAAATGCAGTTGCTATAAGCTATATTAGGATTGTAGAGTCCTACAAATTTTGAGCATAATATAAGACCTTAAAAGTCATCCAGTCCAGCTTCCTCATCTTAACAGACCCACCTCATCGTAGAATTAGGGACTGCTGGAACACGCACCCCTACACTCTTCCCTTTGTGTCCTACACCACATCTACTCACTCCAGCTCTATCATCTCTCTCAGGTCTCTCTCAAGAATTGTTCCTGTTTTAAATGCTTCCTTTATTTAAATTCTGTCTTTGTGAATCCAATTCACAAAATACCACTTTATATATGTTTATTAATAGTTGCTGCTTTGTAATTGCTTTCAAGTTGTTTTTTTACACATATATTTGGGGAAGACATTTTTATTTCTTCACCACTGGTTAAAAGTTATGGTCAAAATTATATTGGCTTGGTACACTATAGGTACAAAAGATACAGAATGCTGAGACTCCTCCGCTTCTGAGCCGTATGGTTACAAAAACCTGCTCAAGTCCATTTGTCCATGATAGTAAAGTGACTTAGAGGGATTTCTGTTTCTGTCATTTCCATCAATTAGGTAATGGTTTGTTCCTTGAAGAACTTAAAACAAGTTGTTCTCACTACTGATAAGTGTTGCGGGCAGTCCTAAATAGACTCATTTAGCATTTGTTGAAACCTACTGAAATAAGTGACACCTCCAACCCACTGCACCTTCAGCAGGAGTTGTGGGGACTGCCAGAGGCTGTGGCTTCCATTATGGCCACACACCATACTCTGGTAATAGACAGATTTACCCAGACCTTGAATCTCAGGACATCCATGGCTTGGGACCAAAGTTTCTTTAGCAGTACTTTCAATACATCTAGGGTTTCAATTCTCACACTCCTGGAGGAGTTAGATACTATTTTATTGCCAGGTTAGTCTTTTTATAATCTAATTCAGGTGTACCATTCCTCTGCTCAGCAGCTCCGAGTTGCCTACTACTCAGTGAACAAAGCTTTAATTCCTTAGCCTTTATATCTTATTTTCATGTATTAATAGCTATATATAAGGGAGAGGGATATAATTTTGCCTAAATGGTATCATACTCTACCTACTGTTTATAAACTGATTTCTATTTCTAATCAACATATTCTAGTTTCCATATTAATAAACATAAAAATTTTTTTTCTTGTGAGATAGGATCTCGCTCTGTTTATTACCAGTGCAGTGGCATCATCATAGCTCACTGCAGCCTCCAACTCCTGGGCTCAAGCAATCTGAGTCTCAATCTCCTGAGTAGCTGGGACTACAGGCATGCACCACCATGCCCGGCTAATTTTTTCTATATATTTTTAGTTGTCCAGATAATTTCTTTCTATTTTTTTAGTAGAGACGGGGGTCTTGCTCTTGCTCAGGCTGGTCTCGAACTCCTGAACTCAAACGATCCACCCGCCTCAGTCTCCCAGAGTGCTAGGATTACAGGGGTGAGCCACCGCGCCCAGCCCCATTTTTTTCTTTTTATTTGCTGCTTTTTTGCCTCACAAGTGACTCTATCCACCAAAATGTATTAACTGATCAAGAATACTGATTACCTAAAATACTGGATAATCTAAAATGCTATTAAAACATTTAAATATCTCACAGGATAAGGCATTAAAACCTGTTATAATTTAGTCATATGTAAGTAATATTTATAGAGGTTATTTATGGAAATTGATATATGTTTTCATAATTTAAAACAAAGGTTCAATTCCAATGAAGGGTTCCGTTATTCCTCACCTACCAAGACGTCATTTTGGTTCCTATGGTCAACTTCCAATGCCCTTCTCCTTCAGTCCATTAAATCGAGACTCATCCTTCCAGTTTTCTCCCGGATGCACTACTTGTGTTGTAGCTCCCAGAGCAGGTGCGGTAACAGTGCTAGAAATGCCACTCCTACTCGTTCAATCTCAGGAAACGTTTCGGAAACGTTTCTCAGGAAATGCTTCGCAGCGTTGAATTCCAAATGACACATACACTCTAAATCATTTTAATAACAAATCACTGGAATTTTATTCACCTGATTTTTTCACTTTTAATTACTGATTTCTATTTTGTCACTATATATAATTTTCAACACTATGCTATAAAATTCAATAGTAATTATCCAGAAATAGTAATGTTCTCACTAAAACATGGTATGCTTTAAAACTGTTGATTTTGGAATACAAGGAAGTGAAACAGTATTTGAAAATATTTTATCAAAGCATTCTGATCTAGTTATGCCTATTTAATCCTTTTTTTACAAGATTCAAACTTTGCCAGATGATATCCATTCTAAGCTGTGTCACTAGCTTCAACATCGTTATTTTGGACTTTGAAAACAGAAGTACTGTTGCACTTCCTCAAAGAGGGAGAAACATCACTTTCTCTTAATCACTTTCTTTCCTTTGTATAAATTAACTCTGAAATAAATAAGGTTTTTTTCATGGCCTGATAATCAAAAGATTGCAGCAAAATACTTTCTCTGATCCTTGTTAACACTGGCATTTGACGTTTTAATTTATGTACTATTGCAGGTCCTCGAAAATTTCCCCTTGCTCAAACTGAATCTCTTCTGATGAAAATGCGTTCGGTGGCAAATGATGAACTTCATGTGATGATGCAGCGGAGAATGAGTCAAGAGAATCCCAGCCAGGCATCTGAAACGGAGCTGACACAGAGACTGCAGAGGCTCACTGTTCTAGCAGTCAACAGGATTGTTTATCAGGGTAAGACTATAGGATTAATTTGTTCTTCCTCAGATAGCAAATGAAAAGGAAAATAATGTAGAGGGAACTGGTTAGTTTTCAAATTCTTAAACAGCATTTTTCAATTCTTAACATCCACATTATTAAAGGAATTTCTTATTTAGAACTGATAGTCTTAAATAAAAGTCCACTTTTTTTTTTTTGGAGACAGAGTCTTACTCTGTTGCCCCAGGCTAGAGTGCCATGACATCATCCTAGCTCACAGCAACCTCAAACTCCTGGGCTCAAGCGACCCTCCTGCCTCAGCCTCCCGAGTAGCTGGGACTACAGGCATGTGCCACCATGCCCGGCTAATTTTTCTATATATTTTTAGTTGTCCAGTTACTTTCTTTCTATTTTTAGTAGAGACGGGGTCTCACTCTTGCTCAGGCTGGTCTCGAACTCCTGACCTCGAGCTATCCTCCCACCTCGGCCTCCCAGAGGGCTAGGATTACAGGCGTGAGCCACCGTGCCCAGCCAAAAGTCTACTTTTTAATGTGTTAAATGCTACCCTAGGTTGACCATTGATTTTAAAATCATATGGCACCTCCAATGTGATCTTTTGAGATCATTGTAGATTCACGTGCAGTTAAGAATAATACAGAGAAATCCTGTGTACTCTTTGGCCAGCTTCCCCCAGTGAATCTTGTATCACTGCTAGGGTAGTACATTTATGTACAAGTTTTTGTGTGACTGAAAGTCCTCATTTTTCTGAGATAAATGCCCAGGGGTGCTATACGTAGAGCAACCACCAAAAAAGCTATTCAAAGAGATATATTCCAAAGCACTATATGTAATGTTCTCACCACAAAAAAACAACAACAAAAGGTAACTCTGTGAGGCAGTGGATATGTTAATTAGATTGATTGTGGTGATCATTTGAGAATGTATACATCTATCAAAACACCTTAAATATATACAATTTCTATCTGTTGATTATATCCCAATAAAGCTGAAATTTTTTTTAAAAAAGCACTATAGATAAGTCAAAACAGAATTTTAACAACTATTCAGGTAATCCCAGGAAGGCAGGGGAAAGAAAACATAAGTTTTAATCACTGGAAAAATGTGATATACCTAAGATGTTTGGGGTTTTTTTAAAAAACTTTTCTAATTTACATTTGGGGTAACAGGCTTCCAGGCTAAACTCTGAAGTTGAAACAGGATTATCACACGTGCAGTATTTAATTGTGAAGCAGCTCTGTAGATCCATCTAATATAAATATTACATGGTCTTTATGTTTAATTTGTCTGAGAATTTCATGGTTTTAATCATTTTGCAGTTTAACTTATTTCGTTAGTAAATTAAATCTTTAATTTATAATAGAATTATATGACATGAATTTTTAAGTTTCTATGTTATTTTAGGTGAATTCACTTTCTCTAGTTTATTATATCTACTACATCTAATATACCTACTGCACATTTATATTGTGATAATTGAATTAGTAATTACATAGAATATTGTTAGCAGCATTATTATCATTGATAATGAGTGGGCATCAGTGATGTGACTAATTTTTTATTTTTTTATGCAAAGAGTTTAATTCAGACATTATTGACATTTTGAGAACTCCAGAAAATACAACTCAAAGGAAGACCTCGGTTTCCCAGACTGAAATTTCTGAGGAAGATATTCATCGTGAACAGCCTTCTGTTTTGAATCCATTTCAGAAAGAAATGTTCACATACCTGGTAGAAGGATTCAAAGTGTCTATTGTAAGTAAATTAATTAATGAGAAATGTTCATTCACACAAAGGGAATAGAGGTTTTATGTGTCTGAATTATGTCTTCAAAATCATATTTCTTTGTGTTCTTTCAGAGAGTTTTTAAAAACTCAGACAACTTGGATTTTTAATAATAGAAAAATATTAATAGATAGAGTGCTGATTTACCCTTTCCAAAATGAGTCATCTCACATTGATCTTTTAATTCTGTACCCTGAAAGCCATTTTCTAATATTGGAGTTTATTATGATCAACATCAGAAAAAGGTAGAGCTTTGATGACTACTATGACAGTTTATGTTAATAGTCTGTTTTTAATGGACTTTATTTATAGCTACTTACTCTTGAGTTTCTGAACTATTATTAAGTTTAGATCTGGGCTTTAATGTATGAAACACCTTGAAAATCACATAGAGAATACTGACAAATGTCAGGTTCCATTTATTATTGTCTCACTTGGGTTTGTGTGGGTCACTTACAGTTGACCGTAGGGAACAAATCAGTCAGTTCACTGCGTAGATATCAAAGGCTAATCTAATTCTAGCAGAACTCGTAAACCATGATTTGCCAATCTCTAAATCTAAGCTAGATTTTAGTGTCCAGATCTGAACAGCAAAACAAACCTCACATTCACTTAGAACTAAATCACTTACACAGGGTCCTTAAGACTAGGAGTAATTAGAGAGCCATGTCCAAAACTCAGAATAAACTCTAAAATGTACTGATTCCAGTTTTAAACCAGATACAGGTAATTTGATCAGGATTAGGCTGGCCTTAGTGGGACCACGGTTGAAATAACTTATGTAGTTAATTGTTACGGAATATTGATGGTCCATCTATACAGTGGTTTCTCCCTATCTGCAGGAGGTACATTCCAAGACCTCCAATGAAAGGGGGAACCATAGGTAGCACCAAACCCTATCTGTACTGTGTTTTCCCTTACATACATATCTGTGATGCAGTTTAATTTACAAATTAAACATAGTAAGTGATTAACACCAATAACTAATAATAAAATAGAACAATTATATGAATAAAATATACTATAATTGTACTGTACTCACCTATTTTTGGACCATTGTTGACAGCAGAAAACAAAACTGCAGATAAGTGAGGACAGCTGTATGGCGTGCTTAATTTTTGACTATTATGCTTAGTCTTGTAGTACTAATTCAAGTCTTTATTATGAATCCTTTCTCTTTTTTATTGCAAAAGCAATGTGGGCTTATCTGCCATTGTTCTTTAATAGTTTCGTTTTTTTAATTTATAATTTCTGAGTCCTTGGTAATTTTTTAAATGGAAGGACTTTAGTTCCTTCATCCATCTCTTTTTTTAAAATTGAGGTAAAATCAGTGGTCCCCAACCTTTTTGGCACCAGGGACTGGTTTCGTGGAAGACAATTTTTCCATGGACTGGGTAGGGGTGGTGGTGGGGGTTTGGGGATGATTCAAGCACATTACATTTATTGTGTACTTTATTTCTATCATTGTTACATTGTAATATATAATGAAATAATTACAGAACTCACCATAATGCAGAATCAGTGGGAGCCCTGAGCTTGTTTTTCTGTGACTAGATGGTCCCATCTGGGGGTAATGGGAGACAGTGACTGATCTGACAGGAGGTGGAACTCAGGTGGTGATGCGAGTGATGGGGAGCGGCTATAAACACCGATGAAGCTTCACTCGCTCCCCTCCTGGTGTGCAGCCTGGTTCCTAACAGGCCACAAACTGGTGCCAGTCAGCAGCCCAGGGGTTGTGGACCACAGGGTAAAATACATGTAACATAAAATTTACTGTTTTAACCATTTTTTTTTTTTTTTTTGAGACAGAGTCTCGCTCTTTTTGCCCTGGCTAGAGTGCTGTGGCGTCAGCCTAGCTCACAGCAACCTCAAACTCCTGGGCTTAAGCAATCCTTTTGCCTCAGCCTCCCGAGTAGCTGGGACTATAGGCATGTGCCACCATGCCCAGCTAATTTTTTTTCTATATACATTTTTAGTTGTCCAAATCATTTATTTTTATTTTTTCTTTTAGTAGAGACGGGGTCTCGCTCTTGCTCAGGCTGGTCTCGAACTCCTGACCTTGAGCGATCCACCCGCCTCGGCCTCCCAGAGTGCTAGGATTACAGGCGTGAACCACCACACCCGGCCCGTTTTAACCATTTTTAAGGGTACAGTTCAGTGGCATTAAGTACATTCATACTGTTGTGCAACCATCGCCACCATCCATCTCCAGAACTTTTTTATTATCCCAAGTTGAAACTCTGTACCCATTAAACAATAACTCTTATTCCCTGCCCCCTAGTTCCCAATACCATAATTCTACTTTCTGTCTCTATGAAAGTAGATACCGCATGTAAGTAGGAGCATACAATATTTGTCCTTTTGTGTCTGGCTTATTTAATTTAGCATGTTTTCAAGGTTCATCTATGTTGAAGCATGTATCAGAACTTGATTGCTTTTTAAAAATGAATTATATTTCACTGTATGTGAATACCACGTTCTGTTTATCCATTCTTCCATTGGTGGACGTTTGAACTGTTTCCACCTTTCAGCTATTTTGAATAATGCTATTATGAATGTTGTATGTTCATCTTTTTTAAACTGCCATTTGTATGGATGCATATATGTCTTTCTAATACTGACTAATAAATATAGACTAAAACATGTTCCATGATCTTCTTTAGGGCTATATAGGTTAAGATATTATTACTTAAGAAGTCTGATTCTAATTCATTCCTATTTTGATTTAAGAGTTCAAGTAAAACCAGTGGTTCTAAGCAGCAGTGGACTAAAATCCTATGGTCTTGTAAGGAAACCTTCCGAATGCAGCTTGGGAGACTACTAGTACATATTTTGTCACCGGCCCACACTGCACAAGAGAGAAAGCAAATTTTCGAAATAGTTCATGAACCAAATCATCAGGAAATACTAAGAGACTGTCTCAGTCCATCCCTGCAAGTAAGTATCTCAGCATTTGATAAGTAAAAACTTTTGGTGAAGTATAAAGTTCTAACAAAATAAGAACTGTAAATAAACTGAATTTTCATGCTTAATGTCATGAATATAATTTTCTTACCAAACAAATTTAACCTGAGGTGTTTTTTCAGATGCTCTCGTACGGGCTCAATTTGACCTCTGTGTTGATTTCCCAATCTTTTTTCCAGCACTTAAATAAAGAAGTTCTGTATCTGAGTTGTTTTCAGATTCTTTATAATGTGTTACCACATCTTGAAAGTATTTTCTTTAATAATTGTTTGGGCCAGGCATGGTGGCTTACACCTGTAATCCCAACACTTTGGGAGGCCAAGACAGTAGGATTGCTTGAGCTCAGGAGTTCAAGACAAGCCTGGGCAATGGAGCAAGACCCCATCTCAACAAAAAAATTTTTTTTTAAAAATTAGCTGAGCGTGGTGGTGCATACCTGCAGTCCTAGCTATTCAGAAGGCTGAGGCAGCAGGATCACTTTAGCACAGGAGTTCAAGGTTATAGTAAGTTATAATCATGCCACTGTACTTCAGCCTGAGTGACAGAGCAAGACCCTATCTCTAAAAAACAAAAAAAAAGGAAGAAGAAGAAAAGTTATTGTTTGGAGGCCTTTTTAAAAAGCATTATATTGTCTGTGAAATATCTATGCTGAATAGCTCAAACATACATATAACATATTTCAAAAATATTTATAGTCATCTAAAATCGAAAAAAAATGTTGACCACTTGGAATGATCAAAACCAAAGTACTTAAAAGAATTTTAGAGTCTATAAATTCTCCAGTGATAGACAGAGTTTAAGTGGTACATTAAACCATTTTATATGGCTATTTAACAGTTCTTATAAATTAAGCATATACTGAACTTGTGACCCTATTATTCTATTTTTAGATACTTACCCCCCACCAAAATTAAAACATATGTCCATAAAAAGACTTGTACAAGAATATCCATGGTAGTTTTTTTCATTAATGGCCCCAAACTGGAAATAACCCAAGTGTCTATAAAAAAGGAGAATGTATTATATAAACAGATTGTGATATATTTGTACAATAGACTATTATACAGCTATAAAAAGGAACAGACTGCTGATACACCTACTATATTATGGGTGAATCTCAAAAACAGTGAGTTGGGGAAAGGGGCAGCTGAACACAAAAGAGCATTCAGTCTGTGATTCCATTCAAATGAAGTCCAAGAATAAGTAAAACTGATAGGATACTATTAGTGGTATACAGTGAAAATACTGTATAGTAAAAGCACTTAAAATAGTTTTTTAAAAATTTGGTCATGCCACTAACTTTAGTCAACTAGTTCTTTTTTTTTTTTCAGTTTGTTTTCTACTTTTAGGGATTCCATTGGGTTTTTCTTTAATTTTATTTTTAATCATATAAAATGTCTACATGGTTCCAAAATCAAAAGTGTGGAAACATAGCACATTCAGAAAGGTTTTAGATTTTGTCCCTATACCCTTCTTCTATTCTTTCCCTCTCCCTATAGTTAACCATCTAAATGTCTGTTGAAGATATAAATAAATCTATGCCTTTTTACAGCTGCATGTAAACTGTATTCAGTTTATATGTATTTGTAATCTACAAATGGAATTTTAATCTGAGTTCTAAAGCCCCAGGCTTGTTTTCTCCTGTCACAACTTGATTCTGATTAATCTCCAGTCTGTGGCGCCTCCTCTTTTCAAGATAGTATCATCCTTGTCTCTTGCAACCTGTTCACATCCTGTGCATTTCTACTGCCACACTTCTTTATTCATGTTGCCCACTCCGCACAAAATGCCTCCTCTCTCTCTCTCTGTCTCTCTCTCTCTCTCTCTGTCTCTCTCTTTCTCTCTCTCTCTCGTCTGTCTATGTATCCATTCTATCTATGCACAGACCCAGCTCAATCCATACTTCCTTCAAAAACGTTCTCCCTTTTTACAGTCCACTCATAACTCTTCCTTCTTAGAACCTTCATTGGAAATTTTGTTTTTACACATTTTAGCATTTTATTATTTTCTAAGGATTAGTGTTTAACAGATTCAGTTCCTTAAATCACTTTTTTAAGGACTAAAAACAAGATTTTTTTTGTATCTATCTGCAATGACAGATAGATAGTCCCAGAAACTATAATCAATAAATAATTATCAGAGGATGTTAAAATGAGATATAAGAAACAACTTCAGTGTTTAAGAAAATCATGTGTTTTTTTTTTTTTGGATATTTAGAATGAATGAAAACATTTCTGATAGTTTTTTGTGATAATTTTAGCATGTCTCTGAATACTAAACTGAAATATTTCAAAAGTTATATCAAGAACATTACCTTTAAGACACATGTATGAAAATATTCTAGTCATTTACCATTTTTCTTTATTTGCCAACTCTTCAGGCCTTTTACTTGCAGAGCATCTGTTCATTTTTCTCTTTTGGTCAGGTAGCAGCTGTCTTCTGACTAATTTAAAATGTTGCATTAAAATGAGCTTTGCTATTTTCACCATTGCATATGTTCATCTTTTGCTTTTGGGAAATGACATGATGTGATTCAACTTGTTAATTTAAATATCACCCAAAATACAGTCATTTCCAGATCCATTTGTTCACATTTAATACTATTCAGTTTAAAATGTCATAACGCCAAATGCAGTGGTATTTGTACTAATGCAAATTTTTTGGCAAAATTAATTGTCTAAATAATACATAGTGTACACATTACAATCAGATGTGATACCTATAGCGTGGAAGGGCCACTTGAAAAATCATGAATCAAAGTTTGGTTTAGGTTTACACTGCAAAGGACAATTGCCATTACCTTAGGTAACGCTGTCATTTTGTTTTAGGGTCTATTCACAAAAGATTGGCCTGAACTAATTTTCCCTGAACATGCTCATAAAACTGAGTGCTTAGGTCTCAGTTTTTGAGTCTTTCAACTTTTGTTCTCCTACATGGTAAAGGGCTTTGTTCTGGAAATTTCACCAACTTCTCTTCCTTCTAACCAGAAATTAAAGGAGAAAGAATAAATAAGCATATTTCTTTTATTTTAAGGTTTAAAGGACGTTTTCCTTTTCAGTTCAGTTTTTCTGTGAGGAAACCTAAGAATTCTCTTCTTTTATTCCAGCTTATTTCCTATATTCCTTTAGCAAATCCTCTTCAAAAATTTCTCCCCAAAAACTAGGTAGCTTGCTTTTTCTTAATCTTTCATAATAAAAAATTCTCAAACATACAAAGCAGAGAGAATAGTATCATGAATATCATGTAATCATCACCTAGATTTAATAATTATTACTATTTTATCATATTGATTTCTTACAAATTATTTTAAAGTAAATTATAGAAATCATGATATTTTACTTCTAAATTCTTTTTTAAAAAGACATTTTCTTATGTAACCATAACATTTATTACATATAACAAAATTAGGATTAATTCTCTGTCATCAAATACGCAATGCATAATCACGTGTCTTCAATTGTTCCCCAGAATGTCTTTTGTAGCTGATTTATTCAGATCAGATCCAACCAAATAAATCTAGTAATATAATTTAATTTAATTTAATTACTGTTAAATAATTTAAATGTAAGAAATAAATTTTTTATTACTAAAAAAATTATTACTTTTTTTAAAGCATGGAGCCAAGTTAGTTTTGTATTTGTCAGAGTTGATACATAATCACCAAGATGAGTTGACGGAAGAAGAACTAGACACAGCAGAACTACTTATGAATGCTTTAAAATTGTGTGGTCACAAGTGCATCCCTCCCAGTGCATCAACAAAAGCAGACCTTATTAAAATGATCAAAGAGGTGAGTCGGTGAAACCATAACTGTTTCTTAGGAGAACCCATTGTATAGAGTTGAAGAATGATTGACAGTACTTTTTTTAGAATAGAATAGAATATCATTGATGATAATATTGAAATGATTGTTTTATTTTTTACTATATACTATACTACATTTTACTATGAAAGAAAAAATAGGCTGATTTTGGGGAACATTTTATTATCTATGGTCATCCTTACCCATTATCAGTAACCTTCAGTGAATGAAGGATTTTTATAGTGACAAGCAAGTTGAAGCATACCTTGAGTTAGGGGTGCTTTAATGAAAAGCAAAATAAAGAAGCAAGCAACTGTGTAAACTCATCAGGTTTGGCAACTCTGGTTAATATGCTATCCTAGTTTCTGTGACCCAAATTGTATAGAAACAAAGAGGAATTATAATATTATTTAAGTGATTATTTTAATATTCTGGTCTCCAAAGGATAATATTTTTTCCTTTGTTAACTTGATTATAAAATTAGTTTGTTGGGCTCTGTGCCAATGTTAGATGAGAAATAGTAAGCTTTTTATAGTATATTATTTTCTAAATCTTTTAGGAACAAAAGAAATATGAAACTGAAGAAGGTGTGAGTAAAGCTGCCTGGCAGAAAACAGTTAATAATAATCAACAAAGGTAATATTTTATGTGTTCCAAAAGTCATGTCTTTTAGCAGTCCATTAGATTTCACATATACTTTTAGTTTTAAAGTGTCATATTTTGATAAACATTTAATATTCCGTATGCACTTAACTTAGGGATAGTGTTATTGTTTGCTTAGTCTCTTTCAGCGTCTTGATTCAAAATCAAAGGATATATCTAAAATCGCTGCAGATATCACCCAGGCAGTGTCTCTCTCCCAAGGAATTGAGAGAAAAAAGGTGATCCAGCATATCAGAGGAATGTATAAAGTAGACCTGAGTGCCAGCAGACATTGGCAGGAACTTATTCAGCAACTGACGCATGATAGGTAAGCAACGGGAGAACATCTTAAATTGTGTTGTGTAAATATTTCGTATATTGCTGTGCAACACAGTTTTTATTCCAGAATTCAGACTCATAAAATTGTTTCATTATTTAAACTTTTTTTTGTGTAACCATTTGTGATTTTTTTTCATCTTGAAGAATAATCATATGAGTTTGTTTTTTTTTAATTCCGGGGGAAAAAAGTAATGAGGGAGAGAGGCATTAGCTCTTCCAGATAGTAATATTGGCTTTAATTTTACAATATGGTCTTTGTAAAAGAATAGAGAAATCACTGAAATAGAATAGTTGTGAAAAATATCTTTTTCGACCTATGACTATTAATAAGATTAAAAAGATAAACTACAAATAATGAAAAAAGGGAAATTAAAGCATTGTTCTCTAAATTTGGTTAAGATAACTGATTTGTGTGACTTTGGTGTGCTAAATACACTAAATGTATACACTAAAGTAAATTCCAGATGGATGAAAGAATTAAATTGAAACAGTTCATAAAGTAGAAGAAAATAGGGTATTTATCAACTCTGGGTGGATAGCTTTTAAGCTCAAACACAATAAAAGAAATTGCAAAGAAACCAATGGATTTGAATCCTAGTTTTTTGTAGTGTTTTTAACAACTACAACAATGACAAAAAAGCATGGGAGTTTATTTTCAGCAAATATAGTAAAGAGTTAATATTCTTACTGTTTGAAAACTCATGCAAATTCTAAGGTAAAATATTATGATCCCAGAAGTTTGAATGAGCAAAAACATGAACGCACTCCTCATGTAAGACAAATAGAATTTATAAACACTTGAGAAAATACTCAATATTGCTAGAGGCTAATTTGGTTTTTTAAAATCTTTAGATACCAAATTTTACTTTCATGTTTAAAATAATTTTTTTTTTTACCTGCTGATATCCACAG
This sequence comes from Lemur catta, assembly GCF_020740605.2. Taxonomy (NCBI): domain Eukaryota; kingdom Metazoa; phylum Chordata; class Mammalia; order Primates; family Lemuridae; genus Lemur; species Lemur catta. Next base: position 9,265,845 of record NC_059152.1, on the reverse strand, counting down.
CAGGATATTAGCTGTCCTTAGAGCTTTTGTGATATTGTAGACTTTGACAGTATATATCAGGAACCCGACAAAAATTTTGTTTCTAGCTTCAGTTAGTAATTCTATCCTAAGGAAAATATTAAAAATGTGGAGGGCAATAAACATAAAGATATTTTATCTCTGCATTATTTATGCTAGTGAATGAGTTGGAAACACCTTAAATATATAAAAATAGTAATATATTAATAGTTAAATACATTGTGATATATCCACTCAATGTAATATTAGACAGTCATTTAAAATCGTGATAATAAAGATTATACTGTTTCAATGAAAGAAGGCAGGATATGGAAGTATGTATAGCTAATGCTTCTAACTGAGGAAGGAAGGAGGGAGGGAGGGAGGAAGGAAGGAAGGAAAGAAGGAAGGAAGGAAAAAGAAATAACCACTACCAGTATTTTGGTATGTTTGTGATAGGATTAAAGTGATTTTTTTTCTCTATTTCTAAAAATATATTTAATACACTTTTACTGTTTTCTTTTATCTAAGATATAAAACTATTTGAAAACCTTTTTTAGACTGTGATGTATACCACGAAGAGGAGCTAATTTTATTTGTTACAGAATTTGTTTTTTGCCTACAGAATAGGCAAAATAGGAAATGTAAAAAATCAATTTGGAAAAAAATTTTTTTTAGCTAACCATCTTAAATCCAGCGTGTTATATTATGTTGCTAAAGTGTTCATAGTCATTGTGATATATCTTTTTAAAAATTTAATAGCTCTGGAAACAGAGCTAGCCTCTAGGAGGGGAACTGGGAGACTGGGATTCAGGAGCAGAAGGTCACTTAGATTTTATGTTGTTCTTTCGTATGATGTGTATGCATTCCCTGGGCTAAGCATATAAATAGTTGGGTTTTTTTAATTGAATAGATCAATTGTGACTTATTTATTCAGTCTCTATAATGATTTTTTTTTGTTTAAAGCTAAAGTCCTTAGATGGCCACTTAAAACACCCTTTTACTTTCACTTGCAGAGCAGTATGGTATGACCCCATCTACTACCCAACCTCATGGCAACTGGATCCAACAGAAGGGCCAAATCGAGAGAGGAGACGTTTACAGCGATGTTACTTAACTATTCCAAATAAGTATCTCCTTAGGGACAGACAAAAATCGGAAGGTAATGGTGGCTTCTTGACTCAACATTTAAATATAGTAGATGTAACTGTAGTCATTTGATAAAGATTAATATGTACTTTTTCCTCAACAGATGTGGTCAAACCACCACTCTCTTACCTATTTGAAGACAAAACTCATTCTTCTTTCTCTTCCACTGTCAAAGACAAAGCTGCAAGTGAATCTATAAGGTGAGTTTGGATCCATAGACCTTCACTCTTTTGTGAGGGTATAACAATTTATTGAGTGTTTCTATAATATTTATTTTAGATAATGCTGTGGTTTTAAGAAAAGTCTTAAACAAGATAGGCTCAAGAGAGGACAAAGTTGATTGGCCAAAATCCAAAAGGAAATGACATTTCTGATAGCAAGCATTCATTGGACTTCAGCCAGCATGATCTGGCCCTTATTAGCATATATATGTTTTTATAGTTAACTTTTTTAACAGCTCTGTAAAGTAGGTAGACCTGCTGGTGGTATCATTAAAGGGTTATATAGTGTAGTGTTAAAGGTTCAAATTCCGATTCTTCCTGTTACTTGCTATTTGATCTTGGGCAAATTATTTAAACCTTCAGTCTCAGTTTCCTCATCTACTAAATGAGGAAATAATAATACCCAAGGTGTCACAGCATTGTTGAGTATTAGGTGTATCAGTATATATTAACTAATGATTGTAATGTCATTACTGTTTTTGTGGTTGTTACTATTATACCCATTTGATAGATAAAAAAACTGAGACTCAAAGATAATTGACTAAAGAACAGAGGAATTTTCAGACTCTAAATCACCTATTTTCTCTAGAATACTAGGCTTTGTTTATATATTTGAAGTATCAGAGGCATGAACCAATGTTTGCTTATGTACGGGAAAATATAAAATATTGAAGTCTCTATTAAATAACTGAATTCCTGTGTTCTACATACAAGTTATAGGGATTGTTAGCTTTTTCTAAAAGTTTCAGATATTTTCTCTTCTTCTAGAATGTTAAAAAAGGAGGTGGTATTCATGTAGATTTTGATAAGACACCTCATGCTATTGAAACTCCAGTCTGCTTTGCTGAAATATTTTACTAGATAAAATAAAGCCTATATTCTCTAAAATTGGTCAGAATACTTAGTCATAGTAATTTTAAGTATGTTTTGACAGAGTGAATCGAAGATGCATCAGTGTTGCACCATCTAGAGAGACAGCTGGTGAATTGTTATTAGGTAAGTCAAATTTTGAAGAATTTTACACGTATTCACCCTGCCCTGTTTATATAATTTTAATTTTAATTTTTTTTACTATGGAATCTTTTAGCCACACCCTGCTGTATTTTATTTTTAGATAATTTAAAGTGTTTTTTGACACATTGTCATTAAATGAGATAGAATTTCTCTAATATCATTTAGGCTAGTTTGCCTTAACAGTATATATAATGCATATGACTCATAAATGTGAAGAAAATGGCATCTTATTTTCTGAAAAGCATATGAATAACATTTTAATTTTTATAAAATTGAGTTTCTTTGTGAGTGTACATTTTTATATTTAGTCATTCCTTTTATTATATGCCAATTTAAAGTAAAAAATTATTGGTATATTTATATACCTAATGTTTTAACAAATATACCTGTGCATAAGAAGTATATCTACCTTGAGATTATTTATAATTTATATTCTCTACTGTGCTTCTGAAGATTGTCCGTCCATGAATACCTACATAGTTACACTTCGTGGAAAATTTTTTCCTCAGAACATGAAGAAATAAAGTTATGCCACTTGGTTTCTATTCCCTTAAAGAACCAATTTGTATGCGGGAGCTATGTTCTCAAAGCTGGTCCTTGAATCAGCAGCATCAACATCTCATAGAAATTTCTTTAGAAATGCACATTCTCAGGCCCTAGCCCAGAGCTTTTGAATCTGAAATCCTGAGGGTGGGGCCCAGCAGTCTGTGTTTTCATTAGCCCAGTGATTCTGATGTACCCTCACATTTGACAGTCAATGCTGTAAGCTACAGCATCCAGGGTCCAAGGTGTGGAGCTTTGAGCTTGCTGAGAATTAGCCCCATGGTCACATGGATAGAGATTGTGCCGTCCTCTGACCCAGTCATGCCAGTACTTCAAGGTCTACCCAGCACTCCAGGGCGACCAGCATGCAGGTGGCAGAGCCCCAGGGAAGTTCCCAACGTTGGCAACATGATGTAGAGACATGTGTTAGTAACAGCCAGCCTATGAAGCAGGAAAAAATTGGGGGCTGTGTTTAGGGCCTATTCTGCCCTATTGAGTGTCTCAGTCTTCAAAATCATTAAGGATTTCTCTTTTGCTAGAAAATTTGGTTTACCACTTGACTTCTGTTAATGTGTGACAAAGTAAAGCAAATCAGTATGCTAGTAATATAAGAATAGTGATAATAATAAATGCTGACATTTATTTAGCACTGAATACCAAGCACTATTAATAAGCATTTTGCATATATTCTGATTTAATTCCCACAATAACTCTGTGAAATAGGACCCCCCATCTTTTTTTGATAAGGAAACCAACATACAAAGAGGTTAAGCAACTTGCCCAAGATCTCATGAATACTATTCAGATGTATTTATTGAGCGCTAGGAGCTGTAGGTACTAAGATTCAAATTCAGATCAAAGGAATCCAGAGGTCATGCTTTTAACCATATATAATACTCTGGTTTCTCTTCAGATTGTATAAATCCTTTGCCTTTTTAACCATATATGGTAATAGTGCACATGCATTTTTAAACCCTTATATCCAATTATTTTTTACAGGTAAATGTGGAATGTATTTTGTGGAAGATAATGCTTCTGATACATTGGAAAGTTCAGTGAGTAGAGGCTTAAGTTTGTACTTACATAAATTGAGACAAAAATGTATAAATTTAGTATAACCAGAGAGCAGGGACAACTATTAGAGTTCATTCTTTGTCACTGTATATATAGATTGGTCTGAATTCCAAACATAGTTTAGAAGATTTTTTGTGTGTGTGTGTGACACAGTCTCACTCAGTGGCCCAGGCTAGAGTGCAGTGACATGATCATAGCTCACCGTAACCTCCAACTCTCAGAATCAACCAATCCTCCTGCCTCAGCCTCCTGAGTAGTTGGAACTACAGGCATGCACCACCATGCCTGCCTAATTCTTTAATTTTTTGTTCTAAAGCCAGGAATTCTTAAGAATATACTAAATGAGATTATATGTGATTTAATGATGAATATATATTTGATTTTAAAGAAATTAAGGGGTGAAATCATAACATTTGGTTATAACATAGGTAGTGTGAAAAAGTCATGAAAATATTTAATAGAGCCAAAAATATGAGTAGGCATTCTTTTCTAATTTATATAGCAATTACTACAGGGTTTGTCCCAGCTAGTAAAGATTTTACATTATTTTTCAAGATGTATCTTTTTATCAACGGAAGAATTCAGTAGTTGATATTTGAGACATTTTTCTGTGTTCAAAAGATAATATTTTCTTCCTTAAAAATTCTTTTAAACATGCCCTTGCTTTTTAATAGATTGGAAGATACTTTCTCTGTACTTTTGTAGTATTTGTTCTTATATTTGCTATCTTCATTGTGTGTACAAATGTGTGTGCCAGTGTCTCGTGACCCATTTTTGTCTTGTACAAATTTATTTCATGCAGAGCACTTAGCAGAGAACCCTGAACATAGATGCTTAGTTAATGTATGTTGAATTGAATGAATGACTGAATGTTGAAGCTAAACAAAGGAGGAATTAGGTTTTAAGTATAAGAATATTACATTTTCATTAAGGCATTTTATTTTATTTTAATATATTCCCTACCTCTACTTCTAAAAATTATTTGGGACCCAGGACAATAGTAAAACACACACAGAGTAGGGCAATTCAAATAAAAAAATTAAAGTAAGGTTTTGGAAGGATATAGAGCCTGGGATAAAATAGTTCTTGCAATTGAATCTTAAATTTTGCTTTGAGCTTCCTGTTAGTCAACAAAAAAGAGTAAGTAAATGCAATTTTCTAAAAGGAAAAACTGATGGAAGAAAACCCACTAGGATGCAGGTTTGTTTGAGAAGATAAATTCTAACTAGTTTTAAACTTTAGTAGAAACTTTATTCATGATTTCTCTATTAAAAGCATTGAATAACATAGTTCATGTATTCACTTGCAATTTATAAAAGAATTAGATGCATATTTTTAAAAGTTTTCTTGATTTTGTACTTTGGGAAAGGACCTAGTGATGGTAGGATGTGTAGGACCTATGGCCCCTAACTCTTCATTCCAGAATGTGGGGATTTGCCTAAATAAGCTAGGATTAATGCTTTCAAGGACATCCAGCCTTCCGGCGGTCACTTTCCCATCTCCTTTCCTTCTGCTGACCACATAGGAGAGGGCTGTAGCTGTTTCATATGTGTTGATCTGAGAGGTTACATTCAGTGGGGATTTTTTTGCAGGGGTGCTGCCTTAGCTGCAGAAGTGTTCCTCCAGAGACTCTGCTTTGCCTGTGCTGGATGATCTGGGGGCATGGGAACTGCATTTCATTGCTTGGTCATTTCCAGGCCATTCAGATAGGTTATTGTAAACCTAAATCCATATGATGACAGGCCCACAGTTACAAATTCTCAAAGAGAAACTTTTTTCTATTCTCCACCCAGGCTCCAGGCCAAAAGACACAAGCCTCCCCATTATTCTCCTTTTTTGATGAGCACATCTGTCTAATCTTTCATTAGGAATTTGTCCCTTCCTGGGTTTTAGCATTCTGAAGGAATCTCAATTCTACACCCTGATTCCAGGGAGCCCAAGGCTTCATCTTCTGTCTTCAAGAGAATATTAAACTAAGTCACTTTGTTTTGGAAACAGGGCAGAGGGTAGGAGTATGCATATATTTTATATATGCACATACAGGCACATACAACCAGGCAGCCAAAGTGTTGCTTCCTCTTTACTGCTGTTTTTTTAAATTTCTTTTTATTTTTGACTCCTGGGGATTTCATTTTCCTTATTTTCTTGCTGCTCATCTATGAATTTAAAAGAATATTTGCTGGCTGGGTGCGGTGGCTTATGCCTGTAATCCTAGCACTCTGGGAGGCCGAGGCAGGAGGATTATTTAAGGCCAGGAGTTTGAAACCAGCCTGAGCAAGAGCAAGACCCTGTCTCTACAATAAATAGAAAAATCAGCCAAGTGTGGTAGCACACGCCTGTAGTCCCAGCTACTCAGGAGGCTGAGGCAGAGGGATCACTTGAGCCCAGGAGTTCGAGGCTGCAGTGAGCTATGATGACCCCACTGCACTCTAGCCTGGGCAACAGAGTGAGACCCTGTCTCAAAAAAAAGATTTGCTTAGTAAAAGAATAAAAGAAGCCAACCTGAAAAGGCTACATACTGTATGATTATCAAACTATATGACATTCTAGAAAGGGCAAAACTATGGAGGCAGTAAACAGATCAGTGGTTGCCAAGGGTTGAGGGGAGGAAAGGAGGAATGAATAGATGGAGCACAGAAAATTTTTAGGGCAGTGAAACTATTATGTATGATACTGTAATGGCGGATACATGTCATTATATGTTGGTCAAAACCCATGGAATGTATAAGACACAGTGAACCAACCCTAAGGTAAACTATGGACTTTAGGTAAGAAAAATGTAGCAATATTAGTTCATCAATTGTAATAAATGTTCCACACCAAATGCAAGATAATAGGCAAACTGTGAGTATTGGGGGAATGTGGGGGGCAGGGAGGATATATTGGAACTCTCTGTGCTATCTGCTCAATTTTCTGTAAACCTAAAACTGGTCTAAAAAACAAATCTATTAAGTTTTTTATTTCTTAAATTTTGTCTACCGATTTGAAAGTGTTTTGCAGTGGCAAGATTTCTAGGTACTGTTATCGGCCATTTTGCCACAAAAGGAAGATTTTTAAATTTCATTTTGATATTTCTTAAATCTAAAATTAAAATAATTTACTTATATTCTGTGTAAAACAAATATTTTTATTTATTTCTTTGTTTTAGACTCTTCAAGGAGAGTTGGAACCAGCATCATTTTCTTGGACATATGAAGAAATTAAAGAAGTTCACAAGCGTTGGTGGCAGTTGAGAGATAATGCTGTAGAAATCTTTTTAACAAATGGCAGAACACTCCTGTTAGCATTTGATAACACCAAGGTAAATTCAGCTTTATTAATAGATACGTATGTTTCAGTGACCATGGACCAATGTAACTACACTCATACTGATTGTATAAAGGTTTCTGAAATCAAATAAAAAATGCCTTATTTCTTAGTCCTTATTAAAGTAAAGCCTTGGTTATATCAGGATGATTTTTATTCTTCAAAACTGTGTTAAATTCCAATTCCTCAAATTACTGAAAGAAGTAGTTTAAACTTGCTCAGTTGCTGTAGTAGAGGCCATCTTTGACAAACCCGGTCTTGACCTCAAGTCTCTTCAGCTACCATTTCTCTCCTCTCCTTTGTAGAAAACTTCGGGAAGAGTTATATATGCTTGCTGTTCTCTTTTAAAATGCTCTAGTCAGACATTCTTCTCACCACTCTGGTCAGGATTGTTGGTGACCTCGGTGTTGCTCAACCCCTCAAGGTCATATTTCTTAGTCCTTATCTTACTTGACCTATCAGCAGCATTTGACAAAGTTGATTATTCTTTGCTTCTCAAAGAAAGCCTTCTTCACTGGGTTTAAACTTGCTCAGTGCTGTGTTAGAGTCCACCTTTGACAAACCCTGTCTTGATCTTCAGTCTCTTCAGTGACCATTTCTTTGCTCTTTTACAGAAAACCTTTTGCTCTTCGGGCTATTCTCAACATAGCAGCTAAAATGTCTTGGATCATGCTATTCCTCTGCTCTGAACCCTTCATTTATTTCCGTGTCACTCAGTTCAAGCTGAAGTCTTCCCAATAAGCTGGTAAAGACCTGAGTGATCTGGCACCGTGTTATACCTCTCCGACCTCATCTTCTGCCATTCTCTAAGTCTTTCTCTCTATCATCCATGGTGACTTTCTTTTCCTTGAATATGTCAGGAACACCAAAGCTGCAGGGCCTTTGCATTTACTGCTGCCTGGAATACTTTTCCCCTTAGAAATTCAAATGACTCTGCCCCTGACTTTTTTGGGGTTCCTTGATCAAATGTTCCCTTATCAGAGAGGCCCTTTCTGATTATATAGAATAGCAACACCTCTCTCCCCCCGCCAAGCATCCCTTATCTCGCTTACTTTGCTCTGTTTTTCTCTATAGGAGTATTACCATCCAGCAGTGTGTGCCTCTCCCCAACAGAGTGTCAAGACTTTGCTTTGTTAGGTTGCTATTTCTTCAGCACCTTGAACGCTACTGTATGTAGGTGTTCAGTAAATATTTGTTGAATGAATGGTTCCTTTTCCTTCCAGAGTTTGATTTACAGTCTGTCATAAATTCCCTTCCATGGACCTTAGCTGGCAACCTTCAGATTTAGGCTACAGGTTTATGTTGTTAAGCACTCTGTTCCATAACTACACCTGCATTCCCTCATTTTTGTCATTTACTTTTAGCCCTGTCTCTCATTATCCACATCTGTGGCTTATCTTCCTAGGCCTGAAGCATATACCTGCTTAAGATGGGTATTTCAAATCAGTTTTTATCTAAGGTTTGGCTCATCTATTTTTTTCCCGCTTATTACCAATTATTTAATTGCATTAGAAGAATCAATACCCTTTTTATGTGATAGAATTGTTGTGAATCTCTAAAAACGTTTATATAAGTTTTCAATAAGTAGTGAAAATCAAATATCCTATTTACACAGGGTATTTTATTTAATTCTTAATGAGGTAAATATTATCACTCTCATATCACAGATGTGGTAACTGCAGCACAAAGGGTTCAGCAGGGAAGCAGACCAGATCTGTCTAATTCAGAAGACCATGCTCTTTTACTACACCAGGTGGCATTTATTTAGAAGAAAACCTGTCTTTTTTCTTTCCTTTATTCTTAGTATCTGTATATAAATGACTTTTCCATACAAACCTTTTCTTGTATGTTTCTTGTTAACAAATTTCTCCAGCAGCAAAGCATAGTGGTTAAGAAGAGCTCAACCTTTGGAGGAAGACCTGGATTTGACTTTCAGTTCTCCACAGGTTAATTTTACTGGACAAAAAGTATTTTCTTGGTGGGCTTTAAATTAGTAACATGTCTATAACATCATGGGTTCTTTGGAGAAAAGTTTCAATAAGCTTAAAAATAACATCGGGGTTGGTTTTTTTCTCCTTCCCTTTTAGGTTCGTGATGATGTATACCACAGTATACTCACAAATAACCTCCCTAATCTTCTGGAATATGGTAACATCACCGCTCTGACAAATCTGTGGTATTCAGGACAAATTACTAATTTTGAGTATTTGACTCACTTAAACAAACATGCTGGCCGATCCTTCAATGATCTCATGCAGTATCCAGTGTTCCCTTTTATACTTGCTGACTATGTTAGTGAGACACTTGACCTCAATGATCCATCAATCTACAGGTAAGTAAAAACATCACCTTTTGGGTTCATCCATCCATATGTTATATTTATCCTAGTAAAGTTTTTATTATGAAAAATTTTAAACCTGCACAAAAATAGAATGAATATATAATGAACCCCTATATACCCATCACTCCAATTCAACAATTATGAATTATGAAGATTTTTGCCAAACTTCCATTGTCTCTTTTTTTTCCTTTTATTTAAGACAAATCACAGACATCTCATTATGTCATCTCTGCTTCTACAGTATGCATCTCTTATAAAAAATAGGACATTTTCTTACATAACAGTGTCATTATCACATCTAAGAAAATTAACAATAATTCAATGATATCCTTGAATGTCCAGTCCATTTTTTAGTTGTTCTTTCTCAAAAATGTCTTTTTATAATTGGCTGGCTTGAATTAGATCCATTGTTGCCTTTAGCTGCTGTATCTTTAAAAACATACATCTAGAACAGCCATTCTTTTTTCTGTATGTATTTTTTCTCTTTCTTTTCTCTTGACACTGACTTGAAAAAACCAGGTCATTTATCCTGTACGATGCCCCACATTCTGTGTTTTCTGATTGCTTCCTGTGACATTATTTAGTTTGTTCCTCTAGCCTCTGTATTTTCTAGAGACTAGAAGTTAGTTCCAAAGTCTTGCTTAGATTCGGGTTCAACTTTTTGGGCGCAAGAATCCCTTATGGGTGGTGATGTGAACTTTATATGGCATCATATCAGGGGACCTACTGTATTCCACTCTAATGATGCTCAGGTTCACCTGTGGGGTCAGTCTCCCACTGAACTTGTACCTAATAGTTTTGTCCATTGATAATTATTGCTTGAATCAATTATTTCACTAGGGGTTGCAAAGTGGTGATTTCCTATTCTCTCATTTCTTCTAAATTTATTAGAAGAAAACATAGAAGGTGAACCTAGAATATTTTGTTGTGTCGGAAAGCAAAGAAACTAATATAGTCTTGTCAAAAGGACTCAGAGCCAATTTGAAGTGGCTCTCACTGACACAGGATAATCTAAGAATAAAAAGAATAATGACTGTAATTAATTGAAATAATTCACTTGAAATAAAAAGATATATAAGAGCATAGTGATACTTTTTAAAAGGCCAAAAAGAAAAAAGAAAAACAAAAACAAAACTCATTGGTCTCATTAGAGTTAACTAAGACACCAATTCCTTACTTTGAAATTTGGGAGTTAAAGGAAGAGAATTCAGCATTTACTCTGCCTTTTTTGAGTGAACTCTATTTTAGAGTAACCAAATAGCCCTACTTGATAAGGGAATATTTTGTTTGTTTTGAAACAATATCCTCATATTTAAAGAAAAATTGACCCCAAATATTTCATTTTGTATATTAATTTCAGTTATAATTACCAAAAAGTAGGTCTAGTTCTGACAGTTCTCAAGAAATCAGATTCAATTTAATGCATTTGTCAATTTACAAAAGAGCAAATGGCACATTGTTTCTTTTTCCAACATTTTTATACACTGCTGATGGACATTTAAACTTTATTTATTTATTCATTTAGAGACACAGTCTCATTCTGTCACCTGGGCTGGAGTGCAGTGGCATCATCATAGCTCACTGCAACCTTAAACTCCTGGGCTCTGGCCATCCTCTTGCCTCAGCCTTCCCCGCCTCAGCCTCCTGAGTGGCTGGGACTACAGACGTGTGCCACCATACCCAGCTAATTTTTCTATTTTTTTTTTTTTTTTGTAGAGATGGGGTCTCGCTCTTGCTCAGGCTTGTCTCCAATTCCTGGCCTCAAGCAATCTTCCCACCTCGGCCTCCCAGAGTGCTAGGATTACAGGTGTGAGCCACCCATGCCTGGCCGACATTTAAACATTTTATACACTGCTTGTGTAAATACATATAGTCTTTCTGGAAGGCAATTTGACAATAATATATCCAAAGGATTCTTAAAATGTATATACTCTGTTTTAACAGTTTATCTTCTAGGAATTTTTTCTTAGGAAATATTTAAGAAATTGTGCTTTACCAAAAGGGTTCCCTCTAGAAGTAAGTTTCATGAGGGCCGGAGCTGTATTCGTCTGGTTTGTTGCTTATAATGGTGCCTGGCACTACATGCAAAACTTTAGCCATAAGCAAAGTCTTCATGTCATTTTTCAAAGTAGCTAAAATTTAGAAACCTAAATGCTCAACACTAGGTTTGAATAAATTGTTATATGTTGCAACCGTTAAAATGATATTGTAGTAGTGTGTATTTTAGGCATTGATGATGTTCTTTTTATGTAAAAGCGGAATAAGCTTACACAGATAAGCAGAAAAATATCTGGACAAGTATATACAAAAATGTTTTACCTGGGCCGGGCGCGGTGGCTCACGCCTGTAATCCTAGCTCTGGGAGGCCGAGGCGGGTGGATCGCTCGAGGTCAGGAGTTCGAGACCAGCCTGAGCAAGAGTGAGACCCCGTCTCTACTAAAAATAGAAAGAAATTATCTGGCCAACTAAAAAAATATATATACAAAAAAATTAGCCGGGCATGGTGGCTCATGCCTGTAGTCCCAGCTACTCGGGAGGCTGAGGCAGTAGGATCGCTTAAGCCCAGGAGTCTGAGATTGCTGTGAGCTAGGCTGACGCCATGGCACTCACTCTAGCCCGGGCAACAAAGTGAGACTCTGTCTCAAAAAAAAAAAAAAAAATGTTTTACCTGGAGTAATAGTCTTGTGGCTGATTTTGGTTGTTTGCTCAACTATAATTTCTGATTTTTTAATCACAATCATTAATATAACTGTGTCCCCAAAAAAACCTTTTTACACTGTAAAAAATTACAAGTGAGGATCTTAAACATGATTTCTTGGTGGGGCACAGTGGCTCACACCTGTAATCCTAGCACTTTGGGAGGCTGAGGCAGTAAGGTCACTTGAGCTCAGGAGTTCAAGACCAGCCTGGGCAGTAGTAGTAGTAGTAATGAGAGCCCTGTCTCCACAAAAAAATAAAAAATTGGCCGGACGTGGTGGTGCATGCCTGTAGTCCAAGCTACTCAGGAGGTTGAGGCAGGAGGATCCCTTCAGCCTAGGAGTTGGAGGCTTATGTGAGCTACGATGACAACACTGTACTCTAGCCTGGGCAACAGAACAAGACCTTGTCTCAAAAAAAAAAAAAAACATGATTTTTTTTTTCCTATTTTGAGATGTTAATTTGTATCTATTCTATAAAACTATTTGTACTTTTAAACAGTTTTTATGATTAAAAGTCTCAAAAGCAAAATTATTTGATATCATTAATTTCAGTATTCCCAGGAAATAATAATTTATAAAAAAATAAGTATATCAACATGTGACTAAGCAGATTGGTTACTTACTAAAATTCAGGCAAATCTTGCTATTGGTCTAGTTATGGTGCCACATATTGAAATACAGGTGGTCCCGTCCGTATGTCAGACCAGATGGTTCCTCAGCCAGAGGAGCCTGCCTTTCTTCATCAGATTTTGTCTCTTGTTCTTTCCAGTGCTGCACAGGGACACCACTTGATTCTGTAGCTTTTAAGTGAGCATTCATTCCTTGAGTTTTCTTACATCAAGGAATGGTGTTGTGTGGTGTTCATACAGTGTGAACACCAGCACTGACACATTTGCACACAGGCACACATGCTCCATATGTGCAGTGTTATCACTCAGCGTCTACTAACCAGATAGCAGCACACTCCAAATCTCAACTTGTTGTTTCTTCGGTTTTTACTGACTAGGCTAATTATTAGATGGCATGTCCCCATGATCATAATTTCCATCCTTCACTCTACACTCTACGTCTAACTGGATGTAGAATCTGGAAAGTGGGGACAAGAATTTCATGACTTGGTAGGAATTAGTTTCCAAGGGCAGCATCCATTACAATTCTGGAGGAAGCTACAGAAGTAAGCGTAGGAGGGATAGCAGTAGCTCTAGCTCTTCTTGTTTAGGTTACTTGTAAGTCAGGAAGTCCCAATGCTGGTATGAATCTATGGGGAAAATTCTACCTTAATAATTTATATAATCATAATTTTGAGTGGTGGCTGTTAATTGCAAAGCAACATGTGTAAGCAGTAAACTAAAGGCTGAGCATTTTATTGATAGCATATTTACTTAGAGGCTGCACATGTAGGCAGCGTAATCTTGACAATGTCAAAATATTTCATTTTTTTATCCTTTCCTTTGTAGGAATCTCTCTAAGCCTATAGCTGTGCAGTACAAGGAAAAAGAAGATCGTTATGTGGATACCTATAAGGTAGCTTTAGTGTTTACTCATACTTCGATAAATGAAAAATGGAGCTTTGTTTCAGACTTATGTTTTACCTAATTTAAATGTATGGTATTATTTTTTACCTTCTTTTACTTTAACAGAAAACTAGAAATCATTATGTGAAATTAAATATCATCTTCTATCTTAATTCTCTAAAAACACTTGCCCAGGCCAGGCACAGTGGCTCACGCCTGTAATCCTAACACACTGGGAGGCTGGGGTGGGAGGATTGCTTGAGCTCAGGAGTTCAAGACCAGCCTGAGCAAGGGCAAGACCCCATCGCTATAAAAAATAGAAAAAGTAGCCAGGCATGATGGTAAGCACCTGTTGTCCCAGCTACTTGGGAGGCTGAGGCAGGAGGATTTATTGCTTGAGCCCAGGAATGTGAGGTTGCAGTGAGCTATGATCATGTCACTGCACTCTATACTGGGCAACAGGGCAAGCCCTTGTCTCCAAAAAAAAAAAAAACCAAATACCACTTGCTCAGAATATATTTATTTTAGCATAAATTGAAAATTAATAATTCATTATCTATTCAAATATATAATAATTATATACCTCATAAAAAATCAAAAGATTTCTAGGGATCTGTTATTCATACCTCTAGTGTTATTTATATAACAATATATTTATAATGTACCGTAGCCATTAGTCATGTTCAAGAAATTATGCATTGATTTATTAAACAGAAATTTACCAGATCTTAAAAATTTTCAATAGAAACAAAGTACCTCTTTCTGTGAAATTAATATCAATAGAATTCTATTGGAAATTCAAAAGAATTCAATAGCCACACATTGTATTCTGCACAACAGTATCAAGATAGGAGCAGCTGAAGCAATTTTCTCATATTTACCACATTATTTTATATCACAGTTCCAGAAACATTCTTCTAAGCATTTTACGACTGTCACTATTTGATCCTTTAGCAGTTGGAAATGGAGCATTGCTGTGGGAATCAGGAAGTGACTCTTGAGGATTCACTGCACCTGACTTTGTTATCAGAGGCAGACAGAAGCTCTGGGAGATGAGACTAGTGACAGTAAATGTTTGGATGAGCTTCCTGCTTTATGATGAGAAGATAGGAGCAGTGAAAAACCACCATATTCTTCTTTCTATGTCTTTGTAACTATACTACAAAATAGCCATAAAATGTTATAGTATTAATAATATCAATAATATGACACAGTTTTTACATTTCTATTGTGTTTCCACTTCTAGAGAAGCATTTCTCCAAATAACATAGCATTACATCTTGAAATTCTCTTTTAAAATGCAGATGTCTCTAGTGGTAGAAACAGCTCTCGTTTTTGAGTGCTTGATCGGCTTAGACATTATGAGCCATTAGTTGGGAGGCATGGTGCTGGGAGTTAGGATGCAGAACAGGGAAATTTTCCGTGAGGGAACGAGAGAGTGAAGGTGAAGAATGTGACATGCTTCTCTAGTGTTCTGGTCTTGGTGGGGCCCCAGGGAGGAGACTCCCACACAAGTGGGAGAGCAAGCAGGCGGTAGAGAATGGCGGCAAAGGGGTGGGAGAGAAGGATGGAAAAGAAGACTATCCAGTGCTTTTCCAGTGTTGCCTGGAGCCCACAGTCATAAATTCTCTCCGACTCACTGTTTCCTTCAGTACTTGGAGGAAGAGTACCGCAAAGGAGCCAGGGAGGATGACCCCATGCCTCCTGTGCAGCCCTACCACTACGGCTCCCACTATTCCAACAGCGGCACTGTGCTCCACTTCCTCGTTAGGATGCCTCCTTTCACAAAAATGTTTTTAGCCTATCAAGGTAAGGATTTTTTTCTTATAACTGCCTAAAAAGTCATGTTGGGTCATCAGAAGACAAAATAAATTTGACTGGCTTTTTAAGAACTCTCAAGACTAATCAAACCACAGGAAAAAGAATTCTATTTATTCCTTCACCAAAAAGCTATAGTAAGCCAAATCATGTTACTAATGTCTCAGATTTTAGCTTCAAA
This sequence comes from Lemur catta, assembly GCF_020740605.2. Taxonomy (NCBI): domain Eukaryota; kingdom Metazoa; phylum Chordata; class Mammalia; order Primates; family Lemuridae; genus Lemur; species Lemur catta. The sequence continues at coordinate 9,249,988 of NC_059152.1, read as the reverse complement.
TTAAGCATGTCTATGTTTATAAAAATGCAATTCACTTTTTAAAAATTAAAATGTAATTCACAAACCATAAAATTTACCCTTTTGAAGTATATGCAATTCACTTTTTAAAGACATTGAACTTAATAATTATTGCAAATCATATAAGTTACCTTTGGAGCCTACGTACATTATTTGTACATAGGGTACATTATTGTAGTTTGTCATAGGGAAGTACATTATTGTAGTTTATTATAACTCCTGTCTCTAATAGGAGAGCCACACTGGCACTTTCAGTGTGTAGCTTTCTAGTTAATAATCTTCTACCTCCACATTGTAAGCAGCAGCCTGCAAGCCTGAAGATGACTAAGATAGGAGTGAATTTCCTGGTTTGTGTGCAAATAGAGACACACTCAGCTGTCAGTTTCTAATGAGAACTGTGGTATTAGCTCTATAGTTGTTTCTCCTGGCACCCAGAATCCTTTGTGGAATCATTTTCCGTTCATTTACTCAACCCATCTTGAACTTCCTTATGTTTTTACTCATATATGTCCTCTTGGAGGAATGGACTTTGTAAAAGGGGCTTTTGTTTATTTGTCCATCTGTAAGTGCACAGAACAAATGTTCCACATGACAGCTGTTCAAATATTTGAAGGTTGTCACCCTTTCTCTTCTCTCTCTCAGTCTTGTTTTTCCTCTGGTTAATTATCCTTGGTTAATTTGACATCGGGTCGAGGGCCTCCTATGTGCATGGCCTTCTCCCAGCTTCAGCAAGGAATAACAGATAATAAATAAGACAGTTTTATACTTAATAAAGAGGTTTAAAAACTAATGTTTAAGCCATCCTTGTTTACTATGGTTTCCAAGCCTGCCACTATTCTGAAGATCTTTTGGAACAGATCCTGATTTGTGAGTGTCCTTATTAAAAAATGGCAGTCAGAATAAAAAAGAATATTTCAGATGTGGTTTGAGGCCATTGCAGTGTTTAACAGACCTGTTACCTCCCTCCATCTAAGACTATATTTCTTTAATGTAGCCTAAGAATCCATTAATATAAAACTCCCAGTCAACTAAAATTTATCAATATTTTTCATTCATATTACTGTTATGAATATATTCATATGTAATATTATGTTTTCTGCATTGTGTATTTATGAATAGATTTTTTTAAAATCCTGGACTACCTCAATCCCCATTCACTTTTTTATCTCATTAGTTTAAAATGATATTTGTTGGCTTTTGAATTTACATCTAGACTTACGGTTTAGTACAGGGATTCTCAACCTTGGCTCTATAGTCCTTTCATGCTATGTAATTTTTTTGTCATGGAGGCTGCCTTGTGCATTGTAGGATATTTAGCAGCATCCCTGGCCTCTCCCCACTAATGCCAATGGTACCACCACCTCCCCATCCCAGTTGTGAGAATTAAGAATGTTTCTAGACATTGCCAAAGAATCCCTGGAGGGTGAAAGTGCTGCCAGTTGAGAACCCCTGGTTTAGTATATGCATGTTCTAGATTATAGGAATTTGTAGTAGTACTTTTTAAAAAAATCTAGGAAGCTACAGAGAATCTTAAAATCTGAACAGAACCTCCTGTGCTTCTCTTGTTCCACAGTTCCTTAGTCTCAGCTCTAGAGTCTGTGACCCCACCATAGCCTTACAGAATTGCCTTAATTTTTCTGAATTCCATCTAGATTGACAACTTTTTCTCCTCAGTGAGTTAGGAGGTATTTGTTTAAGTGGCCCTCCATACTTTCTGAGAAAAAATAAATATTTATAAACCTTATTTCTTCCTAGATTTTATTTAGTGGCTAGCCAATGCTAACTAACTTAACAGAGTAGATGAGAAAGTGATAAAAGTAATAGTGAATGTTACTCAGCAGAACAACTAAGGCTTGGAGAAGAATCTTAACACATCCTTTTGGAATTGTGTTTTGCTTGATGCTGAGATTGGTTTGTGCCAGTCTCCAAATGAAAAGATATGTTCAAATTTCAACAAGTTCAGAAGAGTGTTAGATGATGCAATGTGGTTCCTAAGAAACATGTACACTGCTGCTTTCAGGGGCCAATTTTTGGATATCATTTAATCTAGACCTTCCCTATGGCTAGAAATTCTGATAATTGTTGACAGAAAAGAGAGTCCAAATTAAATTCTTAATTTAATTATTAATGGTCTATACTGGAAAAAACATTTAAAAGAGTGACTATGCTTAGTTTTATCTTCATTCCTAGGGAATTTTACTCAATTCTTTAGCTTAGAGTTAGAGCACCTAAAAAGCAATGCACCACATACACACCCAAAACAAAAAGAAAACAAGGGAAAAAAATAGTCTTAACAGTTACAGATGAAGGAATAATTTGCTTCCTGATGAAGAAAAAATTATTTACCTACTTGAACTTTAATTTTCCTTTTCATTATTCATTCATTCAATAAATAAATCATTACTGAGTACTCATTATATGCTAGATGCGGGCGATACCCAGGCCCCTGCTTTTATGGAACTTTCATTCTGCTTGGGTAGACAGAAGGTAATCAATTAAACAAATAAGTGATATAAATTCATCTATTATGTATATTATGAAAGCATAATACAAATGAAAAATAATGTAATATCTCAAATTATTTATAGAAATATTTATTTTCAAGAATATGAATAACCTCTTTTAAACTATGAACAAACAAAATGAACATTATTTTAATCTTTCTGAAGTAGCAAAAGTAAATTAATTATGACGGGCCTCAAATGGAATTAGGTCTTTGTGTCTTAATTATGTTATTTGTACTTGTTTATAGATCAAAGTTTTGACATTCCAGACAGAACTTTTCATTCTACAAATACAACTTGGCGCCTCTCATCTTTTGAATCTATGACTGATGTGAAAGAACTTATCCCAGAGTTTTTCTATCTTCCAGAGTTCTTAGTTAACCGTGAAGGTATGGCAACAAATTATTTCTAATTTACATTTCTGAGGGTTTGTGGTTGTTTTATTACTTTCCAAAAATAAAAATAGCTTTTGTAAGTTCTAAAATTTGAGTTCCAAAATAAGAGAAATTCCTTTATCAAGTATATAATTTTATTTTCAAAGAAGCTTGAAGATATTAAGTATTTTATAGGATTAAATATATTTGAAAGACTGTAACTTTAACTATTAAAATTATTTGTAAACATGTTTTAATTTTATTATAGAAATTGCTTTAGTCTTTTTTCTGAATATGAAGGTTATAATATATTCATTAAAAATAATTAGTATGACTATTGAAAGCAAAATGTAAATTAACTAAAAATCTCAGTTATTTTATGAAGAATGACAGAAATAAAAATAAAATACTCTAACCAGAATTAACACCCAAAAGGAATACTAGAGGAGAAAACAAATTTTCTGTGATGCCAATGACCAGCAATCTTGGCCAACCTTACCTGTTTTTAAATAGAAGATCAGTTAACCCTTTAAGCAGTATCTGTTGGTCATTTTCCTACATTGCTTAATTCCATATTTTTATGTGACCCTTAGGAACATATGAAATTGAGAATTATAGCTTTAAGGGAGTTTGTGTTGGGCAAATTACTTTAGCATTTTGTTTCCTACTAACTAGCCTCTCTGAGGTTTTTTGGAGAATCGTTAATAAATCCATACTGCTAGTTACCCTGGAGCATGTTTTATAGTGTTGCCCAAGTGAGAAATGCCTCAGTCAAATACCAGCATCTGCAATTTGGAATACCTGCCTTGTGGCTTTCAGTTGGGGACTCATATTTAAATCTACTGCTTGTTTTCCCTGTCCATGGTCTCTTATATGTATGCTCCAGCTATCTATGGCTATGTAATAAATAATCCCAACACTTAGTGGCTTAAAACAATAATATATTTATTATCTATCATAGTCTTTGTAGGTCAGAAATTCAGGTGCAGCTCAGTCAGGTGGTTTTGGCTCAGGGTCTCTCATGCAGTTGCATTCAGATTGGCTGGAGCTGGAACAGGCAGGGAGTGGAGCAGTAGGCAGCTGGCAGGCATCTCTTTCTCTTCACGCAGTGTCAGTGCTTTTCCACGTGGTCTGTCCATGTGGGCTCATCTGGGCTTCCTCACAGCATAGCAACCCTGGACATCCTACTTAGCAACTCAGGGTTCCAAAGGTGCGTGTCCCAAGAGAGAGACTCGCAGAAGCTGCGTGGCTTTTTCCCACCCAGCCCTGACAGTCCCGCAGCATCATTCCACTGCATTCCATTCGATGAGGAAGTCACAAGTGCCTGTCCAGATTAAAAGGAAGATTTGCCACGTGGTGGAGAGTAGCAAGATTTTGGAAAAGCATTCAAGACAGGGAATGTTGTAGCCATTTTTGGAAAATATCATTTTCTACAGTGCACATCAGATCATTTCCTACTGACATTCTTCTAGGCCAGTCATCTGCTCTGGGTGAGGAGTGTCCACCTCTGTGATGTGCCCCCAGAACACCTGAAAGTTGGGAATGATTTAGTTTGTAGAAACCTGCTACTACCCAGCCCCTCCCAGCCCAGCCCTTAGGTGCCTCCTTCGCTGTTGTTAAGTAGATAAGTTCCTGCTGCTGCCTCTCCCAAAGCTGCACACGTAGAGTTCTGCAGGTGCTCACCAGTCCATCTTAAATCACCCTGCAGCTGCTCTGCGTGATGACTGCTGAGCTTTCTGAGATGCCTCACCCCATCCCATATGAATTTTGTATAAGCTCTTGGTTTATAGTCCATGTCATATCATTTCAAAGTAATTCCAGCCAGTTTGATGAAGATCCTTCTAACTGTTTTCACAAGATCAAAAAGTAGACCTTGATTTTATATGGAGCTTAATTAGCTTTTAAAAGATCCTTTTTAATTTTCATTCTGTTATGGTCTTCAGCACACCATAAAATGTAGCCCAACAAGCCATTTCTGTTCAAAGGTAACATTTCTTTTAGGATAATTTTTTTTAAATAAACACTTCTGAGATTTTTATTTATACTAACAGACGAATGAGACAATTAGATATTAGCTCATTTACATCACAGAAGAACGCTCTTTTCCATGTGTTGGGATAATTGTGTTTTCTACAGGGATGCTTAGTAGAAAGGAAGTCAGAACAAACCTATAAACTTACCATAAAATTAATAGACTATGACAGTTCATTCTAGCAATGTATATACTTTGTGATAATTGAGTTTTTTAGACTACAGAATACTAATATTTATTAAACATAAATAATCTTAAATATATTAAAATATTAATACAAATAATTCAGAAATGCTTATACAAAGTCCTAGTTTGATTTTAATCAAGTTTACAGATGAATAGATATTTAAGCACATATTGCATTTGAAGATTTCATTAGTGAGACTATTGGATTTACTAGGCAATGGCTTTCCACTTTTTCTTCAATATGTTATGAAGTGGTAGAAGGATAAAGTTGAAAGATCTCAAATTTAATTAGGATAGTGTTAATGCACGTAGCCCTACTAGTAGGTAAGTAAGTAGATAAGCAATGATGTTTTCTTATTTAAAAGGTAAATCCTCTTTGGTATTCCTTTTTCTGGTTGTAGCACATAATCAGCTGTTTCTCTGAATTCTTAAGACCTTTTCTGTGGCCAGAATGAAGCATGGTTTTGGAAAGATAAACATTAATATTAATCTTCTCTTTTAGGTTTTGATTTTGGTGTGCGTCAGAATGGTGAACGAGTTAATCATGTCAACCTCCCCCCTTGGGCACGCAATGATCCTCGTCTTTTCATCCTCATCCATCGGCAGGCTCTAGAGTCTGACTACGTGTCCCAGAACATCTGTCAGTGGATTGACTTAGTGTTTGGGTATAAGCAAAAGGGGAAGGCTTCTGTTCAAGCCATCAATGTTTTTCATCCTGCTGTAAGTGACTCTTTTAAAATAATCTACATTTATATAAGATAGAATCTGAATACTGTAAGGTTAGCTGTTAGGCTGTTGCTTTAAAATATGCAAGTTATCACTGAGAATTGGCAATAACATTAAAGTGTTACTCAATATTTTTCAGGTTTCATATTTCCTCTCTTTGAAAATAAGTTATTATCTGTGTCAGGAGTTCTCCAAAACCACCCACAGGTTTGATGATTCACTAGGCAGACTTAAGGATTCAGCAGCTCAGGTTTATTACAGTGAATGATACAAAGCAAAATCAGCAAAGGCAGAGGTCCCCAGTCTTTTTGGCACTAGGGGACCTTTTTCTGGAAGAGAATTTTTCCACAGATAGGGTCGGGGGGGGATGGTTTCAGAATGACTCAGGTGCATTACATTTATTGTGCAGTCAAACCTCTCTGCTAATAATCATCTGTATTTGCAGCTGCTCCCCAGCGCTAGCACCACTGCCTCAGCTCCACCTCAGATCATCAGGCAGTAGATTCTCATAAGGAGCGCGCAGCCTAGATCCCTCGCATGCGCAGTTCGCTGTAGTGGGTTCACACTGCTATGGGAATCTAGTGCCACGGCTGATCTGACAGGAGGTGGAGCTTTTGCGGTGATGCGAGCAGTGGGGAGCGGCTGTAAATACAGATGAAGCCTGGCTCAGCCATTCGCAGCCTGCTGCTCACCTCCTGCTGTGTGACCTGGTTCCTAACAGGCCATGGACTGGCATCAGTCCGCTGCCTGGGGGTTGGGGACCACAGAGCAAAGGGTAAAGGAGCGTGGGCAAAGTCTGGGAGAAACCAGGCACATACTTCCAAGTGTCGCCTGGTGAGTCACAAAGAACAGACTCACTTCCTCCAGCAGCGAGTTGTGATGACATATGTGAAATGTTGTCTGCCAGGGAAGCTCATTAGAGACTCGAGTGCTCAGGGTTTTTACTGGGTGCTAGTCATGTAGGCACCCTCTGCCTTGCACATACTGAAATTCCAGACTCCCAGAAGGAAAGCAGGTGTTCAGCGTAAACTATATTGTTGGTACATACTGTCCAGGCACAGGAAGCCTCTCTTATCAGTTAGGGAATGTTCGGAACTCTTCTGAAATCCAGGTTCCCAGACACCAGCCAGAGGCTGACCTTGCAAGCAGGCCTTTCCAAGGAGAGCAGTGAAGCTTGCATGTTCACTCTTTTCAGTGCATTATTCTACATATATGTTCTATTTTTAAATGGCATTATTTTTCCTTATTTCATAAAAATGTACTTGTGGTTTTTAGAAAAATGTATAAAATATAGACTAGGAATAGGAAGAAATTTAAAAATCAACTTTGACATCACCATCCAGAGATAAATATTAGAAACCATCTTCCAGACTTTTTTGTATACATATATATATTCCATTTATATAATAATATTAATACTATTTGGTAACCCTTTTCTCTCCCTGAACAAGGTAGTCTTAAATATATTCAAGTCATTGGTTATCATTCTACATGATTTTTAATGGCTACTTACTAGAAGTTGAGCATCCCTAATCCAAAAACCCAAAATCCAAAATGGTCCTAAACCAGAAATCTTTTGAGCACCAACATGACACTCAAAGGAAATGCTCACTGGAGCATTTTGGATTTCAGATTTTCAGGTTAGAGATGCTAAACTGGTAAGTATATAATGCAAATATTCCCAAATCCAAAAAAATCGGAAATCTGAAACACTTCTAAGCATTTCAGATAAGAGATTCAACCTGTATTCTAAAGTGTGACTATATGATAATTTATTTAACCAGTCTTCTATTTTTGGATATTTAGCTAAGACTTTTTTGCTATTAAAATTAATATTCCTGAGGTTATTTCTTTATGTACATCTTCATTTCCTTAAGGCAAATTCCTAGAAGTAGAATTGTTACACTTCCACATGTGCTTTTCAATATTGTTAAATAGACTAAGTTTAAAAAAAAAAAAAATCTTATCTATTCAGGAAACATTTATTTTGCTAGGCTCTGGGATTTAAGAGTAAATAAGACTCCAATAGGGTGAGCAGGGTTAGGAAAGTTGGCGTAGATGTGCCTGCCTGAATGTGGTAGTAGAGTCTGAATGAGGCCTCTCGAAGGAAATTCCTCAAAGAGCAGGAGGTAAAAACACAAATTCTGAGGAGAAAGGTATTTCCTGGTACTGCCTAGTGGCTGCTCAAAAACAGGTACAACAGATTAACCACTAATCTGCGGCCTAAGACATTTAACCTCTTTGTTTTCCTAACTTTAAAATTAGGAGGTAGAATTAGATTGATCTTGGATTTCCCTACCAACTGTAATTTTCTGTGGAGAGTATAACAAATGTACAAGTGCTTATAACAAATACAGCTAAAAGGTACACACAGAACCTATAGTCAAATATTCCATATCTGAGTTTATTTATGCCAGTGATCCATTCCCAAAAGTATAAAGTAAAGGCAAAGCTTCTGGTATAGTTTTCTTGCTTCATTTACATTTGATACTAAAATGCAACTTTTAAAGCAATTAGGAATTTTGCCATTAACCTCAGTATACTCTGTGCCTACAATCCTGCACCATCTTTTCAGCTATTCTTATGTAAAATTCACATTAAAAGTATCTGAAGACTAAATATACAAGGTAATTCTGATGTGAATGGAATTTTCACTTCTTTGGGACTTCAGGACTTTTTTAAAAAAGATAGAATTTATGCCATTGTTCTTAAGAATTTAATAAAATTCAATTTATGAGGCAAAACAAAGTAGTGATTAAGTACACAGTCTCTGAATGAAGAATTGAGTTCAAATCCTCACTCTGTGACTCTGCCACTTGTTGTGTGACCTTGGACAAATACCTTAACCTCTCTGTACCTAAATGTACAAATTTATAAAATGTAATTTATAATACCAACTTCATAAATGAGGAAGGAAATTCATATAGGATAATGTCTGCTAACAATTAAGTACAAATAAATGTTAACATTTTTAAAAGGCATGTAGAAATGCCATTTGACCTTAATTTATCATTCACTAATAAACAGAAACCGATATCACAGAATATAAAGAAGCCATATTTAAAAATAATTTTTTTTTTATTTCAAAGTATTATGGGGGTACAAATGTTTTCGGTTATACAGATCATTTTTGTAATGCTTGAATCAGAGTTAAAAGTGTGCCTGTCACCTAGATAGTGTTCGCTGTACCCATTAGGTAGTTTTTGCACATCCCCTCCACACACACCCCTGCCCCCTGCTTGGTTTCCTTCGAGATGTGCTGCCCTCTATGCACATGTGTTCATCACTTCCAATTTCATGGTGAGACATGTGGTATTTGCTTTTCTATTTTTTAGATACTTCACTTAGGAGAATGATCTCCAGTTCCATCCAAATTGTTGCAAAAAGCATTAAGTCATCCTTCCTCATGGCTGAGGAGTACTCCATGGTATACATATACCAAATTTTATTAATCCACTCATGAATTGATGGGGACTTGGGTTGAGTCCACATCTTTGCAAGTGTGAATTGTGCTACAATAAACATTCGAGTGCAGGTGTCTTTTTGACTAAATGACTTCTTTTCCTTTGGGTAAATACCCTATAGTGGGATTGTTAGATCAAATGGTATGTCTACTTTTAGTTCATTGAGGAATCTCCATACTGTTTTCCATAGAGGTTGTACTAATTTGCAGTCCCACCAACAGTGTATAAGCGTTCCTTTGTCTCTGCATCCATGCCAGCATCTATAGTTTTTGAACTTTTTAATAAAAACCATTCTAACAGGGGTACAGTGTTATCTCATTGTGGTTTTGATTTGCATTTCCCTGATGATTAGTGATGTTGAGTATTGTTTCATATGTTTATTGGCCATTTGTCTACCTGCTTTTGAGAAGCTTCTGTTCATGTCTTTTGCCCACTTTTTAATGGGGTTGTTTGATTTTTTTCTTCCTGATTTGCTTGAGTTCTTGTAGATTCTGATTATTAGTCCTTTATTGGATGTGTAGCTTGAGGAAAGAAATCACAGATGATACAAACAAGTGGAAAAACATGTCATGCTCGTAGATCGATAGAATTGACATTGTTAAAATGTCCATACTACCCAAAGTGATCTGCAGATTCAATGCAATCTCCATCAAAATACCAATGTCGCATTTCACAGATCTAGAAAAAATAATTCTATGCTTCATATGGAACCAGAAAATAATCTGAATAGCAAAGCAATTTTAAGAAAAAGAACAAATCAGGAGGCATCACATTACCAGACTTCAAACTATACTATAAGCCTATAGTAACCAAAACAGCATGGTATTGGCACAAAAATAGAGACATAGACCAATGCAACCAAACAGAAAACCCAGATATAAAACCATCCATATGCAGCCAACAGATCTTTGACAAAGCAGACAGTAATATACACTGGGGAAAAGAATTCTTATTCAATAAATGATGTTGGGATAACTGGATAGCCACATGCAGAAGAATGAAACAGGATTCATGTCTCTCACCACTCACAAAAATTAACTCAAGATGGATAAAGCACTTAAATGTAAGGCATGAAACCATAGGAATTCTAGAAGAAAATATTGGAAAAACTCTTCTAGATACGAGGCTAGGCAAAGAATTTATGAAGAAAACCCCAATGACAATCACAGCAACAACAAAAATAAATAAATGGGACTTGATTGAATTAAAAAGCTTCTGCACAGCCAAGGAAATAATTAACAGAGCAAACAGACAATCTACAGAATGGGAGAAAAATAAACTTTAAAAGAATTCTGGCCATAGGATTATACCAGTCAGTATTTGATTGCTTTTTTAGCACATTAAATCAAATAGCCGTTATAAATGCCCTGCTTAGATGTGCATCTGTAACAAATATTTGACCCCTGGTGCTGGAAGTGATGGTGAGGGGAATAGTGTTGAAGATTATTTAACTTGTGAAGTATCTTTGAAATTTTATTTTGGCACATATGGAAATGTTATATGCAGATATGTAAATGAAAGTTGCTATGATTGATTAAATGCCAAAAGCTAAACTGTTCAAGTAGGTATGCACAAAATATGGCCAATCTGTACTCAGCTACTGACTACTAGCTTTAGAAATAAACAAGTAAATGCACATTGCTCTCTATCTGATTTTAAGGGATGACAACACTAAGAAGAAACATGTAATAATACCCTTTACATTAAAAAGCTTGTAATTTTCATTGCTACTCTTTCAGAATCATTTATAATTTTCTTTAGAACTTAAGTAATGTTCTCTTGAACTACCTACCAGCATTGTTTTCTAACTTCATTTTGCCTTTTCTTGTATATCACTTTGGACAAGCAACTTCTTCAATAACTTGGTATTATGCATGAAGTCATACATATTCTCAGGTCTTAAATTAGAAAGGACTTTTATAAACGTACCTAATTAAAACCAATAGTCAAGATACACTATTTTTGTTCACCCATTCAGAAACATTGATTACTTCTATTCTGATCTCAGACCATTAATGATCAAAAACAATTTTAAATCATTTCCATTTGAAATAGAGAGGTGTAAACCATTGGCTAGAAAAGAAAGCATTATTTTTCCCTTTGGTATTATTGCCAAGTCTTGCTTTATGCTACATGTCTCTTGTTCTTTTCCTCTTGTACTGTATAGACATATTTTGGAATGGATGTCTCTGCAGTTGAAGATCCAGTTCAGAGACGGGCGCTGGAGACCATGATAAAGACCTATGGGCAGACTCCTCGTCAGCTGTTCCACACGGCTCACGCAAGCAGACCTGGAGCCAAGCTCAACATCGAAGGAGAGCTTCCAGCCGCTGTGGGGTTGTTAGTGCAGTTTGCTTTCAGAGAGACTCGAGAACAGGTCAAAGAAGTCACCTATCCGGTATGTCACTTGGATTTCAATAGAATTCAGCAAAACCTGATTAGACTTCTGCAATGCCAGGCCCTCTTCTAGGCTCTCTAGGGACACAGAAATGAATAGCACGGTCCTGGCCTAAAGCTGTGCACCAGCCAGCACAAGACAGGTGCAGGCAGCAAAAGCAATATCCCGTGCGAGGTAAATGCTGTGTTAGGGATATGAAGAGAGTGCTTTGGGGAGCTCAAAGGAAAAACGAATTGATTGTGTCAGACAGTAGACTCCCTTAGAGAGCAGAGAGAAGGGTCAATTACCAGGGAAAGCTTCCCAAGGCAGTGACGTAACAGGATTTTGCAAACAAGAGGGGAGGAACCGTCAGGACTGCGGAGCAGTTGAAGCGTGGGTATGGCAGTGTACACGTGCGCAGCAGGGTCCTGGTTATCATCTGCAACCAAGAGGACTGACCAGCGGTATGGATGTTCTGGTTTACACTTACGGAGAAACTTTACGTATTTTTCTTTGGCCTCTCCAGATTGTAATCGTAAAAAGTATTGTCTCTAAAAATAGAAAATAGGTATAATTTTTACTTTGAAATAGAAAAATAAAGCAAGCCTTAAAAGTAAAATGGATTTTAATCTTTAACTCAGTTCTTCATTATAAAAGTAGCATAAGATGGTAAAATGTGAATTGTAAAGTATTATAAGAGCTTGCAGAAGGAAATCACAAAAAATGACACAGTAAAGAAAAGGTTGTGAAGGACCTTAAATGAAATAAAGCAGCGTTATCTCAAACTATAGTAATCTGTGATCCATTTTAAGAGGAAAGGTTTTCACCGACCTTGTTTTGACAGTTTTTCCTTGTAATAATATTACTTTATGTCAGACAGAACACTAGATGTAAATTCTTTATGCTCATAGTTCACATGTCAAATTTACATGTTAAATACAAATAAAACTTATGCAACCAATAAAATTTAATTTTAAAATATTAATATGATAGACAATGTTGTTTTACTAAAACCAAATCACCAATATTGAGTTTCATACTAGAAAGCTATATTTTTGATTTTGTGTTTATGATGCCTCACAAATCATTTTAGTCACTGTCATTACCAGGGTTACTATTTTTAACTACAGTCTATTATTTTAATATGTCAAAGTAATTTTATAGTACATCCCTGAAAATTAATAAGTGCCATTTAATTTACTACTATACTTATTGCTCATTTTAAGTTGGCATATTATATTTTATAAAAAGGCTCACAGTGGAAATGTCGTCCCAACTGGTCTCATTCCCATCTCAGGACCTTTGCACTGTTTCCTCCACCTGCAATAACCCGTCCCCAGATACACCCCCAGTTTGCTCACTCATTTCATTCAGGTCTCTGCACAGACATTTCCTCAGAGTCTTGCCTGAGCCCCATCTAAATGCTTTTTGTGCAGCTCTGATTGTATCTAAATCTGATTATATCTAAAACAGCAGTTCCATCATTCTCAGTCCTTTTCCCCTTCTTCATTTTGCTTCATATAGCATTTCCACCACCTGACACATTGTACATGTATTTGTTTACTGATTTGTCTGTCTCTCCCATCCCAGCTAGAGTGATAACTCCATGGAGACAAGGACTTTGTCTTTTCCATCACTGTATCTCCAGTTCCTAGGACAGTGCCTGGCATACAGTGGACACTCACTATTTCTTAAATTAATGTCTTCTCAAGCACAAGTTCTTTACAGTTTGGCTTGCTGCATGTCTGTGTGACGTGTAATGACATTTATGCCACTGCTTTTTATTTGAACCACCGTGAAGCCTTCCACACAGTACTGCTCCTTGACTGCTTGGGCCTTCACTTGACATCTACACAAAGTGCAAACGCCAGCCCTGAAGCTGAGCCACAGTCCTCAGTTATAAAGGGGTCATCTGGATGACCCGGATATGCTTGTGTGAACTACAGTTCATCACTGAAGTTTAAAACAATCAGAGCTGTATGGAAAGCATTTAAAAATATAAAGCACTCTTCTTTTCTACATACTATGATGTAGAACAGTTGCCATTGTATCTTTGTGAGTAATTGAAAAACTAAAAGTTTACACTCTACAATTTATATAAAAGGAATTTTCTGGCAAAGAATTGTGAATGATAAATCATAACTATAGCTCAGCACCCATGTTTTTCTCCACTTTAACACTGATAGACAAAATTTTAGAAAAAGCTAGTTTTCAAAATATCTGATCCTAACCCCTCTGTTCCCACTTTAGCATTCCTGAAGCTCTTCAGCTTTTTCAGAGATACTCATTTTTTTAAGACTCTGATATCATTTAAGACTATATATTAACATATGTCCCCTAAGCAATCTGACAGAATTATTAGAGGTCCTAAAGTGGACCTCCAGTAAGTTTTTAGAAGATAATATGTAGGCCAATGATGCCTTTTTTCCATTCATTGAAAAATAACCTAAGCAAATTTCACTGAAAACCATTAGGTTTTTTGTGGAACTGACTGAAAATTGCTTAGTATATTATTTTTATTACATTTATGTAGCATTTCCCCTGAAGAGTTAAAATAATTAAACTTTTAAATGTCTAAAAGAGGAAAAAATCCATTTAAAAAGAAGAGATTAATAGAAGATAAAACAGTGAAAAGAGAACAAAAAGAATAGAACTGTTGGGAGAAACTCCTAAAAAGGGCATGGTTTCTTCTCTGCTTAATTTAAAAATTTCTTGGTAATTATTTTTATTTGAGGTAGAGGAAACTTTCATTACCGTTAATGGCCAGGCACATGGTGTCACTCTACAGTGTCTTCCCTCAGTTTTCTGTACCCAAATACCACTGTTCAAGCTCCTCCTCTTTTGTTATTCACTGACAATTCCTTCTTACCTCTTTTCTTCTCTAGTACTTACTAGTATTTTCTAGAGATGCTCTAGTCTTCTCAATGTGCTCCATAGATAAATACTTTTCAATCCATTCATCAAACATCTCTTAAGAGCTTACTGTATTCTAGGCACACAGACAAATCAGAGGTGTTCCCTGACATCAGTCATAGTTGAGTGAGGTTTTGTGTACTACGTGGGGCATATGGCTTGGCACACTGCCAAACCACAATCCTCCTGTAGGTGTCAACTTTAAGTATTTCAGCTAGATTGAAAGAAATACACTTAAATTCTTTTTTTTTTTCCTGCTCAAATTTCAAGGAATTTTGAAATATTAGCCAGACACTTTAATGCAAGTTAGGCCAGAGCCACAGAATAAAAATCAAATAAGGAGCACATATTTCTATATGCTAAAGCACAGGGAAATAAAAAAGTATAAAATAATTCTTGCCCTCAAAGAACTTATAATTTATATTACTTTCTCTTCCTTTGTTTATAATTTAAATTAGAAGTAATTCTGTATTACCACCTTTTTTAAAAATCATACTTTTTACTTTTCTTGGTTTTAGAGTCCTTTGTCATGGATAAAAGGCTTGAAATGGGGAGAATATGTGGGGTCTCCAAGTGCCCCGGTACCCGTGGTCTGCTTCAGCCAGCCCCATGGAGAAAGATTTGGTTCTCTCCAGGCTCTGCCCACCAGAGCAATCTGTGGTTTGTCCCGAAATTTCTGTCTTCTGATGACATATAGCAAGGAGCAAGGTAAAATAAAACATAACGAAAATCATTCTGGATATATCTTTCATAAGATTTGAATGTTTCCTGCTCATCTGTGCTGTCATTTTGTTTTACTTCTAAATTTGTCTGGATCCTTGGTGAGAAACTCTGCTCAAATTTGTGGCTATTTAGTGCAAAGTAGGAATTAAAACATACTACATGAAAAAAATAAAAATTAAGTGCAGTGCTGTTTGAAATGAGAGGAGGAGTTTGAAGGAGACAAGAATGAATGATTATGTTCACAAGATGAAAACATTATCAATTTGATATAAAGGTAAACTTTGAGGCTCTTGAACCCCAGAAAAGACAAATATATTTGAACAAAAAATCTAGTACTTCAGAAGATACAGTCATAGAGCCAGGCATTGTGGTGTGTGTCTGTAGTACCAGCTAGTTGGGAGGCTGAGGTGGGAGGATTGCTTGAGCCCAAGAGTTTGAGGCTGTAGTGAGCTATGATTGCACCACTGCACTCCGGCATGGGCAGCAGAGCAAGACCCTATCTCTTTTTTTAAAAAAAAAAGGAAGAATGAGATATAGTCATTGATTTAAACAAACAAACAAAGCAAACAAGGGAGTCAAGTAGACGTGCAAATAGGTTTTAAAAACATACGCCCCTGAAAAGCAATCTTCTAACTCCTCACGCACGGACTCACTAAAAGCCACATGTGGAAAAGTGCTGCGCAGTCAAGCCCTCTTCGTATTTCTAAATGTCAAGTAGACCCTGAAAAACTAGAGACATTTTCCACTTAAGTAATCCCTCAGCTCTTCCAAATTAACCATTTCCCTGGATGCAAAAGAACTCTGCCTACTTACTAGGCATGGACTTAGGGCACTAACATGAATGACTGAAGGGCACTCATCTGTTCATACCAGGCTGTTTGCAGATGTGCCTGAAAGCTGACTTGTGGACCAGATGCCTCGTAGTCAGCACTGCTAGCGTCTACCATCACCTTCTGTGTACTGTGCTCCTCGGAGTCCATGTACAGCCTTCCACCTGCAGTGCAATGGCAGCTTGCCAGCGCCCGGGCCAAACATCAGTCACTTAAATCAAGCTTACTGGCCAGGCCACAGCTCTTTTAGGCTCATTCTTCTATCATTAAATGAATAATTATTTTTATAGTTGTCAGGAATAATGCATACACTTAAGTTTAGAGAGTTAGTGGGATAAGGTCGATCTGTTTAATCATAATTATTGTGATATCAGTTTACTACAATTAGTGATGAGTTGTATCACACCTCATAATTTACCACCAATAATACTTAAAGTACCAAAATGTGTGAATGATTTACTTTGTAAAACAATTAATTAGAATACATGAAAGTTTATCTCTATTGAGCAAAAGGGAAAGGGCTGGTATTATCACTTAGCATTGTGGAACTTAAATATGTCAAATATAATTCTCAGCCTATCTTATTTGTGCTGCTATGGTCACAAGCCCTTAGTGTGCTCTTAATAGCTGTGTTCTGTCAAATTACACTCTACTTCCTCACAGAATGTATTTGGGATTGGTCAGAATCTGAGCATGTCCAGAGAAGTTAACGTAACAGCTTCAGTCGTGGCCTCAGGAGGCACAGTGCATCCTGGCTCTGCCACTTACTAGCTGGGCAGAAGGCTGGGCTTGGCGAAGCCTGGTTTTTGATCTATAAAATAGGTATAACGAAAGGATTTACCTCACAGGGTAATTTACTATAAGGATTCAATGAAATAGTGTATGAGAATGATTAGCACAGTGCCCGGTTCATTCCAAGTGCTTAATAAGTGTTTATTGGACTATAAACGTCCTGGGGCCTGGGACGATGTCAGTATTTACTGTGTAGACCCAGCACTGACAGTCCACACAGGCATTCCAGAGAAGTGTTTACGAACAAGTGGAATTTGCAATCAAAGTTCGACTTGTTAACAGCTGGAATGTGTTGAGCACCGTCATATAAAATAGCTGTGTGGTTTTGCTCTGTTACACATGCAGGTACAACAATGTTAACAGCCACACTGAGATGGTTTTAATGATTTTAAGCCCAATGTAAACCAATTACTTGAGAACTGACTGTGCCTCAGAATTGTTTGAGGTGCCTTTTTTTTTTCAAAATATACTTGCTTGGGTCCCACTTGAGACACACTGCATCCGAATCTCTGGGGCTTGAGTCCAAGCCTACAAATGCTGAAAATCAATTTTCTTGCAAGCTCCTGTTTAAGATCCACTGTTCTAATAGGTAAAGGAGAAGTTTCTTTTTCTGAAAGAAAAAAAAAACATACTGCATCTTACACTACTGGAATCAGAAATGTGGGTTACTGAACACCTGCTACTTGCCAGATACTATGGTAGATTTGGAGAGGTCTCAAGACTCAGCATATGTGGTTCCTTACCCTAGCAGCATATACTTAGAGGAGCTTATATGTAGTGAGTCCTTCCTAATTCCTTTGTTGCAAATGTTGTCAACATTTGGTGTTTTACTCAACAAAACAAAAAGAAATCTGTGAATTACATTTTCAGTGTGCCATTGATTCATTCAAGAAATATTTATTTGTTATACTCTTCTCTATCCTGGATATTCTGGTAGGTACAGGAATAAATAAAACACATTCTCTCTCCTTTAAGAACTTAAAACATTGCAGGTTTCAAGGGCAGTACCATTTACAGCATTTATGCTGCATTTAGCTGTATTCAGCATAGATTATGAATAGTACAGGGAAAGGATGTCAAAATTTCCAAAGCTTTCTGTGAAAAGGACGTAACACTATGTTGTAAAAAAGAGAGAGAGAAGAGCATAACCTCCTTGCACGAAGGTCTACCGTGCACAGTCCTGAAGTCGGCAGGATTAAATTATTCCTTCTCAGGGTAGTGTTGCTTCTACTCTAGCAGCGTTCTCTTTCTAGTATTAGTAGTTGTCCATACGGATTATTCAGCACTGGGTATCTAGAAAGTTATTTAAACAGTATCTAGTTCATATTTATTTTTAAAAAAGGTGTCTCAGAACTTGAATAGAGTAAGCTTGACTATCATTGTCTATTATAAAAATTTCATAACAGAAATTTTAGTTCTAAATCAAATAAATCCCCACGAAAACAACCCAAGTGAAAAAGAATATAGTGCCACTCTTAGAATTCTATTAGCATTAATGAATAAAACTAAAATAAATTTTTCCATCTTAGGGATATAAAGATGACTTTGCACCAAATGGTATGTTCTGCTAAGTAAATTCAGGCTTTAATCTGTAATTTTTTGGCTGTCATGTAGCAGTTGAGCAGTAACCATCTTTTATTTCTCCTTCTCCTTAAGGTGTGAGAAGCATGAACAGTACTGACATTCAGTGGTCAGCCATCCTGAGCTGGGGTTATGCTGATAACATTTTAAGGTTGAAGAGTAAACAAAGTGAACCTCCAATAAATTTTATACAAAGTTCACAACAGTACCAGGTGAATTTTTTGTGCAATCTTTATCATAATTAAATATAATGTGTTAAAAAGGAGTCAGACTGATAGAAGCTGGTTTTTAATATCCTGCAATGAGTCCAGTCAAGAAGCTGATGTTTATAGTGCTACAGACTCCCTAACTACTGCTGTTCTGACTTATGTCTTCCAAATTTGTTTTGTCCATTTTCTCATTGAGAGAATATGGTCATAATCTCCTGCTCAGCATCAGGGAAGGACACAGTGTTTAAACAAAACCAACATTGCTTTCTTCAGTGTTCCCTCACCTTTGTCACTAGGTCATTTTCTGTAACCACAGTGCCATCTTTTATACCTGATTTTTCCTACATAGGTTGGGTATTCAGGCATCATGATGTCATTGGGCCTATTTATTTATTTACTAACTGTAGTTAGTAAACTACAGTCATTTACTAACTGTAGCCTTTGGCGAGTAACTTAACCTTTCCAAACTTGTTTCTTTCCTCCTCTTTAAAACTGAGATAATACTACTCACACTACTCTCTCAGAATGCTGTTGTAAAAATGTTTCTGGTATTTGTGAAAGAAACTTGTAAGCTATAAAACACCACTGCCACACTGTTAACAGACTGAGTTGTATGCACAGCCTTCCTTCTTTGACTGTCTTGCCATGGGAAGTTCTCTTACCATTTCCATTATCTGCATAACACCCGCTGCCTTTTCATGTATCCTAAAATGTGTCCCATTCCCTGAGCTCTTTAAAAATGGAGTAAGCTACTTTGGGGGAATTTTGGGCAGTGAAAGCAAGGGGAACAATGACTTGTTTGCATAACTTTCAATATTCCTGACATTACCAGGAAACTGACAGAAGTAAGAATAATGAGACAGTGAAAAACAACCTTATTAGAAATTTTAACAAGAATTTTTTTAGTTTTGAAACATATCAGCCCTGCATTAATCAGAGCATTTTTATGCAAACAGAAATATATATCCAAACACAAACTATAACCATAAATCATGGCAAAGCCAGCAGTTTAGCTAAATTGAAAATGAGTCTACAAAATAAATGAAAACACAAAAACATGGGATCAGTATGTTCCTTACTGTATCCTTTTTTGGGATTGTTATAAATTAGGGGGAAAAAGAAATATGTGCAGTGAGAGTTAGATATATAATACATTTTACCTTCAAAATATAATAACACAAATAGATTTATGAGCAGATATAGCTCACTGCTGTCGTCAATAATCTGGATTTACAAACATCTTAACTTTCCAATGAGAAATGATGTAAAAGAAAAGAAATTCTCATCAGCATTAATTGAATGACAAAGCAGTGTTAAAGATACACCCTACTGTAAGCTTTCAATCAAGATCTTTTTTCCTCCCATTACTAGGCTTTCCTTGCATTTGTTTGAGAGTTGGCTGTGACTGATTAAACTTACTAAATGGACATGGTGTGAGGAGAGGACAAAGATGGAAAATTACTTTAAGGAAGCTTTTCAGTTCACTAATATATTTTCTCCAGTACAAAGACAAGCATTTAGTCAAATTGTTTTTGCCAAATAAATTAACTATTAATAGTAATTTAGCAGATCCAAAGCTTGAATAAAGTTGTTTTAAGTAAAGTTCTTATTTTTATTTTTTTCCAGCTTTATTGGGCTATAATTGACAGAATTATATATATTTAAGTTATACAATGTGATGTTTTAATATACATATACATTGTGAAATGATTACTACAATCAGGCTAATTAATGTAGCCATCACCTCACATAGTTACTATTTTTTGTGGGGGTGATGAAGATATTTAAGATTTACTCTCTTAGTTTACTCTCTTAAATTTACTCTCAAGAATACAACACAATATTATTAACAATAATCACCATGTTATACATTAGATCTTTAGAACGTACTCATCTAGTATAACTGAAACTCTTGTACCCTTTGACCGTCTCTCCGTTCCACACACATCACCACCACCCCCAGCTCTGGCAACTGCCGTGCTACTCTCTGCTTCTGTACTTTTTTAGATTCCACGTATGAGTAGGATCATGCAGTGTTTGTCTTCTGTGCCTGGCTTATTTTACTCAACACCGTGTCCTCTGGGTTTACTCATGTTATCACAAATGACAGGATTTCCATCTTTTTAAAGGCTGAAATATGTTTCATGATGTGTATATACCTATCTATGTGTATATATATCTACGTATATATAATGTATAAGGATTTAAGCATTGCAAAATTATTTTTATCATAATAGATAAAATAAAGATGAAAGAATACTCTCATAAGTCCTTTTCACAAAACAAGATGCTCCAGATTTTTGTAGCAAAATACTGTGTGATAAAGTACTTCTAGTCAAATGACTAATTGGATGAGAATACCATAGTTCATTTTCATCCTTAGATATATTTCTAAGGATACATCTTTGTTCATTCTTTAATTTGTGAAAATTCAGCTAGGATATTATTTTATGAACGCTACCACTCTGAGATTTCACTTATATGATCAATTTCATCGTCATCATTTGAGTCTAGAGTCTTGATGGCTCTTCATCTTCTGAGTAGCCTCAGAATTTTTAAACACCTTCCTCTGTCAGTTTTGTTCCTTTGTTATTATTGGTAGACAGTGAAAAATTCTGAATTCTCAACTGTATTCCATGCAACCTAAAAGCAGACTGCAGAAATTATGTCTGCAGTTGTCTTTTATACTTTCTTGAAGGATGACACCATACTTTGGACAATACAATAAGAAAACCAAAAGATGACAATTTATTTCACATATTATATTACCCTTTTGAGAGACTCTATCATTCTCCCATTTTCTTAATGTTTTTTTTGTTTTTTGCATAGTAGGGAATAGTCGATGTTTAGTGATGAAATAATTCCTAGAATGATGAAATAGCAAAATGTTTCAAGACATAGAAAAAATAAGATCATTAAAATCTTATAATGTGGCCGGGTGCAGTGGCTCACGCCTGTAATACTAGCATTCTGGGAGACTGAGGTGGGAGGATTGCTTGAGCTCAGAAGTTTGAGACCAGCCTGAGGAAGAGTGAGACCCCATCTCTACTAAAATTAGAAAAAAGAAGTCAGCCAGACATGGTGGCAAACGCCAAGGCAGGAGGATCACTTGAGCCCAGGACTTTGAGGTTGCTGTGAGCTAGGCTGACTCCACAGCACTCGCCCCAGGCAACAGAGTCAGACTGTCTCAAGAAAAACAAAAACAAAAATCTTATAATGTAATTTAAGTTTATAAAAGGTTCAGTGGATCCATATGGTAGTTGCAAGAAAAAAAATGAGTTTTATTTTCTATATTTTTAAAAAGTTATTTTCTCTTTGCTCTTTGGAAGACCTCTAAGAAAAAATAAAAGTTATGAAGTATCAGTCCTTACAAATAGAATACTAAGAAAAGACACTGAAAAAATAAAATTGGATCCAGTGGACCCTGATTGTATATTGAGAGTTAAGAAGAATTAGGATGTCAAATGAAGCCTACCACTTTGAAGGAAATAAAAATTATACTCAGCAATTTAGAATAAATGAAACAAATAAATTTTGTTGAAGTCAGATGATGAAAAAAAAAAAGAAGAATTAGGATCAAAGAAAGTCATTTCCTAAGGTAGCGGAGACTTGAATACCTTTGAAGTCCAGGGGAAGAAGCCAACAAAAGACAGTGTGAAACTATAACAGAGGACAAGGGTTCTGAGGAACCGCTGGGATGGGGACAGGGCTGGCCTTGGAGCCAGAGACACCTCCTGAACGAGAAGACTAGGAGACATGTTGAGGCGCGGAGGAAGAGGGCTGCGGCTGAGGACCTCATCTTAGTGTGGCGTGGGGAGGTGACGCTGCACAAGCACCAGGGGAGCAGAGCAGGTGCGGACAGCTGCTGTGGGTGTGGCACTGGGTGGGGGTCAGCTAGCGCTGAAAGAAGACCTGTCAGGCCAGACAGAAAATTGCCCCAAACCTGAATGGTACCTCTGTGGTTAGGACTGAAGGATTGTGTACCAAAAGAGTAATCCCAGCGTTTACACTCACATTTATTTTTCCTTCTTCTCCTGCTTAACAGTCTTTAGAACTATTAGAAGAAATATCTCTATTTATATGTACCCTGTTTCCCCATCAAAGACATAAAAAGAAAAAAAGAAATAAAAGTAAAAAGCAGATAAATGTGTAAAACACACACATGCACACTCTCAACCTTAGACCTAATTGATCCTGAATTATAATTTCTAAGGAAAAAATGAATATATATATTTATGAGTTTGTGTGTGTGTGTGTGTGTGTGTGTGTGTGTGTGTGTGTGTGTAAAATCATAGACTATGTATTACAATACATTTTCATTTGGAAACAACTTCTAGTCATTTGGCTTACAGTTACAGAATATTATTATATCTGGTACCTTTCTAATCATTTTAAGTGCAATGTTTACGTGAAACTTGGAGACTTTTAAAAATAGTTGCCAGAAAAGTAGAAGCATTTCTTGGGCTTTTAAAACATGATGATCTTTGATTTGTCTTTTTTCAAAGGTGACTAGTTGTGCTTGGGTACCTGACAGTTGCCAGCTGTTTACCGGAAGCAAATGTGGTGTCATCACAGCCTACACAAACAGATTCACAAGCAGCACGGTAGGTCCCGGGCCCTCTGGGTGGGTGGTTTGGGATTTTTGTCAATGAGAAGAAGACCTTTATGAAGCATAAGATTAACTTGAAATGTTTGTACTTTGATCTTTTCCCCATAGTAGCTCTTAAAATGTTGAACAGCCACATATTTAACTCTTCAGGTTTATTAGGATCATGAAAATTTTTGGAAATAATTATAAAGGTCTATTTTTTTGGTTTTGGAGGCAGTATTTTGAGTTATGATCTGTTTTGTATTTAAGCTTTTTAATGACATTTTGATGCTTGCCTGTATTCTCGGAATCAGCCTGAATCTTAGGAGTATTATACAAGATTCTATCAAATTTGAAGGCTTAGAAACCCTATCGTTCAATATTCTTATGCTTTCTAGGTAAATTAAATGACAGCAAAATCCAAGTAGCCTATCTTGATGCCTACCACTTACTGGAAGAAATTATTTTTTAGCCATTCACTGAACTTCTAGGATTTTGGAGTTAAATCATAAAACAGTCTAGTGAGAAAAGAAGACACATTGTGCAGTGCTCCTTTTAATGTACTGTTCTTTCCTTCTCAAATCAACCACCTGCAATCAACTGCCTATTGTGCAGTTGAGGATAAGTGGCAAGTTTAGGGTGATAACTCAGTCATCATTCTAATCTAGAATTTTCTCTGTGCTTTTTTTAGTTATAATTTTCTTCATGATATTATTAAATATACTTTACTGGTTGAAATCTGTATTGCTGGCATTGGGTGACTCCCAGGTTCTTCTTACTTTTCTATCAAACTTACTTCATTTTGAACCCATTTTAAGATTCTTTTGCCATGGTCCCTGGGCTATAAATGTGACCATAATATTGTTTCTGTCTCTTAGCCTAGGGACCCATTAAAATGGTGTGAGCAGGAGTGATATGATCCAATCAGCACTTTAAGAAGGCCAGTGTAACACTTGCAAGGAGAAACACCTCCAGGGCATGGGACTGGGGTCCAGGATACCCGTGAGAAGCCTCTTACTGAGCAATGGGTTCGCTGCCTGACACACATAGAAGCCAACACCATGGCACCAGCTTTTGAGAAAAGAAAGGGCTTTGTGGCAGTTCGACGTAGCAAGTAGACAGGAGGCAATGCTCAAATCTATCTCCCCAAGCTGGAGTCTAGGAGACAGGTTTTATAGGCAGAGAGTTACTATGGGAGAGATGAGAAAATGCCATGAGGTGTGATCTAATTGGGTCGTGCAAAGGGGTGGTGATGAGTCCTTGGCTCTTAAGTTCACATTGTAACAAAACAAGACACCACTTGCTTCTTAATTCAGTTCCTGTTCCTCTGAGTACTTAGGTTCTGCCTGTGGCTGACTTTTTCTTTCTGGTGAGCCCTGGGATCACAAGTCAGGCACGCTTGGTTCATCTGGCCAAGCTCAGGTTACACGACCTGTGAGCTGGGAATCTGTTGGGCAGAAAAACAACTCATCATTGTGTTGCATTTTGTTATATTTTGTTACTAACAAAGTTGAACCAGACTGAACTGGTTTCTGTGGTTACGAGGCTGCTGCAACGATCCAGACAGGATGCAGGCAGGATGCAGTGAAGGGCAGGGTAAGGAGGTAGGTGTGTGCAGATTATTGCAGGACGGTGGAGTGTGTGCTCTAAGAAGAGCACACGCACAGGTTAGAGGAGCAGAGATGAGGGGCCAACCAGATGTCAGGGAGCCTGAAACGTTCCCCTTGAGGTGGATCTTAAAGGCTCATTTTACAAGTAGAATAAAGAGGAAAGAACATTTTAGGCAGAGGAAACAGTTTATACAACAGCCTATAATCAAAACCATGGTAATTTGAGGGGGTGGCAAATAGTTTTATGTGTAAAATGTAACATGTGGGGAAAGAATGGCAAAAACAGGGTAGGAAAAGTAAACGAAGGCCAAGGGTAAGGTTCTTATATACCGTAATAAAAAGATTGCTAATACACTGTCAAGAACTATAAAATTATTAATATTACTGACCCACTAGTAGGATTCTGGAAATTTATTCTAAAGAAATAATTCAGAGGAGGAACAAAACTTTTATGCATGAATAACTTATGGCATTATCTATAATTTGAAAAACTGGAAACAATTTTAAATGTCTATCAGTGAAGGATGTTCAAGTAAGTTATGGTGTACTAACTGTATAGAATATTATAACACCATTAAAATTATTTTGGAGACAATATCAAAACTGGAAAATGGTTATGGGAGAATGTGTAAAATACAAAGTAGGAAATTATTAGTAAGGCAATATTACAACTATAAAAATACAACTATAAATATATAAAAATGTGTATTTCAACAAAGACTGGACAAGAATAGATGAAAAAATGAAAACATAACTTGAAATTGTGAGCAATTTTAAATTTTTTAAATTCTTTATTAGTTTTACTCTTAAAGAAGTTGAACTGGATAGGGTTGAAAAATGATACGTTTGAGAAGAATGTTTGAATCACTTTGGTTATGTTATTTTTGAGATAGTATACTAGGATACTTTGTTGTGATTTTTATCTTATACTTTACTTAATTTTTAAATTTCAGCCATCAGAGATAGAAATGGAGACTCAGATACATCTCTATGGTCACACAGAAGAGATAACCAGCTTATTTGTTTGCAAACCATATAGTATTCTGATAAGTGTGAGCAGAGATGGAACCTGCATCGTATGGGATTTAAACAGGTACAGAAAGTCTCCAATTCAAACATAGCTATTTTTAATATGTCAGTTTTTACTATACGAAATAAAAACACTAAAGCAATATCTTTTCATTATAATAATTTTAAGCATGAAACACATACGTAAAGGTAATAAGATTACCTTTATAATTTTATTGAAATCAAAAGATCAGATAGGAAAACATGTATGCCTTATGAATAATGGGTACATAGACTGAGAAAAAGAATTCTAAAATAGCATATAATTGTATTTAGTGATCATATGAAAATTCATATATTTTGTCTTTTAGGTTGTGCTATGTACAAAGTCTGGCAGGACACAAAAGCCCTGTCACAGCTGTCTCTGCCAGTGAAACCTCAGGTGACATTGCTACTGTGTGTGATTCAGGTGAGCTTTGCCCCAGACCTAAGCACAGGGCTGGGACTCCAACAGCATGTTTGGCCAGCTGGTTACCTCCTAGGTTGAGCTGTTGGACTTCAAATTCTCTCAGGTCCCTGCTAGATCTAAATCCTTTGGCAATAGTATGTATGTGTATTGAAATACAATAAGTTCTAAGACGTGGCTCATCAATTTAGGCATCAACTTATGCAAAAGTTAGTGTTGTCATAATTAAATTCTTTTCCTGATACATGTAAATTGCATTTGAACACATATAAGTTAACCAAATTACTGTTACATAATTATCTGAATTTTCTTGGTTTTGGTTTTTCTAACCTTTTTGCTTCTGCTTTTTAACTATTAACGTTGTTACCTTCCTTCTGTCAAAGAACACAATTTTAACAAATTAAGTTTAAAGACTGATTTTGCTTTTATTAGTGATTCATGAATTGGGCGGTATCCCATCTATGAAACAGAAAGGTGCTCCAATGAGCTGAGCAGAGTAGGTGGGCTTTATGGGCAAAAAAGCTGAAGAAAGCAGAAACAAGGAAGAAAATGTGAATTGGTCATTTCAACATTACTTTCCTTATAGGATTAAAGCAGAGGGGACTTCCTTGCCAGGCTGGCTCAAGTTGACTGGGCCCTTGTGATTGAATGTTGTGAATTTCCTATTTTTTAGAAAATTGTCCCATTCTTAAGTTCGGTGTTATTACATGACACCTAGCATGAGTGACTCCATTCTGGTTTGGTCTGGTGTGTGGGGGCGTCCCACAAGAGCTCAGTCCAAAACAATGGCCTCCCATAAATTGTATTTAACACTCCTGGCTAAATGAGAAGCATCAGCAGGTGACCAACTTTGACTGTATGTTTTCCAGTGGCTGAGAGGGAACAATAGTATAGAGTAACAAATGGAAGTATTAATTTGCCTTAAAAACTACATCACAAAGGTGTCACCTAATCAGAAGTCTTGTTTTTGTTTTATGTTTTTCATGTGTACATGTTAAAGAATCAGTGCATCCAGCAGAAAAGTTGGAAAACTCATGAATTTTCTGTTTGCATTTCTATTTTTAAGGTTCTTAAAATTGAAAGGATCCTTTGAAAAACTGTTTTTTTCTGTCCATTCAGTATAGAGTATCTTTCACACATGTAAGTGGGTAGTCCTCTATCCTTCGTTTTCATTTTTTATATTGTTTGGTTTTTTCTGACACCAAGTGTGTGGTGTCTTTCCAACAGCGGCCAGTTGTCTGACACCAAGTCGGCGTCCAGCAGTGTAATCACTCTGACACTACTTGAAGTTAGCTCATTCGGGGGTTGCCATGACTCCCCGCCAGGTTCGATAATTCACTAGAACAACTCACAGAACTCAGTAAAACACTATACTTACAACTATAGTTTATCATAGAGGATGGACATCAGATGAAGAGGTACATAGGGGCAAGGTCTGGAAGGGTCCCTGAGTACAGGAGCCTCTGACCTTGCCGAGTCAGGGTTGTGGAGTTTGGGTGCAGCACCCTCTGGTGTGTGGATTTCTTCACCAACCCGGAAGTGCTCCTAACCTTGTCATTTAGGAATTTTATGGAGGTTTCATTACATACGCATGATTGACTAAACCATTGGCCACTGGTGACTGAGCTCAATCTCCAGCCCCTCTCCACTCCTTGGAGGTAGGCATGGAAATAAGGTGGGGCGTTGTCTGAAACTTCCAATTCTCTAATCGTGTGGTTGGTTTGTCTGGTGACAGGACACCATCCTGAAGCTATCTAGCCCTCCCCCCATGAGTCACCTCAATGGCTTACAAAAGTCAGTAAATTCCAAGGGTTTTAGGTTTTATTTTTTAATTATATTACAGATCTCTTGGAGTTTTGTTGTTGTTTTTATATTCATTAAGAATAAATAGTAAGCATAGTATTCAAGAAAAGTAATGTCTTCAGTCATGATTTAAGACTCCAGATGTGAAAGTATTTTTGCCAGTCTTAGCCTCCAGTCATAAAATAATGTCATGAAAACACTTTTATTTCCTAATGACCATAACTAAGGGAAAAGATCTCACTTAAACAGCTGACTTTGGTAATACAAGTGTGAGCAGATGATTGATGATTTTGCTAATTGTTCTTCCTTGATTTGTACATTAGCAGCTTTTAGTGTGTCACGTCAAGAGGGTTGCTGGGGAAATAATATAATGATTTTTTATATAGAGTTCTCTACTTTCTTGTTTTGGCAGCATTTGAAAGTTAGGACTGAACCTGAGGGAACTGAATTTTGTAAAGTTAATTACTTCCTTGCTGCCAGCAGTGATTTATATCTGTGCTATTATATCAGCTAGTCATACGGGAACTAGAAACAAAATTACTTTTGCTGCAATTACCAGCTCACTAGTAGGGTGTTCAGGTGTCCCTGGGTAGTGCACACAGTGTGATAGGGTAATAGGTAAAACTTTTTTCCAATTTCAACCAAAAGACTTTCTCTCAACTTTTTTAAAGCCTCTTGATACATATATAAAAGGAATCTTAAAGAGCATCTGGTACATAGAGAACATAATTTTTAAAATTACTTTTTAAAAGAGGCCAAACTTATATTTAGTGACCCAGACTAGAGTTTATCCTCCTGTTTTCTTATAGGCCAAGAAAGGAAGAAAGTTATCAGATTTAGCCTACTAAAAATCTTGACTCTTTAGTGGGTACCATCCAAGTAATGTTAAAATCAAAATTAAAAATAAATAAACGTATATATATACACATATATACAGCTGGCCCTCTGTGTGGGTTCCACATCTGTGGATTCAACCAACAGAAGATTGAAAATATTTGGGAAAAAAACAGATGGTCGTGTCTGTACTGAACATGTAAAACAGACCTTTTTTCTTGTCATCATTCCCTAAACAATAGTGTTACCACTTACATAGCATTTATGTTGTATTAGGTACTATAAGTAATCTAGAGATGAGATGTGTAGGTATATGCTAGCACCATGGCATTTTATATGACATACGACTTGAGCATCCATGGATTTTGGTATCCACAGGGGTCCTTGAACCAATCCCCTTTGGATACCGAGGGACAACTGTGTATGTAGTATGTGTGTGTATAAAATCTTTTGAAAAGTTAGATTGGCAAACTCATTCCCCTTGATTATAATTATGATTCCTCAGTTCTTATTATCAGATATGGTTCTTATAAGATGTGAAATTTGTTACACCATGAAAATGTAATGGATGGTTTCTGTTTTTTTTTTTTTTTTTTAACCCATCCTACCACTGGATCAAAATATATGCCTTTGAACTAGGGTGAGATACCCATAGCCCACTCCTCTGTTGCCAGTGACATGATAAAGTAAATATAATATTCTAAGATTCAGGATGGGCTTCTCCAATTTATTTTAATATCCATGACAATATATAGGAAGAATAGAGATATTTTTCAGAAATACTTGAGTTTATGACTTTCAGTTGATGTGTTAAATTATACTTGAAAGCAATCTAGTATTGGGTAACAGTCTTGAATTTGGGTATTTACAATCTTAGGCAGATGAGTAGTTATTTGGTTTTATGGTAGCCCAAGATGCTGGGTAAGCTATTAGGATAATTCTTTGGCTGCTAAGTTCTAAATCATGCTTCAAAGAGTCCAGGCCCATATTTAGATTTTCTGTTTTGCAGGATTAAGCCTGTATGTCAGTATCTTTTATGGATATGTATCCAGTGACTTTAATAACCCTCTGACAGTACTAGTACTTATCTGTTTGCTTTATCTTTTTTAAAAAATCTTTTAGCAGATATTAAATTAAAAAGAAAGGATGAAATGTAGCCTACTCATGGAAAAGATTATTTTATCATCTACAATTCTATTTCTTTAGCATACTGAATCTCCAGCATCTTGATGCTATATTTAGGTATCTCCTAATCAGTGTTCTACAATGGGAAGTCTTAGTAAAACACTGGGCATTTGTGTGGGGGAGGGGTAGCAAAGTATATTTAACATAAAAGTTGCCATTACAGCCATTTTTTAAGTATTCGATTCAGTGGCATTAATTACATAACAGTGTTGTGCAACCATAACTACTGTTTCAAAATCTTTGCCATCACTCCAAACAGAACCTCTGTAACCATTAAGCAATAATTCCCCATTCCTCCTCTCCCACCCCCCAGTCCCTAGTCAACCTTTATTCTACTTTCTGTCTCTGAATTTCCCTATTATAGATAAGTGGAATTATATAGTATCATACAGGACTTGTCCTTTTATATATCTGGCTTATTTTACTTAGCATGTTTTCAGGGTTCATCTATGTTGTAGCACATGCTCCTTTTTATGATTGAATACTATTGCATTATATGCACATACACACACACTCACTTTATTTTATTTATCTATTCACCTGTTGATGGACATTTGGGTTGTTCCACCTTTTGGTTATCATGAATAATGCTGCAACATACTGGGCATTTTTGTCTGTGGTGTTTGATGGTCTTTAACATATCTTTAAATAAAGAAGCATTTCTAATATTTGTTTCTTTGCTATAAGATATAAAATATAAAATATTTTCATTATCTTAATAAAGTAGAGAAATAAATTCACTGCTTTTGTGTTAGTCCTAATGAAAAGATAAGATTAAGTGTAGTGAGACTGTGTCATCCAAGTTTTATCATGCCTCCTAACCTCTTTTTTTTTTTTAATTTCAAAATATTAAGGAGGTACAAACATTTTTGGTTACATGGATCACTTTTGTAATGCTGGAGTCATGGGTATAAGTGTGCCCATCACCCAAATAATGTTCACTCTACCCGTTAGGTAGGCTTTTGCCCCTTCCCTCCACTCTTTCCCCCCTGTTTGATTTCCGTTGACTTTTGCTTCCCTCTGTGCACGTGTGTGCTCATTGGTCAGTTCCAATTTAATAATGAGTACATGTGTTTGTTTTTCCATTCTTGAGATACTTCACTTAGGAGAATGGTCTCTAGTTCCATCCAGGTTAATACAAGAGGTATTAGTTCACCATTTTTTAATGGCTGAGTAGTACTCCATGGTATACATATACACATTTTATTAATCCACTCATATATTGATGGGCACTTGGGTTGATTCCACATTTTTGCAATTGTGAATTTTGCTGCAATAAGCATTTGAGTGCAGGTATCTTTTTGATAGAAAGACTTCTTTTCCTCTGGGTAGATACCCAGTGGTGGGATTGCTGGATCAAATGGTAGGTCAACTTTTAGTTCTTTGAGAAATCTCCACACTGTTTTCCATAGAGGTTGTACTAATTTGCAGTCCCACCAAAAGTGTGTAAGTGTTCTTTTCTCTCTGCATTCATGCCAGTATCTGTTGTTTTTGGACTTTTTAATAAAAGCCATTCTAACAGGGGTAAGATGGTTTTAATTTGCATTTCCCTGATGATTAGTGACATTGAGCATTTTTTCATATGTTTATTGGTCATTTGTCTATCTTCTTTTGAGAAGCTTCTGCCCATGTCATTTGTCCACTTTTTAATGGGGTTTTTGGGGGGTTTATTTTTGCTGATTTGTTTAAGTTCTTTGTAGATTCTGGTTACTAGCCCTTTATCAGATATATAGTTTGTGACTATTGTCTTCCATTCTGTAGGTTGTCTGTTTGCTCTATTGATTGTTTCCTTAGCTGTGCAAAAGCTTTTTTAATTTAATCAAGTCTCATTTATTTATTTTTGTTGTTGCCGTCATTGCCATTGAGTCTTCTTCATAAATTCTTGGCCTAGGCTGATATCTAGAAGAGTTTTTCCTACATTTTCTTCTAGAATTCTTAGGGTTTCATGCCTTACATTGAAGTCTTTTGTCTATCTTGAATTAATTTTTGTGAGTGGTGAGAGATAGGGGTTTTGTTTCATTCTTCTGCATGTGGCTATCCAGTTTTCCCAGCACCATTTATTGAATAGGGATTCTTTTCCTCAGTGTAGGTTGTTGTCTGCTTTGTCAAAGATAGTTGGCTATAGGTAGGTGGTTTTATATCTGGGGTCTCTATTTTTGTGCCAATACCACACCGTTTTGGTTTCTGTAGCCTTGTAGTATAGTTTGAAGTCTGATAATGTGATGCCTCCAGATGTGTTCTTCTGGCTTAAGATTGCTTTGGCTGTTCGGGTTCTTTTCTGGTTCCAAACGAAGTGTAGAATTATTTTTTCTAGATCTGTGAAGTATAACATTGGTATTTTGATGGGGATTGCATTGAATCTGTAGATCATTTTGGGTAGTGTGGACATTTTAAACAATGTTGATCCTGCCAATCCATGAGCATGTTTTTCCATTTATTTGTGTCCTCTGCAGTTTCTTTGCTCAGTGTTTCATTGTTCTCCTTGTAGAGATCTTTCACCTCCTTGCTAGCCTCTTTCTGGATCAGGGTGAGAGTATTTCCCCACAGAAGGCTGACCACACCATCATGAGGCCACAAACCACCAGCTCCAGTTTACAAAGCGTGGCAAGCAATTATTGCCTTCCCCGCCCCCCAGAAAACTAACGAAAAGTTTGGTTACTCTGTAGTCTTTGAAAATAAAAAATTGATTTAATAGGGCATTGATGTATAAGAGTCAATCTTAGATGTTCTAAAGAATAAATTTCCTTCTTTTTTTAAGAATTAGTTTTTAACTCAGATAATTTTTACTACAACTTTTTTTTTCTCTTAAAGAGTCACACTTGTCTCTTATAGGTGATTTCACAGAATATTTTATTCTCTTTTTGGAGATTGTTTAGCTTTCTAGGTATTTTCAACAACATAATCCAGATTTGGTAGTTTACATGCTGAAATATTGCAATTACACAAAGATTTATGATTAATTTACCTTGTTGCTCTACATTGTAGATTGCATTTTTATTTTTTCACTGATCATTGTCTCTAGATTAATATGTAAAGCTCTGTACAACTCATAATGTAGTCATTTCATTAATAGTCTTCAGTCGTGGATTGCTTATAAACTTCATCTCTAAGCAGACAAGCTTGGCCCTCAGGGATGCACTTTTGGGGCCTAGTGTGGGTGGGCTCTGAGATGCCCACATTCTGGTAACCTGCTGAAATATTTGGGTTTTTTAGCTGGCGGAGGCAGTGACCTCAGACTCTGGACAGTGAACGGGGACCTTGTTGGACATGTCCACTGTAGGGAGATCATTTGTTCTGTTGCGTTTTCCAACCAACCTGAGGGAATATCTATCAATGTAATTGCTGGAGGATTAGAAAATGGAATTGTAAGGTAAGAGGAATTTGGATTCTCTTTTTTTTCTGCTTTCATTCATAAGGACACAGCAGTTTCAGAAATTAGTTTTTGATATCTAGGCATATTAATATTCAATATTTAGAGATTTTAAAACATCTTTGGATAAAGGTTTTTCCTGTTTTATTTCTAAATAATAAAGATAGCTTTAGTGCAGTTTTGAAGTTTTATGTTAACTATAAAAGATTAACAATATGAAAGTATATAAAGCTAAAAGTTCCCTTATTGTTGCAAATTTCCAAAAGTAGCTACTGTTTGTTATATTTCCTTCCTAATGACTTATCTCAAAGAAACAAATATGTAGGGTTTTTTAGTGAGGGTAATTTTAGTTTGCATAATTAGATGATGACATTTTTTGCCTCTAGGTTATGGAGTACATGGGACTTAAAGCCTGTGAGAGAAATTACATTTCCCAAATCAAATAAGCCTATCATAAGGTAAGATCCTACTCTGCCTTATTCTTCATAATATAATTTGTGATTGCATTTTTCTTAGAGTGATATTAAATTACGCAGACCTAAAGAAATGTGTGATTGACGTCATCATGAAAAGCTGGCCATTCTATCCATGACCCAGCAGCAAGAGGAACCGCACACTCCTTCTCTTCGTGGAACTTAAAATCTGAGTCAGTAACTCAGAGTCTAATGGAAAGATGTGCTGGTAGTGTGCCCAGGGAAGGCCTCTAGAATTATAGATACTTTTTCCTTCCTTATTTGGAAAGACCATAATGGTGATTGATAGTAGCAGGAGTGTGCTTGACACAGTGGATAAACAACCAGTTTATTTGCTCAGTTAACAAATTTGACTTGAAAAACTCAATTGGGGCTGGGCGCGGTGGCTCACGCCTGTAATCCTAGCACTCTGGGAGGCCGAGGCGGGTGGATTGCTCGAGGTCAGGAGTTCGAGACCAGCCTGAGCGAGACCCAGTCTCTACTAAAAATAGAAATAAAATATCTAGACAACTAAAAATATATATAGAAAAAATTAGCCGGGCATGGTGCCGCATGCCTGTAGTCCCAGCTACTCGGGAGGCTGAGGCAGTAGGATCACTTAAACCCAGGAGTTTGAGGTTGCTGTGAGCTAGGCTGATGCCACGGCATTCACTCTAGCCTGGGCAACAGAGAGAGACTCTGTCTCAAAAAAAAAAAAACTCAATTGGAAGAAAAGTGATTCCAATTCTACTTTATTAAAATAAGTTTATTTTCAATGTACTACATTTAAAGTTTAAGGAACCTAAAGTTATTATTTATTAATGTTGTATTTTTTTTGCCCTTTTTTGTTTCAGGGAAATAAAATATATCCATTAAATAATTATCATTTATTTCTCTAAGGAGGAAATATAGTACTTATATTTTTTAACGTTTCCTACACCCAAGTATTTTTTGTTTTGGTAAGAAAGTAAACAAGAAGGAAAAACAAGAGGATACAAAGAAGGGACAGATGCACTGAGCTCTTTGATCCTGATTTTATTCTGTGTCACCTGGTTAGAATGAGCATCACAAAGTTGTCAGCAGAGTGACTGTGTTAGAATTGCAGTGGAAACCAATGAGTTGTAGGCAGTCATTCAGTTGATGGCTCTGCTCCAGTGAAGATATCTTAACCTCTTTACATTAACTTCTACATGATGATCAATATGCTAATGCAATTTTAAGAAATATAATGTACAAATGGGATCTTTTTTTACAGCCTTACGTTTTCTTGTGATGGCCACCATTTGTACACGGCAAACAGTGATGGGACCGTGATTGCCTGGTGTCGGAAGGACCAGCAGCGCTTGAAACAGCCAATGTTCTATTCCTTCCTTAGTAGCTATGCAGCCGGATGAATGTGAGAGAACTTTGCATTCTCCAAAGCACTTTAGCTCCAAACTAGATTTGTTGACTTCACCAGTTCTAAGAGGTTGAACCTGAAGAAACGGATGACTGAACAAACCATCTGACTAATGATAAAATCTATTCATCTGCACAAAATTCTAAAGCCTCAAAAGGTCCTGAGAAGAAAGCTCTATACTAATTTAGTGATAATCTGTAAGAGTATGCACTAACCAACAAGTTTTAAGTCTTGCATGGTAAATTAAAATGATCTTCTTCAAGTTTCTTCCCACAGAGGTATTCCCAAGAAAAGATTAAGGTCTCCCCTTTTTCTATTATTCCAAAAGAGCCAGTAAAATTTAAATTGGTTTGCTAATTGCTTACATAAAATACTCTAAAATTTATATTTTAAAAGTGTTCTGCCCTGAGATACCCGCCCACATACACAGCCCCCAAAAAATGAAAGAAAAAAAAAGATAAGAATTTTCAGAACTTGATAATTGCTTTCTCTGAGAAACAAATAATTCAGTAGGTGCCTCAGCACCCAACATTTTAGGGAATGTCTGGATGCTAAAATGAAACTGCTAATGAATCTCAATGTTAGGCAGTTTTTGCCAGTTGCCTTCTTAGCTCAAAGGAGAAACAGAATTTTTTGATAACCACAAACAAGAATACAGGTATCTTTGATTTCAGACACATTCTGTTTCTTCATAAAATTTTATTTAAAATCTGTAACACTAGATATTGCATGTCCTTAGTTGAGTCACTAAGGTTTAAACACAATGATAAAGCTTTCAAAATCTGCCATTTACAGAGCATTGAATACTTAACCAATTTGCAATAGAAAGCCTCTGCTATGCAAGAAGTTTGCACAGGTATTAATAATACAGCCAAGGCAAGGCATTTAATCTAACCTGCGGGAAGAATTATCTTCCCCAGAACAGAATTATAAAAGGAAAGGAGACAGCTTACTTTGTTTTCAAAAGGATGCAGAATAATTCTTTTAGGAAACCATTTTCATTCTGTTTCTACTAACCTGTACCACCTGAGAATTCTAGGAACAATAGTAAAATCTAAGTATACTCCACAGCAAACTTACACACCATAAAGACAGAATTTCTAAAAATCTTGGAATAGTCTGTCTCTACTGTGATATTACGGCTATATTTTTACTTGGGGTGCTGCTTTATTGGCTTTGAAAACACTGTAAAATGAGCTCAGTAATATGTTACCATGGGATGAAAATACATATCCCTGCCTAAGAATAACGTACGCATTTATTATGGAAATTTAATTCATATGGTGTTTACAGAACTACTTTTGTAACTTCCACAGTTTCTAAAACATTCTGCTTAAAAGCTGTGTAAAATACAATTCCAAAGTCTCTGCTGTCAGGACAGATACGAGAGAAAGCCACGTAGGCTTTTAACCTTTAACTGCGTACGCCTGTAAGGACACTTGACAGGCTGCAGTTGGATCGTGGTTTGCTCAGGCAAGGTGTTAATTCCGAGGTCCACACAGGTGCAGAGATGAGATTATTCCTATTCACGTTGAAGTGATTTGCTTTGTTTAAGAAAAAAAAATGCAGCTATTGTCTAGCTTTCATTTTTTTACTGAGAACTTTAAATTAGTTCCCTATTAGAATAGGGTTGCTACTCAGTCTTTTTTTAAGGCCGAATTTCATCATTTATCTAAAGAGAAAATATGCAAAATAACTGGTCTTGTTAAGAGTGCAATATTATATTTTTATGTAAAAATAAAAACTAATTTGGGGGGATTATTTATTCAGCATGAAACCTAATATGTATATGTTTGAAACACTTCACAATGTGCATGTCGTAGCAAACATTTCTGTAAATTATCACAAGCTCTGTTATCTTTGTATACACTGCCACTTCAATTTGGAAATAAATTTCACAAAATAGATTTGAATACCTATGCTTCAAACTATTTAAATATTATGACCCAATGTCAAATAGATGGAGTTTTTTTTTTTTAAACTCACCTGAGTTCTCTCAGTAGTTCCATATAAATTTATATCACTAGGAAAAGATAACTTTCATTTCTTATTGTGGTTTTGGTGTTAAATTTTATATTTCAACCTCTAATACCTTTAAATGAAGTTTATACATGAGTCCCAAGATCAAACCACTCATTTTAAAGAAAAGAACATCTGTCCCACCCCCCAAAGAAGATCTGTCCTGACCCCTGCCATGTGCCAGGCACCGTACTAAGTGCTGAGGATATCGTCTTGCACAAAATATAGCTGTTTCCTGCACTCCTGGAGGTTACAAGCCAGCAAGAAACCACCGTAAATACCGTAAGTGACACACA
Source organism: Lemur catta (assembly GCF_020740605.2). Lineage (NCBI taxonomy): Eukaryota > Metazoa > Chordata > Mammalia > Primates > Lemuridae > Lemur > Lemur catta. Next base: position 9,212,229 of record NC_059152.1, on the reverse strand, counting down.
ATGTGTACACAGTTACGAACTGTCACAAGTGCTAAGGAGGGAGAGCGGAGGGTACTCTGAGAGATTGTAACAGGAGGAATCCAGTTTAGATCGAGGTGATCTAGAAAGCCTCTTGAAAAATTGCAGTTTTTGTTAAAACCTAATGGATGAATAGAAGTCTGACAGGTGCCGACGGGGCAGATGTGTTCCGGGTAACACCTGGGCAAAGGCCCAGTGAGGAAAGAGCATCCCGGAAACGCCTGGAAGCGTGACATGGTGGGTGAAGTCAGCAACAGCAGTCCAAGCCCAGAATGGCGCTTTATTTTTCTGCTTTGTATCTGTGGTTTTTTTGTGTGTCTGTTTTCTCCCAGAGACTGGGTCTCACTCTGTCACCCAGGCTGGAGTGCAGTGGCGTGATCATAGCTCACTGCAGCCTCCAACTTCTGGGCTCACAATCTCCCGCCTCAACCTCCGAGTAGCTGGGACTACAGATGCGCACCACCATGCCCAGCTAGTTTTTCTTCTTGTTTTCTTTTGCTTTTTTCCTTTTAGAGAGGGGTCTCACTCTGTTGCCCATCCTGGTCTCGGACTCCTGGGCTCAAGCAATCCTCCCACCTCAGCCTCTGGAGTCGCTGGGACTACCAGCACATGCCACCATGCCAGGCTTGCATCTCTGGTATTTTAAGGGTTCTTAAGACCAGAACGCTCCTGTTCCTAGGTGCCTATCCCCAAGAGAACTCAGCAGCAGCATTCTATCAGTGTAAGCCTGCCAACCCGGATGTCCCCTCCTTACCTCCAAGTCACAGTTTGACCGGTCCTTTCCACAACACCCGTTGAATGCCAGTTACGTGCAAGCCCAGTGCTGGGTGACGGGTGCGGGGGAGACGCAGGGGATTCCTTCCAGCTCTTTCCAGCTCATGGCTGATAATCTCTTTCTCACTATTTTGGATGACTTGCTAATGTTCTGAGGCAAAAAAAAGAAGAGCTACAAGGCCAGTTTTTAGAAAAGTAAGTAGGGAGGAAAGAAACTCAACAGCTTAATATTTATTTAATCAATAATCTCCAAAAGAGGTTAGCTTGAGACTGAAATGATGGGAGTTCCTGAATTAGCCATGTTAAAGTCCCCCTTTTTTACTGACTGCCCTTCAGATGCTCCCAGTTTGTCTCATACTGGGGACAAAATGTCCCAGTTTGTTCCCAAACTGTGCCAATTCTTGGACAACTGTATTATTTTTTCAGTGTATTCCTCAAAGTAACACTCCATTTAACATGAAGCCAAAGGACTTCAAAGTTTAATAGGCTTAAAACCTTTGACCAGAAAGACCAACTGAAAAGACTTACCAGTTGGAGGGTAGATGGGGGAGGAAAAAAAACAAAGTATTGCCATTCGAAAGAAGAATTCAAAATAGAAGTTAAAGGGAAGCAAAAGAGGTTTTAGGTTCGGCATTAACTGATATTTTGGAGTATCATGCACAAAGTTTCATATTACATGCAGTATTTATCAGATACTTCCCCCAGTGTTATTTCCAATTTTAAATGCCATAATTAAAGCAGCTATAGTACAAAAAATAGACACATATATGTACATTGAGTTGGGAAAGAGGTGCCCCCCAATTTTATTGTGTGTTATATGACATGAACAGAAAAGTGTATACTGCCACTTTGGGGACACTGGGTTACAATTTAGCTGTTTGAGAGAAGTTAAATAATACAATATGTCCTTTGAAGCCAAAAATGACTAGCAGATCATTTGAGATTAGGCTACGATATTCTTTCTCAAGAGCTGAGCTTGTTTCTTCCCTCATGAATAAAGTGAATGAGAAATGCATTTTAAAAAGATTGTTTTGTGGCAAAATTTGGCTCATTTCCAAAGTGAATTGAACTGGTCTTACCAAAACTTCTGAAGGCTGGTAACAATGAACCATTCTTTCACTCTTAGATTTCTTTCTTTCTTTTTTAATAGATTTAGGGAGTACGAGTTGAATTCCATTACATGTATATATTGTATAGTGGTTAAGTCTGGACTTTTAGTGTAACCATCACCCAAGTAGTGTACATTGTACTCCATAGGTAATTTTCCATTCCTGACCTTCCCCTCTTTTGAGTCTCCAGTGTTCATTATACCACTCTGTGTGTCCTTGTGTAGCCATAGTTTAGCTCCCACTTATAAGGGAGGACATGCAGCATTTGTTTTTCTGTTCCTAAGTCACTTCACATAGAACAGTGGCATCCAATTTGCTGCAGAAGACATTATTTCATGCTTTCTTATGGCTGAGTAATACTCAATGGTGTGTAGATATATATACTGCATTTTCTGTATCCACTCATCCATTGATGGATGCTTAGATTGATTCCGTATCTTTGCAATTGTGAATTGTGCTGCAGTGAACATATGAGTACAGGTACCTTTTTGATATAATGATTTCTTTTCCTTTGGGTAGATACCCAGTAGTGGGATTGCAGGATCAAGTGGTAGGTCTACCTTTATTTAGTTCTTTGCCTAATCTCCATACTGATCTCCATAGAGGTTGTACTAATTAAGATTTCCACTAACAGTGTATGTTTCTTTTTCACTGCATCTGAGCCAACATCTCTTGTTTTTTGACTTTTTAATAATGGTCATTCTAATTGAAGTAAAATGGCATCCTATTGTGATTTTAATTTGCATTTTTCTGATGATTAATGATGTTGAGCATTTTTTCATGTTTATTGTCCATTTGCATATCTTTTTTTAAAAAATGCCTATTCATGTCATTTTCCCGCTTTTAATGGGGTTGTTTTTTTTTCTTACTGATTTGTTTGAGTTCCCTGTAGATTCTGGATATCAGTCCTTTGTCGGATACATAGTTTGTGAATGTTTTCTCCCATTCTGTATGTTGTCTATTCTTTTGATTATTTGTTTTGCTGTGCAGAATTTTTTTAGTTTAATTAAGTCCTATTTATCTATTTTTGGTTTTTTTGCATTTGCTTTTGGGGGTCTTAGTCATAAATTCTTTGCCTAGGCCAGTGTTCAGAAGAGTTTTTCCTGTGTTTTCTTCTAGGATTTTTATTGTTTCAGGTCTTACATTTAAGTCTTTAATCCATCTTGAGTTAATTTTTGTATATGGTGGGATACAGAGATCCAGTTTCATCCATCTGCGTGTGGCTATCCAGTTTTCCCAGCACCATTTATTGAATAGTGTGTCCTTTCCCCAGTGTATGTTTTTGTTTGCTTTGTCAAAGATCAGTTGGTTGTAGGCATATAGTTTTATTTCTGGGTTCTCTATTCTGTTCCATTCATCTATATGTCTACTTTTATGCCAGTACCATGAAGTTTTGGTTACTATAGCCTTATAGTATAATTTGAAGTCAGGTAATGTGATGCCTCTAGTTTTGTTCTTTTTCTGTAGGATTGCTTTGGCTATTCGGGCTCTATTTTGGTTCCATATGAATTTTTTTCTTTATGCAAAATGACATTGGTATTTTGACAAGGATTGCATTGAATCTGTAGATTGTTTTGGGCAGTATGGACATTTTAACCAAATGGGTTCTTCCAGTCTTTGAGCATGGGATGTTTTTCCATTTGTTTGTGTCATCCATGATTTCTTTTATCAGTGAGTTGTATTTCTCCTTGTAGAGATCTTTCACCTCCTTTGTTAAATATATTCCTAAGTGTTTTTTTTTTTTGCAGCTATTGTAAATGGGATTGAGTCCTTGATTTTGTTCTCAGCTTGGTTATTAGTAGTAGTATATATTAATAGTATATAAAAATGCTACTGATTTTTGTACATTGATTTTATAATCTGAGATTTTTCTGAATTCATTTATCAAACATGGAGGAGTCCTTAAGGTTTTCTAGGTGTAAGATCATTATCATCAGCAATCAGATAATTTGACTTCCTCTTTTCCAATTTGGATGCCCTTTATTTCTTTCTCTTGCCTGATTGCTCTGGCTAGGACTTCCAGTACCGTGTTGAATACAAGTGGTGAAAGTGGACATCCTTGTTTTGTTCCAGTTCTGAGGGGGAATGCTTTCAACTTTTCCACAGTCAGTATGATGTTGGCTGTGGGGTTGTCATATATGGCCTTTATTATTTTGAGTTATATTCTTTCTGTGCTAAGTTTTTTTGGGGGGTTTTATCATGAAGGGATGCTGGACTTTATCAAATGCTTTTTTCTGCATCTATTGAGATGATCATATTAATTCTGTTTATGTGGTGAATCACATTTATTGACTGGCTTATGTTGAACCATCCTTGCATCCCTGCGATGAAACCCACTTGATCATGATGATTTATCCTTTTGATACGCTGTTGGATTCGATTTGCTGGTATTTGGTTGAAGATTTTTGTGTCTATTTTCATCAGAGACATTGGTTTGCAGTTTTCTTTTTTTGTTGCATCCTTTCCTGGCTTTGGTATCAGGGTGATACTGGCTTCATAGAATGAGTTAGGGAGGATTCCCTCCTTCTAGAGGGAATTTGGAACAGTTTCAGTAGGATTGGCACCAGTTCTTTTTTGTATGTCTGGTATTAATAGAATTTGGGTATGAATCCATCTGGTCCTAGGCTTTTTTTGTGTTGGAAGATTTTTTTATTACTGATTCAATCCCACTGCTTGTTATTGGTCTGCTCATAAGTTCTATTTCTTCCTTGTTCAATCTTGGAAGGTTGTATGTTTTCAAGAATTCATCCAATTCCTCTAGGTTTTCTAGTTTGTGAGCATACAATTGTTCATATTAGTCTCTGATGATCTTTTGTATTTCTGTATTATTATTTACAACGTGTCATTTTTGATTTCTGATTGTGTTTATTCAGATCTTTTCTCTTCTTTCCTTAGTCTAGCTAGTGGTTTATCAATTTTGTTCATTTTTTTGTAGAACCAACTTTTTGTTTCATTGATTCTTTGTGGGTTTTTTTTTTTTTTGTCTGTTTCATCTAGTTCTGCTCTGATCTTTATTTCTTTTCTTTTGCTAACTTCAGGTTTGGTTTGTTCTTTTTTTTCTAGTTCCTGGAGGTGCAATGTCAGGTTGTTAATTTGTGATCTTTCTACTTTTTTGATGTAGGTATTTAATGCAATAAACTTCCCTGTCAGCACTGTTTTTGCTGTATCCCATAGGTTTCAGTATGTTTTATTTTCATTTTCATTTGTTTTAAAAATTTTTTTAGTTCCATCTTTATTTCTTTAATGACCTAGCGATTGTTCAGGAGCATGTTGTTTAATTTCTATATGTTTGTAGAGTTTCTGAAGTGCCTCTTCATGTTCATTTCTAGTTTTATTCCACTGTGGTGTGAGAAGATACTTGATATGATTTTGATTTTAAAAAATCTGTTAAGACTTGTTTTGTGGTGTAACATGTGCTCTGTCTTGGAGAATGTTCCATGTGCCGATGAAAAGAATGTATATTCTGTAGTTAGCAGGATGTTCTGTAAATGCCTGTTTAGTCCATTTGGTCTAAAGTCCAACATAAGTCCAGTGTTTCTCTGTTAATTTTCTGTCTTAATGATCATTCTCAGATTTTAATTTTGTTAGAATAGCTTTAAAAATCCTTGACATCAGTTCCAAGAGTTAAGAAAAAAGATTATCTTTTCTGAAATTTTTAGCAAAAATTAAACTAAATTTTTCATAGCTGTTTATATGACCTAAATACAAATGATTTAATTACTTAACTTCATTATGTAATTTCTTTACATGATTTTCTATTACAACCCAAAAAATCAACTTACATGTGCACCTACTTAGATAGGAATTTTTTTTTTTTTTTTTTTTTTGAGACAGAGTCTCACTCTGTTGCCCAGGCTAGAGTGAGTGCCATGGCGTCAGCCTAGTCCACAGCAACCTCAAACTCCTGGGCTCAAGCGATCCTCCTGCCTCAGCCTCCCGAGTAGCTGGGACTACAGGCATGCGCCACCATGCCTGGCTAATTTTTTCTATATATATTTTTAGCTGTCCAGATTATTTCTTTCTATTTTTAGTAGAGACGGGGTCTCGCTCTTGCTCAGGCTGGCCTCGAACTCCTGAGCTCAAACGATCTGCCTGCCTCGGCCTCCCAGAGTGCTAGGATTACAGGCATGAGCCACCGTGCCCAGCCCTTAGATAGGAATTATACATCTATTTTATTTTCTAGAATGGCCTGGAAAACACAGTTGTGAGCCATAATGCCTCAGAGCCTGTAATGGAGCCTGAAAGAACAGGTGTATCCCACTGCCCTTTCCACCATGTGCATATTTAGGCAAGCATTGTTCTTTGCTCTTCGCTGCAGTCATCATTTGCAGACCCAGCTTCGGCTCTGCCTCATGGATACATGTGCTCCATACCGGTATTCAATTAATGAGCTACTTCCCCACTGCTTTATGTTCACCTGGTAGTCTCTTTGCTACTGTGTTTTCCTGCATTTTAATTTTTTTCCGGTTATTAAAACCAATTATTCTGAATATACTCAGTGTTGGGCAATCTTTCTCCTATGAACATATATGAGTTTTGAAAACAACCAAACGTCATCAGAGCTGAATCTGATAAATATTTGATAATTGTTTTAGTCAGAAACAAAGTATGATTACATGGTAGTGAAAAAAATTGGTTCTGCAAGTAATTCCAAAAGAATTTTCAAAAGGGTTTCAGCAATTTACAGTATCATTGGAATACAGCAGATTAGGTGCATACTGAGGGAAGGAAGGAAGGAAGGACAGGAAGGGAGGGAGGGAAGGTTGGTGGATGAATGGGCAGACATTATGTATCATTTTATCTTTTCTTGATAGTTTCTTAAGGAACTTCCCAATACAAAATAAACTACCAAGTCCTGGGTTACCTTTCCTTGTCTTTGGATAACATCTTTCACAAAAATGAAGCCCACACTTGGTTATCTTCATCACTTACACGCTTTCCTTAAGTCTCCTTTGCTAAGACACTCCCTATCTTGGAATGAACTTATTTGACTCCCCCAGAGGCTCTTACCTCTATTCTTGTCCTCTGTTTTATTAGATTACATTTCTTCCATGTTTGTATCAGGATAATTTTTATGCAAATATCAAAATAGGAGTAAGAGTGGCAGAGCTGTGTGCACATGTCCTGTCGGAGATTTAAAGAGCTACTTTTAGATCCACTGAAAAAGGCTTATTTAGAGCCCTATTTAGTACTGTTGATTATCCCTCAGGGACAAATTGTGCCAGAAGCAACCGGTCTCTCTTTCAATATGGTAGTCCTTACATCTTCTCTGTGCAGTCAGTCACTCCACATCAGACAACATTTTGAAGTTTTTAATTATCCCTCTATCAGTTGATCCTTGAAAATTTTTTATCCAGGAATATCATTCAAAAAGCTACAGCTCTGTTTTTTGTAATTTCCCTCCTAAGTGAGGCCAGTCATACACCAAACTACCTTTGCCAAATCTTTAAAAAGATTTAAATGTAAGCAAATCATGTACATGGTTTTCCTCGATGTCTTAAACATGGAGTATGGTTGCTCGTTTTTTAACATATTTGAGCTTTTACAATGTACCCGACACAGGATTTATAAGACAGAAAATACGCTCTCAAAATAACTCATTGATGAAGGAGAAACTGTAAAAAGAGAATTGTGATACAATGAAGGAAATTTTATAACAGAAGCATCTACATATCAAAGTGACTAAAAGGGGAAGGGGGGCATAGGTTAAGTTTCCCAAAGATGATAAAGATTTAGCCAAGTCTTAAAGAAGACAGACATTTGCCAGATTTCAGGCCAGGGTAGAAGGAAACCAATGAATGGTGCCAAGACTCAAAGGCATAAGAATGCAGGAAATGGAAGTGGTCAGTGTGTCAAGGACATAAGACGAAAGAGGACATAAGGGGACGATGAGGATTAAACTATAATAGGAACTTCTGCCTCTGTCCACTTTGGGAAAAATGAGATCAGACTTACCCAGCTATCACAAACAACTGTGAACGTAGAGATGATATATGAAAACTGATTTTTCAGTGTGGAAAACAGGCAGCACAGGGACGTGATGCCTGAGAGAAGGGGAACAAACTAAGTGAATCTTACCGTTGTCTCAGCTTTCTCCCTGGGAGTACCCACAAACAGCTATGGTGCAGAAATCTTGCTGAGATGAGGTGAGAGAGCCCAGGGTTTGGGAGAGGCTGAGAAACTGAATTTATGGTACAGAGCACCATAGAGAAGGCTGCTGCCCAAAGAGATCCAGTTTCCTCCTTATCGGTGCCCTGGAAGCTCTGGTTGAATACTAAGCTATACGTGCATAAGATAAAACTCCCTGGATCTGAGCAAAGAATTTCCAGGGAGCTGTAAGCTGAGCAATGCTCAGAGCTCACCGGGGATTGGGATATATTTTGAGTTCGAGCCAACCAGAGGGTATGGGTTCATTGAAGACTCAGGCATTCAATTGAGACCCCAGAAGAATCATACCTTAGGAGAAAGGCTAAACTAGTCCTAGAATAATGGCTACAAGCCTTTCAAACAACCATCAAAAGAATCAAACTGATCTATAAGAAACTACCTGCCAAAACAAAGTCCCTATTCTGTAAAAGAAGACAACGAAATCTAGGCACACAACAACATACATTTACAATGTCTAGCATCCAATCAAAAATTACCGGATATGCCAAGAAATATGAAATGCGACCCCAAATAGGAGAAAACTCAGTTGACAGAAGCAGAACAAGATAGGAAGGAAATGACAGAATTCACATGCAAGTACATTAAATTAGCTATTATAAATATGCTCAATATGCTCAAAGGTTAAAGGAAAACATGAATCTAATGAGGAAAAATGGAAGATTAAAAAAACTAAGTGGAACTTCTAGAGGTAAACATACAACATCTGAAATGAAAACTGGCTGGGCTCAACAGCAGATTAGACACTTCAGAAGAAATGATTAATGAACTTGATAGAGCGGCAGAAACCATCCAAACAGAGAATAAAGAATCTTTTTAAAGGAACAGAGCTTCAGTGACTTGTGGTATAATATCAAATGTCCTTTCATATCTGTGATTGGAGTCCCAGAAGGAGAAGGGCAAGAAGGGGCTCAGAAAAACATTTAAATAAAGGATGGGTGGAAATTTTCCAATTCGATAAATTTGGATAAAAATGACAAACCTACAGACGCAAGAAGCCCAATGAACACCAAGAAGAATAAACACAAGACCACATCAAGTCACTTCATAATCACATTGTTGAAAAACAGTGATAGAAAACTTTATAAGCAGCCATACAAAAAGCGATACATTACATGCCAAGGAACAGGATAAAAACACTGCAGATTTCTTAAGAGAAACTACGCAAGCACAATGAATGGCATCTTTAAGTTTCTTTAAAGTATCAACCTAAAATCTTTCAGAAATGAAAGCAAAATACTTATTCAGACAAACCAACACTAGAACAATTCATCACCAACAGGCCTGCATTACAAGACATGTAAGGTGTTTTCCAGGCAGAAGGAAATGATGTCAGAAATGTGGATCTTCACAAATGAAGATCTGAAAGAGCATCAGAAATGGTAAATACAAAAGACTTTTTAAAAATCGTTTCTAATTTTTCTAAAAGAAAATTGACAGTTAAAAACAATGTGCTGTGGGGTTTATTACATATGTGAAATGGAAATATGACAAAAACAACACAAAGAATGAAAGAGGGAAATGGAAGCTGTAAAGATCTGATAGTACATATGAAGTGGTATGATGTTGTTTGAAAGTAGATTGTGGTAAGTTAAAGATGCATTTTATACACCCTAGAATGAGAGAGAGAAAAAGGAGACAGAGAGAGAGACACACAGAGAATATGAAGGCCAGTACTTGAGATAAAGTGGAATACTAAAGTTTACTCAGTTAATCTAGAAGGAGGCAAGAAAAAACGAAAGAAGAAGAATAGGACAAACAGAAAACAAAGAGCAAGATGGTACATTTAAACCCAACCACATGATAATTACACACGAAGTAAATGACCTAAACACTCCAGTTAAAAAGCACAGATTTGTCAAGCTGAATTTTAAAAAAGCAGATCCAATTCTACGCTGTCTGTAAGGATAGGGAATCCCACTTTAAAAATAAAGATACAGATAGATTTAAAAATTAAAAGAATATAAATATACATCATGCAAATACTAATGGTAAGAAATCTGTCGTGGCTACATTGACATCAGACAGTGTAGACTTTGGAACAAGGACAAAGGAGGACCCGGATGGCCGGGGTCCCGGGGCCCAGCGTCGTGCTATTGCAGCCGTCTGGGGTGATGTCCACAGATGGACAGGACTGGAAGCCTCTGCAGAGCTAAAAACACAGATTGCTGCACCCCCGCACCCCCAGAGTTTCCGATTCATTAGCCCGGGCTGGGTCCTGACAGTCTGATTTCTAACAAGCTCTCTCTCCAGTGATGCTAACAGCTGCTGGTCTTGAGATCCACCCCGGAACCCCTGGTTTGGACGAATCACTGAACCTCTTCTTCCTCTTTAAAGTGGACATAATCTCATCTCGAATGGATAATGTCATAATTAGAAAGATAAAATAAGGCAGCGAGGTACCTGGAAGTGTAGAGATTGATTTCCCTGGCAATTGATTAATTGGGATTGAGCCCGGGATTTGAGATAAACAAACGGAAACCTAGGATTCCGCTTTAACCAGCCCGTTGTGGGGGTGCCAGTGAGGCAGCAAATACAGGACAAATAGATTTTGGGGTGAAAATAATGAGTCCAATTTTGGAGTTAAACGTGGCTTAAATGCAGTACCCATATATCTTTCTCACTCTTAAAAATAAAGGTCTGTGCTGTGGCCATTTACTGGCTCGGTCATTTTTACCCATGGTTTAATTTTGTGCCTTAAATAGGCATTTGGGAGCTTTGACAAAAATCGATGTGTTTGCCATCTCCGCATTTGCATTCTTGGACTCCGGGAAGGTGCACACTGGTGGGGGGCAAATGTCAAATCAACGAGGGTCAGAGATCCAAGAAACGTGTTCCCTGTGTCAGGAGCGGTTGCTGGTGGCGGATGAGGAACGCAGATTTTCAAGAAATGCCTCCTAATCGTTGATCATGATTTCGCATTGTTGTTCCCATAAAGGGAATTGCTACTGGCTCCCTTTCCTGCCAGTTTTGCTCACGCCGCTGGCAGCGTTTTCGTTGCTTTTCCATCGCGAAGGTTCTGCGTTATTTCCCCACGAGCTGGAAACCGGACGGCGCTCGAGCCGTCCCCCCGAGGGACGAGGACTGTGACAATTAAGAGGGTTTAACCCTCGGTGGCGCGAAACGCCCACAGCGCCCAACGGACGCGGCCTGCAGAGCAGTCGCCGCCTGAGACCCGGGAGTCGCCACGGATGTCCCCGCGGAAACGGTCCCTGCTCTGGGTGAACATGGGAATCGGTCGCCGGCGGGATCGCGACAGCTCGCGCGGGGGTCCGGGCGACGCCCGCCCCGCTGTCACCCCCAAGTGGGGGGCGCCGCGCCGGTCCCTTCCCCGTTCCTTAGCAACGTCAGCGGTAACCTTCGCCCCTCCGCGGCGACAATGCCGTGTGAGTTTCCACAGGTATCAGGCATTTCCCCGCTCCCGTCCCCGCCCCGGCGGCAGCTGTCCCTGGACGCTCTGGGTGAGGAGGGGGGCTGGCCTGTGCCCGGCCTCACGGGTCGCGGGACCCGACCCCCGGCAAGGAGCAGGGTGCGGGGGGCTCGGGCGGGAGCCCGCGAGGACAGCACCCCCGGCCCCGCGCCCACCCCGCATCCCGCACCCCCGGGCCGCGCGCTCCTGGCCCAACGGGGGGCGCGGGGCCGGGCGGGGCTGGGGGTGGGGAGCCCGGAACGGGCGCGGGGTCGAGGTGCGGGGCCGGGCGGGGGGCGCGAGGCCGGGATTGGGGGTGGGGAGCCCGGGCCGGGCGCGGGGTCGGGGCGCGGGGCCGGGGTTGGGGGCGCGGGGCCAAGCCGAGCGGGGCTGCGGGTGGGGAGCCCGGGCGGGCGCGGGGCCGGGATTGCGGGTGGGGGGAGCCCGGGCCGGGCGCGGGGTCCGGGCGCGGGGCCGGGCGGGGGGCGGGGAGCGCGCGGAGCCCCGGCGCGGGAGCCCCGGTGACGCACCAGTGACGTCTGTGGCGGCGGGCGGGATTTCCCGGCCCCTCCCGGGCTCTGAGCGAGACCCCGCGGCGGAGTGGGCGCGACCAACGCGGCAGGAAGGGGGCGAGGGTCGCAGGGTCGCGGGCTTCTCCCCGCGCCGGGCCTGGCGCCACGCGGGGTGCCGGACAGCAGCACCCGGCGCCGGAGCGACTCGGCTCGGGACCGGGCAGGGGACCGGGGAGGGCGGGGCTCGGCCACCTGCACGGCCGCCCCCCCCCCGGCCGCGCGTGGTCCTTCCCGGCCCGGGCGCGGGGCGGGGCTGGGGACGGGCGCGGGGACCCCGCGGGCGGGGCGCATTTGCACCGCGAGCCCGCACGCGCCCGCCCTGCCCCGCGCCCCGATGAGGAGCGAAGCTGCGGGGTCCGGCCGCCCCCCGCGCGCCCCGCTGCGGTAAGTGGGCGCCCGCGGCGGGCCGGCTGCTCCGGGAGGGACGCGCCGCGGCCCGGGCCCGTGTCCCCGCGGGGACCGCCGTGGCCCTCGCTCGCCGCGGCCGGCTCGGGCAGAGCCAGGAACAGCAGGGAAAGTCGGGCAAGAAAGTCTCCGCAGCTGGAGGAGCGGCTCTGGCGCCTGTGTCGTGCTGACGCCGGCAGTGGCAGCCCGCGACACAAAGACCCGCGGCTGTCGCGGCCGCCGTCGCCGGCCCGGCCTCCGCGGCGCCCGCACAGGTGCACGTCCACGGCCGGCGCCGGGTGCGGGGCTCCCTGGGGCTCCCAGGACCCGCCCGATGCGCCCTGGGGAGCCCGGGCGCAGGTTTGGACAGCCGGCTCGGGACGCCTAGGGGGTCCCCAGCGGTCGGGTGGCCCCAGCTCTGTGGCTTGAGGCAGGCGGAGGCTTCGGAGGGACCCCTTTCCTTCCATATGTAGGTCACCGCGCGTTTGCTGTTCTCCCAGCAGGGACGTCCCCCGTTGGAGAGGACCTTAGTGGAGGGAGACGGAGTGGCTAGTGGGTCATTTTATTGGGGGAAATGCGTTTGGCGAGCGCCGGCGGAAGCCCCCTTGAGTCCCCAGCACCCTGGGACACCTGCCTGGGGAGCGGTTCCAGTGGGACTGTGGACGACAGGGCGAGGGTTTGCGTTTCCTCCCTCCTTTATGGCGTCTGTCCCCGAGGCTGGTGCTGAACTGTGCTGAGCTCGCCGCGCGCGCACCCAGGAGCATCGGGGGAGCGGGGACACCGTGCGGTCGGCAAAACTCCTTCATTTGGAAGGATTTGCTTCATCTCGTGCATTTTGGGCCAAGGTGTCAGGAAACCTAAAAATGTTGAAGTTCGATCGAGTGATAAAGTGGATCGCAGACGCCGGGTCCCCCCAGCTCCCGGGGCTGCCGGCTCGCTCCTCTTCCTGTCGCCTCCCGGGACTGTAAAAGGCTGGCACAGGGCCCGGCCCTTCCAGCCAGAGCAAAAGGCCTCCTGGGCTGCGCCCGTGTGCTCCATTAAACGTGTCAGTCCTGTCATCTGCTCATGAGTGAGTGAGGTGTGATGCTTCCCACAGGGGACAGCAAAATTCCGCAGCAAATGCCTCTAAGCGGCCGTGAGGGGACCCGAGCTCTGTGGTTGGCTTCTGATTCCCTGGGCTACTCCTTTTCCCGGTCTTTGCAGCGGCGGGGGAGGGGAGGCCACCAGCGTCTGCTCGGGCTCTTCCCTGCAAGAGGCCACCGGGGAAGAGCCAGGTGACCAAAGGCGTTTTGCAGCCCAGAGAGACAAGATGGAGCACATGGGAACTGTGGATTATTTTTGAAGCGTGGGGTCGGTGCAATGACCGACCAATCAGTCTCAACAAATAGCAGGTGTTAGTGTAAATAGGAGGTTTATTGTGATGCTTTGTTAGTTAATGAGTAGCGTCACTATGGGGTTATCAGGTTGACATGGCTATTTAGGACGATGGACTTCCTCTCAGGCCCTCCACCCAGGCCCAGCTCCAGTCCCCATAACTCCTTAAAATAAAATTGCCCAAAGGAAGCCCCCGAAGATGTGTGGCTGGCCAACTAGCACAGCAAAAGGCTCGTTCCCAGTGGTCCCATGATTGGCTGGGCAATTGCCTTTGACATTTCTCATGCAAGCCCACAGTGGAGGAATGAGAAAAAAAGCTTTTTCTGTGTTCATTTTGCAGTTTTTAAAGCAAGAGTGACAGTCCCTGAAGCCCCCCAAATCTCAGTGCATTCTTTGAAATGGTGTTACAGAACATCGGGTGGGAACATGGACCCTGGTCAAAGCTGTCTCAGGAGGACAGGAACACTCAGGAATTCAGGAGTGATTGTATAAAAAGTCCCCCCCCCCCCCACACACACACACTCACTACACAGCTGCTACTCACAGAGGAAGCAAAAGCTAAAGTCCGTAACCAACAAATCGTTCTCATTTGTGTATAGCCACGCCTCACCAGCACATTTTACTCATTTTCTGCTTGGAGAGGGGAGAATGCCTAATGTGTGTCAGGAGATTTCCCCTTTCTTCATGGAATTTTGAAACCATGTCTTTAAAAGATGACCCGATTTTGTTCTCAGAACACCTTTCTGAGCATGTACTACCATCTAATCTTGCTGATTTTCCTTTTGTCATTTGGCGTTTTTATTCACTCTAGACATACTCAGTCACGGAGTCTTTTATTATTCAGGTAAAGAGATTATTTGTTCAGGTTTCTTAAACCAGAAACCAAAATTTAGCTTCTTGAATACACCGTAAGTACTACAGAAATGTCCCATCCGCAGTGATTAGCAAGGATGTTTTCACTGAAAGTCAGAAAAGCTAAATGCGTATCAGAAAAGAAAAACAAGGACATCAATTACAGGACAGTACCACCGAAAGGCTTTAAGTAGCTGGTTAAAACCCGTATGAAGAATAAGCCAAAGACCTTAAATAAATGATCAGAAGTGAAAATGAAAATGAAATTTTCATTTTAGGGAAGGAAATAGAGGCAAAAAAAAAAAAACTGCTGAAAGAGAAACTGACTGCAGAGAAAAACAATGGGTACTTCAAAAGAGATCCATTCAGCGAGCTTGCTGGAACATTCCAAATCCCTTTAATTGCCAGAGAGCTTTTTTGTTAGGTCAAATGGTAGCTGGTGGGCAATCAGTTTTCCCGCTGGAACCCGGCAGACAAAATGGCAGGCGTCCTGCAGATAGGGGACACGTGGCTGTGTTGAAGCCACGGCACTTACTGTGGAATGTGCCCTGGGCACCCAGAAGTCAGGGAGTATGTGCAGCCACGGAGGAGCTGTTCACCCCCATGGCCCTGAGGTTCGCAGGTGTCTGCGAGCAAGTCCCCGAGAGCCCCACCTAAGGGGACCAGGCAGGGCAGGGAGCTCAGGCTTAGTGGGCGGCGAGGGGAAGGGAGGGCCTGCCATTGCCAGGCGTGGGCTGGATGCATCATGCGGGCGACCCACCGACTCTGATCCTCCCGTGATACCTGCAAGATTTTTCTAATTTGCAAAAAACAGCAGTGACCGCTAGCGTCCCCTCTGTCCGGGCGTGTTCCGGCGGGGTGTTTGGCGGGGTGGTGGGAACTTCTTTTAACTAGCAAACAAACAGCTCGCACAAAGGATAAGTGGAAGCAGCTGAGACGCGTGGAAGAGAAGAGAGGGAAGACCCCAGGCAGCGGCGTGTGCACTTTCCCAGGGATTTGTTCCTCCTTCTTCCTATACATTCCTCAAACCATTCCCGTCTGGCTTGCTGGGCCGGCTCTCCCTAGTGGGACACACGTACCATGAACCCATGCAAGGGACCCCAGAGGTAACAGAAATGCTGTAAGTGTCCCTGTGGGGCCCAAGGGGTTTTCTGCACCCACCGCCCCCCCCCCCAACACACGTGCACAGTGCGGGCCACAGCCCACCGCGCACAGACTGGCACTAACTGGGCGTTTGTGCCTCTCTCCTCTGTCCCGGGCTTCCTCCTGGTGCCCCTGCCCAGTTTCTAACCCCGGGGACTTCTCTTCCTCACCCTCCCGGCTCGCCACTGTAGGGAGAGGCCGGGCAACAGGCATAGGAAGAGGGAAACATTGTTAATTCTTTCAAAAACTCCTACCCAATCCAAGCACCTCCGCAACGGCATCAGAAACGTTTCCACGAGCAAGAGATGTCCCCGGTGATCCCACCACCCAGATTCAACTGTGTTTACCTCTTGTGCTGTTCCGTCACACAGATGTGTAAAATCGAGAGACTTCTCCCAAAACAGGGTCCCCGTATGAAGGTCCGAGTAGGAGAGACGGGATTAGAGGACGGGAAGGAAAGAGCGAGGACGCTGGGGTCAGGGCGGGAAGCAAAGCAGGGCAGGGAGGTTGCTGAAGGTCGAGAGTGGCTTATTCTCCACGACAGCCCAGGGGGACTCTGTGGCCCAGGTCCAGACGCTGTCGGAGGGGCGAGGACAGGAGTAGCAGACGGGGTGGCCGTGCCCCAGGCTGGGACTCTGCCTTCCCAGGGCGCCAGGCTCTCAGAGGCTGGGGACAGAGGTCAGGCAGCAGTAAGGGCAGCCCACCTTTGCTGAGTGTCCCCAGGGGAAAAATCTTGAGCAGCCTTGGAAGGGGCTGTGTGTTCTCCGACTACACCCGCCATCGCTGGGGGACACTGGTGGCCCAGAGCCCTCACAGACCGAGTGCTGCGGCAGCGCCCGCTTCTTAGCACTGGGGTCCACTGTGACAGCAGACTCCCTCTCTGTGCAAGGGCCCGGGCATACCCAAGAGCCAACGTCCTCCTCTGGAGTGTCTCTCCAGCCTGGTGCAGGGAGCCGTCTGTCCCGCCCTGTGGCCCTGGAGTGCCTGCTGCGTGCACAGCCTGCATGGAAATTTCCAGCAGGGCCTTTCCTCAGCCCAGAGCCTGTGGCACACTAAGCTGCATGAGTCAGTCCCTATTTGGTTTTCGTGTCCCTTCGGCAGCCTTGGGAAAATTCTGTTTTCTCCGTGCCCCAGCTAACCTCGCCTGCAACCCGGGGGGGCTACCCCCATGTGCTTGTTCCCCTCTCCCTCCCCGGGGGGAGGACAGAGGGCTGCAGCCTGGTTGGGGAGACTCGTGGCTTCAGTCCATGACACGTGTGTGTTCGACGGGGCGCACGGGGGAAGCTGATGCTACGAGCATGCGCACACAGTCGGGCTTCCCAACGCTCGGGGACAGTGGTGGCAATGGAGTGTGGCCAGTAAGGGACCGTGGCAGATGTGAGTGAAGAGTCCCGAAGTGCTGACCCCGAGGGAAATAAAGGGAAACTGATGGTGCTGTCGGCCGCTGAATTCTCTCTGGGACAGGTGTGCGGATCCCTAAATTGGCCTTTGTCATTGTCATACACTTCCTCCCCTCTGCAAACTTTATCTGATGGGGACAGAGTCCCTGGCATCTTCTGCTGACCTGAACCTCTGGGGGCCTGGGTCCCCGCCACCCTCCCCTGTCTCTAGACAGCCACAGCCGTCGACCTTCCAGCGGGAGTTTAGCATTTTCCTTCCACTCGGTTGGTCTTGCAGAATTGTGTTTCGGGGGCTCTCTCCGTGCATGCCGTCTACACTGCTGTGAGTGTCTGTGTGCAGCCTTTCTCGGGTTTCCACGCACGCCGGTGCTCCGCACTGCCTGCCTCGTCACTGCTGGACACGACAGAGGGACTTTTCCAATGCAGGTACATTGCGGAAAGCAATAGACGTGTTCGTAAAAGATTGTACGTAAACCGTGTTTGTAAGACGCTCGCTGAGTGCACACATGGTAAACATCTGCATGCAGTACGTGCACCAGGTAATTGAGGCACCGGCGACAGAAAGGTGAGTAAGAGATAGTTATGCCCTGGGGTTAGTGCTATGACAGACATGTTTAGAGTTCTCTGGGTGCAAAGATACCGGCAGTGTCTTGGGCTGGCCCTGGAGAGCTGAGTAGGGTTTTTGAAGCCAGACAAGTAAGCAAGGGCTTTGCAGGCCGAGGCCCCGGCACGTGCCCAGGCTCAGAGTCGTGAGTAGCGCAGGGGAGAGAGCGGAGAAGGCCGATCGGAGCGGGGATATGAAGCCTCTTGCGTGCCGCAGGGAGGGGACTGTCCTTTGCAGAGTGGGCAGCCCAGGGCAGTTGGGCAGCACACCCGGGGTGTGGCGGGTGCCGGCCTCACCCCCCCGGCTGTGACTGCTGCGTGGGGCAGGTGAGAGTTACGGGGCAGGAGGGGGAGGGCAGGGAGAGCTGGCGACGTCCTAGGATGCTCCGGCCCCCCCTCAGTCGGGGCCACTGTCTGATCCGAAGCAGAGGGGCAAGGGGAGGCTGGCGTCTGGGAGTCCCAGGGTTTCTTATCATAGCTCAGGCCTGGACAGGGAGAGGTAACCTGGCTTGGCCTCGTGAGTGGAGTTGAGCAAGTGGAGACAAGGTGTGTGGCCTGCCAAGTTAGGAGGTGACACCTAGGGCCGTGTGCATCTGGAGCTAAGCAGAGGTCTGGCCGGACACAGCCTGGAAGATGATGGACTCAGTGGTACCCGGGTGGTGCCACGAGGCGAACAGGCCGAGGGAGATCCAAGGCACGGTGACAAAGTAGGGAGGCCCACGAGTCAAAGTAGGGGTGTGAAGTTTGGGACAGAACAAAAACCCTTCTGTAACATGCATATACTGCTTCTGACACAGGCTTTCATGCACTGGGCTCCCCTAAAAGGGACCGGACCCCCCACACACACACCCCTCGCCGGTCTTCAAAACCACAGTCAGCTGCCACCACCGTGCTTCCCTGGGTGACTCATTGTCTCTGTGTTCCAGCAGTTGCAGTTCTGCCTCTTGTTTATAGTTCCTTTGTCCCCCTAATGCTTACGCATTTGCTCAGACGCTGCTAGCACCCGTCCCTTGCTGCCTGTTGACGTCGGGGAATTTCAGTTTATTAACCCTGGGTGTGTGCTTGTCTCTGTCTGGGGGAGAGTTTCCATTTTACGTTTTGCTCAGTCCTCCCGGGCACCCTCTTCTCACCCCCAAGCTCTGGAGGCCCCGAGGCAGCCTGGCCCCCCTTCCCAGTAACCATGGCCCTGAAGAACCGCCCCTGCTCGGGGCACAGTGACCCCACGTGCAGACTTCCGCGCCTCTGCTCCCCGCCACAGGCAGCCACAGGGCAGCTCCCAAGCTCTGGGCGCCCTGGAGGAGATGGGACCTCCGTTCACCCGTCGGTCATGGGCGAGACGTCGGACCGCTCCTGTGGCCTCGTGCCGGGGGTAAGAACGCAGAGATGAGCGAAAAAGACTGTCCCTGCTCGTGAGAATTTGCACTCTGGTGACGGTGACAGATGGTGACAGATGATTACAACACAGCACAGGCTTAAGGACAGGTCCCGCCTGGACACGGCAAGACAGCAAGCCCAGCCCAGAGGTCAGGGAGGGCTTCTGGGAGGAGGCCCCAGGCAGAGCCAGGAAAAGTTCCATTTGAGGAAATAATAACGACAACAGTGGCTGACATTTCCTAAGAGCTCACCGCAGGCCAGGCTCTGCGTGTCTTCTATGGTACTGACTGCTTATTCCTGACAACCGCTGTGGTCGGAAGAGTAATGATCCCAAAAGGTGGCCACACCCTTGTCCTTGGACTGGTGGGTATGTCACGTGGCACAAGGGATTTTGCAGGTGAGATTAAGGGAAGAATCTCGAGATGGGAAGATGATCCTGGATTATCGGCAGCGCATCACAGGGGTTCTTGTAGGAGGGGGCAGGAGCGTCAGGGAGAGACATTGGAAGATGCCACACTGCTGGCTTTGAAAATGCAGGAGGGGCCATGAGCCAAAGAATGCAGGTGGCCTCCAGAAACTGGAAAAGTCAGAGGCTGCAGACTCTCCCCGGCACCTGGATTTCAGCCCAGCGACACCCATTTCGGGCTTTTGAACTCCGGAACTATAAAATAATACATATGTGTAGTTTTAAGCCGTAAGTTGGTGGAAATTTGTTGCAGCAGCAACAGGAAACCACTACAACTATTCCTCTCCCCACTTTGCAACGGAAGAAAGCGAGAGGGTCAGCCACGTGCGTACATTGCACGGCTGGACAGGAACAGGGCCGGGCTCCGGACCCTGCACTCTCGCCCCTCTCCTGTCCCCGCCACCTGGGAGAGACGAGGAAGCAGCAGTGCAGCAGCTGGGGCTTGTCAGGGAGACCGGGAGCGTCGGAAGATGAGCTGGCAAGGTGAGCGGGCAGGAGTATGGGTCCCCGAGGCCCTTCCTGGTCAAACAGGGGAGCAGCCTTGTCAGCCTGTTGGCCCGGGCTCCGTTTTGGTGGTCTGCTCAAGTTCATGCCCGACTGGGAGTGCCCGTCGGGGCCAGAGGTCAGCGGCCCAGGCCCAGCTCACCTGCACCTGGCATCAGCCGCCCGCTGAGCCGTCTGCCGTGCAGAGCACTCTGCCTCCCTCCACCCTCAGATGGTTCCAAAGGGCCTCCCCGGCCAGGGCTAAGGGCAGACATCCGGCTAAGCACTCGCAGCATCCTGATGCGTTTAAAATTCTGTGTTCAAACATATGTTTCCTGCCACCCCATCCTTCTTTTGCTCGTTCTAATTCTTTAATAGAAAGCATCCCCCATCCGTCAGCCTCTGACTGCAAGAAGTGGCCAGAGGACTTTTTAGGCAGTGTTTCATTTCTGATACCACTCCAGATATGTCTGCTTAATTTATATTCCAATTATTTTACGGGCTGTGCTTGGGTTTTCAAAGGAGCAATCACCGACATTTGATTAGTGTTTTGCAGTTTGGCAAAAGCATTCACGTGCCCTATCCGCTTGATCTTTACAGAAACGCGAGGAGGCAGCGATCTTTACCCCATTCTTAAATGAGCAGGCTGAGGTTCTAGGATGTGTCGTTTGGCCAGGGCACAAGGCAAAGCCAGGATAGGAACTTAGGGCTTCTGTCTCAAATGCCACATTTTTTCTATCGCATTACATGGCCTCTTAAGGGGAAGGAGAAAAAAGATCCAAAATGCACTTACGAGGAAATAGAGTCCCAGAATCCAGTTCAGATGTGTCCCTCCCGGGCGCAGAAGTACAATGTGAGGACATCCACATGCCACCACCGCTGTGTACCGGAGACCCTACCTTGCTTCGGGGCTCATCAGATCCCGGGCTTAGATGTGAGAGTGTCGTGCAGGGTGGTTTGAATGAGACACAGTTGGCTCGGCAGCATCTCATGGCAGAGGCAGGCATCCTGCTGGGGGACCCGCAGCGACGAGCTGGTCTCTGGTGGGAGGCCACAGCGTGGGTGCCCTGCCCGGCGTGGCCCAAGCTCTCTGTCACTGGGGAGCCAGGGTCTACAGCAAGACAGAGACACGGCAGGCCTGCTGCCCAGCGCCAGCCGCCCTCCTCTGCTCAGGGCCCCTGGGGTGTCCCATCCCGCACACGGCCCCTCTGCCAACACAAGTGGCCCAGGCACAGGTCAAAGCTGGCCTTTCCCTGTTCTCTGTCTAGGTGCCTTTGGGCTGCTCCCTTGCGGAGACCCCAAAGAGCCTTCCTCAAATAAATCAAAACTCTGGGCCGGGCGCGGTGGCTCAGGCCTGTAATCCTAGCCCTCTGGGAGGCCAAGGCGGGAGGATCGATTGAGGTCAGGAGTTCGAGACCAGCCTGAGCAAGAGTGAGAGCCCCGTCTCTACTAAAAATAGGAATAAATTAGCTGGCCAACTAAAAATATATATAGAAAAAAAAATTAGCTGGGCATGGTGGTGCACGCCTGTAGTCCCAGCTACTCGGGAGGCTGAGGCAGGAGGATCGCTTGAGCCCAGGAGTTTGAGGTCACTGTGAGCGAGGCTGACACCACGGCACTCACTCTAGCCAGGGCAAAAAAGTGACACTCTGTCTCAAAAAAAAAAAAAAACTCTGGCATTCAAAACTTGTTCCCGAGGAGGGCATTCCGAACCCACTTTGGAAGTAAAAAGCAAAATACCTTTCTGTCTTTCTATTCCTGCCTTGATAATCCCAGCTCCCCTGGCGGCAGCACGGATGTACCTGGGCAGCCGGAGGAGGGTGAGGTGCAAGAAAGCACCGCGACAGCACAGCCCCCTTTGCCACGATGCTGTCATCAGAGAGAGCCAGGTTCTCCCCGTCCTAGTCCGGGCTCACCCGTCAGTGACCGGAAGGAGTCGCTGCAAAGGGGTCTCTGCATCCATGTCCCCCCCAGGAACCCTGTGCAGACTGCACACAGATACCACGTGTTTGCACGCTGTTCATTTGCAAGGACACGTGGACGCCTTGGAGATTAACAAAATAAAAATGAATCTAAGCTTTTTACAGCTTTGTCACGTTTGGGAGTCAACAGATATTAAAAGTACCGCCCCCGGGGAAGCTGCGTTTGTTTTATTAATTTTAGAAGGGGCGTAACTTCTAGATGTTTAGAACGTCATGCTTTAAAACCATGGGAACCGTGGTTTGCGAAATCTTCTACCTCTAGTCCTGTGGTTCATCGGCGATGCCGTGCTGCGGTACGTGTCCCCCGTGTGCCGTGACCCGGCTCCCTGCCTGGCTCTGTGTCGCCTTCCTCTAGCGGCTGGTGGCCTCAGAGCGGGAATAGCTCTGGGCAGCCCCACTCCTTCCACAGGGGCATCGAGGGGGGCAGCTTTTCAGAGGGTGGGTCTTGCCAGTGTGGGGGTCAAGGGTAGTTTCCAGACCGGCTGATCGTTCACCCTTCCTAGAGCAGCGAGGTCTCGTTAGTGACCCGTGGGACTAGGCGCGCCATCCTGTGGGACCCCAGCCTCAGCCCTGTCTGGTTCTGAAACCTCCCACCCCCCACCATGACCCTTTCCTTAGACCCAGAGCTTATTTTTCTTCTCCAGTTAGGATCCTGGTCTTTATGTCCCCTCCCGTTTGCTTACAGAGACTTTGCCATGACCTGGACCCTGTGTACATTTTTCTTGCCCCCCTTTTTTTTTTGAGGCAGAGTCCTGCTCTGTCACCCTGGCTAGAGTGCCGTGGCGTCAGCCTAGCTCACAGCAACCTCAAACTCCTGGGCTCAAGCGATCCTCCTGCCTCAGCCTCCCGAGTAGCTGGGACTACAGACATGTGCCACCATGCCCGGCTAATTTTTTCTATATATATTTTTAGCTGTCCATATAATTTCTTTCTATTTTTAGTAGAGACGGGGTCTCGCTCTTGCTCAGGCTGGTCTCGAACTCCTGAGCTCAAACGATCCACCCGCCTCGGCCTCCCAGAGTGCTAGGATTACAGGCGTGAGCCACCGTGCCTGGCCTTTTTTGTTTTTGGTTTTTTTTCTTTGCCTTATCCTGGTTAGACATTTCCCATCCCGGGTGCTTCTTCAGTCACAAGCAGTTGGCTTCAGATTAAAAGGAGAGAGAACCAAAGCCAGCCTCCCTGGCCGGCTGTCTTGCTCAGAGGGTTCCCACCACGTCGAGCCATATGGTAGGTACAAGAGGACTTTTGTCATCTCAGTTGCTTCACGCAGAGGTGCTGGCACAGAGATCAGATCCCGTCATCTGTGGCTCTTTTGGCTGCCGGGAAGAAGTGGGATTTCTCCCTGCCCCGGCCAGTGCGCTCCTCCACCGCCACCTCTGTCACTCAGGGACAAGTGGGGGAACAGCCACGTTGCAGGATCCGCAGCCGCGGTGTTCACAGTATCAGGCCGTCAGCACATAAAAAAAAAAAAAAAAAACCACCCATGTCAGATGCTTCATCTTTATTCCTAGAAAATATCCAGTTAATTTTCAGGCTTATTTAACATGACCTTTTTTGGTTTCTCACTGCTGCTATAATATTCTCTTCCATGCGTGGCCTACTTGAGCAACACAAGCCAGTTCTGCAAAGTCTGAATAACCACCTTGGAGAGAGACTTTGAACGTGTGTAACAAGCGATCAACAGTGTCAGCCTTCGACATCAGCTGTCCCTTCCTCTTTTAACCAGTTGTCTTTGAGTCGTCATTTGGGCTTGTACGTTCTTCTAATCCAGAAAGCGAGCTCCCTGGCTGTGTTTTCCTTTTGCTTTTGGTGTTTTTGTTTGTTTGTTTGTTTTTCAGGATCAAGCCATTGAGTTGTTACCTAATCTCAAGAAAGGCAGGTGACAATGTCTAATATTCTGTGAATTTGCCAAGTTGTCTTACTGGTTTTGTTCCTACCTGAGGCATTTGACTTCATTCTAATCATTCTGGGGCAAGAAGATGACAAACTGTTAGAACTGGGAAGACTGAAATGCAGAGAGACAGAAACTTGCTCAAAGTCATGCAAGGAATCAGAAGGATTAGAGGCAGGTCTCCGGGCACCTCACCCACCCTTCCTATCTGGAAAATATTCTCTTCCAGTCATTTATGCTTCCTCTGCAGAACCAACCCTATGCCTATTCCTACTTCCCTGAAAGGCAGAATTCTGCACCTTAGTTCCAGAAGCTCATTCTGCAGCCAAGACCTGCAATCTTGGCGCAGAAGAAAAGCATGTTGACCAAACCTCGCCCCGCATGAAGTGTGTATGTCACACAGCCCACCAGCCCTGTGCTGCGGGCCTCCCTGCCCTCCCAGGCTTCGCTCAAACCCTGCCACTCGAGGTATTCACAGAAGGAAGTCTTCCTGCCATCTTTTAGTTAACTGAGAATTCGTCCGCATACCACTACCCTTTCGGGAATTAGATAAAAGTAAGATATGCTGGACATGCAGACAGTCCCAACTCACAAGCCACGTTACAGTCCAGCCACGGTGCCACTGGCCACTGGTCCTCAGAGCTGCTTACTCCAAAACTGTGGTTGACGGAGGTTTCCGGTTGCTAGAGCGGTGTGTCACCAGTGTTCAAAGATAAACGCGGGCACATTAAAATCATAAAGAGTTTCTTGGAGCAGAGAGGGACTCATGAATTGGGCAGCCCCAGACTGCAAGCTGTTCAGGGCTGCGCCAGGGCGGGACAAGGGGCAATTTACAAGGTGTTCTTGGAAGCAAGACAAAGAAAATGCATGTGATTGGTTAAAATGCAAAGTTCCCAGTTAGAGGTTAGTTGGCAGGTTCTGATCGGTTAAGCGTAAGTTTTGTTTACTGCGGACATTGAGCTGGGTTTGGGTTTGCTCAGGTAGGAGCCCCGGACAATGCAGTCTCAGTTAATTTTTTTCTAACACCAGCTACATGGTGTTTCTGAGTTCCTCTTCCATTGCATGTGTCCCTCGAGTCTGAGGGCCGTGCATCTAGGTTGTTCTGAGCTGCGTCCACGCTCCCCTGGGTGGCTTTGTGGCCATTGCTACAGCCGCTTAGGCCATCGTACAGGCCTATTAGGACAGGCTGACCCTGTTCCAGGGGCCTCAAATTGCTGTCTCACGGTTTGGCATTTTACTGACCATCTGCTCTCATCAGAATTACTGGGCCAAACAAAACACCTGGCTTTGGATGATCGGCTTTGATGGAGGCGTCTGCTGAGTGCTGAGACGGTGGCATTATTGGGCTGTTGGTGTTGATTATGGCACAGTAGCTGAGCCACAGGTTGCTGTTTTCAGCAGCAAAGGTTCAAGTACTTATGCTACTTTAAAGGTGTGTATCTAACAGGGTTAAGGTGCTGACGATTTGTGGATCTTCCTGAAATAGTCTCACAAGAGAATTCTTAAATATCGCGAATAAACATTACCAGCCTTTTTTGTGAGCGTGTGTTGGGTTCGTGTGAAGTTATGAGGAATGGAGGTTATTCTTAGCCTATTTAAAAAGACAGAGGAGAGTAAAAGTGAAGATGTGTGTAATCCATACCCACCAACTGTAATTCTAGTATCTACCCTAGAGAAATTCTTGTTCAAATGATATAACATCATTGTACAGGCTGGGCACATGCCTCACGCCTGTAATCCTAGCACTTTGGGAGGCCGAGGCGGGAGGATCACTTGAGGCCAGGAGTTCGAGACAAGCCTGAGTAAGAGCAAGACCCCAGGTCTACAAAAGTAGAAAAATTATCTGGTTGTGATGGTGCACAGTGGTAGTCCCAGCTACTTGGGAGGCTGAGGCAGGAGGATCGCTGGAGCCCAGGAGTTTGAGGTTGCTGTGAGTTGTGATGTTGCCACTGCACTCTATCCTGGGAGACAGAGCAAGACTCTGTTTCAATAAAAAAAAAAAAATCATTGTACAAAACAAAATATTGGAAATAATTGTCCATCAACAGGAGAAAGGATAAATAGAGGTAAATAAACACAGTGGAAGACCATTTCCATTAAATTGGATAAATCTCAGAAAAAGAGTTCAGGAGAATCCATATACCATTACAAATATTTTTAGATAAGAAAAATAATTCTATGTATTATTTAGAGATAGATAGATATATACACCCAGGCCTAACTTGTATCATTGCACTTTTCTTTATCGCGCTTCACGAATATTTTGTTCTTTATAACTGAAGGTCGTGATGACCCTGCATCAGGCAGGTCTACTGGCACCGTTTTTCCAACAGTGTTTTCTCACTTCATGTCTGTGTGTCATGTTCTGGTAATTCTCACAATATTTCAAACTTTTTGTTGATTATTGTGTCTATTATACTGATCTGTGATCAGTATTCTTTGGTGTTACTATTGCAATTGTTTTGGGGGGTGCCACGAACTGTGCCCACATAACATGGTGAACTTAATCGATAAGTGATGTGAGTGTTTTGACGGCTCCACCAACCAGCCAGTCCCCATCTCTCCCTCTCCTGGGCCTCCCTATTCCCTGAGACACAGCAGTATTGAAATTAGGCCAATTAATAGCCCTACAATGGCCTCTAAGTATTTAAGAGAAGGAAGAGTCACATGACTCTCACTTTAAGTCAAAAGCTAGAAGTGGTTAAGCTTAGCGAGGAAGGCATGTCAAAAGCTGAGATAGGTTGAAAGCGAGGCGTCTTGTACCAGACAGCCAAGTTGTGAATGCGATGGAAAAAGTTCTGGAAGGAAATTGAAAGTGCTGCTCCAGTGAACACACAAATGATAAGAGAACAAAACAGCCTTAGTGCTGAGACGCAGAAAGTTTCAGTGGTCTGGATAGAAGATCAAACCAGGCACAACATTCCCGTAAGCCAAAGCCTAATCCAGAGCAAGGCTCTAGCTCTCCTCAATTCTGTGAAGGCTGAGAGAGGTGAGGAAACTGCAGAGGGAAAGTCTGAAGCTAGCAGAGGTTGGCTCATGAGGTTTAATGAAAGAAGCCATCTCCATAACATAAAAATGCAAAATGAAACACCATGTGCTGATGGAGAGGTTGCAGCAAGTTATCCAGAAGATCTAGCTAAGATCATCGATGGAAGTGGCTTCACTGAACAACAGATTTTCAGTGTAGACGAAACAGCCTTCTATTGGAAGATGCCATCTAGGACTTTCATAGCTAGAGAAAAGAAGTTAATGCCGGGCTTCAAAGCTTCAAAGGACAGGCTGACTCTCTTGTTAGGGGCTAATGTAGCTAGTGACTTTAAGTTAAAGCCAATGCTCATTGCCCGTTCTGAAAATCCTAGGGCTTTTATGAATTATGCTAAATCTACTCCACCTGAAACAACAAAGCCTGGATGATGGCACCTCTGTTTATGGTATGGTTACTGAATATTTTAAGCCTACTTTTGAGACCTGCTCAGAAAAAAAGATTCTTTCAAAAGCTTACTGCTCACTGACAATGCACCCAGTCAGCCAAGATCTCTGGTGGAGATGTACAGGAGATGAACGTTGTTTTCATGCCTTCTAACACAGCATCCATTCTGCAGCCATGGATCGAGGAGAAATTTTGACTTTCAAGCCTTATTATTTAAGAAATATATTTTATAAGGCTATAGCTGTCATAGGTAGTGATTCCTCTGATGGATCTAGGCAAAGTGTTTTGAAAACCTTCTGGAAAGGATTCACCATTCTATATGCCATTAAAAACATTTGTGATTCATGGGAGGAGGTCAAAATATCAACATTAATGGGAATTTGGCAGAAGCTGATTCTAACCCTCATGGATGACTTTGAGGCATTCAAGACTTCAGGAGAAGAAGGAACTGCAGGTGTTGTGGAAATAGCAAGAGAACTAGGATTAGAAGTGGAGCTTGAAGATGTGACTGAATTGCTGCAAGCTCATGATGAAACTTGAACAGATGAAGAGTTGCTTCTTATGGATGAGTAAAGAATGTGGCTTCTTGAGTGAAACCTACTTCAGCTGAAGATACTGTGCACATTGTTGAAATGACAATAAAAGATTTAGAATATTCCAGAAATTTATTTGATAAAGCAGCGGCAGGGTTTGAGAGGATTCACTCTAATTTTGAAAGAAGTTCTAAAATGCTATCAAACAGCATTGCATGCTACAGAGAAATCTTTTATGAAAGGGAGAGTCAGTCAATGTGGGAAACTTCATCATTGCCTTATTTTAAGGAGTTTCCACAGGTACCCCAGCCTTTAGCAACCACCACCCTGATCCGTCAACAGCCACCAACATGGAGACTAGACCCTCCACCAGCAAAAAGATTATGACTTGCTGAAGGCTCAGATGATCATTAGCATTTTAGCAATAACGTATTTTTAATTAAAGTATGTACATTTTATATACGCTATTGCACACTTAATAGACTACAGTGTAGTATAAATATTAATGTAACTTTTATATTAACTAGGAAATAAAAAAATGTGTGTGATTCACTGAAGCAAGCCTGCAGTGTCTCTGAGGTTGCCTGTATGTTTGAAAAGGGATCAAGTCATGTAGGAATGATAATCCACATTCAGAACAGTGGTTACTGGGCTGGGCACACAGTTAGGAAGAGGTACCCAGGAAACGTCAATCATCTGTTGGATTTCACAAGCTGGGTAGCAGGTAGATCAGGGCGTTAGTTATATTATTCTCTAAATGGTATTATATGTCTGAAATATCCCATAAGAAGAGGTGGGTTGGAAATCTACCCAACTCGCTCAGGGACATATGGGACAAAATAATCTAATAGATTATTAGGTCCTAGAAGATGTTTGTAAAAAAGACATAGTACATATTTTGTTGCTATTTCTGTGCATGGTGGACTTCGGGTGTCCAGAAGTCATCTCCTGGTTCCATGGCCATGCAAAGGGCAAATCACAGCTGTGCCCAGGATCCCGGGGGAAGACCCTATAACCAGTGGCCAGACTAATGTCCACGTAGATAGATGGCTGCGTGGAGGGACCAGTCGCTAACGTAGCGACCAGCCACCCAATCTCAGTTTAGAAAGCTTTGTGTCCATTCCAAGCAACAGAAACCAGCTCAAGTCCAAAGCAGAGGGTGGCTTTATTGTGCAGTTATAGGGAAGTTCACAGAACGAACACGTGCTGGAAGAGCTTTGAACTAAAGCAGCATCGGGATTCTGGGGGACGGGGCTGGGGAACAAAGGGGCAAGGTCTCATTGACCTGTGACCACAGGCCCACCGCCATGTGAACGTCATCTCACCAGCCTGTTGTCCCCAGGCCATGTTAGGAGCGTGCTGGGGAGAGGGCCTGAACGGTCATTTGTCCAGGCTGTTGCAGGAACACTGAAACAGGCTGCTGGCCTGGTCACTCTTGGGGTTCATTGCAGCCTTACAATTCCATGGATTTTCGCAGACGTGGTTGCCACTCACTTAAAGAAGCTAAACAAATATTCCTGTTGTCCCATTCTACTCTAGGCTTCTAACAATCTAAAATTCTTCCCCTAAATATTAATTTTTAAAGTAGTCATAATGTAGGTACTATGTATATTTTTTCATGAAATGAAGTCAGAATATAAACAAAAATCTTATTTCTTTTAACTGACATAACTTATTGGTGATTTTAATTTTGTATTTTTGTATGGAGTGTGAATATTTTCGTGATGAACATATAATTAGAAAAAAAATTGGTTGATTCCATTTGGAAATAAATGCCCTTTGTCTCAGTCTGTTTGTGCCGCTATAACAATTTACCTGGGACTAGGCAATTTATAAACTATAGAAATTGATTTCTCACAGTTCTAGAGGCTGGGAAGTCTGAGATCAAGGCGCTGGTGTTTGGTGTCTGGTGACAGCCTTCTGGCTGCGTCCTCACGTGGCAGAACGTGGAAGGGCACATGGGCCTAAGCTAGTTCCCTGCAGCCCTTTCCTAAGGCACTAACCCATTCCTGAGCCCTCAGGACTCAATCGCTTCCCCAAAAGGCCCCACCTCCTAATGCCACCACAATGGTGATCACGGTTCAACATGAATTTTGGAGGGGACACACATTCACACCATAGCACCCTCCAAGAGAACTGTTGAGATCTGGAACTCTTGTGGCTGATGATATTTGAACCTCTAGGTTTATTATTTTTGTTCCATGGTATTGACTTGGAGAGAGAACGGAGTTGATACTGTTCTTTGTGTGGTTTTTGGCATTCAAATTCAATTAATTAAATGTCTATTGAATATAAAACCCTTTGCTCGTGGCTCCTGGCAGTATATAAATGAATCTCACAAGCTTTCTGCCCTAAAAAGAGCTGGAAGTCTAGAAAGGAAGAAAAGACACGATCACATTATTTGCCTACCCAATGGCACAGTCTAACGCATCGGGGGCAAGAAGCGGCCTGGAAGTGTCATAGAAATTAAAGGGAAGTGGTCGGGTCCCAGCACCAAGGCAGTGAGCCAAGTGGGGAAAGCTTTGAGGTTGGGAGCCTCCAGAGGAAACCTTGAAGCTGAGTAGAGGAGGTTTTTAACAGGAGGAGCTGGGTCGGTAAACCAGGGAGGAGTGGAATAAATCCAATAGTGGAAGCAAAAGCATGAAAGTAGGAAAAGCCCTGAGCCCCTAAGAATAAACTCAGGCAGCCACCCCAGCTGGATCAGAATCACTTAACTTTTATTATCATATGGGAGAAGTTGGGACTGATTTGTTGAAGCCTCTTATAATTGCATTTGACATTTCGAAAGAAATATCCCCAGCCATTACATTTTAACCACTGGGTAGGGTTTTTAAAAATAATAGAATAAGCTTCATGGCTTTATGCTGGGCCTCTCCTTTTTCTTGCCTCCTATAAACGTGTCGGTCTCAGCTGTTTGCTAATTAACTCCCTGCATGAAAAGTCAAGTAGGTGTTTAACTCCATCCCTTCCAAGGAGAGGAAGTGCCAGTTTTGTTCAGAGAGGACACGTCTGTCTGTCTGTCTCCCAGCTCCCGCTCCGTCCTGTGGGGCTCAGTTGAGTGATTAACTTGGAGGGGCTCTGGCTGCCCGAGGATCGGTGGCAGCGGTTCCAAGGGAATAAGCCACCAAAGAGGCGTCATGGCCAGCTCGTGAGCCACAGAGAGCAGGATGGGATGCAAAGGTCAGGGGGCCCCGACCAGGGAGTTGTGCAGAAGCCTCAGAATCAAAGGAAACGAAGCGAAGGGAGTGACAAACAGGGAGAGGAGGCAAAGAGACAGGGGGCTGGGCGGGCTGCAGGGAAGCCATCGTTACAAAGGACATGGCCACCTGGAGCCCGTGGGGCACAGTAAAGAGGGCCGATATGAATCTCAATCCACAGGCTCAGGGGTGAGGAAAAGGGCGACTCTTCTAATTGTCCTGTCACTCAGCTCTCGTTGAAACATGCCTCCTGCCTGGCTGCCACGCAGGGGGTTGCCTCAGGGTTGCCCCCCAGACCTTATGCAAGACCAGGGCGTTGGGAGGGGGTCCCCTCAGTCCTTCTCAGACTGGCTGCTTTCACTTAGTAATTTGCATTTACGTCTCCCTGTAAGGGAAGATCTTTCCATGCCTTGACAGCTCATTTCTTTTTAGCACTGAGTAACATTCCCTCGTGTGCATATGCCAAAGTGTGTCTATCCATTCACCTACCAACGCCCATCTTGGTTGCATCCAAGTTTCGGCAGCTGTGAACAGGCTGCTCTAGTGTCCTTGCAGCATCTGTCTACCGGGTGACCAGTGAGACACAGGCTTCCTCTTCCCAGGCTCGTAACCTTCCCTCTGCCCCCGACCCCGAGAAGAATCGATCATCTCCTCTTCTTCGGCCCCTCCCCCCTTTACAGCACCTTGACTTGGTCATGGCGTTGGCTGCTCAAAGTTTCGTCCCCACGCTGGATAGAAGGCAGGGATCACCTTCAACTCACTTCGTCGCTTCCTTAGGGCAATGCCTGCCATCGGAAGGGTTGAATGAACGAATGATTGAATGAGTGATTTGCGGTTCTCATCTTATTTTCACCACTAATTAGCCACTTAATGACTTTGGACGAATGACTCACTACCAATGAGGAAATTGAAGTGGAATAGGTTATAAATCGTGTCATATAGGCTGTTCTCGGTTCATGTGCCCATCACCCTAAGGTGAGTTTCCCTCCCACAGCCATGACACACCCCGTGATTCTCAGAGAAGAGTTTCTTACAGGTGTCGCAAATAACAACAGAAATAAGCAAATCTGGTTCTTTGCAGTGGTGAGCACAGAGCCCCAGCTGTCCTGCGTTGCTGGCTACACTGGGTTGTGTACTGCACCCCCCAAATTCCTATGCACCCGGGCTTCAGAGTGTGACTCTATTTGGAGACTGTGTCTTTGCACGTGTGATTAAGATAAGGATTAGAGCGGGACCTAAAGCCAATGGCTGGTATCCTTTTAAGAAGAGGAGATGACACAGAGAGACGCAGAGACGTGGGTCATGTGAAGACAGAAGCAGAGATTGGAGTGATGGTCTCCAAGGAATGCCAACGGTTGCCAGGGGCCACCAGGTGCCAGGAAAAGACAAGGAAAGATCCTAACCTGGGGTCTTCAGAGGGAACGCGGCCTCGCTGACACCTTGATCTGGGACTTCTAGCCTCCAGAACTGTAGGAGAATAAATTTCCGTTGCTTTAAGCCACCCAGTTTATGGGAATGTGTCCGTGTGGCCCAGCCGTGGAATCTCTGAACTGCCCTTTTGTCCCCAGTGACGTGACCTGCCCACTTCAGTGGAGCTGCAGTAAGACTCGAGGGAAAGTGATGTCATTATAAACTGTAAGGTCGATGAGCGGTGTAAACGCAGAACGTGTGGGTTTTTGGTCTCCACTGTTCTCCCGCTGGGCAGCGTGGCGGCTCCATTGGATGAACCTGAGTATCTGACCCAGCAGTCAGAAGGGGACTTAGCTTCACGCCCGGTGAGGGCTGATGTAAAAGCAACGGAACATCACTAGACGTTTTAACAGTTTTTTCCTGTCGATTAAGATCTTGGACCCTATCTGCAAGGCCGAAGGAATGGTCAGGGAGTGTCTGGGGTGGCCAGCTGGGACTAAGCACTCTGTGCCCGCCTGTCTTGGCACTGGGGACATCGCCGCTAATGACACGGTGAGCAGTGCGAAGGGTCCTACCGAAGATGGGTCTGGTTTATCTCTCTGCTGTCTGTTCTGCACTGCTTTGTCCAATGCCGTCTATGACAGCTGGTCTGCTAACCTCTCATTGTCTCGATCTTAACAAGAGCTGGATAAGAGGGGCAGTGGCCTGGTGACAGGCAGCCGGCAGGCCCCAGCACCATTCAGAGCCAGAGTGCCCTTGCTAAGAACCCTTGGTTGTCTCCCAAGTCCATTGCGCTCCATGCCAGGCCAGAAGCTCCTCGTCCCTGTGCTTGTTTAGTGTCTGTGACATTAGACGTTATTAGCTCAGGCAAATGCCATCAGGCAATCAAGATGTAAATTGAGTCATTGAGACCCAGATTGTAAAGTGCACCGAGCTTGACTGTCACGGTATTTAATTTGCAAAGTGGTTTGAGCTGGAGTGGGGAGAATCGTGCCCCAGTGGAGGGGGACCACGTTCCTGCTGCAGACAGAGCCCCTGGTGCCTGGATGTGGCGGCACCTGGTTCCCTGTCGCTCCCTTCAGGGATCAGGACATTCAGCCCTATCCTGAGATGACTGAGAAACAGCACAATTGGTCACGTGATGCTAAAATACCACTTTGTACGTCCATGTGTCCAGAAAGAAAGGCTGTGCCCTTTTCGGCTGCAGTGGTTGTGACTTCTCAGGTGACTTAGGATCTCCCGTCCCTTTGAGATCCCTGTGTCAAAGCCAGTGAGACCTCCATTGTCCGGGGGACACTCTGAGATATCCATTCAGTACAGGGTATTCTTGTGACAGTTCAAAGCCAATTTATCTCAAAGGTGGAAGGGGGGAGTCTTAAACAAATGCTTGTGCTGAACGCTGGGAGAACCTCCTCCACTTCTGTGCAAAGCAGTGCTCCCTTGGGGACTGGCATTAGGGTGACATGTTAAACCCTAGAAATGACCACAGTTGCACGAGGTGGAGTCCTTGCTATAACCGTGTGCCTCATTGTATTGGGTTTCCCACACAGAATTTCCTAAACGAGTACTTTTGTCTCAGATTTAAAAGCATTTTCAGGCCGGGCGCGGTGGCTCACACCTGTAATCCTAGCACTCTGGGAGGCCGAGGCAGGAGAATCGCTTGAGCTCAGGAGTTCGAGACCAGCCTGAGCAAGAGCGAGACCCCGTCTCTACTAAAAATAGAAATTATATGGACAGCTAAAACATATATACAGAAAAATTAGCCGGGCATGGTGGCACATGCCTGTAGTCCCAGCCACTCGGGAGGCTGAGGCAGGAGGATTGCTTGAGCCCAGGAGTTTGAGGTTGCTGTGAGCTAGGTGATGCCATGGCACTCTAGCCCGGGCAACAGAGTGAGACTGTCTCAAAAAAAAAAATAAATAAATAAAAGCATTTTCAGGGCAGCAGTGTTTCCATATAGTAACCTCTGTTGACATACTGTGTTGGTTACTGAGATGCAAAGCTGTTGTGATGACTCTGTCACAAAACTTCAGTGACAAATGTACTTCTCTCTCCTATGGGAGCCCAGAGGTGGGTAGCCAGGCCAACAGGGCAGCTCGCTGCAGGCGGGTTTTCGGGGCTCCTTCTTCATCTATTTTGTTTCTCCCTGTTCCCCCCAGGACTGTGGCTCTCAGACTCTCTCGAGCATCTGAGTCACCTGGAGGGCTTGTTAACCCCCGTCCCACTCCCAGAGTTCCTATGTGGCAGGTCTCAGTGGGCCAAGCGTTTGCATTTCTGACGTGCTCCCAGGGGGTACTGGCACCTGGAGGAATGCTGCCCAGGTGCTGTCCTTACCTGCCCTTGTTGAAGTCGAGCTGCAGACACGTCCATGTCCCAGGTCATGCAGCGGGAAAGAGTGCAGGGGTACACTCAAACAAAAAAAAGAATACATTCATCAGCAGGATTATTCCAACAGCGAATATTCCCTGGGGCACGTCTGATTTTAGAGCCGACACAGGCGGGAAGAGGGGTGCATGCTGGTCTGGCTGTGTTGGCAGCCAGGAGATGGCATTCAGAGGGGGCCTGGGACACGCAGTGCCAGCAGGCTGCAGCTAAGGCTCCCTAAGGAGGATGCGAGAGGGGAGTTGTGCAGCTGTGTGATCGTTCCCCGACTCCCACCTCCCCGGGTTTGTAGTCTTTCCCGAAGGGTGGGCAGGGAAGACTCCTGGAGTTAGATCTTTCTGGGGTGCAGGGTTTAGGCTGTGCCCCTCCCCCCTTCAGCAGGCCTTCCTCTAGATGTGTCTGTCTGTCTGTCTGTCTCCCTCCCTCTGGAAGACGCTAGGGGCAAGAGGGACTTGGAGGAGGCGTGGGGGACCTATTGCACCTGTCCCTCACCTTGCCTAGCTAGGACCCTCTGGGCCCCCCCACAGTTGGCTAAGACCTACCAGCAATGAGATTCCGTGCTGCCTGCAACACCAGGAACTTGCAAACAGGATGATTTTCAAGAGCATGGCTCACGAAGTGAGGAGAAAAGACTCTTCCAATAACAGAGAGGTGAGAAAACAAAACAGTGAAGGAGATTAGGGTAAAACAACATAAAAGCCCAACAACTCAGGAATTTCAGGTTACAGTGAGCTATGATCACGCCGCTGCACTCCAGCCTGGGCAAGAGAGCAAGACTCTGTCTCTTAAAAAAAAAAAAATTGTGTTTTAAAAAAAGAAAGCCAGGCCGGGCGCGGTGGCTCACGCCTATAATCCCAACACTTTGGGAGGCCAAGGCAGGAAGATCCCTTGAGGCCAGATGTTGGAGACCAGCCTGGTGACCAATATAGCGAGACCTTGTCTTTGTAAAAAATTTTAAAATTAGCCAGGCCTAGTGGCCCATGTGGCTGTAGTCCCAGCTACTTGGGAAGCTGAGGTGGTAGGATCACTGCGCTCAGAAGTTTGAGGTTAAAGTGAGCTATGATCATGCCACCGCACTCCAGCCTGGGTGACAGAGCAAGAGCACATCTCTAAAAAAGCCCAACTACTTTTTAGGGGACAAAGCATGGAAATACAAGTTGCTCTAACAGGAACAATCCCATTTGAAAGAGTAGGCACGTGGTGTTTGTCACAATGCAGAACGGGCTGTCTCAGTCCATTCTGGCTGCTGTGACAAAATGCCATAGACTGGTGGCTTATAAACAACAGACATTTATTCCTCACAGTTCTGGAGGCTGAGAAGTCCAAGATCAAGGAGCCGGCAGATTTGGTGTCCGATGAAGGCCTGCTTCCTGGTTCATGGTGCCTTCTTGCTGTGTCCTCACATGGAGGAAGGGGGAGGGGTCTCTCTCAGACCCCTTCTATGAGGGCACTAATCCCATTCACGAGGGCCCCACCCTCATGACCTGGTCACCTCCCAAAGGCCCCGTCTCCTAATATCATCACCTTGGGGGTGAGGATTTCAACATGTGAATTTGGGGAAGGCAGGTACAAACATTCAGACCATAGCACAGGCTGAGAAATACATACCCAACTCAACTTCAAACGATCTCCCCTGCAGTTCAAGCCAAAACAAATTTGGGTTCCACGTTAGCCAAGGAAGAAAACAGGACTGTCAGCTGCCCTCATTCCTGCCCGGCTTCTGTTTTCACTCCAAGTTCGTTAGGACCCCTTGGAGATGGACGCGATAGGGCAGGACTCTCAGAAAACCCTTGGGGAACAAGCCCATCATCCCAGTTGGCCATTCTCGAGGCCCTCGGACCAGGGAGGGAGGTGGCCAAGGCCACGTGCCTCTCTTTGGAGAAGGGGCTGCAAGAGGCCTTTTATAATAAGCTGTGTGATTTAGTGTCTCTTCTGTGCTAAATGTTCTTTGAGCAAAATCCAGTTGTTTCTAATTTGTGTAAGAATAATATGCATCAACATGTTACCCGTCGTTCTTTCTGGGAAAAGGCATTACAAGTGGTCTTCATTTTCTTTGTTATAATTTTCTCTATCTTCACATTTTTCTACAGTGGATGTGTATTTTTATGATCAGAAACCACATGTGAACGGCTTCTGTTGGGCCGGAGCTGGGACGGCTCACACGCGTGGCAGAGCGACTAGGCGTCGTGCAGGCTGGTGGGGCAGGTGCTGTCTGGCGGGGCTCGGCTGCCTGTGACCTCGAGGTTGTGTTCCCAGCGTGCCTGAGTCAGGTCCGGGGGTCTCTTCCTGCCTTTAGCTCCTCGTCTCCCCGAGCTCCGATGTGACAGTTCCCAGGCTTGCAGGGAAAGCTGCTGAGCTTGAGGGGAGGCAGCCATGGGAGCGGGACAGTAGGGGACACCAATGACAACAGCAGGGGGCCTTTCCCTGCACCTGTGGACACGTCTTTTGTTGTGCTTTCAGGTGAGCCTCAAAGCGGGAGCTTGGAATCGACCTGTCATCTGAGGACTGACTGCTGCTGCCACCGCCGGCCTCTGTCCCCTGCCCAGGCTTGTCACTGTGCCACCCCTCGGCAGGTAAGGGGAGTGGCTTGTCCCATCTAAGAGCAGGTTCTCTCTGGAGAGCAGGTGTCTTTGCCGGGAGTAGGTGTGGGGGGGGCCTGGCTGAGACTCGGCTCTCAGGACCCTCGGGGTGTGACCAGGCTGTCACAGCACCCCACGTTCTCCCCGTGTGAGTGAACGTGCCCATCTTGGGCAGCAGGGGAAGAACACCAGCCCGTCCCTGTGGGCTGCTGGGGCTTGGCTGGGGGACCACGCTGTGCGCGCCCGCCCGTGGGAAAAGAGATGCTCTTTGGGTAAGCATCCTTGTTCTGCCACTTGC
Source organism: Lemur catta (assembly GCF_020740605.2). Classification (NCBI taxonomy): domain Eukaryota; kingdom Metazoa; phylum Chordata; class Mammalia; order Primates; family Lemuridae; genus Lemur; species Lemur catta. Next base: position 9,174,401 of record NC_059152.1, on the reverse strand, counting down.
TGTGACAAGGGGAGGTCGGCGAGCACCACCCCCACCCCGACCCTGCAGTCGAAGCTGGCTGGTCCCTTTTGGCTCAGTGCTCTGTAGCCACTGGCGAGAAAGTGGAAACGGCTGACAGCCAGCCGTGACGCTCCACCTTTGGTGCATGCCAGAATCACCTTGCGAGGCTGTAAAACACAGACGCCCAGGTGTGCGGGGTCACGGCGCGGATCCCAGGTGTGCGTGCTGTGAGAAACCAGCTTGGCCCCCTGGAGAGAGAGAACACACACGCACACACACACACACACACACACACACACACACACAGAACAGCTCAAGGATCACTGATGGCAACAAGGGTGACTGCCCTGGAAGTGGAATCGGGGACGGCTGGGGGCAGCAGAGCAGAGGTGGCAGAGCGGGCTCTTCTGTCCCGTGGACCGAGGGGAGCCCTTCCGTCCTGGGTGTTAGCATCTCTTCGTTCGCCTACCGAGGGCCATTTAGTGGGACTCTCTAGTTACCCCTCCTCCCCACCGCCTTCTTGAGCAAGAATGCAGACTGCGGGAGAGAGGGTTTTCTGTGTTGTTTTAAGGTGGTCAGATGAAAAAGACATAAGTATATTTTATGTGCTGAGTTGGGGGAATCCAGAGACACAGACGTTACAGGACAGAGGGGTGAGTGGCAGGGCAGGACCTTCAGAAAGGGGACCTGTAAAGTGTTAGCCTTGGAGAAGAAGATGCTCTCAGCTGCGGGTGACAGACGACCCAACAAACGCGGCCTGAACTGTGAGGAATATGTTCTCTCCATTGCAAGGATCAGAGCTAGGCCTTCCAGGACCCATCCAGCACAGGGCTCTGTGGCAGTGTCCCTGGGAGTCCCCTGACCCTGTCTGTGGCTGATGCTCCAGGGGTCAGTATGGCTCTTGCAGCTCTGGACAAAACTCAGTCAAGGCAACCAAAAACAGGGGTTCTCCCCTCGTGCCTCGACAGGGGAGAAAACCCTTCCCTACAAGTCCCCTGCGGACTTCCCCTGGTGTCCCATTGATTAGGGCAAAGTCACATGCTCTGGCCCCACTGCAAGGGAGGCAGGAAGGTGAGCATCTGGCATCGTCAGCCTCTGGAGAGGAAGGCGGGCTCTGCTGGCAGAGACAGCGAGTGTTGGAGCCACCGTGGGTGGGTCACCAGCAGGCTCTGGTGAAGAGGAGGTGGGGATGGAGGTGGGCACAGAGCAGCTGTAGGTGGGGCAGGGGACATTCAGGAGAGTTCTGTCATAATGGCCTTTCTCTGCAGGCAGAGGGGCTGAGGTCCTCTGCTAAGCACGAAAGGACAGAGGCGGCGAGGGGGTGATGAAGACTGGAACAGGAGGACAAAGGGAGGGAGAGATGATTTGGGACAAGGGGTCATCTTGCCAGGTAGCTGTGAGGATCCTGCTAAGGCTGGAAAGTGAATGTCTGCTAGCCAGAGTTTTGGGGGGGGGGCTCTCCCACAGTGCTGAGCACCCCTCGGTGTGGGTGGAGAGGGGCAGGAGTTGGCTCCTTATAAAGTTGGGTTTTAGGGACAGAAGGAAGTGAGAGACAAGCAGAGAACTTGGGAGACAGTGATGGCAGGGCTGGGTTGTGTTGTTCAGGCTGAATGTGGAACTGCATGGAGCCAGGAGAGAAGGGAACATCAATAGAGGAGGTCGCAGGGTGAGACCGGGCCCAAGAGCACAGCTCCAGGCTGTGGGCTGGGCCTAGGGGGTCTTGACTGGGGGTGGCTGTGGCTGGGTGGGCTGGAGGGCAGACACACGTGGAGGGACTGAGGGGGGATGCGGGAGGGATGAGGGTCCTTGAGGGGAAGATACTCGGCTCCCGGCTATGGGAGCCCCCAGAGGGAGGTTGGGCCCACCCCAAAGATAAATAAAAAACATTCCTAAAAAATAAAGGCCCGGACCAGATGGTTGCACACCCGAATTTTACCAGACCTACAAAGAGCTGGTGCCTATCCTGCAGAAATTATTCCATAACATCGAGAAGGACGGAATCTTCCCCAAAATGTTTTACCAAGCCACATCGCCCTGGTGCCAAAGCCAGGAAAGGACTCAACAAAAAAAAGAAAACTACAGACAAATATCCCTTATGAATATAGATGTAAAAATTCTCAATAAAATCCCAGCAATTTATGAAGAAGACCCCAATGGCAACCACAGCAACAACAAAAATAAATAAATGGGACTAGATTAAACTAAAAAGCTTTTGCACAGCTAAGGAAACAATCAATAGAGCAAATAGATAACCTACAGGATGGGAGAAAACAGTCACAAACTGTTAAAGGGTGATTAACAAGAATCTACAAAGAACTTAAGCAAATCAGCAAAAATAAACACCCAAAAAAACCCCATTAAAAAGTGGGCAAATGACATGAACAGAAGCTTCTCAAAAGAAGATAGACAAATGACCAATAAACATATGAAAAAATGCTCAACATCTCTAATCATCAGGGAAATGCAAATCAAAACCACAATGGGATAGATAGCACCTTACCCCTGTTAGAATGGCTTTTATTAAAAAGTCCAAAAACAATAGATGCTGGTGTGGATGAAGAGAAAAAGGGACACTTATATGCTGGGGGGCGGGACTACAAACTAGTACAACCTCTGTGGAAAGTAATATGAAGATACCTCCAAGAGATACAAGTAGAACTACCATTTGATCCAGCAATCCCATTACTGGGCATCTACCCAAAGGAACAAAAGACATTCTATGAAAAAGACATCTGTACTCAATTTTTTTTTGTTTGTTTGGTTTTTTTTTTGAGACAGAGTCTCACTCTGTTGCCCGGGCTAGAGTGCCGTGGCGTCAGCCCAGCTCACAGCAACCTCAAACTCCTGGGCTCAAGCGATCCTCTTGCCTCAGCCTCCCAGGTAGCTGGGACTACAGGCACAAGACACCATGCCCAGCTAATTTTTTCTATTTTTAGTTGTTTGGCTAATTTCTTTCTATTTTTAGCAGAGACGGGGTCTCGCTCTTGCTCAGGATGGTCTCAAACTCCTGAGCTCAAGCAATTCTCCCACCTCAACCTCCCAGAGTACTAGGATTACAGGCGTGAGCCACCGCACCCGGCCCATGTACTCGAATGTTTATAGCAGCACAATTCACAATTGTAAAGATGTGGAAACAACCCAAGTGCCCATCACTACATAAGTGGATTAATAAAATGTGGTATATGTATACCATGGAGTACTACTTAGCCACAAAAAACAATCATGATCTAGCACCTCTTATATTATCTTGGATAGAGCTGGAACCCATTCTACTAAGTGAAGTATCACAAGAATGGAAAAACAAGCACCACATGTACTCACCATCAAATTGGTATTAACTGATCAACACTTAAGTGCACATATAGTAATAACATTCATCGGGTGTCGGGCAGATGGGAGGTGGGGAGAGGGGACAGGTATATGCACCATCTGGGGGATGGACCTGCTTGAAGCTCTGACTCGGGTGGGGCAAAGGCAATATATGCAACCTAAACATTTGTATCCCTGTAATATGCTGAAATAGAAAAAAATTAAAAAAAGAAATTTACCTTGAAGAAACACCCATAAGAATATGAAAATACATAAATGCCTATAAATCTATTGATCGAAAAAATCATGCTGTAGCCACACAATGGAGCTGTAGCTGTGAATATACTATGTAGCTGTAAAAAAGAATGAGTATGATCTTTTTTATATATTATTGAACATTTTTACATATTTGTGAATGTTTTTACACATTAGTGAACAAATTTCCAGGATATATTGTTAAGTGCAAAAGCAAAGTTCAAAAATGCCGCACACACACATAATGTTATCTTTTTGTGTAAGGAAGAAGGAGAAATAGGAAAATACACATGTAACTGCTCACTTTTTATAAAAACATACTCAAAAAATTAATAAAATAAATTCCAACAATCATGAGATGGGAAGAAACTAAAACTGAAATGAGGTACAAACAGAAACAAACCAAAAAAAGATCCCGGCCAAGACCTCCTCGCGCCTCACTCTGTACTGTTGGGAGTCGCTGTCACTTGTGTTTCTGCTCACAGTCCCCAGCTCTGAGACTTTATTATTAAAGCAGTTTCTCGTTAGATGTGGTAACTAACTGCGCTGTACAGCATATGCTTTCTGTGACATAGGTGACATTACAGTGGTCTTTTCTTAATCATGTGGCATCATTATGTGTTGGGTCAGGGAGAGTTTCTTTCTAGAAAAGCAAATTGAAGCTTGGGATGGGGGTGTGTGTGTGTGTGTGTGTGTGTGTGTTATATTGTTGAAAAAACAAACTCCCAACCTAAAGTCTGTAAACTTTTCTGAAGTACAGCAAATTAAAATAAATAATAAAGCAATTGAATTCATTGGAGCCGTAGATTGCTAGGAGGGGCTTTTGGAAACAGCGGGAAGGACACTCAGCCAGGCCTTAGAGCTTTGAATTTGGGCTCTGGATCCATAAATGTTGGCTGTGGACCCTTTGGCTGTTGGCTTGATTGCTCTGATTTTTGCACCTTCTTCCTTTACAAAACAAAAATTAATACTGTCCTGTCAACTTTATGGGCTGCTAGAGGAACGAACAAGCAAGTGTGTGTGAAAATGATTGATGACCTTACAAATGTCCAGGTGTGCCTCATGGCGGAGGTGGTGGGGGTGAAGAATTCACTCCGGGACCATCTGTTCTCATTCTTCCCAGGACTGAGAAAGTCTTTGCAAACAAAAGCACATGTCTCCCTTGCTCCCCCAACTCTAGTGAGGTGTGCCCTTCTCTTGTCCCATGAGGGTTTTCTACCGAATACTCCCAGATGCTCCCCAGCTTGCACAGAGAAGCTGTAGGAGGTGGGAGATGGGGAAAGCTTGGGGGGGGACCTGCCTCACCCCTGGAAAAGCAGCACTTCTAACCCTTTGACTTTGGTTGCTTTGACTTTGACTTTGACTTTGGCTGCTTTAACTTTGACTTTGTTTGCTTTGACTTTGACTTTGGTTGCTTTGACTTTGCCTTTGGTTGCTTTGACTTTGACTTTGCCTTTGGTTGCTTTGACTTTGACTTTGACTTTGGTTGCTTCCAGGGGCAGCAGAATGAAAGAAGCCATGTCCAATAACAGCACCACGAGCATCTCCCAAGCCCGCAAAGCTGTGGAGCAGCTGAAGATGGAAGCGTGCATGGATAGGGTAAAGGTAAGCATGCCCCCACTCTCTGCCCAGATCTCAGCTCAAAATTGTCCTCCCGTTTCCAAAGCAGCCTTGTGAGAGTTAATACGTCACCTGACAGAGCATCCAGCCAACCTTAGCTGTAACATTTACAAATGAATGTTTGCTTCCGAGTTCTGAGCGTGCCCGAGGATTCGAACGATGCAAAATACACAGTGTGCATGAATTCTGTAAGGAGCTGCCAAAAATAGACTCATAATTCATCTTGGCTCTTTTTTAGCTCCGTTGTCATGCCGATAAGCAAGAAAGAGAGTTTAACGATGAGATCAATCACTGTTTTTCTGCCTGATACAGTGACTTCGAGGCTAGACAACATCGGATATTTTGACAGGGTTCCTGTCGGGGGAGAAGCACTGAGCCATGCCTGTGTTTGTCAGATGTTCCCTTGGGGAAAGTGAAGAAAGGTGCCAGCCACCTCCCACTGTGTTCACTTCGCTGATAAGTGCAGGTCCCTTGATGCTGGGACGGCTGAAGCAAGATGAAGCCACCAATTCTCCAGGTGCCACTTAGAGGCAAGCAGGAAGTCGGGCAAAACAGGTGGCTCTGAAATACATGTGGGGCATATTCTTGCACATACTGATACCAACTGCAAATTAGGTATCAGTCCTTGGTCTCTAGGCTGGAGGAGGAAGCAAGGTTAGCACGCAGAAAACAATTCTGAAACGGGGTGAGCCTCAATAGTGTAGAAAAATATTGAAGAATGAGGGCAGCGCTCAGTGGTGCAAAGACAGGAAGAACAACTGCCGAGAGGATGCGGGCTGTGGCAGGCAGCATCCGTGCACAGCCACTGTGCGCTGGCCCGGTCCCGGGGTAGGGCCATGTACGGGACAGTCTCCGCCATCTTGCTCAGAGAGCACTTCTGGCAGTTGTGAGCTGATACTGGAGCAGGAAGGGCCAGTGTGAGCGAATCGTGGCCAGTGTCCGGCAGGTGGCCTTGCTTGGAAGAGCTGCAGGTTGTGCTGGGAAGACAGTTTTGTGCAGCTCTGGGAAGAGGGTGCTGTGCACACAGGTGCAGATCGTAGAAACTATTGGGCATGACGCCAAGGCCACGAGGGGACAAGTGTTGGAGGCGATCTACCCTGGCAGCAAGAGATCGAGCTGTCACAGGTGAGGAGGCAGCTGAAGCTCTGAGTGTTCAAGAGAGGCAAGAGGGACAGAAATTGGGTGTCGTGTGGAGCACAGAGCAAAGGTGGGATCAGAGAGGCAAATGCACCAGAAAATCAGCAGAACTTGGAGAGTAAACATGGGAGACACAAGGAAGAGAGAAATTAGAACCCAATTGACAAGCTCTCCACAGCCAGAGAACTGGAAAGATAGCAGACACTGGTTTTGGCTACAGGACAGTTCTTTGCCCAGGGGTTCTCCTTTGGCAAGAAATTCTGCAAAAACAGATCCTCGCCCACCACAAACACCACCCAGGAGCCATTGTGGGGAGCCGCTGTCCCCCGGGATGAAGTGTTCCGAACTTCAGGAGTCACTTAGGCACACACAGTCTCTAACAGAAGGAGGAGACGTCATAAGCCAAGACAGGGACAAGTTGGTCACTCAGTACGCAAAGGAACAGGCAGCCGTGCTTCTGTGGTGACGGGTGTTATAGACGTGTGGTCACAAAATCCCTCAGAGGCCCCCTGGAGACTAATTCAGATTCTGTGCTAATTCCAGGGCGTCGGCTGGTGACAGCCATGTCAGATTTGGTTCAGAAACGGAGGTGGCAGAGTCTCGTCACTGCAGAGATAATCCCACAGCAGCCTGAGGAGAGGGGTGGCCCTGGGGAACCGCGTCTGTGCCGCAGCTGCACAGTCACATGTGTGCTTTTTTTCTTGCTTGGGCAACCTTGAACATTTTTTTTAATTGTGGTAAAATATATATAACACGTAATTTCTTATCTTAACCCTTTTAGAACGTACGATTTAATTCAGCAGTATTAAGTACCTTCGCGATATTGTACAACCATCACCACCATCCATCTCCAAAACTTTTCCATCTTCCCAAACAGAAACTCACACCCATTTAACACCAAGTCCCCATCCTCCCTCCCCCAGCCCTGGGCGACCACCGTTCTGCTTTCTGCCTCCATGAATGTGACTCCTCCAGGTACCTCATGTAAGTGGGATCACACAGTATTCGTCCTTTTGTGACTGGCTTATTTCACTTAGCAGATTGTCTTCAAGATCCATCCATGTTGCGACATGTGTCAGAATTTCCTTCCTTTTTATGGCTGAATAATATTCCATTGTATGGACCTACCACATTTTGTTTATCCATTGATCTATCGATGGGTACTTGGGTAGTTTCTACCTTTTGGCTATTGTGCATAGTGCTGCTGTGAACATGGGTGTACAAGTATGTGTTTGAGTCCTTGTTTTCAGTCTTTTGGGTACATACCTGGAAGTGGGGTTACTGGATTATATGGCAACTCTATGTTAAACTGTTTGAGGAATTGTCACACTGGTTTCCACAGAAGCTTCCACCAGTTTACATCATGACTGCAGTGCACGAGGATTCCAGTGTCTCCACATCCTGGCCAACGCTGGTTATTTTTTAGGTTGTTAAAAAAAATTATTTTAATTGACAAGTAAAAATTGTATATATTCATGGTATACAATATGATATTTTGATATATGTATATACTATGGAATGGCTAAATCAAACTATTTAACATATGTATTACCTCAGATACTTATCATTATTTTTGTGATGAGAATACTTAAAATCTACTCTCTTAGCAATTTTAAGATATGTAATATATTATTATTATCTGTAGTCACCATGATGTACAATAGATCTCTTGAACTTATTTCTCCTATTTAACTGAAATTTTGTGTCCTTTGACCAACATCTCCCCAATCTCCCCACCCTGGCCCCGCCCCACCTCTGGTAACCACCATTTTACTCTCTGTTTCTATGAGTGTGACTTTTGTACATTCCACATAGAGGAGAGATCATATGTTATTTATTTTTCTGTGCCTGGCCTATTTCACTTAATATAATGTACTCCAGGTTCATCCATATTTTCTCAAATGACAGAATTTCCTTCTTTTTAAAAGGCTGAATAGTATTGTGCATATATATATATATATATATATACACACACACACCACATTTTCTGTATTTATTCATCTGTTGATGGACACGTGCTTTCGACGGGTCACTTTCAAACCTTAGCAATATAGAATGCCATCCGTTATGACATTCAGCCACAAACTAGCCGGCGTTGTTATTCCCATTGCAGGAGTGAAAGCATCTCGTCCAGGATGGTAAACTTGCAAAATGACTGAATTATGGCTTTATTTGTGGAAACCTGGGAAACAGCAAAACTGAGAGCCAGATAGACAGATAGGACATGTCTGTTGAAAGAGTTTGGTCAAGTCAAGGTCCAGGGTGGGTCTGGGTCAATCATATTCTAAACAAGCCAAGGAAGGGCTTTGCTGTTCTTGTGCTGAAGGGCCATGTAAGAACAACCCTTACGTAGATTAACTTGGTGACATTAAAACTCTTTTAAGCATCTTGGATTTACTTCCCAAAGTGCAATCAAATTTTGATCTGAAAAAAAAAATAAAGCCTTGTGCTGACGGTAGCAAACAGTGGCTGGTTCACTAGTATGGGCATTTGACTTCAGAATTCACAGAGGGACTCTCTGCTGTGCTGTACTTTTATTCACACGGATCTCCCACTCTTCCCCTCTCTGGATTCCACCTTTGGGTATAATCTCCTCCACTCTTAAATTGGTGTTATCTGTGGCCTAGGACCCACCCCATGAGCAAAAGCGTCTCCCCACACAGGCCATATACCCACGATTGAGAATTTCCTATATTCATCTGGAACAGTACAAAGTAGTTACTGGGATCCACTGAAAGCCGTAATATGGAAGTATCTAGAGATTGCCCTTAGGAGCTGATGTGTTGGTCTCAAATACTTCCCAATGTGAGAAGAAAAAAATTCACCAGGCTTCACCCTGCAGTGTTTGCTGAGAATTTAGAGATGAGGTATGTGCCTATAGTGTACACAGGTTCCTGTTAGGGTTACCCATCATTTGACTTCTACTGGAGCATGCACCAAATTTGACCTTGTAAAAGATACCATCGCACCGTACTGGCTGCAACCTGGCTGTGCTCTTAACTATAATCCTATTTTGTTTTCTTGGGGTAGAGGGAAGAACAGGCAAAACCAACAAAGATATTTTTAATTGACTCCAAGGAGTATTGTTAAATAGACAAGGATTGCTGAGAAATCAGTGTGGGTCTCTCTACTTTAGATGCAAAGGATAAATGCAGTGGGTGTCACAGCCAGAATAATAATTATGTCGTCTGTCTTGTCATGGAATGTGACTGTAGTAATTGCAACATTTTCACCCATCATTGAAGCTTGTAATTATAGTGCAACTAACAGGATCATGCGCTAACTTGGGCTGTTTTAATCACCTCTTTTGCTGTGAAATGTAATGGTAAAATTCCACAGTTGTTCCCAGGCTACCCATTCTTTCAACAGCTCTTATCTTGTAACTCAAACAGTTCAATACTAAGGAGGGCAGGTGCAGAGATGCTGTGGGCATTTTATCACAGCAGACTTGAGGGAAAGCCGACTTCAGGCTTGATCAGAAGGCATAAACAGTAAGGGAGTTTTCAATTTTCTACTAGAATAAAATTTTCTCTTTGAAAGCAAACTGTCTATTTTATGTTTCAAAGGTAGCAGATGTTTTGTGGAATCTGGCAACATCTGCAACTCATATTTTATACATGTCGAAGGAAACCTGCAACCATAAGAATAAATCTAAGGCTGATTAAGATACCTGCTCTAAACTCAGTCCAAAGAGCAGGTTTAGGTTCATTAATGCCTGGATACTAAGCCATGTGTCAGGATGTCACCTTTCATGGGAGGACTCGTTAAAGCGGTCATTACCTATATTTATCATTACAGATCGCATTATGATAAACTTCAGATGCTTTTGTATATAGGTTATACAGGACTCTGGACACTATGTGAAATGAGGAGGCTGATTAAGGAGGGAAACTCCCTTGACTGTTTTGCTGTGAGATGATTTACGCTCTGTTAGACACAGCCGCGCCCAAGGGCCCATCCTTTACGGTGCTACATTTCTATAATCCTGAGTGATCTAGGAAATTAATATTGCACGGAAACAAACCCAGATCCACACACTTGGTCTTAAACTGAACACCGATTACTCGGCACTAATCCTGGCTTCCTTACGTTTGCATGCCTGGGGTGCAGGTGCGCAGACTCAGCAGCCGGAGGAGTACAGCTAGAACCGAGCAAACGCAACTGTGCTGTTCAAACAACAAAAGGAGACAATCTAAGAACAAAATTTCAAGAAATTTTCTTAAAAGAAAAATTGTGGCATCAAGTACAGTGTCCTAGATTAGACCTGCTTAGAACCGGCACGGCCAGACGTTAGCAGCATAATTGCTGGGTGCTGCGGCTCTAGGCTGTAAGGGAAGAAGAAACTGTGCAGGAGAGGGAACGTGGGCCCAGCCCCATCTCTCGTCCACTGGACCAATCCTTTAAAGCCCCAACATTTTTCGAGCCCCCTCCTCTGATGTCATGTCCCTAATGTACCGGTTGACGGAGCAGCTGCCCCAGGAGACGCCCCCTTGAGGGTATTTCAGAGAATTAAACGAGTCCAATCCACCGACGACGGATGTTGATAACCACCTGCACGAGTCAACTGATCAAGGGGAAGGCAGCTGTCGCGATAATTCGGCAAGCCAGCTGCTGACTGGTTGGATTGTATGCATAGGTAGAAGTGGATTAACGGGCCACAGCTGAGAGGCAGGAGAGTCTTGGAGGCCACAGTGGCAGCATCCATCCCAGCACTTCTCAGGGCTGGGGAAGAGGGAGTGAGTCCCCGCTGAGGACACTTACTGTCCCTGGATTAAATGAAATGACCTAAGAAACTTTAGGTGGAAGACTGGTCTTCTGGTCATGTGAGTTCCCAGGTAGTTGGTCTACAAGGATCTCTCCTCTTGTGCTGAACAGGCAGATGAGAACATTCCAGTCCATTTGAGAATCACAGTTCTCATACCAGTTAATAAGGCAGCTGCTGTAGCATAGTGGCTAGGTGTAGATTCTGTGTAGACTCTGTATGAGGTGTAGATTCTATATAGATTCTGTATAGGGATATATTCTGTGTAGATTCCGTATAGGGTACAGATTCTGTATAGAGTATAGATTCTTTATAGATTCTCTATAGAGTGTAGATTCTGTATAGATTCTCTATAGAGTATAGATTCTCTATAGATTCTCCACAGAGTGTAGATTCTGTATAGATTCTGTAGAGTGTAGATTCTATATATATTCTCTATAGAGTATAGATTCTGTATAGATTCTCTGTAGAGTGTAGATTCTGTATAGATTCTGTAGAGTGTAGATTCTGTATAGATTCTCTATAGAGTGTAGATTCTGTATAGATTCTGTAGAGTGTAGATTCTGTATAGATTCTCTATAGAGTATAGATTCTGTATAGATTCCATAGAGTGTAGATTCTGTATAGATTCTCTATAGAGTATAGATTCTGTATAGATTCCATAGAGTGTAGATTCTGTATAGATTCTCTGTAGAGTGTAGATTCTGTATAGATTCCATAGAGTGTAGATTCTGTATAGATTCTCTGTAGAGTGTAGATTCTGTATAGGTTCTGTAGAGTGTAGATTCTGTATAGATTCTCTACAGAGTGTAGATTCTGTATAGATTCTCTACAGAGTGTAGATTCTCTATAGATTCTCTACAGAGTGTAGATTCTATATAGAATCTCTATAGAGTGTAGATTCTGTATAGATTCTCTATAGAGTGTAGATTCTCTATAGATTCTCTACAGAGTGTAGATTCTCTATAGATTCTCTATGAAGTGTAGATTCTGTATAGATTCTCTATAGAGTGTACATTCTGTATAGATTCTGTAGAGTGTAGATTCTATATATATTCTCTATAGAGTATAGATTCTGTATAGATTCCATAGAGTGTAGATTCTGTATAGATTCTGTAGAGTGTAGATTCTATATATGTATAGAGTATAGATTCTGTATAGATTCCATAGAGTGTAGATTCTGTATAGATTCTCTGTAGAGTGTAGATTCTGTATAGATTCCATAGAGTGTAGATTCTGTATAGATTCTGTATAGATTCTGGACTACTTAGCTTCAAATTCTGGCTTCCTCTCTTAGTGGATGTGTGACCTTCTTAACCTTTGTGCCTCAGTTTCCTCATCCGTAAAGTGGCCTTAAGAATAGTACTTATCAGGAATACTTGAAAATTGCGAAGAGAGTAGATTTTACATGTTTTCACCACAAAAAAATATGTGAGGTAAGGGATGTGTTAATTAGCTCGATTTAGCCATTCCACAATGTAGACATTTATCGAAACAGCATGTTGTACACCATAAATATATTCAATTTTTATTTGTCAATTGTAAATAAATAAATAAGAATAGTACTTACTGGAAGAATTCAATGAAGTCATACATCTGATGTATTTAGTACAGTACCTGGCACATAATAAGCCCTCAATAAATGTTAGCTACTATTTTTGTTATGGTTTTATGCAGCCACCTCCTGAGATCTTCTAGAGGCCAGAAATCTTGCCGTGTTCTTTCCCCTGCATCCTCTCAATTAGCTAAAAGGTAGATACTCAGTAAATATTTCCTGAGTGAGATAATAAGGTTTTTAGAGAATTCAGAATAAATTGGAGCATGTCCCCCCCTCCAAAAAAAAGAAATAGATGAGAAAGTGAAAACTAGAAAACTGGAGAAAGCTGATAGGTGAGACATCCTGAGATGAAGCTCCTGGAAGAGCTCACTGAAGTCAGGGACCGGGACCCGCAGATCCAGGAGGATGGTGGCTCTGGAGGAGGAAGGTGGCAGTTCCAACACTGCAGCCCTTCATGGCACTGGCCTGGGCAGCAGCGAAGGGCACTCCCAGATGCATTCAGAGGCTGTCCTAACACGGTGGCCACAGGGAGACCCAGCAGCCTCTGCACCACTGGACATGGTGAGAAGCCGGGAGTGCAGACGAAGAAGGTCATGACTAAGGCAGTTGGGGACAGCAGTTGGTTTCGTTCAGAAGGTGGCAGCGAGCATGCTGTATGCAGGGCCCAGTCCTCCAGGCCAACACCCACACGCTGCAGTGCTCACTGTGTGATTCCAGTTCTCCGTGTGTCTGGGCCTTGGAGTCCGCTTTCTACTCCTGTTCTCTGGTCCCTTGTGGTGGCTTCATGGGTCCCCTGCAGGCTTGGTCTTCCCCTAGGCCCCCACCCCCCTGGGAAATAACTCCATGGGTGTCCTGTAGACCATTGCACTCTTCAAACACTGCAACTCAACTCAACGTACATTTATTTAGGATCTAAAATACCAACTGTGGTGCTATTAAATGTAGAGTCATAGACTATGTAGAGTGAAATGAATCTTGGAGAAATCTAACTGTCCTGAAGTTTACAGATGAGGGAAGTGAAGCTCAAGCTTAGGGATGGAGGTGGAACTAGAAGCCCTCTTTCTCCATTCCACATTCCCAACGAGTGTAGGCTTTGTCGGCATCTAGATGGACTCATTGCTCAACTTCGAGTTGATTTATTTGAGGAAAAAAACGCATTCTGTCTCTCTGCTGGAATTATTTCTAGCCATCGCTAAAGCAGTTGGGTCTGGGCTGGAAATCAGAAGAACTACCTCTGTCAAATGTTGAAAGATGAGCCAATTTTTAAAACCCAAAAGGGAACGTGTGTGCTTATATGGCTGGAGGCTTTGAAACATTTTTTTTTATTCATTTGTGGAGTGTTTTATCATTCTGGAGAAGATGTAGACATTGAATGTACTAAAAGTATTTTGTTTGACTGCTGTGTACTTACCCCTGCCTGTAAGCTTGTAATAAGCGCTTGCAGGCGGAACAGCCTAATTGGCGGGACGAGTTAGTGCACAGGCCGTTCATTTGCCAAGCACATGACACGGACCACGAGTGAAATGAGCTGGTAACTTCATCTCCCTCTCAGCCAATGCTTCTCGGCACCCCGACCTCTCCCACCCAGCTCTTCCTCTGGACTTGAGCTTGCAGACGGTCCCATGCACCACTGCTGTGCACCAGCAGGCTTAAGATGAGCCTGGAAGGAAGTGGAAGGGGAAGAACTTTCTGGTCAGGAGCAATTCTCTGCAGGAGAGTGGCCACCCCAAGTGAAAACGTGTGCATATAAAACACGGCTAAATATATGTTCTACTGAGGAGGATGACGTCTCTCTCTCTCCCTCTCTCTCCCTCTCTCTCTCTCTCTCTCTCTCTGCCGTGAGAGTGGATTGCAGGAACACAACTAATATTAATAATAAATATAACCACATTGGTTGGCCAGGGGTTGCATTCTGCTTTTTCCTCTGCTTTTTCCTTCCAGAAATGATTTAGAAGAGTCATTGTGAGGCTACTGGCCTGGAGCCTCTTCTCACCCGATTGAGAGTCCCACGAGGTCGTCTGGTCCTTCCTGCTGGACCTCAGTCCTCTCCAGACGCCGACCTGCCATCCTAGGGTGGCCACACTGCCTTGGAGGCGTGCTTCAAACTGTCCCTTGGGTTTGCACAAACCCCATCTCTCCGGCCAAGGCATGGCCTTGTGGCTGTGCACACAATAGAGCCTGTCCTTGGGGTTGTCCCCTCTCTTCATGGACATCTCTCTGCTGGCCCCACCCTGCGATGTGGCCTGTAACCAGGTGCCTGTGCTCTGTGTCCCCGCAGGTCTCCCAGGCGGCCGCGGACCTCCTGGCGTACTGTGAGGCCCACGTGCGGGAAGACCCTCTCATCATTCCAGTGCCTGCGTCAGAAAACCCCTTTCGAGAGAAGAAGTTCTTTTGTACCATTCTCTAACTCCATTTGCGGTGAAAATGTCTCCTTTTCCATCCCTAAAAGTCCCCCGTAGAGACCGTGCATGCTCTAAGCCACCCACACCCAGCCCTGCCCAGCCTGTGGTGGCCGGGGCTTGTCCCGTTTTCTCACTTGTTTTCTTCGTGGCATTCGATTTCATTTTTGTTCTTTTCATCTTCGTGTTGTTTTCATTATTGGCAGAGAAAATAGACATTTTTATAGCCCACTAAACAAATACGCCATGTAAAAATAAGTATGGATGTAAGGGTTTAAAAATTTTAAACATCAATTCCCGAGCTTAAATGTGTCACGTTAATACATTTCAGAGGATAACTTACTGCAAAGAAAACTGTCCCCAATTATCCCCCATTTAATTCGGTATCAAATTAGAGCATGTTGACCAACTGAAATAAGCAGGTGAAGTTTCCATCTTCCTTCCCGGAGGAGGCAGCTGTGGAAGTTTTCTCTTTCCTGCGTTTCCCCCGTCCTTTTATTAAAAAGGAAACAACCCAAAGGATTGGAATGGCTTTCAAAACACGTGTCTTCCCGGAGCCATGTGACCCAGGCCTCGGTGGTCCCTGTTGACCCCTTTGGCGGTGGCCCTTCCACAAACGTAGGTGTTGGGCGGACGTTGTAGTCAACTTGGCCGTAAACTTGGCCGTAAACGTGCACTGATATATGTGTGTGTTGCAGCCAGACCTGTGGGTGCCATCTCTCCTTTCCAAGTGCCACTTCTTCCTGCTCCCTCCTCTCCTGGCTCTTACTCAGTGGTCCCAACGTGGGCTGCATTCACAAGGGCCTGTTCCGGACACAGCACTGGTCCCCCTGGGGTTTGGCCAGGGCAGCCCCTTCCCTGCAGGAGGGAGTCATAGTGACAGCAACTCACTGTGTGCCGCCAGCGCTCTGAGCACTGATGTGTATTAAGGTGTTTAATCCTCCAACAATCAACAGCATCAGTGCATGTCTGCTTTCGAGCAAGGGGAAACTGAGGCACAGAGAGATTATGTAGTTTGACCGAGGTTACAGATAGCAAGCAGGGAAGCTGGGACTTGGGTGCAGGCAGTCTGGCCCTAGAGCCCACCCCGAACCCCCGAGCTACGCTACCTGTTTGCAGGTAGGGACAGCCGCAAACAACCCTAACTGTGCACTGTGATGCGAACATCTCTGTTGTACCGACCCGAGGTCCACTCGCGGCACACTTCTCTTCCCACCTTGGCCAGGAGAAGGCCGTCGAGCCTGTCTTCTGGCAGGTTATGGAAGATGATATGTGGATCCCCCTGGGGGGAGGCAGGACATCCATGAATCAGCTGTCAGATTGTCCGAGGCCACCCTGCAGGCCACGCCTAAACCAAACTCACACTACCACCACCACCACCACCACCACCACCACCACCACCACCCCCCGATGGAAGAAGAGAATAAACTGTGGGGGCAGAGAGCTCTTTGTCTAAGTTTGTTCTATGCCATGTGTTTGGGAACTGCCTCCCTCCCTGGTCCTGACAGAGCCTCACTGTGTGACACACGGCAGGCCATTGTGTGCCTGGAATGTTCTAACCTACAAATCGGGGACAATGGCAATTACTCCTCCTGCCTCTCTGGGAGGAAAAAGGGAGATGCTACCTAGATGAAAGCTCTGATTATCATTTGAAACAAATAAATGTACTGACCGCCACCCTCTAATACAGGGAAGAATGCATGAGTGCAAAGATCGTGTGGTTCAGTTGGATGAAGAGTATGAAATTGGCTGCAAAGAGGCAAATATAATTTCAGATCAGTGAATGACTTGCCACTCTCATAAATGGCTTTGGCGCATCTTCATTCCTTGCTGCTTTTGTGGAAACCCATCCTCAGTTTCGTTAGAGCTCACGGATAATGCCGGTGTCGTTAGGAAGCTGTTGCTCAAACTATAGCAGAACTGTCCGCTGGATGTGATGCTGACCCTACAGATCCTTCTGTTGTTTGGTTGAGGACGAGGATCTCTTTCTCCTGTGGTCCATGTCACCGTCACTAAGCTGATGAAACAAAGCACAATCCCTAAAAGCACATCCGAGAAGCCAAGGAGGTGGGACAGCCCAGAGTGCCAAAATTGGGTCAAGAAAAAAGGGCTTTGAGTGTCTCACCAAATCTTGTCTCTTTGTCTTTACTGTTCCTGTCCCTGCATGTTCAGCTTCCCTTTGTTCTCTCTTTGTCTTTACTGTTCCTGTCCCTTCCTGTACAGCTTCCCTTTGTTGTCTCTTTTTCCTTTTCTTCGTCACTCTCCCCTGTGAGATGCTTTTCTGTGCTTTTACTACACCTCTTCCTCCCAAACCTATGGCATTTTTTGTGGGTCACCCCTCCTTAAGGGATTCCTGAGTGCCAGTTCACGCACACAGCTTCAGCGCGAGATGCACGTGTGAATGAGCCCCTCCCCTTCTAACAATCAGTGGAAGATGAGTGACATAAAGCCAGCTTGCGCGATGGAGCGTAGCTGCAGGGGACAGTTGTTGTGTTGTGTTCTCAGCGTGGCTGTCCAGCATCTGCCATCTCTTCCTGTTAGGGGGGATGTCACCCCTTAGGTACAAACTCAGTGGGATGCAGTTCCTACCCCCCTCTGTGGAAGCCGAGGAAGGGGGATAGTCCCTGCCTCTCAGGGATACCCCCTTCCGGCCCTGTACCAGCCAGGCAGTGGTAGTGACCTGGGGTGGACCAACTGGACTCCCCTGCTTGGGGCTGTGAGCCGGGAGCAAGTGACACAGAAGTGACAGGGGGCTGAGACTCATTTCTTGGAAGCTGCAGTGGCCCTGGGGTGGCAGTCATCTGGCAGGGGAGGTATCTAGGTAGGGCCAGCAGGCTGCAGGGACGGTGTGTCCGCTGGTAACAACGTCCAGGGCTGGCAGGGTCTGGGGAGACCATTCCTGCTCCCCTCCTTGGCCCCACAGAGCTATCTCCGCCTCCACCCATCTTCCTGCGTATCCCTTCTAGTTTTCTATCAATTCTTTGAGCTGCCAAGCTCCGTCCAGTAAATTCCTTATTCTTCCCTGAAATGGCCTGCGTTGGATGTAAATACCGTGGGACCTAACAATTCCACTCCTAGGTGTATACCCAACAGACATGTGTACATATAGTCACCAAAACAACTGCCCTAGAATGTTCCTAGAAGCACCATTCGTAATAACCTGAGACTGGAAAGCGCCCACGTGCCCGCGTTGCCTGGGTAAACAAATCATGGCATAGTCCTGTGGTGGAATCCCACATAGCAGTGAGGATGGACGATCTGCAGCCACACTGCCACACCCCACAGCATGGTGTGCACCTCACAAACCTAGTGTCTAGTGAGTACGGCAAGAGCACACCCTGTGATTCCATGTATATGAAGTATAAAACCCAGCAAAACTAATCTGTGCTGTTGCAGGCAGGAAGAGTAGTTACTCTTAAGGGGCTAGTTACCAGAAGGGTGCGTACAGGGAACCTTCTAGAATGTTCTATCTCTTGATCTGGCTGCCAGGTACCTGGGTGTGTTCAGTTTGTGAAAATTCTTGGAGCTGTGCGCTTTCGACGTGGGCACTTTTCCGTGTGTTATGTTATACTTCAATAAAACGTTGGTTTTTGTGGCTAACCATCAGGAATCCTACTGTTATTTTGTGTTTCTTTTTTTGACACTTTGCTCAACTTTTTACTCCTCTTTAGATATCATTGTTAACATCATATTAATGATAACGACCATCTGTAGCAGGGTGTTTGAAGAGTGTGCTTGAAGATGTTTTGAAATACGAGAGATTTGCAACCCGCAGCCGTCTGGATGGAGAATGGGCATTAGCGCCCTGTGAATAGCAAATGCAAACGCCACACTGTGGAATTTCCGTGTTTTGGAAACACAGGGAGGAATACTAGTGGGACTTCCCGCTTGATGACAGAGATGACATCCTCTCCTGCCTTGTGACCAGCAGGATCGAGTGGAGGGGACGGCCCTGCCACAAACCCCATGATCCGACACCACCCGGCCCTAGGTGCAGGGTTCCTTCTGCTCTGCTCCCACCTGCGGGAGCTCTGGCCCTGCTTCCAAACCTCAGATTGATTGTCCCTAAAGATGTCCCTGTGCTGCCTCCCTTGTTCCCGGCTACCACGCGGCCTCGGCCATTCTCCTGGCAGCTCTGACATGTTGAATTCCACGGTGATCACAGAGTAGCTTCACGCTGGGACCTGTGACATGAGTCACAAGGTCTTACCTTTGATCCTGAGCTCCAGCCCCCTGGGGCTCGACAGTGAGTCCAAGAATTGTCAGCAGCCCCCCTCTGGGGGAGCCATGGGGGGGCCGCAAACCAAAGGTCAGAAGGAATTTTGTTCTGGTGACTGTTCAGATTTGAGACAAAAATAATAACAACGTTTTGACCTGAGAAGAATATGGGTTAAGGCAATAGATCAGACAGAATTTATTTACACTTCCCTTTCCTCAGCTCTTCAGGGGGGTGAGAAGACACCAGGTCATGGGTGGTTTTTGTAGAGGGTCAGAAGGTTGCTCCCTACCCTGCCCCGACTTTCAGCCGCGTCTCCTCGGCCACACCCCACTCTGCCGTCCCCACGATGGGGGGCCCAGGGTGGCAGCAGTAGAGGGTGAGCTGGTGTCCACCCGGTGTCAGTGTGTCCTGAGATACGTGAGGATGAACCGGTGGCGACTCCCACTGGCCACAGCCTGGCATTCCATCCTGTTTGTTTCTAATAAACCCACACTTGATTCTGTTTGAGCTATAAATAATTTAATAACTTGTAATATTTTCAAGCCCAAGTGTGGTCATTAACCACATGCTAGTGGTGGTGTAACCACTTCCTCCAAAGATTCCCTGGTGACATAGGGTGGCCTCCAGGGCCCTGCCTGTTCTGGCCCCTTCTTACTCTCCAGGGTCACTTTCACACCTCACTCCCCCTCAAAACCCTGTGCTCCATCCACACTGGCCAGCATTCAAGCCTTCCTTGCTGGCCATGTTCCCTGCTGCCACAGGGCCTTTGCACCAGCCGCTTCCTCTGCCCAGCACACTCTCCGCGCCTCTCTGGGCCAGGTCTACTTATTTGGTAGATCTCGACTCAGGCATCACTGAAGGCTCAGGCTTCCCTGACCTCTGTGACCAGGGGGAACCTGCTTCTAGGATCCTCCTGCACTGGGAGGCTCTCCGTTACAGCCCTCGTCATGGTTGCCGTTTTGCATTCGTATCAGTGATGGCTCAAGAAAGATCTGTGTCCCCTACTATCCACGAGGGCAGGGGTTGCGATGTTACTCACCACTGTATCCCAGCACCTAATGTAACATCTCCCACGCGATAGGCACTCAGTAAATATTAGCAAATGAATGCATGCAAGTTACTACTAGCACTTTTTTGACCTTGGGTGCTTCTCCTTAGGGGGTGTCTATAAACTGCCAACAGGTACGAATGCACCCTCAGAAGACTGTAAAATAGACACCATGGGAAGATAGGAGGGAAACCAATATGTTTGGAGCGCTAACGTGTGCTGGGTAGTGAGCAAAGGAATTAACTTTTTTTTTTTTTTTTTTGAGACAGAGTCTCACTGTGTTGCCCGGGCTAGAGTGAGTGCCGTGGCATCAGCCTAGCTCACAGCAACCTCAAACTCCTGGGCTCAACCGATCCTTCTGCCTCAGCCTCCCAAGTAGCTGGGACTACAGGCATGTGCCACCATGCCTGGCTAATTTTTTCTATATATTTTTAGTTGGCCAGATAATTTCTTTCTATTTTTAGTAGAGACGGGGGGGGGGGGGGTCTCACTCTTGCTCAGCCTGGTCTCGAACTTCTGACCTCAAGCGATCCTCCTGCCTCGGCCTCCCAGAGGGCTAGGATTACAGGTGTGAGCCACCGCGCCCGGCCAGGAGTTAACTTTGTGATCCTTACGACTGCGTTGTGAGATTTATTGTGCTCGCTCTGTAGACATATATTCCTCATAGGCAGATGAGGACCTGAGTTCAAATTAAGTAACTTGCCCAACATCAGACAACAACCAAGTGACTGAATCTGAATTCACATCAACCCACCCGACAGCTCCTGCCAACCACCACCCTGCTCGTTGTCAAACCAAAGGGTTTAAGGACCAAAAGGCTGTCGCCTCCTCTGCACCCCACTTAAAGGGAAAAAGCTACCAGGGCAGCACGAGAGAGCACGCTATTGCCTGCAGGGCATTGTTCTGCTTCCTTGCCGTTTAAAAACCACAAAGCACCTGCGTGCTATAAACTGCACCTTCACAGTGTGTAGCTGCACGCCCCGCTGGGTTTAATTGCGGTAATTAAGACCAGGGGCTGGCCACTGCTGGGTAAGAAATGAAAGAACAGCTTGAAGAGGAAAGAAACATTGTCCCGCAAAGCACAAAGGTAACATTAGTCCCTTTAGTTCACGCCTAAGGCCCGTTGTTAGGAGTAGGAGGTTTTTGAAATGTTTCCGTGAGCAAAGAGACCTATTATTACCACGGCCAGGTGTGTGTACAAGTATTCATTCTCTAACTTTGCTTCCCAGATCATTTGGTAAAATTCTTATCATTGACTTGGAGCTTTTACACTTTTTAGAATATTTTATTCCATCTTTTGTTTTTCAGTTCAATCACACTCCATGCAACTCGACTTTATAGAAAAACCAGTCCCAAGGGCAGAGTAAAAGAATCCATTGTCCTGGGGCAATCCAGTGCTTTGCAGCTGACGCCAATCGTACAATACGTTTTCCCTGATCAGATAATTAGTTGTTTCGTGTTAGTCCTGACTGGTCTGTCACATTTGCAAGTGCAGCTTCACATGGCATCTTCCTTTAGTTAAAAACGACAGAGCAGGCCGGGCGAGTTGGCTCACACCTGTAATCCTAGCACTCTGGGAGGCCGAGGCGGGTGGATCGCTCGAGGTCAGGAGTTCGAGACCAGCCTGAGCAAGAGTAAGACCCTGTCTCTACTAAAAATAGAAAGAAATTAGCTGGACAACTAAAAATATATGGAAAAAATTAGCTGGGCATGGTGGCGCATGCTTGTAGTCCCAGCTACTCGGGAGGCTGAGGCAGGAGGATCGCTTGAGCCCAGGAGTTTGAGGTTGCTGTGAGCTAGGCTGACACCACAGCACTGTAGTCCGGGCAACAGAGTGAGACTCTTGTCTCAAAAAAAAAAAAAAAAAAAAAGCAACAAGAAGATGCAAAAGGAAAGGAGATGCCCCGCTTGGTGGTTGAATAACGATGGAGCCAATGGAGCCAGGAGGTGTTTGGAAGACCAGAAAACAAAGACCAGAGCGGTGAGTAGCCCGGGCTTTGGAGGCAGAGAGACTCCTCCTGGCTCTGCCACTTGCTGGCTTTGCCACTGCCCAGAGCTTTCATTTCCTCGTCTAGTGACAGGAGGATAATAACACCTGTTTCCTAGGTGGCTCTTGAAGGGTCATGAGCATTTAGCATTGCCTGGGACGTAAGACGTGCTCAATAAATAGACATTAACTATATTTATCCTGTTAATTGCAGTTGAAACAAGGCCACACAGAGACTCAGGATTTGAAATGAGACTTTGTCATTTACTGCAGATGCGTTACCGGAAGGAGAGTAGGTGACACCAGCCAGCAGCTGGGCACCCTGTCGCACTACAGGACATGACACACCCAAATGATAAGCTTTTGATAGAGGAATATGACCAGGAGTGGCCTTATGAGGAAGGGACCACGCGATGTTCAGCCAACACGAGACCTCACCAATCCGCAGCGGAGCGGTGGTCGAGGCTAGAGTTAAAAGTTTACAAACTTCAACATTGCTGTTTAAAGGGCTGATGCTACTAGTCATCTGAAGGAGGGCAAAGTATCTGGTCAAACATTCAGGCCCTATGAAGGGACCACTCAAGGGGATCAACCATTAAGTGTCACCTGGTGGCTGGGACTTTGCTTTCTAGCTACTAACGAGGAGTGCTGTCCTTTTTGTAGTCAAATGATTTCTCTGTTACCTTCTGGCTTTTACCTCTGATGATTTTGGATGAATACACGCTGGACCAAGCTACAAAAGCCTGGGCCCCGACTGCGATGCCAGCTCATGCAGAGAACTAGAAGGGACAGACGGGGAGGGGTGGCTGTTGCAGCTCAGGCTGGCCTAGGGGCGAGGGGGACGCCCAGCTGCCACCCTGGACTGCTGCAGGGACAGGGATGGCTCTAGGCAACCATGAGGTGTCCAGCCAGGGGCAGCACAGGGCACCACTGTCCCAGCCAGTCCGTGCTGCTGTAACAAATTACCATACACCTGGGGGCTTAGAAACCACAGAAATTTCTTTCTCTTACTTCTGGAAGCTGGAAGGCCAAGGTCAGGGTGCCGGCTCAGTCGGGTGCTGGTGTGGGCCTCTCGCAGGTGGCAGACAGCCCTCTCCTCCTGTGTCCTCGCGTGGCGGAGAGCAGAGAGAAGCCCACCCTCTCGGGACTCTCACAAGGGCACGCAAAGAGTTTGGGGAGGACACAGACATTCAGTCCATCATAGTGGCTGCAGGAGCTTGGCAGTGTCCCGGCACAAATTATTCATTTAATTATTGTTAAGGGCCGAATTGTGTTCCCCACCAAACTTCATATGTTGGAGTCCTAACCCCCAGGACCTCAGAATATGACTGGACAGTAGTCCCTCCCCCCTTATCTAGAAGTTTTACTTTCCACAGTTTCCATTACCTGGGCTCAACAGCCATCCAAAAATATTACATGGAAAATTCCAGAAGTAAACAGTTCATATGTTTTTAAATGGCGTGCCACTCTGAATAGCATGTTGAAATCTCACGCCATCCTGCTCCACCCAGATGTGAATCATCCCTTGGTCCAGCGTATGCACCCTGTAGACGTCCCCTGCAATTCGTCACTTAGGTGCCATCTCAATTCTGAGACTGACTGTTGTGGTGTCGGTATTGCAGGGCCTGTGTTCAAATAACCCTCATTTTGCTTAATAATGGCTCCAAAGCACAAGAGTAATGATGCTGCAATACTGTTGTACTTGTTCTATTTTATTATTAGTTATTTTTGTTCATCTCTTACTGTGCCTAATTTATAAATTAAACTTTATCGTAGGTGTGGATGTGTAGGGATAACTGTAGCATATAGAGGCTTCAGTATTACCTGTGGTTTCAGGCATCCACTGGGGGTCTTGGTACATAACCCCTGCAGACAAAGGGAGACCGCTGTATTGGAACATAGGGCCTTTAAAGGGATAATAAAGTAAAAACGAGGTCATTAGGGTGGACCCTAATCCAATATGACTGGTGTCCTTAAAAGAAGAGCATATCAGACACACACAAAGACCACATGGAGACACAGAGAGACAGCGCCATCTGCAAGCCAAAGAGAGAGGCCTTAGAAGAGACCAACATTGCTGACACCTTGATCTCGGACTTCCAGCCTCCATAACTATAAGGAAATAAATCTCTGTTGTTTAAGCCACTCAGCCAACCGTACTTTGTTACGGCAGCGCTAGCAAACTAATACAATTATCAAAGCTTTATACAGAGAGCTTACCGGGTGCCGGTCCATCTCCTAAGAACTTTGCCAACATCACTTTATAAATCCTCATAACAACCCTGTGAGTACTAGGAATAAACCCACTTCAAAGATGGCAACATGATGCATGAGGAGATTGTGACTTGCTGAAGTCACACAAGCAGTAACAAGCACAGCTGGAAGCCAGGCAGGCCATGCCAGGGCGCAGGCCCTTGGCCACTGTGCTGTGCTTCCCCTTGCTGTAGGCGGGGACTAGTTGGCACTCAGGGCCCAACTGGAAATAGTGAACTACCAAGCAGGAGGGCAGAGGAGTCTGAGGGCATCTTGGTAGGTGATGCTGAGGAATCCCAGCAGGCTGGCAGTCATCCTGGGTGCAAAACAAGCCTTTGGGTGGCTGGACAATGCCACTGGGTAGGGGACAGGCCCAGCCCCAGCCCCCAGGATGGGCCTGGCTACAGCAAAATCTGGATTCATGTAATGAATCTGGAGAACTAGAATTTCCCAGCAAAGAACTTGGGATGGAGACTATTTCAGTCTGTTTTCTGTTGTTTTATAATAGAATACCTGAGATTGGGTAATTTATAAGAAACGAAACTTCTTTCTTTCTTTCCTTTTTCTTCCTTCCTTCCTTCCCTTTCTTTTCTTTTCTTTTCTTTTTCTTTCCTTCCTTCCTTTCTTTTCTTTCCACAGGGTCTCACTCTGTTGCCCAGGCTAGAGTGCAGCGGTGTCATCATAGCTCATTGCAACCTCCAACTCCTAGGCTCAAGCGATCCTCCTGCCTCAGCCTACTATAGGTGCACACCATGACACCTGGCTAATTTTTCTATTTTTAGTAGAGACAGGGTCTCATTATGTTGCCCAAGCTGGTCTTGAACCCTGGCCTCAAGCAATCCTCCCAACTCAGCCTCCCAAAGTGCTAGAATTACAGGTGTGAGCCACTGGGCCTGGCTGAAATTTATTTCTTATACGGTTCTGGAAGCTGGAAAGTCCAAGGTCAAGGGGGTGCATCTGGTGAGAGCCTTCTTGCCAGTGGGGACTGTCTGCAGAGTCCCGAGGCAGGACAGGGCATCACGTGGCAAAGGGCTAGCTCAGGTTTCTCCTCGTCTTACAAAGCCACCAGTCCACTCCTGTGAATCCCCGTAACCCATTAATTCATGAGTGGATTAATCGATTCTTGAGGGCAGAGCCCTCGTGACTCAATCACCTCTTAAAGGCCCCACCTCTCAATACCGCCACATTGGGAATTAAGTTTCCACGTGAGTTTTAGAGGGACATTCAAACCACAGCAGAGACTATGGCAGAAGCCTAATCCTACCAACTGGGACACAGGATGGGAGGAGAGCTCAGGCCTGGGACATCCAGGGCAGGAGCCTCAGGAGCAGGACAGGTGGGGGGCTTTGGTCAGAAGAACACTGCAGATGCTCAGCCAGGGTGACTGTCACTGTGTCCTAGATTGGCCTCGTCAGGAGGAGCAGGGACAAAACCCTTCCGAGGGGGCCAAGGCTACTTGAGCTCAGGTTGGAACAGAACACATGGCCCTTCAGAAGCCCAACTCCTGGGGCCTGAAGGGGCAGGAGCAGGGAAGAGTGGGAGAAACGCTTCTCCAAGGGGCGGCCCCGTGTCCTCTGGGAATGTCCCTTTGCTGCAGAGGTGAGGGAAAAATTTCTTTATTTTCCTTAAATTCATTGCTGAGACCAGACTCAATGCCACTAACACAGAAAGGCTTGGAAAAGGTTTACTACTGCAAGGGAGAGAATTCCCAGAGGCAAACAAGGTTTTTGTTAATATCAGAGCACCTTGAGGGAGAAGGAGTTGCAATGGCTGTAGAGTTCCACCTCCTCAATGCAGGAAACAGGTTTCTGCTTCCTTCAAATGCCATTTCCTAAATGTTGACATCCGGTATTTTGTAAACATCATCCAAACAGGCTATTGCTTGTTTCTGAAGAGGGCAATTTCCTTTGAAGAGATGAACTTCTAAGCATCTTGATTGGAGAGTCTCCATTATAAAGTCATCCTGGCTGCAGAGTTTGTGATGGTTTTGTGATCAACTATGCATTAATAGCACTTTCACTTCTTACCATTTAAATGCTGAAAAAATTAGATTAAGATACACATATTACACGAATCATGAATCTATTTTAATAGAAAGTAAAGCCACCACCCCCGCTCCAAACTGACTGGGAGTAAATGGACACATTTAAGAGAACATTAAGGTGGGCACAGTGGCTCACGCCTGTAATCCCAGCACTTTGGGAGGCCAAGGCAGGAGGATCACTTGAGGATAGGAGTTTGAGACCAGCCTGGGAAACATGAAATTTTTCTACAAAAAAGTTTAAAACAGCCGGACATGGTGGTTCATACCTGTAGTCCTAGCTACTCAAAAAGCTGAGGCAGGAGGATCCTTTGAGCCCAGGAGTTTGAGGCTGTAGTAAGCTATGATCACAGCATTGCACTCTAGCCTGGACAACACAGTGAGACCCTGTCTGGGGGGGAAAAAAAGGAACATTGAGCTTAAACTTTACCAGAATAACACTTAGATTTAAATACCACAGAAGTGATTAATTTATTCGTGATCAGATTGAGTCAGGTATTTATAATATGAATTATATTTTTAGCACTGAAATAACAGCAATATGTTACCAAGAGTTTATTTGCTCACCAAAGTATTAACTTGCATATAATTAATGTGAATTTTTGGCACATGCTTTACTTCAACACAGCTATTTAAATTTTTTGAAACATATTTGTTTACTGAACCACCAAATGCTGTGATAAACTATCTTCACAGTCTTTGCCTTAATTGGGAGAAGAAAAATAGAAATTTCAAAGAAGAAATTTTTTCTAACACCCAGCCAAATGACATATGTATAACAAAAGTAATCAGTACTAGATTTAGAAGACTTCTAATTTTATAATATATATGTCATCAGTGTCGGCCTTATAAACAACACTAGGCCACACGTTTCCTATCAGTTATGAGCTGGTTGTTTTAAGTTCCTAATTCAGCTAAGTGAGGTTTAAAAAGTTCTGTTACCAATGCATGTGCTATATGTGGCTGGTCCTGTGTTTGCGGCTGTGGCAGAATAGTGCACAAGAAGCAAAAAGGCAGGGGACCCTGCAAAATGTGGGAGATACCAAGAGCAGCTCATGGTTACTAAGTCTTTGCCATGCACAATGAGATGCACTTAACTCATTTAACCCCCATAGAATTCTCCATGAAGTATGCTCTATCGTGGCTCCCATTGTATAGACGAGGAAACCGAGCTGTATAAATGGTAGTACCCAGGTTGAGAAAAGGGGCAAGCGCTGGTCTGCAGCACTTGCCAATTTCCCTGGTGTAAATACTCCACCAATGCCAATTTCAGACTACCAATGTAACATCAACAGGCTTGCAAAGTTTCTGAAAATGTAACAATCGGCTGTCGCTAGCCAATCAAGTCGCTTGCTCCAGTTCCTAGTCACACCATCAGTAAACGGAGGAGCTGTGATTTGAACCCAGGAAGTCTAACTTCAGAGCCCATATTCTCAACCGCTACGTCATCTGTTTTTAGGAAGAATAATCCACGAGGGGAAGAAGAGAACAGGAAAGGGACCCAGCGCTCCCAGGGCTGCACTGAGCAAGAGTAACAGGGTCAGGCACGGATGGGTGTTCGCCTGCTCGAACTGAAAACTTTAGTAAGAAAAGGGAAGGAAAAGTAACTCATATAATATAGTGAACTCTCAGAGGAAGAAAAATTGGCAAATTGGACAGCTTTTAAGTTTGAAGAGATGCTGTATCTTTTGTTTCTGTTTTTCTAATAAAAATGCCCAGTTCTAGAGAGATCCCTTAGGTGGCCGGGCAGACAATTAAGCTACGTTTATTTGGTAGAATGGACACAAATTCCTTTAACCTTTCATAAACAGAACACGATCAGGAACGAGGGTACTCTGTAGACGCAGACACGGGCAGGGAGGGTCAGTGTTCTGGAACTTTCTTCTCGAAGTCCTCCTTCGTCTCCATTTCTGTCAGAAGTTTTATGGAATACCTTGGGAAACATAAAAGGCATTGTTTCTCCAAATCAATTTATGAAATCCATAGATTCACCGCATTTTTATTTACTGTCTACTGTGCCTTTTGCACCTTGGCACTCGAGGGACAAGAACAGGTAAAATTCCTTTTCCGTGAGACAGGATGCCCATTTCAAGGAGTTAGCTGGTGGGATTGTCTAAAGTTAACTGAGACCCAGAGGTGGATTCAGGTTTCATGAGGACTAAGGCTATACAGCTTTAAGAGAAGGAATGCCAGATTGCAAAATTGGGCACAAGGGCTTGGCACAGTGCCTGAAGCTTCAGCTTCATTAGCTTCTGCTAATAACTGAAGACTCCATTTCTGCTAGGACCTGAAAAATAAGTAGGAAGTAGCCAGGCCAAAGAGCTGTAGGGACAGAGGGCAGGAAGGGGACTCCACTGGGGCAGGCACAGGAGAGCGCTGGTTCCCAGCTGCCATCTAGGACTTGGGGCTGGTGTCAGGGTGGAGTGGAGCCCTGGTCCAATGAAAGACAACCCGCTGAGCAAGGCAGGCAGGGCCACAGCCGTAGTCTAAATGGTCTCAGCAGAGATGCACATGGAAGATCCAAAGGGCCTCAAAACAGACAATTGGGAAAAACAAGAGGCAGGATTCCAACCCAGGGGATTGCTGGGCCAAGCCTCCTTTCCCAGGGACTCCAGGCACCTGTCAGAGCGGAGTGGGCTGTCAAGATCACTGCAGGAATCAGCACAATATATTGTACTGCTGAGTTTCTCACTTTTTCACCATGATCCACAAAAAGAAACCCATTTTATATTACAACTCAGGACCTACATACAGAAGTTTCAGAAAGCACCTTTACTATGTGCAAGGTGCCCGGATGTTTTCTATTCTGTTCTATTTCATTTGCTAACGAATGCCAGCATGTCACACTAAATTGCTTTCACATGCACCAAAGGATCCTGACCTGCAGTTTTTGAAACCGCTTTTGCATAATATATGATTGTGATGTCTGGCTGCCTTTGAATGCTCCAGAAAGAATCTCATTCACACCAAAAGTACTAGTGGCCAATGCAAATTTTTCTGGAGATTTTGCAGGGGTGATGGAGGAGGGTTTTATGTTACTCACAATTTTATAAGTTCTCTTGGACATGTCTACCCCATCAACTGAGGGTGCTTCTCCTCCCCCGCCCCACCCCCACCCTGTGCAGGGCCAGGTCCCTTCTGTCCTCCCTCCCCGCCCACCCCCAGGAATAGATGCACTCCTATTCATTTCACACAGGACAGCATGATTGGTTTCTTGCAGTACAATGCACCAACTGACAAGTCCTGGCACCCTCGCTTCAGAAAGGGAATATCAAAGCATCCACTCAATAAAACTGTGCCTCTTGCAACCTGCTAAAAACTTAAGATTTCCTCCATATCATTACATATATCTGTTTCTCCTGCTAGACTGTGAGCACCTTGAGGATAGGGACTTTGGGTACTCAATAAATCTTGAATCAATACATGAATTAACTAGTTAATCAATGAAGTGGGTAGTATTATTTCCATTGTACAAATTAGGAGATGGCGGGCCACAGATGTTGTGGTTAGGACTGCTCTACTGGTGAACTGAGAATTAGCCTTCAAACTCAAGCCCATGTAGGCAAGATTTCTTTAAACCAGACACACAGATCAGTTCTTTCCCATGTCCCTGCAGTGGCCCCAGAAATGGACCAATGATGGGAAAAGAGCAAGCATGGGTCATACCATTTCTGAGGTGCGAGCTATGGTTTTTGTGTTTGCTATTTCAGATTAAGCCAAAGCAATAAGGTCTTCAGAAAGGATGAACAAAAAGCCTCTCAATTCTTTTTCCATTTGATATTTAAGGTCACTGGGAACATCTTATCTGTAACATAACTTTATTTGTTAAATTTAATGAGTGCCCGTGGTTACTACAGCAACAAGCATGTTGGTCCTTTTCAAATGAGGATGCTATAGTTTGTACCCGAATGAGAAATAGACAGTGGGATGATATTAAGGTGGCTTTTATAGCTGACTTAAACATATCTCAAAGACTTACATTGATCATACGGGAAGCTTATAAAACCAAAAGCTAGCACCAGCGCAAAAATGTGTTCAGAATTGTTGGTTTAGGCCAACATACAGAATCTGCTTTTCAATTTTCGTTTAGCAGATGAATGAGCTCAATTTATAGGCTGAAATTATGCAGAGGAAATGTCCAGTTCCTGAATAGATCGCACAGCCCCATGCAGATATACCAAAGAACTTTCGTGATGACAGAGATAAACAATTCAAAAGAGTTACTTACTGGGCGTGGGCTGTTCTATCTTCTGTCTTCTCTCAAAGTATTTTCATAGTCTATTAACCTCTTCTCAGATAGTTACAGTGACAGAAAAGAGCCTAACATTAAGAGCTGGATAAAACATTGAAATAACTAGTTAACTGCCCTTCCAGACCCCAGAACTGTCCCTACGACACTGTATTCCCAACACTAGTCAACACTGTAGAAACTCAGCACGAGGAAAGATGTGCCAGCCCAGCCATCCCACTTCTAGGCATGATCAGGAAGAGGTTTCCTCGTGTGCACATGGCAGTGGGCATCAGAATCAGTACTGCCAGACTGTTAGAGTGGATACCTGAAGCACTTCAAAGGGGCAGCAAGCCCAAGGGTTGGGACACAGACCCTGATGTGACAGACGACCTGGGTTTGAGTCCTGGTTCCACCACTTCCTAGCTGAGTGACTCTGAGTCAGTAACTTAGCCTCTCTGTATCTCAGCTTCCTCATCTATAACGTAAGGATGGTTAGAAGACATTACCTGTTATGAGGATGCAGGAATGAGAATTCATAAAGCACTTAGCACTGTGTCTAGCAGATAAAAAATATTATAGGCACGTGCATCAGTGGGAAAATGCAAGAATAAACTGTGGCACATTTCATGCAATGGTGCAATCTCCTGCTAAACAGTAGTTGAAATGAACAAAATAGACCTACATATATCAAATAAGACAAGTATTTAAAATATGTTGAGTGAAAAGAACAATTGTGGAACAATATATGAAGTATCTATTTAGATGAATTTAAAAAAACAAAACAATACTGGATATTTTATGCATACCCACACATGTGCGCGCGCGCGCACACACACACACACACACACACACACACACACACACACACACACAAAGTATGAAAACGTGGACCGGAGTCCCAAAGTCACTGTGGTGAACAACTCTGCAGAAGAAAGAGAAAGGAATAGAATTGGGAAGGGAAACAAAGACGACTTCAACTGTATCTACAGGGATTTATTCTATTATCTTAACAACAGTGAAGTTAACATCCCCTGCAACAGGGTATGTTACTTATGAGGGCTGAGCCCTGGGGTGCTTTGGGGTGAGCCTGAATCTGAGGGGCTCCACCTTCGTCTGTTTTACATACTTTTGTGCCACTCCAGGTCCCTGTGCCCCAAATCGCTGCCTCGGCATGGCAGGCCTTGTGTTTGTCATTTTCACTGCTAAATCCCAGGGCCTGCCTCCATGTCTGGCCCCAGCAGGTATTTAATAATCATTTGTCAAATTAAATTTAAGAGCAGGATATTTTAAGAAAATGTTTAAACAATTTGAATGTCAAGACATTAGAAAGTCATAATATAATGATGTAGGAAGATAGGATAATCTGCTCCACTGTGTGAGAAGACCTAACTCATCAGCTGGCTGTTTGTGATGAGTTCATCACCAAGGTGGGTCTCGTGGTTCCACACAATGCAGGTGTCTGAGCATAATGGATTTGGCCCCATTATAGGGACAGGGAATGAAGTGCTGAGTACGGAAGTGCAAAGATAATGGAAGTGCAATTAAGTCAGTTCTGAACCACAAATGCATAATGACTTCAAGGTTACACGATAGACTCAAGGCGCAGGTTATGAATTCAAATTCAGATGTCTCACCCTTGCCTAAACCTCCCCACCCTCCGGCGCGTCGCTTGCGTTGTTCATCCCTCATCTTTGTCCTCTCCAAGGCCTCCAGCACTACCTCCTGCTACCCACACAGCCCTTTCTCTCCCTCATTTCTTGCCCTGATCAAGTTAGAGTCTTTGATCCGTCACTTCAACCTCCCTCTTGCCTGCTAGAGCTGATGTCCATATGACTTTCTCATTTCCTGTGTGGGTGAGCTGGGCTTGAAACCTCCGTATGTATGCTCTGAACGTATGCTCGAACTCTCAAACCTACCTACCATCCAAGTCACACCTCCTCTTCAAAGCCTTCCTTAACGTTCCCAAGTCCCGTGTGTTCCCAGAGCACCTGGGCTTACTGTGATCACAGTGCTGATCACGTTGCCTTGCGAGCTTCCCTCTGGTCTCGACCCCTTAGTCTTTGCAGCCCAGCGCCTGCTCCACAGCAGATGCTCCGGGCAACACTCGTGGACGAGCAAATGGGCAGGGGCAGGCCAAGGCATACAGTCTTCTGGCCCTTGAGCCTCACCGTGGTCCTGTTTGCCTTTAGAGAACAAAAACCTCCCCTGAGCAGAAGGCAGAAGACTCCCCCTCAGCCCGGCCTTATCCCCCCAAGCCCCTGGGCCCTTAAAGAGAAACCCAGGCCGAGGAAGACAGGGGAGCCCTCCCGTCCCTCCTCCCGCGGAACCCCCCGCATGGCCCGGCTTGTGCCTTCCAGAAGCTCATTTCATCCCCTTGAATCATATCGGAGTTCCTCCTGGGGAGCAAAAGGAGAGATCGGGGAGAGGCCAGACCAGAAAGACGAAAACCTGCGTGTGTCTATTAATTTTTCAGTGTTGCTCAGGAAGCGGGGATGCGCCCTCCGCCTCTTTGTGTCATGCAATAAACGCGTTACCGCAGAGAAGTTATTTTCATCATTATCATTTGTTTTGCCTGACATTGCAAGGGAGGCTGTCCTTGTGGGCCCTCACTGTGCCAGTGACGCCGTCCGCCGCCCTGTCCCTTCTGCCTGCATGCTCTTCCCTCCTGCTCCCGCAGCATAGATGCCAGCCCCTCGCATTTTATTAGCCTGGCCTTGACCTGGCCCAGTCCCATCACCGTGAGGTCGGGAGTGTTTTTGCTTTTCTGAAAGCACATTGCTCCCAATCCTTCCCTCTCCCTGTATCCATGCCCTTTACCAGGTGATTTTGCAGCGCTTCCTGCTGGAGACGGCTGGTATTTCATCGCACCACTGCATACGGGGCTTGGCCTGTGGGCGGGAGGAGCATCACCCAGTTCTGAGCCTGGGGCTTAAAAGGCCTCTTGTGTTTTCGCTCAACGCTCCTGTGCTTGTGCCTCTGCCACGAGAAGGACATGCCCTGGGTAGTGACTGTCCCTTCTGCATGGGTCCCAGAACAAGACCGGCAAGGCAGAGCCACCCCTGCCAATCCATAGTCTGTATCAGAGCCACCCCAGCTGACTCCAGATGCTTGGGCAAGAATGAGCGCTGAGTCGTGGTGTGGTTTATGATGCAGCATGGGCTGCCCAATGCCACTCTTTACCCTCTTCATTCCTCTAGCCTCACAGAGGAAAGGGGACTGACAATTTTTTTTAAGAGATGGGGTCTCGCTCTGTGCTGGGGTATAGTGGAGCAATCACAGCTCACTACAGCCTCAACCTCCTGGGCTCAAGCGATCCTCCTGCCTCAGCCTCCTGAGTAGCTGGGACTACAGGCGCACACCACCGTGCTCAGTTGGGACCGACATTTTCTAAGCACCTACTAGTGCTGAGTACTTTCATTTAATTTTTTTTTAATTTTAAATGAAATTAGATTTAAAGTTTTAAAAATCCTATAAGGTAGTCATTATTTTTTCATTCTACAGAACAGGAAACTGAGGCTCAGAGAAGTTCAGTAGCTTTGCTGAAGCCACAAGTTTAGTAAGTGACAGGATTCCTAACCAAGTCTTCTGGCTTCATGGGAAACCCTGTTTGCAGTGCTGAATACCTTATAGAGGTCAGATGAGGTCGCTGGGGTATCTGATTGCCATCTCCATGGAAGATAATTATAGGTTTTGTTCCCCGACACTAGTTCATCAGGAGAAAGAGTTATGCACTCATTGTGTATAAACCAGAAGGAAAAACTGTTTAATAGCATGTAAGAGTGGAATCTCGCCCTGGTATCATAGAGAAAACTCCTCCTAATACTTATATCGATGTGGATAATGAACCCTATGCATAATGAGCCATAGGAAATTGCCCTTTTATCTTTTAAGATCAAAATATCATCCTGTCCTCTGACTCAGAAAGGCTCTAAGATATTCTTGCTGAATTAATGTAGCGTCATTCTGAAAACTTAATGCCATCCGCTCTGCTAGCATTTGAAATTAATTTCTTATAAAACAGCTCTGCAATTTAGCACAAGACTTCATTGTACATATTTCGGTCCAAAAGCTTTGAAGTAATTTTCATGCTGTATCTTGGGCAACTATAAAAACAATGTTGATTTTTAACCTAAACAAAAGACAAAAGTATAGAAGAATCTTGTTTTTCTTTGATCTCCTAAAAGCATGCTTCCTAATACATCTCAAGGAACAGAATGAACAAAGGGAACAAGATGGAAAAAATCAAAGGCGAGGAGGATAGGAACAAATCTCTTCCTATATGCACAAAACCAAATCACTCTAAGAATATTAAGTTGTGAAAGTTTTCGATTTGGGGAAATGTGTAGTTGTTAAGAATGATTAAGAGAAATGCATCCTGTTATATATGATAGAGTGGAAAGGAATATTAAGGACCAGTCCTTTTAGGAAGTTTTCAGATAAGCAAAAGTGGAAAAGACTGGAATCTCTCCTTAAAAGGGTTTTAGTATGTTCTCAAAGTTAGACTGTGGTGATTGAAGACAATTAAGCACTAGCAAGAAAGAGACCAAATTTTGCTTAGGTTTTTAAAAACTTACTCATCAGTGCAATCTATTTCATTTTTTTAAAGTTTTAAAAAATATATTATTAACTTTATGGGACCCAGTTGCCAAATACAACATGGAAAGCTCCTTTTATCCATGTCACAGAGCAAATTACTTCGGTATGTTTAACACCGCTGAGTGTCCCCATAGGTTTTGCTCCCTGGTATCACAGACATCAAAGAAGAATGACTACCTTCTTCCTTGATTACCATCTACACTATTCCTTGTCCTTCTAATTACCCTCTTTGCTTGCAAAACACTTCACTTTAATTCATTTAAACCCAGCCCCTGGCCATCCTTGGTTTTCATTGTCATCTATGTCCACGGTTGGGTGTGCTAGGGCTCTATGTGGCAGTCCCTACTGTCATCAGCCCCTGGGGCTCAGCTCAAAGAAATAGACATTCATCCTCCCTGCCCACTGAAACCGAGCCGTGTGCAGAGGGCTGTACGGTTGCCAGTCGGGGGCATTAAGGCTCTGTGGGCAGGAGTTTCAAATGTGAGCAACATGTGAGAAAGTCCAAGAGCCATTTCTGAATGCAGAGCAAGTTGACAGAGCCTGCTGGAGAGGAAGTGATATTTATTTATTTGGGGGGGGGGCAGTTCATTGCTAATATTTTAATTTACCATAATTATAAAAATTTCTTTTAAAAAGAAATTAAGTGGCAACGCTGCAAACTCGCCAATGACTCCTTTCAAGTGGGGGGCCTAGTTGTGCAGACCACACAGGAAGCCACAAAAGTGTAACTGTCCACATGGTGGCAACACTGTAGCCTAAATTCCATCAATTCTAAAGAAAATCAATAGCTTTTTTTGTGTTTGCTTGTTCTTTGTGTGGCTTTCCCACTAGAATGGAAGCTCCATGAAGACAAGAACCAAGTTTATTTTGTTCTCATTTGTAATCTTAGTGGCATCAGGCGTACATAGACACACAATAAATATTGTTGAAAGAATGAATGAGTGAATACTACCCAAGTTGAGCAAATTTTTACAACGGGTAAACTTCGCTTCCCTGGTGTGATCAGTACCCCATTTTTTTCCAC
The DNA here is from genome assembly GCF_020740605.2 of Lemur catta. Classification (NCBI taxonomy): domain Eukaryota; kingdom Metazoa; phylum Chordata; class Mammalia; order Primates; family Lemuridae; genus Lemur; species Lemur catta. Next base: position 9,137,962 of record NC_059152.1, on the reverse strand, counting down.
TTCCAGTGGTCCTAATCATTTCCGGCACCACCTCCCACCAGCTTTCCTCCCCATACTCCTCTCTTTATCATATTTCTCAGACTCATTACAAACTCTAGCCATTGAAATGTACAAGGACCGAGGAGTGAACCAGCTGATGAATAAATTAGTCTATGATATTGGCAGAAAGCCTGGAGAACTTCCTAGTAATAAGGGCAGTTTAGGGAGTCTTACAGAGACAATGGACCTTTCTCATCTGTTGTCAAATCCATGAGTGGCTCCAGCTTTGCCAATTCCCAGCTACTATGACCCACTGTAATGTAGCAAGTCACCTATGTGGGGGAGACTCCTCCAGAACTGAGACCAGCATCCATGATATTTGGTACGGTTGAGATTGTGGATTGCCTTTAGCTGAGGAGGAGAGAAAGAGCGAACAGAGAAAGTAACAGAGCAATATAGTTCATTAAATGAAAAAAGGTAGAGGATTGTCAGCAGGAGGAATTTGAATTCTAGCACTAATCCAAACATTGCAAACAAGCCCCTTTGTCTCTAAATTCCCTTGTAGAGAAATTTCTTCTTGATCAAGCAGTACTTGGACAATTGGGGTCTGAGATGCGAAGTTGAAGAATTATTGAATTAAGGTATGTCTAAGATCTTTTTGGTTTTATGGTTTTATTTGTTTTAAAAGCAATTGTTAAAATTAAGATTTTTTCCTTAATCTTTGTGATATCTTTTCCAAGGGTTAAGGTTGCATACACCTAATTTTAATCTGGATGTCTTCATATTCATGTTTAGAGAAGAGGATGAAAATAACATCTACAGACTTACGTTTTCTCATTTAATATTCGAAACAAGTCACTGAAGTATGTCCTATGGCTCTCATTTCACACATTAGGAATCTGAGACATAAAGAGGTAAAGTACTTTCCTTGCTCAAGGTCACATAGCTATTACAATAAATGCAAATCTGAGTTTTGAGCTCAAGTTTACCTGCTGGACCCGAAAAGAATATTTAGATTCTGTTTTTTCTCTTATGAAGATTTCTGAATTTTAAATTTTATGATACTAGATTCTGCCAAGATTTCCTGAATAATGTGTACTCTTTCACTTTACCATCCTGAACTTCTAAAAGTCTTTACTCTTTGGACATCTCTAGTTCTATCTCTGAAAATAAGAAATCTGCTGTCATGTGTCATAGCTTTCAAAAACATTTCTAATCTTCATAGCAAGGTCCCCCAAAGTCTATCAAAACTGGACTTAACTGAAAACTTATATATATATAGAAATAAGAAATGCATGTATATAGTGGTGCATGTGCTGAAAAAAAAGTGGTAAAATTAATATAAATTATTCTGAATTAGGAGGAAGACAGAAGTTCATCTTTTTTTTTTTTTTTAAAGGCTGGTCAAGTGGAGCAGTGAGAAATTCATCTTTTTAAAGGTAAAATGACTCAGTGTGAAAATACAGCACAGCCAACATATTTTATAATTACTCAAAAATTATTTCCTCTTTGAGGACCAACAGATACACTTTTCTGTAAAAACGTACACTATAAATTTTCCCAAAGTAAAATCTAAGTTGAAACCTCCTATTTTGAGCTTGCAGCTACGGCTGAACGAACCTTTACCAATCTTAATTGCTATCCAAAATCTCCAAATGCTTCTCCAAAGCAAAACAAAACAAAACAAAGAAGCAAAAAGAGGCAAGCTTTTTACTGCCACCTACCGTTAGGAAAAAAATTGCCTGCTAAGTGCAAGGGTGACCATGTGGCCTACTTTGCAGAAAGTCCCTGTTGTCTTGACATCTGTCTCCTTTAGCAATTGTCCTGCCCCCTTTTGCTCTCAAAACCCTAGTTTGGATGATAAATTATATGGTTGTTACTGGCTCTTTCCATACATCATTTAAAATGGTCAAGTCAGGCTTGCTTCTTCCCAGCTCCCATTCTTTCTCTTTCCTGTGGTCATGACCGAGCTTCTCAAGATAGTAATGCACAGCCACGCCCACTTCGTTACTTCTCATTCACTCCTCGACTCACAGTACTCTCCCTATCTGCTCTCAAAACTGCTAGCTACCTACCAACCCTCAAATCAGCAGACGTGGTTCTGCCTTTATCTTGCTTCCTATGTAGTGACAGCACTGTACACAGTGGCCTGTTCTCACTCCGCCATCTGACTTCTTGTGTAGTGTGACACATTTTCTTGTTCTCCACCTACGTTCTGGCTTCTTCTCAGCACCCTTCTTTCTCCGCCCCTGCTCACACCTAAATGTTGGTGTCTTGGTTCATCTTTGCTGTACACACTATCCCTGGGTAATTTCATGAATCCCGCTGCAATCGCCTTGCCACGGGTTCCCAAATTCATTCATTCACTCATTCATTCACTTGTTCATGCACTAAACATTTATGGAGCACCTACAAAGCGCCAGTCACTGCTTGAGGTTCCGGGGTACACTAGGGAACAAAATGGAAGGGGTAATGTTTCTGCCTTGTGTGGACAGGAAGACAATAGACCATAAACAAAATAAGTATGTAAACTGGACAGTGTGTTTGCGAGTGATGATATAGAACAGAGCAATGGAGGTTGGGAGTGGGGGAGAGGGCTTTTCAAATGGGATGGACAGGCCTCATTGAAAAGGTGAGCTGACTTGGAGGAGGAGAAGGAGTGAGTCATGAAAATATCTGGACGAAGGGCAGAAGGAACAAAGTGCAAAGATCCTGAGGCAAGAACATACCCGTAATATTCATGGGATGGCTAAGAGGCCAGTATGGCTCTGGAGCAAAGCGAATGAGGGGGAGGGGAGTAGGGGATGAGGTTGGACGGGACAGTGCTCCAGATCCCAGTGGCCTGTAGGGCCATCGTAAGGACTCTGGTTTCCCCGTGGGAGAACTGAGGAGCTATTGCAGGATTTCAGGTAGAGAAATGACACCGTCTTATTTACATTTTAACAGAATCACTGTCTTAGATTAGGTTTCCAGGGAAACAGACTCAGAAACACAGGTTGTGTGCAGGAGGTTTATCGGGTCTGCTCTTGGGAACAGAGCAGGGAGGGAGGGAAGCTGGAGTGGGCAGAGGAGGAAGCTGGACTGTATTGCAGTTGCAACAGAGGCCACGGGATGGCTCTTCAGAGTCATCCCAGATCCTTATACCCCTACTTAAGTCGTCATTGGGTGCCTCGTTGGAGGGGGCTGTACCCTTGGGCGAGGCAGCAACCTTCACCCCAGGGCAATTCCCAGAGGGACATTCCGCTCAGAGTCCTCAGCTGTCCCTACTCTCCATCCTGCATGGGGAGAGGGGCCACCGCATCTCTTACAGTCCCACCCCCCTCCCCCCCTCCCATAGACCTAGTCTCTATAGTATCTGGGATCAGCCACCATTTTCTGGTTGGCTCTCGCTCCTGCACCTTGTCTCAAAGCATAAATGATACCCATCATCTCCCTCCTCTAACCCCCTGGTAGATTTTCCTCACCCTCAGCCAGTCGATTCACAACCCAGTGACGTGAGTGATCCTCGTAAAACGTAAGTCAGATCATGTCTCTCCTGTGATCGAGACCCATCAAGGGGCTACTCCCCGTTCATTTCAGAGTAAAAGCTCAAATCGTTGTGATTTATTATCATATTCTTACTCAAGACTATGTCTCTAACCTCATCCCCTATTACTCCCCCCGTGGCTCACTCTGCTCCTGCTACACCCGCCTCCCTCCTCTGCCTTGAGCACACGTTTGAAGGGTGATCTGGCGGTGTCTGTTTTCCTACTCTTCTCAGACAAGCCCTGACTCTGATGCATAACCAAAATATGAGTCAAGAGGCTTCAGACTGAGATGTTAAGAATTCTATCTGCTAGTGTAAAAGCTTGTCTTCTGCAACAATCATCTGGTAGTCACATCATAGGCATTTAATTTAAAAGAATGCAACTATTGGCTAAAAGGGAAAGAGAATTAATCATTTAAAGAGTTGACACACATTACAAAGGCAGTGTGTACCTGCATGAGGCAAAGAATGCCAGCAGTCCTGAAATCCTTGAAAAGAATGTCTGAATGTTTTTAAGGTTTCCCAAATATTAATTTAAAAAAAGTGAAATTTATTGTATGAGTGACCAGGCAAGATGGTTTCCTGGAGGAAGAAAGTGAATGATTGAGGTCTGCAGAGAAACATTAATGAGAAAGAATTAGAAGAATAAAAAAAAAAAAATCTTTCTACAGAATCACATACACAAAACCACACATGCTCCGCATTTTAGGCATTTAAGAGATTTTCAAGGGCAATTTTGACTTCATTGGCTAGTGACAGAATTGGACCCTGGACTGGAGGAAAGAGAACCAGTCAGAAGTGTCCCTCAGATGGAGGAGATGAGGAAGCCCTCGGAAGTGGCATTAAGGAGGTGGGGTGGGGGCCAAAGGCACGAGATGGCCAGTAGGGAACTCTTCTGAGAGACCCTAGGAGCAAGTTTATCTCATACCTAGTTTCCAATTTTTCTTTCTGTATTTTCTTAGGCTAAATCCTTCATAACGTCTGATAAACAGGACAGCCATGTCTTAGCTGTGATTTAGAGGATAAAGGAAGGTCCTATGTCCATGCCTGGAGAAGTGGTCATGAGTTGAGGTGGTTGATGAAGACTAGAACGCTGTCTGGAACAAGAGGTGGCAATGAGAGTAACGATGATTTTGTGGAAAAGCAAGCACTCCTGGGGCACTCATAAATATTTAGAGAGGGAACTAGAATTTCTGGAGTTATACAGGTTCAGGGCACAGATTGCAATCTTGGGGATTAAAAAGAAAGGTGCTGCTTCCTCCCTTTCCATGCCTGGGAAAGTAAAGAATTTGGGACAATTCAGAATATATACACATGAAGAGATACCTAGGCCATAATGGTTAAATCTGGAGAAAAAGATCAGGGTGGGCCAAAGGAGGAATCTAATATTACATTTGTATTACTTGTACTTGTTATTATAACCTTGTATTAGATATAAGGCTTAGGAGGAAGCAGAAAAACGATGAAAAATGATCATAAAATTCATCGGAAACGAGAGTGTCAAGGGGAGGCCAGGTGCAGTGGCTCATGCCTGTAGTCCCAGCACTTTGGGAGGCAGAGATGAGAGGATCGCTTGAGCCCAGGAGTTGGAGGCTACAGTGAGCTATGATCGCACCACTGCACTCCAGCCTGGGTGACAGAATGAGACCCTGTCTCTTAAGAAAAAGAGAACTTTTTGTTTTGCCTAGGGCACTCTTGAATGCCCTTCTCACTTTCTACCTTGTTAACTGGCCTCTGATTTCAAGCCTCAGCCCTGTGTTTTCGAGGGATGGCCTCCTCTGGGGAGCTTTGGGCTGAGTTAAATAGTTAGCCCTCCCTACCCGTGGGTTCCACATCTGTGAATTCAACCAACTACAGATGGAAAATGCTCAGAAAAAAAAAAATTTCTACAAAGATACACGAAGCAAAATTTGAATTTGTCACATGCCATTGAATCCACTTGAATGAATTGATGGGTAGGCAATGTATTCAATATGGTTAGCGACCTAGAGGTGATGTAAAGTATACGGAGGATGTGCCCAGGTTATATGCAAATACCACACCATTTTATGTCAGGGCCTTGAGCATTCCCGGATTTTGGTACCCATGGGGGGTCCTGGAAACAATCCTCCATGGATACTGAGGGACGACTGTACCTCCTGCTTTGTGCTGCTATAACACCCTGTGCCTTCCTTTCTCACCTTGAATTGTAATTACTTATCATGTTGAATTGTAATCAGGGTGACCAACCATCCTAGTTTGCCTCTCCCTAGTTGTAATTCTCTGTTAAATTGTTCACATTATAGACTATCAGCACCTTGACTGCATAGACTGTTGATATCATCCCTGGGTTTTTAAAATGTTATTCTTTCTATTGTACATACTCTCTCTCTTATGATCTTTACTTACCGTAGTCTTGAGTTTATTAGGGCCTCGTAGACAGCAGGTAAGTGGAAGGGTCACTGGTCCTATCAACAGGTCACATAGGCAGCTCCCACTGTGGTGTGATTTGAAGGATACTAAACAGTTATTAAAAACTATCTTTGTTACAGGCTTGTCAGAGTGCCAGTGAAAAAAATTCCCCTCTAGGTTGTTAACTGGAAGGAACGCCATCTTGATTACTTCATATATTAAGGTGATATCGTTTGTTCCTCCCTTTAGTGCTCATTATAACTTTGAAGAGTTATTTAAATACTGCTATCTAATACTGCAATCTGCTCCATTTCTGTCCCGCTCTCACAATTCCTCTACCCTGCCCTACTTTTTATATTTTCCATGGTGTGCTTATCATCTTCTAACATCCTGGTCCAGGGGCTGTAGTCTGCACCCCACCCCCATCGCTACAGGACAGGGATCTTTGTTTTGTTTATTGATGTATCCAAAGTACATACAAAATTGCCTGGCACATAATAGATGTGCAATAAGTATTGGCTGAATGAATAGATCTAGCAAAATTAGGGATGATTCCTCTTTTGGGGTTAACTCATTACAATTCTTTATTCACAAAATGAAAATTTTAGGATATCAACACATCATTTACTACTTTTCTTGAGGATAAATATAGTATACCCTTTGAGACAACCAATTAACTACTTTCTTAACAATTTCTTTAATTGAAATATAGAAAGCAAGTCAGCATAGTTCTAAACAAAGAAGAATTCCTAACAAGAAATTTCTAAACATTACATATTCTCCTTTCTTACTGAAATATATATTAACACACAATGTCTTGGAAAGGGGTGTACAGACCTTGGTAACATTTGCCCAAGAGCCACAATAATCAGCCTTTTAATTCCCTCTGTTTCCCATAAGAAGGAAAAAGTGTTCCTTCCTGTCTTCAGGGACCATGGAGAGTATGTAGGGCCCCTAAAGACTCCCCAAACTGTTCAGAAACAGTAGTGTTTCTCAAATTTGCATAATATACTGTGGTGGCCTGCCTCTAAGATGGGTTCCAATAATCGTTGCCCCTGGTATTCATGCCCTTGTGTGGTTCCTCACACAGTGAGTCAGGGCTACTCTGTGCAATCAATAGACTAGCGCAGAAGTGACAGTGTGTGTCTTTCATAAAAAGCATTGCAGCATCTGCCATATAAGTGAGTCACCTAGGAAATGGATTCTCCAGCCCCAGTCAAGCCTTCAGATGACTGCAGCCCTAGTTAACATCTGCCTGCAACTTTATGAGGGACCCTGAACCAGAATGTAGCTCCCAAGTTCCTGACCTACAGAAAGCATGAGAGATAATAAATGATTATTGTTTTAAGAGTTTTGGCTTGATTGGTTAAGTAACAACAGATAACAAAATATATAATACCAATCCCTTTTAAAGGGGGAAAAAAAAAACAATTTCTGGCCCTACATGAGTTAAATTATCTTTATTAATTTACTTAATGCAAACACATAGTGTAAATTCCTAGGCTTATAGCTTTTGTATAACTATCAAACCAAACATTTTAAAATTAAACATAGCACAGCAGACAATATTACAAAACAACCAAATAAAAAGTAACGTCAACAGAGGATTGCTTTGCTGGAACGAAGTTGCCACTCAGTGAGACTCTTGATACTGACAATGCCCGGGAAATCCACGGCTGGACCATTGTTACTGGAATAAAGAACTTTATGGTTGTTTGACATGGCGCTTCTGTCAACCAAAACTTTTCTCAACAACTTGTGGACCCTTAAACACACACACACCATAGCCCAGGCACTCATTCTTATCCTCCCCCCTCCATCTTCTTAACATCAGCAGCCTCAGTGCCTCCCCCCTGCTTAGCCAAACGGGGCGGGGGTCCCCCGGGCCGCAGGTGCAGGAGGCTGGGGCAGTTGCATTTCGAAGGAGCGCTGCAGAGCCGGTTCGCTCAGCTCCCCGGTTCACCTCCCGTTTGGGAACGCACCGCCTTCCGCTTCCAACTTGACAGCGCCACTCCGAACCCGGGCCATGCGCAATTCTACCCGCGATGGGACCGTCGCCATCGTACTCGACAGCCCGGTCCCCTGGGCGCCGTCTTCCTCAGCCTGCGTTCCTAGAGCACAGAACCGGGCCGAGAGCCGGAAACACGCTGCACCAGCGCTAATCCCCGACGATCCACCGCCCTAGACGCCGGCACGCCGGCTTTCTCGCCCCGCTTTTGCGGCCGAGGAGACGCTGGCAGGATCCCATCTCCCAGGCGGGGGCAGGGGGGCCGCGCGGGCCTCCGCACAAGGGAGCTCTGCGTGATTTCCAACAAGACTCGCTCGTATCTCCTCGCAATCTGACGCAAACCGCAACCTTTGTCTAAGTCGCTTTTCGCTTCCCGGCTTGGGGCAGCCTCTGAGAGCCAAGGCGCCCGGCAGCACCGCTCCTCGGCCGGTGGGTGGCAGCAGGCGCGGAGGACGGGGTGCGCATGTTCCGTGCGGGGCCTCGAGCTTCGCGTCCGAAGCCTGAGAGTGACGGCACGCGTGCGTGGGATTGTGGGAAATGTAGTTTTCGGGCCTCGGGCTCCCGAGTGCGCCTCCTGCCTGGGCCCAGAGCGGGACTTCAGCTCCCGGCCTGCCGGCGGGCGCGGACGGGAGAGGGGAGGACGCGCGAGGGGAGGGCGGGGCGAGTGGGAGAAAAGGTGGGCGGAGCCGGTGGGAAGGCCGAGCGGAGGGGGCGGGGCTCCGCGCAGCCGCCGCCCGCGGTCTGAGGGACCTGAGGCGCGGGGTCCGGATCCGGGAAGAGCCCAGACTGCGCCGGGCGCGAGGGCGCGAGGGCGGGCGTGCCCGGAGTGGTCGCGCGGGCGTCTGCCGCAGCCCCTCGGTCTCCGCGCTTGCGGGTCCCCTCCCGCTCCGCCGGGACGCGGGAGAGCCCGGCGCGCGGCGGGGGCGCGAGGTGGAGCCGGCGGGGGCGGCCAATGCGCAACTGGCTGGTGCTGCTGTGCCCGTGCGTGCTCGGGGCCGCGCTGCACCTCTGGCTGCGGCTGCGCTCCCCGCCGCCCGCCCGCGCCTCCGGGGCCGGCCCCGCAGGTGAGGTCCGGGGGCCGGGCGGGCCGGCGGCCGCGGAGGGCGGAGGGCCGGGCTCCGGAGCCTCCCGCGCGGCTCGGGGCCGCGGAGCCCCGCCGGGAACCGCTGAGGGGGGCGGGGGAGGAAGGGCCAGACACGACGGTCCCCGGACGAAACAAATGGCTCTTTTCATCCTGGGAGCGTCAGCGTCGGGCAAACTTGAGGGAGCTTTGCGCTTTCCGTGTCCCCGCGGCTTCTCACCTCCCGGCTTCCCTTGACGGCCGCGCAGCCGGGGCCGCCGCCGCCGCAAGTCCTCGGCTGTCCCCAGGCCGGGGCGGCGTGTGCGGCGCCCGCCCGGGAGCAGAGCCCCGTGTTCCCCTCGGCGCCAGCGGCTGCTGCTTCGGAAGCTCGGGCTGCAAAGTTTCCTTCCTCCCCAAGTTGCTGGTCGTTCTCGGTCAAGCCTGTGAGGGTTTCGTGCCGTGGCTAGTGTCTGTGCGTGTTGTAAAGGGCGGCTGGGTTTTGCTTCTGAGGACTAACTTTGCTGTGAGAGTGTACTGTATTTTGTATTTTGATTATGATGTAAGTCGGTTAAACAAATCATGAAATAGGGCATGGCGGCGAGTGGAGTTCCTGTGAGTTCGGTTTGCATAGGCTGCTAATGAAATTTACACGGAAATACCAAATTCCTCAACGATCTTTGCTCCAAAAGTTAATCTCACGGGAAAGAAATCTTCGTGCTTGTTTGCTTCGCATCCTACTGGAATGCTTGGCCCACAGTAGGTAGCCGGTGGATTATTTTATTAATAGGATCCACCACCCTGAACACTACTTTAGGTTTCTCTTTTGCTCGTCTTCTTTTTTAAGGGCTCGCACTAGGACGTAGAAAGAAACCTAGAAAGTTCTTTTAAAGTCGTTTTGTTTTTTTAACTGCATTGGGATTTTTTTTTTTTTTCCTTAACCACCTTTCCCCAAAATCCTCCAAACAATCTCACAGTTATATGAGATTGTATTGGGGTCATTTTGGTTAACAATCTCTTTTTCTATCAGACAGACCACCAGCTGTTTGGAAAGGATTTGTGTGACCTGAATGGAATTAAACACCATTTAAATGATTTAATGAAAGTATGGTTGTTACAATGCATTTAACCTGTTAACAGGTTGGGGTTTTTGTTTTGTGGTGTTTTTTTAGGTTTTTGTAAACCGAGCTGAGAAAAGAGTGCCATATATATATAATTCCTTGTAACATCTGTTGGGTTTGTGTTTTACAGGTTTCTTTCTTTTTTTATATAAGTGAGCCCTACTGGATTCTATTTGCAAAGCATCCTTATAATATTTATGACCTTACCAGTTTTTCAGGGCTTAATAAAACAAACAAAAGCCTTGCCTTCAAACTTAAATCTTAGTAGACCTGCCAGGCAATTTCTTACTTTGAGAAGAGTTTTTCCTACCCGCTGAGTGCTTGGATGGTGCCTTTATCTGCCATCCAGTTAGACCAGGCTAGATCAAGGAAATGAAGAAGTAGTTGCAGGAAGGGACAGGGTAATGCTAACATATAGGTGACAAGATCAATACTAGGTACATAAATTAACTTGACTTTGAATGGATACTGTGCATCCGGTCAGATAAGTAGGATATTTTAATCTAAATTAAACATGACTGACTCCCAACTTTCCTCTTTTCCTTTTGGTACTTTCAAAACTAAAAGCAGTGGAAACATCTTGATTGCTAAAATTTCCTACAGCAGCTTTTCCCATTGTGCTGTCACTGTGTTTAATCTAAAACACCTGGGCATTTTTACATTTTAACCCTTATAGTTTAAGCCTAAGGAAAGAGAGAAAACCCAAGATTTTGCTAAGTATTCTTCTCTTGAGTTAGCATTTGAAGATTTACTTTTATTCTCTTTTCTCTTCTGCCTCTTTGTTTTCAATCTCATTAAGTCTTGGCAGTATTTTTTGAAAGAATCGTTTATCTTCTGTAAGTATTACAAAAGATGCTTGTGGTTGGCAGTTGATTCAGCAAATAATTGAGAGCGTGCTCTGTGCCAGCTTGTGTTGTAAGTGCAGAATTACAAGCTAAAGCACCTGCCCTCATTCAGCTTACAATTTAGAAGAGAAGACAGAGCATAAGGAAATAATTGTAAATATCACAGGGGGAAGAGCTAAGCATGGTGAAGAAAAATAAAGAGGCGTAAGAGAATGTTGGGCTCCTGTTTTATATAGAGAAATCAGGGAAGGCCGCTCTGAAGAGCTGAGCAGGAACGAGAATGAAGTGAGTGAGCCCTGTTAGTACCAGGATCAGCAACTTTTCTAATGTGGTCGCTTGCCTTAAATAGCAGAAACCACTCAGGGAGACCAATTGGTGAAGAGGAAGCAGGTCTTCTCTTGTGAAATCCAGCACACCTAGGGGTGGCAAGAGGAAAATGGAGGCGGAGATATCCATTGGACTAGGAAATCTAGATACAGGATGTCTTGATTACAACATAACTGATTTGGGATAATGCCTTGGCAGGAATTATTTAACACTTAATTTAGAAAAACAATGTGGCGAAAGAAGCCTTCTCTTTCTAGGGTATTTGGAAAGAAGGAAACCCAAGAGAAAGGAAAGGAGCATATATCCACTCAACAAATACTTAGTGCTGGGTGTTGTGCTGAGTGCATAATCCCTGCTCCCAAGGTGCTCACAGTCTGTCAAATGGAAACAGACATAAGGCAAGTGGAAGGTCAAAAATAAATTGAGCTTGCTTTGCAATTTTGCCTAGGGCTAGTTCTTCCAAAATTATCCCTATGCTAATTATGTTTCTGTGCTTCAGTTTCCTTATTTATAAAATGATCTCATAGAGTTACTGGGAAGACTCAATTAGTAGAACAGTGCCTGGTTCATAGTAAACACTCCATGAGTTTTAGGGAGGAGTAGTATTAGTATAGTGGTGGCCGATGCCCATGTTCGTGTGGTGTTTTGGGAGGTATCTTTGGTAGTGCGTATGATGATGGTCCTTATCAGTAGATGTGTGGTGAATTTGTATATTTTCCTCATTTTCATGATTTCTGCCTATTTGTGACTGATGTCATCAAAGAGCATGCACATGAGAGTGGAATTTTGGACTGATTTTTAGGACTCTTTGGGCTTATTTTGAATATTGGTTTGATGTTAATCTCCTTTAGACTTTAATATCCTTTGGGATGTCCACTCTCAGTGCAGAGCCTTGCAGGTTGCTAGACTCTCAGGATATATCATATCTTAAAGAACAATAGTTATTCCTGTAGTGTCTCTGAAAACAATACCCCAAAATAAAGGCCTCAGAAGCAGATCTCTCTGGCCTTCTCCTACGCTCCTGTCTCAAAGGGGGTTGCTATAAAAACTAGAACCCCTTTCCCCCCAAACGAGCCATAAAACCTAAAAATATTGATCTTAACTTTCTCCCTTCCTTTCTATGTAAAAACTGGCCATAAAGAAATTATCTGAGCTACCTTGTTTGATTGTAGGTCATAAGACCCTCATTGCAGAGAGGGTCCTGCCTCATACCCAGAGGGAAAGGATGCATGCTCAGAGAGGCCGAGAAGCATCTTGACAGAGAGGCCGTGCTGGCTGGGTTTGCCTACTCAGTCAATTAGCATTAGGTCATACCCTTTTTGTCCAACCATATTTCTACACAACTGTCCATACTTTGTTAAACCTAAGCATAAAAGTGGACAGTATCCTATCTTTGGATCTTCATTCTGAAGGCTTCCATGTCACATAAAACTATGATCAAATAAATTTAGGTGCTCTTTCTCCTATATTGTCAAAGAACTTTCAGAGGGCAAAGGGAAAGTTTTCTCTTGGCCCCTACAGTACCCTCAGGGAGCTTGCTTGGGATTGTGAATTATTGCTGACATTATGAAGATTTTGTTTACTGCTGTATCTGTGCCATCTAGAACAGTGAACATAGGAGATGCTCGGTAATTTGAATAAATAATCAAGAGAATAAAACCGGGAAAGTAGGAATGAATTTTTCATCTGTAGATTATCTGCTTGCATGCTATGAAAACTTGAGGATTTAAATTTTTTTCTTAACAAAAGTGAAACAACTTCTTTGTGGAAAAATTTTGAATTATTTTTTTTTTAAAGGAAAGAAAAATGGTCTACTTCTAGACCATTTTCAAAAGTGCATATGTGTTGGGTGAAATTATTTAATATATTTTAAAAATTATATTGATATATAATAATACATTCTTTTTGTGCATGGAACTGTGCAGCTGGATATATTTTCACAAACTGAACATACCCAAGTAATCGGCATCCAAATTAAAAGAAAACTACCAATCCCAGAAGCTCCCTTCATGCTGTCTTCTGTCACTGCCAAGGGTAGTAACCACTATTCTAATCTCTAATGGCAGACATTTGACTACTTTTATACTTTATATAAATGGAACCACCCAGTATGTACGTGGTTCTTACAGCCTGCTTAATAGGATGTAGAATAATATTTGGTGATATGTTTACAAGATAATTTTGACTGCATAGTATTCTATCATATAGAGACACCATAATTTATTTAATGAGTCCCTTGTTGCATTTATGTAGCTTGCAGTTTTTCACCATTAATAAGTGACACTGTGTTGAATAGAGATCTTTGCATACATTACTGATGATTTCTTTAGAATAAAGTCTTAGGCATAGAATTGCTGGACAAAGTTTATACTATTCTAAGTTATTTGATGTATATTTCCAAATTACTCTGCAGAAGACTCTACCAAATTACATTCCTACCAGCCCTGAAAGAAAGTAACCATTTCCTTGAAATCACTATCAACATTTCCTTGAAGTACCCATCATTTGTTTATTATCGTTTAAGAAGACATTTGTCAGTTTGAATGTCAGAGAAAACGGGTATCTTTTTGCTCTAATTCAAACTTGACGGCTAGTGAAGTTGAACATTTTTTCATAGGTTTGTTAACTATTTGCCTTTCTTCTATTGTGGGTTATATCTTTATGTCCTTTTGTATGATGTTTACTTCTTAGTTTTCTTTTTTTTTTTTTTTTTACCTGTTTCCAGATACCAGAATCAAACTAGATACCCTATGCTTGTAATAAATAACAGAGGGTGATGGAGTGTAGAGGGAATTGGTAAAGGGAACTAGGAGCTTGAATAACATTCTAACTAAAGGTTTTTATTAAGCATTTAATTTGGGTTTTATGCTGTGTAACACAGTACTCAGGAGTCTGTTGGACTGATTTACATTGATGGTATGTGATAGATAGAAGAAAACTATTTTTCCGAAGTCTAACTTCAATATATCTAGAAGTACTCTAAAAGGCCAAAATATGACATGTACTTTCTCTCTAAGGAAGAGAGAAATTAATGTAAAGTAAAGCAGTTGAATAGAAGCAGCTTAGATGTGATTAGAAGTCGGGAGGATTGACTGTGGCAGAGAGGTGGAATGAGATCAAAAAGTAGTTTACATCCTTAATCCATGTGATTTTCCCATACCACATGGTTATCTTTTTATTGATTTACTTATTTTTAGAAAAACCTAGTTTGGCAGTAGTATGGAGAAGTCAGAGAGAAACTAGTTAGGATACTTTTATACTGGTCTAGGTGAAAGAACAATCTGAACTGAAGCAGCAGTTAGAATTAATTATGAAAACGGATGGATTTGAGAAATTTTTCGTGAAGATTTTGGATCATCAGTAAAACGTTAAATTATGTTCCTTGTAGTCTATTTCTAAAAGATTTACTTTGGTTACCCATCAAAAATAAGGTAGTAAGTTTGGCATTAAAAGGGGTATTTAAGTTATTTTGAAAATTTGCTTTTGTACAGCAACCTTGTTTTCTGATGATGTCAGGTAAATGAGGCATTTAGATTAAATACGAGTTTTTGCCATTCTACAGCTTTTAATCTTCTGAGATGACATTTTGAAACAGATGAAATAGAATGGCTGAAGACTTGTTTGGTATCAGTTTTCTCTGATTAAGAAACTGAGGCACAAGGAATTTAAATAACTTCTTAGGTAATATAGCATGTTGGCTATGGACTCATGTCAACTGGATGGCTACTACATTTGTTTCCCTCCTGTCACTAGAATGTACTTAATAGTTCTCTGTGAGGGGCCACGCGTGGTGGCTTTTGCCTTTAATCTTAGCACTTTGAAAGGCTGAGGTGGGAGGATTGCTTAAGGCCAGGAGTTCAAGACCAGCCTTAGCAACATAGTGAGACCCCATCTCTATTAAAAAAAAAATCTAAAAATTAGCTGGGTGTGGTGGCACACACCTGTAGTCCCAGCTACTTGTGAGGCTGAGGCAGGAGGATCTCTTGAGCTCAGGAGTTTGAGGTTGCAGCAAGCTATGATGATACTGCATTCTAGCCCTGAGCAATGAGAACTCAAGGAAAAAAAAAAGTTTGTCTGTGAAACAGTGGAGTGAGGGTGGGGTGGGGTGCATATCATTCCAATTTTATGTAATCATTTAAATTAGTCTCCAAATCCAGAGCCATTTACAGTTAGTTCCAGCAAAGGTACAACTTTTATTGTGTAGTTAATATCTGAGAAAAAATGTTCCTGAGCCATGAATGCAAAAAAATTAATGTAGTAACCAGCATCTTCAGTGATCTGCTTATCACTAATTCACCACTGGAAGTGGTGTTATAGATAAAAAAAATCAGACTTTAGATTCAGATAAGCTACATTAAACTGTATAGCTATAGAACAGTTATAAAGAATGCAGTTAGATTGCCTTGAAATCTTAGCCCAGCCATTTTCCTAGCTGCTTGATGCAAGGCAAGTTACTGAATTCTCTGCGCCTGCTTCCTCATGTGTTCAATAAGAACCTACCTCCCTCAGAGTTGTGAGAATTAAATGATACTCTATATATAGTATTTGTCACATATTAGATATTCAAGAAGGAAATGTGGCTTCTGATAAGCTTAATCCATCAAAGTTTGGATTTATGTTAAAGATAAATTCTGTCTATATAGAAGAATTCATTTTGGTACAAGAGTCTGAGGGTAGGGCAAAATAACAAGTAAAATTATATCATGGAAGATAAGGTATCTACACAAAAATTCCTGTATTCCTATAATTTTTTTTTTGTTTTGTTTTGTTTTTGAGACAGAGTCTCGCTCTGTTGCCCGGGCTAGAGTGAGTGCCGTGGCGTCAGCCTAGCTCACAGCAACCTCAAACTCCTGGGCTCAAGCGATCCTACTGCCTCAGCCTCCCGAGTAGCTGGGACTACAGGCATGCGCCACCATGCCCGGCTAATTTTTTCTATATATATTTTTGGTTGGCTAAATAATTTCTTCCTATTTTTAGTAGAGACGGGGGTCTCGTTCTTGCTCAGGCTGGTCTCGAACTCCTGACCTCCAGCGATCCACCTGCCTCGGCCTCCCAGAGTGCTAGGATTACAGGCGTGAGCCACCACGCCCGGCCCCTATAATTGTTATAATATCCTTAAAATTGTCCTAGTAGAAGAATCTGTCTCCTGATTTTATTTTTATTTTAATGGGGCCTTTGAAAAAAATAACATGTTTTTGTTGTCTTTTAGGCTGAATATCTAGATCCTATGGCATATAAAAACATTGCATTTAATGTAGTAAAGATTCTAGCCTTTAATAATTTATTTTGAGAAACATTTTGGATCAGTTACTACCACGGGAGAAAAAGATGAAATGGATCTCTCATTAGGGCTGTAGATAAGCTTGTAGCTCTCAAGCCTTAAAACTGGTGATGAAAAGCAAAATATCTTTCTCTTCTGTCTTCTTTCAAAGGACAGATTTTGATGTAAACCTCTTAGACCTATGACAGTAAAAAAATGAGCCATTCACATGACTTGTAACTTTTTTTTTTTTTACTAAAAATGTTGCCTCCCCTCCTTCATTCTTTAGAATACTTAGTAGATAATAAAAAGTTTGCTGGCAATAGAATTCATTGACATAAATAAGGGTTCTGATACTTTTCAGTATGAAAGTGCTTCAACTTCATTCCCCAAACTTTTTTTTTTTTTTTTTTTTTTTAAGAGACAGGATCTTGCTCTTGTTGCCTAGGCTGGAGTGCAGTGGCCGGATCATAGCTCACTGTAACTTTAAACTCTTGGGCTCAAGGGATCCTCTTGTCTCAGCCACCCAAGTAGCTGGAACTATAGGCGTGCTCTGCTGTACCTGGCTAATTTTTTTATTTTTGTAGAGATGATTTCTCCCTATGTTCCCCAGACTGGTCTGAAACAAGCAGTCCTCCAACCGGGCCTCCCAGAGTGCTGGGATTACAAGCATGAGCCATCATACCTGGCCCATCCCCCAAATTTAATAACCTTTATATATGACTTCACTTTTCAAAGAACGTTTTTTGTTGTCATTGAGTTCCTACTATGTTCCTGGTACCAAGCTAGGACCTTTATACACATTATCTCATTTAATTTTTACAACAACTTTATGAGAATTATTATACCCATTTTATAGTTAAGGAAACTGAGGCTCAAGAAGTTAAATAACTTATTGCTAATGTGTGACAGAGCCAGGATTCTAACTGTGGCTTCATTGACTCTTAATGCCTACTATTCTATTGATGCCACATTGGCTTTCAAAACTGATTCTTATCACAGGCATCTTGTTTGTTTTGAAGAATTTATGTACTTACATGAGCATGAATGCATACATATACGTGGAAGACAAAAGACTCTACACCAAAATGTTGCTAGTGGTTATCTCTGGGCAACGGGTTTATGAGGGATTTTTAATAGTTTTTTCTTTGTATTTATCTGTATTTTCTGCAAATATAAACATTTTATTTTGTAATAAACTGTTACATATTGAACATAACAGTAATAGAACATGACTTATTTTTAATTATTATTGCTTATTTCTAGATCAATTGGCCTTATTTCCTCAGTGGAAATCTCGTCACTATGATGTGGTAGTTGGTGTGTTGTCAGCTCGCAATAACCATGAACTTCGAAATGTGATAAGAAGCACCTGGCTGAAGCATTTGATACAACATCCTGCGTTAAGTCAACGGTAGGTTTTCTGAGCTTACCTTGTCTGGTTTACCAAAATTAGAGTTCTGAAAAACCTCATTTTGGATAGTCAGAGATGTTAGTTCAGATATGTGTCCTTTTTTCCTGGGAGAAATGGTTGTTACATTTGCTTTTTCTTTTATATAGCTGGGCCAAAAAGTAAATTTAACCAAGATTTTAAGCCAGAAGTTAGTTGGAAGAGCGTATATTCACTTGTTAACATATGTAGATTTATAGATACC
This sequence comes from Lemur catta, assembly GCF_020740605.2. Classification (NCBI taxonomy): domain Eukaryota; kingdom Metazoa; phylum Chordata; class Mammalia; order Primates; family Lemuridae; genus Lemur; species Lemur catta. The sequence goes on along the minus strand of NC_059152.1, from coordinate 9,119,793 downwards.
AAGTACGGTTTGTTTGGTTTTTGCTTTGACTTAGAATAGCCATTCTTAGAAGGTTCTATTCCAGAGTAGTTCTCTGCTTAGACACACATTTCTGTCTCAATATGCTTTTCGCTAACTTCACAGAGATAAACTTAATTTTTTCCAGTTTTGTAGTATTTTTTAGTTGTGTGATCTGCGGTGTGTATGATACGCCATGCTGTTTTTTCCTGACTACCCTTCCAGAACTCTGGTTTGGTAGTACATCTCATGCTGACATTAGATGACTCAGTTATTAGTTAGGGGCCCAGAGCCTTAGTCTGTTCTCAAAGAGACCAGCCTCTGAAGACTATGTAGTGAGGGGTTAGGGGAAGAGATGCATAGACGGTTGGGCTTCTAGTTATGAGAAGACACTTCAGTGACGAGTAGAGAAAGCCCTCTCGGGGTTGCATTAAACTGGCATGTTTGTGGTTGAGTACCCATACAAGGGAACTGCAGTCATGAATTTTCTTGTCACCAGTAGTAATCTTAATCATAACAGCTTTCATTCCTTTTCAAGACAGGTTTCTTCAGTTCATGATCGCAATGGTAATAGAACCTATTAGTCAGCAAATGGAAGGCCTCAGAATCATTACTACTATCAGAACCACCTCTAAACCTGCACTTCCTATAGTCTTTCCCATCTCAGACGATAATCACTCCTCTACCAGGGGTCCCATCTCAGACAATAATCACTCTACCAGGGGTCCCATCTCAGACAATAATCACTCCTCTACCAGGGGTCCCATCTCAGACAATAATCACTCCTCTACCAGGGGTCCCATCTCAGACAATAATCACTCCTCTACCAGGGGTCGTTATTTGGCCCAGACCAAAAAAACTTTGATAGTATCTTGACTCTTCTTTCTTTTGTGTGCTGCATCCAATCCATCAGCACATGCTCTTGGTGCTGCCTTTAGGTCACATCTAGAATCCAGCTTCTCGCCACCTTTATGACTGCCACCCTGATCTAGGCTACCGTTACCTCAGCTGGATTATTACAGAAGCCCCCTTCTCCGAATTTCCTGCTTCTGTGTTTCACCCCCTACATTTTATTTTCCATATAACAGCCAGGGAGAGCCTTTTAAAATTAGTCAAATTATGGAAATTCTTTATTCATACCCCTCCATTGACTTCCTTTCTCGCTCAGAGTGAAATTGTAAGTCTTTGTTATGGTCTTTGACCTTATCTACCTCTACTGTCCCTGCAGTGACCACCTTGGTGTGCTTTAATACACTCAACGTGCTCCTGCCTCAGGGCTCTTGTGCTTGTTTCTGGCCTCCAACCCCCTTCTCCCACCCGGACCACTCTTCCACTAAATGTCCTCGTGGCTCACTTTCTTTAGGTCTCTGTTTAGATGTCACCCTAACAGACAGCCCCATATTAAATAACACCTCACCCCTATTCTGTCTCTATCTTCCCTTTGTTGGCTTTATTTTTTTTATAGCATTTATCACCGACTGGCATCTTTATTGTACTTAGTTGTACATTTATAAATTGTTTGTCTTTCTTCGCTAGAATGTAGGTTTCGTGAGCATTGGGGGCTTCAGTTTTTTTTCACTGGTGTATTCCCAGTGCTAAGAACCTAGCTTGGCACAGACTAAGGCACTCAAAAACTGTTAAATGGATGACTCAGAACTAAATGTCGTGAGTAAAGTTAGCATTCATACATTCACCAGGAATTTATTTGCTATCATAGCAGTCTTGCTTTAAATTTAGTAAGCTTGGTTTGTGTGATGAAAATGATTGGCTGTCTGTATAAAAATAGATATTAGGCAAAAAGGACTTCCTGGGACAGGGTAATTTTGTGGATCTATAAAGAGTATGTAAGATGACTAAAAAAAATAAATTTGGTAAATGTATGCAATAATTTAGCATATTTACTCATTTCTGTTTATACTTTTATCCCAAATGCTAGTTGTCTATGAAAGGATTCTGCCTTAATTGGTCATTAGTAAAAGAAAATACATTTCTGTGGTTATAGTTCACTTTCCAATCTTGCATTTTACTGAAGGAGCCAAACTCAACATATATTTCAAAGATCTTGCTTCTAAGCCTTTCTAATAAAGCCATAATTTGTCAATTTAACATATTTATTAAGTATCTTCTGTAAGCAGTTAGTGTACTATGTGTGGTAGAGTATAAAGATAGATACAGCTGAGTGTTTAGGGGGGCCTGAGGTTTAGTAGAAGGAAATAGATGTAATAGTGTAATAAATGTTATACGTGCTGTGATATAAATAGATATAAAATGGTCTGGAGTGTTTGGGAAACTCCAAGCAGTTCTACACAACTGGAGCCACAGGGATTACAGGGAATGGGAGTGCAGTGTGAGCGAGAGCTCCAGGGAAGGAAGGAGGGGCAGAGAGGAAGTATATGAAGACAGGAGGGAAGGCTGTGAGAGGTAGGCAGTGACCAGAGCATGCAGAACAAGGGATAAGTGGAAGAGTGAGACCTGTTTAGACAAGCACTGCTGAGAGGCTGAAAAGTGGTGACTTTGTAAGAGAATAAGAGAACAAGATCATTGAATATAGAAAGAGGAGGAGGAGTCTAGGATACAGTATTCTGACTTGGAGAATAGTAGAATCATCAATCAAGACAAAAATATAACATAAGAACGGGTTTTATGGGAAAGAAGCTCAGTTTGTAGATATGTTGAGTTTGAGGTACCTGCATGCACTGGTATACTGGTAAATGTTTACTGATTGGCTCTCTGGGAAAAAGTATGCTTATCTGTACGTATATGTTTATTGTAAATTTTATTGATATAAAGGATGTTTCCACATAAAGATTATTGTGTATGTTATTACCTGTCAATTATTGTAAATTCCATGTAGCCAATGGATTCTCATAGAATGCTTTTGTTGTTTGCCAGGCTCCTGTATCTGTAACCAACTTATGGTTGCAATTGACAAAAGAAGTATAGTTCTGACATAAATCTTTTAAGAGTTAAGACTAAAATGACAACTAAGATATGTCAGAACTTTACTCGTTGTCAATGAAGTCAGTGGCTTCTTTGCTGAATCTAATAAGACTTTTGAACACTGGAATAGTATTTCCTTGATTTTTTTTTTTATACTATCTACAATGTAATAGCTACAGACACATCACATCAACTTTGATCTGCATTGTTAATATTTTTTCCACTCTTAAGTCCACAATCAACAAAACAATAAATCAAGTCCTTATTTGTATTGTTTGCCAATTTCTATGGTGTAAATATTCCCACCATGGCAAATTTCAAGCAACTAATGGGACATCACTGAACACAGAGTTGGGGAAAGATTCGCGGCAGTACGCCATGTATAAGATCTCCATCATGGAGATGTAATAGATCTAAGTAACCTCAGTAACACAGATAATAGTAAAATGTAGTAAAATCAGAAAATGATTAATTTGAATATTTAGTTCCTTTGTTTTTAATATGTTTTTAATTGTAAGTGTATATAATTTAATTTTTAATAAAAGTTTAATAACCATCTCACAAAATTTCTGAAAATTTAACAGTTGGTTCTCATAAGCTAGTGTGAGCAAGCTGCAGCACACAACTATCTGGGTCATCTCAGTGAAAATGTCCGATGAACTCATGGGTCTTTTACTTAGAAGATGGGTCAAAACTAGAGTAACTAATTCAGGAATCATTCCCAGGCTAAAGCCTTGGGAATAAATAATGTCCAGGGAGAAGGAGGGAAAAGAGTCGATTGAGAAGAGATCCAAGGGCAAAGCCCTGGACTAATATCCACTCTCAGTGGACAAGCTGTGGAAGAAGAGCCAGTGAAGCCAACTGAGCAGGCCATGGAAGGAAGGGAGGAAAGTGTTAGGGAGATCAGCAGTGTTGAGCCATGGAGAAGTCACGTAGGTAAGGCCTGAAGAGGGTCTGTTGATTTGGCAGCAGATCTTTGGTTACGTTGGTGATAGACATCTCAGTGGAAGTGGTGGGTGTTGAAGCTAAAACTCCTATTTTATAAAATGAGTGGGAAGTAAGAAACTGGAGGCTGCAGTTTTAGTTAGTATTTTTGTAGGACCTCAGTGCAAAGGCATGTGGTGACAAGGAAGGATGGTGGGTGAATAGAAATTAGTGTCAGGACGCTATCGTATTTCTAACGTGGAAGGAAGGAGCCACGGATACCGGAGTAGCCAGTGAAGCAAGGTCTAGGAGAGGAGGGGACCTTCTCTTAGATAGAAAAACTAATCTTGAGCAAAAGGATCACTTTCTGAAATAGAAGAAAGCAAAAAAGGAAAATTTTAGATATAAATATGTTTTTAGGTCTGGGCATGAGAAGTTGACTTGACTTGTAGTTTACTTTTCAATGATATGAGTATTTGCTAGTAGTCAGGCCAAACATATTGATACTTGCTTCAATATCATATTGCAGCAGAGGACTTATGCATAAGTCACTTGGTAGTTAGCAACTCTTGGTTTGCTTGTTCCCCCTTTTTGCTAGCTAGACTAGAAGAATAAAGGTAGAGAATTAATCCTCGTAAATACTTGTGTCTCAGAGTGAAAGCTCTGAAATGGGCGTGAGGAAACATGCATGTGCGAGGTGAAGATCAGTAACTGATGTTAATGCCAACACGTCTCTCAGTGTGCTTGTGAAGTTCATAATAGGTGCTCATGGCTGCGAAGTGCCTGTGGAAGACAGGGAGGATCCTTATTCCTGCAAACTCCTCAACATCACGAATCCAGGTAGGTCATCTTTTTCCTAAGACTGCTATATACAAATTGAATGTTGAGTAAAAGTTGCTAAGTTGAATAGTATGGAGTCTGTTTTGTTTTGTCTTTTTTTAATCCACACATCTGCACGCTGATGGAGTCAGTTTTTAACAGATTAAATATCTTTCATCAAAATTTATGTTTCATCCTTTTTGACTGACTAATCGGGATATCTGTTGAGATTCTTTACAGATACTGAACTTCAGGGTCCAGGAGAGTTTATTTTTCAGTGTGATTCAGATGCGTTTGGAAATTCCTTGTGCTTAGATAAATCCTGAATTAACCGAATTTGAACTTCTGGAAAACTGATGATTTCACCAATTAATTTATAATAGCCTTGATACAAATACTGTGAATCGACTTTCTCCTAGAATTATTGTCTAAGCTTCTGCAAAAGAAACAAATAGTAAAAAATTAAAAATGCAAGTAATATTTTTTATTCCTTAGAATTAAAAGTTTGTAGGAATTCTTGTGAGGATGAAGAAAGCTGATCCTAATTAGGTTCTCTGTGTCACTAGGGAACCAATTTTTATAAAGTTGCCAACTTCATAACTGTTTGTTAGCACTTCCCATTATGTTCAGCTGTGATTCTAAGGGAAGTTAAACTTTACCACGTCTTAAATGTGCTGATTATGACTTCTGGTATTTTAAGGTTTGTGAAAACTATAAAATTAACACCTCACTTTTATAGGTAACAATAGTATACTGCTTAAGAGTTTGGGCTCTGAAATCCAGGCTCTGCCGTTTTCTAGCTATGTGACTTCCTGTGCCTCAGTTTCATCATTTGTAAACTGGGGACAAAAGTGTCTCTACCTCATGGGGATGGACGTGAGGATGAAATATTTATAATAGTTTCTAGGACATGGTAGGTACTTGATACTGTTATTTTGAAGAATCTGCCTTTTTATAAAGTTGGGTTTCAAACAACTTTGTAAATAAATTGGTCTATATATTCAGGTCTGTATTTATAAAGCAGGGGTTTCTTAGAATGTCTATGAATTTAGTTAGCATTAAAAGCAAAATTTTGTGTATTAATTGTATTCTGGGAACCTGTCTTTAGCTTTCACTGGGATCCCAAAGGGATCATGAACCTCATTAAATGTTGTTACCGATGATGTGGTAGTCACAACAAATTACAGTTGAAAACCAAACAAAACCCTCAGTTTTAAATTAACCAGTCTTTTATTATCTTAAGTGCTATTATTCTTAATAGTAAAGGAGTGGAACTTTCCATTAATAGAAAATTTTCAGAGATATATATATATATATATATTAAAAAAATACCTAGTTTATAAATTTTTAAAAATATATATAGCTAAATTAATATTGAACCTAATTTTATCTTTTTGGTGATCTATTAGTTTATTGAGTATGGAATGTCCGATTTCCTTAAGTACTAAGTTTGACAGTTGATATCTCTGACAGTTCATTTTGACATTTCTTTTTTTTTTTTTTTTTTTTAATTGGGAAGGTAAATCCTCATTCTTTCAAATGTACATTTTGGCTTGTGATTATTGTTCATGCTTTTTTTTTAGAGCAATTTTTGAAACCATGGGTAAATCAAAAATTCATGTTATTTTTTAATATGAGTTCCGTCATGAAATCAGTGCAGCGCAGACAGTTCAAAATAGCAATGAAGTGTTTGGGAAGGATGTGGCTAATGAACATACAGCACATCGATGGTTTGAGATGTTCCATTCTGGTGATTTTAATCTTGAAAATGAGCCATGTGGGTGACCTGAGACCACAGTGGATAATGATGAGCTGAAAGCTGTAGTGGAAGCGAATCCATCTCAACCTACACGTGAATTAGCAGCAAGGTTTGACATTATTATTTCAACAATATTGAACCATTTGAAACAAGGTAAAGAAGCTGGTATAGATGGGTGCCACATGAATTAAGAGTGTCAGAAGAGAAATTGCCTGGAAGCTTGCCTTTCTTTGCTGTCATGACATATAGATGAACCATTTCTACACTGTATTGTTACGTGTGATGAAAAACAACTCTTTTTGACAGTCTCAAGTGTTCAGCACAATGGTTGGATAAAGATGAAGTGCCGAAACACAGTCCAAAACTGAATATTCATCAAGAAAGCTATGGCGTCTGTTTGGTGGTCCAGAGCTTGTATTATCCACTACAGCTTCATGAAACCTGGTCAGTCAATTATAGCAGATGTCTACTGCAACGAACTGGACAAAATGATTGAGGGTGCTTGTGATTAAGCAGCTGAGAATGGTCAATAGAGACAGGCCAATCCTCTTGCAAGACCACATGTCGCAAAAAAAAATGCTGCTCAGACTACAGCAGCTGGACTTGGAAACTCTCTGTCATCCACTGTATTCACCAGACCTTGCACCAACTGACGACCGCTTCTTCCAGGCTTTGGGCCACTTCTTGCAAGGAAAAATAGTTCTCAACAAGCTGTGGAAAACGCCTTTCATGATTTCATCACCACTCACTCTCCAGGCTTCTTCGCTACTGGCACAAACAAGCTACTGTTAAGATGGCAAAACTGTGTCAGTCATTCAGGCACATTGGTTAATTGTACTGCTTCTTATTTGCAGTATGATAAACTACACTTGATTCGAAATCGGACATTTCATATTTAATGACCTAATAGAAAGCATTTATGGTTATTTCAGTACCTAAAGGTCATGATGAGCATTAATCATCATGATACTGTGGATGTGCAGAAGGTTAGATTAATAGCATTATTAAAGGGACAGGATTTCCCATGTCCAGGTAACTTGAGGTTCAAGGTACATTTGTTCTAGATAGAAAATATCTAAAAATCATAATGTGCTTGACATATTGCTTTTAATAGGCTTCTATTTTGGACATCTTTTATTTACTGAATATATTAAAGAGAAAAAATTTTGTTGTCACCCAGTATATTTGGAGTCTAGACTCTCTAGCCAATGCTTGCCCAGCCCATGCCAAAAAAGTATATTCTCCTTTTTTTCTCTCCTGCTCATGTCTATAATTAGGTAGAAGCCATGACTACCCTGTGGTCACATTTTATTGAGCATCTATTAAGTATAAAATAGCTTCTAGGAACTCTAATGTGGGGAGCCAAATGATCTGCCTTATGGTGGGAAGAAAATATAATCTTTATGGAATATAAAGACTGAATTTATAGACTGTTCACAATATATGTATATATTTTATAAATATTTGATTGTTATACAAATTTTTTTAACTGATGGGTTTGTATAATCAGCATAATTTGAAAACCACAGCTCTAAAAGATATAACGAACTTTGATATAATCTTTTAAAATAGGTTTTTATATTATTTCTTAAAGTAGCACTGATATCTGTGCCATATTAACTGCTTCATGTAATCCATCCTGATTCATTTATAGTAATTAGAAAAATTATTTGAAAAGAATTGTTTTTGTCACTACTTAGATAGCTGTGTGGGATTGAAAGGGAACTGACTTTAAAGTCACTAAACCTGGGTTGGGTTCCTGGCCCTGCCGCTTTCTGTGACCTTGAGTGAATTGCTTAATGTCTTTAAGCCTCAGTTTCTTAATCTGTAAACTAGAGATAATGCCACCACCATGCAGGGTAGTTGTGAAGATGTCAGTGTGATCGGGAATGTCACATAGTAGGTGGTCCAAAATGTTTACTGTGTTTGATATGCTTATCTTTTATCAAAATTGTATAGCAAGAGTTTTTCAATGTTATTTGAAGTTCTTTCAGCTACTTTTATACTGTGATAATTGACTGACATGCACAAATATTTTAAATTGCTTAACAAGAAGTAGGATTTTTAGAATTTGCAGAGCAAAACCAGATTTACTGATTATTTATGACTGCAGTCAGTACTGTTTTTATTATCTCTATCCAGCCCTTCCAAATAGGTGCCTTCCAGTTGACTTAAATTTAATATTCTCCTGTGGCATTTGTACATATATTAATATATGCATATATGTGTACACAAAAATCTATTAAAGTAGTTCTGATAATTGGATGTGGTTGAAAATTTTATTCTTAATTTTCAAAATAAGTTTATTATTTAGAAGCAGACATGTTTTGCAAGGTTTTTTTTTTTTTTTTCTTTTTTTAGACAGGGTCTCACTCTGTTGCCTGGGATAGAGTGCAGTGGCATCATCATAACTCACTGCATCCTCAAACTCCTGGGCTCAAGCAGTCCTACCTCAGCCTCCAGAGTAGCTGGGACTCCAGGTGCTCACTACCATGCCTGGCTAATTTTTTTTTTTTTTTTTGTAGAGACAGGGTATTGTTAAGTTGTCCAGGCTAGTCTTGAACTCCTGGCCTCAAGGGATCCTCCCACCTTGGCCTCCCAAAGTGCTGAGTTTGCAGGTGTGAGCCACTGCACCAGGCCTAGTGGGTTTTTTTTTAATTCCTGCCTTTGTGAAAGAATTATATAACAAATAATTATCTAGGTTTTGCTGTTAATCCCACTTCAGTACTTCATATTAGTAAAATGAAATGTTATATTTGTTTGATTATGTAAAACTTCTGTTCTCATTACTGCCTTAGTTTTAAATCAGGAAATTGAGGCATTCAGTCTTTCTGAAGAGACTTCATCAGGGCTCTCTGAGGACCGAGTTGTCAGTGTGAGTTTCCGAGTTCTCTACCCGATCGTTATTACCAGTCTTGGAGTCTTCTATGATGCCAATGATGTGGGCTTCCAAAGGAACATCACTGTCAAGCTTTATCAGGCCGAACAGGAGGTATGCGCTGCTTTGTACAGGATTTCTGTCAATTCTCTTTTCAAAAACATCAGCTTTTCTTTATGGCATATATATATAGTACATTGGAAGACTATATAATTCTCCCTGGTTGGGAGACTTCAACCTTTCTTCCCTTACTGATTGAATACACCGTGGTGTGATATATTGTAAGGCTGGTTTGGGGAGAGATTACTTATGAATATATGTATTATATTTCAAAAAGAAGGAGTTGACTAAATTAGAAGTTCCCAACCTGAAATCCTCTAAAGCCTAAGGAATTTCAAAAATTGGTAATGGATATAAAAAGTTTAGGACTCCTAGGATGAGTATTATTGTCACTTTCTTTCAACCATAAAAGTCTATAATACAGGGCTAACAGCTGCTTCAAATCTTTTTTGTGATAAGGATGTAGAGGGAATAAAAGTTTAAAACCACTGAGATTACTCTGTTCCTATTATTTTGAGTAATCTGATTTGTTCACAGGGTATATCTAAATGAGTATAGCATGAAATTGTATTTGAAAAGATCTGTTTCTGAGTTTTAAACATACATAAAACTTGAAAGAATTATAACGGTGAGCACTCATATAGCCACCAAATAGACACTATAGTAGTTAACATTTTTCTGTGTTTGCTTAATCACATATATATTCATTCATCAATCTTTTTTTTTTTTTTTTTTTGAGACAGAGTCTGTCTCTGTTGCCCCAGCCAGAGTACAGTGGCATCATCATAGCTCACTGCAACTTTAAACTCCTGGGCTCAAATGATCCTCCTTTATGTGGATTATGTTTAGTACTTCACAACTTCATGACAACTTTGATTATCTTAAATATCTTGATTTAATAAGCATGACTGCACTAGAAAACCCAAATGGTGCCAAATGATGCCAGTACAGTGTTAGCCGACCAAGGTGTGAGGTGTTGGAAACTTGTTGCAGCATATAACATGAAGTATTTTTTCTTTCCCCCCGCAATTTGTAGGAGGCCCTCTTCATTGCTCGCTTTAGTCCTCCGAGCTGTGGTGTACAAGTGAACAAGCTGTGGTACAAGCCTGTGGAACAGTTCATCTTACCAGAGGTACAGGGTGTAATTAATGAAAAGACTGCAGTAGCAATGCAGTCATTCATAGGAGCAGGTCTGTGCTTTCAGGGGCAGGCACTTGATATTTTCCTGTACCAGGGCAGCTCTCCAGAGTGGTAGATGAGCTACCAACTGTGCATGTACTAAAAGGTAGCATTCTGCACTTACACCTCCAAAGAACCTCATGATGCCTCAGAGATTCTATTTTCTTTTTTTTTTTTTTAGCCTGTGGATGAGACTCAAGCCTCAGATTCTAAAGCCACTCCTTACATGTTGCCAAAGTTCATTTAGTGGAGAGAAATGTACAACTGTTTTAATGACAAAGGATAGTATTAGGTATGGATTGACAGAAAGACCAGACACAGGTAACATTTGGATAAATCAAACAGTTTACTTACCTAAAACGGGGAGTGGGGAAGAGGCACTGCAGACAGGATAATGGCAGAGAGATGAACCACGTTTCCAAGTTAAATAAAACTTCTCCAAAGGATGAACAGCTGTGTATGATGCCTGAAAACATACCTATCGCTTTCTGGGTCCCACTGGGTCCAGTTTGAAGTAGATATGTGCTGGAGACCACCTCACCTGCCAAGTGCTGTCATCGGTCCCAGAGTTAAGCCACGATATGGTTGGCAGAGTGTGACAGGATTGTGCATGAACAAATTATTCATCCGTCAGCCTCAGGCCTTTCAGTCTGTTTTAGCCTAGCCTGAGTACATCCCTGAACTTACCACAAGAGGGGTCAGTTTCCTGGACATCCCTGGGATTCACTTTAGATAAGGTATGAAGTTCATACTGCAGCGTCAAATCTTAGTTAAGACGTAGAAGCTAGGCCGGGCATGGTGGCTCACGCCTGTAATCCTAGCACTCTGGGAGGCCGAGGCGGGTGGATCGCTCGAGGTCAGGAGTTCGAGAGTAGCCTGAGCAAGAGTGAGACCCCGTCTCTACTATAAAAAAAATAGAAATAAATTACCCGACCAACTAAAAATATATATGCAAAAAAAAAAAAAATTAGCCCAGGAGTTTGAGGTTGCTGTGAGCTAGGCTGATGCCACAGCACTCACTCTAGCCCGGGCAACAGAGTGAGACTCTGTCTCAAAAAAAAAAAAGAGGGAGAAAGTAAACTTTAATGCTTCAAGCTAATCACAGTTTTAAGGGCTCTGCTCCGTTTTCTTGATCAGCCTTGTAGAAGGAATTATAAAATTTGATTAGTCCATTTAAAAGATTACTTTCCCTTAAAATATCCTTGTTCTGAGGAAACACATGCTCACACGCTTAACGGTAAAATATCATGATATCAGCATTTTACACTTGAGTGATTCAACAACAGAAATGATGTGTGTAGAGAGAGAGAAAGCAAATGTGGCAAAACATGGACAGCTGGTTTGAGCCCAGCCTGGTCAACGTAGCAAGACCCCATCTCTGTAAAAAAATTTTTTAAATTAGCCACATGTGATGGTTTGCGCTTGCAGTCCCATCTACTCAGGAGGCCGAGGTGGGAGGATAGTTTGAGCCCAGAAGTTCAAGGCTGTGGTGAGCTATGATCTCACCACTGCACTCCAGCCTGGGCAATAGTGTGAGACTCTGTGTCAAAAAAATAAATAAATAAATAAATAAGTGAACAGTTGGTGAGTCTAGTTAATTTAGATAGTGATTGGAACTTTTTTTTATAGGTTTGAAGTTTTTCAAAATAAAAACTGGGTTGAGGGAGACAGGTTAACCTTCCTTGCTGGTGTTCAGGATGGTATAGTCTGGCAGTGGGTACCAATGATGGGAGTACGCAGCCAAAATAGTGAGTGGCCATTTTCATTAAGTCTTTTTTTACAGCTATAGCCTTGTGATCTTTATTTCCCGCCAAGCTTTAAGCTAAATATACCTTTCATCTTTTATTACTTTTGAATAAAATTTTTTTCTTTTAAAAACAAGCAATTATTTAATAGTGGCTACACCTGGGGGTGGGATTCTTTTCTTAATTTTATTTTATTATTAGGCAACACCTCATTCTATAAAATAGAGCAAGTTCCATCTGGAGGATGGGATTATGGCTGATTTTTATTTTCTTTTTGTGTATCTATTTTCTAAATGTTCTGTAATAAATTCCTTTATAAAAGGAAAAAATAACTTGAAAATTAAAAAAAAAATTGTCTCCTATTGTATAAGACCCTATTTTTGTTGAAAATATGTTTTTTTCTTTTGTTTTAACTAGTGCCGTGACAGATTAGAAAATGTATCTAATTTTATGTAAAATTAATGCATCAAGCCTGATTGGGCTTCTTAGCTCAGAAAAATGATAGTCATGGTTTACCTGTGTATCATCAGCAAAGAATGACAGAAGAAAAACTGTTCAGTCCCTTTAAGAGGGAAAGTAGATGACTTTTTCTTCATCTTCCTCCCCCCACACTTGACAATCGCCAAAACAGCATGTCAGCAGTGTTGCTTGTCAAGTAAGCAGATCTCCTGTAGCGTTTTCATTGTGTGGCTCACTAAAGCATAAATCTCAGTGGGAGTCACGAGTTTAAATGAAGACTGCTGTGTGTTTCTCTTAAAATATTTATTTCTCTAATTTCATATTTTCCTTAATAGTTGAAACTTGAACCTAATTTTAATAAAAAGCAGACTATTTTTGTTCACCTGAGTCACTAGAGACATTACTGGTAGCATTATGGATTATTAGATACTTTTTTTTAATGAAAGTTGAAATTCTTTAGATGTAATCTACAATAAGTTGTTAGTGTTTATAGGCACAAAAGGACTATATATATTTAAGCTACTCTGTTGTTTGGATGAGAAATTAGAAGTATAACACAAAAGAATTAACATGCAAAAGGGGCTGCAGATAGCTTGCTTACATTATGAGAGAGATAATTTATGATATCTCATTTTTCCGACCTATACCATGCTGTTTTTTCCTAACTTTTATTTTGGTTTTATGATCTTAGCTGGGAATTGCCATAAACAAGTCATTTTGCATCTTAAGTGATTGCTGGCTTTATAATTAGCTTATGTCAGAATAAAAAGTAGGCATATGAGAAAAGAGGTGAAGAACAGAAATTCAAGAGTGTTATGGAGCAGGAGCAGGTTTGAGAGAGGGAGAGAAGATACAGCTTCTCCCTTGCTTAATAACGAAACAAGGCTGGGCACTGCACCTCACACCCATAATTCCACCTACTCAGGAAGCCAAGGCGGGAGGATCACTTGAGGCCAGGAGTTCGAGACCAGCGTGGACAACATAGAGAGACCCCATCTGTACAAAAAATTTATAGGATTAGCCAGGCGTGGTGTCGCATGTGTATATTCCCAGCTGCTTGGAAGGCTGAGGCAGTAGGAACCCTTGAGCCCAGAGTTTAAGGCTGCAGTGAGCCATGATCACACCACTGCACTCCAGACTGAGTGACAGAGCAAGACCCCGTCTTTAAGAAAAAGAAAAAAGAACCAAGAAATATCAGAGTGATAAGTGGTATTAAGAAATAAAACAGGCCGGGCGCGGTGGCTCACGCCTATAATCCTAGCACTCTGGGAGGCCGAGGTGGGCGGATCGTTTGAGTTCAGGAGTTCAAGACCACCCTGAGCAAGAGCGAGACCCCATCTCTACTAAAAATAGAAAGAAATTATCTGGCCAACTAAAATATATATAGAAAAAATTAGCCAGGCATGGTGGCACATGCCTGTAGTCCCAGCTACTCGGGAGGCTGAAGCAGTAGGATCGCTTAAGCCCAGGAGTTTGAGGTTGCTGTGAGCTAGGCTGATGCCATGGCACTCTAGCCCGGGCAACAAAGCGAGACTGTGTCTCCAAAAAAAAAAATAAATAAAACAGGCTGATGTGCTAGAGAGATTTGGGGAGTTGGGGCCTCCTGTGGGATCAGTGGAGGGAACCTGTCTGAGAAGGTGACAGTGGAGCTGAGACCTGAACAGGGCTAAGGAGCCAGCTGTGCACAGAATTAAAAATGAGGACCTTGGAGAAATTAGAAGATGTTAGGATTTAAATGTACATCAAACCTTGGGGCAAGAGAGCATAACTTTCTAAGCTTAGAATTTAATAGTAATAATCACAAAGGAAAACCTTGTCAGATTGGCCAAGGTAAAACTTATGGACTTTTGAATTTCACAAAAAATAATTTAATACTAAGTAGCAAACAATTTTGAAAAACCTGTTTTAGCATTAAAATATGCAGAGGATTAAGATCGCTACCTTATAAAAACCTCGCATAGATTAATAAGAAAAATAGAAGACTTGGGAGCTAAATGGCAAAAAAGCATGACAAGGCAGTTCTCAGAAGAGAATGTTTCATTCATAAACATCACTAGAAATCAGAGAAATCCAACTAAATGAGAAATCGTTTTTTAAAATTTACTTAATTAGCTGAGACTTCTTTTCTTTTGCTAAGATCCCATACTAGGGAGCGTGCAATGCAATTGATATTCTCATAAATTGCTAATGACCTTATAAATTAGTGAAAATGCTTCTGTAATCAGTTTGGTGATATGTACCAAAGTCCACATAACATATCTCTTTCTTGTCTAGTACCTCTGGGAATTTATTTTAAATAAAAAACAAAATGTTGGGGAAAAATAAACATTTATACCAAAGCATACCTACATTCTTTTTGTAGATATTTGGTAGCAACCAAATATCTGCCAGTAGGGAAATGTTTGAGTAAATCAGAACATACCCACTCAATGGCATGTTATACACTCATGAAAAAGAATGCTTGTAACAGCCGCAGCAACAAAAGGAAATGCTTTTGATACGATGGGAATTGACAGCCAGCAGCATGTAAAATTGTCGATATATTTTTTGTAATTGCTTTTTATATGTGCATGGAAATATGGTTAAGAATATACACTTAACGTTAACAATGGTATGTCAGAGTTGTGGCATAAGAATTTTAACTGATCTATCTTGGAAAAAAATTAACTTTTCTCTGAAATCTTACCTAAAAACTAACTTAAAACCTAAATTACGACAATAAAGAAATTCACTCACTATTCATCTTTCCACAAAAGAGCTTTGAGGGTACAATCGTGTGGGAGAGCCAGGACCTCCATGGCCTTGTGTCTAGAAATCTTCACAAAGTGGCAGTGAATGATGGAGGGGGAGTGTTCAGAGTCATTACAGTAAGTCATTCTTTTTTTTTTTATGTTGTTTAGTAACATGAGCTTGTTTTTAGTGCATAAAAGTGTTATAAAATTTATTTTTATACTACTCTAGACAGTATGGAATAATAATTTTTGTGTGTTTTAGAACATACGTGGTGGAAATGTTGTTGAGTTACCACAGTAAGACAAAAATACTCAAATGTTCTATATGATTCTGTAAGTTCAGTGTTACTGCATGTACAGTTTTGCCTTAGGATTGGTACATGTGGTATTTTATTTCTGAATAATGTTTAAGTTAACATTTAGAATGCTTGCTCAGTAGTATTTAGAATATTCAGTATCTCACCTTGGTAGTAAAATGTCAATTAAAACACTATAGATAACAATATCAGAAAATAAGATTGAGTACCTACTTTCATTTATATTGCTGAAGCAACTCTGGGATTTCTGACTCGTATTTCTCATGTATTCAGATTTGCTTCAAATTTAATATAGCTTGACGGGTAAGTTTCTCAAGGTAAAAAAATATAGGAAGACTTACAATGATGAACGTTAGCAAACAAGGGTTGTGTGGTGGTGTCTTAGACAATCTTTTATTTTCCTTGATGCTCTGGTCTAATGATTAGGAATGCACTGGCATTTAAATTTACAAGCTTCGTGATTTTGTTAAATATTCTTATTCATGTGAATTAATTTCTGAGTTTGAAAAGAATATCAGGTGATATGTTATTGCTCATTCCCTCAAAAACCATTTACTGTACAGTGATCGTAAGGCAGACACGGTAGCAGCCAAAATAGGCCCATCACTGGCCCACAGTGGAACTTACGGTCCAGGGAGGAAGAAAGAAAGACATTAAACAGACCCACAAATTCATATGTAATTACACAGTTAGACCTGTAGGCCATGTTTAGGGTCTAGGATTTTATCTTTTATTATGAATATTTTTTTGTTTAGGATACAAAGTTTCATGGAATGTAATTGTAATTTTCTTTCCTTAGTTTTAAGACAAATGCATTTAATATCTTGCCTCCTTTTCTATTTATGAAAACTTAAAAATATCCAGAACATGCCAGAATTCTATAGTATTTGAGTTGGTTACACTAACAGATATAAGTTTCTTTCTGAGTTGAGGACTAGGCTCAAATGTAAAGGTGTAAATGATCTACTTTGGGGGTAAAAAATTAGTTATAGAGAGCTAAAGACAGCTTAAACATTCAGCTAACCTTAAAGAAGTCAGGTAACTCAGTAGCCTGCTCTAAGAAAGCCCATGTGCAGATGAAGGTTTTCATCATAAATGTATAGAGCTGAGAGTTTTCATTAAGTTTTACTTCCTTGCCAGTAAGTGATGATATCAGAAAAATTTTAAAGCTCTATTAAAAACCAAGTTGTGACCTTTTAGAGAGAAGTTGATAAACAGAAAACACTATTGAGTTCTAAACAAGCCAAAATAATATAGAAATATACAATAAAAATATATAGTATACAATTTTTATGGAACTACGAAGTTGGAATCCAAAGCATTCACCTTTAGTAATTTTCTCAACATTTGGCTATAAACATTTTAGATTATATCGGCTGGGCTCGGTGGCTCACACCTATAATCCTAGCACTTTGGGAGGCCAATGTGGGAAGATTGCTTGAGGCCAGGAGTTCAAGCCAGCCTGAGCAAGAACAACACTCCATCTCTACAAAAAATAGAAAAATTAGCCGGGCGTGGTGGCATGTGCCTGTAGTCCCAGCTATTTGGGAGGCTGAGGCAGGAGGATCACTTGAGCCCAGGAGTTTGAGGTTGCAGTGAGCTATGATGATGCCACTGCACTCTAGCCCAAGCGACAGAGCAAGAGCCTGTCTCAAAAAAAAAAAAAAAAAAATTAATGACAAGCTACCACAGTAACCTCAGAACACTCTGCTGGCCTTAAAACATTGTTTTGTACAGTACAACTCTGCTGAAAAGATCTGTTTAAAAAAAGAATGTCAAAGAGTAGCCCTCTTGATTAGATGGGTACGTAGAAGAAATGCCATAAACCTGCTGAACTGCAGTTCTGACAGTCTGATCCAGCCCACAGCAGCTAGAGAATGACTCTAGTGCCATAGCAGTATACAATGTACGGAAGTAAAATAGCTCAGTAAAAGGGCATTGAATAACTTGTGAGATGAAAAAAGGTAGCTAATAATAAAGGATCCTCTCATCCTAAAAGGTAGAAAGGACTGCTGTTGGCTTTTGGCATCATAGACTCTAGGCACCTTCAACAGTGTCGGTAATCAATAGGGCTCTATCGGAACTATCTAGGTCAGACTGTTGACTTAGAGGAGCTTTTCTCTGCATGGTCACTTACTTTTAAAATACACCAAAATGTATTTGAACTCATGAGAATTTTCAGTCTCCAAAAAATCAAAGGTAGTAATATTTTTTTTGAAACGTGATAGGGTCAGGATTTAAAATAAATTGGTTTTTGTACTATTATGGTAACAAGTGCAAGAACATGATTCTGTGTAAGTTGGAATTCTGAACACTGGCCTGTTGAGCATGCCTTTTCTTTAATATTGTAATCAAATAAGAAAAAGTAGAATACTGTGTGTCATATAGTAACTCATATTGGGATATGATAAGTCTCAAATGCACCAGCACCTTAGATGGCTTTGTCTGCTGCAAGTTCGGTCATATTACGACTTGTCAAATCAATTTTAAAATATACATTTATGTTTAGTGATAAAACATTGAGCACACTTTTGTTATTCCTTTCAGACTGAAAAGGGTACCTTGCCTCATGAATTCATGGAAGGTGTGGAGGGAGTCGCAGGTGGCTTTATATACACTATTCAGGGTAAGTTGGCCAGTTGAAAAGCACGCTGGATCTCATGTACTTAATCTTACTTTATACTTTGACATAAAAGGTGATTTGGTTTTTGGTTTTGGCCATTTAAAAAAATAGCTTTATTGAGATAAAAATTCCCCCCTTTAAAGTGTTGTGTCCAATTCAGTGGTTTTTAATGTATTCATAGAGTTCTGCAACCATGTCCACTAATCCCAGAACATTCACGTCACTCCAGAAAGAAGCCCCATTAGCAGTCACTCCCCGTTCTTCCCTCCCCCATCCCCTAACAACTGCTAATATTTCTTTGTGGATTTGCCTATTTTGAACATTTCATATAAATGAAATTGTACAATATGTGGTCTTTGTGTCTAGCTTATTTTGTTGAGCATACTGTTTTCAAGGTTCATCCATGGTGTGTGTGTGTGTGTGTGTGTGTGTGTGTGTGTGTGTGTGTGTGTATCAGTACTTTTTATGGCCATATAATATTCCACTGCATAGATATTACCCCATTTGATTTATCCATTCATTAATTGGTGGACATTTAGATTGCTTCTACTTTTTGGTAATGATAATTCTGCAGTTAATATTTATGTACAAAAAAAATATTCATGTAAAGTTTTGTGTGGTCATATATTTTCATTCCTCTATGGTCTGTCTGTAAGTCACCTGCATCAGAGTCAGAGAAGTGGCCATGAAAAATACAGACCTGCTGGGCCCCACCGCAGACCTAGTAAATCTCTGGGCCCAGGACTCCGTATTTCTAAGCGTTCCTTAGAACCGCTCATGGAGTTCCACCCCTCCTTTGATAGATGACAATGCTACAGTCCAGAGACAAGTGTAACTTGTCAGTATCTCACAGATAGTGGCAGAGGCAGAAGTCAAATGTCAGTCTTCAGACCCCCACCTCCATCCTTCCCGTTTCCAGCGACAAAGAGTGGAGTGCTAAGTTACCTTTGATTTCCTTCCCCACCCTCAGCAGCTCACTTTCTTTTTATTCTTCAGAGATTTTCTTTGATCGAGACATTTGAGAAAATCCTGACTTCCCCTGCCCTGGTAACAGAATTACTGCCTTAAATTAATAGGATCTGGGGACAGTCCCTGCACACATGTGACAAGTGACTCATTAACTTGTGAGAAGGCAAATAAAATGTCTTTTAAGCATTAATAATCAATAACCATTTTTATTATGAAATATAAATATACCAAAAATAGTACTGAAAGAAACACCCAGGTACCCATTGCTCAGAATTTAGATGTTTGTTTTGTCATATTTTCTTCCAATTTTTTTAAGAAATAAAAATGATGGGCACAGTTGAACCCCGTCCCCTAACCACCTGTAGATCTCCCTAGTCCCATTCCTCCACCTTCCCCTCAGAAGGGATACCATTGTCCTAAAATGTACGTGTGCCCCACCCATTCTTATTTTTCTACTTTCTACTACATATTTACCTATCTTTAAATAACATAGTTTTGGGTATTTTACAATTGATATCATAGAATCATTAATATATATATCACTTGCCAGTTTTCACTCAACATTATTTTTCAGTGCCATTCCTGTTAATATCAGGTTAACTTTTTTAACTACTGTAGTCCATTATGTGCATATTTGGTTTTTTTTCCTATCAGTGGGCATTTAGCTTGGTTCCATTTTTTTCCCCACAGTTACAAACAATGCTGTAATGGATATCCTTGTGACCATTTAAAAATAACGTCTGTAGGGCATATCTACAAGTGGACTCAACCATAAGGTGTACATATCTTCAGCCTAAGTAGATATTGCCAAATTGCAGTCTCCAACCCCCAGGCTGCAGACAGGTTCCTCGGGGACCCGGCTGAGGAGCTCTGCTGTTGTGGCCCCCACCCCGTCCATGGAAAAATTGTGTTCCATGAAACTCAGGAGATGGGGGGAAAGGCCTTGTAGCAGGAGGTGAGCAGCGGGGAGCAAAGCTTCATCTGTATTTACAGCCGCTCCCCATCGGTGGCATCACTGCCGAGCTCCATGCCAAACCCTCCCATGCATCCCCCCTATACCCCCACCCTCCAGTCGTCCGTGAAAAAATTGTCTTCCATGAAACCAGTCCCTAGTGCCAAAAAGGTTTGGGGACCACTGCCTGGCAATGTATGAGAGTTCCCGTTTTCCTACCTAAAGTTCCAAACAACTGTATTTGTTAGGTTGCCTTGGGAAAGGAATTTTAGCATACATCGTATTACAGGTTCTGGGTGTTAAGTTTGCAATAGCATTTTTCTCCAGTTCTCAACTTTTCCTTTTTAGAAGGTGATGCTCTTTTACGCAACCTTCATTCTCGCCCCCGAAGACTTATTGATCATAAAAGTAATCTCCGTGAGGAAGATGCCTTACTGAAGGAGGAAGGCGGCACCTATGATGATATTGTCTTTGTGGATGTTGTCGACACTTATCGAAATGTTCCTGCAAAATTATTGAACTTCTATAGATGGTAGGTTGTAAAAATGTTGGTTAGCTAGAACTTGTTTTATTTTCATTCTTTTTTTTTTTTTTTTTTTTTTTTGAGATAGAGTCTCGCTATGTTGCCCAGGCTGGTCTCTAACTCAAAAGATCCTCCCACGTCAGCTGCCCGAGTAACTGGGACTGTACCTGGCTTATTGTTCTGTTGATGTAGAAACAATTTATCAGCTTCAAACCTCTGAGATTTCAATAAACAAAAACAAACAAAACTGCTGAACACCCAGGGTGTGACCCATTGTATCTGGGCTCCTTGTGAAGACTGAGCTTCTAAACTGCTGCCACTTACTTTGATTAGCTGATCCATAATGTAATGATATTGACCTATCAAAAATTGATTTACTTTGAGTCATTCCTACTTACCTTGGTTGTCTCTAGTCAGCATTAGAGGAAAATCGTTGAGTTCAGAAATGGTCCGTTTTCAGTAGTATTTATACCCATCTGCCCATATTCCCCAGTTACAGTCATTTGCTTCCAGATTACTGATCTGAATTCTGTTCAACTGAATATCCACTTTATATTTCCATTCTCTACTCCATCCATTTAAAAACTGCTTGCCCTGATTCTAAAACTCCTGTATCAATGACTTACTGAAATCCCATAACTCTTAGTCTATCATATTTATAACTTCCTAAGACCCTCCAGTATTTCTTGGATCTTAGTAGTAATTTCTACTGTTATAACAACAGCTACAATATTATATAATACATGTTATTTTACATATAATTATATTAACATATACATAGTTGCTAATAGTATTAGTTACCCTGGGATCCCATAATTTGCTGTTGAGTTCACTGATACTGTCTACCTTGACTGCAGAACTAAAACCTTCGAACTCTATCTCTGTCTAGACTAAACCTATAAAGGGTATTCACATCTTTGTCTTTTCTTTTTGGAAACCTTATCCTGTTTCTTCGTGAGGCCCAAGGTCCGTCTTTTTCTTTCCTTCACTGCTGCCCTGGGGAGAGTGGGAAGTTCCGAAGTACAGTACTTTGCGGACATGGCTCCCTGGTCCTGAGAGTTAGATGGTCCAGTTAGCCTGTGGACGGTAACCTTTCCTAGCTGGGGCACATTAATATAATTTTGGAGTCATCCTGTGGGTAGATGTAAATGAGGGTTGGAAATCTGGACGCGTCTAGAATACCTACCAGGATTAAGTTTAGACAGCTGTAGTAAGAAAAAGAAACTTCTTTTAGCTCACGGCCACTAAAGGGAATTTGAGCTGTAGGTGAGGCCAAGGCGAGGGGGTGAGTGGTATGATTGGGGATCCAGGAAGTGGAAAATCAGGACTGTGGGTTATTCTAGGACTTTCTAGAGAGACTTCCCAGGTGTGGAAGTTCCATCTGGTGCAGTACTGCCTACAGTTTCGTCTCTTCTACTCCTTACCCACCTCAGATTTTGGCCCCTCCCCTCTGTCTCTGCTTCCACTGTTTCGGGCCATCGCCTTCTCTGCCTGGATTGCTCCAGCAGCCTTCCAACAGGGGTGTGCGCCAAGACCCTTACCCCTAGCCGGCCCCCCATCTCCCTCCACACCGTCGGTGAAAGTGTAATTATTCCTCCTTCTTTATTCAGTTGAGTTGTCAGTGACCTAAATGTCTCTTATCATGAAAGTTTATTTCTAATTAGCAAATAAGTATCATATATATATTATGCTGTTAATTAGAAATAAACACAGGGTTTAGAAACATAGGGTTATGCTAGTTGCTGTGGACCCATTGTTATTAAATGTACCGTTCTTTGACCTAATGAAACTTCTTCTGGATTTCTTTTATTGAGATTTCTGTCATATTACAAGACTCTGCATTTTTAAACAGAGATGGACAGGATTGTCAATGTGAAATGGAGTGAATTTTGTCTTTAGTTGCCATTATATATTTTTTTATGTCTAGATAAATGAGGTCACCCTCCCGTGCCTTCCAGGAGGTCATTTATAATGGTTTAATTGTTGGAAATTGTTTCCAAGGAAAAATATGTTTCAATGATGTAGCTCAGGTTTTTTAAAACCATAAATTATCTTGAGCAGAGTATATAAATAGTAGCATAGAATGCATCTTGTACCATAGTCTTTTCTGTGAGAGGCCCAGGGGAGAGGCCCTGATCCGTTATCCTGGGCCTTCGTGATTAAGAACACAGGGGACAAAGTTCAAATGTGTAATAGATTTGGCAGCCTGACATGACCGATGCCTAAGAGGCATTTGTTGGAACATACATTCCACTTAAGCCAGATTTTTTTTCATTGTGTTCTTTTTCCTTTACCTTTTAAAATCAGCTTGGTACATCTCTGTGTTATGCTACTTAGTAAATACCAACTGAGGGCTGTAGTTGATAGCAACAAAGCTCTGTTAGAGCAAATGTTAGAGCATTTGAGGAATGAGACACATGGGTAGTACAGGTACAATTTTGAATTAAAATGTTAGCAATGCCGCCGCACTGTTTTCTTTGCATGGTCATACTGACTTTCATAACCCTTTTTTGCCAACAGGACTGTGGAAACAACCAGCTTTGATTTGTTGCTAAAGACAGATGACGACTGTTACATAGACATAGAAGCTGTATTTAATAGAATTGGCCAGAAGAATCTGGATGGGCCTAATTTTTGGTGGGGAAAGTAAGTTAACCATTGTTAGCCCGTTGGCATTCTTGTACCTGACCAAAAGTAATTAATTTAGAATGAAATATGCAAGTCATTTTTTTCACATGGAAAATATAGTTGAGATAGGAAATTTCGTATTAGGCTCCTGGGTTAATATGTTTTATTACTCGACAATCAGAGGAAAATATTTTTAAACGAAAAGCCTGAGGCTAATTTAAGAAGGGAAAATCATGTAACTTTTATTCTCATGCCTTAGAAATAAGTGGTCCTCACAGAAGCTGCTGTACCTTTTATATTAGAATACATTGATGACGCATCTCCGAAACTGTTTTCTGTGCTTCATCAGGAATACAATGGGGATTAGTGGTTTGGGTTTTTGGTGTTTTGGTTTTGTTAGTATGTACTAAAATACAGGGTAATCTTCTAGTACTTTCCTTTCAGAAACTCTACAAATGCAACTTTGAGAAAATCTAATATTATACCACTCTTCTATATAAACCACCACCGGATAAATGATAATATTCCTTTCCTTAGATTAAAAAATATTTTCTCATCTTCTGTCCTCGCTTTTAGAAGCTTATTCCTTTGTAGTGATAATAAAGGATTCTAGTGCCAGGGTTTGTGTCAGACCAACCCAGGAAGCCACGTTGTTTTTAATCTCAGTTTCAGACTGAACTGGGCAGTTGACCGCACCGGGAAGTGGCAGGAGTTGGAGTACCCCAGTCCTGCCTACCCTGCCTTCGCGTGTGGCTCAGGGTACGTGATCTCCAGGGATATCGTCGGCTGGCTGGCAAGCAACTCGGGAAGATTAAAGACCTATCAGGTACTTAAGGATTTCTAACCTCGGTGTAAACCCCTCAAACCAAGTTTTCTTCAGCCCAGTATTCCGTCACTGAGAGCAGAGCCCACTTACTGGGGAAAAGCGTGTTCCTTCTGTGTAGGAGTCGCCTCTCAGAGGCTAAGAACACGCTCCTAGCCCTCAAGTCTTGGCTTTAAATTTTATTCCTATGTCTTTTTTGAGCCTACTTATATTTTCTGCCTGTATTTACAAGTATAATCCCTGGAGGAATATAAAGATTGTTATTCATTCATAAGGAGGAAGAGCAAAAGTACGTCCTAAAGACTGTAAAGTACATGAGAAGGGCCGGGCGTGGTGGCTCACGCCTGTAATCCTAGCCCTCTGGGAGGCTGAGGCGGGAGGATCGTTTGAGCTCAGGAGTTCAAGACCAGCCTGAGCAAGAGCAAGACCCCGTCTCTACTAAAAATAGAAAGAAATGATCTGGACAGCTAAAATTATATATATAGAAAAAAATTAGCTGGGCATGGTGGTGCATGGCTGTAGTCCCAGCTACTCGGGAGGCTGAGGCAGGAGGATCACTTGAGCCCAGGAGTTTGAGGTTGCTGTGAGCTACGCTAACACCACGGCACTCACTCTAGCCCGGGCAACAGAGCGAGACTCTGTCTCAAAAAATAATAAAGTACATGAGAAGAAGGGGCTGTCTACTCACTGTATCATCTTCTCATCACCTGTGGTGTGGATGCTTCGTGTTAATGGCCACTGGCTTTTACTTTGTGTGTCAGCGTTAATCCATGTTTGGCATTTCATATTAAAGTAGTAACAAAGAAGTAGATCATTTATTACGGAAGTGGGTGTGACATTGTCTTTACAAATGAAACAAGCTTTTAAACGTCTGCATTTAAACTTCATGGGCCACGTACAGGGTGAAGATGTCAGCATGGGCATTTGGATGGCAGCCATAGGACCTAAACGATACCAGGTACGCAGCTCTCTGGGGGCTGGCCTCGGGGTTCTTAAGAATTGAGAAAGTGAGATTTCTATGTACAGTTAAGTTCCCTTATCTGAAATGCTTGGGACCAGAAGTGTTTCAGATTTGGAAATAATCGCATTAAATTTACCAGTTCAGCATCCCGAATCTGAAAATCTGAAACGCTTCAGTGAGCATTTCTTTTGAATGTCATGTCAGTGCTCAAAAAGTTTTGGATTTTAGATGTTTGGAGTTGGGGCGCTCAAGCTGTGATGTGTATCAGACCCTGGGCAGAAAGAATGAAGACCAGAATTCTAGCATCAGAGCTGTGCCCTTGATTTAATTCACAATAATCCGCCTAGGTTATTTCTCATACAGTATTTTTCTCAGTTTAAACCAAAAGGAAATGAAAGTTCTCCCATCTACAAAGAAGAATTAGATTTTCATAGATTCGATCAGAAATTCTTTGCAGCTTTGAAACTTAATGACAGAATCCACCGACTTGAGTTTCCAGCAGTGTGGCAGCCTAAGGACCCTTCAGCCCCTCTGACTGGTAGAAATAAAACACTGGATAAAATACTGCAAGATGCCATTTAAAACACTCATTGCAAAACCAGAAGAAAAAAAAAAAGAGTCTGCAGAGACTAAAACGGAAAGTAGGAGCCCTGGGAAGAAAGTAAGCGCAAAGCTGGCTTTTGCCGCAGAGATTCTCTCGAATCCTAGATTCTTGCAACTTCCACTGTGGCCCTAGATGCTGCAGGGCACGGAAAGAGTCTGCAGCCGTCTGCTGATTAGGAACCTGCTGCGACCCCAGAGCAGCACACTCAGTTCAGGGTGAACAAGAAATAAACCCAGATCTAGTTGGTCAGCTGTGATAGTCCTATTCCTTTGCCGTAATTTGTACCCCATCTTTGGCTTAGTAAACTTTGAATATAATTATTTTACCTTCTGTACCCGATAATTCTGGCATCTGTGGTCTTTGCAGATCTGATGCCGCAGTTTGTTGTTTCTGCAGACTGCTGTACGTGGGGCTTGTGTCCTGATGTGTTGAGAGGCTTGTTTTATGGTGACCTCACGTCTTTGGAAACTGAGACCTATATTTAAAATGCATTTTTACCGAAGAGGGTTTCCATTTTTTTCTGCCCTGCCCCTGAGGGTGCTACCATCTATGAATACTTCAAATTTCTGGCTTGGGACTTTTGGGGCTGCATAGATTCTAACAACTCCAGACGCACGCACGTGCATGCTGTGGTTACAGATGTCAAGGGAGGGAGACTCCTTTCCATCCCACTCGGGGGCAAGACTGAGACAGAAAAGTCACTTTCTTTCTGTACAGGAAGTTTCGGAGGTTGTGGCCCTTCAGGGATTGTGGCTCTCTGTGGCAGTCTCTGATTGGTCTCCTGTCCTTGGGCGTGGACTTTGTTGTGATTATTTTTTTTAATGAAGTAGTTTATGTTTGTATGGGGCATGGACTTTAAAACCTGAGGATCAGCAGACGCCTTCAGGGCTCATGGTGACTCCAGCACTTTCTCCAACTCTTGTTTCTTCTTCACCACCCCAGTTCGAGTTCAGCCAGGCTTTATAAATATTTTTCATTTTATCCAGCATTTTTGTGTTCTTTAACTGAATGAGTTTCTTTGTAAATGTGTTCTGTTATATTGCTGAAAACAGAAGCCAATTCACATAGCTGAGAAATAGTCGTGATTGCGAACTGGGGTTCAGGAGTCTTGAACCCCATTGTTTTACCAGCACGGTGACCTTAAGCAAGTAACTCTCTTAATTTTAGTTTCTCATTTGTTAAGAGGAAAATAATTCCTACTTCACAGGATTATTGTGAGAATTGAGATATTTATGAGATACTTGGTACCGTCCCCAGACTATTATATAAGCATTCCATTTTACCGTAGCTGTTACTCATGCCGCTGTATGCCCACCTTTCCTCTGATAGCAAATACGCAACTCTGTTTGTGGCTTCCAAACTTTCTTATTATAGAATTCAATTTGCCAACTCAGAATCGTCCATACCCCACTGCGTTCTGTGTTCCACAGCCGCGGTCGTGGGGCCTGGTGCTTTCCCAGCTTAGGAGGTGCCACCCCCAAACCTCGCCCGTCTGTTCACACACAGAATTGTCCTTGAAATAATGTCAGCTTCGTTGGAAGAGCTGCCTTTGGGCTTGCTTTGTCTCTCACGGCAGCCTCTGTTTCCGCAGGACAGCCTGTGGCTGTGCGAGAAGACCTGCGCGCCAGGCATGCTGTCCTCCCCTCAGTACTCCCCGCGGGAACTGGCGGAGCTGTGGGAACTGAAGGAGCGGTGCGGCGACCCTTGTCAGTGTGACGCGAGATGACAGTGATCCGAAGTGGCAGTGTTCAAAATCAGGGTAGGCAAATGATAATCTGAGTGGAAGTCTGAAGAAAAAGCCTACAGTTGGGCAACGTGGTCTTTCCAGGAGCATTATGGGCTGGCACTTTCACCTGTAACCAGTGTGAGATTTCTTAACGTTTGCACAAATTTCCTTTTTAAAAGTTAACTGATACTGTAGCATAAGAAAAGTTTTTATTTATATATTGGAAGATGATTTGAAAAATACCAAATTGTTTTATAAAAGGAAAAATATTTCTAAACCCTGATGCATTGTTGCTAATTAGTAATTCATCATTACCTATCATTGTTGGTTAAAACTTGGCCTAGCTCAGAAATCTTGATTTGTAACCGAGAGTTTGAATTTCAAGCTGGATTGCAGGATAGCCCTGTAATTATCGGCTAAAAAGCAAGCACAGAAATGTGTGATCATGTGATCACTTATTTGAGCATTGGTTGCTTATACCAAAGTTTGGGGTTTCTGGAAATAATGTCAGATTTTTGTGGCTCTCTGAATGAAATGGGCAACTTGAACTTGAAAAAGAAACCAATATGATTCTCGGTTCTGGACCTTGGTTTTATGGAAGTTCACATTTATATAGTAGACTACTACTCAAGTTTTCTTTTGTCATTTAACATAAATCCTGACGATCACAGTTTAGTATTCAAAAAAAAAAGCTAAATTTTTGTGAACATGAATAAAAGCAAATACCTCTCAGGGTTTTAGTGCCATAGGGAAGGATATTTCTAAATTGCTGACACTTAGAAGGAAAGCAAAGTTAATTCTTTCAATCAGTGCATAATGTTTACCTAATAAAAGTAAATTTCAGTCAGAGCCTGTAGAAGATACGCTCAGTTTAGGTATAACTGTAGGGAAAAGCATGTGATTAATTTTTTAAGCACTCTAAAATAGTACAACTGAGAAGAGATAATAGCATTTATGTTATACATCACAGAGGATATGTCTCTCTAAGTTTAAGGGCCATTTCCCAAAATGACCAACCAAATCATTCTAGTAACCTTTTAAAATAGTCATATCAATAGAGAATTCCATTAAAACTAGTCTTATGACAGACATTAACTGTGTTCAGATTTTATTAGAGTAGCTAGTTGCTATTTAATATTTAAATCTTCACATTATGAAATGCAGTGATGAACTGTAAAAATAAATATGAAATGAGATCAGAAAAGCATTAGTAGGTTCAAGGCCTTTACTATTGCTATTATACATACAAGCCTAGAAAGGGGCTCTTCCCAACAAAAAATACATCCTTTGTTATCCTTAGGGCAAGTTGTAAAACTTCATTTTTTGACAGTGGCATTGTTCCAAGAAATCATTTATTTCCGGTGACCCCCAGACATGATAAGCAGTCTAGTCTCTAAACTTTATTAGCTGGTTGTTACCATCGCACTAATAGAGAGTCTCCATTTTCCACAGAATAAAACTGTAATGACTGTAGGTCATTTTCCAGTTCAATTTCTCTGCCCGGCATCTGAAATTAGAACAAAGGTGGGGAGAGGTGTGATTCAGACAGATCTGACCAAGCATGTTACACACTCTCCCCCAAGCAGCAGGTTACCCTTAAAGACACTATATATGCAGGCATATGTGGTCTCCCATTTAGAATCCAGCTGTTACACAGAGACAATTTAACGTCATCATGTGGAAAAGTGAGCTTGACTTTGTATTTTGCTGGGCAACTTACTTTGGGACTTTCATAGGACAACAGAAGGTCTGACACAGGAACTCGGAGCAGACGTGACAGCAGTCCCTTCACCTTTTGAACTGTCATGGAGTCTGGCAAAGAAAAGAAAAATCCATCAGTTCTCTCAAATGACAGTTATCTGTAAAACTAGCTCACCTGAATCGCGGTGGTAGCTGTATCTGACTTCACAGTATCAACTTATCCGAGTATGTAACTAGTCATTCGGGAACTGTGGGAAACGGAGCCAATGTTTGACCTAAGTGCCCTTTGACGGTGAATTTTCATACCATTTCAGTAGCGTACTTCTTCCTTAATTCAAATAATTCTTAGCACAGAAGCGTAAATGGGAGTGAAATCATTAAATTTTCTTTTTAAACCTGTGATTCCTCTCCTAGGAATTAATGAGAGAACACTGGAGTGGGGCTCAGGTGTCCTGAGGACGTCTCTCAACCTCTCTGGCCTTAGTTTCCCCCTGTGTAAAGGGAGGGTGGAGACTGAATGATCTGTAAGGTCCTTCCCAGCACTGCTGTTCTGTAACTACAACAGTGTAATCACGTTCAACACACACACAAGTGACCGCCAGGCGCAGGACTGTAACTTAGAGAAAATGCTTTGGTTGGTTCAGAAAACACTATGAACTTCTTTCCAAAGAGGGCTGTGGTAAATAGTGGATATTTTGATTATGAGGAAAAGAGTTTCTTTGAAGCTTTAGCTGGAGGTACAGCAATAGTGTAGTGTTCCTACAAATATCACAATGTATTCAAACAAATATTTTTCTATCAAAAATAATTTTTGTAAAAGCTGTGTGTTTTTATGCAACTTGTGATAATAAATGTTATCTTTATTTTAGAATAAAAACTGGCTGTTTCTTGTTTATGTATTAATAATATAGGTAAATATTTATAACTTTAATACAATTTGCTCTTTTTAATCTAGACCTTTGAAAAGACGTAGGTGTACCGGCTGTCAGTGTTTGGAGGGTGGTCAGAGAGGGGTCAACTCCTGCACCCCAGTGGGAAAGGACACATTCCTGGGGCATGCCAGAAACAAGTCTAAGAAATCTATTTGCACTGGGTCTATAGAAGAAAACGTGGCAAATTGTATGTACTAACTGTGGTAACATCCGATTGTCTTAACATTCAGAAAATAAGGAGGTAGTCGATTATCTGTCTGTTTCCCTCCCTATGACCAGTGTTAAAAATGTGACAGAAAAAAGGCTTGGAAGCGTAGCTATGTTCATATAAGTTGCATAGGTTTTATAATATATGTTACTCTACCCCTTGTATTTCTTTATTATACAATGTGCCAATTCCTTTAGACCTGCACTGTCCAACATGGCATTCACATGTGGCTACTATGACTGGGGAACTGAATTTTTAATTTTATGCTAATAAATTTAAAATTAATGAGCCACACGTGGCAGCTGTTACTGGCCAACACAGTAACTACCAGACCTCTTTCATTCTCCTTAATGGTGCACTATAGTGCATTGTATGGTCTTACCAGAGTTTATTCTCTCATTTATAGATTGTTTTCATCATTACCATTACAAGTGCTACAAGATAGAATGCTTGGTCGGAGCATATATTTTTTATAGCAATTACCACATGACTTTACAGAAAGGGGACACTGCTTTTTCATGCCAGCCAGTATTATTTTAATTTTTGCTAATCTGATGGGTAAAAAAATGGTATTATAGTATTTTACATTTATTACTTTTCTTTTTGAAGGATATTTATGTTTGTGGCTAGACCTTCACAGCATGTAGCATAAGAATTAATAGTAAGAACCCTGGCTTACTATTAATCTGCCGGCTTAGTGCTGAGTTTATAGAATATAGGACTCAGATTCTGAATAGCTTAAAGCAGTAATAATTACGTATAATTTCTATGGATAATTCTAATCTGTTAGTTCTACCCAAAGATTAATAAAAACAGAATGAATATGGTGGGTGTTCCCCAAGTGGGAACTGAATCTCAAAAGACCCGGATACCAGTCAGGTGTGCAGTGTGGGAGAAGGGTGAGGTGGCCCTGTCACTCCTGGCCTGGGGCTGCTTTTGTGCACATGCTCAGACCACAGTCCTTGACAGATGTCTCATGCCTTCCCAGAGAAAGCCTGAAAAGGAAAGCTTAACTGAACAGGTCTAAGGAGAACATTCTTGAGCAAATATTCATTAGTGGTAACATTCCCATGAATTAATTGACTTATCTGGAAAGGGAAAAGGCAAAGATACCCAAAGCCAAAAACATTACCAACAAGTTCTAGCCCTCTTTCACTAGTCTGTCCCCACCAAGGCCTTTACTGATCGTTACTGTTTTCAAACTTAAATACTAGGGAGTAACCACTAATTTTAATTCATCATTATACAGCAGTAGGAAAATTACATATCACAGGAGTAGAAATGGGATTGCCAGTAAGTAAGGATGGAGAAATAACTGGTAAATTAACACTAAATGGATGGTTATCAATCAGAAAGGTACTTGTTTGAACACACTAAGGCCTTTCATAAGCAATGCCACGATAAGCTTGCTTTATCTGATAGAAACGAAAAATCAATGTGAATTACGGCCCTGACAGGCAAACAAGGAAACACAGTATACTACAGTCATTTAGGTTGACATTTCATTTTTTTCAAATCCTCACTGCTCTAAATTTAACCTGTTTATATATCTTGAGAATACACAGTATCATGGTATACTTTAAGACTAATTTTTCTTTTGAGTAAAACTTTAAGGTATGTTGATCTAATTTGCTGACACAAAAGTATTTATTTTCTGAATAAAACTGATTCAGTTCCCGGAGCACAAATTTCTTTCTGAAGTTTTTTCAAAGAAAACCACCTGAGAATTGTTTCTGCAGGGACTTCTGATCAGTAAGGAGCAGGATATAAGCAGAATGTACGAAAAGTCACAAATGTCCCAACAATTCAGTTCCCTAGGACATGTCTCTTCTTTTATGAAGGGATAAGACAGATCCCAAACCCCGTAAGTCTCTCTGCAAACAGCAGTGGCCTTGGGGAATTCCTCTGACAGGCTGAGCCACTCAAGCTCTCAGGCCTTCGGTTAAAACTAAAATTATATGCAGGGGCTTCCAATTTTAACAAAACTGTTTTCAAGATAAGCTGACAAAATTATGGGAGACCCAAACTTTCTGGAGGATGGGGAGAGTGATACCAGCACGACTGATTATATTTTAGACTATAAAAGACTAATAAAAACCTGTAAGTTGTGAGGTCTACACTTTCAGATATGAATTAAAGCTTTTAATTCCAGCCGACTCATACATAGGCTAGCAATTCAGAAGTATAAGGAAGGTTCATCCATCAAATAGAAGTAAGAAAAAAAAAAGTATAAGGAAGGAAAAGATAAGGCGAATTCTTCTTACCTGGCAGTTGTTTCTCTAGGACTTTCTGATCAAGTTGATTAGGGCATTTTATCTTCAGTGCTTTAAGGAATAAAGGAAAAAGATTAATTGATTACTACTATAATAAGGATTTAAATTATGCATGCAAGTTAATTGGGATTACCAAATGATATGGCTATTCAGTACGACATGGCTCAATCCTAAAGAGCAGGTCTTACTGATGTTTAAAATTTCTTTTATTAATGCTTCCATGAATTACTAACAAAAAAAATATTTGGACCAACATGTTCTCACTTTCCCTTTTCCCTTAGTATTCCTTTGCTGACAGTTTAGCTAGGTTTTCAAGTGTAAAAGTTACAAATTTCCAAATCACAGTTCAGTTCACAACTCAAATACCTCCCACATTTATAACGCTATTAAGTTTAAAGCATGGGAGTTGCAAAACTGTTTAATATGGGAATTTAGATACATGTGAGAATTCATCATTTCTTTGAAACTCAAGGCACTGAAGAGTCACAGTTAATCCCTATAGGCCATCACCATCTGCTTCAGCACCTGAGGACTTGAATACAAATAAGCTGTATCTGAATTTGGGGTTCTTACTTAGTAGCTGGTTTTTGAGCATAAATGGTTGTTGTATTTTGAGTTCCCCATCTTCCGGTGCACCGTATTCTGTTTAAGAAGAAATAAAAAGGGATGAATGATAAACCAAAGGTCACTGTAACAAAAACAAAAGTGGATGGGTAAGTGCTCACACAGCCTGCCTTTTCCTTTTCCAGGCTAAACCTACCAACACCTGGCAGGCCAACCTGGGATCTGCTTCCTTTTATTAGGTTTGTTTGACTTTTAGGCGAGATGGACAGCAACCACTTCCAAGAGTGGAGTCCTCCATCTACCCAGAGCTGCAGACCCTGTAACTTATCTAGCTCGTTGATGAACGACCAGTGAAACCCAACAAAAGGAAATAAAAGAAATACAACATGTTAACATGTACAGATAAACTTGTCTGTTACTTTGTTATTTCTCAGGGACTGACAGTGTCCTGGCTCAAACTAGCAAGGTAAGGCTGTGCTTTCAGATACCTCAAATGTTTATTCAGAGTTTTGCCTTTGGTAACAGTTACTTTTCTTTCTGGGTCCTGAGAGCGAAACCCTGGTGCTATTTGGGACACGGTTCACAGGACACCTTCCCCAAGTTTCAACCAGATCGCTCAGTGCCAGGCTCTGCGGACCAGCTCGGTGGCCTGGGCACAGCCTCCATCTTAGGGCGGGAGGAAAGCAGTACTCTTCTGCTCCAGGCCACCTGGTGACAAAATTTCTCTAAACAGTCCCCAGTATCTGTGCTTTCGTCTAACAGCGTTCTGAGCCGTGCAGTACTGAACCCTCCCTGCCCACCCCCAAGTGATTTAGAATTCACCAAGAGTGGCCAGGAAATTGGGCCACCTAATGGAGCAATTTGAAAGCGATTCCCACGGGCAGCTTTTCTTCCTCAAAGACGCCGTTTGGGCCTGAAGCATTTATGCAGTGAGCTGCTTACATTAGGAAATACATAAAAAGGAAAATCGCATAAAAGCGAAATGTGGAATAACGATGAAGTCAAACAAAATGGAAGGTACATCAGGGACAAAGACTCATGAATTCTGAGCTCCAGAGCCCGAGGAGCCAGGCTGCAGGGCTGAAGGAGCCACCGTGCATACCGATGTCAGAGCCCACAGGACACACACTGAGCCCTCGGGACAAGAGGGGTTTGGAACTATGTACCCACGGGAACGTTCACGTACGTTAGAATTACTGACTTTAATTACAAAGGGGCTTGAAAAAACACCAATGCCTTTGAGATAAACTGAAACGCTTCCTACCCTCCTGAGAGGGGCACAGCACCAGAGATCTGAAGTCTCTGGCGAACATAGGCAAAGAGAAGAATTTACATTCGAGAATTGGTTAACTTCCCCACATGCAGATCTCTCCCTTTCAGGAACCTAAACAAGCTTCCGGGTTCCTTCTGCAGAAAGATGCTGCTGATTCCTCTTGCTGTGCTGCTGCCTCGCCGAAGCAGCCCCCCCAGAAGGTACCATAGTCCACTTGGAGGGGTACAAACAGCCCCGGGAAAGGGGAAAGGGAGAGGAGCATAAACAGCCCCACTGGGAACATCCTTTGACCCCCGAGGAAGACCGTGCAGGTGAAAGGCCGCCAGGACTGTACGTACTAAGGCAGAGCAGCTGGTATCTGGGGTGGGCTGCGAGAAACGCTTCGTCTGGTCTGTTTCGGGCTGGATCCTGATGTCCCCCAGCCTTCTTCCATTCGTTTCCGAAGGCCTTCCGGTAGTCGAGCTCAGCCCCGCGCCTTTCCTCTGGCAGAATCTGTGTCGGGGTGAGATAAAAACGAGCCTATCAAAGCATTTTTCTAGTAAGTCCTTTCCCCGCTGCCCACGCAGAGAATGGTCAAAGTGAGAGGGATCAGAAAGTACTTAATTATACTTGTCACCTTTCTTTTTTAACACTGACAGAACTCGGGTGTTTATTCAAAAAGAAAACGGAATTTCAGGTTGATTCTTTTCTTTGTGAAAGTAGTTTGCCCACAGCCAGTTGTGGCACTGTGCCGAGGGCCGAGGGCCACCTCCCGGAGGATGGCCTGGAGGTGCCCGCACCGGAGGAACTGACTCCAAGTGACGACCCGGCAAGGCGCTGCCTTCCCGGCCCTGTGGGGAAGAAGGGCTAAGGAGAGGAGAAATACACTTCGTGGTTTGTCTTCTCTCTGCCTACATTCCCCGCAAAACAACGCAGAGAGCGCCCCAGGGTTCCTCGTCCCTCCTGACAGTCATGAGTGAGGCCGGGCACCAACCTAAGCGTGACGCTCTCTCCTGGGGGTCAGGAAAGAGCCAGTGTCACTGAAATGCACACGGGTGCTTCGCCACTGGAAGGAAAGCTCCGTGTCACATCCTTCACGACAGTCAAGTATAATTTCTTTAGACATTCTGGATCATCTGTTTTCTTGCCTAAAAAAGAGCCAGTCGTGATACTGGCGCTCACCTTACACTTGTTCAGGGTCCTCAGCTGACCGATCTTGGCGATGATGAGCTGCCGCGTGGTCTGTGCTGCTTTGTCGCCTTCAGTCAGCGGGTTTCTGTTGCAGGACAAAGCGTGCAGGCTCCGTAACTTGTCTAGCTCGTTGATAAATGACCACTGAAACGCAGAAGGAAAGCAATGAAAAGCAACAGGCCTCAGGCCACTTCTCCATATTATCTGAACCAGCAACAGAAAAGCCAGGTCCCTGGTTCCGAGGCAGGGACCTGTGTCACGCACTGAGCATCCCACCCTCGGAAACCCCACACTCTTACTCCGTAACTGCCGTTTCAAATGACAGTCTGCTTAAGTGTGAATTAAACTGATTTCTTTCTTTTTTTTTTTTCTTTGAGTGAGTGCCGTGTCATCAGCCTAGCTCACAGCAACCTCAAACTCCTGGGCTCAAGCGATCCTCCTGCCTCAGCCTCCTCAGTAGCTGGGACTACAGGCATGCGCCACCATGCCCAGCTAACTTTTTATATATATATTTTAGTTGGCCAGATAATTTCTTTCTATCTCTAGTAGAGACGGGGTCTCGCTCTTGCTCAGGCTGGTCTCGAACTCCTGACCTCGAGCCATCCACCTGCCTCGGCCTCCCAGAGTGCTAGGATTACACAGGCATGAGCCACCGCGCCCAGCCACTGATTTCTTTCTTAATATTTTTTTACTTTATATATGGCATTTCATTCTGAGAAATAGAAGAACGAACGTCCAGACTCCACCATGAGAGCAGAAGTAAGCAATGATGTGCTCTGCACACTCTGAAGAAACTTACTTGTGATATCTGATTGTCATTTACTACAAGGTACTGCAAGTTTGGGAACATTGATGTTTTGCACCCTAGAAAAAGGAGAATGAAGTTACACCGTGTAAGTGAAACAGGTAAAGTATCAGGGCGGAGGAAACTTGACTAATCGTACATACCAATTCCAGCATCTGGAAAATGTATAGAAGAAATTCCAATGTCAGAGAGAATTAGTTGTTCTAATCTAAAATTAAAAATGTTAAATTCGATCACATAGAACAATATGAAATGCTATGGGCTATCAACCGGACTAGATTCATAAATGTTCTGCCTACA
This sequence comes from Lemur catta, assembly GCF_020740605.2. Lineage (NCBI taxonomy): Eukaryota > Metazoa > Chordata > Mammalia > Primates > Lemuridae > Lemur > Lemur catta. The sequence continues at coordinate 9,082,949 of NC_059152.1, read as the reverse complement.
CCCTGGGTTTCCATCCCATGTAAATTACTTAGAAACCATAAAGTCCAATTTAGGGCATGCAAAGTAGACTCTATGTTAATATATTGATGATTATTCCAATGATTCTGCAGTCATCTAATGGTGTCTGGGTAGGACACGCTAAATGGGTCTCAGGAAAGAGACACGGTCTTACTGCCCAAAGTCTAATAAATTGAGGTCTTTGGCATTATTAACCGGAGTCAAATTATCTAGTACATAGTCCCCATTGTACATGGTTCACACGTAAATTCTCTAAATGTGTTAAAATACAAATTCCCCAACATGGATCACTCTCTGTAAGAATTCCATCGTATTTCTATTGAGAAAGTATATGCAGCATATGAAAATTCATTCACTAAAAATCGACTAAGCACTATTGTGACAGGCACGTAGGAGCCAGTTACCTGGGCAGATACGCTATCAGAAACAGCTGACTTTCATCAATTAAGTGATTCGAAGAAAGGTCTAACAACTTGACAGTCTGTAGAACATCAGTTGGCCTATGTGGAAAATAAAATTTTTTTCAATGTGAATTAATCTCTTAATTATTTTCAAAGATACAGCCTTAAAATACCTGCATTTGGCATTACGGAAGGTTGGGAGTAAGAGGCAAGTGGATTATTATAAAAGGGCAACCGGAGGGATCCTTGTGATGGAAATGTTCCCGACTGTATCAGTGTCCTGCTCGTGCTACCATCCCATAGTTTTGCAACTTGTTACCAATGAGGGAAACTGGGTAATGGGTATGGTGATCTTTGTATATTACTTCCTGTAGCTGCATGGGAATCCACAATTATTTCAAAATAAAAAGTTTAATTTTAAAAATCTGCATTCACTTGTAATAATAAATGAAACCATTCTGTACAATAAGATCTTATTAATTTCAATCCTTTCACTGACAATCTGTTGTAAATTTTTCCATGCTTAAGTTTATTTTACACAGTAATTTAACAGAGGGAGATGAAGCAACAACATACTTATTTAGGGGAACAAGCTTTTACATATACTTTAGTAAACTGACCTTAAACAGTTAATGCTAATTAAAAATGCATTATTTAATCTTTATAGCACATCGTACAGAACTTCCATTCAGAAACAGCAAGTTAAATACATTTATGTAAAACTAATAAAATTCATGTCTTCACAAATATTTAAATCTGATGAGTTTCCCTCAATTAAAACCAATTAGTGAAGTTTTAGTTGACATTCTAATTTGTGAAGGCAATGAATAATAGGCATTTTTTTCCTAATTCTTATTTGCAAATCCTTCTAAAAATTAATGTGAGACATAATGAAGGCCACTTATTTATTCAGAACGACTCAGTGGTGACAGATGCATTTAAGTAAACCCTTGTACCTTTCTGAAATGACAATGTCATTAGACTCGAGGTACAGCTCCTCGAGGACAGGGCACGCAGAGGCACAGCGGAGCACCTGGAAGGGAAACTCGAGTCAGAGTGAAGCAGCCCCTACAGGTGGTTTCTCCCCGTATTCCTCACTACAGCCTCCCCATGGGAATTCAGTTCAGTGAGTAACTCGTGGACAGCTCATACAGACTGTATTTCAGGCCCAGAGTCGCGGTGAAGGGGTAAGAAATTAAAATGCTAAAGGGCCGCATTTTAGTGCCATAGGAGCACACATTCTTGGTACTTTGAGCCCATCAAGGTAGGTGTCAATGCGCGGTTTAGGTGAGGCAGTTCCAGAGTGGAACCGGAGATGCCGACTGAACACGTTCTTACCATTTGACAGGGTATGCTTAACCAAAGGAGGAAACTGATGTTACATATAATACCTTTCCTCAATGCTAAATGCCAATCTTGGCTTGTAAAGAATATGCTAATTAGACAAAATTTCTCAATTATTATTTAAGGGACAGGGTCCCACTGTCAGCCAAGGTGGGGTGCAGTGGCGTGATCATAGTTCACTGCACCCTCAAATTACTGGGCTCAAGTAATCCTCCCCCCTCAGCCTCTCGAGTAGCTGGGACTACAGGTGTGTGCCACATGCCTGGCTACTTTTTTTTTCATTTTTGTACAGATGGAGTCTAGCTATGTTGTCCAGGCTGGTCTCAAACTCCTGGGCTCAAGCGATCCTCCCACCTCAGCCTCCCAAAGTGCTAGGATTCCAGGTGTGAGCCACGATGCCCGGCCCACTGCCAGAATTTCTTCGTGCCCTAGTTTAAGGCTAAATCTATACCTGAGGAGGGAGTGCGCACTTCACCCGGAAAGAACCCCAGAAAAGATGCTCCAGGGCTATGGGCACGTTAAGGGCACAAGTTAAAGGGCACTGTCTGTCACTGAGCTGCCTCTGTGGCATTACGTGGATGAACATGGCTGGGGATGTGTTTCTACAAGCGTGGTTTGAAGATGGAATATTCTGGTGTGTGAAGTCAATAAACCCCTGACAGCAAACAGCAGTACCGGATACAAGTAGTGCTGTGCCGAGGACACACACGAGTCCACTTTGAGCCCAGCTGTGGGCAACAGCGGATTCTAGGAGCCAAACTTCACACAAGAGAACCTTTCTGCAGCTTGGAAACGTCCAGGAAAAACTCCAGGAAAACTCAGGGAGCTCTATAAGCAGCCAACACTACAGCTTTGAAAAGCTCAGCACATAGCTCCTGCACACCATGACGGAGTGCTACTGTACAGAAAGACACTAGAACAAACCAAAGTGAGCTGAGAGAGAGAATGCGGATTCCTAGATATTAAATTCTACTTAAACATAGTGATTTTTTAACTCCTTTCTATAAGGCAGTTTAAAAATCCTATTATGTGGATAACAGGATGATTAAAATGAAGCCACATTTGGACTTCAATTCCCTATTAAATCAAAAAATTTTAATCACTTATCATGGTGTGATAAACCAAAGAAATAGGATTACCTCAGCCCACGTTATTCCCGTCCGATTAAGGACTAAAACCTTCAGTGCGGAAAATGCTCCGGTTAGAGGTGAGGAACCAGAGGGACATCTGAGTTTATTTTCACTGTGTGGAAAAAGAAAATACAGTACAGGAGACCCAGCTTAAACACTGAAAGTGACAACCTGGGACTTAATTGAAATTCTATTAAAAACAAAGTGAGTCAAGACAACCTCATTTTTCATAGTTACAACATACAACTTCCTAGTAGCTGACACACAAGAGGATGTCACAGGGGTAGGGTGGCCGCGTGGGGCGGTGGGCTTCCGGCTTCACTGCGTGCGGCTCCGGGCATTGCAAAGTGAATCCTGTTCGCAAGAGTCCTGCTCATACGCGAGATCGGGGGCTGGAATTCTGCCTCTAAACGCAGCCTGCCCTGCGGCTAGGATGGCTGAAATACGTTACTGCCCTTTCAATTCCCTCTCAGTAGCCTGCTATCAGAAAGTACTTGATCTTGACAGTCACTTTGAAAGGAGATAACATTAAAAAGCATCAGCCCCTATTTCCAGAAGAGACACCACGGGTCAAATTACCCCCATTTGTTCTGTTAGGGAACACAACTAGTTTAGGCCTGACTACCGACTATATCGTACCTGCCTCGGCCAGGTACAACTCACCTGTGTGCGGAAAGTTGGTTCAAGTGTGAAAGGGAAAGCCTGGCTAAGCCCTTGGAAAGGTAGGTTCTGAGATTAAAACTAATCAAGTGTTTAGGGAGGCCTGGAAAACTGTGACATTAGTAAAATAGGTATATTAGTGAAAAATCCTTATCAAAACTGAAGTAAACAGTATCCCAATGAACTTATACCTAACGCAATTAAATGCTAGAAGCTTCCAAACAAACAGTTACTTTTCATATGAATAACATCATCTCTCCTCTCCTACTCCCCAACCAAACATCACCTCCCCAATGTTCCGTATTTTATGGTCAGGCTTACAAGAAATATGAAGCTCTTTCAGCTCAATGTCAACCTACCTCATCCCCCACCCAGTCAACAGCAAAACACGTTTCTTAGTAATGAATCACCTCATATGACCAATTCCAAGACTATAACAATCAATGTGCCCTTGAAGACTAAGTTAAATTTAGGTAAATTCAAGTAAGCCAAAATCTGCCTGAATTAAAATGTCTATCAGCTGGCCTCAATTCCGTTCATCTTCCCCTCCCCATTGCACAGAGACACCGTGAAGGAGCAAGGAGACGGCAGGAGTTCCACAGTGACAAGTAGCAACCAAGAGTTCGTACCTGAGATTAACATCTTCCAGGTGTCTGAGCTGATCCGCAATATGTATCACTTCATCCCACGATGACAACAGGTTTTTTGACAAATCTACCTTTCTAATATCTAAAAGCACAGGTTAAGAAACAGTAATTTCAAAAGATTCATAAAAGACATAAAAGTACTTACTCTTGATTCTGGAGCATGGGATCTTGAACTTTTGACTTTATACCCTCCTATTCTGCTGGAAATTTTGTCATGAGCGTGTAATATTTCTATCTTGTAAATTACCCAACTGCTCATTAAGAAACTAAAAAGTTCATTGTCATAAACTCAAAACTTGAGACAAACATCTACAATCAAATAAATAAGAACCAAATGTCCCAACACTAAACCATCTAGCACTATCCTACAAAGGGGGAGCAGGGGAAACGCAGTGATGGTAACTGATTTATTAAGCACCTAAGGTGTACCTGCAGGCCTTGCCCTCGGCACTGCTCGGCAGCTGCAAGCCTCGCCATGCTCATGACCTTCTCCTGACCTTCTCCTGTGGCGCACACTCGGCCTACAGGAATGCCCAAATAAGCAGCATCACCTCCAGGACAGAGAACAGGGGTTAGCTCAGACAAATGTTCACAAGTGCTAAGAATGATCCGGGGGTTCAGAGGGTCTCCCGGGGCCTGAAAGCAGTTATGACAAACGCCCCCCCCTCTGACAGAGGGGCTCAGCGAAGGGTAAACCAGCAGGATGGGAAAAGCAAAGGTCAGATCCCGGCTCGGGTACCCTAGCTGACGGGCAGGTGTGCCCTCTAGCAAGGAGCGAGGCACGTGGGCAGTGCCACTGGAAGGGACAAAGCTGAGCAAAGTCCCCACCAAGAGATGGAAGAGGAGCCTGGAGCAGGACTGGACCAGCTAAAGGAAGACCTTACTCTCTAATCTGAAATACTGGGAAATTATTCAGTTCACTCATCTAGTCCACGAGGAATCACTGAGGGCCAGGAGTATTGCAGGGAGTGAAGTCTCAATGGGGAAGAGACAATTTCGAAGCAAGAGCCTCCACAGGGTGTCAGAGACAGGCATGCTCAGAGCGACAGAGCAGGCACACAGGAAAGGGGGTGGGCATTTTACAGGGAAGACCACCTCCCCTAACAAGACGGCACCTGAGCAGAGGACGGAAGGAAATGAGGGAATGCCACTTGGGAAAGGGTCTCCCAGGCTGGGGATGGCAAAGAGCAAGGGCCTGGGGTGAGAACGGGTTCAGCCAACGACAGGGGTCACCAGCTCCAGGGGGCCTGGAGCAGGTGGGGTTGAGGTGCTGGATACAAGGTCACCAAGGCCACCGGGGGGCCAGGCCAGATCATAAAGGGCCTTGCAGGCCACTCTGCAGTCTTGGCCAGTCTCCGCCTGAAGTGGGAACTACTGGAGGGTTTGGAGCAGCAATGGGATCTGCCCTGGGGCTTTACAAGGTCACTGCTGCCGACTGAGCCACAGATTGCAGGGAAACAGAGGACAGGAAGTCTAGTCAGGACGTTCCGACCAGACTGGTGGCACTGAAGGGGACGGGAGATGTCAGACTGGGTATCCTAATCCAGAAGAGGAGCTGACACGATCTGCCAATGGATTTTGGTGTGGGATGTGAGAAAAAAGGAGCATTAAGGATAACTTCAAGGTTTGTGGCCTGTGCAGATGGAACTGTCATTTACTAAGAGGGGATGGCTACAGACGGGCAGGTTTGAGGGGCCCTGGTTTGGGACATGCTAGATTTGAGATGACCGCCAGCCGCCCGGACAGGGATATCAGATAAGCAGCCGGAGAGACAGGAGTGAATGGGGAGCGGCCGCGAGGCGGCCCAGCCACGCCCCAGAAGGCCTCCCTGGGAAGCCAGGGGTCAAAGGTCTGAGTCTTGGGTCACCCCCAACATTGCGTCCAGAGGAGGGTCCCGCAAAAGACACTGAGGAGGAGTGGCCAGTGAGGAGAGAAGAGCACCAAGGCTCAATAAAAATCACCACGACCACCGACCCCCGGACCCCGGTGCTGCTGCTGACCAGGCCCCGGCCCGAGGCCGGCTGCTGTCTCGTGCTCCTTCTCGCAGGAGAAAGAACTGAGGCACAGGGCCGGCAGATCACTGTAACCGTGTGCGAATTAACAAGTATGAATGTAAACACAACTCTGTCTTCATCCAAAACCCAGTTTATCACACCCCACGATGCAACAGGGAGTGGTCACACACGGATGAAACATGGAGAAAGAGCACTGCAGAGGACGGGTTGGAAAGGGAACAATCTGAGGCAGGAACAATGAGGAAGCTGTGCACGTAGGTCAGGACCCAGGAAGGGCGGGCATGCGGAGAAAGGGACGGCTCCAGACCCAGCCAACTCTGGCCTGCATCAGTATCCGGCCAGTTTGTCCCAGCCCAAAAGCTAAGAGTGGCTTTTACATTTCAAATGGTAATGTCCTCGATGTTGCCTGTGGGCCCATAGGCCTAAAGTATTCACTATCCGGCCTTGGGGGGGGTGGGGGGACACTGTCTCACTCTGCCACCCAGGCTGGAGTGCAGTGGCGCCATCATAGCTCACTGCAGCCTCCAACTCCTGGGTGCCAGTGATCCTCTCACCTCGGCCTCCCAAAGTGCTGGATTACATGTACGAGCCACTGTGCCCAGCCTATAATTTGACCCTGTAAGGAAAAGCTTGCTGACCCCTGACCTAAGACTTTAGAAGAATGTGGGGTGCAGGTGGTGTAGAAAATAATGCCTTGCGTTCCAACTGAGCGAACGACCTCACAGAGCGAGGAGATCAATCCAAAGGAAGATGCCCGGATTAAACACACGAGGCAACATGTCAGCTTCTGGCAGGAATTCAATCCGGAGCTGCAAGACATTCATCACTGTATCTGCAAATACCAAGCGCGACTTGATTATCTCACAAAACCTCATTTCTTCCTGTCTCGGGGGACGTTTTTCTCCAGGAAAGAGCAATATAAACAAGCAATATGCTGATTTTCCGGTACACAGCTGACAACTCCGATCCACCAAACCACCTGCATTCCCAAACCCATCTCCTGAGCAGGTCTTTTCCTGGTCAGGAACCCCCAATTACCGATCTCCTGAGATCACTTAGACGCAAGCCAGGCAGCACACACATGCTCCAGACAGTTCTGCGGCCGTCTGCTCCTTACCAAACTCTTCTCTGCAGCCACTGCGATCCCATCCCCCGCCCCCCTGCCTCCCCTGGGGAAACGGCCACACTGTGCGGCCCACTGGTGCCAGCAGAGGGGCTGCAGAGGCGACCAGCTCAGACTGCAGCTGCCCTGGGTCCCAACAGACCCCCAAGGGGCTATCTCAGGTACCCCAGGTGGGGAAGCTCTGCTCTAACTGCCGTCACCACACTGTCAGAACATTTCACTAACTACCGATAACCTCATCTGGCATCTCTTGACTCAGATAAAATCAGTCATAAACTGCCATCTTTTGCACAAATTACTATGCAGAGATCAGGCTGCCGAGGCGCTGGGCATTCCGTCCGCACTCCAGGCAGGAAGGAAGGTGAAGGCAACGGGCATAGGCCAGCCAGGCAGGACCAAGAAGCCCCATCTAGAGACCCCACCTCACATCGCCTTGGCTGCTGGCACCGTGCAAGCAAAGGGGTCCGGGAAGGTAAGTGATTTATGTGGGCAGCGGCTGCCCCAAGCAAAACTGAATTGCTATTAGGAAGAAAGTCAGAGAGAATGGGCACTGGGCAGGCAACTTGAGGTGTGGGGGGCACAAGTGTCACATCCAAAGTCAGATTCCAGTAACAAGCTATTCGTGAAAGGATACTAGGACACGCCTTGGCAATTCCTCCTTTTTCACCAGCACAACTGACTGCACAGTTCCTCAGAGAAATGTCTTGCAACTTGCTCAGCTGACTGCGTGAGAAACAGAGTTCACACGGACACATAAACACGCATGCTACCCAGTGGCCCTTTAAACAATTAAACAGCATTTCAGACATACAAAAATGTACCAAAAGTAATATACAAATACTAGTAATTCAGCGCCCGAATTAAGAAATAAAGCATTACAAAAAAAAAGAAAAAGAAAAAAGAAAACATTGCAGACATTACAAATGCAACTGAGGTCCTCTGGGTCCCTCAGCATGACACAGTCCTGTCCTCCCCCATGCCCCCGGGCAACCTACACTACATTTGGGGTGTATTTAATCTTAAACATTTCTTAATACTCTTACTATATATTCCCATATCCCTAAGCAATTAGGGCATTTTTGCATATTATGAAGTTTGATAGAAACGGTAGTCTACTATATAGAGCCTCTTTGCAACTTACTTTTTCCTCAACAGTATATTGTTCAGCAGTGAGAGTCAGCCATATTGACACATGGAGCTCCAGGTATACTACATATACCTTATAGTTTTTCACTATATGAATAGACGACAATTTATTTACTCTTCTGTTGACATTCAGACTGTTTACAATCATATTGAAGTAAACACTATTGAATACTTCCTGCATGTCACGGTCCCTAGAGATACATGCTAGACAGTGTGCATAGCTTCAGCTTTACTATTCTCAGGAACCATTTTTTAAGTATAGAAAATCTGTATTTTCTATTCATTAAAAGAATCCACATATTATAATGTCTAAGAACAGAATCTGGAACCTGACTCCCTGGGTTCAAATCTCAATTCCATCATCTCCTTCGGCTTTGGGCAAGTTAATTAACATCTCTGTGCCTCAGACTTCACATCTTTAAAATGCTGTGGGGTACACACACAAGCTCACAGCAGCATTATTGACAACTGTCAAAGGTACAAACAACCCAAGTGTCCACGGGCAAATGAATGGATAAACCAAATGTGGTATGTACATACAGTGATATATTGCTCAACCTTAAAAAGGAAGGAAATTCTGACACACGCTACAACGTGGATGAACCTTGAGGATATTATGCTAAATGAAATAATTTCATCTCCTGTTCCACGTTGATTTTCAAGAGACACTTGCTTTAAAAAAAAAAAAACAAACCCACATATTTTCTTTATTAATGTATAATAGATGTACACAAATACTTATTATAGCAATTGCCCAAAACCCAGCTTTGCAGGAATATGACATCATTGAAAGGAATTGTAGGAATCTCATGAAACTGTGAACTACCTCAAACTAGTAGTTTGCACTGTGTCTGACAGATGTCGCTATTTCCCTCTAAAATGTAAAACATCCTTCCCTGCCAGCACAACTTGGCACAAGGCTTGGGGACCCGAGTCTCAATACACGCATCATTCCAGAGCCAAAACCATCTCCAAGAGAAATGACACATAATGGTTTTTATTTGCTTTGGATTCCTTTATTGTGTAAGTCTTTTCTTAGCGGCACAAACTCAAAGCCAGTCAGCTGGGTACTATTAAGGCTATAAGACAATGGCTGAAAGTAGAAGCTTCAATTCCTAACAATGACAGCTACCACTAATTGCAGAATCTCATTTGTTATTTGCAACTGCGCTAACATCTTGAGCATTATTTTGTAAATGAGGAAACTGAAGCTTAGAAATGATAAGTAACTACCTCTAACTAGTCAAAGGCAGAAGTGGCTTAGCTTGCATCGGAACTGGGCCTCACTCCAACACTTGGTGCCAAGCCGCCTCAATTTCTTAATTTACTAAATTAATCTCTGGCCAACATAAGAGATTGCTACAGAATCTCAACAATTTTATCCTTTCAGTCAAGAAAGGCACTAGTAAATTATTAAATGCAATAATACTCAAGTAGTAGGGTCAGTCACCAGGAAAATTCATGAGCTATGTAGTCATTTATAAACTAGTGGAAGAAAGTCTGTTTACAATTTGTTAATAGTCTCAGAGCTCATAATATTCTTGGAAAGAGATTAACCAATAAGAAAAAAAGTGACTCTTTGGGGTAAAAGATATTTAAATATTTATTTTTTATTTTTTTTTGAGACAGGACCTCACCCTGTTACTGGAGCTAGAATGCAGTGGCATCATTATAGCTCACTGCAACCTCAAACTCCTGGGCTCAACGGATCCTCCTGTCTCAGCCTCCTGAGTAGCTGGGACCACAGGCATGTGCCACCACCCCCAGCTAATTTTTCTGTTTTGTAGATACAAAGGGTCTCGCTATGTTGCTCATGCTGGTCTTGAACTCCTGGCCTCAAACAATCCTGGCTCGGCCTCCTATAAGTGCTAGGGTCATAGACATGAGCCACTGTGTCTGGCCAATATTTGTATTTTAAATGGAAAAAATAAAGCAAAGAACTCAAACCCTATGAAGCATATGGTTCTTTAAATCCAAGTAAATAAGTAGGATAAAACAGCAAAAAAAGGTTCATGATAGTTATCTCTAGGCAGAGGCATTACTTGTGACTTTCTTTTCTTAAATTTGTATTTTCTAAATTCTCAACAGTGAATGTATATTGTTTTATAATTTAAAAAACAGTCAAGTTGCTCCTTTTTTCTGAAATCTTGATTTATTCTGAGTTTTTTTTTTAACGAGGGCCATCTATGCTCAAGAGTAGAGGTGTGAGAAATGTATTTATTCCTCAACACTGTCCCAAGTGCACTTTAATTTTGTATTATGTTAAATCTTAATAACTACAGTAATAAAAGGTGGGAAAGAAATTTACTTTGGACAGAACTACACCTTAATTCTTTCACTTTGGCGACTGAAAGTAAAAACTGCAGGCCTGTGCCAAGTGGTCACAAGTCTACTCTCCCCAGTAGCCACGACGGGGCCACTCCTTGGATGCCTGGCCCAGGTCAAACTCCACAGCACTAACCATCACTACAGCTGAGTGACCCGGCAGGTTCTCGTGCAGCTATGACTGGTTTTGTATAAATATCAGCTTCCACTCTCTCTGATGCAAGCAGTTCACTGGGACGAGTAGTGAGTCACTGCACAGCGTTTCAGAGAAAACAGATGCTCTGGTACAGCAGTTTTAAAATGTATTATTTAGAGCCCCTCAGACTGGGGCCCTTTTTATAAGCAAACTCCTGGAGCCCATATCCCAAAATTCTGATTCAGCAGGTCTGGGATGTGACGCAGGATTTTGCATTTTCAAAGCTCCCCAGGTGACAAAGATGTGCGGCCAGAGGTGGGAACTACCCCTCCTGCACGGTGGCAGCACTGTCCATGGCACAGGTGACAATTTGGACATCTTTTCCACTAACTTATCATCCAACTGGAAATATCGTGAAATGGAAAAGGACCGAAATGTTACTTAGTAATTAATCAACACAAGATAATACTGTGTAAATATTAATAATGGGCAAATCGATGTTTCAATTACAATCTAGAAAAATCCACTATTCCTGTGCTAAAATAAGAATTTTAATCTCCCTGAATCCTCAATCCTTGGATTCCTCAGATTTCAATTCACTGTCTGCAGAGACAGGACAATCTTGACGAAGCCTTAAAAGGCAGCTCTACCACTGTCAAGTCCGCTTACCTTTGCTGTTTTACAACAGAGTCAAAGCCGACAGTTTCCACAGGTCTACTTCCGATGATAACGACTTGCTCTTTTCCATCTTCCTCTGGTCCATCTTCTAACACATAGCGGTTCTTAACTGCAGTAAGAAAGTCTATTCCAAAATTTACCTTGTTAGGACGAATAAAGGATCCTCCTGTTGGGTGCCTGGAAAAGCAGAAAAATGAAACACAGAAAATACTATCCGTCAAGAAGGGTCAAGGTGCGGTGTTCTGAAGGTTTTCAAAAATTTCTATGTACTGAAAAATCAAAATCAGCATAAGAGAACATAATGTGTTAAAGATAAATATATAATCAATATGATGGATCATAAAGGGCTCTGAGCTTATGCATGTAAAATCTCTACAGATAAATACACAAGAAATATGGAGCAGATAATTCACATTAGAGAAAACAAAAGTATTAAATCCATGGGGGAAAGTTCTATCTTGCTAATGATTAAGAAATACAAATTCAAATAATTAAACTATTTTCAATAAAACTGGCAAAAAATACAGAAAAAACATAAAACTCAAAGACTGCAAGGTTTGGTTTGCCTATGCTTGTATAACCATACTCCTGGGAATCTGTCAGCAGGCAATAATTTAAAAACAAAAACAAAATTGCATTTACAAAGATTTTGTCTAATAGCATTTATTTGTAATTGAGGAACTCTGGAAACCATAAAAATGCCCAGCTGGATAGGAACTATTAAGTAATCCAGATAGATGTGGTCATTTAAAAATTCTATCTGTGACACTTTTTAAAATTACTTGCAAAATAATGCTGAGATTTACAAAAATTGAGCACAGATTGTACCTGACACAGCAAGAGAGGAACCATATATCTACATATGGACAAAGATTGGATAAGGACACAAAGAAATGAAAACATTTGTTGGTGAGAGGATTATATTCAAAATCTTTTAAATGGTGACAAACTTAAATACACTTTAAAAGCTTAAATATGGGATAAAAGAGAGCATGTGGGAAGAAGTCCATGAAACTATAGAATACAATTCATGTTCGGTTTCATGGCAATTTTTAGTAATAATCTCTAGCAGGATTTAATAGAAATATTAATTATATTGCTCTAGGTAATGACCCCTCTGTCAGGCTTTCTAAGAGACTCAAAATAGATTCTTTAAACTCATTAAACTCCAGCATTCCTTATATCATCGCAATCATTATCTTCAGGAAAATCTAATTATGCCTTATAAAACAGTTGTAAATGTTATTATAATTTGATCACTTTAGAAAATAAACAATGAATTATTTGAAATTGCATTATAAACACTATTTCAGCTTAAACCATTAACTCTAAAAGAAATTAGACCTTCGTAGAAGTCACCATAATTAAAAAGGATGAAAAATAATATTTATGAAATATTGTCAATGTAAACATATATACATTTTTTTCTAGGAACGGAGTTCATAGCGATTACCAGACTATAAAAGGGACTTGTGATCCCCAAAAGTGAGGACCGATGCCCCAGGTGGGAGGAAGTGGCTAGGAGGTAGTTAGAAACTCAGAGTGTGGTGTCCTGGAAGCCGATGAAAAAGGTGAACAACGGTGCCCAATGCCACGACCAGGCAAGGTAAGGTGACAGCTGAGGCCTGGCCACCGAGTCCAGCAACATGAAGGTAACACCCTTCCGAAGAGCGGTCTGGGTGCAGCAACGGGGCAAAAGCCCGACGGGGTGAGTCCCAGAGAAGAAGAGGACAGTGAGCACGGCCTACTCTCGTCCCCAGGATTTTTACTCAAAAGGGAAGAAGAGAACAGGCACAAGAGTGCAAGGGGTACACAGGTAAAAAGAGGGAGGTTTTTTAAGACGGGAGAAAATATCTAACATCTCTGTTGATGAAATTAATCCAGTGGAATGGGGGAAACTGATGATGCAAGAAATTAAACTCTGTGTTGCAGCAAAATCAAGCTCTGAGTTTGCACGGTCTGCTGTGATATCAGAGGAAAACTGACTCTCAGAAGCTGTTAAGAAAATATGCTATTATAACCCTAACAAAGGCTCATAGTGAAAAGAAAACAATTGTGTTTTAACAAAAACTATTACAGGTGTATCATTCAGCTAAAGAGACTAAATATAGCCAGCACCATTTTTAAGAGGTCAAAAGGATGTCCCTAAGAGACTACCTAGTCCAGAGCTCCTCAAACTTAACCTGAAATGAAGACAGTCACCTGGAAAGCTAACCAGAAGCTACTTCAGAGATCAGGGCTGTGCTGGGGCCCAGGAATCTGTTTGTTTAAAAGAAAGATCCAGAGGATTCTGATGCAGGTGTGCCTTGAACCACTCTTGAAGAAACTCTGATCTAACCCAACCCCATTTCCGTTGGGGATACTGAGGTCTACTGTTACAGAGGTAGCATCGCCAAGACCTAAGATCTTGGGTTTCTGACACTAGCACACTGTTCTTCCCCACATTTCTGTCTGGGCTTATAGACACAAATCAGTGGTTTGTTTTTGTAAATTAGACAAAGCCCTAGTTAACATATATGTTCCTAAAACTGGGGGTAAGGCTGGGGGCCAGAAATGGGGGCAGCACAAGCTTTGGAGTTAGACAAATCTGAGTTCAATTCCTGGCTCCATTACTTACTAGCTGTGTGACCTCAGGCAACTGAATTTCCACCTGTCAGCCTAAGTTTTCTCATCTATAAAGCCCTATTCACATGAGGTTACTTATAAGGATTAAATAAACCATCTACTTTATTGCCTGGCATATGTGCTATCCGTCCTTCATATACGTTTATTGTACCTAAAATACTATTAAAAGTAAACTCACATATTTTGAAACACTGGGATAACCTAGAGGCCATACTCTCTAAACTTAACCAACAGCTCCCAAACTTGTTCAGACGGGGTCCTGAGTATCTACACCATCGATGATGACATAATTTGATCATATGAACTATATATAATTTTGCTAGTAGAAAATGCAGTTATAAATATAAGCACAATAAAGTCATATACAATTTCAGGCATAAAGTTATCTATTTCAGTCATCTACTGCTGCATAAAAACTCCACAAAGCACAGTGGCTTAGAAAAATGACTTGATATTTTTTACATTTCTGCAGGTTAGCTTGGTTCAGCTGAGTTGTTATTCCATTTCCACAGTGTCAGCTGGGGTCACGGTGTGACTGCATTCAGCTGGGAGCTGGCTGAGGCGGAACCACTCATGATGGCTACACTCAGACTACTGGCACTTCGGCTGGGGTGGCTGGAATGGTTGGGGGCTGGCGGGGCCCCTCTTCCCAATAGGGCACTTGGACTTCTCGTGTGGTAACCGGCTTCCAAGACAGTGAAAACAGAAACTACAAGGCCTGGTAAAGGCTAGTCCCAGAACTGACACATCACTGCTGTCATTTGTCAGAGCAGCCATGGGCCAG
This sequence comes from Lemur catta, assembly GCF_020740605.2. Classification (NCBI taxonomy): domain Eukaryota; kingdom Metazoa; phylum Chordata; class Mammalia; order Primates; family Lemuridae; genus Lemur; species Lemur catta. Next base: position 9,067,917 of record NC_059152.1, on the reverse strand, counting down.
CTTCGATTCAAGGGAAGGGAAGACAGAGTCCACCTTTTCATGGGAGAAGCACCAAGCATGAGTAAGGACGGAAGGCATTATTGGCAGCCATCTTTGGTGACAACCTACCATGCTTACCCTTCCCCCCCAAAAGGCTGCCACATTGGGCAAGCTCAGATGTGTCCTTCAAACCATCTAGGCCCAGCAGTTTGGGGGAGGGTGAAGACCTCCCCTGCCAAATGCTGACTGTGGGCTCAAAGGACATAGTATGACCCAGCCTTGGTGAATAAACACCAAGATCTCAGCATCCCCCACCCTGGAACTTGCCGTCCGGATTCACATAGGCCAAATCTACACAAACAGCAACAACCAAATCTGAACGGCTTCGAATCACAGATTTAAAAATGGCGGGGGGAGGAGGAAAAAAAAGAAAGAAAGATTTTAAAATGTGTGAGCAAAAACTTCAAGACATCCAGTATCATTAACTTATGAATTTTTCATCTTTTAAGCTTTCTTACACAAGTAAAAAATACATTAACACCCATGTTTTGAATGTTCTACTGGAGCAGCAGCACCTATTGAGAAAATACTGTTATAACTCAACATTGAGGGCTTCCCATGTGACAAGAATGGTTCAAGGTGCTTTTATATTACAAATATCTCTAGTTTACCAGGATCCTACGGGGCTCTTGTGTTTCCTGGAAAGAGCAGAAACGCAGGCCCGCTCTGTGCCTCAGAGCAAGGGGACTGCTAAGAGGCAGCAGGCTGGGTTTCAGAGCCACACTGAGCGCCTGCCACGTGCTTCTTGTTCTTGCTCTTTTTGAACAGGAATGTCCACTGCAGTTATGCTGACCCATTGCCTCACTGTATGTAGGGCATGAGGAGTACACATAACGTCACGGATCTCGGGATTGAGGTGCTCCTCTCTATCAAGTGCACCAGGATACCTGTACCAAGGAGCCTCATCTGCATCTAGAACTAATTTAGATGACAGTCCCCTGGACTTTGAGCCAATGTGAAAGGAGGTAAGCCTTTGGAAGGAGGAGTGAGTGAATTTTGCATGGGGAAGAAATGTGAATTGTTGTGACCAGAAGGTGAACTGTGGTAGGTTATTTCCTCATGTGCTTCCCAGCCCACATGCCCTTTGGCAATATGATTTTGCCACTTGTTCCCTTCACCAGAGTCTATTTCCCCTCCTTTTGAATCTGGACTCACCCAGTGACTTGCTTTTACCAAGAGGAAGGACTAAGCCTCCAGAGACCTTGCAGTTTCCATTTTTACCCTCTTGGAAGCCAGACACGTGTAGAGAAGCTCAGGGGAGACTGTGATGAAAGGCCATGGGGAGAGAGAGACTGACCCCATTTAGAGAAGACCCAAGGTCCTACCAGTCAACACCCAGTAGTACCATGTCCCCAATAGTGTAAGGCCATCTTGGATCCTCCAGCCCAACATCACTTGGAACAGTGACAACTGTCTCCACTAAGCCCTGCTCAAATCTGAGACACAGAATCATAAGCCATGAAACAGCAATTTTAAGCCACCAAGCTTTGGGGTAGTTTGTAATGCAGCAATAGCTAACTGAAACAGATGGGGGAGAGGTGGATTGCTATTTTCACTAACCTCTAATCAAAATCCCATATTCCCTTTAACCACAAATTCAGGCAACAAACCAGAGCAGTATTCGTGGCATTTTGTCACCAATGGAAATCACAGAGATTTGTGTATCACGTTATACTTGTTGAAGATATAAAAAAACAAAAATCACTTATTCTTATCACTGCTTCAAAATTTAGTAGCCATTAGACCCAGTGGTAGATCTTACTATTTAATGATATCTAATTAAGATATACGTAGCTATTAATTTTTTTAGAATATTTTGATTGCTATATTTCAACGTTACTGATTTCCTTTGTAATACATTTTATTTGCTGCTTTAAAAAATATTACTTTATGCCTGCCAAAAACATCCATAGCATAAAAAAAAAAAACCAGTCCCTAGAGGATATTCTGCAAAGAACTGGAATCTGAGGTGGGTCTTAGAAGATGAGTAGGAGTTTGGTAAAAAAGATGGTGGTTCTTTCCTACAGGTATCAAACAGGATGCTACATGTAAATACCTACAAAAACAAACAAAAAAAATAGTATAGTAAGAGGAGTACTATTGAAAATACAACATATGTAAAAACCATAACATTGTCCATAAAATATTATGGTTTAAACAGAGGTGTTTTCTCTGAAGGAAATTACAAATATCACTTCTAGGTTACCTCTTTTAATTTTCTATTATGACAACATAAAAATAGATTTTATTTACTGACAATTAAATGTTATTAATGTTAAATACTTGACATACAAGACAGTGAAATAAATCTAAGGTGTTGGAAAAATTAATTCTAGACAATTTAGAATGTTACTTTATATACCTTAATCCACATACATGTGTACAAATGAATGAGTTTTGCATCTAATAAACTATTCTGTTTTTAGAATCTCACATTAATGAAATAGGTTTTGGTTTATGAAACAGTGAGATCTGAAATTATAGTGAAATTAAAATTCATAGTGAAATGAAAGTATGAAATAGTATTGGTTTTCCTTAGAGGGGTACCATGAAGGGAAGGGTGGAACTAGAAATGGGAAAATTTATTTTTCAAATATGTGATTTAAATGAAAAAATAAGTATGAGAGCCTCAACTAGTACATTTATAATGATGACAAATGAGAAAATAACAATACAAAACACAATTACCATGGTTTGCATTTTGTCCTAAATTTACTTTTTAAAACAGTGGTAATGAACAGGAAGAGATCTTTACTACTGTTGAGTTTAGGTGCAGATAAAAAGAAAGTTAGGAATCGTGTTCATTCAGATACTTGCAAAGTGGATGCCATGCCCTTTACAGATCAAAGGCTAACACGAGGCCAGGTGCAGTGCCTCATGCCTGTAATCCCAGCACTTTAGGAGGCCAACACAGGAGGATCACTGGAGGCCAGGAGTTCAAGACCAGCCTAAGCAATATAATGAGAGCCATCTCTACAAAAAATAGAAAAAATTAGCCACATGTGGTGACGCACCTCTACACCCAGCTGCTCAGGAGGTTTGAGGCAAGACAATCACTTGAGCCTGTGAGTTTCAGGTTGCAGTGAGCTATGACTATGCCACTGGACTCTAGCCCAGGCAACAGAGCAAGACCCTGTCTCAAAATAAAACAAGCAAAAAGCTAACACTAACAATCTTTTCTGGAACACTCCTAGCAGGTTTCTCAGAAAAAATAAAACAGCTTCAGCAAATAACGAAAAATGCTAGCTGAATGGATGCCCATCAATAACAGCAAATCTACAAAAAATAAACTTTCATAATTTACGTAGAATCCACTGAGATTCTAGATTAAGAGGTTGCAAACAGGCTGGGAGTGGGAGGCTGAGGTGGGAGGATTGCTTGAGGTTAGGAGTTCAAGACCAGCCTAGGCAATATAGCAAAAGCCCGGTCTCTACAGAAAATTAGCTGTGTGTGGTGATGCACACCTGTAGTTCCAGCTTCTCTGGAGACTGATGCAGGAGGATCCCTTGAGCCCAAGAGTTAGAGCCTGTAGTGAGCTTTGATTGCACCACTGCACTTCAACCTGGGTGACAGAATAAGACCCTATCTCTTAAAAATAAAAAAATTAAAAAAAGAGGTTGCTTCCAAACACTGAAATTCGGAACCCTGTCTAGAGAGAAAAACATTGGTGCGGATGGGAACACAGGGACGAGAGTTCAAAAATGTTTCTTTTAGAAGCATTTGGCTTGTTCAAGTTCCTTCCTTCTGCCCACTAATTACAGATGTTGCTAGCAAAATCAACATCCCGACCAAGGCCCTTGTGGGAAACAGAAGATGCTTGTGAGGCCTAGTTATCAAGATTCAATCTGCCCTATATCCCCAGGAGAACCAGATAAAATTCAGGATGCCCAGTTAAATTTGAATTTTAGATAAACAGCAAATCATTTTTTAATATAAGTATGTCAGATGCATGTCCCATACTTATACTAAGAAATGACTGGCTGTTTATTTTAAATCCAAATTCCACTGTGCATGTAGTATTTTTGTTTGCTAAATCTGGTAACACTATTCAAAGGTAAAGGGTCCCCAACAGATTCCTAAACTCCCACAGTAAGCCTCTTTCTTGTTGGGGCTTTGGATGCAGGATGCTAGAAAAGGCTAGGTATCTGGGAAGTTTCTAATAAATGTTGTTGATCTTGATACCGTTTGTTTCAGTAATGTTTAGACTCTTTTCGGCAAGCTTGCATAACTAATCATTCATCATGAAAGGAGAAATCTTAGCTTTCCTGTAACATTCATAGGAAATATCTAGAGAGCTGACCTAGTGAAGTTGTTTTCCCATGAGAAAAATGGTGCAGTAGGTAAGTATTTTGTTGTAGACTGCTTTTGAGTGACAGAATTAGATTTTGCCCTGATTCAAGAGATACTTCCAAAAACGAAACATATCACCTTTTTCAGCAGAGGTACCCCGCCTACATACTATCATTACATTTAATGATTAAACAAAACAAAACAAAAACCTCTCCTAACACTCTATACCATACCAGCACAATATTTTATATGGATGCATTAATGCTCACACAAGAACCTCAGAACACTTTACAACAACCTTCAGACACACGAAAGATGAATGAATCAAGGGCTTTATTTCTTCAATTCTCGAGTAGCCATTTTCTAAGTTGCCCAGTATCATGAACAAAGTCTGGAACAGTATGTCCTCTCTGATGCCAAGTATTAAAGTTAGATTCCACTCACTAGTGCAGAAGAAAAGTCACATTTTAAAATTTCTCACCAGAAAAGAAAAATCTCTTCATTGCTTGGAAACAGAACCATTGAGATAAAAGCTGAGTGGCAGAACACTGACCCACCTAATTCCGTTCAGAGCATACTCCGTAGTTTGGGTTCAAAGACAAAAACTAGAAATCACTCTGCTGTCCAGGGACAAGGTAGAGAGGACTTCAAGGTTAATTACCGTATTTGAACCCCACAACTCCCCAAAAGACAAGAGGTACAGAACAGAAGCACCTGGGAAAGACACACACAACTGGTTCACAGCCATAAATTTTGGATAAACCTGTTGTGAATGTTGATGATACAAACTGTGTCATTCTTGTTGTACCCAACTAAATCAGAGGCGAGGGCCCATCGTAAAGCACTCGGGGCACATAACATTGCTCCAAGAATTACATTTTGCACAAGCATGACTGCTGAAACTGCCTGTTGTAGCCTGAAACCAATTTTATCTAATAGCTGCTAAACAACCTGCCGTGACTCTAAGACTAGTTTTACCCACTGCTACCACTCACCAATCAGAATTGGCCAGCTCCCCAAAATCTTACTAGTGCCAGTGTACTTTTTTCAAAACAGTATCTACTATTTCTCCTTTTTGTACAACCTACAACCTTCTCTTTGCTCTTCGGACACACTGAAGACCACCTGGCTCTGTGTGCATGACCCAAATTGCAGTTCTTGCTTCCCAAATAAAATGTTAATTTTAGAGATTTGTCTCTCTATTTTGACTTTGACACTGTAAAACACTATTAATTGATAATGTTACAAACATTAATTATGGATATAATGCCTCAGGGGATTACTATATTTACCTCAGGTTATATATAAAAGATCAGATAGAAAATAGAGTGACATGAAACCATCAAAACTCATGTTTACAGGGGCCATCAAAGTGGTCCAGTCCACCCCCTAATCCTCTTCTCAGTGTTGCACCAACTAGTCAAGAAAAAAAAAAAAACTACCCTATTTTTAGAGACCTACAATGAAGCCCACAGCCTGGACTTGTCTCAACTCCGGTTTTTCATGCTGCACTCATAACCATCACTTTATTTGGTCCTCAGTGAAAGATATGACTAATGCCTGCTATGACCACTTCAACCAGTCAGGAGTTAGGAACACTGATGAAATATGGAAACACTGCAAGTAAACTATAAAACCGTTTATTCCCTATATTCCCTAACAAACCCATCCTATATTCTACTTTAAAATCACTGTTAAAGCAGAGGTTAGACCGTTGCAAATGTTATTCTGTTCTGTGCCAGAGTTTCATGAAATCACTGGAAGCTGCACTGGTTGGGAGGAAAGTACACTAGGATGAGCCTTGAAAACTACGTTGTCTATTCCAAAGTTGTGTCCTAGAGAGGTAGAACCTAACCCTGAGCAGCAGAATACCATTGCTACCAACCTGAGACTCTGGGAGATTCAAGAAGCTGACCTCAGGCCAGAACGGTGGCTCGTGCCTATAATCCTAGCACTTTAGGAGGCTGAGGCAGGAGGGCTGCTTGAGGCCAGGAGTTCGAGATCAGCCTGAGCAACATAGTGAGATCCTGTCATTATAAAAAATATAAAAATTAGCTACACGTGGTGGCACACACCTGAGTCCAGCTACTTAGGAGGCTAAGACAGGAGGATTGCTTGAGCCCAGGAGTTTGAGGTTGCAGTGAGCTATGATGATGCCACTACTCTCTAGCCCAGCAACAGAGTGAGACCCTGTCTCAAAAAAAATAAAATAAAATAAAGAAGAAGCTGAGCTCACCATACATCCCACTCAATAATTCCTGGTATCCTTTGCATAACATAGAGAAAAATAACTTTTTAAAGATTTATATGTCAAAGTGCATAACTACATTGTTATATGCCTAATACATTTGATATTAAGACATACTTCTGAAGAGATGGGGATGCTAGTTCTGCTTTGACAACTTTTGATTCATATTTTGCTTATTTAAAACAGGTACACCACCATTTTCCCACCTAACTATTTCACAAACATATTTATAAGAAAATGTATGATCTGACAACTTTAAGCTGCCCTGGCTTCATTAAAATAGCATCTAAACATTTTATAATGTTTAGTGTGGTAAAATACATTTCCAGACTGATATTACCTTGTTATTATCACATTTCAAGTAAAATCTGAAATATAAAAGATTTCAAGGGATTTCTTAAAAGGGAATAAGTGTATACAACTTAGTAGCAAGATATCTGAACTAGCTTAATGACAAATACCTGTAGTGTCATCTGCTTTGTCTGATTTTGTAATTCTAAGCTATACTGGTACAGTCTTTGTTGGTTCAAGTCATGTTCTAGTTAATGGCAATGTAAGCATTAACAACTATAATGGACAGGTTAAATTCTTGAAGTCTAGACCAGTGGTTCTCCACCACCTGAGACCGAAGGATATCTTTTGTACTACCCATAAATATCCTGAAATAGAATTCATAGATAATATTACCTACCCATATAATTTTTTAAAGTCAACAAAACACCCATGCAATAAAACAAAAGTAATTTATAATAATATAATATGTTATTTCAGGATGTAAATGTTTAGGCATGACTACACTACAAGATATAAACTAAGGAGTTACTCCAGGGGTAAGAATTCAAATATAGTCATGTACTGCATAATGTATAAAGAAAAAATATGTTTGTACACCTGTACAATATGCTTGTGTTCTAAGCTGTTACTACAAAAAAGTCAAAAAGTTAAAAAAAATTAAAAAGTTTATAAAGTAAAAAAAGTGACAGTAAGCTAAGGTTTATTACTGAATAAAGAAAAATATTTTTTGTAAATGTAGGGTTGCCTAAGTGTACAGTGTTTATAAGGTCTACAGTAACGTAATGTCCTACGCCTTTCACAGTCCCTCGCCACTCACTCACTGACTCACTCACAACTAGCTCAATGAATGGCAAATGCCCCACAGGGGTGTACCATTTTTTATTAATATTTTTATATCATATTTTTCCTGTATCTTTTCTATATTTAGTTATGGTTAGATACACAAATACTTACTATTGTGTTATAGCCGCCTACAGTATTCAGTACAGTAACATGCTGCACAGGTTCGTAGGGTCGGAGCAATAGGCTGTCCCACACAGCCTAGATGTGCATAGGCTATGCCATTTAGGTTTGTCTAGTACATTCAGTGATGCTCACACAATGACGAAATAGCCTAACGATGCATTTCTCAGAACATATCCCCCTCGCTAAGCGACACATGACTATACTGAGTCCGTGCCCCTGAAGCAAGGCATCCCCTCAGCACTTCAGGGCAAATCCTTTATTAGCCAGGATTTGAAGCAATTGATTTTTCTCTTCAGAGTAACCAGGACTTTGAAAATATCACTGTGTCCGGAGACCATTAAGGACCATGTAATTGTGGACAATTTGCGCCAGCTTTTAGAAGCGGGAAGTAGGCTGGGGCAGGCTCCAAACCAAAAGTCCCTTCATTGGAGGGTTTATTAGGTTATGGTCCAGGTGGGAAAGGGGTCTGTGGGCCTGGCTAAGAAATTTCTATTTCCACACCTCCCTAAACACATAACCTGTTCCCTTAATTCTTCACTAACCCTTGACAGATTCACAGCTGGCCCTATTCCATTTCCGCCAGCATGGTTGGCCTCTTAAAAAACATGCTGATTCGCCTTCCATCCAGACTTTCTAAAATTACAGAATGGTAGACCAGGAGACATATTTTGCTATTATCTAACTCTGACCTTCATTTTAGAGGTTAGTAAATTTGGTCTTATTCAGAAGTTAAAGATTAAAAGCAGATCGGAGGCCTCCCGATTTCCTGGCCAGTATTGTGTTCGCTGTACTGTGGTTTTTCACTTAAGGAAAAATAGCTTACCAGAAAGAGATTCTTTAGAGAAACTGAAAGGTGAGGAAAATCAACAAAAGACAAGCTCTGCCTGAAATCTCCCCACCACCTTTTCAGAGTTTCATGCAATTTCTCTGACATCAGGCACTCAAAAATATTAGCAGAAGTGCAATATAACATGTAACTCTTTCTATGACAAGTACTTTTTTTTTTATGGTGGCTCAACATTCTACTATTCAGACGTTCTGTATTTTGTGCAATCAATTCCTTCTTATTGGATATCTAGGCTATTTCTCTTTTCTATTATCCAGTTAATGGATTGTGAATTGTTAATGAATAAATTAAAAAGGTTTATATCCATCCAATTTAAAAAACTGTCAAAAAAAAAAAAAAGACAAAGAAAACAACCCCATTTGTAAGGTTTAGAGCCAAAAATTTTTTTTTAAAAAAGGGAAAACTTGGCCAGGCACAGTGGGTTCACGCCTATAATCCCAGTACCTTGGGAGGCTGAAGTGGAATGATTGAGGCCAGGAGTTTGAAACCAGCCTGGGCAACAAGCAAGACCCCATCTCTATAAAAAATTTTTTAAGAAACTAGCCAGGCATGGTGGTTCACACCTGTAGTCCTAGCTACTAGGGAGACTCAGGCAAGAGGCTCATTTGAATTCAGACGATAGAGATTACAGGGAGCTTTGCTTGCACCACTGCACCTCAGCCTGGGCAATGGAGTAAGAATCTGTGTCTTAAAAAAGGCAGCGGGGGGGGGGGGGGGGGGGGGGGGGATGCTACAAACAGCAGTGATTAAGCCACAAATCAAAGAACTGCCTTTTTAGAATACACCAAATTCTAGATTATAACTACCCCATGAGCCAAACATTTCTTCCTCTCCATCCCTCTTTATTCAACTATTCAATATTACCTTGACTAAATGACCATGCCAATCCATAATGAAAAGTTACCTGCATTTAAAATACACAGTCCCTTCGTGGCTCCCATCATGCTTTCCTCTCTCGGGATTGTCCCATTCTACTCCTAACCAGCATCCTAGCAGAACAAGAAAAACGGAATGAATAACAAATGATGATGAGGTAATGCTCTATTTTTCTGCAAGCAAATACAATTTGCAATGGGAACCGTATCACATAGACACCACTGGGGGAAGAGATGTCGCTGGGAACAAACAAGTTAACCTTATACTTGGGATTTCAATCAGCAAACACAATAGCATGTTTGGGTCAAAACCCAACAAAAACCACAACTGCAGAAAACAACCATGGCTAAAATTCGCAGAGCATGCTATACATAGATGAACCTTCAGGACATTATGCTAAGTGAAATAAGACCACTAAAGGACAATGACTACATGATTCCACTTATATCAAGTTCTAAAGCTAGTCACTGCTGAATTGTACACTTAAAAATTGTTAAGATAGTTATTTTTACGTTATGTACATTTTGCCACAATTGAAAAATTTAGAAGTGACTAAAATTGCAAATTTTACATATGTAACCACAATAAAAATTTCAAAAAAAGGAGGAAGGCAAAAATTAAGACAGTTTAAGCAAAGAAAAATGGGTAGGGGTGGTCTTCAAAGAAAAAGAAAATATTCCAGATAGAAGACTGAGGATACTGTGGAGGACGAAGAGTAAAAAAAAATGTGAAGATATGGGTAAATCTAAATGAATATGGACAACATAAAGTGACAATTATCGGTTGTTTAGGTTTAAAATACACATAGGCTGGGTGTGGTGGTGCATGCGTATTATCCCAGCATTTTGGGAGGCCAAGGTGGGAAGACAGCTTGAAACCAGGAGTTTGAGACAAACGTGAGAAACATAGCAAGACCCCATCTCTAGAAAAATTTTAAAAATTAACTGGGCGTGGTAGCACATGCCTGCAGTCCCAACTATTCGGGAGGCTGTGGCAGGAGGATCACTTGAGCCCAGGAGTCTGAGGCTACAGTGAGCTATGATGACAACACTGCACTCCAGCCTGAACAAGAGAGCAAGATCCCATCTCCAAAACAATAAATAAAATAAAATAAAACATACACAGATTAAAATATCCAACATATGAATTAGGAAGTGGTAGACAGAATTAAAGTGCTCAAGTATTCTAAAGTCTCTGCGTGGGTCCAGGAAGAGGGATACTTACTCATTTTTATTAGTTTCGTAAGTCTGAGATGCCTATTTTAACCTCTAAATTAACTGATAAATAATAAAAAGGGGAAGGGGGGAGGAGCTGGACACAGTGGCTCACACCTGTAATCCTAGCACTCTGGGAGTCCAAGTTGTGAGGACTGCTTAATTAAGGCCAGGAGTTTGAGATCAGCCTGAGCAAAAGCAAGACAAAAAACAGAAAACAGAAAAATTAGCCAGTCATGGTGGCTCACGCCTGTAGTCCCAGCTACTCAAGAGGCTGAGGCAGGAAGATCACTTGAGCCCAGGAGTTTGAGGTTGCTGTGTGCTATGATGATGCTTAAAGGAATAACTATCAAGTTAATAGAGAGGAAAAATAAAAATAATCAATCCAATGAAGGAGGAAAAAGAAGGCAAGAAGAACAGAGCATCAGCAAGACAAACAGAAAGTAAATAGTAAGATGAGAGATACAAACACAAATTATCAATAATTTTATAAATAATGTTATGTATAAATAATATTTATAAATGGTCTAAATATTCTAATTAAAAGAAAGTCAGCAAAATAACATCATTGGGGCTGGACATGGTAGTGCACGCCTGTGATTATCAGTCTCCCTAGTTAGCTTGTGCCTGAGGGTTATTTACTCTAACACCCGCACCAATCCTCAATCCCCCCCGCATCTGGTCTCAGCCCTGTCTCCTACTCTTCTCTCCTAACACCAGGAAGCAACCCCATATCTGTTCAAAGGCTCGAACAAGTACACACCTGAACACCAATTTTTTTTTTGCATCTATAAAGTGTAAAAGAGACAACCCTGGACCTAGAACATTTTAGAATACAAATTAATTAGAAATTACCAAATGCCTATAATAAAATCTGCTACAAATTTCAAGCAGGACTACATTCCAGTAATAAGGAAGCTACCACATGCATCATGAAATTAAATGAAATAATAAATTACCTACTTAATTATACTATTTACAATTTTTCAAAATATCATCATTTGTCTGTCAAACACAAGGACTTTGCTTTGACATAATCTTTAGATGTTCCTCTAGGCAACAGTCAAAAAGTTTACCTGTTTCCTTCACCAACTCCTAGAATATGAAAACATGTCATCGCCATATTTAAATACACACACACACACACACACACATCTATTTGCTCTGGTAGAGAATAAAGGCACAATTCATCTGAAAGCTCTATCACACTGCTAAAAGAACAAAACTGCTATACATACTTTATGTAGGGATTTGCTACCAGATCATTTGTGTCACCGCTGATTCCCTAGGTAGTATTATCTCAACACAGGTTATGAAAAAAAAAGAACATGAAAAACTCTAGGACAACAGCAACAAAACAAAAACAATGAGGTACAATAAATATACGTTATTTTTGAAAACATCTTCAGCATTATACCTTAGCTCATAATGTCAAAAGCCCATAGTAGGCAAATACTGCAAAAGTCTTAAAATGATAAACATTTCACTTTGAGAAAAACAGTGTAACAACAGGAAATGGTAGGATAAAATTTAGATACAGATTTTCTATACATGGGATACGATACTAAAATTCATATCTAAAATTAATCAAGAAAAAAGCTAGTATGGCATTTTGATGGAATAAATAGCAGATTAAAAGACCTAAAATTTGAAAGGACCATGTAACTACTCATTTTAAAGAATGGACATGCTCCACTTTGGGACTAGTCCTCAAGGACTAAGCCAAGAGGAGGTTAATTAAGACAACGTCTTTCAATAATCTGGGGTTACTGATTTAAAAGAACTCTGTTGGCTGGGTGGGGTGGCTCCTAGCACTCTGGAAGGCCGAAGTGAGAGGATCGCTTGAGGTCAGGAATTTGAGACCAGTTTAAGCAAGAGCAAGACCCATCTTTACTAAAAATAGAAAAATTAGCTGGGCGTGGTGGCACACGCCTGTAGTCCCAGCTACTCAGGAGGCTGAGGCAGGAGGATCACCTGGGCCTGGGAGTTTGAGGTTGCAGTGAGCTATCATGACGCCACTGCATTCTAGCTGGGGCAACAGAGCAAGACTCTGTCTCAAATAAATAAATAAACTGTTAACCAATTTGACAATATCAATCACAATTTAAGTTTAAAATGTACACAGTGTTTTATAATAAAATGATTTATTTTTTAGAGATGTACAGTGAAGTACATCTGCTATGTGTACAATTTAAAATGCTTAAAGCAAACAAGAGAATGCAAATATGGCAAAATGGTAACAATTGCTAAACTCACAAGTATATACAGGTGTTCGTTATACTATTCTCTACTTTTCCATACAAAAAATACACAAATCCTCCTTAAATCTATTCTACTTCCAGGAATTAATCCTACAGCTATACCTCTGTCCCCTAAAAAGGCTTAGAAACAAGGAGCAACCCCGCAGCAGTGAGCACACCTAGAGCCTAGACTGTAGCCTCCAAATGATATGTCCCACTAAAAAGAATTTTTTTTTTAAAAAGGGCAAGAAATGTAAGATGAACCTTACACACGTGACAGCTTCCTTATCACATCAGAAAAGCTTTTCCAGTCTCTAGAGGCTGCACACATCCCTTGACTCATGACCCGCTTCCATCTTCAAAGCACTGCAATGGTGGCCAGTTGGAACACTCTCACTTCACTTCACTCTGGCGCTGACTCTTCCTTCTCCCACTTCTGCTCCTTTTTCCTGTGCCTACATTGGGTCCACCTGGATAAACCAGGATAATCTCCTTAGCTGATTATCAACTTTAATTCCACCCGCAACCCTAATTCCCCTCTGCCATGCAACCTAACATAATCGTGGGTTCTAGAGGCATCTTTGGGGGCCATCATTCTGCCCACCACAGCAGACCGTCTTTACTTCTATCTAATCAGTTTTAAGATACAACACTTTTTGAATCTGTGTCTGACGCTGTCACAGGAAATTATATCTCTAACCACAAGAAACCATTTGCAAAACATTAAGACAGTAACATTTCTTAAGTAATTTTTTAAAAAATGTTTATTTACAACAATATGCACCAGTCACTGGCCTAAGTACTACGAACAAACACCTTAACTCATTTAGTTGTCATAACAGCCCTATGGCAACATCCAATGCAGTAACCCCAGGAGTAATTACTAAATCTGTGTTCAATTTCGCTGCATCTTTGCACCAATTTCACCAGATGATCTCTAAAAGAAATCCAAAACTAGCATCAATTGAGCTAAAGTGATGGAGAGAATGCCCCACACAACGAGATTATTGAGAAGGCATAAATACACAGTAGTTCCTTCTTTGCACAATTACAATTTTCATAAAGAAAAAAAAAGCATTTCCCTGATAAAACATGCATAGAGAAAGTAACACGCCCACAGGCAATTTAATAAAACTAAAGAAAAAACAAATAAAGGAAAACTAAAATGATACATACCACTTCATATTTGCTAAGCTACTATTAAACGGCTCCCATCTATATTACTGTACCGTTGCTACGCCACTCTGCCTTCAGGAATGGAACTTATTCCCGCAGGTGACGTGAGCGCTGGATTTTGGCAGATGGCCCTCAACTGTTTGCTGTCTTATGGAATTGTCCACTAAAGAAAGCACCTTCCCAAGGGCATTCCCCTTTCTTAGAGCGACCAGAATCCAATGACAGGTCATCAGAAAGGTATAAGACCCAGCCCCTCACATCAACTAGCAAAGACTCAGAAGGGCCATCTCACCTTCAGAGCACCCCACGGGGACAGCTGAAACCTTTGCTGAGACCGCATCACAGTCCAACTTCTCCCTCTGTCCCATCCTGCTTGCTCCCCTTGCCTTCCATGAGCACTGGTCCCAGAGCACTTCCTAATAAACTTTCTCAACGTAAATCACTACATCAGTCTGCTTCTCAGAGAACTTGGGTATTAGACATTTCCAAGTATTGGACATTGATCCAAAACCTGCAGACAGCAATTTGGCAATATATATCAAGAACCTGAGAATATTTATATTCTTAAGAAACAACAGAATAGAAATGGAATGGGCTTTGAAGCACAGATTCAAATCCCAGCTCTGCTATATGAAAGATTTGAGACTTGGTCTCCTCATATATAAAGTGAGACTAGAAACATATATTTTAGGGTTGTTGCTGTAATATCAGTTGAGAACATTCATGACAGTACCTGGTACACAGTAATGACTCTTTAAAATGTTACTTTCTCTTCCCACTTACAAATAATCCCAGTCGAGGGGTGGAGTGGGGTAACTCTCCATATTAAGTATCTGTTTAAGGACTTCCAGAGTAAATATTAACCTCCATGAAGGCAGATTCCACATCTATCTAGTTCAATGGTTCTCATCAAACTTTAGTGTACAATAGAATCCCCTGGAGGGCTTTATAAGACACAAATCACTTTTGGGTGATGTGGTATATTTGGAAAAAAAACAAACACGGAAAACAAAACCTCACAAATTGCTGTGGTACCTGGCATAAGAACAGACACACAGATAGACAGAACAAATTATAGAACCCAGAAATAAATCCACACATCTAGAGTGAACATATCTTCGACTAAGTTGCCAAGAAATACTGTGGAGAAAGGAAAGTCTGTTCAATAAATGGTGCTGGGCCGGGCGTGGTGGCTCACGCCTATAGTCCTAGCACTCTGGGAGGCCAAGGCAGGAGGATCGCTCAAGGTCAGGAGTTCAAGACCAGCCTGAGCAAGAGCAAGTCCCCATCTCTACTAAAAAAAAATAGAAAGAAATTAGCTGGACAACCAAAAATATATAGAAAAAATTAGCTGGTGCATGCCTGTAGTCCCAGCTACTCGGAGGGCTGAGGCAGGAGGATCGCTTGAGCCCAGGAGTTTGAGGTTGCTGTGAGCTAGGCTGATGCCATGGCACTCTAGCCCGGGCAACAAAGCGAGACTCTTGTCTTAAAAAAATAAATAAATAAATAAAATGGTGCTCGATATCCACATGCAGAAGAATGAAACTAAACCGTTATTTCTCACCATATACAAAAATCAAATCAAAATGGATTAAAGACTTAAATCTAAGATCTGAAACTATGAAACTACTAAAAGAAAACACTGGGGAAATGTTTCAGGACATTTGTCCAGGCAATGACTTCTTGAGTAACACCCCAAAGCACAGGCAACCAAAGCAAAATTAGACAAATGGGATAGCATCAAGCTAAAAAGCTTCTGCACAGCAAAGGAAACAATCAACAAAGTAAAAAGATAACCCACAGAGTGGGAGAAAATATTTGCAAACTACCCATCTGACAAAGGATTAATAATTAGAATATATAAGAAACTCCAACAACTTCATAGGGGGAAAAATCAAATAATCCAATTAAAAATGGGCAAAAGAGCTCATAGACATTTCTCAAAAGAAGATATACAAATGGTCAAGAGGTGTAGGAAAAAATGCTCAACATCATTAGCCACCAGAGAAATGCAAATCAAAACTACAATGAGATACCATCTCACCCCAGTTAAAATGGCTCTTATCAAAAAGACAGGCAATAACAGATACTGGCGAGGATGTGGAACCCTTGCACACTGCTGATGGGAATGTAAATTAGTGCAACCACTGTGAAGAACAGTATGGATGTTCCTCAAAAAACTAAAAAGAGAACTACTGTATGACCCAGCAATCCCATTGCTAGGTATCTATCCACCGGAGGGGAATTCAGTATATGGAAAAGATATCTGTACTCCCATGTTTACTGCAGTACTATTCATAATAGCCAATAACTGGAATCAACCTAAGTGTCCATCAATGGATGAATGAAGAAATTGTGGTACATATACACAATGGAATATGATCTAGCCATAAAAATGAATGAGATTCTGCCATTTGGAACAACACAGATGGAATTGGAGAACCTTAAGTAAAATAAGCCAAGCACAAAAAGACAAATCTCCCATGTTCTCACTCATATGTGGGAGCTAAATTTTAAAAACAATTATCTCATGGAGACAGAGAGTAGAATGATGGTTAGCAGAGGCTGGGAAGGGTAGTGGGGAAGGGAGGATGAAGTGGGGATGGCTAATGGGTGCAAGAATATAGTTGAATAGAATGAACAACATTCGATAGCACAACAAAGTGACTAATCAATATAAGTTAGGAAAAGTACCTGAAAGAGTGGAAATGAAAGGTTCCTAACACAAAGAAATGACAAATGCCTGCGGTGATGACCCTGATTTGATTAATTCACATTATATGCCTATATCAAAAACATCACATGTATCCTACAAATATATAACTATTACATACCCATAATAAATAAAAAGTAAAAATGTTTTAAAAACCCACAAATTGCTGGATACCGTCCCCAGAATTTCTGATTCAGTAGATCTAGGGTGAGGCTCAAGAATTCGCATTTCTAACAAGTAACCAGATGATGCGTCAGGACCACACTTTGAGAACCTCTGGTCTAAGTTTATCACTGAGCCCCCCTGTACCTCTGCAGGCCAGTTCCTAATATATACAAGATGTTCAAATGTTTGTTGATTGACTAAAACATATGAGTAAGTCTATGACACTGTTACTTACAAAAGTAAAAAAACAGAAATTAATGTCCAAAAATGAGGAAATGATTAAACAAACTGAGCAAAAAGAAAAGAGGTTCCTTACCAAGGAAAGAAGACACCTAAGGGTTAATAAAAAAGCAAAAGCAATGGCTTAAGATAAACACAGAAAATAACAACAACAACAAAAAAAGCCCCCAAAACCCACAAGACCATGAGGGCATCTGTAAACCAAGTGCCTGTACTGGTTGAGACTGCCTGTAACCACTTTTGCTGTCCTGTGGTACCATTTAGCTCATTTTACTATTAAAATCCCCACCAAGAGGAAAAGATCCTTAACATAACACGGGCCACATAAAGATACACGGTGGATACATTACACATTTAATACGTTTAGCCTGTGTACATGTTACAATGATGTCGGAGAGAAGACTCCACATCATTCACTAAAAAGAAATTTAAGGCGCCACAACAGGCAGACAGTGCAGTTTTTACTCCTCAAAGACGTCCTGCGCCGTCAATAATATAATAAACTCATTTTACTTGCCCAGCTGGACTTGGCCCAATCATTCTTTGGTCTCTCGACATCATCTCAATTTGGAGGGCAGCTTTTCTAAACCATCCCGGGATTTTCCCAAAGCAAATGTATACTATACTAAATGCAACCCGTAAGAAATACAAGTTAAATAATGCTGTAGAAACATACATGAGGATATACCAAATAAGTGAAAAAAGGTAACAATAAATTGGATGTATAGCAATTTACACTGTATTACATACATATACACAGGAAATAATGAAAAAAGAAATTTTGCAAAATACTTAGTTTTTGAATCGAGGATTATGAGAATTCAAAGACTTTTGGTTGTTTAAAGTTTCATCAGAAAAAAAAATTTTTTTTTTTTTTTTGAGACAGAGTCTCACTTTGTCACTCTGCCTAGAGTGCAGTGGCATGATCATAGCTCAACGCAAGCAACCTTGAACTCCTGGGCTTAAGCGATCCTCTTGCATCAGCCTCCCGAGTAGCTGGGACTATAGGCATTCGCCATCACACCCGGTTAATTTTTGCTATTTTTAGTAGAGATTCTGTTCTTTCTCAGGCTGGGCTTGAACGCCTGACCCCAAACGATTCTCCCATCTTAGCCATCCAGAGTGCTAGGATTACAGGTGTGAGCCACTGAGCCAGGCCCATCAAAAATATTTTAAGGTTGATTTTATGTGTGATAGAAACACTAAATAAACAGTATATAACTAAACAAAATCACTGATACCACAGGACATTGTCACCCAAATACAACAACTGCATACAGGATGTATCTATAAATTAGTTGCTAATTTCCTCAAAATTGGTGTTATAAAGGACTATTGAGAAGCCTACACAGAAACAGCTGCAAATACACAAACATACACACAATCATCACGTACCTGCCACAGGAGGGACGATGCCAGAAAAACGCACTGTTGCATATTCTCCATTAACTTCAACTCTTCGGCCAATGACATCGGATGTCAAAGTGTCATTCGTTATAATACAGCCGGAATCCAAAATATGAGATCTAGGAAGAAAAAGTACAACATTGACAAGAACTTAAGGATTCTTTTGTAAACTACAGGTAGATATTCACTAGGCCAATGCTTCTGACCAGTTCAGTCTTCATACTTCGTATTTTGGTGAAGAGAAGAACTTAATATGTTTATATATCATACTTTCATAATTTGATTTTACTCTACTAACTACATTTTGATAATCTAATATTTTTAAAATCTGGTTTGACTCCAGTTAGGTCTCATTACATGATATTGTTTATTTTGTCATTTACTGAAAGGGGTGGGAAGGGAAGGGGAACAGAAGGGAGGGGGAGAAAAGTGATAGAGAAAAAGAAAAGGAAACTGACAACATGGGCATCATTCTTCCCTCAGGAAGGGAGGGGAAAAAAACCCACAGATACAGGAGGCAACATATATAATGAACAATAAATAAAGCATTTAACTGTAACGAAAACACAGAATCCTAAGAATAAAGAGGAGGTCTCCAAAGGAGCTTGAGAGGAAAGTATCATCTATACTTGTCTATAGAACATGATGATGGACGTGGGCGTCTAGTTCAAAAGACATGTTTGCAATAGAAATATGTATTTAGGAGTCATCAGCACATAGTTTATAACTGATACCACTGAAAGTAGATGACAGCGGCTGGGCACAGTGGCTCATGCCTGCAATCTCAGCACTTCCGGAGGCTGAGGGAGGATTGCTTGAGCCCAGGAGTTCGAGGTTACAGTGAGCTATGATCACTCCAGCTCTGGATGGCAGAGTAAGATACTATCTTGAAAAGAGGAAAGGAGGAGAGGGGAGGGGAGAGGAGGGAAGAAAAAGAATAAAGAAAGTAGATAAGACCAAAAAGGTATCACGTAGAAAGAAAAGAGGGTCAATTACAGATCCCCAGGGATACATAGTGTTTAAGAAAGAGAGAAGAAATCTCTGAGAAGTCAGAGGAAAAGGCAGAAAGGAAAAAAGAAAACCAGGTTTCTGTATCTTAAATCCAAGGGTAGAGTTTAAAGGAGGAATACTGGAGCAACGTGGCAGATGCTGCAAAGATCCTGTGAGACTAGGGCTTAAAAATCCGTGTTCCTTCTGCCAGCACAAATTCGGTTCATAGACATCCCCTCATCTTTGTCTAAGTCAAATTCACTTCCTGTTATAAAAAGCAACATTGCAGTCCAAGGATCTTTAAATGACCACAAGTTCAGGACTACTGAACAAAGTACTTTGCCATTTTATTATATAATATTACCATATGTGTACAAAATAAGAATAACATACTGCTAACCACACTTTCTTGGGTTATAATTACTGACCACCCATAAACTCAATTAGTATACGGATACCCGAGACACGCAGTATTATTTCTCTACTTTTATGTTATCTTTTTTAAAGAAATGCTGGACATTTCTCTATAACTGGAGTTGTCTCTGTGTCACATTTGACCAGCCATTTCCATACTATAGAATAATCTGAGGATTTTTATCTCAGATTATATGATTTTCAAGGTATCAAGTTTCAGTATCCGGTTCTCTATCAGGTCCTCTAGGATTTTATTTTAAAAAAACATTTTTCCTAATTCTTGTGAGAAGAACCTTATTTCAAAATGGAGCTGCATTTCGTCTCTTTGAACACGGGAGAACAGAGCAGTTGGGAAGGGGAGAGGATCTAGATCTAAACCTGCCCAGCAGCACTGAAAAGCAAAGAGAAATCATCCCAGAGCCTAAACTTAGTGGGAAAACTCAAAGCAGTTTAGATGATTTGATGGTACAATTGACAGGCCGGCAGGAACAGGCACGGGAACCTATGTTTCAGTAAGCTCAGACACGGATATGGATGTTCAGCAGCTCAGAGATCTGGCCAAAGGCACAGCCCTACTCACGAGCCTGTGTTCAGATGCAGAGTTCTAGTCCCCAAGAAGAAAGAATAATAAAATGACTGCAGAACTCAATTCCTACAAGAAAGTAAAGTACTAGGTCGCATCGTGGTTCTGTGAACTAGAGCACATGGGGGTTATCTAAGCCGAGAAACTCAGAAGGCCCCAAAGTCTGAAACTCGGGCCAGGGCTTAGCCTTAGGGCACTGTAAGACCGGGCAGATTAGGCCAACAGTGACAATGGCTTGGGGAGAAGAACAGGGCAGTGGTCAACAGCTAGTAAAACCAACTGGCATGCCAGGCTTGGTGGCACACACCTGTAGTCCCAGCTACGTGGGAAGCTGAGGAAGTAGAATCACTTGAGCCCAGGAATTCAAGGCTGCAGGCTATGATCATACCTGTGAATAGCCACAGCACTCCAGCCTGGGCAACACAGCAAGACCCTGTCTCTAAAATATAAAACAAAACAGGCCAGGTGCGGTGGCTCACGCCTGTAATCCTAGCACTCTGGGAGGCCGAGGCGAGGATTGCTCGATGTCAGGAGTTCGAGACCAGCCTGAGCAAGAGCAAGACCCTGTCTCTACTACAAGTAGAAAGAAATGATCTGGACAGCTAAAATTATATATACAGAAAAAAATTAGCCAGGCATGGCGGCGCATGCCTGTAGTCCCAGCTACTCAGGAGGCTGAGGCAGGAGGATCACTTAAGCCCAGGAGCTTGAGGTTGCTGTGAGCTAGGCTGACACCACGGCACTCTAGCCAGGGCAACAGAGCGAGACTGTCTCAAAAAAAAAAAAAAAAAAAAAACAATCAAGGGGCACAATAGCAGGAATACGAAAGGAAGGCGCTAGAAAGCCATTCTCATTATGACTCTAACATCTATCAGTTCCTTCACATGCTCAATCCTATTTAACCTTTAGTATTGTAACAATTTTTTTCACTCCTACCTGTATGCTGTTGCCCACAGGACCAATGAAATCATTAGATATAAGGTATCTAAGTTCAGTAATTAATTGACTCTGTGTCTTCTGTGTCTTGTTTTGTTTTTGTTTGTTTGTTTGTTTGTTTTTGAGACAGAGTCTCACTTTGTTGCCCGGGCTAGAGTGAGTGCCGTGGCATCAGCCTAGCTCACAGCAACCTCAAACTCCTGGGCTCAAGCGATCCTCCTGCCTCAGCCTCCCGAGTAGCTGGGACTACAGGCATGCGCCACCATGCCTGGCAAATTTTTTTTTCCATATATATTTTTTTAGCTGTCCATATAATTTCTTTCTATTTTTAGTAGAGACAGGGTCTTGTTCTTGTTCAGGCTAGTCTCAAACTCCTTAGCTCAAACAATCCGCCCGCCTGGGCCTCCCAGAGTGCTAGGATTACAGGCGTGAGCCACCGTGCCGGGCCAAGAATTTGTTTCTTGATACTGTGATCTTCTGAGATTTAGAAACTGCATCCATGTTTTGATGACCTATGCATGCCTTAGTTTCAAAGCCTTTACTCTCTTCCTCTGGCTAGTGACTCAATAGGTTTCTTTTTCCTGTTTTTAAACCTACTTGACACCAGTTATTAGCCACACCACCTCCCCATGGACCTCTACTGCCGGTTGCTAACAACCACTTTGATCACCTTCCATCCCCATATTAGCATCCAAACTTTCCTGAAGTCAGCTCCTCACCTAGAGATTTTCTCTAATTGCCTGCACTGGGCCCTCTCCTAATCACCAGAATGTGTGAGAGGCATGTCACTATTCCTTGGTTAGGTCCACCTACGTGCTGACTAAGCCTCAGGTAAGACAGAATGCCTTTTTTAAATATACATACTTTCGAACTAATGAAGACAGCCCACTTAATTTTACGAGTAAGATTCTTCTTCTTTAAAAAAGGGATGAAATCTACCTCTACCATTTTCACCCAGTGATTCTAGTACTGCCCTCTGTAGCTATAGAGAATCAACCTATTTCCCTTCCCAGCTGACATTTAAATATTTGAAGGCCACTATTATGTTACCACTTCTGCTCCCCTTTCTTCCTATCCCTCGCCTCCCAAATCTCTTTACCAGCATGAACATTCTCAGCTGCTTAAACCATCCTCATATGAATTCCAAGTTTACCCATAACTGATTTACCAATTCTGTTTTTTTCCCCACTCTATGAGCATTAGGTCATAACAATGGCATTCTTAAAATACGACACCTAGAACTAAAAACCATATTCCAAATGTGACCTGACCTGGTGACCTGTCTGAATGCCATTCATTTAACAGTGCAGACAACATTACATTCACTTTCCCCCCTGTCATGGGAAAGACTCTTACCTACTATTAAGGTTGCAATGAAATAAACTCCAAACCATTTCTGATGAAATACCATCTACTGATCATAAAATTTAAATGCTTAAATTTCACTACAATTACATTACCCTAAAAAACACTTATTGTTGTTTAAGTGCCCTTTCAATTTTCATTAACATGTAAACAGAATTTTATTACAATTGAGACATACTTCTGTTCTTCTTTTAACATTTTTTCTATAAACATTTTTCTGTACAGACATAGAATCACATTAAGCACTTTAATGTTCAAGTGTGATACCACAATTTATTTAATAATTTCTCTAATGCTATACACTTTCACTATTTACTATCAGAGAGAAAACAGCTAAAAACAGCTTTGATTTTTAAATTATTGTCTTTGGATGGGAATTTTTTGGGAAAAATTATTGACACAATTATTTAAAGTAAATAAATATCCTTAAGGTTCTAGAACGCCATGGCCAAATTGTCCACTAAAAAAAAGGTTAATTGTTGACACTGCCACCAGAAGAAAGTCCACTTATTTCAACACAAAGTTTTGTGAATTCCCCTCAAGAACTTTGAAATCTATACTGGTACAACTAGTTTTGGAGGGAGGACTTAATTCACCATAAGATTATGTATAAATGTAGGACTTTACACATGTATATAGTAAACATCCAATAATCTGACATATTAACTGTGTCGCCCAACTTTGTTCTTGTAATTTTTTTAAGAATAGAAACAAAAGAATATAAGACACTGACCAAAGACAGAAATCCATAAACACTGTGGGTAAAACTTTTTGGTTACACGCTCACCTAATATCCAGCTCACATTCAAGAATATCATGAACTTTGTGAAATGCTTCATTGAAGTCAGAATACACGGTCAGGGAATACATTCCGTCAATCAGACAGAGGAGGAATTAAGTTAGGGAAAGGGGTACACTTCCACTGTTTTCCTTATACACCTCTGAGTTATAAGAATGTTTTTGGAATAAGTATTTTTTTTTCCTATTAATGAGGGCCTGGTATACGGTGGCTCACGCCCGTAATCCTAGCATTTTGGGAGGCCAAGACAAGAGAATCACTTGAGGCCAGGAGTTTGAGACCAGCCTAGCAACATAGCAAAACCCCATCTCTACAAAAATTTTTTAAAAATTAGCTGGGTACAGTGGTGTGGGCCTGTAGTCTCAGCTACTTGGGAGGATTGCTTGAGCCCAGGAGTTGGAGGCTGCAGTGAGCTATGATCACACACTCTAGCTGAGTGACAAAGCAAGACCCCGTCTCTAAAAAAACAACAAAAAAAAGGGTTAAGATAGTAAATTTCATGCTATTGTGTATTTTAATGATTTAAAAAATAGCTTGAGGCCGGGCGTGGTGGCTCACGCCTGTAATCCTAGCCCTCTGGGAGGCCGAGGCGGGTGGATCGCTCCAGGTCAGGAGTTCGAGACCAGCCTGAGCCAGACCCCGTCTCTACTAAAAATAGAAATAAATTATCTGGCCAACTAAAAATATATATAGAAAAAATTAGCCGGGCATGGTGGCTCATGCCTGTAGTCCCAGCTACTCGGGAGGCTGAGGCAGTAGGATCGCTTAAGCCCAGGAGTTTGAGGTTGCTGTGAGCTAGGCTGACGCCATGGCACTCACTCTAGCCCGGGCAACAAAGTGAGACTCTGTCTCAAAAAAAATAAATAAATAAAATAAAAAATAGCTTGAAATTTAATTCCCAATATTTTAGGCTTTACAGAGTTTGATTTATTTGCTTAGCTTTAATTAGGACTCTGAATCTTACAAATATGGTGTATCTACTCCATTTTTCAAAATATAGTTTCCTGGCTGGGCACGGTGGCTCACACCTGTAATCCTAGCACTTCTGGGGAGATCAAAGCAGGAGGATTGCTTGAGCTCAGGAGTTTGAGACCAGCCTGAGCAAGAGCAAGGCTCTTGCTATTAAAAATAGAAAAATGAGTCATCTCTACTAAAAATAGAAAAATGAGTCGGGCGTCGTGGCGTGCACCTGTAGTCCCAACTATTAAATACTTGGGAGGCTGAGGCAGGAGGCAATTATATTATATTCAACATTTTATTCTTTGGGAAGAATTTCAAAGATAGCAGTTTCTTTTCCCACAATATTTCAATCTCTTCCACTTCACCTATTGCTTCCTCCTGGTTGATTTCAAACCAAAGGAATCTTTCCTCTCATTTTGTTTCTTCCAAGGAACTTACATGGTAAAAAATAAAAAATAAAAATCCAATATTCTCCCTAAAAAAGAATGAGCCTTCCAGCAGATTTTAAGAGAGCTGAAATCTCCATCATAATTCTATTTTATTTTTGTGCCACTTTTATAACCTGTATTAGGAGAGCAACAAACTTATTCTCCTTGTCAAATGATCTGCAACATAATCGCAGATCTCTTCTATTTCTTTTTTTTTTTTTCTTTTGGAGACAGAATCTCACTCTGTTGCCCGGGCTAGACTGCCATGGTGTCAGCCTAGCTCACAGCAACCTCAAACTCCTGGGCTCAAGCGATCCTCCTGCCTCAGCCTCCCAAGTAGCTGGGACTACAGGCATGCGCCACCATGCCCAGCTAATTTTTTTCTATGTATTTTTAGTTGGCCAGATAATTTCTTTCTATTTTTCAGTAGAGATGGGAACTCACTCTTGCTCAGGCTGGTCTCGAACTCCTGACCTTGAGCGATCCTCCCGCCTCGGCCTCCCAGAGTGCTAGGATTACAGCCGTGAGCCACCGCGCCTGGCCTTCTTCTATTTCTTATTCCTTTTATTCTCACATGTGCTGTCCATCCTAATGCCACTATTCATAACACCAAGCAAGCATACAGCTTCCTGACATACACTATTCATCTCTCAAATCTTGCAGTCACGCACCGCATGATGTTTCAGTCAACGATGGACAGCATACACAATGATCCCATAAGATTATAACGAAGCTGAAAAATTCCGATCATCCTGGCCTTTAACAAAAAAGTTTAAAATGTAAAAAAAAAAAAAATTAAGTTGAAAAACAGAAGAAAGCTTACAGAATAAGGATGCAATTAAACAACAAAGTGAGACTCTGTCTCAAAAAAAAAAAAAAGATTTTTGCAGAGCTGTGTTTGTTTGAAGCTATTATCACAAATATGTCAAAAAGGTTTTTGACTCGACTCAAAGAGTTAAAAATCAAGTTTATAAAGTAAAAAAATTATAGAAAACTAAGGTTAATTTATTATTGAAAGAAAAATATTTTTAATCAATGTAGGGTAGCCTGAGTGTACAGTGTTTATAAAGCCCACAGTGGTATACAGTAATGTCCTGGGCCTTCACATTCACTCACCACCCACTGACTCACCCAGGAAATGTCCAGTTCTGTGAGCTCCATTCATGGGAAGTGCTCTATGCAATCTTTCAAACCGTAATTTTACTGTACCTTTTCTGTTTAAATACAAAAAGACTTACCATTGTGTTACAATTGCCTTAACTCTTCAGTACAGCAACATGCTGTACAAGCTTGCAGCCCAAGAGCAAACAGGCTGGACCATATAGCAGCAGTTCCCAACCTCTTTGGCACCAGGGATCATTTTCATGGAAGATAATTTTTCCCACGGACCGGTTGGCAGGGGGATGGTTTTGGGATGATTCAAGCACATTACATTTATTGTACACTTTATTTCTATTGTTATTACATTGTAATATATAATGAAACAATTATACAACTCACCGCAGGTTGGGGACCTCTGCCATATAGCGTAGGCACGTAGGAGGCTATACCATCTAGGTTTGTGTAACTCTACGGTGTTCACACAACCATGAAATTACTTGACATTTTGTTTCTCAGAATATATCCCTGTAGTTAAGCAATGCATGACTGTATTAGATTACTCTGAACAAACACATATATCTGTGTTCCAATAATGAGCCTATCTCAGCAAATTTTAGTGACAGTCACAGTGCCGCATCTCTCTCCCTAGAACGGACATTTGAGTCCACAAGTTCAGTTACTATGCTTTTGCCACAACATCTCTTCCTGAAACCTTCTGGGAATTCCTTCCACTACTTCTACTTTAGTTCTCCCACTTTCTTCTCAACAGCATCTGATTCCAATAGTTTCATGAGTAATTTTTATTTCCTCTATAAAATTTTAGTATCTATTTTTCCCAATCATGTATTCTTGGTTTGTTTGAAAACTATTTTTCCCAATTCCTATTAGAGGCATAGTATTTTAGAATGGAGCTGATCATTACCTGGCAATTCAAGAAAGGAATGTATTATATGTGCCTACTAGGAATGAAAGATGAAAGGAAATAAATCTCAGTGGTGAAATAATAACCTCAAAAATTCAGTCTGGAAGGAGGTCAAGGTTAATATACCTGACATCAACAGATTTAAGAAAACATAGACGGGTCTCCCAAAAAGTAGGGAGAGCACAATAATGGACAGTCCAAATGGGTGTTTCTCACAAACCCAACGGTTGCATCGAGAAAGCCTGGATAAAGAAACACAGTGCAAGGCCAGGCGCGGTGGCTCACACCTGTAATCCCAGCACTCTGGGAGGCCAAGGCAGGAGGATCACTTGAGGCTAGGAGTTCAAGACCAGCCTGAGGAACATAGCGAGACCCTGTCTCTACAAAAGAAAAAAAAAAAATTAGCCAGCCATGGTGGCACGCACCTGTAGTCCCAGCTGCTCAGGAGGATCGCTTGGGCCCAGGTGCTGGAGGCTGCAGTGAGCTATGATGGTGCTATTGCACTCTAGCCTGGACAAGAGTGAGACTCTGTCTCAAAAAAAAAAAAAAGAAACATAGTGCAAGAAGTAATGGGACCGGGGTTCAGAGGCAACTAATGGGTAGAATGGGACCTCATTCTTATCAAGAAGTTGGAGCACAAGGCTAATCACCTACACAGCCCAAGCGAGGTGGTTTTTACCTTACGTCCATGAGCCTTCAAAGTACCTTCTAACTGAAGATTTTCACTAACTTTTAACTGAAATTTAGCATTTTCCTAAATTGTGAACATAGGCAAAAAAAGTGACATATGGATCAACACCACCTATGACTCATCATTAGAAGTCACAAATATTTTTATATCACGTTACAGGTGTTACAGAGATCTCAAAATATACTTTACAATATAACCTTGAACTCCTGGGCTCCAACGCTCCTCCTGCCTCGGCCTCCCAAGTAGCTGTAACTACAGGTATGCACCACCATGCCCAGCTTCAACTGTTATGTTTTGGTTGGGATTTGGGAGGTTTTTTGTTGTTAGCGACAGGGGTCTTGCTCTGTCACCCAGGCTGGAATGCAGTGGCACAATCACAGCTCACTTCAACTGTTATTTTTTATTATTATTATTATTTCAAGATATTAAGGGGTCACAAATGTTTTTGGTTACATGGACTGCTTTTCTAATGCTTGAGTCACGGCTATAAGTGTGCCCATCACGCAAATAATGTTCACTGTACCTGTTAGGTAGGCTTTTGCCCCCGCCCTCGACCCCCCACCCCTGCCGCCGGACTGCCACTGATTTTTACTTCCGTCTGTGTACGTGTGTCCAGCGATTAGTTTCAACTTAATCGCGAGTATATGCGGTGTTTGTTCTTCCATTCTCGAGATACTTCACTTAGGAGAGTGGTCTCCAGGTCCATCCAAATTGCTGCAAAAGGCATTAATTCATCCTTTTTTACAGCTGAGTAGTACTCCATGGTATACATGTATCGCATTTTGTTAATCCACTCACAAATTAATGGGCACTTGGGTTGATTCCACATCTTTGCAATTGTGAATTTTTTTTGAGAGGGGGACAAAGTCTCACTCTGTTGCCCAGGCTAGAGTCCATGGCATCAGCCTAGCTCACAGCAACCTCAAACTCCTGGGTTCAAGGGATCCTCCTGCCTCAGCCTCCCAAGTAGTTGGTACTACAGGCACATGCCACCACGCCCAGCTAATTTTTTTTTCTATTTTCAGTAGAGATGGGGTCTCACTCTTGCTTAGGCTGATCTTGAAATCCTGACCTCAAGCGATCCTCCTGCCTCGGCCTTCCAGAATGCTAGGATTACAGGCGTGAGCCACCACACCTGGCATCAGGTGTCTTTTTCAACTGTACTGTTATTTTTTAAGAGTGGAAGAAGCTCTTGAATCTTTTTCCTTTTTTTTTTTTTTTTTTTTGAGACAGTGTCTCACTCTGTTGCCCAGGCTAGAGTGCAGTGGTGTCATCATAGCTCACTACAACCTCAAACCCTGGGCTCAAGTGATCTGCTTGCCTCACCCTCCCAAGTAGCCGAGTTGTGTTTTTTTTGTAGAGACAGGGTCTCACTATGTCGCTCAGACTGGTCTTGAACTTCTGGCCTCAAGCAGTCCTCCCACCTCAGCCTCCCAAAGTGTGAGGATTACAGGCATGAGCCACCGTGCCCTGCAAGATTCTATAATTAGATAATGCGAAAATATTCCATAAATCCAAAGAAATACAAGTTCAGAATAACAGTAGTTATCATGGGGAAGTTTAGTCACAGTAAGCCTACTGCTCACAGTAGATACAGATTCCAATAGCAGTTTAGCACATTTCCCACCTTCTTTAGCCAAGAGATCCAAAAAGTTGTTTGATGCAAAACAGACAAGGTAAAAACACTTGCATTTTGTGAATATTAGAAAAAAGACTTTTCAGTGTGGATTCTATATTTCTAAATTTATTTTCCTAAATCATTCCCTGTTGTTCAAAATTGTACCAAAAGCTGGGCACGGTGGCTCATGTCTATAATCCCAGCACTTTGGAAGGCGAAGGTGGGAGGATCTCTTGAGCCCAGGAGCTGGAAACCAGCCTTAGCAACATAGTGAGATCCTGTCTCTTAAAAAAACAACAACAACAACAACAACAACAAAAACTTTTTTAATTGTACCCAAATAATTGCTATCAGGTCTGAAGTATCATTGATTTACTGACGCCACTTATGACATCTATCAAAGAAAAATCAACGTCAATGAGAAATGCACTTAACTGAGATTTAGGAGCTCTAGGTAGTAATCCTGGTTCGGGCACTAACAAGTTGTGAGTATTTATGTACTTTAACCTTTCTGTCATGGTGAAGAAGCTAAGGAAATAAAAGAGGTGCTCTTGCAACTAATTTACAGCCTATTTGGGAAAGATAACTAACAGCAGAAAAAAATTAAGACCTACAATTAGGAATGCAAGGATCAAGTTCAGTGAAAGAGAACCACGTGGGTTAAGAGTGAATGAAGGTTTTACGTGGAAACCATGCCCTGGTTAATGATCATGAGCGAGCACCTTAAAAATAAGCAGAGAGTAAGAGACTAGCTTTCCAGGTAGAGAAATCTAAGAGGGTTTCACTGATTGGAAGTTCACGATGGGAGACTAGATGAAGAACGGAGAATATCTTCAAACATTTAAAAGAAAAATTACCACCCAGAAAGAAACAATTTCCAAGTATTTAGCCTAATTTTAGACAAACCCGTCTGCTTTTTTTAATTTTTAATTGTGGTAAAATACATATAACAAAATTTATCTTAATCATTAAATGTACAGTTCAGTTGCACTAAGTACATTCACATAGCGGGGCCACCAATCTCCAGGCTATTCTGTCTGCAAAACTGAAATTCTATGTCTATTAAACAACAACTCCCCATTTCCACTTCCCCCCTCTCCCCTGTAGGGTGGTGTGAACTTTTTGTTTCTATGAATTTGACTAGACACCTCATAAGTGGAATCATACAGTACTGTATTTTAGTCACTCGTTTATTTCACATAGCATAATGTCCCGCTGTTTTTTCATATACTTCATGCCTAATGTAAAAGCCTCTGTCCAAGTTGTACTACACACTCACGAAACTTCCTTTGCCCTCACATGCTGAATTATCTCACAGCATTTTAAGGAGCTCCGCCAAAAAGCTTCAGGCATTTCCTCAGAAAGCGTAAGCATGTCTTCTCTCTAAACACCAATGACCTCAATCTACACCAAACCCACACTTCACTCCAGCTCTTCCTAATAATTGGCACACTATGATGTTTCCCCTTTCTGGACCCTAACTACTTTCTGGATAATATTCATTTCATACTTAATATGTCTATCATATTGTTTTCTAGTTGTCCTTCCTGCATATATTCATAGCAAAGTGCTAAGGTAAGGAGAGTGTCATATACTTCTTCTATAAACTTCGAACTGTTAAGTATAGATAAATATTCTACTAAAATGTATGATAAACTGACTTAAATAAACCAAAGCGGAAAAAAAAAAGAAAACCACCAAAAAATAGTAACAACTACTAGTTTTATTGTTGAACACTCATTTTTTTTTTTGTTTTGTTGTTGTTGTTTTTAGCAGAGATGGGGTCTCCAATATGTTGCCCAGGCTAATCTTGAACTCCTGGGCTCAAATGATCCTCCCACTTCAGCTTTCCAAAGTGCTGGAATTACAGGTGTGATCTCTCATCTTATAAAAGTAATTAAATACTGAGGTGATCCAGGAAACGTGTTTAAAATCAGTACCTTAATGGCAAAAACTATATTGTCTACAGGGTTACATTATGCTCTGATTCGATTAAGTATGCACAGTAAAATTAAAAATTAAAAGTTAACCACTATAAGAACAGAAATATACAGAGTAATATCTCTTCCAAACAAGTAGAAGGGGAAAAGTAAAAAGAGAAAAAACAAAAAACTCAATCCAAAAAAAAGGCAAGAAAGGAGAAAAAAGTATAGGAAATACAAAATGTAACGTGGTAAAAAAAAAAAAGCCCAAATTCATTCATTCAACAATTATATTATGGTGTGTCTATTAAAAGCCAGATGCTGTTTTAGGCAGTAGGGATACAGCAGTAAACGAAAAACAGAAAAATACCTGCCTTACATCCTAGCGGGGGAGAACATAATAAACCAGATAAATGACTGAATCACATTGCATATCATATGAGGAAAAGCACAAGGACAATGAGTGCAATAACTTTGGCTTTTACTCTGAGTGAAATGTGTAGTCCTTGGAGGGTTTTTTGAGACGAAAGAGATGATGATGATGATGATGATTTTTTTTTTAAGGAAGACCACTCTAGATGCTGTGATTTGAACATGCTGAAAAACTAGTTAGATGGCTCCAGCAGCAAGCCAGGTGACAAAGGACGTAACATGGACAAGTGAAGGTGATGAGAAGGGCTTGTGAGTCCGGTGGATAGATTCTGAAGGTGGAGTCCACAGGATTTGCTGATAGATTAAATGAGTCAAGGATAAGGTTTAGATCTGAACAAGTATCTCAGCAGTGACAATGAATGTAAATACAATAAACCTGCCAGTCAAAATGCAGACTGTTGGCTTAGGTTAAAAAAAAAAAAAATCCCCAGCGATATGCTGTTTACAACAGCACATAAAATACGAGCATACGGAAAAGTTAAAAGATGAAAGAAGTCATGAAGCAAACATCAAAAGACAACAGCCGTGGCTATATTAAAGTCAGACAAAAGATAAGTCTTCTCTCTTCATCTCTACCTCTTCTTTCCCTAACAGTTTGGCATTTGTTAACCTTGCTTCCCTGCTTCTTTAGGGACAGGGCTGTCACACCCTCATTTGGATCCTCCCACAAATTATTACAGAACAGTCCCCAGGTGGTAGTAAGCACCATATAAACATTATTTTAAAAGTTCTCTCCCTATTTAACGTTATTTCTCCTTCATCACAAACGTTAACTGATTTGGAAGAACGGGGCTCTTGCTCTAAGATGACGCCAAGTCAAGTCTTTGGTCGCCCGTACCAATTACGCCCCTTCCAAAGCGACATGCCAATTTTCTGTGACAAGCTTAAAAAACAAGGGCCCGCGGTCGGCTACTCCAAAATGAGGCTTTCCATGGAGCGCAGGGCGGCGCCGCCAACCCGGCCGGCCCTCCCCCGGGCACACACGCGCTCCCTTCGGCCCGCAAGTCTGGGGTCGATTAAAGCGGCAGGGAGCGGGCAACGCCCGGCTCTAGCAACCTGGGAAGATTCTAGCAAAGGAATAAAAGACCGACAGCACTGCAGGGTGGAGCACTGGCCAGGAGCGCCCGACTCCCTCAGCTCCCCAGGACCCTACGAAGCTCACCTGCCCTCGGACATCTCGGGAGGTCTGAGCAAGGACCTCTTCCGCAAGCGCACCGTCCACCCGCAGAGCTCCCAGCTCTGGCCGGAAGTACTGTGGGAAGACAGGAAGTCCCGCCTCCTGGCCGTGAGCGACGGCCGCTGGCGCGCTGACGTCATTGTCTGCGACAGTGTTGGTGGAGGGAGGTTTGGCCGCCCACCTAAACCCAACACCCGCCCCTGTGGCTGCCCGAGCGATTTCCTGGCGCTGAGACCTGGGGTGACCGAGCAAGCCAGTGAACACGCGTGTGTTCCGGGTTACTAGAAGTTACCTGTAGAGATTCAGTTCCATGTTTGTTGAGAGTCCACCGCATAGGAAGCATGTGGTGGTCGCAGAGAAGAATATAATGTTTGTCAACGGAAAATAACCCTAACTCTGTAAAATAATTTAAAAGAGGTGGTGTATTCTGAGCCGATTATGTGCTACCATGGCCCGGAGAGCCACACCCAAGAAGCTTTGAGCAAGGTGGTGGGGTTACAGTTCGGTTTTATACATTTCAGGGAGACAGGAATTACATGTAAAGTCATAAATCAAATACGTGGAAGGTGTACATCAGTCAAAAAAAGGGGGACATTTCGAAGTGGGGTATTACAGGTTAAAGGTGTGTTTAAAGATGCTTTGATTTTTATTGGTTAAAGAAAGTTTTGTCTAAAGGCTTGAAGTGTTTTAAGTAAGTCTGTTAATCAGACACAAGCCACCTGACATATTTTCAGACTCAAGTGATCTGTTAAGTAAACTGATGACCTGCAGGTGAGGTTTAAGCTTTGCCCTGCATAGCCTTAGGCCTGTTAATGAGTTACAAAGGATATCTCCCAGAAGGGAAGGGGGAATGACCAAGCTCGTCTGACCTCTCTTCTCATGGCCAGCAACTCAGCTTTAGGGTATTTCTGGAGTCCTGTTGGCTAAGAGAGGTCAATTCATTCAGCTGGGGAGGCTTAAGATTTTATTGTAGTTAACATGCTGATGCCTCCAAAACTGAAAAAAAAAAAAACATTAGCTAAAGCATAAGACAGAATGAAAGTAAATACAATAATAGAAAAAGCAACTACTTAGACAAGCTATGCATCAGTTTTCTCATATGTTAAAAACTGATAACTGTCTCAGTTAGTTGTGAGGATCAAATGAGATGACACATAAATAAGCACTTAGCAATGGGATCTGGCACATGATTAAAACACACAATACCAGCTGGGAGAGGTGGCTCACACCTGTAATCCCAGCACTCTGGGAGGCCGAGGCAGGAGGATCACTTGAGTTCAGGAGTTCGAGAACAACCTAAGGAAGGAGACCCTGTCTCTGCTAAAAATAGAAAAATTAGCCAGGCGTTGTGATGCACGCCTGTTGTCCCAGTTATTTGGGAGGCTGAGGCAGGAGAATCACTTGAGCCCAGGAGTTTGAGGTTGCAGTGAGCTGCGATGATGCCACTGCACTCTACCCAGGGCAACAGAGTGAGACTCTGTCTCAAAAAAAAAAAAAAACACAGGCACACAATACCTATGCTATTATTTTTAATTTTTTTATTTTTGCTTTTATTAGTTTTAATTGACTCAATAACTGTACATATTATACCCATTTATGCACATACTGCACATATTTATGGGGTATAGTGTGATATTTCAATACGTGTATGGGGTATAGTGTGATATTTCGATACATCTATACAGTGTGTAACGATCAAATTGGTGTAATCAGTATACCCATCACCTCAAACATTTGTCATTTCTTTGTGTTGGGAACATTCAAAATCCACTCTTCTAGCTATTTGGAAATAGATAATAAATTGTTGTTAATTATAGTCACCCTATAGTGCTATAGAAAACTAAAACATATTCCTTCTATCTAGCTGTACTTTTGCATCCTTTAACCAGGGGCCCCCAACCTTTTTGGCACCAGGGACCAGTTTCATGGAAGACAATTTTTCCACGGACGGCGGGGAGTGGGGGAGGGATGGTTTCAGGATGATTCAAGAGCATTACATTTATTGTGCACTTTATTTCTATTATTATTACATTGTAATATATAATGAAATAATTATACAACTCACCATAATGCAGAATCTAATGGAGGCGGGGCTCAGGCAGTGCTGCTAGCAATGGGAAGTGGCTGTAAATACGGATGAAGGTTCCCTTGGTTGCCAGCTGTGCAGCCAGTTACTAACAGGCCACAGACAGGTACTGGTCTGAGGCTCGGGCGTTGGGGACCACAGCTTTAACCAACCTTTGGCTGACCCCACCCCTCCCTATACTATTATTATTGTTGTTGAATATAAAAGAGGCCTTTAAACCCAACAAAGGGGAAATTGTATGTTACCTACATTCAAGGAGGTAACATTCATGCCAAATATTAAAGTTGAGCATGATTTCAATAGGTAGAGATACATATCCATTGTGAATCTGCTTTTGTTAATTAAGGGAAGGACACAGGCTCAGAAACTTTGTTCACCAAAATAAACTTTGAAGGCTGGGCGCGGTGGCTCACACCTGTAATCCTAGCACTCTGGGAGGCCAAGGCGGGCGGATTGTTTGAGCTCAGGAGTTCGAGACCAGCCTGAGCAAGAGCGAGACCCCGTCTCTACTAAAAATAGAAAGAAATGATATGGACAAAATAAACTTTGAGAAGCTTTGCTGTTTGAAATCCTATCAGTAAGAATGGAACATCCCACTCTTGCCTGGAGGATCTGAGCCATGTGGGTCATTTAGACACTTTTCCATTCCAAGTATAGAGCTTCAAGTATGACATTCTACATCGATTTTAACTTTATAGCTTTCAAGGAATCAAGGCCTTGGAATCTGCTTCATTTAACTCTTATCTAAACTCTACCAAATCCTAAACTATCCCTGTCTCTTACCTTTTTTCTTAGGCAACTTAATAAATCTAACTTTGTTAGACTACAGCTTTGCATCTTTTTTTTTTTTTCAGGATCTCTGTCACTGAGGTTCCAGGGCAGTGGCACAATCACAGCTCACTGCATCCTCAACTCCTGAGCTCAAGCAATCCTCCTGTCTCAGCCTCTCAGGTAGCTAGGACTACAGGTGTGTGCCACCACTTGACTAATTTTTTTTAATGTTTTATAGAGATGGGGGCTTGCTGTGTTGCCCAGGCTGGGCTTCATCTCCTGGGCTCAGGTGATCCTCATGCTTCTGCCTCCCAAAGCACTAGGATTATAGGCACAAGCCACTGCTCCTGGCCAGCTTTGTCTCTAATAGTCTTTAATATATGGGCTATATCGCTATTTATTTTAATTAAGCCTCCTGCACTCATGAAGTTTGGCAGACACCTTAAGCCCCAATTTAGGCACTCATCTGTGCCCTGAAAAGACCTGTGGACTTTTTAATTTAAAAGTTTTTAAATTACCTCTTGGCAGAGAATGACCACAGTTTTTAAAAATTATTCTCATCCACCAAATTCAGACTAGCCCCACGACAGATATATAAAGCATGGATCTTCCATTTCTTTGTAAAATACTTTCTTCTTTCCACTAAATTGTGAAAATACTTACATAGTTTTGCCTAGAATAAAGAATGGTACTTCTTTGCCTTCACTTTTTTCTCTTCACATTGATCCTGTACACTACTGCCTCAACTGTGTTATCTTCTTGAAATGCTTTCTCTGTTAAATTTTTCCCAGAAAGAAGTCTATACACCCTGTCTCTCATTTCTCAACCCTCTCACTTTAAGCCTCTTCAGCCTGGCCCCTGGCCCTTCTTCCTTCAGTTCTCAGATGTCACCAGTGACTTGAAATCACAAAAGTGGCTTCTCAGTCCCCATATCCCTTTATTTCTTTACAGCATAGGTTGATAGGGTTAATGATCCTCCTTTGTTGCAAAAATCATGTTTAAAATGTAGCAAGAAGCTTGAACGTAAAAATCAAATATTTGCACTGCAGTTCAGTTTGAGTCTCATCATTCATGCGTTAAGTAAATATCTAGTGCATGCCAGCACTGCAGCAGACACTATTTTTAGGCACTGGAGATGTAGCAGTGAAAAAGAAATGCATTAGCCGGGTGTGGTTTCATGTGCCTGTAGTCCCAGCTCCTCAGGAGGCTGAGGCAGGAGGATCTCTTGAGACCAGGAGTTTGAGGTTGCTGTGAGCTATCATGAGGACACTACACTCTAGCCCAGGTGACAGAGAAAGATCCTGTCTCAAAAACAAAAACAAATGAACAAAAAACCCAGCAATGTTCCAGTCCTGGAAAAAATTACGTTCTAATGATGCGAGACAGATGAGACATAAATCAGATAGATAACATAAATAGATAATTTCAGATTGTACTAAGTGCAGTAAAAGAAACACGTGGTATGGGGGAGGGTAACCAACTCAAATTAAGGGGAGGAGAATTTAAAAAAAAATTTTTTTTTTCTGGACAATTCAGCAGAAAAGGGAGAATTTTAAAGGTGATGTTTGAACTGATGGCTGTAAGGTAAGAAGGATCTAGCAATGGAGAAAAACTGGAGGAACAGCATTATGGGTTTAGGACATAGCAAATATGAAAACTTTGAGGTGGGAAATACTGATTTGCAGTTTTTAATGGTCTTTCTAGTGCTCTAGGTTAAAAGGCAGGGTAGAGGGAGAATTAAGAAGGAAGCAAGTAAGCAGAGAGGTCAGCTAAGAGCTACTGTAGTCATTTCATCCAGGGCACAAAAGAAAAAGGTGGCTTAAACCAGAGAGCTAGGAACAAAGCTGGAAGACTGCGGTTATAGCTGCTGAGAAATCAAGTGAGACAAGAAGAGAGATAGTTCATTAAATTTTTCAAGATAAATGACAGGTCTATGACAAGAGCAGTTTGAGTAGAGTAGTGGACTCAAAACCAGACTGGGCTGAGTTGAAGTGGAAAGGAAGTTGAAGGAGCAAAAACAAATGACTCTTCCAAGAAGTGACCTTCTAGTTGCCAAATTCAGTGGATGTGTTTTACTCAGTATCCTATTAGATGTCTCTGGTGCACTATACTTGGATAGTTCACTCTTTGAAACTAGATATTCCAGTGATTCTTTTTTCTTCTTTCTTGTTCGTTTTTGGGGGGGAGAGGGGGGCACAGACAAACAACTGTGAGAGCACAGACAAACAACTGTGAAATCTGATGAGAGCTATCCACACAAACACACATTTTGGATATGATTTCATTAATCCTTTGAAGCCCATGAACGGGCCCCAAAGGAGTCCATGGATCCCAAATTAAGAACCCCCTCACTTTTCAATTAGCTGGTGAGAAAAGGAAAATAGCTTAGAGCAGTCTGAACTATGTTAGGTATGCAAAATTTATCAAGCCAGAGAAACATGAGTATGGGACTTCAGGCATGCTCCCTGAACCCATGCCCTGAGACAATTGTTTAAAGGCATTTTGTTCCTGACTAGCTGTCTCACCCATCATCTGCGAGTTCCTGGAATTTGTGATGCAAAGAACAATGTATAGCCCCAGTCAATAGCTTAAAATATTTTAATGTACACTCCTGGTAAACAACTTAGGAATTGACTTTCTTTTTCCTTTAAAAACCCACTTGTGGTATGGTCACTCATGCCTTGGGAGCCTGAGTCGGGAGGATCCCTTGAGTCCAGGAGTTTGAGACCAACCTGAGCAACCTAAGGGGATGCCATCTCTACAAAATCAGGAGGCTGATGCAGGAGGATCACTTGAGCCCAGGAGTTTGAGGTTGCAGTGAGCTATGATGACACCACTGCACTCTAGCCAGGGTGACAGAACCAGACCGTGTCAAAAAAAAAAAAAGAAAGAAAGAAAGAAAGGAAGGAAGGAAGGAAGGAAGGAAGGAAGTCCAGCTTTCTTCTTATGAACTTTTCACACCTTCTGACACACAACTACTCCTCTTGGCATGCTGGTTGTGATGGTTACTTTTATGTGTCAACTTGGCTAGACCACAGTATCCTGATATTTGGTCAAACACTAGTCTAGATGTTGCTGTGAAGGTATTTTTTAGATGTGATTAACATTTACAGCGGTAGATTTAGAATAAAGCAGATACCATCCATAACATGGGTTAGCCCCATCCAATCAATTAAAAGCTTTAAGAGACAAAAACTGATCTCACCCAAGGAAGAAAGAATTCTGCCTTTAGAAGGTCTTTGGACTTGAGCTACAACAACTCTTCCCTGGGTCTCCAGCCTGCCAGCCTGTCTGTAGGTTTTGGATTTGCCAGTCTTCCCCGTCACATGAGCCAATTCTTTTTTATATTTACATTTTTAAATGACAAACAAAAATTGTATATATTTAGGGTGTACAACATGATGTTTTAAAATATGTACACACTGTGGAGTGACTAAATCAATATAATTAATATAAGTGAAAAAAAAATTTTGGTTGTACTGGGCAGCCCCCAGAACGAAAATAGGTTCAGAGTGACTCCTTAATTAATATATCTATTATCTCACATGCTTATCATTTGTGTGTGTGTGGTGAGAACATTTAAAATATACTTTCTCAACAATTTTCAAGAATATAATACATTGTTATTAACCATAGTCACATTGTCCAATAGATCTCCTGAACTTCTTCCTCTAACTCAAATTTCATATCTTTTTATTTTTTATTTTTTTTTCTTTCTCTTCTTCTTCTTTTTTTTTTTTTTTTTTGAGACAAAGTCTCGAAAGTCTCACTCTGTTGCCTCGGCTAGACTGCCGTGGCGTCAGCCTAGCTCACAGCAACCTCAAACTCTTGGGCTCAAGCAATCCTCCTGCCTCAGCCTCCCGGGTAGCTGGGACTACAGGCACATGCCACCATGTCTGGCTAATTTTTCTGTATATATTTTTAGTTGTCCATATAATTTCTTTCTATTTTTAGTAGAGATGGGGTCTTGCTCTTGCTCAGGCTGGTCTCAAACTCCTGAGCTCAAACGATCCACCCGCCTCGGCCTCCCAGAGTGTTAGGATTACAGGCGTGAGGCACCGCGCCCAGCCAAATTTCGTATCTTTGACCAACATCTTCCCAACATTCCACACCCCTCACCAGCCCCGGTAACCACCATTTCACTCGTTGCTTCTATTAGTTAAACTTTTTGGATTCCACATATAAGTGAAGTTGTGCAGTATTTGTCCTCCTGTGCCTAGCTTATTTCACTTAACATAATATTCTCTAGGTTTATCCGTGTTGTTACAAATAATAGGATTTCCTTCTTTTTTAAAGCTGAATAGTATTCCATTGTGTATCTATACCACATGTTCATTATTTAATTTAATTTAATATATTTATTTTTTAAGGGACTGGGTCTTGCTATATTGCCCAGGCTGGACTCAAACTCCTGGGCTCAAGCAATTGTTCCGCCTCAGCCTCCTCAGCAGCTGGACTATAGGCACGGGCCACTGAGCCCAGCCCAGCAATATAGTGATACCACATATTCTTCATCCACTTATCTATTGACAGACACTGGAGTTGAGTCCCCATCTTGGCCATTGTGAATAATGCTACAATGAACATAGGAATGCAGACATCTCTTTGACATACTGATTTAATTTCTTTGAATATATACTCAGCAGTGGGATTAATGGATCATATGGTAGTTCTATTTTTAATTTTTTGAGGAAACCTCCATACTGTCTTTCATAATGGCTTTATAGCTAATTCTTTCCAATAAATCTCTCTCTCTATATATATGTGTGTATATATGTACACACACACACACACACACACACACACACACACACACACACACACCCTACTGGTTCTGTTTCTCTGGAGAGCCCCGACTAGAACCGGTCCATAGCATAAAGCTTTGTTTTACTTCCCCCAGGCCTACCCTGCCCACAGTGTGGGCACAAGATCCACGACTCAGGTCTGACCATCAGAGTGTCCTATTCTCTTATTCATGTCACATGTCACAAAGATGGCAATATGACCCAAACCAGGCCAATCAAAGTCCTTCCCAGGACTTTACTGCTACAGCTAAAAGAAAAGAGATTTTTCCTTTGAGGTCATGGTACTTGGTGGATATGAGCCTTTGTTGCCAATGACCATTTTTCCTGCCACGTGGGAAGCGCTTGTCCTTAACATCAGAGAATGAGGCCAATATAAAAAGATGAATAAAGTCAATAGAGCTGAGAGGAGAAAGGAGGGGAGAGTTAGCCATTCGAGCCCCATGATTTAGTGATGCCGAAAGTCAGAAACACCCCTGGACTTCCCAGTTACATGTTCCAGCCAATTTCCTTTATGATTAAATTAGTTTGAGTTGGGTTTCAGTTGCTTGCAATAGAAAGAGCCGTAATTACCATAGAGTTCAACACCCATGTCCATCATTAATATGTCAAATAAAATTTGACAACTCTACATATCAGTTAGGCTGAGGGAAAGATAAAGACTAAATATTTTAAGATAAAAGAGATTGCAGGTTACCACTAGCTGACTATTCAACATATAAAAAAATGAACAATTTGGGAAAACAATATCAGCTAAAAATGTTAGCTAGAACAGTTTAATTCCAGATCAATTATCAGGGAGTCTAAAATAGATTCTAGAATTCAGACTGAAATAGTCTTCTAACAGTTTCAACAGCCAACTATATGTTGGATAACTTCCACATCTTGATCAAATTCAAGTTATCCAAAATGGAATTCATCATTTCCTCTACAAATACCTATTCTTTCTGGGGGCAGTGGCTGATGCCTGTAATCCCAGCACTCTGGGAAGTCAAGGTAGGAGGATCCCTTGAGCCCAAGAGTTCAAGACCAGCCTGAACAAGAACGAGATCCTGTCTCTACTAAAAATAGAAAAATTAGCCAGGGGTTGTGGTGCATACCTGTTGTCCCAGCTACTTGGGAGGCTGAGGCAGGAGGATTGCTTGAGCCCAGGAGTTTGAGGTGGCTGTGAGCTAGGCTGATGCCACGGCACTTTACTCAGGGCAATGGAGTGAGACTCTGTATCAAATAAAATAATAAAAAAATTAAAAAATATAAAAAAATTTTTAAAAAGTCTCACATATCTCTATATGTCCTATTGATTCTGTTTCTCTGGAGAACCCTAATACAAGTAATCCTGTCAGTAACAACCTTCAGCTATCTGCCCCTTCAAGGATTGTCTCATCTTCAGAGAACTGCCTTGCATTGGGTTATAACCCACAAAATAAAATAAGTATTTAGGAGTCCATTCAATCTAGAATATATTTAAAACCCTCAAAACTCAATAAGGAAACAACCCAACAGAAAAATGGGCAACAGATTTGAGTCAAAACTTCACCAAGGCCAGACACAGTGGCTCACACCTATAATCCCAGCACTTTGGGAGGCTGAGATAGGAGAATCACTTGAGGCCATGAGTTTAAGACTAAACTGGGCAACATAGTGAGACCCCATCTCTAAAAAAAAAACAATAATAGAAAAATTAGCTGAGCATGGTGGCTCACACTTATAATCCCAGCTACTTGGGAGGCCAAGGTAGGAGGATCGCTTGAGGCCAGGAGTTCAAGACCAGCCTGGGCAATATAGCAAGACCCCATCTCTACAAAAAATTTAAAAGATTATTAGCCATGCTTGGTTGTGCATGCCTGTAATCCCAACTACTCAAGAGGTTGAGGTAGAAGGATCACTTGAGCCCAGGAATTTGAGGTTACAGTGAGCTATAATCAGGCCACTGCACTTCAGCCTGGGCAACAGAGTGAGACCCTGTTTCTAAAAAAAAAAAAAAAAAAAAAAAAGGAAAAAAAACTTCACTAATGAAGATACATGGATGGCAAATAATTACATGAAAAACTAATCAATATATTAGGGGGAAAACAAATTAAAATTACAATAAGATAATATCCCACACCTATTAAAATGACCAAAATTAAAAAGACTGACCATACTAAGTATTGGCAAGGAAGCAGATGAACTGAAACACTCATATTGTTGAGTCCTCTCATGTTCTTGGGAATGTACAACCATTTTGGAAATCAGTTTGGCAGTTTTTTAAAAGAAGTTATACAACTACCATATCATTCAGCCATTCTACTCATAGATATTACCCAAGAGAAAAGAAGATATATATCCACAGAAATACTTAGGCACAAATGTTCATGGCAATCTTACTTGTGGATAGCCCAAACCAGGAAACAACTCAAATGGCCATCAACAGATGAATGGATAAATTGCAGTATATTCATACTATGGAATACTCCATAATAAAAAGGAATGAATTATTGACATATACAACAACATGTATGAATCTCAAGATAATTATGCTAAATGAAAAAAGCCCAACAAACAAAAAAATATAGATAGGTTATTCCACCATGAAACTGAAAGGGCTGGGCAGGGTGATTCTAGCCAGCACTGCAGGCCCTGTCCCCTGCATCCCTGCATCTCCACAGCCAGGAACCTGTGGCTTCCTCCACCCTATCTCAGCCCCAGAGAAAACTTTCTGAACCCTTAACTGCTTGCTGTAACCCCCCTGATCACAAACACAAGAGTCCAGTCTCCTACAGCTCAAACCCCTTCTGCATTCTATTTTTGCAGCT
This sequence comes from Lemur catta, assembly GCF_020740605.2. Taxonomy (NCBI): domain Eukaryota; kingdom Metazoa; phylum Chordata; class Mammalia; order Primates; family Lemuridae; genus Lemur; species Lemur catta. Next base: position 9,024,410 of record NC_059152.1, on the reverse strand, counting down.
TTTTGTATGGTGCGTTGGATCTACATGGTGCTCTGCAGACAGTTAAGTTATAAAAAGGTAACCCCTCGTGTGTATCTCTTTCCTTTGCATGACCAAAGTCAGGGTCGGGGTCGGGGTGAGACTAGATTTGTCCCCATCAATTTCAGCATATTTTCATCTGGTATGTACGTGGCTGCCCCCACTTTTGATACCTTCCTCCTCACCCCACCCCCCAAAAACAAAACACACAAAAAAATGAACATTTGAGGCAGATAGACGTTAAGGTGGCCCTGTGATCCCTGCTTTCTGGCACTCAGCCCTGTCTAATTCCCTCCCCTTGAGTGTGGGCAGGGTCTGCAACTCGCTATGATAAAAATGATGGGCTGTGATTCCTGGGATTACATTTTATAAGACTGTCTTGTTAGTTGACTGGCACTAGAGTCTCTCTGTCTCTCTCTTGCTGGCTTAGAACAAGCAAGCTGCCGTGAATCCTACAGCTGAAAGCAAATGAATTCCTCTAACAGGCTCAGGGAGCCTGAAATTGGATCCTTTCCTAGCAGAGCCTCGGATGAGACCTAGCCCTGGTAGACACTTGGGCTGCAGCCCATGACTCTGAAGCGGAGAACTCAGCTCTTCTGCCTCCCTCTTTGACTTTCAAGGATAATGTCCCTATTTTAAGATCATCTGATTAGCAACCTTAATTCCATCTGCACCTTAACTCTCCTTCGCCATATAACCTGACACATTCATAGGCTCTGGGGATTAGAACGTGGATATATTGCTGGTGGGGGGGGGATCATTACTCCGCCTGTCACACATGCTTCTACTGAGCCTGTTGGATCCCTTGTCAGCACGACCCCTTCTCTGCATACTCTTAGCCAAGGCTTTATCTCCACTGCTTTCACCAATCAGTAGTCTGTTCTCTGTAGCCAGAATTTTTTGGAATTTCTCATTCATTAACATGGATCATTGTTAGCTCTTCCCATCATTCTCAATGTATTTTGAGATATTAAACTTTTAATTTTTATTACTATTATTTTTTGAGACAGGGTCTCACTCTATTGCCTGGGCTAGAGTGCAGTGGCATCATCATACTCAGTGCAACCTCCAACTCCTGGGCTCAAGTGATCCTCCTTCCTCAGCCTCCTGAGTACCTAATATCTTGGATTATGGGTGCACACCATCATGCTCAGCTAAATTTTAAAATTTTTTGTAAAGATGGGGTCTCACTATCGCCCAGGCTGGTCTCTGGCCTCAAGCAATCCTCCTGCCTAGGCTTCCCAAAATGCTAGGATTCTAGTCATGAGCCACAGTGCCCGGCCCCCTTTTATTCTTTTACTTTCCTTTTAATAGTCTCTCAAGAGGGAGAAAAGACAAACGTATGTGCTCAGTCCAGCATCTTGAAGAGGATGAACCTTCTTCCTCCTTCTCCATCTTGCAAGGCTAGCGGAAAACTTAAATCTCTGTTAGTGTCGGGGCCTCCTTACCTCTAATAGTTACATCAGCTTCTAGATTTAAGAGGTGCCTGGGGGCATCTCATCTCTGGTTATCATAGAAGCCATAAATCGGTTTATTGTTAAAACTGGCAGTGATCCTTCAAAGCCTAGCAGCTCTCTGCTTCCCTGCCACAGGCAAGGATGGGGATTCTTGCCAAGTGGGAATGTTATTGTCTAGTCAGTCTAGGCTCCTGCCATCCCCTTTAAAGTCTTGCTTATTTCCTGAGAGTACTATCAACAATATTGGGAACTGCTGACTTTTGTTTATTCCCAGGAATCTCTCCTCTCTTTTTCTCTTTGTCCTTAAAGTCACTTCTTTTCTCTATGCCCCTTCCAGAACTCCTGGCTTTATCTCTTCCACAGAATCGGACTTTAGGAAAATTAAGCCAGAAAGGGAAATATCCTACAGAAATTTTTTTTTTAGCCTTACAATTGTACATCTTCCTTTGGCAAGAAAGCACAAAATGGTCTGCTTACCTTTCTAGAACTAAGGATGGAAAAATAGAGGGAGAAGAACACAATTATCTCATAAAAAGTATTTTGTGGCTGGGTGTGGTGGCTCATGCCTGTAATCCTAGCACTTCGGGAGGCCAAGAGAGGAGGATTGCTTGAAGCTAGGAATTTGAGACCAGCCTGGGCAACACAGCAAGACCCCCATCTCTACAAAAAATTAAAAAAAAAATTAGCCCAGCGTTGTTGAGTGCACCTGTAGTCCCAGCTACTCAGGATGCTAAGGTAGGAAGATAGCTTGAGCCCAGGAGTTCAAGGTTACAGTGTACTATTTTGCTACCAAATACATGGATGCATTCATTCATATATATTCATTGCCACCATATATATTCATATATATCTATCTATGCTTATGGTATACAAATAGTTTCGCTCCATTAGATCACTGAGTTGTAATTTATTCAATTCTCATTGATAGACATTTGTTATTTTTTTTCCTATTATAGATAATGCTGCAATGAATATACCTTTATATGTATTTGTATACCTATGGGAATATATCTTAAGAACATATTCCCTCCTCAAAATATAAAACATAAAGTTACCATATGACTCTGTAATTCCACTCCTAGTTATCTAAGAAAATTGAAAAAATATATCCATGTAAAAACTTGTACTTGAATGTTCAGAACAGCATTATTTATAATACCCAAAAAATGGAAACAACCCAAATGTCCATCAGCTGACGAATGGATAAACAAAATATAGTATGTTCATACAATGGACTATTATGCAGCCACAAAAAGGAATGAAGTACTGACCCAGCATGGATGAACCTTGTAAACACTGTACTGAGAGAAGGCAGTCACAAAAGGCCACATATTATTTGATTGCATTTATATGCAATGTCTAGAAAAGGCAATCCTTAGAGACAGAAAGTAGATTAGTGGCTGCCTAGGGCAAGGAGTTAGGGGTTGAGTAGGGGGAATGGAGAGGGACTGCTCATGGGAATGGAATTTTCTTTTAGCGGAAGAAAAACTGTTCTAAAATTAGATTGTGATGATGATTGCATAATCCTACGAATATACTAACACCCACTGAATTGTATACTTTTAAAGGGTGAATTGGGCTAGGCGCATTGGCTCATGCCTGTAATCCCAGCACTTTGGGAGGCTGAGGTGGGAGGACTGCTTGAGGCCAGCAGTTTGAGACCAGCCTGGGCAACATAGGGAGAACCCCTCTCTAAAAAAAAAAAAAAAAAAAAAAAAAAATTAGCTGGCGGGGTGATGTGCACCTGTTCTGCCAGCCTCTTAGAAGGCTAAGGCAGGAAGATCACCTGAGCCCAGGTGTTTGAGGTTGCAGTGAGCTGTCATGATGCCATTGCACTCTGGCCTGGGCAACAACAACAAAAATTTTGTTTTGAAGCTGGAGGTGGTTGTGCATACCTGTAGTCCCAGCTATTATGGAGGCTGAGGCAGGAGAATCACTTGAGCTCAGAAGTTTGAGACCAGCCTGGGCAACCATAGTGAGACTCTGTTTCTCAAAAAAAAAAAAAAAAAAAAAAAAAACCAAACAAAAAAATCCATTCTTACTACTGCACTTGACTAGTCTTAAAAAAAAAAAGCAATTTTTGATCAGAGATATACAAAATAAGAGCAAATAGTTAATATTAATCTGGCAGTTGTGTGGAAGATGGGCTGAAAGAAGAGAAGAGCTCTAAGGAAATAAGTCAGGCAATATTAATTATCCATATATTCCATGATGGTATTCTAAGCCAGCAGGAAATTAGTACTGTGATCTTTGGCTTGTTGCAGCAGTCACCAGCCATATGATATTCCTATCTGAGCCATGATGTGACACAGGAAACAGCATCAAATTCTTCCAACTTCCTCATTAAATTGATAATCAGAGGCAGCTTGTAATTTTAATAAATTGAGAATTTCTCCCCATATTTATGACATTCTTCATGGTGCGGAATTCTCACTTGCTTTCCTCTGAACTATCAGCATTTATATACAGACTTTTTTCTAAGCTTTATTATACTCTCTGAAATTTTATATATCTTATCTTTAGTACTAATTCATTTTTAAAAGCAATAATTTTATTTTGGTTCAATTCACAGAACTTTTAAAACCTTAATTGGCCAAGTTTCAAGATTCAATAAATTGAACAAACTTAAAAAAATTATACTTTCACTTTTGTTATCAAACCACAATGCATTTTCATAAAATTTATTAGAAAATCTATTAGTCTCTTTAAATTACTACTTTGTTTCAAATGGCAATTTGTTTCAATAACCTTCTGCTTCATTTTCAATTTCCTTGACTTGGTTTTCTATGTCCAATTCTTTCTGCTTAATTGACTTAATCTGTCAGCTTCAATAAATAAACCATTTCTTCCTTATAAATTACTGACATCTCTGTTAGAATATCATTTATTAAAGCTAAATCCTTTTAAAACTTTTTTAGTCTTCAAATGTAGTCAATTGTAAAATAACTATTCTCATTTTACAATTTCTGTTAAGTGACTTTACAAGCTTTGGTGAGATTTACAAATTACTTTTCAGCTTATCATTAGTACTACCACACTCACTGAGGTCTAAATATGTCCATTACTCATTATAGCAACTCTGAGATCTTCTGGTACATTATTTTTCTTCATGTACAGGGATAAATATAATTCAAAGATAATAAATTGGGCATTTCCCTAAAGCACAGAGTGCTTTATAAAGAATGTGTAAGACAAGGCAAATGTTTTCCAGATATCTCTATAACAGGATACTCATTAATCAATGGCCATAAATCATTCTAACAATTTGAACTATTCGGTTAATATTAAAATTCATATTACTAATAGTATTCCTTATTGTATTTACTATTTACCAACCAGTAGAGAGTATAGAAAAACTAAGCTATTATACTGTACAGTCCTACGTATTCAATAAGATAAATATTACAAAATTAATTGCATCAAGAATGGGAGGCAGTGCCAAGTGCTTTGATCTCTATTCCAGGTCAGTAAACTCTTCAAGAAAACATATAAAGCATCCGGCACCCAACATATACTTCATAAATATACATTTCCTTCCTCTTGGTACACTGATTTAAAAAAAAGAAAAAAGCCAGTGGAGCAATCTTGAGATATCAAGACAGGAAGACGGGATAGAACAAGGCCTTCAATAGAGAGAAAGGGAGGGAATCTAGAACATGAGAACTAGTTTGGCCTAGGGCAGAATGACCAACCTTTCTTGATATAAAATGCAGACTACTTCAAGACAGACCTAAAGTTCAGGGGAGGAAAGCTTGGAGAGTTTACATTTAATGGGAGAAGAGTGGAAGAGAAGCAGGGGACATTAGACTGACAAGTTTGAAATCTACACTAGGAAAGGAAGATTAGTTGCAAAACAAAGGGGTTACTGAGGCTGCAATGCGTAAACTTAAAATGGCTACCGCAGCAGTTCTCAGCAACATGGGAGGAGCAAAGAATGTAGATGGTTATTCATCCAGGATTGGGGACTGGCTGGATGACAGTGGCCAAGGAAAGGAGAAAAGTGATCTGAGAACAAATGCTCTCAAAGTTTCCCTGAAGTGAACCACTAATAGAGTATAGGTTACACAGGGAAGGAAGTAAAGTAGGAAGTTGACACAGTGGAATGAAGAACTGACGATTTTAAGATCTTGCTAAGGTTAGAAAGTGATTTATGGCAACATAACTGGCATACATTTTTCTGTATTAACAGTTATGACAATAGATCAAGTGAAAAGGACAGAGTTTTGATTATTTGATAGATAAAATGATTCTCTGTTAAAAATCTGTTTCAATGCCAAGCATTGTTGTCATTGACAAAGAAGGATAAAAATGACAAAAGAATCAAAATTAATTTGATTAGGCAAGGAATAAATCTAGGTAAGCAATTTTTATACTTAAAAGTAGATACTTTGTTTACACACTCAGCAATAGATTTTTAGAATCATGTTTTTTTTTAAAAATTATGGTTTTATAAAGTTTAAATTTCCTTACTGTAGCACAATTACCCATGATTTTAAGAAGTTCCCTCATCATTGTTAAAATGGAAGATTTAAATTATTTTAGTAGTTAGTAAAGGCACCCAACTTTTCAATAGGATTTAGGTTGAATGCTTGGGTGAGAATTTCTCATACAATTATAGGTGATTAGATACTACAAAACCAGTCAAGCAAAACATAATGTCTCTAAGGAAAACAAAAACTTTCATTTTAGGATGTCAACAACTGTAATACTGAAATTAGATTTTTTGGTTTTTTTCCCCCTACTTTTGGCCCACAGATGGCTCCAGTGGCTTGGGTCAGGAACTTACACAAAAGGCAGAGCAGGGTCAGGGTTAAGGCTCTAAACAATTACTTAGTGCTTGATAGTAAGCCTTTGGCTACTTTTCAGTCAGGCACTTTCTCTTGGTTAACGCTCGTTTCCTTTAAAGATGCCTTCTCCCATTCCATTCAAGCATCTGTTGCCTTCAAGGGTGGTAGTGATTTTGGTGGGAAGGAAAAGGGCATTTTCTGCTTTTGTATTTGAGGTAAGCAAATAGCCCTTTTAAGATTTTCACTACCAGTGATGGGGAAATGTAGTAACGTTCAAATGCTCCTCCTACACTACTTATTCCATATATCCTTTTTCCTTCCCAATTGGAAAGACAACGCTGTACCCAGATACTTACATTACAAGCGGGGAAAGGAATTCAGACTAGCACGTGAATTTATTACAGCACAACTCCTTGGTCAAAAAGCAGAATTTGTGAGGCAGAGAGGAAGGAAAAAAGGAAAGAGGGAAGGAAAAAAGGAAAGAGGTAAGAAAAAGGACCAGAGTACTTACTGTTCATCACTATCAGCCTTTTCATGGAAGATTTTAGTAAGGGGGTTTTCAGGGAGGATACTGAGATATTTTCAGCATTTAGGAAAAAAGAGGAGCTCTGTGGTCTTTGGGCCACAAAGCCAGCTGAAAGAAAATAGCTTGGAACTGGAATAGATGAATAGGGAACTGCTCATACAGTACAGTTAGGAAGCATCTGGATAAAAATTCCTGGAAGCTGAAGTCTTTTTTATTGACAGAATCAACAGCACATTTGTAGGGCAGAGATGGTCACAATATCCTGCCACAGCAATTTCTGACATTCACATTAGACCTATATAAATGTGGCTCCTTTTAATTTCTTCAATATGTATTATGATCATCTGCACAGATGGGTTTCTAAATCGAAACAAATTCCCATCTCCCCTATAGTTTTTTGGAGAACAGCTTAGACCAAATTTTTAAAAAGGTGATAGGCTAAAAGACTAAAAGACAAAAAAAAAAAAAAAAAAATAACTAAAACAAGCTATCAGGACCAGTCAAGAATAACTTAATATTATTCATCTTCTTTGAACATCTTACTTAAGTGCTTTATTAGGGCTACTAGTTCAGGGTTCCCACCACGTGTATCAATTTGTTTGTAGGCTTTAGATTCGAGCTCTTTAAGAGTTTGCCGAGTGTATTCAAAGGAACCTACATCTTCAAGATAATGTACACAGTATTTTTTAATATCTATGTTTTCTGTTCTCTGGCGCAAGATATTCTGCACCTGGGTGCTTTCAGGCCTCGACCAAATAGCATGAATAGTGGGAAATGAGAACTTTCCCTCTGTTAGATCTTCACAAAAACTTTTGTTTTCACTATATTCTTTGGAGTGTAGGTTAGCATAATCATCCCTAATTTGGAAAAAGAGCCCAAGTGTATTAAGCAGCGGCTTTAAATCTTCTTTGTAATCAGAGAACAACTGCATGAGACCTACTGCTAATCCAAATAGTCCACCTGTCTTTTGCAGCACCATAGCTTTGTATTCTTCTTCAGTGGGACACGTGTAATTATCCCTCCAGTAAATATCTAGGCCTTGTCCCTGATGGAGTTCCAAAAGTTGGCGGGTGAAAAGCTTTACTGCATCTGGGTGATCAAGGGTTAAGACTTTCTCTAAGCCAAGAAAATACACATAATTGGCAGAATTGATGACGGACGGAATTCCATAGATGCTGTGTGCCACTGGAAAGCCACGTCGGAGTTTTGAGCTGTCTTCGATATCATCAATGAGTAAGCTGGCGTTATGCAACATTTCTGTCACTTCAATGATAATCTAATAAAAAAGAATTGAAAATTTCACTTTATGAGAACTATTCAAAATAGCTTTACAGTAACAGATTATGAAGGTCTCAAGGTGTCTTAATTTTTACAACTAATAATTTTTTTTTTTTGAGACAGAGTCTCACTTTGTTGCCCGGGCTAGAGTGAGTGCTGTGGCGTCAGCCTAGCTCACAGCAACCTCAAACTCCTGGGCTTAAGCGATCCTCCTGCCTCAGCCTCCCGAGTAGCTGGGACTACAGGCATGAGCTACCATGCCTGGCTAAGTTTTTCTATACATATTTTTAGTCGTCCAGATAATTATTTCTATTTTTTAGTAGAGACGGGGTCTCGCTCAGGCTGGTCTCGAACTCCTGACCTCGAGTGATCCACCCGCCTCGGCCTCCCAGAGGGCTAGGATTACAGGCGTGAGCCACTGCGTCCGGCCTGCAACTAATAATTATTTATCAACCTCAATATAAAATAATATATTGCACGAGCATTAAGTTCAATCAAGAAGTAGGAGTATTTTTATGCAACAGCTATTAATTTCTTTGGGATTAAGAATGAGATTAAGAATTGCCTAAATACCTGTAGCTTGTCTTCTGGAACTTTCAGCCAATGATTAAATGCCTGTGAAAGTTTGGTTCTCACTTGTTTACCTGCAATTTAATAATAAAATTTGACAATAAAATGAATAGAAACTTCCTTCAAAATTGCCCAAACTTGGTAAATCCAGCCCCATTAATCCATTACCTGCTGCAGAGCTTGCCTTCCACTGCTCGACACCCTACCCTCAACCCCTCTGAAATCCACAACCTTTTAAAATCAGGGCAGGCCTGAGATTCTAAAGCACTTCAGTGGCACACTAGCCCACTTCTTTTACCCTAACTTGAATTGACAATTTTGGTGTCGGATAGGCTTTTTAGGCATTATGGCCTAATTTATTACCTTTTTTAAAAAAGGAAGCTAGTCTAGTTAGTGGCAGTTAATTAGCAGTATGTATTTTATAGAACTATAGGTATTTTTAATGAAATGTACTTTACTATTGAATTACCTCATAAAATGACCTCTTAAAATTATCTACCATTCCTTTTAATTAAGGTTTTAGGGATTGGGCAGCTCTGCTTCTTTCCTATCAAATATGAGACTACTGTACCCAGAAGTATTCCCTTTTAATATCCCTAGTTTAGTTAAAAGCTAATCTCTTTATTATGACTATTTCGCTTTTCTTTTTTGAGACAGGGTCTTGCTCTGTCACCCAGGCTGGAGTGCACTGGTGTCATCAGAGCTCACAGCAACCTTAAACTTCCTGGGCTCAAGTGATACTTCTGCCTCAACCTCCTGAGCAGCTGGGACTACAGGTGTGTACCACCACACCTGGCTATTTTATTTTATTTTATTCTTTGTAGAGACCGGGTCTTGCTATTGCCCAGGCTGGTCTCGAACTCCTGGCCTTGAGTGATCCTTCTGCTTTGGCTTCCCAAAGTGCTAGGATTACAGGTGTGAGCCACTGCGCCCGGCCAAGAGAGATCTTTAGATAGAAGTTAACCACTAGTAGTAACTGTGGCCCAAATACAAAGCAATGATAGATGAAAACCACAAACAGTTCATTTAGTAAGAATGTTCTGAGCTTCCTGATAAATGAATGCTAGTAACATCCCAATTTCAGATTACGTTTCAGGAAAATGGTTACATAAAAAGTTAAGTTTCAATTAACTAAAACACTATTTCCTAAGTCCTATATGTTTTCTCTGTACCAATTGTCCAAACAAATGAATCTACAAACTCTCGTTACATATGCTAATGGGACAAAGTTTCACTTTCTGTGAGAAAGGAAGAAAAGGCATCTCTCTTCTGCCTACTAATCCTTAAGGTGCACATGGTCTGGGTAGCAATTATATACTTGATATTCCTGATCTACTTTCCAGTTTGACAAAGGTTAGTCTGGGCTGTACTTACAAAGCACAATTGTGCAAACTAATCTATTACCACTTTTAAAAAAATAACTTTTGAAGATGAAAACCACAGAGTCCCATTACATTTGGAGTCCCATTTTTCATTTCACTTCCAAATATTATATAGAAAACAGTAAAATAAATGGCTTAATTTTCGGTACTACAGGTTTTTAATGTTTTTTTCCCTCTGATGAGATTCTAGGATCTGGCCTGATATGTTTAAATTCCCAAATCATTTCTAAGATTGAGGCTAATCACAGAGATCCCTCAAAATTAAAACAAACATTCCTCCTTCCTCTTTAAGACCCTAACATCACTGATTCTCTTTTTGCAGCCCCTCGTCCTCCACTCCCAACTTCATCCTCCTCTCCCTAACTACAAGGGTATGGGGACTTACACTAGGGTAAATAAACAAACAAATTAAAGTCATTCTCTTCACTGATTTCAGAAAATCCTGATATCATTATTACTATAATATTTTATAAGCAAGAGTAATTTTATAACAGTACAAATGATCTGGCCCACCTTTAAGTTATTTTAGTAACTCTGAAGCTTTCTGTAAAAAATAGGAGTGTGATACATATTGCAATGTCCTATTTCTTTAGGAAAATCTCTGAGGTTGTATTCTACCATGGATCAAGAACATATCTGATAAATAAGGTTAGGTACCAACTGAGAATTTTAAATATGTTATCTAATGGCTTAAAACATTACTTCCAGGTAATGAGAACTTTAAAAAAAGTTACAGAAGTTCATTGCATAGGTAAGCACTGTGGTTAAAATCTGACTACAGGCAGTCCTTGCTTTGCAGGTAGTGGAGTGGGAAACACTCAGGAGACACTTGTTAGACTCCTCAGCATTCTGATAACTGGCTTATTTTACGGCAGTCCAGTTCTAGCCAATGTTTGCCAATTTGTTACAAAAGAAGTCCAACAATAGGTGGTGGGTAGAATGAAGGAAAACAGTGCCATGTTTCTCACTAGGAGATCCTGAAATAAGCGAAGTTACTAAATGCTAAACAGATGTCACTCAGTAACAGTCTCTTGGCTTTTTCTTAAACAGTGGGCAACTTTCCCTTTGAATTCTCCATTTCTGTCTTCCCTGCATTCTTTTGAAGCATTGATATCAGCAGGTGAGTCTCCCTTAGGGTCTGCCAGAATAGAAATGACACTAATCATGATGGTTTTCAAGGTGTAGCTCAGGAGCTAGCACTCTTCTGACTTTTGATAACTCTATTTATCCTTCTTAGGCTCATGAAGAATAGAAATGGACACATTACCACTGAGGTAAGCACCATAGAATAGAAATAAAAACATGTCTATTATGATTGAGTTGAGAGCATCCCTAGGGTATAGTTTAGCCACATTATGGGCTAAACAAGTTTTTATAGTTGTCAAAGAATTTACTACCTTTTATATTATTTCCATAAGAAAAGTATTCTACATTTCAAGTAACTGGTTTATAAATGAATTTTTATTACAAGAACCCTCATTTATTATATTCATGAGTTTTTACTCATTATCATTTCCCAAAGTTTAAAAAAAAACCAAAATAAAACAAAAACATACATGTACATGTGATTAGGCAAGTGTCAAGGCAGGAAGCCATGTCCAGGTAATACACCCTTATACAGGAATAAATTGAGCTATGCTTCCACATCCTGTGATTTAAATGCATTAGAATCTGGCTCTCAAAGAACTAGTAGTGTAAGAAACACAGCATGTGTATGAGATACTGGAAAACATGGACATGGAAGGGAAAACTTGAATAGAAGGTAAATGAAGTTTTCTGTTGTTATACAAATTTACATAACTTCCCCTAACATTTAAACCGTGGGAAATTCAAATCTGTGACATCCATAAAAAATAAAACTTCCAATGAAATACCAAAATTAAAAAAAATGTTTCTTTTAGAGACAGGGTCTCACTATGTTGCCAAGGCTGGTCTCAAACTCCCGGCCTCAGTGATTCCCTCTACTTTAGTCTCCCAAGTTGTTGGGTTTGCAGGCAGGAGCCACTGTGATCAGCCCCAAAATATTTTAAGTATTTTTATTTTTCTAAGGAATGCTATATAATTGGATATTTTTAAAAGAGTGTCTTAAAAAATTACCTTTTTTTTTTTAAGAGATGGGGGTCTCGCTATGTTGCCCATGCTGGAGCGTGGTGGCTATTCACAGGTGTGATCATAGTGCACTACAACCTTAAACTCCTGGGCTCAAGCCATCCTCCTGCCTTAGCCTCCTGAGCAGCTGGTACTACAGGCATGCACCACTGCACCTGGCAAAAATTACCATGTAAGAGTGAAAATTTATGAAGTTCTGTTTATAATTTTTCTCATATGCATCACCTTAAATAGGAAATCTCAAGAGCTAGCATGTCTAACTTTTTTTCTTTGCTAACATTTGAATGACCACTACCATATGAAAACTAAGCTATACGTGGACTGATTGAACTGTTACCTGGTAACTGAAGTAAGTATTTATAGGGTTCTAGAAGAATTCTTTGGACTGTTTCTTGAGTCTTCTCCATTGTTTTTAAATTTCAAAGCTTATCTGTCAAAAAGAAGAAACATAAAAAAGATATTAAGAACCTAATTATCTTTGAGTTCAAACTGCAAAAGAATTTGTATCTCAAGGTGTATTTGGAAAGGTAGACTTTCAGTTTGGTTTAAAAAGAAAATTCTACAAGCACGAAACCTTGAAAACATTATGTTAAGTGAAAGAAACCAGTCACAAAAGACTCCATATTATATGATTCCATTTACACGAAATGTTCAGAATAGGCCAATCTATACAGACAGAAAGTAGATTAGTGGTTGCTAGCATGGGGGGGAAACAGGGATTGACTGCTAACGAGTACAGGGTTTCTTTCTGGTGGACCAAAATGTTATAAAATTAAATTGTGGTGATGGTTGTACAACCCTGTAAATATACTGAGAACTACTGAACTGTACAATGTAAATGGGTGGTATTAAATTACATCTCAACTTTTTTGAAAAAAAAATTCTTCATTCACTTGATTATTACAGTGGTCAAAGTGTTCACTTGGTTTTTAATCGGTTTTTTTAGTTACATAACTTATATCAAACCATTCCTTTTTATTTTTTAAGAGACAGGACTGGCTCTGTCACTGAGGCTGAAGTGCAGTGGTGGAGTCACAGCTCACTGCAGCCTCCAACTCCTGGGCTCATGCAATCCTTCTGCCTCAGCCTCCCAGGTTGCTGGGACAAGTGTGCACCACTGAACCCAGCCTAAGCCTTTCCTATTTTTTCACCCATAAAAGGCTTAATTTGTTGACAGCAAAGAAATGTCAAATCCACAGAATTAGACAGATACCTTTATATTTAACTGATTAAATTAGTAAACATATTCTTTGTTTCTATGAGCATTAAGATGGGGATGTTTTACATATTTAAAATTTAAAGAGATCCCCCCTCCACTTGGTATTTTCTATATAATTAATCCATTTCAGAGATTTTGACTTAAGACATGCCTTAACTTGGATGCAATTATTTTATTAAAAATATTCCTGGGCAGTACCTTATTATTCTGAATTTCACATTTATTTTAATATTTCCTAGAGTATCACTTGTGGTCATCCTAGGGTCTTCCTTTACTGTTGAATCTCTACTGTTTCTTTGTAAATTTGTTTCTATTTTACTTGTCCTCGTATTAGGACTCTTTTGTTTCTAACTGTCCTCGTGTTAGGACTCTTTGACATATTTTAGGAGGTTTATCATTTTTGTCCTATTTTTTGTCTTTTTTTTCTAGAGATAAGGTCTCGCTCTGTCACCTAGGCTGGTATGCAGTGGCATGATCATAGCTCACTGCAGCCTTGAATTCCTGGGCTCAAGCCATCCTACGTCCTTAGCCGCCTGAGTAGCTGGGACTATAAGCATGTGCTACCACACCCAGCTAATTTTTTTCATTTTCTGGAGACAAGGTCTCCCTGTGTTGCCTAGGCTGGTCTCTGATCTCTGGCCTCAAGCAATCCTCCCATCTCAGCCTCCTGAGTTGCTGGGATTACAGGCATGAGCCACTGTACCCAGCTCTTTTGCTTCTTGGGACTATGATTTGGTCTCTGGGATCATGAGCCCTCTCCTAACCAATTATCTGGCTTCACAACACAAGGCTAAACATAACATGATATCTAATGGCAGTTCATGATCAGTGCTGTTCAAAGAGTTGCACATTACTGAATTTTTTAACTGGCACCTTAGAAAGTTCTCTTTTAGTATGCTAGAAGATAACAAAGCACAAGAATATGTTTGGTGGAGAGTCGCTTTTTTTTCTTGAGACAGGGTCTTGCTCTGTTGTCCAGGCTTGAATGCAGTGGTGTCATCATAGCTCACCACAGCCTAAAACTGTTGGGCTCAAGGGATCCTCCTGCCTCAGCCTCCCAAGTAGCTGAAACTGCAGGTGTGTACCACCACACTCCACTAATTTTTCTATTTTTTGTAGAGACAGGGTCTTGCTAGCTTCTCAGGGTGGTCTCGAACTCCTGGGCTCAAGTGATCCAACTGCCTCAGCTTCCCAAAGTGCTAGGATTATAGGTGTGAGCCACTGTGCCGAGCGGGCCACTTCCTTGGAATAAAGAAAATGAAGTTGAATTCATATACTCTGTATTATCCTGATTGCTCAAAGGTCTTTTTTCTGATTCACTGAGTCTGGGCAGACAACTAGGAATATCCATTTCTAATATGCATATTGTATGATTCTGATGCAGTCACTTGAGAAAGTGTTAGGGAGAACTGGAAATGAGTTCTTGCATTGTATGACACCACAGCACAACTAAGCGAGTGGGTGCTGATGTTTTTTATTTACTGTAATGCTGAGGATGTGTTTCTCGATTTCCAAATTTGCCCTAGTAACTTCATAAATGTTAACTACTAAAACTCATCTTTTATAGCCCAGTCATCTCAGACTATGATCTCATCATCTATACTCTCAGGGTTCAGGCAGTTCTAGTACTAGTACTGTTACTCCTTGCTGGCATTAAATTAAAAAATGCAAAACATACTTAGGAAAGCAGAATCTGATGTTTAATGCACAAAATACAGGAATTTTTGCATATATTCAGCAAATGGAACACACTGGTTGATACACACGCAGCTACGCAAATCTGAAGATCTTGAATAAATAGTGCACGAAGTGCCACACAAGTCAAACAATTTCCAAAATCTTGCACCCGTATGTGCACTATTCACAATAGCAAAGATATGGAGTCTAAGTGTCTATCAGCAGATGACTGGATAAAGAAAATGTGGTAAATACACATGATGGAATACTACTCAGCTATAAAAAAGAATGAAATCAAGTCTTCTGCAGCACACGGGTAGAACGGGAGGCCATTATCTTCAGTGAAACAAGTCAGATACAGAAAGACAAATACCACACGTTCTCACTTATAAGGGGGAGCTTATGGATGTAGAACGTGGAATGATAGATAACATACACTTGGAAGGGTGAGCGGGTGGATGATGAGAGATTACTTAGATACAATCTACGTTATTTGAGTGCTAGATACCCTAAAAGCCCTGACTTCACCACTCTACAATCTATGCATGGAACAAAATCACATATCCCATAAATTCACACCCCTCCCATCTAATTATTAACGCTGGCATTCTTTAGCACTGACACTACACCTATTGACAATTAGGTACTTGATGTCCCTGTTTTGTAGTAGGCAATCAATACAAGGGTAAAAAGGTTTGAACTACATTGTCATGTACTTTTTTTTCTTGCTATGGAATGAGATGTATCATATAGCAACAGGAGGAAGGAATGAAACTTCTACACTAACTATACATTGCTAGGCACGTGGTAGGCACATGATAAAGGAGGGCTGAAGTTAATGACATACATATTACCATCAACTGTGCAAGCGCTTTGATGCTTCCACATAGTATAAACCATCTCATGGGTCAGGGAAACCTTTGGAATATGATGAAACCTATGATCTTCTAAAAAAAAAAAAATATCTGCATATATGTAAATAAAAAAAATATCTGCATATATGTAAATATGCCCTCACACAAATACATGCACACCCACAAAAGCCTACATATAACTTCTCAGGGATCATATAGTCTCTTTTACATGTACCTCAGATTAAAAGCTCCAGTTACAGAGTATCTTCACTGTTTAATGCCAAACAAATATGCATGTTTGCATGAAAACAGGCTAAGACATAAACTCCACTAGCTTAACTCTTTATTGAACGCAGATTACAAATGATATTAAAGCATGAATCTGGCACATAGTTCAGGTTGATCTTTAGGATTGAAAAGTATATTTTTTTCTAGTCTGTTCTAGATGATTATCTATGTGAACCAATCATAAAAAAAATCAGCACTCCACCAAAGGAAATCATTTTAGGAAAATGAATTCAAAAAGAAACATTCCATATAGAAAATTTCCATGTCTACTTGGACTAGTGATTAATGTTAAATACATTATGAGGCAAAAACAGCTCATAAAATAGTTTGAAATAATAAAAATAACAATTTAGTAACCTATTACCTATACTGTTTGCTCTCTGATATAGGTTATCTTATTCTTAGAAATTAAAGAAAGAAAAGAAGATATAAAGTAGGGAAAATAATGGCTTAGGTAAAAGATTGAGTATCATTGAAGGTAGAATTTAAAAAAATCTCACAAACACCACATGCACTCTCTAATACATTGGAAATAACCGATGGGCACACAAGTGCACAGAGGGAAGTAAAAGTCATTGGAAATCAAGCAGGGGGAAGGAGGGAGAAGAGGAGGGGCAAAAACCCACCTAATGGGTACAATGAACACTATTCGGGTTATGGGCAGATTTATAGCCCTGACTCAAGCCTTGTGACAAAGACATTTGTATCCCCTTTAATATTCTGAAATGATAATAATAAAAATCTCATGTACTTTTCTATTTAAATCTTCTTAACTAGGTTGGGAGCAAAAATCATGTTTGTATCTTCTTTAACAGCCTCCAAAACACATCTGACTTAACTTAAAAAATCAATGAGACCCATTCTCAGAATTCTTTTTTGTGTCTGGATCACTAACAGGTGTACTTTTGCCCAGAAGTCAGAGCTAACCTTCGTTTCAATTCTTAGAACTTTATGGTTGATGTTATTTCTCAACTTAAAAGAATTATTCCGTTGCTCACTCAGAGAAGTTTAAGAATACTCAATTAACAAATAAGTCAATTAATGTTCCTTTCCCAGAGGATGTTTATATACAACTATTCTCAGCGGGAGGGAAAATAAAGGAAACTCAATTTTTCCAGGTATCAAAAACCAACCTGTCAGTCGGGCACGGTGGCTCAGCCTGTAATCCTAGCACTCTGGGAGGCCGAGGCGGGAGGATCGCTCGAGGTCAGGAGTTTGAGACCAGCCTGAGCAAGAGTGGGACCCCGTCTCTACTAAAAATAGAAACAAATTATCTGGCCAACTAAAATACATACATAGAAAAAATTAGCCGGGCATGGTGGCGCATTCCTGTAGTCCCAGCTACTCAAGAGGCTGAGGCAGTAGGATCGCTTAAGCCCAGGAGTTTGAGGTTGCTGTGAGCTAGGCTGATGCCATGGCACTCACTCTAGCCTGGGCAACACAGTGAGACTCTGTCTCAAAAAAAAAAAACCAACCAACCTGTCTTGTGTCTTCTTAAAAGTCTAAGAGATTCTATACACTGGCATGTGCTCTTTACTGCCTGCTGCTTTGTTTTTCTTTTTTTTACTCAAAGGACTGCCAACTTATCAGAGCTAGAAATTTCAGCTATCATGTAGTAGACATAAATGTACAGAGGCATTACTGTGTGTTACATGAACTGTACTATGTGGTGAATAACTACAGAATGCCTCAGTGAGAGTCTAAAACTACTCCTCACTTTCAAAACTGAAAAAGTGCTGGAAGTTTGTTCAAAGAGTGGATAAACAAATATTAACACAAACAACATATTCTTTCCACCGTATGAAGTAGCCTCCTGGTTGGGCTGCCTACATTCGCCCCTCTAATCAATAGTCCTCTACTCTTCAGTAAGTAATGACAGCGAAATTTAAATCTAGTCTTCTCCCTTCCAACTGAGAACCTTTCGAAGATATCTCATTTCTCTTAGGACAAGAACAAAACTCCTTAACAAAACCTATCAAGGTCAGCAACCTCAGTTCTTCGAACTGGAGAAGCTCCCTTCTGACACAAGGCTTTCCAACATGTTACTTACCCTTTTTGCCTGGAGTGCCCTTTCCTTAGTTAACTCCTGCTAGCCCTTCAGCGCTCTGCTCGATCCTCACTTGCTCAGGAAAGCCTTCCCTTACCTCCTTAACTGAAGCCAAATTTCTTACTTCATATTCTCCTATTACCACGTATTGCAGCACTATCACTGCTGCAACTTCGCATTCACCTGTGTGTCTGGTTTAACATCTGTCTGTCTCCCCAGGCTCTGGTCTAGGAAGGCAGAGGCCATACCAGTTGTTCCACATGGTGGGCGTTCAATACACGCGAAGAAATGAAAGTACCTTCTAACGCACTACAGGATGAAATTAGGGCACAACCTACAAAAAGTGAAAATACCATGCAAAGTTTTTTGTTTTTGTTCTTTTAAGAGAAGGGCCTGCTTACAGAATTGCTAAATATAGACATACGAATGTTAAGCGCAGCCGTGACGCGCAGAGTGAATCCTTCCACTCAAACTCCGGGAGATGACGGGGTCTGAAGGAAACTGAGAGACACGGGCAGGGAATTTAACTAATTTCGAGGCCGATTTTCAACAGCGGCTTGACAGAGAGCTTGAATGTCTACTGGGCTACCATAGAACCCGCAGAGTGAAGAACCGTGAGGTTCCTGCTTCCGCCCCACTGGGTCACCTCTTCCTTCTCCCTGTCTCTAGCAAGGGGATGGAAAATTCGTGCACAATCCGGTTTAGCATCCGGGTTCTCACCCTCCTTTCTTTCTTTCCTCTCGGCCCCGCCTTCCCGCCTCCCCCCGCCCTCCTTCCCATCCGGGTCCCCCCCAGCCGCCGCCGCCACCACCACAGCTCACGGTTCAATGATGATATCACGACTTTCACGCTGCCAGTCCAGGAGTCGCCAGTACCCAGCATCAGCTTCTACTTTAGAGTTCACACTAAAGCGCCTCCGGATGCCTACATGAATCCCTCCCCCTACTTCGCCACAGAACTCTCCGCCCTCCTCAGCCGCCAGCGACACCGCATTACTCGGTGCAAGAAAATGCGCCATCCCGGTCACACTGCGCAGGCGTCGTTGCCACCTCCCCCTCTGCTTTGGGGCCCCGCCCCCTTTCCCTCCCCTCCTTCGTCTCACGCAGGCGCGGGGCATTGCGGGTCTTGCAGTTCTCACTGGCGAGGGCTAGCGCATTGGCCCCGGAGGCTGGACTACATTTCCCGGGAAGCTTTGAGGCGTAACTTTCTGTTTCCATAGAACTGGGGGAAAATGGCGTCGTTGTTTGTATCCAGGGGGCCAATAGGAGCACGGCATGGGCGGGTTCTAAAGAACCCTAACCAATCCGAGGTCGTCTGAGAGGCCATCCGGGAAAGAGGTAGGGGAGGGGAAAAAAAAAAATCTAGGGGAGGAGAGAAAAGAAGGAAGGGGGGGAGCCTGGGGTGGGGGGAAGCGATGTTTGCCCGTCAGTCGAGTCCGGAGTGAGGAGCTCGGGCGCCGGAGCGGAGGGAGACTCCTGAGCTTAAGCTTCCCGCCGCCACGGCCACCGCTTGGACCTTTGCCTGGAGGGAGCCGCAGAGGGTCCATCCCCGCTGTCCTCTGGAGGGCAGCGCGATTGGGGGCCCGGACCTCCAGTCCGGGAGGGATTTTTCGTCGTCCCCCCTCCCCCCAACCAGGGAGCCCGAGCGGCCGCCAAACAAAGGTACCAGTCGCCGCCGCGGGAGGAGGAGGAGCCGGAGCCTCAGCCTCAGCAGCCGCTGGACCCACCGCCCTTCTTCCCCATCTCTCCCCCGGGCCTGCTGGTTTTGGGGGGGAGGAGAAGAGGGGACTCTGGACGTGCCAGGGTCAGATCTCGCCTCCGAGAAAGGTAGGGGACATTTTCTGGGGCTTTCGTGGTCTCCTAAGGGGGTCCCTGTGGTAGTCACTGGGCCCGGCCGAGGAGCAGGGGAAGATCGCCGTGGTGGTCTCACCGGCGCCTGGATTCAGGGCCTCGGCCTCCCGGGAGCCCGCGTCCCCCCTCCCGCTGTGGCCGTGTCCGAGCCGCCCCCTGGCCGGGCGGCCGCACACTCAGCGGTTTGGGGCCTCGGTGGGGGCCCTGGCGGGGTAGGGGGCCGTGCCGCCTCCCGGGCCCTCGGCTCTCGGGTCGTGCCCGCGACGGGGGCAGATGTCGCTCCCACTCCCACTTGTCGGGTCTCCATTCGGAACGGGACGTGGGCAGAGGCTCTGCGGAGGGTCGGTCCTGCCCGCCGCCCTCGGGCCCGCCCGGCCCCTTGGCGGCCCCCGGCCGGGCTCCCCCTCCGACGCGGGGCTGTGCGGCCCGTGGGGGCGCGGAGAGGCCCACGGAGAGGGCGGCCGGCCCCGCGCCGGACTCCGGGCTTGTTGTTGAGTTTCTTCTCTGACAGAAATGGCGTCATTGTCGGAGACGGGAAACTCCGTCTGGTCCCGACAATGGGGACGGGAAGCCGCCGAGCTGTGTAGGTGGCTGGGTTTGCGGGGATGGCGAGGCCAGAGGGAGCCCCGCATCGGCGTGCGGTGGGTCGGGGGCCGACGCCCGGTGCGGTTCGGGGCTCGGGCTTCGCTCGGTTCCCTCCCTCCGCCGGTGCCGAGGGGTGGCCGGGGTGTTGACGGGGTGTCTTTTGTTTCCCCTCCAGGTGCAGGTGAACCTGGTGTTTTCGAGGATATATTGGTCCCAGAGTCATCATGAAGGTAAGGTTGCCTACCGAAAACGAACCTCTGGGGTTCCAGAATTCAGGAAGTAAGGGGTTTGGACGAGGTCGCTGTGTGGGGCCTCCAAGTTGTGCATAGGAAGGTGTGTTTGGTGGCTCGGTGACCGAGCCCTTTCCCCAGGAGACGTGGGGGTCAGCTGTGCTGAATATTCACGGGCTTTGCTGTGGAGTTGGAGTCAGTTATAGGATATCTCATTGGAGATGATTCTCCTGTATACGTCGTCTGTTTTTGCAGGGAATGATAGGAATAACTGCATGCATTAAAGTGTTGTAAAAAGTAAGATAAAAAGCAGGTCAAGTAATCTGACTCCAGAAACCGAACTGTGTAGTGGTTCTATCAGTTACACTGATGAAAGAAAATCTCATTTATTGTGTGAACAGTGCTGTGAAATTTTAGCAGAAAACCATTTGATTGGCCACACAAATAATCTTAGTTGAAAGATTTTTTAAAAGAGAATTTTGGTGATCTTTATACAATTCACAGATAGCTGCAGTTCCTTGTATTTTCCAGGGGCTTAGGTTGTATGTTTAATCTTTCTTTATTGATCTAGTTGGTCTGCAAATTGCTGAGTTCCTATCTCACGTTCATGTAAATGAAAACATAACCAATGATGTTTCAGGAATGATTCCTCTTTGTTAGTCATAAATCCTAGCTGACCTGTGACCTGTGTAACAGAGTGGGTGAAAAGTGATTTTGTTAGGTACACTATCTACCTTGGTGTTGGATGAGAATTTCTTAAGAAAAGTGTTGAGTTGAATAATATATAGTAAGTTCAGAAGCTGAATAAGTACAGGGTTTAGTTTGGAAGAAATGTTGTAATTTGTCACAGTTCCCAATGTACTGCCTGTCACATCTTAAGTACTCTGTAAATGTTTGGTTAAAAGAAATGTTGTAAGTTGAAGGTCTTTTAGATTTAAATTTTCTTTTTTTCTTTCTTTCGTTTCCCTTTTAAAAAAAAAAAGTCTGTTTGAAAAAATGAAAGTATGTTGGAAACTTTAGCCTTAAAAGTTTCAGGGTAAAGACTAGGCAAATGCAAATTTTTTGGTATTATTTTAGAACTACTAATTTTAAGTGCTCATCATTTCCATTCTTACTGCCTTTTAAAACAGGGTACTATTAATGTTAAAAGGAAAATGTTATTAAAATACAGTTCTAACTTTATATAAGAAGGACTTCCTGTTATTGTAAGTACAGCAAATCTTCTCTTAGGGAATCAAGTAGTAATCTCTAGTACTAAACATTTAGCTTATTTTCTTGTATGATAAAAGATGAGAAGCTGTACGTGATTTGTATTTGCTTTAGAAAAAATTGCAATGAAGAATGTTTTTAGTGTTGATTATACTGGGCTTAAATTTTCTTTTTTATGTGTTCCCAGTTTCTATTTTACAAGATAATTGAGCTGTAGAAGGACTTACGCCATCTATTGGATCTTACCAAACATATTTATACTTTGAAGCAAGCTTTTAGGTTTGAATTATCTATCCTATTATTGACAAAAAACTCTTAAATTTTATTAAATGACAATGTATTGAGGTAATTGAAAGAGTATTTTATAATATTTAGTAGTAGTACTTTCTGGTTGTTGCTTTAAAGTTCTGAAGTAAAGAAAAATGCATATGCTATTTTAAATATTACATGTTTTAGCAGCAATTTTCCTGTAGTACCACCTTCAAGAATTTAAAAATAAATCCCTGTTACTGACTAGTGTACAAATATCTTGTAATATTTTTGCACAGTGTGTTTTTGAGAAATAAGACTTATAACAGAAAAGCAGTTTGTGCTTTAATGTAGACCATGATGTGGATGTTATGTTGGGTTTATGTCAGGTTTATTTTTCATACTTTTGATAAACTTTTCATTGTTAGCAATAGCACCATTATCAGGAAATGATAGGTTATTGAAGTTTGTAAATAATTTCAACACTTAATTTTTATTAATGTGAGATAAATTTCCTACTTTTTTATATAAAACTTTTTTCTGCTTGTTTTGTGCATGTTATTAACATCTCTTATTACATTGCAGTAAATTTTTTTTCAGAGGTTTAACATGATAGAACTTTATTTCTCACTACTGCAGTAAATTTTTGAATGGGTGGGATGGGCTAGACATATCAGACTCTTTAAGAGATAAGTGATTTAGATGGTTTTACTTAGAATCTGGGTAGATGGGCTTTTTCAGATGTACCATTCTTTCTTCTACACTAACTGGCTTAGACCACATAAAAATAATGGATTGATTACAAATGCCCTTTCTTAATGCTGTGTGCATGTTCTTTTTCCCTTTCTCTTTCTACTTTCTCTCTTCTTCTCTCTCACTTCCTTCTCCTCTCTCCCTACCTTTTCCTTTCCTTTATCCCTTCTTACCTTCCTTTCCTCTTTTCCTTCTGATGCACCCCTGTTTCATAAATCATTCATTTAACAACAACCCCTTCCATGTGTTAGGCAGTGTGGAATGAAGCTGAATAAAGTATCTGACCTACTCTCGATGAGCTCACAGTTTAGAAGACAGAAAAATTAAAACTTACAGCATATTGAATAATAAGAGTACATATATATATTATTTCAACATACAGTAATTGTAGTAAATGCTATGGGAGGACAGAAAGAGGACATCTAAATCAGAGAGCCATGGAAAGTTTTCTGGTGTAGTTGATATGTAAGCTGAGTGTTAAAGCTTTTACCAGGCAAGAAAGGGAAGAAAAGAGTGTTTCAGACAGAGAGGTAACAACATTGGAAAATAAAGAACAAAACAAGGTGATGTATCTGGAAACTATACATAGTTTGCTGTGGTTGAATTAAAGCATGATGTATGTTGGGTAGGAGTAGGCAGGCAATGATGGGAGATGAAGCCAAGTGAGGGAGTTGAAAATTTTCTTGAAAGCTACATGGAACCACTGAATGTTCTTAGTAAGGGGTAAAGATGTGGAGAGATCACTTTGGTAGTATTGTGGTGAATACATCGAAAGGGAGATGTGCATGGAAGGTCTGGAGATTCCAGATGAGAAATCCAAGTGAGAAATGAACGAGGGCCTGAATTAATGCAGTGGGAGTGGAGCAGAGGGGATACATCTGAGACATTTATTAAGCAGTATTCAAGACCTAGTAACTCACCCTGAGGTAAGAGGAGGATGGAGGTTTCTATCTTGGAAATTAGATGGATGTTATTGTCATTTGAAGCATGTTGTCATTGGAGTAAAGATGAATAGAGTTTTGAGTATTTAAGGGAATATGTAGGAGGTCCACATCCAAATGGACTTATTAATTAAGAGGTAAGATTAAGAGAGCAGGTAGGATGAAGCCAGAGTCTTGGTTAATCCAGTGTGGGTGTTAACCTTATCATTCATACTTAACTCTAATATTTGAAGGGATTCAAGATCCATAATATAGCAAATGTATTTTGTGCTATAAATCTGTGGTCTTTTTGATGGACAGGTAATTTTGCAAAACTAACTTGTTTTCTGTCCAAATTGCTAAATCTTTGTTTATTGTAATTTTAAAAACTATACTAGATGAGTACATATTTCACTGAAGAATGTGTTTTTGCCAATTCAGCCAGTAAATTCAGTCACTGAACAGATTATGTACCTTCTTTGTAGCAGACATGGTTCTGGGTTTTGAGGATGCAGCAGTGAACAGATAAGAGCTTACCTTCATGGAGTTTTCTTTCTACTAGGGTAGACAGACACCAGGAAAAAAAGAAGTAATAAATGTTAGGAAGAGAAATAAAGCAGATTAAGAGGTTAGAGTGACAGAGGTGTTACTTTAGATTAGGTAACAACTAATAATGGAGGGCCTGCTTGAGGAGATGATATGTAAGTGTGGTGTGAAGCAAGTGATAGAGTGAGCCATTCACTTTTCTAGAGGAAGAGCATTCTCTGCCGAAAAGCCAAATGCAAAGTCCCCGAAGTGAAATGTGCTTGGCATGTTTGAGCGTGGCATATTTAAGGAAGGCCATCAGGGCTGGAGTGGTAGGAGATGCTAGAGAGGGTCACAAAGGCCGGTACAATGTGTAAGGCCTTCTAGAAAGAACATGGTAGGGACTTGAGTAAATCAGAATGTGTTAGAAAGTCTTTGAAGGGTCTTGAGTGAAGTGAACAGATACATATTTTAAAAAAGAACATCAGCTGTGGGGTAGAGAATAGACTGTGGCAGTAAGAGTAGAAGTGGGGAGGTCAGTCACAAGGCTCTCCGGCCAGTTCTGGGGAGAGATGGTGGCAGACCAGGAAGGAGAAGCAGTAGTATCGGATGTATTTATTTGAAGGTGGGGATGATTGGATTTGAATGTATTGGGTGAGGGAAAAAGTTCTACTTGCTGCTACTTACAGATGAGTATTCCCCCGCGCCCTTTAAAAAATTTTTTTTGCTGTGATTAGTTTGGTTGATGGGATTCTTAGAACTCAGTATAACCAAGAAGGCATTTCCAACTCTTAGCCTTTCCTCAGTAATGAGTAGTGAACATTGAGCTGAGCAGTCCTGTCAGTTGTTTTTGGTTTTATTTTTGAATTTTAAAAAATGAGATATAATTCACATACCATAAAGTTCACCCTTTTAAAGTGTTGAAATTCATTACTTGTTAGTATTTCACAAGGTTGTGCATCTATTACTACTATCTTTTTTAGATTTTTAAATTTTTATTTAAATTTTATTTTTTTAGGAACAAAGTCTTACTCTATTGCCTAGGCTGGCCTCAAATTCCTGGGCTCAAGTGATCCTTCCATTGTAGGCTCCAGAGAAGCTGGGACTGTACAACTGGGCCTCACTGTCCATCACTACTGTCTTTAACTCCAGAACATTTTCATCCAATGAAAAAGAAGCCCCTTATTCATTAGCAGTCACTCCCTGTTCTTCCCTTCTGTCCTTGCGCTGGCAATCAGTAATCTACTTTCTATCTGGAAGGATTTGCGTATTCTGGACATTTCCTATCAATGGAATCATATAATATGTGGCCTTTTGTGTCTGAAAACATTTTTAGAATATTTTCAAGTTTCATCTGTTTTGTAGCGGGTGTCAATACTTTATTCCTTCTTATTGCTGAATAATATTCCATTTTATGTATTTACCACATTTTGTTAGTCCATGTGTTACTAATACTTTGTGGGCATATGGGTTTTTTTCTACTTTTTGCCTATTAAGATAATGGTGCTGTGAACATTTGCATACAAGTTTTTGTGTGAACGTATATTTTTAATTCTCTTGGGTCCTAGGAATGGACTTTTCAGTTTTAGGGTGGTAATATTACCTGTATGATAACCTGTTGAGTGCTAAGTGTTTAACTTCAGGTGTTTTGTTTTGTGGCAAGTGGCCCAAAGAGTTGGATATTTAAAGTAAGTCATGCACCATTTATTGAACACGTACTATATTCTAGTCTCCATTGTAGCCATTTAGAATATATTAATGAACAAAACAGCTAGAAATTCCTGGCTCTGGATTTTACATTTCAAGGTGAAAGGGCAGACAAATAAGAATAAATATAAATAAATAAATAAATTTCTAGTTTGTTAGGTGACCCAGTAGTATGGAAGTAAAAAAAGAATAGAGCTGGGTAAGGAAGATAGAGAACGTGGGGGCTGGGGCAGGTTGCAGTATTGCATAAGGAGGTCAGGTTAGGCTTTATTGAGAAGACATTTGAACAAATACTTGACTGAAGGAGGCAAGTCAGTTAGCCATGTGGCTTTCTGGCAGGACAGCCTTCAGAGCTGCTCAGCATGTTCAGTGAACAGTATAGAGGCCAGGGTGGCTGGAGTGGAGGAATGAAAGAAGACAATGGGTGGAGATGGGGTTAAGACAGGTAAAGGGGCTGTGGGTTGGGGGTGGAGCAGATCAGATCTCTAGGTCCTTGGAGGTGCCTTTGTAAGGGCATGGCTTTCACTGTGATACAAACGGGGAGCCTCTGCAGGTTTTGAGTGGAGTGGTGCAGTATCATTACAGAGTGGCAGAGTTGCATTAGATTTTTGAAATGGTCACTGAATGCTCTGTTAAAAACAGCCTGTAGGTGAGTCAAGGATAGAAGCTAACCAGTTTGGAAGTTGTTTTGATAAAGGATATGGCAAGATGATTGGTGGCCTCAGTGAGGGAATGAGGGATGGTCAGATTATAGATGTCTTTTGAAGATAAGACCAACAGGAGTTCCTGTCAGACTGAATGTAGGGGAAGGAGAAAGAGTCAGAGGGGACACCAAGATATTTTGGCTGAATGACTGGAAAAAGAGTTTAGGATGAACTGCAGTTTTAGTTTTTATATTTTATACTTGTGAAAAACGCTTACTGGTATATTACTCTGTGAAATGTGGCTCTAAACAAAATACAGATGTGCTGTATTCATTTTTTACTAACGGACACATTTAAAAGAGTTGCAAACTTTTATTCTTGATGAATTGTTTAAAAACAGGATTTATGCTTGCCTTCCTTTTGGTGTCACAGAACAGAAGTAGTGAATCTTGTAGGATGTTTACATTCATGAAACGTATGCACTATTTTTCTGTGTAAGATGACCCACAATAAACAATGGAAACCATAGTCACATTAATTCTTTTGATTTTAAACAAATTGCAGATTGTGGAAGGTGTGGATTTTGTAAGGTGTGTAATACAAATAGAATTAATTTAAAGTTTTTATTGATTAAGTGCAAAGTATCACTTTTAGCTTGTAACTTAATTTGAATATAAAAGACTAAGGAAAATATTAAAGAAAATGTCAATACTGCTTCTTTTCAGTTTAGCCTTCTTTAAACCTAATGGACATTGAATAAAATATAAGCTATAAACTAACTGTTGTTCCCAGGATGATTGAAATATTTTTGTTTAATTAATTTGCATCAAAATAAGACAGTGTATTTGTTCGCTCTTAAACTACTAATCAATATGTTTAACTTAATTTTAAAAGAGAACTCTTGTTATAAAACTTTTTACATTTTTGCTGTCTTAGGAGTGCAGGAAATTCTAACATTCAAGTTTTCCATGGAAAATAATGTGTTTTAGAAATCTGATAATTTTCATTCTAAAATTGGAGACAGCATTCAGGTTTGGGGAAGAAAAATTGAAGTTATGAAAGTATATAAACAGTTTACGAGAAAATAAAGCAGATCTTCTAAGGTCAGCATAGAGAAACCAAATTTCATGCTCACCTTACCATACTAATGGTCATGTTTTAGACTGGTTAATAGAAGAAAGGGACATAGGAAAAGAGGCCAAAAAGGGGAAACGTTTTTAAAACAAAACTTGCTTTACTCTGAGCATAGTTTCCAGTATTCCTTAATTAACACTTGCTCATACTTTACTCATGAAGTACAAATGCAGGCTTCGGAGGAGAGGAATCATAGCTTTCATCAAATTCTTCTTTTTGTAAAATTATCATTACTATTTTTTAAGTAGAGACGGGTCTCACTATGTTCCCTAGGCTGGTCTTGAACTCCTGGCCTCAAGTGATCCTCCTGCCTTGGCCTTCCAAATGCTGGGATTACAGGCATGAACCAGTGCACCCTGTCATTTCATGAGATTCTTGATGGAACCTCAATACAAATGTTATACACAGCTCTGTAGCATCATCTGTTGCTGATCTGCTGCTGATCTATTTCCTAGGAATAGTTGTGTGTGTATCCTTCTACTCTTCCCATTAAGAAAGAGTTAACCAACCAGTCACTATTCATTTTTTAATTTTTTAAATTTAAATCATTGCATAGCCAGAAAAAATTTTTTATTATATTGTTTCTGAGATGTTAGCGTTTACATGAATGCATATATAGGTTGAGTATCCCTTATCTGAAATGCTTCGGACCAGAAGTATTTCAGATTTTGTAATGTTTGCATTTATATACTTACTCGTTAAGCATCCCAAATACTGAAAATCCACAATGATCCAATGAGCATTTCCTTTGGGTGTCATGTTGGTGCTCAAAAATTTTGGATTTTGGGTTTTTCAGATTAGGGATATTCAATCTGAATTGCTGGAAATATTTACTTTTTTGAATGCCTAAGAAGAATCTGAATTTTTTCAATTATAGTTGGCCTTTGATTCATGGAAAAATTTTATGAAATAATTTCAAAAGTTTACTCAGGAAATCTGGAATTATAGTTTTTAGCAAATGGGTATTATTTATGAAACTACTATAAAACTTAATATATGCCCTCTCTTACCTTTTGCACAGTTTTTTGCCCTAATAGGGTTATCTAAGGTGAGGATAATATCTAACTGTGAATAACCAGATGTACTTAGCTTTAGGATTCAGTTAGAAATAAGTATAAAATTTGACATTACTCTGTGTGGCATCAGTGTCTTTCCAGCTTAACATTAGTGTTGGTAGTAAGGTGGTAGAAGTAGCTACTTCTCTGGGTCATGATTATTGATTTGTAAGGAAGAAAATCTTACAGAAAATAGTGTATATCACTTCATCAGTTAAGAGAATAATAATTCTGCATATAGCTTTATACGATTAAAATGTGTCAGGTTATATAGTATATCCTGGACAGTGGGACAGATACTTTATGTAGACTTTTTCTTTCTTTCTTTTTTTTTTTTTGGAGACAGGGTCTTGTTGTGTTGCCTCAGCTACTGTGACCTCAAACTCCTGGGCTCAAGTGATCCTCCTGCCTCAGCCTCCCGAGTGTCTGGGACTACAGGCGTGCACCACCATGCCTGGCAAATTTTTCTATTTTTTGTAGAGACGGAGTCTTGCTGTTGCTCATGCTGGTCTCAAACTCCTGACCCCAGGCAATCCTCCCACCTCAGTCTCCCCGAAAGTGCTGAAATTACAGACATGAGCCATTTTACTGGCCTAGATTTTTCTTATTTAAGCCAGTATTTTCTAGTTGATAGGTAAATTGTTGGCGATGTGGCTTAACTCTAGGATATCTGAAGTCCCATATAAAGTTTCTATTAATGCTGCCTGCTAATTTGATAATGTTTGTATTACAGGGCATAATTGCTTATGAGGGCATAATTATTGATAACTGTTTAATAACTTTAAGTGAAAAATCACACTTTTTTTTCTTTTTTTCTGCCCACACTAGAGTGGCACAAGCCATAATGCCTGGCTAATTTTTCTATTTTTTGTAGAGGTGGGATTTTGCTATGTTGCCCAGCTTGTCTTGAACTCCTGGTCTCAAGAGATCCTCCCAAAGTTCTAGGATTACAGATGTGAGCCACTGTGCTGGGCCCACACTTTTAAAATATAATTGATAGGCTGGGTGTGGTGACTTGTGCCTGTAGTCTCAGCTGCTTAGGAGGCTGAGGCAGGGAGATCGCTTGAGCCCAGGAGTTCGAGGCCACAGTGCACTATGATCACACCTATGAAGAGCCACTGCACTGCGGCCTGGGCAACATAGTGAGACTCCATCTCTAAAACAAAACAAAAAAATATCATTTACTTTAATAGCAGAAATGAAGATTATAAACTACAGCCTTTGAGAAAATGACATTTAAAGAAAAGATTGGCTTTACACTTACAGTAAAAATAAATACTTTATATCTATATTATATATAGCTTAAATATAACATATATAAATCATATTTAAACATAAAGAACCAGATTTCTTTATTCTGAGAACTCTTTGCTCTCATTTCTAACCTTTACTTTCCTAGTTCTTACTGATGCAGAAGCTTCTCTTAGTGAGTATAATACTTGTCCTCTCTCCTAATTTACTGCTTGAATATGACTGTAAAAACTGTCTTTGTTTAGCTAAAGTGCCTAATAAACATTGTAGCTTAGTGATTAAGAGCATATGTCTTGGAGAGAGAGAGTGTTTTTGTTTCCAGTCCTGTCTCTCTGTCCTTTTGGCTGCTAAGGTTTGGGTAAATGTACTTATTTTTGAAGTGAACATAAACATCAGTTTCATTTTTTGTAAAATAGGAATAATAGCACCTATCTTGTAAGGTTGTGTAAGTTACACTAAATGAAATAATGTATTTAAAATGCTTTACGCTGTGCTTGGCATAGTCCTGAGGAGTCAGGACACAGTAGTATATTATTGGCAGGCGGCTGTCACTTTTTAAAATAAACTGATAGAATGAGGATTCTTTGAATCAAGACTGCTTGGGATCGAATTGCAACTCCTGCTTACCAAGTTTTGGGCAGCTTTCTTAAACTTTCCAAGAAGGCTGGTGTCCTTATTTAAATTGAGGAATGATTGTAGTACTTAACCTCGGGGTTGCTTGGGGTGACTCAATGTGATAACAGAATTTATTACATACTAAGTTCCCAATAAATTGTAGCTATTATAATTAGTTCTACAGAAGAAATTGCAAATTATTGTGAATTTATTTTTTTTATTTTTATTTTTTCTTTATTTTCTTTCATATGTATCCCAACAGCAAGTCAGAAGCTATCTTGTGAATTTCAGAGTGATGTTTATTTTGAAGTTGCAGTTTTGTGATTAAGATTAAAATCTTCTATTTTTGTCTTTTTGAAATCCTTAAAAACAAGGTTTAGTG
Source organism: Lemur catta (assembly GCF_020740605.2). Taxonomy (NCBI): domain Eukaryota; kingdom Metazoa; phylum Chordata; class Mammalia; order Primates; family Lemuridae; genus Lemur; species Lemur catta. The sequence continues at coordinate 8,993,089 of NC_059152.1, read as the reverse complement.
GAAAGTGAAAACCAGATTTCTTTTTTCTAAGAACTCTTTGCTTTCATTTCTCACCTTTATTTTCCCAGTACTTACTGATGCAGAAGCTTCTTTTAGTGAATATAATACTTGTTCACTCTCCTAATTTGCTGCTGTCTTGCCCAGATGGGATTTTTTTAAGGGAAAAGTAAATTTTACTTCCAAGCCTAGAGGGTTTTAGTGGGTTAGGTGAACCACCAGAGATACTTATTTTCTGGGTAAGTGTCCACCTCAAGCCTTACTTACGTAGGGCAAAAAATTTTTTCATCTCTTGATCAGATCGCTGTTCTGATGTGGCACTTAGTCACCTGAAGCAGGTCGGGCACGGTGAGCCTCTGGGGGTGGGGCAAATGAGTGCTGGGGCCCTGCCAAACCCAAGAGTCTCCTCTCTAGAGAGGAGTAAAAAGAAAGCCGAACAGGCCTGAAGACAAAGGAGTCACTATTGCTGTCAAGGTTTAAGTAAGGCAGCTTGGCTTGTGTTTGTTTTGGACTTTTAAAAAGATTTAGCTTTTCACATTTTCAATTTTTCTTGGTAAGGATATCTCATCAAAGGACTCATTTCTGTTTTTTTAATCTGAATATTCTTACTGAAAATTACTCAGTGATTTCTTTTTTAAAAAAGTCAAACCAGAGGCCTTTTGACATTTAATAAGTCAAAACTTTTGCATTGCTCCAACTGGTAGAAACATTTTTTCAAACTAATTCTACTACCAAAATTAAAGAAGTTTTTGGCTGGGAATGTAATCACAGCACTTTCGGAGGCCTGTTTGGGAGGGTTGCTTGAGCCTTCAAGTTCGAGACTAGCCTGGGTGACATAGCAAGACCTCATCTCTCTAAAAAAAATTTAAAAAATTAGCGGGGAGTGGTGGTTTGTGCCTGAAGTCCTCGATACTTGGGAAGCTGAGCCAGGAAGACCACTTGAGCCCAGGACTTTGAGGCTGCAGTGAGCTGTGATCACACCACTGCAGAGCACTCCAGCCTGGGTGATAGAGCTTGAAACTGTCTCTTAAAAATAAAAAAGCTTTTATTTTGAAAACAATAAAAATTTGCTGTAAATATCAAAAATGACAGAATACTATACAGTGAACAAACAGTAAAAGTCTGCCTTCCTGTTGGTCACCTGATTAAACAGTTTGGGGTGTATTCTTCCATACCTATTTCATTGCACATATAAACTTACATGTAAGTATATAATGTTTGGCTTTATAAAAATGGGCTCATATTGTGTATATTCATAATTTTCTTTACTTCCTTCTGTATCATTGCATACAGATCTGTGTCATTCTTTTTGATGGCTTTAGCGAGATTTTATTTGCATTCAACGTATTATTTTCTCTACAACCAAATGATTTATGTAGGGTACCACTATGTTTGTTTTAGTTTTGGTAGATCTGTAGAAGCCTCACTTACAGCAGCGTTTAGTATTCAGTAGGTACTCATTGTGTATTGTTTATTTATTTGGATGTCTAGTACTGCTAGGTGGTGAATGATCTCACTACCTGTAACAGGTACAAAGCCACTCATAGTGGTATAAGTTATTGCAACTACCAAATACTAATGAAATCTAATTGCATGAGATTGCTACTAAAAGGTAAGCTGTGAGGAATTAGTGAAGGAGCATCCCTGTGCTATATGGCTATTTCTAAAGAAGCTTATGCTGTTCTTTGGGATCCCTGCTAGCATTCATTAGAAAGGTTAAGTTTGCAACAGAGCACTGTAGGCAATGACCCCAACAGATGCTCAGGGTCAGAATATATGGTTTATAAGGGATTCTTTAACACTATAGTTATATAATGTTTTTATGTGGCACATCATGTTTTTAAAGTTTCATAAGCATTAGGTGTTTCTTATAATATCCCTTTGAGGCAGGTCAGCAGCATTTTTCCTTTTTTATGGTTGAAGAAGCAGATATAAAGATGTTGAGTGATTTGCCCACAGGCACACATTAAACTGATCACAGAGCCTGTTCTTTTGTTAGTAAACTGAACCATGCTGCCTCTCTACTAGTTATTCTAAATGAGTAATGAAGTTGTTGCCATTTAGTGACCTTTTGATGGCTTTGTTGAATAGTAAATTTAGTTTAGGAACCTTTTATCTACTTTCTTTATTGAAAGAAAACAGTTTTAAGGTTAGAATTTACTTGCATCGTGGTAATAAGCATTCTTATGTAAACTTACCATATTCTCTTAAAAATTAGAATAAATTATATGAAAATATATTAAGATGAACTACAGTGGACTTAGTTCTTCTGGGAGAACCTTTGCTAGCTTGAAAATGGGTTGTGTTGGGCGTGGTGGCACGTGACTGTGTTGTCAGCTACTCCGGTGGTTGAGGCAGGAGGATTGCTTGAGCCCAGGAGTTTGAGGCTGTAGTGGGCCCTGATCATGCCTGTGAATAGCCACTGCATTCCAGGTTGGCAACACCAACCTGACAGAGACTTTGTCTCTCAAAAAAAAAAAAAAAGGTTAGTATTGTAAATTAAAATGTTAGAGGAAAATGGTACAATGCTTTGAAGAGTTAATATTTTAAAGTAGGAGAAAAATGAATCCTCAGGTTATATTGCCATAAGTAATTTTGAGTTGAAACACTGTGGCCCACATAGCTAGAAGAGACTTTCAAAGTTCATTTGGCCCTGTGGAATTAAGACCCTAACCATTCTGCCAGTTGACAACGCAGAAGGTTATGTAGACTAAAAAAGTATTATCTGGGTAGCTTCCCTTAAATTATAAGTTTACTTTGTCCATTTGAAACATTTTCTGTTTACTTGTTTGTACTTGGTTCTATTATTCCATTTCCCCTTGAATTATTTTTCTCTAATTTATATGTGCAATCTTTTTTCTTCCCAGTTAAATAACTCCAACTTCAGTCTTTCTGCATTGATGGAAGTAGCGAGGGGGGTCAATTAATATACAACTATTGCAAAAAGATTTTATTTAAGGGATCATACAGAGTCTGAAAATTATATATTCACAGTTGGACTGTTAAGACAGATGCTTTCATGTGAATGTAAGTCTGTGATAATAAATAATGATTAATCCTCATGTAGTTTGGTAGCACAATCCTAATTTTGAGCAAGGATGTAATTTCTGAATTCATCTTTTATTGCTATAGTAACATCCCTTTTATGTCACCGTTAAGCTGTTATCAGTTTTGTCTTGTTTTGAAATAGTATTATGATATTTATTACACCAGCCTCTGTCTTGGTCGTGTTCTTTTTGCCATCATCGTCAACATCGTTTTTTGTTATTGAATGATGATCATTTTGCTATTACTTAATTGCTTAATATATGTCAGTCTTTTCTTATATTTTAAAATTTAATCTGCAAAAAAATCCTCAGAGGTATCTATGAATGTTCTTATTTTACAGATGAAAAAATCAAGGCTGAGAGAGATTATGTAATTTACCTAGGGTCATGTCACCAGTAAGTGGCAGAGCTAGGATTTAAATCTAAACTACTCCAAACCAGAACTCTTCCTAATGCTAATGCTGTTCTACCTCTTATTTAACTTATGTCTTTACTTGGATATCTAGTTTCCTTAGTCCATGGATGATTTAGAACTATCAAATACTGTGTGAGAGCCCCCAGCTACTGGGGAGGCTGAGGTGGGAGGATCCCTTGAGGCCAGGAGTTTAAGGCCAGCCTGGGTAACACAGCAAGACCCCATTTCTTGAAAAACAACAACAACAAATACTTTGTGTGTGTGTGTGTTTGTATCAAGAGGGAGGAATTTTGAAATGGGCATAGTGAGAGCTGTGGATGGACTCAGACACTGAAGGAAAAAGAGACACTTTAAAAACTATAACACATGTATTATTGCTTAGCATTAAGTTCCGTTTTCAAAGGTAGGCTTTGAGTTAGGAAGCTTTTAATGTGTTCCTTATCTTTGTTTAAGAGGGCAAGGGAAGTAGAAAGATTTAGAAAGAGTTCCATTAAATTTTCATAAAAGATAAATCTGTGTTCTGGAAAGTGTAAACTTCATTATTTACAAAAAAATCAACTTCTGTGGAATATGTCATTCTTCCTCGGTGTTGGACAAATAAGTTTTTGCTCTATTTTTAAAGGATATTATGTTTTAAATTCAAGACTAATTACTTCAATCTTTTTTTTTTTTTTTGAGACACAGTCTCACTCTGTCACCCTGGGGTAGAGTGCAGTGGCGTCATCATAGCTCACTGCAACCTCAAACTCCTGGGTTCAAGTGATCCTCTTGCCTCAGACTCCTGAGTAGCTAGGACTACAGGTGCATGCCACCATACCCGGATAATTTTTTCTATTTTTGGTAGAGATGGGGTCTCGCTTTTGTTCAGGCTGGTCTCAAACTCCTGACCTCAAGCGATTCTCCTGCCTCGGCGTCCCAGAGGGCTAGGATTACAGGTATGAGCCACCTCGCCCAGACTAATTATTTCAAATATTTTAGGAGTCAAGAAACTATTGTCTAAGTGTATACAGGTTGAATTTTGAGTTATTGAAAAAGACAGAGGCTTTTATAAGCATATCATTGCTAAATTTTACTTGTTTACTACATAGTTCTTCACAAAACCACTTAGCAAATTTGCTTTTTGTAGAATGGTGGCAGGATTGGGCTCTGTATTTGTTTCTTATTGCTGCTGTAACAAATTGCCACAGATTTAATGACTTAAAACAACACAGATTTATTATTAAATATTTTACAATTCTGGAAGTCAAACATCTGGCATAGGATTTACTAGGCTGCATTCTTTCTGCAGGCTATAGGGGAGAATTGGTTTCCTTGCCTTTTCCAGCTTCTAGGGACTGTATGGTTACTTTGCCTGTGATGTCTCTCCTGTATCTCAAAGCTGGCAGCCTACTGTCTCCGAATCTCCTTCTGACACTCTTTCCACTTACAAGGACCCTTGTGTTAACATTGGGCTCACCCAGATAATCCAGGATAATCTCCCCGTTTTAAGGTCAGTTGATTAGCAAACTTAATTCCATCTGCATCTTTAAATTTCCCCTTGCTAGGTAACATAATATTTTCACATGTTCTAGAGATTAGAATGTGGACATTTTTGGGGAAGGACGCATTATTCTGCCTACCACAGGCTCCTTAGTTTAGCAGAATGAGTTAGCCTTTTAGGCCTGTCTGTAAAATTAGATGAATATTTGCTGTTTACCACAAAGGAATTTTATGAAGATAGAAATTATATGCCAATGCAGACAGGCCATGCAAAGAATACACAATTAATAGATGCCTTCTGGTTGATCTTATCTTCTAGGCAGATGCTTGGGGGATAGGTAGTCTCCAGGGTAACCAGTGAGCTTGGTAAACTCGTCCGAATACCTGACTCTTGTAAAGGCAGGTTTTTGTTTTAGAGTTCAGCCTTTCTGGACCTTTATGTGTTGAGGATAGTGATGATTTATAGAACAATGTTGACAAAATAGATGAGTGCTGCTGAACTCTAATTTGTTTTATGATTTGAATCTGTCTTAATCTAGAAGATACAACTTGTTTTTTAAGCAGGTGGCTTTTCTACTTACTATGATTTCCTAAAGGATTACTGTAGAAAATAAATGAGGAGACCTTGAGTAATTGCACCTTTTTTTTTTTTTGAAGAGACAAGGTCTTGGTCTGTCACCCAGGCTGGAGTGCAGTGGTGTGATCATAGTTCACTGCAACCTTGAACTCCTGGGCTCCTTCAATCTGTTTGGACTCGGCCACAGGGGTGGTCTGGATGTTTAAGAGCAGTAGTGGCCACAGCCCTATTGGTCAGAGAGACCACTAAGTTAACCTTGGAGAAGTCCTTGAAGGTCAGAACTCCCCACTGGGTACAAGGGGTCTTAAAAACAAAAGGTTACCATTGGCTAAAAGGACCATGCCTTACCAAGTACCAGGCTCTCCTGCTGGACTCCCCAGAAATCAGTTTCAAGGTATATCAAACTTTAAATCTGGCCCCCCTGATACCCATGGGACCCCTTACCAACTTAACACATTACTGTACAAAAACTATAGAATAAGTATATCCTATCAGACCAGATTTAAAAGACACCCCCTTGGACAACCCAGATGAAGAATGGTATACACATGGTAGTAAATTCATGCTGGACGACATCTGAAAGGCAGGATATGCTATAGTCAGTCTTAATGGTGTTGTAAAAATAAGAATTCTACGCCCCAGCACTTCTGCCCCAAAGGCCAAACTGATTGCTCTAATAAGAGCCTTAGAGTTGGGGAGAGAAAAGAGAATAGCATCTACGCAGACTCCAAATACGCCCTCCTTATCCTTCACGCCCATGCTACTATTTGGAATGAACAGAGATTACTAATAACAAACAGTTCCCCCGTTAAACATCATTTTGAAATCCTTCAATTATTATAGGCTGTCCTGAAACCAGCCAGGATAGCTATAGTACACCGTAGAGGACATCAAAAGAAAAAGTCAGATACAGCTTCTGACATACGGAACAAACTATCCTCCTGATGACCTGCTTTTAGGCAAATGCTGTGGTCCTGGCTCGGATCCTTTATAATCCCCATTATTATCATAGTTTTTACTTTCCTTTTCTTTCCTTGCATTATTAAACTTTTAAAATCTCTTGTCTCAGGTTGTCCAGACTACCACACAACACATCATGGCACTCCAAGGGTTCTGCCCTGTTCCTCTTCAGAGGTATAAAGAAAGAGACTATCAAAATCCCCTAGATTGGGCTGCTTGTTCCTTCTGCTGGCAGTCACTTGACCTCCCTGAGGGCCCTGAAGATCCCTCCTACCACAGTGAGGTGCCTTAAATCCCATGCCCTGACACCCAGTCCTATTAACAGAGAACAGGATATCAGTGATTTGGGTGCCCATGGGCAGGGTCAGTGTCCCTTACCAGCAGGAAGCAGCTTCAGAAGATGGATCTTCTTCCCTCAGCCTTCCTTGTAAGATTCAACTGCCCAAACCTCTTAAGGGGGGAAATGTTACAGAGTAGGAGACTAGGAGACGGGGCTGAGAACAGATGCAGAGGCTTACAAAGTGGGTGCAGGTGTTGAAATAAACAGCCCCCAGGCAGAAGCTAACTAGGCTACTAGGCTTGGAGCAGATGCAGGCCTTGCTGAGTGGATGCAGGTGTTAAAGTCTAACTAAGACCATAGACAAGAACCAGCTTCAGCTGGCTTGTCTGCTCTCTTGGGTCATCATACGTGAACTTTGGCTAATTATGATATCATTTGCATTGTGGTTTTAAAATTTCTCCATCCTTGAAATTGCCATGACAGCTCTGAAACAACTACATAAAGTATAAAAACAGGAGGGAACCCAATTCTAGGAATTACTACCCAAATTCTTAGAAAAAACCAACCCCTTATCCTTGAATATTCCTCCCCTCAATTAGTGAAGCTTCATAAGACCAAAACCCCTTCCTTTTGGTGCAGCTGCTCTTTTTGAGCCGCCTCTTTTTCTCTTGAGAGAGTGTACTTTCACTTTCAATAAAAGCTACTTGCTTGGCTTAAGTGGTGGGTCCTGAAATTCTTTTCTTTGGAGAAAGAAACCTCCACTTGGAGGACAGTAACAATAGTACATGTGGTACTGTGTACCTAACATTTTTTAAATTAAAATATCTACACCTCATTTTAATGGAGGTGATAATTTCAAGTGGCATTCTTCATTGTCAGACTTCATCAGAGGTAAATTAGAAGCAAAAGAGGATGTGACATTGCTTACCTCATCACCTTGATAATAGAGAGTGGAATTGATTTGTTAGGTTTAAATCCTGCTCTGCCGCTTAACTAGCTGCATGGCCTTAGGCAATTTACTTCTTTGAGTTTTGTTTTCAGTGTATGAAAAATGTGGGTAATAATACTTACTTCAATGCTTTGTTACAAATTAAATATGATGCATGCAAAATACTTATTACTATGTTTGGTTTGTAAGTGCCAAAAAATAATAACTAAAATATATCGTTGGGCTGGGGGAGGACCACTTTACTAGATGTCTTCAGATTCCTAACTGGAAATAGTTTAGAATATGTACTTGATATGGTCAGTGTGCATTGCATTAGATAAGATGGAGTACTTATTACCTGTGCATTTATTTATTAGAAGTCAAATTCTTAGAGCTTTGGTTAATCTTTGCTCTTGCAGCCAAAATATGTGGGGATTTTTTTGCTTCCTGGTTGATTTTTTTTTTTTTTTTTTAGCATTTAATTTAAAAAGGGAATTGAATGGCTTTTAGAACCTCTGGAAAATACCTGTCTTAAGATAATGTAAAATTCAGGAATATAAATTTCAGGTGGGAGATAGCAGAGCCTAGTAGTTAAGAATATAAACTTTCAAATTAGAGTGTTTGAATTCTAATCCTGACATCATTACTTAACTGCCTTGTGACCTTGGGCAAATGACTTAAAGCTTCTCTGATGCTTAATTTTAAATCTTCTCTGAAATGATGATAATGATGAAACCGACCTCCTACTTTGGAAGGATTGAATGAGGCGATCCATGTAAAGCATTTAGTGTGGTGTCTAATATTCACTAAGTGACTCACAGCAGTTATTGTTGTTAGTGATAAATAGGACAAGGGTAGGTATTCAGGTGCTAGGCTATATTGTTTAGAACAGTGTTATCAGTAGGAATATAATGTGAGCCATGTGTAATTTTAAGTTTTTTAATAGTGTGTTAAATAAATTAAAAGAAACAGGTGTTGAAATTCATTATAATATTTTATTTAACCCAGCATACCCAAACCATTCTTATTTCAACATGTTTAGTTGTTATGTCTTATTCAAAATTATTAGTGAGATATTTTACATTTTTTTCACACTGTGTCCTTGAAATCTGGTATGTATTTATACACCTATAGCACATCTTAATTTGGACACTAAATTTCATTGGAGATACTTGCTCTGTATTTAGATATTTTTCAAAGCATAAAAATTTACAGTTGAAAAAGATTCACAAATCCAGGTTGTTTTAAACATACATAAAAGTCATCTAATAACTGACTTGAGTATTAGTTTTTAAGTTACAATTAAATTTTCTTTTTTTTTTTTGGAGACAGTCTTGTTCTATTGCCTTGGGTGTAGAGTACAGTGGTGTCATCGTAGCTCGAACTCCTGTGTTCAAGTGATCCTGTTGGCTCCACCTCCCAAGTAGCTGGGACTACAGGCGTGCAGCCACGATGCCCAGCTAATTTTTCTATTTTTAATAGAGACGGGGGTCTCACTCTTGCTCAGGCTGGTCTTGACATCCTGAGCTCAAGCAGTCCTCCCGCCTCAGCCTCCCAGAGTTCTAGGGTTACAGACCTGAGCCACCCTGCCCAGGTCTACAATTAAAATTAATTAGATAAAATTACAAATTGTGTTCTTCTGTAACAACCACAGTCAAGTGCTCAGTAGCACATGTAGTTGGTGGCTCCTGATTGGACAGCACAGTTTTGGAGGCTCTTTCTGCTGTGTCTCTGTGTTCTTTCCCATGCCTCCTGTTGGAGTTGTTTTATGGTGCTTGTGATTTTGTATTTTCTGTAAGAAAGTTCTTTCACCTTATATAAGGTTTTGCTATCTTCATTTAAGTAGCCCCATACTTTTGTTGAATTCTGGCATTTCTTTTTTTTTTTTTTTGAGACCCAGTCTTGCTCTGTTGCCCGGGCTAGAGTGAGTGCTGTGGCATCAGCCTAGCTCACCGCAACCTCAAACTCCTGGGCTTAAACGATCCTCCTGCCTCAGCCTCCCGAGTAGCTGGGACTACAGGCATGTGCCACCATGCCCGGCTAATTTTTTCTATATATATTTTAGTTGGCCAGCTAATTTGTTTCTATATTTAGTAGAGACGGGGTCTCGCTCTTGCTCAGGCTGGTCTCGAACTCCTGACCTCGAGCGATCCACCCGCCTTGGCCTCCCAGAGTGCTAGGATTACAGGCGTGAGCCACCGCGCCCGGCCTTGGCATTTCTTGATGTACAGAGAATAAATTTTTTTCGTTTCATTTCCTATGCCCTTTTAGATATTATTCTTTGATGGTATCTCATTTGAAAATAGTTAATTTTTCCAATAATTTAAAATGAGTTTCGTTTAAAAATAATCTTGCTAAAATACATCTATATATTCAATAGGTATTGTGTCTATCATGTGCTAGATACCTTTTTTGTTGTTAAAATAACATTTACATACTAAACTTCATATATATAGCCCATTTACCTTTTATTTGACTTAGGTAATAAATTATTTGATTTGATTATTGATACATAATTTATTTTTATATACTTTTTAAAGGAAAATTTAAGATTTTAGTGATTTTAAATAAAATTTTATGTTTTTCTTAATGTATAATATTTAAATTGAAACAAAAACTTAGAGAACACTGTATGCTTTAGGTAGCCTACACAAATTTAAGGAAATATACCATAAATGAAACTTCTGCATAAAAAATTTAAGCCAGGTGCCCTAGAAATTTGTGTGCCTTTGAAAATTTTTAAAATATGGATATGATGGAGGAAAAACATCCATCACTGAAGAATGATATTTATTTAAAATGTGTTACTGTGATTATCCTTTATTTCTCCAGCCAGGCATCTTTAATGTAGAATAAACTATATCTAGTGATAATAGTAGTGGTAAAAAATGATAGCCAAAGTTTAATGAGTACTACTTTGTATGTGTTATGTCTCCTAAGCACAGATATCTCATTTAATCTTTATGACCACACTGTGAGAATACTTTTATTATCCCTGTGAACAGATGAAAACGGGGCCCAGAGAAAGTATTAATAGTAGAGTATGAATTTGAACTCAGGCTGACTCCAAAGCTTACCTTCCTAACAACCACACAACTTACTTACTGGTTCCTGGATAGAGTGAAAAAGCAAATGGAAGTGTTACTTCCCACCCTTGAGTAGTTTTCTGAGTTTCTTTTATGTGGGAGCTGGGTTAGAATGATGTAGAGGGTAGAGAGACAGTGTTTCAGCAACCCATTTAAAGATATTTAAGAATAGGACTAAATATTTAAATTCCTTCTTGTGATAAAAAGATACCAAGTAAAGCCACATTCTTTTCTAGTTCCAGATTCTTTGCACCATACATTTAAAAACTAGCATGGACTGTAGACCCTTTCTGCTTGTCCTAAAATGAAGCTTTAGAATCTTTTGCAGGATAATGCTATGGGCAGCTGCCACCAATGGATAGGAATTATGAGTTCAGACTCTGGTGTAGACCAGCCTTCCTCCTTGGACCTCTTCCTTTCCATTGTATCTCAGAGAACTGCTCCACTTCTAAAAAGCAGTGCCAGGATTCAGATCTCCTCAAATGGTGTAAACACTGATAATCAAGACATGTTTGTTTCTGTGAGCAAATAACTCCTTGATGTATTAGTCTGGTGTTAATTTTGACTAAGTTGTTGAAGTCTTATCATTTGTTATTTCTTCGGATATTAAACCTTCAGGCAATTTTAGAAACACACAGTTTATCCCTTAGAAAAACACTAAAAAGTTTCTTATATATATGAACTCTTGTATTAGGTTCACACTTTAAGATGGCTTTAGAAAGTACAATGAGAAACTTATAATAAGACTACATTTTTTGTTATTGATCAATTAATTACAGAATCTTGGTCTGTTGCCCAGGCTAGAGTGCAATGGCATGATCATAGCTCTCAGTGCAATCTCAAACTCCTGAGCTCGAGTGATCCCCCCCTTTAGCCTTTCAAGTGCTACCACACCTGGCTAATTTATTTGCATTTATTTTTTTTGTAGAGACAGGGTCTCAATATATTACCCCAGGCTGGTCTAGAACTTCTGACCTCAAGCAATCCTCCCACCTCGGCCTCCCAAAGTGTTGGGCTTATAGGTGTCAGCCACAGCGCCTGGCTAATGCTGCAGTTTTTAATAATGTAATGCCTCTGTACGTGGATCAAAGCCAGCTTTTATGGCAAACGTTAACACTATGTTTTGGTTCCCCATCTCCACACCTCTTACGTTATAACTTAGATTGTTGTAATTGTAGTATTAGCTGCGTTGATGAAAGAGATAAGGAGTCCTAATTAAGTATGATGCAGATCTCAAAGTTGAAGTAGAATGAAGCAGTATAACTACATAAGCACCATTCTGCTAAAATAATGCTTAGCTATGGATAGGCACAGAATTTGTTTATAATACAGGTAGTCATTTATATATACATTTAATATGATATAGTTGACTTTTAGATTAAATATATGAGTTTAAACTTTTTGAAGTTTTTTAATTTTTAGAGAATTCAATGATGTTGAAATTCTGGAGGCAAATAAAAATAAATGATTAGCGATGAATACGTTTCAGGGTAACACACATGCCAGTGGTACAGCTTTAAAATTTTATTATGGCAATTTAAAACATACACAAATGAAGTTCATTGATGTTTCACATACTCATTGCCTAAGCTTCAACAGTTGACAGCATTTTGCCATGGTGTTTTTTTTTTTTTTTGAGACAGAGTCTCGCTCTGTTGCCCGGGCTAGAGTGAGTGCCGTGGCGTCAGCCTTGCTCACAGCAACCTCAAACTCCTGGGCTTAAGCGATCCTACTGCCTCAGCCTCCCGAGTAGCTGGGACTACAGACATGCGCCACCATGCCCGGCTAATTTTTTCTATATATATTTTTAGTTGGCCAGATAATTTCTTTCTATTTTTATTACAGACGGGGGTCTCGCTCTTGCTCAGGCTGGTCTGGAACTCCTGAGCTCCAGCGATCTGCCCGCCTCGGCCTCCCAGAGTGCTAGGATTACAGGCGTGAGCCACCGCGCCTGGCCTATGCTGTTTTAACTCTTTCACTCTGCTGCCTCTCTTCTCTTCTTTCCCCCTCACCATGTAGCATTTTAAAGCAAATCCCAGATACTGTTTTCCCCATAAAATAGTTCAGTATGTGTCTGTAATACATATGGACTTTTTCTTCACAGCATAATTACAATGCCGTTGTCACAACTAATAACGTTAATGATAATTCCTTAATGTTGTCTGGTGGCTAGAACATGTTCAGATTTGCCTGTCTCAAAAATATCTTTCACAATTTGTTTGTTTATATTAGGACCCAAATAAAGTCCTCACGTTGCAATTGGAAGATATATCTCTAACTAGTCTCTTAAGTCTCTCCCCTTTTCATGCCCTTTATTGATGGAGAAACTGCTGTTTAACCTGTAGAATTTCCCACATGCTGTTTGGCTGATTGCATCTTTATGATTTGGTTTAACACATGTAATTTCCTGTAAACTGGTAATAAGTTCTAGAGGTTTTTTCTGGTGAATATCCTTCATAGGAGGTGTTGTATTCATTCTATTACATATTATGAGAAGGCACATAATGTTAGGTTGGCTTGCTCTCAGTATTGGCGAAGATTGGTCATTGGTTTTAGCTGTTGTTCTTTATAAAGTGGTTATCAACTTTCACCCAGAGGTTTTAGTAGCATCTGAATATTGTTGCCTAGATCTATTAGATAAGGATTGCAAAATGGTGATTTTCTAATTATCTCACTCCTACATTTATTAATTGAAATCTTCTGCAAAGAAAACTTTACTTTTTAATTTTATTTTTTTTGTTTTTTTGTTTTTGGAGACAGAGTCTAACTCTGTCACGTAAGCTGGAGTGCACCGGGGCCATCATAGCTCACTGCAGCTTTGAACTCCTAAGCTCAAGCAGTCCTCCTGCCTCAGCCTCCCAAGTATTAATAGCTTGGACATCACTACATTTGGATGATTAAAAAAATTTTTTTTTTGAGAGACACAGTTTTGCTTTGTTGCCTGGGCTGGAGTGCAGTGGCTTGATCAAAGCTCACTGCAGTCTCTCGGACTTCTAGGCTCAAGCGATTCTCCTGGCTCAGCCTCTCAAATAGCTAGGACTACAGGCCTGTGCCACTACAGTGGCTAATTTTTAATTTTTTGTTAGAGACAAGATCTTGCTATGTTCCCCAGGCTGGTCTTAAACTCCGGGGCTCAAGTTATTCTTCTGCCTCTGCCTCCCACAGTGCTGGGATTATATGCATTAGCCACCCCATCTGGCCTGTTTATTTAATGTGAAAAATGTGTAATTAGAATTAGCTATCTGGACTCAGTTTAGATGATCTCAATTTTGTTGGCATCATCCAAAGCATCATAGTCAGGAGCTAGTTGGACATAAGCCTTCTTTTTTCCATAGGCCTGATCAGGGTGTTGACCTTGGCCATGTCAGCGTCACAGAGTTTTTTCTTAGCCTATTTGATCTGTTGCTTCTTGGCCTTGACAGCCACAATGAACACAAGTGTGGTGGTGTTTTCTTCATGGCTCACTCAGTGGTCAGGGGGAATTTGATAATGACATAGTGGTCAAGTTTGTTTGTGCTCGGGGCATGCTTCCGTTTACATTTGGGCTGCCTCTGGGGCAGTGTCTTGGGCAGTTAGGAGGTGGGTGATGCATGCAGATCTCCTTTTTATTTTTTTGTAGCTGTGGACACATTTAGCATTGCCTTTTTGGCCTTCAAAGCCTTGGCTTTGGCTTTGGCTTTGGGGAGCAGGGGCTTACTTCTTCGCCTGTGATGCCATCTTGGTAAAAAAGGCTGTTTAACTTCTTTTATCTTTGTATTGTTTTTTATCTTATTCTAAAAATCTTCATTTCTAACAGCATTAACATTATATTATATATAACATATTAGTTTTGAAATAATACTAGTCTTGTAATGATAGTAATGATAATACATATGAATACAGTTGAGGATTCTTTTATGTTTTTTTTTTTATCCTTAGGCTTTATTCCACTAGGGATATGTCAGAATACTTTTAAAATAAAAATAAAATTTTAATAGAAAATAATATTTTGAATATTTAAAATACTCAAAATAATTCTTTTCTACGTGTTTATGCCAACAACTTAAAAATAGGTCATTTACTTCAGTTTGGTTTTGGTTTTTAGGAATTGCTCTATTTTTTTCCTTTTTAATTTTTTTTGATGTAAAATATTTACATGGTTTCAAAATGTTGATGATATTTTTAAAAAGATGTTCCTGGTTTGCATATCATTATTTTGCCCATATCCTATCAGTAACTAAAGAAATGGAGGGGCCGGGCGTGGTGGCTCATACCTGTAATCCTCGCACTATGGGAGGCTGAGGTGGGCGGATTGTTTGAGCTCAGGAGTTCGAGACCAGCCTGAGCAAGAGTGAGACCCCGTCTCTACTAAAAATAGAAAGAAATTATATGGACAGCTAAAAATTTATATAGAAAAATTAGCCGGGCTTGGTGGTGCATGCCTGTAGTCCCAGCTACTCAGGAGGCTGAGGCAGGAGGATTGCTTGAGCCCAGGAGTTTGAGGTTGCTGTGAGCTAGGCTGATGTCATGGCACTCTAGCCTGGGCAACAGAGCAGGAATCTGTCCAAAAAAAAAAAGAAAAAGAAATGAAGGATTATTTTATCATCCGTTTTTACTTAAAATTTAATTTATGTTTACATAATTGAAAAAAAACATTTTTTTTTTGAGACAGCATCTTGTTCTGTTGTCCCAGGTAGAGTGCAGTGGCATCATCAGAGCTCACTGCAACCTCAAACTCCTGGGCTCAAGCGATCCTCTTGCCTCAGCCTCCCAAGTAGCTGAGACTATAGGTATGTCCACAACACCTATTTTCAGTAGAGATGGGGTCTCGCTCCTGCTCAGGCTGGTCTCGAACTCCTGAGCTCAAGCAATCCTCCCGCCTTGGCCTCCTAGTGTGTTAGGATTACAGGTGTGAACCGCTGCGCCCTGCCTCCTTATACGAAGTTTTCAAGGTCCAGATTTGAAAGTTCAGTGTAAATTTTTCAAGTCATCAGCTGGTTATTAGACATTAGTACATAGTTCTTGTTTATATATTACAGTTTTAGAATTTTAAATATTTTACTGGGTTTTGAACCTATTGCATGTTACTAGAAGGCAGATGGAACTGTAATTGTGTAGAAGTTGAGATTATGATATCTGTAGATAATCAATTTTATTCCTTGTAATCCATCCTCCCAATCAGTTAATAACTATTTAAAGACATTTTGCAGGCTGATATACTGAAATTCTGACATAGAATCAAACTTCCAGATTTTGTTGCTCAAATTTGCCAGACTAGGTACTTCTAGTGGAGGAGAAAAAAGGAATCTTTCCCTGAGTTTGTTACATACATATATTTGCTTAATGCCTTGTTACCATAGAAATAGATGTTAGAATCAGCTCTTAAGTAGGTAGGTGGTGACAAATTGGCTGTACTGCTGTATTGGATTGCTAGACTTTATTTGGCCCTTTGTTCCTCTCATCCTTCCTCCTTCTCTTTTATTTTTTTCTTTTGCTCTGTGTGCTTTTTAGACTATTCTTTGTGGTTAAACCCAAATTTACTTACCTACGTTGGGGCAACAGTTTGCTTTTGCTTACATTTGTACTATCTATAAGTAGATATTTTACCTCGTATCCACTTATAGATAATTATACTGAGACACATTGGATGTCAGTGCTTCTTAGGAAAGGTTTGGAAAGAACTGTAGCAAGATGTTTAATAGCGATTGTCTCTAGAGGGTGATGGTATAGAAAACATTTAATTTTTTTTTTTTTTTTTTTTTGAGACAGAGTGTCACTTTGTTGCCCTGGCTAGAGTGAGTGCCGTGGCGTCAGCCTAGCTCACAGCAACCTCAAACTCCGGGGCTCAAGCGATCCTCCTGCCTCAGCCTCCCGAGTAGCTGGGACTACAGACATGCGCCACCGTGCCCGGCTAATTTTTTCTATATATATTTTAGTTGGCCAGCTAATTTGTTTCTATTTTTTTAGTAGAGACGGGGTCTCGCTCTCTTATTTTTAATTTTTATAATTATTGCCAATTTTTCCCATTTAGGGTATACAGATTTACATTCTCCCCAGCGATATGAGTGCTAATATTTTCCAAAAATCTTACCAGCTAAGTATATTAACAGACTTCTGAATTTTTGCCAATCTGATATTGAAAAACGGTATTTTGGAGTAGCTTTTATTCAGTGGATTTTATATCAAACATGAATATGAACATTTTTTCATGTGTTTAAGAGCCGGTTGTATTTCTTTTTATATGAACTACCTCTTCCTGTCACATGCTCATTTTTGTGTTAAATGGTTGGTCTTTTAAAAAAATTCCTAATTTTAGGTATTTATATATGAGAGATTAGATCTTTGTTTAATGATATTGAGTACAAATAATTTTTAAGAGCTTGTCATTTATATTTTGATTTGTTTGCTTTGTGGGTTTTTTTTGCCATATAAAGTTTTTTTATGGTTAAATTTATCAGTAGTTTCTTTTATAGCTTCTGAACTTTGAGTTAATTTGCTATTTAAAGTAAGACATATATTGAATCCCCTTCCAAGATCATAACTTCTTATATTACTTTGAATTAAGCTAGAGCTTTGGCCAGACCTACTAAATTGCATCTGTGGTAAATAACTTTGAACATATGTTATCTCAACATGTACAAGTATATGTATTGGATACATTTTGGGGTATGTTCCTGGGGCCAGGGTTATATACATTTTCAATTTTGATAATTATCATCAAGTTGAATACATATATATTTTAAGACTATTAAGATATTACATTGCTAATAATTAGTGTAGAATTTAATGGTGATTGATGTTCAAGATGCCAGATTGTTAAAATCCCCTAGGACTGGAAAGGCTTTGGTTGAAAATAAAACACTTAGCTATAAATAAGACTCTTCTTTTTTCATTATGTATTGGTCTTCAAGATACCAAAATCACATTTTAGAAATTCCTTGGGAAAATTTGGATCTATTAAAATTAAAAATGTGCATGTTCCACGTGTTCCCTCTTGACATCTACTGTAGAGCAGGGCCTATGTAGGTGCACCAGGAAGCACGTATGAATATGTTTGTTGCAGCCTTCTCTGTAATAGTGAAAAACTGGAAACCATTTGATATCACCAAGAGAGAAGCTAAATAACCACAGTAAATTTCTACAAGGCTTATACCACAAAAACAATTTAATAGTCTGTGTTTACTGATGTGCAAAGATCTCTAAAAAAACTTTTTGAATGAAAGAATAGTTGAAAGCCAGGCTGGGCTGGTCGCAGTGCCTCACACCTGTAGTCCCAGCACTTTGGGAAGCTAATGCGGGAGGATTGCTTGAGCCCATGAGTTTGAGTCTGCAGTGAGCTGTGGTTGTGCCACTGCACTCCAGCCTGGGTGACAGAGCAAGACCCTGTCTCAAAACAGAGCTAAAAGAAAAGTTAAAAGACATTGTATTGAATATAATGTCAATTATGGAAAATATATTCACAGAAATGCTACTATGTGTGGACACATGTACATGTATGTAAGTGAAAGTCTGAAAAAAATCTGGAAGGACATGTGTCAAAATGATAGTGATTACTGATGGGAAGGAATTGGGATTGGGTATGGTAATTTAGGATTTAATGTTTTATTGTTTTTATAAGGATAATATATTCATAGATTATATAACTAAAAGCAAACATGTTGGCCAAAAAATACATAATTTTGTATATAAATCCCTGTAAATGCAGAGAAAGAAGACTGGAAGGATATCCTTTTTTTTTTCTTTTTAAGAAATGGAGTCTTTTGGCCAGGCGCAGTGGCTCACTCCTAGCACTCTGGGAGGCCGAGGCGGGAGGATCGCTCGAGGTCAGGAGTTCGAGACCAGCCTGAGCAAGAGTGAGACCCTGTCTGTACTAAAAAATAGAAAGAAATTATCTGGACAGCTGAAAATATATAGAAAAAATTAACTGGGCATGGTGGCACATACCTGTAATCCCAGCTGCTCGGGAGGCTGAGGCGGGAGAATTGCTTGAGCCCAGGAGTTTGAGGTTGCTGTGAGCTAGGCTGACGCCATGGCACTGTAGCCCGGACAACAAAGCGAGACTCTGTCTCCAAAAAAAAAAAGAAAAAAGAAAAAAATGGAGTCTCACTCTTGGCCAGGTTGGAGTGCAGTGATGGGATCATAGGTCACTAGAGCCTTGAACTCCTGGGCTCAAGCAATTCTCCTGCCTCAGCCTCCCAGGTAGCTGGGACTACAATCACGCACCACCATGCCCAGCTAATTTTTCTATGTTTTGTAGAGAAAGGATCTCACTCTGCTCAGGCTAGTCTAGAACTCGTGACCTCAAGCAATCCACCCGGGCCTCCCAAAGTGCTAGGATTACAGGCGTGAGCCACCACTCTCAGCCCCCCCCCCCGCGCCCCCCTTTTTCTTTACTAGTTCAGGATCAGATCTGTTCTTAAGAAATAGGAATCAGCAGTGGGGGGGGGGGAGGTAAAATTCTTCATCCCTTTATTCAGTTAGTCACTTTATATGAAGATGTCTCCAGCCAGTCTTTCTGTCTTCATCCCTACTTTAGTGCAGGCTAATTATATCTCATTCTAGATTATGGAGCAGATTCCTAACTGATCTCTCTGATTCTGCTTTGTATTCTTTTCTTTTTTTTTTTTGAGACAGAGTCTGTCTCTATTTCCCGGGCTAGAGTGCGGTGGCGTCATAGTATAGCTCAGTGCAGCCTCTGACTCCTGGGCTCAAGCAAAGTGATCCTCCTGCTTCAGCCTCCTGAATAGCTGGAACTACAGGCGCACACCACCATGCCTGCCTAATTTTTTCCTTCTTTTGCCCAGGCTGGTGTTGTACTCCTGGCCTCAAGTAATCCTCGTGCCTTGGCCTCCCAAAGTGCTAGGATAACAGGCCTGAGCCACTGTGCCAGCCTGAGAATTTGCATTTCTAACAAATTGCCTGCCACGTGGTATTGATGCTATTGGCCCTGGGAGCATACTTTGAGAACCACTTTCCTAGTTTATATAATAGTATGATCCACAAACTCAGGTCAACAAAAAAATGTAGTTATCATATACAGGCATACCTAATACAATATGCCGAAAGTGAGTTAAGCAATTGAAGGCTACAGCGTCAACCCTGTGTGTTGTGCACCTGCCCCCTTTCCCTTAGGATATATGTGTTTATAGGGCACATTGCTCATGTACATCAACATAAGACATATTTATTACTGAAGTTTGTTTCTTATCTGTTTTTAAAATAAAAAGTTCAGGATTTTTTGTGTGCTCGGTGAATCTTCCTCATATCAACTGGAATTTATCATCTCACTTGGATAATCACAGTCCATTGGATTCTCTCTTTACCATTTTCCTAGGGAAAAGGGATTGGCAAAGGAAATGCTAGACTATTTTAAGGGCTTTATTGGCTTTTTTCTCCTTTGGGAATGCTTATGGGAGGGGATGTCATGGAAATGTTTTTCATGATTTTAGTGGGGATTGGAAAATCCTAAGGAGGCCGAGTTTAACAGGAGGCTCGGTAGGTGTGGTTACCACATTAGTTAGCAGGGCAGGCTTGATAATGAAACTCTCAGTGTTCTGACCTGCATTTGATCCCCAGGTAAATAAGCAACGTCGTAACTCATTTGATTGGTATAATTTTTTAAAACTCTAGATCTTATGATAAACAATCTAATGTGAACTATCCTATTAAAATGCTTCCAGATTGAATCTGTTTAGTTCTCACAGCCTGTTGAAAGAAGGCAAGATCAGGTATCCTGGAAAGGCCTTCCTGTCTGCCTTCATTTAGGATGCCTTGTGTGCATTTACTTAAATAACTGTGCAATAGGTATAGAGGAATAATACTCAATTCTTAAAACTTGATATTGGCACTGACTTAGTAATTTCTGGTAACTTAATAGAAGAACACCAGTGTGATCTAGCAGAAAGACTAGGTACATATGGAGAGTCAGGAGATGGAATTTTGGTCTAATAAGTATGTTTCTCTACACTAATCCTGAAACTATTTCTCTTGGTCCTAAGTGTATAGTTGGAACAGATATACTCAGCAACTAATAGAATCCTCATTTACTGTGAGGTAGTTATGATAGGAGTAGCCAAGTAAAAGCTATTTCGTGCCACCATTAAAATCCTGAAAGATTTTGGGAGGGTGACCAGGAGGAAAACAACATAAAAACAGAAAGAAAAAAAAAAACCACCCGAACCAAAAATATGCACTTAAGAAATTAAGACATTAAAAACAGTCTCATTTACATTATTTTTAATATCACTGTTTATCTTGTCATAGACTAACAACTTATAAAAAGAGAATTCTCTGGATGTGGTATATAAGAAAGTTCTTTCCAGTTTTAGTGATAAACTGTAATACAAATTAAGACTGCATAGGTGGCAAAGACTATATATTATTGTAAGTGATTTCATTCTTCAAAATTACTGTTCTAAGTGTCTGACTTTGTATTATAGTGCAACACACACACACACACACACACACACACACGCACAAACTATGGGAGGATCACTTGAGTCCATGAGTTCAAGACTGGCCTGAGCAACATAGACCCCTCTCTCTACAAAAAAATAATAAAATTAGTGGGGCATGATGAAATATGGTAATTTTATATGAGTTTCAGTAATATGAAAATAATTTATCATCATTATATATTTAATATATAAATAATTTATATTTAAATAATATATAAATAAGTAAATGCATTATATATTTATTTTATTACTGTAATCAACCCCACTTTACAAATGTGAAGCTACTCTCAGAGAAGTTAAATGACTTGTCCCAAGGGTCATATAGCTAGTAAGTTATACACTTGTAGTTGGATCCTAGGTATTTTGATTCCAGAGCTCATGCTTTTCACCTCCCAATATAAGGTGTCTCCCAATCAATATAGGGTGCTTTTTGAAATATAAGTAATTTTCAACTTAAGAGAAATCTCATTTAGCAGGGCTTAACTAATGTCTGCTCTTTTTGATTGAACATGTATTTCCAGAATTCTTCCAATATGTAGGTACTATTCTAGGACAAGGGCATACAAAGATGAATAAGATGCTATTTCTGCCTTATGTAGCTCTAGAAGACAGATAAGAATTTACAAAAATACATTGTGGAATGGTCACCTTTACAAAATGTTTGTAAATTTGGGACAAGCAAAGTCAATATATAGTGTTGTATCAGTGAGTATTGTAGCATTGGTTACCAAAGGGCTCAATACATTAGAGCTCTGAAATTAGAATGAATTCTGTGACTTAGAGTGTTTACATATTGTGTGGGTCAGTTTCTTTTGGTCGCTAGACAAGTAATTGATAGTTTTTTGAGAGATCAGAGATTGCTGTTTCCTATTGATGGCTTCTTTCAAGGTCATATTCTTTTTTTTAATTGAAGATTTTATTGAGATAATTGTACATTCACACAAGCTATAAGAAATAACACAAAGAGATTGTATTGTACATTTTGCTCAGTTACCTTTTGTAAAACTCTAGCATAATATCATACACAAACACATACAGGTGATTAAATTTTAGAACTTAATATGCACACATACAAATGAGTACAAGTAAAACTTGGGAAATCTGATTGGTGGATTGACTCAATGCCAAGGTCATATTCTTAAGAATATAAAACGGGATAAAAACTTGGTTGGTGGACGTTTTTGAGAATTTTTTTTTTTTTACTCAAAAAACTGTTAGAAATGTTCTCCAAATGCATCTTTAGTTCTTACATTTTAAAATATTGTACTTTTTGCCTTCTAATCTATGTCAGTAGATATTACTAGCATGTCCAGATAGATATACATAAAAACAGTGCCAGTTACGGTTTCTCTTTATTCTGAGTTTTGAGCTGGCTGTACCACTAGTCTCCTTTAATTTCTAGATCATTGAAGTTTAAATATGTTTTGAGAGTGTTGTTACTCTAGAACAGATCCATTTGCATTTGAGTAGGTTGTGACCTCACTAGCAAGATAACAAACAAGATTAACTTTGACTGCTGAAGGCAAAGTAAATTGGCTATCTTTGAGTTACTTGAAGAAGCTCCTTTGCTTTTTTGGTACTTAGAGCAGCAATGTCTTAAATACAATAGGCACTTAATGTCTTCCCCAGTTTCTCTCTTACCTCTTCACTGTTGCTGAAAATTCCAGTTAGAATGTCTATTTTGAGTTATTTAAGTTTCCAGGAATATATAGATACTCCTCTGTTAATATCTGTGAGTATGCAGATATCGCTCTGATTAATAGATGTGTATCTGAAATTTACTTATAAATGACTTGTGATTTCATCCTCTATAAAGTAACTTAAACTTTAAGAACAATTTTAAAGGTCAGGCACGGTGGTTCACGCCTGTAATCCCAGCACTTTGGGAGGCTGAGACAGGAGGATTGCCTGAGCTCAGGAGTTCAATATCAGCCTGAGCAACACAGCAAGACCCTGTTTCTACGAAAAGAAAAATTAGCTGGGCATGAGTCCCAGCTACTTGGGAGGCTGAGGCAGGAGGAGTGCTTGAGCCCGGGAGTTTGATGTTGCAGTGAGCTATGATCATGCCACTGTACTCTAGCCGAGGCGACAGAGTGAGACTCTGCCTTAAAAAAAAAAAATTGTTTTAAAGAAATGTAGATAGCATCAAAGAAGATTTTTTGGAGGAGGGGTTGATTTTTTAAGAATATGCAATAACTTTTACAATCTAATAAAAAAATGAGTAACTCAGAAGATAGGTAAAGAACGTAAATGAATACATATTACTTAACAATAATTTATTTTTAAATAATTTCAAATTTACAAAGAATTTATGTAACCCCCTTCACCAGGTTGGCCAGTTGTTGACATTCTACCTCATTTGCTCTATATCTAATCTCCCTCTCCCAATGTTTGTACATACATATGTACCCATCATCATTATCTTTGAATTCTTTGAGAGCAAGCTGCAAAGATGACTGTTCTGTCTTTCCTACTTACTCCAGTGTGTGATTCCCAACAAAAAGGACACTCTTTCACCTACCCTGTATTCAATCCTCCAAATCAGGAAATCAGCATTGGTACAACATTACCATCCTATCCACAGACCCTTCCTTTCAGATTTCACCAACTCTCCTAACATTGTCTCTTTTTTCTTCCTATTCCATGCTTCCGTCCAGGAACCGTTGGATGTCACTTCTTCAGACTACTTGAATCGAAAACTGTTCCCCAGCTTTCCTCATATTTCATGTTCTTAAGAGTTTTAAAGAATATAAACCTTATATATTCTGTAGAATAACTTCAACTTTTGTCTAATTTTTCTCATTGTCAGGGTTGGTATACTACAGAAAGGATGCTTTTTTGTTCTTGGTGCATAACATCATTACACCACTGACAATTCAGTAGTATTCCAAGATTATTCCAATATTCTGTTCACCAAACCACTGGTCAGCTTAGCATCTATTATAACGCTGTGAATCAGCCAGCTTTATGATGGTTGCCAAATGATGATTCTCTATTTCCATCAGTCCTACTACCATTATTAACATTTTACTATAAGGAAGAGCTTTCCATTTTCTGCATCTTAAAAAATTTATTCATTCATGTCAGCATGAAATCATGGGGTTCAGTTTTATTGAATGCATTTTAATTTGTTATCAATTTTTAAAGCTGAGATATAATTAATGTACAGTGGAATACATGGATCTTAAGTTGATCAGTTTGATATATGTATACTTCCCTAAGAAGATAATAGAACAACCATTTATTTGTTTGTTTGTTTGAGATAGGGTCTCCCTCCGTTGTCTGGGCAGTGGTGTCATTGTAGCTCACTGTAACCTCAAACTCTTGGTATCACATGATCCTCCTGCCTCAGCCTCTGGAGTAGTTGGGACTCATGCCCGACTAATTTTTCTGTTTTTTTTTTTGTAGAGACACAGGGTCTTGCTGTTTTGCTCACACTGGTCTCAAACTCGGGGGCCTCAAGCATTCTTCTTGCCTCAGCCTCTCAAATTGCTGGGATTACAGATGTGAGCCATGGTGTCTGGCCATATTTATTTTAATGCTCAATGTTACCCTCATTTAGCCAGTAAGAGGAACCCCATCAGGGAACTGCCTGTGTTCCTTTGAAATATCCCCATCATTCATTGAGTATTTCCTTAGTTTATGGCACAAGATGTCTCAGATTCTTCTCGTACTTTTCTAGGCCCAATCTCGAAATTAGCCATTTCTCCAAGGATCCTGTTTCCCTTAAATGGAGGATGTAATTTAGAAATTAAAATCTAGGCCATTGCTATGTTTTTCACACAGGGCTGCCTGTCAGTTGCTCTTAGCCCTTCTTGGTGGACAGAACTAGGACATATAGGGACACACACACATACATCTATAAGTACTTTTTAATTTTTTCTGTGTATATGTATATTACACAACTATGAATTCAAGCCATATTTTGAATTCCAGTCAAATGCTTAAACTTCTTTATAGCCTGCTCCCTTCCTTCCTTTTTAACTTCTTTGGCAGTGAGAAGCATAGCTTTCACTATCTTCAATATATTTACTTATTTGATCAGTCAGTTGACTTATTTGGGTGGTGTGACCCATCTTCAAGCTGCTCATCTCCTCTGTCCCTGCTCAGCTCCTACCCAGGTCCTCAGTCACAGGGTCTGACTGTGCCTCCATGTGGCTCCCCCACACCTCCACTGCCTTGTATATTCAGCATCTGTCTTCCACCTCCTCGTGCCTCCCCAGCCCTGACCCTTCACAAACCTCTGTCCTTAGTACCACATGAAAAGGAAGAGAGGAAATGGCCCCTGAGAAGATTTCAAAGTTAGGTAGCATGGTTTTATTTTCTCAATGTATTCATTTTTTGGTATAGTCCCCAAAATTGTGCATTTTAAGCTAGTTTTTAAATGCTATACCCTTTTGTATACAAGAGTGAGAGTATTTTTTATTCATTCATTTGTTGGAATTATCCCCATTACTGTTTTAATACCTCTTTTGGATTGCTATATACAAACTAGATTCTTTTAATAGATTTGTTGTCACACTGTATGTGTATAAGTACATTTATTACTTAATACTTTTTAGCACCAAATTTAATATTCTTGTTTTCTGATTCCCTTGGCTGCTTTGGCACTGTAACTAGTTTGAATGTCTTATTCTTTTAAAGAAACTATAATACCTCAATTAAATTTCATCAAGTATGTTTTGCTTTTAAAAAATAAATCTTGAATAAATGATTATTTTTCTAGGCAATGTCAACGTTAGCCAGTCATTTGAAGAATTAACTATTATCTGTCTAAAACTTATTTTATATATTTTATGTACTACAGCACAGAGGCACATTAGAGATTACTGTTGATTCATTTGTGCACTTATATGCTTCCCTGGCATTTTGGCATCCTGAAGGATTATTAACTACCAATAGCTAATTTAAAAATTGCTTATGCTTTTTAGTGTTCCCATGGAATTCAATGATTTTTAGGTGCCTGTTAGGACATTTGGTAGATTGGCTAGAAAAATAATTGTTTAAGCAATGCTGGATAACTGTGAGGTAGCAGTTGCCTTGACAACTAGAAAACTGTTCTGTTTGCTAAACAAAGGGATGGTAATTTAGTAGTTTAATTTCCTTTTTGGCATGGAGGTGCTACATAAAAACATCTTATTTTAGCTTCTGAGATGGTCCATAATACTGACCAAAACCAGAGAAGCCGAACAAAAAGAGAAGGTAAGAGTTTTTCTGGATATATAGATAGTCCATATGTCCATCAGGGTTGGTGTTGGTCAAAGAAATCTTAACCTGCTGACATAATTGTTTGTATATTTCTACATTGAACCAAAGTACATTAGCCTCAGAATCCGTATGTAATCTTGTCTCTCTGCCACACTAAGAGGTCATGATATACTTAGTTATGGAGCATCACCACAAAGACTTATCCTCTCTTGCCGCTAGAATTCAGTGTGATTACTTTGTATCTGAATTGAATAAGGGAGATATTTTAAAGAAACCCTCGCCGCCTACCTACATACATAGTTATACGAGCATTTGCTCTGTTTCCGTGGGAATTAATTCTGTATGACTTAACCCTTTTATACTGGACTTAAATTTGTACTGGACTTATTTAAATTTATAATCCCTCCCGATTATTATGTAATAATAATAATGGCCTTTATTTAGCACTCTGCTGCGCCCCAGTTCCTAAGCATTATATGTGTAGCTTCTTATTCCTCATCCCTGTGAGTAACTGCTATTGTATCCTGAAGCACAGAGGACTATAGCTGTTACTGTATCCAAGGCCACCTAGCTACTAGTGGTAGATTTGAACCCAGGCATCTAATTCAGTATATTCTTAATATTATACTGCCTTTCATTAATATGATAATTGCAAATAAATTGGATAATGTAGAAAAGTATTAATAAGAAAATTCAAAATAGCCCATACTCCCATTCACGACAGATAATATACTTTTTATTGCCCTGATGAAGTAATATAGTATCTGGGATTCCCTTCAAAATAATGAGTGTTTAAGAGAAATGGGTAGGGTACAGATAAGACAAATTGTCTATGAGTTCATAATTGTGGAAGCCAGATTATGGGTATATGAGGAATTCATTATATTGTTCTATCTTCTTTTGTATATGTTTGAGATGTTCCTTAGTATGCCTTTTAAAAAGCAAAGAATACATACTAATTGTAAAAAACAAACAAAAAGGAATCTTTTTTAGAAACAGAAAGACTTTGAGTAAAATATTTCCATTTACATACCCCTCCATTTCACTGGGAAAGTTCTAATAAGCTAATTCTTCTTAACCTATCTTTATTACTACTGATACAGTTTTTTCCATATGTATAATATAATGTATCCTTGTTTCCTCATTCTTGTAAAAAGTATAACATTTTAAAGATTTATCATATATATTACCAGCTGTCCTGTGGTATTTTTTTAAATTAGATTTATTACTGAAAATGTTGAATTCTGAGTATTGACACTAATTGACAAAGTGAGGAAAGTGATTTAACTTTGAATTTGCACTTATTTATGGTGAGCAATCATTTAAAATGAGAATTTGCCTCTAGAACAGCGGTCCCCAACTGCTGCTTTGGCACCAGGGCCTGGTTTCATGGAAGACAATTTTTCCACGGGGCGCATGGCGGTGGGGAGGCAGAGCTCAGACAGTGATTTCATGGAAGGCAGTGTTTCCATGGTTGGGGGTGGGCTGGGGGTTGAGGGAGGGGGCGGAGCTCAGGCGGTGGGGAGGGGCTGGCTGTAAATACAGATGAAGCTTGCTCACTTGCTCACCACTCACCTCCTGCTGTGCGGCCTGGTTCCTAACAGGCCACGGACTGGTACTGGACTAACAGGCCCGGGGATCACAGCTTTAGAATATTAAAAAGAAAAAAATGGAGCAGGGCCAACTCTGAATTTGTATCGATCTAATGACTTGTTTGTGCACATAGAGTGTTTCATAATGTTAATAGTAATTATTGCTAGCTATTTCAAGCATAACTGAGTGCTTTCTAATATTGACCTTATTTTCCTGATGTGGTAACTGAAGCTTAGAGAACTTGAGTAGCCTACAAAAACTCGTCCAGTTAGTGTATGGCGTAGAGCTTGAATTAGGGCCTTGTCTTTTTGGTTTGAAAGCCTGTGCTATTAATCAATCTGCTACATTACCTCATGTTAGATTAATGACAGAGTGATACCTTATGCCCTGCTAAAGTTACATACACAAGTCTGACCATGTTGATTATGGATTTGATTTGGGTTTTTGTGGAAAGTCTCATTTGTATTTTGGTTAGCATTTAAAAATAGTTCCATAGTTTCACTTCTAGATGATTATATATTCTTAAAGCATTGCATTCTGACCATCTTTGTAATGCCAATGCTTTGACTTGTTAAACAAATGTATATAAGATTCAAATTATGCTAAATGAGAATTTAGGAACAGAAACGTAACTGATCTAAGATGATGCAAAAAAAAAAAAAACAGAGGCAGAAACAAGATCAGAACATAGCCTACTGTTTTTCCTATGTTCTTTCTAATAAATTAACACTGCTCCAGGAATGCATTTCAGTTTCAGCAGCTTTTATTAGACTTTGGCTTCCCATTTCAAGTCTTTTTCTAAGAGGCATTTCCCTTATATGCTTTAAAATTCTTTCTATGTGTTCTAGCTTGAATGAAGGAAAATATTACCCTTCAAAATAATAATTTTCCCCCCATGATATTTGAGGTAATTAATACCCTTCTCTTGTAAACATGGGTTTCTGTGTTGGTGAGAATGGGCAGTGGTCTTAGTTTGGGGGGAAAATCCCTCTGTCAAATCCAACTTTAATAAGTCTGCCCGGTAAGCATTTCTATAGTTTACTATAGTAGAAATGTTGCTAGTGTTTGATATGAATATTAATAAAAAATACATAAATGGGTTTATGTATAGTCATCTAAATATGTCACTATTGCATTCCCTTTTTTCAAATATTTTCATTAAAAATTAAACAGTTTATCATTTAAAACATAGAATATTTATATGTTCCTGAGAAGGTACAAATGTGCAACTTTTAGTTGATTTCTTGTTTTCTTCTACACTTGATAATTTTGGGTTCCTCATTCGTTTTTTCTTAATTTTTTTATTTTTTAATTTAATTTTATTTTTTTGTCCAGTCTCCGTAGAGACTGTCAAAAATTGCCAGTGCTGATTATAATTCAAGTCATCATGGTATGGGGTATTGGGAAAAATTTTCAATTAGCAATAATCGCGTCTTGGATAAATGTCATTGGCTATCATACTGCCACTGCAAAGCTCCTCATTCGTTTTCATTTATTTTTACTGTGCTGTTTGTCTCTGAAAATAAAATTTTACCAGTTGACCGGGAACAGTAGCTCATGCCTCTAATCTCAGCACTTTGGGTGGCCAAGGCAGGAGGATTGCTTGAGACTAGGGTTTGAGACCAGCCTGGGCAACACGGTGAGATCCTGTCTCTTAAAAAAAAAAAAATAATTAGCTGGGCGTGGTGCATGCCTGTAGTCCCAGCTACTTGGGAGGTTGAGGTGGAAGGATCTCTTGAGTATGGGAGTTTGAAGCCGTGGTGTGCTTTGATTGCACCCGTGAATTGCCACTGTACTCCAGTCTGGGCAACATAGTAAGACCCCCATCTCAAAACTTTTTTTACCAGCTAATAAGGCAGGATGTGTTATTGGAAGAAGTTGCAAGTTGTGCAGAGTTATGAGCCTATGGTCATGAAGACTGCCCTACCATTTGGGCTTTTCTATCACTGACACTCAATACCACTTGAACCACCAAAGTAAATTGAAATTTCCTTAAAATTTTTCTCCTTTTTAAAAAATTTTAAAATATTTATTTGACAGGTAAAGGTTAAATATATTCAGGATGTACAACATGATGACTTGATATACATATACATTGTATAATTATTACCACAATCAGATTAACACATCTGTCATTACCCATGCTGTACATTATATCCCATCCTTAAAATTTTTGAATGAAGTACTGTGAATCTCCTTTGACATTCCCGCTAAAATAAAGCCACTAGTCTGTCTGGACTCTAACCATAATTTTGGCCAGGAAAATGTTTTAAGAGGGCTGAGACAGGTAGGTTAACTTTTAACTATTAACTTTAGGTGCAAAAGCAATGTAAAGTTATCAAGCTGTAGTTAATATAAAAAGATTTTAAAAGTAGTAATGCAGAAATGATTATTTCTCTGTGAGGGCACACTCCTGTTATAGCATGAATGAACTGGTGTCTGTTTCCCTAAATAGATTTTAAAAATTATATACTTGATATATTTTGAGTTGTTTTTAAAAAATGCTTTCAATGAAATACATAGAATGTGATATAAATGACCGTTATGGAGGTCTTTGATATATTATTAATTATGGACACTTTGTTTCAGCGTTAGAACACCATTTATTTGTTTATTTATTTATTTATTTATTTATTTATTTATTTATTTATTTATTTATTTATTTATTTTTGAGACAGGGTCTCGCTCTGTCACTGAGATTGTAGTGCAGTGGCACAACCATAGGTCACTGCAGTTTCGATCTCCTGGGCTCAAGTGATCTTCTCACCTCATTCTCCCTTGTAGCTGGGACTACAGGTGTGTGCCACCACACCCAGCTAATTTTTAAAATTTTTGTATAGACAAGGTCTCACTATATTGCCCAGGCTGACCTAGAACTCCTGGCCCCAAGAGATCCTCTGTCCTTGGCTTCCCAGAGTGCTAGGATTACTGGCATGAGCCACTGAGTGTGGTCCAGACTGGATTTCTTCAGAGAGTTTTTGCCAGTAATTTGAATACATGTATTCCACTTCCCCTTTTATACTATTCTACCTTAGAATTATCTAGATAGAGAAGTAATAGAACTATTCTGAATTTGGGTGGCTGCCAAGATATTACAAGAGATTTTTTTCAGACTTTAAGCTTTGAAGATCTGCCTGTAGCAAATGGACCCTTCTCTATAAGTGGTCATATAATAAATAAATACTTGAATAAATGAATGGGTGAATGGAAGGCTGTATTTGTGAGTGAGCTAATTCATACCATGGACCATATGCGTTTAATAGAAAAAAGATGTCTTTGTATTTTATATGATGTATATCTAGTACATTTAAATAGGTTTTCTGATAAATATTTTACTTATTTTTAATTTATAGTATTTTATAAATTGGTCTTGTTAACAGATACATTCCATAAGTACAACTTTTATAGCTTAACAAGATTAGACACACTATTCTGAAGTCTGATTGTAGGAAAGAATTAGTTTAAATCTAACTATATTTGTTTACATTTTTAGGCCCTTGATGAGCCTCCTTATTTGACAGTGGGCACTGATGTGAGTGCTAAATACAGAGGAGCCTTTTGTGAAGCCAAGATCAAAACAGCAAAAAGACTTGTCAAAGTCAAGGTATAGTATTTGTAGATTTTATCAATTATGTTCAGTAGTGGATATTTAAACTTTTATTTGGTGAATGTATCTAATAATTATTTTTCTGCAAAATGAGTTTCCAGGAGTAATGCTTGTAAAAATACCCTAAAACAAAGCATTTTTTATGATTTTAAAGTATTCCAATTGGAATGAAATTAGATTATCACAGTTGGTATTTTGAATGGCATTTCATTATAGACTTGGTATTTGCATTGTTAGTGTTTCAGAGCTGGAAAGGACCTTAGAATCATCTAGTTTAATTGATTAATTTTATTAAAAGAAAAGTGAAGCTCAGAGAGAGTTAGTGACTTCTCCTAGGCCCTTAGAGCAAATTAGTGGCAGAATTGGAACTATCATAGTTCATCAATTGTAAGTCATCTCCTTCACCACTTTAACCATGAAATTGGGATGTGACTTACAATTAATAGTGTCTTAGATAACAATGAAATAAGGTACATCTAGTTGTTGATTCTTTTATTCTTTGTGTTTCTTGAAAAATCTTTCTAAAGTACTTGAGTTTTGCCCTAATGCAGAAAAAAAATACAGTTGCTTCCATTTTAATAAATCATCAGTGTCAAAAATCACTGGACAAGTGAAATATGTGAATGTAGATATTTATTCATTTGTCAATAATTTATTGAGTGGTAAACCCTTTGCAAGGAACTCTGTTAGGCAGGAAGGAGGATGAGGACATGAGGAGGAGGTTGACCTGATCTCTGTTCTTAAGGGATTAATAATCTAGATTAGCAGATACCCTGTGGGTGAGAGGCATCTCCTTTCACAGTTGGTTTGTGCGTAAACCTATTACCTAAAATGATTATCATATTCATCTGATAAGACCATGCTAATGGTTCAATCTCTGTAAGAATTCTTTTGCCCTACGTAGAGAATATAACCTTTTCTGTACTGAATAGTAGAGGGTATCTGGCTTTTTACCAGTTAATTAAAATGTAAGTTGAACCCTTTATTTTAACTTACTCTTCATGTCTGGTTTCCCATTCTCTGGTTTCTGTCCTGATACAGAAAATACAGTAAGGTTCTGGAGCTAGACTACCTACGTTTGAATGTCACCTTTACCATATAGTAGTTCTGTGATCTTCTTGGACCATTTACTGATATTTTCTCATCCTCAGTTTTCTTATCAACAAAATGGGAGTAATCATACCTACCTAATAGGTTCTTGTAAAGATTAAATGTTTGATTCTTGAGGCTGATGCTTAGTTCTCCAGTAAATGTTTGTCACTCCTGTTTATTATTAAGGTAGGCCTTCACAAAATGATGTAATACCTAATAGCCTAAGATCTCCACATCTTCCTTTTTTTTTTTTTCTTAGGAAAAGGAATTGTACAACTAAATTAATAACTGATAGTGTCAAGTAAAGTTTGATATGTGGAACATCGAGTAATTTAGATGTCATGTCATTAGTTACTTTAATTTTTAAAAACTGAGATACAGTCTGGGCAGTTATCTGATGAAATAATTTTTAAGTTTTATCAGTCAATCTACTGAGGGATTGGGTTTTTGTTTTTTTGTTTTTTTTTTTAAGGGACAGGGTCTTGCTTTGTCACCCAGGCTGGAGTGCAGTGGTGCAATCATAGCTCACTGCAGCCTTGCTCAAACTCCTGGGCTCAAGTAATCCTCCTGCGTCAGCCTCCAGAGTAGCTAGGATTACAGGCTAGAGCCAGAGTGCCCAGCTCAGCGATTGGGATCTTGTATAAACTAGGCAGCTTTAGTTTATATTACTTGTAATAAAAACAAATAATTAGTGTATTGATGAGCTTGTATTGCCTGATTTTTTTTCTTTTTGGTGGCTAATTAAATTTATAATCTCTAGGTGACATTTAGACATGATTCTTCAACAGTGGAAGTTCAGGATGACCATATAAAAGGCCCACTAAAGGTAACTCATTTGTTCATTATTAATTCTAACATTTGTTTGGGAGACAATGATAATACTTCGTCATTTCCTTTTAATTCATTGGCTATTTAGTTATTGAGTTGATAAAGTAAACATGTAGTTTTCTCTAAAAGGACTAATAGCAAAAATAGATTTATATTAAATAATGCCTGATATGGTAGTAAAACATACCAATGCATTCAGAAATGAAATGAGCATCAAGGAAGCACTGACTGCTTTTACTTACTCAACTGTTTGAGTTCTATCGTGAGTTTGTTATTGAAATGTTGAATTTTTCCAGAATTAGTGGGTGATGATCTTGGGATTAGTGATCTAAAAAGTGAGAAAGTTAGAAAATCAAAACTCAGAGCTCTTATCTTTGGAGCAACTATTGGCAAATGAAATCTTTTAAGGGTCATCAGACAGTTGTAAGTTATGAGCATGTTCATACCGACAGCTAGAGAGATTTATTTCTGTTCATTAATTTTTTCCTCATTGGCCAGTGAAATAAATGCTGCATTACTCTCTCTTAGTAAGCAAGCTAAAGGGAATATGTGGGTTGCCACTGTGTGCATTTTGGCCTTTTTAAATGTCTGAAAATGGACATTGGTCTGGCTAGGAGAATTTTAAGAAATACTAAGAGAATTGAAGGAACATTTGTAGATGTAAGAAAAATCCTTTACCAATGAAGCTATACTTTTTGAAGAGTTAGATATATTTGTGTATTTGCCAGTTTTTGTTTGTTACTGAATTTAAAACTTTTAATTGGATTCCTAGGGCATTAGTACCTTGCATATGTAGTAGGTGCTACAGAGAACTATAACTCTTAAGGTTTTTATTTAAATCTTGCCTTGTAAAAATTATTTTCCACCATTTCTGCTTTGTATATCTTTACTGTTACGTATACATGTTTAGCCCTTGCAGGGACAAAGGGCCAAAAACCTGTATAGTTACAATATGATGTTAGTCACAGTTTATTTAGCGCTTGCACCATGCTAAGACTTTTACACATATTATTTAATCCTCATATCAGCTCTTTATAGAAGAAGAAATTGAAGGAAAGTGAAGTAATTTAGCCAAGGTTTCACAGCCAGTAATAGCAGAACCAAAATTCTGACAGGCTCACAGCGTGTAATTGAAACATCATGCCCTCTGTATACTCAGTACACATACATTCCCATGCCTTATTTGTGTTTTTGCCTCCTAAGTACAGCAACATGTTTTTTCACTGCCTCCTTGCCCTGTCACCCAGCACAGGCCCATACCAACTACAGAAAATGTTCATTCATTATTGCAGATGGATAGAAAAGGCAGCAACTTACTTTTGTAGCCTTAAGCCATCTTTTTCTCCTTGTACTGCTCTAGCCTCTTTGATGGTGGCGTTGTTGGTATAGTTGGCTTTTTTGGCATTTATTTTATTAAAATTTTCTTTGTATGTAATTAGGGCTGGGGACCATTTTGATTTTGAAATAGGCAAGTCTATTGAATTTCGGTTTCAAGATTGCTGAAATATCTTTCTTAGTAGATTTTTTTTTTTTTGTCTCTAGATTTTGAATTGTTCCTGAATTTACTTTGTAGCTTTTCATTAGCTGATAGAAGGTGTCAGCATTTGGATAAATGTTTCTTTTAGAGGCAGTAAATCTACCAGAAGTGATTGTCATTTGGTCTCAATACTTTTTCAATAATGAGTTTACATGAAAACAATACTTGTACCATTTGATTATTAAATTAAAAAATTAGGGGGGTAAACTCACAACTAATGGACGCGGTGAGCCTGAAATTAAAAAAAAAAAAGAAAAAATTATAGCATATATTTATTGACTCATGTCATTTAAGGAAAGTTTTGTTAATTCCCCTGAGTTCCCTGTCCTCTTTTGGGTATTCTGTGGGGCAAATAGTGTCTTCTGAACAAGTTTATTTTTTATCACTATAAAGACCATATAAATGTAATTGTTAGCATTTTCTTGATCAAATGTAAAATATTGTAAATGGCTGTCACTAGTGTACATTCTAACCGTTAAGGCAACCTCAGAGCAATTTTTTAATTGCCCCTGTCTTTCCCCAGCCTCCTTGAAAGAAGAGTGAAAATATGGGGCAAGGACAGTCAATTTTACAGACATTGGTTCTCCCAAGTATGGTCTGATGACCCCTGGGAGGTCCCAAGACCCTTTTAGGGTGGTTCAAAGGACAAACATTTTCATAATATTACTAGATATTATTAATATTTGCCTTTTTCATTATGTTAACATTTTCACTGATGGTACAAAAACATTGGTGGGTAAAACTGCTGGCTCTTTAAGTCAAGTCAGTAGTCATTTTATTCTTTACCCCCGTGCACTCAGTTAAAAAAAAAAAACCCAGATTTTGGTTTGTTTATTTAGTTTTTTAAAACTTTTTCTAACATTTAAAAAATATTTTAGGTAGGAGCTATTGTGGAAGTGAAGAATCTTGATGGTGCATATCAGGAAGCTGTTATCAATAAATTAACAGATGCGAGTTGGTACACTGTAGGTAAGAGAATAAATTTTCTTTTAAAAATGTATTTTCAATTACACAAATAAAGCTTATCTTAAATAATACAAATAAAGTGAAATTTCCTTGACTCACTTTCTCCCTGGATGCCATAGATGTGATTAGTTAATGGTTTTTATCTTTCCAGATCTTTAAAAAATTTATTTCAAAAATGTATATATGCACATATAACATAATTTGAAATTATTTAATGTATTGTGCATTTGGATCTCTGTTTTTACTTCTAAGTATATCTTAAATTTCTTTTTTATCTTAACTATTTTTAAGTGTACAGTTATTGTTAAAGATATTCACATTGTTGTATAACAAATTCCTTTAACCATAGTATGTTTCATAACACTTGATATACCGTAGTTTATTTTCTTACTGATAATCTTTCCAGTTTTCTTGTTATTACAGTAAATGCTGGTTGAATGTCTTTCATATGTGCACATTATCCTAATATTTCTCTTGTGTATACACTGAGAAATAGACATAGGTTGAAGGGAAATGTACTTTTAGAACTTTGGTGCTTGATGAAAACTGCCTTCCTAAAAGACTATATTAATTTACACTGCCATGAATAGCGTATGAGTGTATTTGTTCTCTTAATCCTTGTCAGATTTGATGTTATTAGTTTTTAAAAACTTTTGCCAATTTGGACTCAGTAATATCTCAGTTTTGTCTTAATATGCCTCTCCTAGCTGGGTGTGGTGGCTCATGTTTGTATTTCTAGCACTTTTGGAGGCCGAGGTGGGAGGATCACTTGAGGCCAGGAGTTCAAAACTCACCTGAGCAACATAGTAAGACCCTCCCTGTCTCTACAAAAAGTAGAAAAATTAGCTGGGTGTTGTGGCACGTGCCTGTAGTCCCGGCTACTTGGGAGGCTGAGACAGGAGGATCAGTTGAGCCCAGGAGTTGAAGGTTGCAGTGAGCTGTGATAATGCCTCTGCACTCTAGCCCGGGATGATAGAGTGAGACCCTGCCTCCAAAATAAAAAAAAATAAAAATGCCCCTCCCAGGATTACTTAATGAGATTGAACATCTTTTCATATAAGTTTATTGATAGGAACATGGTTTCATTTGTATGTTCTCTTGTTGTGAATTGCTGGTTCTTCCCATTCTCCTCCTTTTCCTCTTAGGATGATGAATCTTTTTCCTATTATTTTGAGGATATGAGTTCTTTATATATTCTGAATATTACCTTTGGTACTTTAATTGCAAATGTTTTTCTCCTTTTCCTTTATTTTTATCTCTTTCTAATTTTCATGTGGTCAATTTTTGTGTGATGTTTTCCTTTCTAGTTTTAGTTTTGAATGTTGTTTAAGAAAGTCTTCCTTCCATCGTTGTTATAAATCCATTTTCTAATGTCTTCTACAATTCATTTATACTTTTATCTTTGTTTTAAAAATAGGTTTTTATTTTACCTACAGTACATTTTTTCAAACACTCTGAAATAATGATTGAATATTATTTTTTCTAAACAGTCATTATCCCAGTATTATTTATTAGATGGTAATAATTCTTACTAATTAATGACCTCAGAGATGATTATAAACACCCAGTAAAATGTCTTTGGTGATATCAGAATTTGATAGAGTTTTGAAATATTATAGGTGAGTGTTTATATTTTGGGGGGCTGAGAAAACCTGGCAAAACAAGGGGAAATTATTTGATTTTGAGACATAAGGAAATATTTGACTTTATGTAAGTTGCAAGACTGACAGCAATTCTGTGTAGTAAGTATAGATGGTAATTAGGTGTAGTCATCCCACAAGTGTGACACTTTTATTGTATATTTTAGTTATAAATTTAAAAAATGTACTAAAAGTCATTTATCCAGTTTGACAGAATATAAAGTATTATATAATATATAGGAACCTAATTTTGATAGTAGCACAAAAACTGTAATTTTTAAAATCGAGGCCTGATAACTTTATTTAAAATAGCTGTACGTTTTTTCCATGATTTCTAAGGAATGTAATATGTCCTAAAATTATCATATCATACAAATATGTGCATATTCTATGTGTGTAAGTTTGTAGTAATTTTGTTGGGACATCTTAGTTTTTTATTTTTAATTGCTTAAAAATCTTTTCCAGCTTTATTGAGATTAATTCACCAATAAAATTGTATGAATTTAATGTACAACATGTCACAACTAATGAAGACAGAGTAAGAAAAAAAAATAAAGTACATACATGTATATTGTGAAATGATTACCACAATCAAGTTAGTTAACATTTCCATCACCTTTTAGTAGACATTTTAGTACTTTAAATCAGTAATTATCTTTTTTTGTTTTTTGTGTTTTTGTTTTTGAGAAAGGGTTTTGCTCTGTCATCCGGGCTAGAGTGCAGTGGCATCATCACAGCTCACTGCAACCTCAAGCTACTGGGCTCGAGCGATCCTCCTGCTTCAACCTCCTGCCTCAGCCTCCCGAGTAGCTGGGACTACAGGCATGAGCCACCACGCCCAGCCTAAATCAGTAATTTCCAACCAGGGGTAAATTTGCCGCCCCCTCTCAATTTGGCAGTGTCTGGAGATGTGCTAGGTTGTCACAACTGGGAAAGGAGGCGCCACTGCCATCTAGTGGGTGGAGGCCGGGGATACTGCTAAATATCCTGCAATGCGCAGGGCAAGCCGGCCACACCAGAAATTTTTATCTGGTTCAGTGTATCAGTAGTGCTGAGGTTGAAAAAACCCTACTTTAGGTAATGAAAATACGATCCTTTTTTTTAAGGGGCAATCTTACTATAAATTTGTAATCTTACTTTCTGTTTTTTGGATAAGTCTGTCAGTATCTGTAAACAGGAAAATTTGCCTTTCCTTTACCATCTTGAGAAGGGTTAATTAGCATTTAAATGGTTTTCTCCTGAAATACCAACTTCTTATTTTTATTTGGTGTTTTCTGTTTCAGGGAAGATGTTTTCATTTCAGGTATACTATTTCTTTTTCACTAGAAATTGGAAAAGATACTCTTATAGCTCTATATTTGAAGTTATTCATTAGAAAACAAAATGTGACTTGAATTTGAAATGTAATCTTAAACAGTAGGTCTATTTGCACTCAGAGAATTGAATGAAAATTTATATCGTCTTGTTAATCTTTGAAAGATCCTTCAGTAGCTTCCATTTTTACCTTTTCTCATAGTTTTTGATGATGGAGATGAGAAGACACTGAGACGATCCTCACTGTGCCTGAAAGGAGAGAGGCATTTTGCTGAAAGTGAAGTAAGTATTCATTTAACAAGTGAACATGTATTAATGTTTTATACTGGGGGAAGTAAATTTTTGCTTTGTCAACACAGTCAAGTTACTTGTTATTCAGGAAAATTCATTAATACATAATACCATTAATCTGTGAAGCCTATTTAAGGCCTTGTGTTTGAGCGCCAAGTTCTGTCTTCTTTTTTGCCTACAATATTTTAGTATTTGTCCACAAAGAAGATGTAATAGGCTTATTTAATTATTATCTTTAGGCAACCTTTAAATACAGTTTTAAAATTCGTAAATAATTGTTAAAAAGAGCTGTCTGATTTATAAATCCACATAAACCTTGTCACAGTTTAAGGATGTGTAGGTATAATAAGCAGGCTCTCACTACTGCTGCTGCTGCTGCTAGCTGAGGTTATTACAGCCTCTCCTTAAAGAAGCCTTGCCTGACTGCCCTTTCTAAAATAGTCCCTTCCATGCCTCTTCATCCTTTTAGGTTGATTTAGTTTTCTTCATAACACTTACTCCCTGACACCAGAATATGTGTATGTACTTAATTATTTACTTATTGTCTGCCTTCCTCACAAGGGCAAGGACTTGGTATGTCATCTTTATCATTTCCTTCCTAGTTCCTGTAACAGTGCCTGGCACAGAGTAGAAACTGACTAAATGTTAATTGGATGAATCAATGAAGTGCTTATAATTGCCAGAGGCTTTACTAAGTGTTTTACGTACAATATTGTATTTGCAACATTGTGAGGTACTTAACTATTATTACTCCCAATTTATAGACGAGGAAACGGATGGCCAGATCTGATTTTCACAACCGAGCTTTTCTAGCACCAAAGCCATGTTCTTAAATTGAAAGGTGTTACTAAGTTACTAAGAACGGAGGGTTCACAAAGTTTTATAACTCAGTAGGTTGCAATTCAGAATTTAAATGATAGACATATTATTATAAATGGTGTTATGTGCTGTAGTCCAGTCTATAAATACTAAATGATGCATAGTGTAGCCGAACTACGATTTTTTTTTTCTAGTTACTACTTAGAACCATGTTTCTTTGGGGGTATTTTTCATATTACTTATTAAACTATAAGACTTTATTTTGTGGTTTTGTGTTTTGAAAATAGTTTTGTTTCACTTAATGATTGAATTCCTGTTTAAATTCAGAATTTGAGACAGGTTCTCTGTATTAGGATTCCAGCCTATCCCTTCAGTCTCCTGTTCTACCACTTCCCTCTACTTTTGCCTTATTAGACCACTTGGTATTTCCAGACTGTGGTCCGTACTTTCCTTTCTTGGCTCCTGTTGAGCCCCACTGCTCTCCCCTCTTACTGGAATCTCAGTTACGTTGTAAGGCCACTAGAAATGCCCCCTCCTCTGTGATGTCTGTTATGAGTTCTCTAACCCACATTTGATCGCTTTGTCCTTTGATCTTTTTTATTCTTGTTTTATGATGATCTTTTTATTACTTTTCCTATTTTCCCTGTAAGAATTTAAGCTGTTTTAGGGGAATATCCATGTTTTTCTCAATTGATAGGCCATCCTTTTCCCAGCAGTTTTCTATACAAAAGCTTTCAATAAATATGTGTTGAATTAATTGTGAAGGTTTAAATATAGGATATATATATAGACAGCTTTGGGGCAAGTATGGTGATGAAATACAGAATTCTCTCAGTTTATGTAATTATTATAAATAATTTCATTACTCTTGAGTAGAATACATGTTCAATTATAGACAATCAGTGAATGGGGGCTTGAAGACTTGGTTTTTCACCTGTTAAGTGAATACATGTATCTTATTTGCTTGGCCCAGAGAAGTATCTAAAATAATAATTTTAACTAGTCACAGCGGCTCACACTGTAATTTGGGCGGCTGAGGTAGGACGATGGCTTGAGGCCAGGAGTTCCACATCAGCCTGGGCAACATAGCGAGGCCCTGTCTCTACAAAAAATTAAAAAATTAGCCAGGTGTGGTGGCACGAGCCTGTAGTCCTAGCTACTCAGGAGCCCAGGAGTTCAAGGCAGCAGTGATTTATGATTGCAACATTGCACTCCAGCCTGGCCAACAGGGCAAGACCCTGTCTTTAAAAAAAAAAAAAAAATTAATTTTGTTTCTACCAGGAGAATTTTAAGTCAAGATGTTCATAAGACAGTTGTAGTATAAAGGCTGACGTAGTATGAACAAGTAGTTGTATATCCTTTGTACTTTTAAGGAGGATCAGTTTTCCCTTGTTTCTTTGCAGGTATACACTTGCAGTTACGTTTTGCTAGAGAGAAATTAAAGTATTGGTATACGATTCCTTAACTCCCTTCCCATATAGCAGGAGTCATGCTAGGTACTAGGACACAAGAATAAGGCATGTAGACATAGAATTTTCCCTTGGGTACTTACCATCTGTTGGAGGAGAAAAAGCATTAGTCAAACAATCAAAAGTATTTTAGAATTTACATGTATTAAGCTCTGTGAAGACATGGTCAAGAGTGTACACAAGAGGGGAATTTAATCTACTGTCTGTATATTATTTCTTCTTTATTTGATATATTTTTACAAAGTTTTAATTTTTTGAAAGACTACTCAGTATTGTTAGTATAACTGTAGCCATTGAGAGGAAAGCCACTTCATACTGGCAGTACTTTGGGTTACTAATCCCATTAATAAGCTACATGCTTAAATACTGAAATTCAAGATTTTCGTAGTAAGAGATTACCATAGCACTTAAGTCAGTTCAAATTCTGGCACTGAAATCACTGGTTTTAGCCATAACTAGCTTAGTGAATATGTTACCCACTGCCTAACATCGGTAGAACAGTTTGGGTTTTTCTACAGAGTGTTCATAATTTGAGTGTTATCCAAAAGTAGATTGATCATCTGGTATTCTCTCTGCGTTACTACATGCAGTTGAAAACTGCAAATGGCCGGGCGCGGTGGCTCATGCCTGTAATCCTAGAACTCTGGGAGGCTGAGGCGGGAGGATCTCTCAAGGTCAGGAGTTTGAGACCAGCCTGAGCAAGAGCGAGACCTCATCTCTACTAAAAATAGAAAGAAATTATCTAGATGACTAAAAATATGTATAGAAAAGATTAGCCGGGCATAGTAGTGCATGCCTGTAGTCCCAGCTATTTGGGAGGCTGAGGCAGGAGGATCGCTTGAGCCCAAAAGTTTGAGGTTGCTGTGAGCTAGGCTGACGCCAATGGCACTCTAGCCCAGGGAACGGAGCGAGACTCTGTCTCAAAAAAAAAAAAAAAAGAAAAGAAAACTGCGAAGAAAGGTTAGATAAGATCCCAGTGCCATGTTTCCAGCAGCATTAAGGCAGTAAGGCTATAAACATTTTTCCCCTAGGCCTATAGAATTTTCTTTGTTCCTTTAATATAAGTTCCAGGAGTCTCTAGTTTTTGCTCTTTAGATATAAGACAAGACAATGTTTACCCTCCCACTAGTCTTTTCTGTCCCTTGAAATAAAAGATGCTCATGCTTTCTTGGACATGGGTTAAGGCCAGTGAGCAAGATACTGCTTCTTACTGTTGTAACTCTTCATTACATACTAGGGGTAGTCTATAGTCTCTTATTTGAAAATTACTATATATGATTCTTAAACAACTCCTTAGAAATTTTCTTTCCTATGACAAGTGAAATGAATAACATATTTAATACATTATAGAAATATCTGCTTTTAAGAGAGCAACTTTAATATTTTGTGAGGGGAGGGCCATTTAATCCATTTGTTAGGTTGGCAAAAAGTGAATCCAGATTATTTTTTACCCCTTTTTACCAAACATATAATAGTAATTTAGTAATATTAGATAGTATCACCAAAGTAATACTTCAAATTATTTTGAAATTTTCACCCTTTGAAAGCATAATTAGGCATTGATGACAAGTAATTTCTAAAGAGTTTAAGTTTGGCATATATTGCATTTAGGACAGCTTTTGACTCCAAATAATATGTTTTAAATACCCGATTTAAGGTTCATTTACACGGGTTAGGTTCTAAATTTGAAAGATGAGATTTTTTTTTTGCCTTGTGAAAGTTGGAATTTTTGTCTATCTTTTGAAGGAATCAATCTTTAGTTATTCCTTTATGGCTAGTGCCTTTTTTCTATGCTATATTCTTTGTTGTCATATACATGTATCTATGTATCTTAAAAACATTTATATACATACTAATGAATTATGCAAAAAAGATTAATGTGCTTCCCCTTTTCACAGTTTAGCTCGTCATTGTCTTCATAATTATATCAATTTAAAAAATAAGTTAGTCTGGGCATGGTGGCTCATGCTTGTAATCTCAGCACTTCTGAAGCTGAGGTGGGAGGATTGCTTGGAACCAGCCTGGGCAACATAGCAAGACACTGTCTCTACAAAAATAAAAAAAATTAGCCAGGCATGGTGACACGTGCTGTAGTCCCAGCTCCTTGGGGGGCCAAGGTGGTAGAGTATCACTTGAGCTCAGGAGTTTGAGGTTACAGTGAGCCATGATTGTGCTGCTACACTCAAGCCTGGGTGACAGAGGTAGACTGTCTCAATCAATCAATGGATCAATAAATTTTAAACATTAAAAAAAAACAGCATTAATTTGTTTAGATGTCTGATCTTTAAATCAATGGACAGCCTTTCTTATACCACTTTTGTTTGTAACTTTAAGAAGTTTCTTTATCCTAAATAGTTTCTCACCCTCACTTCATTGTGACAGTTTTCCTGGGAATCTCTAGTTCCCCTGGTATTCGTGAAATTATAACAATAAAAGTTCTGGGGGTGATGAAAGGAATAGCAGCTGTATGAAATCTTAAAAACGAATAAAAAGTAGAGGGCTGGGGCACCTGCGGCCCAAAGGCCACATGTGGCCTTCTAGGTCCTTAAGTGCAGCATTTTGACAGAATCCAAATTTTACGGAACAAATCCTTTTATTACAAGGGGTGCAGCAGAGAAAGATGAAGCTTTTCTTGCCTCCCTTGGTATTTAGAAAAGAACTATCTTGAAATCAGAAGGCCGCAGGTTCTCCACATCATTCCAAAATACCTTTTTATTCTTTCTGCCTTCAACCGTCAACCAGTTCTTGCCTGGAAAATGTTGTTTGTTGGAGAGAGGTGAGGGACAAAAGGATTAAGAGGAAGAAAGAAATGTCCATTTATTGATCATTAGTCTCATATCAAGCATGATGTTGGATGCTGCAGATTAAAAAGGAAAGGAAGAAAATTAAATATAGAAAAACTTAAGTTTTTACATTTTCTTTAAAAAAGATTCATTGCAGATAATGTTTGCAGAGTAACAATAAATATGACTTAAGCAATTGATGCTTATCTTGATAATTAATTTTGTTTCTGTTACTTATTAAGAATTTTGTTTTATAGATTATGATTCCCTATGTACAAAGAAAAATAGGAGCTGCAGTTGGCTCCAAACCAGTAGTTAGGTCCTTACAACAAATACGTTTTTTTAACTCTCACATCTGTGTTTCCACTGAGCTGTGTTTGTTTTGTTTTGTAATT
Source organism: Lemur catta (assembly GCF_020740605.2). Lineage (NCBI taxonomy): Eukaryota > Metazoa > Chordata > Mammalia > Primates > Lemuridae > Lemur > Lemur catta. The sequence goes on along the minus strand of NC_059152.1, from coordinate 8,948,342 downwards.
TTAATCCTTCTTAGATGCCTGTCAGCCTTCAAATAGGTAATGAATCATCTAGAGACACCAGCCAAATTTCTTTTCATTTTTTTTCCAGTGATGGGCTCATTCTTCTTTATTCTAGTATCTTTAAAACTAGAATTTTCTATCTTTAGGAAAGTTGTGTTTTAGCTTTCCTTGAGGGAGAGTTTTAATCTGAAAATCTGAGCATATTCTTAAACTGGTTGGGTTTAAAAAAGGAAAGCATTTGCAAAGTAATAACTTTTGATGGGTTTATGTTCTTACCCACAGACATTAGACCAGCTCCCACTCACCAACCCTGAGCATTTTGGCACTCCAGTCATAGGAAAGAAAACAAATAGAGGAAGAAGATCTAATCATATGTAAGTCCATTTTCATAACTGTTAGTTGAACCTGAATTCATTTCGCCTTCTAATATTGTTTTAATAGTTATTTTTAAATTGTAATTTGCAAAATGCTAACTGGATCTCATGGTAATTTCAGATGTAATAGTAATTTCAGACTTCTCAGCATGGGTGATTCAGGTTCTCCATGCCCAACCAATCTTAATCACTGTGTCTACCTCCTGTTTCTCTCTATGTGTATCTTGATGCTATAGTAAAAATGAAACTAGTCAATAATCCCTGAATACATCGCTTGTTTTCTGATATCGTGTTTTTATTCATGCTGTTTTTTGTCTCTACTGCCTCCCTTCCCTGTCACTGTCATGCTCATTCTTTAAATCTCAACAGAAGTGCTTCCAACTTTATGTGAATCATTTTGTGTCTCCCCACTCTTTCCTTGAAACCAGATGTATTTTTCTCTTCTCTGAACCCACTAAATTCTTTGCGTCTATCTAATATTGTAGATAAGATTTCACCTCTTATTATCATTGTAGTGTTTGTTTTCTCAATAATTTTAATCTCTCTGATGGCAGGAACTGTCTTAGTAATTCTTTTTTGGCTTCTTATAGTTCTGACACTTATTTTATATATTTAACCAGTTACTTTCAATGAAATGTGAAAGCTTTGGCTTCAAAAGGCTGTCAGTGACTAGGGATCACGGGACCAAAGGGTCATGAAAAGAAACCACTTTCAAACCGTTCCACAGAGAAAAATAATTTATTGCAAAGGATCGAGAAAATGACATCAGACTTTTCAATAATAACTCTAAATGCTAGTAGGCAGTAGAATACACAGTGGAGGAATGGAAGTCCCTATTAAAAAGGAGGACTTGATTACCTAATATAATGGAACGTTGGGGAAAAGCTAAAGATAGGGTAATACAAATAGAAGAAGGAAAATAGCAAAGGTGTTTAGTAACTCCTCCCCAAGAATTATATAAGAAAGGAAAACAGAATTAGTAGAGAGTGGGGAAGTGGTTTAAATATAACAGTTATCGTAACAGTGGGAAGTCAGTGGGTTTAGAATAATGTCTTAAATGTGTAAATCAGCCAGCCTGGTGGTGGTGGTGGCGGCGGCTCATGACCTCTAATCCCAGCACTTTGGGAGGCCGAGGCAGGAGAATTGCTTGAGTGCAAGAGTCTGAGACCAGCCTGGGCAACATAGCAAGGCCCTGTCTCTATTTAAAAAAAAAAAAAAAAAAATCAGCTGGGCCTGGTGGCACAAGCCTATGGTCCTAGCTACTCAGGAGGCTGAGGCAAGAGGATTGCTTGAGCTCAGGTGTTAGAGGTTACAGTGAGCTGTGATTGTGCCACGGCACTCTATCCTGGGTGACACAGCGAGACCCTGTCTCCAAAAAAAAAATACATAAATCAAGAAATACGAGAATAAGTATATTATTTAAACATAAGCTAGTAACTACAAGGAAAAAACAGCTGAAAGAATTTTAAACATTAGCCTCTCTGGAGCAGGAGAATGAAGTTGGAAGGGATGGGACAGGGGAATATAATTTTTAATTTATTCTATTAGAGGATATTTTAAAATTTTTTCTGAATATTTTGTTTAGATTAGCGTTTTTATATGCATAAGCATAAACATTGTTAAAGTAGCTGTTTAAAAATAAATACTGAGCTGAATTATTAAAAACTTCAGTGTAATTGAATACTTTCATTCAAGATATAGAATCAGGGTGTTGAATCTCATTTTGACTGAACTTTGAAGATAGATGTTAGGTAAGCGCTGTCTCTTACATTGTTTAATTTTTCAGCCTCGCAGCAAGTACATGAAGGTAGGTATTATTTTTATCACTATTAAAATTGGAAAAATCAGCCTCCAAGACTGTAAGTAATGAATCCAAGGAAAACAGGAAGGAAGGGACCGGTGACTTCACCTTACCTTTGCTCTGTAGGCCTTTTTCCATTCAGCTCAATGACTCCTTTTTGTTTATATAGAGTACTTCAGTTATTTTCCAAATTAGTTTTAACAATAAATAAATACTCATTTGGGAGTAGAAATTAGAATATTAATCATGGCATCGAAAATATACTCAATGTTATTTATTTTCCTAATTATCAGGTAAATAATTTCTCTGACTTGTGACTTTGCTTGCTGGTGACTTGATTATTTTTAGAGTAGTCAGGATGTAACTATTACTTACTCTTCATGTATGATATTTAAAAATTGAGTGCTTTGGCCAGAAAGGAAAACAAATGAAAAATGTATGATGGCATTATCAGTAAGAAAGCATTCTGTTGTGACTGTTAGCTATTACTGTGATCTAATGTTTTCACTTTTTCCTGAGGGCTGTTATATTGGCATAAAATATATTCACTCAGTCACTTAAAAGTTTGTGATATCTTTTGATATCTCTGTGAAAATTAATGACTTTACTTAAAAATTAAAATTTTATCTATCAGTGATCATTAGAACCTTTCTATAGTTCTATACTCAACTTTTAATTAACTATGATAGATGATATCAGCAGTGAGTTGGGGTACATATAATATAAAATTATTTCATGAGTTAATTATCTAGAGAATTTCTAATTCTCTAGCATGCTATAGACTGTGGAACCAGATGGACTTGATTTGAATCCTGCCTCTGCCACTTCCTTGCTGTCTGACCTTGGGCAGGTTATTTCATCTTTTCATCCCTCAGTTCTCATTGGTAAAATTGGGATGAGAGTATTACCTATTTCTTAGAGTTGTTTTGAAAATTAAGGGAATTCATATCCTTAAAGTGTTTATATAGTAAGTACTATGTAAATACTAGATACCATCATCATATATTGACATGAAGAAAAATTTCATGATGAAATACCAGTATGTAACATGATTTCATTTATATATGGAAATGTATTTATGTGTGTATATATAAAAATTCTGCCTGGTGGTCTTTATGTCTGACAGGGAGGACTGGTTTTTGCTGCAATATTTGGTCTCTTTAAAACAACATTCCCGTATTATTTTGTATATATATTACACGAAAAATGGTTTTTGTATCTATCAAGAATTTTTTTTCATTTTGAAAAAATTGCATGTAATATTTTTACCTTTTTACAAATGTCATTCAGATGTAGAAAAATAAATTAAAAATAAATTCATTCTAGAATATCACATAATATACAAAATGGTCAAAAGTTATGATTTATTAAAAAGTCTGTTATATTTCTTAGCTGAGATGTTCCTTTCTTGTATATGAGAATAAAGAATACAACTGTGGCTGAACAAGTTGATCTTTGCTTTGTAAAGACTCTAGCAAACATTCTAAGTTAGTGATTTTCTTGTTAAGAATCTCTGTGTGTAATGAGAGATTTGCTGTTGGGATTGTGTTGTAAATGTAAAAGTGTGAAGCCACACAAAAGGTTGAGAATTACTAGTCTAGGAAATGAAGCTCAGCTTGTCTGTAATCTTGTTTTGCTTGCCCTTCCTTCCCCCTCACTACTGTGGTTGGTCATTCTCACTGCCAAGGGACCTGACAATGTTGTTTTTGCTTGGTGTTTTAAGCCTTGGTGTGTAATCATCACAGGCAAGTATGTCCCTTTGAAATGACCATCTCCTTGATGACATTTCCTCAAAGTTCTTTGTCCCCTTTCCTCAGGGTTATTTCCTATGACAAAGTCTTGAACCCGGATCTTAAGAGCTTCATCTAACCTTCATTTCCTCTTCTGTTACTCCACTGAAAAAAGTCTTCATTATGGTTCTCAGATTGCTATTTAAAATGTATTTTGTACAAAGATAAATAAGTTTATCTCTTCCCAGAATTCCTAGGACTGCATTGTTACAGTAGGAAATTTGTTTTCTTTTAGCGACTTTTAATCCATATACCAGTTAATCTACCCCCAGTTATTCCAAAAGTGATTTTTTTACATCTTCCATTAAATTGAGTTTCACTTATAGTCTACCTTTAATTAATCCTAAGAAGTTCAAGTATTTTCTTTTTTAAATGATTATCATCCTCCAGCTTGTTAATTTTTTTTAATGAATGTATTACTTGAGTTTTGCCCTTATAATTTACCCATTTTGTGCAGAGATTGTATTTCATTCTGCCTGAAGAATAGAATATCTGAAATTACAGAAATATTTTTGTCCCCTCCTGTCCAAAGTTTTTTTCCAGTAATGGGGTAAAAGTTTATGTGCAATTAAACAGCAAGTAGGAAACAGTGTACTTGCTAGTATTTTTTTCCCCTTCAGAAAAAGAATAAAGTAGGCTTATGATGATTCTTGTTAATAAGGAATTATTTAGGGTATAAATTTTACCCAGTGACAGTGTTAAGATTTACCTGATACCTGATTTATACTTAGTATTAAAGATCTACAGATCTTAACACGTGTTAAAAATTCATTTAATTCACATATCATAAAATTCCCTCTTTTAAAGTGTATAGTTTAGTGGGTTTTAGTGAGTTCAAAATCCATCACCAATATCTAATTCCAGAAAGTCTTTTATTTTTTGCTGCTTTATTTTGTTATGAGAATTTGATTCCAGTTTCCTTCTTGATAAAAATCAGAAAAAATTAAAACCCTTTTATTATTGTCTTCATGTCCATATGTTCTGTATGTTTTGATGTCTAAGAAGCTATACATTGTCAGTCTTCCTGATACTAATACAGATTCTAGCACTACTCATAGTGAAGCTTTAATAATTAACTATGTCTTTTGAAAATGTGTCCCATCATTAAAATTTCTGATAGCCATTTTCAGGGACTTTAAATGACTTCAATGTCCTCAAGGCTTGTAACATGGCTTTACTATTGCCAGCTTTTAAAAACTTTCTGCACAAACACATTCAGGTAAGCAGATTCATTGGCTGGCTCAGATTCTAAATTTATTGTAACAAAGTTTGAAGCTGAGTTAATTGACTTGCCTGATATAATCATTGAAGTCAGAATTGCATTTCAAAGATTGAAGCTCTCAAATTCCTAACTCAGTTTTCTATTTGCATCTGATTATATGCTATTTTTTGGCTCACATCTTGTCTAAAGTTCTTCTTTCTTGATTTATAATTAATTTATAATTAATAGTGATGTGTGATCAGCTTTAAGTAATCAGCTGTTAGTGTATTATGGTAAATATTTTCATATAATTAGCTCTGTTTCCAGTGACAACATCTGATTTTATTTCATAGAGAAAGTGTGTTATTTTGTGGTGGTTCTTTATATAAATACCATGCCACCAAAGAAACAACAATGTTACAGATGAATAAAAAGCAAGCAGTTCTGAAGTGATGGGACTTGTTAACAAAAAAGAAAGAAAAGAAAATTAAAAAAAACCAAGTGGACTCTCTGCTTGCTCTGTCTTTTGCTCTCTTAAAAAAAAATTTTTTTTTTTTTTTGAGACAGAGTCTGACTCTGTTGCCCAGGCTAGAGTGCCGTGGTGTCAGCCTAGCTCACAGCAACCTCAAACTCCTGGGCTCAAGCAGTCCTGCTGCCTCAGTTTCCCAAGTAGTTGGGACTACAGGCATGCGCCACCATGCCCGGCCAATTTTTTCTATATATATTTTTAGTTGTCCAGCTAATTTCTTTCTATTTTTTTTTAGTAGAGATGGGGTCTCGCTCTTGCTCAGGCTGGTCTCTAATTCCTGAGCTCAAATGATCCGCCCGCCTCAGCCTCCCAGAGTGCTAGGATTACAGGCGTGAGCCACTGTGCCCGGTCTCTCTTAAAATATTTTTGATGCTCATTTATTTTAGTTTATCAGTTTATTGAGCAACTGACTTGTGTAAACAGTTTTCTGGCTAACCTCCTCTAAGAGGAAAAGTTAAAAATAGCCTTAGATATAATGATGTGGTTTACACTGATTGGATACATTTTGTGATTTTTAGAGTAAAATAAAATCAGGATTACCATAGTAGAAAGAAATAAATCTTTTTTCACTTCATTTATTTCATCAACAGTTATTTATGGAGCATCTGTGCTGTGCTAAGCACTGTTCAGGTACTTGAGATGTATCAGTGAACAAAACAAAAAATCTCAAGTAGGGGTGTGGTGGCTCACACCTGTAATCCTAGCACTTTGGAAGGCTGAGGCAGGAAGATTGCTTGAGGCCAGAAGTTTGAGACCAGCCAGCGCAACATAGTGAGATCTGGTCTCTGCAAAAATTAACAACAACAACAACAAAAAAAAATTAGCCTGGTGTGGTGGTGCACACCTGTAGTCCTAGCTACTTGGGAGACTGAGGCGGGAAGATCGCTTTGAGCCCAGGAATTTGAGGTTGCAGTGAACTATGACTGGGCCACTGCACTTTAGTCTGGGTGACAGAGTGAGACCCTGTCTCTTAAAAAACAAACAAAACTCTCCACCTTTAGAACTTACATTTTCTCATGGGGGGAGATGGCTGTTTAAGAATAAACACAAGAAATAAGTAAATTATATAGTAAGATAGAAGTTGTAAGTGCTGTGGAAATAAGAATAAGAGCAGGGCAAAGAGGTAGAGGGGCAAGTAGGTTGTAAATGTAAAGTGGAATGAAGTCTTGAGTAGGTGAGGGAGGAGGGGCATCTAGTCCAAAAGTGGAGATGGCTTTAGAGTAGATGTGTCATCTAGCCAAACAAAGGTTTTTTGTTTTTCTTTTTGATATAACTTTTTGGAGTCTGAAGTCTTCACACTTGTTAAGTCTTAAGAAAGAAATTAGAATTTTTATAATGACACAGATAACTTTGTTAGTCACGTAAATCGCAGTTTTCTCTTTCTATGTTTTACAGATTTTTATATATGTTATCTCTGAATTGTGGATTTCTAGCTTGCTAATAATAACATTATAGTGTTCAGGCTGGGCGAGGTGGCTCACGCTTATAATCCTAGCACTTTGGGAGGCCAAGGAGGAAGATCGCTTGAGGTCAGGAGTTCCAGACCATTCCGGGGAGTAGCAAGATCCCCATCTCTACAAAAAATAAAAAATTATCTGGCGCATGCCTGTAGTCCCAGCTGCTCAGGAGGCTGAAGCAAGAGGATCGCTTGAGCCCAGGAGTTTGAGGTTGCAGTGAGCTATGATGGTGCCGCTGCACTCTAGCCCTGGCAACAGAGTGAGAACCTGTCTCAAAAAAAAAAAAAAAAAAAAAATGCTCATAAATCCCTAGTGGAGCTGGGTGTGATGGCTCATGCCTATAATCCTAGCACATAGGGAGGCAGAGGCAGGAAGATTACTGGAGGCCAGGAGTTTGAGACCAGCCTGAGCAACATAGCAAGACCCTGTCTCCAGAAAAAATTAAAAAACTAGGCAGCATGGTGACATGCACCTGTTGTAATCCCAGCTACTTGGGAGGCTGAGTGGGGAGGATTGCTTGAGCCTAGCAGATTGAGGAGACAATGTGCTATGATTTGGCCACTATACTGTAGCTTGGGCAACAGAGGGAGATCTTGTCTCTTAAAAAACGAAACAAAACAACCCTAGCTGAATGAGTCTTCTATGAGTGGTTTAAAAAAACAATTATTATGATTTTAAATTTGGTTGTGTTCTGTAGTTTTTGAAAGTGAAGAGATAAAGTCCTTGCCCTTGAGAAGCTCTTCTAAATCAACTAGAAATCAAACTTGTCAAGTCTGTTACTACTGTGCTAAGCTATGTGCCTATGTGTAGGATCTTTAGCTCAGTTAATATAAAGCTGTGTTGCTTTTTTCAGCTACCTGTTACCTACTTTCTAAGTAGGGATTAAACTTCTTGAAGTGCCATTTGAAGTATGGTACTTCTCTACTCAGTAGCAAACTTCAAAGATTTGATTTGTTTTTGCCAGGGAACAATTTTTAAGTTAGCTGTCTGATCATTGAAATCAGATAATGATATTACCCACATCACTTTAAAATGTTTAATATTATTATAATAGCTTTTCCTTCTTTTATATTTATATTGGCATACATAAATATAAAGGGGTGTCATTTATATTGTCATCCCCTTGGAAAGGCATTGAAGACAAATTCAGACTATACTGAATTTGTTCCAGTCAACCAAATAGGTAAATTATGTTTAAAATTTTAAAATAGTTGATCTTTCAGTTCATATTTTTTGGTTGGTGAACTTGGTCATTGCCAACTATGTCAAAAATATTTTCATCCCTGTAGGTAATCAATAGTAGCCATTATTCTGTTTTATTTATAAGAACATATATTGTAGTCTATCTATTCAACATTTCCTAGTGTCTTTACTTATTCTGGGCATTTTGAACAGTCAGTTGTTAGAAATCTTTATTTTTAGTACTAGTTGTAGACTTTTTTGGAACCAGATTGAAAATAGAATAGCTTTTTGTTTTGTTTTCCTTTATAGTTTTACTTTTTACTGCACTTCCTCTAACATGAAACTGATGGTTACAGATACTTCCTTTTTCTTCTGACAGTTAATATATTTATAATTTACTAGTACAATATTCAATGTTACTGAAAGGAGTTTTCAACTTAATACAAAAGAACCATATTGTGTATTTCATGAATACCTAGTTCGTGTATATTTGGTATTAAGGATAGCAGTGGTGATCTCTTATTACATTGTCTCCTCTTCCCGCCCTAACCCTCAGTCAGAAAAGATCTGCTTCCCCCCTTTTAAAGTTAGCTTTGTACTGGGAATGTAAAATTATTATCTCTAGACATCCTTTAATCTGAGATTGGGATTGAATATATTTTCATGTAGTACTGGGTTTAATATGGGGCCTTCAGCTTTTTGAGGATTTGGGGACCAGTTATTCTGTACTGATCTTCCTCTTTAATCTTTTGAAATAGCACTAAATAAATCAGAAAGACTTTTAGGAAAACAACATGCTTTCCTCTAATGATAAACTCTTGCTGTCATTTTTTTTTAGAAATTTAGGAAATGCTTTAAAATTTAAATTAGCCATTTTCTAGGTTTTAGGAAATGTGATGTGAGTTCTGGAATGCCTGTGTTCAACATTGGCATGCTTATTCTATGTGAAGATAAATGGAACTATTTTTTTCTCTCCCTAGACCAGAGGAAGAATCTTCGTCATCCTCCAGTGATGAAGATGAGGATGATAGGAAACAGACTGATGAGCTACTAGGCAAAGTTGTATGTGTAGATTACATTAGTTTGGATAAAAAGAAAACACTGTGGTTTCCTGCATTGGTGAGTAGCTTCAGTGTGAAAGAGTTTAATTTCAACCATGTGAGTTAATGAAGTAAACAATGGATTTTCTTACTAGTGTTTTTCATAGGTGGTAAAATGGGGAAATGTTTTTAGCGTCGTTCATTCTACACAAAGATTACTTTCAAAATTTTCTTTGAGTACAAAGAACGCTTAAAGTCATCCAAGAAAGGCAAAATCTTGATAATCTTAGAGACTAGGTATATGGGAGTAGATTATACTTTCCTCTCTGTTTTGAGTAGAAAATTCATAATGCAGACTACTAAAACTTCTAAGTCCACCATGAGGTCTGGATTGCAAAAGAACACAATCTTTTTTTGGTTCACAAAGATAGCTAGCCATTTTCCTCATACTTTTTGAGCCAGGGTGTTTGCTTCCTTGATCTTAATCTTGCCTTTTATGCACTCTCTACATAACCATGACTGCAATTATAGGTTACCTCAGTCTCTGACTTTCCCTACAATAGATTCTTTTATCTACCTACTTTTTAATGTTTTCACTCCACAAGTTTTGTAACTCCTTAGATCCCAGGTTCAATATTTTGAATTTTCTGTTTGTTTTCTCGCTTTGCCTTTCTGTGATTCAGTGCTTTATTATCAGGAGTATCCTCTTTATCCCAAGTTCTGTGCAACTCAAACTGTGATGACAGATGAGAGAAAGTCTTTTGAACTTTCACCTCTGTTTATGATAACCACTAGCCTCTATAGCCAGTTGGAGGGACCATGTATAGGAGACTGTTTTCTTTGACTTTTATAAAGGGAATGTATACCAATGTTTTAGAAACTCAATTAGGCTGCCTTTCAACTAATCTTCTGGTAGAAAACAAAACAATTTGTAGCTCTTAAAGCACATTCATGTTCAATCAGTAATTAATTATGTATCATACTATCATGAAGATTTAACTCTTTGTGGCAATAAGAATGCATTTCTTTTTGGACAGGATATAATTAGATAAGTCATTTAAAGTTTTGAATTTCAAACGGGAGGCTGAAATTAGTAGTCAGTATCTCTTCACAATTATCTTGACTTATCTTTTAAAATGTGCATGGCCTCTGATGATTTTATCTGAAGGCCATTGGGTCATTTGTATCAAATACTGGGATCCATGTCTTTTACAGATAGGTCCTCCCCCCACCTCATACTTATGAACTGAAGATCCGTTGTTTAACCTAAAGGTATTTTGAAGGTACCATTCTTCTCACTTCTAACAACTACTTTTTTCTAAGATATCAAGAGACAAAATGGGTCAAAAATTATTCCCTGGTCTCAGTTTCATATATTCTCACTCCCTTACTACTATTAGCCAAATCCCCTTCAAATCTTGCTTTCTTCTGCTAATGGTGTTTAATAAAATTTTTGAGTGTTCTCAAGCATGTTTAACTCGTATTTGTTAAATATGGCATTTATCATATACCAAACACTTCAAAATGTGTTACTGGGATTAACTGATTTAATGTTGTAGAGGTTCTCTGTTCTTATGTTTGATAAATTTTTAAAATTTTTAGTTGAGAATCTACTCAGCTTTATTTTCATTCTCTTATTTTCCTATTCACTGATTAACAATTGCAGAAACCATGGAAATAGGATTGAAATACACTATTCTTTGTTTATGTGCATTTGCATGAAAATTTATGTTCATAATATATATAAACTTTTGCATATTTGTGGTTTTTATGAGGTAAACTAAGTAACCATGGTCTCATAGTTATTCATTTTTTCAAATGAAAAAGAAATATTATGGAAGAGAAGCATCTTTCTTTTATACTGTTGTCTAGAAGCGATACCTGTTTATCCTTTTCAGTGAACATGTTGTGTACTTTATCCCCACTGCTTCATTTAGTGTTTAGCACAAATTAAATGCCCAATAAATGTCAGCTCTTAAATTATAATGAAAAAATGCAATTATTTGCTTTAATAAATACTAATACTTTATGATACCTTTGTACCTCCCCATGTGTCCATCCATCCAACGTATATTGGATGCCTATTACATACAAGGATTGTACTAACACCTTTATAAGTATTATGAGGTAGTTGTGACTATGTATCTGCATTTAGAGATAAGGAAACAGCATTAGAAGCATTAAGTAACTTGCAGCATTTTGGGGTTAATGAGTAATCTACAAATTTAAGTATCAGTGTGAGATTATTTCTTTGTTCCTAAAGCACTAAGATTCTTTTGAAAATACGTTTTTTGGAGACACGGTCTCACTCTGTTGCCTGGTTTAGAGTGCAGTGGTGTCATAGCTTACTGCAACCTCAAACTGCTGGGCTCAAGCAATCTTCCCACCTCAGCCTCTCAAAAGTGTTGGGGTTACATGTGTGAGCCACCATACCTGGCCTGATAATATGTTTTTTAAAACCGTTTTGTGTGTCTTTTTCTCAAGCAACAGCAACATTAAATTTTCACCATTAGTGTTTTGAGTATTAAGTTTCTCTCACCGTAGTTAATAAATAGTTTCCTTGATGAAAAGAAAAACGTTTAAGGATTTATGATATTGAAAGGTTAGTAATCTGTTTAGTCAGCCATTCCATTATTATTTCGAAAATCTGAGAATTATTGATGTGTGTTATCTGCCTCCCAAAATTGATCTATTGGACAGTGATGGAGTTATTTTTGTCAACTAGAGTGTGAAATTGTGCTCTAAGTCGAACAGTCTTGATAAAATCACATAAATAAGACTTATGTTTTAATTTTAAAGTTATTTATAAATTGAGTAAATTTTTATAAGTGTTTTGGTAACAACCTCATATTGGAAAACAATTGCCTGTTTCTAGGAACTATAAATAGCTACCATGCACTGAGCATTTACCTTACTAGGCTCTGTGCTAAGTTTGTTAAATGTAAGTAGTTTTGTTTAATTCTAATTGATACTGGAAAATAAGTGGTATTTACTCCCATTTTGAGAGGAGGGAGTCTTAGCTTCCATGGTTTGGATCATCTTCCTTTTCATTTTCCTTCACCAACTTCTCCTCTTCTAACCAACCTTTCAAGTTGTAATTTGGGTTCAGAATATATCACTATCTTCTCTTTGGGGCGGGGAGTCTTCTTCCATCTTACAGCTTCAGTTGCAGAGATAACAAAGTGAGGTGCTTTAGGGACCAAGAAAATAACATACATGAGTGAACAGGGTAAAATGCAGATTGTGGCCAAACACGGTAGCTCATGCCTGTAATCCCAGGACTTTGAGAGGCTGAGGCAGGAGGATTGCTTGAGGCTAGGAGTTTGAGACCAACCTCAGCAACATAGTATGACGCTGTCTCTACAAAAAACAAAAACAAAATTAAATAAAATGCAGATGTGGTTCCTGTGGTGGAACTGTGAGCCCACTTACTCACACTCCAGTGGCAGCACTGGCCAAAGCTATCATATGTGCGGTTTTTGAAACCCTTAATTCATCAGAGAAAAATAATGAGTGGATTTGGCTCACAGGCCCCAAGTTTTAGACCCCTGATATTCAGGCTGTTGAGTCCCAAATTTATATGAGCTCCAGACCTGGGTATTTGTCTGTTCACTATCTCCATTTGGATGTCCTTTAGCCACCTCAAAACTTAATAAGTCCCATGCTTTTTTATCTCCTCCCTCATGCCCAGATGTGGCCCTTCTCTGTTGTTTTCCTTTCATAGTGACTAGAAGAATGACACTGTCATCTTTCCATTTGCACAAGGCAGAAAACTAAGTATCCTCTTCACTCTCATCTCTGCTTCCCTAGTTATCTCTGATACTTCTCATCCCTTTAATTTGCCACCACTGTATATCCAAGCCACCACCTCTCACCCAGATGATCATAGTAGCTTAGTCTCTTTCAGCTCTTGCCTTTCCCTGGTCCATTTTCTTCATAGCATCCAAAGGAAATTTTTAAAAGGCATATCTATTATGACATTTTGCTTCTTTAGACCCTTCCTGTAAATACTTTAGATTTTATACTAAGATTTAATATGGGCTATAAGGCTCTGGAAATTCTGGACCCTTGTCCTTCTCCTAACCATGATGTAGCCCCTCAGTTTCCAGCTCTGCCTCTTTTCTATTTTTGGCTAGAACTTGGTCCGCAGCTCCAGCCTAGTCATAGCCATTCTTCTGCTTTCAACACCATGCGTGTGCTAAAAAACAGTCTGGATTATCCAGAGGGCTGGAAGGATGTAGGATACCAATTTAAAATTACTTGTGTGTGCTCCCCCGTGTGTGTGTACCGATTTATTCTCAAACTAAAATTAGTTTTTAAAATTTAAGCTTAAATTTTTTAAAGCATTTAATTAGTAGGTGCTTATATAACTATCTGTAAATGTGCTTTTAGTCACAATAGTTTCACACTTTTTTTTAAAGGTGGTTTGTCCTGATTGTAGTGATGAGATTGCTGTAAAAAAGGACAATATTCTTGTTCGATCTTTCAAAGATGGCAAATTGTAAGTATAATTCACCTGGTTTAAAAAACTTCTTTATAAAAATATGTTATTTTTTCAAATTAGGATGTTAAATGATGAATTAGTTATTCCCAGTGACCTTAGGCTTTTATTTCTCACATAAAATGTCTTTCAAATAGAATGTTTCAAAGAGTGACTGGTTTTCATGCTATCTTTAAGTGTAGTAGTCTTACAGTGTGTCTTTCCTTGCTCATCTTGGTCTTCCTTTCCACAGTAGACTCTCAGTGCTGTCTCACTGGTCAACATTCGCCCATATAACAGATGGTGATTTGAGATAAATTTGCTATACCTAACATACCTAATACTTTATTGATATATTTATTGACCTTTTTTAGGGTTTGTTCTTGATTGTTTATTTCTAATATTTCTAGTTACATCTAATGGTTTTAGTGATACCTGTTGGATAGTATTCAGCTTTTGCAGTAGTCAGGATTAAAATGGGTTACTGTAGATTTATGTTAAGTGTTAAGAAAGTGATTTTTCTTGTAGGACATTTTTAGAGCTGAATTCTGAATTTCTGTGTTTTTTTTCTTTAAGAATTACGTGACTAGAGAAGCCAGATATTTTATACTGAGCTATATATTGCATGTCAGTACCTTACCTAAGAAGTTCATCACGTTTTAAGAATTGATGTTTGGGTTTTCAAGTTCTGAAAAGTTATTTTTAAAAACAATCTATGAAACCACCTTTAACAAAATTGAGATAATAAGAGAAATTTGAACATTGAAATTGATTACGTTCTTTATATTAAATTATTGTTGGGGATGGAAGGAATGGGGAAATGTTAGTCAAAGGATACAGACTTTTCATTATAAGATGAATAAATTCTCAGGATCTCACGTATAGCGTGGTACCTGTACTTATTTGTACTGTATTATATACTTGAAATTTGCTGAGAGGGTAGATCTTGAGCATTTCTACTCTCTCCCTCCCCCAGAAAGTAACCATGTGAGGTGATGGATGTGTTAATTAACTTGATTGTGGTAATCATATCACAATGTATATGTATATCAAATCACACTGGACACTTGAATTATATGCAATTTTATTTGTCAGTTATGCTTTAGTAAAGCTGAAAAGATCACATATCTAATTTTTAGATGTGCAATTATGATATGATTATATTTTTTAAAAATTTTCTTTCAAAGATTCATAATGAAATATCCTAAATAAATTATGTAATGTCTGGGATTTGCTTCAAAATAATCCATTTGGGGTGGGATGAAGTAGATAGGGAAATAAATGAAACAGTGACTATGAGTTTATGATCATTGTAAGCTGGGTGATGGATGCATGGGGGTTCATTGCACAGTTTTATCTACTTTTGTATTTGAAACTTTAAAAATAAAAAATGGTAGGCCAAAAATGTATTTGGAATAGTTTTAAGGCTTTTGTGATCAATGGACCCAAACCAAATGCACAGAAGCTAAATTATGATTTATTATTAAGAAACATTGGAAATACATGTGATATATGTGATAAGCTCTGTTCCAGTAGTTTGCATCTGACCCTCTTCATATCATGGAGTTCCATGAAAGGCCTCACTCAGATTTGTATCTTAGAAGTTTGCTTGTGAGCCTAGAATCTGGTTCTTAAAAAATGTTGAAAAGAATATTTACATTATAAACTGGTACATTTTCTTCCAGTCTTAAACGGATTTCTTATGAATATCCCAATGTAATGGCAAATTCTTACTGTTTTCCTTCTTTTTTATTGGGTTCATGCATTCTATCATCCAAACATTTTTATTCATCATTATATTATTATAAACAGTTCCCAGTATTACATTTAGGCAGGAGACTCTTTGCTATTTGAGAACATCTTGGTATTATAAAATATATCTTAAGGTAAGATCCTTCTGTAGATGATAATTACATATTTTAACATCCTCCCTAGCATATTATTTGGGCCTCGCAACCTTGTGTGCAGTCACTTTCATTGTAGTTACCAATACTCCCATATTTTCAGTATCTTTCTATGTATATAAGCAATTGGATTCTTAATCTGTCTTTTTTTTTGTTTTTTTTCCTTTATAATTCAAAAATATATGTAGTACTTCAGTGCCAAGAAAAGATGTTCATGAAATTACTAGTGATACTGCACCAAAGCCTGATGCTACATTAAAACAAGGTAAGGATAATCTTGGAATAAATAACTAGTAATTTTAAAACTGCTGATATTTTTGAAGATTAAATTTTATTTTACTCTTTAAAAAATTAAAAAAAAAAATCATGTCCTTGAAGTTATATTTAGGTTCTTGTGGCTTATACTTTTATAAATCCATGTGTCTTTTGTTAAATAGATTTTTTTCTTTTTCTTTTTTTTAAATCTCATAATCAGGGGCAATAATCCAGAAAAGTGGGAAAGAACTGTCTTTAGCTATTACTATAGTCTGGCTTTTGCCTAGTAAATAAAATAGTACTTCCATGGGATGATAGAAAAAAGAATCAAAGTAATTTTTATTTGGTCTTTCTCACTAATGAATGTGCATCTTTAATTACAAGGCCCCAGTAGTCTTATTTGATTGAGGAATATGCTGTAACTGCATTTGTTACTTGGTTTTTGGTATTGTAAATAGTTATTTTTGCTTTGCCCTTATTCGTTGGATCTGATAACATGCTATGTATATTGGCTCAAAATCATCTAAATTTTATGGTTTATAATTTATTTCCATTTATTATAAAATGAGAATTAATTATGTCTAGCTAATTTTAGTTTAAGCTAATTGTTAACATAGTTTTAATTTGAGTTTAACTAAAAATGTTAAAAACATTTGTAATCAATTTTTTGATGGTGTATGTTTATTACGATGGCTCTTTTTCTTTCGGATATATAATTGCTTTTTGGCTAAATTGTTACATGATTTACCTGAGTTAAAGTTATTTTTATTGGACAAGATTAGTTTTCATTTAAAAGAAAACTGTTTTTTTCCTCCTGTATATGTTTGAACCTAAGAACCTTTCAGTGGTAGCAGTATTGCCATCTGTAAAATGAATACCTGCTGCTTAGGACTGATAGGATTAAATGGACTTTTGTATTGAAAAGTACTTAGCATAGTGCGTGGTACATAGCAAATACTTAATAAATACTCGGTTGACTGAGGATGAGACAAAATAAAAGTGAGTGGTATTAGCGCAGTACTTTTGTTTTGTTTTAAGAGACGGGGTCTCCCTGTGTCACCAGGCTGGAGTACAGTGATATGATTACTGGATCCTTGAAGTTATGGGCTTAAGTGATCTTCCCACCTCAGTCTCCTGAGTAGTTGGGACTATAAGTGTGTGCCACCATGCCCAGCTAATTGTTTTTTCATTTTTTTAGAAATTGGGTCTCGCTGTGTTGCCCAGGCAGGTCTTGAACTCCTGGCCTCAAGCGATCTTCCCACTTCAACCTCCTGAGTTGCTGGGATTACAGGCGTGAGCCACCATGTCATGCTCTAGCACAGTAGTTTTATTTCTTAATATTTTTGGACAAATCAGTTGTCTTAATTCTTCTAGTTCATGTAGGTTTATGGTCTCTTTCCAGCCTTTGATCAGGCACTTGAATTTCACAAAAGTAGAACTATTCCTGCTAATTGGAAGACAGAATTGAAAGAGGACAGCTCTAGCAGTGAAGCCGAGGAAGAAGAAGAGGAGGAAGATGATGAAAAAGAAAAGGAGGATAATAGCAGCGAAGAAGAGGTAAGTAAAAACAGTTGATGCCTATTAACATTATAAAAGTTGAGTCTCCTTTGTGGGTTAGGATTTGGCATAAAGTCATTAGTAACATATTTATAGTATGAGAAATATCTCATAATAAAATTGTTTTTGATATTTATGATCCAGGAGTTTGCTTACTTTAAAATAGAAATATGGTCTTGTGAAATTAAAAATATTAAGTATAGTTATCCTAGTGACCTCAAAAAAGTTTCTTGCTGTGCCTTTGGTTTATCATATGATTAAGGAAGTACCCATCTAATACTTCAAAATGTTTTTCATCACCATGTAGACAGCTGTCACCTCAAAATGTTTATACCTGAATATTTTATTGAAATATCTGGAAAAGTGTAAAATATCTTTCATTTAGTATGAAAAGAAAAATCAGCAGAAAAGTAAAGATTAATATCTCTTTGATTTAGAGAACCTTAAATCATTTTACCTAATACAAATGGGTAGATAGTTCTAATTGTATCATAAATAAGACATCTGTGAATTTACATGGATCAAAGAGCTAAAGTTTTAGATTTTACTGTAATTGGTGCTTTAGGTTTGGCAGTGATAAGGCACTCAGTGCTTTGCTGAACAACTTCCTAAAAGTTATTGAATGAGTGGTACAGATAGTGAAGGCTACTATATTTGACCATAAAGTGAATTTTATTTAATATGTTTAGGAAGTTAAGGTAATTTATTGTCATATGTAATATTTTTGGTAAGTTATTAATTTCTACCATTTAACTGTAGTAAACTCTTAATGAAATAGGATGATTTTGGAGGTTATGTTTTAGTGTATAGTGATTTATAATGATAGTGTATAGTGTAAAAATTTCCTTGC
Source organism: Lemur catta (assembly GCF_020740605.2). NCBI lineage: Eukaryota > Metazoa > Chordata > Mammalia > Primates > Lemuridae > Lemur > Lemur catta. The sequence continues at coordinate 8,929,922 of NC_059152.1, read as the reverse complement.
TTCAGTCTTTCCCCTGACTGCTTTCTATTAAAAATGCTAAAATGAGCAATCTATCCCTTGCTAAAACCTGAATGGCTTTTTGTCACTGTAAAAGTCAAGCTTCAGTATAACCGCCTTTCTGGTCCCACTCATGCCTCTTTTTTCTCATCACTTCTTTTAGCACCGCTCCCCCCCCCCATGCTGTAGCAGTATTAAATTACATTCCCTGCTGCTGCTTACCTTCGCACATGCCAGTACCTCTGCCTTCCCTGCCTTTCCTCTTCCGCCCTCAGTCAGCCTGGCATACTGCTATTCAGAATTCACAACCTGCTTATGCGCCATCTCTGTACAGGGAAACCTATGAGCCATTACCTCCCTCACCTCAGAAAGATTCATTACTTCATTTGCTGGTCTAACTACTACTATTCCTTGTACATATTTTTGTCATTTATGCATATGTATGTACACATACATATATATTTATTTATAATTATTGTCTGTATTTCCCACATTAATTTATAAACTCTTCGTAGATAGGAACCCTGTCTTGCTCATATTCACACTCACTGTGTCTGTCATAGTATATAAAATGTAACAGATGATCAATAAATATTGTTACCAAACCTTTTGGTGCTTAGATTTGTGTTTTACAATTGTTTTTGTTAAAGGAAATCTGATCTCCAGTTTATTTATTTCTTTTTTGAGACAGGGTCTTGTTCTGTCACTCAGGCTAGAGTGCAGTGGTGCCATCATAGCTCACTGCAACCTCAGACTCCTGGGCTCAAGGTATCCTCCTGCCTCAGCCTCCCAAGTAGCTGGGACTGCAGGTGCTTGCCACCACCACACCTGGCTAATTTTTCTGTTTTTTTTTTTTTTTAATAGAGACAGGGTCTTGCCTCTTGCTCAGGCTGGTGTCGAATTCTTGACCCCAAGCAATCCTCCTGCCTTGGCCTCCCGAAGTGCTAGGATTATAGGCGCAAGCCACCATGCCTGGCCCTGATCTCTAGTTTAAACATTTTCTTAAGTTAAATACAACCTTTCCTTAAACGTTTGAGAAATAGGAATACATTTTTTATTTTTATTTTTTTGAGAAAGGGTCTTGCTCTCTCTCCTGGGCTAGAGTACAGTGGCATCATCATAGCTTACTGCAACCTCAACCTCCTGGGCTCAAATGATCCTCCTGCCTCAGCCTCCCGAGTAGCTGGGACTACAGGCATACAACACCACACCTGGCTAATTTTTCTGTTTTTTTGTAGAGATGGGGTCTCTCTCACTCTTGCTTAGGCTGGTCTTGAACTCCTGAGCTCAAGTGATCCTCCCACCTCAGCCTCCCAGAGTCCTAGGATTACAGGCGTGAGCCACCATGCCCAGCCTAGAATAGGAATAAATTTGGCAGTTTATTAAAGTCAAATATTGTACTATGAGGGCACCTAATATCTAGAAAATAGATTTCCTTATATTTGTATTTGACTACCTTACCAAACCTGACATATGTGGAGTATGTTTAAATTGAGAAATATAGATTTATTATAAGGAAATTAGTGGTTGTCATTTATTCTTCTCTCCTGACTAGAAAACCTAACAGTTTGTGAACATGGATTTTTTTTTAACTTGGCTTTCTTTATTGTATTAGGTTTTAAAATAAGAGGGCAAATCATAGTAGAACAATGGCATTAGGTACATGAAATTCCAAATTAAAAAATGATAGGTTTTGATTTATTTAGAATATCAGTTGAATATCGTAACTCTTACTATTAGAAACATGTATGTTTCAGCCAGAGTAACTGTAAAGCCTTACTGTATATTTTGAATCATTTTCTCTGCAGTTACTCCTAATTATGTTCTGTTATGGCAGGCTCCATAGCTTATGGTTCTTTTATTTGATTGAGCACCTAGCATAGTGCTTACACTTACAGGTGCTCATTAAATGTTTGCTGAATGGATGAAAGTCATAAATTGGTGAGTTCCTCCATCTTACCTACTACTCTGCTCCTTGCAAGTTGCTTCAGGACCAGCTCCCAACTGCCACAGCTTCAAGAAGCTAGTCCCTTCCTTGCAACTGATAAATCAGGGAACAATTTTATTACTTGAAGGTTTCCCTAAGTCTGAATCTTCAGGTATTGTAGATCAAGTTTGTTCCCTACTTTACTGATTATATAAGCCTGAAGTACTGTACAGTAGGGCTGTTTTTAGTGAAGGATACTTGTAGTTACAGCTAATGGGACCCAAGCTTGTGTGGTTCTTTGAGGAGCAATAATAGAGTCAGCTTTGACATTAAACCCTGACCCAATATCATGTAAGTGAGAGTAAGCCTTCTTGAGCTTGTGACCCTGATTGAAAGAATAGATCTCTGATATGGTAAAAAGTTCATGAACAATCTTGCTAGTCATGTTTTTTATATGAGAATTTACATTTGAGATTCTAACTATTGAGATACCTTTTGGGACATTCCTCTGTAAAGCATAAAATGTTTAGACTTACTTGGTTTTGAATAGCTTAGCATTGAGACATAATTCTTATTTGGTAAAATGCCTTTGAAATATTTTAATGACTGTTAGTCTTTACTGTTGGTAGGAAGTATACTTGTATTATTAAAATGTTAAATTGAGGAAAATAATATTCTTTTCTTCTGTGACTAAAATTAGGAAGAAATAGAACCATTTCCAGAAGAAAGGGAGAACTTTCTTCAGCAGCTCTACAAATTTATGGAAGATAGAGGTGAGTAGTTTCTCTTTTATTCATCCCTAATGTTGTAGGTTTCAGACAGACAATTAGTGTCTTAAAAATAAGAATTCTGCTCATTAAGCTTCATGTCACCAGTAATTATGGCTGTATTTTTTTTTTTTTTTTTTTTTTGAGACAGAGTCTTGCTCTGTCACCCAGCTAGAGTGCCGTGGCATCAGCCTAGCTCACAGCAACCTCAAACTCCTGGGCTTAAGCAATCCTTCTGCCTCAGTCTCCTGAGTAGCTGGGACTACAGGCATGCGCCACCATGCCTGGCTAATTTTTTCTGTATATTTTTAGTTGTCCAGGTAATTTCTATTTTTTTTAGTAGAGACGGGGTCTCGCTCTTGCTTAGGCTGGTCTCGAACTCCTGAGCTCAAATGATCCACCTGCCTCGGCCTCCCAGAATGCTAGGATTTCAGGCATGAGCCACTGTGCCCAGCCATGGCTGTATTTTTGACTACTGAAATCACCAACACCTAGCATAGTGCCTGTCACATAATAAGTGGAATGAGGAATTTGACAGTATTTTGATAGATATTATGGCATGGACACATAATGCCTGTATCCTGTCCTGCCAATCCTTCCACCTATGCATGGGACCCCAAAGAACCTTTAAATTAGGGCGCAGTAGCAGAATGGAACTCATAGTACCATTTTGTTAGCACCTACACAAAGGCCTTTAGTAAAAAGTCTCCTCCAAAATCACTTAAGTTTGATATACTTAAAGTGTGTGTGTGAGAGAGAAAGAGAGACCATATCTGAAGATGGACCATAAGTCATCTTATAACCCAACCACATAGAACTAAGAAGAGAATTAAACTATTCATAGGGAGTCAGAAATAGAGAAAGAAATGTGAAAGGGTCTCAAGGTAGCCTTGGCTCAGCTTACTGAATCTGCCTAATGATGCTAAAACCATGCAAGGATTGAGGGAAGAGGAATAATTTACAGAGATGATCTGGTCCTTCAGTGACTGTGGCCCTGTTACTCTCTTGCGTATCTTCTTGGTCAGTGTCTCCTTTCTCCTTTCTTGGGAAGATGCTAGAAAGGGGGTAGGGAGAGGCAGAAAACTTTTTAGCTTGAAGGGAAGAATAAAATGAAAGATTAATATTTGAAAGTGTCACAATACTCTGGGAATTAATGTTTTTTAAATCTCTGTAATGCTGATGAGGAGAAGCTGGCTCTGTTTGTCTTTTGTTCTTATAAATGATAACGGCTACCACAGCATAAGTATTTTTTAATCCTTTAATATAAAGTGTCTTTGATTCCTGTATTGTTTTTTATATGAATGGAGGCATGGCCTAACAAGTTGCTGTTTCACAGGCTTTTGTATAAGATAAAATGAAAAAGTAAAGAAAATGAATAAAATCTTTGTTAGAGTAGATTAAAGATGATTAAGCCAGTCATATGTGTTCTGGAAAGGGCCGTAAATTGCATTATATCACTACTCTGTTATCTCCTCTACCACTTTCTAACAGTTTGTTAGTTTGATTTAGTGTCCTTGCCCTACATACTCCTGTATTAGAATGAAACAAAACTATAGCTTTACTGTAGAATCATTGTTTAGTAGTGAATTGGTAAAATATAAAGAAAGAATTATAAGAATAAGTCTTATTGTGAAGTGGTTGTCTTTCAAATTATCTCAAAAAAATATTTTTTTTTCCCAAAGAGACAAGGTCTCGCTTTATCACCCAGGCTGGAATGCAGTGGTACAATCATGGCTCACTGTAACCTCGAACTCCTGAGCTCAAGGATCCTTCCACCTCAGCTTCCCGAGTAGCTAGGGCTACAGGCACACACCATCATGCCTGGCTAAATTTTTGTAGAGATGGGGTCTTGCTATGTTGTCCAGGCTGGTCTCAAACTCCTGGCCTCAAGTGATCCTCCCAAAGTGTTGGGATTATAGGTGTTAGCCATTGTGCCTGGCCTTCTCATTGTTTTCTTTAGTTCTATAAAACCTTATTTCCCTAATTTTTAAAATTGTTCATTTCAGTGGAATTTTATTTTATCTTATTTGGTATTTATGCTCTTGCTTACCAGAGGGAAGAAATCATGTAATATAAGGAAAGATAGGATTAATTGGAGGTCATGAGATTGTCTTAGCCGAAGATGGACTCAATCAGAACTTTTAAAAGCTCTATACTTGTGCAAAGAAGCAGGACATTGGTACTTTGAGACAGGAAGCCTCCTCATTTGCCAGCAAATTAATAAACTCCTCTTTCCTTCTCGTAAAAAATATAAAATAAAAAAAGTGAAATGGCTTTAGTTGTAAATACCACATCTTTGATTTTTTAGCAAGGGATTTTTTTCTCATATTTTATATGTATATATGTATTGTACTATGTATATTCAGTGGTATTATTTATATCCTTTGAAATTTTAAATAAAAAATATAGTGTATCTCTAATATATATTTTGTATCTCCTCGAACAGGTACACCTATTAACAAACGACCTGTACTTGGATATCGAAATTTGAACCTCTTTAAGTTATTCAGACTTGTACACAAACTTGGAGGATTTGATAATGTAAGTATTACAGTCATTAAGTGAGACATCTTTTTCATACCTGTGTTCTTAGGTATCTGCCATCTCTAAAATTGTTTATTAATAAAAACCTAAGAATATAACAGAAAGAAAATGTACAGCTTAGAAATGTAGAGGTATCCTCCTTAGGCAAAATATAAATTTTTTTTCGTTTTTCGTTTTTTTTTTTTAAAGGATGGGGTCTTGCTTTGTTTCCCAGTCTTGAACTCCTGGCCTCAAGTGATCCTCTTGCCTCAGCTTCCTGAGTAGCCTGGATTTCAGGCAGGAGCCACTGGGCCCATCTAAAATTTAAGTTTTAATTATAGATTTTTTAAAATGAGCTTTCTTATTTATTGTTAAGTTGGTCAAATTTTCATAAACCTCCTGTGTACGTCTGAGTCACAGCACAACCATATCGGTGAAAACTCTTTCGACATCTCTTTTTCAGTAGACTTCATGTTCCTTGAGAGCAGGGGTCTGTCTTAATATTCTTTATATTCTTAATCCCTTTCACAATGCCTTATACAAAGAGGAAGAAGTTTGTTGAACTAATCTGAAGAAATTATTTGAAGGTTGCCATGATATATGATACTCATCTAACTGAGAATATTCTGCAGAATAAAATGCTTTGATAATCGTGGTAGAACTGCATTAATTTATTAGCTTATTTTGTGGGAAATAATAAATCCTTTAAAAATTTTTATCTGTCTATGTTTTACAAATTTTGATTTAGGAACCTGAATGTTTTTATATTTACTATAACTGGGTTTATTTAAATGTCAAATGATCTAATATTCCAACATTTATAATTCTTTGAGGTTTGTTAGAGTACTAAAACCTTTTATTTGTAAACCAAATTTAGAACTTACTGAGTTTAATAATTTTTATTCCTTTTGAAGAAATACAAACATATATTTTTATATACTATATGTATCAAAACATTATTATATTCCCACCTTTTAATTTTGGAGTTTTCATTTCACTTTGTCCATTAGATTGAAAGTGGAGCTGTTTGGAAACAAGTCTACCAAGATCTTGGAATCCCTGTCTTAAATTCAGCTGCAGGATACAACGTTAAATGTGCTTATAAAAAGTAAGTTAGTATACTAATAAGGCTCTCTTCAATATTTTACCTAGAAAGCAGGATGGAATTTACTATATAGCTGAGTTTATTTCTTCAAAGAAGAAATCAGAAAGTTTTACTAGAGTAATCACTCTATGATAGCATTTTCTAAAGTGTATTCTATGAATACTAGGTATGTGAGAAATTCTGTGAAGAAAGTTTTTGTGGCCAGGTATATTTGAAAAGTAGTGCATAGAGCTTAAAAAGCCAATGTTCTGAAGTCAGATAAATCTAAGTTTGAATCTTAATTTTGCCAGTTATTAGTTGTTTGTGCCTTTGGATCATTTATTTTTTCTCCTAAGCCCTAGTTTCTTCATTTGTATAATGGGTTAGTGCTGCTTGCCTCAGAGGATTACTCTGATGACTAAATGAGATTTAGTAAGTGACCCAAAGCCTCACATACAATAAATGTGCAACGAATAGATCCTATTACTCATATTATAATAGCTATTATTGTTAATATTATTATATTTAAGATTATGATTATGTTTTCACCCGGAGCACAGTTTTTTTAGTGATTTCTTTTTTTTTGACAAAATTTTGTATTTGGATTAAAAAGATTGGAAAGAACTAGAATAAATTAGAATGTTAATATGGCTGAATATTTGAGAGTTTAAACTAAAGAAATGAACACACATTAAATAAAATCTCTATAGTTATATTTTGAAAAAATGTTTTCACTGAATGTAATGTCTCTTCATGTTTCCAGATATTTATATGGTTTTGAGGAGTATTGTAGGTCAGCCAATATTGAATTTCAGATGGCATTGCCAGAGAAGGTTGTTAACAAGCCATGCAAGGAGTGTGAAAATTTAAAAGAAATAAAAGTTAAGGAAGAAAATGAAACAGAGATCAAAGAAATAAAGATTGAAGAGGAGAGGAATATAATGCCAAAAGAAGAAAAGCCTACTGAGGACGAAATTGAAAGAAAGGAGAATATTAAACCCTCTCTGGTAAATCAGATATTGTTAATTGTCCTTTGCCTTCTTTAGTATATTTTCTACATGCACTGTGAAGTTCCCAAGATTAATTTATTGTATAATATTATACTTTATTATTTATACATTTTCTGCATTAAGTACTACTTCTGTATAATTTTGATGTAATAACTATTCAAAATAGCCATTAACTATTTTGTGTAGTGTTTTAAGAATGACAGGAGTTGTTTACAAGTAACTAGTAACTTTATTAATATTAGTGTTGGTTGGTACCTCCTGTTGCTAATAGTAAGATCATTGATTTAGGTTGAAAATTTTTACTTTTATTGGTTTAGTTCCTCTGATCTTTTTCTAGGGAAGTAAAAAGAATTTATTAGAATCTATACCTACACATTCTGATCAGGAAAAAGAAGTTAACATTAAAAAACCAGAAGAAAATGAAAATCTGGAAGATAAAGACGATAACACAGCTAGGGTAGATGAATCCCTCAGCATAAAGGTAGAAGCTGAAGAAGAAAAAGCAAAATCTGGGTAAGAAATTTGTTCTTGGTTACAATGCATTTTGGCTAGTTGAATTCTTATAATTTGCTTTTTGTATATGTGTATTTATGAATCTCAATTTGATTAATAAAATACCAAATAATAGAGTGATTGGCACTTACTAAGTAAATAGCATTTGCCTTCTTCAGAGACCCTACTAATGTAAATTTGTAGAAAAAGATCATATTTGTGATCCATTCTTCTTGCTCTCATCATGGAAATTTATAAAATTTTTAGGTAGAGAAAAGTACTTTTTATTGTATTAAGATCTGCTCAATGACATGATAATACAAACTTGGGAAGATGTCCTCCTAGTGTTTTGGATGGTATGTTAGCTATAGATTGTCTGAGAGTTGTATTTATTTCTTAAGCAAAATAAGAATGGAAAAATGCTATTAAGTTTTAAAAAGGCCAAAACTGTTCTGTTTTATGTGGTAGTAGCATTTCCTTGTTTTAGTCACTTTAGAATGATGGATTATTTGACAATGTCATTTATGCACTGTCAGTGGACCCTGGATTTTATAGGTAATCTTTGGCGTTTGATCTTATTTCTCAGGTTTAAAAAACATAAACCTCTCCACGTTAGTGGTTCCTTTAAATAAGCACAGCTTATGTTTCTTGATCATTTTAGTGTTTTTCTGAAATTTGGCCATAGCATGCAGACAAACAGGGAAGAAAAAAAACCTTGGACTTAGGTGAATATAGTAAAAGGTGTTTGTTTATTATACTTTGTTGTATTTCTGTGTATACAAATATGTATTTGAAGTATATCTTACCGCTTACTTGGAGGCAGTTTTAACTATTAAGAAACTTAGTATAGATTCAACTTTTTGCCATTTAGAATTCTTCTGAAATTTTGGTGGCATCATGGAGACGAACATGGAAGAAAAAAACACTGGATTTAGATGAATATAGTAAAAGTATTTGTTGGTTATACTTTGTTATATTTCAGTGTGTACAACTGTATATTTGAGATACTTCTTACTGCTAGTAGAGATTATTTCAGTAAGAAACTTAATAAGGATTAGCATTTCGCTTAAAAATCTGACTTTTAAATCTGCAGATGTTTCTGGAACATCTACTGTTTGCAAAACACTGTGGTAAATGTGTATTTTTTCTCTGTTATTAATAATTATCTTAATTTTCCAAGTTGGTACTTTTGCTTATTTTATAGAATAAATTATATTTTGTAGGTTGTTATTAATCTTTAGGTCTTTTAAGTATATGGATTTTTATGCACGATAGATATTTATTTAATATACACAAACTGCAAACTAAAATTTTCTTGCTGTGACTGCCGTAATTTGGTAGATATTGTTTAGAAGCATTATGTGTTGGGACTATCTATACAATAGTCCCCCCTCTTCCACAGTTTTGCTTTCCATGATTTCAGTTACCATGGTCCAAAAATAGGTGAGTACAGTACAATATTTTGTGTGAGAGACCACATTCATATAATTTTTAATTATAGTTATATTTTATTATTATTTTAGTTAGTCTTTTACTCTCCCTAATTTCTAAATTAAATACTATCATAGTTACGTATTAGAACATGTAGGAGAAAACATAGTATATATAGGGTTTGGTGCTATCTGTGGTTTCAGGCATTTACTGGGGGGCGAGGTCTTGGAATGCACTCCCCGTAGATAAAGGGGGACTACAATAATTGTTTGAATTTTATTAGATAAATACAAAATAAACTTTTATAATTATGAAGAATTAATATATAGGTATTTTTCTAGTATATAAACTTTCTCTGAGTAATTGGCTACTACCAAGAATTTTCAATGTCCTTCCTCCATAGTCTAGGTATAGTAGGTTGAAGAAGTTAATATATATAAAATGCCTAGTTCAGTTCCTAGCCCATAGTAGGTACTTAATGTAGTACCTACTACCTTAATGTAGTACATTTTAAAAAAATTTGTTTCATTGTAGGGAGTGTAACATCAAACTGGGAAAAATTGGTATTTCTTTGTGAATTCAGCTGAAAAATCCTTGCTGATACATTTGGTTTCCCAAAATATTGTTCTCAAAAAGATAACTAACTTAAATACATATGTGTGTGTGTGTGTGTATGATGTAATATATGCATCAACTTAATTTTTTAAAGTGTATATGTTGCTTGTAGTTTATACTTTTCAGGGGCTCTCTTTCTTGGCATTGTGTGTTCCATCTGGTTTGGTACATTACCCTCTGAATTCTTAGAATAGAACAGATTTTTTTTGGCTTTTTGCCAGTAATTATGTTGTTTGCTTCTTTGTACTTCAGTGTATTATTTCAGTGAATTTCATTTGGTTTGTATCTGAGGTGGACATTAAATGCAAATCTTTTATTTTAAAGTTTTGATTGCTTTGTTTTATTGGGTTTTTATTCTAGATTAAATAAAAATTTGCCCTGGCTATCACTTAAAGTATGATTGTGCTTGCTGTTTTTGGCATTTACCATTTGTACTCAGTGTATTGTATTATGTAAGATAAAGTTTAGAGTTTATTTTCATTTTGAAAAATTTAGTTTTTATTCTTCATCTCTCTTTTATGTGATAAATCTCTTTTTGTGGCCACCAGAATACACTTCTTTTCCCCCTCAAATGCAAAGATATGGTCTTATGACTTAAGCAAGTAGTATTCTTCCCTAAAAATTTCTTAGCTGTTTTAATTTATTATATAAAATAACATTAAAAATTATTTATAACAGTTTATCATTCATAACACCATTTCTGTTAATTTCTTAGCTATTTTACCCTTATTAAAATTATTCTTCATTATAGAGATGTTAATGTATTTCCAAAAGCAGATTTTTTTGTGAGACAGAATCTTGCTCTGTCACCCGGGCTAGAGTGCCATGGTGTTAGCCTAGCTCACAGCAACCTCAGACTCTTGGACTCCAGCAATTCTCCTGCCTCAGCCTCCCAAGTAGCTGGGACTACAGGCATGTGCCATCACACCACAGCTAATTTTTCTATTTTTAGTAGAAACAGGGGTCTCACTTGCTGAGGCTGGTCTCGAACTCCTGACCTCAAGTGATCCTCCTGCCTCTGCCTCTTAGAGTGCTAGGATTATAGGTGTCAGCCACCACACCCGGCCCCAAAACAGAGTTAATATTTCTTAAATCTCAGATCACAGTTAGTTTCCTTTAGGTTTTAGTTTTTAAATACCTATTCATTTGACTGTAAGTGTGGCTTTAGGAATAATTCTTGAGAATCTTTGTAGACTTTGTGATGTATTTCAGACAAACTTCGTATATTTGATGCTTCCGTGAACTCAGGTTTAATTCCACAAGTCTGTTAGGCTTATCCCCAACCCACTTGCTCTACTATACAGCAAGAAAATGGTGAATAAAAAAGCATTATAGTGCTACTTATATCACTATAGATTATTTTTATTGTTTATATAATTACATAATTAGGAATGATAAAGTATGTTATCACTAAAAAGTTACATATAAAAATGTAAAACTGAAATTATCAGTGGAGGAAGTCTTTTTATGTAAATATTATAATTGTTAACTTTTAAAGCTTAATTACAAAGTTGTCTTGTGGTTGTGTTTTATGATGTTTATTCATTCGTCAGCTATAAATTGATGTCTTTTTGGACAACTGTTGTATTATTAAGTACAAACATACTGCAAAGCAGATAAAACTAATTATACTCAGATTTTATATTGAAGTTTTTTTTATAAGTCTAGTGCTTAGAAATCTTAGAAAGATTTATAATTGAAGATTTTCTCTAATTTGTTTAATACAGATTCATGGTCAATATAAAAATAATGTGAACACTCAGTTTTAGAAGGTGTACGGTTGTAATGCTTTCTAAAATAGTTTGGCTTTTAGTTTCATATATTTGTAATTGGCCTCTCATATATGTATTTCTTTGGAACTTCAAAGTTGTGAGAGAGGATTTGTTGAAGAAAGCTTTGAGTAAATGTGTGGTAGAGAACAGAAATTGTGGCAAAGTTTGAAAGGATGGAAAGAACAAATGATGTAATGTTGATGTCACATCAGTAGAATGTTTCTGTGAAAGTTACAGTAGTATTTCAGTTAGTAGAACATTAGAAAATTTGGTTGGAGCATGTTTTAAAGTTATTAATACTACCCATCTGCTAGTAAAAATTTGTTTTAAACATCCTGAGGCTGGAGATATTTGAATGTAAAATAACTTTTAGTGAGAAAATGGCAGTGAAGTATAATGAATTTTTTTTTTTTTGTCAACTGAGATGTAAAACACTTTTATAGTAAAATTGTTACAGTTGACCTAACTAGTTTCTTGCTATTCAGTACAACTTCTGTTCTTCTGACTGTTGGAAATTTCCTTTTAATGCACTCATTTTTGGACCTTCATTTTCTCTAAATGTATCTTTCTATAACCATGGTCATCTTATACAGTTTTAGTTTTTAAATATTAAATTGAAACTCAGAGAATTTCATACACATGGAATCTGCTGTTCCTGGAACAATCACAGCCACGATTTTTATCAATTTATGTGGTTTGGAACTGAAAAGCTTATGAAGTATCTTTTATTAACTCTGCAATTTTTTAAACCTTTCAAGAGATGAAACGAATAAAGAGGAAGATGAAGATGATGAAGAAGTAGAAGAAGAGGATGAGGAGGAGGAGGAGGAGGAGGAAGAAGATGAAGATGATGATGACAACAATGAGGAAGAGGAGTTTGAATGCTATCCACCAGGCATGAAAGTCCAAGTGCGGTATGGACGAGGGAAAAATCAAAAAATGTATGAAGCTAGTATTAAAGATTCTGATGTCGAAGGTGGAGAGGTCCTTTACTTGGTGCATTACTGCGGATGGAATGTGAGGTAACTTGAGTTTTAGCTAGTGATTATTACCTAAAAACACTTCTAAAATACTTTTCTATTTAAAAACTTAAGTAACGAATTATGGACTTGATAGTATTCTAATTGAGGTCATAGTACTGTATAGAAAATATGTAGTTTTTAGCACATAAATCCCTTACTTAGTGACTTCCTACCTAATGTTCTTAGCGCTTAGGAGATATCCTTAGTGTCTAGAAAACTGAAGTCTACACAGTTGATTTTTATGTGTAATACATGTAGGTTAGTAGAGAAGACATTATTGATGAAATGATAGAAAAATCTATTAAAAAGGTAAAAGGGATTGGAGCTTCTTGACATCCACAAGCCAATTCAGGCTGCCTGTTCTTCTGCATTTAAAACTACATTACCACAGTAACCTCTTTGTATTCCTCTTCAGTCATCATTTTTTTCCTTCGATAGGCAGAGATTTAGAAGTTTGACTTTCCTAAGAAATATTAGCTGTTTCAAGAAGGCCTTATCTCCTCATCAGCAGCTATTACATTCCAACCTAGTTCAGAAGTCTCAGAAATTTACTGCTATCTTCAAAACAATATGCTGGAAAATGTAGGCACGTCTGCTTGACTAAAATCGAATGCACTTTGTGGTGACTACTGACCTAGGGATCTGAAAGGCAAAACTGAGATTCCATGTTAGGTTGTATTCAGTGACTTCAGTTTTTTTCTTACACAAGTTGTCTTTGGCTTATCAAAAGAAATTTGTATTTGATTTTATCCAAAATTGGCAAGCCCGTTCTGGGATCTGATCATTTAGTTATCTTTTAAGAATAACTTAATTCCTTTTGGAATGTTTGTTATTATTTTTGATATCTACCCTATGATAGAGTTAGATCCCTTGAAAAATTAACTATAGAAGTTTTAAATTGTGGTTTCGTGGTGAAACTAGTGTCTTCAAAAAGGAATACAGTTCTCATGATTTACATTTAAATTGTGTTTTGTGGTTTGGGATGTTACTAAGGACATCATCTCACATTCTTTGTTTCTTAAAGGTAAAGTTTTATTGTCTGTTGCGGTAATAGTAATAAGCTCTAGAAGCATGGTTTAATCTAATTACCTTTATTATTTTGAGAAAAGTACAATTCTGATCCATTCCAATGCTTGGAAGAAAATAGCAACTTAACTCATGAGGAAATGTTGAGAAGTTTTGTTTGGGACTCATTCTTTATTATTTCTAATCAAAACTAACAAAGTTCTGGAGTTTAAGAATATCTGTTATCAGTGCTTAGATGTGATAGCTGTCCTGAAACAAGCTTTTCCAGTTATCTCTTTAACACTGTGTGCAATTTATCCTTTCAGCTAGCTGTTGGTTCTTATTGCTGCCTATATAATACATGATTTTCCTCACCTGAAGTCCTAGAAGATACTTGAGATCTTAGATTTAACCACTATAGGAATATTTTGCTTAGTTTTTGATTTTTAGTCATTTTGATCTTACTAAACGATCTTATTAAATAAAATTTAGAGGGAATTTCAGTTCTGCTTAGGATATAAATGTAAAATATGTTGTTTTAAAATTAGGAAGAAAAAATTGAATCAGCAAAAATGAATAATTACTAAGTAATGCCCACAAGATGGATAGGAATCACATCATCTTTTACCTCTCTTTTCAATTCTTCTTTCCTAGTTATTTTGCTGGTTTATGTACAGAGACACTTTTTACTCTTGGTCTTTATAAAATATTTGAAATTCTGTGATGAATGGATTGAATTTAGATGTTCTCCGATTTTCACTGTAATTAGGGCTTGATTGTTTTCTATTAGCTCATTAATATTAGGTGTAAGCAATGAGAGATTCATGAAATTATTTCACAATTAAAATATAGCTTTCTGTTTTGTTAAGAAAAGTTTTGTCAGGGTCTTGCTCTGCCACCCTGGCTTCAGTGCAGTGGTGTGATCATAGCTCACTGTGGCCTTGAACTCCTGGGCTCAGGCAGTCTTCTTGCCTCAGCTTTCTGAGTAGCTGGGACTTTAGGCATGCACCATGTCCAGCTAATTTTTAAAATTTTTGTAGAGACAGGGTCTTGCTATGTTGCTCAGGCTGGTTTTGAACTTTTGGCCTGAAGTGATCCTCCTGCTTCAGCCTCCGAAAGTGCTGGTATTATAGTCATGAACCACTGTACCCAGCCTTGTTAAGAAAAGATTGACTAAATGAAACAGAAATTCTAGGAGCACTTGGGTTTTAGAGGATAGAAAGAATGTCTAATAAAATTGATAGTGGGAGGTGAAGATAAAGGAAGAGTTTAATTGAGGAATTTAAGTCTTTAACAGTCTTTAACAGTATGGGAAGGAAAATGAGACCTAGTTTAACCAGACATGCTTGTGTTACTAAGAAGGATGCCATGTATTTTTGACAATTGAATGCTTGTGTGCTGTGAACTTTCAAAAGAAGAAAACTTGCCATCTTGGTGAAGATGTGCAGGGTGGGTCTTTCACGCTCCAGCACCATAGAGAAAATAGCTGTACTTCCGTAGATTAAGCTGTTTGTTTTCTTATAGTTAACACAATAGTATTCTTATTTCTCTATGCAGTGGGAACCAAAGAGTCAGTCTTATTGATAAGTAAGCAAAAATCATAATTATGATTTTTGCTGCTCCTTCAAGTCTGAATAAGGACTGCAACAAACCCTTATCAGCTCTATCACAGTTTTCCTATTATTTGGGGGATCTTCAGCTAGATCTCTAAATTTACACTTAACAGATATGAATTAGGAATTAAAATTTATGCATAAAGGTTCATGAAAATAGTTTTATCTTCAGTGGCAGTCATTCATGATGAGAACAATTTAGGAAATTTTGTATACAGCTGTTTACCTGTGTTTTTGTTTTGTCTGAAACATCTTTTTTCTGTCAAACAGATTTTTCTTAAAAAAAATGTAAGAATATCTATCTTATTTTTTTAAATACTATTTTTCTTACTAATTTCTACATTTTTTCTTTTTTCTAAAATGATATGTAAATCTTTAATACAATTTTCATTTGTCCCTATTTCACAGCTGATGAATGTTAATTTTTGCTACACGAAAGGCTAGGATTTTGGCCAATTCGTTTTTTTACTACTACAATGAAAAAAAAGGGCATATTTTATATGCTTATACCAGATTTACTGGAAATAGCCAGAACTCTTGACCCGAAACCACAAATGGCGTAATACTGCTACAGAATTTTCCTGACATGGTGACCATATATAGAACTATTTTCTGGCACTATAGAATTTACTAGATCACCAAGCACTAGAATGCTTTGGAGCATTCTAAGTTGGTGTTTTTCACAAATTATTTTTTAAACTCTTCTAGAAATAGCAGTCAGTTAGAAAACTGAGAACATATATAAAAACAGAAACATAAAATCATTGTTAATACTGTAGTGTGTTCTCTTTTAGTCTTTTAAAAATATATCTCCTTACATTTATCAAACTTTAGTCACACTTAAATAATTTTTAATAGTAGGCTCTCTGTTACATTTGTTTTAACTTTTCTTAGTGATAATATTTTATAGAAGTTTTTAGTATCATTATCTAATTGATCCTTTTCACTTTCAAATTTTGAAGTCATGTCATAAATATAGGATTGATTTTTGAAAATAAGGTTACATACACATTGATATTTACCTGCCATAGACTCTATTGAGTGTGACTTACCCTTGTTCAGTTGTTCAGTAACAACTGAATGTATTGAAACTGTCTAGACTGCTTGGTACAGGATTTAAAATATAAATACATCAATATTTTATTATGGTGTATTGATGCTGATTAAATTTTCTCCATTTATTTCCAATTTGGCTTTAGATAGTCAAAGAGTCGCAAATTTGATGAAAGAATAACTTTTTCTATATTGAGGATCACCAGCTGCATTAAGGGACACCTAGATGTAAAGGAGGAGTAGAAAAGAGACTTCAAAATTTCAACTGTGAAAGTCTTAGATATGTCACACAACAGTTCTGCTCTATATTAGTAATTATAGAAAACTGAAAATAAGATCAATTATGCTTAAATATGTTAATATTATTTGAAATAGAAATGCATTACATTTAAAAATACTGTATTTTTCTCTAAGTGAATTAAATCCTCTGTGGAAGGAGGGACTCAGGGAGGGAAAAAACCTAGTAGAAGGCTTTCACAAACAATTATGTTCAATCCATTTTTGCCAGTATTCAGTCGCTTTTAATCAAATTTTATTCCCTTATTTGGCAGACATACAATGAACATCTACTGTGTGCCAATACTGTTCTTGGCACTGAAGATACCAAGAAATGATCCTTATTAAGGAATTTATAGTCTAGGCAAAGGAATTGCCTCAGCAGATATTACAATCCATTGATCCTACCACCCCTCATCCGCTGTAATGCCCTCAGTCCTCTCCTTATGTTGCTTACATTCCTTGGTCAGCTGTTGTAATCCCTTCTTTTGACTCCC
The DNA here is from genome assembly GCF_020740605.2 of Lemur catta. Classification (NCBI taxonomy): domain Eukaryota; kingdom Metazoa; phylum Chordata; class Mammalia; order Primates; family Lemuridae; genus Lemur; species Lemur catta. Next base: position 8,912,838 of record NC_059152.1, on the reverse strand, counting down.
AGCTCTTCTTTTGCTTTCCTGTTGCTTTGTAGTACTTGCCTGACAAAACCATAAGAACCCTGGTTAAATCCTGGTTAAAGCACTCGTACTTTTTGCGTGTACCTGTGTAGCTGATCCTGGTTGGAGTAAAGCAATCAACCACAATGATTCTTATTTTAAATTCATGACATGTGAACCTCAGTGGGTCCTTAATTCTTTATGTCCTTCTTTTATTCACTGTCCTACTTTCTTAGAAGACAGTTTCGTACTGCTTGTCTCCTCACATCCCTAACATCTCTTCTGCATTCTCACTTTCAGCTGGTGATCTTGCCTTTTACCTCATTGAGAAATTGAATCGGGAAGGAAACTTCTACAGACTTTGATTCTGTCAACCTTTCTACTTGGATCTGCTGCCACATTCTGTGTGTTCTCATCTTTAGCCATAGATGAACAATCATGCTGCTATCTAAGGCCAGTCTTCTAATTGCCATCCCTTCTTGCCTAATCAAAGATATGGCCCATTTTCTGGCTCTATTCTAAATCATTCCCATCTACATACAGACCTGTGGTTATTTCTCCCATCTCAAAGAAAGCCTTTTCTTGAGCCTACCTTCTCCTATTGTGCTATTTCCATCCAACAAATCTATTTGAAAATTATCTACGCTTGTTATCTAGTTTCTCTCCTGCTGTTCCCGTGTAAACCCACTCTGATCAGGCTTTTGCCCCCTCCAGACCTCCAAAACTATTTATTGGCATCACTTGTGACCCTGTGTAGCTGAATTCCACCATCTTCTCTTGCCCTCTTATCTTACACGCCTTATTGGTAGTATTATACCCAGTTGATCACTTGTTCCATGATTCACTTTGCTTGGGTTCCAGCTGCTGCAGCTGCAACTGCAACTGTTTTTCGTGTTTGTCTTTGTGTTTTCTTCCTTCTAATTGTTCTGTTATATTTTCCTTCTTATATCCATTTTGCTTTTTTTAAACTTTCTGTTCCCATTTTTCCAATCCTAATTTGTGTCACATTTCTGATACTGAATTTTTCTAAATTATTTTTCAGAGCCAAAGGAATTTGGTCTCTTGGAATATAACTTCCATCTAGCATTCTGGGCAAATTCTTTTACTTCTACTCTCCCCCCTCCCTTTTTTCATTGTTCAGGCTTTCTACATCAAGACACATTACTTTATATTACAAAAATGTGTTTAATTTTAAAACATGAAAAACATCCCGATTCCATATCTATTCCCCTAATATCTACCACATCTAGAAAAATATATACCTGGCATATGGGAAATACTAAATGACTGTTAAACTAAATTGGACCTCCTGACAGCAAAATGGAAGTAGAGCAGAAATTAAAATCCAAATTAAAAGTGATATTTAGAGAATATAGAGACTAATGGAGGATTGGGACAGATGTGGCTTGGCCCTCTCATTAGAGCGTCTTCTCAGCTCATTTATGTATATAAAACTCTGTATTTCATTTCTTGAGGAACTCTCACATTTTTCCACAGAGGCTAGGTCATTTTATATTCTCACCAGCAGTGTATGAGGGTTCCAATTTCTGTACATCCTCACCAACACTTCTTTATTTAAAAATTTATCATTGGCCTTCTAGTGGATGTGAAGTGGTATCTCAATTTGATTTTGATTTGCATTTCCCTAATGACTAGAGTCATTTAGCATTTTTCCACGTGCTTATTTGCCATTTATATATCTTCTTTGAAAGAATGTCTCTTCAAGTCTTTGCTCATTTTCGAATTGGTTGGTTTTGTTGTTGTAGGAGTTCTTCAGATATTCTGTATATTAATTCATTATTAGATATATGATTTGCAAATAGTTTATCCCATTCTGTGGGTTGTCTTTTTGCTCTCTTGATGGTATCTTTTGATGTACAAAAGTTCTTAATTTTGATAAAATTCAATTTATCTATGTCTTTGTTACCTTTGCTTTTGGTGTTACAGCTAAGAAGACATTGCCAAATTCAGTGCTGTGAAAAATTTCCCCTATGTTTTCATCTAAGAACTTTATAGTTTTAGCTGTAATATGTAGGTCTTTGATTCAATTTGAGTTCATATTTATGTAAGATATATGATGGTTCTTTTGGGGATCTCTTCAGTTCATATAATGAGCCCATCTCTTAGCAACTGAAATGGAGTTGAGGCTGCGAGACTAGAATGAATTTGATTGGAAATGCTTATATCCTATGACTTTCTGCCTACACTTCGTCTCATTTTTTAGTGTTACTTTTCATCTTAATTTCTCTTTTCCTTCCATCTCTAGAATGTGCTGTGTCCTTCAGTGTTTTTTCTTTTGCTTCCATGTAACCTGATCCCTGCTATACTTTGTATATGCCATTGGATTTAGAAATATTGATAGAAGAGTACCAAGTTCTGCTTATATGTTTTGAAATAATTATTCTGGTAATGATAGAAAGAAAGCAAGGTTCCGTGGGAACTAGTTGGCTTTATTTCTATAATGTACAAGCTAAAGGCCTATAAAATGAAGACCATTTGACAGTGGTTTCCAAGTACATATCTGTAAGCTTGTCTTAGAGGAGAGTGACTTTTGAGTTAACTGTAATTTTGGGGTACAAGTGAAAATAAACATTTTCTTCATGAAGAAAGATTAACAATTTAATTATTTGTTGCACTCAAATAGGCTTTTTCTTTCTTTGTGTATTCAACATAGAGCATTTGCTAAACTTAGACCTGTTCCATTCAGTAGTTTTTGTAAAAATGGCAGGTACATTTAATGTATTAATAAAACATAGATGTGTTTCATTCATTAGTTTTGTAGATTGGTAGGGACATCAACATTTTTGTCTAAATGTACACAAATACTAATCCCCTAAACTTATCAAATATTACCAAAATAAATTTTGGGGGTATTTTAAAAACTGAATATCTGTGTCACAATATGCAATTAGTGCCACAGTTGTTAACCATTTGCAGGGGCCCTTATAAGTAAGCTATGGTAAGATGCTCTGTGATGTGTTCTTAGTGTTACATGTTATCTCTACCTAAAGACATATACTTTTGTTTCATTTTATAGAGTTACATTGCTTAGGAAGACCTATCGATATAATTACTGTTCCATTCTGTTGAGCTGTTTATGTCAAATCTTAAATATGGCTATGCTATAATATTCATGTTTCTGTTCTGCTGTTATATTCTTAATTATGATGAATACCATTCCTGTCTATTTGTGGATTTAACAGTGCTATATGAAATGGAAATATGAAATGTTGATAGCATGCTTAGGATTTTATTTTTTGAGTAATATAATACTTTAATTTTTGTTTTGTTTTATAATATTTTAGGTACATGACTGAAAGCATTAAATTGTGATAAGTGGTTCTTTTTATAAATCTCGCTTTAGATATTTTATTAGGTAAAAATATATGTAAATTGAGATTACTATATAAAATTCATAAAGTTATAGAAATATTGATAAAATTGCTTATAAAGTTTATAATTGATAACTAGTGCTGCTTTTCATCATGACTTGGTGTTTTTGTATTATTTTGTGATGCTTTTTTTTCATATTTTCTTATTCAATTAAGGAGGGGAAAATTCTTTTCCTTATTAAAATAGTCTAAATTTATACTTTAGATGTGAGGTTCTTAAACCAAGTAAGTTAGTTATATGACATACATTAATGTTTCTGCATATAGAGTGGCAAGCTATAAAATACATGTTGTTCAGTAATTATTAAATGAGTCTGTCTATTACAGAAAGCAAAATATAGATGATTTTAATATTTTACATAAATTAATGGTTGGTCATTAGGCTTTATATTTTTAATCTGTATACATATTTTAAATAGTATGTTTTTAACTATTATGTCAGTTTGGTCTTGCTTATGAAATTATTTTTAAAATATCTTTATTCTGCATGTTACTTATTTGTTTTTAAATCTCTAAGATGATGCCTTTCCGTGCTTATAATATTTCTTTGATGGTTGGGTTTAAGAAGAACCAATATCTGAATTGATATGGGCATAGTAACCATTTTGGTAGTATATCTGGTTGACTAACATTGTTTTCTGTTTTCATTAGTGCTAAATGATTTCTTAGATAATTTGCCAATATATCCAAACAAAAAGTCATAAAGCTTTCTTTTTAGAACCCCTATTTTTCTCTGGTGAGAGCAAGTAGGTTATGGTCTCTGAATGGTTTCTTCTAGCTTTATATGAATATTTAAATTTATGTTTTATATAATTTAAATATCAATGTGGCTTCTTCTTTCAGAAAGTTTCGGAAGGTTTGTATTATTATATTTGCAAATTACTGTTTTAGTGTTGTATTCTCCGTAAATTGTAAGCTCCTTACAGGTGAGAGCTGTGTTTGTTGCATTCATTGCTGAATACCCAGAGCCTAATGCAAAATCTATCATATACTAGGTACCTAAGGGGTATTTGTCTAATGAATAAGTCAACATGCATACTTAGAGTCTTGGAGTCTTATATAATTTTTCATTTTAGGGATCACCTGGTCCAGTTACTTCATTTTATCTAGGTCAGGGAGCATCTGAGACCTTTAGAAGTTAAATGAATTGATCTTGCATATGTTCTTTTATGTTTGTTCTATTAGTTGAGACGTTAGATGATCTCAATAGAAAATTCTCAGATAAGTCATGTATAAACCTTAAAATATTTTCCTTAGTACTTTAGGTAAATATCAGATAGGATACTTGTCTAGATTCCATCTATAGCTTTAAATATAATGAATGTATTAATAATAGAATTGAAAAAGTATGGGCTCATCACTAACCTGTAAGTCTTAATTTTTTAAGTCAGTATTTGTTTTTAATATTTGCTTCAATACTTTATAAAAACAATATTCTTTTGTTGTTGTTATTTTTGTTATTGAGATAAGGCCTCACTCTGTTGCTTGGGTTAGAGTGCAGTGGTGTCATAATAGCTCACTGCAACCTTAAACTCCTGGGCTCAAGCTATCCTTCTGCCTCAACCTTCCGAATAGCTGGGACTACAGGAGCACACCACCAGGCTAATTTTTCTATTTTTTGTGGAGATGGGGTCTTGCTCTTGCTCAGGCTGATCTCGAACTCCTGGCCTCGAGCAGTCTTCCCGCTTCAGCCTCCTAGAGTGCTAGGATTACAAGCATGACAATATTCTTTTTAAATGGAAGAATTTAGTAATCCTCTTTTCCCTATGCCTTGGCAAAGTAAATTTTCTATTGTCATGGAGAGGCCAGTTACTCTCTTCTGATCATAATTTCTAAAGACAAAGTCCAGTTAAAGGCAGGATGGTTTATATCAACAATCCAAATCTACCTGGTTTTTCACAGATATTCCTGTAAAACTCTGTTGCTCGAATCTAAAGTTGCAAGATTTAATTTGTTTGTAGGCCAATGGCTTACTTTAAATTTCTCTCCTAGTTCTCGAGCTGTATTATCACTAAATATAATACCTGATGGTAATGGGCATGCTATACTTGGAGAGAAAGCTAGCTGTTTAGCAGGAATGTGATTTCTCTGAAGACCTTTTGCCCATAACTGCTGTTATAACATTAGTGTTCTTCCTACACAGTAGAGAGACCCCCATCAGAATATGCCCTTTAACCTCTTGATTGCCCGTGTGATACTTAAAGCAGAGAGAAGAATATTGGAGAGCCCCTGCAGAGGAGGACAGGGCATCTGCGTATTTGTGGATGTCTAAGAAAAAGGACTTAAAAGCATTTTAAAACCAAAAAGTTTGTGTTTGACTTAGTTATTAAGATTCTTATATTCCTGAAGAATGAAAAGCTACCTTACTTGACATGGCCCTCCAAGGAGAAATTGATAGATAATTTATGGTCTTCTGTTATAATTCTTAGCTGTAATTTTCTGTTCTTTGCCACTTCCTTTTTAGTAATTTTAAATATTGTAATGTTCAAGATATTTGGACTTGAGTGAAATTTTCCCATTTTCTGTCTGCATTGACTACTTATCTATTTTGACTAAAGCAACTGTAGTATGTATTTTAAAATATATATTAAATATACTGTATAAAAAGTCTGAATTTATATAGAATAAACAGGATCAACTGAAGTCTTTTGTTATAGTTTTGAACTAAATTCCCCTCATTTAAGTCTTTTTTGAGACAGAGTCTCACTGTGTTGCCCAGGCTAGAGTGCTGTGGTGTCAGCCTAGCTCACAGCAACCTCTAACTCCTGGGCTCAAGCAATCCTCCTGCCTCAGCCTCCCGAGTAGCTGGGACTACAGGCATGTGCCACCATGCCCAGCTAATTTTTCTATATATATATTTTAACTGTCCATATAATTTCTTTCTACTTTTAGTAGAGATGGGGTCTCACTCTTGCTCAGGCTAGTCTTGAACTCCTGAGCTCAAACAATCCTCCCGGCTCGGCCTCCCAGAGTGCTGGGAGAAGTCTTTATTCTTGGTATTTGATAGGGAATCAGAAATCTTGATCCACTAATATTGCTCCCTTTTATTAAATTGCTCGGCACCAGTATTTGTACTAGTCTGGCTATTTCTTATATAATTTTAGAGTCTGTAGGAAATGTTGGGTTTTGGGGGCATTCTTGTTTTTTTCCTCCACATGAATTTGTTTCTCTTTTTCTGTTCTTTGAAAGTATTCTATAAAGAAAATAGAACACTTGGATAATACTCTAATGAATAATTACATAAAGGGAAGGAACGTTTCCTATCTTTAAAATATGATGATTACTTATGGTTATTTTATCTTCTGATCATTTTTATTTTCCTTATAACATTGATCAGACAACTAAAATGCTGTTTTAAAATGGCATTAAGTTTTGAAATATTTGTCTGCCAGTATGTTTATATCCATGGTTTCAGCCTCTGTATGGTAAGGGCTTTTGTAATATGATAAAAAGCTTCCTCACCCCAAATTCTCACATGTTCTTTTCACCCATTCTTTCTCTTCATGGGTGCAGTTTCAGTGAGGCTTCTTGAGGTCTCCTACTATTCCCATGCGCAGTCTGAGTAGGGCCTGGAATGCCCTCTGCCATCATTCTGGTGTTACACTCTTTTACCAGGAAGTCCATTTCCTATTCTTCTCTAATTCTCCACGTAGTGCTTTTCGGCAAACCTATACTGCTTGCAAGGTCAATTTGCTTCCGTTGTTGGAATGTCTTAGTCTGTGAAATAAATTCATTGATAGATTTTTAAGGTATGCTCTGATTTATAACAGTAACAATATTGTGTTCCATTTTATAAAAAGAGGATAAATTGGCTAAGAAATGAAAAATCTAAGAGAATAGTATCAGAATAAGGGAATACTTGAACAAACAAATAAAAACCAAAAGCACCAAGAAAGTAGATTAGAAAGAAGCCAAATAATAAAGAAGTCATAATATTAGCTAATACTTATAGACCCACAAATCACCATATAATTACTCTAACCAGAAATAATATAACCAAGGAATTTTCCAAGAAATCTCATAAAACCATACAGAATATTCAATGAGAATTTTAAAATAAATTTTTATCCAGAATAGTAAAGACCATAGTGTTTAATTAGTACTATTCAAATATTTTAAAACTATTTATGTAGTTCATTTCATTTAATTCCAATATTTTTGTTTTTTGTGCCCTACCTGGTCCAGCGCTCTTTCTACATCCAACTCACTACATTTTTCTGACAACCAGTTCTCTTGTACCATCTTATTTTATACTTGGTTGGAGGAGAAAATGATTACCATGTAGCACCTGTACACTGTGGGGCTTAGGCAGTGGGCCCCAGCCAGTATCATACTGAGCTCCATTGTTTTATTATTTGTGTATATGTTCCTTCTACCTCATTCCTAAGAGAATTTAAGCAACATTATCTCTAAGTAATAAATCTCTAAGTAATAAAGAAATCTTCCTCTACCACAGTGAACATTTTACCCATGAGGCAGTAACTGTTTTTCCTTATTTAATGTGTTTGGTGCTCCATGTAAAATATACAAATGTACAATATCATGATGGTATTCTTAAACTGAAGACTACTATTTTGTCCTAATTTGAAATATAATTCCTGTCAAAACCCCAGGTTGAATTGAGTGGGTTTTTTAATTGGCAATAAAAATGTCTGGTATAAAACTAGCTAGGTAACAGATAGACTTTGGTTAAGAAAGACAAAAAACTGTTATATCTTGGTTTGACTTACATTAACATTAAGTGTAGTCAGCATGAACTATCTTCAGTTTATCACATAAAAAATTAGAAAGCTTGTTTTGTTTTCTTTTAGACAAAGTTGATAGCATTGATTTTATTCCATAACTATATTCCAATAGAGCAACTGTTAGGAGTTAACATTGAACCTTGTAAAAGGCGGAGCTATTTTCTATTCCTTTTCCATCATCCTCCCAATTTTGGAAGGAACTAAATTTGTTAAGGATAATGCTTAAGCATAATGCTTAAGTAAACTACACCTGATGTTGAGAATGGCTTGGTCAGGGCCATATAACTAATAAAGAGGGATTATGTTAAGACTTTCCCAGCACTCATTCCTTTCCTTTCACCATTCTCTTTAATTCTCATTATGGTCCTTGGCAACTTCCAGCATACGTACGTAACATAACACCTTGCATGGAGTTGAATCCTCAGCTTTGCTGCTGTCAGCAATTTGTACCAGCAGCATGACTTTGCCTGGGAGTTGCTCCGCATACTTTCCAGGCCTGTGCTAGGGCAAGAATATAATTTACTAGTCAAGTAATGACCCAAGTTATTTACTTCTTGATTTGGGGCATTTTGTTACTTCATTTTACTACCCCTAGCAATGAGGACATTTTAATTTAAAAGCTCATTTTCAGACGTTCATGTTCTAGAGTTAAAAATGTCAATGAGTTGTCCATTTTCCACAATAAATGTATGTAATTTTCAACCACAAAGAGGGAATGACTTAATTAGTTTTTAATGTTTTTTCCTAGCTTTATAAATTAGTCATTCTTTTTGTTTTAAATAAGTAGCTTTATTGCAGTTTATAGCGACTTGTACCTTATAAAATTATGAAGACTATCAGCATCGAATTGAGAGGCCATCACAGCTCTGTTGACTTTCAGCTGATGTGTACATGTAGGAAGCATCTCAGAATACTGAAAAGCTTTGTAGAATATTGTATTTTATGAGTAGGCATTTTTTTCCTAGGTGATTTTGCGTTGTCTACAATGTATATTAATAGGATGCTTTTCTATCACACAATGCCATTGCAAACTACTATAGCATATTATCTTGGCTATTATCTTGAGTGTCTAGAGAAAAAATTGCCTACCTGTTGCTTAAGAACAGAACAAATTTTTTTAAAGTGTAGAAAACATTGTGATTTCTCTTAATATTTATTGTACAGATTTAGTTTCTGTACTAGTCAAGGGGTCAAGAAATCTTGCTTTCTGGTCTTGGCCCAGCCAGTAGCTAACATATCCTTGGGCAAGTATTTCCTCTCTCTCTCTTTGGGCCTTGGTAGCTTATTCTGCAAACCACAAAGTTGAACTAAATGATCTCCAAGGTCCTTTTCCTTCTAAAATGTTATGATTCTATATATGAGTTTCTCTTTAATACGGCATAGTTATTTCTGTGGTATATGTTGTTCATATTTATATTAATTTCCTTTATTTTAGGTATGATGAGTGGATTAAAGCAGATAAAATAGTAAGACCTGCTGATAAAAATGTGCCAAAGATAAAACACCGAAAGAAAATAAAGGTAAATGCTTATTTTACTATACATCATGAGCTTTTAATTAAGGAACTTTTTCTCCAAAGTGATGTAATTGAATGTGTGTGCCTTAGTGTTACCTTTAGTGTTGCACTCTCTTGAAATAGCACAGTTTTTAAATATTAAATTTTATCATTAATTTTGTCAGGTTGAGGAAAGCATTTTAGAAACAGTACTAAATGATCTTTGAGGGTTTTTCAGTTCCAGCATTGTATAATTCCACTCAACCAGATTTCACTTATCCATTTCAACCCTTTCCTGCCCATGTGTTCCCCAACCAGGAGCCATTAAGCAGTGTGGCTTGGAGACATGGGTTATTGTCATAGCTGTAAACCCTTCCATGCAGGAAAAGAAGGTGCCTGAAGGCATAAGAGAACCTATCTGACAACTCTTCTTTTTCTCTTTTTCATATCTGACTATAGGTAGTGGCTTAGAATATGCACATAAGACCTTATTTACCACACACCCTATTTACCACATGGATACCATGAGGATTTACTCATGAGCCCCTGGGGAAAATTAATATTACTTTTATGTATAATTGAGTTATTTTTATTCATGTTAAGACTAAATCTTACTAAATGTTTGATTAGAAAGTAGACCATTAACTAGGTTTTAGAATATTTTTTATCTTTTTAAATGGCTTTTATATACTTTGAGTGGTAACATGTAGTTGAAGTGCTTAATAGTTCTTCTGAAATTCAATCTTCATATTCAAAGTGAGGAGCTATTTATGTTAATGATACCCTAGAGGCTCCGAATAATGAAAGCTTTCCCCTAATGTGGTTATTCTTTTCTCAGTATAAAGTTGGGCCCGTGATTTTAAATTTTTAGTATAGCACCCTAGTAGCTACAACTCAGGACTTCTCAAACCTGTTTTCATCTTCACTCTTGGTCTTTACTAGAAAGTATGAGAATCGTGGTGTATTTAGTATTGTTTTTAGTTACTAGAAAAGTTTTTGTGTGTGGCACTCAAAATGCCAATGTTTTTACACAAAGCAAGTTTTAGAGTAGTATTTCTAAGGTAGAGGATAGGGTACAGGTGGGAGAAGCAATATATGTTTGTTTCTATTCAGTTCTTAGCCCCTCCATAGGCATATAAAAATTCCTGGCCATATGGGAAGAAGCATGTGAATTTTGAAAAGTCTTCCTGGATAGTATTCTGATTTTGTACGTCCTCCCTCACTCCATCTCATCTTGTGCTGAGAGCCACTGTTGTAGAGACTGCTCTCTGACAGTCATTAAAAGCTTAACCCATTAACTGCCATGTAAGTTGTATTTAACTCATGCTGGTTTTGAGCCTGGGGCCTTTTGAAGCATATGTAACTCACATGTCTCTTCACCTTAGGAGCTGAGAGAACTATTTTTCAAGTTGCATATAACTCACACACAGAAACCAATAAAAAATAAATTTTTCATTAAATTAGAAAGGATCATTTTGTTTTTGAAGTTTTTATTGTATTTTCATCATGAAACACTGTGGCCCCAAGGAAAAAATTTTTTTCCTAGTGTGGCAGTCAATGTGTTAAACTTGGACTGGCGTGGACTATTTCTGCCTTCCACATGCATGGTAGATTATGACCTCTGGGATAAAGTAATGAAGTGGTGAAAAGGCTGGCAATAACAAAAAATTGGAACAACGCTAATTATTGATTGGCTGTGGAAGTCTACCTACACATAAGCCTTCTCAGTGCATTCTGAGAATTAAGCCCAGATGCCCTATGGCAGCGGATCTCATATTTGAGCATATATCGCAATCACCTGGAGGACTTGTTAAAACTCAGGGTGCTTCGCCCTGTCCCCTGTATTTCTGATTCAGTAGATTGGAGGTTGATTCTAAGAGTTTGCATTTCTAGCGAGTTCCCAGAAGGTGCTACTGTTGCTGGGCCAGGGACCACACCTGGATAACCACTACCCTAAGGCATCTATTATATGTAAGGAATTAACATCTCTCCTAATGCATCTGGAATGATACTAGCTATGTACCATCCTTAGGAGAATTGTGAATATAGTCAGTCAAATTTTGTGGTCTGACTATATATATATATATTATTTTTCATGTAAATTATTTTTAAACAAACTTTAAGAGTAGTTTCCAGGAGATATATTAGTTAGCCTCTGCTCATCTATTTGTAAGCAGAGAATTTGAAAAAATTTCTCAATTTTCTCTGAAACATTAATCTGTCAATGATGTATAGTAAGTCAGTGACTTAACATTACAAAAATACTTGGAATTTAGTCATTCTCAAACCACATTTTATAATGAGAATGTTAAGGATTTTAAAATGATCAGATTGAAATTGTTTCTTTTTTCTTAGTGAATATTTAATTTAAAAGTAATCATGATTTAATTTTGAAGAATTTATAATGCCAATTATTAGCAGTATATAGATTTGCTGGTCTTAATCACCTAATTGCTAATTTGATTCCCACTATTTGTTATAAATATAAAAACTTTTTGCTCATCTTGTAGTATTTTGTTAAATAACTTTTAAAAGTCTTTGGCTATTTTAAGGGGCCTTTTATATTCTTTTTATGTTCAGTAGTTAACAATATATTCTATAACTTTGAGTTAAAAAATGTTTGTTAACATTGTTACTAATAAATGCCTCATGATAAATTATGGCTAACATGAGATACTTTTTTTCCTTAACCTAGAATAAATTAGACAAAGAAAAAGACAAAGATGAAAAGTATTCTCCCAAAAACTGTAAACTTCGACGCTTGTCAAAACCGCCATTTCAGACAAATCCATCTCCTGAAATGGTATCTAAACTGGATCTCACTGATGCCAAAAACTCTGATACAGCTCATATTAAATCCATAGAAATTACTTCTATCCTTAATGGACTTCAAGGTAAACATAATTGTCATCCTGTTGCATGCAAGTATTTGATTTTAATTTTTATAAGTCAGATTCTATAAAGATAATTCAGTGACATTTCAAATTCTGTTTTTCAATCAGAATTTTGTTTACTCTGTTATTACAGATAGAGTATCCCTTAGTGAAAATGTTTGGGAAAAGAGTGTGTTGGATTTCACTTCTTTTTGGATTTTGGAATATTTGCATTCTACTTACTGGTTCATCCCAAATCTGAAAATCCAAACTGTTCCAGTGAGCATTTCCTTTGAGTGTCATGTTGGTGCTCAAGAAGTTTCAGATTTTGGAGCATTTTGAAATTTTGGATTTGGGATACTCAACCTATACTTAAAATAAAATCAACCATTGACTGAGGCTTGGAAATCTTTCTATTAATAGTAGATCCAAGGGCATTATTAAATTTTACTTAAAATTTAATATTCACTCTACTGTTTAATATTCACTACACTGTTACTGTATTTTTTTATTTGTTCTTTCTGTACCGTCCTTTCTGTCGGCATATAAAGTGTAGTTTGTGAAACTATAAACCTCTGCTGACAGTTTTTTGTAAAAAATACCAAATTTTGCTTACCTTGATTATATCTATTATGATCTCTTTTATGATGGTGTCATTACTTAGTATTTAAGGCAGAATGAAGTAAGTATTGGATAATAAAAGCAATGAGGACTGTGGGTGGTGTTTATTAAATCTGACTGGCAGGGAAGGGGACGTATCTGACCTATGAAATGAATTAAGAGAATGTACAGCTGGGCACGGTGACTCACACCTGTAATCCTACCACTTTGGGAGGCTGAGGTGGGAGGATCGCTTGAGCTCAGGAATTCGGGACTGGACTGAGCAATATAACAAGACTCCATCTCTACAAAAAAATAGAAAAATTAGCTGAGTATGGTAGTGCCTGCTTGGTATACTATCATTTTGGTGGAGCAATTTTTTAGTATCTTTTTAAGAACAGCTGCATGAGAGGAAAGGTAAATTTTTAGAGACTGCAAATATCTCTCTTCATTTCTGTAAATATCTTTATTCATAGTTTGGCTGGTTTGGAAGTTTTTCCTTCAGTATTTTATTGGCATTGGTCATTTGTTTTTTTGCTTCCAGTGTTGCTTCTGTGAGGCCCAGAGCTCTTCTCATTCCTGATTTTTTTATATGTGACTCATCTTATTGTTTGTTTTTTCTTTTTCCTGCTCTCTGTTATGTTGAATTTTTTTTTTTTAAATAATTTCATGGTGACAAGCCTGAGCAACACAGTGAGACCCTGTCTCTACAAAATAAAATAAGCTGGGCATGGTGGTACATGCCCATAGTCCCAGCTACTAGGGAGGCTGAGGCAAGGGGATCACTTGAGCCCAAGAGTTTGAGGTTGCAGTGAGCTATGATGACACCACTGCACTCTAGCCCAGGTGACAGAGCGAGATACTGTCTAAAAAAAAAAAAAAAAAACCAGCTTCACAGTGAGATATGCCTTGTGTGGATATATTTTCACCCACTATGGTATGTATTATACTTGCTAAGCTTTTTTATTCTAGGAACTTGTGTCTTTCTGTTCCCAGGCAGTTTTCTTGAATGATTTTGTTGATTATTTCTTTCCCTGCATTTTACTAGTTTTTGACTAGTTATTATTTTGATATTATACCTTCTGTAATATACTCTAATTTACTTATCTTTTTTTGTTTTTTTATGGATTGTTTTGTCTTTTTCTTCTAATTTTTTGAAATTTCCTTTATCTTCCAATTCTGTTATTGACTGTTATAATTGACTGCTATAATGTTTAATTTTTCAATTAATGGTTTTAATCTCGTAAATTAAACTGGTTTAATTTTTTTTTTTAAGAGACACGTTCTTATTCTGTCACTCAGGCTGCTGGAGTGTAATGGCGCAATTATAGCTCACTGTAGCCTCCAACTCCTGGCTCAGGCGATCCTCTGCCTCAGCTTCCCAGTAGCTAGAACTACAGGCACCTGCCACCATGTCTGGCTAATCTATTTTATTTTATTTTTTAGAGATGGGGTCTTGCTCTGTTGCCCAGGCTGGTCTCAAACTCCTGGCCTCAAACAATCCTCCCACCTTGGCCCCCTAAAGTGTTGGAATTAAGGCATGAGGCACTGCACCTGGCCTAAACTGGTTTAATTTTTTAACAGCTCTATTTTCCGCATGTTTTTGAACCATTCTGTTCTTGTAAATGGGTGCGATATCTTACCTTTCTGACTTTGATCTTATCTTTCAAAGGATGCTTTAATTTTTTTTATTATTTATTTATTTTTGCATGGTCAGTTACCTCTTACTGGCTTTTTTTCCGTTTTATTGTTTTAATTCCTTTCCTAATAAGGATTTCTTTTTCTTGTCCATCTTATGATTATGAGTGAAGGACTGAAAACTGAAATGGAATCTCAAGCATTAAGTTGGGACTAGTCAACTTTCAGCTTCACTCCAGGGTGTCTAATAGGCCATTTCTTGGGGAATCTGCAATATGAGATCTTTAAGGTCTTTTTCTCTTAGATTAGTTGGATTCCATAGAGAATAGTCTTCCAATCTCTTGACTGGCAGGTAAGAGAATAGCTTCCAGTGTTCTAGGTTCCAGCTGAGGAACAGAGAGTGGGATGGGGTGGAGATTCTTAAGATTTGGTATGCATAATTTCTGTGTTCATGAATGCCCCTTATTTCAGCATCACTTTTTACCATCTTCAGAGAATAAACCTTTAGAAGAACAGTCACCTAGCAACCTGAAGTGGAGTGGGAATCTTAGGCATCTAAGTACTTTTCAAAGTACAAAGCACCCAGTGCTCCTTATGTTAGCCTTCCTGCTCCCCTTTTTCATTTTCCCAGGTACATGATGCAGCCAGTTATTGAGGGTTCTGTGGTAAACTGGGTTGGTTCTTGGCTCTTCTCACTATGGGTGTGAAGTTTATCTTTCTTGGATGTCTTTCACTCATTCATCTGTTTTCTGGCTTGCAAATTCTGTTGCTGTTTTCTCCCTATTCTTGTAGGTTTATATAATTTCAGAAAGTGTATTTATATGTATATATACAACTTATATACGTATATATAAAATATCTCAAAGCAATATATATATAGTATGTATTATATAAAATATATACACCTGGTCTTTTTACAAATGGGATTATTACCATATTACAAATTTTTTCTCTCTCCCACTTAATAGTGTAACTTATAAGTCTTTCCATATCAGCACATCCATAGCTGCTGAATGGATGTATCATAATTTATTTCATTAGTTCCTAATAAAAAGACATTTATTTCCTGTGTTTTTCTCATTACAGACAATTCATCAGTGAGCATCATATTGGCATACTTTTAACATTTCAAATATTCTCTTTGTATTTTCTCTTCAGTGAATTTTATTTTATTTTAATTTTAGCTATAATTCAAATTCAAGACATTTAAAATGCTTCCAGTTAAAAAATAATGTTCATATGAATGCATATGTGTATGTGTGTATATATACAGAAAACAGAGGATGCCTCTTGTGAGTGTAGTACTCAGACAGCTATGATTCTATCCCCTTGGCCTGAGGTGGGCTGGGAATAGAACTAGAGGGTGGGTGATAGTTGGAGGGAGTTCTGTGGAGAAATTGAGTGTCCAGAGAATAATCCTTCCACATTCTGGCATTGGAGATCCCTTAGAGTAAACTGTAGCCCTGATGAATCACCCAAGTGGAAAGCTTAATTATCTCTCTTGTTAATCTCAGAGAACCTATAGCATCTGTAAAACAAAAACATGATGCAAAGATAAAGGAACAAAGAATAAGAAAAACCCGGAATTAAAAATCTAAAATTCAGTAGAGTGCTAGAATTTAAAGTTGAGGAAATCTTCCAGAAAGTATTAATATAAAAAAGCAGCAATGGAAATTTTAGAGAGGAGATAAGTGATAATAGAGTATTAATCTTGGAACAGAAATATATAAGAAACGTAATAGAGTATTAATCTATGAAACAGAAAGAGGGAACAGTGAAAACAGGGAAGTTAGCATAACCTAAAGAAGAAAAATTCCAGAACTGATGTGAATCTTTAAATTGAAACTACCCACCAATTACCTGATAAGTTAATGAAGAGAGAACGATACCATAAAACATTATTATGGAATTATAAAATACCAGGAATCCAAAAATCACCATAAAGGAATGAGGCTGCAAATAAGTTATGGTTTTCAACACCATAAGCAAAGGAGCAGTACTTCAAAATTCTGAAGGAAATAATTTTCAGCCTAGAATTCTGTACCTGATTAAACTCTTAATCAGTGACATTGAGGGTAAGGATGTATTCAGACATGTACGGACAAGGAATATTTATGTCCTGTGTACCATTTTTAGGAAACTGTTAGATGATGAGCTCCAGTACCGTATGGGAATAAACTAAGGAAGAGGAAGATGTGAGAGTCACTTAACAGTGGGTCAGGAAGGCAGTGAAGGGGATTCCCAGGATGACAGCTGTTGGAGTAGAGCCAGATAGAGCAGAAGATGGGCCTCCAGGGTGGAGGGATTGGGTGAATAAGGGGTAACTGGATAAGATGCATGACATTATTAATGGAGCAATTTAAATAAATGTGAAAGACATACAAAGGAAGACATAACAGTCAGAAAAGAAAGGCAGTTAGAAACTCTTAGAAAAAGAAAAGGCTATATAAGAAAGTTTATCAAGTATACTACTTATTCTTCAGGGTACCTCATTTACATGTATTATAAATACTATATTTTAAAAACTAAAGGTAACTATATATAGAAAGGATGGCAAAGGGGAAATACAGATGTTGATCACAATCCTCATTGCTCAACAACTCCATAAATAAATCAACAAATAGTGTATTAGTAAGAGATGGCAGTAATTATCAGAAGAAGTAGTCATAACACTTTGGAGGCTGTGTGAGGCAGAAAAGGAGGAGCTGTTCAGTTTTCACTATGAGTCTAAATTTGTTTTTTAACCGTGTATATGTATTGTTTTGATAATTTAAAAGGTACAGTCATGTAGGAACACATTGAAAGATTTTATGTTTTAGCCATCTTAACTGTATCAGTTTTTTTTACATTTAACAAATTTAGCTAAAAATATGCATGACTTTCTCAGTAGATTGTTGTAGTTAAGACTGTAAGTTCTGGAGTTAAATGACTTAGATTTAGATCTCATCTTGACTATTATTAGATCTTTGGGGTAGTTTAACCTCTCTAAACCACAGTCTGTTGAACTCTGAAATGGGGCTAATAAAAACACGTTCTCATAGGATTATTGTGAGGATTGAATGAGATGATCTATGTAAAGCATATCAAAGTATCTAGCATGTAGTAAGTTCTCAATAAAAGTTTTTTTAAAATCATAATATTAATAGTAATGTTATGTGCCTGTAGTCCCAGCCACTTGGGAGGCTGAGGCAGGAGGATGGTTTGAGGCCATCCTAGGCAACATAGCGAGACCTCAGCTCAAAAAAAATCATAATAAAAGCTACTATTTTCTATACTTAATTTGAGTTTACTAAAATGAACATGGAAGAAATAAATTCTGTAATTATTTTTATATAAGTTATCAGTTAATTATATATATTCTTTAAAATATCATGGAAATCCATTATTACAAAAACCTTTGGATAATCATTATTACATTGAAAAATGAAAGCCACAATTTTATAAGAATACAAACTTTGGAGGTAGTACAACCCAGGCCTGTATCCTAACTCTACTGTTTTCTACTCATATAAATTTGGAGAAGTTTTTTCTTTTTTGTAATCAGCTTTATTGAAGTATAATTTATAAAAATTAAAATTTACTACTTTTATGTTTATTGTTTGCCGCATTTTGGCAAAATTATATAGTGGTGTAACTACTACCACTGTGATCATGGTAAGAGAACATTTCCATCATTAGGTGAGTGTCTTAACCTCTTCAAAACCCACTTTCCTTACCTGTAAAATGAGGATAAGAGTGAGCAACCAGAGTGGCTAAAAGCACACAAGCTAAGATACAAAGTACCTGGTACATAGGAGACATTGCTAGTGTTATTATCATACTCACCATTTTTTTTTTCTTGTATTTTTTAGCTTCTGAAAGTTCTGCTGAAGACAGTGAGCAGGAAGATGAGAAAGGTGCTCAGGATATAGATAATAATGTCAAAGAGGAATCTAAGATTGATCACTTGACCCATACCAGAAATGACCTTATTTCAAAAGAGGAACAGAACAGTTCATCTTTGTTAGAAGAAAATAAAATCCATGCAGATTTGGGAATATCCAAACCAGTGTCAAAATCTCCAGAAAGATTAAGAAAAGATATAGAAGGATTATCAGAAGATACTGATTATGAAGAAGATGAAGTCACAAAAAAGAGAAAGGATGTCAAGAAGGACACAACAGATAAATCTTCAAAGCCACAAGTGAAACGTGGTAAAAGAAGGTATTGCAATACAGAAGAGTGTTTAAAAACTGGATCACCTGGCAAAAAGGAAGAGAAGGCCAAGAACAAAGAGTCACTTTGCATAGAAAACAGTAGCAACAGCTCCTCAGATGAAGACGAAGAGGAAAAATCAAAAGCAAAGATGACCCCAACTAAGAAATACAATGGTTTGGAGGAAAAAAGAAAGTCTCTGCGGACAACTGGTTTCTATTCTGGATTTTCAGAAGTGGCAGAAAAAAGGATCAAACTTTTAAATAACTCTGATGAAAGACTTCAGAACAGCAGGGCTAAAGATCGAAAAGATGTCTGGTCAAGTATTCAGGGACAGTGGCCTAAAAAAACGCTAAAGGAGCTTTTTTCAGACTCTGATACTGAAGCAGCAGCCTCCCCACCCCATCCTGCTCCAGAGGAGGGGGCAGCAGAGGAGTCATTGCAGACTGTGGCGGAAGAGGAAAGTTGTTCACCCGGTGCAGAGCTAGAAAAACCACTGCCAGTCAGTGTCGATAGTAGACCCGCTGAAGAAAAAACAGTAGAGGTCAGTGACAGAAAAGCAGAGTTTCCAAGTAGTGGCAGTAATTCAGTGCTAAATACCCCTCCTACCACACCTGAATCGCCTTCGTCAGTCACTGTAACAGAAGCCAGTCGGCAGCAGTCTTCTGTAGCAGTATCAGAACCACTGGCTCCAAACCAAGAAGAGGTTCGAAGTATCAAGAGTGAAACTGATAGCACAATTGAGGTGGATAGTGTTGTGGGAGAGCTCCAGGACCTCCAGTCTGAAGGAAATAGCTCGCCAGCAGGCTTTGATGCAAGTGTGAGCTCCAGCAGTAGTAATCAGCCAGAGCCAGAACATCCTGAAAAAGGTGAGGAAGAAAAAATGTATATTAACTTATTTTAGGATTTCCCCTCTTAAAGTTTCAATGGTTTCACAGTTATCTCTTGTCACAACATGAAGTTTTTAAGTGACGTATTTGTGTGAACATGGTAAAAATGAAAATTTGAAAGGTAATTTGAGTAATGCATAGTGGAATGCATTGAAAAGCTTGAGAAGGCTTTAATGTCCTTCGCTTGAGCCGTCCATGACGTTTCATTGTGGACCAGAACACATGCTAGAAATTGCAGCCAGGCCCAAATCCAAACCTATATGAAAATTCATTATATACACTGGTTGACTATATGGCATGAGCAGCTTAAATATATTTCTGTAACATTGTTTTTGCAATTGTAATGTGCAGTTTCTCACAAACATTTTGATTTATTGACAGACCCCTCCACCCTTAACCAAATACTGTATGTAGGGGTTTGGAGCAACCAACTGTCCAGGCACTGCTTTCCTCAGACAACCGTGTCAAACTGATTTTCAAGCCTGACTAACTTGTGTGAGTTTGTAAAGGAATTTGATGCTTTTTTAGATGCATAGCTTCCAAATTGAAGGACCAATGTGTATGTTAATAACCTAAAGTAATACTTTTTTGATTTTCCGTGAAGTTGTTAAAATTGGAAATTCAAATTAGTACTTTCCAAAAGTATTAGTGCCTTTTGATGGTGCCATAGCTATACTTCTGTCATCATTTTTCTTATAAACCACTTCATTCAGGTATTTTTAAATCAGTATACTGATGCTTGGCTTTGAAACACACTTTTCCATTGTAAAGGTAGAGCACTAGGGTATGTATTTTATCTAACATATCAGATTTTAGTGTGCTAGCTTTAGGTTTTTAGCTAAGCTTAAAGAGATATGGTCTAGATCAGATTAGTTAATTCTAAGTTTTCTCACAAATCTTGACTTAAAACATTTCTTTTTTAAGTAAAAAAATATAGTTGCAATTAAATTGGGGTGTTGTTTTTTTCACATGCACAAGTACAGCTACTGTGATTATATTTGTGTACCATACTGTCTCATGGAATTGAATTATCCAGCCATGAATACAGTAATCTTCAAAATGAAAGAATCCGTGAAATTTTAAATTCAGCTGATTAACAAAAAGAAGGCCGGGTGCAGTGGCTCACGCTTGTAATCCTAGCATTCTGGGTGGCTGAGGCGGGAGGATTGCTTGAGCTCAGGAGTTCGAGACCAGCCTTAGAAAGAGCGAGACTCCGTCTCTACTGAAAATAGAAAAAATTAGCCATGTGTGGTGGAGTGTGCCTGTAGTCCCAGTCACTCAGGAGGCTGAGGCAGGAGGATCACTTGAGCCCAGGAGTTTGAGGTTGCTGTGAGCTAGACTGATGCCACAGCACTCTAGCTGGGTGACAGAGCGAGACTCTGTCTCAAAAAACAAAACAAAACAAAAACCACAACAAAATGAAAGAATCCTTTATCACAGAAGATTAGATAGGTTTTCATAACAGTAATACAAGATTTTATTATAATTTTTTTTTTGTTTGTTTTTTGAGACAAGAGTCTCACTCTGTCACCCAGCTGGAGTGCAGTGGCATCATCATAGCTCACTGCAACCTCAAACTCCTAGGTTCAAATGATCCTCCTGCCTCAGCCTCCTGAGTAGCGGGGACTACAGGCATGCGCCACCATGTCCAGCTATTTTTTTCGGTTTTCAGGCTGGTCTCAAACTCCTGAGCTCAGGTGATCCTCTGATCTTGGCCTCCCAGAATGCTAGGATTACAGGCTTGAGCTACCTCCAGCAGGCTTATTATAATTCTTAAGAGGTTGTATCCTCACCATGTTCCTCATATCTAAAAAAAGATTAAAATTGACCAAAAAAGAGTTCTGCTATCTTGTCTGCTGATAGACTAAGTCAGCACTGACCTTTTGGATCATAATCTTGTCTAGATTAAAAAGTATGGAGTTTGAGAGCTACTCCCAAATTTAGGGCAAGAGAGACCATCTGCTATATTAAATCAGAGCATTATCCTATAGTGTTTTTTTCGAATTTATCTCTCTTGAGAAATAAATTCTTAAGTACCTATATCATATGGCCTCATTTCAATAAATTTGTCTCCTATGAATATTAGAGAATCTCCATTATATTAAAAGTAAAAATGTAAGTTTTACTATTTAGATTTAATTTTTTCTTCTAATTTACGCTACGTGAAAATTTTTATTTCTTTGTATCTGACCCCTTTAGAATTAAACTCTCTTGGAGAAAAACCTGGTAATTATTTTGAAGATTCCGTGCTTCAATATGGTCAATATCTAAGTCCCTTTCTTAAGTTTCACTTCCATTGTTATATTAAAATAGCCTTATGAAAAATTACAAACAAATAAGATGATGTGACCCATATAAAAGAAAACTATCTAGGGAGTTGCAGACAGTTAATAGCCTGTTCCATTTTTGACCAAGGAAGCCATGTATTATATATATACTGAATGTTGATTTTTACCATTGGTAATAGGATCCAGAAACCCTTTTTCGTGGCAAACATGGCATAATTTTATCATAATATGAATGTATATAATGTGTTATAATATCTGACATTGGAACCAAATGGAGATAGCTTTATTAGTCTCTGGGATAAAAAGCTTATTTTGTATAGTCTGAGAGACAATGTATATAATTAGAAAAATAGAGAAACATAGCAGATGCTAAGGACCAAATAAGTAGTATAAAAAATGCTACAGTTCTGAGTATTGATTAATCAGTGAAGCCTGGAGCATCAAGCAAAGATGTAGGACTTAGGCTAGTCCTTGAAGAAAAGGAAGACGTTTATTTATACTGTTTTGGGATAATTTTCCACCAAGAAGATGAGACATTTCTTAGAACTACTGTGCTGGATTTGTAAATGATATACATGTTGACTAACCAGTGCCTTGGAAGCTAAGTTATTCTTGAAATAAATTGATAAAAAAAAAAAGATAAGAGTGAATTACTGCTAAACCTTATCACATTAATATTATATCATTTAAAAATTATATTAACATTATAACATATAATGTCATTAATATTTTAATTGGTAATAAAATGTTAATATTTTGGTTTTATTGAAGCTTAACAAATTTCAGTTTTTATTTTCAGCATATACTTATTTTTAAATTACTAGACTCAGACTCGTAAACACTTAGTACTATTTTAAAAACTTTTCAGTTTATATCTGACTTTTCTAACAAGGATGTGCATACTTTATTTGCTTTTTAAAAAAACCTTAAGTGTTAGTATGTACAAGAATTTCGCTTCATTAATGACAGTTTATTAAAAATTTGTAATTTATATGATTTATAAATCTCATAATGAATATGTAGTTTTGAGATTATTCTATGCTTCTAAAATGTGGAATTAATTTACACCTAGGAAATGTTTGATTTTATTCTGTGTTACTTAATTTTTTTCCCATCATAGCCTGTACAGGTCAGAAAAGAGTCAAAGATGCTCAGGGAGGTGGAAGTTCATCAAAAAAGCAGAAAAGAAGCCATAAGGCAACAGTGGTAAACAACAAAAAGAAGGGAAAAGGCAGTAAGTGTGAAACCTTTAATTTTTAAAATATAAAAATAATAGCCGATATATCTTTTCCCCCATTAAGAAAAAGGGTATTCAGGATATGGGATAGTACAATACAGATTCTGTGAGCCTACCTGCTTTAAAAAAAAGAAGTCACAGAAATTTTTTGATCCTAGGTAAATTCTAGGATTAAGCAAGTTGGTATTATTCAGCAGTGGTATTCATTACAAATGAATGGTCAGGTAATCTCTTTTAAAAATAATATCCAGTATAATATAAACATCAACATCTTTGTTACCTTTATATTCTACAGCTCTTTCCACTTAGTGTTACATGTATCACATGTTGTGAAAATGATTCAGTTATATTATTTTTATTACTTACATGTATCACATGTTGTGAAAATGCTTCAGTTATATTATTTTTATTACAGTGAAATTGCTTAGTAATTCTTCAAGGCAAAATCAGCATAGAAATAAAGAATCAAGATGGCTTTAGGGCTATAATTCCAACACCAGTCTATGACATTTATCCTTGGTACCCCAAACTATGTGACCTGAGAACACCTACAAATGATACTTTTGCCAAGCATGCTCCAACCAAAGCTTAATTTTAGCAATGGCTCTCTGTTCATCAGTCTACAGAGAATTTATATACTGTATTTCTTCTGAGGGCTGCACATTTTATCTCTCTTTTGTAGACAAAGTAAGAAGCAGAAAATATGTAAAGAATTTTTTTTCAGGTGCCCCACACTGACCTCCTGCTGCTCTTCCAGGAGACTCCTGCCACCTCCACTGCCTGACCTTTGCTAACAGCCGGCTTGGCTGCACTTCAGTGCAGAAAAGGGTTATTCGGCCAGCTCCCCGAGGTTCTGCTGAGCCCATATGACTTCCAGGCGGTGAATATGGCGTCCCTGGGGCCCCGGGCGGCTGTGCTCAGCAAGGCCACGAAAGCCAGGCTGAGGCAGGCCACTGCACAGAGTGGGGCCAAGCCTTGGGTGTCGTAGCTAGGAGTTGCCAGGGGTTCCAGAGCAGCAGTGGGGGAGCTGGGAGGGGATTTGTGTAAGATATATGTGTAAAAGAGTGATGGAGTTTCTTTATTTCGAAAACCACAGTGGGAGGAGTTGGTATGTACCTTTACTATTTGGAATACTTGTCAGGCTTTGAGAGCCCAGCAATTTTTTTTGTTTTTTTGGTGGCTGTTATATTTAATGAAGAATCAAGAAATATATGCCAAATTAAGTTGGTCATCAATTATTTGGTGGAACTGATAGGATATTTAAAGTGTTTTTTCTTACACTGTAATGTTTTTGTCTTCAAGACTTTACTATTTAAAGGGCTCATTTTCCACAAGTCAGTATTTCCATATAATTTAGAGATATAGTGGTTGATTATATTCTCCTATTTTACTTAATTGGGCTTCTGCCATGGTGAATCAGAATGAGTTAACCATTCTCTGAGAATAATGTAGTAAAATGAATTAACTATTATATAATCTAAAGTAATACTTTTATCCAGAAAGAGGTAATCTGTGGAAATACTAATCCCATCACCTATTCACATGGTAAGCTGTCAAGGTTAAGTATTTCCATTCTAGTACTGAAGTTCAATTAGCAAAACCAGATGTAACATAATTATTACACAGACTTCTGAATTCTTCATAAAATAGTGCATATGTTTACTAGGGTGAAACTGCTGATTTATTTTAGTCAAGATATGGTATAGGAGTTACTTAAGAATTTCATTATTCATGTAAAAATTGAGAGACTCTTTATTGAATATGATGATCATGTGTCATTCTTTGTTACCAAAGGAGTAGGAAAATGTTATGTGTATACAATCTGAAGTATTAGAATTAAGAAGTTTCTATAATAAGTCATTTTAAAAGATGTTATGTTCTATATAATAGAATAAAAGTCCATTTAGATGATGATTGTGTATTTGACAGTTGACCAAGTATAATGAAAGATTAGTGTGAGTGATTTTTAAAAAAATACATTATTATTGGCAGGTCAGGTAAGAAGAGATTTTTGTGGGGTTTTTTGTTTTGTTTTGTTTTTCCCCTTAAGATCCTGCTTCATTTGTATGTGATTTTCCATTTTTACAGACAGGTTGTTTTCTGTAGTAGTAAATTCAAATGGTTAATTTAAAATCATGCATTAAAATCTGTGACAGATTTATTGTTCATTTTTGTTTATTAATACTTTTTCTTTTTCTTTCAGCAAACAGTAGTGATAGTGAAGAGCTTTCAGCTGGTGAAAGTGTAACTAAGAGTCAGCCAGTCAAATCAGTTTCCACTGGAATGAAGTCTCATAGTACCAAATCTCCTGCAAGGACACAGTCTCCAGGAAAATGTGGAAAGAATGGTGATAAGGATCCTGATCTCAAGGAACCCAGTAATCGATTACCCAAAGTTTATAAGTGGAGTTTTCAGATGTGTAAGTGACAAACATGAAATTGACAGTTAAGCACAGAAACTTCATCCCAGTAACTCTTGATGCCAGTCTGAAAAAGAGGCTGTACTAAATAAACTTAAGAGACATACTTGCCAATTGCACTGTATAGATCTTATTTGGGTCCTGAGTTGGATAAACATATTGTTAAAAGAAAAATTTTAAGGCAATTGAGGCAAATACCAATACTGACTTGATATTTCTGATATGTGATGTTGGGAATTTGGTTTAAAATAATCTGGTGTTGGGGATGAGAAGTGGATGGGGGTACAGATGAGACAAGATTTTCCATAAATTGGTGATTACTGAAGCTGGATAATGGGTAGATGGACTTTATTAAATGAATACTTCCCTCTGTACTTTTGTATATGTGAGAAATCACCATAATTTTCTTTTTCTTTTTTTCTTAAAGGCTACACCAGAGTTTCTTATACAGGGAAATATCTCAAGTGTTCTTAGGAGATTGAAGATTGCTTTAGATAAGCTTTTGAAAATTTTCTTCCAACACACTCCTAAGAAACAATAAAAAGGGGACAGAAGAGAAAAATTTACCCACAGTCCTGGCACTTAAAAAATATATACAATGTTAAAATTGCCATCTTTCCAGTCTTATTTCTAAGTATGTTTTTTTTTTTTTTTTTTTTGTTTTTTGAGGCAGAGTCTCACTCTGTTGCCCAGGCTAGAGTGCCATGGCGTCAGCTTAGCTCACAGCAACCTCAAACTCCTGGGCTCAAGCAATCCTCCTGCCTCAGCCTTCCCGAGTAGCTGGGACTACAGACATGTGCCACCATGCCCGGCTAATTTTTTCTATGTATACTTTTAGTTATCCATATAATTTCTTTCTATTTTTTTTTAGTAGAGCTAAGGTCTCGCTCTTGCTCAGGCTGGTCTCGAACTCCTGACCTCGAGCGATCCTGCCGCCTCGGCCTCCCAGAGTGCTGGGATTACAGGCGTGAGCCACGTCACCCGGCCCTAAGTATGATTTTTTTAATGATGCACTGTGATCATACTGTATATGACTGGGTATTTCAGCACACATATTTAGGTTATAAGATCTTTAATTCTGTACATACTCATTCATTCAACAAATACTGCACATGTGTTATGTGCTATGCATTGTTCTATGCTAGGGAAAATAGCTTGGAAAACAAATACTTGGTTTTTTAGTTTATCTGCCTTGACTGTATTCTACAACCATACTCTATGTTCTCTCTTTTATATATTAAATTTCAAAAATACATATTAATGAAAGTTTTAAATTCACAGCGGACCTGGAAAATATGACAAGTGCTGAACGCATCACAGTTCTTCAAGAAAAACTACAAGAAATCAGAAAACATTATCTGTCATTAAAATCTGAAGTAGCTTCCATTGATCGGAGGAGAAAGCGTTTAAAGAAGAAAGAGAGAGAAAGTAAGTATTTTACCTTACTTTATCTAAACATATACTAGAGTTTGCGATTCCTTAGTTAAACTAACGTGGGTTTTATGTCTGTGTATCTTCAGGAAGTTCTTTAATCTCTCTGTGTTATTCTCTCCATCATTTATAAAGTGAAAAAAAGGATCTCAAAAAATTATTTCAAATTATAATATTCACTCTCATGGAGTTTACAATCTGCCAAAAAAAAAAAATCCTAAATAATTTCAGTTAGGGAAAAGCACTGTGAAGAATATCATGTTAAGGCAGTGATTGGATGGGTTACTGTAGATGACAAATGGCCAGGACATTTTTGTTGATACCTGAATAACAAGAGGAAGTGAGGTAAGTTAAAGTCTGGGGGAAAGGAGTTGTCTTGTTTTGCCAGGGCTGCTACAACAAAATACCGCAGACTGGGTGACTTAAACAACAGAAATTTATTTTCTCTCAGTTTTAGAGGCTGAAAGTCCAAGATAAAGGTGCCAGCACATTTGTTTTTTCCTGGTCCTATCTCATTGGCTTGCTATGAGGCCTCATATGGCCTGTGTGGGTACAGAAAGAGAGATCTCTTGTGTCTTTTCTTTTCTTCTTCTTGCTTTTTATTTTTTTTATTTTTTACTTTGTTTCTGAGACAGAGTCTCCCTCTGTCGCCTGGGCTAGAGTCAGCCTTCCTTTCAGATTAGGATGCTACCCATATGACCTTAATTACCTCCCTACCTCCAGATACAGTCACATAGGGAGTAAGGGCTTCAACGTAGAATTTTGGGGGGATACAATTCAGTTCATAACAAAAGTCCTAGGCAGAGAGAACAGCATTTGTCCTTAAGATGGGGTTTCTCAAATTTGGCACATTTGGGGCCAGATAATTCTTTGCTCTGGGGGGCTATCTTGTGCATTGTAGGAGATTAGCAGCATCCCTGGCCGTTACCCATTAGGTGCCAGTAGCACCCCACAGTCATGATAACCAGAAATGTCTGCAGACATTGCCAAATACCCTCACGGTAGGGGGGCAAAATCACCCCAAGTTGAGAATCACTGCTCTAAAGTGGGAATACACCTGGTGCCTTTCAGGAACTAAAAGAAAAACCATTGTGGTGTGACAGTGGTAGAAATAATCAGCCCCGGCCAGTGCGGTGGCTCACACCTGTAATCCTAGCACTCTGGGAGGCCAAGGAAGGAGGATTGCGTGAGCTCAGGAGTTCGAGACCAGCCTGAGCAAGAGTGAGACCTGATCTCTACTAAAAATAGAAACAAAAAATTAGCTGGGTGTGGTGGCTCCCGCCTGTAGTCCTAGCTACTCGGGAGGCTGAGGCAGAAGGATCACTTGAGCCCAGGAGTTTGAGGTTGCTGTGAGCTAGGCTGTTGCCATGGCACTCTATCCTGGGCGACAGTAAGACTCTGTCTCCAAAAAAAAGAAAAAATTAAAAATTAAAAAATTAGAAATACCAGGGGGATTAGCAGAGGTCACATTATGTGGGGTCTTGTAAGCCAGGGTAAGGAGTTTAGATTTTAAGTGAAATGGACAGCTATTGGAAAGTTTTAAACTGTGAATTGTGATGATCTGTTTATAATTTTTTGAAGATCACCGTCTGTCATGTGGATGGTAGATTCTAGAGGGGCAGTGGCACAAGCCATGTCTGATACGGAGCCCATTGCAGAGGTTCAGGTAGGAGCTGATAGTGACTTGGACAAGGATGGTTGCAGTAAAGCTGGAGAACAGTTAATGCTGAATTAATGGTCCTTGCTGATAGATTGGATGTAGTAGATGAAGGAAAGAGAGGAATTGAGGATGACTTCTAGGTTTTTGACTGGAAGAACTATATACGTAGTGCCATTTTGGGAAATGGGGCAGATGTAGAAAAGATGGGTTGTGGGTTAGAGCACGACAAGGTTGAAACATTATGTTTCAGCAATGTTAAGTTCTGAAGTGCCCATTAAACATCCACGTGGAAATGTCAGGTAGACAGTGGGATATGTAAATTAATAGCTCAGGGGAGAAGTCAGGACTAAAGATACAATTTTAAAGTCAATGGGATATCTAGATGCAGTAGGTTTTGGAAGTAGTTTTCAAAGCCCCAAGACCTGAGTAGATCACCTAGGAAAGAAATGTGGATAGAAAAGAAAAGGAAAGCTGTGGCAAGTCAGCTCTTAGAGGTAGAGCTGAGAAGGAGAAGACAAACCAGCAAGACTTGAGAAAGGAGTAGCCCCAAATGAAGAGGAAAACCAGAAGATGATGGACCAGAAAAGAAAGTGACCAGGAAGAGCTCAATCTGCTCTGTGAAATGCCACTGAAAGTTCAGAGAAGCGGTGGCAGGGTTTGGCAATGTAAGAATCTTTGTTTTGACCTTTCAAGAGCATTTTCAGTGAGCTGTGGAGATAGAATCTGAATTGAGGCTGGATGGGGATGGAGGAAGAGGTAAGAAGTAGAGACAGAGACCCTAGGGAAATCTTGAGTTTTGCTATGAAGGGGAGTAGAACAATGGGACAATAGAGGTGGGAGGAGGGAATAAGTGTCACTTATTGTAAGCTGGTGACTTTGCCTTCCCGTCCCTCTTCTTTTGCCATTGTTACTGTCCTCTGATACACTTTCCCTTTTTTTTGTACACAAATTTTTCCACTTCCTTTTTCTACTGTCATCTTATTCTTTAACTCCACCTGATTTGTCTAGACTTTTTGATTTGTGGAGTGGGTGAAAGTCTGTCTGAGTTATAGAGTATTTGGAAATAAATTAAATGTTAATATACAGAAAGTATATACAGAACATTCTGTCAAAGGAAGAGGATCTAGGTTTTATGTGTTTGATGTCATGTACCATTTTAAAATAATTAAAAATCAATTATAATTAACACATTGATAGTTTAAGTGCTTTTTACTGGAGCTCCCCACTCTTTAGTAACCAAAGCCTTTTTGTATAGGAGCTTCCTATATGATAACATATTTATCCAGAAACTCCTTCAAAACAGTGTTTTGTAGATATGGTCACCACAAATTCTCTATAATGAATGATTCTGCTAAATAGATGCTTTCTCTGGTCAATTAGCATTAAAAGTTCCTAAAGTTTATTTAAAAATCAGTAGCTGGGTGTTGTGGCTCAAGTCCGTCATCCCAACACTTTGGGAGGCTGAGACGGGAGGCTTGCTTCAGGACAGGAGTTTGAGACCAGCCTGGGCAACATAGTGAGACTCCATCTTTACAAAAAATGAAAAATTAGCCGGGCATGGTGGCTTGTGCCTGTATTCCTAACTACTCGGGAAGCTGAAGCAGGAGGATCACGAGCCCAGGAGCTCAAGGTTGCAGTGAGCTATGATTGTATTACTGTACTCCAGCCTAGGCAACAGAGTGAGATGTTGTCTCAAAAAAAAAAAAAAAAAACCAATATAAAAATGCTAATCCTGGTTGTCAAGGAAATATAAATTAATATAACTAAAACCAATGCTAGAAAAAATATAGTGAAATTGATAATTGATATCTTTAGGAATTGCTGCAAGCATTGGCACAATTACCTTGGAAAACATTTTGACTATATGTTTGGAGAACTAGGTAATGCTTGTTCTAAGAATAGATCTGAAGGAAAAATACGTAGCCACAAAGAAGTTCATTACACTAATATTTATAATAACATAGAAATTATTGTATGATTAAGTTGATGAAAAATAGACATTTAAAATTTTATTTATAATGCACAGAATATTCATTACATTGTTATTGGTAACAGCAAAAGACTAGGATAAGACTAGTCTTAAGACTAAAGACTAGTCAAAAGACTAAATAAGTTATGGTTTATAAATATAGTGGAATACTACTCAACTTGGAAAAAAAAAGATGTTATGTGCTAATATGGAAAAATCTCTTAAAATATATTAAGTAAAAAAAATCAAGTCAGATACTATACTATGCTTCCACTTGTGTTTTAAAAGTATTGTATCTACATGTTTTAAATTTGCGTATCATATCTCTCGTTTCTAGAAATAAAATTCCGCTAGAACACAGGTTGCAAATATTTTTTGTAAAGAGACAGAAAATATTTAAGCTTGTGGGTCATTTGTTCTCTGTAGAAACTACTCAGCTCTTCCCTGGCCAGTGTGAAATCTTCTATAGGCAATATGTAAATAAACAGACATGGCTGTATTCCAATACAATTAATTTTCTTTGCAAAAACAGGTGAACCATATTTGCCCTGGGGCAGTAATTTGCCAGCCTGTTGTCTAGAGTTACAAAGAATATGAAGCAACTAGTGACAGTGGGGAGGGAAATTTGGGGGATTAGGATGGTCCTAGATGAGAGGGAGATTTGCCTTTTTGCCTTATATCCCTCTGCTAAATGAATTTTTTTTTTTTTTTTACCTGTGCATGTATTTCCTTTAAAAATATTCTTTTTGGGACACTGTAACAATGAAGGGATTTTCCTGAGGAAAATAATGTGTCATTTGTTTATAAACTTAGTAGAGGAAAATGAGGTAGTTAAGCTATGGACTCTTTTGTTCCAACTTTAGAAGCAGTTAGCTTCCCATTCTCATCACGATTTAAATGTATAAGAAAACTCCACATGCAGAAAGATGGAGGAATCAGGAGAGGGGAAAAGATTTTTGGATGGATTACAGATTCTTCCTATTTGATTCAAAGCTCTTTATGGCATTTGTTTCACTGTTACAGTATTTTAGTTCCATTTCTTATAGACCGGCTATACAATTTTTCCCCTCTTTAATCCACACAGGAGCCTTTCCTGGTGTGTCATTTTTCTTTTTTTTTGAGACAGAGTCTCATTCTGTTGCCTGGGCTAGAATGCTATGGTGTCAGCCTAGCTCACAGCAACCTCAAACTCCTCCTGGGTTCAAGCGATCCTCCTGCCTCAGCCTCCAAGTAGCTGGGACTACAGCCGTGCGCC
Organism: Lemur catta; assembly: GCF_020740605.2. Lineage (NCBI taxonomy): Eukaryota > Metazoa > Chordata > Mammalia > Primates > Lemuridae > Lemur > Lemur catta. The sequence continues at coordinate 8,880,755 of NC_059152.1, read as the reverse complement.
ACCATGCCCAGCTAGTTTTTTCTACTTTTAGTTGCCTGGCTAATTTTTTTTTTCTATTTTTAGTAGGGACGGGGTCTCACTCTTGCTCAGGCTGGTCTTGAACCCCTGAGCTCAAGCAGTCCTCCTGCCTCAGCCTCCCAGAGTGTTAGGATTACAGGCGTGAGCCACCGCGCCCGGCCTGTCATTTTTTATTACTTCTGTAGTTGGTACTGTGAATATTGCCTGCTCTTGTGGTAAGCCAGATGATTTTGAGGAATACAATAGAATTTCAATTCAGAGGAATTGAATTCAGTGTTTTCTTTCTTTCTGTTGGTGAATACACTTTTTATTAAGCTCCTGGTCTGGTCTCCGTTTTCCTTAGGTGCTGCTACATCCTCATCCTCCTCATCACCTTCATCCAGTTCCATAACAGCTGCTGTTATGTTAACTTTAGCTGAACCATCAATGTCCAGCGCATCACAAAATGGAATGTCAGTTGAGTGCAGGTGACAGCAGGACTTGCTAAAGCACTTTGCACTTAATGGCTGTTGAGGGCCACGTCTTTTTTATACTGCACAGTGGCACAAAAAAGTCAGACAAGCACTATTTTATATTTAAAAATTGTTTCTTGACAAGCTGACTTGGCACTTAAGTGCACTTTTTTATGAAGAAAAAGTACAATGAACTGCTTTTCCTCAAGCAATAATTGTTTCCAACTTGTCTGGGAATTGTGTGTCTGGTAACTTGAAGGCCTTCCACTGTGGCCAATGGAGGCTTTTCACTGCCTGTAGAGACAATACAGTAAGCATAGTTACGAGGTGGGCCAGAACATGTTAAGATATCTTACTGTATAGGTATTCCCTTGTATTTTGTTAAAGCTGGAACATTTGATATTTTTCCATTTATTTATGAAAAAATATGAACCTATTTTCATTTGTACAAGCTAATTGTTTTTTAAAGCAAGTCACGTTAGGGTGGCTTTAATTGTATAAGTCAAGCACATGTAATAAATTCAAAACCTGCAGTTAACAGGATATTAGACATCAATCCTGGTAACCAAATATTAAAGATTCTCTTTAAAAAAGACTGAAAATGTTTACAGGTTTGAATTAGGCTAAAAGGTCTTGCAGTGGCTTTTCATGCCCCTTCAAATTGGAATGGAACTACTGTACTTTGCCATTTTTCTATAAATCAGTATTTTTTTTTAATTTTGATATAATACATTGTGTGAAAAAAGAAAATGGCTAATAAACTGTATTAAATCTTAAACAATGTATAAAGATTGTACTTAGCCAGTTCAAAGTGTATATTTATTCATAATGAATTATAACAGTTATATTTTTGTGTTTTCTTGTAAATGTTTCTTTTCCCTTAAATACAGATAATTCATTTGTATTGCTTATTTTATTATGAGCTACAACAAAAGGACTTCAGGAACAAGTAATGTATTAGTATGGTTCAAGGTTGTTGATATGAACTCTCTCAAAAGGATGGTTATTTTAAATATAAATAGCAAATTGGGGTGGTAGGCCTATAAAATTAAATGCCTTGTATAAAATCCAAAATGACCGCAAAATTGTTTTCACTTGTATTGACTTTACGTTGTATGATTCCAATCTCTGTTCTGTTCGGCACTTGTATTTAATTCTTCACCTTTGTAAGACATTTGTATATTGCGGATGTGTTCATTCAAGCTATTTAATACCTGGCACTGTTAATACACAGTACTTTACTGTACAGACTGTTTTGCTGTTTTAATTGTAGTTCTGTGTACTTTTTTTGGATGGGGCTGGCATGTTTTATTTGTTTTCTGGCAGTACGACATGTGAGAATTCGAAGCGTTTTGTTGTAGATGCTGACGTGTCAGAATCCTTTACATTCAACTTTTCTAAGAAAAGCATTTTCAGTCTTGTAGTGTGTGCTTACAGTAACTAATTTTGTTGAAAATGGTTTCAAGTTATTCAAATTTGTACAGGACTGTAAAGATTTGTTGACAGCAAAATGTTGAAGAAAAAGCTTATAGAATAAAAGCTATAAAGTATATATTAGGATCTGCAAACAATGAAGAATTATGTAATATATTGTATAAATGTAAGCAAAGGCTCTGAAATAAAATGCCATAGTTTGTGAATCCTTGATTTTGTTTCTAAAAGATTTAAGTAATGTTAGTTCATTTCTGTAGGTGATGACTGACTGGAACATACATATCCAGTATGTATTGTCACAAGGGATTAATTAACATATAAAAAACGGATTCTAACTATAAAAGTGAAAAGTCCATTAGCCAGATAAGGGATTTATTAGGCATTCTTTTATCTTTGCATACACTATTTTGCTTGAGTCTGAATGTAAATATTTTTATTAAGACTTCGAGATTTGTCCAAAGAATAAAATCAAATAAAATTTTTATTTTTTCTTTAACACTTGAAACCATTACCATCAGCTTTTTTTCTTTTAATTTATTTGGACCCTTGCTGGTCTCTTGTACTCTAGTGCACTCTACGCTGTTGCACATTGGAATCGGGTGGGCATTGTTAAAACAATAGTCAATACGCAGACCCCATCCCCAAAGAGTCTTATTTAAGTGGTCTGGGGTGATACCTGGATGTTGATCTTTAAAGGTCTTCAGTAATCTTAATATGAATCAGAGTTGAGAAACCCTGCTTTTTGCCCCAGAGTTTTTAAAATCAATAATGTAGAAGTCAATTTAACAAGTATTCTCTAGGTACAGTGAATAGGTATACAAGCGATGAATAAGACATAGATACTCTTAATGTCTTGCCTTTACATCTAAAGAGAGTGTGTATATAAATAACGCTAATGCGAAAAACGATTATAGTAGGTACGATGGGGGTTTGGAAAAAGATTATATCTCTACAGTAAATAGCAGAGAAGTTTTCATAAGTGAGATGGTATGTCTTGAAGGTTGGGTACTATTTTGCATAAGGGGAAAGAAGAGGGCAATTATTGGGGCAGGAATAACAAGAGTAGAGGCAGTGAAGAAAAGCTGGCTAGAACGGAAGGGTTTGGAGGGAGGAGAGTCTTGGAGGGCAGGCTGAGACTGGCATAGAGTTTTGAGTGCCAACCATACACTCTTCCTGGTAGAGCAGCATTACTATCTTCCGAACTGTATGTATCCATTTGATCAGTTAGAGCCGTGCTCTCCACCTGTGTGCTCTTTGAAGTAAAATCAAACTTAAGAAGATGTAAGAACAGTTCAAAGAACCCCTGTATACTCTTCCCACCGACTCATAACTGTAAATACTAGGTTCCATTACCCCCGTGACCTCACTGCATGTCAAACCTCCCTCCTTCCTCTTAAGTTTTCTACGTGTTTTTTCCTCTGCTTGGATTTAAACCCCACTCCCAGCCTGGTTGATTCGTAGTCATACTTCAGGCCTCTGCTACTTTTCGAAGACTTTCTTCACTCCCAAGACTAGGGTTCTCTGGAAAAGGGCGAGGAAAGCCAGCCGATGGCCACTCCCTTGCCCCGGTCCCGGACTCCCGCCCGAGCTTCTCCCCCGATACCCCGCGCGGCCGCAGCCGGAGCCGAGCGGAAGAGGCGTGGCCCGAGAGCGGAAGTGGCCGGAACCCGGAAATGCGGCTCGCGAGTTGTGGCTGTCTCAGAGGCCTTGGAATAAAAATGGCTGTGGAAGGGCAGAGCAAACGGAAGAAAAAGAAAAGTGCCGAGCAGGGGTGAGTGGCGCGCGGCACGTGTAGCTGGGCAAGGATGTTGTGCGTTCGCTCCGGCGGACGAAGCAGTGGGGTGTGGCGCGGCTAAGTTTCTGGCGTCCGTTTCTAGAAAGAACCCAGTCGACGGTGTTCGCGGGAATCTGACCGGAGACTATCTGGTGGGACAAGTCGCCAACAGTTTATTCCACGACAAGCTCTCCAGGGGCAGCACAGGTCGGCTGGCGTCCCTCTTCAGCTCTTTGGAGCCTCAGGTTCAACCCCTGTACGTGCCCGTGCCTAAAGTAAGTCACTGGGTCCTATTTAGGATGACCCGTTAGGACAACTTTAAAACCTGCGCCTTACTATTCAAAGCGTGTCCTAAAGGCGGGTAGATAGGATTAATATTAAATAACCTTTCATTATTCGATATAGCAGTGAGAGAGAAGAGATGCTGATTTAGAAAGAACACTGATTATCGGTTGAAGTAAAAATTTTAAAAGGTGAGGTTTCAAACATAACTTCAAACTTTTAAAAGGAAACCGCCAGAAAAAGGAAACGGGATGAGGAGGAAGAAAGTACATCCCAGATTCAGAGACCACTTTTGCAAGAACCTGCAAAAAAAATGAAAGTGAAGAAGAAACACTCTGATGCAGACAAAAATTTGGCAAACAGGTTGGTAAAATTCTCTTATTTGTTGTTAAATAAATTAGGTAGTAAAGCAATTACAATTTTGTATGAATTTTTTTCTCATTTTATATTTCTAATTTGTTTCTTTCAAAAATGTTATTATGGAAAATCTCATACATATACAAAAGTTGCAAGGGGTAAGAAACCCCATGTATCAAGCATCAACAATTATTAATATTTAGGCAATCTCGTTTTATGTTGTACTCAATAACCATTCAAAATTTGGAAGCAAACTTAAGACTTTTATTTCATCTATATATGTGATATTTCATCATGTATGTAAAAGATGAGTTTGGTTTTCTTAAACTTACTCAGAGACCAAATTTCCCCCATTAACTTAAATTTTTTGACAGTGTATTTGAATCAGGATCCAAATAGTGGTACCATCACATGGTCCTAGGTAACTTTCCTCATTCCTCTCTTCTTTGCCACTTTCTTCAAGCTCTTTTATTTTTTTTTTCCCCTTTTCTCTTTCCTCTTTGAGCTGAGGACCTTTTCACCTATTCTGAGGGCTATTAATCACAGTTGTGCACTACTTCTGCTTTTGGGCCTATTTACTTAATATATTTATACACAGCCTTAATTTCTTCCCCATCTTTCAGAGAAAGGTGTTTTCCTTCTTGTCCAAGAGTAACTTAACCACCTGTGTGCTGTGTGTACCTGTTCTGCTCCCTTAGGGATTGTGCCATCAGATCCATCCATTTTCTCATTCCTATATCTTTGATCTTTCCACCATATAAACATGCTCAAGATTCTCATCTTAAAAAGAGAAATAAAAAGAAAAAGCCCGATCTATAGATGTATGTCTCTGTTTGCTACCATTCTCTCAATTCTGTGTTTCATAGTCAAGGTTTTAGAAAAAGTAGGGTATTCTTACACTCTTTTTACACACTTGCAGTCTGGTGGTGGTGGTTTTTTTGTTTTTCTTTTTGCCCTGCCCATAGCAGTGCTCAGGGAGGCCATCCTAACCTTGTTGCCATCTTTGCCGTATTTAATGGGTAATGTACCCTTTGTCTTATGAGTCTTCTCTGTCACATTTCACATGACTGTTTTTCTTGTTGAAGCTACTGGATTCTCTGAGAGCAATCTCTCTCTCTTTTTTTTTCTTTTTGAGACAGGGTCATGCTATGTTGCCCAGGCTAGCCTTGAACTCCTGGGCTCAAGCGATCCTCCTGATTCAACCCCCCAGTCACTGGGACTAAAGATATGTGCCACTGTACCCAACTGTGTTCTATTTTTGAACTGATGCTCAGACCTTACTTATCCATGTGCACCAATACTTTATATTGTATTTGCCATTTCAGAATTTATTTTTGGTAAGCAGTCCTTTAAATATAACAGAACTATTATGAGTAGGGAATTTGGTTTGTTCTTTCGGCCAGATTGCTTTTACAAAGTAAGTATTTTGCAGGCATATTAACCTTTTTAGACTCCCGAGGTGTGTTATAGTGCCCCTAAAATTTTAGAGCAGAGAATGAAATTAGGGTTTGGTAGAGTGTAAACTAAATCTCCGAGAGTTTTAAATGAACCAGCTTTCATTTAGATAAACAACTTTTGCTGCTGCTATTACCTGGCTGTTTTAGCATATGTTTAAAAATTGAGCTTAACTTCTTTTAACTCTTGAGTTGTAGATTTGTTTTCTAAAGATACTAGTTAGCTTTCTAGATAATGCTGCTTTAAAAATTTCGATATATTTGTGAGTGGTAAGTTTATATTTAGGAACAGCCAGAGGTCATTGGGAAATGTTTCTAATGATGAGGTTAGGACTGTGCTTTGTCAAATACTAGACCTGACTTCCATGACTTTACATCTTATTTTCTTTTATTTTTGCCTTAAAAAGGGAAAGTGCTCTAGCGAGTGCTGATTTAGAAGAAGAAATTCACCAGAAACAAGGGCAGAAAGGGAAAAAGTCTCAATCTGGTGTTAAAGTCACAGATAGAAAAGTACTTGACGATGTAGGTGATGCAGTTGTAAATCAAAGAAAGAAAATTCAGGTCAACCAAGAAGAAGAGAGATTAAAGAATGAGAGAACTGTGTTTGTTGGCAATTTGCCTGTGACATGTAATAAGAAGGTGAGTTTGTAGTTTGTATGTTGTAAAAATTGAAAGAAATGAATAACTTTGTTTACCCTTCCTTTATTGAATAAGCATTTTTATAACTTCATTGTAAACGACTTCCTATTATAAATAAATCTATAGGTGGATTCCAATATCTGTCCCTTCCTTTTCATTCCTGTAGGCACTGCCCTAATTCAGGCTTTTGCAGATCATATTTGAGCTATTGTGTTGACCTGTCTAGTTTTTTTCTTTTAGCCTTATCTCCTACTGTATGCTACTATATGGATGTAAGCTCCATACGTTTAGGGATATTTATCTCTTTTCTTCACTGCTCTATCCTTAACACCCGAAATGGTGCCTTGCACATAGTAGGAGCTCAATCAGTATTTGTTGTGTAAAAGAATGAATACATCCTCAGTTTATTCCATTATGTGGGGTTCACTGAACCAAAAATGTGCTCTTTGCTTTCTGTGTTCCTGTGGCAGTCACTCTGTTGACAATCCTTGTATCACAATCCTGCTTCCCTTTTGAAAGACAATTTAAATTCTATTAAAGCTTCCTTAAAAACAAAACAGTACAAAAAACTTGCTGATTTTTTTCTGTTCTCACTTACCCATTTGCCTCCCAGCATTTGATTTGTGATTATTTTGTCGGACATAACACATTTTACTTTGTAGCATAGTTTTAGTTATTGATTTTCTTAGATTATAAGGAGCTCAAGGGAAGGGAGTGTTTGTATAGTGCTTTGCACAAATACTAACCATTCAGTAAATTATTTTTTAGTTAGAATTGGTTGTAGAAATTATTGTCCTATTGAGAGGATCACTTGAGGCCAGAAGTTCCAGGCTATAGTGCACTATGATTGCACCTGCAGATAGCTACTTCACTCCAGCCTGGACAACGTAGTGAGACCCTGTCTCTTAAAAAAAAAAGAAATTATTGCCCTACCTATAAAACATATGCATCGTTCACATCCTGAGCCAGTCATAAGAATAATACGTAAAACTTACCCATAAGGATTTTCTTCAATCTGGTGGTCTTAATTAAAGATAGCTGGAGAATTTCTCACAGTGACATCAGCATCCTTAAATGTCATTTCTGATTTAAGCCAATGTGATAAGATGAGAAAATCTATGGAAGCTGTAAGTGCAATCTTAATTTATATGTGGTAAAGATTATAAAAGATTGAAGGAAAAATATTATGTACCTGATGAATACTAATAAGAATTTGAATTGTATTTTCTTTGTATATAAGTTTTAGTGAAATTTTTAGTTCATCCAACTGAATAGTCACTTTTCCTGAAGTGTTCTTAAAATGAAACTGGAAGTAAAAGATTATCAGATAATTTTACTTAATTTCTTTTTGTAGCACTTACTTGATGTTCTGAAAGTGAGGTAACCTATATGTGTATTTTTTTAATTTTAGAAGCTGAAGTCACTTTTTAAAGAGTATGGACAAATAGAATCTGTACGATTTCGTTCTCTGGTATGTTTTCTTTCCCCTTCCAATTGCATAATATTGGAATGTATTGCATTTACAACAAAGTGACTTATAATCAACAGTAAGTTAGGGTATACTTTAAAATAACTAAAAGAATAGAATTGGGATGTTCCTAACACAAAGACATGCTAAGTGCCTGAGGTGATGGATACCCCAGTTACCCTGACTTGATTAATTCACATTGTATGCCTGTATCAAAACATCCCATGTACCCTCTAAAGATATAGAACTGTTATGTACCCATAATAATTAAAAATAAAAAAAATTAAAAAATGTATTGCATGTAAATCAGACCTACTAACTTCTTGGTATTAGTGAGATGGAGGAGCACTTGACTCTAACCTTTTCGGTCAACATGTTCAAATTTAACCCAAGAAAAGAATTGTTTTTAGTATATATTGCTGGACTTTGTTAAATATTTTAGTGACTTCATCTAATAAAATGATACGCTTGTTACTAAACCCAGCAGTGTATTTTGGAATGTAGATGGGTGATTTTTATTTGCTCTGTGAATAGAGTAGACTGAAAAGTTAATACTTACTGAATAGCATTTCTGGAATCACAGGCATTTTTATTATATGTTGAATCATACGCATTCGGTGTGTGAGGTTGGTGTGATTGCTGCAAACAGTACTTAGGCTCTGCACAGACAGATGAAATATTTTTTAAGTGAATTTAATGTTAAAATTTTATAGAAGTGAGTGGTATCTGATTTACCAACTGAGCACTCTGGACTAGTTATAGCCACATTCTTTGGAGCAGGAAATGAGCATCATTTGTATTTGGTTTTCCCACGTGTGAGGTTTTTTTTTTTAACTGGGTAGTTGACATACCATAGTGTATATCCTTTGACACTATCTTTTTTACATAATTAATGTATATAAGAATATAAGAAATGTTTATTCCATGTTTCTAATTGCTCTTTCTCATGTGATTCTCTAGACTGGGGTTTCTCAACCTCGATACTCACTGACATTTTGGGCTGGACAATTCTTTGTTGTTGGGGACTCCCCTGTGCATTATAGGATGTTCAGTAGCATCCAGGACCTTTACCCAGTAGGTACTGGTAGCACCCCGCACTGCACCCCAGTTCTAACAACTGAAGATACTTTCAAGCATTGCCAAATGTTGCTGGGGGCAGAACTGCCCACTGCCCTAAAAGTAGACATTTGACAGGTCTCCTTGATTTCTGTCAGTGTGTTTGTTTCCCATATCTATCACATACACTTTGCCCTTCAAAGTCCCATTTCCCCATATCAGACTGTTGGCTGACACATTAACTTGGGTGTCTTGCCACTGCCCCAATTTCAGCATGTCTGTGCTTTCCTCTATCTGTCCCCATGCCAGCCTATGCTGCCTACTGATTTTCTGTAGTATTTAGTGGCACTGGGGCTTTGTAGTTGCCTTTGACTCTTTTCACTGGCCCACTCAGCCTACTGTTTGCCATCCCTACCTGTTTTTCAACTGTAATTTCTTCCTCATATGAGTCATTCCTTTCTTTTTCCCTTGTCCCACCTGAGTTCTCATTACCTCTTGTCAGAATAGTTGCAGAGGCCTATTGCGGTTCCTGGCTTCAGTCTTCCCCTAGTTTGTGCAGCATGTCACTGTCAACTGCATCTTCCTAAAGCACTTGTTCCTGGAACTCCTGCCCACTCTGCACTACTCCCATTAACATCACACACACACACATCCCACCCTTGGCCTGGTATTATCTTCTCACCTTTGGGCAGCCTGCCGATCCTGCCTGTCTGGGCTACTGGCATGCTTGGTGACCCTGCTGTGCGCTCTGCAGGCCCCGTCCTTCATTATAGTACTTACTGCATTCTCCTGAAATTGTTTGTTATGTGGTTTGCTGCCCCACCAAACTGTAAGCTGTGATTATAAATACCTTGTTTGTCTTGCTTGTCCTCGGGTCACCAGCACCTGCACATTGTGCTCACTGAATGTGTACTGAAGCACCTGAAGACTTTGTGACACTTCCCCACAGGGTGGCACTCCTTACTGAAGCACCTCCACACAAGGACTGTCTCACCTCGTCCTTTTGCTCCATTCATTTCTTTTGCCTGGAATCCTCCTTAAACTCCCATTTTGCCTATGAAAACACCATCTTTCAGTATGCAGTTAAAAATGTTGCTTTTTCAAGCCTTTTCTGATACTTCCTACCATTAAATGGTATTTTTCTCTCTCACTTCTTCTTGTACTTTATTGCCTTTTGTTACGCTTATTAATATCTTCAGTGACAGGATGTAGAGCCAGTAGATCTCACAGAAGGCAGACAATAAATGTGTTTTTGATGACCGTCATTCATGTGTTGATTGTTTATTTGGAAGTTTCTCATGTCTTATACTGTTTTTCTCTGTATTTTTTGCGAGTTTGACTATTCATTAGTGATCTGAGCAGGACAAACTGAAAAGAGAAGAAATAGTTCGCATTTCTTAGTTTTACTGTGTATCAGGTGACTAAGAAAGGAAATAGGCTTTCCAGAGGAGGTTTATAATAACTGCCCTAAATGAGATTTACGTTCATAGATACTTCTAGATTGTGAACTTACAGGGTCAGCATCTTTTCACCTTGATCTTCTGAGTACCCGGTTGTATTGGGCACATTGCTGACAGTCACAGTTTTTGAATTTCTTCTTCCATGACGTTTTCCCTACTTTTTTCCCCATTCACTTTGTTTTGTGCCGTAAGTTTATTTACAGACATATCTAGTATGCTATATGAGTTCAAGAGTTTGTTCCATTTTTCAAAGAGGTTGCACCTCTTAAAACGTTCTTCATATCTGTTAAATGAACTGAAACTTCCGTATTTCTTAAGCAGTTGGTGCGTTACTTTAAAGAAAGATGCATGACATCCAGATCCAGAGTACAAAGCCATCATAATTAGTAACCACTGTGTGTGCTTCCACTGATAATGGCAAATTCTTTCTTGGGCCCTCCTCAGCGTGGCTCCTACAGACCACGGACATCCTGACTCTCCAGGTGCTCTGTCCTAACCTGGTGCTGTTGGAAGCTCAGAGACCAAAAGCCGAAGCAGTGGCACCACACCAAGTCCTCATGTTTTCATGACCTTATTCCCCCCATCCCCATTTGCCCTTAAGGGCTATAAATGACTGAAAATAAAGTCAGCCTGAATATAAAGGGAATTCCCATACTGCCCAGTTAAAGACACCGCTAATTTTTTTTTTTTGTCAATTAGATTAAATAAACTCTTAGAAGTATGGATGAAGTAATGTCTGCTTATATTATTTATCAGTTTAGTTGGATATTTAAAATTGTAGAATATACAACAAAATATTTATAAGCATTGCTTTTTTCCACACTCATTTTAGAAAACAATTTTCCTTCCATTTTCCATGTGTCATCAACATCAGCGTCTCCTCCTGATGTCCTGCCCCTCACTGTGGTAGTTTGAGAGCTCAGTGTCTTTCCTTCCATCTGGGTTTTTTGAGAGTCACTACCTGTTAAATCTGAGTATGATACTGTCATTGGAAACTTTTATCCTAAGTAAGCCACAAGGTCCCTTTCATATAACATTAGGATAATTGTTTCTGATTTATTTCCCCAGTGTGTTTTTAATCACAACATAGCAGAGTTAGATATTTAGGCTTCAATTAAAATATAACTAATATGAAGTAATATTTCAAAAGCTGAACTTTCTTTAATACTTTTCTTTTTCCTCCTAAAAGATTCCAGCAGAGGGAACTCTATCCAAAAAGTTGGCAGCAATAAAGTAAGTTTATAAATTAGAGGAAGGGAGTTGTCTTAAACTTTCTTACTTTTTGTTTAAAAATTGAGATAGTTTCTTCACAATTTCATAGACTTTTATATTTTTATAATACAGCATGTTTGACTGTTTCCTTGTGTCTGTAATACTCTTTAAATTTATCACATTTGTCTTTAAGCCTTAATGTATATTGTAGAGTCACAGAAGGTATTGTAAAATAATTTACTGGAAAATGTGCTGTGAGAAATTTTAAGAATGTTTAAAGTGTTTAGAAGAGAGTAAGAAAGTTTTGTGCCCAGATTTCTAGTGCAAATCATAAATACTATATTTCATAAGTTCTTTTTTGGGGGGGGTACAAAATCTCACTCTGTTGCATGGGCTACAGTACAGTGGCATCATCATAGCTCACTGCAACCTCAAACTCCTGGGCTCAAGTGATCCTCCTGCCTCAGCCTCCCGAGTAGCTGGGACTACAGGCTTGTGCCACCGTGCTTGGTCCATATTTCCTAAGTTCTAAGGGGTGCCTTATAGTTGTTGTTGGATCAAAGTGCTCCTAAAAATAAGGGATGCCTCATACTTGCTGTTGGCTGCTCAGATTTTTCCAAAGAATTCATGTTTGTTTCTGCCGATCACCTAGGAGTACTGCCAGCTTGTGACTGCTTTTAAGTTCTCTATTTAAGGGTTTTGGGACTGGTGGTGTGGCTTGTGGTTCAAATTCTCGGGATTTTTTTTTTCCATCTAGTGTTAAGAATGAGACTTACATATCTCCTTGTTCTCCCTTCCCACATGGAAGGTTTCTCATTTACCTTCAGCTTTATGCAGAGTTTCTTACTAGTCTCACTATCTTGGGTATTTCGTTCTTAGTGGTACGTGAAATGATGGATTTTACAAGCAGAGGTGTCTTTATATTAGACAAAATATAATGTACTTTAGAAACATTTCTGGGAATCCTGTTCTATTAAAGGTATACATTACAACTGTTCTTTTGGACATCTTTTGACTTCATGTTGACATTCTTAATTTGGAGTTATTTGAGCAGAGTTGCATTCTTGCCCTTTTTATTCCCTGTGCCAAGGAGATCTTTTCCCAGAGAGAGTACAATGCAATTACTAAGATTTTTAACAGTCACTGTGCAGTCATGTGTTCCTGGGGAGGTGCCATGATGTGTTGGATTTGGATGCTGTCTGCAGCTGCGTGTTGTGTGGACAGAGTAGGGCTCAGGAGTCAGCTGGACTTGGCTTCAGTCCTAGGCCAGTCACTTTGTGATACGTATCTTTCTGAGTCTCAGTTTCCTTATTTAGAAAATCAGAAAAATAACACCCATGTCGGAGATGTGAGATTAAATGTGATACGTAAAATGTCTAGGTCAGTGCTTGGTGTATCTCAGGCATTCAGTAACTCACAGCTGGCCCTATCAGTCTAAAACTATTAAATAGCATAATTCATTATTACAGAATGCCATGAGCCATGGTGGGCACTATTTTCCAATACCTGTTATTTGTGTAGTAGCATTTTTGTAAATTTTGTAAAATACTCATTTGTGTAGTAGCGTTTGTTACTTCAAAATAATAGATTGATGTCGTCGGGGAATGATCATGGTCATTACCAGATCCTTTTTGCTGACTTATCACACCTAAATCATATCACCATTTTGCAAACCTAGTGAATTGATGGGTTTAGGCATTAAGTAGCACCAGCGGCAGTCATTTTGAAAAGTGGTGAAAACCGGTCATAACATGCCTTCCTTTGAAAGAACATAACACCTGCCTATGATCCTGGCAAAGGTAGGTCCTGGTCGAATCTGAGTCAGATCAAACCTTGGGATCCAACTCTCACTTACAAGAAGGATAGAGGACAGAGGTACATATTGGACTGCATTATGACCTTGCAGTCAGCAAAATCCAGGCTGTTGGAAATTCTTCAGGTCAAAGAGTAAGAGAAAGAGATAAGGGGAGAATCCTATAAATTAAACAAGACTCAAAAGGCATATCAAGCAAAGAATGGACAAGACCAAAATATGGTGTCCAGGAATAGACACTTGGATGGTAAAACCACATAGATATGCAGAGGGTGGTTCCTATAAAAGTGGGGAGAGTGGTTACCTTTGGATGGAGGGGAGGGGCTGTTCCTGGGAAGGGCCATGAAGAGAAGCTTCTGGGTGGGCAATGGCTGCAGTGTTATTGAGCTGTTGTTAATTCATGGAGCCATATACAATGGTGTACTTTTCTATATTGGTGTTTAATTTTACAGTAAAAAGGAAAACTCAAATTGTCTTCCACATCTATTTGTGTGTGTTAGATATGGAGCTGCAGCTGAGATAGTAGTTTCTAGTCCTCGTATTGTTCTCAGGGATGGGTGCACTTTAGTGTCTTGTGGGCAGTCCCCCGTTTTCTTACTGTGATGACACACATCTAAGAAGGTGTGGGTTATGTGTCTCTGCCATTTGTAAGTTGTATGTTATTTTTTGGGTTATTACTAAATATTTGTTCAAAGAGATGAGATGTCTGCCCAGCAGTTCTTGTCACATGTGTTGATTGAGAGTAGAAAACAAGCTGGCTTAGATGTTAAAAAATTTTACATTGTGGGTTTTTTTTTTTTTTTTTTTTTTTTGGATGTAGGCGTAAAATTCATCCTGATCAGAAAAATATTAATGCCTACGTTGTGTTCAAGGACAAGAGTGCTGCTACAGAAGCATTGAAAAGGTAATTTTATCTCTGAGGTTTAAACAGAATTATTGTCATATAAATGTGGGGGGTACTTTTTTTATTCTTTGGTTTCACTTTAGAGCATATAAGTAATTTATTGCTCGTTTTTAACAACAATTTCCCTTCATATTTATAATGTAGAAATGGGACTCAAATTGCAGATGGATTTCGTATTAGGGTTGATCTTGCATCTGAGACTTCATCTGTAAGTAGTACTTGATTTGTTTAAAGAACCTAACTAGATCCTTGTAGAGAGAAATATTTCCTTCTGAGCTTTTGCTGGGAGGGTAGTGGAATCAGTAGTGTGAGCATGAGGGAAGCATAGAAGGAAACAGCCTTTGTCCTTTGTAGTCACAGAGCTGGTACGAAGAGTGGCACAAGGACTTAGGTGAACATTAGCTTCAAACTTAGTCATTTTCCATTTCAAATATGTCCCCCACCCCACCATTAGATCAAATAATCACAGGGAATTAGATTGGATGGTACATTAGAGATTATTTGGTGTAGCACCTTAGTTCATAGACTGAGGTCTAGAAAGTTCCCTTATTCATTGGACAGTTTTTTTTTTTAGTACATGCTCCGTCAGGGGTACAGTTCTGACACATATTCTCAACTCTCCAGAGCTGACAGTATATGGTGGGGACAAGCAGAGGGACAGCATGGCACTGTTACATGATAAATACTGATATAAAAGCACAGGATGCTTTGTCAGCTCAGGAATGGGGCACTTGACTTGGAGACGTGCCAGTAAGAAGGGACAAGGAAGGTTTCCAGCAGAATAGCAATCATATTAGTCTTGAAAAATAAGGAGGTATTACCTAGCCAAAAATTTTTTAAAGGACAATGGCAATATCTGGGCAGGAAAAAAAAACAATATAAATGATCAGGACAGAAACTTAATTTGCTCAAGGAATGGCAAGAGCTTGGTACAGTTATTAGGGATGTGTAGGGTATGAGAGGCAGTAGTAAGGAGTTGGTATTGGACAAATAGGTAGAGGCCAAATCATGAAGACCTTGGTCTGCCATGCATCATGCAGAGGAGTTGGGATTTTGTCCAGGAGACGTTCTCAAAGTTTAAACGTGAGAGTGATATGACTAGATTTGCATTTGACAAAGGTGTCTGGAAATGAATGAAGGATTCTTTGTAAAGGTTCACCCACAGAAACACACAGTGCATTTCTGTCAGTGTCAAAGCAACTTAGTTGAGAAATGACAACAGGCTGGATGAAAGCCCTGGCTTTATTGGAGACCTAGCACAGCATCAGCAAACTATGGCCGAGGACCAAATTCACCTGCTGCCTGTTTTTGTTAATAAAGTTTTATTGGCACGCAACCATACCCATTCATTTCTGTATCACCTGTGGGCTGTTCTCCAGCTGTATGGGCAGAGTTGAGTATTTGCAACAGGTACCACATGGTCCACAAAGGTTGAAATATTTGCTACTTGGCCTTTGGCAGAACACCTTTGGGGACTCCCAGTATAGCAAGTCGTTTCTGAGCAATACTGTGTGTCTATGCCAGCTGCGAATGAAAAGTCACTCCTGGCTCTGGTGCTCCCTCACAGTCTAGTGGGGAAGATGGAAGAAACAGAATTAAACAAGGGATAACTGTGTGGTTAAATCAGATGAGCGGTGACTCGTCAGATATGGGGGACATGAGGGATGGCGGGCGCTTAGGATGACTTCCATTTTCTGGTTCAGTGAGTGATTTTCATTAACTCTCTTTGTGTTTCAGAGGGACAAGAGATCAGTATTTGTGGGGAATCTCCCTTACAGTAAGTGTGTTTAAACAAATAAAGTACAGATAACCTTTTTAAGCTAATAACAGGGAAATAAAAACTAAGTAGTAATTTAATGTTTTACCAATGTTTAAGACTAACTTTAGGCTGAGTGCAGTGGCTCATACCTGTAATCCTAGCACTTTGGGAGGCTGAAGTGGGGAGCATTGCTTGAAGCCAGGAGTTCGAGACCAGCCTGGGCAACATAGCAAGACGCCATCTTAAAAAAAAAAAAACTAACTATAAAAAGCGTGCAGTGTAATTATATATTTCCATGGGGCTCTGCTTGACTAGCTATAGTATCAGACGTCTCCACTTTTCTAAGGAGAGGCCAAGTCTTTACTTCCATTTTGGTTGAATTTGGTTTTAGAAGTTGAAGAATCTGTCGTTGAGAAACACTTTTTGGACTGTGGGAGTATCGTGGCAGTGAGGATTGTGAGAGACCAAGCTACAGGAGTTGGCAAGGGGTTTGGCTATGTACTCTTTGAGGTATGCGAGACTAATGCATTTGTCCTTTGAAATGCGGTGGGTGGGACTGACACTGCTATGTCATCTTTCAGACAGAACTCTATCATTTCCATCCTCAAATTCCATCTGAAGAAAGTAAATTCCTAACCTGCCATAATAGAGTACTGTTGCTAAAATGGCACTTAACCAAAGATGTCCTAGTTCCCTCTTGCTTCACACTAATGTTATTGAACAATGTTTTAGATTTTGGATATTAGAGGGAACAAGTGTCTAAATCTCCACCTTTAAAATGGAGAAAATAATTGACCATTTACTCAGAAGAAAACTTTAGTCTTTGTACAGAATTGGTTATATTTAATTCACTAATTGTTAACGAGTGTTTCATGCCTATAATTGTTAAGTAGTAAAAGAATATACATACAATCGTCCCTTGGTATCCGTGGGAGATTGGTTCCAGGACTGCCCTCCGATACCAAAATTTGGAGATGCTAAGTCCCTAATATAAATGGTATAGTATTTGCATATAACCTATGCACATTCTCCTGTATACTTGAAATCATTTCTAGATTACTTATAATACCTAATACAATGTAAATGCCATGTAAATAGTTGTTATACTATTTTATTTGTATTATTTTTTATTGTTGTTATTTTTGTTTGTTTTTTTTCCCAAGTATTTTCCATCGCAGTTGGTTGAATCCTTGGATGCTAAACCCAATGATGCAGAGGGCCAACTATACCTGTTATTTGATAGCATTTAAATTTTTCTTCCCTCAGCAGCAACCTGTTAATGTGTTTCTTTTAGTTTTTTCCTCTGGTGCCTTTTTTATAGTTGAACTTACATCTGTGAACATAAAAGTTTTGCAGCCTGCTTTTGTTTTCCTGTGTGTGTTCCATTAAGTGATGTAATGTATTTTATACTGTTGTTTCCCTAATAGTGAACATTGGCAGTGTTCTCTATTTTTACCTGTAATAATTAAATTGCAGTGGTTACGTTTTTTTCTCAAAAGTTTACCTGAATTTTGGATTGGATTACTTCTTTAACATAAATCCCCATTGGGATATTCCTAGGTCAAGGTATGTGACCATTTTAAAGACTCTTGATCAGTATTGCCAGGTAGCTTTTTTAGAAAGGTTGTCACAGTGTATGTTGTCATTATTACTATTTCTCTGCTGTCTTTTTTTACTTGATGAGCTTGTAAAGTCTTTTAACAAATATCTTATGAATGTTCAGGGTTGTTAGCATTAATGGTTCTATATAAGAATAAAAGAACAATAGCTAGGAGGAGGATATTGAATGGTCCCAACACAAGGAAATGACATTTATGAAATGATGGATAAACTAATTACCCTCATCTGATTACCATACATACGTATTGAAACACCACTGTGTACCCCATTGAATACGTACAGTAATTATGCCTCAGTTATAAAAACAGGCCAGGTGTGGTGGCACACACCTGTAATCCCAGCACTTTGGGAGGCTGAGACAAGAGGATTGCTTGAGGCCAGGAGTTCAAGACCAGCCTGAGCAACATAGTGAGACCCCATCTCTAGAAAAAATAAACCAATTAGCCGGGCATGCTGGCACATGCCTGTAGTCCCAGCTACTTGGGAGGCTGAGCCAGGAGGATCGCTTGAGGAAGGGAGTTGGAGGTTACCGTAAGTTATAATGGCACCACTGCACTCCAGCCTGAGCAACAGAGCCAGACCCTGCCTCAAAAAATAAAATAAGATAATAATAATAATAAAAATAAAATAATTTACCAAAAGAAAGAATAATAGAATCTTGGATCTAAATGGAACCCTAGGGTTATGTAGTGCAACATCTCAGGGACTGTGATGGAGAGTTCCGTGCCCTCAAGTCAACTAATTCAGCAGAGCTTTGACACAAAGATGGCTTGTGAGAAGGGGGTTCATTGGTTTAAAAGATTGGGTATGACTACTCTAGTCGAAATCTCATTTTACAATGAAAAAAATGAAGCCTATGGGATTGTGACTTATCTGAATATCTGACAAGGCAGTTTGAGTGCTTTCTGGGGAAAAAGTCCTGAGGAGCATGACCAATGAGACTTCACACGTGGCTGCTGAAACATTTGGGATTGGATCCCCGCCATGGGAGTAGGAGGGGGTTCCATGTGCAAGCTTAAAAATCATTCTAATTCATTGAAGTCACACTTTTACCTAGTTTCTTTGCAGATGAGTTTCTGGTAGAAATTAATGAATTGATTTTTTTTTTTTTTTTTTACATTGCAGAATACAGATGCTGTTCATCTTGCTCTGAAATTAAATAATTCTGAACTTATGGGAAGAAAACTCAGAGTCATGCGTTCTCTTAATAAAGAAAAATTAAAACAACAGAATTCAAATCCAGGTTTGAAGAATGTCAGTAAACCTAAGCAAGGACTTCATTTTGCTTCCAAAAATGCAGGACATTCTAAGAGTTTATTCATTGGCGAAAAAGCTGCTCTTATTAAAAAGAAGAAGAAAGGACAGAAGAAAAGTGGACGAACTAAGAAACAGAGAAAACTGAAATAGTGATTAGAAGCTGCTTTTTACTCCCCCCACTAAGTAGTTAGTAAAAGTGCTATTACTGTTAGTATTCATGTAATGAGTTTTATAATTTTTTATGAATGGTGTGTACAAAATATGGGGATTTCTGCATTCTTTGTTTATTCACATTGTAATACTACCTTTGAAACATTTGTTTTAAGGTTAGTTACCATGGATTATGTGTTACTTCTGATTATATCAGAGATGATTTTAGACTTGGGTTGAACATTCAGAATTTTAATGGCTGTTATTTTAGTGGATGTTAGAAATGGACAATTAACACTTCTGTTATTTCAAGAATATTACTTGGGATGAGATAAATTTAAAAAGTAAGTAAATTGAAAGAAAAACAAACAGTAAACTTCAATACTGATTGTACTTAAACCAAATATCCTAATAATTAAAGTGGGAACACTGATCCAAGGTCTAGTTGTAATCGCTAAGAAAAAGGTTTTGAGAGCTATTATGTAATATCTACTCATTTCTTTCTTTCTTTTGCACTTATGGTAAGTGGAATTCTGGATTTTTATATTATTTCATCAACCTAATAATAACTAAACAAAAAGAATACTAAAAAAAATGTCGCTCTGATTTTTTTTATTTCTAACCAGGGATTAGACTGGTTATTGAAGTCCTTGGCAAATTGGCTGTAAAGCAGATTTATCCTTCTCTATTTTTATTTGAAAAGTATTCTCCCAGGAAAACTTGTGATTCTTAATGTTAACCAGTAGAATGAAAAATTCTTTCCAAAAAAAATCATATATAAAGGAAACATTTCTAATAAAACATGGTAATTAAGTCACAAAGTATAAATAAAGTTCAACAAGGAGGGAGAGGATACCATTGCATTCCCTTGGGGCTTAACCTTTGAGAGGCTGCACCCCTCACGGTCCTTACACACTGGGTCTGTGACCAGCAGAGAGCTGCCACGTGAAGCCTGGCTGGTTGTAGGCGGGCAGAATCTGCAATAGACACATCCTGTCACTTAGATGGGTGAGGGGGCGGGGAAGGGGATTATTACTGATTGTTTTAAAAATCTTGTCTTTTGGGACTAGCACAAGGAAAACCTAGTGGGTCTTTAAAATGCAGCTCTGTAGAGAGCACAGAGAGCTCTGTTTTCCTGTATGTAGGGACTGGATAGTTTATGCTTAGTATCCCTTACAGGGCTTAGAACCTTGTTTTTCATAAATTGGCTTCAAGTCAATATTCATTATCTGATCATTCTTGAATATTTTTGCATATATTTCCAGTTATATAAAGATGCAACATCTGTAGACTATATAGGTAATATGTTCATGTGTAGTCTGTGCATAAACTTAATTGTGACTCTCGTGTGAAAGGGCCTGCTTCTTAAAGCAGGGCAGATAAGATTATTAAACACATTAAAATGTTGCTTCACATTTGTTACTGTGTAATCAATTTCTGTTTTTTCTAAGCATAACATGTATGTTACTATAATACTTTAAAAGCACATTTAACAGCCTGGGCAACATAGCAAGACCCTGTCTCTAAAAATAAAAATTAAATAATTAGCTGGCTGTGGTGGTGTACACCTGTAGTCCCAGCAGTAGCTGAGTACAGGATGCTGAGGCTGGAGGATTGCTTTAGCCTAGGAGTTCGAGGTTACAGTGAACTATGATGGTGCCACTGCACTCCAGCCTGGGTAATAGAGCAAGACCCTGTCTCTCTTAAAAACAAACATTTAACATAGACAAAAAGTAATGTGTGCTTTACAAATAAAATTCCACCAGAGATACTTTGTGTAATTCTTTGTTACCTGGGAAAAATACTGGCATGTTGTATCTGCTTAAATATTTCTAGCCATGAGAGTATACATGGGTGGTCAACAGTGGCTAAAATTTGACTTTGAGTTACTGTTCTGAAGACTGTTGTTTTTGATTAATCATGAGCATTACTCTTGTCTTTCTCATGAACACTTTTTCCCTCTCTCTGCCTCATGAAAGTCTGTTTTCTGCTAATGATCCTGGGCTTAAAATGTAAGGCCAAAGAATTCTTACTTAGAATGAGAAGACAGGAATGCTTTATATCCCCTATTTCGTCCCTCTGAACCCATGGCTGGAAGCACTCCAAAAGCAGCAATCCGAGAGTTCCCCAGATGGGGTTGGTTGGGATTCCAAAGAAAGCAGCACTAAATGCGAGGGTGATCAGTCCAAAACATTTATTAGAACTTACAGAGTGCTGCAGCAATCCTCAAGCCAGACAGCAAGAGAAAAGGAGTGTTCTACCTAGGTATGTCTGCAGTGAGGTTGTCAGGGTATGGTTTATATGAGAGTTTAAAGATTTTTTTTCTTTTTTTTAGAGACAGGGTCTTACTCTGTTGCCCAGGCTGGAGTGCAGTGGGGTGATCATGGCTCACTGCAGCCTCAAACTCCTGGGCAGGATCCTCCTGCCTCAGCCTCCACAGTCACTGATTAAGGTATGAGCCACCAGTGCCTGGCAAGTTTAAGGAATTTGGCTCAGGGCTGGGGCCAGTTTCTTTCAGCCTTTTGGGCAACAACCTAATGTTATCAGTGCCTGGGAATGTTTAAGGCCCTAGCTTTGGTCCATGCCTATTGGAAAAACCTGCAGTGGGCTGGGTCACAAGATAAGGCACTCTGTGGTTTTCGGTGAGGATACAAAGTGGAGGGAACTGGAGGACCCTACAATTGAATACCCCCCGTGGCCGGCTGACCTCTTCCATGATGTTCCCTGAGCCTACAGGAAAGGGTGGGATCACATGCAAGGTTTTTTTCCCCAAGTTTATGAAACACTGCAAACAAAATCCGCACCAGCAGTAAACGTAAGTGCACATGTCAAAACTGCAAGGGGGTTTGGGTCTAGGTCCAGTTGCTGGTCACACAAAGATCCAATTACTGAGATGAAGATTGCCAAGGAAGAAAGGAATTTTTAATATGGCAGATGTCTTGCCAGGAGGATGGGAAAAGCAAAAGGCTTACTAGCAGAGCTTTCCACCAAGGAAAATCAGAACCAGCCTAAGGGAGAGAAGCAAGGGTGAGAGGTCTGGGAGGGTCTCAAACGTGAAACTTAAATTGTTCTCCTTATAGTTAGGAAACATCACCTCAGCACGTTAGCACATCCATGTGTAACTACACAGAGTATTGCCAACCTGGGAGGCTCACCCCAGACTTTAGTATCCAGGGTTTTTTATGGGGGTTTCATTATGCAGTCCACGTGGTTGAATCTCTAGCCGCCCTCTCCCTTATCCCAGAGGTAGGACTGATACCACCTTTATCAAAGCACCAACCCTCAAATCACACCGCAAGTCAGGCATGGCCAGCCCTCATCCTGAGTCATTTTAGCATAAACTGTAAGGGTCCACCATGAATAACAAAGACATCCCTACCACTTGGGAAATTCAAGGGTTTAGAGTTCCCAGGAACCAGGGACAAAGGCCAACCAAAATTGTTTAATACACAAGCCTGCACTTGATTTCCGATACCCCTCATCAGCTTATGTTTGCCTGTTCAATGTCTGCTTTTTGCCCACGGTTTTCCTTTTGGAATATTCTAAACTACATGTGTAATGTTTTCGGGTGGCTTTGAAACAATCCACGTTTCCTAATGTTTTCTTCAATTTCGTGTATAAGTTTTATCTTTTTCAAGGAATTGCTCCCTTCAGTTTTTTTCCACTGATAAAACAAAACTACATCGTAACAGTCTTTTGAAATCAAATCGCTGGGTGCAATGGATCGCGACTGAACTTGAAAAGCAAGTGCAGTTTAATTCATGCAAGTCCCGGGCTACCTGTGTTACACAAGAAGATGAAGCACTCATCGTCGGCGACCCTCCCTCTTGGCCTTTCACAAGACAAGGCTGTGCACTTGAGTACGTGCACCACGGCAGCGCGACTCGTCACACCACGCTCGGCGGCTTTGCAGGCGGTACCTGATCCCTCCCCGAATCCAGACACCGGCGCGCAGCCTGTCGGCTATGGCGGCAAGGCCCGCTGCGCAGGCGCAGAAGCGGCGCGGGCGACTCTGCTCAGGCACTGCCGCGGTCGACCTCGGGGGCCTCGGAAGGCCGCGACCGGAAGTGGGGTGCACTCGGCCTTTCCGAGGCCCAGGCCGCGACCGGAAGTGGCGTGCGCTCGGCCTTTCCGAGGCCCAGGCTGGCGGGCGTCGGGGACTGAGCGGCGCTGTCCGCTCTGAGGGTTGGCGGCCAACCGCTCCTTCGCTGTCCCCGCCGCCGCCGTCTACACTCGGTGTTCTAGAGAGCCAGAGAAGATGGTGGGCCGGAACAGCGCCATCGCCGCCGGTGTATGCGGGGCCCTTTTCATCGGGTATTGCATTTACTTCGACCGCAAGAGACGGAGTGACCCCAACTTCAAGAACAGGCTTCGAGAACGTGAGTGGGTCTGCTCGCCCCGGGGCCCGCCGCCCGCCGCCCTCCACGGGGTGGGGTGGGGTCCCCGCCGCCCGCCCGGCCTGCGGGCAGCACGTGGTGCGGCCGGAAGAAGAGATGGCGCCGGCCGCGCGGCTCCCGGGCCCCCGGGGCTCTGGTGCCCCGCAGGATTCCCACCATTTTGCTGGAAGGATTTTCCCATTTCTTCCCCCCCCCCAAACACTTTTCCCGTTTAAATGCGCTCTACCTGTTTGTTGTAATTTAGGCTGTGTGTATCGGGGCGGTTTTCTTTTTTTTTTTCATTCACCTTTTTAAACCTTCATTCTTAACTCAAAAGTGGTGCTTTTTGCATTTGACGAATTTTAGCCCGAGACTAAATCCGCATCCCTAATGCGGTATCTGTTGCATTCTTAAACCCTCTTGGTTGCTTCGTTCTAACCGCTTCCAAGATACGAGTGAATGCTATAGAGATTGCAGGGGAGTCCAAAGGGCTGCGCTTCTCCTGTGGCTCAGTCTTATTTCAGACCTGCGACATCTTTTAAAAGAGGTTTACCAGGGGGAGGTCGTGCCACCAAAACCATCGTGATCCGCTTTGAGTCTGTATTTGCAACAGCAGAAGAGCAAATTTGTTGCAATAAGAAATGTTTCTGTAACTTATCTGTAAGGTTGCTCAGCCAAAACAGTTTCTGAAGTTAAAATTGATAAGTAAGTTATTAAAGCCCAGGAAGTACAAAGAAGTGATTATTTACTCAAGTAATAGTGGTTACTGTTTAATTAAGTTATGTTAAGTCATTTCAAGTGTTCATTAGCCACATATGGGTAGTGACTATTGTATTGGAGAGCGCTGAGCTTAGCTTTTACAATATGACATCTAGTTACAGTTGTCTTATGTTTTAGAAGAGGAGGGATATAGACATAATTTGTTTTATTTTTGGTCAGGCAGATGAATAGAAAGAATGCTGTTTTGGATTCAGACACTGGGTTTCCAGGCCCAGGTTGGTCCCTGGTTAGGTTAGCAGAGTAACCTTGGGCTTTCCAAATCCTGAATTTCTTAGCTTTAAAATCAGGTTATGCCACCTGCTTATTGTTGGGTTTGTAAAGATTAAGTAAGGTGTCTGAAGTGCCCACCACGATTCCTGACATAAGGGATGCCCCTCCGTAAATGCTGGCAGTAAGTGTAACTATTGGAATTTAGGTCATTTTGCTGTAGTCTCAAATATGGGTGGCAACTGGGGGTGTTGGTGCAGATGCAGAACTCTGTAAAGAATGGATTAACCATATTTTTCATTGGAAACCTTGAAATACTGTTGAACACGTTGAGAAAACTAATTTTTTTGATTGACACAATCGTAAGAGCTATCATTTTAGAGAAACTGAGTAATGTTATTTTGAAATTTTTTTTTACGTCATTCTCAATCCAAAAATTTTTTTTCTAGGTTTAGCAATAACTTAATGATTTAAGTGAATTACTAGCTGTAGTAGTACACCTTTGGGTAAACCACTTTAGTTTTCCTTTTTTGTAAAATGGTATATAGTAAGTATAGAGTTTAGTTCTGTTCCTGACACATGGTAATTGATAAATAATAGGGATTGTTTCTATGAGTAGAATTACTTTGTTTGATACTTTCCTTAGCAAGTATGACTTTTATTCAGAGTAATTTTGCAGTCTGTTTAAAGGTTTTGCATAATGGGCGGATTTTAACAATTTGAGGATATTTTGCATTTGTGGAATGAAATTGATTTCAGTTCAGTTAGAGTTTTTCTAGTCTAATTTCCTGTAGAATATTTACATCTACAATAAAAGGGCAGTTTCTCAATTCGGTTCTTTAGCTTGTTTGCTTTCTTGATCTTTTTAGTCTTTTAAAGGAAAGGAGGCTTATGGTGTTGAAGGTTTGAGGTTAAATCTGAGACGCTAATGTATTCAGACTTTTTTTTGTATCATGACTCTTAGAGCATAATTCTTACCAACCTAAATAATTATTAATAAATGAAATATAACCTCCAAATATAGTACCAACTATAGGAGTGCTTCACTTATAATAGTACCAGTTAAAATGATACATCACTTAAAAATACATTAAGTAAGCATCCTATTTAAATGAATGTTTTAAAAATGATTTTGGTTGGGACTTTTGCAAGCTCATGTTTTATGTGTAATTTTTAAAGTAGGCATGCCCAGTAGCACTTGGAACTGGTAATCTGTTAATAGCAGATATTGAGTCAGGGCATGATTTGACTGATTGAATGTGTAATTTCTTCTTGGCTTTTTATTTTGTATTTTATTTATTTATTTATTTTAGAGGCAGAATCTTGCCCTTTCTCCTTGCCTAGAGTGCAGTGGCTCTCATCATAGCTCACTGCAACCTCAAAATCCTGAGTTCAAGTGATCCTCCTGCCTCAGCCTCCCAAGTAGCTGGGACTACAGGCACGTACCACCACACCCTGTTAATTTTTCTATTTTTTTGTAGAGACAAGTCTGCTTATGTTGCTCAAGCTTTCCTCCTTCCTTGGCTTCCCAAAATACTAGGATTACAGGCATGAAGTGCCTGTTTTTTTGAGATGTCTCAACTCTGTCATCCAGGTTGGAGTGCAGTGGCACGATCATAATTAACTGTGGCCTCTAACTTCTGGGCTCAAGTGAGTCTCCCATCTCCACCTCCCAGAGTGCTGCCATCACACCGGGACTTGGTTTTTTTAGTCAATTACTAACTGTCCCTTTACCACAGAGATACTATATTATACTGTATCTGAAAGTAAATTAATATACCAAGTTAATTGTCCTATGAAACTGAGGCCAGAATTTTAATGTTATTGCTAAAAATGTAAAGCAACTAGGTCATTTTAAAATTTGGTAACTGTATCAGTCAGGTTTATTCAGTGACAACCATATATTTCTCCCTGCCCTCTTGAATAAAATCTTTTAAGATTGGATAGTCATGGACACTAAGTTTCACTCCACTGGGTTGAACTGTCATTTTTGTCCTTTCCACTACATTCTGGTTTACAAATTGTATTTCTCAATGTTGATTTACAAATTTGGCTTGTTCATTTCTTAGGTACCTTTTAGTTGTGACCTTGGTAAATCTTCTCATCTGTAAAATGGTGATAATAGTATGTGTTACGGTGAGGATTAAATAATCTAATTAATAAACATTTAGAATAGTGTCTGGCATGTAGCATCTGAAACTTGAGTGCTTACCCTTGAGATCCAGGCGTTCTTTGTCTTCATGTCCAGTTCCTCTGAAGTCTTCCATTTCTCTTCTAGACTTAATGCTCTCCTTTCGGTACAGGTTCCAGTCTGTACCATGATATTTAGCAATTAGATAATGTCATTTTGTATCATTCATTATTTTTTGTCTAAAGAGGTGAAAACCTTTAGCAAATTGAGGGTAGAATTATATTCTGTGTTCTGTTTCCCCACAGTTGTGCACTGATGAACACTTAGGCAAGGCAGTTTGTTAGAAAAACTGACAGTCTTCAAATTAATACGTAAGATCATCTTTAGCCTATATTTTTCTGTTGAAACTGCTAGAATTGTATTTAAGCCTTAGAGTATTAGCACTTTGTATATTATTGAGGACTAGAGTTGACATCGGATACTAACGTGGTTAAATCTGGTTTGTAAGAGTAGAATGAGAAAAGAAGGTACCCTGGCCATAGTGAGTTAACCATCTAGCTAGAGTTAGGCAACAGGTCACTTTAGTCATGCATTGAGACTCGGATTTGTAGCATGCTTTAAGGTTTTCAGAAAACATTTGCTGCTTTTATGGCTTCTGTTTCTCATAGTAGGTCCTGTATATTTAGGTAGGCTTTATCTTTGGAGAGTTAAGAGATTTATTTGCCTCAGGTCACCCAGCTAATAGTAGTAGCCTTACCTTTTCTCTAGATTACTTGTCATACCTAATACAGTATAAATGCCGTGTAAATAGTTGTTGTATTGTTTTTATTTGGATTTTTGTTGTTATTTTTTTTTTCCTGAATATTTTCAGTTGATGTTAGTTGGATCCCAGGGTCCGGAAGGCTGACGGTATTTAGCATAGCACAGCTCCTTACCTGAAGGAACTGTCTCAGTTCCAAATGCTTTTGTGGCACGTGGTATGAACAGGCACTGTCAAAATACTTCTCATTTAATCCTCAGAATAGCTCTGTGAAGCAGGTACTATTCTTAGACCAATTTTAGGAAGAAAGTGAGGGCCAGGTTACCGTAACTTGTCAGGGACATACTGCCAAAAAGTGGAAGAGCCAGGGTGCACACAAGGCAGTTGAGCGCAAAGCTTTGTGCTTACTGTGGGCTAGCACCTTTCACATGGGGAGCACCATCAAAGAGCAGAGAGTTGACTGAGTAGGGTTGTAAACACACCTCTCACTCCTGCGACTTTTAGTATTGCTTGGTTTCATATTAAAAACAGGACAAAAGACAACTTAGACTTCTAGGCAGAGGGTTTTTTTTTTTACCCTTAACTAATCAGCAATAGTTGATTGCAGACTTTAGCAGTGCATTTCTGAACACTGCCCCCCACTTTTGCCAACTTCATAAATACTGTATTTGTTTTCTTTTTAGAAAACTTTATCACATTATTTTTTTCATTTATGAATGGCAGTGAGTTTTCAACGTTCAGTAGAGATAGAGTCTGGTGTGTTTCATTAATGAGACTCTCTGATGCCAGTGGGCTGGTCCTCACTCCTGTTACATGCCCTGTATAGGTTGGAAAGGGGTTTGTTCTGCTTACTGTAACTACTCAGAGGTCCAGAGTCAGGAATGTTTTGCACATGGAATTAATGACTTGCTACAGCAAGTAGACATCTTTTGATTCCCATTTTGATAATGGCAAAATGAAAATATTACATTACATTTCTTGTAGGAAGAAAGAAACAGAAGCTTGCCAAGGAGAGAGCTGGACTTTCCAAGGTAATAGTCGGTCTTTTGTTTAGCTTATGTGGTATACTTTATAGAAATATTTAAAAATCTGCTTCAAATACATGTTTGGAGAAAGCTAGTTGACACGGACATTGATTTTCTATTTTAAGTTAGATGTTTTTAGGAATGGGTGAATAACTTAGTTTAACTACAGATTATGCAGTCCTGCATTATTTTCCCTTTCTTGGCCATAAAAACAAACAGCTTTTTGTACAAGCAATATTTAAGGGACACAAAGATGATTGTTTCCAAAAGACATTTATACCAAAAGGTGAAAACGTTCTTAGTTGCTTCAAAAGGATAAAATAAAACATTTATGTAATTTTCCTTGCTCCAACTTCCTTTAAAAGAACCGCACGCTATTCGTTTGAAAAGTTATTCAAGATTATTCACACCCACTGATCCAGAATCCCACCATCCTGAGACATTTTTACCTTGTAGTATGGAAATGTAGGTATAAATCTTATTATTTATTTTTTCTTTTCATAGATCCTGGGTTCATGATTATTTTTAATGACTACATAGGTTTATCTGCTTGGTAAAAAATGTTCTGTGGCATGAGTCAGTAAATTAAGTAAGTAAATGTTAATCATTGTGCATACGGCTTTTCCTTTTTATTGAAATTAGTTTTGTTTAGATTCCTAGGACTTGAATTACTGGATCATTAGTGGTTCTTTTTAAAGCAAGTTGAAGCAAGGAAAGATTAGTCAATAAATATTATATTTTGTTATTGTTAAAAAGTTGAGTAATCAGGGCAGCTAATTGACTGGACATGGTAATGGTGAAGTGAAACTAGGAGGGAACCATTTTGTTCTGATATGTTCAAACTACCTTTCTGAAATGTGTAATATGTTAATTATATTTTTGGTGGCCTTTTCTTTCTATGGTTATAGGAAAATAGAGACATGTATTTGTGTATTTTTAGATCACAAATATAATTAAATTCTTCCTATATGTTGGGATAGTCAATGAAAAATGCCTCCACTTTCAGAAATTTTTTTCACCTATGTTAAATAAGCATATACAATAGAATTCAAGAACCAAAAACTTCATTAATAGAAGTTTAGATATTCAAATAAAAATGGACTTCTTAACATTTTTAGATAGGTTTACGTTTTATAAAACACAAGTCATATAGCTGGTGGCAGAACTATTCCAATACCAATTTGATCAGTAAGTACTTTTTTCTCTCATTCATTTGAATGTACTTCCTAAACTCTGATTCTTACAAGTGTTTAAGAGTAAATTTCTTTTATTGATTGTTTAGAATGGGTTATTTAATTTTTTTGTTTTTATTGATTTTATGAATATTGGTTATATCTTCTGTTATAATTTTGGTATCAGTTACTAAATATTCTATTCCCAAACAGTTACCAGATCTTAAAGATGCCGAAGCTGTTCAGAAATTCTTCCTTGAAGAAATACAGCTTGGTGAAGAGTTACTAGCTCAAGGTAACAGTCATTAAAAAACTGAGGAACTAGATAGAATTCTTCAAAATTGTATAAATTTATGATGATAAGGGATTTTCCTATGCAGTTTGCTATTTTTAGGAAAGGTATTCTAAATATTTCAAGAAAGATTTTTAGGCACTTAATAATTTGAGATTAAGTGAGTTTTAGGTTTACTTCCTTTTATCTTATGATGTAGAAGGTATTATAAGAAATTTTTACAAATGAGGTCATCCTTACTCTTAAGGTTTTAGAGTATACAGTCATAGTGCAGTATGTAAATAGTAACGAAAGGAATGTGAGCTAGGAATATACTCAACTCCCTCTTCTAATCTTCAGATCTTTTCCAGTATTTATAGGAAGGAATGGCTAATATAAGTCCCAGAGAAGGTTAATTTACCTAATCAAGGTCACACGGTGAGTCCATGACACTTCATTTCAGAACCAACGTGTTAAATGATCCAGAATTTAGACTTCATTACTTTGTACTTTGTCTATTTCATCAGCAGTATTAAGGTTTTTTAAAGTTACCTGTTAAGAAATTAAAATTATCAAATTGACAAACCTGAGAACCATGGTTGACTCAGTAATTTAGAGTCTTAAATGTTTATGTAAATCTTTTTAGTGTTAAATTAGCTTTTATCTCAAAAGTAGCTTTGAAGTAGTTGCCATCATTAATAAATGTGGTATCAGGTGTCAGGTTTTTTTTTTATTCTCATTGCTGTATGTACAGATTTAGACAGGATTGAACTACATGGTGTAGGGCATTTGTATGTATATGTTTCTGTTGTTTCTTTTATGGGAAGACAGTTAACTGTTTAAAATGATGATGACCAGCCTTTTTATTATGTCTCTGCTTTCTCAAGAAATACTTTTTTGACATAATTAGAATTTGCTGAATTAATTTCACCTAAAGAGCCACAGATGGTCTAGTCTTTATACTCAAATTGCTACCAAACTGGGAAAGATTAAAGCTGAGTAGGAGAACCAATCAAAATGTCCATAACTGCAGAGGAATGCAAGGTAGATACCAGTCAGGAAACATTTCCAGATCTCATAGGCTACACACTTCAGTTTCTCCAAAGATCCAAAACCGAGGCCCCAGGTGTTGCGGAAAGGGAGAGCATTCCCCTCACCACTGAAACAGTGCTTGATCCTGAACGGCACTGCTCTTTGAGTCCTGTAACACTGGGTTTGATCTTCTTGTGCTGCGTCATAGATGGACTGTATGATGCGCTCAGTGCAGCTGGTGATATCAAAAGGTACTGCTTATGATATGGTTTCTAGTCAGCAAAAGTTGTAGCAGCATCCACTTTGCCTATAGGAAGGGAGCTCACGATGACAAGTTGACTGTGATTGAGGTTGTGTCAGTGTGTCATGGGTGTGCTCTTCAGCATTGTTGTTGGTTTTGCAGAAAAGATAATTTGCCAACGTTGGTTCAGAAGAGATTTAAGGCCTTTATGATAACTGCTCACAAGCAGGAACTGATTTAGCCAATCTCTTGATTACCTAAATTCTAAAGCAGCTCTAAGCTGGTTCAGTGTACGACCCTGGGTTGCATCTCCTATGCTGGGTATCGTTGTGACATCATTTCAGTGCCCAGGAGAGGAATGGCTGAGCAGGTTAGGATGGTGCTTGCACACTCAGATGGTAATGGTCAGCACAGTCAGGGGTATCCTGAAACAATGTATAGATGGGACAGTCACAGTCCCCACACTGGCAGTGGAGATCGAGCTGTTTCTGACAACAGTCAAGAGGTTAAGAAACCTTTACGCTTAATGCAGGTGCCATCAGATACCCACAGTATTCAAACTCTGACCCACAGGATTTCTCAGTCTTTCCATGGCTGCTTATTGGTGGAACAAGAAACACACACCATCATATACCAGGTTGAGGATCCTGGAAAGAACACCAGAGTGACAATACTATTAATATAATATATCCATGCCTGCCATCAGCTCACAGGGTCAAGCACCTGGGATCTGATGGTAGAGATATTTCCCAAGACAAGGGGGAATAATGATGGTGATCTGAAGCCATTTCCTTAAGTCGCTGATTGCTCTTGTAAAGGCTAAGAACACAACAGTTATTCATAGTATCATTGGTTATTGTATTTTACGTTTTTTTAATAAAGACGCAGTCTCGCTCTTGCTCAGGCTGGTCTCGAACTCCTGAGCTCAAGCGATCCTCCCGCCTCGGCCTCCCAGAGTGCTAGGATTACAGGCGTGAGCCACCGTGCCCAGCCCCACTGGTTAACTTTGTAGTGGGCCTTCCCATGTCATTGTTAACTTAGTTTAGAATAAATCTGAATTGGTTCAACACCTGTGCTATCTATAAGAAAAGTTGGATTAGAGAGGAAGTTTAGGAATATAAGCAGGGGTTGTGGAGTTAAGCCCTGAGCTTAACTCAAAGCAAATTTCTTAATTTCTCTAAGCCTCAGTTTCTTCAGATGTAAAATGAGGACTTATACTAGTACCTAACTAAAGGTGGTGGGAATGGTGAACCTCTTCATACAAACCACTAAGAACAGTGCCCCTAGCACCTAGTAAAGGTTTGGTAAGTGTTACTAATTAATATTGTTAATGAGAATAAAGATTGAAGAGGAACTGTTTAAGCTACTTTTGAATTTTTATATAAAGTCAAAACATGAAAAACACTGTTACATAAATACTTGATAGACCAATTGAAAATTCATTATTGTTCATTAAGATCAGTTTCCTGTGAATTTATATCATGGAAAATTGTTTAGTAAAAAAAAGGAACTTAGTAAAAAAAAAATCTTAATGGTGTCGAGAACTGTGAAATTTCTGAGATTTATCTTGTGTGTTAGCAAGTTAGTCTGCCTCAGTTTCACGGATGATGCAGAGGGTTTGGTGACAACATGTATGTGGGTTGCATGTAGGAGAGGAGCTCTGAATTTAGGGAGCCTAATTTTTATGTAATGGGCAGTAAGCAAACCTGTCCTTATTCCATACAGAGGCACTATGTATTTTTGAGGTTGTTCACTATCCAGACATCCTTGAAAAGAGAATTTGGGGCAAAGGCAGTAAACGTCTCTGCTCAGACATGCAGAATTGGAAGAGACTCATGGAGAATTGTTCCCAGCTTGTATCATCAGTTTTTTTTTTTTTTAATATCCAATATTAAAAGGATCTCTTTCATGGAAAAATCCTTTAACAGGGGAGTACTTAATTTGGAACAATATTTAATAGTGCAAAGTTTTGGTCAGAATTTGGGGCAGTTCTTTGGATTTGATTGAAAATGGAATTAACTGAGGAAAGGACCACATCCAAATACTTAATATTTATTGAATTAAATGAACCTTCAAAAAATGTAAGACTTAAGTAATTTTTTTCTTTCAAAAGTAACAGGCAGCTGTTGAAGGAAATATATAGGTAATTGAAAAAGAAAGCCTCCCACTCAGAGAATCATTGTTTTACTGGGCGTGGTGGCCCAGGCTTGTAGTTCCAGCTACTGGGGAAGCTGAGCTAGGAAGATCGCTTGAGCCCAGGAGTTTGAGGTTACAGTAGATTATGATGATGCCACTGCACTCCAGCTTGGGCAACAGAGTGAGACCCTGTCTCAAAAAATAATGATAATAATAAATCAGCCATGTGTGGTGCTGTACATCTGTAGACGTGGCTACTCAGGAGGCTGAGACGGGAGGATTTCTTGAGCGCAGGAATTGATGAGCTGTCCGTGATTATACCACTGCACTACAGCCTGGGTGACGGAGTAAGACCCTGTCTCTATTAAAAAAAAAAAAAAAAGATAATCATCGTTTTAAGTGCTTTTTCCTGTCTTATATGACCATTTTTCCTGCTGGTATCACTTAAAATATTTTTTTCTTATATTTCTGTGTTGTAACATTCAAATAGTTGATTTAAAATGAAACTGGGTCTTTTTTTCCATTTGAGTTGATAGTCTTGTTCTCTCTTCTCATAGAAAAGTTCCATTTCATAGTTAGCAATTTCTTATGTCATCTTTCAGAAATATTCTAAGTATATAATATTTCCCCTTCATGCATGTGTATTGGAAACAGTTCCATATCGGTGCATATAATCTGACTCATTCTTTTTAACGGCTACGTAATATTCAGTTATGAATGCACTATAGGTTGTTTCCAGTATTTGACTCGTTCAGTCTTTTTGGGTAGAATCACTTGGAGATAGAGTCAAACAGCAGTTGAATTTTTGACAAAGGCTGAGGCATTTCAGGTTACATGTCATTTTATGTAAATCTTGTAGGTGAATACGAGAAGGGTGTGGACCATCTTACAAATGCCATTGCTGTGTGTGGACAGCCGCAGCAGTTACTGCAGGTGTTACAGCAAACGCTTCCACCACCAGTGTTCCAGATGCTTCTGACTAAGCTCCCGACAATTAGTCAGGTAAGGAATTGAAATGTTATGAAATAAAAGTGAGTAGGATCTGAGAATTGAATGGTTAGGGACATTTAAAAATGAGCCTAATGTACACGATGAAATCATGAAACTCATCTGTTTAGTGCAAGTAGTACTGGAGATAGCAGTTCTTGAGATCGTCCTCCCTCATGGCAGAACATCCAGACAACTGGGCATGAGACCTGTGATTGTACCCTGGAGGTGGGTCAGGGAGGTGTTTGTCTTAGCATTCAGTCTCAGGCCATGGTATTCCAATCCTTAAATTCAGGCCACTGTCAGCTACTTTCTACAACAAGCTTTTGTCTACTGTCCTGGGAGACTGTGCCTTCAGTTAGGTGGCGTGACAGGAGCCAAGATGGCAGAGCCTGGTCATTAAGTCATCAAGGAATGAGGACTCCCTCTGAGCTGACCTGTCTAAAGGCTCAGTGTCCCTGCTGCTGCTGAGGTGGACTTAGATTTCGGAGCTTTATAACTACGTCTCTACTAAGAAGTACAAAGTACCATCAAAATACTGTAAAAGATTAATTTATGCATAACTTAAGAGTGAATTAAAATGCATTGTATTCATTTTGAATTCTTTCCACAAAGCTCAAATGAATCTACTTTTTGGAATAACATGTCTGTTACATGTGTTAATTTCCCAAGTTGTTGTGATTAAATATCAGTGAATTGATGATGGAAAAGAAAGTTTTTACAGAACTTTAGTAACTGACTAAAATAAAGGTCTCAAAGATTTGAAAGAAAGAGTTGGAAAACCAAGGACTTGGTCTAAATCTTTTATATTTAGAGTAATGTGGTCCCAGTCTATTCATACCAGAATCCTCTGTTTAATATTATGTGCTATTTGAAAGGCAGCATAGCTTAGTGCTTTTGGAAAATTGACCTGAGGATGATGTCTTGAAGTATGTGTGAGTTCCAGATGAAGCCTAATTCCTTTCTATAAAAGTGGCCTCCTTTACATGCCTGTAGTCCCAGCTACTTGGGAGGCTGAGGCAGTAGGATTGCCTGAGCCCAGGAGTTTGAGGTTGCTGTGAGCTAGGCTGATGGCACGGCACTCACTCTAGCCTGGGCAACAGAGGGAAACTCTGTCTCAAAAAAAAAAAAAGGTGGCCTCCTTTATTCATTATCTTGTCCCATGTTATCTGGAAATGTTTTCAGAATGCTAATGTTAGAACACTATATTCCTTCTTCACATAATGGCTACTAGCATTTCCAGGCCAACCAGGGAAATGTTTGGAGCATAGAATGACAGGCAAAGCACTAATCAGTATTCTCAATTTGTGTGGGAGTGAAAAGAGGTCTTGAATTCTTCTTGAATTTTATCTAGCATGTAGCATAATGTAATGTTATGCCTTCTTTATTAACTTGAAATGGGACTAACAGTATGATCTTGTTAATTTATTAGATGCCGAGAGTGTATAAAGTGTTATATTTTGAAATAAATGTTAGAATGGGTGAACTTCAAAGATGTGATTCTTTAAATACAAAGAACATTGAATGTTAAAGTTAGAATGTTGATAAAACGCGTATGACACTTTTGAAAATTATTTTCTTTTTTTTCTCTTTCAGAGAATTGTAAGCGCTCAGAGCTTGGCTGAAGATGATGTGGAATGAGAAACAAATGTCAATGTAATAAAATCTCAGTTAAAAATACTTTAAAAATTCTTAACTCGGAAGTTGAGCAGCTCTGGGGGAATAAGGGCAAATATGCTTGTTATGGACTATCCCACACTGAAATCTACCAAAGTTCATGTTTACTTTGTGTAGATCCATTTGTCTGTTTTATTTATTTTTCCCAGTGAAAAGTGTATTTTCATAGAGAGCTTTTCATTTTATGAATACACTACGAGTTACCGAAATACCATGGATTTTGTTTATTTCTCAAACATGCAATTAAAATGTACATAGAACATTACTTATATTCAAAACACCCAGTGCTCAGTTTTGAAAGAGGCAGGAAAAAGTGTAGGAGAAAGCTGAAGAATGCACATTTTTAAAGCTAGTACATTTTGCTATAAATCAGAAAGTTACAGAGACTTGCTTTATGAAAACTGAGCCTTAAAATTTTTGAGTGATCTTTTCTTTCCATTTAATCTCTTAAACATAAATTTGTAAGGTGTGCTGTATTAACAACTTCACCCCATCCCCACCCCCAATATATGTCTTGCAATGCTTTGTTTAAATCAGCGGTCTTAATGTGTTCTGGGTATTTATCTCCTTGTATTTTAAATATATGTAGTTGCAAATGGCACCAGGAATTAGATCTATGTACACCCTCCTCTGGCCACGTGGGCTGCGCCAGTTCACGTCTGCTCACTGTCCTCACTTTATTAAATGAGGGAATGAGGCTGCTGATCTCTGAAGCATCCGTCCCTCTCAGCTTCTCATTTTGGGGTTCTGTTCAGCATTTTAACTCCACCTTCCCCCGAGGAGTGTATGTGGGCAACTGGGCTTTGCATATTTTTATTTTCTGAATTTTGCATGCTTGCCTGACTCAGTAGTTCTGAATTGATCTCTTTTTTAATGGTATAATTATATTGTTGATTTTTGCTGAAATTACGCGGTTCTGTCACTACTGTGTAAATTAATCTGAAACTTAACCTTTAAGGTGACTGGGATGATCTTGTAAAAATGTTTCTTTCCTTTTGCTTTTATCTTCAGTGTACCTCCTTAATCCTACTTCAACTTGATTAACATATCTTGTTAAATGGTGAGAGTGAGGTGTAACCTTGTGACTGAAGACTTGAAAAGAATGGAGCTGGTGGAACCTCTTATTCTCAAATAGTGACACTCTCTGCAGTCTCACATTCAGTTTCCGAACTGAGAGGAAGGATCCTTGGTACTTAGGCATCTGTTGAGCTAAGCAGCATCTCTCAGCATACATATTGCCTTTATTCTGGCTAAAAATCTGGAGAGATCCCAAAGACTTCCTATTTTGGTTTACAGACTTTTCTTAACCATTATTAACCTTGGGTTTTTGTGGTGTAGTGGAAAGAGTCAGGAATACAGCCCTAGTTTCTGCCTCTGGTTAGCAGTGCACAGGCTTGGGCAAGTCGCCTGAACATCTCTGAACTAAAATGAGAGCATTAGACTAGGGGACACACATTTGAGGACTGACTCTTTCAGGCTTTGTGATCCCGAATCTCTCAACAGTGCTTTTTTGAAGATGACACGCAATATGCTTTGGTGGGGGTTGGGGGAGTGACGTGTACAGACATGCGAGTTAGTGTAATGGTGGTTGGTCAGTGATTGACCAGGCAGCTAAGAAATGATCTTCCGCACCAGCCCAGTCATAGATAGAGGAGTAGTCAGGGAGAAGAGAGGTGGGAAAGGGAGCAAGGGGCAGCTGCTCAGCAAGGACAGAAGGGGCCCAGAGAAATGCGGGCTGGCTGCAGGGGCGAGGGGCAACTCAGATTTGGGGAGGGTAGGAGCACTGCCCTGGAGAACTGTGGTGCAGTGAGAGCTGGGGATCACTGGGCTCCCGGGAACCAATCGGCCTTGGTCTAATGCTTGTGAAGGCAGCTGGTATCTCTTCATTTTGCAACTGATAAAGCCAAGTACATTTTCTTAAGTGACAGCTTTGATGTGTTAAAATTAGGTACCACTTTTGAAAGCTAGCTGTGTGAAGTTAAAAAAAAAAATCAGCTGATTCTTCCCCCAAGGAATGTAATTGCCCAACACTGTTTGTTCCCATCTTAAGTATCACAAGATGCTAGAACCCCCGGTAGTTCTGGTGATGCTGGCCGTACGGCGCTCAGTGGATGAGAATGAAAAAAACCCGTATTTAAGTGGAGTAATAGCTGAGTGTCCCCGTCTGCTAATGTGGCACACTTGTAAAAAACAAAACCTTTGGAAATGGAAAATATGTATTAGTGCACGTTGACATACTTCTTTGGGCAATGATCTATTGTTTCCACAATTTGTACTTAAAGTGAAAAAGCATTTAAAACATAGACTTGCAATAGCAATGCTGCTAAAAGATAACTAGAACTTACGTTCACATTTAATTTGTGTAAAGTGTGTAAAATATAGTACAGTGTGCACAGTGGGCGGTCAGCACGTTTGATTCTTACCCTTCAGTAAGTTCGATATTTTTACCATCTTCCTGCCTGCCTTTCCGACCTTGTTGAGTCAACCTGTGGACCAGAGTGTTAATGAAATGTTACTGCAGAAGAGATTATGAGCAAATTGGTATATTGTGCAGATAAAACACAAAATCTTTCTTGTAACGTAAAAAAATGCAGTTTTATTATTGCTTGTGCCTCAACTGTTTAAGTGGATATTAAAGGGCTTGGAGAAAATTTTGGCTTGGTGTCTGTTTGCAGAAGGGAACTCTGCTGAATTGGATGGCTCTAAAGCAATGGCACCTAACCTTTTTTAGGATAATGTCTTGTTGAAAGCGTCGAGCTCTGCAGCTTCTTCCCCAGGGGAGTGCACATTTGCCTGTGACTTCATGGGGGGGTCTCAGATTCCAGATTAAGAACCGGCGATTTAATGGCAGTAGCCACGGGGTTCTGTGTAGTACTGGTGGTCCAGCGTCCGCCTGTAGCAGGATCACCTGGAAGGCAGATTGCTGGGCAGCAGGTGTGGGGCAGGGAGCAAGTACTAGTGTTTCTAGCAAGTTCTCAGGTGATGATGGGATCACTGAAAGTGACAGTGGAGCTCAATGGCGATGGGAGATGTGAACAGGAAATCCATATTGGAGAATATTACCCATGTTAAGGTCACAGGTTATGTGCTTTAGCACTGAGTGCAAAGTGGCTTGTTGGTAGCAGACGGTTATGTTTGAGAACACCAAGTAGAGCACGCTGCGTTGCTGATAATGATCTGAAGCATAAAAGACCATCAATATCAGACTTCAAATTATGTTCAAGACAGGCTAGTTGATTTAAATGTATTTTAAGAAACTTCAGAAAATAGCCCGTCAAACTAGACAGGTTAATTAAGCAGAAATTATGTTCCCTAAGATTTAATTGTGAGTTTTTATTCCACATTTGTGTCATTGGTTAAATCAAGTGGATTTATTTCCCCTTTTAGACCCGGGATTTCTAGAACGTTATTTTTATAATGTTTTTATACATTTTACTTGTAAAAGCTACAACTGTATTCTGAAGACAGTCCAGGAGGCATTGTGGAGGCACTGAACCTTGCTAAATTGCCATTAATACTGAGAAAAGAGTCAAAGAGTTGGCATAACAGTGACAAGGAAGCAGGAGTTTGGGGGGCGAAGGTGTGGGAGGGAAGTGGAGACCAGAGGCTGTGGGTAAACTGGAACTCAACCGGAGAAGTGTGATCCCATTCCCAAAGGGCCCTGCAGAGAGTCTCAAAAGTTTCCCTTAAAGTTCCCTGGATTAAGTAGGACGCCACCAATAAGTACAGAAACCCAAATCCAATTAGTTTAAGAGATAATGGCACTTGTTAGCTCCCTGGGAAGGGCAGGTCTCACCTTTCAGGGTTAAGAACTAGGATCTCCAAACAAGGACAGCTCCCTCCATCTCTGCTCAGTGGATGGTTTCTTTTTCACACACCTGAGGAAGAGCCCTGGGCGCTGGGCAGCTCGAGGTTCGCATGATATAGCAACTCCTGACAACCCTAAGAGGTAGTAGTTACCCTTTTACATCTTAAGAAACCTCCCCAAAGTGTATGGTAAATGGAAGATTCAAGATTTGAATTAGGAAGGGTAACTTGCCCTGTACCTGGCTACCTATTTGACAGTTGGGATTCACGGAGTTAGGAGGGTTTTTTGTTTTTGTTTTTGTTTTTGTTTTTAAAGAATGGCTCTTTTCATCCAAGATGAGAGACGATGAGCAAGCAAAACAAAATGGCCACTGTTCAGGTGCATGGAACGGATGCTCGTGGCTTGTGAGAATACAGAGCCTGAGGAGGAGTTGGAAACACAAAACAGCATCGAGACCTTGTGATCTCTTTTTAAAATATGAAAAGTTTTTGTTCGTTGTATTTTTGTGCTAACAAAACCTCTTGGCCACTTCCCAATTAGTGGAAGTAAAGTTAATGCTTTGGGAGGGTGTGTTGTGACCTAAGCTCCTGCCACAGACTGGCCCAGGTGGGCAGGACCAGAATGTGCTGGAAAGGCAGGGGGGCGGGCCGGGGGGCAGAGAACATGTCCTCAGGAGGGCTGGAATGAACTTGGCCTAGAGCCAGAGACTCAGGCCAGGGAGTGGGACCTCTGCTAGAACTTCTCTTAGACTGGCCAAGGTCCTGTTTCATCTAGAAATTCTCTCCATTCTTCCTGGGTGGTTTCTCCCTCTCTCTGCTTTCAGCGGCCATCTGTAGCTGGTGACTCCCTCCCGAGCTCCCTGTGGGTCTGGGCCCCTGCTTGCCCAGTGTCCCATGGCTGTCTACAGGCACCTCAAACTCACATACACAGAACTGAATTCGTTTTCCCGTATAATCCAACCCCATTCCTCAAATGCCGTCCTTCCCTCCCAGACACAAACTCATGGGATGTCTGGTCATCCTGAGCTAACTGGCCCCCAAATGTGCCTTCCTCTCCACCTGTCATCCCATCCTTTGCCTCAGGGCTTTTGCACATGCTGCACCCTAGGGTTTGGGCAGGCACTGTGCTAATTGCCCAGATTGTCTTGATAGAATAGCCCCTGCCTTCTCTATTACACCATCTAGTTGAGAGATTCTCTTAGTGTAGCCTTCCCAGGTGCTTGGTTCAATGCCACTTCTTGGAGATTCTGTAAAACCCTGAGGTATCTTAACCATGCATGGCGTTTACGAAGGTCTGAAATTGCTTGCTGCCTTGTCCATCTTTCCCACTAGACCATTCCTAAGTCCTACTGATGACTGGGTTCTCCAGCGTAAAACTGGTTATGCTCAGTTAGTAGTGAATGGAAATCCAAATGGGCGGCAGTAGGCTGGGAATTGATTCAGGGGTTACGTATGCCGGGTAAATGGAAGGAAAAAAAAAAAACATGATTTTAAGGAGTGATATCTACTTTAAAAGCCACTGAACCCATTTGATTATTAGAAATATGCTAAGTTTCAGAATAGGAGTAGGGAACATACCTATTTAAGTTTTTTCATATTTCTTGATGGTCAGCCTCCTAATTTAACAATAAAATGCCAAAAAAAAAAAAAAGAGACCAGCCATTGAAGACCATTAAAAGTTTAAAAAAATAAAACAACTTAGAGTCACTCTAAACAATTCATCCTTTTCATGGAAACTTGTCAAATTCAGGGATGAATTCTACATTTGAGGCTGCTCTTCTGTAGACCAATCTTTGCTTTTCCCAGGCCCTTTGAAAGGACAGGATTATTGTGTTTTTTAGCTTTGCCTTGAGCAAGATGAACTACGGATGCCGCTAGTGGCGTCTCACACAGAACTTTTAGACTTGGAATTTAGTCTGCTCTCACAGATGACTGATTTGTAAAATCACTTTAAGATTCGGGAGAAGATGCCAGCTAAAATAACCTTAACTAAATTTTTGTTGACGAAGACAAGGCTTTCCAAATCATCTTTAGCTTCCCAGCGATTACAGCATATATTTAGTAAGCTCAGTTGAAACACTGTTACCAGGCGCCTGGGTGGCTCAGGCCTGTAACCCTACCAGCACTTTGAGAGGCTGGAGTGGGAGGATCCCTTGAGGGCAGGAGCTGGAGGTTGCAGTGAGCTATGGTGATGCCACTGCAATCTAGTCCAGGCGACAGAGCAAGCCCCTGTCTCAAAAAAAAGGGGGGGGGGACTTTCAACAGGAAATTTTGCAGAATTTTCGTGCTCTTTCTTTTGCCACATGTAACTTCTGCAAAAGGCCATACAGATCTTGGTGCACTTAAGAAAAATAGTATCAGTTCCACCTGTTTCCCATGAAAAAGGAAAAATCATTCCATGTGAAGCCCCTGGGTGACGCGGTGACCCGTCAGGATGCCCGGAGACTGGAAAACCCTGGGAGTCATCCCCGCAGCCTCAAGTCACTGCGATCGTTGACTCCGCCCTGGGGTGCACCTGGGTCTCTGCCGCCCCGCGGCCGCCCTGCTCCTCCGGGCGCGCCCAGGGTCCCGTCCGTGCGTCTTGCATTCGTCGCACCCCCTCCCTCCCGGAGTGCTAGGGTCACCGGCGGGAGCCACCGCGCCCAGCCTGGACCAGGTTTTTTTGAGAAACAAAAACCAGCGAAGTATGCGTCAAGTGATAATTTTTGCAAAATTACCTTCCTCCCCTGCCCCCAGGTCCCATCAGCGCTCCGGTCCTTGCGGGCGTCGCCGTCAGGGTGGGGACCGGCGCCCCCTGGCGGCGGCGGTCGGGGGTGTCTGCGCCGTGACCCGCCCCCGCGGCCCTCTGGCGCCCCCCCGCGGCGGAACTGTGATTCTGCAAATGACAGCGATCGTCACAGCAGCAGGAAAATGCTCCAACTGTTGTTTCTTTAGGGAAAAAAGTACCTCCTGGAAAACGCGCCAGGATGACAATTTGTGACGTCTGGTTCCAGGTCTTCACGCATTAAAAAATTTGTATGCGGGAACATGC
This sequence comes from Lemur catta, assembly GCF_020740605.2. NCBI lineage: Eukaryota > Metazoa > Chordata > Mammalia > Primates > Lemuridae > Lemur > Lemur catta. Next base: position 8,838,013 of record NC_059152.1, on the reverse strand, counting down.
CAGATGAGAATGTGATTTCGCTGACCTGCCCAAGGGGAGGCGTAAGTCCAGATCAGTCTTCGGAGTTACTCAAAGCAATGTGTGATCTTTTCTGTTAAAGGTACAGAATAAAGAAAAAAACTTAATAAAGGCAAAGAATAAAAACGTGGCAGGGGGTTTCACTCCTTACCTTCCCTGCTCTGCGTAATTACGGTGCAAAAATAGAGGGGCAGCTATGGTGTGGTGGGAGGGACACGGTGTCTAGAAGCAGAGAGACCTGGGGTTGAGTCCCAGCTCTCTCCACCCCCAGGGTCACCTCTCCCGCAATTCTTTCTCTCCCTTCCAAATCATATTTCACCTCCATGACTAGACATTTCCCTTAGCACAGAGCCATGGTGTAATTTCTCCCATCCTACAAAGGTTTCTTGACCCCTCGTCCCCTGCAGCTAGCACTCCTATAGCAAAACGTCTGCTGTCCCCTCTGCCTCCACTTCTCCCGTTCTCGCCTGACCCACCCTATCTGGCTTGTGACCCACCCCCTTCGCTGCAGCTGCTTTTGCCAAAAAAGCCACTGGCCTCTAAGGTGCTGAATTCTGGGGTCAGTGTTCCGCCTTTGTCTTCTGTGGCCCATCAGGGGCTTGATGTGATCATTGTCTCCTGCAAACCTTCTGTCCCCTTGGCTTCAGGACACTACACTCTCGCACATCTTCTACGGCCCTGGCTACTGTTGTCCAGTGTCCAGGGCTCAGTCCTTGGGTGTCTTTTCTAGCTGTGTTCACCCCCTAGTGATCTTGTCCAGTCTGTCTTTCTTTTCTCCCTCCTGCCCTTCCTTCCTTTCTTTCTTTCCTTTCTTTCTTGACTGGGTCTTGCTCTGTCACCCAGACAGCACATTGCAGTGGTGTCATCATAGCTCACTACAACCTCAAACTCCTGGGCTCAAGCGATCCTCCAGCCTCAGCTCCCTGAGTAGCTGGGACGATAGGCACGCGCCACCATGCCCGGCTAATTTTTCTATTTTTTGTAGAGATGAGGTCTCGCTTTTGCTCAGGCTGGTCTCAAACTCCAGGCCTCAAGTGATCCTCCAGGCTCAGCGTCCCAAGAATCTGGGATTACAGGCATGAGCCACTGCACCAGGCTGCAGCAGACCTTTTACAGATTCAGACGAACTGGCCCCCTGTGGCTCCCCTCCCAGCCACAGCACCAGGGTCCCCAGGCTCCATGCAAGGAAGCGTGGCCGCTTGGTGCGGACGGTGCTGCCTCCACGCGGTTCTTGTGGTGGCCCCTGAAAGACGGAGGGCACACCTGGAGTGCCACATGCTCCTCTGAGACACCAGCTCTCAACCAGCTCAGCTGTTCTGGCAAGAAGGTGTCAGGTGCTGGACCAAGCCCAGAGCAGGGGGGTGGGGGGTCCTCTCCCCCTGCCCCTGGGTTCCAGGAGTACAGATTTATGGCTTTTGAACGTGGAAGGAGAGAAAAATATTCTTAACTCGAAATCAAAATGCTCTCTGCAGCTAAACAGCAGTGAGCTAATACGCTTCTGCTATGCGGCTTAAATGGGAGAACTGTGAAGGGGTCTAGTCTGGGTGACCGATATGTTGGAAGGTGCTCATGAGTGGTGTCTTTGCCCTATTTGGGGAAGAGTGGGTCCATTTTGCCATTATCTCTAGGCTAGATTATGGGGGATTTTTTTCCCGTATTCTTTCCTGTATTGTTCACATATTCTGCGATAACCACACACTGTTCTGGCTTTTTGACTGTCCCTACTGTATGAGCTGGGACACTTTCTGCTGTGACTACTAACAGCCCGATCAAACTGAAACAAAAGGGGACTTTGTTGCTGGACGGCAGGGTGGGCTTCAGGGACAGCAGGGCCTGGGGGTTCCGGTGATGACTTAGACCTGGCTGCTTTCTCTCTGTCACCTGGCATGGCTTGCCTCCCGATTTGGCTGTGTGGCCAGGCAAACACTTCTCTTAGGTCACAGTACAGCTATGGTGGCTTCAGGCTCACATCCTTCCAACCCCAAGTCTAATGGGAACAATTTCTATCCCATGATTCCTGGCAAACTGCTTTTTTGCATCTCTTTGGCCCCGATCGGTTAATATATGCACCTAAAAGCCAGCGCTGTGCAAGGGAGTGAGCGGAACTGCTTGGCTCATCATCCCTCACCGCCCAGACGGAGGAGGAACCTCTCTCCAAGCGCCTGGGCTAGGAGTTGAGGGAGGATAATTTCCAGGAGGGAATTTGGTGTCCAGTTGCCAAAACAGGGGAATGCATGGATAGCCAGAAAATCACAAATGCTCCGTCTTCCTCCCTACTTCCAGAAAGGACTTGTAGTAGTGCAGGGAGAAGAAAATTTAGGCTGAAACCCCCCTGCTCTAATTAAACCCAGAATTTAACTCTGAGCTTCCTGGCAGCCAAGGCAAAAGGGAAAGACTTGTTCACAGAATGTTAACCCATCAGGACTAAACAGCGGGGAAGGATGGACACCTCTGATAGAAGTATGACCCCCAAGCCTCACAGAGGCTGTCTGCTACCTCTGTTTTTTTCTTTCCATCTCAGTATCTCTTACTATTTTCACTTTTTTCCTTTGGTGGACAATCTTCACTTTTTTTTTTTTTTCTCATGCCACCAAGATGAGTCCTTGTCCCCCGTCTCTGCCTAGGGCCAGCATATGGCCTGCCGATCTGTCTTTGTAGTCACATGGGAAACTCTCAGAGCGTCCCCAGGGTTAGGCCAGCACTGTGGTAACATTCGATTTTATGCTCCTGGAGGAGGTGGTTAAAAATTCACTGCCATCGGAGCAGCCACCGGATACAAAGGGTCAGGAGCCCTGGAGCTCGGTCCTGTTTCTCTTTCAGAGTCATCCACCCTCCCTGGACTCTTCTTAATGGGAAGAGGAGTGAACTGCATCAGTTGGTGACACCCCCATCCCCCGAGACTCCGCGGCAAGCCCATCACACGGTGGGAAAGTACAATTCTCACCAACGCCCCTGTCACAGCGCCTTTTGCATCAAAAGCTTTGCAGAGATTTCCTTTCCAGACCGGGTAGTTTCTCACAGATCCCGGGAGGTTCACACTCAATTCTTTTTCTTGCGTTGACAACCGGGGAAGCGCATCTGTCCAGCCCCGCGGTCCCTTCTCGCCGCCTCTCCCGGGCCTGATTCTGGGTTGCCAGGGCAACCGGCGGCTGCAGGTGTGCAGGGGCGGGGCCCGCGCCGCTCGTCCGTCCCTGCGGGGACGCCTCGGGACAGGTGCTGCTGGAAAGGGACATGCACAGCTGTGACCCTTCTTACCCGCCGCTGGGCGTCAAGTTTACAAAGTAGCTACAGGGGACTGTGGATCCCCAAAAGCGACAGCGAGAAGGGGCACCCTGCGGCCTTGCTCCTGTCTGGGACATTTCCTTCCCTAGATTTATTTTATTTACCCCTTTTAAATTGCTAGCATTTTTCTGGAAAAGCCGGCGAGGAGAACAATTTGACTGTGGGAAGGGAAGGATCCAGAAACTTTCCTGTGTCATCGGGTCAGTCTCTCTTCTGGGTTATTCTTATAGCCTGGATTTTAGTATTTCATCAATGACTCGGAGTTACATGGGCTATTGATTATCTATCGATTTTCCTCTTTAAATTACCTGGGGAGAGCTGGTGAAAATGCAGATTTCAGGGCCCTGTCTCAGAGTTTCTGAGACAATAACGTGGAGTTGGGCCCAGAAATCCACATTTTAAATAAGGAGGAGGTAATCGGATTGAGCTGGACTCCAGACCAAAGTTTTAGAAGTACGTTAATAAATAGATATATATTTTAAATAGTTATTATACTATTAGTGAGTATGGTCAAAGTTACCACTGTCCTGTATGTATTAGGCACAGTATCTCATCTAATCCTCGTAAACTTTCCAGATAGATATTATTTGTCCCCATTGTGCTTTTGAGGACACTGAGGTTGAGAAAAGATTAAATAATGAAAAAGCCAGTGAGGAACATAATTAAGATCACGCATTAGGATCCCAAACCCGTGGAAAATGAAGGGAGAAATGAAACTAACATTATTTGTTCCACCCAACTCGCCTCCCCCGTCCCCGTCCCTGGACACCTGTTGTTTCCTGCCTGTCCAAAGTCTCCTGCTCTGTGATTTTGGGAATAGTGCCCCAGTTTTGTTTTGGGGAACCATCCAGTCCCTACTCCGCATGGAGGCCCTGGTGGGGTGAAAGTCCTTGTGCCCACAAGCCACCAAAGCCAACTCATTTGTCCCAGAAAGAATTCCTTCTCGTTTCCCCTGGCTCCCTCCTTCCCTCCTTCCTTCCTCCCTTCTTCCCTCCTTCCTTCCTCCCTCCTTCCCTCCTCCCTCTCCAGAGTGTACAGTCTCTGTTGAATGTCACGGGAGAGCCCTGGTCCCACCGTGCACACTGGGTACTGTGCTTCACTGAAGCGATTTAGCCTTCCTCCAGGTGAAAACCACTGCTCGGAGTCGGCCTTAATAATTTCAGTCTTTCCTTGGGGAACAGAATGTGACCACGTGAGGACATGCCTAGGCTGTCCGACATTGTGGAGAAGAACTTTCAGTCCCTTTGTCCCTCTGTCCTCTCCCGGGAGGATCAGGGGACAGGCTGCTGTGGCTTTCTTCCAAGATCGAAACCTCACCAGGTCACTACTCATGCCGTGTATTTAGAAACCTTAATTTAAAAACTGGATTGCAAAGTAGAGGGTATCTTATATCATCAGACAGCTTTTCCCCCAATAGTTTTTGTGAGTTTATTACAAATGGCCTAATTTTACTTTACTCTAAAGGGTTTTATTATGCTAACTGACAATGTATAAATACAAATTAAAGTTTGTTTTTTTTTTCTGAGAAGAGTTTCTTTAAAAAACAACAACATGGAAGAGTAATGGGTAATTTTACTGATAGTAATTTTTGCAGTTTTAATGGTGGAAGAAAATAATTTAGCAGCCAAGGTGAGTTTGTGCCTTGCCTTAGCAAGTGGTCATTTATATTAGCTGTGCTCAGCTAAGAGGGTAAAATTTCTTCCTCTGTCTGCCTGCTTACTCATCTCCAATTAAATTAGTCACCATCAATTCACAGCCCTTTAAGGATTATCAGCCAATTTTTTTTTTTTTTTTTGAGACAGAGTCTCACTCTGTTGCCCAGGCTAGAGTGAGTGCTGCGGCGTCAGCCTAGCTCACAGCAACCTCAAACCCATGGGCTCAAGCAATCCTCCTGCCTTAGCCTCCCAAGTAGCTGGGACTACAGGTGAGTGCCACCATGCCCGGCTAATTTTTTCTACTTTTAATAGAGATGGGGTCTCACTCTTGCTCAGCTGGTCTGGAACTCCTGACCTCAGGCGATCCCCCTGCCTCGGCCCCCCAGAGTGCTAGAGCTAATTTTTAAACATTGGCGAAAATTCTGAAAACAGCATCTATAAGCCCCGTAGGCTGGGATAGTGCCTTCGGGAATTTAGTTCAGGACCCCTCTCACGGGCCATGTTCCCTGCATTGCCTTCTGGGGTTGCACGTGGGAAAAACATACCGGTCCATGAACCTACAGCTTTCTCCAGGAGGAAACAGATCTCTGCTCCAGAACTTTGTGCTCATTATGGGGCTCTTGGGGGAGGATGAGAGGGAGATGGAGGATGCAGGTCTCCATGCAAGATCATGGCTTGTCTGGATCTCAGGGGGAGTGTGTGTGTGTGTGTGTGTGAGAGACAGTTAATTTTATGTGTCAACTCGGAGGGTGTTTTGGGAGGAGATTAACATCATACTGGTGACTTCTGAGTAAGGCAGTTTGCCCTCCCGCTGTGGGTGGGCCTCGTCCAATCAGTTGAAGGTCTGGATAGAACAAAAAGACTAGTGTCCCCCCAAACAGGGGGGAACTCTCTGGCAGAGGGCCTTGGATTGCACCTGCCCCTTCGGCTCTCCTGGACCCCCAGCCTGCTGGCCCACGCTGCAGATTCTGGACGTGCCAGCCTCCGTAATTGCATGAGCTGATTCCTTATAATAAATCTCTTTCTATGTACATATCTTACTGGTTCTGTTTCTCTGGAGAACTCTAATACAGTACGATGCGCTGATGCTGGCTCACTGGTGCAAGATCTCAGACTTTCACCCAGGGGGACAGTATGTTCACAGATCAGCTGCTCAGTTTCCTTGAACCCCTCTGCCCAGACCACAGCCCTCCGCCCTGTCTCAGCAGCGCCTTCTTGGTGTGCTCTGGCGCCACCTCGTGTCACATTTGGGTACTGCAGCGCCCCGGCCGCCTCCTCCCCGTGTGTCCGTCACCATCGTCCCCGGTTTAATTCCCTAAGCACGTGTTAGCGGACCCCCGCGTCTGCGTGCATCATTCACTCTTTTATTCATTCCAAAAAATCCATCGAGGGCTTGCTTCTGCGCAAGGCATTGCATCAGAGGCAAAGATGGCCCAGCTGGTCTCTCCCCTCCGGGAAGCTCACGGTCCAGCGGACGATGACAGTCGAGTGAGATCAGGCCCACGGGAGGACATGTGACCAGGAGCTCGGGAGCTGGGGGTGGGGGTGACTAAATGCGGGGTGCACAGTCGATGCTGTTTGCCCTGTTCCAGGCACCGAGCGGGCTGCGGACGTAGAGGGGGCACGGCCACTTCTCTGCGGCAGTTTAGGCTTTGGTGACACCTGCCCGCTGCCCGCCGGTGCACCGGGCCTCTGGCTGACGGACGGATGGACAGACGGACGTGGGACTGTCCACGCCGGCCTCCAGCCCCGAGCCCCAGGAGTGACTTCCTTGCATTGCCAGAGTGTGGCAGCAGTTCTTTAAAGATCAGGGCCCTGCGCCTAAGCTCCAAGTGACACCTGTGGACACCTGGGGGCAGCAGCAGAGGCTGCACTGCTGGGAGGGGTGGGAATGTCCCCTGGGGTCAGAGTGGGGGTGGGGGCAGATCCTTGCTCATGTCCGTTGCCTGGGGGCTGACCCCGCACCCCTCACCCCAGGGTCCCTCCCCCCCTGGTGTCCCTGTCCTTTCCTGCCCCATCAGACCCCGGTCCGCACAGGTCCTGCTGGGCCCACAGGTGCTTTGAGGGTGGCCCTGAGACTCTCGGGGCTCCTTCCCAGGGGGGTGACGATACTTTGCTGGAGAAGCCACTGTAAGCCAATAGCCACAAACACTAATTGAGCACCTACTGTGTGCTAGGTGCTGGGTGCTTTACGTAGGTCACTTCCAGTCCTCCTAAGCCTTTGTAGGTGGTTTCACAGGCTCTTGGCTCGGAGGGTTGAACTGGGGTCGTGAAAGGCAGAGGTGAGAGCGTGCAGCCCCCACCACGGGGCAGGCCAGCTTGGCCCCAGCGAGGGGCCTGCACCCGCCTCAGCCACCCAACCTTCAGCAGAGCTGCCTGGCCTGGCTCGAGGGAAACCTGGCCAGTGCCCTCACTCGGGCTCGTCGTGGGGGTGGGCCGTGCCCCTCTTCGAGGGCAGCGGGGAGCCAGCGCCCACCCAGCCTGACAGTCTGAGCTACCGATGGGGGGCCCTTTGCCTTTTATTCACCCCTTACTGCCAGTTCATCTGTCGCTCCTTGTGAGTGTGAGAGGCCGAGAGAGACAGGATGACAACCACGGCAGGGACCCAGGCTCCTGGTCTCTGTAGCGGCTCCTTTCGGGGGTGGGGGGTGGGGTGTGCTGCAACATTTGGGTTCCTACTGGTGACCTGGAAGCCCCACTGTCTCTGTGACATATGACACAGGGAGAGGGGTCCCCAGGGGTGTGTTCCCTCCCACCCCGTCCCACAATCGTCAAGGTGGACTCCTGCACTCACTCGGGGCCGGGGAGGGCGGGTCTGCCTGGGAGGTGATTAGTGGGGGTGTCCCTGCAGGGGTGAAGCTGGCCACCAGCTCTGGGGCCAGGGAAGTACAGCCGCCCCAGATCTTTGCTCAACAACAAAATGTCAGGCACGAGTGACACGTTCCTGAGAAGACAGACCCACTTCCTTTCCTGCTGGGGTTCCAGGTCGGCGAAGCTGGCAAACATTCCCATGAGGCGCAGGCAGTGGGAGCTCGTGCCGAAAAGCAGAGCTAAGCAACAGGGTGGCCGGTCCTCTGCCCTGGCCAGGGATGCCCTGGCGGCCCATCCTATCAAAAGCCTGTGACCTTCCTCTGGGATGGGCTTCCCACAGGCAGCTAAAGGTACAGAAGGAACATGGACAAGCTCTGAAGACCTTGGTTCTGGGTAACCCTATCTACGTCTCTCTTGGCCTCAGTCTCCTCATCTATGAAATGGAACTTTTTTTTAAAAAAAGAAAAAAACTTTTTGTAGAGACAGGGTCTTGCTACATTGCCCAAATGGGGGTCTTGCTACATTGTCCAGGCTGGTCTTGAACTCATGGGCTCAAGCGATCCTCTCACCTTGGCCTCCCAAAGTGCTGGGATTATAGGCGTGAGCCACTGCCCCCGGCCTGGAGCTTTTCAATTTACAGGATTGTTAGGATGCGTAGAGGATGGGTGTGAAAATACTCCGGAAGTTGGAATGCGCTGCAGAACTCTCGGGGCTTACTTCATGGTTACACCTTGGGATTCTCATTCTGAGACTCACGGCATCTTGCCACCCAAGGGGGACGTCACCATCATCCAGCCCCAGCCTGTCATCTCCCAGGTGAGAAGACTGAGGTGAGGGAGGTCGAGGGGCTGAGCCCTGGCCTCCTGCCTGGAGGTGCAGGATGTGGCATCGCCCGGGGAGGAGGGGCTTGGAGAGGCCAGAATGTCCCTTCTCTGGAGGGGCCACCGTGGAGCACGGGAGTGGAATGACGCCTGGCCTTCAGCGTGGCGACAGGGGCTTCCTGCTCTTAGCAAGACGGGAGCTGCGAGGGTCTCCAGATACCCCCGTCCGGCTCCGCTGGGATAGCAGCGCGCTCCGCTCGGCGACATCTTCTGGCAAATCAGACAGGAGAGCCTCGAAGCAATCAATACCATGTGCCCCGGCTGTCCCCGCCGGGAACGCATTAATCTTCCCACTTTTGCCACCTCACTGCCTCTCGTGACAGCTCAAGATGTTTTCCTGCTGCTGAGTGAGCCTTTATCAAAAGGCCCGGGGCCCCCCGGCCTCGTTCACCGGGGCTCCCTCTGGCGCCCCCCGGCCTTGCCATTTTCCCAGCCCGGCTTCTGCCTCTTCGCTGCTCCCACAAGTCTCTCCACGTCATTCATTTTGACATTTAAAAGTTTCCACGCTTGCTCCGAAATGCCACAAACACTGCCGTTGTTATTTGCTGGGCTTTGGAATCCTGAGAATCCTAGGACACTGGGAACCAGGGCCTCGTGCCTTTGCAGGGGAGCTGGGGGTGTGGGCCGAGAGGGGCGGCTCCCCTGTCCCTCTGTGGGACGCGCCAGGCCCAGGGGCCATCGGCTTCCCGGCCTTCGTCCACTCTCCCTGTGCCAGCCCTAGTGTTGTGCTTCCCGGAGTGTCACAGAGTCCCCCCCCCAGCACCCCATTTATTTAGCAAAGTCACCCCTCTTTTCTGCACTGCCTGATTTCTTCACCTTCTGCCTGGTTCCTGCTCATGCCGGGCTCTCCGGTTTTTAGAAGATATCAGATGGATGTTTTTGAGTGTCCAGCCACTGTCTTGTTACCATTCTTATGCCAGGGCTGATTTTGGGGGGTTTTTTTTTTGTTTGTTTGTTTATGTTTTGGGAGGGATGGGGTCTTGCTCTGTCACCAGGCTGGAGTGCAGCGGCATGATCATAGCTCACTGCAGCCTCGAACTCCTGGCCTCCACCGATCCTCCTGCCTTGGCCTCCCAAAGTGCTGGAACTTCAGGTGTGAGCCACCGCCCCCAGCCTAGGGCTGTTTTATTAAGATTTCATGTCCATGACCATGGCATTGGCCACGGGTGCTATTTTTGCAAGCACACGACGCTGCTACAGTGACCTGCTAGTTGGTAGCTGTGCTGGGGCAGCCGGATGCCCTCGGGCGGGCAGGCCTGGACTCGTGCCAGATCTGCTGGGATCAGGAATGCCACCTTCCAGCCACTTTGCTGCCTTCCTGCGCCCATTTCTGAGCTCCGTGCAATGCTCCTCCCAGAGAGGGCGCCCCTCAAAGACTGCTGCACCCCGAATCTGACGTGGGGCACCACGTTCCCGTCTGCGGCAGCTGGCACAGGGTTCAGCAAGACACACCTCTGGCTTCATTTCTAGCTGTTCCCAGACTTTTGGATTCATGGGCTGGAAAACTGAAAACAACAGGGTAGACATCGGTAACCAAGTTTTATTGTGCCCAGCGAAGACATAAAACAAGACAAAACAAAATGACATCCACCATTGGTCTCGTGTCCTAAAACAAAGCATATTTCAATGCCAAAAAAGCAGTAGGAAAGGAATAAAATCAAAGTGGAAGCCAGCGCTTGCCAGGAAAGGACCAATCTCATGCTAAACAGTCACCGTGGGCTGATGACAACGTGACCGTGGCCTGGCATTGGCGAGTGAGCTGGCGTTTCTGAAGCTCTGGTCTACACTGCTCCTCCGACTTCAATGCGTGTCCGGGTCTCCTGGGGGTCTTGTTAAAATGCAGTTTCTTACTCATTAGGTCCAGACTGGACCTGAGGTTCTGCCTTTTAACAAGCTCCCAGGTGACGCATGGCAGTGATGCCCTGCACTTCGAGTGGCAAGGTCTGCTCTACTCGGTGCCAAAGACAATCCCGTGGTTCGGTCACATCAGTGAAGAAAAAAGTTAGGTAAAATGGTTCTTTCGCGTCACATAAACAAAAAACTCACTTGTAACTGCACTGTCTGCTGTTGCCTAGACATGGCCACAGCTGATGGGACCGCCACTGTCCCGCTAGGGGGTAAATGCAGCGATGTGCCAGGACCCCGGGGAACCCTTGGCACCTGTGAGAACGAGGACAGCTCCTGTCCGGCAACTCCATGCACAGCACTAGCGTGACCAAAAGTGACCAGGGGTTTCACGTCTGGCTTCCTGAACTCTACTGACCCTATCAGCCACCCGCACTCCCGCCCACCCCCTACAAGGAACCCCAAAACCAAAAACCAAAAGCCAAGCTGATGTCTCGGGAATCGAGTGTCGCAGGACTGGCCAATGGCAGAGGTGGTACGAGGAGGACAGAAACCAGGGTTGGGTCCGTCTTGGAAATTCCTACCCTCCTGCCGGGATCTAGGCTGTTGCCAAGATTGTGGGCGAGTGTGGTGGTGAGCAGGGTCCTGGGGTGCGTGTGTGAGTGTGCACGTGTGTTGTGTCGGATCAAGGAGTGAGGAGAAGGGCAGCGTGGGATGGCTGGGCGAGAGCCCTGGCCGGCTGCTTTGACTGGGACCCACCTAGCATGCACACCTGTACACAGCTGGCATCAGTTTTTTTTTTTTTTTTTTTGAGACAGAGTCTCACTCTGTTGCCCGGGCTAGAGTGCCATGGTGTCAGCCTAGCTCACAGCAACCTCAAACTCCTGGGCTCAAGCGATCCTCCTGCCTCAGCCTCCTGAGTAGCTGGGACTACAGGCATGTGCCACCATGCCCGGTTAATTTTTTCTATATATATATTTTAGCTGTCCATATAATTTCTTTCTATTTTTAGTAGAGACGGGGTCTCGCTCTTGCTCAGGCTGGTCTCAAACTCCTGAGCTCAAACGATCCTCCTGCCTCGGCCTCCCAGAGTGCTAGGATTACAGGCGTGAGCCACCATGCCTGGCCCTGGCATCAGTTTTTACAAAACTGATGACACGCTCTCATTTTTAAAAGAATTCTAAAATACCGGTTCTGATCCACTAAATTGGTTTGAGAGCCCACTATCGAGTCGTGACCAAAGTGTAACAAATCCTGAAGTACCTTGGTGGCCTTTTCTCATAGTGAGAATATGTAACTCTTGGATCTGTTACGGGGCTTCTTGAAAATAAGAAAACCCAATTAAGGAAATTTGTGCTTAAAATTGTGATTTCTTCAAATTCTACCCTGGAAGCTCTTAGTGAAGGGATTTTTGCCATCTGTGTCTTCAATAAATCTCAGAGCATCTAAGAAAATGGATAAATGGACAAATGAATGAACTAGCCTATTCACAGATACGTAAATCCGTGGATGGAAGATTTCAGGACAAATACATTTAAAGTGTTAGATGGTATTGATAGGTGTAGTCCAAATAGATATGAGTAATAAAGCATTTTTGAAATTAAAATTGATAGTGTTATTGCTAGGTTGTAGTCCATGTAGCTATGAACAGTAAAATGTTTTTGAAACTAAAATTTACAGTGCTATTGATAGATGTAGTCCAAGTAGATCTGAACAATAGTGTTTTTGAAGTTAAAATTTATAGCAACAGGAAAATATGAATTATTTATCAACAACTTTTGAAGATATCAATAATGGAGGTGATAATGTTAATATTTACTGAGTCATTTTATGCCATGCTGTACTGAACATTTTAATTTGTAAGATGACAGTCTATTTAGAAATCGTCCTTTATTTTAAAAAAACAGAATGTGGCCCTGAGGGAATGAGGTATATTGCACTGGGCATGCTGATCTTGTTTCTTAAAGTTGGGAAGAAGCTTTTTGATGATCTTGTCTAGGGCTTTATTTATTTGTCTATTTATTTAAAGACGAGTCTCACTCTGTCACCCAGGCTGGAGGGCAGTGATAGAATTATAGCTCACTGCAGCCTCCAATGCCTGGGCTCAAGCCATCTTCCTGCCTCAGCCTCCTGCGTAGCTAGGACCATAGGTGCACGCCACCATGCCTGGCTAATTTACTTGTACATTTATTTTCTTAGAGATGAGATCTTGCTATGTTGCCCAGGCTGGCCTTGAACTCCTGGCCTCAAGCGATCCTCCCACCTCGGCCTCCCAAAGTGCTGGGATTATGGGTGTGAGCCACCACGCCCAGCCAAGTCTAGTGCTTTTTAAGCTTTTAACAGAGGCCCTTTGATACCAGTCTAAGGAAAAGGGGGGAAATATATTGTAGGAGAATATGGTGCCTGAGGGGAACTGGAGAGCGGGGCTGGTGCTGGACAATCCACTGAGCAATCCAACATGGTGCCTCCAGTGGCTGCGGCAGCCTCTGGGGTCGCCATGTTCCTGCCTGTTCAGGCGCCGACAGAGAGACTGACTTTGACCCGATTTGACTCAATCTCAAATTCTGGGGAGGGAGCATCAGACTGGCTTCCTGGGACAGGTGCCCATCTCTTAGAAAGTCAACAGTAGTCTGGTCTGGGGTCATGAAGTATAAACATGGAGTCAGGGCCTCAGGTCTGCCGGCCTGGGGGTCAGTTCTGAGAGCCACGGGCAGGGCACATCCCTCCAAAAGTGGCTACAACACCGTGGAAGCCAAACATGAAAGATGGAGGGAGGCAGAGTTGCTCTGGTAATGGAGGTGGGGGTGCAAGTCCCACCGGATGGGCACCCCCTCCCCTTGGGGAGCCCGAGGGACTGACCTCGTTCTAGTCCCTGTTTTTACCCAGGGGAAAAAAGAGGCCTAGAGAGTGAGGCCACCTCCTCAGAGGGGGACAGTGACTTAGTGTCGGCACTTGGAGCTGCCCCAGGGGCCCGGACTCCTTCTGGAATGTTCTCCCTCCTCCTATCCACCTCCTCCTCGCTTCCAGTTATCCAAACACACCACTGCTGAGAAAGTCTTTTGTTTCTTTGAAATTCTTCTCTTTAGAAATAAACTAAAAACCACTTTCCTATTTCTAAGGTGAATTGATTTTGATTTGCAGAGTTCCAAAACAAAAAACAAAAACAAAACACGGAATGCAAGTGGAATAAGAGAAAGGCCAGAAGACGCCTGTGTCCCTGGCGGGCTGGAAGCTGAGCTGTCGGGGTCCTAGCAAGCCCCCCCCCCCCGGGAGTGCTGGGGGCCACAGCTGGCGTTGTGCGGCACCCTTTTGTCCTCTGGTCTCCTTGGAACATAGACAAGGGTCTGATGGCACCGACAGGCTTGCTCTGGTCGCTGACCACATCTTGTGTTGAAAATGTGCTTTGTGCCTCTTAGGAGAAGGTGCCGTTTGTCCTGACGCCTCCCAGGGAAGCCCTTGCAGGAACTTGATCACCTGCGTCCATTAAGGTCCTTACACGCCTTGGACTGCACTTGGGGAGTCGCCTTGCTCAGCGCCTGGCAGGCCATTCTATGGAAAGCTGTTTGGCCACACAGCCGGGAGGCTCAAGACTGGCCCCCGGCACTGGTGGGGGGCTCGGAGCTGCCCCTCGGCTGCGGCCCCCTGCCCCTGTCTCTCGGGGTCAGCTCGGGCTGCCCTGCGCCTGCTCCCGGAGCCGCTTGATGGCACTGTTAGAACTGCGGGAGAGAGAGAGGCTGCCTCTCCAGAAACAGTCTGCTCCACGCTGATGTCTCCAAACTGTCATTTCCACCCACCTCCTTCCAGACCGAACAGAACAAAATCACTTCCCGCACCCGCTGCTGCGGCTGTGCTCCCTCTGCCCCGCCTGGCCATGCATCCCGCCCGGCCATGCATCCCGCCCCCGCTGGGGGCAAAGCTTTAGCGGCCCCTCTGCTCCCTTTCCTGCCCTCATGCACTGATCTTTCCATCTTATTTTTCCAGAGCGTTCTCACTCTGTGTGTGTTGGGGGCCTCTGGGGGTCCAGGCCAGTCTGCGGGCGGACAGAAGGCCATGCAAATCTCATAAGGACCCGGGGATCTAAAAGAGAAAGCAGCAGTGCCCGAAATCCTTCTGGCCATGTGACTTCTTTTCTAGAAGAAAGAAGAAAATAGCAGTGGGAGAAGGTGCTCAGGAGGAATGGGAGGAATGTGCAGAGAGGGCAGGAAGTGGGGTCTCTGGGGCGGAATCTTGGCATTAGGTTGCATGGCTTAGAGGCGTTCTGTTCTGGGCTTCGCAGCTGCCACCGTATCAAAATCCCCCTCGACCCGGTCAAGGGTGGGTGGAGGCATGGTCAGCAGGGACCCTCGGCTTCATCTACTTGCTGTGGCCTCTGCTTCCTAGTTCATTTTTTTTTCTTAAATAAATTTTATTGTGCATGTTTAAGGTATACAACATGATGTTATGAGACACACATATATATGCACAGTAATATGGTTCCTATAGTGGAACAAATGAACATATTCATCATCCTCTCATGGTTACCCAGTTCCCTCCCTGTGGCAAAAGCAGCTATAATCTACTCACTTAGCAAAAATCCTAAAGACAACACACTTGGACTGACTATTGTCTTCAGACTGTACGTTAGACCTTTCCACTGTTCATCCTGCATGTTTGCTACTTTGTGTCCTTTGACCTAGACCTCCCCGTTTCCTCCCCCTCCCCCCGGACCCTGGTAACTAACAACTGTTTCATTCTCTATCTGTATGTATTGGACATTTCTTTTCTTTCTTTAAAAAATTTTCTGCATAAGTGAGACCATGCAACATTTTCCTTTCCGTGTCTGGCTTATGACAGCCTCCGGGTCCATCCGTGGCAGGACCCTCTTTGTTGAAGGCTGAGTGACCTCCGTGGTACGTCCACACCGCGGGTTCTGTCGCCATCGGCCGCCGGTGGGCCTCCCGGGCTGTTTCCAGGTCTCAGCTGCTGGGAATAGCGCCGCAGGGACAGCTCGAGTGCGGGTATCTTTATGATGTAGTGATTTCATCTCCTTTGGGTGTGTAACCAGGAGGGAGATTGCTGGGTCAGATGGTAGTTCTATTTTTAATTTCTCTGGGTGCTTCCTTCCTAGTTCTTGCTGTCGCTTCCTCCTCCTCAGAGAGATGAGCCGAGAGAGGCTGGGGACACTCACGGGCTGGAGCAGGACAGAAGCCCCACTGCCCACGCTGCGCCCCCGACCTCGGGGTGCACAGCACTGCCCCTCTCTGGGCTCCCCTCCTCTGCAGGAAGGAAGAAAACGCTGCTGCTTGGGAGGAATTTGCTACGGCAAAGGCATTTTCCCCAAACAATGACCAGGAAATACTGTCTTCGCTGATATTCCTGACACGCACTGCCCTCTTGGCAGAGTTGTTTGAAGGCTCATTACAGCCCGCAAACGTGGGTGGGGCACGGTTCCCACACCCAGAGTGGCCCGCCCAGCCCCAGGCCACCAAGGCCTTTTGGTTTCCCCTTGACAGGTGCGAGGTGTGCTCTCCACGCCTCTCCTGTTGGCCAACCCTGACCTTGGGCAGGGGCCCCAGCCAGCTCTCCCAGCCTGCCCGTGGGGGGAGGCCATTCTCTGCTGACTCAGGCGCAAACCGGGGCAGGTGCATGCCTTCAACCCCGTGAGTAATACCGGCGTTTCGTCTTCAAAGGGCCTTCCCAAGATTAACCAATTAGTCACCCCCTGGGAGAGCTACAAAGCAGGTTATTACTGTCTTTATTAGGCCCGTGGTAGGGGAGGAGGGTAAGTGGAGTCCCCACCCCTGGCCAGAGAGGAAACTGGGAGGACAGTATGGATTTGGGTACAGGAGTTGACAGCCATCCAGGACTTCCCAGGGTCTCGGGGGTGGGCAGGGGTGGACCAAGGGCAGATAAGCTGGAGGCTGGAGCTTCTCACTGAGATCAGGAGAGGGAGGGGCCACGGGAGTTTTGGGGGGAGGGATTGGAGAGTTTCAGGCCAATGGAAAAGAACGTCTTGCTGAATCCCGAGTGAGAAGATGGAAAGACAGCGTAGCGTAAACTCACCCATGGAGGGCACCACCCTGCGTTCTAAACCATCGGTGCCAATTGCACCGGGCGCCTTTGAGCCCTGCAGATGTTTGAGAAGTGAATCTTGGAGCCCTTTCCTTTTTGTATCTATGTGAGGATTTTGAGGGACTAAAAATGATAATAAGACATGTCACTCAGACACGTTGCAAAGAAGAAGCGTGCTATGAAAGCTTAGCAGGGTAAGAGGGGAACATTTTCTCCAGGTCCCCCCCGAGCCGCAGGTGCGTCCCCCTTCAGGTGCACAATGCAGAAAGCTGGAGAGTTTTAAGAGGTAAGTCCAAGTCCTGGTGACAGTGAGAACCCAGGCACCTTCTGGAAGCCAGACAGCAGAGCAAGCCTTTCAGTCAACCCTGTCTGCAGCTGCTTTTTATAAACTTGGCATAAATATGTGCCTGGGAACGCCAGGACAGTGTATCTGGAAAATATTTTCTACCATTTGAAAACACACACACACACACACACACACACACACACACACACACACACTCCCTCCCTCTCTCTCTCTCTCTCTCTCCCTCTCTCTCTCTCTCTCTCATGCTCGGAAAGGAAAAAAAGAAACAACAGAAATTGTGCATAATACAGAGTGGCTTCGCTTGTGGTTTTTTTCCATTACTTCCTCAGTTCATTTTTCTGCTGCCAATTTTAGAAGGCCATAAGTCATAGTTGTTGTTAAACTTTGTCAGTTAAAATGTAACTCGAAGAACAAAGTCATACGATACCCTGTAGTCGAATAGCCTTTGTAGAGGAGTCTTGACGAAAGGCAACACCTCCTTGTGCTCTGTGAGGTCTGCTAAGTTCAGTCCTGGGCGTTTCCAGGTATTTTCTGGTATGTGTTACACATCGTGCCCGCAAAGCTGTCTCTCAGGCCCCCGGGCTTGTCGTCTGTGCCACAGCTCAAGGGCCACTTAGCAGAGGGAAGGAGACGTGATGAGTCAAACTGTCAACATTTACTCTGAGTGACCCAGGAACAGAATGTGGTTTCATTAGGGGTGAATCGTTAGGGGTTCCCCGCTCTTATTCCTCCTAGAAATGGCTGGATCCACTTTCTCGCAAACCTTGACCCTGCAGAATCAGACATTAAGAAGCCCAGAAGGTGCAGCTGGCTTCGTTTGAGGCTGGAATGACCCAGCGTCCTCACCCCTACTTGGGAGAACTGAAAATCTGAGATGGCAGACAGCCGTGGCAGGTGCCTCTGAGCTTACAGGCTCCGGGAGGCCGTGCTGTTTGGTTTCCCTGCCAGACTGGGAGTGTTCTGAGGGCAGGGCCCTGTGTTCGTCCCCATCCCCACCCCAGAAGTCTTAGTGCTCAAACAAGGCCGGGAACACAAGGAGCCACTAGGCACTTACAAATGCTTGTGCTTGGAACCAGGATGGAAGACAAAACCCCAGCCAGCCGCCGGGGGCAGAACCCACCACCTTCAGTTTGGATTCTGGCAGGACAACCCCCTTTCCTGTGTGTTTTTCTGTCTGTTGTTCTTGTCCTCATCTCTCTGTCCCCTTGAGCCAACACTGGGGGCTTTGGGGACAGCAGGGGAAGCCAGGGTGGGAGAAGGGAGGCTTTCTCAGTGGCCATCCCCGCCCCCCCCAGACTTCAAGGCTGGGTATAATCTTTGTGAGGCAAGAGCAGAATTTAGACCCTTACTCTGAAAATTAGATCATTACTTCCGTCCGTGAGCTGAGCAGGGAGTCATGGGCAGGACGGAGAGATCTGATTCCAAACTCTGCCCCTGGCTGGCCACGCCACTTTCAGGATAAAGCGCTGCCCTCTGTCCTTGGTCCTTCCTCTGTCGGAGGGGCACTCCCACCCCATCTGCCGGGAGAGGGGCACCCTCCCTGCGCTCCCTGTGCAGATCCTTTGGTACTTTGATAGGAAATGCAAAGGCCGCCTCACTGCCCAGGAGCTGGGCACCCCCGGGCCATGGTGTTTGCTCAATTGTGCGCATGGACGTCTGTGACAAAGCACTCTGGCAAGTGCTGGCTGCCCTTACAATCTTTCCCTAATGATATTCTTAATTATCTCCCACATCCATTTTCTGCCTTCTCTTATGGATAAACTGATTTCATAATCCAAGCTTGCCTGGACAAACAACCCACTCCAAATTCCAAACCGGCCTCAAAAATATGTTCTTGGAGGGTGGTGAGAGGTGGAGTTGGAGGGGGAACTGAGGCAGCCCCAGGACTTTCGACACTGTGTCATTGCTAAGTGCAGTTTTCCTGTAGATGGCTTGTGAGGACCCAGTGTGGGGACAAGCTCCCCTCCTCCCCCGGCGAGTGCCGCCTACCTAAGACCGCTCTGGCCTCTGGCTGCTGCGACTGGATGTTCCACCTGCAGGGAAATATCTAAAAGGCTCAGGAAGTGAACTCACATTGAAAAAACTTTCCTCCCCCTCCTTTTCCAAAACAGTGCAGCCTTCCTGGAAGAAAGCAAACAAAACAAGTGTGACGATTTAAAAAAGGATTGGAAAACCCGTTCTGAACAGCACGGGCTTGAGTGGTTCTCCAGGGTGGACGGGTCACCCACAGTAGGGCCGGTTCCTCTGTGGCTTCTCCCACGGTGTATGTTTGGGGGAGGGGGAGGCAGCCCACGCGGTCTTGGAGGGGAGGCAGCTGGCGGCTGAGTGGCCCGAATTCCCGGTCCTTTCGAGCCACCTGACCCAGGCAGCCCCCGGGTACACAGGCAGGCGCTGGGATCAGACAGCACAAGGACCCGATCACCTCCAAAGTGCGGGCAACTTCTGCTCTGCACGTGGCTGGCTATTTTGGGTCTCTAGGTGTTTGCGTGTGATGGGTGGCATTTGATGTGCTGTTATTAATAACGCCGTTTGGCTGTGCAGAGGCTGAGGACGAAGCCTTTTCATTCCGGCCATCTGGTCAGGATGCTTTTCCTCTGAGGAGGGAGAAACCTTTGCCGTGTTTCAGCTGGAACGCTGCCTCCCGATTAAGGGGACGGCAGATGCTGGATGGCCCTGCCTGTGCGGGCCGAGGATGCTCGCTGGGCTCGGAAAGGCCGGCTCTGTCCGGGCGGGGGGACGCCTGTGCCATCGATCGGGGGCTTGGTATGCAGCTTGGGGACAGACTGGAAGGCACGCGGGGCCGGGAGAGCTGCCACGCGGTGTTTACCGGCTCCGGAGCTCAGGTTTTCCATTGTCAGGCGGTGACAGGGCTGTTACGGACGCCCTCAGGAGACGTTCCTCTGCTTTCATAACAACCGAGGACTTTTTATTTTTCTGACTCATCTTCAGAAGATTTCCTCCTCCCTCTTCGTTTGAAAGTAAATATAATTAGAAACAGGCAGACTTAACTGTATATAGCCGGCCCTGCCTATCCGAGAGAGTTATAATTAAACCTGCAGCCTGTCTGTTCTTCCCTGTCTGCTGAAGGCCTCACTGAAGTCACCTGGAGGGTGGGCGGTCTGTCTTGCAGCGGTGGCCTGGGGTGGCTGCTGCAGGGACGGACACCTGCTGGGGCTCTGAGTCCAAGGTCCAGTGTGAAGCTGAGATTCAACCATTGATCACACGGCACACAGGCCCGTGGGCCCACACTGCCCTCACCTCGGCTCGCCTGTTCTCAACCTCCGGTGGCTCCGATGTGCACGGTCAGGGCCGGGGCTGGCCCGTCTTGGGGGCAGGGTGAAGGTTGCCAAGCATGGTTGTCATGGTAACGAGCCGGCCGGGGCCACTGCCGTGGGCTCGGGGGGCACCTGTGTGCCCGCAGGTTACGATCTGCCCTCCGCAGGCTGGGCGCCAGGATTGCTTGTCTTTGTTCCCGGCTCCCTGCCTGAGAGGCTGGCACCGAAGCTGCAGCCCCGCCCTGCATGGCAAGAGCTCAGGTAGGCTGTCCCCAGGTAACCCCGCTCTTCCTCCTGGCTAAGGGCAGGCTGGGTGCTCGAAGGACGCCGTCCGGGCCCACGGAGGGCTCATATTCTGCTGAAACCAGTGGGTCAGGTGGCCCCAGAAATGCACACACACCTCGTGGGCATATTCTGGGAGCGCAGCATGGCCAACGGGCTTGCTGACATAGGCCTGGTGACACAGGCTCGGAGACACAGGAGAGACTGCTGCGCCTCCCGCCCCTTAGGCGGGTGCGGCAGTGACCGGATGACTAGTTGGCGCAGCCCTCCCTGGCCTGGATCGAATGCAACAGGCGTCATCTGAGCCATGGGCACCTTTACCCAAGTTGCTCAAAGTGTTTTCCGAGCAAACAGTTGTTTCATAACACCCGTGAGAAGTAGGTGGGGTGACAAAGCATTCTTTGTCCCCGTCTTACAGATGGGGAAATGGAAAAGCTTGTCCGGCCTGGTGGTGAGGCCCAGAGAGGGAGAAGGTGCTCTCCTGCCTGGGGCCCTGGGGTGGGGAGGGCCGGCTCCTGCCCTGTCACCAACTCCTGTGGAAAGTGGGGTGGCCCCAACAGAGCAGGGGTCAGGATGGAAGAGGCCTCAGACGCAATGGCAGGAACCCACCGTGGGCCCGGCTGTCCGAGGTGTTGAAACCGGCTGTTGCTGACTCCGGGAGGTGTCGGTGTGCTTTGTCCCGCTCAGTTTGCTTGAAGTCACTGGATTCTCTGAGGAGTCAATAAGTACTTTTTTGAGCACCCTGTTCTGGCCCAGGAACTTTTTGGGTGGCAAATGAGGTGGATGTGGCCCTGCCTTTTGGGTGCTCATAGGAGACAGAGTGTCAACGAGTAAAATTAAGAAGAAGTGATTTCAGAGAGTGACGTGTGTTATAAGGACAATAAAAGTGCACAAAGCGGCTGGGCGTGGTGGCTCACGCCTGTAATCCCAGCACTTTGGGAGGCCGAGGCAGGAGGATCACCTGAGGCCAGAAGTTGGAGACCAGCCTGGGCAGTAGCGAGACCTACGTCCCTACAAAAAATAGAAAAATTAGCTGGGTGTGGTGGCACGTGTGTGTAGTCCCAGCTACTCGGGAGGCTGAGGCAGGAGGATTGCTTGAGCCCAGGAGTTGGAGGTTGCAGTGAGCTATGATGATGCCATTGCACTCTAGCCGGGGCAACACAGCGAGACCCTGCCTCAAAAAAAAAAAAAAAAAAAAAGCACAATGGGACAGCGATTGGCCAGAGGGGAGAGTAGACGAGAAGAAGAGGGGAGGAGGAGGAGTCTGCACAAGCTAATCCTGAAGGAGAAGTAGGGAGACCTGGGGACAAGCATTCCGGGGGGAGGGGACAGCTGGTGCAAAGGCCCTGAGAGGAGGATGAGGTGGCCTGTCCAAAGCTCAGGGAGCAGGACGCTGGTCCTGGATGGTGGCCAGGGGTGACGTGAGATGTGAGGGGGTGAGCAGGGCTCTGGTCGTGTAGGGAGGACCCTGCTGGCCATAGGGCCATAGGCAATACGGGATTCCGGATTTCTTGGGGAGGTAGTGTTGACATTCTTTCCCGATGGACTGGACATGGGGCACGAAGAAGGGAGGAATTAAGCATGGTCTCTCGGTATCTGCTCGAGCAGGAAGATGGCGCAGTTGATCGCGACGGGGAAGACTGGGGAGGACCACTCGTAGAGGGGAATGAAGAGGGTGGTTGTGGGCATGGCGAGTCCGAGAGCCCTGCTTCTATGTGGCTGCGAGTGGGGCCTGGGCACCTGCATTTCTCAAACTCCTCCCTCTCTCTCTCTCTCAGATCACAGAGAGAAAGGGCAGAGGGTTCTACTGTGGTTGGTTTTGAACTCACCCAAGACTCCCCGTGCTCAAACCCCATGTCTTTCAAGGACAAGACTGCTGCTCTCTGGGCGGAAGAGGCCTCTGTTAATGTTGGTTTATGAGGGGGGAAGGAGACCGGCTGAGGTCGGGGCATGGGGGCAGCCAACACGGCCCGAGAGTCCCTCCCAATCCAGCCCTCTGCCATTTGCATTGAGATCCTTGGTGATTTGTCCCTGGGCGTCATAATTAGGCCAATCTTATTACCTGTGGATGAGGAAGGACGCAAGTCTTGCCTCTCTTTTGGTTGATAAAATGGAACAATACACGTTTTGCAATTTCTTTGAAGAGGAAGCATCTTGTGAGCGGCAAGAGCCGTTGGTCAGACAGGGGTCTGCTGGCCAGGAGGGCAGGGATTCTTTTTGGCCACTGACTTGGCATGCAGCTTCGAAAAACTTGTTAATTCTTCTCCTTTGGTATATAAATTGGAAACTGCTAAAGGACTTGCATCTGGGAAAACGGCCTGACCCTACTGCTCCGCCCGCCTACCATGTCTCACTGTAGGGTCAACTTGTAGCCATTAGTGCAACAGACATTTCCATCCGAGTCTGCAGGCAATTATTTCGGGGCAAAGGATGTATTGTATTCACACCTAGGGATTGTATTTCCTGACATCTTATCATAAAGCTGTACGAAGTGGCATGGGGTTTATCGCTTAGATTTGACACGGGAAGTTTACTTGCTGATGTATAGGTTAAGCATCCCAAATCCAAAAATCCAAAATCTGAAATGTTCCAAAATCTAAAACTTTTTGAGCACCAACATGACACCCAAAGGAAATGCTCATTGGAGCATTCTGGATTTTGAATGTTCAGATTTGGGGTGCTCAGCTGCTAAGTGTTAATATATGATGCAACTATTCCAAAATCTGAAAAAAAATTCATAAATCTGAAATACTTCTGGTCCCAAGCTTTTTGGATAAGAGACACTCAATTTGTACTCAAAGCATTGCGTCATGAGGTTTTCTTTCCGTGTCCTGGAAATGGATTTGGTGACATCAGTCCTCATACCCCAAGAACTCCTTGGGTCAAGACTCGGAAGTTCACCCATCGTGATCAGTTGTTCCTCGGGACAGAACCACTGTCACTTGGTGCTTTATAGTAACTTCCAGAGTGCTTTCCCAGCCACTGTCTCATTTGCTTTTCCCCACGACTCGCGTTATTACTGGGAACGGATCAGTGCAGAAGCTAAGAGAGGTTAAGCCATTTGCCCAAAGTCACACAGCAAGGGGAGAGCTGGGCATGAGCCCCAGTCCTTGTCCTCTACTCTCACTCTTTCTCAAGTCCCCGTTGTCGGGCCTTGGGTGACAGCGGGCCAAGGCAGTTCCGGGCACCGGGGCAGATTGTGTGACTGCGAGTTTGGTAAGCTGAGCCTGGGAGGCGTTTGCAATTCCCCAGGCTGGTTCCTGGGAACTGGTTTTGCGCGACGGAGGGCTGTGTTGCAACGTGACTAATGGATGAGAAGGTTGAGGAGGAAAGCCATTACTTCACCAACATGAATCAAGGTCATTCGTCACCTCAGGAAGCACGCGGGGCCGGGACACTCAGGAGGGGAGGTGCCACGCTGCTCCCAAGCCAAGCCCGTGGTGTGACCCGGCACCCATCCCACGTGGCAGGGAGCAGGGGAGTTTCTGGAAATGAGGTTGTGCCAGGCAGCTAGGCCTAGGGCCCCAGAGCCAGGGGACCCTGGCCATGCCCAAGTCAGCCCCTCCTCGGAGAACACTGTGTGGGGGTCTCACCCACAAGTGAGGGTGCCCGTTCACAGCAGGTGTTGGCGGGAGTTGGCTGGCCACCTCACTGGCTGGGGTCTCCTCCAGGGCGAGACGGGAGCATATGTGGGCTCCTGAGCCCCTAGTGTCACCTGAGGGGACCGGGCCACTGTGAGCCACCCAAGTGTCCTCAGAGGGTGGGGGGCCAGGACATGCCCACGTCCGCTGAGCTGGGACAGCGCCCCGAGTCTCACCGGGCCTTCCACTTCCTGCTAGCAACGGGGATCCTCCGCCACAGCTCCCTCCTGGGCTCCCAGCTCAGGGGACAGACCCAGAAACGTGCTCACCGTTCACCGCTCAGGCCTCAGCTCAGGTGTCCCTTCCTCAGAGACAAATAAACGAGCCCCTCCCACCACCATGGAAGTTCTCCATGGCGCTTGTCACCAACAGGAGCTTTCTGGTTTACCTGCGTATGTGCTTCTGACGTCTCGGCTCACTGAAAGGTAAGTTCCAGGACAGACACAATCCTGCCTGGTTTGGGTCACCGTACATCCTCAACACCTCGCGTGCGGCCTGGAACTAGGGACACCCACGATCTGTCGTTTGAGTGAATGAATGAAGGAAGGAATGAATGCAAGGAAGTGGCTGTGGGGGAGGCGGAGGTCAGGAGGGGCACGTTTTATACAAGTAGATGCCGTGCAGGTGCCCTCCCGGGTGCTGCTGGATGCTGTCACCAGCCCGCGAGCCCCTGGAGGGAGGCCACCCTGCCACCCTGCCACCCTCGGACGCCTCCCGGGGCCGGGTCATTCCCTGCCGAAGGAGTGGGTTGTGCGGATGAGCAAACAGGACTGACCCAGAGGTCAGGGGTAATTCAGCCTCCGAAACTGCACGTGTCGGTGGGACTCGAAGAGCCCAGGAATGTGTTTGTCGCTGATGTCAACCTGCCACCACGGACCACACCTGCTTCTCGACCCAGGAACGTGGGAAAGAGAAAGGCACGGCTTGTTTTGGTGGCGGTGCGGGAGCTGGCAGTGTGGGAAGAATGCCCTTGCTCTGACTCAGAGCGGGAGTGCTCCGGGCCTGCCACCGCCCTGCCCCGTTGGTGAGTCCCCCCCGTGGCTTCTCGCCCTCCCCGGGCAGGCGCTCCGCAAATGGCTTGTTCTGGCAAGTACTCGCTTTCTGGATGGAACAGCCTCACTTTTGTGCAAACCCTTCCTTTGAGTTTAAAATGCACGAAGGGCCGGGCGCGGTGGCTCACGCCTGTAATCCTAGCACTCTGGGAGGCCGAGGCGGGTGGATCGCTCAAGGTCAGGAGTTCGAGACCAGCCTGAGCGAGACCCCGTCTCTACTAAAAATAGAAATAAACTATCTGGACAACTAAAAATATATATAGAAAAAAAAATTAGCCGGGCATGGTGGCACATGCCTGTAGTCCCAGCTACTCGGGAGGCTGAGGCAGTAGGATCGCTTAAAGCCCAGGAGTTTGAGGTTGCTGTGAGCGAGGCTGACGCCACGGCACTCACTCTAGCCCGGGCAACAAAGTGACACTCTGTCTCAAAAAAAAAAAAAAAAAATGCACGAAGAACCTTTCCCAGAGGACAAGAACGGGACCAGGAGGAGGAGGCTGTACCTCACGTGGACACTGGGGTCCCAGGCACCTGCCCGGGGGGTTTCTGCAATCTGCTGCCACACCACACCGTGCCTCTCGGCTCCCCGAGTGACACCCACGGCTTCATTCTTCCGGGAAGGCAGGTCACAGTCCCTGGAATCTTCTTCCTTTCCTGTCCCCACCCTTCGGTTGTCCTGTTCGGAGGACTTGGCATTTGAGCAGCGAGCTTCCGGAAGCCCGAGTCAAGCCCTGGCCGAGAGACCCTGATGTGACTCTGGAAACTCTATGGGAACAAAACGCGGGACTCCAGAGAAGCGCAGCCTCTGCGGTCTTTGCAGATTTCAAATTCAAATGCGACATTCTCACTGATGGGGAGGTGTGACCTCCTCTTCGCAAGCAGTGGGAGGGGTTCGTCTGCTGCGCTCTGGCCCAGGCATCGGTATTGAATGAGGGGACCATGAGGGGACCATGTCATTTAACCCTTACAGACCCCTGTGCCCTCTTAACCTTGTAATTGTCCTGGAGTGTGAGCTCAGGGTGGTGGCCCATGTCCGTTTTCTCCATTTGAAGCAGCGCTTGCGCCATGTTATGTGGGTGGATATTTGCCGGACAGAGTCTACGATGTGGACCTCACAGCCATTCACCCTTCTTACATCTTCAGGAACCCTGTTCCCAGCGGGTCGTGGGTTTACAAGCCCATAGCTGCGTTCCACCCACGTTGGATTCAGCCTTCAAACCGATGCTTCCCCAAGTCTCCAGCTGGGGAGACGAGCAGTTTGATCCCTCGATTCTTTAATATATTGGATGTTTATTTCTTCTTGCTTCTTGCTCTTTCAAGTTTGAAATTTCTCAGCACATCAAAGTCTTCAATATGCCCTGGAACTCTGGTTTCCAAAAACATTTTTTTTTTTTTTTGAGACAGGGTCTTGCTCTGTTGCCCCAGGTAGAGTGTATCCTAGCTCACTGCAACCTCCAACTCCTGGCTCAGGTGATCCTCCTGCCTCAGCCTCCTGAGTAGCTGGGACTACAGGCGGGTGTCATCATGCCCAGTTAATTTTTAATATTTTTTTATAGAGATGGGGGTCTTGCTCTTGCTCAGGCTGGTCTCAAACTCCTGGCCTCAAGCGATCCTCCTGCCTCGGCCTCCCAGAGTGTTGGGATTACAGGCGTGAGCCACCACGCCTGGCCTCCAAAGGGCATTTTTGTACTTGGCCTTGTACAGTGGGACCTGCGTCTCCATCAGGAGGTTGAAGTTGATGTTGGGTTCTTGAGTTTGGTGGTGTTTGCAAGAATAGGACACAAAGCTTGAGAGCCTTTTCATCAAATGACCAACCATTTATGTTACATTTTCATGGATTTCGATTATTCTAAGTAGAAGTAGTAGCCGAAGTCTTCATGGTGTTTGATGTTTGGTGATCTTATCAGCTGAAACTTATTGTTTTTACGGTTTCGGGGAATCTCAGTAAAATAATTCAGTGTTGCCAGATCCAGGAGGTGTTTTTTCCCCATGGCGTTTGGTGTGTAATCAATGTATGTGTGTCCCACATGGAAGGTGTGACCAGGTTACACTTAGCATTAGTTTATCTTTTCTTTTTCTCTTTTTGTTTTTTTCCCTTTTTCTTTCTGTCTCCCCTTCCTTCCTTCCTTCCTTCCTTCCTTCCTTCCTTCCTTCCTTCCTTCCTTCCTTCCTTCCTTCCTTCCCTCCTTCTTGTTTTTCTTGGCCTATCAATAGACATTGCTAGTTTTGAAAGAATTAGTTTATCTTTCTAAAGATTCTTTCACCTAGTCATTTTTTAAATGTGATCTAATGACTTAGGTAATTTTCATTAAGCCCATTTTTCATAAGGAAGAACAACACACCATTCTTAACTTCTTGTCCCCCTTTGTCCCAACTTAGCACGTCACCTCCACTCTTATTCATCTTTCTCTTGTTCTCTCCAGGAACTGAGAATCAGCCGCCCCTTCCCATTCACGGCCAGCCCATGCGTGCACCTGTGCCTCACATCAACGGGGACAGCCCATCCTTCCTAGTGCGCCAGTCTCGCTCTCTGGCTCTACCCCGGCGGCACGCGGGACTCTTGCTCTTCCTTTTCTTCGTAGTTAACTGCATGGATGCAGGAGTAGCCTACACGCTCTGTCTTCATCTTCTCACCCCGTCCACTCCCTCGTCTACCATCACCCTGAAAACGCCCTTGCTACGGTTATCCAACTGGCCTCTTCCTCTTCCGCACTCACCTGTCCAGGTGCACGCTGACACCCCCACGTGACTGTCCTACAGATCATCTCAAATTCCAGATGGCAAGGGACAGACTCACCATCTCCTCCACGCGTCTGCCTGTCTGTCAGGGTTTCTCAGGCCAGCCGGGGCTGCGACAATCCACCCACCTGTCCCAGACAGAGAATGTGGGTGTCGTCCTCGGCCCCTCCTCCCCTCCACAGTCTATCACTGACTAGGTTGAGTTTACTCACTAATCGTCCTGCCCCTGTCCCCCGGGTCACTCAGCTGCCCGAGCCCCGGCCCCCATCTCGGCTGCCTGGACTATTGCAGCAGCGGACGTACTGGTCTCCGTGCTTCTGTCATTTCTCCTTTGAAACTTTGTGCACGCTCTGACCAGAGTGACCATCTCAGGCGGGAATCCGCTGTGTGGATGCTCCCGCGTGTCCTGATTAGTGACGGGTCACATCTGAGCTGACTCCCTGGCCTGCCGGCCCTTCACTTCCTGCCACGCTGTGATCGGGCGATTGAGCAACTTGTATTCCCAACACGCTGGACACGCCGACTGCCTCGATCAGGGTCAACTCCCGCTTCCTCAGCTGCCTGGCAACTGCTGCTCTTCCTGCAAAATCCTCGCCCGAAGTCACCATGGCTGCAAAACTTCCCCAACTTCCTGCCTCAGACAGGTCAGCCGCGCTCCTCTGACCCACGTGTCTCTCATTTTCGCCACTGCTCTGTTGCCATGGTCTGTTTTCGTGCCGATCCTGCCTGCTGGCTGTAAACACCCTGGAGGCACAACCCAGTTCCTGGCACAGTGTGCAGTGCACGGTGGACCCTCAATAAATGCGTCGAAGTGAATCCTCCGGGTATGCACAGAGAGCCCGGTTACTAGGGCCTGTTCACAGCTACTGAGGGTCAAAGAGGAGAATCAGGCAGGGACCCAAGAAACGTCGTAGGGTCTTCTCCCCCTTTCTAGGCAGCTGACTGCTCCCACCTTTCTTTTTCTCGGTCAGAAGATCTGAGCTTGAGGTTTGGCCCTGTCATTCACTAGCTGTGACCCTTCGAGCTCCTTTTTGCTGAAGGAGACGGGGCTCCAACAGGACGATGCTGTCTCGAGCACTCTGCGACCCTCGGGGCTCCAGGGCCCTCCTCACGCCCCCAGGGCGTGTGCTGGCTCCCAGCCATGTGCAGAGGGTGGCGTGTGCACGTGTGTGCAGTGTGCACATGTGTGTAGTGTGCCCCTGGTGTGCACATGCTGTTCATACAGGCAAACGGAGTTGTCCCGAATTCGGTTTCAGCTGGCCGTGGTTAGGGGCACTCACAGCTGTGTTTCTTTATTGGGGTGATGGCCGAGGAAGGTCACAGCATTGTTTTGGGGCGTCTCAGGTAGGACATGCAATGTAGCCGCCAAGTTTAGGCTTCAGAGTGGGCTGTGCTTTGGCCCAATGGATGGGACAGCAACTCCTGGGTGGGAGGGGGTTGGGTGGGGGTTGGGGGGTGCTGCAGGGCGGGCAGGCCTCCTTGCTCTGCTGCCCAGGTGCGGGGCTGCACACCCTGGGAAGTCCGGTCACGGCTGTTACCATGGCGCATGCCAACAGACATATCAGCAACTTGAGGCTGCATGGCCCCATGATGGGGCCAGAGGGGACTTGGGCGCAGCGCGGCCGTTGGCCTTGGCAGTACCTGTTGGGGGCGGGGGCTGCTCTTGAGTAACACCTGAGTGGATTTTACCCTGAAGCCACTTTGTGTAACCCCAGTGATTAGCTAACAAGGTTAGTCATTGCTTACACCTCCTGAGTCCTCAACCTTTTTCTAAAAATTTTTCCAGGACGATCCCTATAAACAGGTTGTATAATACACCACATGTTTTGGGCCAAATTCCTCTGCAGACACTTGATTCCATTTTGCATATTCAGGTGGCTCTGAGGCGGGTCAACTTATTCTGCTGAGTGGCCTCACCTAGAGGTGCTTTCAATGGTGGCTGCGGCTTTTTCTGCCCAATCCCTTTATCTAAGGGGTAGACTCTGCCCTTTTGTCCAGCCGTATATATCTCCACTCCCGCCCTCCTGCCCCAGATGTTCCAGGGTCGCTATTAAGCCAGGCACTCTGCTAAGTCAAGGGGTAGAAATGTCAGTAAGGCTCAACCCCCAGCTTGGAGAGCTTGTGAGAACCAAGCACTGGGCATCGGTGAGCTCCGTGCTACCAAAGGGCACCTGTGCAAACAAAATCCTCGGGCCCCAAGCACGGTTATCAATACAGAGGTGCTCAGCCTCTTTCACAGAGAAAATGCAATCACATCCAGTCGGTCATCAACAAATACGAAATACTTATTCTACTTGTATTGGTTATCATCAGAGCATCACCCAAAACAGGTGCTTCCAATGTGTAAAACTCTTGGTACTGTCAGTATAATGAAAATCACCTACGGGCAGGTCCACAGGTGCTAATGCAAACATAACAATATCAGTTTTTTTTGGTTCAAACATGTCTCCGTGACAGATTTCTGCAGCCCGGACGGAGCACGCAAGTGGAACTTGCTTTTGAAACCTTCCTCGGGTAGCCCAGTGAAAGAAGAACACGGGAATGAAGATTAGTG
Source organism: Lemur catta (assembly GCF_020740605.2). NCBI lineage: Eukaryota > Metazoa > Chordata > Mammalia > Primates > Lemuridae > Lemur > Lemur catta. The sequence goes on along the minus strand of NC_059152.1, from coordinate 8,807,623 downwards.
CGGCGTGGAAACCTATCCCAGGGGCTTCTCTCACAGTGTTTCTCACCTGGGTAAACATGCATTTGCATATCAATGTATGGATTACAGACTTTTCCTTTTCTGAGAACAAGAAGGTTCCTTGTTCTGCACACAGGCGGACAAACAGCCGGGGTGCTTTCAAATCCTGTGCAATATGAGAACAGAGCACTCGGGTCTTCAGAGCCCCAGAGGCCAGACCTGTATAGCAATCTCTGTCTTCTTTCCCTTAACAGGGAGATTCTGTTTCGTAACTCGCCCTGCCTTCCACCGGGGCCTCCTCCCTGCTGCCCTGGCGGCTGCAGGAGCCAGCCGGATTTTGAAATTCCACGTGGAGCCAGTCATTTTCAAAAGCCCGGTTCTTGGAGGGGAAGAAAGGTGGCTTTGATAGTTATTGATGAGCTCACCAGGTATGGATGGAACTTTTCAAACAGGAAAAATGAAATACCGGGCCTTGAGCCTGGGGCCTCACACCGCTGTGAGGAGCAGGGGGAGGAGGCTCTGGGAGTATCAGATGTGCACGGCACAGGTGAACAGGTAACCTGAGCGGATGCTGCAGGTGCCCCGAGGCTGGGACACAGCCTTGCTTGGTGGGGGTGGGGAACCAGCCTGCAAAGTGGTGTCCCAGTGTCCCTCTCACCTGGCAGTATTTGGGCCGACAGGTTAACCCAGGCTGTTCCTGCAAGACTGACACGCGCTGGTTCCAGCCGATGAAAGTTGATGCAAATCAGTGCAATTTCCTCCGCAGCCGTCATTAACCTGTGGGAACCTTGCGGGAGCAGGTAGTTTCCGGAGAATGGTGCTGGAGATGTTGGGGAGAGATTAGCGTTTTTCAGCTCTGGTTGCAGTGATTTGTGCTGCATTTCAGTGTGCGTTCCGTTCCAACTCATTACCATAAAAAAAACCTCATAAATCCAAGTGCCAGGCAGGGAAAATCGGCTTGGTTTAGGTGGATAGAGGATGCTCGTCTGCCTTGACAGAGAACCGGCTGTGGAAATCCGTGCTCAGTTTCCTGAGCTGTCGGGGGAGGGCGTTGGCCTCACCGTCCTCTAGAACCTGTCCGGCCCAGCGACCTGGGAGTCTATTTGCTTTCATGAATCGGAGCCCTGACCAGGGCCCAGGGAAGCATCTACCCATCGGCTGTAGCTGTCGGATGACACACAATTCTCATTTCAAGGCGTTTAGGGGACAGGACCGCTTTCGTGGGTCCCTCTGCCTGCGGGCAGTCCCTCCACCGTGATAGCTGCCCCATCGTAGCAGGATTATTTTGGGTGGTGTGAGTGGCCCAGAGAACTGTATGCTCTCCAAGAGCAGGCCTTCGGCTCCGATCATTTTGTGTCCCAGCATCTAGCACAAAGTGCTTAAGACCCAAGAACCATTTGTGTAAAGAGGGAGGCAAGAACACAGGGAAGGAACCTTTCCCAGGAATCCTTCCTTAGACCTGAGCCGACTCCTACCTGTCCTCAGCGCGAGTCACATGCTCTGGGCCCCTTGGGTACCTGTGCCCTTTCCCTTCCTGGAGGGTGTGCTTGGAAGGGGCCACTTAGGCCAATTTGAGGTCCCCAGTCGGGCTTCTAGAAATCTAGAACTGACCCCGGTTTCCAGAATAGCCAGTTTGCATTTCCTTTATCTGCACAAGGAGGCGGATTCCTTCGGGGGTCTCTGGGTGTGAGCATGGCGAGTGTGAATACATCAAGGTGCCTAAAAGGACAGGGACCGATGCCGAGTGTGAATATTCTTACCCTGAAGCTGCCTTGAAGTTGCGTTTCATGAGAAAAGAGTATTAACGTAATTCTTTAAAAACTTTGAGCTCTTAAATGTTTCTATTTCTGGGGGTAGGGCGGAGATGACTGTTTTTTTTCACTTTTTTCTTTCCTGTTAATAAAACAGTATTTTTCAAATCTGAAAACACTGAGGCCCCCGGGGACGTGTCAGCAGCTCCTTAAGGATGTGCAGTTACTTTAGGGGACCCGCCAGAGCCAGACGGCAAACACAAATGGTGGGGCCGGCTCCAACATCGAGGGGCAGTTTGTGATCCTGAGAGGGTCAGCTAGATCATCCACAATAGACCCTTCATTTTTTTTCCAGATGACTAATAAAATGCAAAGGTAAAATGAAAAAAAAATTTCATGGAGAACAACCGTGTCCGGGCACGTGTTTGAGAAACAGTAGCACGTGGTTAGGAGCTTTGACTTTGGTGTCAGAGGAATCAGGGCTGCATTTCTGGCTCTTGTCTTGTAAAGCCATGTGACTTCGGGCAAACTATTAGTACTTGACTTTGTCAAGCCATAGTTTCCTCACGAGGAGTCAAATCAGGAGTATAATAGCATATACCTTAAAGACTTGTCGTGAGGATTAACTCGGAGTTATATAAAGTGCGTAACAGAATGCCTGGCATCTAGGAAGCACCCAAAGCGTGGGCAGGGAGGCGAGAGGCAGGGTCCTGAAAGATCACGGGACTTCAGGGTGAAGAGGACCTCAGAGGTCAGGTAAGCCGGCTTGATTGACAGACACCAGGGGCCCCGGGGCAGCCGGTGGAGGTGCTGAAACTAGACATCAAGCCTCCGGACCCTCCCCAGGAGGCAGGAAGCAGACCTCACGTCCTCACTTCAGTCTGCCTGTTTGTTCCGGGAGATCACTTCGCACCGGACTGTGTTTGAAAGGCATTTTGCTAAATAGGCATCCTTGACATTCAGGAGGGAGAAATTCGGATGCTTTGGTGACTCCCCCAGTTCAAGACTACCTCTGTAACGCATAAGCCCCTTCGACAATGTCAGAAGGCAAAACTGGTGGCTGTGGGACCCTGGTTTGCATGTCATGCGGGACTGAAGTCATGCAGCCGGCTCCGGACTCTATGGACCTTGCCGGATTGCTTGTCTTTCTTCTGCGGTCACTGCTAGCAGATAGCTTTCTTTCTGGAGCCATTTGCACACAGAAAAGCAAGTCTGTCCCCCTGGGAGTGTTACTGTGTACGCCGAAAGGAGCCGAGGACTTGAAGCTTTGTGCAGGGGAGGAGGCTGGGAGGTTGGCTGGGTTCACCCTTTAGCGACGTGGCTTCCATCTCTTTTCTGATTCCAGCTGGGCCGCAGCCGAATGACAAACTCTCACTCTCACAGGAGAATCTGTGGGCAGAGGCTCGGTTATGCTGCAGTAATAAACAAGCCCGAGTCTCAGTGGCTTAAAATAGCAAAGGTTTGTCACTTGCGAGACACATCTGCTGCAGGCCAGCAGGGAGCGCTGGTCCTCGCAGGGACCTGGGTGGCTGGAGGCTCCATGTGGACATGTGCTCCCATGATTGCAGGGCCGGGACTAAAGGGACAGCGATGAGTCACGTGCTGGCTTTGACACCTCCACCTGGAAGTGACGCCCGTCACTTTGCCCCATCTCATTGGCCAAAGCAAGTCTTGTGGCCACAGCTAATTTCGAAGGGAGAGGGTAGGTAAATCCTCCCTTGTGTCCAAGGGAAGAACAGAAGGGGAGAGAAGACGACTACTCGTTCTTTTAAAAAAAATCTTTTTATTGAATTTTAGCCGCTGCATGATACAATGTGCATATTTAAAGTCTACAGTTTGATGAGCTTGACACATGTATATACCCGTGACACCACCACCACCATAATTGTAATAATGAAGATCCCTGTCACTGCTGGAAGTTTCCCGTGTCCTTTTGCCGTCCCCCACCCCCGACACCCCTTCTCCCCAATCCCTAGGCAACCACTGATCTGCTTTCTGTCGCCGTATGGATTAGTTTGCATTTTCCAGAACTTTGTATAAATGGAATCACACAGTATGTTCGCGTCTGGTCTGGCTTCTTTCACTCAGCATAATTATTTTGAGGAGGAATATTTGTGCTACCTACCACAACAGGCTTTGGGATTCAGAGACTTTATTCTTTCCAACAAGACAACTGCTATAGCTTGAATCCTGTCCCCCTGTAAATTTATATGTTGAAGTCCTAACCCTGAGTCCCTCCGAATGTGACTTTATTTGGAGACATGGTCTTTTCAGAGGTGTGTTAAGTTAAAATGCGGTCATTGGAGTGGGCTCTGATCCAACAGGACTCCCAGCATGAAAAGGGGAGACTTGGACACGCACAGCCAGGCAGGAGGACTCCCTGTGTCCTTGCGTCACAGCCTCAGAAGGAATCAACCTACCAACACCTCGATCTCAGACTTCCAGCCTCCAGAACTGGGAGACATAAATTTCTGTTGCTTAAGCCACCCAGGCAGTGGTACTTTCTTACGGCAGCCCTAGGACACAGATACAATAACTTTCATTCTCAAGGGAAGCAGGTTTAAACAAGCACCCTCGGAGCTCTTTGCATACATGTCTATGTGTGTAGACAGGGCTATCTGCATTGGATAAGCATGTGGCACCGGCAGGCTCCTCTGTGTTGTAAGAACAGACATCCTTTGTCATTTTTAAGGCGGTCTGGGGAAGGAGTCGGATGAGATGAAGCGCTTCATGCTGCAGTTTCTGTCTCGCCTGTGGAATGCTCGGAGCCTTCGCAGCTGTTCCGTGCTCAGGTCTGGCTTCGGAGGGGGACGAATGCAAGAGACGGGGAGGGTTACGGAAGCTCATCTTGGGTCTCTCTGAGCCCCACAAAGGACATTCCACGTGCCTTAGAAACCATCCTTGTGCTACCCAGAGCAGTTGGCGCACCTCTGAAGAATGGCAGCAAAGCCCGAATTAAAACAGATGACCCTGTGCACTCGGTTTCCAGCACCCACAGCACAGAAAGCCGGGCCCCTCCTCCTCTCCCCGAACTGCGATGCTGACAGTGCACCAGGACCTCAGCACCTGTGTCCCTCTGTCCCCGAGAGCCGTCGCCTGCCATGGTGGGGGCTCACATGTCCCCTCTGCCCCAGCCTCCTGGCACCGTCAGTGGATGGTCTCGACAGGTGCAGCAGGAACACAAAGCATCATTCTGGGGTGAAGGGATTTCGCTCAGCACACAGAGGACATTTGTTGTGCGTCTGCGTCGTGTCAGACACTGTGATACGCTTTTACATTTATTCCATTTAATCCTTGTGACAGTCCTGTGAGGTAGGAATTCCCATGTCCTCTTAAGAGACGAGGAAACCAAGGCTCAGAAGGACAAAGAGCACGCCGCGGGGCGGGGGCCGAGATGGCCCTAGAACACCCAGCCCGTGACGCCCAGGGCGGCATGTAGAAATCGCCTGCGTGTTATTGGAATGCGCAGACATGCAAACGTGAGTTTGCTTCCTTTCCCCTCTGAGATCTGCCTCGTGGACCGTGTCTGAGTCCTTGAGGGTGGAGCTGCTGCCCTGAGAGGAGAGGGGCAAAGGTGGCCCTTGGGTCCCTGGGCTGGGGTTCTGCGAAGTTTCCAGGTTCAGCAAATAATAACGCAGGATGCCCAGGTAAATTTGAACTGAATTTCAGAGAAGCAACAATACTCTTTTGGAGGTATAAGGATGCCCCATGAAATATTTGGGACATACTTATGCTAAGCAAGTCTTGGCTGTTTATCTGAAATTCAAGTTTAACAGGGCGTCCTGCATTAACCCGGCAGCCCTGGTTCCCGGGGAGCTTGGGGCTGGGCTAACGCTGGAGGAGGCTCCATTTGCAGAGGCTGGGACTGGATCCCGCTTCACTCACGGGCGCTGCAGACTCTTCAAGACTCGGAAATCAGCCTCCCCTTCCACACTCAAGGTTACAAAGCGGCACCTTGGGCAGAATCAGCTCTTCCGCGAGGAGCTCTTAAGACCACGTGGCTGCAGTGATCTGGAGCTAAGTGCCAGCAGTCCTCTTAGGCGGGGCACGCACACGCCAGTGTTCCCTGTCCCCATTGTTCCCCATGGTGACATCCCGCCCACTTGCTTCCTGTCCGGCCCCTTGCTGGCACTGAGTTTTCAACTCTCCCGATCTACATCGTAGGTCAGAGAGTTTCCTTCTCGCAATGACAGCAAAATACCGAGTCTTCAATCAGTTGCACCCTCCTCCATTTCTGTCTCTTTCATCCCCTTTCCTTCTCTGTCCCCGTTTCCATGCGCTGATGCCATGTGCTGGCTGCAGCGTGGCTACCCCTCCCCCCGTGGCTCGGGGTGTCCCTGAGGCCAGTCCCCGCGTGTGGCTTCCTTCGAGATGTCTCCCAGAAGCCCTTGAGGAGAGGCCCTCTGGTGCATCCACAAAATCGTGTTGCCACTTGGTTGAATTGTACAGATGAAGAAATGGAAAATGTGACTCTCAAGGATCACACACGACTAAAGCTGTGCGAAACTGTGACTAGTACCCGGGCAACAGGGAAGTGGGAATTTCTCACCAACCCACGTGCTGTTCCTGAGGATCCAGCCTCAATGCTCGGTGTGCCTCCAGTGTGGGACAGCACCATGTGCTTAATGAGTTCTTTCTCTGACTGATTGATTGATTGATTACTAAAACACTCGGCACTCCTGGCAAAGCAGCTTTCACTCTGTTGAACAAATTATCTTTATGCATTACCATCTCTTGAGCTTAGATGAAGGCAAGCGTGCTGTAATCTTCAGATCATTTGGCGATGTCTTGGAACCACTGGCTATGAGAAAAGCATGTGGGAGAGGAGGGAGAAAAAACAGGAACTCAGAGGCACTGTGCTAGTGAATTTCATGTTTATTTCCTTATTTGAGCCAGGGGTGGGCAAAGGACTGCCTGCAGGCCAGATCTGGCCCTCTGCTTGTTTTTATAAATAAAGTTTTATTGGAACACAACCATGCTCACTCAATTATGTATCATCTCTGACTGCTTTTGTGCTACAAGGGCAGAGTCAAGCAGTTGCCACAGAAACCGTATGGCCTGCCATGCCTAAAATCTTACTATCTTGCTCTTTACAGAAAAAATCTTTCTGATCCCTGATCCACTCAACAGCCCTTTGCCACTTGCAGAGGGCAATGTTGATTGCCCAAGCTCACCACCAAGGTGTAGTGGGAGTAGAATTCTGATATTTGATTCAAAAACGCATCATCATTTGACCAAATGCCCACAAAATAAAGTCCAAACTCTCTAGCAGGGACCACACCCCTTTGTCCACTTCCTCTCTTCCCTGTGTCCCTCAGGCCAATAATTTTGAACTTCTTGCTGGTTTCCAAACATGCCGTGTAACGTAGGTGTCTGTATCATTGTATAATAAATGACATGCCCTTCTCACAAAATCCTCCATCCTCCTTCTGCCTAAGCCTTCAGGATGCATCTAAAAATATTACCTCCTCTGACTTTGTCAGAGTCAGTAAGAATGACAGCCAACATTATTGAGTATTTCCTTTGAGCCATGGACTAGCCTGACCACTTTGCTGTATAATTAATTTTTTTTTTACGACAATCCTATAAGGTAGACACCAAGAGAGAACGCCGGTGACTTTGACTTTGCCATGCCAATCCTGAACTTCATTTTGTTGTTCCATCCATGTTATTTGGGGAGACAAGATTTCCCCGAATTCCCTTCTGTTGGGGCCACCATCTCCGCCTCGGTGCCGATCGTGCGCCGTGGACGAGCCAACCCCACTTCCAGCCTGGTGCTTGGGTTTTACCGTGATCACTCGGCACACCGTCCTGTACCAGCGTGTCAGAAGGCTTTTGGGTTTTATCCACACTTGAGCAAAGGTTTGTAGCTACGAGTAAAACATTGATTAAAAGGAACAACAGCAAAACAACTTTTTTTCCCGTTTGCCATCTGCCTTCCCCCAGCAGTGTCGCCAGCTCCAAGCAGAGAGTCCCCCGCCTTGGGGGTTTCCTTGGACCCCAGAAACGGAACCATGGCAACGACAAGGATACCAACTTGGCTTTATCTGCAGTTGGCATCATTTTGCATTTCCATGTTGGGTGCTGGGATTTCGACAGGTCCCAGCCCCCAGCCTCACGTCGCTTCCAGTCTACTGGGAAATGACGTCACCCGCCGTGGGGCACTGTGAAGAGCGAGGTGGCGGGGAGGCCAGACCTCGGCGTAGGGGTGGGGGCACAGGGCGGCTCAGGGAGGGGCGGGGGAGGGCAGCAGCAATAGCCAAAGCTTGGTGCAGCGCTCGGACACCTGCCAGGGACAAGGGTACCATCAGCAGGACTCGCACCCTGGCCCTCTGGCACCAAGCTCTGCCCCCTCCAGCCCTGACTTCAGAGGGTGGTGACACTGGGGGACCTCCAAGGCACAGTGCACCCCAGCCCTTCCCCTGTGGCCTCCCTGGTCTTCCCTTCAGCACATCCCTCTTCTGCTGCCCAGATCACTGGCTCAGTCGGGAAAGATCATCCTGTCCTGGGACTACAGTCTGTCCTTTGTCCTCCCCTCCTGGGTGGCGGCTGCTTTGAGGGGAGACCAGAGGCAGCAGTTCGTCCTGGGCTACGTAGCACAAGCCGTGTCTCCCTCCCAGGTGCTGAGAGTGTGTTTCAGTTTATCAGAGCCCCCCAGTGTGCGGGATGGATCCTGTCGCCTCGTGTTTCAGGAGAACGGCCGGGTGTAGCTCCCCGCCGACTGTAACCCTGTCTCTGGCATCTTTCTGTGGCTGTCCCTTGGTTTTGACTTGGGCACACTGGCCTTTTTGCTTGGTCCCCCTGGCCCCAGTGATAACAGGGGTTGTGAATTATGGACGTGCCAGCAACTGTTTTTAATCTTCCATGAAACAGAACCAGGGTGTTTTCTGCCCCGGGGGCCCCCGGGGAGGGCGGGAGCAGCAGCAGCTGCCACACGGCTGCCTCGGGCTGACGTCAATGTGCGACATCGCAGGCCAAGGGCTCTACCCAGGAAGCCTAAGAGTGATACCGAAAACAAATTTGCATGTTTTCCTTTCACGGGAATTCAGCGACTCGCAGTTCCACCGAGATGTTTTCGCCAGGCTTCGTGCGATGAGCGAGTGGAGCGAGCAACAGCTCGCCCTGCGACTGGAAGCGGCTTTCGTCGCGCTCCTGTGTGTCGCCCCTTCCAAATGTGTTCAGCTGGACTTGGGTCGCCCGGCCCAGAATAAAAACCCCGCCTGGCAGACTCGTGCTTTTTCTGCTCCTCTTTAGGAAAGAGTCTGTCCGATGGTGGCTTTAAATGGAAAACAGTCTCAATTTGGAATTTCGATGTCCGGGCCAAGGTATTAGTCAAAACTCCAAATGGTGACATCTAGCCTTCTCCCTGCTCCAGCTAAGTCTGCTTGGGGCTGGAAGCTGTTTGCACGGGAAGGGAGGAGGCTGGCTTCTCCCTTGTCCTGCGGCTCCCCAAGCCCTTTCTCCTAAGGTTGGAGCCGGGTGAGGGGGTCGCGGGGCCAAGGACAGCTCTTACATGACTGGTGCGTGGGGAGCCGGCTCTGCAACCTTCGAGCCTGCCGAGGGTGCCAGCTGCCCTTTCTCCTGCTCGTGCTTTCTGTGGGCGTGCACCTCCTTGGGCCTCTTCTGGGGGGTCACTTGTTTTCCTCAGTCCCTTGGGTTTACCTCTAGCTCTTTGCTACTGGGGTGTCTGTCCCTCTAGGTGGCCCTATTGGTAAGGCCCCTAGAGACCCACATCCCGGTTCTGGCCCTCCCGTGCCACTTGCCTGACAAGCTCTGGGATGGAGGTCCCCCCGCACTCAGCACGTGCTCCTGGTTTCTGCACCAAAGCAGGGGGTTGTCAGCCTGCGTACGAGTTCCTGGTGGCTGTTGTAACAAAATTACCCTAAGTGTGATGGCTGACAACAGAAATGTATCCTGACGCAGTTCTGGGGGACAGAAGTCTGAAGTCAGTGTCACCGGGCTGAAGTCAAGGAGCCGGCACAGCCACGCTTCCTCTGGAGGTTGCAGGGGAGAGTCTGCACTTTGCCTCTTCCAGTGCTACCGGCACTCCTTGGCTTGTGGCCGCATCACTCGTCCCTGCTTCTGTGGTCACGTCACCTTGTCCGCTGTGTGTGGTTAAATCTCCCTTTGCCTCTCTCTTGTAAGGATTTGGGTAATCACATCGAGGGCTCCTGTAATCTCATTTAGGGATAATCCGGGATAATCCCCCCATCTCGAGACCCTTAATTTAATCACACCTTCAAAGACAAATAAGGCCACATGTGTAGGTTCCGGGGATCAGACCTGACACCTCTGGGCCCCGATCAGCCTACTGCAGCGGCTCTCGCGCTCTGGCTGGTGACAGCCCTGGCCTTTTCTGTCGTCAGCGAGAGGGAGCCATGTGGCGAGCTGCCCGAGCAGCTCTGTGGAAGCCCCGACCAGGCCGAGGAGAGGGCGTGGGCCCCGCGTCCCTTCAGGAAGGACAGCTCTCTCCCCAGGTGCACCTCTCAGAAAGTCCTTTCTTCCACATCCTCTCTCTCAACTGGCGACCTGTTACAGTCTTCAGGGGTGGGAGGAGGCTTGAGGGTCGTGGATCAGGTTCTAGGCCGTTTCCTGTCACATGGAAAGTAATTTAGTGCCCGAAGTGTCACTTTTAACATCCAGTTACCCTTGCTGTGGGATTATTAAGTGGCCAATGCTGCCCAGGGCTGTGGCCTCTGAGGTTGTGGCAACTGCAGCCTCTGTAGGAGGCCACGGAGGGGCCACTGGGGACCGAAACGCAGCCCATGCCCCCCTGGCAGGCCTGGTGGCCTCATTTGTGGCCACCTCTAGTGAGCCCAGGGCCTGCCTGAGGTTCCCTCTGGGCCCTGCCCTGGGCACCAACCCCACCCTGTTCTCTCACAGTCCAAGCACTTGCCGGCGGGCGGCTCAGTGACACAGGTGCTGTGATGTGACCGTGGACCCCTAGCGACAAAGGATGCAAACATACGTCCACCTCTGGATTTCCAGCGTGCCGCTGTCGTGCTGATCTAGAAATCTCCTCTGTGGGTTAGCAGACTGCCATTTAATGAGTCACTGCTTGTGTGAACAGAGCAGAGACGGCCAAGCTCGTTTGAAAGACAACGTACTTCTCAGCTCACAGAATGTGTCCGGCTTTTGGGCTGGAGGATGGGGGAGAGGGAACAGATTTGTTTGGAAGGTTCTCGAATGTTCCGATAATAAATCCTTTTTATCTCCTTCTTCCACCTTAGCAGTGGAGACAAGCGGTCTGTCTCTTGGCTGCAAAATAGGGAATGAAAAATCAGGAGACCTGGTCTAAATTCCCAAAGACCTGGGTGTGCTGGTGAACACGAAATCCATTTGTTCGCAGGGCTGCCCGCCGTAGAAGAAACTGACAAGTCCCAGCAAAGATACCGTCCAGAATGACAAAGCCATCAAAGGCCGAGCTTGCTCGGGGATCTGCCAGCTCGAAACTTGATGATTTTTCTCTTCACTGAACCATTTCTCTCCCCTTTCTCTCCTTTTCCCATCCCCAACCTCCACGGATGCCTTGAATGAAATTTCCAGTCTTCTTATACTCACCTCCACCTCATCTTATTCTTGATTTCCAGAGGCGTCATCTCATTGGCTCAGTGGGGGGTCTGTTTTGGATGGGCCCAAGTCTCTCTCGTTTGGACAATCCTTGGGGAAACTGAGGAAGTTTTGGGGACAGCCCTGGGAGGCAAGTTTTTCTCGAGTGGTACCAGCCTGAAGTCTGTTCCGTGGCGTTTCTGTTCCCTGCTGGGGCTGTCCTAACCAGGCACCACAGGCCGGGGGGCTTCAAACAGGAATTTATTCTCTCGTAGCTCTGAGGACTAGAAGTCCAAGGTTAAGGTGTCGGCAGGGTTGGTTTCTCCTGAAGCCCCTCTCCTTGGCGTGCAGATGGCCATCTTCCCCCCACGTCCTCATGCGGTTGTCCCTCTGTGCGTGTCTGTGTCCTTATTGTCCTTTGTTTCTTAAAATTGTGTTAGAACTCTCCTATAAACTGTTTGGGCCTAGTGTTCTCTTTACAAGAAAATTTTAACTGCTGGTCTAATTTTATTCCTATTTCTTTTTATTTTGTAATAAATTTGAGTCATTTTTTTTTCTAGGGATGTATCAATTGTATCTAAATGTTCAACTTTATTGGCATAAAGTTGCTGAGCTACTCTCTTATCCTTTAATTTCTGCTGTATTTTTAGTGATCACCCCTTTCTCATTTGCGTTATTATTTATTTTGTCTTCTCCCTTTTTTTTCTTGATCGTTCTCTTCAGGGGTGTTTCTTAATTATCCTCTTCAGAGTTATTAAAAAATAATTGCTAACTTGTTTTCTGTGTTACAGCTACACCTATTGAAAGGCTCATCAGAAAATATAATTTTTGCTCTCAACCGTCAATATATTTTAAAGAGCTCAATAAGAGAAGAATGGTTTAATATATTTACCCAGATATTTGCCATTTCTGTTTCTCTTCATTTCTGATGTTCCCAGTTGCCTTCAAATATCATTTTCCTTCTTTCTGAAGAACTATCTAGCAATTCTTTTAGAGCAGATCTGCTGGCAGCAAATCTTCGTTTTCCTCGAATTGAGACTGTCTTTATTTCACTTTCCTTTGTGAAGAATATTTTTGCTGGCTGTAAAATTCTGGGTTGACTTTCCCCCCCACCAGGATTTAAGAGATGTTGTACCACTGCCTTTTGGCCTCCATAGTTTCTCCTTAGTCATTTCAATTTTTCTTTCTCTGTGGGCAAATGCGACACTTTTCTCTGACTGTTTCAGAGATTTTCTTTCTTCGTCGTTAGTGTTCGGAAGTTGATGATGATATGTCTTGGCATTGATTTCTCTGAGTTTATTCTGTTTGAGTTTTTCTGAGCTTCTGAAGCTCTCTGTCTTTTGCCAAGTTTGGGAGTTTATATCTAACTGTGCAGTGTCACTTTGCCAAGCTCCTTCCTCTGTGTGATCATGTCAGTGCTTTCTTATCCCCTGGGGCTCGCTTTCTGGTCCTCTGGGCAGAAATCTGGGCTTTGATCCCCCTGCTCTGCCTGCACCTTTGTTGAGTGTGGCCGTGTCTGGGGCAATGCAGCAGGAGGACCAGAGACGGGAAAATGCCAACTTCCGGCCAGTTTAGTAGGAATCTGAATTCCTGTTTTCTTACTCATTCTGCCTGCTGCTTTTTACATTTTAGAGTCCTCCACTTCTCTGTGCGTTCTGTGCTGGCATTCGGTGGGAGAGACAGCGTGGATGCAATGTGCTTACTTGCTCTTACCTAGAACCGGAAATTTAGAACAGAACAAGATTCTCAGCCGAGGGTTTTTGGGGCTACCCAATTCCTAGCTGGGGTTATTCTGGGCCACCGGGGTAGATCAGAACAGCAAACCCACATGGGAGCTGGCTGGAGGTTGCAGATTCTCAGGGTAAGTTTTTTCCCTTCTGTGCTGTGCCAAGGTTCAAGACAGGCAGTCTTTGCAGTTCCCGGTCTGGGTCACCCTTACCCTACTAAGAGTGTGCCAGCTTTACAGGGAGACGAGGATGTTTTCCTAGTGGACCTGTCTCCTGTTCCCTGCACTTCTCAAGTTACTGAGCTTGGCCAATGCCCTCAAGGTGAAAGCTGGCGTGGGTGCTCCGTAGGTGATTAATTTTCCTTAGATCTCTTTAGGTTCTCTCAACTTTGCTGAGAATTGCCCTCAAAGTAGTCCTTCATTTGTCTAAGTGTTCCTTAGTGTTTTGATCCTCTCCAAAAACATTGTTTAAAAAAATATTTTGTTCAATATTTTGTGTTGTTTTCAGTAATTGGGTTGGTCAACTTAGCAGTCTACCATATTGCTGGATATGGAAGTCTCTAGAAATAGGTTTTGAGTTTCTAATTATGCTCATTACTTTACTGATCTTGTAAAAGATAACTTCATGGGTGTGTGCTGCTTTCCTTAAGAGATTTCTCCTTTCTATATATTTAGTTTGTCTTATTTAAAACAGCATTTGGAGGTGACAATGAAATAAACAGTATGTTTTAGACTTTACCTATTCATCAAATGTATTTATCTGTACAAATGTAGCCCACACTGAATGCCTGATATACAAATGAAATGAGACATGTGGAAGTACTTTGAAAATGGTAAAGCATTGTATAAATGTCAGATGTTATTATCTAAATAACTGAAAATCTCTTTATATCTAATTAGGTCATAGAGGACTGAGGAGGACTAAATTAAAAAGAAAATTCACAGCCGGGCACTGCGGCTCATGCATATAATCCTAGCACTTTGGGAGGCCAAGGTGGGAGTATCACTTGAGGCCAGGAGTTTGAGACCAGCTGGGGAAACACAGGGTGACCCTCATCTCTATAAAAAATTTAAAAATTAGCCGGGCATGGTGACGTGCACCTGTAGTCCTAGGTACTTGGGAGGCTGAGCCAGGAGGATGGCTTGAGGCCAGGAGTTGGAGGCTGCAGTGAGCTATGATCCCACCACTGCACTCTAGCCTTGGTGACACAGTGAGACTCTGTCTCTAAAAAAACAACAAAAAAGAAAATTCACAACAAACACCTGAGTGGGAGCCCCAGAGGCTGCTGAGGGCCGGCTGTGGACCCTGCTACCCAGCACCTCCCTGCCACAGGTTTTAAGGAGCTTTTGCTTATGAACCAGAGTTTCTTACAAAGCAAGCAAAGGCAGTCAGTGAAGCAATGTGGCCCTTGGAAAGTTCATGGCTAAATTCATTTCCTGTTCAGTCAAGACTCTGGTCTGTTTAAAGGGCATTTTATAATTTGTGTACAATGGTGGATCGGTTCTTAGTGGAATGGTGGTTATAAAGCCAGGATGCCCCTTGGGTGTGGTCCCCGGGTGCGCCTGCCCACCTCCCCTTTGACCTTCTCTGCCAGGTTTTGCTGTGGCACGGAAGTCCTCTCCGGAGGCTGGCGGTGCCAGCGCTGCCAGCCCGCAGACCTGTGCTTTCCCAGGTTCCCAGCCTCGGGGGTTCCTTTATCGCAACACAAAGCGCACTAAGACAAAGGTTTGAGGCTGGCCTGAGCCAATGTCCTAAAGAAGCGCCAGTAAGTGTTTATTGTCCCTGCAGAAGCTGGTTTCAGGTGTGACTTGGGGCCTCTCTCTTCACCTTGCGAGCCTCAGTTTCCCTGTGGATAAAATGATGGGATTGGAGCAGGGCCCCCAGTGCTGTGTGCCCACCGTCCATCCTGCAAGAGCCCGCACAGACCTCGAGTCTGCTAGATTGGCCATGAACTTGGCCTTCACATGCCCAAGGAATGTCCTCCTGCTTCTTTCTAAGAAAGTCCACCAAGTCTCACAGGGCCAGAATTTCCTTCTGTTTTTGGCAATTTTTTCCCGAACAACAAGGGCCGTGTGCTGTGTCAGGGACAGCTACTCCCACTCTTATGACCAGAGGGGCCTTGTGGTCTCTCTAGCTTCTCAGCTGTTTCGTTCTCCTTGGTTAGGATAGAGGCTCCATCCTTGCTGCTCTTGCCCAAGTGACAATAGCAGCTTTTCCCTAAAACCAAGGACCTCAGATGGGCTCTCCCGTCCATGCCCAGGGGCTGGCCAGAGCAAGCAGCTCTAGTGATGGGGCTGAGGAGTGGATTTGTCCCTCTCTCAGGGTTCCCTGTGGCTGGGTCCCTATCCGCAGCGTGGGCTGGGGGCACCCGTGGGGTAGGCAGGTCACTCTG
The DNA here is from genome assembly GCF_020740605.2 of Lemur catta. Lineage (NCBI taxonomy): Eukaryota > Metazoa > Chordata > Mammalia > Primates > Lemuridae > Lemur > Lemur catta. The sequence continues at coordinate 8,792,207 of NC_059152.1, read as the reverse complement.
CGTGGGCTCTGCCTCCTGCCATCCCGGGCTCTCCCCTTGCCACCCCTCCCAACAGGCCTCCTGCCCTTCTTTCTTCTTTCCTTCCTTCACACTCCTCCACCCACCAACCCTCCCAGTGGACTTTCGCTCCTTCGTGTTCAAAGTGTGACCTTAGAGTCCAGACCTCACCACTCAGCATATTCCAACCTCCTGAACGCGGTGACTTGTTAAGGGACAAGCCTGTTGACACAAACTGCTCAATGACACCCAACCCCAACACTTTCCCCAAAGCTGCTTTCCGTGAGGATGTGAGTCTGGGGTCGCTGCCAGCATTTTTCCTTCCTGGGGCAGGGGGCGGGAACTTGCCTAAGGATGACATCACGTAATAAAAGCAGAGACAGGCGCTTGAGAACATTGTCTGAGCCGTGGGCCCAGCCGTCATTAAAATCCAGCCCCAGACTTCTCTGGCAGTATTGGAGCAATTTGTTCATTTATTTGTTATTGTTTTGCCTAAGCTACTTGCCACCAAGAGCTCTGACAACCGCAGCTGTCTTCAGATGACCACTGGGTCTCCGAGAGTTTGGTCCAAGGGGCTGAAAACAGCATTTTGTTGGACTAATTGCAGAACGCCGGGCAGAACTGAAACATCAAGGGCTTTGGTGTAAGAGGCACTGATTAAGCCTGAAACTTGATGTAGCCACTGGACACGGTGTGTGATGCTGGGCAAGTTTCTGCAATGCTTCGAGCCTTTGCATTTTATGCTTCGCACAACACTGTGCTGCAATTAGGCAGAACATAAATGTCTGTGGAATAGATCTTCATTGAATATGGGAAGTTGTGTGCATTCTGCTCAAGCAGAATTATTCGTGTCTGCCGCCTCCGCAGGGAAATGAGCTCCAGAGAGGTGAATCGGCTTCTCCAAGATGGAACATTTGTAAGGCACCGGGTGGAGGAGTTTGAGTGGGGAGTCCCATAGCTTTGGGTGCCATGATGCCACACCAAGCACACACGCCTGTCCCCAACCCCATGCACAGGCAGAGCTATCAGAGCCTCTCCCCAGGGGCCAACACTCTGAGGGGAGCCCCCTGGAAGCCTCTTCTGGACTGAAGCACATGGTCAAGGCTGGAAGTTCGGTGCAGGCTGATGGAGAAACCCTGTTCCTCGCGGCGCCTGCTGACTTTCAGAAGTGGCGAGCGAGGGAGAGGAGGGGCGAGGGACAAGTGTGGGGGCCTGAGCAGGGCAGGCACATCGAGGTTGATGAGGCGGATGGTGACAAAAGCCAACAGGTGGAGGAGGATGTGTAAGAGGAGCTGGCAGGGCATCCGGGGTCAGAGGCTGCTGCAAAAATAACCCAGATCCGGGCCAGGGATGGCCAGGGTCACTGTTCCAGCTTTAACAGCAGCCGCCCTCCCTGGTGGCAGCTCCAGGGCCACCTCTCCCGTCTGTCTCATACTGTAATGAAATTAAAAACAAACACCCTCGGTTGTCTAAGAGCTGCGTTGCATGACTGAGGTGTGATTTATGAACAGGGATGAAACTTCGCTAATGGGTTCCAGTGACTTCAGTGGACCAAGAAAGGAAGACTCGTTCCCAAGGTCCCGGTGGACGTTGGGGACAGCTGTTACAGAAATGACAGTGTCCCTGGCTGCAGGAGTTTCCTTGAGGGAAGCTGGCCCAGGTGAAGTTGAGGAACCGTGGTTGCTCATTGGCTGTGTGGGACTTGGTCAGGGTGCTACCGCTGCTCAGAGCTGCTACTTTGTCATGGTGCTGGGCTGTGGGTGTCGCGGGGCTGCCCTGAGGGCCCCGGTGGGCTTTGCACCACTCTCTGCTCTTCCGCCACACTGTCCTGACACTGGTTCTCCACGGCCTTTTCTGGCTTCCCATGACAACCAAAGCAACACACTTTCCATCCCTGTCTCGGGATGGGGGGTGTCTTTACGGGGAATTTGTCTCTGATATTCAGCTGACATGGTCCTCTCCTCTCCATCTTGTCCCCATCACTCCTGCAACGCTCACACTCCCTGCCGCCCCGCGAATGGTTCCTCTCCCTTTCTGTGCCCGGCTCCCGCTTGCACGCATCGATCTGCTGAATGACACCCACCCAGCTCAGGCGATGTGTCCCCCCCTCTGCCCCCAAGGCCATCACTGGCTTTTCCAGCTCATGAATCACCTTTGTTGCTTTTCTCCGAGTCGTTCACCGGTTTCCTGGACAGGGGAGCACAGAACAGCTGCTACCTCCACAGGGACAGGACAGAAGAGGGGTCCTCTGTGTGGACACAGGACAGTCCCTGTCCTCCCGAGCCCGGCGAGGGCGACTGCACCCGGGAAACGCTAGCAGCTCGCAGGGAACCCTGCGCAAGCGGGGTCTGTTTGGGGCTCCTTCCAAGCAAAGGTTTTTTAATTTTTTCAGGATGAAAAGGGGTTTATGATGAAAAGGAGGTCTCTCACCTATAAAGCAGGCCCGTAACAGGACAAAGGAAACGGCGAAGGGTACTACCAGGGACTGTTCTCGTTCTGCAGGGGAAACCGAGTCAGCCTGATGCCTCCTCCGAGTCAGGCCGGGGGCTGGAGAATTGCAGGACCAGGCTGTGGGGATGGACGGAGACAGGAGCACAGTATGGGCCTCCCTCGTTTTGCAAGTGAACAGGTGGAGGCCCAGGTCGCTGGCGTCGTTTGCCTGTGGAGCAGGAGTCCGGGAAGATAAAACGCTCAGGGCCTGAGAGTGAGAACACAGGTGTCATTCCCCGGCCATGAGAGCCTTGCAAATGCTTAACTTCTTTCAGCCCTAAGAACGTATCAGTGAAGATGGAATAATAATAATAACGATGCCAATGGAAAGGTGGCACCCACTCCCATCTGTCCCTGGCTTGGGGTGACCTGCAGTGTGCCCATCTGGCCCCAAAGAACAGGACGGGGAGCCCTGGCTGCCATCTTCCCTGGGTGCCCGGGGTCACGATGGGGCTTACCCGTGTCTGGGATGCTGGGGGGTGGCCGAGTGCTCTGCACTGAGGTGAAGGGAAGGACTTGAAGCTCTGGCAGGATGGTCCTGCTCCTTGGGGACCAGAAAGTCAGCTAGCACGACCTCACATCGCAGCCCCAGTAGGAGTTCCAGCTGGGGACAGCCCCCGCCCTTGCAAGCAGGCTTCTCCGTGCAGGGTGGGGGGCTCTCTGGTCTCCCCCACCCACTGCACACTCAGACTCTCCTTCACGCTGCTCCTTGGCACCGGCACTAAGAAAATGAACTTTCCTTGTCCAATTATTTTCAATCAAATGGCATTATGGGGAAGCCACCGTGAACTTGTTTAATAACTCTTTTGTTGTGTCTTTGTGGTTTCTTTTCTCCCAATATCCAGAACTTCGGGGCCCTCAACCATCTATAGGACCCTCATCTGTAGGCTGAGTTCCTTTCCCCCAGCCTAGTTCCCTTCCTTCTCTGATTGTCACCCCCTTTCCACAAAAGACCTGCTGGAGGGTCCCTACAGCCCACCAAAGGGGCCCCTTAGGGGCACAAAACCTTGTTTATCTTCTCGGAAGACGAGGAGGGCCTGGACCACCACAAGGCCAGGAAGAGACAGTGTTTTCATTCCTTCCAGATGCCTGCCCTTCTCCAAGAAGATGCAGAGGAGTCTAGCCGAGTGTGTGCATGTGAGGGGCTCAGACCAGTTGTGCCATCCTGACCTCTCATGGTCTTTATGAGAATCCACTGAGATCAGGAACGTAAAAATGCCTCCTCCCAAGTATGGAAATGGGATACAGTTATGACCTGCTGTTCTGTTGGTTCTTCAGTGGGAAACCACTTCAAGGGAGAGTATCCCAGCATTCCATTCCGCACAAATAGTCACTGCAGCCAATAGCATCCTGGTATTTACCTGGCATTTGTAGGGCTGGTCACAAAAGAATTGGGACCTACCTTTCAGAAGCAGGGTGGGTGATAAAAGAGGAAAAGCGTTATCTTTTCCAAGTGAATAATGTAGGACATTGCTGGCCAAATGTTCTTTTCTTTCTTGCCTGGGCATGGGGAACGCATGTCATCAGTCTCAGCACCGTGACTGATGATATTCCGGAATAATACAAGATTGCAGAGTGCTTTCGTGCTGTGATGTAATTGCATTGCTTGATATAAAAAGATTTCTTTTCCAAGAACTGGGAGATCTTTGCTATTTAGAGGAGTAGACATTTTTCATGGCGTTGTTTGTAATGGAATTTGATTTGCACGACAGAAAAGAAGACTTGTGTTTCGATTACCATTTGTCTTCTTTTTTTTTTTTTATTGTCTCTATTTTCTTCTCTCTGTGATTTTAAAAGATTTGTCTGCAATACCTGACTCGGGTATCACGAGCAGTCATGGCAGAGGTACGCTCGGCTGGCTCCCCCTGGATATATCCTTTCTTCTAGAGAGTGTGTGTCTCTCTGGGCATTATGGGCTCAGTGTCTAGACTGGGGATTCGTGGTGGCTTTTCCTCACCGCATTCTCCATGCTGTCCCCACCCATCTCTGCCCAGGCCTAATTCTCACGGCTGTTCCTTGAACAAATACGCTTTGTCTCCACGGCCGACTCTTCCTGCCCTCAGCGTCCAAGGACACTGATTCATCACACTGAGGTTTCTGTCTGGGAACTGCCTGCAGACACCCCAAGCCATGTTCTAGCCTGGACGTGGGATCTCGGTTTGGGGCTGGTCCTTCTCTTTCTTTGTTTTGCTTCATTTGCTCTTCCTTTGGGATGCAGTCTCTATCCCTCTCTGTCCCATTATTTCACGGATTTCCATGCCCAGCCTTAGGTTTAATCCAAGGGACGTTCTTGTTGGTCAGTGCAAGGCGAAGCTTCTAAAACTGGAGACCAGGTGCCCAGGTGCATGTAACCGTTCTCTGGAGTTCAGCATGCTCAGACCAAAGGCTCAGTCCGTGGGCGTGAAGTCACATGGTTTCCTGTCTCAAATGAATGTTAGTCAACAACCTTGGTGGCATTTTTAGGGGCTTTGATGGTAGAAAGAGAAGCATTTCTTTTCCATTTAGGAAAACACTCAGTTCAGCCTGGAATTAATTTTCCTTGTCCAATTATTTTCAATCCAATGGCATGGTGAGGAAGCCACTGGGAACTTGTTTAACAACTCTTCTGTTGTGTTTTTTTGTGTGTGTTTTTTTAACATTCAGAAAAATATTTCATGCCTTTAAGAAGTCTTGACAAGAAGTTACAGAGGATTCACAGGGACCAGGCTGCAATGTGGACGTGAACTGTCCCTCATGGCGGGGGTGGGGGGTTATTGACAGATTTTGGAGCCCTGCTGTTAAGAGGAAGTGGTGTGTTCTCCATTTTGTGCAGTCAGGATCTTATGTCAAGTAAAGATTCGGTGTGTCCTACAGTAGCTGAGCATTCAGAGTCCTCGCTCTAGGGTAGGGGGAGACAGTAAGAGCAAGACATTTATAGGTCAACAAACACTAAGGAGGCAATCAATTCTTTCAACAGGCAGCCAGTAACAGGCTTGGGAAGAATAGCTCAACGCTGAGAATGTGTCTCAGGCCGTGGGGCAGGACAGCGGCTTGGGACTCTTTGATTCTTTTCCCATGAAGAGATAGACTCTATGTTCCTCCTCTTGACAGACTTGAGACTACTTTGACCTGTCCCTTATGGGGGAAGTGACACTGTCTGACTGCTGAAGCTGGGTCTCCAAAGGCAATGCAGATTCTGCCTTGTTTGCTGGGATACTTGCTCTGTAACCAAGCAAGAAGTCTGCCTCCCCGGAGGTGGCCGTGCTGTCAGGAAGCCAAGCCACATGGAGGGGCCACGTGGAGACCGCTGGTCCGCGTTCCTCGTCTCTGAGTCAGCTGAGCTTGATACATTAGTGAGCATGCACTCAGATGATTCCGAACCCTAGCTGCTGAGTCACCCCCAGCCTCTGAGCCTTCCCTGTTGAGGCCCCAGACACTGTAGACCCGAGACTAGCCATTCTCTCTGCACCCTGTTCAAATTCCTGACCCGTAGAATTCGTGTGCGTAATAAACTGGCTGTGGTAAACCACTGAGTTTTGGGGTAATTTTTAAAGGCAGCCATAGAAACTGGAACAGACAACCTATAAATCTTGAAAAGATAAAGCAAATTAAGGGATTAGAGAATGAGAGAGGTGGGTTTAGGGTTGTGGGCAGATATTTTGGTTACGGTGTCGGAAGACTTCTCTGAGAAGCTGACCCTTAAGCAGAGAGTTGAATGATGTCAGAATGCAGGTGTGCAAACATCTGGGGGGAATGTGCCCCGGTTGTAGGGGACAGCAAAGGCAGAGGTTCGAAGCTGCGAATGAGGTTATCCCAGAGGTAGAAAGGTGGCCTGTGTGCCTAGAGCTAAGAGCGTGAAGTAGGGAGTGATAGCACAGCTGCGAATGAGGTTATCCCAGAGGTAGAAAGGTGGCCTGTGTGCCTAGAGCTAAGAGCGTGAAGTAGGGAGTGATAGCACAGAGGTTAGAGAGGGAGCCACATAGAATGCTTTTTTGGCCACGATGAAGGGTTTGGGTGTTATTATAAGCTAATGTGAAGTTTTGAATAGGGGTATATTCTCCACACTCACTCCCTCATTGACTGAATCTAGTCTCATGACTTCAAATATCTTACTGACGCTGATCATTTCTAACCCAGACCTTGGCTCCGAATGCCAGATTCTTTATGTAACTGCTCAGCTCTCCATGCAGATCATTAACAGACATTTAAAACATGGTGTGTACAAACTATTAGCCTGTTCCCTGTCCCCAAACCTCCTCCTCCCACCAAATATCATCTCCATCCTAGTTGCCCAGGTCACCTGACTCCTTTCTTTCTCTCACACCCCATGTCTGATAGATCAGAAAATCCTATTGGCTCTGCCTCCTGTCAGTCTCCCCGGCTCCCACCCTCACCCTCTTTCCATCCATTCTCCTGGCACGAGTGTGGTTACTGGGAAGTCTGAGGACAATCTGATTTTCTCTCCCTTAGAAGTCGCTTGGTCTTCTTGCCTGGATGTTCAAGGGATTTTATATCTTTCTTCAAAGTCTAGAAGTTTTACTAGAATGTCTTTTGGTGTTGCTTACACTGGGTTGATTTTGATTTTCTATATAGTCTCAAATTTTAAAAAATCAATTTCAGAAAAATTTTCTTGAATTATAGCTTTTAGTTTTTGTTCTTTTCCTCACTTTGGTTTTCTGTTTTGGAGACTCGTTTTACACAAATGTTGGGTCTTCTTTGCCTGCCTTCTGTATTTGTTGCTTTCTCTCAAATCCCTCAATTTTTTCTTCATTTCTTTTAACTTTTTTTTTCTTTACACTTTCTATTTCTCTTAAGGCATTGTCTCCTGGATTTATGCCCTCTTTCCTTTTTTAAAAAAATTTAATCATTTCTGACATGACTTTTTTCTTTTTATTTCTGAAACTTTACTGAATTCTATCATTTTACTTTTGAGTTATTCTTGCTGTAATTTGTGTTGTTCTTTTAGCTACTTTTGAAGAAGGCTGTGGAATTCATTTGTTTCGTGGGCATGCCTTTCTGGCATTTTTATGGTCAGTAGGGATGTGATTCTGCAACTTTTATCTTTTTTGCTAAGTAACTTTATATGTTATTTGACTTTGACAGTTTTCTGTTAAAACTTTTATATAAAGTTAGTTTCTATGAATAGCTAGAAAGTACAGCTCCACTTGACTTTTCTAACTTCATGGCTCCAGAGTTCTCTCTTCTGTTGTTCTTATGAGTGTTCAAGAATATGTTGGTTTACTTTTTGAGGTCTCTAGGCTCTGTATTCCCCTTACCCACTATTTTTTTTTTTTTTTGAGACAGGATCTCACTCTATCTCCCAGGCTAACTAGAGTGCAGTGGCATCATCATAGCTCATTGCAACCTCCAAACTCTTGGGCTCAAATGATCCTTCTGCCTCAGCCTCCCAAGTATCTGGGACTATAGGTGCATGCCACTGTGCCTGGCTAATTTTTTCTATTTTTGATAGAGATGGGGTCTTGCTCTTGCTCAGGCTGGTCTTGAACTCCTGAGCTCAAGCAATCCTCCTGCCTCAGCTCCCAGAGTGCTGGGATTATAGGCATGAGCCACCGTGCCTGGCCCTCTCACCCTGTGTTAACTTCTTCATTTGTCTCCTTCTTTTGCGTCTATTTACCCATGTACCCCTCAATTTGGATTCTATTCCTAGCAGTTTCTTCTCAATGTGGGGGCTTTGTCTTGGAGAGAATTTTGGTTGATCAGTTTTTAAAATTTATGGGACTTTCTCAGGCATTTCTAGCTCTTTCAAAACTTTACCGCAGACCCCCTGAACTCACCCACTGTTTGAGTGGGCAAAACCCTTCCAGTTTCACCTCTTGTTCTCAGATTGACTCTCTCAGCTTTCTATTGAGTCCTGTTGGGTATTTTGGGATTCTCAAGTTTGTCATATGATCCGATTTTCCCCTTTGCTTTCACTTGTACGGCTGTTAATACTGCTTAAGTCTTATATCTGTTGGTGGTTTGTCCCCACCCACTTATTGATATAGTTTAGAAACCACGGGGATCCCTTATCAACTAGTTCTGTGGCAAATACGGCCCATGAGTTTTTGGTTTTGCCATGCTACTTTGTAGGATCTATTTTTCATTTGGTATTTGGGGATATTAAAAAAATTATGCTATAGGCATCATCCCAGAATATTCTTTAGTCCATATTCAATATATTATCCAGAGTGGGACTGTTAACAAATATGTACATCAGAGCATGTAACCCCTCTGCTAAAAATGCTCTGATCGTTCTCCATGTCATTAGAGTCAAAGCCTAAGTCCTTACTTTGGCTCACCAGGTGCTGTAAATCCGGCTCTCTCCACCTGCATTCCTTGTTTTCTCTCTGGGCTCATTTCAACTACTCTCCCCCTTGCTTATTACGCTAGAGCCACACTGGCCTCTTACTGTTTCCGAAGTGTGCCAGGAATGGTCCTGCCTCGGGGTGTTTACACTTGCTATTCCCCTCGGTCTTTCCTGAAGCGTCCCCTTCTCAACGAAACCTTCTCTGGGTACCCTGTCTAGATCTCCACCCTCCCAGGACTGCCTGTCCCCACCCTCACATTCCTTGCTTCCTTTTTTGCTTAGTATGTCACATTACATATTTTATTTAATTAATTTATTAAGTTTTATTTTTTTAAAAATTTCATTTTTAATTATCATGGGTACATAGTAGTTGTACATATTTATGGGGTAATGTGATGGTTTGATATAGACTTATTCGTTTTTAAAATACGAACTGGAATGTAAACTCCATGGAGGCAGATATTTTTGCTCAAAAATTAAATTTTTGTGGAGTGAATATATTTCAAAAATCCCTCTGGTTTCATTGCGGAGAATGGTAATGTGTAGGGAGACAGAAATAGGAGAGGGAGACCAATTAGAAAGCTGATGTAATAATCCAGGCAAGAGATTGTGGTGGAATTGGAGGTGAATAGTTGAATCTGTGATCCATTTTAAAGGAAAAATAGGCAGACTCACGCAATACCAACCTAGGTTGGTAGATGCTGCTTAATTGTTTGCTTGATGAACTATTATAATGTGAGGGCATGAAAATGACTTCATGATCATAGCTCCTGGTCCCCATAAACTCTCAGTTTTTCATCAAATAATCTACCAGGAGCAGTGGGGCTAGCGGAAATCCAAGAGTAGCCAAGGAAGGAGATATTTTAGAGGTGGGGATAGGGAAGGTGTTTCAGGAAGAATTTGCTGCATACTCAATCATCCCAAGGCTTAGTGACTTACAACAACAAGGATTTATTATTTCTCATGATTTTATGAGTTGTCTGAGCAGTTCTGCCAGTTTTGCTCGGGCTCACTCATGTGGCTGCTTTTAGCTGGAGGCTCAGCTGGGATGGCCTCTCTCATGTGGCTGGCAGCTGGGGGTCAGACTGGGGGACCTCACTTCTGTGCACGGCCTCTCCTCTTCCAGTAGGCTGGTCCAGCTTCCTTACACGGTGGTCTCAGGGCAGCATTTCAACAGGGCAAAAGCGAAAGCTGCAAGGGCTAGCCTTGGAAGTCACACGCTGTTCCCTCTGCCAAATTCTACTGGTCACATCAAGTCCCAGGCTAAGCCCAGACTCAAGGGATAGGGAAATAGACTTCAACTCTTGATGGGAGTAGCAGCTAAGTCATTGCCAAGGGACATGCTTACCCAGATAGGGGGCATTTGTGGCCATATTTTGCAATCTCTCATAGAAGGAAATCAGCATGTATCAAGTGTTTACTATGTTGTAGGCACCGTGTAGATACAACACACACATGATTTCACTTAATCCTGATGGCCAACCTGGGAGGACGGCCACTGAAGAAACGGAGGTCCAGGGACAATATATAGCCTTTCTAAGGACCCAGACGCAGCAAAGGGGGGAGGCCAACATTCAACTCCAGATTTGTCTGACTCTAAAAAGACTTTTTGTTCTATTTTCTCTTCCTCTTTAACATTGAGACTGATCAGGCATCTGTGGTGCATAGAAGAGGGATTCAGTGGGCTCTGCTAAGTGGTTTTTCTTCTCCCCTGACCTTCTGTCCTTTGCAAACTTAATGAATTCCTTGCCTTCTTTGAAGATTTCTTGGGTTGCATGCGTAGTAGTTAATATTACTGAGGAGTTAGTTGCTGTATGTGTGGGACAGTTTTGCTCATGGAGGATCCTGCTCTCTAGACACAGTTCCCGGTGGACCAGGCTGCTCTGGGTTGTTGGACTGGTCAACGGTTCACTGTCCTACCAGAATGACCCTCCTGTCCCTGCTGTTGTCTGGGGGATTTTCTTTGCTGCAGATTCCTCATGCAGTGGAGGCAGCTCTGAGCAGGCGACCAGAAGCCAGGAGCCCTGCTGCACATCCCAGATGGCCTGAAGGGTCCTTTTCAGGTTTTTCTTGATCTTTCTAAGCATGGCCACCAGGAGAGTGTCCGGGAGAGCCCCAGGGGTGCGGGTCAGCAGCTGGGCAGTCAGTCCCCACCGGGCTGGGGGATGGGCATACTGTGTGTAGAATGGCCCTCAGGGCTCCATTGCTCCTGTCCCAACATTTCCTGCTTTTCTAAGGGGAAGATGAGCAATGTGTCTCCTTTCTGGGTTGCGGATGAAGGTGCATGTCACCCCCACCCTACTCTGCCAGTGCACCCTGCTCTAGTTGCCTGGTGCTGCCCTGGGTAGAGGTTGCGGACTAGCAAAAGCACCTTTGGACGGCAAGGTTTCCATTTTTTCCCGTCCACTGACCATGGGATGGCTGATGATAGTCTTTAAAACACTGTCATAGGCATGGTCCCATGAGAACCTTGCAACATTCCCGTGAGGGGGGCAGGGGTCAAGTGTACATTTCAGAGAGGAGGCAAGTGGGACTACTGCCTGACTCTTCACAGTCACGAGGTCCCACCTGGCTCTCCGGCTCAGGTCTGTCCCACTTGCAGTCCCGCATGTGGGGCTGCCTCTTGGAAACCAGGGGAGAGGATGCAGGCACGAGGGAGGAGCAGATGGCCTGCCTCTCCCTCCAGCGTCTGCTAGCCACTACCTGGAAACCAGCAACGATGATGTAACGACAAGCATTGTTCAGCGATGGCGGCTTCCTTGTGTGGGTGGGACCGCAGTGCCGCCTGGGCTGGGGAATCCCGTTGGTGACAACACAGCATCCTTTTGAGCTGACGCGGCAGCAGATGCCCCAGACCGACTCCAAGTCTGACAGCATCCGTGTGAGGTGTGTGCTGGGGACAGCAGACATCAGAGCCGTTCTGTAAATCACCTCCACGAAGGCTCTTTGTGGTCGATTCACTGATGACTCATTTATAATCTGGTTTCAACATTGTGAGTCAAAATGCACCACTTTCATTAAAAATAACATTCACTAGGGTCTAACGGCTTTCTTTTTTCTGTTTTTTACTGTGCTGTGCGGTTTCTGCAGGGGAAGCTGTCAGATAGCAGGCGTGGCATTCCAAGGGACCTGCACGTAACCGTGCATGCCGGCACAGGGTCCAGCGACCTGGGGATGGCCCGTGCACCTACTGTGGGTGCTGTGGCCGTCTGACCCGTGACAGTGTGACAGTGTGACAGTGGTCAGCGTGAGCACATGCAGGGTGTGTGTACGTGTCTCTGCCCTTGACGAGCCCCTGGTCCACATGCAAAGCATGATGTATGATCCAGAAGTACCAGGCTCGCTCCGGATGCTTGGTAAAAATGCATTCTTGAGCTTCACCCCAAGTCTCTGAGTCGGTGGGGGGGTCTTGACACATTCCTTGGGAGCTTTTTAGGCACAGTAGAGTCAAGAGCCTTGCCTTTGGGTGAGGGAGGATGGGAACTCCCTTCAAGCAGAGCCTGTGTGCACAGGGAGGGGCAGGGGTGCGGCTGGCGGGCTGCAGACTGAGGGGGCGGAGTGGGGGTGAGAGAGGAAAAGGCGGACGGGGGTGGGGGAACACCGGGGGCCAAGTGGCCTTCAGCGTCCCCGTGGGGACTGCACTAAAACCCCCTGCTTTGTGCAAGGCGCCCACAGTCTTTCTGGTTTGGGGACCCGATCTTGGGCGACTTCTATTTCCCTGGTTTAAAAAAAAAAAAAAAAATGAAACGTGCAAAATCGGTTTTGTGGGAATTGTGCAGAGTAAAAAGCCCTTGTTGTGAGGCTGTGTCTTTAGGGCTTGTGGTCTTTCGCGCTGTTGGAAACTTCACTGGGAAAAACACTTTAAAAAGCTACAGTTGAGGGGAGGGGACATGGGCGTTGGAGTTTCAGTTTTGCAAGGTGAGGAGCCCTGGGGATGGATCTGGTGATTTGAACGACAAGGGAAACGTGTTTCACACCGTTGAACAGTACACGCAAAAATGGCTAAGATGGTCAATTTTCTGTTACGTGTATTTTACCATAATTTAAACAAACTGGAAAAGAGAAAGGATGCAGTTGAGTTTGGCTTGGATGCCAGTCTAGAGGCACGCCACTGACGGTGTCAGCCGCTCCTGGGGAACAGCGCTTATTTTGGCCACCTGCAACTCGATTCGCCAATTTTTGTTGTTCTAAAGTTCATGAAGATTCTTCCCTCCAAGGCCAGGTGGAAGTTTAACCTGACCCTTCGAGTCACCCCCTCCAAGGGCTCCTGGTGCCCAGGTACTCTCAACTACGGGACACAGGGGTGAGGTCTGGGAGGGAGGCTTGGAGTGGGAAGGGGGACATTTCGTTACAGATGGCCTTGCCCTCATGGAAGGCCGATGTCATTCATTGTCTACGGCCTGCCTCGCCTCATTCTCTGTTTCCTGGCCCACCCCGAGCCCTGGCTTGTGGCTCCCAGGCCTGCTCTGGTCTGAGGCTCCAGCTCACTCCTCCTCTGCTTCCCTGCTCTGCCCCGGTTCACCCACTTCTAGCTGCTTCCATCTGCTCCCAAACCAAGTGACCTTCAAACCAAGTGACCTTCAAGCCAAGCGACCTTTCCTGACGCTTCCCCAGCACCAGCCCCCACAGCGCCCATTCCTGCTGGGTCGTCTTCTCTCCCTGGGGAAAGGAATCGGACTCTTGGAAGGAAAAACTGGTGGCTCCTGAAGTGTCTTATATATTATCTATCTATTTATTTATTTTTTTTGAGACAGAATCTCACTCTGTCACCCCAGGTAGAGTGCAGTGGCGTCATCACAGCTCACAGCAACCTCAAGCTCCTGGGCTCAAACCATCCTCCTGCCTCAGCCTCCCGAGTAGCTGGGACTACAGGCATGCACCACCATGCCCAGCTAATTTTTCTAGATATATTTTTAGTTGTCCATATAATTTCTTTCTATTTTTAGTAGAGACGGGGTCTCACTCTTGCTCAGGCTGGTCTCGAACTCTTGAGCTCAAACAATCCTCCCGCCTCAGCCTCCCAGAGTGCCAGGATTACAGGTGTGAGCCACCGCACCCAACCTCATTTTTTAAGGCTGAATAATATCCCATTGTGTGTATATATATATATATATATATATATATATATATACACCACATTTTGTTTATCTATTTATCCATTGATGGACACTAGGATTGTTTCCACCTTTTGGCTATTGTGAATAGGGCTGCTGTGAGCATGGGTGTACAAATATCTCTTTGAGACCCTGCTTTCAACTCTTTTGGGTATATACCCAGAAGTGGAATTACTGGATACATGGTAATTCCATTCTTAAGTTTTTGAACTGCCACGTGTTTTACACAATGACTGCACCATCTTACATTCCCACCAGCACAAGGGTTTAAGTTAAGGATTTTGGGGTGAGACGATTACCCTGGATTATTCAGGTGGGTCCTAAATACCATCACAAGCGTCCCTTATGAGACAAAGGAGGTTAGACACACAGTGAAGGTGATGCTAAGACAGAGACAGAGATTGGAGGGATGTGCCCATAAGCCAACGAATGCTGGCAGCTGTCAGAAGCTGGAGGAAGCTCTTTTACGGCCACTGGAAACAGCCTGGCCCCTTCAACACCTTGATTTCAACCCAGTGAAACAGATTCCAGGCTTCAGTCCTCCAAAACTGTGAAAGAGTAAAGTTCTGTTGTTCTGAGCTACCGAGGAATAATTTGTTTCAGCAGCCATGAGGGACTAATACCCAGGTCCCCCCATATCCACATCCAACCTCACGCTCCTCCTGAGCCATGAGCCTCCTGCAGGCAGCGACTGTGGCATGTTCACCTCCCAGTCCCAGGTGCCCAGCACGTAGCTTGGCCCATAACATGCACCGGTGAATATTTACTGGCTAAATGATCTTATGTGGGAAAAGAATCGAGGAAAATCTCACTGTAAGATGAGGAAGATGTCAGAAGCCTCACTGTAGGTCCTCCAGAGTGGGTGGTTCCTTGTGTCTGCCAGGAAGCATGTGATACCATGCAGGGTGCCAGGGCTTGGCAGCACTGTTGGAGGAGGTTTGGGATCCTTCTAGAGCCAAATAAACCACCTGAGCATTGCTCATCGCTGGCTCAGGGGTTTTCCCAAGAGATATCACACAGGTGTCACTGGTCTATCACGTCCTTGCCTTGCAGCTAGGCTCAGCACATTGTCACCCACCCTTGCCTCCACTGTCCCCCAAGCAACCCAGCACACACACACAATCACCTGACTTGTGAGATATTTCGATAAAAATTTTTAAAAATTTACGTTGTGCTAAAGCACACATCACATAGAATTTACCATCTCATCATTTCTAAGTGTACAGCTTGGTAGGGTTAAGCACATTCACATTGCTGCACAACCATCACCACCACCCGTCTCCAAAACTCTTTTCATCTTGCACAACTGAGGCTCTGTACTCACCCAACAATAACTCCCCATTCTCCCTCCACTCCCACCCGAGCCTCCTGCAAGCACCATTCCACTTTCTGTCTCTACGAGTTTGACCATTCCAGATACCTCACACAAGTGGGACCGTACAGTATTTGTTCTTTTGTGACTGGCTTGTTTCACTGAGCATAACGTCCTCAAGGTTCATTCATGTTGCGGCATGTGTCAGAGTTTCCTTCCTTCTACAGACTGAATCATGTTCCATTGCAGGCACACGCTGCATGTTGTTTACCCATTTATCTAACAATGGACACTTGAGTTGTTCCTCTCTTTTGGCCACTGTGAATAACGCTGCTGTGAACGCAGGTGTACAAATATCTCTTTAGACCCTACTTTTGATTTTTTTTTTTGTATATACCCAGAAATGGAATTGCTGGATCATATAGTAATTCCATATTTAATTTTTTGAGGGACCACCATACTGTTTTTCATAGCGGCTGCACCATCTTACATTCCCACCCACAGTGCATAAGGGGTCTAATTTTTCCACATCCCTGACTGGTAAGGTTTTTTTTTTTTTTTTTTGAGACAGAGTCTTGCTCTGTTGCCCTGGCTAGAGTGCTGTGGCATCAGCCTAGCTCACAGCAACCTCAAACTCCTGGGCTCAAGCAATCCTCCTGCTTCAACCTCCCGAGTAGCTGGGATTACAGGCATGTACCACCATGCCCGGCTAATTTTTTCTATTTTTAGTTGTTTGGCTACTTTCTTTCTATTTTTAGTAGAGATGGGGTCTCGCTCTTGCTCAGGTTGGTCTTGAACTTCTGAGCTCAACCAATCCACCTGCCTCGGCCTCCCCGAGTGCTAGGATTACATGCGTGAGCCACCACGCCTGGCCGACTCGTAAGGTTTTGATGGATTTTGTAGCTTTTACTGAATATTTCTTGGTAGAGGTGGGAGGGAGGTGGTTACATTCCATGTCATACCACAGATGTTTTTAAAAATATTCTTTAAGCAGCTCTCCTTCTCCCTGGGGTTCATTTTTGGGTTGCATATGGGCCATCTTCTCCTGTTCTCTTCCGTATCAATAGCCTCTCCTTGCTAGTCTTATCATTCCTTTCATTATTAATCGCTTTCAAAGTATTTTTGATTAGATATTTGCTCATGTGGTTGTGCATTAAAAATGTTCACAAGTCTCCCTTCTAGACCATCTCATGGCCACCTAGTTCCATTTCCCAGAGGCCACCCACGTATTCCTTTTCTGATGACATTTTTGGAGATATTTTACAGACCTAACATTGGAGAACAAATTGAGGAGGAGTCACATGGACCATGAAAAATAAAAGTCATAACAGGTCAGCAGCAAAAACGGAACTGAAAGTCCCCAGACAAGGAAAAATCAGACAGGTCTGTTTAACACCCGCTGAGATCATGAGATACAGCGGAAAGTAGCCATCTGGGTCTTTGCATGACTTGGATCACAGAAGCATGATCTAGGTTGCACACACCTGGAAGAAAAGCAGTTTGCATTATGGCCATTACCCAAGGCAGGGCCACAGGACTATCGGGGGTGCAGTGGGGGCAGTGGTCTAGGACCCCTGAAGGATATCTCAAGGGGGATTCTGGGGAGACTAACTGAGGGCACAAACAAGGTGGGGGGTGTTTGGATAAATATATAAATCCAAGCATGCACATTTCAGCATCTGGGGTGCTGTTTTCTCGCTGATTTGATAGGTTGTCAATGTAGACATATTAGCTTTAGAAATGTCATTGTACTTCCTTGCCTGTGGGTCCCACTGGGAGAGTGGGTTCTGGCCAGGGCAGGAGCAGTCCCCTCCTCAGGCTGTGCCGGTGTGTACTTGCTCTCCTCTTCTTCTCTGGTACATGCCCAGTCCCTGCATCTAGTGGGGCCATGAACTAGTTTTCACCAATGGAACATGAGAGGAAGTGATTCTATTAGTCCAGTTTGTGCTGCTATAACAGAATATCACAGACTGGGTAATTGATAAAGAACAGAAATCGATTTGCTCACAGTTCTGGAGGCTGGAAAGTCCGACATCAAGGTGCTTGCAGATTTGGTAATTCTGATTCCAAGATGAAGCTTTGAACGCTGCATCCTCCAGAGAGGAGGAACGCTTTGTCCTACGTGGCTGAAGGCAGAAGAGCAAAGAGAGAAAACTCACCAAACTTGTCCTTTTATAGTGGCATTAATCCCACCCATGAGGACAGAGCCCTCAAGGCCTAATCACCTCTTGAAGGTCCCACCTCTTAATACTGTCACAATGGCAGCTAAATTTCCACGTGAGTTTTGGCAGGGCCCAGCATTCAAACCATAGCAGCAATATGGCCATCTGAAGACGGGAGCAGTCCCCTGGGAAGACTGTATTCCAGTGACACTGAGCACTACTCAGAAGGAACCCATGTCCTTGACCTCTGGACTCTGCTGCCTTCTCTTCGTTGCCCCTAGAAATCGCATCCGCCATTAAAGAGCAAGTAGTTATTCTTTATTTCATCACTGAGGGTATTCAATAAAATGCTCCCGCGGACAATCTCAAAACTGCTGGGCTGATGGCATCATTACTGGAGCGGGACTGTAACTCCCGTAGCTCTTCGCCCCGTGTCTTGGGCCCTCTTAGATCTATTTAGAGACACCCCCGCCATGGTTTGAGTATTTGTCTCCTCCAAGACTCATGTTGAAATTTAATCCCCAGAGGTGGGGTCTTTAAGAAGTGATTGGGTTGTGAGGACAGAGCCCTCGTGGATGGGTCAATCCATTTATACAGTAATGGATTCATGGGTTAACGGATTAACGGGTTGTCATGGGAGTAGAACTGGTGGCTTTGTAAGAAGAGGAAGAGAGACCTGAATATAGCACATTAGCACACTCAGCCCCCTCACCATGTGATGCCCCGTGCTGCCTCGGGACTCTGCAGAGAGTCCCCACCGGCAAGAAGGCTCTCACCGGATGTGGCTCCTTGACCTTGGACTTCTCTGCCTCCATAACTGTAAGAAATAAATTCTTTTTGTAAATTACCTAGTTTCAGGTAGTCCTTTTTTTTTTTTTTTTTTTTGAGACAGAGTCTCACTCTGTTGCCCGGGCTAGAGTGAGTGCCGTGGCGTCAGCCTAGCTCACAGCAACCTCAAACTCCTGGGCTTAAGTGATCCTCCTGCCTCAGCCTCCCGAGTAGTTGGGACTACAGGCATGCGCCACCATGCCCGGCTAACTTTTTCCGTATATTTTTAGTTGTTTGGCTAATTTCTTTCTATTTTTAGTAGAGATGAAGTCTCGCTCTTGCTCAGGCTGGTCTCGAACTCCTGAGCTCAAACGATCCGCCTGCCTCGACCTCCCAGAGTCAGGTAGTCTATTTTAACCAACAGAAAATAGACTGAGACACCCTGTCTCCTTCACAAGAGCCACTCAGATACTCACAGTTCACATCAGCAGGTGGAGGGAATGCCAGTTCCTGGTAGGTCTTGAGAAGCACAGGTAGCATGATCGAACTCAGGATCAAACAAGCTCTGAGGACTCTGGGCTTACAGTTTATCACACACCATCTTCTGACTACTGACTCCAGCTGCAGGGTGGTGGGGTCTGTGTGCTGCTGCGTGGTGTGGCTGCTGCGGGCATCTCGCCCTCTCTGTCCCACCCCGCCTTCCCCCCGAGCTCTTCTCTGTAGCTCGCTGTCCCATCAGGAAGGTAGACCCATCTGATTGTAGGCCGCTATCATTATAATATCAGTGTTGAACAATAATCAAAACCCAAATAGAATGTCTCAGATCTTCCCTCTGGTTAAAAAAAAATTCAATAATATTTCAAGGTCAAGGCCAACAGTACAAAAGCACTGTATTCATTAACGTGCCCACATATACTGAATGCACAGTCTTTATTCTGACTTTCAAATTTTACAACATGGGTCTAATTGTGAATAGATGATATGCTTTTTTTAGGTTTGCAGTTTTTAATGGATACATAATATTTGTGCATATGTGTGGGGTACACGTGGTATTTTGGTACTTGCATACAATGGGTAATGATCAATTCAGGGTAATTGGGGTGTCCATACTTCAAACATTTATCATTTCTTTGTGTTGGGAACATTTCGAATCTTCTCTTCTAGTTATTTTGAAATATACACTATGTTTTTAACTATAGTCACCGTACTGAGCTATCAAACACTAGAACTTATTCCATCTAACTGTGTGTTTGTATCCATTAACTAAGCTCTCTTCAACCCCCTGCCCACCTTTCCCACCCTTCCCACCTCTGGTAACCATCATTCTACTCTACTTCCACGAGATCAACTTTTTTAGCTCCCACTTATGAATGAGAACTTGCGATATTTGTCTTTCTGTGCCTGGCTTATTTCACTTAATATGTTGACCTCCAGTTGCATCCATGTTGCTGCAAATGACAGGATTCCATTCCTTTTCATGGCTGAATAGTATTCCATTGTGTGTATGTACTACATTTTCCTTATTCATTCTAGATGAATATGCTTTTCATGAATTCACGCTTGTAGCAAAAGTATTTAATGGGTAGACACATTGAGGGTCGTCCCTTTGGCATGTGAAGTATAGAATAACTAATTCTACTGGGGCGCAGGGCAGTGTGTGTGTGTGTATGTGTGTGTGTGTGTGTGTGTGTGTGTGTGTGTGTGTTTTCGGAATCGGACTATGAGGGAATGTTTTGAAGCCCAGCTCACGTGAGAGAATGTTTTCCTCAGTATCTGCAGAAGTCTTTGAGTGGGTTTGGCCTCACAACACCCTTTCATGAATCTTGGGCCCCTTGTCAAGTTTTGCAAGTCCTTTTAAGCCCTTGGTGCCATCTTTGTGCGCTTTCTGCAGAAACTAGGGACTAAGGCTGATCTTGCTCAATTAAATATCCTTTTAATTAAGCTCCAACTGAATGTTGTCAATAAAGTGATAAAATGCATACATGAAGGATTCCAGAAACGGGAAAAAACAAATATAAGTACGCAAGGCAAGGATTTGCTTTTTTTTTTTTTTCTTTAAATGACATTTGGCAAGACTGGTTAATTTTGTCATGAAGCGATTGAGATCCTCCTTTAATCTTCCCATGAAAACCTGTGTACTTTGGGACTCAAAGTCACATGAATCTTTGCCTGGCAGAAATGTAAATGTTTTGAGAAGCCGGTGTCTGTCTGAGTTTGAGCCACAGCAGAGACCGAGGGACCTGCGGACAAAGGCTGGGTGGTGCACGCCGGCGTTCTAGGCAATTTTTAACTGTGACAAGACACAGCTGCTCCCCTGCTCCCCCGGCACCTCTCCTGTCCCCTCCGGTGGACCCTGGGCTTATGGGGGCCATGGAAAGAATGCTCCCTTCTCCCCGATCTGGCTCACTATGGCAGAGCCGAAGGGCTGGAGGAGGCCCCCAATTTAAACCCAAACTATTCTTTACACCATTGCTGGGTTTCTTTGACCCTTTTTGGGTGAGGCTGGGAGTCGGGGAAAGTGAATTTTAAACTCTGCATGCCTGACCCAAATGGATCAGTATCCCCAGAACAGTGCGCTGCATCCATGAGACCCCTGGGACTAAGGAGGGGGAGCAGAATGAAGAGAAAGGAGCCCCATTTCGGGGTTGTCAGGTGGCTGGTGTTCACAGAAGGCAGCTGACCCTGTGTTATCCAAAGTGCAGGAAGAAATGGGCCTCCCCACCTTTCCCATTCTTGTCGTCCGGTCCAGCAGTTCCTCTTGAATGCCCTCGGACCCTTGCAGGTTGAGGCTCCACCCTTGGCCGGTGTTGTTTCCAGCCGTGTAGACACTCACAGGGGAGATGTGGAGCTGCTGAAGACAGCACCGCCCTTGGAGTCCAGGGACCGGGTTCTGGTCCCAGGTCTGCAACCCACCTGCTCTGTGGTGTCTGGAAAACTGTTTCTCATCTGCAAGGGGGGACTGTGACACGGCACTGTCCTTGTCATCGAGGCCTGGTGAGGCTCCAGTGAGAACGGGGACCATGAACTGAAGGTCACGGTGCAGGTGTCAGCGTGGGCTCTGGGGGAGTCTCGTCTGGTGGCTGCATGTGCAGGTTGGGTGGGACCAGAGCTTGTCTGGGAGTGTGACAATCCCGTGTGTCAGAGCTGGATGGAAACTTAGCAAATGTTTACTCCCACTCTGCCATCGGCTAGATAAGCAAAGCCATAGATAAGGGAAGCCACTGGAACTGCCCAGGGGTGGCCCCGGAGAGGCTCTACTCCGCAGTGGGACATGGACCAAAGGGCCCCTGGTCCTGCCAGGGGGATGGAGAGCCCCGCCCATTCCAAGGTGGAACTGACAGAATAAAGGGCCGATGGCAGAGCTGAAAGGTCTGACCCCCAAGCGGAGAACAAAGGCCCAAGGGAGACAACGACATGGGACAAGGTCCAGATGGTTCTGCTGCTCCTGTTCACTGTGCCAAGCGCCTTGACCTCGCGAGCAGAGTCGAGCCTCGGCCGACTCTTCCAAGTCCCAGCACGGCCTGAGGATTTAAGGCACCTGACAATGCCAGCGCCTTTTGGGTGGGCGAGGGTCGCGAGGAAGCCCTGAGTCACAGCATCGCCTGCTGCAGGGCTCCAGCTCCACCACACGCTGCTCTGGGGGAGGATTATAGGTGCGGAGGAGACTAACCTTGAAGGCCACAGCTTTATAGGGGTGAATAAAGGCTGATGCATGGCGCCTAGTAACAAAATCAGGGCAAGTTCCAGCTCTTGACCTCATCCAGTGAGGCCCCGACTTGTTCAGCAGGGCCGGGGTTGCCCAGGATGGAGGCGGCAGAACTCGGGGGGCCGGAGCAAACCCTGGCACCAGCGCAGGAGGGCAGGGGCCTCTTGTTTCTGCAGAGCTGGCTACGTGCAGGCCCTGGGCTGTCCATGCTTTGCGACACCTGCCACCTGTAACTCCAATCACACAGGGACAACTGGGGAGGGACAGCTGTGTCCTGGCCGCTCCAGCCACGTTGGAAACGCTGGCCACGGGGAGGAAAATAATCTCTCGCTCTCTCGTATCCCCCCGCAACCAACACATGCACACATCTCCCAGGTCTGCCAGCCTCTCTGGCAAGTGTCCCCAGGCACCTGTACTCCGCCTTGTCCTGCCTGACACCCATCACGTTTCTCCCTGTCAAACCCACGTTATTCATTGAGCAGAACGTGGTTCTAGCATCGCTCCTGGGAGAAAACGGTTCCTCCTTGGTTTCTCTGGTCTGCCCGATGTAGTGTGCAGGCTGATCAAAGTCGGAGAAACACCTGGGAAACAGGCCCGGGGTTCAAGCCAGGGTCATGGGACTGGGAATCTTGGCCCTTGTGTTGGGGGAGGAGGAGGAGGAGGAGGAGGAGGAGGAGGAGGAGGAGGAGGAGGAAGGAGAAGGCAGCCCTCAGGTTGCCTGGATTTATCATCTGATGGAGCCCCCCGGGCTGGGACATCACGTGGGAAGGTTGTTGTCACATGTTTGCTCAGGAAATGGAGGTGGAGGAGGTTGGATGTAGAAGTTTCTGTCCCCTGTTGCAAAGTCCAGACGGTGGAGGGAACGGTCATGTTCTTTCTGGAAGGAGCCTGCACCCAGGCCCAGAGGGAGTCAGGGCTGCTGCGGAGATGTTTCCTGAAGGACGGGACGGCCCGCAGCGCACGGCAGCGAGGGGACACTACCTCGTTCGTCTGAGACCAAGGCGGTTTGGGAAGCTGAGTCAGAGGGAACGCGTGGCTCACCCCGGAGTGGGGCCGGGACGCCAGGGCTGGACCCTGCTAAAAATAAGCCATTCATGTTTGGACATCGTGCTCCGTCTCCTCAGAGCCCTGGCACTTGGTGCCGTGCCACGGCCTGTGGGTCGAGGCCAGGGGCTGACTCAGGATGAAGATGTTCTCTGGAATCTTCTTCCACCGGGCTGGGTGCAATGGGGGAAGGGCTTGGTGGGGGGTCTCCCCATCGCAGCTCTAGACCTGCCAAGGGCTGGGGCTGTGGTGGGAGAAGGAGCTAGAAGCAGGAGCTGCTCAGGCAGGAGCCCCCCCGGGGTGTCAGGGAGGGCTGCTCCTCTGGGGCTGTCCCTCCCGGCCCTCAGGGACCCTTCCTCCCGCCCCAGAGACCACACTGTCTCCCTGGCACCGGCCCCCAAAGCTGACGCCCTCCACCAGCTATTAGAGGGTGGAGGAAGTAAGCAGTTTTTTCTTCCCCCAAATGAAAAGAACTTTAAGGTATACTCATTATTTAAAAAAAAAAAGGACATGAAAAGTAAAAAGAAATTAAAAAAAACCCCCATATCTGCCTCCTCCCATAAATTTATAGAGGAAATATACATATTTTCTATGCATATTTAGATGAATACATATTCCTTTTATAAGAATGGGATTGAGTCAACATTTTCCAACTCATTTTCTTGTTTTTGAGACAAAGTCTTGCTCTGTCACCCGGGCTGGAGTGCAGTGGTGTCATCACAGCTCACTGTAACCTCCAACGCCCAGGGTTCAGTGATCTTCCTGCTTCAGCCTCTTGAATGGCTGGGCTACAGGTGTGTGCCACTATGCTTGACTGATTTTTTTTTTTTTCTTTTAAATTTACTCATTGTACCAAGAGACACAGCTAATTTTTAAATTTTTTGTAGAGACAGAGTCTTTCTATGTTTCTCGGGCTGGTCTTGAACTCCTGGCCTCAAGCAATTCCACCTCAGCCTCCGAAAGTGTTAGGATTACAGGCGTGAGCCACTGCACCAGGCCCTGATTTTCTTATTTAGTAATATATCATGGACAAGTTTCCATAGCCACAATTACAGACTTACATGATCATTTTAATAGCTGCATGTAGAGGAATCAGAATTTAACCCAGGAGTTAGCAAATTTTTTCTGTAAAGGGCCAGATATTAAATATCTTTGGTTTTGCAGGCCAGATGGTCCCTGTTGCAGACACTCAACTCTGCCGTCGTAGCTCCAAAGTGGTCGAAGATAATATACCGATGACCAGGTGTGGCCATGTTCCAATAAAACTTTATTCACAAAAGCAGGTGCTGGACTGGTTTTGGCCCACTGACCTACTCTGATTTAACCTGTCACCTACTGATAGACATTTCATGGCAATTCTTTTGCCACTAAAAACAGCACATAAATATGCTTGTGTGTGTGCAGATATGAATATGTATATAGGTGTATATATACTTATATAATTTTAATATATATACATAGTATATATATGTGTATGGTTCATATATATACAGGATTCAGATATACAGTATATATATATCCTTGTCTGATGGCACCCTAAGATGAATTATAGGATATATTTTTCCTGGGATTTCAGAGGGAAGGTCGTAAACCAGCTGTGGATTTTGAGTTTGCTCTCACGTTCTCTAAGGAATGCATTTTGCCCAGGTCTTCATAGAAAAACTGCTTTGGAAAGAGCCTCCTTCCGGTCTCCCTTATAGGTGTGATGTTACTGTCTGGGAAGTTCAAAAGAGCCCGGAGCTGGAGAGAGGAAGGGCACTCCCAGGCGACGCTCCCTTTAACTGCTGAGGGTTGTCGCAGGTCACTGAACTCCTCGGGCATCGGCGTCCTCGTCTGTAATGAGAAGGCCTAGGCGAGAGCTCACCTTCTACCTGTGAGTTACACTAGAGGAAAAAGCCTGCATGTGTGTGCACGTGTGTGCACGTGTGTGCATGCACGTATTTGAATGTAGCAAAAACGCAGTCTTTTAGATGTAGGATCAACTAGCACGAGGCCCGCTGGCTGGTCCTCCTCAGGCATCTGCTCTACTCCGAACACCCCCTGTGATGCTCTGTAGCCTCAGCACGGTGCTGGGTGGCCCCGGGCTGGGGCCAGGTAAGTGGGCTGTGGGGCCCAGGGGGTCTTTGCAGGGAGAACACGTGATCGTGGGAGGAGGGGGATTGCTTGGCTGGAGAGTCTGAGAAGCCTGGAAGGTTCAGCTCAGCTTGTGTGACAGTGGCTCTTTGGGAATTGGGAAGACGAAGTGTCTGAACGAGGATCTGGTCATCTACAACAAAACCTCCACGGAACGATGAGAGACAGACTCGGGTGGGATGCGGGATTCTGTCCACGGCACAACCCCCATCGGCTTCCCCGCAGGTCTAGACAGGGAAAAACAAGCACCAGGCACTGTTGATGTCTCCTTTACCTTCGTGAATGTCCCTTTTTGCCTGGAGTTCCATGACACTCTTCTCTTTTGTATCCTATTCTCCTTGGGCCACACCTTCTGAAGGTCCTTTGTCGGTGACCTCATTCATTTAATTCTGAGTGTTCTTAGAACTCTGTCCTAGGGTCATTTCTCGTTCAATTTTGCGTCCTCCCCTCAAATCACCCCCATGGCTGCCAATACCCTTTCCATACCCGTATGACTTCTAGATCGTTTTCTTCCCCCGGCCTTCTCCTCTGCTCTGGACCTGAGATCTTACGGGTGTAGCAACCTCAACATGCCCCACCCTGAACCCAAGGCCGTGTCCCTTCCCAAACCTGCTCCTCCATCACAGCACCCCAATTTCAAGTGGTGGCACCATTTGCCCGGGTTCTCAGGCTGGTACCGTGGGCTTTGTCCTCGGCACCCTACTTTCTCCCACGCCCTGCCTCTGCTGAATTCCAAGTCTTGCCAGTTCTTATGGAGACAATAGCTGAAGTTAGCTGCACACTGGCCACCTGCCAGCCACTGTGCTTAGAGCTTTGTAAGCAGAGTCTCCTTTAACCCCCAAAGTAACTCTATATGGTAGGAATTAAAGAAACATCATTTACTATGCAAGGAAACTGAGGCACGCAGACTTGCCCCAAACCCCAGAAAGATTTCACTCAAGACCATCTGACCCCCTAACGGTCCAGGTTACAAGATCCCCCCGCACGTCTGTGCCGGCGGGCGCACTGCCCCTCACCTGGAGACTCCGCCGGCCTCCAGTCTCCTCTGCACGCAGCGACCAGAGAAACTCTCAAAACGAAACTCTGATGTCGTCACTCCTCTGCGTAAAACCTCAGAGTCTCCCCGTTGCCCCCAAAAGAACGTTCTCATTTTTTAACGAGCGTTAGTTCCAGGCATGGGACGTACCGTGGCAAATGAGATAAGTTCCTGTCCTCATGGAGCTTACATCCTAGCCTGATGGCAGATTATAACTGAGTAAATAGACAACATACTTGCAGAGAGTGATGGGTGATACTGAAGAAAAATAAAGCGAGGTAAGGGCTGGACAATGACCTGGGAGGGGTATTGGGATTGGTGATCTGACAGAAGCTGAGACTGAATGAGCTAAGCCCCTGCAGTAAGGGGAAGGAGTATTACAGTTAAGAGGGAAGAGCATGTGCAAAGGCCCTGTGGTAGGAATGAGCTTGGTGTGCTTGAGGAACAAGAAGGCCTGTGTGGCAGGAGCCGGGTGAGAAACGTGGAGGGTTGTAGGCAGCTGCGCCCAGACTGGTAGCTGGGTGGGTCTGGCTCGCCACGGTAAGGAATTTGGCTCTTATCCTGCACGTGACAGGAAGGTTTAAGTGGGCACAGGGGGGTGATCTGATATGCTGTAGGTTTTTAATTGATCATCTGGCTGCTGTGTTGGGAACGAGCATGTGGGTGGCAGCAGAGAGAGCGGTGAGGAGGTTCTTACGGTGTTCCGGGGGAGAGACGAGGACGTGGCAAGGGGTGGTGATATTTGCCACGGGCGTTGAAGATGAGGCCAACTTTGCTAAGTGTGAGGGGGAAAGAGGATAGTCAAGGACAACTGGTGGGCTTTGCCCTGAATGTACTGGAACAAGGAATGGGGCAGGTGAGTGCGAGACTCTGGGCGAGGCTGGGGCTGAGGCACAAACCTGAGGGTTATTGGAAAGAGATGGCATTTAGGACCACGGAGTGCGATCACTTGGCCCAGGCTTGGTCCTTTGAGTCTAGACAACTCTTCTGAGGGCTTTTTGCTACAAACAAGAGCAGAGATAGGGGAAGTGTTATGGGTTGACCTGTGTCCCCCAGAAGGTGTTAAAGACCTAACCGCACAGGACCTGTGAATGTGACCTTATTTGGAAATAGTGTCTTTGCAGATGATTGAGTTAAGATGACATCATTAGGGTGGGCCCTAACCCCGAATGCCTGGCGTCCTTATAAAAAGAGGACGTTTGGACACAGAGACAGGAGTGCTCCGAGGGAAGGTGATGTGAAGACACAGGGAGATGACAGCCATCTACAAGCCGAGGACGCCTGAGGCTGCCAGAAGCTGGGAGAGGGGCCTGGGGCAGAGTCTCCCTCGCACGCTCGGAAGGAACCAGCCCTGCCGACACCTTGGTCTCAGACTTCCAGCCTCCAGGATTGGGACACGATCAATCTCTGTCACTGAAGCCACCGTCTGTGGTACTTTGTCATGGCAGCCCTAGAAACTAATACAAGGAGGCAGACGTGGGATTCACTGGGGGTCTTTTAAACAGGCGACAGAACAGCGTGTTCGTAGGAAATGGAATGAGCCGGGGTGGAGGAAACGCAAGGGATGCGGGGGGCGGAGGGGGCAGAGGGACGGTTCTCTGGGTTCTCGGAAAGGAACCAGGTTCTGTGTGTCCTCTTTGCACACATGGGTAGTTCCCACCTGCCCGGGCCTCAGCGGATGGCTCCTCTTTTCCAGAGAGATCCAGAACTTTCCTCTGTGCTCCGGCCACACTCACCACTTTCTCCATCTCTGCACGGGCCGCCCCGTTTCGCCATTGCTTGCTGAATCCTGCCACCTCCCTTGCCCAGCGCTCTGGGGTGGGGGACACGGGGCCCAGCCCGCAGGAGCAGATGTGAAGTCCTTCCAGATTGTTTTGTCCAGGTGACACTGGTTTCAGGGCTCCTTTTGGAAAACCGGTTCCCGGCTGGCACGACGTTCCCACCTCTTCGCAGAGAAACGTTGGTTTTGTCCCGTGTTTATTCAACCCTTTGCGGGGCTATAAATCCGGAGACAGCTCCACCAGGAACTTTTAACTGGGGGCAGACCCTGTGAACTGCGTGACCTTGAGCAAGTTACTTAACCCCCACGACCTTTGGTTTTTCCATTAGTCAAACAGGGCAAAGAGCTGCCCTTTCTCTCCCTCGCAGATGGGGACCTGGTGGCTCCGGCTGAGTCCCGAACCCGGCGGCCGGCGTGTGGACTCGCGCCCACGTGTGGGCTCTGAGTCAAAGGCCCAAGCGATGGTTTTCAAGAAGAGCTGTGCAAACGTAGAGAAGGGGAAGGCTTAGTCACCCAGGACTCTGTATCCAGAACTCTGAAATTTTTCAGATTTTTGATTAAAACGATTTCTAGTCGTGGTCAAATAGACGTAACTTCAAATTTACCACCTCCATCATTTCTAAGTGTGCACAGCTCAGTCGTGTTAAGTACCTTGACACTATCATGCAACCATTGCTACCCCTCCATCTCTAGGACTTTTTCATTTTGCAAAACCGAAACTCTGCACCTATTAACTCTGACTCTCCACCCCCCCGCCGCCCGGCCCCAGGAAACCACCATTCTACTTTCTGTCTCTATGAATCTGACTACTCTAGGAACCTCACACAATATTTGTTCTTTTGTGGCCGGCTTATTTCACTTAGCACAAAATCTTCAAGGTTCATCCATGTTGGAGCATGTGTCAGAATGTCCTTCCTTCCCAAGGCTGAGTACTATTCCGTTGCATGGATGTACACATATTTATTCACGTGTCCAAGGACATGCCATCTTTGGGCTGTTACTGAATAATGCTGCTGTGGCCACGGGTGTGTAATCACAGCTCTGAATGTTAGACTGTATCATGGCTCTACTTAAATGCATTCATTCCCTCATCCTCCTCGGCCTTCTTAGCAGTGGTTTGATTCGTCCAAGGACACAAGAAACCTGGAGGAATCTTGGCTGCTCCTCCTAGACAGCTTTTAACCATTCTTTAACACGGGCAGACATTTCCACAAGGCCTTTTCTGGAGGGAGGTAAACATTAGATAATTTAAGGTATTATGGTTTTGGAGTTAAGGCCCTTTCCTTCCCCTTGGAGGATCATCTGTTTCATCTCTACTTGACTTTTTAAAAATGCTGGAACTTTTTTTTTTTTTGATTGAATACCAAGCTTTTTTCCTCTGACGTTTCTACGACCGAAGGTGGAAAAATAAGACCTTTGCTTATTAACAAAATGAATCAATCTCTTTCCCCCATGGGAACTTGAAAACAATTTAGAGAGTAGAGTAAACTTCAGATTTCCCTCTGCTGTGAATCGGGCTGACCTTTCTTCCAGGTAGAACTGAAGGGAGATCTAGCCGGGCTGGACAGAAAACGAGGTCACACCGGGTGCCACTGGTGTTTAACCCTGGCCGGAAGTGCCTTGAGCTCTCATCCACCCTGCTCAGCCTCCCTCGGCACCTTCAGACAGAGGGAAGTTGAGGCCCAGAGAGGTTAAGTGGGCTGGCAAAGGTCACCCCGGGAGACAGTGACCAAGGGAAAATCGCGCTCAATCAGAGCCCTTAACGAGGTTGCAGTGGGTCACTGCTCCCCAGAGGAAATCCTCAAAGGCGGCCGGGCTCAGTGTCGTCTGTCTTCCTTTCTTTGTAGGCGCCAGATGTGTTTGGGGAAAGTCCCCCCAAGACAGGAGCACGGTTAACCCCTCCTTTGTCCAGCCATTTTGCATGTTCCGCCTCCGGAGGTGGTGGGCCCCGGAGTTTCCAGCCAGCTCTGCCCCTGGTGGCCCGATTCCAGGCCCTGCGTCAGAATAAACAAAAGCAAAGAGGCTGTGTTGGAAAGGGGACCGCGGGGCTGAGGAGACACTTAGAAAAGTGGCCTTGGGCCAGCTCCTGCTCTTTCCAAATATGCCAGGAATGCTGGGCCCAGAGGAAGGGGACAAAACAGGAGACAGAAGGAAAAAGAACGAGCGTCACCAGGGCATAGTCCCAGCCGGGTCGCGTTGTCCAAGTAAAGCAGAAGACAACCCTGAGCCCCAAACAAAAGTGGATCAAGAAGGTTCAGAACTCAGGAACGATTATTACTGAAGTGTGCAGCTATAGTGGGGTCTCGTCTCCAGAAACAAATCTCTGGGTCTTCCCAGCACCTATTTGTAGGTGAAGAAGTGACCCGGAGGACCCCCCAGGAGAAACGATGAGCAGGGCTGGGCTAGAAACCTCAGTTTCCCCAGTTGCGAGCACCCCAGCTCAGGGCTGGGCTTCGGCCTGAGCATGGTTTTCCCGGTCTGAGACCAGGATCCTGACAAAGGACAAAAGGTCAAAGGGCACAGCAGTGGGGGGAGGAAAACAAAACAAAAACAGGAAGTGGCCGGCTCAGGGATTTTCCACAGGAAAGCTGGGAAACACGGTCCTGATGGAAAAGAGTGTCAGAAGACAAAATTGCCACCAATCCAGTAGAAAGGTCTCAGTTGGCTTTATGTGTGATGCTGGAACTGGGCAAGACTTGCGTTCTGTAAAGCCGAATGAGCACTCCGTGGAGCTGAGCAGAAGAGATCGACTTTCTAGAAAGGGAAAGAAAGGCTGGAAAAAGTAGACCCAGGGGACAGAGAGTGCATTGGCTACTTTTCCAACTTAACTTTTTCCGTGTGTGGTGGGGTGGGGGGAACAGGGAGCTAGAACAATAGAAAAATAACGAATTAGTGAACACCAGGGGCCTTCAGGCTACCTTTTTTGGGTGAGGATTAAAGTAGAGGGAACCTCATTATCGTGCTGACTGAAGATTTAAACTGGCCTTCTGGGAAGTGGGCTGTTACCTCCCTCTCTTCCTTTCTTGGAAGGTCAGATAACCATTTAGTCTGGTTTTGGTGACGCAGAACTTGATAGCATGAGTGACTCCATTTTGATTTTTAGTCTGGTCTGTTGGGGCCTCGTCCCCAAACAATGGCCTCGTATAATTTGTATTTAACAAGAGAAAAAGGAAGAAAAAGGGCTCCTCTCAGTCCTCTGGAAGCTGCTAGAGATGTGAAATGGGGCTTCAGTAGGAGGGAGGCGTGGCCGGGGGACAGGACACCCGAGCCCTGGGCTCAGTGACAGGACTCCTGATCCCTCCCCGCTTCCGTTCTCCTCTTGGAAGGAGAGCTTTGTCACCTCCTGTGTCCCTTAGGGAAGTACGTTGTATGTCTAAGGCCAGCAGGTGAAGAGGGGTCTAAGACGACCCAGGGGACATGTCCCCCTCGAAGCCATTCTCCTCGCGTGGCATTTCTGATGCATACGGGCAGACGGCATTTAGAACTGTAGTCGCACAAACGGAAAAACATTAGTTTCACTTGTCTCTCACTTGTAGGGCTGACTCAGTGCTTTTGCTACCAGAACTTGGAAGGGGCAAGGCCAGAGGGAGGCTGCCTGGGCCTCTCTCTCTTCTTCTCCTAAGCAGGGCAGGGGCAGATTTCCCAGAATTGCAGCTGGGCGAGGGTCTGTGCGGGAAGACAGTGACAGGTCCCGAGTGGGACCCCAGGAAAATGGGATTGTACAAGAGCAGAGGACCAACGTCCTGGATCCCAACCCCCGTTCTCTGTGCATGTAGTTAGCCACCCCCTTCCTTCCCCAGGGGGAGCTGAGTATGTACTTTTTTGAGACAGGGTTTCATTCTGACGCCCAGGCAGGAGTGCAGTGGCCTTGTCATAGCTCAGTGCAACCTCGAATTCCTAGGATCAAGCCATCTCCCACCTCAGCCTCCCAGGTAGCTGAGGCCACAGGTAGGCACCACTGGGCCGGCTAATTTTTAAATTCTCTGTAGAGATGGGGTCTCACATGTTGCCCAGGCTGGTCTCCAACTCCTGGCCTGAAGCGATCCTCCCACCTCGGCCTCCCAAAATGCTGGGATCATAGGTGAGAGCCACCATGCCCAGCCTTCTCCACTGTACTCCTTGACTTGAAGAGCTCCTTTGCCCACAACAAGAGGAAAAAAAACCAAACTCCAGTTCCTTCCTAGCCACGTTCTGTCTTGAGATCTTATTTTACTCCCTAGTTAATCAAGGAAGTCAGAACTTTAGGCCAAAAGGGAAGAATGTGCCAGCTTGTTTCAAATACCCTATATGCAAATGAGTCAGTAAAATATGTCGCAAGCGGCCACTAGAGGTCAAAGGTCAGCCTCTGAGTCTGAGTCCAGCATTTCTTTTGCTCAAAATATACTGCAATCAGGGTGACAGGAAATGAGTGGCAGCAACCTCAATTGTTGTGTGAAAGTTTCCTATTAGGAATTCAAAGAACTTGTTTAATGCAAAAGTGACATAATTCCTTTTATGTGCTTCCCACTTCCTTGGTGGTCCCTGGCTAAAGGCTGGATCCATTGTCAGGACTATGGATGTCATTCAGTTCACCTGATAGAAGGGGCTGCAGGATCTGACGTAATATTTAATAGAAAGGAAGTTGATCAGTTCCTTAGGTTTGGGGTTGGCAAACTATCGCATGGGCCAAGCCTGGCCCACAGCTCGTTTTTGTAAATAAAGTTTTATTGGAACATGGCCATGCAAATTTTGGCTGCTTTCACGGTACAAGGGCAGAGTTGAGTAGCTGAAAGAGAGACCATATGGCCTGCAAAACCCAAGATTTTTACTCCATGGATCTTTATAGAAAAAGTTTGCCAACCCATGCCCTAGTGCATTACTTCTTAGTTTTTTTTTTTGCATGATGGGACCCCTTCAAAAACAGAGTGAAAGGTATACATGATGTATCCCTTTTCAGAAAAATGCATGACTTCCTGGTGGAGAATGCCCATGGGTAACTCTAACTAGACTCTTCTACAGGGACTGGGGCTGTCCTAGTGTATTCTGGACCCTTCACAGGAATAGTTTCTGAGGGTACGAAGGACATCTCTGCACTAGCACCCACCCCTGCCCGCTGCACTGCTCCTAGTTGTGATAGAGCAGAAATAACCTTGGATTACAGGGCAGGAGACACAAGCTCCCCTCTTGCCTCTGTCCCCGTAATGCTGGGTGGTCTTGTGCAAGTCACTTCACTTCTCTGAGCCTTGGTTTCCTCGCTTGTCAAACGAGGGGTCCAAAACAGATGATTTCTTAAGAGTCTTTCTGGCTTCAAGTTTCTGTGATCTCCAAGGGTCTGGAATGTGTTTCCAGGGCTGAGGAGTTGGGGGGTTGTGATTTACATATTTGCAAAACACTTGAATCTGCTTGGCCACCCAGAGAGGTCTGTGGTGGTTAATTTAGTTAATTCCCAGCTCTGAACTGTGGGATTTGATTACTGCACTGGATATTTGGCGTCTGTTGGAAAATATTCCACCATGCCCCAGTCTCCACCCCTGACCCTGGTCAGAAGCCCTGATCAATCCAGTTGCCACACGGGGGCTGCTTGAGGGAGCGAGGACACATCCAGCTCGGCCCACCAGAGCGCTGGAAGAATGACTTAGAGCCCAGGGCCTCTGGCAGAACGTCCCCAGTAACATCTACCAGAATGAGGACGTGTAAATCTTATCCTGGACAGATACGACCTGTCAGGGAAGCAAAACAGCTTTTGGATTTGTGTTGCTTTTGGTTTTAAAATGAAAGTAAATACGTATATTTTTCTGATCATAAAAATGCTTCCTATTTGTTGTGGACAATTTTAAGAAATACAGAAAATATGAAGAAAGAAAAAATGATCCCCAAATCCCACTCTGCAGAGGTGTCTACTGTTAACAGTTTGATCGATGTCCAGGTGTCTCTTTTATGCACACACTCATGATGGCACTTTTTTTTTTTTGAGATAGAGTCTCACTCTCTTACCTGGGCTAGAGTGCCGTGGCGTTGGCCTAGCTCACAGCAACCTCAACTCCTGAGCTCAAGCGATCCTCCCACCTCAGCCTCCCGGGTAGTTGGGACTATAGGCATGTGCCACCATGCCCGGCTAATTTTTTCTATTTTTAGTTGTTTGGCTAATTTCTTTCTATTTTTAGTAGAGACGGGGTTTCACTCTTGCTCAGGCTGGTCTCAAACTCCTGAGCTCAAGCGATCCTCCCACTCCAGCCTCCCCGAGTGCTAGGATTACAGGCGTGAGCCACCACGCCCAGCCTCACAACGATACTTTTACATCAATGGGCTACACATGTTGTTTCATCGCCTGCTGTTGTTCATCTATCAAAATGATCCCTGTAAATACCTCTCTGTGGCTTTGAATGTAGATTTCCAACATTATTTTTTAGCAGTTGCCATAGTATTTTATTAAATGTACCCTAATTCTCTGACTCGATCTCCCTAGGTCTTGAATGAGTCTACCCATTTCTCTCCCTGTCTGGGATGAGAAGATGAACGCTTTGCTTCAGCCACTGCAACCAAGAGAGCCTTTATTAAAGTCAGAAGGTGCCTAATGCTGCCTGTGACCCAGTGCGAGGCAGGATCGGAAGCCCCCAGGGACAATGGTGGAGCAATGCGTGCTCATAGTGGCAACTCTGTCCCGCCAGCCGCTGCTGTGGCCTCGTGCCACGATGACCAGCCAGGGCGGGAGAGGGCCACAGCAGGGAGCTGCTCCTTCCAGGGCTGGCTCTCAGCGGTTTCCTGCCTTGCTAAATGGCCGTTGCTCAGTGGCGATGATTCATGGCATTTGGAAAGTGTGGCTGTGTTCTGAACAGGGAAGTGAAAAATAACACGGCCAAGGTCAGTGCAGGACGGGATAGGGTCTGTAACACGACGTGCTGTTTCATTCTGGAAAATGCAGGGGGCGGGGAGGGAGCCGCAGTCAAATTGATGCTGGCAGTTCACACCGTTCACGCCATGCGAGCGGGGCTCTGCTCGGTCTCCTTTGGAGCATCAACTTTTCCGAGTGTCGGTCACTAATTTGTCCCTTGGAAGCGGCTGCTGGTCTTGGCTGAGCGGCCGTGGGTAGGAGGAAGTGGATGGGTGATTCAGTGAGTGTCTGCTTCCTCCCTGACTCAGGGCTGGATCTGTTTCGTACGGTGGTGCCAGGGGGCACTGTGTGGCTTTCGCTAGATTCTTTGAACTTGGGATCAAACCTGAGGCTCTGAGCCCTTGTGGCCGCTGGTTGTCCTTTGACCCCTCTGGCTGAGTGAGGGGGTTGAGCTGCATCCGATGAGCTCACTCCAAGCGGGGTAAGGCCGTCCTGTGGTGTCAGCAGAGAGACACCAGCGAAGCAGAGAGCTGAGTTATGTCCCCGATCTGTGCCACTTTGGGGGCTCCCTTGTTTTTGGAAGTTGTATCTGGGGGAGCAGCATGGTTCTGAGGGGCTCTGCCTAGGCAGGTGTTGGGCTGATGCAGGAGGCAGTGGAACTAGATCCCCTGGCGTCCATCTGTCCATCTGGCCAATGACCGGTGTCCCGTGGCTGCCTGTTTAGTGAGGAGTATTAGCCACGTGTGAGAGAAATGCAAGTCAGGGCAGCCTGGGCTTCTAAAAGGGGGCTTTGTGTGACTCAGGTCACCTGCCACCGGGATCCCAACCCTGCCAGGTGCTCTCTCGTCTCTCACTTCAACTGCCTCCAAATACTGATTGCAATCTCTTTGATAAGCTTCTCCATGGCAGGTGACGTGCACAATGGCGGCCTTTGCTTATCACACCTCGCGGTGTCACCACTGGAGAGGGACAGAGAGAGGCCAGGATGGCCTTTGCTGGAGCCAGGTGGCGGTTGCTGGCTCCGTCAGTCACTGCGGCCTGAGAAAGAGCTGAGCTGATGGTAGCTCACATTTGGACTCTGTGCTTAGTGCAGGGGAAGGGCTATTTCCCAGAAGGAGGGGCCCCTGTCCTGGGCAGACATACAACAGGGCCACCACCCCTCGGTGTGGAAGGCTCTCACTGAGTCCTAGGATGAAGCCGGGCCCTCCCTGCCTCGCCCCTGCGTCCCCTGACCTGGCAGTGAGGGGCATGGCCTGGGGGAGGGGCCCCTGTCCTCAGAGCCGATTATTTTATGGCTTGAAAATCCACAGGAAAATGGCAGTTTTCTCAACGACATTTTTGGGGGAGGGACAGCAGCTCTGTGACCTTCTGAGCAGACCGGCTTGGAAGATCTCAGCAGCGAGTGAAGGAGAACAAAGGAACCATTCTCAGAAGCGTGGCAAAAATGAAACCAAATAAAAACCCCACAAAAATCCCTACTGGGGCAGAGGAAATACCAGCCCGATGCTTTTGTGCTGAATGTTCACTAATAAAGGAAAGATTCACAGATAGGCCCAGCGACTTGCTTATGTTTGGACTGGAGGGAGAACGTGCTGGAAAAACAATACAAAGGAGTCACCACTCGGGGGAGGCCTGCTGGCGTGTGCATCCGTGTGGCGTGTTGCTGCAATTCAGGAACCGACCGCTGACCGGGGTTCGTGTGGAGGCTGGAAGGACCCTGGACTTGAACTGGTGCAAAGTTTGTGCACAGCTGCTGGGATCAGATGATTGCAGGCTGGGCCTGCCTCCCCCTGGCGCTGATTAATCGCCAGAGGACCTCTGACCTCCGATGCAGTCACCAAGATACCCCCGTCTGGAAATCGCTTTGAAGATTGATTCAGTAAACACTCACAGCGCAGATAATAATAATCGAGTGACGTAGCTGAGTTATCTGCAGCGAGTAGAACGCGCCGATTACAAAGCGGACGGGCGCGTGGCCTCTCTGTTCTTCTCCTTTGGCTTCCTCACCCAGGGGTGCAGTTTCCGGCGCGGGGAGTGTTTTAAGGGGATGGAGTTGAGGATGTGGAAAGTTTCACTCTCGTGTCACAGGCTGACACCGTCCCAAGGACAGAGCACTGCTTGTCCCCACACAGCAGCTGGTGTGGCCTGTGGCAGGTAGCTCTTTTAGCACAGCCACCCTGAGATGCTGCTCTGGGGGGGCTTTCACTTCTGCTTTGTGGCTTCAGGCTGCTGCAAGCCCCCCCCTGGAAAGAGGGTTTCCTTAGGTCTCATGGGGGTGCCAGGGAAGGGCTGGATTCCACCTGGGAATGCCTCGCCCATCCGCACCGTGATTCTGCTCTGGGCAAGAGCCGCTGGGCTTCTCTAGGCATGGAACAGTGGCCATGTTAGATTCCCAATTATCTGTGCAACTCCAGTGTAGACGGAGGAGGAAGCGGGCTGGCAGCTCTGGACTCGGCCATGCCGCTGGACTAAGTGTGCACGGTCAAGTTTGTTGGCGCCTCCCGGCTCTGGGAGCAGTTCTGATGTTGCTCGTTCCATTCATTCGTGCTGGGTCCATCCATCCATTCACTTCCTCACTGGGGCTGCCCTTCGTCATTGGCTCACACTGAGCTGATGCCTTTTGGTCCTTTCTCTCCCCTGCCTGGCACGGTGGCGAGCACCCAGTCGGGGCTCTGCACACATCCGCTGACTTCTCTTCCTGCACTGCCTTTGTTATGGCTGGCGTCCTAACCACCTCCACACGTCAGAACGCGACCTCATTCGGAGACAGGGCCTTTAAAGAGGTGATTAAGGTCACATGAAGTCATTAGGGTGGGTCCTCATCCAGTGTGACTGGTGTCCTTATAAGAAGAGGAGCTAAGGACACACACACAGAGATGACCCCGTGAGGACGCAGAGAGGGGGTGTCCATCTGCAAACCAAGGAGAGAGGCCTCCGAAGAAACCAACCCTGCTGTCACCTTGATCTCAGCCTTCCAGCCTCCAGGCTGTGAGGAAACAAAGACGTGTTGCTCAGGCTAGTCTGCAGTGCTGCTACCGCAGCCCGAGCAAGCGAATACGAACTTTCAGCACCCTCGTTACGCACAGAACCACGCACGAGGTATTTTAGACGATCTGGAGACAGAAGCAGAGAAGAAGAGGAAACGAGGAATAGGATCAGGCTCGTCTCATCTTTCCTTCTTCCTTTTCTCCATCAGACCCCTCCCTGTCCAGCCTCTCCTTACCTCTGCCCACAACAGAAAGCAGAAACGCAGAGGGAAATGAAACAGGGCTCCCGGCAGATACCACCCCATGGACGCTCCGGAACAGAACGGAGACCTTTGAATATCGAATCAGAGGCCTCGTTTGCTTCTCCCTGCCCCTCCGGCCCCCACATTTGTTTTTAGCTCATGCGTGTTCATGCATGTACCTGACGGGTCAGCCGCATGTGTGCGTCTCGGGAAGACTGGGACTAGGGTCCCCAGCTGCGGTGGACACACTGTGCAGCTTGCCAGGTCGTGCACCGGGTGTTTGCCGGCCCCAGCTTTATGGTGCCCGGGGGCTGGAAAGGGCCACGGTGGAAGAATTTTCTGGACCAAGAATTACATCACTTGTTGCCCTTTGTGTCTAAAGGTGATGCCCATGTTGTGTTTCCACACTACTGCCAGTGGGAGGACTGTCCTCAGATTTATGGCCCTGGCTGATGGCTGTGCGCTTGAATCTCTTTGTCTGGCAGGAACTGTGAGCTCATTTCATCGTGGAATCATCTTGGGATCTCTGGGAACATCTCCAAGGCCTCAAACCTGCCGGGCCTATTCATGAGCCAGGTCCGTTTAAAACTGACACGATGTGGAAGACTCGATGTTCTTCTATGGTATCCACCACTTTGGATCCAAGACATCTTCCACTACATGACTCAACGATAATCCCGTCCCCTTAGAGGGTCCTTTTGCAATCCTAGTTCAGGTCATTGATTTTAAAGGGAATTGAGATTCTAGGAGCTCAGTGTTGACCAGCGGGTCCCCTGTTGCACAGGACTGGGTCCCCAGAGGACTTTGGCCCACATGTGACTACCAGTGTGGCTGTGATCAGCCTCTGTGTGCATGCCGGGGAGCGGAGTTTGCATGTCACTGTCACTCTTCTCTCGTGCCGCTGATGGATAGTGGCATTTCCCAAGCCTGGTGGCATTTCTTCATTTAATGTTGATATTAAAACAAGCTTCCCTTTCTTTTCTACACGTGTTCCAGGGGTGCTCTGAGGGCCGGTCCTACGAGAGTGTTGCAAAGCCCTCCGGTGCTCGGCCCCTCCTGCGGCACTTCCTCTCCCCCGGCAGGGCCTTCCTGTGCTGGCATTTCTGCCCCTCAGCCCTGCCGTCCTCCTCTTGCTTCCTGCCTATGGCCAAGCAGAATCCTCTTAGCAGTTGGGACCTTGGGTGTGTCCTTCTCCCGAGATTAGCTGCATTTTAGATGGGTGACTCTTGAATACCCTAAGCTTTCGAAATCCAAAGAAATTATCCCCTAATGCTAGAACGGAGCCAAGGGTTTCTACCTGGGCTTGTTGGGTGATGGATCTACTTTGCTTACTCAGCAACTTGGCCGGGTGGTCTGCCTGGCTCTAAGTGCAGCAACCCTGCTTCCGTGGTGCATGTCTGCTGTGTAGACATGGTGTCGGATGTGTAGACACCTTCTTGGGTAGGTCTGGGGGATGCAGGCCCCGTCTCTCGCCAAGGCAGCAAACCACTCAAGGGCATTTATTACGTATCCTGTTGCAAGTGGAGCCTGACCTGGGCTCTTGGTGTCATCTCTGCCACTTTTCCCAAGCCCTGGAGCTATATTTAATCACCACCACCACCACCACAGCTTCGTGCTTTCCAACTCTTGCTCTCTCCTCCCATCCTTCAGTTTCATGAATGTTGGTACATCCTGATAACTGACCTGGGCCCTCAACCACGCACACACTCTTCAATGACCTGATGACTTCCAATCTGCTCCAGCCAATGAGGACTCAGTGCAGTGACCCTTAGATAAAAGGCTTCATTTGGCATGACTCATCCTTGGAGACATCGCTTGGCCTGTGTTGTTAAGTGCCTGGTTCCTGTAAATATTGACAGTTAGAAACCATCCCAGGAGCTACCAAACAATGACCTGGAAGGTAATGTATATGGATATGACCAGTGGTTAGGCAAAGCTCGTCAATTGCTAAGATTCAGCCACTGATAAATATCACCCCGGTATCTCTCTTCCTAATAGCGGCTCATTTACTTGTGTGTGACTCATAGTTGATATTTTATGGGGTCTGATTCAGCAAGGAAAGTTTGTGGCAACAGAGAATGACATCCAAGGCCACTCCGGTTTCCATGATACTGGTTTCTTAAGGAGAGTGACTTTGCCAAGAAGGAAAAGCTGGGCCAGGTGCGGTGGCTCACACCTGTAATCCCAGCACCTTGGGAGGCTGAGATGGGAGGGTCACTTGAGGCCAGGAGTTTGAGACCAGTCTGGGCAACACAGTGAGGCCTCCTCTCTACAAAAATATATTAAAAAAAAAAAAAAAAAAAAAAGAAGGGAAAGCAAAAGGGGCGGCTTCATTACTAAGAAACTGAAGAAGGCATGGAGGGACAGAGCTCATGTGCGTGGGCACGCTTCTGTTACCATTTATCCTCCGAGGCCAGTGGATCTGGAAGAGGGACTTTTTCTCTGCTCAAGTCAGTGCTTTTGGGTTTGTCAGCGCCACTCAAAGAAGGCACAAGGATAAATCTCCGCCCGGGCAGAAACTGGTTTTACTTTTTGCTCTCCCCTTTCTAACTGCTTAAAATAAATTTGTCATTACCTGAATGTGCACAGATGCTTTCCAATGGGTTTGGCTGTCTGGTTTATTGAGCTTTATTCCTGTGCAGGAACTTCCCATTTGAATAACGGTCTTTATGAATGGGCCTTGTTTATTTCCTACTTTTGCTCCAGGCGGAGGGGCTGCCCTGCCAAATCGGAGATGAGCTTTTTAATAGGTGGGCTTTGAACATGGGCCTTTGGCAGACTGCTGTCCTGGGCCGAGGGTACGTGCACACACACACACACATGCACACACGCACACACACGCACACACATGCACACACAACTGTTGTCCTCTGCACGAGCACTTGGCATTTACTCTGTGCTGCCTGCAGTGTGGGAGCTGAGCCCTCTCTGCACAGACCTGTCTCTGCAGATCAGCCAGTACCTCAAGGAAGCACGTGTGGCCTGGATGAGAGCCGTCTCATTGCCCCTGTGCTGTGTGATTTTGGGCAAGTTACTTAACTGCTCTGAGCCTCGGGTTTCTTATCTGTAAAACGGGGATAAGGAGACCTACCTTGCAGGCTGGTGTAAGTAATTGCAGCTATTGTCTTCAGCACAAGCCACCGTGAACATTGTTGCTGCTGACAATAAAAATGGATTCAAGTTATTAAGGGCCTATGACAAGCCAGAAGTTTTATATGCCTCGTATTAGCCCATCAAGGAGGTGTTATTATCGTCATTTTACCGAGGATGAGCCTGAGGCTCCGACTTCAGCCAGCCAGGATCAGAACTGGGCATCTCTGCCGCAGAGAGCTTGCCCTGGCTGTTGCCTGTGCCACCTTTCAGGGACATGGGAGGTCACGGCTGCATGTGTGTTTAGCGGAGGCTGGCAACTCGCTGTGTCAGATGGCCACGAGGGCAGCCGCTTCATCTTTGCCCCCACCACATGTGCACAGACTGGTCTATGCGCTGTTTGCCAAACAGCTTTGCAATGCCCTTGCCCAACCGCCTGGCAGTGGCT
Source organism: Lemur catta (assembly GCF_020740605.2). Lineage (NCBI taxonomy): Eukaryota > Metazoa > Chordata > Mammalia > Primates > Lemuridae > Lemur > Lemur catta. The sequence continues at coordinate 8,750,801 of NC_059152.1, read as the reverse complement.
GGGGGTTCTGTCCTTTGTTCAGGTAGCTCACACGCCCACTGAGTTTCAGAGCAGCATCTGGAGCTTACTGATTCCGTATTTCTGATGGGACGTCAGTGGGAGGGTGGGAGGAGTCCGGTCTGTTGGGCTGTACGGGGTGGGGGTCTGGGGTGCGTGGGGAGTGGGAGAAAGCTCAAGCTGACAGGCAGCTCCGCTCTGCCCTGGTGACCAGAGGGGAACAAGCCGTGTGCAAGCGGGAGTGCCTCCTCCAAGCTCCTTCTCAACGACCCCATGCACCCCTCCCCACCTCTCTCAGGGAAATGTCTTCCCCAAGATGATGAGATTTAGGATTATGCCTGCATAGGAGTGTATTTATTAAATGCATGTCTATAGCATCAGGGCTATAACGGCACGTTTGGAAGAAAGGAGAAGAATTCAGCAGAGCAACGATGCGGACCATGAAGGAGACTGAATGTCCCTGAAGTGGCCAAAAAATGGATAAGGCGTGTTCCCTGGAGAGGAAAGGAAAGGTGGAGGAAAGGGATCCTTGGGACGTGCTGAAAGGAGAGGCTGCTTATACATAGTGAATAGCTGCCAGGCACGGACACAGGTGAGAGAAGGCCCCCAGAGGTCACCGAGGACAGCCCCGTTGGCAACACTCTGCCAGCCTGAGTCCCTGAATGTCCCAGAAGACTGGAGTGCGCTTTCCCAGCGGCCCAGAGCTTGCCCAGGAAGGCTGGGCCCGGAAGCACAGCCGGAGGAAGTGCCCTTGAAGCTCGGGGACATCGGTTCTCCCCTCCTGCAGCTTGGAGGGAAGGAAGGAGGGGCGGGAGGAGGCAGACAGCCTGGCTTTGCTTCGGGATCAGACCTCATTCCTCCCTGAGCCCCCTCGGGGTCTCTGCACAGTGATTCAACAGCGGAGTGACTGTCCCCTCTCAACAGTGACCCGTGGGGAAGAAATTACAGTGCAGGCCAGACTCGGGCAGGCAGGACTGCAAAATGGCCCACTTTGCCAACCTGGAAGAGGCGCACGGGCTGCTCTTGGTTGGATACATCTACTTCAAGTCCGCCTAAATCCTTCAGGTCCAGGATTTTCTTCCTTGGTGCCCCAAAGAGTCGATGCGCCCCTCAACCTAGTTCCCACTTCTTGAGGTTGTTATGAGAAGTGGCTGAGCTGACGTGGGGGGGAAACTGGCGGCGTCTGGCACACGGCAAGTGTTCAATACCTGTCACCTAGCGTTGTTGTCCCCAGTGACCCTTATGTCAGACTCCTGGTTTGCATTTGCACTTTAGAAGTCTGTTCTCTTCCAGACTGATCCAGCAGACGCCCCTCACCCCCCAGAAAATTTTGGCTTTGTTTTCTAAACCAATTTATTCCTAATTCATTCATCTGCCCAACACTTACATGGAAACTAAACATCTACTGTGTGCCGGCCCTGTGCTCTTGCCGAAGTCCTGCCACCTGCTCATGATACTGCCATGCATGGCCACCCCGCGTACACGCACATACGGGTTCTCTTTCAGGTTCCGGGTCTAATTTCTGAATAGATTCAGGTGACCCTGCTCCATTTTTTCATGCATGTATTTATTCACTGCTAGTACGCTTTTCACATGAACCCGCAGAGAGCATTTGGAGGCTTTGGTTTACAAAGTGTTCCTTGTTCTAAGGTTCTCCAATGCCCGTGCTGTCCAGATCTGAGAAGGGATGAGGAAGAAGACAGAACATTCTGTACGGAGAACATCAGGCCCACGTGTACCCCCCAGGCCTGCTCCTTCTTGCGCCCCGCCCGGAAACACACTTGCAGCGGGTGTGTTAGAACCTGTAAGGCTGGAGACAGATTTCTGCCTTGGGAAAGAACGACAAAGTCACGTTACTGTTGGACCGAGTGACAATTCACAGCCACAAAAGGAGTTGCCCACTCCACCAGTACTCACTCTGTGACTGCCAGGCCAGACTCCCGGGGTGACAACCGCTGCCCCTGTTGAAACAATGGGGTGAACAAAAATAATTTAAAGGGGAAACAAAAACATTGCATGGTCAGGCTACAGATGCTTACCTAGTCTTAGAATCTTTATTCTAGAAAATTCTATGCTACAATGGGAGCAGCTGTTGCTGCCTTTGATGAGTAGAGAAAAACAACTCTAGTGGAAGGGGGGGAGGAGCCAGAAGAAATCCTGGCCCAGCAGCCTGGGATGGGTCCTGCGGATACAGTAGCAGCAGGGCGCATGCTCCCCTCCCCGGATACTATTTCAGGCGCTGGAGGAGAGTGTGTGTTCTTTGCCACAGGAAGAATGTTCCCTCAGACAGAACTGCTAATCGGGCAAGATGAAGGGAGGAATGTACCGCCAGCAGTGGTTACTGTTTGCTTCCCGGCAGCCTTTTCCCGTCCTTCCCCGAGCAGCATGTATTTTTGTCTTGCTAATTCACCCACCTCCCGCCATGCCCTTCCTTTCTGAAAATGTGGGAATCTTCTGAGCCTGTGAGCTCAGTTGCAAAACCATGAGCAATTTTCCACAGCTACCCCATGTCATCCGTCTCTTTGACATAAAGAGGGAAAGAAGAGGGTGGGGACAGGGCAGAGGACGGAGAGGAGGGAAAGGAGGAGACAAGGGAGAGGGAGAAGCATTTTGCTGACGTCAAAGAAGACCAGACTCTACAGGATAACATTACTTGTACCTCAACCACCCACTCCCTCTAATTTACTAGAAACCAACCGAACAGCCTGTTTAGAAGCCCTTAGCCTTGCAGTCGGGTTTTTTTTTTTTTGTTTGTGTGTGTGTTATTTTGTTTTTTTGCTAATTATCCTTTGACCTAAAGGGCCATTCATTGTTGGGGGTTTGAAAGCTACTTGATTCCCCGAAACAGAGGGGATTTCCTAGAGTAATAATTCAGGCTGTGCTTGTGTAGGGTGCTGGAGCTAGAGTAAATCGATCCAGCTGTTGGCAAAGCTTATGGTAAAAGGGCCCTGGGGAGAGGATGGCATCTGCAGCTGGGGCCACTGTGGGCCCCGTCATGTGGTCCCCCAGGTGTCCACCCAGCGCTTGGGCTCTGTCCCTGCGTGCTCCCCTCCCCCACTCCCCTCCCCCATCCCTTCCCGCCCCCCCCCCCCCCAGGACCCCTGGTCTCTGGCAAGTCACTGCCCTGCAACCCTGGCTGACTTTGCTGGCTGAAGGCAATTCTCCTGCACATGTGGCAACCTCTTCTTGGGAAACGCAGGACATGGAGGATGATGGGGCGGGCGGGCGGGGCATCTGCCTCATGAGAGTCCCCGTTTGGTGCGCTGGCTGGCGTGTTTGATTGCACTTCCCAGAAGCATCCCCCAAGTTCTGTTGTCTGGATACACCAGGGCCTGTTAGCAAATAAAATCAAAGCTGGCAGCAGTAACCTGTAACCCGAGGCTACAGAAATACCGACTCCACTACCCAGATGGTGGAGTTCAATGTGTTTTGCTGGCTAAGGCCAGCACAAGTTAATTTTTATCCTAGTAAAAAATAATAAACACTGCATTAGCAACTAAATGTTTATCAATTTGCAGTTCATTTCCAGCCAGATCATTTCGCTCCTGCATGTTTTTACTGCTAGCCGACGCACTAGAGTGTTTTTCACGGAACCATATGTGGCTACTTAAGCCCTAGCCTCTGTAGCATTTCTATGGTGATTTTCACCTTAATTGGATAATATTATTTGGCTACCTCAGGCATGGTCCTCAAATATCGCATTTTAATGATAGAGAAACTGCAGTAAAGAAAGGTTTCAATGACCTGCCTGGGATCACCCTGCAGTTTAGGGGCGATACTGAACAAGGAGCCACAAGTTTTTGTTTTGCTTTTAGATGTAGCACAGACCTGTATGCTCTGGACCAGGTGTCCGCAGGGCTGCGGTTTGTTGTGTTTCTTTTCCTCATCTTACAAGTTAATATCAGAGGAAGTGGCAGAGAACAGCTATCAAATGGAGTTGGGGACTCTGTAGGAAGATGTGTCAACGCATATAAGAAATGATAACATGTAGAGAGCACGACTGAACCTCAAGTACGTTCAGCTGCCCCACAGCCAAGACCGTCTGCAAGTGCTTCGGCCGTCTTTGCCGTCTTGGTGGAATCAGAGCTACCGTTTGGTGGTGTCATCCGTTGTTTGTCACTAGACTGTTAGAGCCAGAAACAATGAATGGACCAGGACAAAATGAAGTGATGGCTATCCTGTGACCACGCAGTTGCTAAACCCTCCCTCCAGCCACACATTTAAGTGTGGAATAGAAATCTCGATATTGCTGCACGGTTTAGGGCAGATCTAAAGCAGCTCCTTGGGGAAAGGGAAGATAAAGGAGTCTGCAGGGCAGCAGGCATAGTAATTCAGACCTACGTTCCACCTTTATCTCCTTGGGAAAGTAACTCACTTTCTTGAAGCCTCAGTTTTCTCCCCTGGAAAAAAATGAGAGCATAGCAGGAGGTCCCTCACAGGGCTGGGATGTGCACGGGGGACATATATACTCAGGAGTTGGCCTAGTGCCTGGCATCTGCTAGACACTCAAGAAGCGTTCTTCTCCTGGAGAATTCAGCTTGGCAGGGGCCGGTAGGCGATGGGTTGAAGATACCATATATGCAACCCCCAATGTGAGGTAATTTCCTAGTAGGTAGGTTACAAAAATTTTGTGTCTTTTTTTTTTTTTTTGGCCGTCTTAAATATATAAACTTTAAAAGATGCAACTAAAATAGTCGAATTTCTAGTTATAAAACTTTATTGGCTTAATGACTTGTATATTTAGAATTACATATGTAAATAGATTCATTGAGAAACACTGCCTTTGTTTTACTCATCATCTGCAGTCTTCGTCATCACCTGTCTTTGTCATCACTGAGCCCGGTTTTGAATGATCTAACTCCGTCTTCCAGAACACGTCATCTTGCTTCTGCCCAGAAATCCTTGCGAGTTAGTACTCTTTGAGTCTGTATGCTGGGGTCTCTGGAAACGTTATCTAAGGCCTCAATATCCAGGCATTATTTGCCATCTCTGCAAAACTGACTCCTTGCATTGCTTTTAAAAGGGATCTTCTTGGGCTTATGGCTACATAAGGAAATGTCCGTGCGTTTTAGAGACACACGCTAAAGTAGGAAGGGGCGAAATGACATGAGGCCTGGGATGTCCTTTAAAAGATTTCAGCCAAAAGAAAAAAGTAAAAGGCAAAAAATGAAGATAAGGTGAAAAGAAAATCCAGGTAATGGTTGATCTGGGTGATGGATATAAGGAGATTCATTGTGCTACATGCTCTTCTTTTGATATGTTTGAAAATTTTCATAATAAAAATTTAAAATGAGCTTTAAAAGACTTGCTTATAATACCTAGTACTTGCAATTGGAGATCACACCTTCAGGAACAACTACACAAACTTTTACATTTCTTTGCATTAAAAAAACAAACAATAACTATTCTTCCAGACAACCTCCATAAACATCCTAAACTAACATTGATGGAATTTCTTTCAGGGTATGTTGTTGTTCCAAATAAAGAGATTGAGAGAGCACTCTATAATATGAGGAGTTTTTATGGACACAAATATAAGATGACATCATGTATATATTTAATTATTATGGGTACGTAATGGTTGTTATCTTTATAGGGTACATGTGATGTTTTGATACATGCATATGATGTGAATTAATCAAATCAGGGTAACTGGAGTATCGGTCACCTCAGGCATTTATCACCTCTGTGTGCTAGGAACATTCTAATTTCACTTTTTTAGCTATGCTCAAGTATACCCTGAGTCATTGTTGATCATAGTCACCTTGTTGTGCTACCAAATATTGTTCATTCTATCTATCTAACTCTGTTTTTGTACCCATCAACCATCCCCACTCTTATATTTGCTTCTAAATTTATCTTCCTCTATGCTTTGCTGGTCTGAGAAGACAGGGTTGGTAATGTCCCCAAATGGAGAACTTCCATAAGTTATGGGAAGATCTACTGCAGTGTCCTTCAGCAGAAGTAGCCATTACCTAGTGCCCTTGTTGGCATTGGAGTTGGCAGGCCCAGGACAGCAGGGAACATGCAGCCTACGGTCCTGGAAGCAGGCCTGGTGGCACAGGTCTGAGTATGGAGTGTCAGTAGTGGCATAAAAGGGGAGTGTCAGTGTTTTCTTCATTGGTCAATGCTTACCCCCTGGAGAGAGGGCCAGAGCTGTAGTCTACATAGCTTGTGCAAGAGGGTGGTTGAACGATTGTCTAGCAATCTCAGTCAAAGTCAGGCAAGAATGTTTGGGCCTAAGAGTCCTGATTAACACAGTCTATAGTGATCAGAAAACTGTTCCATATTTGCTTTATGTCTATTTTGTAGCAATGGCTTTACCAAAGGAGGAAAGAAAAAGTTATTATTTTAAAAACATGGTTGAAGAATCGTATGCTTTCTGTACAAACATGGCGGGTCATTTACCAACGAGTCAGTTATTGTGATTAAAAATACCTACCGGGTCTACGTGGGAAGTCTGGAATTCTCCGGAATTCTTTTATTTTATTGAATTTCCCCCCAAGGATGTATTGCACAGTAGGCTGGTCAGATTTTCTTCTGACACTTTTTGGTGTGGCCTCATTCACACTCCACATTTCATAAGAGAGAGAATTTTGGCTATTTTGAAAGAACCCTCCCTCAAACACAAAAATCACAGAATAATGGCTTTAGGAGTGTCTATCTCCACCTTTCAGTGCTAGCAGATTTTTTGGAATGCAGAAAAATAAGATAAACAAAATACCCGTGTGCTCAAACTGAGAGCAGGTTCTTTTTTGGAAGACATGTGTTTTTTTTTGATGAGCTAAGTGTTGATTCTAACCCAAAAAGAGGGAAAAGTGTGAGGTTAGATAAGTGTCTGCTAGGTTCATTACTGCCGTGTGGATTCCGTGAAGTGGACTTGCAGGTCACCGGTGGTAGCTGCAGGATAAAGGTCACTTGTTGTTTATTCTCACTCTGATTGGGCGGTCACTGAAAACAGAATGTGCACTGCCTTCTGGAAGCCGTGTTAACGTCACGTCTGCCCTCCGAGGGACACTTCCAGCAGGGAAGCGCATGATGAAGTCTGCAGGCATGACTTGAGCCATGCCAAGTGGCCGCCGGCCAGGGTAGAAGTTAGACCGGGGAACGGCCATCAAATGCAGTTGTTAGGTTTGGCACATCTTTCTCACGCTGCTGAGCTGAGCAGGAAAGAAAGAGAGACGTTTGTCGGTGGATTTATCTCATCAGTCCTATAATGTACTCTTTAATCTGAATCTTTCTGTTTGCTCAAGAGCAAAAACAAGCCCGACTTGCATACCATCGAGGATTTAGGTCGGACGGTTTACATCTCTAACCCATGGCCCCGGTAGAGTCCTCTGCCCACGATTTCCCAACATTGATTTTTCCAGCAACCTGGACAGCAACCTCACAGGTGACTTGAGATGCCTTTTGGCTGTACTTAAACATTTCCAACAGATTGGCTGCACACCCTACGATAAATATAATAGTTTCCTGTGGAACTGGGATGATTCCTGACACTACATTTGCACGCGTGTGTACGCATCTGCTTGAAAAACAGCCTGGCTCTGTTAGGGAACTCCACTGCAACCACAGGACTTTCTGTTGACTTTTCTTCCGTGTGGTCATCCCGCCTTTGGGTCAGCGAATCAACACCATCTGGCACAGATATTTTAACCTTAAAGCTTAATGTATAACTAGTGTGTGTTTTTTTTTTTTTCCTTCTGTGTCAGCAGTTGGCAACTCGACACTGCAAATAAGGGCTCTGGTGAGTACATGGATGTCTGTGTGTGCATCCCGGGGAGGGGAACGGTAGAGTAAGCAGTTTTGAAATTCATGCCAGTGGTTGCTGCAAGTGATAAGATAATTTGAGTAACCTGTAAGACCCGTGGATTCACAGGTTTCAAAAACAGGAAAGTCTCTTGTTTTAAAACCCTCTAAAGCAACATGTGGGCTCAGAAGAGAAGCTGGCTTGTGGTTTGGTGATTGTACTTCCTTATGGGGAGCATGGCCGCCGACGCAAGGCCTCCTGGGATTGCGGCGTGGTGACCGCAGGCCTGACGGTTGCCCTGCCCGGCTCTGACACAGGCCCGGGGCTTTCTGGCCAGATGAGAAGTCTAAAAATTTCCCTTTTCGTTTCCTCTCTTGGGTGACTTTGTCATTTTTAAAAAAAAACTGGTGCCAGAAAAGGGAATTTTGCCCCTGCTTTTAAGGAGTTTATCTTGACTGCATAGCTTCCCTCCCGCTCCTCCAAAATCCCACCCCAAAAACCCCACGCTAAAAAAAAAAAAAAAAAAAAAAAGTAAAAATAATCTATTCTTGTAGATTTTTTTTTTTTCCCAGCGGGTGTGTGTTTGGTTAATCTGCTTTTAGGCAGGATTCATAATAAGCGTGTCTTTCAAAATGGTATCATTTTTAAAAAACACACTCAGAGACCTTTCCCTATCACTGGCTTTGGGGAGTTTAAAACACAGGTAGATGCTACGTCTTCTGGAAAACTAGCCCCCTCACAGCCTGGTGGGCAAATACTCCCAGGGCCATGCTTGAGTTCTTAAATAAAGTGAAAGCAGATGCCATTCCTGGGCGACATAGCAAACTGACCACAGCACAGAAAGTTCTGTTGGCTACATGTGTGGGGGCTGTCTTGGGCCCCGAACACACTCTGCATCAGAAATAAACTTCAGGAAAGGGCTCCTGCTCTCCTGTCTGCCCTGGAGAGATTCATGCGTGACAGCTCGTGGGCTGACTCTGCACTTCGGCAGCTGTTTCTCTTCTCTCTCTCCAGGAAGAAAACAGGGCAAAAAGGTAGAACCCACTTCCATACCCAAACTCCTCTTGGAATCATGTTGTTTGCATTCTTTCCTATGCATCTTAGGCACGTGTGTTTGCATGTATGTGTGTGTGTATGTGTTATTTCTGTTATTTGGTCCTTTTATTTTTCAGTGAATTGAAGGAAGATAACCTTTGGACGAGGTGTACACTTCAGTGCAGCAGCAAAGCACCAGTGAAGCATGCTGACTCTCACCAAATGACCCTGTCTTGCCAATTCCTCTGTCTTGGCCCTGATTATCTGCAACTTAAAACCAAACCAAGGAAGACTGCACAGGATTTTACTGCTCTTTCTCTCTCTGTCTCTCTTTTTGGTAAGCCCAATAAATCTGCCCCAATCACGTCACTGAGGCCACAAGGAAGTGTAATCCTGCCAAGTGTGGGAACTAACAAAAACTGCCAAAGTCTTAAGGTTACAGAGAGAGAGATCAAGGACCACTTTCTGGGTTTTGCATGTCTGCGGTGTGTGTGCATGGGTGCCGTGTGTATGCACCATGTGTGTGCCTGGGTACTGTGTGTGCACACAAGCACTGTGCATTTGTGTGTATGGGCACATGTTTATACTGTGTATGTGTGTGTGCTGTGTGTACGTACCATGTGCTCGTGCACTGTGTGTGTATGAGCGGACTCGCACATGTATACCGTGTGTGTGCAGCAAACGAGATGCCCCAGTCCATGCATGGGAGTCAGTGACAGAGGGTGGGAGATGCTGGCATGAGGAGGGCCTGCTTGGAAACAGGTAAATCACCCAAGTGCACGGTGATTTTCATCCGGTTTGCTGCCCTTTCCTGCCTTAAGCAACACACCCTGAGACTGCAGAAACCTTAGAGCCTAGGCAGTGTGCATTCCGCTTCCCCTGCCTGCCTGCAGCTCAAGTGTGTTCTTTTCAAGTATCTTTTTTTCTTCAGCTTCAGAAAAAAAAAGGGGAGAGGCTTGGAATTGAGAAGATGGAGCCAGGATTCAACATGAGCCATGTGAGTGTGTTTCCTGTGTATCCAAAAGACACAGAGGAGATGAAAAAGAAAAAAAACCAAAAAAACCAAAACAAAACAAGAGATCAGATTGGGAAGATAGTGGATGAGTCTGTATGTATAAAATGAAACTTCTGTGCCCCCACACAGGACTGGCAGCATGTCCCAGTTTCCTCTCTCTCACCTCACTGTAAGTGCTGACCCACTTCTGGCTATTTTTATTGGTTTCTTTGAAAATCCTCACTGTGCGATCAGAGTTGACTCTGGTCGCCTTTGTTCTCGTTCCTCCCCGCCACCTGGGTCCCAAAGTGCAGCCCTTCCCACCTCACTCCCAACAATTATGGGTGAGTCCAGAGCCAAAGGACAGTGGGGTTTTATCGGTGATGTGACAAACGGGTGACCCCTTTCCTTGCAATCAGAGACACAAGGACAGGCAGCTGGCACCTGCACGCGGAGCTTTGTACCACGTTGCCCTTTGTCTGATCTTTCTCTCTGAGGCTCGCAAACTCCACTGGAGACGGCCCCTTCCGCGTCCCAGTGCTGGTGGTGGGGGCGGGGGAGGGGGGACGTGCTGACGCCCGGCTGCAGCCCCAGGTTTGCGGCTGGGCCCAGGGCATTCAGCGTGTGCAGCGGCTTATCTGGGGTTGCAGCCTGAATCAACAGTGGAACCAGGAAGTGAACTCAGGGCCCTGCATTGTATGGAAAGTTGGGTGTATTTACTTTTCTCTTAAAGCAAACTTTGATTTACTCTTTAATAAGTTACCATTGAGGATATAGATCTGGAGAAATTTGACTTGGCATCCAAATCTAAGTCACATATTGATAAGGAAGGAGCGGAACAGTGAGTCTTTTACGTTTTTCCAGCTTTATCATTAACCCCAAGTTTGGAAATATATTTGCTTTTAGAGGTGTCAGTTTCCCAGTTTGAGAGGGTGATAATTCTCTGTTGATGCGGTGTGTTGGCACTGCTCAAACCCCTAAGTGACAAAACAGAGTGACCTCAGCTTCAGACAGAGCTGGTTTGCATCCGGGCTCTGTCACTTACGGTGTCACCTGAGGTGTCCCTTCACTTCTTTGGCCTCGATTTCCTCATCTGTGAAATGAGGGTACAAAGAATCTCCCCGAAGAAGGATTCGGCAAGGAGACAGATGGGAAGGGCGGGCTGGGAGCGTGGAATGGAGTCTACACTCGCTATAGCCAACTATCAGGGTTACTTATGACCCGAGTCATTTTTATTACGTGCAGTAAAAGTTGTTTTCTCTTTCCAGAAATTTCTCCAGGACCTCCCCCGCATGAGGTACACAATGTGGTTACGTACTCTGTGCTCGTCCTACTCGGGCTGGGAGGGACACGGGTCCTGGGGGGTGGCCAGGAGTGAAGCTTCCCGTCCTTTGCTGACACCACTTCCTCATTAAACGCAGAGGTCTGCAAAAAAGGGGAAAAAGCACAAAAAGAACAATGAAGCCCCAACGACCCTTTTCCTACGCCTGTGCTGATCGTTGGGGACGGGTTATTTCTTTGCTTGCCCAAAAGGCCTGAGAAAGAGCTGCCAGGGGAGGGAAAGCACCCCTTTTTTTGGATGTTCCAACAGGCCTCTCTCCTGAGCTGTGAGCCAGGTGCAAATCATGTTTTAAGTTAAGGGCAGTAAAAAAGAGAAGAGGGTGACCCTTCATGACCCAGGAGGCTCCTAAAGGCGCGGCTCTGGGAGAGCTGTTGCAAGGAAGGGCGCAGGGGTGGGTCTGCCCGGGTGCTGGCAGTGCAGGGCGGTTGTCCCTAGAGAGTTTAAGGGCCGTAATCAACCTGGCTCGAAGTCAGACTGCTTTTTAAAAGGTTTGCTCGCCACACACCAGTAATTGCAAACAATATCAGCGATCAAATCTCCTTCCGTTGGCGGCCAGTCCTTCCGCCCCTTCTTGCTGCGCCGGGCAGGGGTGGGAAGGGGAGAGCGTGGCCTGCAGACAAGGAACCTGAGACAGTCCCTTCCGCTTCCCAGCGAGAGGCTGGAGGAGATAGTGATGCTCTGGGATCCTCGGGGGCTCAAAAGAGTCACCTGGGAGAGAGAGAGAGAGAAATTGCCTCAGCCTGGTGACAGGAGCACAGCTGGCTCTACCTCTCCCAGCCGCCAGCCTAGGAGGCGGGTCTGGGAGTGGAGCCCACGCACGATGCGGCCGGGCTGGTCACAGTCACGTGTTGGAGAGAACATGGTCAGCAGACCACCCAGCCAGGCTCACGCCAAGCTCGCAGCACTGGAGGTGGAGGGTGTGACAAAGAACCGTGCATCCCTGCGCCTAAAGACGCCCTCTCCTTCTGTCCTGACCTGCAGCCGGGTGTCCTTGCCATTTCTGGTGGAGAGAGCAGGGAAGACCCCTGCTTACCAACAGGGCTGGTTCATTGAACCGCCACAACCACCTGGTGAAGTAGACACAGTTACGCCCATTTAACAGATGAGAAAATCGAGGCTGAGAAAGGGGCAGGAACCTTCCCCAGTCAGAAGCAGGGGGTCTCCTGCCACTTGTTTGGCCCTGAGGCTGCCACGCCCCCGCACCTCCCTGCTCTCCAGGGCCGAGGGCTCTCCCCAGCCCCCAGCAGTCACGTTTCTTTCCAGGGCTTTGCACTGTGCCAAGATCGTTCGGGGAGGGGGACGCACGGAGCGCTACCCCCAAGCTGAGCAGGCCAGCTTGTCATGGTTCAACACACCCCTTGCGGGGGGAGGGGGGTCACATTTGGGAGGCCTTGGAGGACACTGTGCCAGACAGACAGATCCTCAACCACCGACTCCTGCAGAGAGCAGAACAGATGTTCAGAGAGCAGTTCCGTGTTCTCGGGTGGCCCTGGAGGCGTGTTCTGACTCAGTTCCTGGAACCCCGCTCCCTCCAGGCAGGCCGATGGCAGGGACTGGCTGGCCGAAGCGCCTCCCTGCTGCCAGGGCTTTTTTTGGTGCGGAAAATTTGAGAGAGGCTCTCTCCGCCACCTCTTCGCTCGGGATGTGCTCATCTGTCCCCACCTACTTCTGAGGGCTTAGGCCTGGAGGAGGCCTCAGAAGACGGGCAGCTGTCTCAGGAAGGCCACCTGCTGAGGCAGAATCCAGGGTGACGGACGGATGAGACCTTGTTCTGAGTCATCCCGGCCCAGCCCCAGGTCCCCTGAGCCACCGGGCTTCACGCAGGGCCCAGGCTGTGCCAACGGCCCCGGGCACATCAGGTCTGAGCTGAGCAAAGTTCCAGACGCACGAGTTCTGCCTTCATCCCGGCTTCCGGCTGAGTCTGAACACTTCCCAGTTCTAGAGAGGTCTCTACCTTCCAGAAGGAAGACCCGGCCTGTCTCTGTTGTTTATGAGCCCCTCTTCCCCCCCCCCTCCAGCGTCTCCCTTTGTTCAGAGCAGAGCAGAGCACATGAAAGGCTTCTGGGGCAGGGGAGAAGTGTCACTGGGTGACTTGCACAGGAAATTGGAAATTGGAAACCCAGGTCTCCCCCCACTCCTCTGACTCACGCTTAAACAAACCCCATACACGCCCTGACCTTTGATCCTGCCATCTGTAGGGGCCGTACCTGCCAACAGCTCCCTTCCCCGGCCACGCTGCCGGCTCACGGAGTCCAGCATTTGGCCAGCTTCCTGGGGGAATGAATCCGTCAGATCCCAGCGCATGCTACGCCTGCAGCCTCTCTGATGTTTTTTTTTTTTTGGTCTTCAACAAAGTGAATACTTACATTTTTTTTTTTTGCTCTTTAAATTTTCATCCATTATATTCATCAACACGGAGAGATGGAACATTTGGCAAAATTATTTTAAGGAGCACTCCAACCTGTGATCGTAATTTCAAATCAAGGAATTTGCTGAGCAGATGTGGGGAAGAACAAAGGGCCTGGGAATGATTTAGGGCCTGGGGGGAAGGGAGGCCGGGGAGGTGGGACCCCAGGCAGTAGCTGGGGCGGCTGGGAGGGTGGCTGTGGGCACCCCGTGGGGGAGTCGGCCTTCTCAGCGCTGCCATCCCACCCGTACGTGCCTCCTGGTCAGAGTTCTCATGTGCTGAACACGCCACACACAGCACTTAAAAATATGTAGACTGAGCAGAGCATTGAGATTCAAAGTAACGCCCTAGCCGAGAGCTTCAGCTCAGGAGTCGGACGGGGCTGACCTTGAATCCTGATTCTGCCACTCACCAGCCTCAGTTGAGTCATCTGTAAAATGGGGATAATTGCAGCAAACGCATCAGTAGGGATTATTAGGAGGATGAGTGTTTACTGGGCTCAATCATTGGCGTCTAACAAGTGTTCAAAGTGCCATTGTTGTCACCCATATGCAGAAATGCCCAATTTACACGCTCGGGTTTTGCAATCGATTCATTCAACAAGCGTCTATCGAGCACCGATAACGTCCCAGGTGCAGGGCTGGGTGTGGTAGGTACAAACATGCAATGCGTAGAAATTAACATGCTATTAGATAAATAAAAAATACTTCTATCGAGTTGCAAAGTAATAATGACTTCCAAGACCATTTAAGTCATTTATACAAGAGCCTTTCTTAAAAGATGGTCTCTTAGAAAGAGTTTGAAAAAAATGTATGGGGTTAAAAAAAATAAAAGGGAAGCTGTCTTATTTCTAATTGTTTTTGAACTTGTTGCTTTTCAATACAACTATTATCTAAATTAGCTTCATCCCCAGGAACCTTCAATCAGCTAATTTGCAGATAATGTGCCAACAGTCTGGTTTGTCTGAGTGCCTTTCAGTGACACATGGGTACTCAGGAAGGGTGTCACTTGCCAGGGATTATCCAGTTCTGCTAAATGACAATCTTAAGCATTAGAAGCCACCTAGTTCAACCTCTCACCCTTTTAATGGCATTGCTGGTGGGTAGCAGCTGAGTTCTGCTCAGACTCTGCTAGGAATGGAGACCTCACTACTTTAAAAGGTAAGTGCTGGCCGGGTGGACCAGCTCTAAACGTTCAAGATGGAAAATTAATTGAAACGAATTTGCATAGCACATCTAGAGGACAGAAAGCCTTTCTGTTGTGTTTCCTTTCATCTTGGTCTCTGTCACCTTCGTTTGGTCTCGTTTTGACTGCCTGCCCATCTTCCCCTTTTGCCCTGAGCTGCCGCCTGTCCTCTGCCCCGAGGGGACAAACAATAGCCTCGGTCACCATTGGGTGGCCAAGCGTCCCATGCCTCAGAAGTTCGGAGCCGACGCTCAGTTCCAGTTGCCCCTGTCCCTGTTCTCTAGGGTGGCTCCACCAGGCTCTGCTTTCTTGGAAAACAGCAGTGACCTTTGTTCAGCCAAAGCCCTATGTCCCAAACTCTGATATTTGCCCGCCGGCCCTCCCTCCTCCAGCTGCCCCCAACTGCTGGCCGCTCCCTGCTCCCCACGCCAGCGGCTCCTGCTGTTCTAGCACTTCTTGGAAGGCGGCCACCAGGGGCCCAGGCAGAGAGAGGCAAGCCCTGCTGCTGTGGCCTCGGCTTGCCAGGCCTGAATCCACTCCGGATCGCTGGGAAGAGACGGGGTGTGCGCCTACCTTTGAAGCCCGTGGGGCCAAAAGAAGGCTGAGCAGCCCAGCTCCACAAAACCCCGAGTGGCTTTGTTTGGTTCACACTTTGGGTTGCCTGCGGAATTGTTAGAATTAAAAAAAAAAAAAAAAAAAAAGCAAGTTGAGAGCAACTAAAGTAAAAAGGGAAAAGTGATAAAAGGGAAAGGTCTATTTTTGGAGCTCTTGGATTCTGAAACTCCTTCTGACTCTTTCATCCTTTCGCCTCTCCTGCTTCTCCTCACTCGGCTCGTTGTCCTCCCGGGGAATCTAAGTCTCTGATCTCACTCTGGGCTCTGGGTTTCTGGATCTTAGAGGGGGCCTTTTCAATGACACCTCCCTCTGTGTCCTCTCTCTCTTGTTCTTCTGCCATCCAGACTTGTCGTCCCCCACATCTGATGCAGCCCAAGCGTCTGGCTACTGAAAGCGGCTGGAGAAATCCACGCCCTGGGGCGATTTGTTCTAGAACGATCCGTCTGGCTCCCCCAGAGGTCTCAAACCCCCTCCCGCATCCAGAACATAAGATGGGTTTTGTTTGGCCTGCATGATATTTTAAAGTAGTTTGATTTAATGACAAACATTTAAGGAACCAGAGATCACCAGGGAATCCAGATGTTTAGCTCCATTTGCAGAGTCGGAGGGCTGGTGGTACCGGGTCTTTGCTCACTCCGGAGTGGGCGCTAGTTGGGGCCGAGAGGCAGCTGTGCTTCTGATGTGTGGCACACACTGTCCATGTGCCACCATCTCTGTGACAGCAGAGTGTCTGCCTGGACTCGGAGAACGAGCATTACATGCCATCGATCCACGGGCTGTCTCTTTCCCACGCCCCAGCGACCTCGTTTATGAAGTGGCTCCCTGTTTCTCTGGGCATCTGCGTTGGCTGCCCATGCTCAGTGGACTGTAGTCAGCAATCCTTTCCCTGCTCGCTGGTGGACCCCCAGCCCACCGCATTCCTCACGGGGCTGCTGCAAGTCTAGTCCAGGCCCTCAAACCCTCGATCTCTCCAGGAGGCCTTGCCTCATACGTTACTGAAAGGACTGAGATCACACAGCACGTGCCCCAACGCCAGAACTTCCTCTCTCTCCACCTCAAAACTCTCCTTCCACTCTCCCCTTCCCGTCTTTTCTGACTCTTCTTTGTCACTTTTTTAAACTGTAAAATCAAACCTACCTACAGAAAAATGTTCCAAACAAAGATGTGTAGTTCCATGATTTACCACGAAGTCAACCCCAGTGTCATTACCAGCCTGGCCAAGAAATATGACTCTGTCCTCACCCTGGATGTGTCCCTCATTCCCCCGTTCCCACCCTCCCCCACCAGGGGTGACCGCCATTCTGACTTTCATGGTAAAGGACCCTTGATCTTCTTTATTGTTTTGCCATCAAAATATGTAAATGGATGAATGTTCATAGCAGCTTTATTCATAATTGCCAAAACTTGGAAGCGACTGAGATGTAGGGGAGTGGATAAATAAACTGGGATACATCCAGGCAATGGGGCATCATTCTTGCCATTTCCTTTACCCAAACATACACTCTTATTTGAAGGTCACCCAAACCCTCGCTAGTTGGCCATCCAGTGGCCCTTTCCTAATCCTCTTGCAGAGTTGTCAGGGCTTCACCCCTTTCTCTTAACGCTCTGCTCCCTGGGGTTCTGGAATGCTCGACTTCCTTAGCTCTCCTGCCTCCTCCCTCTTTTTCACCTTCCATTCCTTTCTTCCACTTTCTAAAGGTAGAACTTCCTAAAGGCTCATGAAGAGGCCTGTGGCATTGAGGCCACAGGCTCCCCAGCCTGCTTTGGTCTCTTCTCTTTCCTCTTCTCATTATTGACCCTTCGCCTTTGTAAGTTTATAGCTCCCACCACTCCCGCTTGCCTGAGGACACCCAGATCGAAATATCTGGCTCAGGCTTCTCTGCTGGGTTCCAGTTTTGCATTTCTGAATGACTGCTGTTTTTTTCCTTCCCGCATGTCCTAGAAGTCCTTCAGAAACATGTCAAAAGTTGAGCTCATAATTTCCATGCACAAACTTCCTCTTTCTTCTAATTCCCCATGTCTCTACAATGTCACTACATCTCTATACTCATTTTTTCCCCCTCTACGTGTTAAGTACCTTTTCTTTCATCTCCACTTCTTCAAATCCCATATAGCTTTGAAGGACCAGTTCAAAGGTTTCTCCCCTACAAAACCTTAGAAGCATGTGAAAAAACTCAGGCTTTCAGCAGTGAGAGATACGGTTCCAATCCAGGCTCTGTCACCAACTGTGTGACTCTATACCAGGTGTTGACGGCAAACTTGAGTTTTTCTCATGCATAAAATGGGAATAAGAGTGGCCAACTCACTGGTTTATTGATAAGATTAATGCATTATTTACGAATATGTTCTATTTCTTTTATTAGACTGTAAGCTCCTTGAGAGCAAGATTCATTTCTGATTAATCAATATATCCCCAGGTATTTATCAAATAGTTATCCAAGGAGCGAATGAATATTGCACAGTGCGTCAGACAGCGTGGTGCTTATGTTAGCATTTTATGCAGCAATTAAAAGGATCAAACCTACTTTATTTTCTTCAGTGGAATATTGTCTGATAATATTCAGACACTACTTTGACGCCCCTATTTTATTTCTACCCGGGGGAGTGGCCTGACTTAATGTCAGCTCGGTGCTAACATAGAACAGTCAGGAGCCTCTGGACCTTCCTGGCCTCAGTTAATTGTTGTCCTCCCAAGTGAAGGCAAGTTTGAATAATTGTCTGGTGTATTTAATGGTGTAGACAAGTGGCCTTGGCTGGAAAGATCCCCAGGTCCCACTGCCTCTTTTTATTGTTGCTTAATTTATCCAGATAATTGCTTCCTCTCTTCACTTTTCTTGATCTTTGTTGAATAGCCTCTTGGGTCCAGGCAGCTGTCTGTTCCGACAGCCCTATTTGCTTTTCCCTCTCTGACCCTCCTTCTTCCTCCTTGGCCTGAAAGGTGCGTGAGGCTGGCTGCAGTTGGAAAGCCAGCCTTCGCCTGGGAAGTGACCCTTTTCCAGAAGTGTACCAGGCCCAATGCAGCTGTCTGCAAGGGTGGGCCCGCCAAGCCCTCGACTCTCCCTTGGCCTGTCAGATACAGCTGGACACATTTTGCTGATGCTTCAGCAACTTGGTTATTCATTTTCTGCTGTCAGCTGAGCGTCTACACCTGGCCAGAGCTTGGCTCACCCACTTCTTAGCTCCCTTGGCAGACAGTGCCTGGCAGCCACAGTATGTCAGCTCTTTCCTCTTTCCCCACTAGGTAAGTCCTTCAGCGGAGGAATAGGTGGAAGTGAGAGGAGGTATGGGCACACATGGTGGCATTCCTACTGAATAACTGGGAGAGATCTCAGAACAAAGTTTTCTAGGCAAGGCCAGTGTAGTAAGGTGGATAATTGCCGCCCAAAATATCAGATCTGATAACCTGTAAATATTACTGCGGAATGTTTGCATCTTCCCCTAAATTCCTATGTGGAAATCCTAACCCCCAAGGTGATGGCATTAGGAGGTGGAGCCTTTGGGAGGTGTCCTTACAAAAGAGAGCCAGCTAGTCCCTTCCACCACGTGAGGACACGGTGAGAAGGCACCGTCTATGTACCAGGAAGCAGATCCTCACCAGACACTGAATCTGCTGATGCCTCGACCTTGGACTTTCCAGCCTCCAGAATTGTGAAAAATAAATTTCTGTTCTTTATAACCTACCCAGTGTATGGTAGTTTGTCTTAGTTACCTCATTTGGATAAAAAGCACTTTGCAGATGTGATTAAGTTAAGAAGTTTTAGACGGAAAGATTATTCTGGATTATCTGGGTGGTCCCCATCACAGGTAGCTTTGTAAAAGAAACACAGAGGGACACACACACACACACACACACACACACACACACACACACAGAGGCAGTGTGAAGTTGGAGGCGAAGATTGGAGTAACGTGGCCATAACCCAAGCAATGCTGGCAGCCACATTCCAGCTGGAAGGAGCAAGGAATGGATTCTCCCCTAAAGCCTCTGGAGGGAGCATGACTTTTTGGCACCTTGATTTTCGCCCAGTGATTTTGATTTTTAAACTTCTGGACTCCAGAACTGTGATGGAATAAACTCAGGAGTTTTAAGCCACCAAGTTTGTGGTAACTTGTTTCAGCAACTACAAGGACCCAGTGCAGCCAGGGACAGCCCTGGGCAGATCATTCCTAGGCTCTGCTTTAGAGAGTGGTTGGCTGGACTATCATAAGCCAAGCCTGGCCAGCGGTTCTTTTGATTCAGAAACTCAATTCGATCACATTGCTCAAGATTGACCAGGTTCATAGCAAACCAAATAGTCTAGACTGGATTTTCCATCAGGATAGCCCAAATTTTGATTTGCTCCAGGACAGAGATTATCAGTCCCAGGCAGGCACCTGCTTCCTAAGGGGTAGGTGGCTCTCCCCAGCTTGGCATTTTGCTGGGTGAGTCCAGACCAGAGGAAGGACATAGGAAGAGTCGTATGAATTTGATGAAGCTGAGGGTACCTCTCAGCACGCCACACTGTAGCGTCTCTGGAGCGTGGATGCTCAGGCAGCCCACACTCTCGCCCATATGGGCAGTAAGCCCAGAGCAAGCTCCTTTTTTATTTGGTGTCTAGGGAAGCCCGGGTGCTTCCAAATATTCGGGGCAGTTAAAGCATACCATTTTCTGCAGCAACTTTGTGGCAAGGACGCTAATGGCTGTGTAGAAGCTTCCCTGGCATCATCTGGAAGCCCCCAACTCACAGACCCGCATCTGGAGTGCCCCAAGTGCTGTGTCATTGTAACTCAACACATATTTCTTGAGCGATGTTTTGATCCGTGTTCAGCTGCAGAAGCCACCCTGGTTCATTTCAGCAGAAAGACTTTCTTGCAAGGCATTGAACGGCCAGTGAAATAGTTGGAAGGACAGGTTCTAGGCTGAGCTCTTGGGGATGCATCCACAGAATGCTGGTGCTCTTGTCACCTCCAGGAAGCCAGCCGCCCACTGCAAAACTGCCCTGCAGCCGCTGCAATCCGTGCCCCCCCAATGAATGTCTCATGTCCTGCTTCTCTCCCCACTGAACACGGTTCTAAATTCAAGCCTTGCATGACTGCCTGTTATTTGAGGAATTCAAATTACAACCGGGACTTTGGCTGCCGGGCCACGTGGGAAATGTGGTTTTCGCGTTGCAGCTTCTGCCTTGCAGGAAGGCAACTTCCCGTTGTGATGGATGTCGCAATCCCAGATGCCATGGATGTTGAGTGAGTCAATCCGCAATTTCTGACACAGACACCTACTATGGGCACAGCACGGCTCTAAGCAAAGAAGGCAGAGCCCCGCACTCGGGGGGCTTACTGTCTCGTGGGTGTAGACAGCAAGTTCATTGACAAATAAACACAGTAATTTAAGATACTGCTCAGTGCTACAAAGGAGATAAAGTAGTATGATGAGGGAGTGGCTAGGGGTGGGGTGGTGGTTGCTTTAGCTGGGATAGTCAGAAAGGCATGTTGATGTCACATTTTTTGTTTTGATGAATGATCTGAATGATCATCAGATCTGAATGATCAAAGCAGCTGTGAGCAGCAAGTCTGGGGAAATGGTGTTTCAAGAGCAAGAAGGGCACGTGCAAGAGCCGTGGAGCTAGGAATACCTTGGCATGCTCAAGGGAGAGAAAAAAGCCAGCGTAGCCCCAGTTCTGACACGGGGCTTCTCTCAGGGAGCAGGTTTTCTGACACTAATTTTTTTCCCTAAAATATGGGGAAAACCTCCATAAATTTAATCTTAGCTAACTAATAATATGGTTTGGTTTGCTGTCTTTTTACCTTTTAGGGCAGTTTTTTAAGAGTCTTCCATAGACCTTCCTCCCCCATTGATGTGGAATATTCTGTCCCCAAAAGAATTCCATGGTCAAATCAATTTTGGACATCTTGTGTATTAAAGGTTCAGAGAAGTCCTGCAGTGAAAAACCCGTTTCATTAGTTCATTCTGTTTTACTCGATGTTTCTCAAATGTTATTTGACTACAGTATTCTGCGGAATACATTTTGGGAAATTTCTGCTTCTGTATCCCTCAGTTTATCACAAAAAATGGCCATTTTCATTTCCCATCTATTAATAGCTCCAATGGACCCTTTAAAAATATTTTTCAGTCATTTCACATATAACTTGTAGAAGCAAGAAGGAAAGGAGAGTGAAAAACAACTCTACTAGAAATTCAGACACCAGAATTTAAACACAGCAAGTCCAATTTTTTATTCCACATTTTCCTGAGTTTGAAGTGAACAATACCTTTGAATGCAACCAACTGCTCATCAGCTGTCATGCATGAATCTAGAACATTCGTCTTGAAATACTGACTCAAATTGCAAACACATTGCTAATAAGTTTGCTCCTTTAGAAATGTTTTATTTATGTATTTTATGTATTTATTATTACTGTTGTTTATTTTAGAGACACTCTGTTGCTCAGGCTGGAGTGCAGTGGTGGGATCATACCTCACTGCAATCTTGAACTCCTGGGCTCGAGCAATGCTCCTGCCTTAGGCTCCCGAGTAGCTGGGACTCCAGGGTGTGTGCTACCACACCTGGTTAATTTTTGTTTTTTTCTCTTTTTGTAGAGACGGGGTCTTGCTATGTTGCTCAGCTTGGTCTCAGTCTCCTGGCCTCAAACGATCCTCCCTCCTTGGCTGGGATTACAGGCGTAATCCCCGCGCCTGGCCTCAGAAATTCACTCTTATCGCTTCTGCCTCTTCTTGTGCTTGCATTGTCAAAATACGTGAAAAAAAAAATTGAAGCCTTTGAAAATGTAGTTTTGTTGAAGAGAGGATGACCATCCTCTTTGCTTCCTAATTGCAAAGCATTTTCATTTTTAGATTTATAGACACCATTTAAAATGATCAATCCACCAAGTTTTTCTATTTTCTCCCAGTCACCTTTGTATACAGACACCAATAAAACGTATCAAGTAAATTTCAGTGCACAAACATCATAAAATCTAAAAAAGCACTGCCAAATATCCTTTTAGCAAACGACATTGTCCAGGTTCTTGTGACAGAATATTGCATGATAGGGTCCTTCTGGTGGACTAACTGGATGAGAACACGATATTTCCTTTTGGTCTGAAGAAATAGATCATTCACCCATCACATTTTGAGTTTGACAAAATTCATTGAGGGTATCATCATCTGTAGACGTAAGGTCTGAGATTTCACTTACATGATCAATTGTCATTACAGTCAAGAGACCTGCTGTCTTTTTGCTCTCATCTTCTGATTCCTCTAAGAATCGTAAAACATCTTCCTCTATTTCTTTCTCAGCCATTCTAGACCGCAAGTGAAAAAATTTGAATTTTCAACTGCATTCAATGCAAGCTAAAAGCAGACTACAAAGATCATGTCTCCAGTCCTTTTCTATATCTTTTTGAAGACAATGCCATACTTTTGCCGAGGCAATAGGAAAACTGAGAATGATGCATTGTGATGATTCATCTCACTATTGTATCATTATTCTAATCTAGGTCATTCCACCATTCTTTTTTTTGTATAGTTTGAAATAGTTCATGAATAATGAGGAAATAGCAAATATGTTTCAAGACACAAGAAAAACAAAAACCCTAAGATCCTCAGATGTAACTTTGATGTATAAAAGAGTCCAATGGATGCATATGGTAGTTGCAATACAGAGTGAGTCTTATTCTCTTAAGAAAAATAAGTGATTACTTCTTTTTTTCTTTAGAAGACCTCTAAGAAAGAATAAAAGTCAAGTAATATCCATCCTTACAAATATATAGAACTGCTCAAAAAGAAATTCAAAAGTTGAAATTGGATCCAATGGATGACAAGAGTTAGTTTTCTTCCATGTTTTTACTCACATATAATCTCTTAAAATGTCTTATGAATGGAAACATGCTTTTTCTTTCTGAATGGTATGTGATAAAGAAGTGGTTTTGAGTAGAACATATTTTATAGAGTAGAGTGTTCTTAATTTATGTCTTGATCATTTATTTTCATGTAATCTTTAACATGTTCATGATATTTGACTTTTCCCCCACTTAAGTGACACATAGCACTAAGTTGATTTGAGATGTTATACAAGAGAAGCGTGTTTCATAGCAAATAAGGTAAAATATAAAAATAAAGTAAAAAGGCAAAAAGTTTTGATTTACTAAATACATACATGATATATTTTATAATGTCATAACATAAAAACATGCAACATTTGTGTTATAACATATACAAAATCAGCAGCTATTTTTATTTTTCTGACATTTGTAATGCTTATATGTTGCACTTAAACTGGTCTATTTTTATCATTTTTGACAGTTTATTTCTAATAGACAAAAATAAGACAGGAGATTTCAGCTGTTCTTTTCAAATAATTCATTGTAGTCTATAGATTTTTTTTTTTTTACCAATTAATACGAAGACAAATTACACATAATTACCAATATATACATTTTTTTTTTCTTTTAACTTACACTTTTGAAGCACCAGAACTCTGGGTCCGGTGAAAATAACCCGGAGATAAATCTGGCAGAATTATTATCATTTTATGCTTGTTGTTACGTTCTTCTATTTCCTCATCAGTGTTCCTATGCTTCTCACCTTCAGCCAGTGCTCCACCATGGATGTAAAATAAATGACACGTGACAAAGAATAAACCCATGAAAGGCTGCATGGAGCCAAGTCTGCTGAGGGCCACTGGAACGAATGGTCGAGTCACAGGCACGCTCTCGCCACCTCTGCAAACCACCCCACGCCAGGATGTTCTTAAGCAGTTTTGTTTCAGAGGGGGGCATTTGAAATAATCGTTTTATTTATTGAGTTAAAAAGTAGAAACGGACACAAAATGCTCTTAGCGTTTTTAGTGATTCAAATCCCTGGGGCACTTTTTCTTAAGAGCTGGAGTTGTCGCTGTGTCGCCTAAGCTGGAGTGTGGGGGCCACTCACGGGCACCATCATGGCTCACTTTGGGCTCCAACTCCTGGGCTCAGGTGACCTCCTGCCTCAGCCTTCTGAGGAGCTGGGACTATGGGTGTGCACCACCACGCCCTGCTTCTGGGTCCCTTTTGAGAGACCTTGGAAAGTGACCGGTTGAGGGCTGTGGGTGCCGGTCCATGCTGTCTAGGGGTGTGGGTCATGCCTGACTCATGCTTCCCCCTTGGGACTCTTGTGTGTAGACTCCCCACACACCGTCACCTTTTCATCGTCTACTGATCAAAGCAGACGTCAGTCTCCGAGTCTGTAACCCAACTTGCATTCCGCAGCACGTTTCTAGAACATGGCTTCCAACAGCGACTACTGCCAGGCTAACATTCTAATCTTGTGTTGACCTGCACTGGCCTTGGGCCTGGAGGCTGCCAGTGTCCTCCGTGGGTCTTGCAGCCCCCTGGCACGGAGGTCCTGGGAGCCGGGTGAGAGGCAGAATGAGCCTGGGGGACAGCTGTTGTCACACAGAGTCCAGGCTGCCGCGGGGAAGCACGTGGGAAGAGCTTCAGCGTTGGCATCTCCTCTCGCCAGAGTTCCCGGGCCCGTCAGCAAAAGGCCTGGTGGGTCAGCCGGGCCTGTGCAGACACCCCTAACCTTTTCTTGGGGCACGGTGGCGTCTGTCCACGGTGTCCCCATCCACGGCAGATGTGCCCTTCCCCTTGGGCTCTGCTGCAGCCGCAGGACTCTCTGTGACCTCCTGCTTTTGGAGAATACCGTGGGTGCACATGTGCTCTGCCAGGGTCAGCGGCTTCGTTGCCACCAGTCCGAGGGCGAGCAGGAGAGAAAGGAGGACAGAAGAAAGAAAAGGAGGAAACGGTATAGAAAGAAAAAAGAAAATTGTGAGAGGACAGATGAAGATGAAAGGGAAAAAACACACCTCAAGGGGATTCGTGCTGCGCCGGTGGCAGTGCCTGTCTCATTAGGGTTGTCACCTTTCCGGGCTGGGTCAACTCTCCGTTTTGAACGATGAGGATCAGGTGGAGTGTGGACGGCATGTTGAGAGCGAGCTGCCGACCCGGCCTGCCCTGGGGGGCCGGTGCCCACGGGACGGGGATGTGACCAGAATACAAGCTCTGCAGAGGCAGGGCCTGGGGCCTTGCTTGTTCCTGCACTGAGTGCCCGGGGACAGTGCGGGACACGTCACGGGCACGCGATAGATATTTGCTGAATTAAATTGAATGTCCAGTGTGTGCTGAGGAACAGTTAGATCTGCCACTGTCCTTGTGTTCTCACGGGTCTTAAGGCAAAGAGTCCTTCCCCTCTCTAGGCCCCGTATTTAGAGACCACAGCTCCATGTCTGGTTCTGACTTTGGAGTGGGGGACACCCCGGGGCAACGTGGGACGAGCTGGCTGCAGGTGGGCTTGCCACCGTTCATCTCAGACGTCATAAATGTGATGTGAACAGACGCCGCAAATGTGACAATTATCTGAGACGGGTTGTGTTTTGAGGAACGGGAAGGTTTTTCTGAATTTGCAGGTGAGCTGGGGGGGGGGGCGTTGGTGACATGCATGAGGAAGTACCGTCTGCGAAGGCCCCACTAGGGCAGCACTAAATGATGTCACGCATGGGCATGGCATGGAGTGGCTTTCTGGGAGAGTCCTAGAAGGTTGCCATGGGGAGGGGGACCCGGAATTGGGCTCTGATGAGGCGCTGTATAGGCAGATTAGAGGGAGAAGCGTTTTTAAGTAGAATTATGGTGGGAGAAAAGGCACGAGGGAGGGACGCCCACAGAGTGGCCAGGACAGTCTATGGCACTGAGGCTTTCTGTCGGAGAGCAAGAGAAGGGTGTGTCGGTGCATTTGGTGTCCCTGAAGGCCAGGCTGAGCGTCGGTCTGGGGGTGGGGAAGGACGTGTCAAGGGAGGAAGCAGCTTTCCAGAGGGACGCGTCAGAGGACGGGGACAGATGCTGGTGACCAGGCCCAGTGGCAGTGGGTGTAGAAGGGAGAGGTGTGAGTGAGGAGTCGCCGGGGAGGGGAACCTGGCAGGACTGCAGGACTCCTGCAAGACAGCGAGGCTTCCCATCCGTGTGGGTGGAAGCTGCTCATACTTCAACAGAAATTGGGGTGCCCGAGGTGACCCCGTTGGGATGCATTGGTGGGACCGTAGCAGACAGCTGATGGCAGGAACCTGGTGACTGCAGCAAGATCCCATCAGGGCCGTGTGCCCATGGCGGGGCTCCCTGCACAGGAGACCCTGCCCTGACGTGGGGCTGCAGGCAGGTGGCTTCTTGGGGGACAGAGGCGCCCGGAGAGAAGAGCTGAACCAGTGTCACCCGGGAAAGGCCACCGTGGGAGGCCACTTCACACACGCAGAAAGGAGTTTCTGAAGGCGTAGAAGTGGTCGCATGCACGACTCCGAACTGGTGTGTTCTCACTGTTCTGCAGCGTTGGTTTCGGTTTCCTAATGAGTTTGCATGAAAATAAAGCCCAGATCCTTCTCAAAGCAGCAGAACAGAAAACAGAACTCTGAGGAACCAGCTCTCTTTACATCCCCAGGGCGAAATCTTTCTCTGGGGTTGTGGAACAATCTGGAACCAGCGCCCTGCCCCGCCCCGCCCTGATGCCCGCCTGGCCCAGACCTAGGAGGGTGACGCACCCGGGGGAGAACCCGCGAGCTCCAGGGATTTCTGTCATCACAGACCTTTTAAACAAGGGCTCTCAGGATGGCTAGTTTCCAGGGTGCACCCTCTGGGCTATGGATTCAAGATGACGGAGCGGGGTCAGGGATGATGCGATGTCTTTTTTGAGCATGAGATCTCTTCCAAGTAGATAGATAGGCCATTTCAGAAATGCTGCAATGGCAGGGGGGGAACTCTGAGCACACGTTTTTGCTCTGGCCACCTCGGTACTTTTGCATCCTGCCACCATCTCTGTGCACCCTGCGACCCCTCCGCTCCTCCGTCTGGCCACTGGCCGGGCTCATAGTGAGAACAATAGAGAGCCCGAGCTGTGGGCTCAGCACACTTCCTCCCTGAGCGCTTCCGACGGTCTGCAGAAATCAATCAATTAGGATAAAGAAAATGGCATTTAGCTTCGTCGGGGGGCTCTCCTGCCAGTGTCATTCCGCAGGCTTGGTGTGGAATGGAAACTCTGTTTCCTTCCCCCGCCTCCCCTAAACCTGCAGATGGGGCTTCCTGCTTTCCTCCCAGCGCCCACGCCCAGCCAGACAGTTCTGACACTTTGACTTACTGATCAACTTTTTTTTTTTTTTTAAACCCACAGTTTTAAAAAAAGTTAAACACACACACAGCGACAGGAAACAAAAACACGCAAAACAACAAACGCTGTTTGAGAGCTGAGTAAGCACGAAGGCATGCAACCCAAGGGCAAGGGCCAGGACGCAAGTTCTCCCTCCGTGTAGCTGACTAACATAGCTCGCATTTTTCATCCTTTACAACTCTTCACAAGCGGTTAACACTTTGTTGTCTTAGAGGATGTTTGGGCTGAACGGCTCGCAGGGCTCTTCCACTGGGACATGCCGTGTCCAGTAAAGAGAACGGCGAACAGGAGTGTTGCAGGGAAGGATGAGTCAGGGCCACGTGGGTTGGTGCCCACACAAAGCAGCAACAAGCCAGTGTTCTGGTGCCTTCGGGAAGGTACACGTGTGTCCTCCACACTCGAGCGATTGGCTGGGGCTGCCCTGTCCAAGCCTTTGTCCTCACCTCTCTCTTCACCCCGATGGTCACCAAATGTCTAGAGCAGGAGAACAAAATATCTCGGAGGTCATCTTGAGCACCGAGTCCAGGACTATTGTTAACACACACTAAGCTTTCCCTCTCCTGGTCGAAGGGTGAGGTTTGCTATTGGTACAATTTTTAAGATAAGGCAATAGAGCCCAAAGCCAGCGGTGTGGTGTGGGCGTCATGTCACCAGCCTCGTCTCTGGAGAGGAACCGTGGTTTCTGCTTCTGGGTCTCAGGATTTGCACAGCCCAGGCCACGGCCCATGAGGACTCCGGATGGAGATCTCTGCCCCAAGGGGCTGGTCCTGGAAATGAGTGGGTCAAGTTTATGGAGAGGTCACCAATAGCCACCAGTAGCCTCTTTCTGGCAGCACCAAACTGCGTTTGCTCGGAGGAAAAGGTGCACACTTACTAGATAAAAGAGGTGTGGTGTGGTTCTCACCCACCAGTGAGCCCAACTCCAGACGGCATCCTTGGCCTTGAGCATGAATGCATTTGCAGAGCACTTTCCAACAGGCCGGGCACCACGCTGTTGGCGTGGACAAGGTGAAGGGCCCGTGTTTCTGGGGGCCCAACTATCCAGGGCAGGGCGGGCAGATGTTTTTCTGCAAGGGGCCAGATAGTAAATATTTTCTGCTTTTCCTGCCATAAGTCTCTGTCCCAGCCACTCAAATTGGTCACTGTAGGGTGAAAGTGGCCGCAGGTGAATGGCATGGCTGTGTTCCAATAAAACTTTATTTCTAAAAACAGCTGCTGGCCAGATTTGGCCCTTATGTTTACAGCCCAGATTTTTCCTCTGAGCTTGCAAAGGGCGGGGACAAATTCCTACTCAGTTTTGTCTTCCTGGTGCCAACTGCGGGGCTTGACTCATGGTGGGCCGTGGGCGGCGTGTGCTGAGTAATGCCCCGTGAATGTCTTCCAAGGAAAATGCTGTGGGTCTCTGGGTGTATTTAACATTTGCAACTTGAGCTGCACTTGGAGTCATGATGGTAAATTGTTTAAATTAAAGGACTCCAGCATCACACACACACACACACACACACACACACACACACACACACACACGAGATATGCACACACATTTTCAACTCACGCCCCGGGTATACGGACAATTTACATTCCAATTCTGTTGTCCTTTTGATTCCTTCCCTTCCTTCCTCTTCTCCCTCTCTCTCTTTCTCCTCCTCTCCCCTCTCCCCTCTTTCCCTAAATTTTCATTATGCGCTTCCTACGTGCCAGGCACTGTGCCGGCGCTGGGAATGTAAAGGACAGAACCAAGACAAAGCATCTGCCTCTGAGGAGCTCACAGCCCAGGAGCTGCACAGAGTGGGAGAAAACCAAGCCCCCCAAGTCTGGGAGCGGTGTGCACAGAGGGTGCATTCTACTGTGCCGGGGGAACCTCTTCACGTGAGAGGTGCTGCGTAGGGGAGACATGAGAGAGAGGAGATACTTGCTGGTGGTGTTGCTGGGGAGGGTGGGCAGAGATGGGGACAGGCGTTTGGTGCAACTGTAGACTGGGAGCGAGCTGGGCCGGGGCAGGAGGAGGATGTGCCGGGGTTCCCGCTTTGCAGGGGTGCCCCGGTGGCTTTGCTGAGGATGGATGGAGAAAGGCGAGCAGGAGGGAGGATGGCAAGGCCAGGGCAGAGGCACGGAGGCCGGGACATGGTGCCGTCGCAGAGGGTTGGGCAGAGCAAGTGGGAGCAAAGACGCTACTGAGGCGGAACCTCTAGGACTTGGACAGTGAGTGTGTGCAGGGCGAGAGGGAGAGAAGAAGGCAAGAACTGTAACTCTGGGGAGGGAGTCGGGGGAAGGTGGGGAGCTGAGTTTGGGCACGTTGAGTTTGAGAATCCATTGCCCAGTGGGACGTTGGGCATTCGGGCTTGGTGCTCACTGGAGAAATCTGTGCAGGAAAGATCAGCGTCGTGAGCAGCAGGTGATTGGCAGTGCGGGCAGGATGGAGGAGCTCTGGGCAGCACCAACACCTCCAGCGGTTGTGGGCCACGGTGGGAAGGTTCCTACTGGGAAGAAAGCACAGGCCCTTCCCTTGGGGTTGTCTGCACGCGCCTGTGCAGAAGCCAGTCACCCTGGCTGCGGAAGGCCTCGGGTGGGAGGGAGCCTCCAGAACAGGGAACCCACAGACAAAAGGAAAACAGAAGCCCTTGTCTTTAGGCTGCAGGTGTGTTTTATTTCCAGCAGTGACTCCTGCTCTGGGTTAACCCTGGGCCTCTCTCCAGGCCGCTTTCTCCCTTCAGCCGTGGAATAGGGTCATTGTGTTCCTCATGTCAAACCAGAGTGTGATGTTTGGATCATCCGTCCTGTAGGCATTGAGAAGCCTCCGAATGCCTTGTCCTGCCCCCGGGTGGCCCGGCTCTCGGCACACACGGATGCTCCTTCGTTCCCGGTCTCCCAGACTAAGGAGGGAAGGTAAGAGCTTTTGAGAGTTGCCTCAGCCTTTAAGCCACAGATTAAGTTTGAAAACCGTTCTGCAAATGCACAGTCCCGAGTGATCTTCTGTTTGGAGGATCGAGGCGGTAACACGAGTCTACTGTTTTGTTAAAGCTTTAGGATCAAAGTCTATGCAATTGGTTGTAGACATCTTGAAGTAAAATAGTAGATAAGTCCTCACGGAGGGGGTAGAAAATGAAGCTAAATAGACAATTTAAAGCCGAAGGAAAGTAACTGGATCTCACACATTTTTGGAAAAACGTGATGCGGGGGCAACATTTGTTTGTTTAAACAGATTTTACTGAGGAAGGAACCCAACAGGTAAAACAGATAAATGCTGAGCTGTTCTGCAGGGCGGGTCTACCTCCCCCTCTCCCCCCAACCTCCTCTCCAGGAGCTACCCTGGGATGTCGCTAGCAGATCACTGTGGTCCTTTTTTATTTTTTATTTATGAGCTTCTTTATTTTATTTTTTAAATTTCAGAATATCTTGGGGATACAAACGCTTTGGTTACGTAGATTGCTTTTGTACAGTTTGAGTCAAAGTTATTGTACCTGTTAAGTGTGAATTTAACCCCCCCCCCACCTGCTGGATTTCCAAGGAGTGTTATTTCCACACGTGCACATAAGTGTTGATCAATGAGTTCCAAATCAGTGGTGAGTACAGGTGGTGCTTGTTTTTCCACGCTTGCGATACTTCACTTAGAAGAATGGGCTCCAGCTCCGTCCAGGTTAATTCAAGAGGTGTCAGTTCACCATTTTTCTTTATGGCTGAGTAGTACTCCATGGTATACATATACCGCATTTTATTAATCCACTCATGTATTGATGGGCACTCATACACTGCTGGTGGGACCTCAGACTAGGACAACCTCTATGGAAAGTAGTATGGAGATACCTCAAAAAACTAAAAGTAGACCTACAGTTTGATCCAGGAATCCCACTACTGGATGTCTACCCAAAGGAGATAAAGCCATTTTACAAAAAGGAACCCTGTGCTTGGCAGAAGGGTGCATCTTCCTGCTAACTCTATCAAGCGTCCAGCGAACATATTTCCAGGCCATGCATTTGCATCTCTCAATCAGGACGAAATCTTCTGACACCGAGCTCGTTCATCTGCATGCTCCCTTCTGACCCTTGAGTCACAGAGAGGCCACTGGCTCTTTTTGTTTATAGGGAATATTCCAGCCAGTGTATTTTCTGGCCTGGGACTCAGTCCCAAGGCCTCTGGCTTGAGTCAACCTGAAACCACGTGTCTGCAGGGGAAGCCACGGCTCTGGGCTTTGAGAGGCAAGAACCCCGGAGATGTGCATACACTCTTTGGGTGTGTGGGTGTTAGCTGTGGCCTTGGCCAGGTGCCTGCACGCCCAAACAGCCACATGCTTCCTTGGGTGGAACAGAAAGAGGACAGAACGAGGCAGGAGGGTGAGGGGCTCCCAGGGACGTGGATCTGGAGGAAAAGTAGAAGAACTTTCAGGTCTTCAGGGTTTCCAGGGACTTAAGGATCAACATGCAAAAGACACAAATAATTTGTGTCAATAAACCTCACTACTTACGCAACTCCTGACGGTTCTACTTTGGAATTTGCTCTTGAAAAGAATGTCCTAACCTAATAACGGCGGATTTAGGAACTCAGGAAGATGACAGCATTTGTTCAGAGGTCGAGTTCCCGCTGAACCACGCTGGGCTACCTCTGATAGCCGGGCGGCTAGTCGCAGCCTGCTGATGGCGAGGGAGCATGCCAGGGCTTCACACGGCTTGTCATAGCCAGCTCTCAGTCCGTATGTACTGCCATCACCTCGAGGACAAGCAGCAGAATCACAGCAACACTGACCCATGAGCACTCACCGTGTGCTGGCCACGACTCTAAGTGTGCTCAGTGCATCATCTCCTTTAACCCTCATGGCGGCCCGTGGAGGTATTACAATTGCGCTGTCACCAGGGGCCCGATAAAAGCAGTGGTGGGCATTTATTTATTGGTGCAGGCTCACTACGCAACAGGTTCTGGGCTAAGCCCCCCACATGCATTGTCTCAGCCTGGATCTGGTCCCACCGGCCCCAGGGACCTGTCTGCTCTCTTCCACGGGCACTGGAGCAGGCAGAGCTGTACGGGTCCCCTGGCACCCGGCTGAGCGCAGATTTGGGCTCCCGTGCTGTGCATCTGCTCCTGCCCTCTTGCCTGTGTCCCCAGCAGTGGTGGGAGGGACCCAGCAGTCCCTGGACACCCACTGCTTCATCCCTGAGGGTGAAAAGGGACATGCAGCCACTGCCTGTTTCCTTGGCCTGCCCAGTGTCGCTCTGCCCTGGGGAGATGGCATCACCCAACTGGGCCCCAGTCTGTAGAGAGACCCCCATGAGCTCTGGCGGGAACGTCACCCACCAAGCTGCTCAGCTGCTCAGAGGAAGGGGGCTGTTTTCGTACAAGGCCCTGGGACAAGAGGGGGCAGGGGTCTGTTCCGGGGCTGCCGCAGGCCTGGCCTATGCTGGCGTGTTTTCTCTTCCTCTTCCTGGTGTTAGTGACGGGCGTAGGACATGCAGAGGACAGGAGTGCCCGTGTGCCCAAAGCTTTGCTCTGACACGTTGCTGCTGGACTCCTTCGTGGGGTGGCCACAGGGTGAGAGGGATGCTGGACAGGCACACAATGTCAAGAGACCGAGGGACGTGTTGTCAGCGTTACCTTGCAGGGTCTGTGTTCTCGGTTCAAGGTTCTGCTCCGGCTCCCGAGTCTCTACACTTGTCTGTGAGTTTTTTCAGGGTTTATAAGGGCCTGGGCTTCCAGAGGGGGAAGAGAAAATAGGTTTTGGTTGCAACAGATGAGAAGGATGTTCTGGATTCTGGCGTCCAAGCCAGCCAGCACCGCTCCCGGGGGGTGACATGTCCCCACTGCCTGCCTGGGCGAGTCAGCGAGCCCCGTGCAGTCTGTGTCCCCGCAATGCCAGGGCCAGGACGCTGGGGAGGGCATATTGCTGTGTGTCTTTTTTTGCTAGGTCCTGGGTCAATACAGCCTGCGAGCGACGGAGCATGAAGCTGAGGAGAGAGGAGGCAGGGCCACTTGGGACAGAAGGAGTGGGGTGGCTGGAAGGCGGGAAGGAGGAAGGCCAGAGGCCAGAGGGGACAGGGCAGGGGGGCTCTCAGGTGGGTGGAAAAGCCATGGCAGCTCGCAGCTCCGCAGTGGAACTTAGAAACCAGAACAGGATGCCAGAAAGGATGGAGGGGCTGGGGGCCTCCTTCCCCCCAGGAGCAACAATGGTCATTCTTCCATTGAAAGCTGCTGTTCCCGGAGAGAGGAAAGGCCTCCCGCGTGGGGGACGCGCAGGTTAAGGGAAGGGAAGGAAGGGGCCGAGAAGCCCCCCTGACCCAGAGAAAGCAGGAGGCCCTTGGAATTGCATCTGGAATTTGATATGCTCCGGCCTCCGGCATGTGAAGGACACAGGCCAGCTTGCACTGAGGACTGTACCCAAGTGTGACTTTCCCAGGCGCAGGGGACTGCGCCCCCGCCCCCCCCCGCCAGCTCTCCGGCCACGTCCGGGACCCCGCGTTGCAGGCCGCCCAGGGCAAGGGTCTCACACGCTCCACGTGACGCGGTTCTGCGAGCCTTGCCATCTACACACACGGGAAGAAGGATTTCCCAGAAAAAATAGAGGAAGCCGGCCAATATAATCAACCCGGACAAACCCTCCTCTTTCCAAATAGGCGCCTGTCTCCAAAACAATCAAAGCCGCCCCATTAAATAACACTTGTTCAGTACAAAGGAAGTGCGGCATGATGGGATCGCGGGCCGGTTCCAAGTCAAACATTCCCGATTGTTCGGCATGCAACAATGAACAAAAACGCTCCATGCCTTCACACGTGAGAACCGCTTCGTGGGCGCGGGGCAAGCCCCTCAGAATCCTTGAGTGCCCGGTCATCGACGGGGTCATTGAGGAGGTCATCGAGGGGGTCATGGTGTCTCCTTGTCACAGGCGGGGCCTCACCTGACCGGCAGTCCGTGCCCCCTGCTGCTGCTCTGCACGCAGCGACCCAGGGGTCTCACACCTCACCTGCCCCTCCATCCCCTCAGTGGGAGGCGGGTCCTTTGCCAACAGCAGTGGTGGCACCAAGAGATTTGGCAACGAGGAGGGGATAATGGCCACAGGGCCCAGGGCAGCGGAGAGGAGAGAGCAGTCTCTAGTACTGACTGCACGAAGGGCTGGGGGACCTCATGACAGCAGTCTTGTCATTTGTTATGGACTGAATGCTTGCGTCCCTGACACCCAAATTCATTGTTAAAGCCGTAACATGACTGTTTTGGGACATAAGGCCCGTAGAGAGGCAATGAAGGCTCAGTAAGGTCATCAGTGTGAGCCCTGATCCAATGGGACTGTGCCCCTGGTGAGCTCTCTTTCTCCCTCCCTCCACCACGCGAGGACGCGGTGGGACAGCCATCGGCTGCAAGCCAGGAAGAGGCCCCCGCTAGGAACGGAACCAGCCGGCACCTTGATCTTGGACTTCCAGCTTTCAGACTGTGAGAAATAGATTCCTATGGCTTAAGCCACCAAGCTTAGGGTGCGTGTGTCATAGCAGCTTGTCTTAGTCTGTTTTTTGTTGCTTATAATAAAACACCTGAAACTGGATAATTTATAAGGAAAAAAATTAGGAATTTATTTGTACCATTCCAGAGGCTGGGAAGTCCAAGGTTGAAGGGACACACTTGGTGAGAGCCCTCTTTCTGGTGGGGACTCTCCGCAGAGTCCCACGGTGGTGCCAGGGTATCACGGGGCGAAGGGCTGAGTGTGCTAGCTCAGGTCTCTCCTTCTCTCCTTATAAAGCCGCCAGTTCCACTCCCACTATAGCCCATTAGTCCGTTAGCTCATTAATGCATTAATCCATGAATGGATTAACTGATTTATGATGGCAGAGCTGTCATGACCCAGTCACCTCTTAGACTCCCCGCCTCTCAAGACTGCGACTTTAAGGAAGAAATTCTAACATGAGTTTTGGAGAAGACACACACTCAAACCACAGCACAGCGTTAGCCTACTAATACATTGTCCAGTGACAAATCTGAAAGCCAAAAAAGACAGGCAGTCTCAGGTGGCACAAGGACCCCCAGGGCCACCTAAGGCGTCTGCCTGTCCAGCTGGTGGTGGCTGCCCTCCCGAGTCCCACCCCCACCCAGCCTTCCCCCAGGGACGTGGCCAGCAAAATCCCTCCGTGTGTGTGTACGTGTGTCAACTTTTATTTTTGTTTGCTGACGTGGAGGAATAGAAGCCTGGGGACATCCACACCGTCGTTTAGCCTTGGATCTGTTCGTGGGGTACCCCCTTACTTTCGGGCTAAAGGCACGTGTGACTCCATCCCAGGCCACGTCCCCTGCAGCCCCGAGAGTCTCCGGGCAGGCGGTATGCAGCAGGGAGAGATAAATTCTTAATAAACTGAGTCCCATTTTCATGCAGATGTGCCTGCTAATAAAGAACGAGAGAGCGAGAACTACAGCATATTTATGACGGAGAGAGGCAGGACTGTTTGGAAACAGACGTTTTATTAGGTTCCCGTGAGGCACCAGCTGCTCTTTTAACATTTCTATTTCGGGGCTTTATGTAGGAAAGCGATTGCTCTATAAATAGCAGGGCAAACACAGTTAGCAAGGGGGCCGTTGGCATGCGGGGAGGCTGGGGCCCAGAGCCTGAGGAATCTGTGCGTCTCTGTCCCCAAACTCTGGGGAGTCTCCCCATGGTGATCGGCCCTTTCGGTGACTGCCTGGGAGTCCACGCTCTTCTCCTTTCAGCAAAACCCCCTGCCTGCCTCTGCTCGCTTTCTCATGCTCCTTAAGTTTTTTAATTTAAAAAAAAAACCATTTTTTTTAACTTTTTATTTTGGAAAAAATTCTTATCTCAGAAAAGTTGCAAGACGTCATGGCTCTTCACTTGTAAATACTTTGTTAATTTTTAAAAAAATTTTTTTAATTTTTTGTAGAGACAGGGTCCCCCCTGTGTTGCCCAGGCTGGTCTCGAACTCCTGGCCTCAAGCCACCTGTGCTGGGATTATAGGCATGAGCCCCTGTGCCCTGCCACCCTTAAATATGTTCCTAGTTCTAGGAATAAGGACTTTCTCGTACATAACCACAATATTCTTATTACATTCAATACCGTCATATAACATAAAGTCTATATTCACCGAACGTCCCTACGTCATTCATTGCGATCACATGTCCTGTCTCCTTAGCCTCCTGTCATCTGAAGCAATTCTATAGGCTGTCTTGGAGTGTCACGGAGTTGGTATTTGGATCAGTTAGGATCTGCAAAGGGAACAGAATGCTCATGGCTCCAAAGGAATAAGAGGTGGACCGCCGCGGCCTCACCCTATCGCTGGAGGAGCTGGGCATTCGAGTTCTGGAAAGACACTGCGTGGGGGTCAGAGGCAAGTGTCAACTTGGAACCACCCAGGGGGGTTGGTAAACATGTCTGAGGAGGGCTGTCACCTCTGCTCTGGGTGCTGGGGCTGAGCCTCTGCAGGTCAGCAGAGTCGGCAGTGGGGAGGGGACAACCACGGCAAAGTGGTGCCTATGGGGACACAGGGGTTGTGTCTGTCCCCACCGCATCCACAAGAGATACTGGTCCCCTCCACCGTGGAGCCGCACCTGCACCTGGCCCGGGACTCGGAGGAGCTGAGGAAGGAGATCTGTGGGAGCCGGGGTGGCCAGGCTGGTCACCTTTAGCTTTTCCTAGAAATGGGGCGAGTTGGTAGCAGGGCCTTGTGATCGTATTATTTGCGTTGTGGCATAAGATTGTCCACAGTGCAAATATAAAACCGCAGGGAGTGGGCTCCCCTTAAATGCATTGGAAAACAAAACGAAAATACAACCACCCCAGACCCCGAGGGACGTTTATTATGATTTAAAGACCCTGGTGAGAAGAGGGCAGAGAAGCACGTGTTTAGATGGCAGGGCCACCGGTTCATTGTGGCTGCTATCTGCCTCCTTTTGCCACATTGTGATTGAAGAGTGCGTTTGCTATAGGGTGGGAATTTGAAATCTCCTTTACAAAGCATGAGTCTCATGGGAGCGTGTCAAAGGCGGAGAACTGATCCCCAGAGAGCGGCTTCGAAACTCCTTGTAGCCGAGTTTAATTTGTTTTATTAAAGAATGCCCAGCCAAACATTTCCTCTTGTTCTCATGCTCTTGGACTGGAGAACGTGGAGAGTAAATTTGCCCACGAGGAGCGCGACCAGCAGGATATGAACCAGGGACCCCCCCCTTCCTGCTCTCCCCTTCGCGTTCTGGAGGACAATGGCTTTGGGGCCTGGGTGAATCACCCCGAATTCCAAGTGGTCATGTGGGGGGTGGAAGAAGCAGATGCTGTTTTGTAAAGGAGGTGCAACGTGGCCTCGCCCCAGCCAGATTCCAACTTGACTCATGAAATGCTGGCGTTTATTCCGGTCGACCCCATCCTGGGGACCTGGGCCGCTCCTGTGCCTGCCGCTGCCACCATGGTGGGGGACCCGGCAGGCACCCGTGTTCACCCCTGTGCTGGGTGAGGGCTTGTCTCAGTCCGCTGTCTGTTGCTTGTGTCAGAATCTCTGAAACTGAGTAATTCCTAAAAGGAACTTATTTCTTACAGCTGGGGAAGCTGAGA
This sequence comes from Lemur catta, assembly GCF_020740605.2. Taxonomy (NCBI): domain Eukaryota; kingdom Metazoa; phylum Chordata; class Mammalia; order Primates; family Lemuridae; genus Lemur; species Lemur catta. The sequence goes on along the minus strand of NC_059152.1, from coordinate 8,712,791 downwards.
AGTTCAAAGTCGAGGGGCCGTGTCTGGGGAGGGCCTTCTTGTTGGTGGGGACCCGAGGTGGTGCAGGGCAGCACATGGTGAGGGGACCGAGCGTGCTGGGTCAGGTCTCTCTTCCTTCTTCCAGGAAGCCACCAGTCCCACCCCTGTGATAACCCATTAATCCATGCATGGATTAATCCATTCCCAAAGGCAGATCCTTCGTGACCCAACCACCTCTTCAAGGCCCTGCCTCTCAACACCGCCACATCGGGGATTAAATTTCAACGGGAGTTTTGGAGGGGACACACATTCAAACCATAGATGGGTTTATTTATTTGGCTGCATCTCCTTCCTTCTAAGCCCTTACACCGTTTGGCAGAGCAGAGAGACGGACGCAGGAGTGTTATGTAAGTCGATCAACGGAGTGAACAGAATATAAAGCAATAGCAGCACCAGTGAGTGCTACGTTCTAGGTCCTGAACACACGCTCGGCTCATCCTGTGATAATAACCAAAAAAGGGGGAGGGGATTGTTTTCTCACTTGGGAGATGAGGAGGATGAGGCCGTCAATGTAACTTGCCTCCTGGTCTGTGTGTGATGAGGTTTCGGGGTCGGGGAGACACTCAAGTTAAACACTCACTGCCGGTGGGCATTTGCGTGGGAAAGGAAGGTGGTTACTGTCACAGGCAGGGGCTTCCAGGGCTGTGACGTGTGTGACAGAGAGCAACATCCCACAGAGAGCTGTCCCCAGCCCCCACACAAGCCAGCCACGGGCAACCTCTCTGCTCTTAGCAGCAGCCACCGTGGTTGACAAAAGTCCTCTAGCTGACCCAGCCCCTGGTTCCCTGTGCTATTTTTCACGTAAGACAATATTAGCCCTTCAGCTTTGGGCTAGAATAAAGAATTCACCTTAGAGTATGAGATCTCTTTTCCTGAGCTTTTCCCTTTGAATCTACACCACCAGTTCGACCCTTGACCATTTTGATCTGGCACTTTCCACGCGTCTACTGGTGTATCTCGCTCCAGAGAGGAGCAGCCGCATAGCCAAAAAAATCCCCTGCTTGGTATAGCGCTAACAGCAGAGAGCAACAAATTCTTCAAGACTCATTGAGAGATTTAATAATAAAAAAGTTACTTCCTCACCCTGTTGTGTTTTTTACAAAGCTGTGTCTTTATTCCATTAATTATTTGTTTTCTTCTCCTATGGCTAGTGGGAGGGAGACCTTCAAGATTTTAGGAGGAAGCGTTCTGCTGAGCTATTCATACATAGGCCAGTGGACTGTCTACTGCACTGGTCTTTGTATCTCCCATGCTAGGAGATAGACTCAGGTAAGCAGTGATTGCACCGAACCAGCAACATAGATGCTCCACCCAACTGTATCCCCAGGTGCAATCTAGTGAATTGTCTTCCATCAAACAATTATTTTTACATCTCCACGCATGAAGTAGTTAGAATTTCTGCCCCGAGACACCTTTGTTTCAGAGTTTTCCCATGTTTGATTTCAGCTGTTTTCTTGTTTCAGTGAATCAACAGACATTTTCAATGTGGCTACTATGTGCTACGGGCAATACTGAAAATGTGTAGGTCATGGTTCCTGCCCTTAGGGAGCTGACGATTTAGTTGGGAGTTGAGATAAAAAAATAATCTAGAACACACAAAATAATAGAGAACCACGAAGACCACCCAGCATCGAGGCCTTAGTTTCAGACCCCAGCTTGGGATCCATGGGTGGACAGGTTGTAAAATCGGTTTAAAGGATCACAGTCAGCATTATAAAAAAAAAAAAAAAAGAGGAATAACTAAAAGAGTAAAGGTCAGAGTGTATCCAACGTCATAAGAATAAGATCTGTTTTGGGAAAATTTGGTTCTGCTTTTACAGACGAAGATAATCTGACTTTTACCATGGGTTGTGCTCAAATGTATGAAAACTTCTGACAAACTCTGCGTGAGTCTGAAGGATTCCACCTGAAGGATTCCTAACTTGTGTTTGGGACGTGGACTCCTGAGAGCCATTTGAAAGGTATCGAGGGACTTTCCAGAAAACACCCCTATGCCCGGCGCTTTACACGTGACCTCGGTGGGTCACGCACTTGGCAGCTTGTCCACAGACCCTGGTCAGATCCCTGCGATCTGGAGGTTAAGGTCAGGAGGGAGGCAGGGGAGGCTGGAGCAGACGGCAGGGTCTCCATCTCCCAGGGCCTTGCTTTGCTAATGAGGAGCAAGCACCACCCTTCTGCCACGGGAGGCCAACGAAGCCCTCCAAGAAGAAGGAACTTATGGTCCAATTCATGTTTTAGGAAGATTGTTCTAGAAGCACTTCGAGGCCGGAAGTCCAACTTGGAGGCTATCGTCATAGCTATGTGAGACGTGGTAGAGGCTAGATAGGTTGGAGGGCACAGCTGTGAGAAGTGTTCAGGACAAAAATAATCGTGGGACTCGGTGTTTGTTTGGATATGGGCGGAAGTGAGGGAGGAGGAAGAGTCTGGGGTAGCTCTCGTGTCTCTAGCTCCGAGTGGCCAGCGATGCCGGTGGCTGAGCCTGGGATACGTACAGAAGGAAGTCTGGGGAGGCGTAGGAGGTTAATTCTGCAGTTGAGGGACTTGCGTGGATATATGTCCAGCACCCCGGTATATTCTCCCAACATTCTCTCTGCAGAGAGAGGTCTCTGTGACGCTAAGGAGCCACTGTCACCTTAGGGAGGGGTGGCGGTGCCGGGAGAGCTGGCAGAGGAGGGGGCTTTGGACTTCATTTCAGTTGGCGTCTTCTTTGGGGGAGCGGGTTGATGACGGCAACAGGAGTGCCCCCAAAGACTCTGAGATCTCTGTCCCCGAGGGGAGTTCCAGGCAAGGCACACTGGGGTGACCTGGAGCAGGGAGCGAGTGACGCTTGGAGCCACTGTTGGACCTCTGGGGGGGACAGGTCTGCGCAGCAGACTGGCTTGGGAAGTACGGGGGAAGGGGGCCTAGGAGGGTGCTGGGGGGGGACATGTGACAGCCACAGCAGGGAAGACGGCCCAGCAGCCGTGGCAAGGGACCGTGTGTGCGTGTCCAGCACCATCCGTGCCTGCGGTCGGGGGGTCTGCCAGCCCCGCTCCATAAGCACCTGTGACGAAGGGAAGGGCCTTAACCCTAGTGTCATTTTCCCGGCCTGTGTCCTGGCTGTGGTTTGTGTGCTTCTGAGGACACAGCCACTGCCCTCACTGGGTCCTGTTTATGGCCTGCCACTGTCCCTTAGGGCCTAGTGCTTGGTGCTGCCCATCTGGTCCTGGCCCCTTGCTAACTATACCCTCCCCATGTCCCCCTCTGCCACCAATCTACCCACGTTTGCCCTCATCCCTGGGCTGAGCTGCTCCAGTCTGTCTGGGCCGCTGCCCCGTCTCCTCCAGGGCCCCACCCAGGCCGGCTTGGTGGCCTGGGCTCTGCCGGGCTCCCCTGCGTCTGCCGGCAGGAAAGAGGCCCAAGACCCTCAAGTCTCTCCCAGGCCTAGAAACCTGAACCAACCGTGTCTGTTTCCGTTCTAGAGGAGGCTGATGCAGCCGGGAACTCAATGCTCATTCACTCTCGATAAGCGCTGCTATGAATCTGGGTTAGAGTCAAATTTGTATCTGATTATCTGGGTGAACTCCTTAACTATTTGTTTGTAATACCACTAAGTATTTCCAGATGTGAGCACAACACGCATCCTGCGCTGCTGTGATTGGCGTGTTCAGCGTTGAAACCATTTTTTTTTTTTAAATAGGAAAAATGCATAAGGGGAAATTAAATCTCCACCATAAAGATCTCGCCTTATTTATCAACCACGAGAGTTTTTCCTGGGCTGGTTCATGTGTCTCCTCCTAGCACTCGTTCCAGCTGCTCAAATGTTCTGTGACAAAGTTCCTCACTAGCTCCAGATACTAGTATTACCAGTTTCCTGTCCAGCGGTTCAGTGATTTGGCATCCGGAACAAAAGCAGGGGCAATCTCAGAATTCTGCTAACTCCCCAAATGGAACCAAATAATAGCCCCGATCTCATGGAGCTATTGTGAAGATTAAAGGAGACGATTTTTGATCGAGAGGCCAGAGAACGCCATGCAAGAAAAGAAACAGGTAGCAGAGACAAGAGTTGTGGCGCTGGAAGGCCTGGATTTGAATCCTACCTTTGTTTCTTCCTACCTGAGTGACCTCGGGGCGAGACATTTTGCTGGGTCTCCGTGTTACCACCTGTACGTGGGAATCATGCCTTCCTCCAAGGCTGTTGGAAAAACCGAACAAGAACCCCGGCTACCGGTGGGTTGTTAAACAACAGTTACTATCGTGACGGTGACTGTTGTCACTTGCAGTCAGTTGCCATGACGGCACCATGTTTTCAGATGTCTTGGCGGGTGTTACAAAAACTGCTTGATCCCAGGTGCTGATGATTCATTCATTCATTCATTCACTCATCTAATAGATGTTTATTGAGTGCCTGCCATGTGACGGGAACTAGTCTATGTACTGGGGATATGGCAGTCAGCAAGCAAAGCCCTGGCCCTCATGGATATTCTATTCCCGTGCGAGGAAACAGATGGTAAACGTATAAGGCACGTAGGTGTAAACTGCCTATACATCAGAGGGGGTCACAGTCTGACTTCGCCAAGCTTTGGCGGACGGTGAGACAGGACCCCCATGGTCGTTATGATCATCTGACTGTTCTCTAGTGGGGATGTCCTCTCCAGAGCCCATGCTTGGCTGTCTTCCCTTCTGTTGTAGGCTTCTTCTCCTTCAGCCCTTCCCTGCCCAGGCCAAGCAAGCTCTATTGCTCTGTGGACCCCCAGTTTCCACTTTGTCCCCTTCCAGGAGAAAGATATTTCTGGCACTTTCATAGGAACCTACAGCATCTCTTGAGGAATAACCCTGAAAATGAAATAGTGCTTCCGGCTGGGTGTTCTGGAGGGTTCTGATTCTCCATCCCAGACATCTGCTTCATGCCCATGTGGTCACGCCCCAAACTGGCGAGATGCTGTCCCCATGGGGTCTGTGTGAATACTGTCCCTGTAGCCCAGCATCTTTTTCTCTCTCTTCTCCACCTGCTGACTCCCACCCATCCATCCAGGTGCAGCTCAAATATAATAATTTCTCTGTGTCAGAGAATGTGAGCTGTTCCCTGATGTCTCTGCCACTTTCTCTCCTCTCTCTCCTTTAAAAGCCACTGTTATTTTGGTTTTCGTTAAAGAACTCAATCTGGTTTCCTAAAAACTCGCTCTCCTCTGTGAGGTCCTCTCAAGCTGCCTTTTCCTATACCTCTCTAGAGCATGTGATTTGGTCTCAATTAGAAGCATCCTTTGGCTCTGTGTGAGCCTACGGTCCCTCGACAACGCAAGCGCCTGGGGAGCAGGAACCTGTCTTGTTAAACTCGTGCCCTGCCTAACAAGCAGCACGACACTTTGCCTTTATCCTTGGTGCATTTAGCGAGTGTCTGCTCAGTGAATTCTCGGTGAATGAAGACTGATTCCCTGCTTCTCCTGAACTAAAAATACCCTCTCTTTCTCTAAAGCAGCACTGGCCAGTAGAAATACAATGCAAACCACATGTGTAATTTCAAATTTGCTAGTAGCCACATGTATAAAGAGCAAAAATAAACTGGTGAAATGAATTTTCGTTGTATGTTTGATTTCACCCTATACAGTCAGCCCTTGGTATCCATGGCGGGTTTGTTCCAGGACCTCCCATAGATACCAGCATCCGAAGATGCTCAAGTCCCTGATATAAATGGCGTAGTATTTGCACGTAACCTACACACATCCTCCCGAACCTGGTCATCTCTAGATAACTTATAATGCCTAATGCAATGTACATGCTGTATAAATAATTGTTAAACTGTATTGTTCAGGGAATAAAGACAAGGAAAAGAAAGTCTGTACATGTCGGGGACAGAGGCAGTTTTGCTTTTTTCAAATATTTTCTATCTGAGGTTGGTTGAATCCATGAATGCAGAATTCATAGACACGGAGAGTCTTTAGAATTTGGTATTTTTTACTTATAGTGCATCTCAATTTGGACTAATCGAGTGCTTGACAGTCACCTATGGAGAGTGGCTACGTCCCCGGACAGTGCAGCTATTGGGGAGGGGGGGGCCCTGAGCCAGCCCTGGAAGGGGGGAAGGTTCGGATGGGGCTGGAGGGGCACGGGGACACTGCTGTGAGGTAGAGACGAGGAATCCCCTTTCAGAAGCAAGTCCCATAAACTCGCTCGGCACAGGGCTCTGCAATACATGAGGCGCTCGGTGACTCTTAGCAACTGTTAAGTGACTTTGATTAGAGAGATTATTGTGGGAACAAAAAGAGCCACTGAGGGAAGAGGAGAGGGGAGTTTGAGAGCGGGGCTGGGGACCATGGTAGGCTTCAGGTAGGACCCAAACTCTGGGCACATCTAACAATGTATAAAATCAAGGACCCAACCTTGGCCCAGAGGTGGTGGCATGAAGCAGTGATCAGAAGTGCCTGGGCTGGGTTTGTCACCGCTGCTGCCGGAGCCACCCTGGGTAAGCCCTTTCAACTCTTTGTGCCTCAGTTTCCTCAGGGAGGCCACCCAAAAGCAGCACTCTGGTGGGCACAGAGCAACCTCTTCAAAGGAGTGATGCCCAGTGGCATGACGGGGAGATGCTTAATTGACTACTCTTACCACCTGACATTTTTTCTTGGATAATTTTTGGATTTTTTCTTGGATTTTTTTTTTCTTGGATCATTGAAGCAACAGGAGGCTTCTGTCCCAAAAGATCTGGCCAAGGAAGGGGTTAGTCTCACAGAAAGTGGCCTCAGAGGCGGAGCAAGGGGTAGGCCGTCTCCACACAGCAGGGAGGGGCCCCATAATCATGGAACCCGGAGGCCAGCTGTGGAGAGACCTGCCTTTGCTCTTCATCACGGAAGCTTCCTCGTGGTGCTCTGGGGTCTGCGAGGAATTCTGAGTAGACAAGGCATAAGACATTAAATACCTCAGCGGCCCAGGCCCCACCCATACTAGGGAGAAATGGGGAATGACGGCCGTCATGCAGATGGCTTAATGGGGAAGCCAGAAAGTCCCTAAGAACCCTTCAAAGTGTCGACTTTTCAGTATCTCAGACTCAAGTGTATTTTTGGCCTGCCTTTATCTAGGTAACAGCTCAGGTTTTTTATGTAATTTTCACACCTACGTCTGGCCATAAAGGACTTGGAAGGTTCCCGCCAAGGTCACTGTGGGAGGAGGCTACGCCGGAGCCCAATCTGGAATTGGTCTTAGGAGGGGGACAGGTCTGATAGCTCCAAAGCTCAAGGCTGCACTTGCTGGAATATACGAGTATCCGGGGAGCAATGGAACCAGTTGTCACGGTGCTGGGCTGGGAAACCCGAGTGCTGACCCACTGGAGGGTTTTAGAACTGTATGATCCTGTACTTAGGAAGCTGCTGGCCATCCTGGAGGTGGCTGTGATTTTGGGTGAGGGCAGCTGAGGAAATACAAGGATTAAGGGTTCAGACCCACACCCCACCGAAAAGCCGTCAGACCTGCGGTGAAAGAGGCTGGGCAGCTCCAAGGCCAAGTGCGTCCTGGATGGAAAATGTGTTCTCAGGGAGCCAGCATGTAATTGGGTGAAGTTCCTTCGTGTCTCTCTCCCCAGCTGGTAGGAACAGCCAGACGTTTTCCACAGAAAATGCTAGTTCTCCAGGACCCACGTGTGTTCCAATGTTTCCTCGTGGTGACATTTTCCTTAACTGGCCTTATCCAGAATAGAAGAGTGGCACCTGGAGTGGCTCTTGGTGCAAGCAAGGTACTCAACAACGCTTGTGACAAGTTTGCGTGCGGAATGTTCACCCCTGAGAGGTCGGGGTAAAGTGGCACTTGTCACCTCCCTCTTCCTCTTTCTGCATTCATTTTTCATCCCGGGTGTTGGAAAGAGAGAACCAAAAACCACCTTTCTTGCCAGGGTCTCAGTACTGTCCTGCTGCTCTTACTTTTCAAGTAAGGAAGAAAACCCACTAAACTTGATAAGCGTATTCATTCCAGAGTGTTCTGGATTTAGTGTGTTACCTACTGTCCCGAGTGGGCTGGGCTGAAGGTTTGGAGCTAAGCCTGCTGGCTGTGCATCAGATTCTGTCCCTTTCTAGCCGTGAGGCTCTGGGTAATTTACTTCATCTCTCTGAGCCTTAGTTTTATGACCTGGAAATGGGGCATGATAATCATTTTCTGTCTACTTCCCAGAGTTCATGGGATTACGTGAAATGATTCACATAAAGCTCTTGGCCGAGTGGCTGGAATGCAGCAAGCTCTCCAGTGCTGGGCACTGGGTCAGATCTTGAAAGTCATTGACACGATTACCCCTTTTGTCTTCCAGAGCATATAACCTTTACGCTTACCGGCCAGCTCTCGGGTAGAGGAAGCGGAGGTAGCAGGGGATTTGGGGGGAGACTGGGATTTGTCACGGACAAACCTTCCACCATTCCTTTTGTTTACCTCGTTTCAAAACAGGCAGTTCATCAGACAGCTTTCGTGAACGCAGAGTTAGAGTTAGTGTTTTAGATGACAAGGAGAATGCGTTCCAGTGATGCAACATTTGGCAGGGATGAACTAAGGCAGCGCCCGGGGAAGTCATCTTCCCTGGAGCAGGCAATACCAGGGTGCATTATCCGTAGAGAATTTAGAAACAAGGGTAAAATTAACTAAACGTTGAGTCTACTCTTATTATCGCCATTCGCAGGCAACATCAGACCATATCTGTGATAAAATAGTCCTCCCTAGGCAAAATAATCTCATTCTAAGTTCTAAACAGTTGACACAGTTACTGTTGAATTGTAATAAAATAAGTAAGCTTTTTAGAAAATTTTTTTTAATTTATCCTTTACTAACCATTGTATTCTCTGTGGAAAGTAGTTTGGAGAATTCTCAGGTATACAGTTGGCCTCCTGTAACACATGCTTACCCACCTACACGATTCATACTGAGAGGAAATTCATAATGAACTGGAATCATCAGCACTCACTTTGGGTGTAGCTTATGTCTCCAATGCCTGGGTGCAACTTATTCCTTTCTTTAAAAAACATGGTATATCAATTTAATGGAACATTATGCAGTCGTCAACAAGAAAAAGGTAGATCTATGTGTACCGATATATAATAGTACAATATATTACGTATAGTAGAATCTCCAATATATAGTTTAAATGAAGTAAGCAATATGCAGAATATTCAGAAGCATTTTGAAAGGTGACGTGTACATGTGTGTGTGCACACAAACATACACACGTAAGCTTTACACATGAATAGAATATCACACAAATGACAGATAAACATTCTGTACATTTAACAGGAAGAATGAGAGCACATGATTGTGAAGACGAAAACATAACTTGAGCATACTTTGATTCCGTCATTCTATATCATTGCTTGGAGATTTTTGTTTGTGTCAAAAATCTAACACAGTGAAGCGAAGTGTGAATTGCAAGGGGTAATATTTTTGTTTGGTTGAGTGCAAATTTTAGTTCATACAGGAAATATTTTACTGGATCCAAATAGTGTTTTCAACACTGGCATTTATTTTCCTTTCTAAATTGTTAATTGTTCCTTTTAAAGCTAAAGGACACATCAAGAGAGCAATGGCTATAACCGATTATTATGTGACTCTTACGTGAATAATTCTGTGGCCCGGGGGGTGTTGTTAAATGATACGCTCTGGGTGTCTGATATACCGTGTGCTGCTGACTTTTAATCAAAATTTAAAATGCTTCTCGGGCATTATTTTAATGTTATCCTCACCAGATTTGCTCTGGGGAACAATTTAATCAGCATTTGCAAATTGGTCACCTTTGGGGTCATTCTAGAAGGCTCTGAGTGATTTCAGGAGCACCCACCTTATTAATCCGACCGGTGTTGTACTCATTCCCTTTTCTAACAGCAGGAAGCAGCTCCCTACTCACTGATACTGCGATTGCTAGAAAAAAATCCTTTTATTCCCGAGATGAAAGGCTGAACCTATAAATGCTGTTGTGGCAGCATCTGGGGGTGGTGGAATCCCAGCCGAAGGAGCAGGGAAATCTGCGCTGGTGGGCCCTCCCTGCTTGGGTTAAGGGGGGAATTTGAAGAGCCCAGCAGGGAATTTGAAACCCTGAAGTAGGACAGAGCTGTTCCCTGGTGGGGAAAGGATAGGAGAAGAGGAAACCGGGAATAAAGTCTCTGAGGACCTTTGTCATCTCTTCCTAAGGGGAATTCTGTTTTCCTTCCAGCGTGCGGGGCTTGCTTTGCCCATGCAATTGCTCAGGGAGGAAGAGCCACTTCCGTGGCAGGTCTCTCTTCATCCCCTCCCCTGGGTGAGCCCTGCAATTTAGGATTACAAAGGGCCCCTCCCGGCTTACTTTCTGGGACTCTGTTAGTGGAGGCATCATCTTGTAGCAAGGCTTTCCAACAGATGGACTGAGGCATGTGCCAATGGGTTTCAGTGGTGCCAACGTATGGTGACCTTTGCCCCCTCAGGGGCCAGCTGCAGCCAGGAGTCCTGGGCCAATCACCTCCTGCTTTGAGCAGCAGCCTCCCACGGACCCCAGCGTGCCATTTTGTGCAGAGGTTGAGAAGAACTGCCCCCAGGGGCAAAGACAATACTGTACCTGGCTGTTTGGGAGAAGGAATCTGCTGTGTGTAGATAAGAAAAGAGGTGGTTTGACCTGTTTTGTTACCTGGTAAAAATAATCTTTGGTGGTGCTTTTGCTTCTAGATTCATTTGAGTGTTTTGCAACCTGGCATCCCCGGGGCGGGGTGGGGGGGGCATGGGTGGCTGGCTGAGAATGCAATCTCGTGTGACATGAAGCTCAGCTCTTGTTCTCTAGAACCTTCTGCTGCCCCACACGCCTCTTCACTTTCTCCTGCTGTCAGGTGCTTGCAGATACAGCCGCACTGTACACATGGTGGTTCTTTTTCTTCCGAAAACAAAGAGAAGACTCTGTCTGTGGCTTTGGTGCCCTGTGATGCATGCCATCTAAGAGATGTCATAGTAAGATTATTTAGGTCCCTGTTTCTAGAGACCTGGCACTCCCTGTGTTTGAGGGTGATAGTGACAGTTGCCGGTAGTTGTGGAGTTGTGACATTTGAGTGAAATCCAAGTCAGTAACTCCTTTTAGGGGCTTTACGGCTGTTGATTAACCCACCCAGGCTTCGGTCACAATGTGTTGAGGTTTCACATTCTCTTCCCTTCCCTTGTGCAATGAATGCAGGATGGACGCCTGGCAGGATAGAAGCCAGAGCACAAGCAAGTGCAGTCAGTCAACAAACTCTGATGGAATGGCTTCTGGGTAGGCTCCGGGCTACGTGCTGGGCCTGCAAACAGTGAGAAAAGTTCCTCCAAAGGCCGAAAGGAACTTCTGTAAACAAAAGCTGAAGGTGTTCTGAAGTTATTTAAAAGTGCCGATTTAAAGGAACATGAATAACAGTGCCTGCCTTCCATGTTTGTAAACACGTGTGGCCTCGTTCTCTCAGTCCTCAAGGGCCTGCCTCGAACATTGGCAGAGCTCAGGGCAGGAGCACAAATAAAGTCATTGATTTGTCCAAATATCCAGGAATATAAATCAAGCCTACAAACAGCTAAATCAAATATGCTCTGTTCCCGTACTTTAAAAAATATATGATGCATAAAGACAAAATTGCAACGTATGTAAAGCTATAGTTTTTACAGGACTGAAAGTTGGCTAGATATCAAAGATGACTGAATTAATTATTGTCGTACATGTTTAAATGTTCTTTTATTCTGTTGGAATGACTAACAAAATAAAGACACACATAATTTGTAATGATCGCCAGTTTATTTCTTTAATTTTTCGTCTTCATTTCATCATGACCACAAATTCTGCCATTATGATGAGCATTTTCACATAATTCTGTTCTATTGATAGCAACGAGCTAAAGGATTTTCAAGATGTAAATGTATTTAAAGTATGCAAAATTTGAATATATTTCCATCAAAAATGGGAAAATACATGTAAAAACATCAAAAATTTATTTTCTCCTATCTCTGTTCAAAGACAGTTATTTTTTATTATAAAATAGGAACATTAAAAGTCTAAAGGAAAGATTCGAAAGTATAATGAATAAATATCAAAATGGTAAATAAAAATCACTTACATAAAGCTGATTTTTAGATCGAATGTTCTGAAAATTAAATGAAATCTTATTAAATATTCTTGTCAATAATACTTCACATTTCTAGCATTCAACTCTCATCTAGTTGTCAACCTAAACAGTTGTCCCTATTTTGGGTCATTTGGGTTACATTTAGACCCACCTAGATGCCAGTTTAAGAATAGTAGGAATTGTTAAGAATTGCACAGTGGTCCCCAACTGCCACGTACAGTCATTGCAAACATCAGTTACTTCTTCTCTAGCTCCACGTACAGGAAGGGGAGCAAGGAAAGGGACGAGTCCCTCTGCAGGAATTAATAATTTCTTATGCAAGAATCTGCGCATTATGGCATCTGACGGAAAAGAGCTGATGTGCTAATTTGTCTTTTCTTTTACCTACATTTGTTGGCTGCTCAAACCCTCTGCCGCTCTGAAATGCTGTCCTCTCTGACATGGGCAGTCATAGTGCCCGCAGACCTTCACAACCCTTGGAGACACCGGGTTTTTCTTTTTTCCCCCAAAGACACAGGGCAAGGAATATGGAGAAGCCACAAAGGAGTGTTTTCCTGGGGCCTGAGCAGTGTTAGTTATGGGAGTGGATGTTTAAGGTTATGAGTAAGTCTCTCCTGTCCGGAGCACTGGATCCCAATGGACTGAGGGGCCGTGTGACCGCTAGTAAAATGACATTGTTTTTGTATCTGTGAGTGTGGAGCTGTCTACACCACAGGGCTGGGGCAGGCGTCCCTTTCGCCTGAGTTTTCCGGTGGTGGTGGCTACTCACACAGAGCAAGAGCCCAGTGACCATCTCCCACTTTCACCTGCTGGTAGCTGACTTCTCCTAGCTCCCAGGGTGGGTGGCGTTCTGGACGTGGCCCTTCTTGGACAGAAGGATGCTTGCAGGAGGCGTGGCCTGCTCCATGCTTCTTTCTGGTCCTGGTTGGTTGGTGGCGCAGGGACGAGGTGGAGCTGAAGTGAAGGATGGCAGTTGTCCGAGAAGAGGAATGTCCCTTTGCAGAGTGCATCCCTTTGCAGGGTGTGCGGGCCTTGGGCAACAGCACAGTCATCTGCCTCTCTGGGAAGCCCCTCTGCAAGGCTCTCTCTCAAGGCCAGGTTGCTCTACGGGCTCTGTCCCGATCGGCTCTGAGCCACGTCTGACCTTGGCCTTGCTCCTGTGCTCCTGACCTCACTTCCTATTCGCTGTCTTCCCCCCCACCCTAGATCCTGAGCTCCATCCGTGCGTTCCCTGCCTGATCATTCACCTGGACTCCTGATTCTCTCATGGCTGATCGTGGCTGCCCAGTAGACTTTTTTCCCCTCCCCAAGGACATAGGGCAAAAGATGCGGAGAAGAGGTTTGAGTTTCTCGCTCCCGAGGCTCTGACAGAATGAGATAGACATCCCCACGTAGAATGAACATGTTAGCAAAAATTTTTGAAAAAGTGAATGCATGAGTGGATGATAAGTTCCACACGACATTTTGGGTGGGTGTCCATGTCATGGAAGGGTCACCAGTAGGATCAGCCCCGAAGGCTTGAGGGATGGCCCTGGCGAAGTCTCACATTTCAAAAAGGTTCCACGGCTCTGCCCGTGAAAACCCGTGACTGTAAGGACACCCACGATTCATCGATCTCCTCCGGCAGCAGAGCTCTGCGCCCAGTGGAATCAGGTGTGGCTGAAAACACATTCGGAATACATTTAAATTGTGCTGGAATACGATCGTTCCTTGAGGAGACCCTTTTCTTCTGGTTGCACAGATGTTGTGGCTGGATTTTAGTTTTAAACTGCCTTAGCCAGAAACATCTCCCTGCAGAAACAGCAGGTTCATTTCGATTCCATATATCACTTTGGACAATTGCTTGACTTCATTTAGTGCCGCATGCTGGGACCCAGTCTCCCCAGGGTCCACACGCTTCCCTGGCATCAGCGGGAGGCTCGGTGGGCAGACTGAGGCTGGGGGAAGGCTGGACCCCCCGTGACTCCGCACCGTGGGAGCGCAGCAGAGCCGAAAGCTGGTGCACGCTAGTAGTTGCCAAGGGTGCTTTTTGGCCATATGCTGCCTTTGATTGTATTTACGTTGAGACACGCAGCATCTTGTTATCAAACAAGGCAAGACACAACACTCCACGGTAGGAGACAGCAGCTACCGGAGCTTCTCCGTCCATGCGCTGTTGCCCGGGTGTTTAGTCTGGCAGAAATTCAGACCACAAGGTCATTGCGGGGAAATGTGACAATGCCATGTGTCCTAGGCTGGTGGACTGCGTCAGAGTGTAAAAGGAGGCTCTTTCTGCACCCCAAAGCAGAAAAATAACCAGAATTTTGCTGCCTGGCTGAATTACTTCTCCAGGAACTGGTTGAGGCCCTCAGGGTCAGGGTTAGGGTTAGGGTTAGGGAAGCTAAAAGCCCTTAAGGGGGTCTTACAAAGCTGAAACCCTGGGGGGCAACTTTTGAGCCCCATCTGTGAAAAGATGTGGCAGAGACAGTGCCACAGAGAGGCAGGGCTGGAGGCCCAGGGGGGTGTCTGTGCAGGGCTGGTGGCCTGCTGTCCCGGGTCGGGACGGTTGTTGTCCTACAGGGACCTGATAAATGAACGTGCAGTCTTGTTGGGCACCCAGTGTGCAGTGTGCCTGTTGGCCTTGTGGCTGTGCCTGAATCAGTGTTTTGTGACTCTGGGTCGCTCTCTCCAGTCACAGGTTATGTCGAGCCGAGCATCCAGCTCAAGTTACCTGCGGCACAGGTGCCTTCTGAAAGGCCCTCGGTCCGGGCCGGAAGGTGGCTGCTCCTGCCCCAGCAAGTGAAAGGGTGGGAAACCCTTTGTCTGTGTCCTGGTCACACCTACCTCAAAATCACATGGATTAGGTGGCAGCCCTGCCCTCGCCAAACTCCTCATTGGTGGGACGGCGTTAGCGTGCTATGAACAGTCTTGGATGTTAAGAGAGAATGAGAAGGCAAAAGCAGAATTTCAGGCTGGCAACTCCACAGAGAGGAAGGGACCCTCATGTTTCAGCTGGCTGTCACTGGGCAGACACATCAGGGCCGTTGTCTAATGAGGGAGCTGGACTAGAAGGTTTTGGGGATTCACTCTGAACCTGAGATTTTGTTAGGCTGGTCAGAGGGTGGGTGCAGGCTTCAGTCTTCTGGGAGAACTGAGTTCAAGTCCTGTCTCCCAGTTTCTTGCTTGCTGTGCATCCCGGGGTGAGTTACTTAACCTTTCTGAACACAGCTTGCTTGTCCCTGCAATAGATGGTCCGGCTCATAGTAGGTGCTGAGTAGATGGCAGTTGCTTTCCATCCTTCTCCTCCTTCTGACACAGGCGGGACAATACCCCCAGCTCTGAATGCCTGTCCGTGACAGACTCAAGTTTCCTCCCCACGCCAGGAAGCGAGAACCGTCAGCTGGAGTGTCATTCAGATGGAAGGCGCAGGTCTCTCTCTGAGCACAGTCCACCTGTCACCTCATTCTCTGCCAGGCCAACTCAGAGTCTGTGGCCTCTGTTTGGGGACCGGAAGTCCCTGCGACCCTCACACCTCCAAAGAAGGCAGCCTGCCCACGGGCATCGGAGCCGGGGTTTATTGGCCTGTGTGGCACTTGGCGCTCTGAGAACACGTCGTCCAGTGTGATGCCCCTGCCCTGCGTGGATCCTGCCCCTACTCCACCTCTACCCGCCCCGGGGCCGCCAGATGGGACGGGAAAGGAGGTGGAAAGAAGGAGGCTTCTAGTCACCCTGCCCTCCATTAAAATCCTGGCTCTGCCCGTCGTTAGCTGTGCAATATTAGGCGGGTCACCAAGTCCCAAGTCCCAGCATTCTAGTCTGCAAAGCAGGGACGCTAATTTCCTACTTGGCAGGGAGTTGTAAATATCGAAGGCAGTGCAGGGTCTGGCACACGGGCGATATTGGATAATAATATCCTTGTTGTCCGGACCGGTGCTCACACGCCCTTAGATCATGCGCCTTAAATAATCAGACCGGTGGTTCTCCCAGTGTGGGCCCTGGAGCGGCACCACCAACATCACCCGGGCACTTGCTAGAGATGCAGATTCTTAGGCCCCACCCCGCACCTGCTGGATCAGAGAGCCTGGGGTGAGGCCCGGCCATCTGTGTTGTCACAAGCCCTCCACGGGATTCGGATGCATGGTAAAGTTGGAGAACCTCTGAATTGAGAAATATTTTTCCAAACCTCATCTGCCGAGGTCGGCTCTTTTGCCTGGTGATGCTTGCTCGCTCCTGCATGGCATTTGGGAGGGAGCACAGACTGGAAGGGTGTGAGGCTGGGGCAGATACCTGTCTGCTGAGGTTGGGTGACATTTGTTGGCCTAAATTGGAGAGAAAGGGCTCCAGGACCCCTTGAGTCCCGTCCTCCTGGGACACACAAGAGCCTTCGATCAGTGTTCCGGGCATTGGTTTTCACTCTGGGAGCACTGGAAGCAGGAGTGGGCAGAGCCGGCGCTGATGTGCTTTCTACCTGCTCACCTTGGCGGGGCCGGCCGGGGCTGGGCGGTAGACGTGAGTGCGACACTCCAGCTGGGCTGCGGGAACGCGTTCTGACTTCGCCTGCAGCCCAGACAGCGTTATTAGTACCGTATGGAGACTCTAATTTTAGGGGCGAACCTGGTACCTCGGTGTTGCCGTGTTCTGTCAAGCAGTCTTCCAAAGGAGGTACCAGCTGCTTCCATGTGGCTTGCTGTCATCGTGCTCACGGAAGTACTGAGCGGGCCACATGCAGGCAGCTAATACAAACAGCGCTCCACGCCGATGCTGTGACTCGGCGTCACTCCCCAGGGCCTCCCAGGTGCCAGCCAGTCATCCCGCAGGCGGCCTCCAGGCGTTCAGAGTCTGGGACGGCCTCTGCTCTGAAAACTGAACATTTCACACAGCTACCCAGAGGTTTTCAAATATCCAGATAGTTGATGTCCCAGTTGGACCCAGCCTCAGCGTGAGTCGTGTGGTGTGAGCCCTCCATGGTTTGAGTTTCTTTTCAGAGGAAGCGTGCTTCGGGAGCGAGGCCGTTCTGGGTCTGAGTCTGGCTCTGCCACTCCCCGGCTGTGTGAGCTGGGGAAAGTTACTTGACATCTCTGAGCCTCATTTCCCTTATCTCTCAAATGGAGCTCAGAACCCTTGCAGGGCTCTTGGGAAGATGTCAAGAGGTGCTATAGCAGGGGGCCTGGCCCATGGTGGGCAGTCCACAGGCTGTAGTTATTCTTGTTTTAGGGTTTGCCAGTGGGCGAGGCATTGGGAGGGCAATACACCGCATCCATGGAAACATAACTTTGGAGGAACGGTTTCAACATTTCAGTGGAGGAAAGATGAAAAAAGCTTTCGGAAATAGAAAGCAAAGGTCCTTCCAGAAATGTTTGGGCTCCTCGTTTCATCATCTATCACAAGGCACACCCCTGGTGAGTCCCCCAGGGCCCTCATCCTGGACAGCAGGTGAGGGACGCGGTGCCCAGCTACCTGTGCCCTCGAGGCACGGTCCAGCCTGTCAGCCACCTGTGCAAGTGTCTCAAGGTGCCGGGGAGCGGGCTGCACGTTTCCACCTACGGAACATTTGCCTGGACCCAGCTGACTGACTGAGCTTGGGCCAGCTGAGCAGAGTGTGAACTGGTTCCTGATTTTTTGCTGTGATCTCATAGGTCGGGTCACTTGAACCCTTGGACAGGGATATAGCTGTGCAGGTGAGGGGACGGGATAAGAAATCGCCTACAGGGTACTGTGGGCAGCCCCAGAGAAAGTGCTGGAACAGAGCGACACTGCTGCGGTGGACAGCACAGACCCAGGCCTGGCACGAGTGTGCACTGGGGGTGCAGCAGTCTGGGGGTCTCAGTCACTCCTGAGTGTGCTGTGTGACCAGGTGCTCCGGATGCAGAGTCAGTAATTAGGTAAAATCACATGGCTATTCTTACACATTAAGCAGAATAGTGTAATAAACTTGCAACACCTTTTAGATTCTTTTCAGTATGGTGATAATTTTTTTTTTTTAAATTGTATTGAAACTTTTTTTTTTCGGCATGATTTTTATTCTGGTAAAATATACATGGCATAAAATTTACCATTTTAACCATTTTTAAATGTACTCCTCTGGAACATTAAATATCTTCATATTGTTTGGCAACCATCACCCCCATTCATCTCTAGAACTTTCTCATCTTCCCAGATCGAAACTCTGTCCCCCTTAAACACCAACTCCCCTCCCCCCACTTCCAGCAGTTTCCGGCGACCACCACGTCTTCCGTAAAGACCAAAGGAGACTTCTAGCAGACAGCGGAAGACGTTCCAAGTAACCACCTCCTCCAGCAATATATTTAAGAACCTGTTTTCTAATATAGGACTTTCTTTCCCTCCTCTCAGATGTAGACACAACATAAAGCCACGAACATATGTGGAAATATTTGGCCCCTTTGGAGTAATTGTCCATGCCTTTATTTTGCCCTTGTTGAAAAGAGCAATCTAATGTTTATAGAGGAACACTTACAGAGAAGAAAGACTTGGATAAAACCACCGTCTTCCTGAGTTGTTGACAGCTGTTATTCAGTGGAAACCTCAGTTGGAAACAAAGAAATACTGCAGCATTGTTTTCACATGAACATTTGAAGTGGCTTCCTTCCAAAGCCTGGCTGACTTAGGTACCTGGGATCTGTAGCCAAAGCCTCCTGTACCGTCTTGATCTCTTCCCTGTAGCTGTTGTTGATGCAGCTGTGGAAAAGTCTAGTGTGTGTCCTGAATCTGCAATTGCTTCCACTCGTACAGTCGGCTCTTTCTAGGTTATGTCACTGTGTCTTCCCGAGTGGTTGACTGTCCCACTTGCAGGGCTTCTGCTGTCTGGAGGAAAAGCAAGCTGCTCACCGCGGAGGACATTCACCAGCTTTCTCGGAACGCTGGGGCTGGCTGCAGCCAACATAGATTTCAATGGAAAACAATCGAACTACGAAGGTAGCGGGAATCCAGGGCATTTAAGAGAAACAGAAAGTGTTTTTTTTTTTTTTTCCTCCCAGGAAGGGTGGTACCTTCACATCATCTGTTTTTAAAAATTCGTGGCGATGCAGCTTGGCCTATTTTGAGCCGTGGACTCTGTTCCACAGCTCTGCCCACCTGGCCCGGACGCTGACTCACCGTGGGCCCTGCTGAGTCATTTCATGTCCCAGTTTTCTTTTTTTCCACCGGTAGAATGGGGTTAAGAACGCCTGCCCTGGTTGTGAGACTTCAATGGGGAAACAGACGTGAAAGTGATTTGAAAATCATAAAGTGTTTTCCATGTTGTGACGTGGTGGCCCTTGGGCTGTGCCTCTCGGGGCAGACACGTTGGGGTGGGGTTGGGGCAGCACCTCCCAACGGGGTGTCACGGCAGTTGGGGTGTGTGTCGGGGGCGGTGGTCCCGCAGCCCTCTGGCTGTGAGCCACCTCCTCCATTCATCTCCTACAAATGTGGTTTCCAAGTGGGCGGTGACAAATTACAAAGCGGTTGGGAAGCCTGCTGGGGACAGGCCGGTGGGCATTGGTAGGAGCAGCCAAGGAGGATCCCGGGCCAGGAATCCCACAACACACTTTTCCCAGTCATCCGGCTCAAGTGTCGCCTCCTCCGGGAAGTCCCCCCGCGGCCCACCTGGCCTCCCCCCTCTGCCCACTGCACAGGGAGAGCTCGTGTCACCGTCCCCCCTGCAGACGGCAGATTCCACGAGGGCGGGTGTCCGCCTTAATCCCTGTTGTACCACCAGTTCCCGGCACACGGTAGGTCCTTAATGAACGGGTGAACACCCTAACCAGACACCCCTGTAGACCTGTGGTCTTCATACGTATTTATAACTATTTCCTTTCTTAAGATTTGTTGAATAATAAGTTTTGGAAAGCAAAAGGCAACAAAAAAACAGCATCACCGACAGCCTGGTTTCTCAAAGTGTGGCCCAGGGACCAGCAGCAGGTGCCATTGTCAGACATGCACAATTGCAGCCCCATCCCACATGGACTGAGTCAGAATCCGTTTTTTTTGCAAGTGCCAGGAGATGTGTGTCCCCCTGCAGCCTGAAAGGTTTCAGACATCTGCAGGGCCCTGGCAGGTGAGGGAGGGGAAGCCCCGCCCAAGCTTCCCCTTCCAGATCTCGGAGCACGGGGGCTCAAGGCTTTGCCCCTTGAGGGGAGACTGCCAGCCACGAAGCCCAGAATTCCCCAGCTCTGGGTGGGGCTGCTGCCAAGGGCCCTAGTTTCTTTAAGGGATACAGACAGAGGGACCGATGCCCAGCCCAGGGCACGGATATGGGCTGCCCCTTCACACCTGAAAGGGGTTTGGGGGGTGCGGGGGCCAGAGTAATGAAGAAAACCATCTGCCTTTGTTTTCTCCGAAAATTAGGGCTCACCTCGCCCTGAAGGGCCCCTGGCCGACTAATACTTTCACCCCATTTGCCTTTCCTGGATGGAGCGAAGGGGTAACTCTGGCCTTGATAGGTTCCGATGGGCTCTAGGTAAGAAGATTCCAGATCTTTCTTACTACCCCACCCTCATGCCTACAGCCCTCCTGGTCTTCCTTGTACCTAACTGACATTTATTCTCACTGCCTTGGGAAGATGCTTGCGTTATCTTTTTCAGCTCAGTATTTGATTTTGCACTATGATTTGACTATTTATGAGCCCAGACGTGGGCCAGACTGCTGGGTTCAAGTCCCGGCCTGGGCAGCCGTTTATTCAATGAATATTGAGCATCTGCTACGTGCCAGGTGCTCGGCCGGGCGCCGAGGACGCAGCAGTGAGCCAGGCCTTCGTCCTAGGGGAGAGACTGGCAGTGAACGGCAAGGAAGTCACAAATAGCGCTCTGCTCTTCGGCCGTGTGACCCTGTGCCTGCGTAAGCTCCCAGGGACTTGATTTCTTGGGACTTACGACGGCAGATGGGGACAGTGCTTTCCAGAGTGTGGCTGCGAGCATTGAATGTATTAATACACACCGTGTGTGATGATACTTAACTTAGAAAAGTGCGTCGCCAAAGGCATCATTTAGCAAGTGTTAGCTGTTCCCGTTTGTCCTCCCAGCCGCGTGCGTAGGCAGGCAGGACTGTTCTCTGGCGTCCCTGGTCAGCCGCCTAACACCCTGTGTGAGTGACCTCAGTGTCTGGGCCCGGTGAATGGGGAAGGGAGGTCTCCCTGTTGGGTGAGGCCTGGTGGAGCAGGGGTACGTGGGTGTGTCCCTCACTCCCCCGCCCCCAGAGGTGCTCAGGAGTCCTGGGGTCCCGTTCTACCCCATTCTTGGGGACAGCCTCCCAGAAGGACTTCCGCATCCTCTGTGCTTTCTCTAATTCCTGATTCATTGCCTTGGCCGTGTTTTCCTCTTTGCAAGTCCTTCCGCTCCAGCTTGGTGACGGATACAGCCTTGATGACAGTCAGTCCCTCAAAGCGAGCAACCTTGGAGCTACAGTCTTTGAATCCATGTTTACTCATGTCACCAAATTGAGCGATGGAGTTCGCCGCTGTCCTTTTTGGGACAAGGACATTCAACCCCTGCTTTTGATGCAGAATTTGGGACGGATGAGCAGCATGTAATTCCATATTTAAGTAGGCATGTCTACGTGAGGGGCCTTGGGCTGCTGAGAGAGTTTTGTCCTGTAGATAGGGGACTGGATGTGTGAGCTCCTATAGGGACACACCTAGGGACCCCGGTGGGAAAGTGTCAGGCCAGTCCAGAGAAGCCTCGGGGCCCCCTCTCAGACACACGGGGCCTTCAGACACAGGCACTGGCCTGTAGTCCAGGCTGTGGGCTTGGGGGCCCAGGACGTGCAAGGGAAAGGCTTCGAGCACTGAGCTTGGCCGAGACTGGGCTGGCGTGAGCTGTGGGACCCAGAGCTGGGAAGGGAAGCTCATCCCTGTCCTGGGGGGGGGCGAGGGAGGGGCGTGGAGCAAGGGCAGCTCTGCAACACTGAGAGGGAGGCTTGGGGCAGACCGTGCACCTCGGGGAGGCGGGGTATGTGTGCGACTGGGGGACGGCAGGGAGGCAGCCATCTACACAGGACAGCAGCAGCACTTACGGTCCCCAGGAAACCACCGGGGAGCCCCAGCCGGGGCAGATGCCCGCAGGGCCTGTGTGAGATGTGGTTTCCTTGCGAGCCCTTGGACTTCCCGGATCACCAGCGTCCTTGAAACCCACACAACCCAGGGCCCTGACGCTCAAATCCCCTTTAAAATGACCCCACGGAGCCATCACAGAGCCTGCGTCTGAATACGTCCCCGAACAGAATAGCTACTGCCTCCGAGTGCAGCCTGTTTGATCCATTCTTGATTTTGTCCCCATCAGATTTTTTTTTTTTTTTTGAGGCACAGCTCACAGTGAAACATGTGTCTCCACGAGCTTCCACGTGTACCTCCGCCTGTGTCGCCGCTTCCCAGATCTGGATAGAGAACGTGTCATCCCCCCAGAAGGTCTCTTTGTGCCCTGCCCGGGGAACAGCCCCCCACCCACCCCAAGGCTGTCACTGTGCCGACCGTTCACCACCTTACATCAGTTTTGCATATTCCTGGGAACCCCATAAACGGATTCAGACAGTGTCACACGTTGGTGCCCGGCGGATTCCGTCTACTTTGATGGGACAGCTCTTCGTTACACGGAACCTGCTCTCGCCCACCTGATGGCGTGTCACGGAGCCCCCCGTACCCCCGTCTCTCCTCTCCCGGTTTCCCGCCGTACCCTGCCAGTCCTCCCTGCCCTGCTGTCCGGTGGAAAGTGCCAGCCCTCCTGGTGACATTCTGCAGCCCGCTGGAGGTGCGCTCGTTGTTGAGGAAGCTGATGACAGCGATGACTCTCCCGATGCATGTGTGCGCCTGTTGTCCTCGGCGGAACTGCTGCAGCGACTTTTCCTCTCTCCGATAAGGGAGGGTGTGGTCTGGAGTCTGGAATAGCGGCCGGCAGGCCAACTGGCTAGCAGCTCTGTGACCCTGGGGAAGTCACTTGACTGACCTGGACCTCAGCTTCCTGCATCCCCCAGTGAAGCTGTCCTTTGGATTAGAAGAGCTTTCAGGTCCCTTTTAAGCCTCAGCCTGATTCCGAGTCCTTCTGCGGGTTCACGGATACATCCCCTGCACCCAAGTAAAAAGTTTCCGAGGCAGGTGTAGGTTTTCCTTTAAAATCCCACCCTGAAGGTTAGCATTCCTACAGTCCTAATTTATTTTATACTTTGGGTTTGAAAAAAAAGACATTTAAACAGCGGGAATTCTAGAATGGTGGAGGGCTGACCTCCTTGGATTGATTTTTTTCTTCCCGCTGACCCCGGGTGCTTGCCCTACCCACAGGCGAAGGGCCATGCGGTGGTCTCTTCTCTATAGAAGGTCTCAGAAATGGATGAAAGGGTAGTTTTGTTTGGAGAGGATTTTGATGTCTTGGTTCAGTAGTTTCAGAAAATATGAAGACTCAGAGAAATCTATATTTTTGGATTCAGTTCCAAAGGGGGCCCTGGGGTCACGTGGCGGGGAGGCAGGTGGCGTGACGGCCACGCGGGATGGTAGCATCAGCTGCCAACAGTGGGCCAGCCCCGGGCTGCCCTGGATCGGAGTTTCCCATCTGTAAAATGGGTGACTAACCCCTGCTTCACCTTGTGGAACTGTATGAGCATCAGGTGACACACGGCACGGGGAAAGGCATCGTGACAATTCATCTTTGGCATAGTTAGGTGAACTTGGCTTTGGTTAAGGCTTCAGCTGGGTCGTGACCTTTTTCTGGTTTCTGTTGCCCGGTTTGAGCAGAGCTCAGAACTTTTAAAGGGTTCTTTTAATTCCTCTCCTAAGCGATCTTCCCTCACCTCCTTCAATTCTCCTCCCCCTAACACATCCTCTCTCTCTCACCCCTGTGCCGCCCAGCGGTGCTTTCTGACCAAGGTGCCTTCCTCCCTCTCTGTTCCCCTAAATCCACTCTCTTTCCCGGGGACCCCTCCCGGGGGTCTGGCATGGGGGCTGACCCTCCACAGCACCCCCTCTTCGTCCCAGGGTGGGACTCTCCCGGGAGGCCACATGTGTGCCCGGGCCCGGCAGCCTGTACCCACGAGCTTTTATTACCCCACCAGCTGACTTGGGATATTTAGAACCGTGGTGTGCTATGGGTGGATGCACCTTAGATTTCTTAATCGAGTAAGAACAAACTGAAGCCAAGAGGCTGAGCCACCCGCCTCTTGCCCCGACCCCTCCGACAGTTGTCTTCCATGTCCCTTAGCTCCTCAGGTCTGTCTCCCATCCGTCACACTCCGTTTATCCGGGTCCACCTTATCCCAGCCGTAAGCCCTTTGAGGACCTGGAGTTAGCCCCACAGGGGAACTCAGTACTTATTTTTTTTATCAGATTAAACGCCTAATAGAACACATATTTGTTTCATTATATGGAAGATGGAAATAATAGCTACATCCTGCAAGATGTTCTTAAGTGTAAATTATTTGTGACTAGGTTCTGCCTTTGGCCACAAGGCATGGAACCCTCCTCCCCACCCCCACGCTTTTAGTAGTGCCTTCTGCCCTTATTTGTAACCGAGAAGGTCAAGGCTAAAAGAATGGGGAGGCTGAGGGGTTAATGTCCATCCTCAGCAAGCCGTGCTCCTCCCTCTCTTCATTTCCACGTACTGTGCTGGCCCCCGAGGGAAGGGTTGTGCTGCTTTGACAGTGGGGTGACAGCCTTCTCTGAACTCTTCTGTGGGTGACCTAATCCCTGTAACATCTGCTGCATTGACCACAGGGTCACGGGGAATATGGGCTGGTGTCCTACCCTTTCGTGATGTCATCTGTTTCCCAGCTTCTGAACCACAGACTCAAAACCTAAACAAAACAAAAGGGAAAAATATTTTTCTGAGTTTGGCCGTGACCTCAAGCTTCTCAGTGAATGGGCAGAACCGGATGCCCAGGGGCCTCCCTGGCTGTGGCCCCGTCCCTGGAGCCGACGACCAAATGTGTTTCTGCCGATGAGCCGGGACTGTGGGTTGATGTCGCCTTGTCGGCAAGACTGAAGGCAAAGGGACCTGTTTCTATTTGCAGTGTGGGGTCGTGTCTGCGCTTCTCAGTCGGGTCTAGGGGAGGTGGTCAGCCTCGTCCGACAGCTTTCCCCATTTGCTAGGCAGGTAGTGTTTGGGCTCCCCAGGTGCCAGCAGGACTGGGTAACTATGTTGCATGAAACCACCTGACTAATTCCTAATTCAAGACCAGCTAACTACGTCTTTATAGGTCCACATTTAGACGAGGTGCTGTTCATTTGCTTAAAAAAGACATACAAGTCCCAGGCTGGGAGGAAACTGTCAAGGTTTATTGTGCAACCACCTTTAAAAGATCCGGAGTTGCCCTTCAAGGGATAGCGAGGTAATTTATAAGTGTTCCCCTTAAACTAGTTTCCAAAAATAGTGGGGCTGTCTCTCAGTCAAGGTTTGCTGCCAGGGTCCACTTGAATTTCAGAACATGATGCTTACCCGGCAGAGGCTCAGGGTACCAGGCAACCTGGGATAGAGCAACCCCTGGGGCTCTCTGGGGACCCCCCAGGCTGCCACGGCCAGGGCCAGAAGTGGCATCATTTCCATGAACACTAATAACACAGAACATTCCAGGTAGGACTGGGGCTTTTGATCTGCTGTTGTGTTCCTCCTTGTAAGTGGACATCCAAGAGGTCCCAGGAAGGAGGAAGGAGCCCACCCCTCCTGCTCTGGGGCTGGGCTGCCACCCTCAGCACAGGGTCCCCACACTCCCTGGATGTGTGGCCTTGGGCCCCCCATGCCACGGAGCTGGGGAGCATGCCGGTCATGTGCAGCCTACACTTTCTGCTGTCACCCCCCTTAGCATGTCCTTTTCTGGGGCCCCGTGTCCAGCACTGCAGACCCCCTTGGCTGTGGGGGCCCCGAGCAGCACTGACCCCTCTCTGGGTGAACGGGCATATCCAGCCTCCTTGTGTGTCTCAGCAGGGCATGGCCTGGTGTCCTCACCTCCTTTTGGCTTTTGACCTATGTGACCCTCTTAGCTCACCTGCCACCCCACTGGACAGGTACGTGCATGTGGAGTCCCTCCTCAAAGCCCCCACCTGAGAGGGCGAGGGCAGGTTGGGACGCAGACTGGTCGTCAGGGCTTGTCTCCAAGGGGGCTGTTGGTTTCTGAAACCTGAGTGGGGAGCCGAGAACACCAGCTCAGTCCAGGGATGGCGAAATGCAATCCCGAGGGGTACTGCCCGGCTCACTTGCCTGCCTCGAGGGCCAGCCCCACCCTGGGCATGCGTGTCTGTCCTTGGGGGCCCACTGGGAAGTCTTCAGCATGTCCCGTGATCGTCCTTGGGTCAGGGGGTCCTCAGAAGGCTGATCCGGTTACCAAGATGGTCTAGCTTGCACCTGTGTGTTCCTTCATGTGTCCAAGAGACATTGGTTAAACAATTGCTGCGTGCTAGGCTCTTGGGAAACAAGATGAAAAATACATGTC
Organism: Lemur catta; assembly: GCF_020740605.2. Classification (NCBI taxonomy): domain Eukaryota; kingdom Metazoa; phylum Chordata; class Mammalia; order Primates; family Lemuridae; genus Lemur; species Lemur catta. The sequence goes on along the minus strand of NC_059152.1, from coordinate 8,686,329 downwards.
ATTCCAGCCCTCAGACATCTTTAAAGAGACCACAGATAAGGCACACTCTGGAATCTTCCAGAAGCTATGATAGTGCCCCAGACTGAATCCAGAACCAGGGATGAGAATCCAGCTCTTAAGCCAAATACTGCAGAGAGGTAAAACAATGCAGCTCTTTTCACTCGTTACTTTTGTTTTGGGAAATAGAGTCATTTTTCATGAAAATATGGAATTTATGTTAGCAGGAAGTGAGTTTATTATTCTTTTAAAATGAATTAATAAATGTTTTTTTTAAATTTCCAGTTTAATTTCAATGACAGTAAATATGGGTAGACATAACCCACATAAACAAATGCTCTTGGAAGGCATCAGTGATTTTTAAGAGTGCAAAAGGTTCCTGAGACCAAAAAGTTTGCAAATCATTGGTATATGGTATTTCTTAAACGTATTTCCTCCAGCATCTCCCTCCCCACCCGCTTTAGGTCAGATAGCAGCTGCTGGCATCTCTTGGCAGTAGTCCCATTTGGGACACGTTAGAATCGGTGATCTTTGGTGGAGTCAGTTAAGCATGAGTTTAAATCGTGGCTCCATCATTAGTGCCTGTGTGACTCTGGGCACATCGCTCAACTCTCTGAGGCACAGTTTCCTCGTCTATGTGATGATGATAACGATAGTGCTACGGCCACTGCTGTCACCTACACCCGAGATTTGTCGAGAAGACTCTATGTGATAATGCACGCAGGGCACTTGATATGTAGCAAGTATATTGTTATTGGTAATAATACTACTACTATGTATACTTATAGTTATGTCTTCATTAACAACAACAAATAATAAAAGTCTGTGAGGAATGGAGGAAGAATTTACTCCAAAAGTGAGTCACAAGGAAGAGTGTGGTAGTTGGAAGAGATGGCTTCTCTGGGGCTGGCCTTGAACCCCCACACAGAGCTGGAGGTGGGTTTTCCACAGCCGAGCCGGTGATTAGCAACGAGGGGGCCTCACGTTGGTGAGTCTGCAGTTTAGGCAGGATCTAAAAGGAGGGTGATTTTGGACCCCTGCCTGGCCAGCCCCCAGCCCTGGGTGCACGAAGAGTCTTTGGGATGGGTCTGGGCCTCCCTGGGTGACGCTCTATCAGTTGCATCAAAAGGCAAGAACATGAGACAAAGCAAATGGCACCTTTGCCCCGGATGGAGCAAACCCACCGCCTCGCCCCTTGCCGGCTGCTCTGGGCAATGGCTTCTTTGGCCAAGGAGTGAAACCGGGAGACATGTTTGAGCTTGGCGTATTCATCCTGGGAAATAGGGCGGCATCGTGAGGAAAACCAGGGCAGGGAAACCAAATAAGGTCCCCTGGGGAACGGTGGCGTTTGTGTAAGAGAGTGTGTGTGTGCGTGTGAGAGAGTATGAGAATATCTGTGTATGTGTGACAGTGTGTGACAGTGTGTGAGAGAGAGACAAAGAGAGAGAAAGAGAGAGTGAGCGTGTGAGAACAATCTGATCAAAGCCTTGACTGTCTCTAGAAGGAAGCCTGATTCACTCGGCCAATTAAAGACCAGCAAATTTTTCCTTCTTAGAGCTGAGGTTCCCCATCTGTGAAAAGGGACACGTGCTCCTGTCCCCTGCGTGCCTGTAAGGCACACAGCCATGGAAGTGGCATTAGTATAAACCTTTGCAAAGATGAATTTTTTCCCTCTTCAACCCGATAAAAACAAAACCACAGAACTGCTGGCTGAGGAGGGAAAAAACTGTGGAAACATCAGCAGTTCAACTATCTGAGGCGTCCTAAGCCTTCTCTCCTGTCACAGCGCGATCACAGCGTCACAGCCGAGGACAATGGGCCCAGGGGTAAGAAACTTCAGTCTGTTTGGAGCAGAACGGCCTTGGGTCCCACGTGCCTCTGCCCAGATGGAAGCTGGTCTGTGGCCTTGGGGGCCACCGCCAGGGGCAGCTCCGGGGGAGGGGACAGCACTGCCTCCTCATGCCCTTGGCAGAGGGAAAAGCTTAGGATAAGGAACTGGACAAGAGAAGAATCGCAGAGATGAAAGCCACTGCACCCCCATGGGGGAAGGCCAGTGCCCTCTGATCTTCCTCCTGCTACCTTGAAAGCCATGTTCCTTTTTATAGGAGTGAAACAGAGGATAATGCCCACATTACATGACGTCTAAAGGGCTGACCCACCCTGAATCGACCTCAGTGCAGAGGTGACCCAGCTTGGCTGGGTGGTGGGTCTGCAGAGGTCACTTGGCCTAGGGGTATGTGACCATATACTTTCTTGGGCAAGCTGGGACACGTTTTTGAGAATGAAAGGAACTGCTATTAATAATCACTCTGGCCAACAGGAATGAACAGGATAAATGAAGGTGACATATGGCCATCCACCTAGAGTCATGACAGGGTGACAGAGGACTTACCACATGGTGGTTTCCCATGGAAAAGTGGCCAGGCCACTTTACAAGGGTTTAGCACACATGTAGAAATAGCCTCAACATTTCTGATGGAGGAGGGGGTTGGGCAGAGGGGACATCTTGGGAAAAGGACAAAAGGAGCTTGGCCATTGAAGGGGGCCCTTCTTGGAGGCCTGGTTTGATGACCCAAACTGGAGTTATCATGATACCTACCATCTTTTCAGGGTTTCATGCTTTTCAAAACACTTTCACAAGATCCACAATTCCCTCAGAAAAATCCCACCCAGCTGTCCAAGGGTGGATGGGGCCAGTTACTCTTTGAGAGGTGAGGACATTGAGGAGCAGATGTGCCTAAAGCCACCAGCTCACCAGGAGCAAATTCATTTCCCAGTGTCTGGATGAAGGAATATTCTATTCTCTACACCACCCACCAGGACAATGTCTAGGGTCTTAGAATTCATTCCTACCCAACTGGTGACCCTCAAGAGAGTGCAAGAAATTAGGAAGGAGAAGCCCACTGGCCTTGGAGCAGAGAGGCTCATATGGGAAGGAGCAGGGGAGTTGGAGGCTGAATGGGTGTGAGGCTCAGACTCCACCCGGGTCTCTGCCCTCGTGGCTTTACGATGCTGGCCAAGCCAGTACTGGGGTGTTAGTTGGGGCTGGATGGAGGAAGGAGAGTGACTTACTGCCCTTGTTATTTCATGGGATGGCATGAGGTCTGAAGCATGAGGTGGTCGTGCTGGTTTCCACCTCCAATTCCCTGTGGAAAAGATTAGAAACCTGACACTGGTGTTGGAGCAGGGGGTGGAATGTGCCTGCTCCTAGCCAAGCATCTTACTTGTATTAGTCTCATTTAATCTCCAAACTACTCTGAGATAGGAAATATAATCTGAGATGAACCCCGTTGCCCAAATTCACATGCTAGTAAGGGGGCAGGGAGGATTCAGATTCAGTTCTCAGTCTGACCCAAAGCTCCTGCTCTTTGTACCATACAGCCCTGCCTCTCCCTAAGGCGTAAAGAGATGATATCCCTTGTCCAAAGTCGCTTTGTCTGGAAGAGATCAGGCCACACTGAAAGTACACTGACCCCTGTCTCAGTCTTTCTGGGTCAACTTTTATTGTAAATATTTTCTCTCTGATTTTACAGCCCTCGGCAGTTCGTTACCAGGGCTGCAAAGGGAAGATAAGCGTGCGAGAGAGGAACCACCCACCTCACCCGAGCCAGACCTGGGCAATTTCTGAATGACTCTCAAGCTGTCAAGGGCAATTGCCCTGAGAGGTCAACGCCAAGGCTGTTCTGTAGATATGACCGGGCTTCGTTTTCCCATGATCTCAGAAAAACCAGATAAGCCAGAGGCAAATCAGGCCAGGGATGACGCGGTAGGACGTTGTGGCAGGTCCTGAATCCCCACCCCGCCTGGCAGAGGCCCAGGGTGGCCCCTGGAGAGGTGGACGGTGGTGGAGGTGTGTGGGAGGGGGCAGCAGCAGCAGCAGCAGCACACTTAGTCCCTCAGAAAGCCACTTCCTTGCAGAGACAGTGCCAGGCCAGGAGAGGTCCAGACAGAGGAGGCAGGAGGAGCCAGGTGGATGCACCGCTGGGCAGGTGACCTCGTAGCCCTCCCTTGGGTGGCCTCTTATGATCTGCTCCCTCCACAGGCACTGGAGAATCCAGAGGAGGGACAATGAGAACTATATTCCCAGGAAGACCATGGATCCCCCAAAGAGGGAACCCACACAGTGTTGAGGGTCCCCCTAGCAGAACCCTGGATCCACCAGGAAGGGCAATTACGGGAGTGATGGGGGGAGTAGGGGACTGTCCTTGAGGCCAGGGCCAGCATGTTGAGAACAAACAGGTTGTTTTGGAAAATGTTTTTGCAGCCTCCCCCCTTGGCCTGTGTGCAGGGCCCGGTGTTTGTGGAGTGCCTAATTTGTTGATCAGCACAAATTTTGTTGATCAGCACATCCTTGGGAAACAGGTCAACGCAGGTGGCCCACATTAGCTATGGGACCGTGTTCGGAACTCTGACCTGCACAGAGGCAGCCTGAGCTCGGGGCCACAGCCAGCCCTTCTTACCCCTGGGCCTCGGATGGGCCGGGCCCCCCACAGAGAACGTTCTTGTCCATTTCCATCCGAGAGCTTGCTTGCCTTCCAAGGCCCAGCCGAGAGTGCCTCTTCCTCCACGGGCCGCCTTCCTTTCATTTTTAACTGTTCCAAATTAGGATCCTTTCAAACACTCCCCAGAGTAGAGAGCGGAGCACAATGCTCCCCCCCGCACGTGTCCCCCCAGAATCTGCAGCTATCAAGACTTTACCACATTCGCTTCGTCAATCTCTGTCTCTGTTTATTTTTTTCCTGGGTTGTTTTAAACCCTCATGTCATCTCATTTCTACGTACTAGATTTTTGCATCTCTGAAAAATATGAGCATTTTCAGATGTAAGGCTATTACGGTTACTAAGCCTAAAAAGGATCAAGAATTCTTTGCTATCATCCAATACCCCCAATATACGGTCTGTATTGAAGTTTCCCTAATTGTCCCAATTTTTTTTGATGATTGATTTTTTGAAATCAAGTCTACCATTAGATTTAGTTGAGTCTGTGAAGGAATGGGGTTTGCTGTTCTGCAGAGTGTCCCACACGTGGCTTCTGTCCCCCTCCCCCATTTACGCCCAGCCTCTGCCCTCATTATATATAGCTGCCCTCCATTCTGCCCCCGTGCAACTGGCCGTTGCGATCCTTGTAGAGCATGAGCCCTTTGCAGCAGGCATAGCGTCTCATTTTTGCGTTTCCCGTGGTTCCCAAATTGTGCATTACGCATCACAAGCATTGCACTGATTGTTGAGAACATCACTGTACTGGAGGGATCTTTGCCACTTAAAACTTGGAGTCCGGTGATTTTGAAAACCCCCCATGCCTGGGAGGGACTGTTGGATCAGAGGGATTTATATGCAGAGCAAAGGGTAGACCAGATGACTCTGCAATTTTGCCACACGGAACCTGGCTGATGACAGACATCGACTTTGTCCTCCAACTGTGTTCCGGGACTTATCAATATTCTTGTGGTTAAATTGCACAAGCTGGCATGATCTGAGGAGGGGAACTAGGGCATGGTTTCTTGCCATTGCTTTTTACAGCCTGGCAAGGGCAGGAGGCTACCCTCCCCTTCCGCGGTTGCTGTGTCATTCAGTGAGGCTGCAGGAGCCGGGGGCCTGCGGGTCAGGGTGGTGGCAGCTCCTGCTCCCGTCCTGCTTTCTGACCCAACTCTCTGATCTCAAAACCTCTGACCTTGTTTATTTCTGCAGGCATAGTCTGTAAGCTGTATTGTGAGCAAATGAGAAAATAGGCCTTGGATTATGGAATTCAGCTTTATGATTCATTTGTTCAACAAGCTCTTTTTGAGAATCTACCTTGTGCCAGGCCCTGCCTAGGTTCTGGGGTTCTGGGGTTCTGGGGGGTCCAAAGATGGCCAAGACCCACTTGTCGGCGAGGAGTTCACTATTTAATGAAAGAGGCAGACCAACAGTGCCAGGGTGGAAGGAAGCCCAGGTGCAATGGGAGACAGAGAAGGTACCCATCTCAGACTGCTGGGGTCCAGGAGGGCTTCCTGGAGGAGGCAGTTTCTAAGCTGCACAGGAGTTTGCTAGAAGGAGGGGAAGGGGAAGAGGGAAGAACAGTGCAGATTTATTCCAAGGAGAGGGAATAGCAGGTCGGAAGGGAAATCGCATTTACCGTGTGTTTTCAGAGACAGGTGTGATGTGATTCACACCTCACAAATGATTTTTATATAAAACTTAGTCCTAAGGGGGTTAAATGATGTGGCCGAGGGGAGGAAGAAGAATTAGAATGATGGTCACAGACTCTCTGGGAAGCGGTCCAACATCCTGACCTTATTCCATGCCTGTGTAACATCCACCCTCCATTAAGTAACTAAAAAACCCTCATTTGTGTCAGTCATGGTGGTGGGGTGGGGTGGGGGTGGGGGAGGCGCTGGGCCTGGAGGGTTTGGGGTGGGAGTGTTTCCCGCATTCAGAGAGGGAAATTTAGACCCAGGTGAGCAGACCCGGGGCCCCTTCAGAGCATGGAAACCCTCCTGGGGGCTGGAAACCCTGTCTCAGAAGACAGAAAAGTTTCTTTTCTTAAAGCAAACATAGACTGATGTTGGCTCCCTGACAAGGTAGAAATGCCAGGCTGTTGACTGAAAGGGGTTATTTGGTGGTTTATATAATATATGAAAACCATTATGGCTTATTGTATGTATCTAGTTATTATTAAATATGGTTAATCCAACCACAGTCTTGAGGAAGACTATGGTCTTTCTTTTCTTCTCCATGTCAGATACTTTTGACAAAATCTCTAAATAGATTAGAAATGTTCCTTCTAGAATAATTCCATGAGCTCTGTTAAAACCCTTTGACCCTGAAGTACTTGGCATTAGAGCAACCCCCCTAGCGGCAGGCACGTAACTTGGCAAACTTTCTTAATTAGAGGAAAAAAAGGAAACTAGCAAGGGCCAGCACCTACCACACGCCAGACAGACTGTTTCAAACACTTCTATGCATTATTCTTTTTCATTCTCATGAACTCTACCAGAGACATCTATTTATTATTGGCCCAGACTTTACGTGTGAGGGAGCCAGGCATCTGAGAGGTTAAATTCTACCAGTGTCGCGGGATAAGGAGCAAAACTAGAATTCTGATCCCAAAGACTGTTCTTTCCTCTGCACCACGATTATATTAATATTTCATACGTGATAGGTGGTACCGAAGATTGAGCGCTCAAGTCAGATAGTCTGGGTTTGAATCCGGGCTCTAGTCGTGATTTACTCTGGGCAAGCTACTCAGACATTAAAAGAAATTTATTTTTTAAATTGACATATAATAATTGTGCATATTCATGGGGTCCATAGTGATATTTTGCTACATATAATGTCTAGTGCTCAGATCCCGGTAAATTAGCGTATCCATCATGTGCAACATTTATCATTTCTTTGTGTTGGGGACATTCAATATCCTCTTTCTAGCTATTTGAAACTGTGTATGACTGTTAACTATAGTCATCCCACAGTGTTAGAGAACACTAGAGCTTGGTCCTATCCAGATGTAACTTTGTATCCTTTAACATCCGTCCCTTCTGCCTGCCCTCCCCAGCCTCTGTTAGCTTTTGGCCTCAACTTTCCTACTTGCTAACGGGGTAACAATGGCACCTTCCTCATATTATTGCTGTGAGATTCAAGGACTCAGTCGAGACAAAATGCCCACAACAGTGCTTGGCAACAATACGCACTCCATGCATGTAACCAATATTACGGGGACTTTTGCTTGGAATCAGGGCTGCCTTTTGTCCTGGCCTTTCTTACTTGGGAAGAGGCCAGCAAGTGCTGGTGCTGGCAGGGAGGCGCGTGCTGCTGTGCGTGCAGGAGGATGATCGGGCCCGGGGGCCAGGGAGAAGCGGAGGCCACGGCTTGGCAAGGCCCAGCAAGGCCAGGGAGACTCAGACAAGGGCCGGGCTGGAGAACAGGGTGGGGCCTGGTGGGTGTTTCCAGCTCTGACAGGTGAGGACAGGGACCCGGGGAGGGAGGTGCAAGCTGTTCCTGCAGGACGGCAGGCAAAGGGCACGGTGCTCGGGGCAAGGCCAGGCCCACGTCCAGCTCTGCCACTTGCTGCATGTGCACTTAGGGCAGTTTCCTTTAGCAAGGTGGAGTCTCACGTTTCCCATCCATGAATTGGGAATAATACCTCCCGCTTCCAGGGTGAAATACAGGCATTAAAGAAACAATGCCTGGAAGGTGCTCAAGAAACAGCATGGCATGGTCGAGGAAGGGCCCGTCCTAGCTCTCCCCTCACTGCCTAAGTATTCCCACCAAGCCCCCGACCTCCCTAAACCCTGTTTGTCTCATCTGTAAAACAGAGATATGGGTAACGACCTTATTTCATTGCGTGAGTTGCAAATGACATCGTGCATGTGAGGGTTCCTGCTGCCAGCAACGTTGGAGGAGCCGGGTCTGCGGCAGAGCGAGAGCTCACCGAGGGCCGGGGCACTTAGGAGGGAGCTGGTCCCCCCGGGATGCTTCGCTAGGCGACCACAGGCCGACAGGAGCGGCTGCCCTTGGAATACGGTGACGTCACGTAGCTCTGCAGGGCAGCGTTCAGAATCCTGCTCGGCGACCAGGCAAGTCCCCTCTGTAATAGAACCTGGTTTCACGTTGAGGGCAGTGAGCAGTCAGCCCTGGCCGTGGGGAGGTCAAAGCGTGTGTCCCCTACGCACGCAGGCTTCACCTTGCACGCAAGTCTCCGAACCACACTGCAGTCCAGACGTGGCCCCCATGGGATCAAGCAGCCGGCTCCTCTCCTCCAGGCTACGCGACAGGGCGGATCTGCGCAGCTCTTGGCGTCTCCTGGGGCCTTGCCAGCCGCGGAGCAAGTGGTTGCTAGAGAGACAACGTGACAGTGATATACGCGGGACCTGCCAGTCGGTTAGGCCGGTGGCTTTAATGGCTGTCTTGGAGGTGACATTCCATTAGGGGTGATTGAACTTAATTTTAATGGCAGGATGACTTAATGTCTCATCATCCTCTCCCAGGCCTGAAGGTCGACGGGAAGCTTCCTTTCCTTCAGGAATGACACCACAAAATCCCCGCAACACCCTGCCGGTTTGGGTTCGTGCTGAAAGATCGGGCCCGGAGGGGTTCCGTGCTGCACATTCAGCCTTGCTTGTCAACGTGGGCCTCTGGGCTCAGTGACCCTAGAGCCAGGTGGCCTGGGGTGGAATGTTGACTGCACCCCTCCCTGGGTGTGTGGCCCGGGGCAACTTAGTTAACCTCCCTGTGCCTCAGTTTGCTCATCTGCAAAGTTGGATAATAACAGTTTGGGCTTCCTGGGGTTTTTGCAAGGATGACATGATTTGGAACGTGTGAACCGCTTAGAACAGTGCCTGAAGCCAGCTGCTTGCTGGTAGGAGCCCTCTAGGGAAAGGAGCAGCGGAAGGGACACTGTCGTGGGTGGTCGGCTGGGCCCAGGGGCTCCTCGGGCAGCAGCGGGAGGTACATGTGCAAAGGCAGAGCGGGGTGGATGGCAGAAGCACGGGAACGCCGGGCCCACGAGCTTAAGTGGCGTCCTGCGCGACAACCCACCGCGTGGAGTGCTTCCCCGCATGCTCCACAGGAGGGAAAGACAACGGCAAAGTTGTATTTTTGGAGGATCTTTGCTGACAGCAGGAATGAAAAGAAATAAATATATATGAGAGCCATTATGAAGGAAGCCCTGCAGGACCCGGCGGCTAATTGGATGTGGGGCTGAGGGAGCAGAAGAGTCCAGGGTGACTTTGAGGTGCTGGCAAGGCGGCTGACAAGGGTGGTGTGGTCGCCAGCACGGGAGCGGCAGGAGGGAGCCGGCTGGGCCGCAGGGAGGGGGACGCTGGGGTTTCAGGCACGTTGCACCGTTGCACTGGGTGGGCACGCAGCCGGGGGGCCCAGTCCTGGGGGCGGGGGCGGGGCTGGGATGGAGACTTGGGAGTCGCCTGCAGAGACAACTAGTTTCTCAGCTCTGGAGAGAGACGAGGAGAGAGACAGGGAAGCACAGAAGGTGGAGGACAGGCACAGGGAACACTAGCGGAGTCAGTGGCTGACAAAGGAAGGGGAAATCTCCAGCAGGCAAAGGCGGGCGTGGGAAGAGAGCGTGGCCCGTGGGAAGCAGCGAGCCGGGGGAAGTGTGTTGTCAGATGCCACAGAGGCCGAGAGAGGTGACGAAGGCAGAGCCGCTGGGATCAGCCCCTGGGCAGCCCGTGCAGGGGAGGCCTCGGTGGATCGCGGGGAGACGTGGGTGCCAGAGGGAAGGAAGGCCTGGGGTGCTGGGCCAGGCAGCAGTGGGACTTAGTTTTAAGAATTTCCACAAAGTGCCAGAAGTGATAAGATCGTGTCTTCCTGGCAGTTAGGAAGTCTGGCTCTTTGACTCACTGGGCTGCCTTCTAGAGCCCAGCCCCGGAAGTGGGGTGAGGAAGACATGAGGAGGTGGGGTTCATTGCCCGGCTAAGTTTGAGAATCCTGGCCCCAGATTCCCCACGTGGAAGGGGGCATTTGGGCTGGGTCGTGCCTAGGCAATTCTAGTTCTGGCTGCTCAGCCCAAGAGCCCCTTCACTAAAGCTAGGGGATGTCGAAGTCCCTTCATCCCACACCCAAGGGATCCCAATCGTGGGGCATTGCTACCAGCATTGTGTGCGGGTTATGGAACTCCCTTGCTCCTGAAAGCCCAGTACAAGGAGAATAACTACCACTTACATAAAACTTCATGGACTGCAGACTGCTCACATGTGTGTTCATACATGAGCTAGTTATGATCTCGTTTATATCAAGACATCCGAGGTTCAGAAACATGACTGAGTCACCAAGCCAGTAAGTGGCAGAGCTGGAATTTGAACCTAGACCCTTACAGTCCAAGTTCATCATGAAAATTTAAGTGGATTAAAATGACAAATTTAGTTTGACTAGTGTGGAGACTTTTGTGGAACTTTGAGATGTTTGGCAAAATTGGTGTAGCCCCAACTGGCTGCGATGCCTTGCTAGTTGCAGGGGCCCTGATTTCTCCTGTGTGGAAACAGAGATGGTTTTAACCTTTAAAAAAATTTTTTTTTTGCTATTTGTTGATGGGGAAACTGAGGAGGCTCCAGATTGACTTTCTGCTGCTACTTCGGATCTGACTAGGTTGGTCGGCAACCCTGGAGCCAGCTGCTTCCTGGGCAACCCCAGTGTCTATGTTCAGTGGAGGGTGGTGGATCCTAATAACAGCAGGTTAGCTCCGAGTCCCACCTGCATAAATTCTGGAAGCCAAGCCCTCACCTTCCCTGGAAGCAAAGCGTCCTGAGAGCACACAAAGATTCCCCCGTGGTGGCTCACGGGTTGTCACGGTAGTGACAACTCTGCAGCACGTTGCCATGCAACCCGGGTCTCTGCTCTGCCATTGGGCTCCTATCTTGCTGCCGTGGGTTGGCTTGGATGTGACCTTGAAATTAGCCACCGCCACGCTGAGGCCTCTCTTCTTTCTTCCTGACGTTGACGTCATCTCAGCTGCCATCATATGATGACTCTGCCCAGTCAATTCTTATTCTTCCTTCGAGAATGCAGTCCCAGCTTCCACTCATTCTACTTCTTTCGGTGCTCCCAGTGCTGTAGGACAAAGATCCCGGGGTTGTGCTGAAAGACAATATGTATAAAAGTACCCAGCATCGCACCCTAAGTTTTCCCTTCCTTCTGACGATTGGTCACTGTTTCCGTATTAAGCTCAAGCACCTCAAAGGCCCTGTTGTGGGTGAGGACAGGTGGGCCGTGGCCTTTGTCCCCTCTTTGTAGTGTTACTTGCTCTATTGCAGCATTGAGTGTTGGCCCCATTATTCCTGAATGAGTCAGAAGTGTCCACCCCTCTGCTGTACAGGCTCATGTGTCCTTCGACACACACACTCTTGATAGCTGGTGCAATTATGAAAACAAACCGTAGAGATACGGAAGTAGGGATGTGTAGAGGCCCCGTGTTTTTTGGTGAAACAAATGTCAGCTGTAGCTCAGGGACTTCCTTCTGATAAAACGCACCCATTGCTTTAGGCAGCCTCTGAGCTGAAGCCCAGATGGTATTAACTCCTAGTATCCACGTCCTTGCACAGTCCCTTCCTGCACCGAATAGGGCTGACCCAGGTGACCAAAAGGACATTATGGAAATGAGCTCTGAGGCTGGGTTATAGAAGGCATTGGTGGCATCTGTCTTGTTCTCTTGGATCACTCACTCTGGGGGAGTGCCATCTAGCTGCCACTTTGTGAGGATACTCAAGCAGCCACAAGGATAGTCCTGTGTAGTGGGGACTTAAGGGCATCCGCCAACAGCCGGCATCGCCTTGTCAGTGTGACCACGGAGCCGTTTCAGAAGCGGACTCTCCAACTCCAGTCAAGCCTTTAGATGAAGGTCGCCTTGGCTGACATTTCTAGGTACAGCCTCACCAGAGACCCTGAGCCAGAACCATCCACTGAAGTCATTTCCAGATTCCTGATCCCAAAGACTGTGACATAAAGGAAATGCTCGTGTTTTAAGTGCTGAGTTTTGGGCTAGTTTGTTACGCAGCCACAGATAACTAATACACCCATGGCAGGTGCACAGGGACTTCCGACTCAGCGTGGACTCATGCACAGCTCACATTTTCCTGTGTTTTCAGCCAATGTGGAGGCCTCTCCACTGTTTGTCCCTGCGCTGCTTCTGTTGGCATGCAGGCTGCATGGAGGCAGTTGGTGCCTGGCATTCCTACTACCTGGGTCACTGTAGGAAGCTCTGGGGGCTCTTTTCCAGGCTCTGAAGTTCATCGCACACTGGTGCAGTGTGGAAGCTGGAGTACCCCAAACGCTTTCAGACTGGACAGACACTACAGGTGCTTGGTAAAGCCAGGCAACAGATGGGAAGGAGGGTATGCATTAGCCCACGGGCTTCCTGAGCTCCAGTCTGCAGCTACTCCTCAGCCCCTCCTCCTCCTGGGGCTTCCCTCTCCTACAATTCCATCAGCTGCGAGAGTCCATCTCAGACACACAAAGAGCCTGGACTCATAGCCACTTAGGAGGGACCATAAATTCCAGGATTTCAAACCAGAGAAGATGGGGCTGATGCATTTTGTTCATCAGAATCAGCAGAGCACTACACGCTAGAAGAACTATTAGGAGAGGATAGGGAGTCTGGCATGCAGCAGGTGTTGACTTGGTTGAACAAATGAATGACCGAGGGGACTTGGTCTTGCACCATCCATGCTGCTTAGAGAGCAGGGGTTGCACTGTATTCTGGAGCTCATACTTTTTAAACAAAAAATTCAAAATATTAAGGGGATACGGATGTTTTTGATACATGGCTTGAGGCAGGGCTATAAATGTGCCCATCACCTGAATCGTGTTCATTGTACCTGTTAGGTGGGTTTTTGCCCCTCCCCTCATTCCCCCTCCCCCACTTGATTTTCAGTGACTTTTATTTCCCTCTATTCACTTGTGTGCCCATTGGTTAGTTCCAATGTATTACAGAATACATGTGGTGTTTGTTTTTCCATTCTGGAGATACTTCACTTAGGATAATGGTCTCCAGTTCCTTCCAAATTGCTGCAAAAGGCATTAATTCATCCTTTTTTATGGCTGAGTAGTACTCCATGGTATACATATACCATATTTTGTTAGTCCACTCATGAATTGATGGGCACTTGGGTTGATTCCACATCTTTGCAATTGTGAATTGTGCTGCAATAAACATTCAAGTGCAGGTGTCTTTTTGATAAAATAACTTCTTTTCCTTTGGGTGGATTCCCAGTAGTAGGATTGCTGGATTGAATGGTAGGTCTACTTTTAATTCTTTGAGAAATCTCCATACTGTTTTCCATAGGGGTCGTACTAATTTGTAGTCCCACCAACAGTGTATAAGCATTCCTTTCTCTCTGCATCTTGAGACTTTTCAGAATTTATTTGTCAATTCCAGGAGTCTCTTGGTGGAGTCTTTGGGATTTTCTAGATACAAGACCATATTGTCAGTGAAAAGTGATAGTTTAACCTCCTCTTTCCCAATTTGAATACCCTTTATTTCTTTCTCTTGCCTGTTTGCTCTGGCTAGGACTTCCAGCACTATGTTGAGTAGAAGTGGTGACAGCGGGTATCCTTGTCTTGTTCCACTTCTTAGTGGGGATTATTTCAACATTTCCGCTTTCAGTATGATGTTGGCTGTGAATTTGTCATATATGGCTTTTATAATTTTGAGATATGTTCCTTGTATGCCTAGTTTGCTGAGGGTTTTTATCATGAAAGGGTGCTGGATTTTGTCAAATGTTTTTTCTGCATCTACTGAGATAATCATATGGTGTTTGTTTTTGCTTCTGTTTATGTGGTGAATCACATTTATTGATTTACATATTTTGAACCATCCTTGCATCCCTGGTATGAAGCCCGCTTGGTCATGGTGGATTTTTTTTTCTGTGTTGTTGAATTCAATTTGCTAGTATTTTATTGAGGATTTTTGCATTTGTATTCATAAGGGAGATTGGTCTATAGTTTTCTTTTTCGTTGTATCCTTACCCGGCTTTCATAATAAGGTGATACTGGCTTCATAGAATGAGTTGGGGAGGATTTCCTCCTTTTCAATGTTATGGAATAATTTCTGCAGTATGGGTACCAGTTCTTCTTTGTAGGCCTGGTAGAATTTGGCTGAACTCTATCACCAGATAGAGGGGCTTTTTTTTTTTTGAAGACTTTTTATTACTACTTTAATCTCACTGCTCATTATTGGTATTTTCAGGAGTTCTATTTTTTCCTGACTGAGTCTTGGAAGGTTGTGTGTTTCCAGGAATTTGTCTATTTCTTCTACACTTTCTCATTTATGTGTGTAGAGATTTTTATCATATTCACAGATGATGTTTTGTATTTCTGTTCTATCAGTTGTAATAGCTCCCTTTTAACTTCGGATTGAGCTTATTTGGGCCCTTTCTCTTCTATTCCTGGTTAATATAGCAAGAGGTCTATCAATCTTGTTTATCTTTTCAAATACCCACATTTTTGTTTTCACTGACTGTATTTTTGTTTTGTTTTGTTTTCTATTTCATTTAGTTCTACTCTGACCTTTGTTATTTGTTTTCTTCTGCAGGCTTTGGGTTTGGTTTGCTCTTTCTTTTCTAGTTCCTTGAGATGTGATATTAGGTTGTTAATTTGTGATCTTTCTGACTTTTGGATGTGGGCATTTAAGGCTATCAATTTTCCCCTTAGGTATGCTTTTGCTGAATCCCATAGATTTTGATAGCTTGTGTCTCCTTTTGTCATTCAGTTCAAGGAATCTTTTGATTTCCATCTTAATTTCATTATTGACCCAATTATTGTTCAGTAGCAGATTGTTTAATTTCTATAACTTTGCATAGAATTGAGTGTTACTCTTAGAATTGATTTCTAGTTTTAATCCACTATGGTCTGAGAAGATACATGGTATGATTTTGGTTTTTTTAAATTTCTTGAGACCCATTTTGTGGCCTAAGATATGATCAATCTTGGAGAATTTCCCATGTGCTGATGAGTAGAATGTATATTCAGTGATTTTTGCGTAGGATGTTCTCTAAATATCTGTTAGGTACATTTGTTCTAGGGTCCCCATTTAATTCCAGTGTTTCTTTATTTATTTTCTGCTTTGACGATCTGTCCAGCTCTGATAGTGGGGTGTTGAAGTCCCTGGCAATTTCTCTCACCCTAGAGTGAGAGAATAGGGAAGATTGTGGAGGTTGGTGGGAGCCTTGAACCCATGACAGGTGAGGAGTGAGTGGAGGAGCTTGGGATGGCTACTCTGCAGGGGGAGGCCCACAGGGACCTCCCGTGTCTGCAAGCTAGCAGTGGGGCTTCTTGTGCCACAGGGACCTAACTGGCCCTTGTGGGTCCAAGGTAAGGAGGGGTGGGATGGACTTACAAGGAGACACACATTGTCTCCACCTGAAGAAGGATGTCATGGGTCATCACAGTGCTCAAGGAGGAGGTGAGCTGCCAATTCTAGAAGTTGGGAGTCTGAGGGGTTGGGAGGATGATGCGGTTTTTCCTGAAGAGGTACATTTCTCTGGTCCATGGGCCACACTCTGAGAAGTCCTGGAGAGGTGGCAATTCTGCTGCTTCCCTGCTGTGGAATGTCAAATGGGCTGGGTGGAGGAAGGTCTTATCCTCAGCTGGCATGCCCAGGACCTCTCTGTGTGTCGTCTGGCTACTCTAGATGGCAATGGCGTATTTGCCTTGGCTGATGGGAGTCCCTCGTCCCTTGAGCAGTTTTGTGGCGAGCAGGAGAAACACATCACCACAGTGCCTTGACACTCCTGAACAGCATATGAGTCACTGGCACCAGGGAACCCGGCATCTTTTTCTCGGTCACTATGCTTGTAAGGCAGGGACGAGTCATCTTTTCCTCTGTGGTCCTTAATCATGGAAAAAAGTTGCCTTGCAGAAACTGGTGCTGCGATTCTGGACATGGAGGAATTCTGACCTTTCTCTTGAAGAAGGGACAGAGGGCAAGGCCTCTGCATGATGCCCAGGGGAGCAGAGCCAAGTCTAGCCTCCAGCCTGTTTTGTCCCAAAGCCCACCCCGGTGGTCGGTGTCACTGCCTTGAGCCCCATGCAGGCTGGTCCTCACTTGGCTCCTGCAGCATAGGCTGGGCTGGGGATTAAATCTGTTGCCTCCATTTGTCACAGCAAATGCATTCTCCCCAGTCCATGACAAAAGCCCGGGAACTGGAGCTTCCTCAAACCAACTCAGCTAGTTCACTTGGCAAGAACTCAGGCTGGTGGGAACTGGACGTGTCGTGGAGGGCTGGAGTCTCTCCCCCCGCTGGTGCCCCATGCTGCTCAGTGCTTTCCCTTGAAGTCCACAACAGTGGAACGAGCGCATTCTTTCCTGGGGCAGCTGCTCTGCTAACTTCCAACATGTTGTGCTCTGAGCTCATAAAATCAAAGGAATCAAAGGGAGAAGCTGCAAGTGCTCAGGCCCTTAGGGACCGTCGGCTTTGGAGACTCCAGTTTGCTTTTTCCTTCCATGCGTGGCAGATGCGCTCAACGACTCATCTTGCAGCACCTTGGCTGGCTCTTGCTCTTCTGCAGACGATGGTAAAGCAAAGCTGTGGTCAGGGGCTCCCTGAGGCTGGGAAAACGTTCAAAGCCCAAGGGGAAAGGCTGCTTGCTGTCCCAGGTGCTCCAAGAAAAATGCAGATAACAGAATTAAATAGAAGACCAGTTGCCCATTTGATCTGGGAAAAGCTTGAAACACAATAGGGAGATCAGATCAGGCTGGGCCCAGCTGTAGCACAGAAGGCTGGAGAGGGAATATTCTGGGTTTAGAAGCCTTCTCTTTTGTCAGCTGGTTGCAGGAACCTACTGTCTGTTATTGAAGTTGGTTTGCCTACATGCCCTGACTCAGTGGCCAGTTTCATTGCAAAGCGGGGCTTGTATTCCTCCCACTGAAAACAATAGCTGCCCACTATTGGCCTCATCTTTTACAAATGTGCAAGAGAGTCCACCCATGTGGGGAGATTGTTGTGGGTCCATGGGTGTCCCTGAGGCTCATCCTTGAGCCTGCCCGACTCCCCCAGGGTCAGAGTTGGATCTAGGAGAACGATCTGGCAAATGTGAAACGACAGGTTTAGCAAGAGCCTGAGGAATTGGTAGGGGAAGACTTAATTTATCCCACTTCTATTTTTTGAACAGATAATTCATTTTCTTGGTTCATACATCAAAACTATATAAAGCATTACTTCTACCCTTGCTCCCATCAACCCCAATCCAAGTAACCACTTGTATTAGCTTCTTGGGTGTCTTTATCAAATACGAGCAGTGTGTGTGTGTGTGTGTGTGTGTGTGTGTGTGTTTTATATATCATTTCCTTTCTCTTTCCTCCTTTCACAAAAAAAGGAAATGTAACAGCTCTTGAAAGAATAGAAGGATACTCAATCTCATTTATGTTCAGAGAAATGCAAATTAAAACTGTACTGAAATACCCATGTGGCAAGGCGGACAAAAGTTAGCATTCTGCGTCAACTGGTTTGGACTTTGCTTTCCACTTAACTATCTATCTTGGACATCTTTCAAATCAGCACATAAAGAACACCCTCATTCACTTTTATAGCTTGG
Organism: Lemur catta; assembly: GCF_020740605.2. Classification (NCBI taxonomy): domain Eukaryota; kingdom Metazoa; phylum Chordata; class Mammalia; order Primates; family Lemuridae; genus Lemur; species Lemur catta. The sequence goes on along the minus strand of NC_059152.1, from coordinate 8,668,309 downwards.
TAGTATCCTATTTATGGACACGCCGTAAATTTATCTAACTAGTTTTCTGTTTATGGACATTTGATTTGCTTCCAATCTTTTGCTACTACAAACAAGTGCTACCCCAGGACACTTCCTCTATATGCAGGTACATCGGTAAGCTATAATTCCAGCAAGTCGGATTATTGAGTCACAGGGTAAGTGTATTTATAATTCCGATAAGGTTTTCCAAATACATTCAGTGGGGTTGTACACTATGAGCTGCCACTAATAATGAAAGAGAAACCCTCTTTCTCCATTGCCTTGGAATGTAGGCATTTCATTGCAGTTTTAATTTGCATTTCTCTTAGTAAAGTGAAATCGAGCGCCATTCCATTCTTTCAAGAGCCATTTGCATTTCCTTTGCTATGAGCTAGCTGCATCTTCATCTCCTTTGCCCATCTAAACAAAAATCGTGTTGGTGGATTTGGCCTTTTTTTCTTAACAATATATATAGGGGCTCTTTATATGTTAAGGGAAATTAGTTTTCTGTGATATAAGTTGCTCCACATTATTGTCTTTTGATTGCGCTTATGTTTTGTGTGTAAAGTTTTCAAAAAATTAGGTGGTATAATATAGTAGTCACTTGGAGGGGCGTGCAGGTAGGAAGGGGTGATGATGGGAGGTTGCTTGGTGGGTACCATGTGCATTGCTCCAGGCCCTGATTCCATCACGATGCGATATATTAAAGTAGCAAAATTCCACTTATATCCCATGAATATATACAAATAAAAAAATAAATGGAAAAACATAATAATCATTTTTTGTATGGAGTCTAGATAAAAAGAAAGGCCTCCCAAACTTCAGTTCTAGAGGAATTTGCCCATGTTTTCCTCCAGTCTTTCTATGGTTTCATTTATTTTTTTGGTTGAGACAGAGTCTCTTCCTGTTGCTCTGGTGAGAGTGCAGTGGCGTCATCACAGCTCACTGCCATCTCAAACTCCTGAGCTCAGGAGATCTTTCTCCTGCCTCAGCCTCCCAGTAGCTGGGACTATAGGCCCACGCCACCATGCCTGGCTAATTTTTTCTATTTTTAGTAAAGACAGGGTCTCGCTCTTGCTCAGGCTGGTCTTAAATTCCTTGAGCTCAAGTGATCCTCCTGCCTCAGCCTCCCAGAGTGCTAGCATTACAGGCATGAACCACCATGCCTGGCCTGGTTTCATTTTAGCATTTATGTCTTTGATCCATTTGGAGTTGATGATAGGGTAGAATATGAGGTATGGACTGAACTTAGCTCTTTTTCAGTTGTCCTGATACCATTTACTGATACTGTTCCTCCCGTGATTAGACATATCACCTTTATTATTTACTGAATTTCTGATTACACCTGGGTCCATTTCTGTGTTTTCTAGCTTATTTCATTGTTTGTGCTATCTATCCGTGAGTCAGTACTATGCCGTTTTTATTATTGAGACTTTATAATATGTTTTGATATGTAGTATAGCTATTGCTTCCCATTTCTTTTTTCTTTTCCTTTCATTTTTCTCACTGTTCTTGCTTTTCCTTTCCTTTTTCTATTCTTTTCCTGGCAATTCTTACTTGTTTCATTTTCCATATGAACTTTTGAGTCAGCTTCTCTAGTTTCTTTTTTAAAGTTGGTATTTGCATTGAGATTATGTTAAATTTATAAATTACAGGGAATTGACATGGCAATGAATCTTCCTCTTTTAGAAGGTAGTATGTGTTCCCATTGGTTCTACTTTTCCTTTGCCATTTTCAAGGTTTTTCTCTTAGGCGTTTTGCATGCATCTTATGTTTATTTGAAGGTATTTTACTGTCTTGCCATTGTTAAAATACTCTTGAAAGATACACACCATTTTCCTCACTGTAATCCTTTACCTAGTTGTTATTTGTATGTGCGGTGCTGTTGGTATCCAATGTCAGTTGCATCCCATGCTACACTATCAAAGTCTCATTATTTTGTAGCTGTTTTTTCAGCAAGCCCTTAATGTAAGGAATACAAATATTATTTGGATAAGTATCCCAAATGAGTATTTCAGCTAAGCCGCGGAAGCATCCTGGCCGAAGACTGAAGTTTTGCTGATTTAAAGCACCTTTCTACTCAAGTCTTGGCCAGGATGAGTCAGGCAGGGACCCATTTGTCAACCAGGTCTCCAACCTGTGCATGGAGTTGGGCTCCCTGAGTTCCTTGGTGAGTGACAGGTTGAGATGAAATGGATCTGTCACTCCCAGCTGCATCCTTGGCTGTGTCACTGGTGCACTGGGGGCTTGGGGCCACCTTGGGCCCAGTCACTGTCGACAATGTTTCACTGGAAAAATACATTCCAAGTCTGTTTGTTGCTTGGTTGGTTGACTGACTGACTGATTGATTCATTCATTCAGTCAATCATTGTCCACCACATACCAGGAAGTAACCAGGGATGCCACAACCATCCTTCTGGTCTGAGCTGCAACAGCAAGTGGTGCCTTGGTGAGGAGGGGGGCAGGATGGAGCAACATGAGATGTTTGGGGAGGACTTTGCTCTAGCCAGTTGTTTTCCACATGTGTGCAGCAGGGGCCAAGGGGCAAAAGGCAAAGGGCAGGAGGGATTCCTCATTCACGTGTCACTTGTCACGTGGGGGTCACTGAGACATCAAGTCTTCCCCAGGCCAGAGAGGGTTGGGCCTTCCTGCCTCAGTTGGCTGAACTTGTGAGTGCCTAGAAGACAAGGCTGTGTCTTAGATACAGAGTCAGGACTGAGTGGGAGGTCAACCAATATGTGTTTGATAAAATGAAAACCAACCTCGCTGCTCTCCGGAAGCCTGTTTTCTTTTATCTGGTCCTAAGTGATTAACAAAGTCTAGGCTTGATTAGAGTCTGGGCTCTAACTGGGATTTTGTGATCCACTGTGTATTTTAAGGCTGTGCTCTGTAATGAATGGAGAGGTTTCTAAAGCATGAACGATGTGTAGGGGTTCTTACGGAACAGTCCAACCCCTCCCTGCCTCCTACCTTGGCCTGGAGCCATCTAAGAGGCTGGAAAGAGAGGCCAACTGTCGCCTTTGGGAAATCCTCAAGGTCACCACCATTGCCCTCTTAAAAGAAGCATCAGAAGTCTGCTTGTCATTGTCGAGTGGACAGTCCAAAGTTCAGACAACAGGAAGGGGAATTCTAATCACCAGCTACTGTCTTCCAACCACGTATGTTATCCATTGTGGCAAAGCATTTGTCTCTCTGTTTTGGAAGAACTTACAAAGTTGATGACCTTAACAATTCCGTAAGGATCTTGTCAAGTAATCTTATCAGAAACTTAGTTTGTTCTGGCCAAAGTAGGGCTATAAGCACGCTTAAGTCAGATTCGCTCTTTTATGATTATTTTGTCAAAGGGACTTCTTTGCTTTCATTCTCAGCCACCTCTATCTTTATCCAATCTTAACGGATGAAACTTGGGCCAAAGGCTCAGGTGTGGGCTTCCCCAGGTAAGGGAAGAGGGAACAGGCAGGGTTTTATTAGGTTGGTGCAAAAGTAATTGTGGTTTCAGCATTGTTGAAATTTGCCTTTGATATTGGAATACATTCTTAGATAAATGTGGTTACATTATAAATCATTTTAATGTGCATTTTTTGCTTTATGTTTTTTTGGTAATGACTTATTACTTGCTGTTTATTTTATATTTATTTTAGACTATGGAAATGATGTCAGACAAAAAGCAAATTTGAGCGATTTTCTTATTCAAGTTCAAAATGGGGCATGAAGCAGTGGAGACAACTCGCAACGTCAGCAATGCACTTGGCCCAGGAACTGCTAATGTACATACAGTCCAGTGGTAGTTCAAGAAGTTTTGCAAAGGAGACGAGAGCCTTGAAGATGAGGAGCGCATTGGCCGGCCATTGGAAGTTGGCAACGACCAATTGAGATCAGTCATCGAAGCTGATCCTCTTACAACTACACAAGAGGTTGCCAAAGAGCTCAACGTTGACCATTCTACGGTTGTTGGGCATTTGAAGCAACTTGGAAAGGTGAAAAAGCTGGATAAATGGGTGCCTCATGAGCTGACCGAAAATAAAAAAAAAATTGTCATTTTGAAGTGTCCTCTTCTCTTCTTGTACAACAACAACGAACCATTTCTCGATCAGATTGTGACATGCGATGAAAAGTGTGTTTTATATGACAACCAGAGATGACCAGCTCAGTGGCTGGACTGAGAAGAAGCTCCAAGCCCTTCCTGAAGTCAAACTGGCACCAAAATAAAGGTCATGGTCATTGTTTGTTGGTCTGCTGCTGGGCTGATCCACTACAGCTTTCTGAATCCTAGGAAAACCATTACATCTGAGAAGTCTGCTCAGCAAATCCATGAGATGCACCAAAAATTGCAAGGCCTGCAGCCGACGTTGGTCAACAGAAAGGGCCCAATTCTTCTCCATGACAACGCCTGATACATCGCACAACCAACGCTTCAAAAGTTGAAGAATTGGGCTACGAAGTTTTGCCTCATGCACCACATTCACCTGACCTCTTGCCAACCCATTACTGCCTCTTCAAGCATCTCAACAACTTTTTGCGGGGAAAACGCTTCCATAACCAGCAGGATGCAGAAAATGCTTTCCAAGAGTTCATAGAATCGCAAAGCATGGATTTTTACGCTGCAGGAATAAACAAACTTATTTCTCATTGGAAAAAATGTGCTGAATGTAATGGTTCCTATTTTGTTTAATAAAGATGTGTTTGAGCCTAGTTATAATGATTTAAAATTCATGGTCCCAAAACTGCAATTACTTTTGCACCAACCTAATAGTAAATATTTACTCTTACTCCTCTTGTTAAGGCAAGGACACTTAACTTTGGTAGGAATTATGATAAAAATGATGTTAACTAGCATTCACTGAACTTTTGTTATGTGCTTGGCACAGTACTGTCAGGTGTGGGGACCAGATGGCAGGTCCGTGTTCCCTGGTTCTTGGTTCCCAGTAACGAAGAATGATTCCTGGTATTGAGTTGACGGAGCAAATGAGCAGACCAAGCAGATGCAGGTGAGTGCGACAGTTTATTAAAGCGCAGTGCATGGCAGAGAAGGAGTGGTCGACCCCCACGAGCAGAGGAGAGACCCTGAGTTTAACAAGATTTTCCCTTTCATGTTGATTCCCTAGTTTTATGGTAAGTGGGAGGTAGAATATTCGTGGTTTGTCTTGGAAAAAGGTAGAGAATTCCCAGAATGGCGAATCTTCCCCTTTTTTAAACTGTAAGGCAATTTCCAGGGGTTGCCATGGTATTTGTAAACTGTCATGGCGCTGGTGGGTGTGATTTTTACTGTGTTAGTGAGGGTAGGTCACTTGAGGATACTGTCACTTTACTTGTACGCATGCTCCAGAGACCCTCATTTGTGGCCTTGATTGTATCTCCACTTGGTGGCCTCTCTACCTCTTTCGGGTTGGTCAGTCCTTGGAGACCCCCGAGCATAGACCAAACATCTGTTCAGTCCCTGGAGACCCCTTGACACATCATCTGTTCCTTCTTGGAAGTCCCCCTTCTGGTCAATTTGTTCCTCCTAGTAGACAAATGTCATCTATTTCTCAATAGAACTCCCCACCAGACAAAGCATCTGTTCCCCTTCCTCCTCATCCCAACCCAACAGGACTAAGTGCTTTGTATCTATTATCTCATTCAATTCTCCCAACAGCTCTATGAGATATACTCTAATTTCTCCTCATTTTTACAGATGAAGGAAACTGAGGTTTAAAGAGGTTAGGGGACATGCCCAGAGCCCTGTCTTAAGTCAGGCGCCCAGAAGCATACTCTGAAATGAAGGTTATTGCACAGGAGGTTTGTTAAGGACGAGCTGCCTGGGGGAAACTGGTAAGGGAGTGGGAGGAGCTCAACAGGGAAGGGGACAGGGGTGACTTCAGAGGGTGGCTCCAACCTGATCCTGCGAGCAGGCAGGCACATCTGCGCAGGCATGTGGGCCCCGTGCTCAGACCGGCTCCACGCTTGGGTTAACGCTTTGTTGCTTCCACTGTCTGAAATTCTTAGCAATATTTGAACAAGGGATGTGCATTTTCATTTTGCACTGGGCCCTGCAAATTCTACAGCTGGTCCTGCCTGCAGACTCTGAAGTCTAGATGCCCCAGGGCTGCCCCCACCCAGAGCAAGGGAGCAGGAGCCCCATGTCCCATCACAGCATCTATGACATTGGTGCCAAGGGCTGCCCCAGGGGACTTATGCTCCTGCATGCTTCTGGTTCCTTCTGAATGCAAGCAAAGCAGCTCCACTAGCCTGCAGGCAACGTTCCAAACAGCTGCAGGTGGTGGCTGTTGAAAGCGAAAGCATCCTGTTGAAGGCCTCAGGATTCAAACCCAGGCCCGGAGCTTCTAACCACTCTTCCTTTGGAAGGTCATGTGCTTCGCTGCTTTGCAGCACATGGTGGCTTCAGTTCCGCTGTGAGCCTGGTGTTTCGGGGGCTCCTCCTTCCCTTCTTTTTGTCTACTGCTTCTGGTTATGGATAAAAGGAGAAGTGAAAGAATGACAAGTGTGTTTAGGCAGTAGCACACACGGCCAGGAAGGCTGTGACTCACCGTCCTGGAGACAGTCACTCTGGCCCCGGCGGGCCACCCACAGGTCCACAGTGGGCCGGTTGGAGTGGTGTCCCTGTGCCAATTCGGCTTTCCCTTCTGATGTTTAGTCCCCAAATGTTTTCTGACAAAACACTAACTATGTATGTTTTTCTACTTTGTCATCCCTGGTGACTTTTTAGGAAGATATAATTCTTAGGGCTTTGAATTCTAAGCTCCTCAAACTGTGTATTATAAAGAGCTTTTTTTATTTTTAGCTGAAAAATAATATCTACAACATGTTTGTTCTTGGCAGGCTGTGTGTGTCTGTGCCTATGCATGTAGATACATACCCTCTGTTACTGAGGAGGAGAGATTTGCCCAAGTGTGCTTCGTGTTACTGGTCTACACAAGGTTTAACAGTGTTGAATCCGGTGTTAGGTTGTTGAAGGCTTGACTCAAGAATCCCTCTGCCAAATGGCATACTCATGCAGCCTTTGCCAGACGCTTTCCTGGGAGGGAAGACAAGCAGGTATGCAAAATGGTCCCCTGAAATACCTCGCCATTGGCATGTGTTTTCAGAGGGTGGATTCTAAGTCCAAATAGTAGGGACTTCCCTTCTTAAAAGTTATCATTACTCCTGCAAACATGCCCAGAGCTGTTAGGCACCAGGCACATCCAGCAACTCCACTAAATATGAATAAGCAATAAATGGGAGGGTACAATTTCTCTCTGATTTGTCCAACCTGCAACCTTTTGGAAATGTTTGAACATTCCCCGTAGACCTGTCCCACGCCTGAAAAGAATGCCCCTCTCTATTCAGTGGACACCAGCTCTTAATAGCATTTAAACATCTTGACTTTGCAAGTTTGACTGCCTGTCTGAAGCTACTCATTAGTCCTTGGGTTGCTGTCCTCACCAACTAGACCGCATATGAACGAAGGGTGCATGAGCCAGGTCTCTTCTAGAATGCAGCGCCAGGACTCTACAATTGCAATCCTTTGTTCGCTTTGTCTTAATGACCATGACTTACCTCATCTTGCCCTCCTCCTTTTACCCTTCGCATTTTTGCAGTGCGCTTACTGCGTATTTTAATTAGGTCTGATTCACTGGGCTAGCCAAGGGGGTGCACTCGTCTCACTGAAAACTCATTCATCCATGTGGTTCATCCGGGCATCTGGCTAGAACCCAACAAGCAGACCACTGCTAAACCTCAGCCTTCCTTGCATGGGAAAGCAGCAGAAAGAGGTTCTCCTTTTTTTTCTTTTTTATTTCCACAAAAATCTACATGCCCGAAGCACACAGAGAAGCAAATGCTGGATAGACGTGTCATTGTTTACTCAAGATGCTCTACAAAGGCTGAAAGAGGAAAGAGCAGACGTTTGGCCATCACAGCCAATCCGAAAGAATCTCCGAAGGAGGAAGAGTCTAAGAATCCGGGAAATGCCATGATGAGAGTATCAGTTTTGGTGTCTTTAGGCAAGTCCTGATCCTTCGTGTGCCGTATTTAAGGCTCCCATGCACTAACATCTTCTCTGCCCACACACCATGGAGAGGAAGAGAAACTGGCCAAGAGAACCCTTCTCAGGGAGTTCTCGGGGATGGTGGGGGAGGAGGAAAGCGGGCATGGTGTGGACTCAGGCAATGCTCAAGTGAACCCCTCCCTCCAGCCCCCCAATTTCCACTCCTTATACCATGCCACATGGAACATAAATCCTACCTTGGGAAATAACATCCTGGAATACTGAAGAATCGAATTATTTCCAGAGACTTCCAGAAAAAAAAACTCCATACCCTCCCATTCTCGTGTGAAAATGACTCACTAACAGAAAATCATTACTTACATCCAATGAGCTTCTTTACAAATGCTCATTAATTTTTATTTCCTGGGAAATCTCCACTTTCTACTTGAGCTAGGATGGTCCCAGGTAGTTCCTAAAAAACTATCTCCAGATCCATATCAACTTGACCCCAGAACCAAGTACAGACTGGAAACCACCATAGTCTCTGTCTCTCTGTCTCTCTATCTCTGTCTGCCTCTGTTTCTGTCTCTCTTTCTGTTCCATCTACCACTTCACCCCGGCTTACCCTCTTATTCCATCTGACCCCACACAACCTCAGAAACTGCAGATGAAAAGTTTCCATTTTAGTTTTGATATTACAAGGCTATCTATTTTGTAACTCTGAATTTTCAGTCCTAAAAATGGTACCATCTAATAGATATTTTGAGACTTTTTTGTCCAATGGACCAAGAGGACATAAAATATAATACAAATAGACCAATTAAGTCCACATTTCCTCAGAAGTCAGGGTAAGAGTGAACGTCTGTTCTAATGGATAGAACCCATTATCCTTGATGGCCATAAACTTGAGTCTTTGAAAAAACAGTGACTCAGAAGGGTTTCATACCAATATTGCTACTCTTTCCTGCCTTTTAAGGAACCTTCTAATAGAACCAGAATCTTCTGATAACAAGAGAATTGAATAATTAGGTTCATCATGAGAGCTTTTTCAGTAGCTCTTCCTCATCATACCTGTTAGAAGGTCCTTGTCTAATTGGAAGGACTTCCTCCAGAGGTTTTTATTAGTGTTGGTGTGTTTCCAGCTGCCTGACTGGTACCAATATTTAGACATCACCAGAGAGGCTGCTGGGGAGTGTTTTTGTAGATGTGTTTGAGAAAGATACTTTTCTTTCTGCTGATATCGCCGGTGTCTCTGTTTCTGGATCTTCTCCTCTTTGATGCTCACATCGTTGGTGCACTGTAGGTACCAGTCACCTGGCTTAACAGATGTTGGCTTTTTGACATTCTGACTTTTTCCTGGGACTATTCCTGATGGTAGGTTGGTTTCTCCTCCCTTCCCATGTGCAAGGGACTTGAGCACTTTCAGTTGAAAAAGTCTATCAAATATCTCTGCATAAACCTCCTTTCTGACTTTCAAGTTATAGCCCCTAGGTTTGTCTGCATAACCTGAACTTTGTTTCGCTGAGCTTGGTGGCACAGTGCACAGGACGCTTCTGTTCGCTTCTGAGCCGTGCTGTGTCCTCAGGGCCTGGGTACGGGACTGGTACAGAATTTGTAAGGCCCGGTGAAGAATAGAACCGCGGAGCTCTTTGCTCAAAAGTCATTAAGAATTTCGAGTTGGTGACAAGCAGAGCATTGGACCAAGAGCAGGGCCCTGTGTAACGGCCGTTGTCACACCCCCACGAAACTGGCTTTTCCTACATGTGCAACTTTGTATGAGTAATCCTAAGCATGGTCTGTGACTTAAGCTTAGTCTGTTTCTTCACTATTTTTAGTTTGCAGACTAAGAGCATTTCTTATCTCTCAGTGCTTCGAAAATATGCCACTGAATTCTGACTTTTGTTGTTGCTATTGAAAAGTCCACTGTCCAGCTGTTTCTTTGAGTGTAATCTTCCCGCGACCCGGCAATTGATTTTGCCCTTTGGCGCTTTTCATTACAATGCCTCTAGATTTCACATCTTACGTTGAACTAATTATGCCTCCTGAATCTGATTTTTATCCTGTTCTAGAAAACTCTCAGCCACTCTCGTTTAAAATGTCGCCTCTTGCCCTACTCTTTCATTTTGGGGCTCCTGTGTCATGCATGCTAGAGCTTGTCGTTTCATCTTCCAGATCTTTAAGTTCTCTTTCGTTTACAAAAAAATCTCTTTATCTTTCTGTGTTGCATTCTAGGTAATCTCCTCACAGACCATTTCCTGGATCGACAGTTATCTCTTTGGCAATCTTTAACCCATTCACTAAGTTTTTATTTTGAATGTTATTCATTTTGCTTCTAGAAGTTCTATTTGGCCCTTTTTTCAAATATGCCTGCTCTTTTTAAACAGAGTCTGATTATTTTCTCATAATTTTGATTTCCTCTTTTACATTTTAATTGTTTTAAGCACAATTCATAGCCACTTTCTGACAGTTCTATTGTCTGATGTTCTTGGGGTTCTCTGGATCCATTATTCTGGCCAATGGCTGTATCTGCTGGTTCTTGTTCATAGTGGACTCCTGCTCATGTCTCCTCAAGCATTTGTAGTTTTTGATTGTGAGCTTATCTTTCGAAGAATGTTCACCACAGGAATCTTGCGTGGCCGAGGTTGAGAATCTGTTCCTATAGAGAAGGTTGTCATTGTGTTAGCAAGTGCCCTGTGATGTTGGGACTCTTGACATTAATGAATTGACTTAGGCTTCCTAGACCATACAGGTGAGTGAATTTACACTCTGCACCTGTCTGAAGTGTGGTCTGTGGTTATGAAAGTCAAGGTGACTCCCCACCAACCCCCCCAGCCGGTCTCCCACTGCCCAGGCAGCCAAGGTGTTCAGACCAGCTTTACGCTTGGCCTCAGGGATTTCCCTGGCTAATTTCGGCTATGTGTTTAACACCACATTTATTATTTTTGTACAGCATATCTAGGTGTTTTTGTGGCCAGGGGTTTTTCAGATTCTCCTCCAAGATATGGCCACAAATGATAGTTCTTGTCGTTCTGAATTTCTGAGCACAGAAAAAGCTTTCCCACGATGATTACATGTTTTGAGATCTCCCTAGATGTTGGGAATATATTAGGAAGCAGGCCAAGAGCCCTGACCAAACTCCTGGCTGTTCTATCATACTAATCAGAAAATACCACTTATTTTTGCATGTGGCTTTTGTTTAGATGTGATTTTAGTTTTATTCTGCAAAGAAAATAGCTAATGTATTCTTTGCTAAGAAGGACTATAGTACACCATGGTTGGATTTATTGAATACCAAAATGTGAGATGTTTTTTTAAAAAAAAATCTTAGGAATCTGAGGACACTGAGTGTTCAGTGAAAATAAAATAGAAGGAGAGGGCACTTCTGCTCCCTGAACCATGCCCCCTTTCTGGCTGCTAATAATGCAAGAGTTTTCCTTTTCCGTTCCACTCTTTTGCTGTTGAGTTTCCTGCCCCTTAAATATCTGCTTTACCAGAAAATGAGAAAGCCTTCACCCAAAGAAACAGCAGATATGTGAAGTCAAGTTACTGTAAAAGGTTTCACAGCCTGGTCAGCGGGGACGGCAGCTGGTGATGACTTCCTGTCTCACCCTGGAGGAAGGAGCTACCGAGGAAAGGAATGTCTAAGCTGAGACAACTTGAGGTGGCTCCTGTACTTCTCCAGGGACTTTAAAGTCTCACTGTATGGAAAGCTACTGATGGCCAGAAATCTGGGGATATCTGAGTGTGTGGACCAAGAAGGAAAGTCATTCATTGACTTGTTCACTTCTCACTCCTACTACTCGTGGGAGTGCAGCGAGGGCTGTGTGGGGAATTTAGGCGGGAAACTTTCAACATGGCTGGATATATGTACTTACCTCCTTTTTATTTATTTTTTTGATTGAAAATCTATTTACTCTGAATGCATAACACTGGATAGTGTTCACTGATGTTACTATTCTGTGTAAAAACATGGTGCAATGACCTGGGAATTCTGAGTCCACTTGTTCATTCATTTTTTTTCTTTCAAAATCATTCATCAGCATTGTGCTACATAGAGCTTTGTACTAAGTGCCGTGGGGCTGAACAGATAAATCATAAATTGTCCCTGCCCTTACGAGCCTCACAGTGTAATACCTTGTGGGGGTGGGGCAGCACATATACTGGAAGGAACGGTAAGTAGGGCATCATTAATCCACAAATGATCTAATTAAAGAATCAAAATAAATGTTTCCATAATGTTTGCTTGTGGTCAAATAGACATAACGTAAGATTTACGCTGTTAACCATTTTTAAGTGTATAGTCCGTGGCATTCATTAAGTGCATTCGCACTGTGGTACAACCATCACCACCATCCATCTCTAGAACATTTTCATCTTCCCGAACTGAAACTCTGCCCCCATTCAGCACTGGCTCCCCAATCTCCCTTCCCCCAGCCCCTGGAAACCACCGTTCTACGTCCTGTATCTATGAATTGGACTCCTCTAGGTACCTCATATAAGTGGAATCATTTAATATTTGTCCCTTTGCATCTGGCTGATCCATAACTTTTTTAGTTGAAAGAAATATGTTTTTACAGAAACAGGAAAATGCTAGCCTTGTCTCTGACTGCTTCACCACCTGGTTTGGCCCAGGGGAAGCCGGTCAACTTTTCTTAATGCTCACAGCTCTGCAATAGCTCAACCATTTCAATATCTTTCTTTGAAGACTCCAACATGGTGTCCTGGTATTAGTCAATTCAAGTCAGCTGATGTTATTACGGTACTCATGAGGCTGCTCTTGCCTGAAAACCCTTCACAGCCTCCCTGGGGTGGGGATGGGAAGTGAGAGAAGCAGCTCACAGGTGGGACAGGGCCCTGGCTCTGTGGAAAGCCCAGCTGGCTTCCACCGGCTGCATGCTTCTTGGGGCTCCTAGGGTGAGCACACAGAGAACCCTGTCATGCCCTCAGCCCAGATGCCTGCCAGAGACCCAGGCCCTGAGGACTCCCCTTCAGATGTGTGCTCTGAGCTGGGCTTTCTAAAATCCTTCCTCTGAGGCCAGACAATCACCAAAGGGCCAAGATATCGCAGACTGCCTTTGAGTCACTTGTTGTGTTTGAGATCTATTCTGTGTCGGAAGCTGAAACATGTTGGCTTGTCTCATTGGGGTTAGGGAAGGACCGGGGGGCTGGGTCAAGTTCTCCACTGTATTTCTGGGGTACTTGGATATGAAGCCAAAATGTTGTAGTTCACAGCAAGTGTGGTCTTGCTGAATGGGAGTCAACTCTGGGTGTCCTATTGCCAGGAACAACGGAGTTCAGTGTCTTGGAGTTCACCTCCTTTCCCACCAGAATATAAGCTCCACCAGGGCTAGCTGTTCACTACTGTATCCTCAGTGCCTAGGAGAGAATCTGGCACCAAGTGTGACCATCTCCTATAAACCACAGGAAACATCTGTTGGCAAGATATTTAGTATATCAACATCTTCAGATAAAATAATCAACAAACACCATTATGTTGTTAGAAACCAGAAAATGCTACCACTGATGTATGCACTCAAGCTACTTAATCAAGAAATATTTCTGATGATTCTATAATACTTCTGTCTTCCTTTTCTTCAAAACAAATTTAATTCATTGTTTTATTTTAAAATAACATGACTGAATACCTTTCCCCCCCCTCCCAGGAATTGACAGATTTTGTAGAGTCTTATGGATGGATCAATGAAAGAATTGAAAGGGGAAATGAATTGGTTGATTTTGCAGGATGTGTGTACCTATTGGTTCTTTAGTGCAGTTAAATGCTAATATTGCTGCTGAAAATTGATGCAACTTTTGTGAAACAACGGCTGAAACAGGGCCTCTGTGTAACACTTCCTCATGTAGAATTTTGAAAAGAAAAAAAAAAAGAGCTTAAGTTTTGGAAAATATCAGAGAAGTACCTCTCGATAGGCTTACTTACCATATAAGTATTTTGTTTCATTCCCCAACAGACTACGATTGGCTTTGACAGGGGAGTTTCCTCATTTGTGTCTGGGGTTTGGGCCCCACTTCTGTTTTTTGACCACTGGCCAGCCATGCTTTCTTCATAGAAGCCATGCAGTGGGCGGTGACGTGGTTCTCATAGCTCCTCTGGGGCCCCTCACAGACGTGATGTCTGTCACCAGCACTCTTCTCCCCAGAGGGGGTGTTGGGAAGTTATGCGGTCTGGCAGAGCAAGGGTTAACAGACAGTCCACGCTTCTTCTCCATGTGCCCCCTGATGTCATCTGGGAACCCTTGACTCCCCTCTCCTTGAGTCTCTCACCTTACTCATAGGCCCACTAGTATATAGCCCTTTCTAACTTGCAGGGGCCATGCCTGGACAAATTTGCCTAAGACTATACCTATAGTTGAAGCAAACTTTAAGATTTTGCTTGAAGATTATGGCTTTCCAGTTCTTCATGGCTCATTAACAAGACCCCTCACTCAACAACAGATACATCCAAGCACTCACCATGCGTCCGCTGGGAGCCAGTGGTACAATGGTACACAACAAACACAGACCCCATCTCTGCTCCTACGGTGCCTACGCCCAGCCAGTGGCAGAACCAATATTTCTACATGCCTTTTGCTCACAGAATAACAAAGTTAAACCACACTGTATTAGAATGGCTAAAAAAAATGTTTTGTGTCAGATGCGATTTTATCAATCACTATGGCAGGGTCAAATCTGTAAGACATTTGGAGCTTTGTAGGGGATAAAGGATCCTCTAAAATGTGGAGTATTTTCATAGCCCTGATCCCCATCCCCGTATCTCCAGCCCCTTTTGGACTCGATAACCACCTCCTTGGATTCTTGGGGACCTCATGACATCCCTCTCTCGGCCAACGGCGTGAGTCAGTGTGGGAAGGGGGCCCAACTCAGCCTGGCCACTGTGGCAGGCAAGAAGGATGCCAGTAACGTGGCCAACAGCCACATGGAGGTGGATTGGTTGGGAGGGCGGTGGGGTTCATGTCTGGTTATCTAAATGTGATTCCAGGCAGAGCCAGTGCTCAGGGAGGTTGGAGGTGAAGCCAGGGCTCTCAGAACCCTCCTCAGCCTGGCGATTCCTGGTGACACTGCCAGTAAACTGCTGGCTGTGACAGCCTGTCTGGGAAGACGAGCTCACCTTTAGATTGTCCCCTGTGCAGAAAAGGGTGGCTGGGCAGGTGTTGCATGGGTGGGGGGCGGGGTATCTGCATTGATGCCTCACTCTGGGTGGGCAGCTGAGTAAGGCCATAGGTAAGCAGGGTAGATTTATAGTATGGTTTGGGGAGCATGTTGCTATGGTAATATGGGTACAGGCTCTGACGTCTAATGGCCCTGGGGATACTCTTTATCCTTTGAAACCTAATGGCGTGTGGCACTACTTTCAGTTGTTGCATTGTTTAGGGTAAGACTAGCAACAGTAGCAAATGAATCTTCAAATTTCAGAGCCTTAACACTCATGCTTATGTCTCGCTCAGGTCAGTGGGTGGCTTAACTCCAGGTGGTGATTCAGGGATCCAGGATCCTTCTAGCTTGTGGCTGTGCCACCCCTTAAGGCTCTGGAGACCTCTGCAGGGACGTAGAAGGTGAGAGAGAGGGCATAGCTTACCACATTAGCCCGGAGTGACACAAATCACTCCCAGTCACATTTCATTGAGCTAGGGGACCAGAAAACGTAATCCCGGGGACAATTCTATACCATGGAAAGGGCCACGTGAGTGTTGCCGAACAGTTAGCTTCTCTGCCTGACAATGGGGTAAAACTTCCAAATCCCCGGTTTCCTCATCTGTGAAACAGAGGGACTGGAACCGACGACCCCTGAGAGTTACTGTGAGGATCAGGACTAATGTGTGGGATGTGACTAATCCAGTGCCGACACAGTAGACATCCAACGCGTGGCCACGATCACTGCCAGCCGGAGAGGGGCTCTCTCTCAGCTGCTGGAGGAGAGGAGGTCTAGTCTCATCCCCACCCCCAGCCACTTTAAATGCTCCATATCTGCGCCTGTGCTTCTGCCTAAATAGGTTTCATGATGACTACTAAGCAATATGCACTCCGTGTTATGATCATTATGTAAATCCAAGTATATTTCACAATGATTACTATGTAATATGTATTATCTATTGTGATTATTATGTAAATGCAAACGAAGATCTCACTCCAACATATGTCTCATGAGCTAAATATTCCTGGGGTATTGACATAAAGCTTTTAACTATTGCCCCATCATTTGCTATCACTCAAAAAGCCTTTTGTTACAAAAGCGATAGAGGTCATTGCAAAAATTGCCAATACACAGACAGCTATAAAGTGGAGGTTAAAAGCCACCTCCTCAGCCTCAGCTCCTCCTCCCCTGCGAACCCTACTTGGACGAGTAATCATCGTGAAGCTTTGATAAATCCTTCCAGAAATATTCTATGCCTATATTCAAGCATGTATAAATACTTTCATTTTACATAAAAACAAATCATGTTAAAATGTTATTTTGCAACTCCTTTTTCTTGTTCCCTGTTTCCCTGTCTCTAGGATCTAACTCACTCTTTTTAACGGCTACACAGTATTCCATCGTGGGAATGAGCTGCAGTTTATTTAACTAGAGATGAGAGCATTCATGGTAAGTAAAAAGATAACAGATTCTTCTTTTCTCTGTGTGAGCGGATGGCTCACTCTCCAAATTTACCTTCCCACAAAATCGCAGGGACCCCCAAATCACAGACGCATGTGGGTGCATGCAGAGTGCATGTGCCTCTTGCCGGGGCATCCCTCATTGTCCAGGAAATGCTCAAGCTTGGATCAAAAGCCTCTGTCCTATCAGGGATGAGGTTATGGGGGTGCAATAAGGTGTCAAAAGTCTTCAGGAACCCCTCCTCTGTGCCTGCAGCCTCCAGCTTGTCCAAAATAGCAAAGAAACCTTTCTTGTCCTCTCCAGGGCACAAGGACACTTGGGTCAACTTCAAGGATATGGTCCCAGAGCCTGGCGATCAAAAACATAATCCCTTTCTGTTGCTCGGTCCATTTGGGTTAAGACTTCCTAACCCAAGTTAGGAAGAGAAACCAAGTGGTGAGAAACCAAATGGCTCTTGCAACTTTGCTGAGGTCTCAGGGAGTAAGAGTACTGGGGCTGTGAAAATGATTTTGTGCACCACGTCACTGACCCAAGCCATGGGAACCCATCTGGCTTCAACCCTAGAATAATACTTTCCAACTTTTAGCAATTTAAGCTCCATCTTCTGATTTCCTTTCTGCGTCTCTGCATGTCACCTTTTACCATCTTTATGTAGTATTTCTGCATTTGAACAGTGGATGTATGAAGTTACAATCTATTTTAGATCTATCCCAATCCTAAACTATATCTTGAAGTCATAGGTTGGGTGTGCTCGTTATGATTTTTCTAATACACATTACAATAAATAAAACTCTTATCCTCCCCCAATTATTCATCTATGTGCTTCTTACAATCACTACCCATATCATACTCAGGGAATTGCTGCCCTAGTGGCTTCTGCATATCTTGGAGGAAGATGTGTCCCTTTGAGTCACCAAAGAGGAGACCCTTTAGAAGTCCTTAGAAATGTACAGGATTCATGTCATGCAAGAGCAACCTCTGTTTATTCTCCTTCACCAGCACGGAATGATATTTTTGGCCACAATAATCTTCATGGAATGTTTTTCTCCTTTTCTGGAAAGAAAGCAAATGCCTCCATTCCCAATTACCATCGAGGATAAGTAGTAAAGAGCGAGGAAGGGCCCAGGGACTCCCACCCTAGCAGATGCAGGGATCTTTTTATTGCTGACATGCACTGAGCCAGCCTCGCATCGTCCTATTTTTAGACTTTTGGGTTGACTTGGTGAATTTGGCCTCCTTTTCAGCAGATCATATTAATGAGCTGCAGATGGGCCCATAATTGATTCCTTTCTATCACAATTATTTCCCAGGCAGGCAAATGTACTCAATGTCTCCTTGGTGAGTAGTTACCTAGTTTCTAAAACCCCTGCTAGGTCTGCGAACAGGTTTTCTTTTTGGCTTGAACATCAGAGGACAGATTATTGACGATGGATTCACTGAAGTACTTGGCAGTTGGACGTCCTTGGCAGTCATATTGGGAATTTGGAGATCTTGGTGGCTCTGTGTTCAGTATCAGGGGATGCTAATATTTATGATCTCGGTGGATGGAGGCAAGGGCTGCCTTAGTGAATGACATTTAGCAACATTTCCACCACGTATCAACAACCTCCCAAGCGCCGCTGTTCTGGCAGGCTACCCAGCCGAATGCTCGCCTCTCTTGGCTACGCCTTCAAGTATTGCCATATGTCTGGGGCTCCGAAGGCATTTCTATTTTATGCCCAGCTCACTTTCCCTTCAGAGGCTCTCATTTTCCCCTTTGGCCTTATGCAAAATCTGGGGCCAGTTCATGCAGTGCTACCTAGCACGGCAGGGGGTGGTTAGTGGTGGGTTAGTACTATTTTCCAATAGAAAATAATAGGAGGATGAATTTTCTTACACAACAAGCGCAAGGCACTGTCCATCCAGAGCTCAGAGAGCTACAGTTGTTGACAAAGACTTGCTGCGCTCCTTATATTGCAGAGAAGTGACTGGGTCAGGCTGGGCATTGACTCACTCGATCAGTGCAGAAAACCCAATGGAATGACAGAAAGAGAAGACAGCTCTTTACCCAGGTTCAGACTCCAAACAAACATCTCTCTGTTTTCGGGTGAGTTGGTGGACTCTGGACTCTGGTGAGTCTGTTAAGTCTGGTTGAGGAGATCTGAATCTTGCCAATCACACAGCCGGGATTTATCCACATTCCATCCAACTTGGCACGTTACCCAGGAAGCCAATTTCTCTTCCAGAGCGGGAGCCTCACTGCCACCCAGAATGCACGTGGTCACCTCTTTTGTGCATCAGATGTTTTGTACCAGGAAATAATTTCTGTGTTTATCTAGATAAAAATATAATTTGAAAGCTGCTGCTTTTGTGTAAAATATTGTATCTCAATTTTCAGGTCAGACGAATTCTACTATCATTATCTTTGGGTTGTTTGAGCTTCTATTTATCCTTGTACATGACAGCGAGTTAGTTTTATGATTTCCATGTATGCTGTTCAACACCAATATCAAACCCAGGTAACTTCAACTTTGGGAGTTATGAATGCGTGTTGCCCAAATATGTTCTGGGATAGCCTTCAGAAAGGGGCCAAACCTCAGCTGTCTCACAATTCTCTTGATGTCTTACCACATCTCCAAACTGACTGATTGCACAAAGCAGGTTGGTAATGAAAAGAAAAAGGGGCTATGCATCCCAGGGTGTTCCGGTCTGTGGGAGAGCTGGGCCTGGCTGCTCTGTAGGAGTGGCGGGTACGATGTGAGCGGAATTGCCAGCCACCACCCTGCTTCTTGGCTTCCAAACCCACTTCTGTTGGTCTTCACTGTTATAGTGCTTTTCCCCTGAGGAAATGCAGGGCTCTACCAGGAAGTGAATGGCTATTTTCATTCTCCCTGAATGAGATTACTGTGTGCCCAGCGGATAAGGATCTAGTGTCTTTTGAACAGATGGCCATTAGGAAATCCTGTTTGCTTACCTTAAGTCACCCCAGGCACCTGCATCTCCAAAGTCCTACAATGAGACCCTAGGCAAGCCACGTGGCTACCCTGCGGGCCCTGTTGTCGTCAGCTCTAAGTGATGATGTTTGTTGGGCTAACATTTTGTGGTTTGGTCTAGTTAGTGGATTTCCAGTCTCTGCTGATAAAGGAGCTTATTATTTTTCTAGCACCCAATTTTGAGAGTTGTACTGGCTTGAGAATTGCAGTTGACCTTAGTAGACCTTAGAACAGTCGGGAGGAAAAGGAGCAGGGGATAGTGAGGATGGGGTTTAATCACTGATTTATAAATATTTCATAATGAGCTTAATTACTACCATTTATCCTTAAATTAAAAAAAAAAAACCTTTTTACACAGCTCCCCCTTGGCTTCCATGTATTTGATATGAGTCTCACAACCCTCTATTTGCAAAGGGGTTCCTTCTACTCTGAGCCTTCCTTCAACTTGCCGTTGACTCAGGTCTCTTAACTACTGGGAGCAGTGGTACCCTATCCCATACACATCAAACTCTGCTTGAAGAACGTCTTGTGCTAACCAAGGATCTGAGCGTGCACAAGCGAATCTTGGCATATAGCAGCCATTTTTCTTTACCATTTAGGGGGTAAAGAAATTGAAGAGTAAATGAACAAAAGGCCTAAGGTTTTTTTTTGGCGGGGGGAGAGATTGTAGACTGCACACTTGGAAGACTGGAAAGGGCTTTGCAGATTAGGATCAGCATTCAGAGTGGCTTCTAGAAGTTTCTGAAGCAGGTAGGAATTAGGAAGAGAGGCTTGTAGAATTCTGAGTCAACTAGATCGAGGTTAAAATCCTAACTGGACCTCTTCTTACTAGCTGTTTCATCTTGGGACAGTTTCTTACATTTGCTGAGCCTCAGTTTCTTCATCTGAAAAATGGGACGTGATCCTAATGGTCTTACAGACTTATTGTTAGCCACAAGGAGATGAAGTATGAAAATGCACTTTGCACAATGTCTGGAGTATTACAGAATGCTAGAATATTATTCCCTGGTGCTATGGTCTGAATGCTTGTTTCCCCAGCTTGCCAAATTTATCTGTTGAAGCCTAACCCCAATGTGATGGTTGGTATGAGGAGGCGGGGCTTTTGGGAGGTGGCCTCATGGTCATGCGAGTGGAGCCCTCATGAAGGGGATTTGTGCCCTAAAGGGGCTAAAGTGGTCAGAGTTCTCCCCTTCCACCACGAGGATGCAGTGAGAAGTCGGCAGTCTGAAAAAGACCAGCTCTGGAACCCAACCCTGCTGGCACCCTGGTCTCAGACTTCCAGCTTCCAGAACTGTGGGAAATAAATGCCTGTTATTTTTAAGCTACCCTGTCTGGGATATTTTGTTATGGCAGCCCGAATGGACTGAGATACCCACTAAACGTGGGTTCATTTCCTCCTTTGCATGCAAAGGGAAATCTGCTTGGCTGTAGTTTTGCCCTAAGGACTGTGCCCGTCTCAGCAGGCACACATGGCAGGCATTGTTTGGGTTGAGGCCAGCAGTACTACAATAGCACCTTGTTTCTGAAACTGTCCGTTGAGATGTAAAAATGCTGCCCCAAAGCAGTGAGGCTTTATAGCCCCTGAGCAACGAACATCTCGATTACGTTGGTGTTAGGGACCTGGCCTTGATTTCCTTTTCCTATAGTTAGGAGAGATGGACTGAACTGTCCCCAGCATGCCCACAGGGAGCTGTCAAAACAAAGTTTAGAGCCAGGGCTGTAAACTACAGCCTACCTCGGTAGCAGTAACAGTCAGTCAATCAACAAACAGATAAGTAAAAGTATGCATGTGTTCTACGTGCCAGGCACTGTGTCGAGTGCTTTCCATGCATTACTTCATTTCATCTTTAACTCCGTAGGAGGTGCTCGGTAAGAATATGATCACTTACAAATTCTCACAGCAGCCCATGAGTTCAGGGCCATTTTCATCCCCACCACACAGATGAGGAAACAGTCACATGCAATGCACTTTGTAGTTTGCAAAGCATTTAAATAAAGCACATATTTTCTGAGTCTAAAAGCAGTATATAATAATAGTAGGAAATATGGAAAATACATAGAATTAAAGAAGAAAGCAAAAAACCACCTTTAATCTCATTACGCGGCGAAGCAGCTGCATGTAATTTTTCGGTGGGCGGTGAGGATGAAGATGATGATAATGATAGATTTTGTAGATATAGAAACTAAAGCTGTTAGACAGCAGTCCCATAGCATGGGGCATTTCCAGGACGTGAACCCAGCATGTGCCCATGTTTCTCTACATTTCTAACGGGCTGAAGATCTTTAAGGTCTGTCTTGACTGGGTTTGCAAGTTCTTTTTGCACCTTGGTCTGAGCGACTAGAGTTGAGGCTGTTTGAGCCTGTGAGGGTTGATCCATCACTCTTAGGCTTCTGACCTGTGAGACTCAGATCTCTGGGGTGAGGACGGGCAGCCAGCGTTTATTACAAGGAGCTTGAGAATACATGTGCCCCACAAGCCTTGCCGGTGTAGACTGAATAAATAATACCTCCCACCCATGTGAACTATCATTTCTTGAACATATGTGAATAGCTATAATTAATGAAATGCACATTTATTCAAAAGCACAGCTCAATTCATTATAGGCTCTTGTCATTGTGTATTTTCTTAATGAAGAAATATTAAACATACAAACACTATCACGAGAGTCTGCCATATTGGGGCGATTTGAAAGGATGCGTATATTCGGGGATATGGGGGGTTTGGGGGGCGGCTGCTAAAGAGGAAAGCCAAGGCCAATCCTGGGATGAACCCCACAAGTGTCAGGTGCAGCAGAGCAAGGCTTGCATCCAGGGTTGGGGTGCAGAGCCAAGGGACAATAGAAATGACGATAGGTGTATATCCAAAGGGACTTGGAACCAGCCGCACATTTAGTAAAGTGCATGATGTGGTGTCATGTTTATGAAATACCCATTTAGTTGGCTGATTTTCAAAATGAGTTTGTTCCTAAATTCATTTTCGTGTTGCCTGGGCTCAGTCTGAGTTTGGACAGTTAGTCCCGTGGAAACAGAGGTGCCGACTTACTTTGCCACTCAGGCCTTTCAGGGAAAAAGAGTGGTACTCCCTGGCGACCGAGGAGGCTGAGCAAGGTGGGTGCTGGGCACCATTCCTGGTTGCCCAGTGAGGCAGAGCACCTGATACCACCTTTAACCAGTCACCTGGGACTTTTCCCTTCTGTCTGGTGGGTTAGGGTCCTATGCCCATTTTCCCTGCCAGATTTCAGGCTTGGTGGGCCCAGGACTGCGTCTGCCTTGTGAACAGCCTTAGTTCCTGGGTCCAGCATAGAATGTGTTCAGAAATGTTTGTTGAATGACTAAATCGGTGACTGGATGAACCCATGAATGGTTAGGGGTGTCTTCAATTTTGCAGAGTGGAGATCGGAAATGTTTGAAGGAGATTTTAAAAGTGTGGGTCACTATTTATTAAATATGCCTGTTCAATCCCCTGCCCTGAATGGATGTGCAGAAGGTCAGAGTGTTAAATGAAAAACCCATTTGCCCTCTTGATTTTAGAAACAATATACGTTCGTTATAAAAATAAAATAAAATGAAAAAGATAAAGGAAAAGCTGACTGTCCCTCCTAATGACATCTCCAGGCACCCCTGGGGCACAGCCTTCCAGAGGCCTCCTTAGTGTGTCCCCTGTGGTCTCCACGGGCCCCCACCCCAGACCCGCTCTCTGCCCTGCTCGGCCCTCCTCATGTCCCCATGGCAGAACCTGGCTCTGTTGGTCCCTGGTCTCCTCATGTGTCCAGGTAGCTGGAGGCACTGGCGGGAACAGCCTATGCGAAGAGAGAAGCCCAGAGGCCACCCCTCCCTGTGCTGGCGCTCGGCTCTGCCAGGCCCCAGAAACACCCTCCACGCCCCTTGGTCCTTTCTGGGCAGGGGGTCCCAAGTGCGTCCTGCCATCCTGGTGTCGCCTCACTGGATTCTGCCCACGCTCTCGAAGCGGTGCCTTTGCTAAAGCCTCTTAACACGGGCCATATTCGATAAATTTTGCTTTTTGTTGTTACCGTAATAGGAACAAGACATATCTATAGTCACACTATTGGAGTAGTACTATATATTCTATTTTATAACCTGCTTCTTTTTTTTTTTTTTTTGAGGCAGAGTGTCACTCTGTCACCACGGCTAGAGTGCAGTGGCATCCCCATAGCTCACAGAGACCTCAAACTCCTGGGCTCAAGCGATCCTCCTGCCTCAGCCTCCTGAGTAGCTGGGACTACAGATGCATGACACCACGCCTGGCTAATTTCTTCTATTTTTAGTAGAGACGGGGTCTCGCTCTTGCTCAGGCTGGTCTTGAACTTCTGACCTCAGGCGATCTTCCCTCCTCGGCCTCCTGGTATAACCTGCTTTTTAAATTTAGCAATACTCCGTTACAGGAATCTTTTAAACTCTGTGAATATAATTACATGTCCTCATTATTTTACTTGATAAGATTTTCAATAGGATTTAATTAAATCCCACACATGTTTATTGAGTACCTACTCTGTGCAAGACATATCCCTGCCCTTAAGAGGGGTACAGTGCTACGTGGACCTTAAGACAAATGTGGAAATAATGTGGGTGGAAATAAGAAGAGCCATCGAGGAGATACTAGCTGAGAGCTATAGAGTTCAAAGGAGAGGAGAGAATGGAGGCATCAAGACAGGCTTCCTGGAGGAGGTGGCATCTGTGATTTGCCATGAGGACGAAGAAGACTTAAAACAAAGGGGACCTGGGGGCCTGGAAGACATCCCAGGCAGAGATGGCAAGAACCAACGCTTGGAGCCAAAAATCTATGGCTGTTTTGAGCAGTGAGGGGTTTGGCTTAACTGAGCAGAATGGAATATTCTTCCACTATCCTTCCACTATCGCTCCTTTAAAGTAGTTTCCTGGAATTAATGTCATTTTTCTGCTTCTCCTCTAGATTACGGTCGCCGGGAAGGCAGAGACTATTCCTACACATCCTTTTATAAACCTCACAGCTAGACTACGGTAGGGATTCCAAGGACACATTTGTTGAGAGAATCTGAATGGACGACCTGTGGCAGGAGTGGGAATTCGTTGCCCTCCCGTGGGGGGGTCTCAGGGGCCAGGCTGAGTGGTTTGTGGGAAACAGTCCAGACATGGCTTTTTCTGGCAATGTCTCCTTTCTCTCTCCCTCCGAAGACTCTCGCTCTTTTGGGCATACATGAAATTGTGGACATGAAAATGCTTTACGGGCAGGAAGGCCATCTCCTGAGACGGCTGGTCCCTTTTCCCCACCTATTCATTCTTCTGAGTGTGGTCTTGGAAGCCCCCCCCAAGGAGAGGACTTGAGTGAAAACTCAAAAGCTCTGCTTTCCCGGCTCGTGTTAATCGGGGAACCCAACAAACCAATGGTTCTGTAGAACCAGACTGGGCTTTGAGACAGAGTGTGACCCGGAACTGAGCTGGCTCTTCTACCAAAATCCAAGTGCAGGGAGCCCCTCTTTTCCCGCTGCCCCCCCCTTCTCCTCTGGACAACCCAAGAACAGCCAGTGAGCCCCAACTTTCACCCCGAACACTTCCTTTCTCTCTCGCCCTCCACATCCTGCCTATTTCCTTCTGCTTGGTGGCTCAGGACGTTGCCTGCTGGGCAAGTGATTATGACAGCGTTTGGGATACTTGTACAGCATGCGGGTATTTAGTAACTAGCTGTAGATGATGGTGGCATCGTAGCAGCAGCAGTAACGCCATAGACGCGGAAACAGACATAACCAGGCATGACAGTGCCCTGTCATGTGCCTTTGCCCTGGGCGGCTGCCCTCTCCTAGGGTTAGTGTCTCCATCTGCAAACTGGCGATGGGAACATCTGTCTACGTGCACAGAGCCGCTGTTCTGGGAGAGAGAGGGCACATCTGTACAGGGACTCACCCCATTTTATTCTTTTCCTCCTTACACACTAGCACTCTTGTTTTTAAATTCCAAACTCTTACGGGAAAGACACTTCCATTACCTTGGGAATGATTATCTGTTACTATCAGATGTGGTGCAATTTCCCCTGGAGGTATGTAGCAGACATCCAGTGTGGGAAGAGGCAGCTGGGGAGAGATCAGGCTTACGTGGCTTTCGAAGCAAGTCCCCATAGCGTCTTCCTCCCTAATCCCTAAAAAGAAAAGGAATAACAAGAAAAGAAAAGAAAAAAGAAAGTCTTGGGCGTCTGGCTTCTGTTTCTGAATCCAGTCGTTCTGCTGGTTCCTGGGCTGCAAAAAGCAGGATACGTCGTTGAATGACGCCCTCCTCTCTCCCTGTCCCCCTGCAAGCCTGTGACATGCTTTTCAGGGAGGAGAAGTGCTCTGGATGAAACCACTGTGCCCTGATGGGCCCTCAGGGTGTCCTGTTCCGATGGTCTTGTAAACATCCAGGGAAACCTGTTGACTGTTGAAAATCCAGATTCTAAATACTGTTTACTCCTGAATAATTTGTAATTCCTTTCCCAGCTCAAATCACTATAAACTCCTCCAAAGTGTTTTATAAACACTCATTAGAGTCTTACAAAAGTTCTCTGAGCTCCATATGATTATCTCCATTTGGCAGGTGAGTAAACTGAGTCACAAAAGTTGAAAGATCTGCTCAGAGCGATGCCCGGAGCAAAGGCAGGGGGAGGTGGCAGCTCAGACATCCCGGCTCCTCAGCGGGTGAGCAGTTCCATCACCTATGTCCAGGGCCCTCTGGCTCCCGTTAGGGACCCTGCACGCAGTTCCCTGGGCCTGGCCGATGTCCCCTGGCTCCCAAGATGCCACTGTCCGAGGGCACAGGCTCCACTCTGAACACACAACCGAGATTCGTACCCGACAGCCACCTCGACCCTTTCTTCCCCAGCCGCAGGGTCTTGTCCGGTCTGCCAAGGCTGGTTGTAAGCCCCCACAGAAGGGTAAGCAGACAGAGCAGTAGGATGTTGGCTTTTCTGCTTTTTTGTTTGTTGATCAGCTGAAAACAGCCAGGATTAGGTGAGTGTACTAAACATTTCCTGGTTTTTGGCTGTCCTGCATTTGAACCCACTCCTTATACGGGGACTCCGCCACCCCCCGGGAAGCAGGAAAGGCTGGCTACCCGCCCTCCTAGACCCCTGGCAGAGGTGCGGGCACAGGACCCAAGGTCGGCCGGCCGGAAGACACTGCAGACTTGACCTGGCAGTGGGTGCCGAGGACCCAGCATCTGCGCCTGTTGGTGGTGGTGCCATGGGGACAGTGGGGTGGCCAGGGCTGCAGGGAGGCACCTTTGTCATCAGGCTGCTGCCGTGCATGTCCTCGGCTGTGGTTAAAGCAGCCGCCCGTGCTGTGCTTTGCTTCCTGCTTGTTTCCAGAAACTTCTGGGTTGGTCTGTGAGTTTCCAGCTAGCCTTCCAACTCGTTTTTTTTCTTGGTGACGTTCACCGGAGTCAGGAGTTCTGTTTGTTTGTATTTTGATGGGTTCAAGTTGGAGAAGGAGAGAGGTTTCCCTGTGCCTTTCTCCGTCATCATATTATAGAGAGATGAGCTCGCAGAGCTACGACGTGACCACTGATGAGGCAGGGGTGGGAAAATGCCACAAGGAAGTAAGGCCGGAAAGGTCGGGAGCCGAGGTTTGAGGACGGTCTGGCTGGTTGTTCTCCTGTAGCCTGAACACACAGCAATGACATCGGTGGACGTGCCACCATCACACCATGTTGTGGCCACCCATGCACTGGCACCAAGACTAGCATCACCACCGGCATCACGGTCCCTGGCACGAGGACCGTCATGGCCACGACCAAGTCAACATCAACACGACCTCATCTCCTGCCTCCCTCCGGGCTCCTCTCAACAGGTCGCTCTTTGTCCAGGGTCTTCATCGAGCTCAGACGTGAAACTGAGGCAGGGCCGCCTGCAGCAGCAAGCGTGGAGGAAGACCACCCCAGAGCCCCCCTGTCCTCTGTGCTGCTCGGGCATGTGATAGAAACCTTAGGAAATTTACCTACGCCTGTGGCGGTGGGCAGAAAGCCTCTCATAGACCCTTAGAAGATAATATAATAAAAGCTAATATTTATTGAGTGCTTATTAGGTAAAAATCTCCTTTAATCTTTCTAATATCCCTACGAGGAAGGTGTTATTAGTATCCCTAATTTACATATGAAGCAACTGAGGCACAGAGGCTGAGTGACTCACCGGGACCGCCCGGCTCTGGGTGGTGGAGACAGCCCTCCCTTGCTACTACTGTGTGGGTGCCCACGTGCTGCTGGGTGGTTTCCAGAGCTGACTCTGCGTCCACGTTCCATGAAAAGATTATAGATTTCCAGGGGCTACACCCAGAGATCGCAATTTGGCCAACTTTGGAAGGATGGGGGTGGGGGCTTGGAGATTGAATTATTAACAGACGGCATCCCAAGTGATTCTGAAGGAATCTGCCCACGGACGGGCATCGGGAGCATCGGCGACACAAGCGAATGTGCACTTGGCAGGGAGTGGTTATTGATCACCGTGTTCTTTCCTGCTAAGTGTGCTTGGCCTCCGAACCAGTTTCAATGCAAGCACTGACTGTCAATCATTTGGAGGTGGCCCCAAGACAAAACCAATTTGTCATCCTCAGCCTTAGAGGGTCCAGGAAGGGGATTGAAGAAGTTGAGTTTTATCACTGGCCACTAATTCACCAAAGAAGGAAAATTACGGAGTATCTCTGCACCTCCGGTTTCTTTCTACTGTGTTGTGGGACAAGAGGATCATCAAATTTCTCACCCTCCTGGAGAGAGTAGATTCTTATCTCTAAATTACTCTATTAGTTAAGGTAATGCTGGCTATTATGATATTTTATACTGTATCTTAACTGTCGCTGAAACTGTTCTGCGGTTGATTTTTTTTTTTAAGCAATCAAATGATCAGCTTCTACTCTAAGAATTGTATTTACTCGCACATGTTGGACCCATTAGAGCACGATTACGATGGCTCTAAGCGACAAATCAATGGCGTGTAGTTGGCAGTGGGGTATAGGGAAGGGGTTCTGTTCTATGCAGCCCCTCGGGTTCCAGGCTGATGGAGGCTCTGCCAGCCTCAATGTGTGTCTTCCAAGATCACCTCAGATGTTCACATCCGGGAGGCGGATGGGAGTGGAAGACAGTGGAGAACTGACTGGGAAGTTTTACAGATTGTCAGTAGAGAGCGCATTGGTCAAAACTCGGTCACATGCACGTGCTTTTGTCAACCGCAAGGAGGCTGGGAAAGAGTGGCCAGCGTGCCCAGGAGGAAAGGGGAATGTGTTTGGTGAACAGCTAGCCAGGGTGTCCTTGGAGCCAGGAGGGGTTGTGGGGACGCCCAAGAAGAAGTGACTGAGCAGCGCAGAACCCACAGTGCGTAGTCCCGTAACTCCTGAGTTGCCA
This sequence comes from Lemur catta, assembly GCF_020740605.2. Lineage (NCBI taxonomy): Eukaryota > Metazoa > Chordata > Mammalia > Primates > Lemuridae > Lemur > Lemur catta. The sequence continues at coordinate 8,639,406 of NC_059152.1, read as the reverse complement.
CCATCTTGAACAATTAAAACACATTCATTGGGCCTGTTTTCCAATTTCGAATAGTAAAAAACAAAACGAGAACAATAAATACTTTAAAATTTTCTCCATCGGTGTAACAATTGACTGTAATATTTTTTGGAGTTCTGGAATTTTCTTCATCATTTTAAACAACCTTATACATTTTGGGGAGCTCTTTATATTTATGTAGAAAGGCCCGTCCAGCCCACCCCAAGGCTTTGTTCTTTAGCTGTTTGTCTCCCACACTGATTCCTTGGACTCTCGGGGAAACCTGTGCACACCTGCTCCTGCTGTCTCCATATTCTCAAAGGAAAACTGGAGGAATAGATTCAGATTTCTGACCTCTTTGGGAAAATGTTGAGCTGGGTCCTTTTTCTTGGAAGTAGGTGTCCCTGGTAAAGACAATGCAGGCTCTGAGGCCACCTCCAGCAGGGGGTCCCCCGGCCAGCACATTGAACCTCTTTGCTGTCCCTATGGTGATGATGAGGATGATACTACCAACCTCACAGGATGGCAGTGAGGTGTAGCGAACATGGTGCCGGATGTGCAGTGAGCAAGGACAATGGTAGGTGCTGTCACTTCTATTGTTACTGCCAGAGTCAAGGAGCTTGGGCCGTGTGGGCAGAATTTACACACAGGGATGAGAATCTGTACACTTAAACTCAGAACAAAGGTGTGGCCAGGGGATGTCTCTCAGAGTTCTCCCTTATGGCAAACCCCGCACACGGTCCAGCCCTTGCTGCACAGTGACTCAGTTTCCCCGCTGATAAAAGGCTACACCTGCAGTTCTAAACTTGTCCGTAAACACATGGAGAGCCTTGAAAGAAAGGTGGTATTTAGTGTGAGTTCAAAGCGTTATGTAATTATTTTATAGCCCCTTTTATTCCTGAGTTTTTTTTTTTTTTTTCTGTTTGCTCGGCTTACAAACCCCAGCCAGAGCCATCAAACCACTTTTATGCAAGCGCCTTTCACACACCTCGTACCGATTGCACACCGCCAAGGTGGAAAGTGCTCGGGAGGATGAGGGTGGGGTCGGCCCAGCGAGAGCACCAGCAATTCTGCCTCATGGAGGCTGTTACCCTGCACGGCTGGGAAACTGCGCCGTGGGTGCTTTGTGTATTTATTTAGTTTAGCTACCCCAGTGACCGGCTTCTGCAACATGGATTGAATTAGCTCGCCCATGGCGGACCTCTCAGGATGGCCCCAAACACCGAATCAATTATGTTTCCCAACCCAATTATGTTTCCCAATTATGTTCTTTCTGGTGGATTCAGAGCTTCTGTCCCACCACCATTCCTTCCAGAGTCCCATGACTTGAAACCACAGGATTAAAAAGAAGCTTCAAGTTGGAAGGGCCCCTAGGAGTTGGCTGGGAGTTCATGGCATTCTAGATGGATGGAGGCACAGCCTTGGCTGGCCAACGCAGGGCCCGCCTTTCCCAGCCAGCATGGCATTTCGTTCTATTGCTGGGTGGATCGGCTTGTAAAATGTTCTTCCTTCAGGTGAACAGAAATGCTGGCTACACACGGGTGAGGCCCACAGAGAACTCGTGTCCCATGCCAGCCATGGAAGCTGGAAGTAGGGAAGGCCTAGAAGTTTCTGCCAGTTTCAGGCCTCCTTAAGCCCCTGAATGGCAACAGAGGAAACTCAGGAACCAAGGGGACATTTTCATTCTGGTTCTTTCTGAACTCCGTTTTACAAACTATGGCAGCCCATTTAAATGAGTCTCTGTTTGGGGTTAATTTATAGGGATTGAAACTTCAAGGGCGGCCTGTTTGTTGCTGTTCTGAGTCTCTGCCTTCCACCTGTACTCAAGACAAGGAACTGTGCGGTCCACCATCGTGCGGAAAAACAAGGGAAGCCGCTGACAGCTGCCTGCACCATCAGGAGCTTAGGGTGAATGATCTCTTCCTCAGATTCACCGTGCAAATCATTTATTCAGTTGCTATTCAATAAACCCCTGCTGTGTCAACAGCCCTGCAGGATAAGGGAATTCAGGTCCTTATGCTTGAGAAACTTACAGACTCCTTGGGGAGGTGGGGAATTTTACCTGGGCAGGATCACTGCACACCTCGCCTCCCAAGACATCCCACCTTCGGATGCTGGGGAAGTGCAGTGTCATTTGGAACGTCCATTCTTCCTTCCTCCATTGCTCTTTGGGTCACACACACACACCCCAGAGAACAACTACCTTCTACCTGGCGGCCGTCTCCCCCCCCTGGACCCAGAGAGCGAGGAGAACGTGAGCACGTGCATGCAACAAGGCAAGCACCCCGACTCCGAAGGGCAGTCCAGCCAGAGGAGGGCTGGTTCTGTGGCCAGACAGTGGCAACCAGACCCTGGGGTTGGTGGTTGGATGTTTTGCAGGGAGCCCATGATAAATGCTCTGTAAAATTTTATGGAGTAAATGAATAAGTGAATGAGTAAACGAATCTGGAATCCACCCCGTGTCTGCACATGGTCCCAAAGTGTTACCCAACTTCAGTCTCCTTCGTCGTGCCGTGTGCTTTCGTCCAGACGGTTCAGGGAAGGGGATTTCTAGAACCAAAACATTCTAAACAGCTCTTCCTCTGGGTACATCCTCAGACCCTTTTCCTAAAAGGAGATTGTTATGGAGCGGAGGATTCTAGAACCAAAGTCTTGTGGGATTCTCCCTCTTTTAATCTCTCAGCAAAGATAGGCAGAGGGATTTATTATTCTCCATTTAAGTTGATCAGTGTCCAAGAAAATCCAACAGTGAGTGCTGTGATGTGTAGGTAGCTCCTTTTAATGGGAGCCAAAGCACTTGGGAAAGATTTTATGTTCATAGTGTCCAAGTGAGACAAGTAGATGTCAAGAATTATTATCCCATTTAGGAGATGGAAAAACCCAAGGCCCTCGTTCACAGAGCAAGTCAAGAATGCAGTTCAGGAGAGATGCCAAGTCTCTCTCTGCCCTCACAAGTGGGTGAGTTCCCATACAAATGTCCCCCACAGCGTGGCTCTTTGGATGCACCGTCCCTGAGGTCGGCGGTGCCTGGTCAGGGCCCCCGCAGGAGCCAGGTGGTGGTGGTGCTAGTGGGAGGGGGGTGTCCGAAGGCAGCCACACCTTGGCTATGTCTAAATCCCTGGGAGAGAAGTGGGGTTGGGGGGGGGCTCTGGTGTGGCCTCCACTGCTGTGTCCGTCACTGTCTGGAGCCTCCTCATCATCCGTATTTCTCACATACTCCTCTTCCTTGCTCTTGTCCCCTTAGGCCACAGGGACACACCTCTCCTTCCCCAGCATGTGGCCCCCTTGGGTCTCCTGGGCAGTCTCAGCATCCCCAGCCTCGTGGTGACATTCACAAGCCAACCAAGTACTCCTTCCTCATTGGTTTCCTTGGTCACACGCGTGGCCATGCCGATGGCAGTGCTCAGGGTCACACGGAGCTGCCTTGCTTCACAATACGGGCCCTAGAGGTCTCCCCATCTGACGGCAGATTGTCCCCTCCTATTCCCACTCGCCGGGAGCTCTTCCCAACTTCATCCACCCCCTTCTCTGCTCTGGCTCTGTGGCCTGCCCGTTTCAACACTGCTTCCTTGAGTTGAGGCAGCCCCCTCCCACACCTTCTCGAGTCTTCGCTGAGCATCCTGCCAATTCCCAGCGGCGGCTCTCAATGCTCGTGGTTGCCAGAAACATCTACAACCAGCCATGGGTCCTGAGCAGCAACCCCATGGCCGGCTGGACAGACAGTTCCACTGGAAACTCAGGGTACCAAACTCTGAATTCCTATTTCTCTCCCCAGATGTGTTTCTTTCCCACGTTCCGTTGCTCGACACCCACTGGGAGGTTGTTCGAGCCCAAGACTGGAGCTACCGTCCCCCGACACTCGTCTCACTAGCTGCACCTCCCAGCGCCCACTGTGCTCTTCCCACTTTGCCCGTTTTCTCTCTCCCCACGGCCGCCTCCCTAGCTCAGGCCTCTGTCTCCCTTGTTGGGATCATGTCAACCTCTTCCCAGCGTGCCTCCTTCTCTGGGTTTGCCCCCCCTCAACCAATCTTCCAAACTGTAGCGAGACAGTTGCTTCTAAAACACAGATCCGATCCCTCTCCTGCTCAAAACCCCGGGGCGGCTCCTTGTTGCCCCTTGGGGTGGAGTGTAAAGGTTGCCAGGACCCATCCACCTCCTGCCCCTCCAAGCCCTACCTCTCCCTGAACTCCAGCTCCACAAAGCCACCTTCTGTCCCTTCCACGGTTTTTGCTCTCCTGCCTTCGAGCTTTGCACGTGCTGTTCCCTCTGTCTAAAATGTCACCTTCGCCTGCGCTGCCTGGCGAACTCTGTACTCTCCTGTATGTCTCTGCTCAGAAGTCACCTCCTCCAGAAAGCCTTCCCGGATCCTCAAATCCAGGTTATAGCCCCTACCTGTGTTCCAACAGCTCTGTGCAATTCGCCCACCATGACCCTTGTCGTGCCACCTAGCTAACAGCTGACACGTGGTGAGCACTTGCTGTGTTAGGCTGTTTCTTAGGACTTTATATGAATTATCACATTTAATCCTCACTGTAGCCCTGTGAAGAAGGTACCGCTATTATCCCATTTTGAAGACGGGCAAACTGAGGCAAGAGCAGTCGCACACACAAGGGGCAGAGTCGGGATAAGAACCGAGGCAGGCAGACTCGTGATGCTACACTGCCGTGCTTCGCAGTCCTGGCCGCACGTCCAAATTAGCCTTGAAAAAAAGACACATGCTTGTGTCCTGCACAAGAGAGATTTGGGTGGCAGGGGGAAGTTAAACAGTTGGCAGGGGTCTGTATTTGTAACAATCTCTGAATCCCGTGGGCAGGACTAAGGCCCATTTCTCTGTATTGCGACTGCCTGTTTGTCACCTTCCATCGGCAACAAGCTTGGTGGAGAGACAGGTCCCCTCAGTGCCTAGAATCTTCGCTCCCTGACCCCTTGCCGATCTAGAGCCCAGGGGGAGCAGAGCCTCCCCTGTGCCCTGGGCTACCCGTGCCGCGGGACATCCCACGTCACATCACACCCTCTCCCCTGTCGCCCGCCCTTAACCCCACACTGAGTCCAGTCCTGCTACGGGAAGGACTCTCACTTCCCTCTGTCCTCCACGCCCATCCTGATCATCTCGGGCCAGCATAGTGACCTCACAGGGACTTGCTGGTTTCATCTTTTCATACCCCTCTCCCTCCACACCCAGTACCTATATCCCACTGTGGTAATGTCACTCTGCGCTCAACACGTTTAACCCGAATGTTTATAGCAGCACAATTCACAATCGCAAAGATGTGGAAGCAACCCAAATGCCCATCCATTCATGAGTGGATTAGTAAAATGTGGCATATGTATACCATGGAATATTACTCAGCTATAAGAAATAACGGTGATAGAGAATCCCTTTTGTTCTCCCGGAGAGAGTTGGAACCCATTCTATTCAGTGAAGTATCCCAAGAATGGAAAAATAACCGCCACATGTACTCACCAGCAAATTGGTTTCACTGATCATCACCTAAGTGCACATTTGGGAATGACACCAATTGGGTTTTGGACTGAGGTGGGGGGGTTGGGGGAGGGGATGGAGGTATGACTACATGATGAGTGCAATGTGCACTGTCTGGGGAATGGACAGGCTTGAAGCTCTGACTCGGGGGGATGGGCGGGACATGGGCAATATATATAACCTGAACTTTTGTACCCCCATGATAAGCTGAAATAAAAAAAACAACAAAAAAAAACTTTTGACAATGACACTGAGTGGGGTTTCCGTGCAGCCAGGCATCCCACCGGTAGGCCGAAACCTGTCTTGCAAATGTTATCTTCTTTTCTCTTCTCCACTCCGAATAGGTCCCTTCCTTAGACATTTCCTGCCACTCCTTCCTCTCTCTGGCTAGTCACTCCCGTCCCCCTGCCCCAGCCTCACCCAAGCTCAGAGCCCAGCTCTGAACGCAGCCTTCTCCCGGAAGCTCCCCCCACCCCTGCAGTAAAGTGGGCCCTTCTTTCCTTGAGTAAGTTCAGCAGTTTGTTGCTATTGGTCTCCAGCCTTTGCCATAATCTTATCTTCCTAATGGCCCATAAACCCCTTCAGGGCAGGGTCTGGACTTTATGCCCCAGAAAGCACTTCCTACTGGGGCTTGGACACAGAGAACCCTCCACACACTCCTGCTGGGTTAGGGGTGCGACCCTCCATCAGAGCGGCCCACTGGTGCCCGCCGGGGCGCCATGAGGAGCTGTCACAAGAGGTGTCCTTGTGTCTTGCCCGAGTCTTCCTGTTGGCGCAGCGGGCGGCTGTAAGAGTGGAGGGCAGTGTTGCCTTTCTGCAGGGCCGCGTGGACAGGCTCCCCTGCTGTTGCCCAAGGAGCTCAGAGATTGAGTCACACGGGGCACAAGTCCCTCAGGTTCAGCTGTGGGAGGCTGGAACCCAAAGGTCGATAAAACCAACTTTATTTGCAACGTTCCCATGTTTGTGATTTCATCCTTCCCACTGTTTCCTCAGAGCAATGAAATAGGGGAAAAGAAAAAACCGAACCAGACCAAACCAGCAAACCCAGCTCTCAGTATGCATGAATTCTGAGGCCTCCCCTGCAGCCCCCTCTCCTCCTCACCCCCCACCGGACCCTCCTGGCTGACCCTTCCAGCCCGTGAATTTCTCTCCCAGACCAAGTGTACTCCATCCCAGTTTTTATGGCATTTCCTCCCATTAATGCTTAACTATTCATTTTCTCCCCCCTCCTCCTTATCAAAGAGTACTTTGAATAACCATTAACTCTCTGGTTAACCAAAAGGGACATGTTAATCATCTACAAGCCCCGGGGCAGGAGAGTTATTCTTTGTACCTTCTCCCAACGGCAGGACAGCCCCGTTCCTGGGCAGGTGACCTTCAGCCACACCTGGGTCTAGAGGCTTCCAGTAATCAGGTTACGAGGGCTTATTAGCAAACCAGGGTCGCAACTGCTGAAAGCCGGTGCTGCGCTTTTCAATCGAGCCACTGACCCACCGTTGGTTTCCCTAGGACCCTATGAAGAGACCAGGCTGCACTTCTTTTTTTATTAAAAAAAAAAAAAAAAGTGTTTTGCAAGCAAGGGCTGATCTATTGTATATTGTTTGTTGCCGGGAGACTCCGAGTGGCTGTACAGGCTGTTCCTTCTTGGAGCCAGAGTTCACAGTGCTCCTGACCCAAACACACATGTGGCGTCATCCTGAGGTCCCTTTGCGTGGGGCTGGGACGCCCGACCTCTCCTGGCCGCTGCAGCCGAGTGGCCAGGATCCACGGGCCAGACCGGGGTGGCTCTGGGTGCAGCAATTTCAAGACTCTGCTGCAGGGAGGGGGACCTCCTTCTGAAGCTCGGGGGTGGCATCCTTCCAGGCAGGGGGAGGCAGGAGGAGGAGGAAGAGGAAAGAGGAGGAAGTTCTCAGGGGGGCCCCTGCAGGGGAGAGAGCGGCATCTTGGAGAGATGCCCCCTCCATTCACAAAGTGGGTCTGTCGCAGAGCCAGGAGGCCCGGGGAGAGCAAGGCTGCGTGCAAATTCTTGCTCGGTCAGGCTTGCTCTCCATCTCCCTTGAAGAAGACGGGGCGGAGGGAAGAGGCTGTTCTTCGAAGAGGGGGGTCTCAGGCACCCCCAGCCTTACTAGGAAAGATATTGGGGTCTTGGCAAGTGCGGGTGCAGGGCTGCCCACCGTCGTCCCCGGTGGGGCTGCTTATGGCCACCCTGCCCCTTGCCCGCAGGCCCGTTCGCCTCTCTGCCCCAGATCCAAACATTTCCACATTAGGCAGCTTGTGCCAGTCTCCCTGGCAGGGGAGGGAGAAGCGCCCCAGTGACCTAGGGTGACTTCCGCGGACTTGTCCCCCTCCCCCTGCCCACAGGTCACTCGCCCTTTTCTGGGTCGGCCTCGTGATCTGGTGTCCCGGCACTTGGCAAAATTTAGCGAATGTCCCTCAGTGCTCTGTTGCGTAGGTTCACAGACTCTCTCCCGTGCACACGCGAGAAGGTGCTGTCCCCTGTTCCCTTGCGGGTGACAGCGCCTGGCTCTGTCTGCTGGCCCCGCGGAAACCGTGTGCGACTTGACCTCCTATTTCGTCTCTAGCCCTCTCCCGGTGCGGCCAAACGTGGCTGCTACTTGCCACATGTGGCTACGGAGCGGTTCAAAAGTGGCCGGTCCCAATCGGGATGTGCTCTAAGTGTCAGTTACACGCCAGACTGGGAAGACGTACGTAAAAAAGAACGTGAGAGAGCGCACACATGGAAATGGTCATGTTTTGGACAAAGTGGGTTACATAAAACGTCATTAAAATTAATCGTACCTGTTTCTTTTGACCCTTTCAATGTGGCTACTAAAAAATGTCACCTCTGTGGCTTGCATTGTGTTTGGGTCAGGCAGCGCTGCTCTACATTGTCCCCACAGTAGGATGGGGCCTTCCAGGCTTAGGGACTGTTCTGGAATGGTTCTAAAGTCCTGTGCGTCCCTGCCGTGTGCAGTGGCTGCGAGCCTCTGTACCTACTGCTTCCTCTGCCCGCATGTTTCCTTCCTGCCTGCCTTCCCCGAGGAACTCCTGGGCTCTATTCAGGACCAACTGGAGCCTCCGATCAGGGAGGCATTCGTGTCCTTGTCAGTCGGCCCCTGGCACGGCAGCTTCAGGCATTTTGGGGCTGCTTGGCTGTCACCGGGCTGTGCTGTCCTTGAAGGCAGTCTGTGCCCAGTGGCCAGGGTGTAGGGACACATGTGCAGGCATCCGCACTTTGGTGAGTGGCCCTAAGGGGTGGAGCAGTGAGGATTTGGTTTTATTTATTTTTCCACTGTGAGGGGCGATCAATTATTAACCTAAGTCACCGTACTTCGGTTGCTGTTATCAGCACGTGGAAGTATCCACCGAGTTTGGGCTTCAAGTCTGCTTGGTACCATTCAAAAGAGATGTTTAGAACTTCTCATTTTCTGATGTTATGAAGAGCGCTAGTATTTTGAGAATCAAAGACAATTTCACGTATAACGAGTTCACTCATGCTGTATGGAATGTTCATGGGGCGTCTACCGTGGACCAGGCTCTCCAAGAGGTGGAAACTTCAACCTCTAAGGCCGCACTCTCCAGTATGGTGCACAAGCCCACGTGGGTAGCTATTAGTACCCGAAACACGGCAGATTAAGATGTGCTGTAAATGTAATATACACCTGGATTTGCAGACTTAGTATGAAAAAAAAAAAGAAAGTAAAATATCTCATGAGCAATTTTTTATATTGATTACATGATGAAGTGATAATATTTTAGGTCAATTGAGTGAACTGTATTATTAAAATTAATATCACCTGTTTCTTTTTTCACTCCATTGCTAGAAAATTTAAACTGACATGTGTGGTTCACACTCTGTTTCTTTGAGACAGTGTTGCTCTAAGGCAATTAGGCTTTCTTTATATTTGAGACACTTTTAGATGCATGTGGCATTTCAACCAGGTTTCTATCAGCTTAGGCACCTGGGAACTTTGACTCTGAATCTTCCCGCCAAACACCGAAACATCTGTCCAGTTGTATAAATTTTCATTCTGGTTCCTCCAGCTCAGTCTTGTCCAGAGGAGCCACCTTGACTTGCCCTTTCCAGAAATCACCCCACTGGCTCTCTGGGAAACTCCCAGGTTCTGCAGGGACTTGCTGGGTTGTAATTACAGGTGTGTCGAGACCCTCCTGCTTCATACATTTAGTCATAATTATTTACCTTTACCAGGCACCAGAGGTGTGATGGGAGCTTAGCTGAAAAGAGAGAAGACTCAGCAAACAGATCACCTTGAAGTTGACCTGTCAGCTGGATTTCGCAGCACCTGCCTGTTCAAGCCTGAGGGGCTACGGTGCATCCCTGGGAAAGAGAGCTGCAAATTCTGTCTCCAGGCCACGCTCCAAATCCCTGCTACTCCCTCTCAGACTCCGGAAGACATACTGGAGGCATCTATAGAGCAAGGAAATGTTTTCCACCCGAGTTAGCTTTCCCGATACCTTCAAACGACCTCTAAGGAGTCGGTCTTTTAACACATACAGATATTCGCACGTATCTATGCGAACGTTAAAATCCACATTATAATGCACTTGCTCTTTGAAACCCCTGGAGACGGGGTCCTGAGTCATCTGCTCCCCCTCCCGGGGGTCCTGCCTGAAGCAGGGGCCTTTGTACTGGGGGCAGTGGGAAGAATCCTGATGAATTAGGCGTTCCTGCCCGTCTGCACAAACTGGGCACCTTGCCTGCCCACCCCGCCCCCTGAATACTGCTGGAAAGAAGAGAAGAAACGCTTATTAAAGGCAAGGAAAAATTAGGGCCTTTTCGTTAAGGTCAGAAGATTTCTGAGGTTGGCTCAGCTAGCCAGGTGCATGACCAATTTTCTTGGCTCCTTAGAAGTAGCAAAGTATTTAAAAAATAATAGAGCCCTTGGTCCTATAAGTAAAAACCCATCTATCTTGGGAATTATAAAAAAAAAAAAGTGCTGGCAATGGAAAATTTCCGATGAGATGCATTTCTTCTTGCCCAAATATCTCGAATGCCTGCCGGATTTGTCGTCTCCCCGCTAAGATACCCACACTTGCAAATCTGTGCTTTTCAAGGTGGGGAGATGAAAATAAAGAGTCTGTGAAATGTATTTCTGGGAGGCCCAAAAACAGGAAGCAAATTGGAACCACGGCATGTGGGGCACGGATGCTGGATCCTGGAGGATGTTTGCTTATTTGGACGGAGCGCAATAAGCATTCCATCCCACCCACCGCTCGGAGCTCGGCACTGCGCTAACGTCCCTTGGAAACCAAGGTTCTCTTCGGGACTCGGCGGGATCGGGTTATTTTTCTCCGCTTAAATTGTTTTTATATGGTTACCCTCAGGACTCCTTTCTGTTTGGGGATATTTTCATATTTTTTTATTTAAAAAAAAAATCCCGCAGAACATCTTGATTTTGAAAAGGCACATTCACCCAAATAAGGTGCTGAGAACGTAGACAAGGTTGCCTCAATATTTCATGTGTCAACAGCCAATGTCCTCAGTATGTGCAGAAAAGTTTGAGAACGAGGAAGGAAAAGACTCGACCCTTGCCGTCTAGGTGGATTAACATCTCTCAGTCCCCCTCCCCTGACTTCTCAACTACTTCCAGCTCTGCAGTCGGGAGGGGAGAGCTTAGGTTGCAGAGGAGGGTGTTGGGGGTGCCGACTGTGGAATGAGGAGGGCATTTCAGGGTGCACGTGGGGAGGAGGGGGCAGGAATAGCAGAGGGGCGCTTGTCTGTGGGGGTGGTCCACGACCTGCGGGTGAGAAGGCAGGGTGACTCCCTTCGTGGCCTGTCGTGGCTGGCGCAGTAGGCAGGGTCTGCCACACACGGCCCCTGGACAAGGTCGCAGAGCTGTATTGGTACCATCTCCCAAGAAGGGCACTAGGAGCACAATCCAGAACATTCCTCATCAACTTTGGAAGGTGCAGACTCTGTAGTCGTTTAACATGATTTCACTGGTCAGAGAAAGCTACAAGATGCTGCTCCTACTGGTCCACACACATGGTGTGGGAAACTATTATATTGGTGCAACCTTGGGAGCCATCTTTGATTCCTTATTTGCTGAGTTTCCCATACTCATCCGGTCACGAAGTCTCATGACTCCTCCCTGAGCTGTCTCTGTCCACCCTCTTTTTCTGTTCTGATGAGTCCCTGCAACCGCCACTGCTCAAGTCCAGGTTCCCACCACATCGGTCCTAAAAGGCTGCTTCCCTGAAGTCCTGCCCACCTCTGATCTATTCTCCCTACAGAGCTGCAAAAACGATTGTCTGAGAAGAGGGAGGAGAAGGAGAAGCAGCAGAAGAAGAAAAAGGAGAAGAGGAGGTTATGTTACGGGGCCCCCTCCACCCCTCCCCTGCACGCACGCGTGCACGGGCACACCCCCCCCCATACACACATCATGAAAATCCTTCAATAGCTTTCCAGAATACTTAGAATAAAATCCAAACTTGGAGTACAGTTCTGCATGATCTGGCCCCTGCCAACCTCTCCAACCCCCTCCTGCTCCAGGCTGCTCTGTGCTAACGACCACCCTGCCACGCTGGTCTTGCATCCCTTGAAGACTGGCCAAGTCTTTCCTGCCTCAGGACCTTTGCAGCTACTCTTCCCCCTGGCAGGAATACTGTTCCCTGACTCTTGCTGTGGCTGCTCCTTCATCTCCTTTAGGCCTCAGCGGGCGTGTCACCTTCTCAGCGGGGCACTCCCTGCTCCCCTGGTGGAGAGTCGGTCCTCCTGCCTTCTCTATCTTAGCTCCTGGGTTTGCTCATGACAATCACTTCAACCCAGAGTTATTTTATTTACTTGTTTGCTTACCTTTGGTATTTGCTTTTTTCTCTACTTCCCCATACATCAGCGGGTACCCCATAGAGAAATGAGGTCACCAGTGTATTGTCAGTGCCCAGCCTGGCATAGAGTGGCCCATTCTGCTGCCACCAGGCCCATGGGAGGTCTACTGGGAGATGCTGGAATTAAAGAAGTGCTGGGCCTACTCTGAGCCTCGCCGGGCACAGGCCTGTGCTCTGCACCCAGGTTGGGGTCACTCATGGACTCTGAGGGCTCACAGCCCCTGGAGGCCCAGCAGGGAGCTTTGTACACATAAAACCAGTTATAACCAAGCCTTTGGGGATTTCGGGGTGAAAGGGGCAAAATGGGTCCAAAATATTCCTGTTAAACTTGCCAACGTGGTGAACCTTACTTGGAAGCTGCCTGAATATTCTCACTTGGTTAGCATGCAGCTCTGTGCCCATTTGGGGCAGAGGGCAGGGGAGGCCACAAGCAAACGGGGCTGCCAGTGGAGTGATTTGGGGGGCGAGGCAGGTCAGGTGACACGTGTGCAGAGACCTGCTTGTGCCCGACCTGCAGTCATGCGCACGCTCACAGTGGACCCAGTCTTGTCCTAAAGACCCAACTGGCCTGGTTTGTTATTGGAACTTGACATGATGATTCGCTTTAAATAGATCCTTAACCTCACAATTTGTTTTTCTTGAAATCGTCCTGAGAGGTGCTTTCCAAGAAACAGGGAGGAAAAAAAAAAAAACTGAATTCACAGTGGTGACTTTGAATCTGTCTACAGAAAGCGAATGAGTCAACGGTTCATTCTCAATGGCGAAGCCTTTCCTTGTTGTGTAGTGTCTGAGACAGTGAGGAAATGGGCCATGACTTGGGGAACAGGAATGCTTTGCAGTCGCCCTGGCAGCACCTCCAGGGAGGGCTCATGGGAGTCCCTGATGTCGGAGTTGGGGATCCAACAGTAGGATCTCACCTTAACTTGGTGACACCTGCAAAGACCCTGTTTTCAAATAAGGTCATATTCCCAGGCATCAACATCTTTTTTGGAGGCCACAATTCAGCTCACAGCAGGAAGGGTCCCCTTGCTCCTAGGCAGGTAGTCATAGCATCCACACATTTTGTAAACAAGCTGAGCTGATATGAAACCAAAATCTCCAATTTGGGCAAGATGTGATTCCAAAGTAGGGAATGCAAAATGTACTGAAACATTTTGAGGCTTGGAGTAAGAGACTGCTGGAATTTAGGAAGACCCCCTCATTCAGAGATTTCCAAATACAGGTTATACTACGTAGGCCACCAGGGTAGGCTAAATAATGAGCCCTCAGAGATGTCCATGTCCTAACCCCGGGAACCTGGGAATGTTACTTTACGTGATAAAAGGGACTTTGCATTTGTGTTTACATGGCGGGTCTTGAGATGGGAGGTGACCCTGGCTATCTATCTGGGTGTGCCCGGTGGAATCTCCAGGGTCCTTAGACGAGGAAGGCAGGAGGGTCAGAGTCAGAGGAGGAGATGTGACCCTCAAGCGGAGATCAGGGAGTGAGGGATTTGTGGATGCCACACTCCCAGCTTTGAAGATGGAGGAAGGACCAGGGAGCCAACGAATGGGAGCACCTTCTAGAAACCGGAACAGAAAAGGAAACGGATTATTCCCTTATGGCCTCGGGAAGATACTGGCCCTGCAGGACACCTCGAGCTTAGCCCAGGGAGACTGATTTTTCACTGGTGACAAGACAATCGATGATGTTTGAAGCCCCTAAACTTGCGGTAATTTGTTACAACATCAATAGGAAACTAATAGTCTCAAAGCCCAGTCTGATGTCTTGTATTATTTTAGCAAACTGTCCACCTACCCATCTATCAGTGTTACTCCCGAACGTCTAGAATAGTATGGTGCATGTGGAAGGCACTTACTAACTACTTGTTGGATGAGTGACTCGGGAGCATGTCATATACTTGGTAGTACGGGAAACCTTTTGGACACACCGTGCCTCACATCTACCAGTGTGGAGGAGAACTGGACATTAAACAAATAACTTAACAAATAAAATATACGTAGATTTATGTGGCAAGTGCTGTCACAGAACACTACAGGCAGCGATGACAGAGTAGCATAGGGGAAACCTGACTTAGATCTATGGTCAGATAGAGCCTTCCATGGGCATGCACAATTGCCATGAGGACTGGACACATCCTCATTGATTCCAGTTTTAATGACAGGAGACTTTCTCTGCACAAGGAGGTGACCTGAGTTGAGCTCTCATGGCATCTACCATTTTTTTTGAAACAGGGTCTTGTTCTGTTGCCCAGGCTAGAGTGCCGAAGCATCAGCCTAGCTCACAGCAACCTCAAACTCCTGGGCTCAAGCGATCCTCCTGCCTCAGCCTCCCCAGTAGCTGGGACTATAGGAGCACACCATTATGCCTGGCTAATTTTTCTCTCTCAATATATATTTTATTTATTTTTTGTAGAGAGGGGTCTCCCTATGTTGGTCAGGCTGGTTTCAAACTCCTGGCCTCAAGCAATCCTCCCGCCTCAGCCTCTCCAAGTGCTAGGATTACAGGCGTGAGCCACTGTGCCACCATTTTTTTTTTCAGTGGTCGAAGGTTGTCTTGTGTTCATGGCAAGTCACGTGGCATAGGCCAAGCCTGGCTCTGAGCTCTGAGCTTGAGGGGATGACACATTGTCATTTGGTTCTGTTGTTCGTTTAGTGAGTGACTTTTGATGGGCCGCCTGCCCTCTCCGCCCGCTGTCTGCTGTCAGCTGGTGATCCCAGCGGGGCTGCACGGGAACGAAGTGGGTGAAGATAATGAGGAAGGTGCAAGCCGTCCTGTGTCCCCAGCCTTCTCGGAGACATCGCTGTGCCTCGCGCCGGCTCCGGGCCTGCTGGCGCCTTCTGAGGTGGAGCCGGGCCCAAGGGCTACATTAACCTTCACTGGGCACAGTGGGGAGGGGACAGGAGTTGAGGGGACGGCGCTCACTGAGGTGGAATCCCTGCCCCCACGCAGCTGGTGACAAGTGGGAAGGACAAGAGCGGAACACTCAGAATACGAAACACGCAGTGGCATGACAGAAGTCTGAGTGACGCTCCCCAGACTCTGCCTGGGACCCAGGGGCACACGGGGAGGTGGGTCTGGAGGGATCAGTGGATTTGGGACATGAAGGAGGGAAGTGCCCAAGCGAGAAACCTCCCCACACTGCTGGGTCACAGGTGGCTGGGGACACAGTTTGTCACCCCCCTTTTTTCCTCACAGCAGCTCCTGTTTCTTACATGCTCTCTACATGCCTGGCCCTGTGTGATGCTGGACAGACGACACCTCCCCCAGCCTGGCGACAACACTGTCACGCCACTGTCTCGCCCCATTTTACCAGCTGCGTCTCAGAGAAGTGCAATAACTTGCCCAGTGTCAAGCAGCTGCTAGCATCCCAGCACGGCCTCCTCACCGCTCCGTGCATCCTGGATTGGTGGGAAAGGGGTAGGCTGGGGCTTCTCCCCCTGTCCCCACCCAGCCTGACCACCTTGCCTCACTGAGGTGCCTGTCTGCGCGTGTGGCTCAGAAGGAAGCCAAGCTGGTGGGTGCAGAACTGGCCCTGTGTGCAGTTTGGGGACCTGGGCTCACAGGACACAGATTGCATCCCGGCAGGGCCCCCCGTTTTCTGAGCAGCTCGGGAAAGCTTCCGAGCTGAGCAGAGGGAGTTGCCCCCCTTCCATTGCTGCAGAGGAGGACTTGCCTTGGGGCCAGCCAGGCGCTCTCTGGATGTGCTCGTCGGAGAGTTCTTTGGGAGAAAAGCCACTTGAGCGTGCCAGCGAGAGGGCCTGGGATGCCAGAATATTCTGCAGGCTGCCACTTGCCGCCTGCCAACCAGAAAGCCTGCCCTCCCCTTCTTGCCCCGCGCCCAGCCCTGCCGTATCAAATGGGATCTTGCAGGGACTGCTGGCCCCTCGGCAACCATGGAGAAAACACCCCAGTCAAACAGAGGCTCTCCTGGAGGACTTTGGCTTGGAGGGAGGACGCAGCCCCCCTCCCCGCCCCCCGCCCGCTATGGTCTCGTGATTCACTTCTTGCTCGAGCACTTACAGGGGAGCCAAATGTCCTGCCCAAGGCCCTCCCACATCCTCCGGGTGAATCATTTTCAGGGGCGTCCATTTGAGGGAAGACCTTGGCCCCCAGGGAAATGGCATCTGCCAAGTGAAGGGGTGGTGGGATGCTCCGGAGCAGGGCCAAGGGACATGGCAGGGCCAGCCTTGAGCCCGTCCTCCTCTGTAGTCCTGAACGCCCTTCCTCTGGAACTGGGCAGGAAGTTGCCCCTCAGGAGGCTGAGGGTGAAGGAAGCTGTGGACGGGAAGAGACAGAATGTGTGGGTGCTCTTCCCGCCAAGTGGGGAGGCTGGGCCTGGGCCAGGAGCACCCCTGCTTCCGTTCAGGCTCCCATAGGCCTCTCTGCTGGCCTGGAGAGGCACATAGGACCCCTTTCCTAGTGGCCCCTTCATTGCACAGAGCAAGACTGTGACCAGCAGGGGATGCTCAGAGGTGGAGGCTCTCAGCCCCCAGAGCCATGAGGGACCCTCATAGACAAGAGGCCGAACTCTTCCGAGCTAGCACGTCTGCAGCCAGGATGTGCCCCTGTGCATTTACTTTTTATTTTGTTCTGTTCACGCTTGCCGGGCACCTTGAGATGATTGTGTGGGTGCGCCAGGCCGTGGGGAGGGGCGGGGGTGGGGGTGTCGGGCAGGCAACAGACTGGCTGCGGAACTTCCAGAGCTGACCACGTTCTCTGACATCAGCTGTCTATCTGCTCATCTTCCGTGAAGGGCAGTGAGCTCCGCAAGGAGAGAGGCAAAGTCTCATTTTCGTTTGCTTCCCGAGCTTCTGAGATACCAGAACTGCGTGCATAGACTGCGTGCCGACTGCGTGCATAGACGAATGCAACTGACTTGCGGAACAGCGTGGTCAGGGGCTGGTTTGGGGCCCTTCCCATGGCAGGGAAAGTGCCGGGGCATGATATCCAACCCGGAGGTCAACCAGGTCGAGGGGGCTCTGAGATCTACTACAGGATCTTGATCTACCGGGTTGGGGTTGTATGTTTGAAGTGGCTCCGTTTTCCCCCGAAATCCTAGCAGCAATGGCAATGACCCACTGCACGGCAGCCCGGGCTGTGTGGGCACACTGTCTCCCAGCCTAGGGGGGACGCTTCATTTCACAGATGTGGAGACTCATGCTCAGAGAGAGCAGGTATCTTGCTCAAGGGTAGAGCGTGGCACATTCATTCATTCATTCAATTCATTTATTCAACACATATTGATCGTGGACCTGTTACGGGCCAAGCCCCGAGCGCTATTTCAGATGGGGGAAGAAGAGCAGGGAGCAAAACAGACAGAAATCCCTGCTCCCGTGGAGCTTTGGTTCCATTGAGGGGAACAAACAGCGCACAAGGTATTGATGAAACACAGGGCATGTCAGAGGTGGGTAAGAACTAGGGAGAAAAATGAAGTAGAGAAGGAGGAGGAGGAGGAGGAGGAGGGCAGGCGGGGAGAGGGAAGGGGCTGCACTGCGGAAGTCCCCACCAAGAAGGTGACATTTGAGCACAGAGCTGGAGGAGGTGGGAGGACTGGCCAAGCAGAGATCCGGGGAAGAGGGGCCTGGGCCCGGGCCAAGGCACGGGGCCAGCGTGTTCTGGGAACCGCAGGACCGGCGCTGCCGGGGCCGGGAGGGCATCTGGAGGAGACAAGACAAAGGCAGAGCAAAGGTGTGCGCTGTGGGGACAGATCACGGGGGGCCCTGGAAACCGTCCTGAGGAGCTCGCTGTTGCTCTCAGGAAGACGGGAGCCAGTTTTTGAGCAGAGAAGTGGCATGATGCACTTTGGGTTTCTGCAGCATCTTTCTGGCCACAGTGCTGCTTTCTGGCCTAGGGCCGAGGGTGGGAGCTGAGACGTGATTAGGAGGCCAGGTGACAACCCAGGTGAAGCGGTGGTAGCTCGGATCAGGCCCATGGCGGGGCCAGGTCCTGGATACATTCTGAAAACAGAGCCAGTGAGATCTGCCAACAGACTGGACGCGAGGCATTAGAGACGGTGTGGTGTTCAGCTGGGAGAGTGAGGTTGGCATCCCTGGGATGGGGACAGCTGGGAGAACCGTATTTGGGAGGGAGGATCAGGAGCTGTGGTTTGGACACGTGCTGTTGGAGACGTCAGGTAGGCGCTCAGCTGAGACGACAAGTGGACAGTTGGATCTCCGGGTCTGGAGGCGAGGTGGCCCTCAGGGCTGGAGACAGACAGGGCTTTGGCGTCGTTGGTGTGAGGAAGGTGTCTGAGGTCACGATGCTGGCTGAGCTCGTCGATGCGGGCAGGGAGTGTGACTGCAGAAAGAGGGGGTCGGAACACGGACAGCAGAGGAGGAGGAGGAACCTGCAAAGGGGCCAGGGGCAAGCAGGGGGGACAGGTGGGCTGTGGCCAAGCAGAGAAGGAGGGGAGAGGAAGAGGAGGATGAGGATGAGGGAGAGAAGACGAAGGGGGAAGGAGGGGGGAGGAGGGGAGGGAACAGGAAGGGAAAGTGGAGGAGAGGGAGGGAGACAGTGGGAGAGGACAGGAGAAAGGGGGGAGGCGGAGGAGTTTCAGGAGGAGGGACTAATCTTTTGGGTCAAATGCCCTAGGGAGGTCATGTGAGATTCAAGCCAGCTCCACGCAGCCCGAAGCTGCCATGCATTGGTGGCTCCCTCTGTGCCTGACTGATGACAGAGGCTGAGAATTTTAAGGGAAAAGCTCCCAAGACCCCAGCCCCAGTCTGGTCACCACTGGGTTTCACTGAGCCAGCCCAGTGCAGCCCAAGCACCAACCTGCTCCACCAGGTGCCGGCAGGTGTGCTTGCCTCCCGCCGCAAAAGTCCCCTTTCAAAGACAATCGCCACCCTCTACTTTCTCTATTTTACACATTAGGGTTTTCAGATCCTCAGCGGAATGTACCTGCCCTGGGATTTGACCAATACTAGAAAATCACTGTGTATTGCACCCTGCGGCACTGGAGAAGAAATCCCGGGAGCAAACTGGCCTGTGTGACAAGAGGAGGAGTCAGAGGACACCACAGATGGGGAGGAGGGACTCTGGGCCAGCCTGGGCTGTGGATTGGCCACATGATCTTGGGCAAATCACCGATCACGTTTTCCTTCTGTATTATAACACGGGAACATCTCTGATACCTGCTACATGTACCTCACTGAGTCAGGACCAAATGAAGATGTCCGGAAAGCATTTTGTAAATGCCATTGAACGCCTAGTGCCGTGCCTGGCACATGCATAGCAGGGCTCGATGACTGGAAGATGCTCTTGGCTGTTACTATGCATTTCATTTAACACCACGAAAAGCTAAATGCATCTGAAACACGGTGGGGAGGGAGTGGGGAGGGAGTGAGGGGAGATGAGTACATTCTGAGAGTCACCGTCAGGGTCGCTTTGTTACTGTTCCACCTCTCGTTCTGCCGGGGAGGACAATCAGATATACCCGGAGCACTGAGGATAAAAGAATGCATGAGGGCATTCTAGATTGTTCAGAGCTCTGGCTCTCCCAGGGACCCACGATCCAACGTTCCGGCCGATCCTTGCCTGCACTTCTTTCTGGTCCACTGAATGAGAGTGTCCACCAGTTGCCTGCTCTGCTGCATCTCCCTGACTCGAGCCTTTACTCGTGAACATCAGCCACACACCTCCTTTCCTGACTCCTGACTCCCAGCCTCTGCAGACTAACCCCATCTGTGCTAATGGTCCCGTAACCTGTCTTCTCAGGGTGGTGTGGCCCTGCCCCAAACTTCCACACCAATTCCTTGCAAAAGGCATCATCTTTCCATCCAAGCCTGAAACCTCCTGTCCTCCTGAGCACTCTCAAGCGCCCTGGCTGTTCTGTTTCCTCTATTACACAAATTGCTCCAGGTGGCCGGCTCTGTGTCTTGGGCACCTGCTTTGGTGCCTGGCCCCTGGGAGTTTCTCACTAAACACTGTTTGAACCACCCAGGAGATAAATAAGTGAAAGCCTCTTCTGCCTTGCATGGCCTTAACTCTGTCCTTGTTGCTTGGTCAAGACACAGCCTGGAGTCCCCAGTGAGGTGCATGGCTCTTACTCTTGATAAATAAATATTTTTAGACTCCTGGTTATTTTCTTGTTGGAGGAT
The DNA here is from genome assembly GCF_020740605.2 of Lemur catta. NCBI lineage: Eukaryota > Metazoa > Chordata > Mammalia > Primates > Lemuridae > Lemur > Lemur catta. The sequence continues at coordinate 8,618,976 of NC_059152.1, read as the reverse complement.
CCATTCCCTAATCCAGTTCTCTGATCTCCCTGCTGAACCTTGGTGCCATATTGCAGCTCCTTGCCCTATATCCATACCTCTGTGGCTACCATTGCTACCTTGAGTCCCTGTGCTGGCAAATCCAACACCTGGTGCATTGCCATTTTGGTGCAATTCCTGAGCATGGCCTGGTGACTCTCACATACGTACTGCTTCTGTCTGAAGAGTGCAAAAGGGAGCATATCATGAGGATGACAGCAAGCCCAGACCACGGTGCTCGGAACAGATTCTGAAACTCTGGGTCTGTAACACCTCTCTCCAGCATAGATGGATAAGGGGTGATTATATTTTAATTAAACTTTTCATTTTGAGATAATTGTACATTCACATACAGTTGTAAGAAATAATGCAGAGATCTCTGTACCTTTTACCCAGCTTCCCCCAGTGATAACGTCGTCGAAACTACTATACAATGTCCCAAGCGGGATACTGACATTGACACAGTCAAGATTCAGAACATTTCTGTCACCACGAAGGTCCCTGATGTTGGTCTTTAATAGCCACACCCACTTCCTTTTACTCTCCCCGTTCCTCCCCCATCCTTAACTCCCAACAACGATCAACCTGTTCTCCATTTCTCTATTTTGCCATTTCAAGAATTCCATGTAAATGGAATCGCACAGCACACAACCTTGACTTTTCTCATGCAGCACAACTTCTTGGAGATTCACCCAGGTTGCAGCATGTATCGATCGTTCGTTCTCCTATTGCTGAGTGGCGTTCCACGTAGCATGTCCCAACGCTGGTTTAACCACTCGTCTGTTGAAGCGCCTCTGGGTTTTTCCAATTTGGGGTTATTATAAACAAAGCTGCTATAAGCATTCACATGCAGGCTTTTGTGCAAACACACGTAAGTTTTTGTTTCTCTGGGATGCATGCTCAGGAGTACACTGCTCGGTGATGCCATAGTGGCATGTTTAGCTGCAAGTTTAGTTTTATAAGAAACTGTCAAACTGTTTTCTAGAGTGACTGCACTATTTTACATTCTCACCAGCAATGTATGAGGGATCCAGTTTCTCCACATCTTCACCAGCAATTAGTGTTATGTTATTTCAGCCACTCTGACAGGTTTGTAGTAATATCTCATTGTGGTTTCAATGTGTCCTTTCCTAATGGCTGCCGATTTTGAACACTCTTCATACGCTTGCTGGCCATCTGTATGTCCTCTTCAGTTAATGTCTCTTCATGCCTTTTGCCCATTTTTATGATTTTTTATTATGTTTGCTTTTTTTTTTTTTTTTACTATTGAGTTTCGAGAGTTCTTTATGTATTCTAGATACTAGTCCTTTGTCAGATAGGTGGTTTGAAACTATTTTCTCCCAGTCTGTAGCTTGTATTTTCATTCTCTTGATAGCATCTTTCACAGAGCAAATGTTTTTAATTTGATGAAGTACAAGTTATTCATTTTTCCTTTTATGGTTTATGCTTTTGGTATCAAGTCTAAGGACTCTTTGCCTAGCCCTAGATCTCAAATACTTTCTCCTTTTGTTCTACAATTTTATAGTTTTATGTTTTACATATAAATCTATAATCCATTTTGAGTTAATTTTTATACAAAGGTGTGAGACTAGATTGAGGTGTTTTTTTTTTTTTTTTTTGCTTATAAATGTCAATTGTTCAGCACCATTTTCCAAGAAGTTTATCCTTCTTCCATTTAATTGCCTTTGTACCTTTATTTAAAGTCAATCTATAGTCAGTTGGAAATATTTGTGTGGGTCTATTTCTTTTTTGTTCCTTTGGTCTATATATTCATCCCTTCACTGATACCATGCAGCCTGGATTACTATGGCTATATAATAAATCTCAAAATTAGGTACACTAATTTCTCCCACTTCATTTTTTTTAAAAATTGTTTTAGCTATTCTAGTCTCTTTGTCATTCTATATAAAATTAGAATAATCTTGTCCAGATCTACAAAAACATATTTCTGGAATTTTGATAGAAATTGTGTCAACCTGTATATCAGTTTGGGGAGAATTGACATCTTTACTATGAACATGGTGATGGCTCTTCATTTATTTAGCTCTTCTTTGCTTTCTTCCATGAGCATTTTAAGCACGCAAGTACTGTACATGTTTTGTTAGACCTGCACCTAAGTATTCCATTTTCTTGAGTGACTGTAAATGATATTGCCTTTTTAATTTTTCTGTTCACTTGTTCTTTGCTAGCATATAGAAATGCAATTGAGTTTGTGTGTTTATCTTTTATCCTATAACCTTGTTGAACTCACTCATTAGTTCCAGAAGGGTTTCTGTTTATTTGTTTTGTAGATTCCTTGGGGATTGTGTATGTATACAGTCGTAGGGACAGTTTTACTTGTTCCTTTCCAAACTGAGTGCTTTTATTTCCTTTTCTTGTTTTATTGCACTGGCGGAACTTCTATTAATAGCAGGATGTTGAATAAGAGTGGTAGAGTGGCCATTCTTGCCTGTCCTTGGTTTTAGGGGAAAAGAATTCAGCCTTTCACCATTAGGTACAATGTTAGCTGTAGGGTTTTACAGATGCTTTTTAGCAAGCTGAGGGTGTTCCCATCTATTTCTAGTCTTCTGAGAGTTTTTCTGTGAATGGGTGTTGAATTTTGTCAAATTGGGGAGGAGGGTGGTAATTCTCTGTTATTCCAAACTCCTTACTGAAATCAGTCAATGGACATGCTATTATCAAGTACCTACTGGATGTTCAGTGCTGTGCTAGGCCCTGTGAGGCATATAAGAGCCTAAAAATTCGGCCCTTGCCCTGAAGCACTAAGGGGCCAGGGTTTGTATACCACAAGTTAGCACATACCATAAGTGCTGCAGAAAACCCAAGGCAAAGGAGGCCAGTGATGCGCTGGCTAGACTGGCCTCTGGAAAGGAGTACAGTCTGCACACATGAGAGGGGGAGAGAATTAGAGAGAATGAAATGACCTGAAATTCCACTTTCTAACAAGGACAGTGGTAAATTGATAATTAGCAGGATACAGTGAGCTTTTGACTTATGGAGATGGATTAGCTGTGTTCTGGGGATTATCCCTGACAAATGCTTAATCCCGGACTTCCTGCCTTCCTCATCCAGCTCAGCATTTGGGCTCTCTTTTCTGCCATCAGTCAACATGTCCAGGAAATGCAAACTAACATTACTATTAGCTAAAGAAAAACATAATTAAAGAGGGCAATCTGTTGTCCCTAAATTGTATCATCTATTCCAAACTAAATATAAGTGCTATTTGTATTATCTTTTGTTTGGAGATACACGCCCCACTTCTTTCCCTCTTGAAGATAAACAAAAATTGACTGTATGACCATCACATACACGATGCATTTATTAAGCTGTCTCTCTAACATGTTAGCTAAACTCTTGGGAACTAAGAGTAATGCCTTAGAGACCTTGGAACCCATGACATCTGATACATTGGAATTGCCCATATTTTTGTGTGTTTACTCTAACATAAAGTCCTAATATAACAGTGCTCTCATCTGCAAAATTAAAAATCCTAGCACATTACCCATGGGTCATGCCTTGGGTTGTCATTCTTACGGGGTTGATGGATTTGCACAGAGCTGGCTCTTCTATCTCACTTTGTCCTGCTGGTGACCAGTGGCTCCTCTTGGAGGCAGATGGCCAGGGTTAAGGGTGGAATCTGAGGCCATGAGGCAGAGTGAAATTAACTGCTCCCTTCACAAGGGGATTAAACCCCTGACCCTCACCTCATTAGCACGGCGCTCCGACGACGTAGCAATTCCCAACCTCAATTTTATATCACCCCAGGGTGTTTCCACTTATCTCCAGAGGGAGCTTGCGGAATTCCCCAAACGAAATTAATTTTAATTCACTTTAATTTAAACATTAAATACGGGCTATGCAGGCAGCACTTATGCAGGAGGAACGTGGCTGATGTTAATAAATCCAGCCACCACGATGCAATGCTACCCAAACACCCCAAAACACCCTCTTGAACTCCCTGAGCCAAACAGTCTGGGAAGGAAGAAGTCTGTAAGTAAGCAGCGGTCATGGAAAGCTTTTAAACTACGGGGAGAAACAGCACCCAACCCTACGAAACATCTGCATCTCATAGAGATCATTTCATGTGGTCGGCTGGGATGCACTCTGACTTCCCACTTTCCCGGGGCTGGATGGGCACAGTTCAGCTCCCACCCGGCCAGGTTCTCTCTTTTTCTTCCTGGGGATTGTGATGCTTTGCAGAGTCCCAGGAATTTGCTGCAGGAACATTTTGTGATTTACCAAGATAATAAATTGGTCTTTGTTGCTGGGGCTCTTTCCTGGGTCAATACAAAAGATTTATCACCTCCACACCGGCCCGGGGAGAGTGAGGCTCAAAGTGTTCTCTGGCCACTGGCTTATTTTGGAGGCAAGCAGGGTCCCCGCAGGAACTTTGCTGGGCAGGCCGGCAGCCTGGGGGTGAGGTGGAGGGAGTAGCAGGAGGCAGCAATGTTCGAAACTCTGCATGCAGTTTACTGATAACGACAACCATATACATTTATTAAAGGAGTATAAGTCGAGTTTCTTACGCTGACGGTGCACGTTATAATTTACAAAGGACTTTCACACACGTTATATCTCATTTGTTCTTTACCTGTCCAGAATTACCATGTTCATTTTATTGAAGAGCAAACACACTCAGAAAACGTCAGTGACTTGCCCAAGGTTGCACAGCTAGTAAATCGAGGTTGCAGCACCGGTCCCGTGTCCTCTCATGCCCTGTACTTTTTCCCTATGCTGATCTTATCTTGGTTTATTATCAACATCTATTTGCTTTTGGCAGGAAAGGGTCTAGCATCTCCATTTCATAGAAGAACAAATTGACACAAAGATGTAATTAAACTTTTTGGCTCTGGAGTCCCTTTTTCTGTATGCCTTTCTTGGTGAAGGGCAAGGAGTTCTTTTGCAGACACACTAGTTTCTGCTCTCTGGATCCAGGCTCTGTGCTGTCACCGTCAGTGCCATGCTGGTCACTGGGTTCCACCCTACTATCTGCATCTGGTGGGAGATTGCACCTGCTACTTCTGGATAGAGAGGGGGTCGTCCATGACCAGTTGCTTCACCTCTGCTTAGAATTTCTCTTCCGACCCCACAAGGTCAAACAGCCATGGCAAAATACTCTCCTTCTTAGTCCTTCAAAGATGGGCATTTTGTTCTAGATCTTTTATACAATCATATTCTGTGAAACTCCTCTAATGTGCTTGGAGCACACTTTCTCCCCTTGAGTCTTTAGACACGCACACCTCCCCAGCTATGAGTAAATTCCCTAAGCCCTATTCTAGATACATGGATATATGGCCACCCCATGCCACTGGGTGCCATGCTACCTGGAAGAGTACTTAATCAGGTCATCCTGATTGGAAAAGTTCTTGACCAGAGTTGGTTGCTAAGGCAGGCCATGAATGGGACATAAATGGGATAGAGTTGATTAACCATGTATATATGTTTTATTTGCCTAACTTAGACTATAAATTTCTGAAGGCCATGGAAGGTATCCTATCTCTTGTGGCATTCATCAAAACATGTAAAATGGTGCTTGGCACATACTGAGCGCTCAAGCATGTTTTCAGACAGCAATGAGGATGACCTAACATCATTTTAAAGGCCAGTCATCCAAGAGGTTGGGTGTTCTCTGTGTGTGCATCTATGCAAACTCACAAACACACAACACACACATCTTGACTTGAGATGCCATTTGTGAGAGAACCTTTGGGAAATGCAGTGGGCCCACTGAAAACCAAAGAAATCCAAGGCCATGGGCCAGCTACACCACGGAAACCCCACACCCAGCCAAACGTGCTCACTGGCAAGACGGACCCGAAAGCTGTCACCAAATTCTGCTCCCTGGCAGGCCCAATCCAACAATGTGCCGAGAGACAAAAGAAGTAGAAACCAAAATGAAGATGGCCAACGCGTCTTTTCAGGCAACGAGCAGCTTGAGCAGAGGGTCAGCACAGACACCAGCAGAGAAGAACATTCCCCTGGCAGGACTCTGCCTCCAAACTGGGCACCACTTCACAGGAGCTCAGCCTCACACCTTATGGGATTTATTTTTTTAGAGCTCCAACATTTGTTCCTAATTATTCTTAGTAAAACTGCTGTTCTTAATGTAGCGTCATTTCCTCGTCCATTCACTCGCTCATGCGTTCATTCCATGAAACTTTTGTCATCGGCGCGGGCCCTTTCTATGGCATGGTTGGGTGATTAAGAACTCTGGAAGGCAGGTAAGCCATGCCACCTGTGCATATTAAAGAGGAAGCAACCCAATGAGAGGGAGATCTCTCCCACAGCTCATTAACATCAGAATTTAGACAAGACTCAGATGTTCTCACTCCCAGATTCTGAGCAGAAGCCCTTGGACAAATGATTATTGAGAAATATTGACCAGCAAAAGTAGTTTTAAATGGCATATTATGTGTTTGACGGCAAGATTAATGGTAGTGTTTGTAACTCTCAAAATACTCTTTTGGAAGTTCGTAGTGATTTTGGGAGGATGGATTTGAGTTACCTTGGAGTGTTCCCAGTCATCCCAAAGTTCTCAAAAGAAGTCTGTTTTAATTTGAGTTAAATAATATGTCATTTAGCCAGATTTCCCCCTGGTAGGCGGGGCATGATCTCAGTCTCATGGGAATGCAGACAGGGTGCCACAACTTCAGAGTTTGTAGTGCTGAGCCTGGAAAAAGAAGAAAAGGGTTAGAAACTTGGGGTGGACAGAACTTTGAACAGCCATTAAGAACTTATTGCATAGAAAAAGAGAAATTTCCGTTAAAACAAAAAGAAAGAAAGAAAGAGAGGGAAGAATTCCCGGGGAGTTTCCTGGAGATTTGAAGGAACCACATTTAAGGATGGTTTACCAATTTGGAGGATTATAAGAATTGCCTGGGACTCTTTTAAAACTGCAAGTTCCTAGGCCCCCTGCCCTGAGAGATTTTCTATTCAGTGGGTCTGGGTGGAGACCCAGAAATTTGCATTTTTAGCAGAAATTCAGGTGATTTTTATAATCGGGAAAGCTGTGGCCAAGCTCCGGGTCTGAAGAGGCTGCCTCTCAAAGCGAAGAAGCAACAACTTGACGAGGCCAGGGCCAAGACGACAGGAGCTCTGAGTTGAAAAGGTAAGAGCAAAAAACAACATGAGGCTTTTAAAAAAAAAATGCGAATTGGCAAAAAGCAGTTTGTAGCCCGTATTTCATAATTTCCCATGGCTTCTGGAGAAGCGGCTGAGTCTGCAGAGTCCTGTCTGTGTGCAGGATGAACTGAGCCCGCTCTGTGCTACGTGGGAGGCCGCCAGAGCATGCACATCGAGGTGCTCGGGTGAGTCGTTCATTATGCACTGCACTGTCACCCAAAGTCCCAGGTTGGGTCTGCCTTCAACACTCTCCCTTCCCCTTCTCTGAGGCTGATGGGTTGCAATGGCTGCTCTCTAAACTCGCTCCCTCTTTCATGGAAGTCTCAGCTCTGCGGACTTCCTCTGGATCCAATGATTGAGTTTCCCTGTCTTGGGGCTCCGGGAAGGGGAGTCCAGAGGCCTGAGACAGAAACTTAATCTCCATCCCCAGCAGCCTGGCCGCTAAACACACTGCGTTAGGAGGAGAGCCGCTCTGGGGGTGAGGACCAGAGGCCTCCACACACAGCTTGAGGCTGGTATCCCAGGAGCGTACCTGAAAAATCCCAGGTTTGCTGCTGGCTGGCGTGTCTAGGAAGAGCACTGGGTGTGCTGCAAGTGGCCAAGCCCTGATAATCCCTGAAGTAAACATTACAGTGGCTGAAATCCTTAAGAGTGATTACTAAATACCCACTGTTCATTCAGACTGGTCCCGTGCTAAACTTTTCACCTATGTTATTTCATTTATATCTCAGAGCAATCCTTTGAAGTGGTTGTTATCATACCCATTTCACAGATGAGGACAGACATTTAAGATGGTTAAGTAACTTGCCACTGTCACACAGCTAGCTAGTAAATAAACTTTTAAAAATTGAAGTATAATGTACATAAAGACGGCTATAGTGTACAGCTGAATGGATGACCACAAAAGTGAACACCCCTGTGCAGCTATTGCCCAAATCAAGAGTTAGAATATTACCAGCGTCAGAGAAATCCCATGCCTTCTACAGCAGCCACCTCTTCCCCACTGGTGACCGTTTGCATCACCAAAGATTAGATTGCTAGTTTGTGAATTTGATAAAAATGGAATTGTACATTATGTGGTCTTTCTGTTTGGCTTTTTTCCCACTCAGTATTTTGTCTGTAAGGCTGATCTAACGTTGTTAAGGATACAAATAGTTTGCTCATTTTTAATGCTATAAAAAATTCCATAGTATGATTGCACCACAATTTATTTATACATTTTCCTGCTGCTGGTTATGTGGGTAGATTTTAATTTGGCCCTATTATAAATGATGCTGCTTGGAATGTTCTTGTATGTGTCTTTGGGTGCATACGTTTCTGCGTGGTATATACCAGCCATGGAATTCCTGGGTCATAGTGTGTGTGTTCGTTCAGCTTTAGTAGCTATTGCTAAAATATTAATAGTTTTGAAAAGCGGCTATACCAGTTCATTCTTCTAACAAACAAGTTCTAAGAGTCCCAAGGGACTCACACCCTCACCAACACTGGATATTGTTTGTCTTTTTTATTTTTGCCATTCTGATGAATTTGTTTTAGTTTGTATTTCCCTGATGACTAACACAATTGAGCACATTTGCAAATGTTATTGGTCATTTGGATAGCTATTGGCTTATTCAGGTCTCTTGCCCACTTTTCTATTGGGTTGTCTGTCTTCCTTGGTGATTGATAGGATTTTTTTATATTTTCTGGATATGAGGAATTTGTCAGTTATATGGATTGCAAATATCTTCTCTGTGGCTTTCTTTTTACTCTTAATGGCATCTTTTGGTGAAGAGAAGTTCCAAATTGTAATATAGTCCAATTTATTAATATTTTCATTTTGGATTCTGATTTTTGTTTCTGTTACATAAAAATTTGATTGACTTTTGTAGATTGGCATTTTTTTACCCAGCAACCTTGCTTAATTTACTTACTAATTCTGAAAGTTTTTCTAGTCTGTAAATAATGGCAGTTTTATCTTTCTTTCCATTTCTTTAACTTTTATTTTTTTCTTGCTTTATTGCAAAGGCTAGGACTTCTAATACAATAATGAATAGAAGTGGAGACAGGCAGCATCCTTCTTTTATTCCCAATATTGAGGGAAAGGTATCACTATTTGAACATTTAATATGATATTTGCTGGAAGTATTTTTGTAGATACTCCATCATATTAAGGTATTTCCTTCTGTTCCTACTTTCCTAAACAGGTTTCTTTTTTTTCCTTTTATTATCCCTGCTTTTTTCTTTTCGTTATCAAATTCTTTTTCTGAATATATTGAGTTGATCCATGATTTTCTTCTTTATTCTGTTACTGTGGTAAATTACATTGATAGATTTGTGAATATTGAGATAATCTTACGTTCCTGGAATAAATCTCATCTTGGTTCTGATGAATTGTTATATTCAGTTTGATAATATTTTGTTTAGGGTTAGTTTCCATGTTCAAGAGAAAGAGATCATCGTTTTTTCTTGGTCAGTCACTAAGGTTATATAGCTCTCAAAAATGAATTCAGAAGTCATTTCTGTTCTCTGGAAGACCTTGTGTAAGACTGAGGTTATTTTGTCCTTAAAGGTTTGGAAGAATTCACTGGTGAAGCCATCTGGGCCTAGGGTTTTTGTGGAAAGGTTTTCATTATGGATTTTGTTTCTTTAATAGATACAAGGCTATTATATCAGGTATTCCTTTTTTGTTTGGGTCAAGTTTAATAAGTTGTGTTTCCAAGGAGTTTGTCTATTTCATCTAGATTTAAAAATTTATTGTCATAAATTGGTTCAGACTAGCCTCTTATTTAATAGCCATAGGCCATATTGTTATGTCTTCTTTTTCATTCCTGATATTATTTGTGACTTCTTTTTTTAAAAAATCAGTCTTGCCAGGAGCTTATCAATTTTATTAGTCTTTTTTAAAGATAAATTTTGGCTTTGTTGGCTTTCTTTGTTGTATTATTGTTTTCTACTTCATTAATTCCTGCTGTTTTTTAATTTCCATTCTCATACCATCTTAGGGCTTAATTTGCTATTCTTGTATTAAAATCTTAAGACGGAAACTTATTTCATTGTTTCATCATCCTTTCTTCATTTCTAATGACACATTCAAGGCTATAAATTTCTCTTAAACATGCTTTGGCTGCATTCCTTAAGTTTTGATTTTTTAGTTTTATTACCTTTTTAGTAAAAATTTCCTAATTCCCATTGTGATTCCTACTTTGACTCATGGGTTGTTTAGAAATGTGTTGGTTCATTTTATATCACCTTAATCCAATCAAGCACTGAGCTCTTTAAAGATGGTTCAGGCTTTCTGCAGGTAACCTCTTTCTGGGTCACCCCTTTGGGGGAGTCTCAGCAGAAAGCCTGAGGTATTTAACCCAGCCCTTCCTCCTTGCTGGGCCTGGAATTCCTATTTTTTTTTTTTTTTTGTTGCCCCAGCCCCATTAGACTGCTGGAAACTCTGCTCACCTTCTCAGGTTCTCAGCCTGTTGCTGCGGAATCCACACATACCAAAGAGAACAGTGGACTAGACTTACCTCTCTGCTTATGCCTTTTTTTGTGGGATCTTAGCTTCTTAGTTTCTCATGGTATTGATAGTTTGTTCTCATTAAAAAAATGTTTCTTTTAACTCTTTTTTTTAGAGATAGGGTCTTGCTATGTTGCCCAGGCTGGTCTTGAACTCCTGGGGCTCAAGCAATCCTCCCGCTTCAGCCTTCCAAGTAGCTGGCACTACAAGCTACTACTAGCTCATAGTTTTTTGATGCCTTCAAATAAATTTTTAAGAAATGTCTAGTCCAAATTATCCAGTATTCTGCAGGAGGGCAGTCTGAGACAGGCCAGTCTGCTGTGACCACCAGGGAGCTCCCCTGGAGCCAGGACTTAGGCACAGATCTGTGCACGCCTAGACCCCAGGGCCCACACTGCCGCGTGACAGGTGGAGCTGCCATGTTAGAGGAGGGGCCACCAAATGTGGAGTTCAAAAATGACATGAAGTCACCTTGCTGCCCAGCTCTCTTCTTCATCATCCTCACTATCCTTGATCTAGCCAAGCATTGTCATTTATGTAACCTCAGTTTTAAAATGTGCTGAACACAAATTTCCTAAATTTCTTAGTAAAATTAATCTTTTGGGTCACTTATTGTCTTAGGTATACACAGGGCATCTGGGATCTCTTTTCCAAGTTCATCTTTCCCTGGTCTGAAACCAACAAGTGAAAAACAAACGAACAAACCGAATCAAAGTGTGCTTTCGTTCTTTACTTCCTTCTGCGGACTTGGCTGGTCTGAGTGGAAGTCTCTGCATGGGTTCCCCAGGGCCATGCTTTAGGCTTTCTCAAAGTGTGGCTTTTTCTGTTAATATGAATGTCATGACTGGCCATATTTCCCTTTTTTCTTTGGCTGCCAGGAAGCCTAGACTGTAGAGCTAAATTTACAGTTCAGCTATAGCACCTATGTCAATGTGCAGAGACCGAAAGTGCCTTTCCCTCCCCAACTTGGCTTCTCCCTCTTATTTCTCTTTTCCCAAGCTCTGAATTTGCTTTATTTTTATATGTTTTACCATGCTATTTGTCTTTCTATGACACATGAGTTACTTCAGTTCTGCCAGTCTATGTGACCACTTAGAGTTTTATTTGTGTTTGTAATTTTTCAGCTATGAAGACATTGGAAAGACAACAGAATTCACCCTGGAGATACGAAGATATGAGCAGTATTGCAATTTCTAGAATTTATTGTGGAATTGGACTTTTATGAATCCTTGCCATATGTATTCTGTTGTTTAAAATTTTCCACAACTCCTTATGTATGTATTGCTTTATGCCAAAGACACTTTGCAAAATTTATTTATTTTTTTAAAGGAGGAGTCTCACTTTGTCACCCAGGCTGGACTGCAGGAGCATGATCACAGTTCACTGTAACCTCAAACTTCTGGGCTCAGCGATCCTCTTGCCTCAGCCTCCCAAATAGCTGGGACTACAGGCACATGCCACCATGTTCTGCTAATTAAAAAAAATTTTTTTTTTTGTAGAGATGGGGTTTTGCTGTGTTGCCCAGGTTGGTCTTGAACTCCTGGCCTCAAGCGGTCCTCCCACCTCAGCCCTGCCGAGTACTGAGATTACAGGTGTGAGCCACTGTACCCGGCTCAAAATTAAAACGATTAAGGAGTGGTTTTTTTTTTTTTTGACTAACCCAGAACAAAAGCAGATGGACAAATCTAGCCATACCAGTCAGGGAACACGAAAACGTGAAGAGAAGTTCTGCAAGGTCATGGTCAAATTAAAGAAGTTGTGTTCAAAACAGAAAGCATAATGTCACTACTCACGACTACAAGAGACCAGTGTGTAACTGTAAGTGTTTTTCCTTAAAAAAATAATACATCAACTAAGACGTGAAAGTACTAATCTGTTACTTTTTTTAAATACTGTAATATTTGCTGAATTATTTATTTATTGTATGGGCAGGACCTTCAGAAAGGTCAGTGGGAGAGAAACCTCCCTGTCTGCTTTTCTTTTCTATCCACTGTTGTTGTTTCATTTCACCATTGTTACTAAAAATAATATTGTCGTAGAGGAGCGAGGTGGTAAAAGGATCCTCTCTGGGGTCAGTCCACGAGGCATGCTTCTGTGCACACAGTAGGTGCCAAAACATCTGCTGCACAGAGATCTGGCAGCTTGATGTCCTCTCCCTGTGACTCTCGTCGTGCTTTCTGCTCTCTCGTTGCACACCTTCCCTCGGACTGATGCTTTTGGATTTTCTCTGCCTTTGTCTTTGCTATTGAGTTCCGTCTCCTCTGCGCGTCCCCCACGGGGCCTGGTGAGGACAAGGGGGCTCTGCATGAGCAGCTTTCTGCTTGGTGATGTCTGTGATGTCTGGCCAAGGAGCCCCCGTCACCTGCCTGGGCGCCGTCTCAGCCCCCCCGGCCTTCTTGCTGTGTGGTCTTAAAGCAGGTCATTTCACCTCTCAGTATCTCCCTCTGTCAAACCCAGATAATAATACCTCCCAGATACAGAAAGGGTTTTCTTTACGCCCCCTGAGCTCCCCGATGCAGAGCATTGCAGAGATGCCCAGTGTGGCCCCCCCTGTGACCGCACCGTCTCCGTGTGATTCGGTAACGTGAGCTTGCGGCTCAGGATGCTTTGGAATGAATGCCAGCCCTGCCACACAGCCGGCCACTCTCAGTGACACACTGAAACCCACGGTAAGCTAGGATGGGCTTACACGCTAATGAAGCACACCAGGAGAGAGCAGTAGTTTTGACTAACCCAGCCCTCAATTAATACTCATTTGATTTCTGCTGCGGAGTGTAAGCGATAAGTAAGAGATGACCCAGTTACAGGTGCAGGGGCACCAGTGGTCCGAGGTGGCAGAGCTGGGGGAAGGGCGGCTTTTTTCTGCAAAATGCACCAGGCTTCCGAGGAGACGGGCCCAGCACGGGCAGGTCTGGATCTATCGCTGTACAGAGAGAGAGAGAGAGAGAGAAAATTGGCAGTTGCCATGGTACAGAATTCCTCCTGGGTACCAAGATCTGTGCTGGGTATGTTATTCTTCCCAACCCTCAAGACAACTGTATTAAGCCATATTAATAATCCCCAAACCAAAACAAACACCCTCTGTCCTTTATACACATTTTTTCCCCACCATAATGAAAGCCTATCCGTTTGGGCCCACAGCTTCAGCCAGAATTTTGGCCCGGGGCCTCCTCGCTGATCCTGAGGCTTTGAGACCACACAGCTTGGGTCTGCAAACTGCAAACGGAAGGCTTGCTTTTCTCATGCCTACCCAGACCTCCAGAAGCAGCCGTGGCGCTAGATGCAGCCTCCTTCCTTAGGAGGCCTTGGCTGGGTCCCATTCAGCCTGACAAAGTGTTACAAGAGTCCTCTGATCCCATTTTGACTAATGAAATCAAAATGCTCGTGAGTTCGCTCATTCTGCTGCAGTATCACGGCCAGTAGCAAGGTAGGGTCTTGGCTGTGTCCTTCAATCTGGTTGTGAACTAGGGGTGGACGGTAGTGGGTAGGGAACTCTGGAATTAGAGAAGACGAGGGCAAGTATATTTTTGGCTTGGGGTCCTCCAGGTACCATAAGGCAAGTAGTGTGTGCGTGGAGAGAATGGGCTGGAGACCGAATTGCTGAGGAATCTTGCGCAGTGAGAGGAGAAGGAGGGTCCTTAGGACTGGCTGCTTGTACCACAGCCCCCAGTGGGCCCCTAGAGGCAGGGGCTTCTGGAAATCCCAGGTAAGATGACTCCTCTACTCCTGGGGGAGGAATCTATTGTGTTGATTGCAGGGAAACATGCTCCACTGAGCCAACACTACTGCCGTGTGAGCGTGTGGAGTCTGTCATTGGGGAAACCATGGTGAGAAGGGAGGAAAAGCTCTGGATGGGGGCTGAGCCGCGTGCTGGTGGGATGGGGCCCCCAGAAGAGGTTGTGTGTTATTTAGGGAGTTGTCGTTGTTGCCTGAAAAGCCTGGGGCTGGCTGGCTCCCTTGGGAGCTGATGTTTAGGGAAGGGCGGAAGTAGCTGGTTTATGGAAGCCTCAAACAACGTGAGCTTCAGAATCTGCCAAATCCCAAACATTTCTTACCAAGCGCCCCCCCCCCTTTTTTTTTTTTCTAGATCTTGAACTCATCTGTGTTCACAGGCAATTTTGTTTAAATGGTTCATTCCCCTTACTAATCCCTGGGAAGCTGCAACATGCAGGTGGTGAAGAGGACTCCCCGGGCGTCATTTGCTAGGGGTGCTGAGCGCCGTACCCCAAAGGGTGTGGGGGCCAGAAGTCAGGCTCCTGCGTTCTCGGGGGGCAGGAGGCCGGTTCCTTGCAAGGAAACACAGTGTGCAGTGGGTATGGCTCTGCAATCCACGGGCCTGGGGCTCCCAGAGGATAATGTTACAGATTTCTATTTCAGACTGAGCCAGCATGGCTTGTTATGTGGGACAAGTCCTCAGGGACTGGGATTGTGTCATGTGTTATCTCTACATCTCCCAGAGAGCTTTCAGCCTCCCTCAGCCAACGCTTCTTGAATGAATGCTTGAATGAATGAATGAATGAGCTCATTGTTTTAGCCATTAGCGAATTCAGTCGTTTTCTGCCAACTCCGTAAGTTCCGCATGGAGTCTCCGGAGGGTCCTTGCAAAGAACTCAGCATTGGGGACACATGCTCACAATGTTTCCTTCCATCATCCTGTGTCTTGTCCAGACTCCAGGAGTTCAGGGAGAGAGGAAAAGAGAAACCAAAAAACTGGAGGCGGGGGCGGAATCTCACCGCGGGAAGATTCTGCTGCTTCTAGACATTAGGAGAACTACTGGCCTAATTCATTTGCCATGGAGACTTTTCCATCCACGGGACTGGCGCTGCCTGCGTGGTTCAGTCTGCAAAGCTCTCTTGCAAGGAGGACAGCTGTGTGGCATTCCCGGCTTCCAACGTGCAGGGCAGATGTTGTGCCGTCTTGGAACACACTCGTTGGTGGGCAACAAAATCCAAAGGCAAGCCCCCACAAAATCTCACTTCTTTTTTTTTTATTTAACTTTCCAGATCTGAGTGCTCATCTGGATACTTCATTAGGATCCCAAGACATCTGGGGAGCAGCAATGGAAGGAAGGAAAGAACCCTGCGTGTGTCGAGTGCCTGTTACGTGCTCGCGTTGCGCTAAGCCCTTTCCCATATGTTATCCCATGTAATCCCCCCAAAACCCTGCCGGAGTGGAATTATTCTTCCCGTTTCACAAATGAGAAAACAGTAGCTCAGAGATGCTAAGTTACTTGCCCAGGGTCCCGTAGACGGCAAGCCAGTAGTTGCGGAATCTGAATCAAGAGAATGACATCATTGAGGGGCGGTTTGGGGGGTGGCTTTAGTTGCAGCCCTCATCTCTAGCAGCCCTCTTCCCTACAATTACTGTAAAACAAACACGCAATCTGAACAGGAAGAGCCTGCAGGAGATAAAATGAAAATGCAATCCCCTGCCATTGCGCTTTCAGTGAGGTGACTGCCCCCAACCCTGTCTACACGGGTCTCCCAGAGTCCACACTAAATCAATATATTTGGCTCCAAAGACCACGTTCTTCCCAACACCGCCAGGATGCCTCCTCTCTCAGACCCCTACCAGGAAGACGTTCATTGGCTCGAAGCTCCTACTAGGCAGAGCCAATCAATCCATGTAGAATTCCCCTAGTGGCACCTGGCACCATAGATCTCAAAATGTCACCAGCCTGCTCAAAGCCACCAGCCCTTTAAATGCCCCGCACATCCCAGGGTACAGTGATGCGTCGTAGCATGGCAGGTAAGCAGCACTAGGTTGAAGAAGCACAGGGCTCACGGTGTGGATTGAGTTTCAATTTACTTGAAACCTCTGTGGGCCGACGTTCAGTTCATTTTAGGTTCCAGCTAATTTTTTCCAAGCTCTAAATGTGGAGACCAGAGGTGGTTAATGTGGCTGTCGTGACACAGGCTGGTCCCTCAGGGCCACTCTAGCCTCCTCCTTGGAAATGTGCCGTGGATGTGGGCGTGGGGTTCCCATCAGCCAGGGACTCGTAGTCTAGGTGGAAATTGGTTTTCAGAGACCAATGGTCACAAGTAAACATCTTGTGAGTAAACCAGCTAAGAGTCCAGGAATTCAGTGTCATAAATAGGTATAAACACCTTTTACTTTCTCCCTCCCTTCCTCGGGTGGTTTACATACCACCAACGGTTTACATTGCTGGGTCTCCGTGTGATGTCACAGCATTTGGACACAGAGGGTCACATTCTGATCCTCACAAGCACAGTGTTGCTACCCCTGTTTTATAGGTGAGGAATTGGAGACACCAGAATGTTCAGGGCTTCACCCAAAGTCCCAGAGCTGGTGAGTCGTGAAAAGGAGGGTCTCAGCCTTCAGTTTCAGGCAAAGAAAAGGGCTCACGGGCCCTTGGAGGGGCTGCGTCAGTTTCGCTGTCCTGGAAGGCCGTCCTGGCTGGACAAGAGCACGGTGGCCCCGAGTTCAGCCTCATGCTCCTTGGTAACCACGCACCGTCCCACAAAGACACCACTAGCTCCTGGGGAGGGAGGTGTGTTCCAGGCACGGTGTCACCTCCAGACACCAGGGTTTCGGGCTTCTTCTGGTGACGCATGCAAGGGTCGTCTGAAGGTGCCTGGTCAGTCATCGTGAAGTCGGGGTGACCAAAGCAGAGCAAGAGAGACAGTGCCTCGGCAAAGCAGTGGTCCCTGTCAGCCTCTGAACCACCAACATCCCCAAGCTACCGTCCCTACGACTCAGAGCCTGAGAAGACAGCCATGGCCGGTGGTGTTCCGGGAAAGCAGGAAGTGAGTCCGACCAGATTGCCTTCCGCCTGCAGCTGGGGGCCACCCAGTGAGCTGTGTCAGGATGGTGGGGACATCGCTGCAGCCAGGGGGTCTTCCTGTGCCAGCCCCGGGCACTGCTCCCAGGCATGCAGAGTGGTAGCTGGGACCTCTCTGGGGCTGGTGGCTGAGGCTTAAGGGACAGGTGATTACCACAACCCTCCATGGGGCCCGGAAGCTGATATACCATCTTGAGGTTACAGGAAGATCGGGGGCTCAGCATGGCCGTAAACAAGTTATAGGGGCAAAGCGAGTTATAGGGGCAAGGACAAGTTACGGGAGGCGGGCCTGGCTAGCCAAGGTGGTCTTGTTATGTCCATAAAACCTCACAGGTAGCGGCCCTCAGAGAAAACAGATGGTCAATGTTTCCTTCAGACCTTTCAACATGTCAGACCCTCAGTTAATCTTTTCTAGATTTGGACAAGTGGAATCTCTACAGATGCAAATCTCCGCCACGAAAGACAGCTTTGCAGGACGACTTCTGTTTGCTGGCTCTCCCAACAGCCAGCTCAAAATATGTCAGAGAAGTATATTTTCGGGTGAAATATTTTGATTCCCTTCAGTGCAATCTGTGATCTCAGGGGCTGACGGCAGAGACGGTACCTGAAGGCAAGGTAAACAGTTGTCTCCCACAAGCAGAGGCTACCTGGCCCCCCAAGGACGTAGAAGGGCCCCCCAGTTCCTGCACCTCTCGCTGCCTGGGCAGATGGCCCTGGGCGAGTGCAGCCTCTCCAGGCCTTTCCCGTGTCTACTCTTCACCCCCAGGAGCTCTGCTCCTTGAGATAAGACCCCCTCTTCCCTCTACCCAATGGGGTGTTCTTCTGATCTCAAAATTCTTTCACTTCTAGGGCTTGACATACAGCGGGTTCTCGAATATTCAGTGAGTGAATGAACCAATATCTCACATCACACCCATAAGATTCGGTGGGGCAGGTGTTGTTATCACTTCTCTGAGGAAGGGTGATGAGCTCATGGTCTTAGAGTTGGGAGTCAACCTGAGACATCTGCTTTCTGCTCCCGCCCCCGGCTGTCCCCTGCCTCCCCTGCTACCAGCTCGAAGCATCGTTGGGGTCCGTAAGGAACCGATGCTTTCCTGTGTGGCCTGGCCCCGAGGTGCCCGCCACCCCAAGTTGAGACGCACCCCGATTGTGAGAGGCGGGAATTCCGGGGACTGCTCCCCGCGTGTTCTGCGCGAGTGATCGTGGGCTCCCCTCGCCAACAAGTGGCACTAAATGTTTCTTGCAGAAGGGGTGACAGGTTGTGGTCCTGGCTCTGTGCCCGAGAGGCCCCCTGAGAGCACAGGGAACTACCTGGGACATTTTCTCAGAATTGCTCCCGGGGTGAGAGGCGGGCTCCTGGGAACCGCATGCGGCCGCCCTGCCCTTCAGGGTGAAGTTCAACTTCCGGAGCCGGTGTCAGCCCTAGTCGCTCACCTCCCTTCCTCGCTCCCTGCCGGGCCTGGCCCCCACACCGTCTCAGCACCGTCTCCGCCCTCCCCACGCCTCGTCCCCCACGGAGGCAGCCCCCGCCCCCACTGGGAGTGGTCCCCTCTTTCCAAACACGCGGCCTGCGTTTCGGGGTCTCCTGCAAACTGGAACGCGGGATTGGCAAGATCCTGACGTGGGTTTCCTCTTTCGTTTGCAGTTAGAAACCGTGACCACAAAAGCGACGTCCACAGCTCACTGTAATAGGCACTTGCGTAATAGAGTTGGGGACAGTGTTTGGGGGAACAGGATGGGGCAGCTCTGTCTTTCCAACACTTGCGGGATTCATTCTGGTGTGGTAAGAAAGCCTTGCCCGGCCCTATGAGAGAGAAGAAGGTATTTCCTGGGAGGGAAAGCAACGCAGACACTTGCCTTTCTTCCTTCCCTGTGCTGGCTCCTATGCACCCCGCCCCCTCCGCTGAAGGGACAGTTGTTGCATCTTTAGCTGCCTTTGCTTTGCAAGATGTGCCGCATTGATTCGCCTTAGTGTCAGGGTGAAGCACTGAGACCCTGGTCAGAGGTCAGAGTGCAAGTGTTCAAATCCCAGCTGCATCACCCACCAGCTTCGTAACCTGCCTCAGTTTCCTCATCTGCAAAACGGGGATAATAATAGGCCTTAACTCATAAATGGGGATAATAATACCTACCTCATATTGTAAGGATTGAATGAGTTACTATACATAAAGCTCTTAAAATCGTGCTTAGCACTGTGTTTGCCGTTGTCACGATCTACTCGGACTCTCTGTTCGGCTCCACTTTGCACAGCTGGCTGTGGACATTTGAGATTGCCAAGTGCTCAGTGGCCCGACAGGCTGCTTCGCCTGCAGTGTGTGTACACGGGGCCGTCTTCCTTTTCTGGACCTGAGCAACATCTCCCAGGTCTGCGCACTCCAGGGGTGGATGCAGCGTCTTCGCCGCTCCTGAGGGAGAGGCTTTTAGCAAACGGGAACAGACTCCTGACACCCTCGTGGCCCCATGTGATGTAAGTTGCTCTCAGGAGTGGCTGTTGTCACTTGTATATTGCAGGCCCAAATCATGGCTGCCTGCAGCCATCGCGTCTGCCACCTGGGTGAGGGGTCATTGTGCCAATCATGCCCAGCCGGAAATGACTTGGTTTCCCCACTCGAGCCCCCACGTTGCTGGCCTCCCCTGCCCACTCCCGTTAGTGGCTGAAGCCATCCGCAGAGGCTGCCCTGCAAACAACGATGACGCCTGTAGGCTGGGGAGTCTGTCCTGGTGACAATAGCCCAGCCTGCCTGTGCGTTTGGGCTGTGCCGGGGAAACACAGGTGATCTGAATGATGTCAAGGAAACCAAGCAATGGCAGTATGTGAAACAATGACTCGGTCAACACAGCCGGCTAGTATTCAACTATTAAACATGAGGCCGGGTTATATGCCCTAAGCCTTTGCTTTGAGCAAAGTAGTTTGGAAAGGAATACCTTTGGCACATTGTCGATGCCTGCCCCAGCCCCCACCGATGTCACTGGCTGCGTGACCGGCAGCCGGCTCTCAGTCGGTGAGTCACAGCTGTACGTGGCCCACCTTCTGGCCGTGGGGGTCGGCGTCTCTCCTCTGCGCACCTTGTCGCTGTCCCAGTGAGATATGGTGAAGTCCTGTACGCTGCGTCTCCCACGATGTGAAAGGCACAAGAGAGAGGGTCTGAGGAGGTACGGGTGCTACAGATACAGCTCTGTCACCTGCTGAGGCTGGTATGTCCCCGTGCCTGGGGACATACAAGCTATAACGGGAGCTCGTGTTTGTACCCCGCTGCTAGACCCGAGCAGAGCTCCCTTCGCAGAGCTCTGAAGTGGATAAGTTTCCGTGCACTCGATCCTTCACCCTCTGGACTTGCCAGAATCGCGTGAGGAGTGTTCGTGCTCACAGGGCCCTGGCCCGCAGGCCGGGAGAGGCCATGGTGGTGATATTCATGCTAGCAGTAATGACATGAAAGGCAACAGGGACAGCATCAATCATTGCCAAGGTCCCACGGGTACCAGCTGTCACAGCAGATAATCTGTGCAGTCGCAGGAGCACATCTGCCTCATCTCAGCACCCCGACAGCCACGCCAGCCCAGTGCCCTTCATCTGCAGTTTGCACTTGGGGTAACTGAGGCTCAGGCGGCTAAAGTTAAGTAACAAAGGTACGAGGCAAGTGTAGGTGGCTGAGCTGTGACTCAAACCCAGAGCTGTCGGGTGCCGAAGCTCATCCTTGCTCTGCTCTAGCAAGAGGCCTCCCATTCCCTCGTCCTGCTCAGGGTTCTGACGGGACTCAGATCTCCAGGCCAATCTCGGGAAGGTGACCCTTCTGGTTACATAATGGGAGAATCGACCCCATCGTGGGAACTGCCATCCTGTGACTCAGACGTCAGAGCAAAGGGATCTCCTCCAGCTCTGACACGACGCTGCTTCTCCGCACCTGCTCGCTCCCCTCCCTGGAGAAGAACCGTCTTTCATCCTCATAGCTACGATTTTTCGAACATCGGTTTTCATTCGGGGCACCCTGTCTCTTTGGGAGATTGCACAAATTAAATCGTTTTTAAGCAACCCAACAGCACTTCTGGGGTTTGTAATAACCTTGTGAAATTTGCGGAACTTGGCGGTTGAGGTTCTCTCCGTCCTACTTCCCTGGGGCCCTGAGGAGCTGCGAGTTGGCCCTTCACGCTCTCTTGTTTAGAGCTCATCTTGCCAAGTGTGGCCTGGCCATTGCACCTTGGAGCAAGGAAGCCATGAATCCTAAAACAGCCAAGGGGCTCGGGACTAGCAACCCCCAAAACAGGTTTCTGGCCCTGCCCTCCCGCTGTTATTTGGGAAAAGTCAAACGGATCGTAGGTGGGTGGGTGGTCCCACCTGCAGGGGCCAACCTTGTTGGTTTCCACAGGGTTAGACTATTGAGCGGGGCACAAATGAGTAGCCAACTTCCTCCTGCGAGAGTTCTTCCTCTCCCCTTCCATCAAATGACTCCAGGATCCCTTGAAGGGTAGGCCCACGCTCCAATTGGTGACACTCTGCTTCCTCTCCTCTACAGAACATCCTTTCCACTCGCAGAGAACAGCAGCAAGATGATTTCCACGCACTCACTGTCACCGGCCTTGTAATGCCATGGCCTCAGCTGAGCATGCAAGGCTGGCGTGTTTCTGGCTCCTCCAAACTCTTAGCTGGAAGCTCAACTTCATGTGGTCAAGACTTGGACGGTGTTAAGACCGGCAGGATGAACAGAATGTTATGACTCATCTTTTCCTGCTGTGCAGGGCCTTTGACATAACACACGGGGCCGTTCTCTCCGTAGGAGGATGATGGGGGACAAGGGGCCAGAAGGCACTTTGCCTTTACTTTTTGTCCATGGTACCTGGAGGGCAATGTCCCTGCATTTTTCTAATCCGATTAGTTGAGAATCTGCAGCCTGGGCCAGAGGGCTGGATTCTAACCCCATCTCGGCATGCTGCCAACCACACACTCTGCACATTTTGCACATCTGCACAGTGGAGCTGGTGACAGTGCCTACCTCAGGGAACTGTCACGAGGATTAAATGAGTTAGTGCACAGGAAGGCTTTACAACAATGCCTGAAAGACAGTAAATGTGTACCATTAATTACATTATTATTTGACTATATTTCTGCTGTACAGAGCTGCCGTTGCCCGGTCATATGTTCTAACAAATAAACGGTTCTGACAGCCAGGGAACTGTCTTGGTGTTTGATGGGACTCAGGGACAAAGGACACCACAGACCCTCAACAGAATGATGGCCCCCAAAGACTCCCAGATCCCAACCACCAGAACCTGGGACATAGGTTATATGGCGAAGGGATGTGAAGGCTGCAGAAGGAATTACAGATGCTCGTTGGGAAACCTTAGACAGGGAGATGAGCCTGGCTTCTCAGGGTGGACCCGATGCGGTCACAGGATGCTGAAAAGTGGAAGAGGGAGACAGAAGAGGAGAGTCAGAGGGGGGTGACTGCAGAAGACAGGGCCAGACAGATGCCACCTCGCTGGATTTCAAGGTGGAGTAAGCGGCCACGTGCCAAGGAGTGCAGGCAGCCTGGCCTTTGCCGGAGCTGCTCATTGAAACCCATGATTTTCTTCCACCAAGGAACTCTTTCGGCTCTGTTGAGGTTGGGAGGCGGCTGGCATCGGTAACAATAGAAGTGCTCGATGACATTTGGGAGGCTTTTGTGGCTTATACACCTCCCAGCCGGTTCATGAGTCTGAACACATTATTGGATGCTCAAGGCCGGGCTTCCAAGTCCCAAGGGACTCCATGTCTTTAAGAAAACTGCCAATAATGATGAACAGGTCAGAGCAAAATGGAGCCTTGCATGGATCCACAGCCCTCCCGGTCACCCCTGGGGATGTCAGCGGCCAGTGTTCTGGAAAGACTTCCGTCCACGTGGAGGATGCTGAAGTCTTCCCTCCCAGCGACGGGTCCTGGGCGTTTTCGCAGCCTCCTCCTGGGGGCTGCCTGCCCTTAGGAGCTGGAGCGCGTCGTCCTCGCTGTACCTCCTGCCTTGACCAAGCAAGGTTGGGATTTATGGCTTCTCTCCTGGCAACATCTGGCTCACTGCCCTCAAGTCCCCCCCCCCTTTTTTTTAATCTTTCAGCTAAAGTCATTTCATTTCAGTTCAACTCCTTGTCTCTCTCGCTCCCTTCTTTTTCTCCTACATGTTCTTTTGGCCTTCGGTGATAGGGAAAGAGAAGAGTAGGGGACACATCGCCCACAGTGACGACGCGGGTCAGAAGTGAAAGCACCACTGGGCCTTGACTTATTTATTGCTTTTTGGCCACAGAGCCACAGGGTCC
Source organism: Lemur catta (assembly GCF_020740605.2). Taxonomy (NCBI): domain Eukaryota; kingdom Metazoa; phylum Chordata; class Mammalia; order Primates; family Lemuridae; genus Lemur; species Lemur catta. Next base: position 8,595,258 of record NC_059152.1, on the reverse strand, counting down.
TGTCCCCAGTGAGCCGCCCGAGGCATCTTGTGGCACCATCTGTTTGTCCCCCGCCCGCCCCCACCAACCTCCCGCCTTCGATTGTGGTTGTTGGTGTTTTTTTTTGTTTTTTTTTTTAAGTTTTTGTTGATTTTATAAATTCTGTAGCTCTGTGTTTTTTAGACTCGGCTTGCTGGAGTCAAAGCAAAGCCAGGGCGAGAAGAATGGACAAAGCAAGGCTGGCAGAAGGCTGGGTGCACCGCTCCGGGGCTGCAGATGTGCCTGGGCCACACTTAGGAAGGCCACGGTGTGCCCGCGGGCTTGGGGTGCCCGCCAGCGCGCCTAAAGATGCATCTGAAAACTTCTCGTTGCCTCAAGGGTTTAAAATATCCACACTTCCTGCTCCTCCGAGAGGGGGTATGCACAGAATGCGGGTGACTCACCAGCGGTGGTTTTAAATGTGTCTGTCATAAGGAGGTAGCATCAAAAGCCCATCCTGTTTCAGAAGTTATTTTTTCCACGCTCAGCTTTGCAGTGCTAGGAGAGCTGACTGCTTAAAACCAGTGTTTGTTTTGAGTGCAGAAAGTGAAGGCCGAATTAATTGTGCTGCAGCAAGTAAAAACTGAATGCAGAAGGGGAAAAAAAAAAAAACCCAAACGTGTAAACAGTGTGAGGATTGAGTTTCAAAGCCCTTGTTTTCAAAAAGTTTAATTATATTTCCACTAAAGCCGAACTGTCAAAACATGAGAGGGTGATCTGCCCGCTTTGAAAATGCATTAGGCTTCTTATGTAAAAGCCAATAATTGATATCCAAGGTGAAACCAGAGCTGGGCGGGGGGAGAAGGAAGATAGAGCCTCTCAGAACCACTCAAGCGGCATTTCCCTACCAACCATGTGCAATTCTTCAGATCTGGGTTTGTGAAGTGGGAAATTGGAGCAGAGAACAAAGGGAGGGTACAAAATGCTCTGTGAATGGAGAAGGTTTAAAATATCAGGCCTGGTTTGCGAAACATGTGGGCCCGAGTGAGTCGTGAATTGTAATTTGCGTAAGAGCAAACCTGGAAGAGATCTTCAAACTCCAAACAAGAGCTTAGTAAATAAGAACAGCCGCACCTTCTTCCTCCTGAGGAATGAGAGGCTGTGTCCGGGCTGCCCCCCGGCCCTGGCTAACGCACGCTGGGTCTCTTCTTCCAAACTCTCCCCAACCACTTCCTGCAAAAAGCGACCCTCGGTACTGGAGACCTTAACCTCTGTCTCAGTTCCCACCCGTGTCTCTCCTTTGCTGAATCTCTTAGAACTCTCCAGTTCCCGGGGCAGAGATTCGTAATCGTGTTCTTTCGACATCTGAGGAGTCTCTATGGTCTTAAACCATTCTCAAATAAAATTAAGCTTGCACTACATGGAAAAGAATCATGGAAGCCACATGACACATATTTGGGATAGAGCTGGGGGAGGCATCAGACAGATCACGACAGGAATGGTGTATCAAGATACTCAAATGGCATTAGAATTACTGGCCTAATGCTCAGGTCCCCCAAGGGGGCCACCAACTTTCTTCCCTCTTGGGTCAAGCCACTAACTTCCAGGTGGACCAGGTTTCTCTGGCAGGTCCTGGTGGCCTGGGACCATCTCTGTCAATTTCCCCTGGATGCTGATCTTTTAAAACAAGCCCATGTACCTACGCGGTGGATAGTGTTAGGATTTAGAATCCTTTTTTTCTTCTACCCTTGTGACATGAGACAGCCATCTTTCTCGTTCTTCCTCCCGATTTGCTCTCCTGCAAATATGATTCCACGGAGCCCAGTGGACTTTCTGGGCTGTGGCCCAGGGCTCTTGGTTGCCCTCAGACAGGAGCTGCCAGGTAAAATACAGGATGCCCAGTTAAATTTGGAATTTCAGATAAACAATACATAATTTTTTAGGGCAAATATTTCTTAAATGTTATATTTAAAAAGCATGTCCCATGCAATATTTAGGACATACTTACCCTAAAAAATTGTGTGATGTTTTTCTGAAGTTCATATTTAACTGGGCATCCTGTATTTTTGTTTGCTAAATCTGCCAGCCCTTCCGGAGCCTCTTGCGTTCGGAATGAACGTGGGGTCCCTGCAAGCCATGCGTGGGAGTGGGTTCTACCGGGGATCAGAGCCTGCCGGGGCCGTGTTCTCCTTCTAAGGCCCAGGATGATGCCACCCACTGGGCCAGATGTTCCCTCACTGCTTCCTCCTCGTTCCTGCTCTGTGTCGGGGGTGCTCCATCCACACCTCTGTCCCGGCGATTGTGATCGTTGTCATGGTTCTAGACCTAAGAGCTTCTTTGGGCTGAGACCATCTTTGTTCATCTGGGATCCTGGTACACAGCAGGCACTCAATGTATGCTGGCAGAGCCAGTGGCATGGGAAGCAGAAGGCCAACACCAGGCTCCTGCAGGCCACCTTTTCGACAACCTCCAAATGTCTGGGAAGCCATCAGAAGCCACCACGCCGCTCATACAATGACAGCTTTCTCCATTGTTACACCAGACAGTTTGGGTACTTACAAAAATTGCTTTGGGGAATCAGCAGAGGGTGCGGGAAACTCAGAAACTGGCCGCTGATGGAAACCAGGAAAGGAGAGCCTGTAATCAAAACCAGCCACCCCCCAGCTCCATCTGCGGCGCCAGGAGCCCGGCTGAGAAGGGGAGCCCGTTCCCCTCGCAGGCTGGCGCGGTGGGCGGGCAGCCTGCACAGACCTCGCGGACGGGCACGGGGGCCCTGCAAAGAGGAGGGTCAGGGTCTGGTCAAGCCCTCTCCACAAGACGTCTTCACCTTCAGACCTCCGGCAAGTTCCTTCCTCCCCCACCCAAGCTCATGCAGGGCTCGGAGCTCGGCGCTCAGATGCGCAGGGCCAGCTTCATCTGAAGGGCTTTGCAGAGCCGCCTTCCGTTTCTTTCATCACAGACAGAAAAGTCCCCTTTCAAGTTCTCCAAGACGTGCTCTCAGCACACTGCATTTATTGTCAAGCCCTGCTGTTGGCCTCTGCATCTCCAAGATGTTTAAGCCATAACGTAAACATCAGAACACCGTGTTTCCAAGATATTTACGCAACAACGTGTACGTTAGAACACTGTGCTCTAATGTATACGCTGTCGCCTAAATATCTCCACGTTAGAACATCGTGTCCTAATGGCTATGTTAGCGCATAAATATCCTGGAAATGAGGTAGGTCAGCAGTACTGTATTTATTTTATAGAGCCAAGAGAAGGCCCAGAGATGGTGAACAACTGGCCCATGGTCACACAGCACGCCATTCATTCCTATAATACACGAGTGGTAGGCACAACTGAGGCATCGGAAAGATGAGATGAAAAACCCACCGTTCCGGATAAAACCATAGGAAGGCGGAGGCCTTGGGAGCCAGCAGGAATACGGTGGGGAAAGGGTGCAGCGTGACCGCGGGCTGAGTCACACCCGGTGGGGGGGGGGAGGAGGAGAGCGACTTTGCTGGGAAGGGGGGTGGGGAGGGGGTGTCGGCGTGGTCAGCCGTGGCACCGAAGTTGCAGATCAAGCCGGGGCGTCTGGTGCTGAGGCCAGGCCTCGGGGTCACTTGGCACAGCGGCTGAGCCCGGGGGTGGGGGCCACAGAGGTGACAAAGCAGACACAGTTTCAGTGTATGGATGAGGGCCGGAGAAAACCAGCTGCAGAAAGTGCTGGTCTCTGTGCCGAGTTTGTGCTGGTCTCTGCAAAGTCCCTCACCACCGTCGTTTCTGCTCGAAGGGCGAACGCAGGGGACTTCTGCAGACGCACAGCAAGCTGTCGCTTTGCTCTTAGCAAGGTTGGTGCTCAGCTCCCCCTCGGGGCGTGGGAGCCGACCTGTAAGCAGATCTTGGGGAGCAGCGCCTTGCCGCAGAGGTTTTTCAAAGCCCGTGGTCAGTCACCGAGGAGCAATGTCAGCAGGAGCGGGCTCGCCCACTAGACGGCCTGCTGCGGCCGGGCGAGGTCTCTCTCCCTTGAAAGTGCCCGTGGCACCCAGAAGAGGAGAGCTCAGGAAACGCTGCGTGAGCGGGAGAGAGCGGAAACGGGCACTCCTGTGCTGGCATTCGATGCAAACAGGGCGAGGGAGAATTTAGACCTTTAGGAAAAAGGTACCCACGAGACTCCGGGACACAGGGAAGGAACAGAGGGGTGCAGAGGGGACCCGGGGTGATGCTGAGGGGCTGGGGACTTCCCCTTCCTCATTCGGTGCATTAAAAGGCTAGATGACAACTCAGTTCCTCATGGTCGGAAGACACGTGCATCCCAGCTAGCTGATGACGAACGGTTCCCCTTTCATTCTCAGAAGTGGAGTGTCCTTGTTTGAACAATATATCCTACGGTCCCCCTTGAAGAGATGAACCAAACGACTACTCTGAAATCTCCAATGACTAGGGTAGGGGAGACAAGGTTCCGAAAGAATGATGCCCAGGTCCTGCGACACGGCCCAAAACTGGCCCCTCCAGCGCAGGGGTCTCTCTCCAAGAAGCTCACGTGCTTCTCAGTTAAGTCTATTTCCATCAAATTCTTACCACTTCCCAATGGTAGGTTTACACTAAAGTTCTGGCCCTTAGGACAAATATTTTTCAACCCCTGAATAGCCACGTCGCACTTTGGAAACCATTTTTGATTCTGCAAGGTGTCGTCCCTGCCTCTCTAGCGAGCACCATCCCTCAGTCCCCACCGCATGATCTGAGTGCTCTGAAGAATCCACACCGATGTCCACGTCGGTGGGCTGCTCGTTCAGCTTAAACCGCAGACACCCTTCCTTCCACGCGGCATCAGCATCCTCCTCCTCGCCTTCTGCATACACTCAGTTGCCAAATCGACGTTCTCTCCCCTTGGTCTCTCCACCCCGCGCCCAAGGCCACAGAACCTCCGAGCTCTTTGCTTCCCGCCTGAACTGAGCCACGGTCCCCTCTCGCATCCCGGCCTGGGGAGACCGGCAGAAACCATATCCGGGGGACGGGAGGTCCCCGTGGGACAGTGTTACTGAGAGTCAGCATCCTGGTGGGACAATGAGGGGTGTGGAGCCCAGTTCCAGGGACTGTGACCCCACAGGGGAAGCTGGGCTGAGGACAGAGTAGAGCCGCCAGGTTTCAGGGGAAAGGACTGTGTCAAGTTCAACGGTGAACGGCCGAGGAGCTGGGCACTGCCTCAAGGCTGTCAAACACTGCTGCTCCCATCCTGGAGAATTCTCAGATGCAGCACATAGTTGCTGATGCCTGTGGGCTGGTCTCCCCACCTCCCATCTGTCCATCGCAAATTTATTTTTCCAAAGCAGGGCTCTGGCAGGAGCAGTACCTGCCCTAGGCCTCGGGTCTGCAAATCTTCCGAGCTTCCTGCTGTGCACTTGACGCCGAGATGTCTTACCCTGACACCCGCAGCCCCCGTGGCCTGCGCCTGGCCCGGCTGTCAGACCGGTGCCCACCCTGTGCTTCTCGCCTCGACTGTGCCCTGCTTGCCACACAGTCCTGGGCTCTCCGGCCCCTGCACCCTGGCTTGAGCTTTCCTGGCAGTTGGAATAGTTTATTTCCCGGACTCTTCTCACCAGAGTTGCCAAATCCTGTGCCTGGAGGTGAACGCATCATAAAGTTAATGAGATGGAAGCTTAGGGTCCTTTCCTTTCAGATCCGTCCCTCCCATGGACCCGAGGACACCACAGCATCGGTCCCCGTGGGCATGCGCTGCGTACACCTTGCAAGAGGGGGATAAATAGATGAAGGCTTCTGTCTCTTTCCGCCCCAGCTTTGTCTCCACACACTTCAGTAGTGGCATTGAAGTGGCTTGGCACATTGTTTGGGATCTGGCTAAGGGAAAATTAAGTTGGGGAGACATTTAATTTGGCTTTGGTGGAATATGTATGTCGTCTGCAGTCCCTTCGGCGTATGTGAAGTTCCCGCTAGCTGTTCTGATGCAGAGACGGCTTCTGGGATACTCATGCAGTGTGACTCAACGTGGCACTGCCACAGCGGGGACCGGGACGGCGGAGGTCACATCGCAACGCAAATACAGCCCGTGGTCCGCATCCCCGGAACCAGTGCACAGGGAGGTAGAAACAGGACTTGCGATGTGTGGACCAGAGTCTGGTCTGTGGCATGTTCTTTCGGTTATCACGTGTGTGAATTGGAAGGAGAAGATTCTGTTTTGCTTGACGCCTGGTCAAATGGGAGCTCTCTCCTGCCGGGAATATACCCGACAACGTAGAGCCCGCAACAGTGAATGCACAGAGCAGACCCAGGGAGGCCAGGCGGGAGCCAGGGAGCCTGTGGCGGGGTGACAAGGAGGAGGGCAGGGAGCCCTCGGTGGGACTGTGGCTGCGTGGCTGTCGTGAGTGTGCATGTCCTTGTGTGGGAACACACCATCCTAACATGTTATATGTGTGTGTGCCTGCTATACCACACGTACTGGTTATATTTGTGGTTAGATAATAGTTACATACCTTGTTATGTAGTTACGAATTATATTCTGCAACAATGAAGGAGTCGAAGGAAGTCCTGTGGTTCGATTGTCACAGAAAATGCAGAATGTGGGATTCTCGGTCCAATTCACGGGCAGGCAGGGTTTCGGTGCCCCGGGTGCACGGTTTCAGGGATGGTTTGATCTTACCTGAGTGTCAGGAAGGGGCTCGCTGGCCAGGGCGATCAGAGTCACTCTTGTTGACTGTCCCAGGAAGGTTTGCTGCACAGGGCGGGTGGGAGGCAGGAACGGGGTTTGCTCAGAGCTCTGTGAACGAGGCCGTGGCAGCCGGACCGCACTGAAAGCAGCAAGGAGCAGCCACATCTCAAAGGCACATGGACTCAGAGGCCGATCTGCAGGCATGGTTAAGCTCCCTTCACCCACCTGAGTGGCAAAAGTGATTCCGGAAGCTACGGGGATTGAGGCGGGAGCCCACGTGCAGGGAAACAGCCTCACGTCCGAGCTCCAGGATTCCAAACCTCGCCTGGGAGGTAGGAGAACACTGGGATCATTATAGCTTTTGAAAACTGTAAACGTGCCCAAGCGCTGGTTTGGCTGGCAGACTGGAAAATTCTTAGGGTTAAAATTCAAATAAGAATAATAGCATTGCTAGTCAGGACTACAGTTTTTATTTAAATTATGCTCCCAGATCTCTATGAAGTCAATCCAAAACATAATTAATACTTTTTTTTTAAACTACAGAGAATAAGTTTTGATCGTAAGGCCATGTGCGCACACACACACACACACACACACACACACACACACACTACAATATCTATACAGATATATGCCGTGCAGAAGTAATGGGGAAGATGAACGATATTCCCGAGTTGGCTGTAAAAGTCCAGAACCCTCCGAGCAGCTCCCTGCATGGCGCCCCTGCCCGCCTCCCCACCTCCGCCTCCCTCCCTGCCCTGCACGCTAGAATGCCCAGCTCCAGCCCTGGCATGCCGTTCTCTCTCCCTCCCCCAATCCTCCTCCCCCCACCCCACCGTCTTGTTGGAATTGAAGAACGGGCACCCAGCAATTCCGCCTGCCCCTCATTTGGAAGGAAGGGAGGGGCATGGGACAGAAACCCACTGAGGTCTGTGTGGTCATGGAATAGGAGTGGAGCTTGGAGAGGGTGACATGATGAGGCGGAAAGGGAAAGGCCATGCAGGGGTCCAGGCAGCTGGGACTTGATAACCCCTGGGAGGCCTGGAGGGCTGCAGGCCTCGGGAGGGAGAGGGGTTTGCTTTGGGGGTGATTGCCTTTCCTGGGCTTCTTGGGGGCACCGGCATCCATCGATGCTGCCCCGAGCGGCCGTTTTGCGAATGCGCGCAGCTCCTGCACTGGGTCAGAGCAGGACCTCCGGAAGGAGGCCCTGGGGACCCTGGAACACCATCTGGAACCTGGTGTCCTGTAGCCATGTCTCCATGGGGGCTGGGATCCCTGGTTTGTGCCTGGACAACCTCCTTCTCTCGGCTGTAGCCCTGCCCTTGGTGAGCTGCCCCCGTTGGAACCAAAGGTGGGCCCTGTCCCTCCCACCCCCACAGCCGAACTCCTCAGCCAAGGACAAGCAGGGCCCAGGAGTGGAGTCCGGGGGCTCCCCTGCAGGAGAACGCGCTCTGAGAGCGAGGACGGCTGGTTAGACACAGGCTGGTTTCGCATCTCCTCCAAGGACCCGTATTCAGAGCTCGGTCTGACTGGGCAGACAGTCTGCGGTCAATGTCGTGGTCCCTTAGAAATGAGTCCTTCACACTTGGCCCTTACTCATTTTTTTTTTTCTTAGCTTTTTAAAATGCGAAGTGCAGCTTTAGGCCCCAGTGACCTGTACAGTCGCCCTCCCGTGTCCCCACCGTGGGAAGTCCACCCTCTCCGAGCTGTGTGAGCCCGGGAAGCTTTCTGGGGCTGACTTCCTTCCAGGACAGGCCAGAGTGCTGGTGCCAAAGCTCTCGTAGCACCTCCAGGTTGGGGTCAGAGTCTTTGGATATTGTTGGGTCAGAGGCTTCCAGAAGAATTCTTCTTACCATGAAATCCGGTGAGGAACTCCAACAGCTAAAGCAGCCGAAAGAGGAACTGCTCTATTTGAAGACAAGGCAGGTCTCAGAGTCTAAGGGCTCCCCCAGCCCCAGCCATGGGCTCCCCAAGATAACTCCGGAACCCTAGGGCTCAATGGAGTATGATTTGCAAACTACTTGCATCCTGCTTTTGGGGTGCCCCCAGCTAGCTGAAAAGACCTGCAAGCTTAGTCCTTCATCAGAAAGAACCATCATGCTGGTCCGGAGGATGGTCCAGAGAGCAAACAAAACAATGACCGTCCCCCCTTTCACAGCTCTTCTCCTGGGGTCACCTTGCGGTCTGCACAGAATCCTCTCCAGCTGAGTGACCGAGAGTCGCTCCCCTGGCCCACCTCCCTCCGCCTTTCTCTGCCAGGGTCTGGGCTTCATTCTGCTCCTCCTGGTTTTTCTCTTCTCTTCTTACAAACTAGTGCCTGGCCTCCCTGCCCACGGCATGCTTCCAATGCCACCGAGGTCCACTTGTTTCAGTCTCAATGTCTTTTGGGCTTCCGGAAAGAGTGAAGCCTTAAGCCTACCGGTCCGTGGCCTGTTAGGAACTGGGCGGCACAGCAGGAGCTGAGCGTGGGGTGAGTGAGCGAAGCTTCGTCTGTGTTTGCAGCCGCTCCCCATCGCTCGCATCACCGCCCGAGCCCTGCCTCTGCCCTGCCCCTCCCTTCTGTGAAACTAGTCCCTGTTCCAGTAAGGTCGGGGTTCTCGGCCTTAACCATGGCCTGTTTGATGCGTTTCCCCAGAGTTAGCACCACAGGTCAGTAATCACCAATGGTGGGGGGTCTCCCCAGGCCCCCTCGCGACCCAGGAGTCTGTGTAGAGGAGCGTTCTCTGGGCCTTCCCCCTCTGATGCAGAGAAATTATTTTCTACTCTGTGGCTTTCAGGGAGGGAAAGAAAGTGTATGTGGTATGTAGGATGTGAGAATGGAGGGCTTGCAGTCGTGGCTCATGCTCTGTGGTTAATTCCCCCACATGTCTAAGCAGCGAGCAGATGTTTATAAACAGGAACTCGCCGTTTCAGTGATGAGAGACTCTGGCCTCGCCACGCTGCTCGCTTGCACACAAACACGTGTGCACACACACTCACACACACTCACACTCCCCCTTGGTCTCACTCCCCACCGTTGCTACCCTGCACTGTGCCTTGCAGAGTGGTCTCTCATTAAATGCTTTTGCCTCGTAATTTCTTATGACTCAGTCAAAGATGTCTTTGATATCTGCAGCTGGTTGTCCAGAACTTGCAGATTCGGGGTGAGAACTGGCAGGTAAACGCAGAAGGCGTAAGAGCTGAGGGGAGGGCGTGGGTAGCAGGGCTGGGCTGCAGTTCATTTAGGAGGGGTGCTCTGGGGGCGGGGTCCCAGCCCTACCTCCCTTCCGAGCACCGGCTGCAATGACTGCATCTGGACCCCAGAGAGAAGCCCCAAAGAAAGTCTAGAAAGCGGGCAGTTGTCCCCTCATTTAATCACCAAGGTCACCCAGCAGCCTCCTGTCACGGGATCACTGGGGTCAGAATTGCCCCACACTGTGTCTAGACTGTATCCAGGTAAATGACTTTGAGGTTTCCTTGACCTTCTTGGTTTGCTTGCCCACCCAAGTCTCCCCATCCCTCTCCTACTTGACATTTTTATTCCCGGTTTAGACCAGAAATAGATACTGTGTTTCCCAGCCGATCTGTGAGAATAACAGAACCATTGTCCCCCACGGAATAACTTCCTCAAACATGCGTTGATTTTTTTTTCCCCCTATAAATTTTCTGTCTGTTAACAACTTTTCTTGTGTCTATAAAGTGCCTCAAGCTCCTAGGAAGAAGGGCAATACCAAAACACAAGGTATTACTATTTTTGTCGTTACCATTATTTCATAATGCAGGACCCCTTTAAAAACTACAAGAAGTGTGGAGAGCAATTATTCGGTTTGCTCTGGTTCCATCTGGGTCTCATAGCAAAGTGCAATGTCTAGAAACCCAAGTCACAGGAGGAAGATAACAACACTATGTGTTTATGGGCCTCTTGTCCTCTTATCATTTTACAGCCTCCAGGGACATTATTCACTAATTCCCAGGGGTTATAGAGCGATGAACCCTATTGTTCCCTGTTTTACAGACAGGGAGAAGTTTCTGGAAGAAAGAGCCCTAACCTGCAGGACTTCTTTGAAACCCCCTTTGGGATGTGCTGGAAGCGTGCTTTTCTGAGCACACGACAGGGTCACTGCAAGCTGACACACTTGGCTGGCCAGCTGCTGTCAAAAGGGCAGGAGAGTCTGTCTCTCTGAGCCCTTCTGTGTGGAGGGCATCTTCTCACACCCTTCTCCACACATGCTGACCACTCGTGGTGCCACCGGACACTCTCATAGGTCCCATGTGACTGACCCGATGGCATCACATGGAAATGTGTCCCCGATGAACAAGATACCAATGGCCTCACTGACCCAGTGGCCTCCTATCTCATAGATCGTGAGAATGTTCACGTCTTCCAAGGTCGGGTTTGGGTTTTGTGGGCAGTCACGGATCTTCGTACGGAGACAATTCTGCCCACTCAGTCCCACCAGAACGTCCGACTGTGGCCCACCGCCTTCTTCCACTGATGCACCGTGGCGTGGCATCCTGGAAAGGCGGTGGGTTTGGGAGTCGTGTAGACCTCGGTTTAAATCCCAGATTCACCTCTTACTAGCTATGTTGTGTTGGGCAAGATATTTGCCCAGCCTGTTCCTCCACAGGTAGGAGCATCTTCCTTGGAGGTGGTTGTGGAAATTATTGCTCATACACGTGTAGCACCAGACGCAGTTGGGGAGGTGGGGGAAGCAGGTCCTGCTGGCAGGTGAGACCCAGTTGTGCTCCATTGCAGCACGTCGGTAGCTTGAAATTGGCCGTGGCAAGAGTGTTTCCACCAGGGAAATCTGCCAATGCAATGCAGCAGGGCTTACTGCTTTCCCGAGAGTCATTTATCCGCATACCACTGCATAGTAGCCACTCAATAAATGCAGCTATTATCAGTAAACTCAGGTAAAACCCATGTTGATTCAAAATGTAGAAATAGAATACATCCATTATATAGAACACAAAAATCACTGCTTGTTTTACAAGAAAAGTGGTATCACACCTGCCAAAAATTGATCACACAGAAAGACGAATGTATGGGCCTCTTTTGGTACATGGAGCCTGTCATTTAGATCTATTGCTTTAGCTTATTGAACGTGGGAACATATTTTATGTTGCTTCTAGTGACTCTAGTAATCGTCCAGCTTATAGGAATGCACTGTCTAAAATCCAAGCTGATAGAAAAAAGGAAGGTGAAACGTTTGTCAATCAACAAACATTCAACATGGTGTTTGATGCCACAACTGATCCCAGAAGTGTGCAAATGATTCTCGACTTCACAAAGCTCATAGTCTGCCTAGGAAGGCAGGGGAAAAGGAACACGTGTTTGAAATAATATAAAAAATAAAGAACTTTGCAAATACATTATATGTTACAACGTGTTTTTACATATAAGAAATTCAGGCACAGGGAAGAGAAGTTAATTTTTTCAGGTCACACAACTAGTAAGTAGCAAAGCTGGAATTTGAACTCAGACTGTAGATCCAAGAATCTTTCTACTAATAATTAGGGAACAAGAGACAGCATTATCCCCCTTCTTCTGGGGTAAGCAAATTGCAAATGATCTTTAAATAATACGAAGCTGTCATTCCTGGCTCCAGATAAATTGCCCTTAGCACCTTCTTGGAAATAGCCCAGGGCCAGTGCATGTGCCTCGGGATGACAATGAGAAGGGCATGTCCCCATGACAGCTAGAGCCACACTAAGCTGCCTTTCACCAATACTGTACCGTATATAAAGCATCGTTCTACTTTTAGCAAGTTCCTAACGTGTTTGTTCCTTTCCTAAGCAACAGCTATACTGCTGGCCACGTTTAACAAAGGAACAAAGTCACATTGTTCAAGGCAAACAACTCCAGTATCACTTGGAACAAATACACAATCACACTCCCTGGACCTCAATCTCCAAACCCAGCTTGACTAAGTGGAGTGAAAAGGCACAAGGCCACAGGCAGAAAAACACACCTTTATCTGCTTTCAAAAGGCCTTGATCAAGTACAGTTTTTATGTGGTTCTTTTCCCCCTGACTGTCACTAGCATCCTTTTAGAAACCTGAAAATAGCATGTCTTTCCTTACTGATGGGTTCTGTTCCAGGTGACTTTGATTGATTTATTTTTTTTTTCTTCACCACCCCCTGTGTTTAGAGGAGGACAAAAAGGTTTCCTTTTACTTCTCTGTTCATTTTTTTTTTAAGGTCCACATAGTAAAACTACAGTTTCATCCTTTTAAATTCATCCTCCCCGTCTGTTGGACTAGGTGATCATTTGGATTCTTCTACCATTAGATCTGCTACAATTCTGTAAGCAATCGCCCCTTTTTCTGGTCTCCTGCCACAAGGCAGCCGGGAATTAATGGGCAGAAGCATTTGCTGCGTGGAAGGGCTTTTTGCTACCTGCAGGCATCCCTGACAGCTGTTTGCAGCCCTGAGTTCGCGGTAAGAAGCACTCAGGGGAACCTTCTAGAGAAGTTCTCCTGCAGGTCACCGGGCCAGCAGTGCACAGGACACAGCCACACTGCAGTGGTGGAGAGTCCCACCAAGTTCTAGAAGAAGTTGGGATAACAATGAAACTAGGCTGGCCCTTAGCCAGCCATGAAGACGTGGTGTGGCCTCTTGTACCCATTTTTTAAAAAATGACTTGATTTAAAAAAGTAACTGCTTACTTGGCAAAACCCTACAGAGGAATTGCTCACAGATCGGTTGGAGACTATTAACTGTCGTGCGGTGGGACAGTATCAGGGAAGCTGAATGGATTCGTCACTCTGGGATCCTGACCTGGGGACTGCGGGGCTGGGCCCTTAAAGACTCCCAGGGAGAGGAGCCGTGTCCTGATGAAAGAGCAGGATTTCTCCGGGCATAGAAGAAGGCGGGAGGGAATTCCAGGCAGAGGAACAGCTTGGGGAAAGGGGCAGAGACATGAGGTGCCCACAAACCTGTGTGTGCATGAACATGGCCTTGGCTTGGCTCATGTCTACGTTTCGTGAACAGAAGGCAAAAGAACTCGTTCTTTTGAGTTCATTTATTTATTAGATTAATTGTTAAATGCTTTCTGGGGTTCTAGACCTATAAGCGCCGTGGTAAATTCAAACGGAGCATGAGATGCCCCCACCTGGCACACGTTCTTCCTTCCCTTAAATATCCTCAAGGTCCTTCTCGAATCCCTGCTTTAGAGACCACCAGGGTCTGAAGGGATGACTCCCTCCTTGGAACTTTCAACACAACTGTCTTCATAATTCAATTTGCTATTAACCACGCCTTGCCATAGCTCTTCCATGGTTGTCTTCAGCTGTTATTTACATTTGAAAGTACTGCTTAATTCTCTACTCATTTTTAATCAACTTAATGGGAGTGTAATTTACATACAATAAGATGCACTGGATGGAAGTGCCCGGTTTGATGACAGATGTGTCCGTGTAAGCACCATCTCAATCAGAACAAAGCATCTTCATCCCTTCAGAATGTTCCTGCGTGCTCCTTTCCTTTCTCCTCCTCCTCCCAACCAGCCAGCCCCGGCCACCAGCGTCTGACTCTGTTACCATAGCTTGGTTTTCCCTCGAAGAGACAGTCAGAGGAGCAGAATCATATGTTACATAGTCTTGTGTCTGGCTTCTTTTGCTCAACATAATGTTTTGGGAGTCATCAATGCTGTGTAAGTGTATCAATAATTTGTCTCTTTTGAATACAATAATTTGTGTCACTCCTTCCCCCATTAACAGACATTTAGGGTTGCTTTCTCCACATATTATTATTATTTATTTATGTATTTAGGTGTCGCCTTTCCAACTAGATCATGAGTTCCCCAAGGGCGGGAATGTGTCTCGCCGGCTCTGTGGCCCATCCCTGAAGCACCTTATTCAACGCCATGTCCTACCGGTCCTCAGATGGGTTGGTTCATTGAATGGTAGCAGGATGAGACGGGGTTCCTTGGAAGAGGTGATGATCTGATCATGGAAGCAGCTGTTAATACAAACATCGGTCCCTCATTCCAAGGCAACGGATTCATCCGTTTGTCCAGCAAGGTTTTATTTCAGAGAAGGGAGATGTGTCTGTGATCACCTAACCATGGGGCAGGAAGGCGGAATGCGGCATAAAGGACATTCAGACGAGGAGCCAGGGAAACTGAGGGCAAAGGGACGCCTGTCACCGAGGGGCTCAGGGAAGATCTGGAAGGGGAGCATCGCACGCCCGGGCCTCAGAGATCAGGCAGAATTTGGACTCAGGGAGGTTAATACGGCTCCAACAGAGGCAAAGACATGCAGGGCAGAAAGTGAACATCCTCGCCCTTCCCGCAGCGGAAGGAGAGTGAACGAAGACATGAAGACACGGGAGAAGCCCTGGGCTTGGGTGGGAAGCGGTGGCTGCTAAGGTTTGAGCAAAGTGGGGGTGGGCTGTGGCTGGGAGGAGCAGGGGGCTGGGCAGGGAGGCTTAGACTACAGAGAGCCGTGGATGCCAGGCTGGGACACCCACGAGCAAGTTCAAAACACACAGTACTCGCTCATCAAACGCTTATGTGAGGAGGGGGATGCCACTGTAATGATTTAGCATCTATCCTCTGCAAGGCAAAGCCCCACCATCTGTGAATCACTGCATCCACGTTCCAGGTGAATAACTGAAAGTAAGTGGGGTAAGTAATTTGATGAGGTCACGCCGAAGGTGAGCGCCAGAATCAGGATTCAGTCCTAATTTCTGGTAAGTCTGCTCTGGGCACAGGATGGGCTTCCTGCACAGCAGGTGGTAATTGCACGTGAATAGTACGTGACCCAGGGTGGAAAAATCACAGAGAGCTTTTCTGTGTGCGTGTGAAAGTCATCAGGAGCAGATGCAAATAGAGTTGGGTTGTTTGTTTCTAAGAGATTGAAATGCAGTGAACTTATCATTGCCAAGAACCCTACATAATGCATTGAGGACTTTGTGATTTTGCAGTGATTTCATATTTGTTATGTCATTAGACCCTCCCAGGAATCCTGAGAGTTCCGCAAGTCAGGTATCTTCACTATTATTTTTATTTCTACTACTACTACTATTTTGGATTTTTCAGGGCAAGAAACAGAGACCCAAAGGAGTTGAGAACCTTTCCAAGGCATCTATAGCTTATTAGCCAGGACTCAAGCCTGCATCTCTTGAATGAATTTCCACCACCTGTCATTGGAGAATAAGGAGGAAGGATTCTACCAGACAGAAGAGTCTAGAAGACTGTATTGCTGAACCAAATCAGTTGGTCTGAGACTCTCTCGCTCCCCATCCCCAACACACTGTGGGCCTAGGTGGGTCTGACAGGGGTTAGAATAAGTCAAGATAGGATTCTGATTCCGATTGTTTTGCTATGATCATGTGTGAGTTAGATTTTTCTTCCGTAACAAGAGGAGTGGGAGATGTAGATCCCTAAGCTTTCTGCCGGTGTAGACATTTGTCCTTCTCTGATCCTGAGGGCCAGAGTCACACAGGGGATTGTCTACACTAGGAAGTGGGAGGGATCCCTGTGTCACTGGTAGGTCCAGGCCTCGAGGCACGGTGGCCTGCCCTCCCCTGCAGGCGCCCCCAGTGTCGATCCTACACAGACAGGCCCAGACAAGCCAGTGACCCCGGCCTAGCTGGGAACAAAGAGCACTTCAAGAGGTTTGGCCTGGAGGAGTTTGCCTTTGTGACCATTTTGCTTCAGGTAAATCCTGTATAACCAGGAACCATCGAGAATGAGTCAGGGAGCAACCATGAGAAACAAACCACTGCCGTAAAACAGAGCTTCCAAAGAGCCGTCTGGAAGGATCCCGAGCTCCCCACACTGGGGCCTCTTTAAAGACTTGACTGCCTAATTTGGAATCTCCCAGAAAGTCCCTTTGTTTTTTGTGTGCACGTGCTCTCGAAGGCAATTTGCTAAATGACTTGAGCAAATCATCTACCGCTGCCTCTATTTCTTCACCACCCACCTCCTTTGGAATCCGTGACAACCTGACTTTCCATCAGACCCATCAACCCACCGGCCAACACTCCCCTGCTCCAAGTGTAAACAGTTGTCTTCCTCACTTTGCATAGTCACTCTCCTCTTGAAATATGCACGTGTTGTGAAGGGACTCCAGAAATAAATCTTGCCTCAATAGCATTTTCTGTTCATGCATTAGTTTCTCCCTTTAAACAGCAGCCAGGCAGTCTGCAAATAACGACCACCCTTGGTCATCCCTGGGAAGATAAAGGATTATTAAAGGAGGGCCGGCTGCGTGCAGACCACACTGACTAGGTTTGGGGTGGAAAGAGAGGCTGCCCTGGTGTTGCCCTCTGCCCCACGGGAAGACACTAACAGCAATCTTCAACCGTAATAACTGGTCCATTTTTTCCTGGTCCAAGTTTGCATAAATTCTAAGCCTGAAAGCCAAAGGAAAAATGAAATCTTACAGGTAAACATGGCCTTGCAGCTACCTGAAAAAGGCTTTCTCTCTCTCTCTCTCTCTCTCACACACACACACACACACACACACACACATAAACACAGCAGTCTTGCTCAGAGCAATCTTGGGCTCTGAGCTGTGAAGAATTGAGACAGGTAGGAAGAAACGTTAGCTCTGGAATTCAATTAACTGTCAGCGTCGCCGTTTGAGTCAGAAGGAGTCACTCCTCTTCAGCAAACAGGCATGGGGGCTGTGAACCTCCAAGATGGATGGATCCATGGTAATGGATCAGCCACTGGAGAACCAGGACACAGAACCTCCCCAAATCCTTCCCGCACCCACACGCGTTTTTATATGAAAATATAGTAGAGAGATAGTAGGGGCGGGTGTGAGTACAGGAGAGATACTGTCAAGAATTTGCGTGCATCTTCTTTTATATTTGTTTTACTGGGTTCTAAGCCATCAAAGAGCAGGGGCTGTGTCTTATATTTCTTCTCTTTCCGTTCATGTCCAAATTAATGCTTAAGGAGAGAAGAAAGGATGCTGACTGGTCCCCCGCGAGGTAGGTACCATTATCAGTCCCATTCTATAGGTGGGGGGAAGCGACATGCTAATAGGAGGGAAAGCCAGGACTCAGTCCCAGAGAGGCTGCCGAGGGTACCAGCTCCAACCACGGCACGTTACATCGTTTCTCTATTTAACACGGAAAGTAAAATGTGGGCGTGGAAAAGGCGAGGGTGTGTGTTTTTCCATTTTATACCGCAGCTTGCATGCAACACCCGTCCAATGCACAATAATAATGCAATATGCAATAGGGAGAACCTTCCTCCCCCCCTTTCCCTCGGGCACCTGGGTGACTCAGGCGTCGGTGGATTGGTTTTGTGGGTGGTGGTGCTGGTCTCCCCCAACATTCCTCGTTGCAGCTTTCTACGTGCAGATACGATCTATGACACAATTCAGAAGGGACAAGAAATAATGTAATAAAAAAGGATAGTAAAATTGACAACGGGCTGGTGAAATTTAAAATTTCTTGGAGTACTGAGAGTGAATATTAGACGTGAGAATAAACATTCAATGCGATTTGTCCACAGCACTTAGAGGGAACACGCTGGAAGTGCCACATGCTCCTAAGATCAAGTCAGGGTGGCCGAACAGGCAGATGTTTAACGCTCAAGGGGCAAAAAGGATGAAATCAGATACTCCAAATGCACGAGCAGGACCAGCTGTCAAAGCATGGGCTGCTGACTCGCACATATTATAAACCTCAGGTAGGTAAGAGACAACAGTAAGAAGATGACCTCCATGTGACAGCCTGATTCAGATGTGTAGAATCCGGATCACACTAGTCTAAGCTGCAGAAATTTCCCAGTTGGTCCATATTACAACAGGACATCCGTGTCCACCAAGCACCGCTTGTGTTTGCTGTCTTTGCATTTGTCTTCACTTTCTTTCCCTGCTTCGCTACAACACCAAACATCCTTGCTCTCCCAGCTTCACAAAGAGAAAAGGATTCCAAGAGGAAATCGCTTCACAGCAAGTGAGCCCTGGGCAGAATGAAAGATGGAGGAGCCCTTGTAGTGAGATTAAGGGAAAAATGCTTTTGTGCATCCAACTCCGTACGCAGGACGCCAGAGGAGCCAAAACAAACACGGGCATTGTTTTGGGAAGGAAAAGGTTAACAAGCTATGAAAACAAAATTAGCGATATTTTCAAAGCATGACCCTCAGCAGAACGAGCAGAATGCAGCCTCCCCGTGCAGCAGCGTTGGCTCTCACTGACGTCTACCCTGCAGCTTCGGGCAGCCGCCGGGCTGTGATGTTCCCAACAGACAGGAGAGAGCCCCGCTCTCTGCAGTGGGCGAGCTGCATCCACTGGGCAGAGGCATAAAAGCCCGGGTCCAGGGGAAAAATACTCCTAGCTCCTTGGCCCCTTCTTAGCAACCAGCTTCGGAAAAATTCTTTGCAGATCTTGAAACATATGCTTTCATCTTCCCCCTGGCAAAAGCACTTAGCTTGGAAATGGAAATTCTGAGCTCACTTAAAGACTTGGTCTCATAGCAGCCCTGAGGATAAGAATGGTGCCTCAGTTTCCTTATCCTGTTCATTCTTGTTCACGGGGCACCTACTGTGTACCAGGCTGAGGGTTCCCTGCTGTGGCTACAAAGCAGGAACAGCCCCATCCTTGTCTTGAAGGGACTCTCAATCTGACAAAGGCACAGATGTACAAAGAGACAATTATTATTGTAGTGTGTTTACATGCGTCATGTTTATTGAGTGGATCAGCTTTTAATTGGTTTCCAAATTGAGCAGTAATGTGGCTAATGTCAGCGGCCGTTCGATACTCAAGTAGAAAGTGTGTGTATGCGTGTGATCTGCCACCAGCACCCCTCTCAGCAGTTTTGTCCCCTGGCTCTTTGGGAGCCTGTAAACCTGTGTCCTAAGCTGGCTCATGGGGACAGAGGCCATCACCCCACTGTGCAGTTGGAGCTACAGCTATGACGTGGTTTGTGACAGAGCCAAGATGAAGTCATCGAGACTCTTCATCCAAAAATGATTGCGGGTGCCCACGAGGGCCGGGCTGTCTTCATTTAACTCAGTGCACACAGACCCTAGCCATCAATCATAAATGCCATCAGTGATGGCAATAAGAGGGGGTTTATAAACAGAATCAAGAGTCCAAGCGCGCGAGAGAAATCAGGTCAGAGCGTCGAGATGTCTGTGTGGATTCCATGACAAGACACTCGGTTTTCTCCAACAAGACTTAAAGTCTTCCTTGTCACGTTCCAGCCTCAGCTCTTCCAGGGCTCCCAAAGCACAATTCTTGGCATTGTAGAGGAACCTGATGCACTTGGCTTGGACAGAGGTGGTGCAGGGTATTTCCAATGTCCCTGTGATTATTTCCTGCTTGACACCGCACGGCCCTGGCTGGCGACCTCCCAAGATCTGAAGCGATGAGATTCATTTTCATACATCCCAAAGTAGAGATACCAAAAGGCACACGGGGCAGCTTGGGCTCAGAGAGGAAGGGCTGCAGGTGGTGACCTACCTAAAACAGAAGCTCCAGCCATGGGATGATAGCCCTGTCTTTTTTCCCGAGACCTGTGATAATCAGCCAAGAAATGTGGTTACACCATACAGTAAATTTGATGTGAGCAGGTAGAAGAATACTGATGCTGCCCATTTCTATTTAATTCAGAGGAAGAAGTCCCTGTATATAATCTATTTTGTGGCCCTCCAATTAACGTCTGGTTAACTATGAAGTCACAAGAGTTTTGGTAACCTAATGTGAAATTCATCAGGCTTTTTATGCCCAGATCTACACGTGATATTTGAATTCTCCCTCAGATAAAGTACTTATTTCATTCTCATTTTAGCATTACGTTTCTTTGCATGTCTCCAGCCAGCCCTTGGTTATCTGGGACAAAGATTACTAATCCTAGACCAGCTTCCTCTCATGCTTCTGGGTGACTTCCCTTCTTTCTCCTGCCCACCCCGGTCAGGAATTCCTATTGTCCTAAATACCATGGCACTTAATCCACGAGGCATCTTACGGGAAACTAGAAGGTTGATATCCGTTTTTGTTCCCCTGATGAATGAAGCTTACATCTGAAATCTTAAAAGTCATACTTGTTTGTAGATTTCTAAAGTATTTCCCACATTCAAAATGTACCCAATGACCTTCTTGAGGTCTCTATGAAGCTAATCGACATCTCAAATTTCGGGAGCCCCAGCCTGAGCTCCCCCAGGACGCCTCCGCCCAGAAGTCTTCCAGCCACAGCCTTCCCATCTCAGCTGGGGGGGACTTCTTTCTTCCAGGGGTTCAGGCCCCAGACCTCAGAGTCACCCCTGACTTCACTCTTCTCTCAGACTCAGCATTCAAACTGTCGGGAAATCCCACTTACTCCTTCAAACTGGACACTGCTCATCGAGTCCACTGCTGTCACCTGCAGCCACCACCGCGTCTCTGCTGGATTAAAGCAGTAGCCTCCTTGCTTCTGCTCTCAACACGGCAGCCAGAGCGAGCCTTTGCAAATGCAAGGCAGGTAGTGCTACACCTGCTCAGGACACTGCGGAAGCTTCTGGCTCCCCCGGGGAAGAGCAGAAATTGTTACACGGCCTCCACCATCTCTCCAACCTCGTGACCTGCTTCCAGCCCAATTTCACTTTAGCTCAGCTGTCCTAGCTCTGTGCTACTCCTCCAATAACCCAGACATGCTCCCGCCTCGGGCCTTGGCCCTACCTGTTCTTTTTGTCTGCAACTCCCTCTTGACAGGGCTCTGGCTACCCCTCCGCTCCACACACCTGCTCAGTGGGCCCACCCGGACCTCTGTTGAACCTGCCCGTGGCACCAGCCCCGCCCCCCTGGCCCCAGCAAGGTCTCTCCTCTCTCACTCTGGTTTTTGTTTGTTTATTTGTTTGTTTTCCATAGCACTCACCCTCACCTTCCACGAGGTCTGGGATCTTGGTCTCTTTTATTGACTGATCTGGCCCTAGCATCCAGAGAGGTGTCTGACACATAGTAGGTGCTCAATAAATATCTGTTGAATGAATCCTTGAGGCAGGGAGTTGGTGCACAGTGTGGAAAGCGTATGGGTTTGAAATCAGGAGAGCAGGGTTAAAGTCACTTACTAGCGGTGGGGCCTTGGGCAGATCGCTGTAACTTTCTGAGCCAGTTACATACAATCGTAACTATAAGTGTCTAAGACAGTGCCTGACGGATAGAAACCCTCAGTACGTGGTAGTTGGTGGTATTGTTGTTCCCGTCGTATATGCCAATACCTGCTGTGACACAGCAACCACCTCCAAGGAGAGTCTGTTTAAGCCCAGCTCAAGTCTGACCCTAAACCCAGGGCTGGGGGAACTATCGCTGGCACCTGCAGAGTTTTCCTCTTGCCCATCCCTGTTGTTTCTCTGGTTAGTAAGAGGGAGGCGTGGAGAAGGCCTGTAATTCCCAAGCAATAATCTGCTCGGCGACACTGGCCTCCAACCCTCATTTACACTGAAGCTTTGAGAGAGGTGGGGGCTGGCACACACAGGCTCCTTCTACCTCCCGCTCCCCTTCGCCTGGCTCACACTGTCATCGCCATCATTACTCTAGCAGTCAGCAGGGGCAGCAGAAGGGGCGTGGCTTTGGCAGTCTCAGCTCTGCCCCTTGCTAGGTGAGTGGCTTTGGGCCCGTCCCTCCTGACCCTCACTTTTGCCATCTGTACGGTGGACATGGTGATACTCTCTTCAGTGGAATTTACAGGACACTAGGTGCTCAGCAGATTGTGGAAGGGCTGATGGCATGAGAGGACAATCCTACTCATGGGATAACCAGTGCTGTTTGCATTTTTCAGAAGGAACTTGTGAAGCAACTGAATGGTCCTTCCCCTGAAGCAGGGAGGTAACTGTCCCCGAAGGGATTCAGGGAGAAACTGGACAACCACTCAGCTCCTTGGATGACCAGGCTCTGCCTAGGTCTCTCTGGTCTCTCTCACTCTTTTTTTTTTTTTCCCTCTGTAAATCTCTTTATGTCTAAGACCTGCAACTGCAATGAGGTTTCCTCCTCTGCCTGCTCTCCCCAACTTTCCTCCTCCCCCCATAAAATCCGCCAGGTCTTGGCCTGCTAGAAGCAGGGCTGGTGGCCTGACAGCTGGCTTGCCTTCCTCCGGAGTGGCTGTCATTATAGGATGACACACACAGAAAAAGAGAAGTGCTCAGAGGGTTCATATCTAGATATAAATGTGATAGACCCAGGAAATATAGGCAATCCATAGTCGAGCTGCAAGGTTAAATAGAGCAACGTGGAATACGCAAGCCTCATAAAACATGTTCAGAGGAAACGCCCGACACTCTCCTGCTTTATTTAGGGAAGATGGGCTTAGAGAGCCACTCTGAATCATGGGTGTCTTTGAGTGTGGAAAAGGAGACAAGGAAAATATCTTCCGTTTTGGAAAGTGGGAGGGTTCTAGACTTCTTCCACGCTTGCTGAATATGCAGAAGTAGATCCGGGGGCAGGGGTGAAAAATACATCTGTAGAGAGAAAGCTTCCAGAAATACAGAGATCCGAGGCCCAAATTCGCAACTGCTGTTTTTCGTGATGTTTCCCTGCAATTCTTTGCACCCCCTCCCTCCCAAAGTGGTCCAGCACTGGAGTGTGTTGCCGTGGCAACGGGCTCAGTGGGGGAGCCACTCAGCACTACCCAGTAATTCACATCTGTGCTTGTTTCCATCCCTCCTCTCTCCGCTCTCGTTTCATCCGTAAATGGAAAGCAGCTCACGGGTGATGCCACAGTTTTTTTTGAGGTCCTTGACTTTTTTCTCTGGCCACTTACCCAGTTCTCCTGTTTTCTTTCCCTGTCTGTAATTTCTCTTCCTGCTTTCCACACCAAGCCCCAAAGCAATGGATGACCGAACAGGCAGCGGCAAGGAGGGGACCCGTTCAGGGTGGGTTCAGGGGAGGCCAATCGAAGGACGGATTGTTCTGCCCCTTTGCTCCCACCTCCACCCTGCTGTCACTGCATTCCGTGGTGTGACAGACAACAGGTCCAGGCAAACCCATTCACCTCTTTTTCACTGCTTTCCTTCCCCATAAGATTAACTATCCTTACATTCTGGTCTCTGCCATAAAGGTGCCCAGCTGCTCTTAAACAGTTGATGCCTATAGAAAAAGTTATTTGTAAATGCCATCAGCATCGGCATAGCACAGGGCTGTCACTGCAATAGCGTGTGTTTTAGGGGAATCGTTTGTTGGCCTGGTCTAGAGTGTGGGTTATATCATGTCTCTGTAGCTTTGCTTTCCTTCTTTTTGCTTCTTAAAACAATTACATATCTTTCTTTTCTAAATTAAACAATCTGTTCCTAGTATCAAAATTGAAAATATCCCTAAGAATTTGTTCGAAAAGTCTCCCTCCCGTTCTTGTCCCCTTCCGAGAGCCAACCAATACTATATCAATTTGTCTCAGAAATACTTACCGTATTTGCAAGCGAATGAGTCTGTGCATTTTATTTTCTCTTTCAATATTGATTCCTAAAGAGTAGGGTTTCCGAGTTTAGAAGATCTCACCAATGAATGTACGTGGACCTGTTTTGTGTCCAATTTACTAATAAAGGCTATCCTTTGTTCAAGTATCCATATGTAGATGGAGTGAGTAAATTCCTGAGTAATCACAGACTTCCTTTTTTTTGTTTGTTTTCTTTTAATTCCAAGAATCACCTTCTTCTTGTGCTGTTTCCCAGGACGACAGAGAGGGGACACATCAACAGCCAGCCAGGTTGCGTTTGTTCCTGTCTACCTGGCAGGAGAGCAGGTGCTCAGTACTGTTTGTCAGGGGAAGGTGGCAGGGATGGAAAAGTGACAGTCGCAAGCCTGGGGAGCTCTTCCTCTGCAGGATCGGGATCCCTCTGACAGTGCTCGGGCAGAGGGGAGGTCGCAGGCTCTGGCCCCCCATTGGAGGGGGAGCTCCAGGCGAGGAGGACCCGCAGCCTCCAGGAGGCCCCTGGAGTGGGGCGAGGAGGAAGAAGAGAATCGACCAGACCGCATATTTGGCTTTAAGTGACTCTATCCGCCTTTTAGTCAAAGCCGCTCAGAGTGGCTCATTGTGGGCAGACGGGGCCTGAGTCAGCCAGTCGACAGCATCTGCCCAGTGTTCCCCGAGTACAGTGCACGGAGCTCCGAGCTGTGGAACCGGAAACAAGACATGGCACGGCTCGGCCCTGTCCCCGAGGAGCTGAGAATCCGAGGGAAACACACGGGACAGATTGGCTCGAGAAAGACTCCAAAGCCCGTGAACACACAAATACGGCAACAGGGACAAATGAACACGCAGGGCCAGGCCTGAGACAAGCTTCCTTGTCTGGATTCTCTTTTGGAAAAGGGAGCAAAAGATCCTGTGACATATCGCACGTGTCCTGGCTGCCCAGGTGCGAGGGAGCGATTCAGGCTTTGCAGAAACAGCTGGGTTGGGATCCCTCTGCGAGCCGCTAGCTGTGTCATCTCGCCGTGTTTCGAGAGCCGTCTGAAGCTCGCTGTCCTCATGGGTAACCTGGGGACAATCCCCATGTCTTACAACAGTGAGATTATGGGATGCAAAATGCCTGCCCAGGGCCTGGTGGAAGGTGGGTGCTCAGTGAGGGGCAGCGTTTGTTATTATTATTCCAGCCACCTTTCTAGACTCTCACCCGTCTTTCTAACTGCGTGAGCGTAGACCCTCATTACCAGTTGGGTTTAATGAATCTAATGAATCACGTAGATATAAATACAGTATATGCAAATAGACCCGTTCTTGCGTTTGTTCACAAGTGAGGATGCCAGAAAGAATGATGGTTGGGTTTTTCCTGTTTGTCAGCAGTTGAGGCCGTGGCCCGGGTCATTGCAAAAGCACGACTCGGTACCAGGGAAACACTGCACTAGTTCTTACTAGTCGCTCTCATTCTTTTTAGGTTTTTTTCCTCTCTTTTTCTGCTCCCCACTGGTATGGCTGCATTCCCCTTTGATGGTGAGAGAATGAGATCAATGAAGGTGTCAGGATTTCTCTGGCAGGATCTTCTGTCTTCCTCATTATCAACTATCAGAGCTTGGTCTGAGTTGCTTGTGAACCTGGAGGATGGACCCTGGAGGATGGACAGGTGTCCTGTTTGTTTCTGGTGGCTCCTTTGGTTTTATCTGCCTGTGTCTGGTGGTTGCGTTTTGAGCGTCAGTGTGTAGAGAGCAGGCATCTGGCCTTGATTGAGATAATAGCCCTGAGAGTGTTTTGCAAATTGTAAAGTGTATGCATTGTTATGTTTTTGCTGCTATTGTGTCCTTCCTCCTGGTGGTGGGCTGGATGCTGCCCTCGTCCCCCTTCTCTGATTACAAGACCCCAGACTTTACTGACCATCCGGCCACCCCGAGGCCTGTACGTCTGCAGGAGAAGCAAGTCTGCGGGAAGCCCCTGTGTCCCCTGAGGCTGCCACGGGGGTCTCTGGGCCTGCGGTTGGTGAGGCTGTCCCAGGAGGGGTCAGAAACGCCTCCGCATATCTCCCGGGGATACGTCCTTAGCTCAGAAGCCACATCTGCCTGTCCAGGGTGTGCGTCCTTGCCTTTTACTTAGACCTGGTTTCCTACATCTCACTTAGCTAATCCACAATTTTCATAAGTAACCTCAAGCATGGACTAAAATGTAGCTTTAGCTTGGTCTCTGGGAGCCAGAGCCTACTGTCTGGGGTTGGGTGCACCGTGGAGAGCCTCCCTTCCCCCCGCACTGCCGTCTGGGCCTGGGCCGGGCACAGCCAGGCTGCTGCCAACTGGTCTGCAGGTGGCACAATGAACGTCTCCGGGCACAGCTCGGACAGGGGCCACAGCCCTGCACCCCTGTAGCCGGCGGGTCTGGGCAGGAACGCCCACCTGGAGACTAGGCACTTTTCTCCTTAATCAACTGTCATATTCATCAGGCAGAACTGTCCCGCAGAACCAGGGCGTGCCTCTCTGTCACTTGTCTTGACCTCGCTAACACCCCGTTCCCCTCACTGCGGCTTCACATATAGGCCACGTTCAACTAACAGGCATGAATTGGACAAACTCTCCGCAGCAAGAGCCAGGCTCTGACTTTCTTTGGAGCCATTTCACCCGCCTGACCTAAACTGCCGCAGATACGACGCAGGCCCTGGCGTGATCTGCGGCTTAGACACAGGAGCTGGGCCCGGCGTGGACAAGACGCAGTGGCGGAGCGTGCACATCATGGCTTGTGTGAGCTGGTCGGCCACGGGCTGACCTCGAGGCCGGCAGGCGAGGGCCTACCAAGCTTGGACAGGCCGCTGCTGTTCTTTTTGCTCGGTGCTTCCTGCAGTTTTGTGGGATCTCGTGCCATTATGAGGAGAGGTGGCTGATGTACGTGTTTGCCTTTGCCTCATTACAGACAGTATCACTGGGCTAAAAATGCATACTAGCCACAAGGACACATTCTGGCTGAATATGAGAGACTTTTGTCATTATCTTGAAAAAACAAAACAAAACCCAACACCCAACAAGCCTCTCTATTGTTATTGCACATCAAGTGATGCAAATGTGGATGCCATTGCAATAAAAGCCACCGTCAGCAGAATTAAATGCTCCAGATTCCGACCACGAGCAAGCACCATGACTGAATGGGCCGTTTTCTGGGCTGTTTGCAGGCCCTTTCCTCGTGGGACGGTGGGTGGCTGGCTCAGCCGTTGGACTGCGGCTGCTTGGTGGGTCCACGTGGCCCTGAGCCCGCCTGCACGTCCAGCCATCCTTAAGCCCCAGCTGGATTTGTCTGAGGAGCGCGAATTCGGAGCCCACCCAGCGGACTCCCCCGAGCTCAGACCGCACAGCTAGACCAGCTGCCTCTCAGGAGCTCACTCCAGTTGCTGATGAAGAATAGATTTCTGGCCTTGTGTCCTGCAGGCTCCATGAGGATACTGGGCAAATGTCCTCAAATGCAGCTCTGGTCTTCAAAGAGCTCACGCTGGGCGGGAAGCCCAGCACACGGAGGCCACACTGCAGAGAACAAGGCTCTTAGGTAATGCTCCATCGTATGCCTGCAAATGCACAGAGCAGATGGATAAACCGAGCCTTCGATCCGGTAGGGTAGACCGGGAGAGCCCGGGCCAGCCTCTGGCAGAGTCTGTGGACGTTTCCCGTCTTGGAACGCAGGTGGCATCTCCCCTTCTTCATTCTTAGTTCAGCGTCGCCACGCGTTACCATAGGTGATTGGTAATTTTTAAAGTTTGTCCCCCGTAAGTCTCACATTTCACTGTGGAATCATCAAATGCTTTAGAGATAACATCTGCCAAAATGGGCAAATCGAGGCAATCAGAGACTATGTGACCAACCCAAGGTTTCCAGGTGCCCCGTTCAGAGCAGCCAGGCCCTGGCACCAAACAAGTGGCCTTGACACCTCAGCGGGGGTCCGTTTGGAGACCCCAACATCAGGGCCTCCGGAGCCCCACGGCCCCGCTCTGCGGACAGGTGAGAGATCTGTCCCAGGATCGTCACAAGCAGGCAGGAAGGTGCTGTGGTTGTCACCAGCACAGATATAGACACGGCTCTGTGACAAGAAAGGACACGGCTGGTCTTGCCAGACACCTTCTTGAGTACATGCAAAAGAACCAGGAAGGAACCTCGGAATCGGTGCCCGGCTTGCGGTCTCGGCAGGCATTTCCACGGGCATTCTGGGCTGGGTGTCTTTGGGAAAGGAGCTGGGACCTGGCAGGGGTTTGAGTGGCTCCTGCCATCTTCGCTCTGGCTCACTTCACGGTGGTCTCTCCCCTCCCCGCAGCCCCCCAGGGCCCTGCAGGAGAAATCTAGAGAAGCAGGTTCTAGGCTCACCACGGCCACTGACTAGCGCTGTGATCTCGGCTGAGTCAACCCTAGTTGGATGGCAGCAGCGTCCTTGTGGCCTTCCAGGATGTGGTGAGGGTCACACACGTGGTCAATGTCATCCGGCCCGACACGCGAGGGTAGCAGACATCCGCCTCTCCGTTTCGCAGTGGCAGGTCTTGCTGCACCTGCAAAGCAAAAATTAAAAAAAACAATGAACCTGTTGACTAATCCTAGGGGTGTCCAGGTGGTACAACTTTAAATACATTTTCCCAAAGGCCCATTCATGTGTGCGACAGCTGATCCGCCTTGTGACCGCTGTACCGGGAAGCTGCAAGATGTAGCACGTCACATCAAACACATTCAGACATTAGTGCAAAGCCCTATTTTTAAAAATCCTCGAAACCAATGTCCTTAATGATATTTTTCAAATCATCCCTGCTAGAAACAGCTGGAGCAGGCACCTGAGGTCCCCACTGATGTCGCAGGCTCTGGGATGTCTTTTTGGGCACCGACAGGGCAAGGACTTCCCACCACCTGGATGAGTCTTCACACTCTGCAGACCCGTGTGGGTGGAGCTAGCAGTACAGACACGTATGATCGTGGCCGTGGCCGCTGTCTTACCCTCCCCACTCAAACCGCCCATCCTGAGCCCCCTTGGAGTTCAGGCGCGGCTGTCTCCAGGAGACGGCTGTGCGTTTGGGAGGCAGGGAACCGGGGTCACAATGCCCCATAGCCTTCTCTTTCCACCTCTCTCCGGTTCAGACTTGAGCTCCAAGAAGTGAAGGACAGTGCTCACGGCCATTAAAGGAACGGCAGTAGCTCGGAAGCTGCACATCTGAAGTTAGAACTGTCATCTATGAAGGTGACCATCCCTGGAACCGGTGCCCTGGCCCCCATGAAATCTCCGAGAGCACCTCATCTTCATCCTCACCCTTGACTCTCGCTTGCACACAAATGCTGCTCTCCAGCTACAAGGCCAAGGACGGGTTTCGCTTGTGTGCCTGCAAAGGGAAATATTTTAAATGCTTTCTGTTTGTGGCTGCAAAGCCTTGTGATGACAAACGGCAAAGGCGGAATCTCTCCGAACACTGATTTTTTAGCGCAGGCTTAATGTCTGTATGTAATTATTTTTACCATGCAGGTGAAGCAAGAAATTAAATTGGGCTTCTTAATGAGGGGGAAAAACCAGCACCAGAAATGAAAGATGGTAGGAGAACCTGAGCACGTCACCTGTTTGCAAATACGGTTCCGGCTTTAGGGCTGTGTTATTGCCAATGCGTTGACCCTCCCTCCCCGCCCCGCGCTGCACCGATCTGTTTTTGCTTTCTTTTGGTTTCGCAGGAAAGAAAAGTCCCCTAGGATCCTCCTTTTCTGTCTGCCGTGACAAACCTAATAGAAAAGCGACATCCGTGTGTGAGTGAGGGTAATGGGCTTTCTGCTGTTTCCTACGTGCTTTGTCACATTCGTGGGCCCTGAGGATGGGGGAGCCCCTGGGGGAACCGAATTCATGTCCGCAGGGCCGGGCGACCCAGCTCGCAGCCAGGCCGGGAGGCGTGCACGAGCTGCCCAGCCCCCCCTGGGGAAACAGTCTGTTCCTTCTGCAGCTTGCCCTTCTCCGCTTACAGGCTGCGGGAGGGAACACCGGAGCTCTGCACACAAGGCCCAGGGAGTCAGATTTCCACCCTGGCCGCGGTGGGAAGGGCAGGCCCAGACACCCCAGCCCAAGCTTGGTTTTCCAGGAGGTACCTGGGGAGACAAGCTGAGCAAACAGGAGGCTGCAGGGTTTCCGAGGCTCAGACACACTGTGACGCCAGGTCTCCCAAGCACCACAATGGACACCAAGGCGGCTGACTCTGTGCTGCTTCTAGAAAGTTCCATTTCCTTCCCAGAGAGTCGGCTGAGAGGACGGGGACTGGGCGTCAGCTCCCGAGTCAGGAGCCCTCTCTCACTCCGGGTGGCTGCTCTGGGTAGATGCCAGGAGGTCGCGCTTGTCTCTAAGGTGAGAGGTGCACTTGCCCCTGGTGTTGAGTCACCGTCTAAGGAATGGAAACAGCAACGATGTCACAGTTCTGTTCCCAAACCCAAGCCTCCTTTTCTTTTCCTAGTTCTTAAGAAATTAAAATTTGTCTCAGCATCAGTTCTGCCTGGCAACAAGTTCTTATTCACACTGTCTCCCCAGCCCGAGGCAAAGGTGTGTCCCTTTCTGGCTCTGCTGTCCCCCAGGGACCCCAGCACGCGGGGCCTGTTTGCCTGGAACTGGCTCAGGATTCTCCCCTCACCGCCTCCCTCAGCTCTCCTCCGCCATGTCCTCAGCACGGGGGACAGCCAGGCGTGTGGGGGTCCAGGGGAGGCAGTGACGGGCTGATGTGTGTCACTTCCACCCAGCAGGGGAGGGTGTGGGTGACCTGACCCCTCTGCTTTGCAACATCTCCAAGAGATCAATCACCCAACGCTGGCCCCCAACACACACACACACACAGTGGGGCCCTGTTTGGTTTAATGCACTTTGTGTATCACCAACACTTAGCTGGGAATACCTCCCAAGAAAGTCCCACGGGCCTGTGACAAAAGCAGGGACGAGCAGGAGAAGGGACTTGTGGGATCCATTTCCCACTCGCCAACATTTCCCTCCGCGACCTTGAGCCACTTCCCTCCTGGCAGCTCCGTTCCTGTCCCCAGACACAGGACGCAGCCACGCATGCCCATGCCCGGGAAGCCCGAGGAGGCCCCTTCGAGGGCGAGGGCCGCTGGGGTCCGTCTGAGGGTGACAATTAGCCAATTTGTTTTATAGGGAGGCCGCACGATCGCACTCCCGCTTCAGCCTTTCCGTCGCCTTCCAACCAAAGGGGCCAGGACACGGCCGACTCAGCCCCGCTGCAGCACCTTCTAGAATCAGATGAGGCCTTTCTGGGAATCCTGCTGAACCCTGAGGGTGAGGAGTGTCAGATTTTGCAGCAGGGGGAAGCTGGCAACCGGGAGCCTCCACTCCTAAGTAACCTTTGCCTCGGACACCTGCCAACTATCTGCCTGGAGACTTGCCTTTGATCACGACTTGTCACCTCCCAGGAGATGTTCCACTTTCCAAGCAGGTGAAAAACGAACCCGATTAAAAATAGCAGACTGGACTCTTCGCAGAGTCCCCTTGTAAAGCGAAACTACTGGGTGCACCTCCAAGTAGGAAAAAGGACCGGCCCTGTCCCCCGGGGTCCAGGGCTCCATGGGCCAGCTGGGCTCCTGCTCGCCCAGCGCCCGGTGCAGCCCGGAGCCCGTGGCCTGCTGCCTGGCTGCCGTCCAGCAGCAGCGAGCAGGGCACGGCCTGGCTCGCTGGGTTCACCTTGGTGACCAGAGGGCACTGTGACCTCCCGCCCCTCCCTCCCCTCCCGCCTCCCTTCGGTGCTTTATGAACCAGGCTTTCTGGAGCTTTCTCAAAACCGTGGACACATTCCCAGTGGAAATCATGACATTTTCCGTTTCACATTACGTACTCCACAATGCCTCAGGAAGAGGGGGGGGGCGGGGAGAGAAGGAAAACAAGGCTTGAGAGCCAGCCCCCCTCTCTGCACAGGGCCAGGGCTCTGTTTATCCTGGAGTCACCTCCCTCCCCCCGACGGCCAGCGCTCGGGTGTTTTCTGCAGCCTGGGCCGGATGAATAGGTTAACTGCCTTTTCTATCTGCTCATGGGGCACATCTGGATCAAGGCGTGCCTCCCTACTTTGTTGTGTTTTTTTTTTTTTTTAAACTTTACTTTCGACTGCCATGGTAACTGCTGCATGTTTGGCAAAGGGAAAGAGGAAAAAAAAAAAAAAAGCCGGGAGAGAAGAAAAGGAGCTCTCAGCGCGGGGCTGGCGGCCGTCCAGGGTAATCATGCCGCAGAGCTGAAATGAGGCCTCTGGCCGGCTGCCAAGTTACAAAGAACAAAGCTGTCAGTTCCTAATGTTGGCGGCAAAGCTTGTTTGGCATCCTTATATGGCTTCCCAGAACTCCCTGCCTTGGCCGCCTTCCCTTCCCTTCAGGGCAGCAAACAGGATTAGCACAGCTCGAGTTGTTTTTGTCCTTCTCCTCCAACTGTTCCAATGACATCATCCCTGCTGCATGCATTTGCCAGCAGGGTGGTTTTTTCTTTCTCTCTCCACTTCCCTCCTCCCTCCTTCTCCCTCCATCTCTCTCTCTCTCTGTCTCTCTCTCACACACACACATCTCTCCTCCCACCCACTTCCTGTAGCCTCCCCCTCGCCTCTGACTTTCTTTAAATGCAACGTTTTAGGTCATTCTTCTTGTCCGGCTTCTCTGTTAAATTAAAAACACCCCGGCGCTTGTACATTTAGCTGAATCAAGCCAGACCCTGTATTTTATTTTTATAACTGAATTCCTGCGAGATAAAAATCTCATTTTCCTTAGTAGGCTGTAATCAGCACTCGCAGAGATGCGGTTTCCAACGGCCCCATCTCGTGCTTCCTTATGAAGCTCCGCTGAGAAATGAACTTGGCTCCCGCTCAGGTTTAAAGGGCCCGAGGCCGGTCACACGGCGCTCTCTGTGTCACACACACACACACACACACACACACACACACACACACACACACACACACACACACAGGATGTGCACACAAAGACCAAGCCCACAGGTCCCTGTCCAGGGAGGCATCCACAGCTACAAACACAAAGGGCAGAAAAACACCCCTGACATAGAGGGACACGCACTCAGCACACAGTGTCATTCTTGTCCTTTCCAGAAGGAAAATAGGTGACTAAGTAGAAGCCGAAAGCTGCTTCCGAAAGGACGGGTTTAAACTAGCAAGGCAGGCGAGCGTTATGCAACTCATGGCTGGGTTCATTAAAGGAATCGAGGTTTGCCGACTGCACAAATGTTCCCCTGCCTCCACCCCAGCCCCCCCACCCCACCCCGCTCTGATTCATGAACTAGTTTTCAGATTCATGAATCACCCGGGAGCCAGCGAGAGAAAAATGAGTAGTATTGATCTCATTTCCATTGAAATGGGCTCGTTCTGACCACGCTGGCTGTGGACGGCTTTGCATGACCAGTCGCTGGCCAGCACCCGAGGTCTGCAGGTGGGGACCCCCGCCTGCTGGGGGTGGGCAGGCCCCCTTGGGTGAGGCCTCTGTCGAGGGTGCCCCGTCTTTGTACCGTGAGATGGACGTCACACAATCTGCTGGTACAAGCCACCCTGGCTGGTCTCCACTGTCCTCGCTGGGCAGGCCGGTTGCCTCCTTTTTGTGTTCCCCATTTGCTTTTAATTTTTTTCGCCTTTAATGGAATCTTTTAAGAGACATCTCAGTGCAACTTCTTTCCTGCATTTCTGGTGACTTCCCCAGGATTACATGAAGTAGAAATGTACCTTCTGGACCAACCAGGATGTCTCAGGGTTTGTTTGTTTGTTTTAAGGCAAACAAGGAGCTTTTTGCCCTTCTTCCTCCGCACCCTTGAACTTTCTTCAGCCAAGAGGGACTAAGGACGGAGGGATATGAAGCCTGTAGACTTGGCGTCATCTGATTAATGTCAAGAAAAGGTTATCCACCAGCTAGACGAGTGCCTTGTGGACACAGGGCTCTGGGATTTTATAAAACCACTCTCTTCCTTCGCAAATGAAATGATGCCCCTTTCGCTGGTGGTTGAGGAGGCACGAACTGAGCCTGGGTCCAGAGGTGTCACAGAGAGAGGCACCAGGTCCCCTGGCAGGTGTGGCCTTCTCTCCAGCTGCCTCTGCTCTCTCCACCCGAGTTCCGACTCCCTCTTGACGCCTGTCCCCCACCCGCTTCCAGCCCTGCGTGCTAGACGTTTCTTCACAGCTGGGAAACTTTTTTCTCTTCCTCTCCACAAGACGCTTTGGACTCCCGTGTGTAAGCAGATCATGAGAGGCCATTAGCCTAAATTTGCAGCTTCGAAATGGGTTTTTGTGTGGTTTCTCCCTCCACCCCCCGACTCCAGCCCTGGGAGATTTAAACAATGGACTGGAACACATGGTTTTCGGAAACCCCACAGCAGTTGGCAACCAGCACCACAAAAGGATTCCACCCTCAGATGCCTAATTTGGGATCCAAGAGTTTAGAAATAAAATTCTTATCCATTGACTTCAGACACACCATCGTGCCACGGGATGCATTTCACTGGGCAGGGATTCGTGGTGGGACCTTACCCCCTTTTGTGCCTGCAGTGCCCCCAGAAGCTGAGAGCGGCCCAAAGAAGGGGAAAGAAGATGTGTTTGTGTGAATTTCAATCAGCAGTTGGTTCAGAGGCAGGAAGAGCTCCTTTGCCTTCAGGGAGGTCTGTGCAAAGGTGCCTTTCAGCTTGGAGCTGCCCGAAGATTCTTGGGGTGAAATCTGCAGTCCACCAGAGCCCCCGGCCTGCCAGTCCTCCATGGGTTAAAATCGCTGCCACGGATTTGCTGGCTGGCCTTAGGAGCAAATGGGGATAGTGGCTTGGCTCATGTTTTGCATTAACTCGTCTGATTTTTTTTTCCACCGCAGCCTCCCATTCTGTGATAAACCCAAGTCGCTAGGAAAGCTTTATGTAACACCCGCCCAGCCTCGGCTTCTCAGAGCAGCAAGTGTTGTTTCCAGAGTTCCCCATAAACCTGGCAGCACATCAAAACCTCTGTTTCATAACAGACTAGAAATAGGATTTTCTAATAACATTCCGAGGACTGGACTTATCGTGCAGGGATCTGCACTTTTATGAATTGTTAATGGTTAACTAAACAAAGACCCCCACGGCGGCCAACCTGCTATCTCTGGGGTCAGGACAGGAAGGGAAGTTGGAAGAATGTGGTTTCTACATCCATGATCTGTTGGTTAGTGACCCAAGGCCCTTTTCAAAGAATTTGCTAAATAATCTCAAACATATTGAGGATCTTACTCATGTTTTAAAAAAAGAAAAAGAAAAAGAAAAAAAAAAAACTACCTTCTTCCAGCTTCTTCCTTCATTCATGGAGAATGTGGTTTCCTTTTATTTTGTTGCCAGACATGCTGACAGTTCGGGATTTAACCCCTGGCTTTCCTCTGGAGAGGACAGCTGTCTTCAAGGCACACCTAAGCTTTGGGGGAGCCAAGTTCCCTCATGCAATTGACAAACCACACGTTTAAAACCCCGCTCGGGAAGAGCGGGTTGACAGGATGATTGCAGAGAGGAGCATGAGGCCGCCTCGTGTCTCCTCCCTCACACCCTGTGCCCTCCCCCACGGTGCACCCCACCCCGTCCCGACCTGGTTTAGATTATCCCAGGGATGGGAGTCCCCCCAAAAGGCCATTCGAAGCCTATTTAGATGCCACTCGGGAAGCTTCTTCCTGAGATCCCAACCATGGGTCCCTTTGTTCCATTTCATCATGTCAGGGTGGCTGCCATCATGGTGCTCATGGCTGCCTTAAAAGGATGCTGCTCCATGGCTCTCCCTCATTCCCTCCTGCGACCCCCCTACGCCAACAATCTCCCTCGGGTGTGCTCTCTGGGGTCACCTAAACAACTCAGGCGGGGCGGGGGACCTAAGCATCGGCCTGGCCAGAGCTGCACTGCCCTTCCCTGCGAGGTACAGCATCAGCTCCGTGTTCCTCGTAATGTCCCTGTCTCAAGCGTCCTTGTCATCTCTCTCTCCCTAATCCCCTCAAATGATTCCGCTTTGTAAATCTCTCCTACCTTCCTGCTTTGGAACACTGACCCCCAGAGGTACCAATTCTGGACTTTCCAGAACGAATCTCATTTGCTTATTTCTTCCACGGCCGTCCACATCGTTTCTCCAATCTCCCTGGTGTTTGCAACACCTTCCTAGTTAGTGTTGTTCGAATCTAATTTACCTGTGATTCATCCATTCTTCTGGAACCTGAGTAAAAACGATGAAGAAAAGACCCCTCTCCCTTTCCGGCAGCCCCTCACGTCCCCTGACCCGCACACCAGCCCTCAACGCGACATGGCTCCAAGGAAACCGCAGGTGGAGTGGGCTTCCCTGGCCAGGCTGAGATTTAATATCCTTGAGATCCATTTAGTGTCTGGACACCTGGTTGCTATGGGGATGGTTGTCATAAAAAACACACTGATCTGTGGAGAGATATAAAACCGATCCCGGTGGTGCACAAGTGCACACGTTAGCACAGAGAAGCGGCCTGGCGCTTATCACTCGCCTTTGTGTACACAGAGCCTCTGCCTTTCACGTTCAACCTGGGTCACCTTCTTAGAACCGGGCCAACACAAATCCATTTTCAGTTCATATTTTGTAAGGGACAGTCAAGGGCTTCACCAAATGCCGGATGCCCCCTCTCTTCCTGTCCCGAGCTGAGTCAGCCAAGAAGAGGACATTCTTCTTTGGCACAGTTTGTTCTTTACGGATTGGCCATTGATCTATTAGCACAACAGAGCAGGCGGAACAAAAATACTGACCCTGACAATGCTTCCGATCGGGTGGCTGGGAGTGAGTGACAGACGTTAGCAGGGAGACCTTGGATGCACTGCCCGGTTTGCAGGGGTGGAAGCTGAAGGGGACACCAGGGACCGATCTGGGGCACGGTGTAGGGCAGCATCGGCACTGAGTGATTCAGCAAGCGACACTTAAAGGTGTACAGGGGCTTTCATGGGCCACCTTTACGCCCCCTTCCTCTAAATCCCCAGCACCTTGCCTTTCGTTATCACTGGCTGGAGGTTAATTTCTCCCTTCGTCTGGCTTCTGTGCAGAAACCAGTAAACTATTTCATGCCTCTCTCTGGGGCATAAACCTTGACTATACAGCTCTGGCCGTATAAAAGCGCAGGTACAGGTTTATTTTGCAATTCCCAAAGGATAGTGGGAGTCCTTCTGAAATTTTTTGGGGGTAAGGGTTGAAAGAATGATTTGGTGTTCAGATTTTGAGCTGTGCCATTGGCTGAGTGTAAATTGGAGTAGGGAAATGGGGGGAAAAAAACACATCTACAGCAGCACATTATGACTGTGGGCAAGGTCTATTTCCTCCCAGTGCTAGTGGCTCCAGGCAAATGTGAGACTCCCTATCTGGAAGCCTGAATTCACTAGGTTCTGTCTCTTGGCGGGGAAGTATGTCTGAATTCTAGAAAATGGGTCATAACTTAGTCACTGACTGGGTGTTTGATCTTCAACAACTCCTCGGGTTACCCAATGCTTCAATTTTCTTCTTTTTTTAATTGAGAGATGTTTTGTTTCTATTTCATACGAGAAAGACCTTTAAACATCTTTGGCTTGAGTCCATCCTGTCCCATTGCTTGGGATAGAGGAGGCGAGGAAGAGACCCACAGTAATGCGCCGGTGGGAGAATAATGAATGCGGTTGTCACAAGCTCCGTGAGTGTGAGCTGCCGTGCAATGTTAGGATGCCTACTGTTAGTCCCCCCTGTCGCCTGGGTGGGGGACCAACAGTTCCACTGTGGAGTTGCAGATTCTTTAGCTAGTTCCACTAAATACCCTGGGATGCTGTTATTTTGACCTCTCATTGGCATACCTTTAATTTCTCTAAATCCTCCCTTCACCCGTCCTTATCAATAGGTTATTGACAGCATCTTTGTCATTTCCTAATTGTTCTTGCCCTTTATCTTTATTTTTCTTGTTTCAGATAGTTTTTTTAAAAGCGGTTTAAAAGCTCAGCTAATTTAAAGTCACTTAGCTTGCAGCTCCCTCCCCTGCAGTGGGCCTACTTCCTCCCTGTCCACACTCCTCCCCCTGTGCACACACACAAACGCAAACATGTTATGAAAACACACCCTTTTCCCCTTCGTTCCTTGCACTGGCATTAAATCATTCTGCCTTTTTCCACCCCCCTTCTTGCCCTTATATTTTTCCTGAAAACGTTGAGGCAGTCCTGGTGTTATTATTTCTTTCCCATTCTAGCCCCCACCCCCAGTGTCTTCCTTTCTTGAACAAGTTCAGGAGGGAGTTGCTCTTTTGATTTTTTTTTCTCCCTGGCCCAGCTGAAAGCACATGGAACGCTTCTTTCTTGCTATTTTTTGTCCTGTTTTCATGGGACCTGTAGTCTCAGCCCTGCAATTATGGCCTCTTTCATGTTATCTTTCTCCCAAGGCAACAGCTCACATCCTGGCAAACGAGACAATGGCAGTGTGGGTCTTGACTTAGCTTTTATACCTTTTGTTTCAGAATGCAGGATTTCCTTATGGTTTGTTTGGGCTTTTAAAAAAGCTTATTTACCGATCCTGAGAGGTGCCAGATTCACAGCCCCGAAGAATAAAGGCCAAGTTCCTCTGTGCCTGAAAATACTCCATCATGTCCAGGCCAATTTGATGTTCTGGGCCAACTTAGAGGCTGATTTGATTGCTGTGTGTTCTGTCTTGCTGTTTGCCAAAAGCGAGGCGGCTGCAACAGACTCAAACCGCAGCTCACTGCGCCTCTTGTTGTGCACAGAGAACAGGGCTGGAAATTCAGACCAGGATAATGCCTGAAACTGGGGAGCACGTTGATTACATTTTAAAACCACGGTCTCGTTTATACATTGGTAGTCAACTCTAAGCATTTATTTGTCTAAATGAAGCCCTCTGCCTTAATTACAAGTTGCAATGTGATTTTTAAAAATTTATCCAGCTATGTGGAAATCTCATAGTCCCAGATTTTGTACCAAGGCCCTGTCTTTAAACAATACTTTCAATGCAATACAGCATTTTTACAAATACTTCAATCCAGACATGAGGTCTTTTTAAGAGAGCGAATGTGCGGCCTTCATGACAGAACCACAGACCGGGCCGGAAAGCATGAGTGTGTTGCAGATTTACTCAGTGATTTTCCTCGAGGCCCGTGTGGCATTGTTGCCCGAGGAGAACCGTGGAGGGGTGCAATGCGGACAGATTCGTCGAGAACACTCACGTGTGTGCACACACAGAAACAAACGCAGCTGGTTGCGCTGCCCCGATCACAGAGCGGGGGACGGGCCTCGGGAAGATGCAGGGACAGTCCTGGCTGCGCAGCCGGCCCAAG
Organism: Lemur catta; assembly: GCF_020740605.2. Classification (NCBI taxonomy): domain Eukaryota; kingdom Metazoa; phylum Chordata; class Mammalia; order Primates; family Lemuridae; genus Lemur; species Lemur catta. The sequence goes on along the minus strand of NC_059152.1, from coordinate 8,556,050 downwards.
AGCAGCTGGGGTGCTTGGATCTGGGAGGTTCCAGAGGCCCCGATCCAAGTAACTTCCCTAAGAAGTCTGACTCTCTGCTCCAGATCTGCGCTTCCCACTTATTCCTTTATGTTAAGACAGTGCCTCCAGAAGTTTCTTCTTAAAACTTCTTCTCCTTAAAATATTACATCCTCTCCTCTGCCCGACACAACCGTCTCTACCAAACCGTCAGCCTCGATAGCTCATTGCTCAAGCTGTGAGTCAAACGCCAGCTTCTCGTGGAGACCTTCCTCCATCTCTGGTTAAAATTTATTTCGTTTTTTTTTTTCCTGGGTGCCCAAAGGTACAACATCCCTCTATGAAAGCCTTATCCCTAGGCCGGGCGCGGTGGCTCACGCCTGTAATCCTAGCACTCTGGGAGGCCGAGGTGGGAGGATCGCTCGAGGTCAGGAGTTCGAGACCAGCCTGAGCAAGAGTGAGACCCCCGTCTCTACTAAAAAAAATAGAAAGAAATGATTTGGACAGCTAAAAATATATATAGAAAAAATTAGCCGGGCATGGTGGCGCATGCCTGTAGTCCCAGCTACTCGGGAGGCTGAGGCAGGAGGATCGCTCGAGCCCAGGAGTGTCCAGAAGCCCTGCTCCCTCTCCTGTTAATGACACCTGCATTTAGGCCAGACAAAGAATCAAGCACAGACACTCGGCCCCACAGAGACGTTTCCTACCTGGGACGCGGTCACGGCCTTACTCTGAGGCCTAGCCTGCCCATTTTCGGTAGCATAAAAGAAACACAAAATATATTCTCCCTGGTTTTCAAAGATTCCCAGCGCATTTTACTAATACAGCAGCTATTTCCATTCTATTTTATTCTTGATTCATCATTTTTGAACATGGCCTTGTGGGTTTGAGGGCTGATAAGAGAGAGAAATAGGGCTGGAGAGAGGATGAGGAAGATTGCTTTAAATGAGAGGCACGGCTGCAAATCTCAAAGTAAAATTGTCTTTGCAAACTAAATGATACCTGAATTTTATTCAAGTAAAGAGCTGAGCAATTGAGCGTGATTTAAAAGGATCACTGTTCTATACTTCAAATGCACTGAAGCAGGCTTTTTTTTTTTTTAACAATAAAAAAAACATCTAGGGAACATCTGCAAATTACAGTTTTATTGTTTAGTATGAAGAAGTGAAGGCTGACTGAATACTTGGACTGCAAGGATATAAAACAGCATGTTGAGGATATATGGCATGATTTACCGTTAAATAGTACACAAAATTAAAATGGACTTAAAATGCTCAGGAAATATGCAGGTTAGATCATAGAAAAGCAAAAATTCTAAAAACAGCTAATGCTTGAAGGATTTTCAAAGATTTTTTTTGGAGGCAGAGAGATGATACTACGGCAAAAAGCAGATGGAAAACTTCCTTGTGCTTCTTCATTAATAGCCTAGAGTCTATTCTACAGAGCAGAGATTTCAGAGTGTGGTCTTCAAACCTTTTTGCTCTTTGTTTCTTTTAAGATACCACACTCCTCCGTCCTCTGGCCACGGGGGCTGATTTTGCCGTATCTGACGTGGGTTTCTTGATCAGCTGGGAAGATCCGACATCCGATTTCCTGGTCTGCACCCTGCAGCAGCCAGTGGAAACGGAACAATGATGAATTCTCCGTCCCCCACTTCCCCTTTCCTATGTAAGATGCTGCAGGCTGGGGCTGTGGTGCACTGAGAACACAGACTCTTCTTTTTATACCTTTTCTTCAGAGGACCTGACTCATTCCCTGCAAAGGGGGAAATCACAGCAGAGGCATGCCCCTTGGCCACACTGCAGACCTGTGGGGCAGGAAGCAGGACAGTGGCAGTGGGGTTGTCACCCCTCATGACACGAGTCAGACCCTTCCTCCACGTGCTTTACCGAGGGTTCTAGGGTTACGCTTCTCTGAGATGGAGCAATTGCCTCTGTCACAGCTTGGAAGGTTTGAGAAGCGCCCACTGAAATGGCAAACCTGGGGACAAACATGGGGACAAACTTGCTGGGGCTCCCCCCAGCAGGAAGGCTCACGTGGACTCACTGCCCGCCACCCGCCACCAACCCTTGACTCTCGGGATGGACCAGCCTCTTTACTCTCAAACCCTTATTACCGTTGTCCCTCCTAAGCCAGACCCAGGCAAAGGACAGGCCCCGAGTGACACTGTGCACGCACGGGTGCTCCACGCCGTTTAGCAGGGAGACTCCCAGGAAATTCCGCCTTGTCCTCACGACCTAGTTCATGCCCTCGATACGCCCGTGACATGTGTAGGAGCTTTCTGAAGGGTCACGTCATTCTGCCTTTATTTTTGTCCCTCTGTGTGTGTGTTGTTCTCAACTCCTGCTGCCGGGTGGCATCACTTAGGGGACTTGTAAATAATACCTTGTGCTTGCCCCCCCCCCACCAGACCCATTAAACCAAATTCTCTGGAGAGGAAACCTGGCAATGAGGCTTTTTCCAAAAGCTCCGCAGGTGATTTTAGTGTGCAGCCTGGGCCGAGAGCCGCTGGATCGGTTGCTGTAACTCTGGGAGAAGGGAGAGTTACATGCCAAGGTGTGGGGCACTTTTTCACAACATTAGGGGGCCCTCGTCTGTGCAGGCTGCATCTACCCGTTATTGAGGAGTTCGGCTAGATTAAGGGTCATCGCACAGCAGCGGGTGAGTAACATGGCAGAGGCATGAGAGGGGGGCCCAGTACAGGGAGCCCACTTACCTGGGAGAGCTGTGAAAAGTTCCCTGCAAAAGGCAAAATCGGAATCAGGGAGACTGGACTATAAGCCCCAGGGGACGCCATCTGAGCTGGACGCCATCAGGTGCATAGCACATGTGAGTGGAATGAAGGAAGGCACGGACCCCTGAGCCCTGCCTTCTTGAGGGTGCAGGGGGTGCCCAAAGATGCCAGAGAGACCAGCAGGAGCCCTGTCACAGACGGAATTCTGTACCACGTTAATTAGACTTTACCCAGTAAGTGCTAAACGTCCTCACCTGGTTCAGGAATGAGGACCCATAGGTAACAAGTAGGAAAAAAAATATCTCTCAGACCCATAGTACTAATAGTATTTTTAAAACCATTGAATGAGAAAATGCATATGAGACTAATGACCCCAAACTCAATGATTTTTTGAATAAATCTTTATTTTGATCACAGCAAACAATGCATAGGTACCATATTTCTCTATGACATTGGAAGTTAAGAAATGTCTACCTTTCTTTATCTTGCTAAGGTAAATCATGACTGTTTTGAGCTCCTTCTAATAAAGGCAGATTAGAAAGGCTTTTTCTCAGCTAGTTGTCTGGGTTGGAACTTGGACGGGACCGCAGGTCTAGTGTGATCCAGCCTGGGCCGGTCCCCATCTCCTGGCGGGGAGGGGAGTCCACAGAGGTAGACTCGCGGCCATCTGTCCTCTCCCCTGTCTGCAAATCTTGCCATGGAATTCCAGGGCGGAGGTTTTGGAGATCCAGTCTCCCCCAGAATCACACAGCAGTGCCCATCCTGGGTCCCTTAAGCACGGAGTTTGCAAATCCCTGGTCCTCTAGCCCATACCCACTTCATACCCCCAACCCAAACAAACAAACACAACCACAACAAACACACAGACAGTTTTCTCTACATGTTTCTTTCTCATTGGAACTTCCTGCCCATTTAGAAGCCTGGGTAGTTCTGAGCCCAAGAGTTTATTTACTTTTTCCCGGGCTAGAAGAGTTCAGTCTTGCATCGTCCTGAATTGACCATTCGGCCTTTTCTAACAACGATATTCACTGACATTTATTGAGTGCGCTGTTCATAGCGCTTGGCCCTTTATTAAGGCATTTCATCCCCACCTCCCCCCTGTGAGGAATGTTCTGCTATTTCTTTAATCCTATAGAGAGGAGGAGAGAGATTAGGTCAAGAAGTGGGAAAATCAGTAGAATTTGATGAACGGCTAGACTTGGGGGTGAAGGAGGAGGAGGATGGTCCAGGATGACTCACCCAATTCTGATTCAGTGACTGGGTGGACAGAGATGCCATTAATTGAGCCCAGGGGGACCCAGGGGAGTATTCTTAGATTAAAGGTTTATTGCCCTTCATCTTCCGTATTTACTCTTTCAATTTATATTTCTCTTGCATGTTTCCTACAAAAACTTTACAAATTGTTCGTTGGTAGTTAACCAAACTCCTAACTATTGACGAAACCAGACTCAGCCAAAGGGATAAAACTTTGACCTTGACTGCTAAAAATGGATTACTTCGACTTCATTCCTTCCCTGGCCTTTCACCACGCCTAGGATTCAGTAGGGTCAGTCTTTCAATCAGCCGTGGGGATTGAAAGAGAAAAATCTATGGAGCTGGGCGTGTGCGTCGTGCGTGCCCAATGCACTGGGTGTGCTGTGTGGCCCGGCTTCGGGACTGCTCCAGAGACTGGCTCTGCGTGGACGGGATCCGCAACAGAATCTTGTCCTTTGACAAAGACAGCTCCTTCCACCACTGAGCCGAGGCTTTTGGGTGACTGAACTAAATGCAATGCGCCAAGTTATTTTAAAATACAAGCCTTCCCTCATTCATCTGGAAGGTATTCCTACGATTCCCTTAAACAATCGCTTAACAGGTGTTTATTCAATGCCTTTTCTGTGCTATATAAATTAGCATAAAATACGTAAAATAGAAGGAAGTATGGTAATAAACATTTTTAATCAAATAAGTGAAACATGACATTTAATAAATAAGTGTGCACAGGGGAACACTCATGGGTGTGATACTGAAATCAGAGCTGTCCTGGGATGTCTCGGAGGTGACATTGCCATAGGTACAAGGTGCGTGGTCCCTGAACTAGAGAAGGGCGTATTTTACTCAGCTGCTCCCAGGTGTCCCTGTCATCACAGAGTCACAGCTGCTCTTGTCCACCCACCCAGGACCTGTGGCATCCCGTCCAGCCGTCCCCACCCGCGCCACCCCTCCCACCTAACTCTGGGAGGCTCCAGCCGGTGGTTCACACATGTTCACACACGCTGTCCTCGTCAGTGCCACTTGCTCATGAAGCCACTGCCACTGCTCCTGCACTGGGTGCCTTCCCAGTGAATGCTGCTGTCTGTGCAGGGAGGGGACCCCAGTGGCCTACCTCCCCCGAGGCACTGGCCTGGAGCTTTGCTGCGTCTGGCTCAGACGTGGAGGCTGTTCCTCTTCCCAACTCCGTGTGTCACACTCGTCACGGGAACACCAGGCTGTTCGTGCCTGGAAAAGCAGCAGGGAAGCAGCTGCTTCAGCTTCTGCCTGGACCCCTCAGCCCAGGCCGGCTCTGGGGCAGACCCCATTGGCCCCTGTGTTTCTCCTAGCCCTGGTGGAGCCTCCCTGGAGCCAACTGTCACCATCACACAAGTCATCTGATGCCAACAGGTGACCCGGGGTGGGGCTGGGCAGCGCAGGTTCCGTGGCCCGGTTTGGGTTCAGCCTGACCCCAATACCTGGGGATGGTGGGGACTGGCAGGACACAAGTGCTATGTGGGTGATATAAGAGCAAAACTGAAGCCTCGTGGACCTGTGTGCAACAATTGCTCAGAGGAGACGTTGGAAGCCTGAGGCTGGAGCCCGCGGCACCCCCCCCCCCCACCCCGTCCCAGTGTCTCCTAGCAACCACGCAGGGCACCTGGGACACTTCAGGGCTCAAGTGGCCAAAGGCACTCACTTCAGCTCCTTTTGTTTTGTCCGTTGCCTGAGGTGACCTTCACCCTAAACTGCTTTCGCTGCCTAACCACCAGCCCCGGGCCCAGCGGTCACTGCAGCGGGGCAAGGGGCTACGTGGGAGCAGCTCTGTGCAGCTCCACCGCCCGCAGGACATGTCCTTGTCCCTCAGGCCGTGGCCGACTCACTCTCCTGCCTCATCTTTGCTGTTCCCCTCGATTGCCACTCGCCTCCCATCCAACTCTGCTCAGCCACAGCTGCCTCAGCTTAGTTTATTTTGCTCTCTTTCCCTGAAAGAGGTCCCTCCACTCGGCCAACTCCCAGGCACCCTTTAGACGGAGCTGAACTGTCCACTGGTTTGCGAACTTCCCAGGGGCAAACCCATCTGGTTCTCCTGCTGCTGTTTCTTCCCTTCAACCCACTCTCTGCACGGGACCGGAGCCACCATCTTAAACCGTAGCTCAGGGCGTGTCACCAGTTCACGGCCCAAGGAGGCCACATTCCTTGGTCTTCCTTTGACCTCACTGCTTACCTGCCTTCTCTTCCTTCAGCACCGCTGGCCTCCTGGGGCTTCCTGGAACTGAGGTCTTTCCTCCTCCTCCAAGTCCTTTGCACAAACCACTCCCTTCTCTCCCTTTCCCTGGAATTCTCACTACCATCTTCCAGGACTCAGCTTAATTGTCACCTCCTCCGAAAAGGCCTTCCACACCTCTCTGTCTAAAAGAGGTCCCCACCCTTGCCTGATTATAACAAGATCATCCGTGTGGGCTGCTAGAACAAAATACCACAGGCAGAGTGGGTTACAGTTCTGGAGCCTGGGAAGTCCAAGGTCAAGGCACTGGTAGATTTGCTGTCTGGTGAAGGTCCACTTTCTGGTTTATAGGTGGCAAGTTCTCACTGCGTCTTCACAGGATGGAAGTGATGAGGGAGCTCTCTGGGGTCCCCTTTGTAGGGACATTCATCCTATTCATGAGGGCTCTCCCCTCCCAAAGCCCCACCTCCTAATACCGTCACCTTGGGGGTTAGCATTTCAGCATGAATTTTGGAGGGACACACATTTAGACCATAGCAGTTAGTCGCTGTTTTCTTTCTTTCTTTCTTTACTTCAGTTATTATCACCTCCTTACTAGACTATGAACATAATGAGGATGGAGACCACCTGTCTGAATGAAGCACTCATTATATAGTTATTGTTATTTTAATGAGAATGTTTCCCTCATTGCAATGCAAGTCCATTGAAATTGTCACTCCACTTTATTAGTCTTTGTGACTTCAATATATACATATTTTGGCCTGGTCCCAAGGGCAAATATTTGCAGAATCAAAGAGAACTTGACTCATGGCTGGAATGAGTGGCAAAGAGGAAGCCTCAGTACTCAAGTACTTCACACTGAGCCTCTGGAGTTGGACTGAACCCAAGCCCCAGGCCAAGATTCAAGGGCACTTCCCTAATGTTGCAAGTGACTTTCTGCAACGGTCACCTGGCCTGGGCAGAGCTGAAGAGAGCAGACTGAGCCCAAAGGAAAGCTACTGTTCATCCCTGGGGTTTCCCTCTCTCTCTGCCCCTCCTACTTCTCTATGGCCAGGGCCACCCTGTGGGGTAGAACAGGGCTTCTTGTCCTCCCACGAACCTGCAGCTTGGCCCCTGGCAAGGAACTCATGGGCTGTTGGTTTTGCTCTTCCTTCCTGTGCTGTTATTGGTGAATCCCCACCCGCAATGGATGATTGCTGGGAGTGAGAAGGGCACTTCACGTGGGTTCTTGAAACACACACACACACACACACACACACACACACATCACAGAAATGCTCTCAAAAACCCCAATTGCTCTGGGGAGGTGGCCTTAGCTTGGCACTCCGAGGTCTCATGATGCTGACAGCTTGGTCCTTGGCGCCACGGTTCACATTCCCGGGGCTGACAAGCCTTGGGTTGAAGCTCTGCAAAACCTACAGAGCAGCCTCGTGCGTTTGTTTTAGTCTCCAAAGTTTGGGGAAAGTGAAACTAGCACGTCCTGACAGTACAGAGCCAAAGCCCCAAAGAACAGATCCTCCTGCAACTGAGACGTCTCCTCAGGACTTTCCTTCGGGGTCACCCCCGTGGAGTCACCCCTAGGACTCCAGGAGGGGCCTGGGTGCATCTGCACCGACATGGAAGTGAGCACTCCTGCAGACTCCCAGGCCCAGCAGTCACAGGGCCTGCAATCACCCCAACCCCAAAATGATTTTCTTGGGGTTTACTCAAGTCCACTCTTGGGAGGCGTATGACGAAAGGAGGGACAGACGGCTCCAATTCTGTAGGTGGAGGGACACGGACCCCTCACCCTTCATATATCCATTCCCACGTTTCACTGAGCAGCACAGCAGGGTCTTACACGTGGCACAGGGACAGGACACCAGCCCGTGTCCTCGCTGCACATGGCAAATGAAACACTTCCCATTCTCTTTCCAGCCCTGCCCACGAGCCAGGCAGGAGTTTGCCGTCCGTAGTGTCCTCTCACTCCCTGTTTCTCTCCCACTCCCCCATTGCTGACCCTCCCTCGAGGGCCCGGTATGTTCCTGCCATTCAGGCAAGCATTCCCAGACCCCCGACCCCAGATCAATCCTTTTTTATTTCCTTGACAAAAACACAATAGTTCTGGGCCCTGTTTCCACTCACTGTTGTGAAAGAAGTTTGATCACTGACTCCACCCTCTCTTTTCTTCCCAACTGCCATTAGCTAAGGGCTGATAGAATTTAAAATGCTGTTCTTTCCCGGGTGTTTTGAGTGATACCAAATAGATCCTGAAGGTGCACTGTCTACCCATGCACACCTGGCCTTTCCTGCCTGTCCTCCCATGACTAGGGTCTGTCCCATAATTCAGACTTCATATGAGCAGGTTGTTTTATTTTGGGCTATTTTCATATGGATTTATTCCTGTCTCTCCACTTCAATTTTAAATTCTAAATCAACCATGTCCTAGCACAGGGCTAAAGACATCAGTTCACTCTCAGGAATGAGTCTCTGGTGGGCATGAAGTCAGTCCAGGAAACAGAAGAATAAAATGCTTCAAAGTTTGAGTTGGGAGGACCTCGCAGAATCTAGTTCAGCTTCCTCATCTGACAGACAAGAAAGGTGAGGCGGAAGTTCGGTAAAACAGGAAATCGTGAGCCACGTATTCACTCAAGAACAAATATTTATTAATGTCTGGTCCTGTTGGTATGATGGGAATATAAAGATGAATCAGTTGTGGATCTTACTCTCCAGGAACTTGGGGTTTGATGTGAGAAGACAATAAGATATGAACGAACACCGATAACTATACCATGTCAAATGAATCGGGTACCTACCAAGCAGTGAGTCTACATGGCTGTCCCTTGAAAACATTAAACTCAACATGCCCCGGATGGACTCATCCCCTTTTCTGGAAGCTCGCTTCTGTGACAGTGTCTGTCATTCTGTCATCATCACACACCGACCGGGCAGCCTCCAACCTAGAACCTCAGGCTTATCTTAGATGCCCCCTTCCCTTTCACGTTTCATATCCAGTTGCTTCCTAATTGTCCCTTAAATCTGTTCCCTCTTGTCATTCTAGCCCTGATCCTTCAAGCCCAGTTGACTCACATAATCTGTCCCGATGGCCCCCCCAAAGCTGCAGGCACCAGCTACTTTAGGCAAGAACTGCAGCTCCCTGCTTCCCGCTTCCTACCCTTTGCCCCCATTTGGTTTTCCATTTCTGGCCACTCCAGCCTCATCAGCTTTAAATTTCCATACGATTATTTTCTGCAGCGATTCTCCATCTGCTTATAGCTCCGGTTTCAGTTGTGTAATTATACCCATTGTCTCTGCGAAGACACAGCCCGGTGCAGTTTTTACTCCTGTGAAGCCCACTGGCTAATCCAGCCCCCGGGGCTCCCCTTCTGTCTTTTCATGGTGACATTATCATATATGTGCCCGTTTCTTTCATCAAGGACTGTAAGTTCCTTGGCGACGAGGACTGACTGCTATTTACTTGTCTTCGAATTCCATCACGGGCACATGGTAAGAAGGACAACAGGACTATTAAAACGGAAAGATTGTGGTCTATGCAAGAAATATTTAGCAATGATTCAAAGTGATACGTGGACCAGAGAAATGCAGGGGGAGGGAAGGGCCGTCGTGGGTTGAGTCAGTACAGGAAGCTGGATCTCTGGCTGAACACAGACATTGTAATTACATATCCCCCAAACAGGAAAGTGCTGGTTACTCTGATGAAGCCTAACTTTTAATTCCTCCCAGTGTCCTGAATTCTCCGCTTACCCTGTTACTGTCTCATAACCCAGCTGGGATGACGACTGCCTGTAACACCAAGAAGAGTTGTTCAGACTGTCATGAGAAGCTTGGTGCGGCCAACTTGAAGTCATGAGCCAGCAACCTCCCTGCATGTTCGGGCCAGGAGTTTGGGAGGCTCCCTCTTCTGTTAACTTGGACCAGAGGGATCTTGGAGCTTTGGCTGGCCCCAGAGTAGCTCCAGACTCAGAAACGTTCATCATTCCTGTGACCACATATCCAGGGAGTGTTTGATCACGAATTCTCCCCAGAGTCAACTCTCCGGCCAAGTGTGAACAGCCCTTGTATAATCCTGGCTGAGGCCCAGGGGCCTTGTTAGGTTTTTCCAAAGAAGTATCCTGGGCCTTCTCATTGGTTTCCCCATTTATGGTTTCCTGTAATGCTATCATGTGATTGGAATACTGCTGTCCTTAAGGCTGTGTCCCTTTGGTACTATGAGCTCAAGTTTTGTTCTCTCTCCTCCTGGCCTTGCACCTATCCAACCCCCTTGGCCGAGAGATCCCTGGACTGCACTACAACATCATCAGCCTGGATTGTGTTTGCTTCTAAGACCTTCTTCTAAGCCGCTCATCACAGGCACCAGCTGTGCACGCAATTCATGGGCCATTGTCAGTTCTGTGAAGAGCGCCATTTGGATTTGGTTCATATGGATGGAAAACCCAGTTCTTAACAGGAGTTGGGTCATGCTAACAATCCCAAATTTGTTCCTGCAGTCTGACCCCTCTAACTCTCCCCTCTCTGGCCCCATCTTCTTTCTAGCCACTTACCGTTACCTCCCTGCATTCCCAGCTGCTGCAGCCCCCCAATGTTCCAGGGGACCTGGTAGCAGTGACTGGCTGTTCAGTGAGGCTGTGCAGGTATAGAGGAATTTGGCCACCCATAGGACAAGTGGTCTAACAAGACGGTGGCCCAGGGAAAGCGCGTCTGGGCTCCCAGCCCTCTTCAGCATGGCTTTGTCCCTCCCAAGAGATTTGTGTCCTTCTCAGCATTTCATTGCCTTCTGAAGCTTGCCACAGAGGTATTTATAGCCCAAGCAACTCCACAGTTGCTCAGTGGTCTTAGCCATGGTCAGCTTGTAAGTTATCACAAAAACCATCTTCTGGTTTCTTCGGTTCCTTGAGAAACTTGGTGAACTCTGTGCAAAAGTCATTTGGGCATATGATAGCATATTAATATGCAGGTTCACATACAGGGAACCAAAATTCCAAGTCAGGCCGGGTGTGGCATCTCACCCCTGTAATCCTAGCACTCTGGGAGGCCGAGGTGGGAGGATCTCTTAAGCTCAGGAGTTCAAGACCAGCCTGAGCAAGAGTGAGACCCCATCTCTACTAAAAATAGAAAAATCAGTTGGGTGTGGTGGTACATGCCTGTAGTACCAGCCACTCAGGAGGCTGAGGCAGGAGGATCACTTGAGCTCAGGAGTTTGAGGTTGCCTTGAGCTAGGCTGATGCCATGGCACTCTAGCCCAGGTGATAGAGTGAGAGTCTGTCTTAAAAAAAAATCCAAGTCGTAATGTGATCGCTCACTTTTTTTGATTTCCAAACAAGAGAGAAGGCCCTGATCCTCAGGAATAAACAAAAAGAAGGCAACAACAGAATATACAAATACATGAATAAAAGAGAAGATTCTGTGGTTCTATAAACCTTCTGTCTTTTCTTGCCCAATCCAACCGTGTTTCCAGCAGCAGGTGAGAGCGAGAGAGACAGGTGATAGATCCAAAGAAAAGACTGCACAGGATCATTCTTCTTAGAGTCATCCATCCCATCGTGCAGAAGATCCTAGCTCCATCACACATGCCGATCTTGCTGTGCAATGGGCTGGAATTTGCACCATCTCTGTTGCTATAATCCCTAACTATTACCTTGCATAAATCATAGGATTTATCAGTCCCCTGGCAAATGTCTCTAAGTATAATTTATATACAGTGTCATTAACAGGGTACCGGCTTGCTGACATTTTTAAACCAATCCTGGCTTGGTCGCCTGGAAGAATGCTCACTCCTTTTCAGCAGATGGGCTACAGGGCCTGTCGCGACCTGTCCTCTCCAGTCCCTTGGGCTTTAGGCTGCCTGCTGGCTCTGCTTGGGGCCACAGGATCATTTGCTGTTCTGCTTTGGTGCCGCTCCGCCAACCGACCTTTCCCTCTCCGGCTTCCATGCTGTCTTCCAGCTCACAGCCAAGAGTCAGAGAGGGGCTCCCCAGAGGATCTGCCTTCTGTCATTGGTACGTGGCTGGGGCTGGAAATCTTGACAAAGCACTTTCTATAAACCGTGGTGAGGGAGGGCAAAAATAACAACAATAAATAAGGCCTCTGAGTCATCCATTAACCTATGCTGATGCCACCTCTGTGTCAGCTGTCTCATGTTGATAGTGGCACCTAGAATGCCTGACGGGGCCCTGCAAGCTTGTGCATGCTCCCTCCCCCACAGCCCCGCTGATGAATGCCCCCTCCCGTACAGCCCATCTGTCCCGGTTCCACGTGGCTGGGCCTGTTTCTCTCCAAGCTGCTCTCGGCAGCGCAGACTTTATTTTCAGCGCTGTTGCCACGAAGGTCTCCAAATCCTAAGCTTCCCTTTGGTCTTTGCTGCAAACCACCCCGTCTGCTATCTGGCAACGCACTGCTTTGCTAGCCTGCCTCCCGGTCAGGCCTCTAGATTTCCAAAGTCCCAGAGTCAGGTTTGGCTTGGGAAACCTCCACCCACCAGGGCCACAGGGCTCAGCCCACCAGGGCAGCGTCTCCCAAGCTGAACGGGCTATTTCTCTGGCCCGTGCCTCCCTCTCCCAACCTGCCCGGTTCTTGCTTAGCTAGACTCTCAAGGCCTGTTTTGACATCCTTATCTCCCCATGGCCCTGCTCTAAACAGACATGGCAATAAGTGCACACCGGTGGCTCACCTAGAAACAGTGGCAAAGTCGTCCTGTCCACGAAGCCTGGCAATTCCGTGAAGTGAGGAGCATCAGCCAAACGAAACTCAGACCTCGTTTGCAATTTCTGGTCAAAACCACAGCTCCGTTCCAGAGGACAGTCTCATCATTTAGCCTGTGGACTTTCTCTATGCCTTGTGCCGATCATGAAACACACATGGGGAAGGGTGTGGGGTCTCCATGCCACACCCGGATGCCACTCACTTCCCATGTTGTTCCTCGGCCTCTGGGTTCAGGGGTCCTCAAAGCATTTCTTCCTTTATTTTACTGATTGTGCAGCATGCAGTATTTGGTCACCTGGCATGAGCTTGGCCCCGTGCCAGGTGCTGAGGCTGTCACCATGTTTAAGATCACCACCCTCTGGAGCCTTCTATAGTGGGGGAGGCAGACACTTTAGAAGCTAAGTTGCAGAGAGTGAGCCGTCCAGCTAGAGGGAGGGCAGGGGCAGGGGCAGGTGCAGGGCGCAGGGGCAGGGTGTGGCGTGCAGACCAGTGCACGGAGCTCGCATGTGCGTGGACCCCACCAGCAGTGAGGCAGTGAGAGACCACAGGCAGGTCCCCACGTGCTATGCTAAAGGATTCAGACATTGTCCTCGAGATGACAAAGAGTCCACGAAGGTGTTTAAATAGAGTCGGGCGTGAAAGATGGGCAGGGAGACAAGTCGTGATGGCCCTGATCCGAGACAGACGGAGACTGGCTTGGAGGCGGTGGGAATGCAAAGGAAGGTGACGTTTCTGGAACAGGATAAACCAAATCTGGTGACCTATTGAACACAGGGGGAGAAAATAAGGAAAGTGTAGAGAATCCCAGTGAGGGTTTGACCGCGACAGATCAGAGACAGGATGCAAGGCAGGATGAAGACAGAGGTAGGGGAACAGTGGGGCTGTAATCAGACCACAATGGCTTCGTGAATACGGTCACTGAGGAAGAGGAGGCAGCGAATGCAGATGAGCCTTTCATGAAGTCTAGTGATGAGGAGAAGGAGGGAGACTCTGATAGCTTTAAAGGATTTTTCTAAAATAGGGGACAGAGCATATCTGTACGTGGAGGGAAGGCATAGCAAAGCAGGAGAGATCATAGGGCTGCCATTTATGGAGTGGGTACAGCGTGCAGGCCTGGAGCTACACGCTTAACACGCATACCTCATTTCAGCATCATGCCAACTGGATCGGGTAGGTGTACTTATCCCCATTTTCCAGATGAAGAAACTGAGGCCGACTGATGGCCTCACCCAAGGATGGATCCACCCCAACCTGCTGAGCAGCTGAAGCAGAAGGATGGAGTGGTCAGGATCAAATGAGGTCGGGGGGGAGCTAATAGAATGGGAAGGGCGGGGCTGGAGGGGCTGAGCAATGTCTAAATTCTAGGTGTGGGATTTGACGCAGTGCTGGCTGGTGTCAAAGACCAGACATGAGGATCGGGAGCTCCGTGGTGTAGTCACGTAGTTACCCAGGATGAGCCAACTACAAAAAGCCCCGTGAGGCTGGTGGCTGCAGGTGACACTGATGCAGATGTCTGTTGCTTCTTTCTCTGCTTTTTGTCTGTTCTTTAGGCCTCTCTGAACACCATGTTCAGGAGAGTCTGGTTTCCATGGAGCATAGTGTGTCCAAGAAATGCCCCACGTTCCTGCTGCATTTGCTACTCAGTACTGCCGTCGGGAGAGGCAGCCCTGCTTTCGGCCTGCCTGTCTTTTTGAAGCATATATGAACTACAAATAGACACAGCCCACATTTTGCCTCAAAGATATAGTCTTTGCTTTCTTCCAGTTGCCAAGTTGAACTCCAAACTGATGTTTAATTTATCTGTGGTAATGAGGACGGGGATAGCCTTGCATAATTGGAATCTGAAGATAGGCCAAAAGCTCCTTTTAGCCAAAATTCCCACGTCCTTTCCCACCGATGCTTCATGCCTGCGTTGCTAACAAATGGCAAATTGACTGAGCTGAGTTTCATTAGTTCTCCGTGGGTGCATCTCACCTTGCGTGCTGGGTTCTGACTGGCTGTTTCAGGCCGTGCAACAGACCAGACCCCCGCTAGAGAGGGCCTCGAGCTGTGGGTGCCTGGTGCCTGGGTGACCATCTTCCCAGATCACAGTAAACCAGAGCTCCTGCATCTGCCACTCACATAAAAACACCCCCCTCAGTCTTTGACTAACCGCTGCTGAGAAGGAAGAATGAATGAACAAACTGACAAATGAATGAATTTCTAAGCCACCTCTAAATGGAACTCCTGGGCAACTCATCTGACGCGACAGGCGACCCTTACATAGATTTCTGAGCTGTGCGAACACAGTGCTCTCAATCGTTCTCCCATTTACTCTTCGCTAATAATCAAAGACTCCAGCACATTCCGCTATGTGAGATGTTTTGGAACATTAGCCAAAATATAAGACGAAATTTACCAGGGCTTAGGTATGAAGTGATGCACTTGGGGTTTTATTCTCAAGGTCTTCTTGAGCACAGAAGCGTAGTGCCAGAATGAGGTGACAAAAGACCACGGAATGCAAGGACCCTACTGTGCCTCAGTCTGATTTATACAAAAGGAAAATGAAGCCTAATGAGGTTCAAAGACTAAGGCTGAGAGCCTTAGTCAAGAGATTATTTGTTCAGAACCAAAATCCATTCAAAGAGTCTTAAATTTAAAAGGAGGTTTATTACACAGAAACCTCATGGAAACCAGTTGAAAGTGGATTCGCTGGGACTTGCAGGAACTGGCAAGTCATTGGTTAATTTCTCTGTCTCTATCTCAGTGGGGCCTTGTGGGTTCTTCTTCCTGCTTCCGGGAGCTGTTGTCCTATCCTCTGTGGACCAGCTTCTCTGCTCACTCATGACCCTCCTGAAAGGTAGAGTCAGCAACTCCGTGACATTCCAGTGAGACTCTTCACCGCTAACTGGCCTGGGCAGGGGTCTCACTGACCCAGCTTAGATCAGGGGCTCAGTTCTGGCCTGTGACTGTGGTAGGGGGTGGAGGTGACAGGGGCTGACCTTCTAAGAAGACGTCAGGCTCGGGAGTATGCTCCTGGCCACTCTAGTGCCCCCACGATGGCCCAGGCAGGTCACAGCCCGGCTGTCTGATTCCGGGCCCGCGTTCTGTCACTGACTGGAAGGGCCGGGTGGACTCAAACACACCTGCAGTCAAAAGCAAGGTGTTTCCGCAGAGGTGAATGTGGTCCTGGGGAAGGAAAAACGGTGACAGGCCTGCTCTATTCCTCCCTGGCCAGGTGCCACCCATCCAACAGGGCGTGGCTGACACATGTGAAGAATAATCCGGAGACAATTCAGAGCACAGCCAGACAAGTGACAGTGACGGGGAAGGGACTCGAAATTATGCTGCAGAGGAAGTGGATGGAGTGACTTGGCGTTTTCTGCCTGGAGAAGGGAGGATTCAAAGGAGATGTGATTCTTCTGTCCAGATGTTTAAAGAGCTGACTAAAGTCTTTAAAGAATTTTATGTCTGTGTATGTCTGCAGAGGTCCAGAAATAGTACCCACGGGTAGAAATTAAAGGGAGGAAGTACTTTGGCTTGAAATTAGGGACAACATTCTTTCCATGGGGGTATCTAGACATACGCTGCCTTGTCATGCTCAGGAAGAGGTAGGACGATCCCTCGTAAGAAGAACTGTAGAGCGGATACGTGAAGGAAGAGATTGCTAAAGTCTGCTCCAGTTCTGGAGCGCTATGGCCCTGCCACAGGTGCATCTGGTTGGCTAGAGTGACTGTCGTCACAGGAACAAAGGCCACCGTGTGTGGTCACTCAAACCAGCAGGATCAGTGGGTGCCAAGCAGCTGCATGCCTGGGTACGACCGGTTGCCTTGGTCTTGGATCCCTTCAACTCTGGGCCATCTCAGGTGTGAGACAAACCACTTTCAGTTGGCATGTACCAAAGCATTCAAGCCTCTCTGCCACCCACAGGGTCACCACGTGCTTGGAGCAGCCAGAGGGGCTGTTGGTTGCCCATCAAAGCCCAAGATATGAGATTGTCATGGAGAGGAATGCTTTAGATGTAGCTCATTTGGTTGCAAAGGTCAGAAGCTTGCTCAAAGTGGCTCAGATTTTTTAAAGAATAAGGGAAAAGTGTACAGGTATGCATTTTAAGGATACAAAGAGGTTTTGCAGAAACCTGAGAAGATCTCAACATCAGGATTCAGGAAGGGCAGGAGTTGAAGGCCTGGAGACCTCAGCAACAAGAGTTCCTGGCCTTTACACCAGTCAGCATGCCACTACTTATTTGTGTGACTCAGCTCCAATCCTCAGGGACACGTATTCTTTCCCCCTGTGTCTCTTCACTCAAAATCCATGAAAGGCCACTGATGGCTACCTGGATGATAAATTGGCTAGTTGGGTCTCTCATCCATCCCCAGACTGCTAAACTGTAGTCTTCAGGGCCTGATTATCCAGTGGCTGTACCTGGAGCAAGTTAAACTAGAAAGAGAGCTTGGAATAGGAAGAAAAGTTGACCTAATCATCCAACATCAAGATGACCAAGAGTCCTGAGTCCGCAATGCGTGCTCAACCAGTTTATACTAAGCTGGAGTCCTTTATACCTTTGCAGTTTTAACTCCTTTTCTCTTCCCCTACTGTCCCTTTCTTTGCATATCTACAAAATCTTACTGTTCCCTGTTGATTCAAGGATCCCAAAATACGAGATCAGTATGCCTACCAGGCCACGTGTCTGTTTATAATGCCTGAGTTCAGGTGAGAAGATTGAATACCCAGCTCTGGTTGCTCCATCTAATTAATTCACTCATCAGTACACGTAACAAATGATTATCAAATGCTGAATCATGTGCATAGCTGTCTTCTAGAAAAAAAGGTACAAGCTGTGGTTTATGCCCTCAGGCAGCTTGCAGTCTGCCTGAGAAACCGAGATGTAGCCTCAAGCAAGTAAGTGCAATATAAGGTAATTCTGGTGATTTCAGAGCTAGGTGGGTTTAGCCAGGCTTGTGCTACAAGGAACCAGGCCCAAGGCATTCGGCATGGCTTGCTAGCTAAGCAAAATCCAATGTCTTCATTCAGCGCTGACAGAGTCACTGTCTCTCTGCAGCACTTGACTACAGAAACTTCGAAGTCTTCTGCTGCTCATTATGCCGAGTCCAACTGATCAACATGTAGAATGAAGATGGAGCTCCGGAAAAGTTAGCGCACAATCTGGGTGACAGGTGCTGAGCAAGGACAGCCTCTTCCCACGCTCGCCATGCAGCCTGCCGTTTCCAAGGAGTGATATTATCATCCTCGGCTTCTAGTACAGGACTCAGTGTAAGATTGTCAAGACAGTCACTGGCTGCAGTTCGTGGACGCTTCAGGACTGAACTTGGCAAGAGCCCTCAGAATTATGGAAAAAAGAAGCTCTTAGGTGGAATATTCCTACGTAAAGAAACTATAGATGTTTTCATTGTTTCTGTTGATTTCTTTATTTTTATTTTTAGAAAAATGGGATTTCAAAAGGAACCCACTTGTCCTGGTCCCTTGGGATGGAACTTTTTCAGAGTGTTCCCATCAGCATTGTCCTAGACCAGGGGTGGGGAACCTTTTCGTGTTGGAAGCCACATTAATTTACCTGTAATCAAATATGGCTGCAATCAAGAAACTTCAATTAGATATAATTAAAAACATTATTTACATTATTTTGTAAAAGTCTAACTGCTATGTACTTAGTTTCAAAAAATGAAGACTGTTTGTTAATTTTAAAGTTAACTAACCTTTTAATGACTTCGTTGTGTCTGCTTTTTGTTGGAAAGCATTTGAATATTTGGTTGCAGCATGGAGGTTCACACTTATTTGATCCTCTAGATGGGTATCAGTTATTCATGACCTTAAGGGCATCTTGATTTGGGTTAAGTAGAAGAAAGCAGATTCGCAGCAATAAGTGGTTGAAAAATCAAGACAGCATTTTTCAGGCATGTTGCTGGAGGGGGTGGGTATTTCCACTGCATTTTTCCATATTTCGATTGGATCTTTCTTCCCATCAAACAATGGCTTTAAAATGTCATCTACTGAGAGCTCAATCAATTCCATCTATAGCTTTTTAGGTGCCTTCATGATATCAACTAGGTGAGGCTGAAATGCTAATTTGAGTGTGATGTCATGATTCTCAAAGTCTGTGACCTTTCATTGTGTTCTCCAATTAATAGGTCTATAACAGCTGCGTATTCTTCAAATGATTCGCATATATCAGCGTGTTCATCAATGACCTTTGCTAACGAGGGAAAATGTTCATCTGAAATTTCCTTTTGAAGAAGTGTTTTAAGGAAAGATAGCTTTTTTCAAAAAATACTAAATTGAGAATGCCAATTGTTGTTGAGGGTGGAAGAAATAGGAATTTCCATGGAGTGCTCCAAGGAGTATAACTGAGTGTGGAAACTCCAGAGGGCAATCTGGAGTACTTAGTGAATCCCACATCTGGGCATATAACCCGGACAGACTCTGATTATAACAGCATAGGCTCAAGGATGTGTTTATTGCAGTGTTATTGGTGGTAGTGATGAGTTGGAGGCAATATGAGTTTCTACCACAAGGAGGATTGATATGAGCATTTGATGGAATGCTATGCAGTGGTCAGGATAATAAAGCAGATGTTTACTCAGTGTGGGTAGATCTCAATAAGACAATATTGTTTGATGACAGTAACAAAAAGATTAAGACATACAAAATGTCATTTATATAAATTCAAAACACATAGGCCAGGCATGGTGGCTCACACCTGTAATCCTAGCACTCTGGGAGGCTAAGGATGGAGGATTGCTTGAGGTCAGGAGTTCCAAACCAGCTTGAGCAAGAGCAAGACCCTGTCTCTACAAAAAATAGAAAAATTAGCTGGGTGAGATGACAATGCCTATAGCCCCAGCTACTCGGGAGGCTGAAGCAGGAGGATCACTTGAGCCCAGGAGTTCGAGGTTGCAGTGAGCTATGATGATGCCACTACACTCTAAGTGGGGTGACAGAGCAAGACTCTGTCTCAAAACAAAAACAAAACCAAAAACAAACAAAAAAAACACATGCACAAAATGACCATATCCCCAGCAGCTACAAAAGTACCTGATACAGAGTAGGTCCTCTGTAAATTGTTTTTGTTGTTGTTATTAAATATATATATGCTAAATAGCACTAAACATTTTTCGATGATATAAATAAAATGAGATCTATACCATATTTATGTAAATTAAGAATACATAGATACATATACATATTTTTAAGGGTATATACAAATCCAAAAACGTTTAAGGGCAAGATTCTCTTAGATATAGTTATTCAACATTAGAAGGAAGTTCCCTGGAGTGAAGTAAAATTAATTCATAAAGATCTGTTGTGTCCAAGGTCAAACATCCCCAAGAACACCCACTCTCTATGCTCTGGTTTTATTTTCACTGAGCAACATTCTGAAGCCTGAGAGTTTCATAGAGATCCAGTTGCAGAAAAGTCAGAAAGAGCATTTCCCCCAAAGAAAATACATGAATATTCCACTAATTGGAAAATATCTGAGCAGCTCTGAGCAATATGAATTACTAACATCAGTGTCTTGTGGATTGGATTATTAAGACCAGTATTCCAAAGCTTAGTTGTTTAACTGATTCGTCTATGTCTCTAAATCAATGATGAAATATAGATTTAGGTTTAAGTTTCTTTGAAAGAGCACTGCATAGACAGTTCTGTGTACTTCCTACCTCGTCACATTAGGAGGGAGGCGCATCACGTGTGGTTGTCTCACTTTTAGTGATTCTGAGATTGGTCCACGGTTCAGGTGGTATTTGGCCTTATTTCATCAGTGCAAAACTTCTCCATCTGCTTTTTAGCTATTGGTTCCAGCATCTATGGATAACCACTGTCTGGATTTATCAGCGTTTGCAAAATGATTTTATAATTCTATGATTCCTTCTGGAACACACTTGCTGCGATTCATTACCAAGAATTTTCCCTCATCAACTATTTAAAAACCCTGAGATGTAATTTGCAAAAACAAACAAAATCACTATAAAGACTTGACATTTCTCCTTCCTCATTGATTTTCAGAATAGGGATAAAAGTTACCATTAATAAGTTCTAGTGGAGACCAATATGTTTCTCCTACTGTTATGTACTCATGAATTTTATATATTGGATGAGCTTGAGTTAATTGCCATAATTATTCTCTTTTTCCTCTCTCTTTTTGGGAACTTTTCTTTTAAACAGCTTATAGTCAATAAATGGCATGTATTTAAATTGTACAGTTTGATAAGTTTGCCTGTGTGTGTACAGCCAAGGCATCACCATCGAGGTAGTGAACATACCCACCCTGACCTGAAGCTTCCTTGTATCCTTTGCAATCTCTCCCTCCTGCCCCTCCCCCAAACTATATTCCCAGGCAACCACTGATCTACCTGATGTTGGAATTTTCTAGAAATTTATATAAATGAAACAATATAATATGTACTCTTTGTGTCTGACTGCTTTACTCAGCCTACTTATTTTGAGATTCATCACGTTGTTGCATGTATCAATACTTTTTATTATCAAGAATTGCCATTATGACTATTTCATAACTGTTTGACCATTTATCTACTCATGGACATTGGGTTGTGTCCAGGTTGGGGCTACTGCAAATAAAGTTGCTAAAAACATTTGTATGTAAGTCTTTGTGTAAACATAGAATTTTATTTCTATTGGGTAAATACCCAGTAATGGAAAGGCTACATCGAACAGTAGGTATATAGTTTCCAAGGAAGTGCCGTTGTACATCCCCACCAGCTAAGCATGAGAATTTTAGTTGCTCCATGTCCTCTCCAATATTAGTATGGTCAGATTTTACAATTTTAGCCATTTTAATAGGTGTGTGTTATGGTTTGCATGTGTCCTCTTTAAAATTCAAGTGGCCAAAGTGAAAGTATTAAAAGGTGGGGTCATGAGGTGATTAGGTGATGAAGCTATGAGGGCTCCTCCCTCACGAATGGGATGAGGTCCTTATAAAAGAGGTTTAACGTGGCTGTCAGCTCTCCTATCCTTCCTCCTTCCATTGGGCGAGGATTCAGCATTCCTCCCTCTGCAGTGCGCAGCGACAAGGCGCCATCTTGGAAGCAGAGGGAGAGACCCTGGCTGGACAAGCAAACCTGCCGGTGCCTTGGACTTCCTAGCCTGCAGCACCATGAGAAATAAATTTTTGTTCTTTGTAAATTGCCCAGTCCCATGCATTTTGTTATGGCAGCACAGAATGGACTAAGACTGTGTGTATGTGCTTCATTGCATTTTTACGGTAGTCACCCTTATTTGTGATTTTGCTTTCTGTGGTTTCAGTTTCCCATGGTCAACAGTGGTCTGAAAATAGGTGAGTACAGTACACTAAGATATTCTGAGGGAGAGAGAGAATGAACATTCACATAGCTTTTATTACAGTATATTGTTAGAATGGTTCTATTTTTTTATTATTAATATTAATAGTTGCTATTGTTGCTCTCTTACTGTGCCTAATTTATTCTTTTAATTTTTGTTTTGTTTTGTTTTTAGTGGAAGATGAGAGCCAATATTGTGCCTAATTTATAGATTAAACGTTATCATAACTATGTCTATATAGGAAAAAAGATAGTATATACAGGGTTTGGTACTATCTGCTGTTTCAGGCATCCCCTGCAGGTCTTGGAACCTATCTTCCCCAGATAAAGGGAGGCTACTGTAATTTACATTTCTCTAATAACTAATGATGTTTAACATCCTTTCATGTGCTTATTTGATATTTTTATATCTTCTTTGAAAAAGTGTCCAAAGCTTTTGCTTATTTTAAAATTGTGTGCTTTTTTTTAAATTATTGAGTTTTGAGAGTTTCTTATGTTTTCTGGATACAAGTCCTTTATCAAGTATAGGCTTTGCAAATATTTTATTCCAGTCTGAGGCTTGTCTTTTCATTTTCTCAACAGTGTCTTTTGAAGACCAGAGATTCCTTATTTTGATGAAGTTCAGCATGTCAATTCTTTTCTTTTATAAATTGTGTTTCTGACACTGTTATCTAAGAACTCTTTGCCTAAACCAAAGTTACAAAGATTCCTTTTCCTATATTTTCTTCAAGAAGAGTTATAGTTTTAGGTTTTACGTGTAAGAGTATGATCTACTTTAAGTTCATTGTTTACGTGTTGTGAGACATAGATCAAAACTCATTTTATTTGCGTATGTATATCTAATTATTCCAGCACTATTTGTTGAAAAGACTATGCTTTCACTACTAAATTGCCTTTGCACATTAGTTGAAAGCCAGTAGTCTAAGTACGTATGTGTCTATTTCAGGATTATCTGTCTGTTTATTTATGTTAATAATTCACTGTGTTAATTACTGTAGCTTTATAATAGGTCTTGAAATTAGATGGTGTTTGTCCTCCTACTTTGTTCTTCTCAATCAAAGTTGTTTAGGCTATTTTAGGTTCTTTACCTTTCCAAATGTATTCTAGAATCAACTCATCTATTTCTACAAAAGAACCTCTTGGGATTTTGATGGGAATGGTGTTGAATCTATAGATCAATTTGAGGAAAACTAACATCTTCACAGTATTAAGTCTTCTGATCCATAAGCATGGTACATCTGTGCACTTATTTTGGTCTTTTTAAAATTTTCTCACAATATTTTGTAGTTTTCAATGTTTAGGACTTGCACATCTTTTGTCAGACTAATTGTTTCATATTGTTGATACAACTGTAAGTGATATTTTTTTTAAATTTCAATTTGTTGTTACTAGTGTATAGTAATACAATTACTTTTTGTATATTGATCTTACATCAGTTGCAGTAGCCTTTTTGTAGAATCAAATCTGGATTCCTTTTATTTCTTTTTCTTGCCTGATTGTACCAGCAAGGATTTCTAGTAAAATGTTTAATAGAAACAATGAGAGCAAACATTCCTGACTTGCTCCTGATTTTAGGAGAAAAACATTTGATCTTTCACTATGAAGTATGGTATTAGCTGTATATTTTTCATAGTTTTTTTTATAGATTGAGGAAATTTTCTTCCACTTATAGTTTGTTGAGGGACTTTTGTTTTTTAAAATAGGAATATATGGTATTTTTTCTTTTTTTCCCTTTGTGTCTATTGAGATAATATAGTATTCATTTTAAGTTAGTTTAATATGTTAAATTACATTGATTGATTCTCTAATATTAAACCAACCCTCCATTCCTGGGATAAATTCCACATAATCTTCATATGTTATCCTTTTCATATTTTGTTAGATTTGATTTGCTAAAATTTGATTAGAATTTTTGTATCTGTGTTCATGAGAGATAGTGGCATGTAGTTTTCCTTTTTTGTCTTTGGCTGGCTTTGGTATCAGGCATGCTTATTTTGGAAGAAGTTGAGAACATTTCTTCCTCTTCAATTTCCTAAAAGAGTTCTAAAATTGATATTATTTCTTCCTTAAATGTTTTATAGTGCATGTCTGCTGAATTCTTTCAGCTTTCGTATATTTGAAAATAGTCTTTATTTTCACTTTATTTTTGAAGAATATTTCACAGGCTATAGAATTCTAAGTTGACAGCATTTTTACTTTCTTTTAGTACTTTAAAGATGTTGCTCCATTTTCCTTTCACTTGCATGGTTTTCTATCTGAAGTCTACTATCATCCTTATATTTGTTTCTCTGTATGTAGACTGTCTTTTTTATCTGGCTGCTTTTGAGATTTTCTTCTATGCAACTGGTTTTGGGTATTTTTGTTATGATGTGCCTTGGTGTAGTTTCTTCGTAATTTTTGTACTTGAGTTTCATTGAACTTTTTGGATCTGTGATTTTATAATTTTCATCAAGTTTGGGGGCAGAATTTGGCCATTGTTCTTCAAATACTTTTCTGTCCCCCTTCTCTTTTGGGGATTCCTAATTACACTTATATTAAAAACATGACATTTGTCCCATAATTCACTGATACTCTTTTCACTTTTTAAGATTCTTTTTTCTCTGTTTCATTTGGGATGGTTTTTATTGCTTATTTCTTTAAGTTCATCCATCTTTTTTTGATAATGTCAAATCTTCTATTAATCCCCTCATCTCACATAATGTATTAATAACTTTCATCTCTAGAAATTTAATTTTTAAAGATATGTTTCCTGTCCTTCTTAACTTTTTGAACATATGGAATACTGTCATAATAATGGCCTCAATGTCTTTATCTGTATATTCTAGCATCTATGTCAATTCTGAGTTGGTCACTAAACATAATTTCTCACTAAGAAGAACTAGGGTTCCTTGGAGAAATGGCTAATTACAGATTTGGGACAAGAAATATCCAAAATGATCCTGGGGTATCTTCTAGTGCCAGAAAGAAAGAAAGTAACACAAAACTTATTGCTACTGAGTTTTCATTTTTGCTAGGCCTTTTCCCCTAAGAGATCAAAATAAATCAAGAGTTCATGCTAATATTTCCAATTTGAGTTTAACATTATAGGACTTCTATTTAAATTCTTTGATTTTATGTTTGTACCTCTTTTCTAATGCAGTTAAAATAAATATGCATATAAAAGTACACATAGTGAAATAACATGATGTCTGAGATTCAATGTAAAAACTTCAGCAAAGACAAAAACACAAACAAAAAAGAAAGATAAATGAAATGTTGCAAAATTTTGATAACTGTTGAATCTGGGTAATAGGTATATGGGTGTATCATAGTATTCTATGTGTGTGCTTGAAATTTTTTAATTTAATTTTTTAAAGAGGGAGATAGAGAATTGAGAGAGAGAGAGTCTCTTGCTTAATAAGATTGGCAACCTCCTACTTTCTCATTCCTCTTTCTCCACCCAGGCTTTTGCAACATTAGCTTGTGCTTACTGTTCTAGTGTTCACATCCATCATCATTTTTTAACATTAGGGATTTTTTTTTTACTTTATTGGAATTCAAATAATAAATTTAAGAGGATATTACAGGTTTTCAACATTTCTAGGTATTTTATAGTAGGAGGGATTTCAGATAATCTAATTGATCCTATTTTTGGAAATGGAGGTTTTCAGCTATTCTTTTAAAATAGGTTAATTGTTTCTTAACAGACAGGAGGCAGTCTATAAAGTGGCTACCTCCTTATCAAATACTGTCTTACAAATACGTATTATTGGTGCCCAAAAAACACAAATGAGTGAAAGTAACCTCTATCCTCATTCTTAGAAAAAAATAATTCAAAGCATATTTCCTACCTTACATGAGTTTTTATAATAATCTGTGAATAAAGAGGCTAACACCATAATATTTTGGGGGGAAGGGAGCATTACAAAGTATTTTATTCTAATTTTATCTCAAGGGTAGTGATTGTACAGAACTTAGCCAAGCAAGGACAGACAATATCATCTTAAGCTGCATGAAGTCTAACAGGTTACAGAGCATTATCTCATTTAATCCTCACAATGACCTTACAGCACAGTAAGTATTGTCATTCTGCATTGATAAGTGGAGCGACTGAAGCCCAGGGGGGTTAAGGGACACAGCACGACTCACACATTAAATGCCAGGGCCAGGACTTGAGCCCTCAGGGTGACAACACCC